>NC_073239.2:126180000-131180000 GCF_029281585.2 Gorilla gorilla gorilla
GTAGATATTTCCATGTTCATACAGATAACGGTGTAGATATTTCCATGTTCATACAGTTAGCGGTGTAGATATTTCCAAGTTCAAAGAGATAACGGTGTAGATATTTACATGTTCATACAGATGGTGGTGTAGATATTTCCATGTTCATACAGTTAGCGGTGTAGATATTTCCATGTTCATACAGATGGCGGTGAAGGTATTTACATGTTCATACAGATGGCGGTGTAGATATTTCCATGTTCGTACAGATGGCGGTGTAGATATTTCCATGTTCATAGAGATGGCGGTGTAGATATTTCCATGTTTATGCAGATAGCGGTAGAGATATTTCCATGTTTATACAGATGGTGGTGTAGATATTTCCATGTTTACAGAGATAGTGGTGTAGTTATTTCAAAGTTTATAGAGACAGCGTTGTAGATATTTCCATGTTTATACAATTAGCGGTGAAGATATTTCCATGTTTATACAAATAGCGGTGTAGATATTTCCATGTTTATACAGATAGCAGTGTAGATATTTCCATCTTTATAGAGATAGTGGTGTAGATAATTTCAATTTATACCGAGAGCAGTGTTGATATTTCCAAGTTCATACAGATAGCGGTGTAGATATTTCCACGTTTATAGAGATGGCAGTGTAGATATTTTCATGTTCATACAGATAGCGGTGTAGATATTTCCATCTTAATACAGATGGCGGTGTAGATATGTCCATGTTCGTACAGATGGCGGTGTAGATATTTCCATGTTCATACAGATGGCGGTGTAGATATTTCGAAGTTTATAGAGATAGCGCTGTAGTTATTTCAATATTTATAGAGAAATCTCTGTAAATATTTCCATGTATATTCAGATAGCTGTGTAGATATTTCCATGTTCATGCGGATAGCGGTGTAGATATTTCCATGTTCATCCAGATGCCGGTGTACATATATCCATGTTCATACAGATGGCGGTGAAGATATTTCCATGTTCATAAAGATGGTGGTGTAGATAATTCCATTTTCCTACAGATGGCGGTGTAGATATTTCCATGTTCATAGAGATGGCGGTGTAGATATTTCCATGTTCATACAAATGGTGGTGTAGATATTTCCATGTTTATAGAGATGGCGGTCTAGATATTTCCATGTTTACAGAGATAGTGGTGTAGTTATTTCAAAGTTTATAGAGACAGCGTTGTAGATATTTCCATGTTTATACAATTAGCGGTGAAGATATTTCCATGTTTATACAAATAGCGGTGTAGATATTTCCATGTTTATACAGATAGAAGTGTAGATATTTCCATCTTTATAGAGATAGTGGTGTAGATAATTTCAATTTATACCGAGAGCAGTGTTGATATTTCCAAGTTCATACAGATAGCGGTGTAGATATTTCCACGTTTATAGAGATGGCAGTGTAGATATTTCCATGTTCATACAGATAGCGGTGTAGATATTTCCATCTTAATACAGATGGCGGTGTAGATATGTCCATGTTCGTACAGATGGCGGTGTAGATATTTCCATGTTCATACAGATGGCGGTGTAGATATTTCGAAGTTTATAGAGATAGCGCTGTAGTTATTTCAATATTTATAGAGAAATCTCTGTAGATATTTCCATGTATATTCAGATAGTTGTGTAGATATTTCCATGTTCATGCAGATAGCGGTGTAGATATTTCCATGTTCATCCAGATGCCGGTGTACATATATCCATGTTCATACAGATGGCGGTGAAGATATTTCCATGTTCATAAAGATGGTGGTGTAGATAATTCCATTTTCCTACAGATGGCGGTGTAGATATTTCAATGTTCATAGAGATGGCGGAGTAGATATTTCCATATTTATACAGATAGCAGTGTAGTTATTTCCATGTTCATAGAGATAGCAGTGTAGATATTTCCATTGATATACAGATAGCTGTGTAGATATTTCCATGTTCATACAGATAGCGGTGTAGATATTTCCATGTTCATACAGATAACGGTGTAGATATTTCCATGTTCATACAGATAGCGATGTAGATATTTCCATGTTCATACAGTTAGGGGTGTAGATATTTCCATGTTCATACAGATAGCGGTGCAGATATTTCCATGTTCATACAGTTAGGGGTGTAGATATTTCCATGTTCATACAAATGGCGGTGTAGATATTTCCATGTTTATACAGATAGCAGTGTAGGTATTTCCATGTTCATAGAGATAGCAGTGTAGATATTTCCATTGATATACAGATAGCTGTGTAGATATTTGCATGTTCATACAGATAGCGGTGTAGATATTTCCATGTTCGTACAGATGGCGGTGTAGATATTTCCATGTTTTTAGAGATGGCGGTGTAGATATTTTCATGTTTACACAGATGGCGGTGTGGATATTTCCATGTTTATGCAGATAGCGGTGTAGATATTTCCATGTTTATACAGATAGCGGTGCGGTTATTTCCATGTTTATACAGATAGTGGTGGAGATATTTCCATGTTTATACAGATAGCGGTTTAGATATTTCCATCTTGTTACAGATGGTGGTGTAGATATGTCCATGTTCGTACAGATGGCGGTGTAGATATTTCCATGTTCATACAGATGGCGGTGTAGATATTTCGAAGTTCATAGAGATAGCGCTGTAGTTATTTCCATATTTATAGAGAAATCTCAGTAGATATTTCCATGTACATGCAGATAACTCTGTAGATATTTCCATGTTCATACAGATAGCGGTGTAGATATTTCCATGTTCATAGAGATAACGGTGTAGATATTTACATCTTCATACAGATAGCGGTACAGATATTTCCATGTTCATACAGTAAGCGGTGTAGATATTTCCATGTTCATACAGATGGCAGTGTAGATATTTACATGTTCATACAGATGTCGGTGTAGATATTTCCATGTTCGTACAGATGGCGTTGTAGATATTTCCATGTTCATAGAGATGGCGGTGTAGATATTTCCATGTTTATGCAGATAGCGGTATAGATATTTCCATGTTTATACAGACGGTGGTGTTGATATTTCCATGTTTATAGAGATGGCGGTCTAGGTATTTCCATGTTTATTGAGATAGTAGTGTAGTTATTTCGAAGTTTATACAGACAGCATTGCAGATATTTCCATGTTTATAGAGACAGCGTTGCAGATATTTCCATGTTTATAGAGATAGCAGTGAAGATATTTCCATGTTTATACAGATAGCGGTGTGGATATTTCCATGTTTATGCAGATAGCAGTGTAGATATTTCAATGTTTATACAGATAGCGGTGCGGATATTTCCATGTTTATTCAGATAGCGGTGCGGATATTTCCATGTTTATACAGATAGTTGGGCAGATATTTCCATGTTTATACAGATAGCGGTGTAGATATTTCCATCTTAATACAGATGGCAGTGTAGATATGTCCATGTTCGTACAGATGGCGGTGTAGATATTTCCATGTTCATACTGATGGCAGTGCAGATATTTCGAAGTTTATAGAGATAGCGCTGTAGATATTTCCATATTTATAGAGAAATCTGTGTAGATATTTCCATGTATATTCAGATAGCTGTGTAGATATTTCCATGTTCATGCAGATAGCGGTGTAGGTATTTCCATGTTCATCCAGATGCCAGTGTACATATATCCATGTTCATACAGATGGCGGTGAAGATATTTCCATGTTCATACAGATGGCGGTGTAGGTATTTCCATGTTCATACAAACGGCGGTGTAGTTACTTCCATGTTCATAGAGATGGTGGTATAGATATTTTCAGGTTCATACAAATGGCGGTGTAGATATTTCCATGTTCATAGAGATGGCGGTGTAGATATTTCCATGTTTATACAGATAGCAGTGTAATTATTTCCATGATTATAGAGATACCAGTGTGGATATTTCCATTGTTATACAGATAGCTGTGTAGATATTTGCATGTTCATACAGATAGCAGTGTAGATATTTCCATGTTCATACAGATAGCGGTGTAGATATTTTCATGTTCATACAGTTAGCGGTGTAGATATTTCCATGTTCATACAGATAGCCGTGTAGATATTTCCATGTCCATACAGATGGCGGTGTAGATATTTCCATGTTCATAGAGATGGCGGTGTAGGTATTTCCATGTTTATACAGATAGCAGTGTAGTTATTTCCATGTTAATAGAGATACCAGTGTGGATATTTCCATTGTTATACAGATAGCTGTGTAGATATTTGCATGTTCATACAGATAGCGGTGTAGATATTTCCATGTTCATACTGATAGCGGTGTAGATATTTGCATGTTCATTCAGATAGCGGTGTAGATATTTCCATGTTCATACAGATAGCGGTGAAGATATTTCCATGTTCATACAGATAGCGGTGTAGATATTTTCATGTTCATACGGTTAGCGGTGTAGATATTTCCATGTTCATACAGATGGCGGTGTAGATATTTACATGTTCATACAGATGGCGGTGTAGATATTTCCATGTTCGTACAGATAGCGGTTTAGATATTTCCATGTTCATACAGATAGCGGTGTAGATATTTCCATGTTCATACAGATAACGGTGTAGATATTTCCATGTTCATACAGATAGCGGTGTAGATATTTCCATGTTCATACAGTTAGCAGTGTTGATATTTCCATGTTCATACAGATGGCGGTGTAGATATTTACATGTTCATACAGATGGCGGTATAGATATTTCCATGTTCGAACAGATGGCGATGTAGATATTTCCATGTTCATAGAGATGGCGGTGTAGATATTTCCATGTTTATGCAGATAGCGGTATAGATATTTCCATGTTTATACAGATGGTGGTGTAGATATTTCCATGTTTATAGAGATGGCGGTCTAGATATTTCCATGTTTACAGAGATAGTGGTGTAGTTATTTCCAAGTTTATAGAGACAGCGTTGTAGATATTTCCATGTTTATACAGATAGTGGTGAAGATATTTCCATGTTTATACAGATAGCGGTGTAGATATTTCCATGTTTATACAGATAGCAGTGTAGATATTTCCATCTTTATAGAGATAGTGGTGTAGATAATTTCAATTTTATACAGAGAGCAGGGTAGATATTTCCAAGTTCATACAGATGGTGGTGTAGATATTTCCACGTTTATAGAGATGGCGGTGTAGATATTTCCATGTTCATACAGATAGCGGTGTAGATATTTCCATGTTCATACAGTTAGCGGTGTAGATATTTCCATGTTCATACAGATGGCGCTGTAGATATTTCCATGTTCATACAGATGGTGGTGTAGATATTTCCATGTTCATACAGATGGCGGTGTAGATATTTCCATGTTCGTACGGATGGCAGTGTAGATATTTCCATGTTCATAAAGGTGGCGGTGTAGGTATTTCCGTGTTTATACAGATAGCAGTGTAGTTATTTCCATGTTTATAGAGATAGCAGTGTATATATTTCCATTGATATACAGATAGCTGTGTAGATAGTTGCATGGTCATTCAGATAGCGGTGTAGATATTTCCATTTTCGTACAGATAGCGGTGTAGATATTTCCATGTTCATACAGATAGCGGTGTAGATATTTCCATGTTCATACAGATAACTGTGTAGATATTTCCATGTTCATACAGATAGTGGTGTAGATATTTCCATGTTCATACAGTTAGCGGTGTAGATATTTCCATGTTCCTACAGATGGCGGTGCAGATGTTTACATGTTCATACAGATGGCGGTATAGATATTATCATCTTTGTACAGATGGCGGTGTAGATATTTCCATGTTAATACAGATGGCTTTGTAGATATTTCCATATTTATGCAGATAGCGGTATAGATATTTCCATGTTTATACAGGTGATGGTGTAGATATTTCCATGTTTATAGAGATGGCGGTCTAGATATTTCCATGTTCACAGAGATAGTGGTGTAGTTATTTCCAAGTTTATAGAGACAGCGTTGTAGATATTTCCGTGTTTATACAGATAGCGGTGAAGATATTTCCATGTTTATACAGATAGCGGTGTAGATATTTCCATGTTTATACATATAGCAGTGTAGATATTTCCATGTTTATAGAGATAGTGGTGTAGATAATTTCAATTTTATACAGAGAGCAGTGTAGATATTTCCAAGTTCATACAGATAGCGGTGTAGATATTTCCACGTTTATAGAGATGGCGGTGTAGATATTTCCATGTTCATACAGTGGACGGTGTAGATATTTCCATGGTTATAGGGATTTCGGTGTAGATATTTTCATGTTTACACAGATGGCGGTGTAGATATTTCCATGTTCATACAGATAGCGGTGTAGATATTTCCATGTTCATACAGATAGCGGTGTAGATATTTCCATGTTCATACAGATAGCGGTGTAGATATTTCCATGTTCATACAGATAGCGGTGTAGATATTTCCATGTTCATACAGATAGCGGTGTAGATATTTCCATGTTCATACAGATAACGGTGTAGATATGTCCATGTTAATACAGACAGCGGTGTAGATATTTCCATGTTCACACAGTTAGCGGTGTAGATATTTCCATGTTCATACAGATGGCGGTGTAGATATTTACATGTTCATACAGATGGCGTTATAGATATTTCCATGTTCCTACAGATGGCGGTGTAGATATTTCCATGTTCATAGAGATGGCGGTGTAGATATTTCCATGTTTATGCAGATAGCGGTATAGATATTTCCATGTTTATACAGATGGTGGTGTAGATATTTCCATGTATATAGAGATGGCGGTCTAGATATTTCCATGTTTACAGAGATAGTGGTGTTGTTATTTCCAAGTTTATAGAGACAGTTTTGTAGATATTTCCATGTTTATACAGATAGCGGTGAAGATATTTCCATGTTTACACAGATATCGGTGTAGATATTTCCATGTTTATACAGATAGCAGTGTAGATATTTCCATGTTTATAGAGATAGTGGTGTAGATAATTTCAATTTTATACAGAGAGCAGTGTATATATTTCCAAGTTCATACAGATAACGGTGTAGATATTTCCACGTTTATATAGATGGCGGTGTAGATATTTCCATGTTCATACAGATGGCGGTGTAGATATTTACATGTTCATACAGATGGCGGTGAAGATATTTCCATGTTCATACAGATGGCGGTGTAGTTATTTCCATGTTCATACAAATGGCGGTGTAGTTACTTCAATGTTCATAGAGATGGCGGTATAGATATTTCCAGGTTCATACAAATGGCGGTGTAGATATTTCCATGTTCATACAGATAGCGGTGTAGATATTTGCATGTTCATACAGATAGCGGTGTAGATATTTCCATGTTCTTATACATAGCGGTGTATATATTTCCATTTTCATACAGATAGCGGTGTAGATATTTTCATGTTCATACAGTTAGCGGTGTAGATATTTCGATGTTCATACAGATGGCGGTGTAGATATTTACATGTTCATACAGATGGCGGTGTAGTTATTTCCATGTTCGTACGGATGGCAGTGTAGATATTTCCATGTTCATACAGGTGGCGGTGTAGATATTTCCATGTTCATACATATAGCAGTGTAGTTATTTCCATGTTTATAGAGATAGCAGTGTAGATATTTCCATTGATATACAGATAGCTGTGTAGATATTTGCATGTTCATACAGATAGCGGTGTAGATATTTCCATGTTCGTACAGATAGCGGTGTAGATATTTCCATGTTCACACTGATAGCGGTGTAGATATTTCCATGTTCATACAGATAACGGTGTAGATATTTCCATGTTCATACAGATAGCAGTGTAGATATTTCCATGTTCATACAGTTAGCGGTGTTGATATTTCCATGTTCATACAGATGGCGATGTAGATATTTACATGTTCATACAGATGGCGGTATAGATATTTCCATGTTCGAACAGATGGCGGTGTAGATATTTCCATGTTCATAGAGATGGCAGTGTAGATATTTCCATGTTTATGCAGATAGCGGTGAAGATATTTCCATGTTTATACAGATAGCGGTGTAGATATTTCCATGTTTATACAGATAGCTGTGTAGATATTTCCATCTTTATAGAGATAGTGGTGTAGATAATTTCAATTTTATACAGAGAGCAGGGTAGATATTTCCAAGTTCATACAGATAGTGGTGTGGATATTTCCACGTTTATATAGATGGCGGTGTAGATATTTCCATGTTCATAGAGATAGCGGTGTAGATATTTCCATGTTCATAGAGATGGCGTTGTAGATATTTCCATGTTCGTACGGATGGCGGTGTAGATATTTCCATGTTCATACAGGTGGCGGTGTAGATATTTCCGTGTTTATACAGATAGCATTGTAGTTATTTCCATGTTTATAGAGATAGCAGTGTATATATTCCCATTGATATACAGATAGCTGTGTAGATATTTGCATGGTCATTCAGATAGCGGTGTAGATATTTCCATTTTCGCACAGATAGCGGTGTAGATATTTCCATGTTCATACAGATAGCGGTGTAGATATTTCCATGTTCATACAGATAACGGTGTAGATATTTCCATGTTCATACAGATATTGGTGTAGATATTTCCATGTTCATACAGTTAGCGGTGTAGATATTTCCATGTTCATACAGATGGCGGTGTAGATATTTACATGTTCATACAGATGGCGGTATAGATATTATCATCTTTGTACAGATGGCGGAGTAGATATTTCCATGTTAATAGAGATGGCTTTGTAGATATTTCCATATTTATGCAGATAGCGGCAAAGATATTTCCATGTTTATACAGATGGTGGTGTAGATATTTCCATGTTTATAGAGATGGCGGTCTAGATATTTCCATGTTTACAGAGATAGTGGTGTAGTTATTTCCAAGTTTATAGAGACAGCGTTGTAGATATTTCCATGTTTATACAGATAGCGGTGAAGGTATTTCCATGTTTATACAGATAGCGGTGTAGATATTTCCATGTTTATACATATAGCAGTGTAGATATTACCATGTTTATAGAGATAGTGGTGTAGATAATTTCAATTTTATACAGAGAGCAGGGTAGATATTTCCAAGTTCATACAGATAGCGGTGTAGATATTTCCACGTTTATAGAGATGGCGGTGTAGATATTTCCATGTTCATACAGTGGACGGTGTAGATATTTCCATGTTTATAGGGATTTCGGTGTAGATATTTTCGTGTTTACACAGATGGCGGTGTAGATATTTCCATGTTTACACAGATAGCGGTGTAGACATTTCCATGTTTACACAGATAGCGGTGTGGATATTTCCATGTTTATGCAGATAGCAGTGTAGATATTTCCATGTTTATACATATAGCGGTGTAGATATTTCCATGTTCATACTGATAGCGGTGTTGATATTTTCATGTTCATACAGTTAGCGGTGTAGATATTTCCATGTTCATACAGATGGCGGTGTAGATATTTACATGTTCATACAGATGGCGGTGTAGATATTTCCATGTTCGTACGGATGGCAGTGTAGATATTTCCATGTTCATACATGTGGCGGTGTAGATATTTCCATGTTTGTACAGATAGCAGTGTAGTTATTTCCATCTTTATAGAGATAGCAGTGTAGATATTTCCATTGATATACAGATAGCTGTGTAGATATTTGCATGTTCATACAGATAGCGGTGTGGATATTTCCATGTTTGTACAGATAGCGGTGTAGATATTTCCATGTTCATACAGATAACGGTGTACATATTTCCATGTTCATATAGATAGCGGTGTAGATATTTCCATGTTCATACAGTTAGCGGTGTTGATATTTCCATGTTCATACAGATGGCGGTGTAGATATTTACATGTTCATACAGATGGCGGTATAGATATTTCCATGTTCGTACAGATGGCGGTGTAGATATTTCCATGTTCATAGAGATGGCGGTGTAGATATTTCCATGTTTATGCAGATAGTGGTATAGATATTTCCATGTTTATACAGATGGTGGTGTAGTTATTTCCATGTTCATAGAGATGGCGTTGTAGATATTTCCATGTTTATGCAGATAGCGGTATAGATATTTCCATGTTTATACAGATGGCTGTGTAGATATTTCCATGTTTATAGAGATGGCGGTCTAGATATTTCCATGTTTACAGAGATAGTGGTGTAGTTATTTCCAAGTTTATAGAGACAGCGTTGTAGATATTTCCATGTTTATTCAGATAGATGTGAAGATATTTCCATGTTTATACAGATAGCGGTGTAGACATTTCCATGTTTATACAGATAGCAGTGTAGTTATTTCCATGTTTATAGAGATAGTGGTGTTGATAATTTCAATTTTATACAGAGAGCAGTGTAGATATTTCCAAGTTCATACAGATAGCGTTGTAGATATTTCCACGTTTATAGAGATGGCGGTGTAGATATTTCCATGTTCATACAGATGGCGGTGTAGATATTTCCATGTTTATAGGGATGGCGGTGTAGATATTTTCATGTTTACACAGATGGCGGTGTAGATATTTCCATGTTTACAAAGATAGCGGTGTAGACATTTCCATGTTTACACAGATAGCGGTGTGGATATTTCCATGTTTATGCAGATAACAGTGTAGATATTTCCATGTTCATACAGATAGCAGTGCGGATATTTCCATCTTTATACAGATAGTTGGGCAGATATTTCCATGTTTATACAGATAGCGGTGTAGATATTTCCATCTTAATACAGATGGCGGCGTAGATATGTCCATGTTAGTACAGATGGCGTTGTAGATATTTCCATGTGCATACTGATGGCGGTGCAGATATTTCGAAGTTTATAGAGATAGCGCTGTAGATATTTCCATATTTATAGAGAAATCTGTGTAGATATTTCCATGTTTATTCAGATAGCTGTGTAGATATTTCCATGTTCATGCAGATAGCGGTGTAGGTATTTCCATGTTCATCCAGATGCTGGTGTACATATATCCATGTTCATACAGATGGCGGTGAAGTTATTTCCATGTTCATACAGATGGCGGTGTAGGTATTTCCATGTTCATACAAATGGCGGTGTAGTTACTTCCATGTTCATAGAGATGGCGGTGTAGATATTTCCAGGTTCATACAAATGGCGGTGAAGATATTTCCATGTTCATAGAGATGGCGGTGTAGATATTTCCATGTTTATACAGATAGCAGTGTAGTTATTTCCATGTTTATAGAGATACCAGTGTGGATATTTCCATTGTTATACAGATAGCTGTGTAGATATTTGCATGTTCATACAGATAGCGGTGTAGATATTTCCATGTGCATACAGATAGCGGTGTAGATATTTGCATGTTCATACAGATAGCGGTGTAAATATTTCCATGTTCATACAGATAGCGGTGTAGATATTTCCATGTTCATACAGATAACGGTGTAGATAATTTCATGTTCATACAGTTAGAGGTGTAGATATTTCCATGTTCATAGAGAAGGCGGTGTAGATATTTACATGTTCATACAGATGGCGGTGTAGATATTTCCATGTTCTTACGGATGGCAGTGTAGATATTTCCATGTTCATACAGGTGGCGGTGTAGATATTTCCATGTTTATACAGGTGTCGGTGTAGATATTTCCATGTTTATACAGATAGCAGTGTAGTTATTTCCATGTTTATAGAGATAGCAGTGTAGATATTTCCATTGATATACACATAGCTGTGTAGATATTTGCATGTTCATACAGATAGCGGTGTAGATATTTCCATGTTCGTAAAGATAGCGGTGTAGATATTTCCATGTTCATACTGATAGCAGTGTAGATATTTCCATGTTCATACAGATAACGGTGTAGATATTTCCATGTTCATACAGATAGCGGTGTAGATATTTCCATGTTCATACAGTTAGCAGTGTTGATATTTCCATGTTCATACAGATGGCGGTGTAGATATTTACATGTTCATACAGATGGCGGTATAGATATTTCCATGTTCGTACAGATGGCGGTGTAGATATTTCCATGTTCATAGAGATGGCAGTGTAGATATTTCCATGTTTATGCAGATAGCGGTATAGGTATTTCCATGTTTATTCAGATGGTGGTGTAGATATTTCCATGTTTATAGAGATGGCGGTCTAGATAGTTCCATGTTTACAGAGATAGTGGTGTAGTTATTTCCAAGTTTATACAGACAGCGTTGTAGATATTTCCATGTTTATACAGATAGCGGTGAAGATATTTCCATGTTTATACAGATAGCGGTGTAGATATTTCCATGTTTATACAGATAGCAGTGTAGATATTTCCATGTTTATAGAGATAGTGGTGTAGATAATTTCAATTTTATACAGAGAGCAGTGTAGATATTTCAAAGTTCATACAGATAGTGGTGTAGATATTTCCACGTTTATAGAGATGGCGGTGTAGATATTTCCATCTTCATACAGATAGCGGTGTTGATATTTCCATGTTCATCCAGTTAGCGGTGTAGATATTTCCATGTTCATACAGATGGCGGTGTAGATATTTCCATGTTCATACAGATGGCGGTGTAGATATTTCCATGTTTACACAGATAGCGGTGTGGATATTTCCATGTTTATGCAGATAGCAGTGTAGATATTTCAATGTTTATACAGATAGCGGTGCGGATATTTCCATGTTTATTCAGATAGCGGTGCGGATATTTCCATGTTTATACAGATCGTTGGGCAGATATTTCCATGTTTATACAGATAGCGGTGTAGATATTTCCATCTTAATACAGATGGCAGTGTAGATATGTCCATGTTCGTACAGATGGCGGTGTAGATATTTCCATGTTCATACTGATGGCAGTGCAGATATTTCGAAGTTTATAGAGATAGCGCTGTAGATATTTCCATATTTATAGAGAAATCTGTGTAGATATTTCCATGTATATTCAGATAGCTGTGTAGATATTTCCATGTTCATGCAGATAGCGGTGTAGGTATTTCCATGTTCATCCAGATGCCGGTGTACATATATCCATGTTCACACAGATGGCGGTGAAGATATTTCCATGTTCATACAGATGGCGGTGTAGGTATTTCCATGTTCATACAAATGGCGGTGTAGTTACTTCCATGTTCATAGAGATGGTGGTATAGATATTTCCAGGTTCATACAAATGGCGGTGTAGATATTTCCATGTTCATAGAGATGGCGGTGTAGATATTTCCATGTTTATACAGAGAGCAGTGTAGTTATTTCCATGTTTATAGAGATACCAGTGTGGATATTTCCATTGTTATACAGATAGCTGTGTAGATATTTGCATGTTCATACAGATAGCGGTGTAGATATTTCCATGTTCATACAGATAGCGGTGTAGATATTTGTATGTTCATACAGATAGCGGTGTAGATATTTCCATGTTCATACAGATAGCGGTGTAGATATTTCCATGTTTATACAGATAGCAGTGTAGTTATTTCCATGTTCATATAGATAGCAGTGTAGATATTTCCATTGTTATACAGATAGCTGTGTAGATATTTCCATGTTCATACAGATAGCGGTGTAGATATTTCCATGTTCGTACAGATGGCGGTGTAGATATTTCCATGTTCATACAGATGGCGGTTTAGATATTTCGAAGTTTATAGAGATAGCGCTGTAGATTTTTCCATATTTATAGAGAAATCAGTGTAGATATTTGCATGTATATTCAGATAGCTTTGTAGATATTTCCATGTTCATGCAGATAGCGGTGTAGATATTTCCATGTTCATACAGATAGCGGTGTAGATATTTCCATGTTCATACAGATAGCGGTGTAGATATTTCCATGTTCATACAGATAGCGGTGTAGATATTTCCATCTTCATACAGATAGCGGTTTAGATATTTCCATGTTCATACAGATAACGGTGTAGATATGTCCATGTTAATACAGACAGCGGTGTAGATATTTCCATGTTCACACAGTTAGCGGTGTAGATATTTCCATGTTTATACAGATGGCGGTGTAGATATTTACATGTTCATACAGATGGCGGTATAGATATTTCCATGTTCCTACAGATGGCGGTGTAGATATTTCCATGTTCATAGAGATGGCGGTGTAGATATTTCCATGTTTATGCAGATAGCGGTATAGATATTTCCATGTTTATACAGATGGTGGTGTAGATATTTCCATGTATATAGAGATGGCGGTCTAGATATTTCCATGTTTACAGAGATAGTGGTGTTGTTATTTCCAAGTTTATAGAGACAGATTTGTAGATATTTCCATGTTTATACAGATAGCGGTGAAGATATTTCCATGTTTACACAGATAGCGGTGTAGATATTTCCATGTTTATACAGATAGCAGTGTAGATATTTCCATGTTTATAGAGATAGTGGTGTAGATAATTTCAATTTTATACAGAGAGCAGTGTATATATTTCCAAGTTCATACAGATAGCGGTGTAGATATTTCCACGTTTATATAGATGGCGGTGTAGATATTTCCATGTTCATACAGATGGCGGTGAAAATATTTCCATGTTCATACAGATGGCGGTGTAGTTATTTCCATGTTCATACAAATGGCGGTGTAGTTACTTCCATGTTCATAGAGATGGCGGTATAGATATTTCCAGGTTCATACAAATGGCGGTGTAGATATTTCCATGTTCATACAGATAGCGGTGTAGATATTTGCATGTTCATACAGATAGCGGTGTAGATATTTCCATGTTCTTATACATAGCGGTGTAGATATTTCCATGTTCATACAGATGGCGGTGTAGATATTTACATGTTCATACAGATGGCGGTGTAGATATTTCCATGTTCGTACGGATGGCAGGGTAGATATTTCCATGTTCATACCGTTGGCGGAGTAGATATTTCCATGTTTATACATATAGCAGTGTAGTTATTTCCATGTTTATAGAGATAGCAGTGTAGATATTTCCATTGATATACAGATAGCTGTGTAGATATTTGCATGTTCATACAGATAGCGGTGTAGATATTTCCATGTTCGTACAGATAGCGGTGTAGATATTTCCATGTTCACACTGATAGCGGTGTAGATATTTCCATGTTCATACAGATAACGGTGTAGATATTTCCATGTTCATACAGATAGCAGTGTAGATATTTCCATGTTCATACAGTTAGCGGTGTTGATATTTCCATGTTCATACAGATGGCGATGTAGATATTTACATGTTCATACAGATGGCGGTATAGATATTTCCATGTTCGAACAGATGGCGGTGTAGGTATTTCCATGTTCATAGAGATGGCGGTGTAGATATTTCCATGTTTATGCAGATAGCGGTATAGATATTTCCATGTTTATACAGATGGTGGTGTAGATATTTCCATGTTTATAGAGATGGCTGTCTAGATATTTCCATGTTTACAGAGATAGTGGTGTAGTTATTTCCAAGTTTATAGAGACAGCGTTGTAGATATTTCCATGTTTATACAGATAGCGGTGAAGATATTTCCATGTTTATACAGATAGCGGTGTAGATATTTCCATGTTTATACAAATAGCAGTGTAGATATTTCCATGTTCATACAGTTAGCGGTGTAGATAATTCCGAGTTGATACAGATGGCGGTGTAGATATTTCCATGTTCATACAGATGGCGGTGTAGATATTTCCATGTTCATAGAGATGGCGGTGTAGATATTTCCATGTTCGTACGGATGGCGGTGTAGATATTTCGAAGTTTATAGAGATAGCGCTGTAGTTATTTCAATATTTATAGAGAAATCTCTGTAGATATTTCCATGTATATTCAGAGAGCTGTGTAGATATTTCCATGTTCATGCAGATAGCGGTGTAGATATTTCCATGTTCATCCAGATGCCGGTGTACATATATCCATGTTCATACAGATGGCGGTGAAGATATTTCCATTTTCATAAAGATGGTTGTGTAGATAATTCCATTTTCCTACAGATGGCGGTGTAGATATTTCCATGTAAATAGAGATGGCGGTGTAGATATTTCCATGTTCATACAAATGGGGGTGTAGATATTTCCATGTTCATAGAGATGGCGGAGTATATATTTCCATATTTATACAGATAGCAGTGTAGTTATTTCCATGTTCATAGAGATAGCAGTGTAGAAATTTCCATTGATATACAGATAGCTGTGTAGATATTTGCATGTTCAAACAGATAGCGGTGTAGATATTTCCATCTTCATACAGATAGCGGTGTAGATATTTCCATGTTCATACAGATTGCGGTGTAGATATTTCCATGTTCATACAGATAGCGGTGTAGATATTTCCATGTTCATACAGTTACCGGTGTAGATATTTCCATGTTCATACAGATGGCGGTGTAGATATTTACATGTTCATACAGATGGCGGTGTAGATATTTCCATGTTCATACAGATGGCGGTGTAGATATTTCCATGTTCATACAGATGGCGGTGTAGATATTTCCATGTTCGTATGGATGGCAGTGTAGATATTTCCATGTTCATACAGGTGGCGGTGTAGATATTTCCATGTTTATACAGATAGCAGTGTAGTGATTTCCATGTTTATAGAGATAGCTGTGTAGATATTTCCTTTGATATACAGATAGCTGTGTAGATATTTGCATGTACATACAGATAGCGGTGTAGATATTTCCATGTTCGTACAGATAGCGGTGTAGATATTTCCATGTTCGTACAGATAGCGGTGTAGATATTTCCATGTTCATACAGATAGCGGTGTAGATATTTCCATGTTCATACAGATAGCGGTGTAGATATTTCCATGTTCATACAGTTAGCGGTGTAGATATTTCCATGTTCATACAGATGGCGGTGTAGATTTTTACATGTTCATACAGATGGCGGTATAGATATTTCCATCTTCGTATAGATGGCGGTGTAGTTATTTCCATGTTCATAGAGATGGCGGTGTAGATATTTCCATGTTTATGCAGATAGCGGTATAGATATTTCCATGTTTATACAGATGGTGGTGTAGGTATTTCCATGTTTATAGAGATGGAAGTCTAGATATTTCCATGTTTACAGAGATAGTGGTGTAGTTATTTCCAAGTTTATAGAGACAGCATTGTAGATATTTCCATGTTTATGCACATAGCAGTATAGATATTTCCATGTTTATAAAAATGGTGGTGTAGATATTTCCATGTTTATAGAGATGGCGGTCTAGATATTTCCATGTTTACACAGATAGGGGTGTGGATATTTCCATGTTTATGCAGATAGCAGTGTAGATATTTCCATGTTTATACAGATAGCGGTGCGGATATTTCCATGTTTATTCAGATAGCGGTGCGGATATTTCCATGTTTATACAGATAGTTGGGCAGATATTTCCATGTTTATACAGATAGCGGTGTAGACATTTCTATGTTTACACAGATAGCGGTGTAGATATTTCCATGTTCATAGAGATGGCGGTGTAGATATTTCCATGTTTATGGAGATAGCGTTATAGATATTTCCATGTTTATACAGATGGTGGTGTAGATATTTCCATGTTTATAGAGATGGCGGTCTAGATATTTCCATGTTTACAGAGATAGTGGTGTAGTTATTTCCAAGTTTATAGAGACAGCGTTGTAGATATTTCCATGTTTATTCAGATAGCTGTGAAGATATTTCAATGTTTATACAGATAGCGGTGTAGACATTTCCATGTTTATACAGATATCAGTGTAGGTATTTCCATGTTTATAGAGATAGTGGTGTAGATAATTTCAATTTTATACAGATAGCAGTGTAGATATTTCCAAGTTCATACAGATAGCGGTGTAGATATTGCCACGTTTATAGAGATGGCGGTGTAGATATTTCCATGTTCATACAGATGGTGGTGTAGATATTTCCATGTTTATAGGGATGGCAGTGTAGATATTTCCATGTTTACACAGATGGCGGTGTAGACATTTCTATGTTTACACAGATAACGGTGTAGACATTTCCATGTTTACGCAGATAGCGGTGTGGATATTTCCAAGTTTATGCAGATAGCAGTGTAGATATTTCCATGTTCATACAGATAGCAGTGCGGATATTTCCATCTTTATACAGATAGTTGGGCAGATATTTCCATGTTTATACAGATAGCGGTGGAGATATTTCCATCTTAAAACAGATGGCGGTGTAGATATGTCCTTGTTCGTACAGATGGCGGTGTAGATATTTCCATGTTCATACTGATGGCGGTGCAGATATTTCGAAGTTTATAGAGATAGCGCTGTAGATATTTTCATATTTATAGAGAAATCTGTGTAGATATTTCCATGTATATTCAGATAGCTTTGTAGATATTTCCATGTTCATGCAGAAATCGGTGTAGGTATTTCCATGTTCATCCACATGCCGGTGTACATATATCCATGTTCATACAGATGGCGGTGAAGATATTTCCATGTTCATACAGATGGCGGTGTAGGTATTTCCATGTTCATACAGATAGCAGTGTAGGTATTTCCATGTTTATAGAGATATCAGTGTGGATATTTCCATTGTTATACAGATAGCTGTGTAGGTATTTGCATGTTCATACAGATAGCGGTGTAGATATTTCCATGTTCATACAGATGGCGGTGTAGATATTTCCATGTTCATACAGATAGCGGTGTAGATATTTCCTTGTTCATACAGATAGCGGTGTAGATTTTTCCATGTTCATACCAATAGCGGTGTAGATATTTCCATGTTCATACAGTTAGCGGTGTAGATATTTCCATGTTCATACAGATGGCGGTGTAGATATTTACATGTTCATACAGATGGTGGTGTAGATATTTCCATGTTCGTACGGATGGCAGTGTAGATATTTCCATGTTCATACTGGTGGCGGTGTAGATATTTCCATGTTTATACCGATAGCAGTGTAGTTATTTCCAAGTTTATAGATACAGCTGTGTAGATATTTCCATTGATATACAGATAGCTGTGTAGATATTGGCATGTTCATACAGATAGCGGTGTAGATATTTCCATGTTCATACAGATAGCGGTGTAGATATTTCCATGTTCATACAGAGAGCGGTGTAGATATTTCCATGTTC
This sequence comes from Gorilla gorilla gorilla, assembly GCF_029281585.2. Taxonomy (NCBI): domain Eukaryota; kingdom Metazoa; phylum Chordata; class Mammalia; order Primates; family Hominidae; genus Gorilla; species Gorilla gorilla. Next base: position 126,198,929 of record NC_073239.2, read on the forward strand.
ATACAGACAACGGTGTAGATATTTCCTTGTTCATACAGATAGTGGTGTAGATGTTTCCATGTTAATACAGTTAGCGGTGTAGATATTTCCATGTTAATACAGATGGCGGTGTAGATATTTACATGTTCATACAGATGGCGGTATAGATATTTCCATGTTCGTACAGATGGCGGTGTAGATATTTCCATGTTCATATAGATGGCGGTGTAGATATTTCCATGTTTATGCAGATAGCGTTATAGATATTTCCATGTTTATACAGATTGTGGTGTAGATATTTCCATGTTTATAGAGATGGCGGTCTAGATATTTCCATGTTTACAGAGATAGTGGTGTAGTTATTTCGAAGTTTATAGAGACAGCGTTGTAGATATTTCCATGTTTATACAGATAGAAGTGAATATATTTGCATGTTTATACAGATAGCGGTGTAGATATTTCCATGTTTATACAGATAGCAGTGTAGATATTTCCATGTTTCTAGAGATAGTGGTGTAGATAATTTCAATTTCATACAGAGAGCAGTGTGGATATTTCCAAGTTCATACAGATAGAGGTGTAGATATTTCCACGTTTATAGAGATGGCGGTGTAGATATTTCCATGTTCATACAGAGGACGGTGTAGAAATTTCCATGTATAAAGGGATGGCGGTGTAGATATTTTCATGTTTACACTGATGGCGGTGTAGATATTTCCATGTTTACCCAGATAGCGGTGTAGACATTTCCATGTTTACACAGATAGCGGTGTGGATATTTCCATGTTTATGCAGATAGCAGTGTATATATTTCCATGTTTATACAGATAGCGGTGCGGATATTTCCATGTTTATTCAGAAAGCGGTGCGGATATTTCCATGTTTATACAGATAGTTGGGCAGATATTTCCATGTTTATACAGATAGCGGTGTAGACATTTCTATGTTTACACAGATAGCGGTGTAGATATTTCCATGTTCATACAGTTAGCGGTGTAGATATTTCCATGTTCATACAGATGGCGGTGTAGATATTTCCATGTTCATACAGATGGCGGTATAGATATTTCAATGTTCGTACAGATGGCGGTCTAGATATTTCCATGTTCATAGAGATGGCGGTGTAGATATTTCCATGTTTATGCAGATAGCGGTATAGATATTTCCATGTTTATACAAATGGTGGTGTAGGTATTTCCATGTTTATAGAGATGGCAGTCTAGATATTTCCATGTTTACAGAGATAGTGGTGTAGTTATTTCCAAGTTAATGGAGACAGCGTTGTAGATATTTCCATGTTTATACAGATAGCGGTGAAGATATTTCCATGTTTATACATATAGTGGTGTAGATATTTCCATGTTCGTACAGATAGCGGTGTAGATATTTCCATGTTCATACAGATAGCGGTGTAGATATTTCCATGTTCATACAGATAACGGTGTAGATATTTTCATGTTCATAGAGATAGTGGTGTAGATATTTTCGTGTTCATACAGTTAGCGGTGTAGATATTTCCATGTTCATACAGATGGCGGTGTAGATATTTACATGTTCATACAGATGGCGGTATAGATATTTCCATGTTCGTACAGATGGCGGTGTAGATATTTCCATGTTCATAGAGATGGCGTTGTAGATATTTCCATGTTTATGCAGATAGCGGTATAGATATTTCCATGTTTATACAGATGGTGGTGTAGATATTTCCATGTTTATAGAGATGGAGGTCTAGATATTTCCGTGTTTACAGAGATAGTGGTGTAGTTATTTCCAAGTTTATAGAGACAGCGTTGTAGATATTTCCATGTTTATTCAGATGGCTGTGAAGATATTTCCATGTTTATACAGATAGCGGTGTAGACATTTCCATGTTTATACAGATAGCAGTGTAGATATTTCCATGTTTAAAGAGATAGTGGTGTAGATAATTTCAATTTTATACAGAGAGTAGTGTAGATATTTCCAAGTTCATACAGATAGCGTTGTAGATATTGCCACGTTTATAGAGATGGCGGTGTAGATATTTCCATTTTCATACAGATGGCGGTGTAGATATCTCCATGTTTATAGGGATGGCGGTGTAGATATTTTCATGTTTACACAGATGGCGGTGTAGATATTTCCATGTTTACACAGATAGCGGTGTAGACATTTCCATGTTTACACAGATAGCGGTGTGGATATTTCCATGTTTATGCAGATAGCAGTGTAGATATTTCCATGTTCATACAGATAGCAGTGCGGATATTTCCATCTTTATACAGATAGTTGGGCAGATATTTCCATGTTTATACAGATAGCGGTGGAGATATTTCCATCTTAATACAGATGGCGGTGTAGATATGTCCATGTTCGTACAGATGGCGGTGTAGATATTTCCATGTTCATACTGATGGTGGTGCAGATATTTCGAAGTTTATAGAGATAGCGCTGTAGATATTTCCATGTTTATAGAGAAATCTGTGTAGATATTTCCATGTATATTCAGATAGCTGAGTAGATATTTCCATGTTCATGCAGATAGCCGTGTAGGTATTTCCATGGTCATCCAGATGCCGGTGTACATATATCCATGTTCATAGAGATGGCGGTGAAGATATTTCCATGTTCATACAGATGGCGGTGTAGGTATTTCCATGTTCATACAAATGGCGGTGTAGTTACTTCCATGTTCATAGAGATGGTGGTGTAGATATTTCCAGGTTCATACAAATGGCGGTGTAGATATTTCCATGTTCATAGAGATGGCGGTGTAGATATTTCCATGTTTATACAGATAGCAGTGTAGTTATTTCCATGTTTATAGAGATACCAGTGTGGATATTTCCATTGTTATACAGATAGCTGAGTAGATAATTGCATGTTCATACAGATAGCGGTGTAGATATTTCCATGTTCATACAGATAGCAGTGTAGATATTTCTTTGTTCATACAGATAGCGATGTAGATATTTCCATGTTCATACAGTTAGCGGTTTAGATATTTCCACGTTCATACAGATGGCGGTGTAGATATTTCCATTTTCGTACGAATGGCGGTGTAGATATTTCCATGTTCATACAGGTGGCAGTGTATATATTTCCATGTTTATACAGATAGCAGTGTAGTTATTTCCATGTTTATAGAGATAGCAGTGTAGATATTTTCATTGAAATACTGATAGCTTTGTAGATATTTGCATGTTCATACAGATAGCGGTGTAGATATTTCCATGTTCATACACATAGCGGTGTAGATATTTCCATGTTCATACAGATAGCGGTGTAGATATTTCCATGTTTATACAGATAGCGGTGTATATATTTCTTTGTTCATACAGATAGCAGTGAAGATATTTCCATGTTCATACAGTTAGCGGTGTAGATAGTTCCATGTTCATACAGATGGCAGTGTAGATATTTACATGTTCATACAGATGGCGGTGTAGATATTTCCATGTTCGTACGGATGGCAGTGTAGATATTTCCATGTTCATACAGGTGGCGGTGTATATATTTCCATGTTTATACAGATAGCAGTGTAGTTATTTCGATGTTTATAGAGATAGCAGTGTAGATATTTCCATTGATATACAGATTGCTGTGTAGATATTTCCATGTTCATACAGATAGCGGTGTAGATATTTCCATTTTCATACAGATAACGGTGTAGATATTTCCATGTTCATACAGATAGCGATGTAGATATTTTCATGTTCATACAGTTAGGGGTGTAGATATTTCCATGTTCATACAGATAGCGGTGCAGATATTTCCATGTTCATACAGTTAGGGGTGTAGATATTTCCATGTTCATACAAATGGCGGTGTAGATATTTCCATGTTTATACAGATAGCAGTGTAGGTATTTCCATGTTCATAGAGATAGCAGTGTAGATATTTCCATTGATATACAGATAGCTGTGTAGATATTTGCATGTTCATACAGATAGCGGCGTAGATATTTCCATGTTCGTACAGATGGCGGTGTAGATATTTCCATGTTTATAGAGATGGCGGTGTAGATATTTTCATGTTTACACAGATGGCGGTGTAGATATTTCCATGTTTACACAGATAGCGGTGTAGACATTTCCACGTTTACACAGATAGCGGTGTGGATATTTCCATGTTTATGCAGATAGCGGTGTAGATATTTCCATGTTTATACAGATAGCGGTGCGGTTATTTCCATGTTTATACAGATAGCGGTGTAGATATTTCCATCTTATTACAGATGGCGGTGTAGATATGTCCATGTTCGTACAGATGGCGGTGTAGATATTTCCATGTTCATACAGATGGCGGTGTAGATATTTCGAAGTTCATAGAGATAGCGCTGTAGTTATTTCCATATTTATAGAGAAATCTGAGTTGATATTTCAATGTATATGCAGATAACTCTGTAGACATTTCCATGTTCATACAGATAGCGGTGTAGATATTTCCATGTTCATAGAGATAACTGTGTAGATATTTACATCTTCATACAGATGGCGGTACAGATATTTCCATGTTCATACAGTAAGCAGTGTAGATATTTCCATGTTCATACAGATGGCAGTGTAGATATTTACATGTTCATACAGATGTCGGTGTAGATATTTCCATGTTCATACAGATGGCGTTGTAGATATTTCCATGTTCATAGAGATGGCGGTGTAGATATTTCCATGTTTATGCAGATAGCGGTATAGATATTTCCATGTTTATACAGACGGTGGTGTTGATATTTCCATGTTTATAGAGATGGCGGTCTAGGTATTTCCATGTTTATTGAGATAGTAGTGTAGTTATTTCGAAGTTTATACAGACAGCATTGCAGATATTTCCATGTTTATAGAGACAGCGTTGTAGATATTTCCATGTTTATAGAGATAGCGGTGAAGATATTTCCATGTTTATACAGATAGCGGTGTAGATATGTGCATGTTCATACAGATAGCGGTGTAGATATTTCCATGTTGATAGGGATAGTGGTGTAGATAATTCCAATTTTATACAGATAGCAGTGTAGATATTTCCAAGTTCATACAGATAGCGGTGTAGATATTTCCACGTTTATAGAGATGGCGTTGTAGATATTTCCATGTTCATACAGATGGCGGTGTATATATTTCCATGTTTATAGAGATGGCAGTGTAGATATTTTCATGTTTACACAGATGGCGGTGTAGATATTTCCATGTTTACACAGATAGCGGTTTAGACATTTCCATGTTTACACAGATAGCGGTGTGGATATTTCCATGTTTATGCAGATAGCGGTGTAGATATTTCCATGTTTATACAGAAAGCGGTGGGGATATTTCCACGTTTATTCAGATAGTGGTGCAGATATTTCCATGTTTATACAGATAGTGGTGTAGATATTTCCATCTTAATACAGATGGTGGTGTATATATTTCCATGTTTATGCAGATAGCGGTATAGATATTTCCATGTTTATGCAGATGGTGGTGTAGATATTTCCATGTTTATGCAGATTGCGGTATAGATATTTCCATGTTTATACAGATCTTGGTGTAGATATTTCCATGTTCATACAAATGGCGGTGTAGATATTTCCATGTTCATAGAGATGGCGGTGTAGATATTGCCAAATTTATAGAGATAGCAGTGTAGTTACTTCCATGTTTACAGAGATAGCAGTGTAGACATTTCCATTGATATACAGATAGCGGTGTAGATATTTGCATGTTCATAGAGATAGCGGTGTAGATATTTCCATGTTCATACAGATAGCGGTGTAGATATTTCCATGTTCATACAGATAGCGGTGTAGATATTTCCATGTTCATACAGATAGCGGTGTAGATATTTCCATGTTCATACAGATAGCGGTGTAGATATTTCCATGTTCATACAGATAACGGTGTAGATATTTCCATGTTCATACAGACAGCGGTGTAGATATTTCCATGTTCACACAGTTAGCGGTGTAGATATTTCCATGTTCATACAGATGGCGGTGTAGATATTTACATGTTCATACAGATGGCGGTATAGATATTTCCATGTTCCTACAGATGGCGGTGTAGATATTTCCATGTTCATAGAGATGGTGGTGTAGATATTTCCATGTTTATGCAGATAGCGGTATAGATATTTCCATGTTTATACAGATGGTGGTCTAGATATTTCCATGTATATAGAGATGGCGGTCTAGATATTTCCATGTTTACAGAGATAGTGGTGTAGTTATTTCCAAGTTTATAGAGACAGTTTTGTAGATATTTCCATGTTTACACAGATAGCGGTGTGGATATTTCCATGTTTATGCAGCTAGCAGTGTAGATATTTCAATGTTTATACAGATAGCGGTGCGGATATTTCCATGTTTATTCAGATAGCGGTGCGGATATTTCCATGTTTATACAGATAGTTGGGCAGATATTTCCATGTTTATACAGATAGCGGTGTAGATATTTCCATCTTAATACAGATGGCGGTGTAGATATGTCCATGTTCATACTGATGGCAGTGCAGATATTTTGAAGTTTATAGAGATAGCGCTGTAGATATTTCCATATTTATAGAGAAATCTGTGTAGATATTTCCATGTATATTCAGATAGCTGTGTAGATATTTCAATGTTCATGCAGATAGCGGTGTAGGTATTTACATGTTCATCCAGATGCCAGTGTACATATATCCATGTTCATACAGATGGCGGTGAAGATATTTCCATGTTCATACAGATGGCGGTGTAGGTATTTCCATGTTCATACAAACGGCGGTGTAGTTACTTCCATGTTCATAGAGATGGTGGTATAGATATTTCCAGGTTCATACAAATGGCGGTGTAGATATTTCCATGTTCATAGAGATGGAGGTGTAGATATTTCCATGTTTATACAGATAGCAGTGTAGTTATTTCCATGCTTATAGAGATACCAGTGTGTTTATTTCCATTGTTATACAGATAGCTGTGTAGATATTTGCATGTTCATTCAGATAGCGGTGTAGATATTTCCATGTTCATACAGATAGCGGTGTAGATATTTCCATGTTTATACAGATAGCAGTGTAGTTATTTCCATGTTTATAGAGATACCAGTGTGGATATTTCCATTGTTATACAGATAGCTGTGTAGATATTTGCATGTTCATACAGATAGTGGTGTAGATATTTCCATGTTCATACAGATAGCGGTGTAGATATTTGCATGTTCATACAGATAGCGGTGTAGATATTTCCATGTTCATACAGATAACGGTCTAGATATTTCCATGTTCATACAGATAGCGGTGTAGATATTTTCATGTTCATACAGTTAACGGTGTAGATATTTCCATGTTCATACAGATGGCGGTGTAGATATTTCCATGTTCATACAGATAGCGGTGCTGATATTTCCATGTTTATACAGGTAGCGGTGTGGATATTTCCATGTTTATACAGATAGCGGTGTAGATATTTCCATGTTTATAGAGACAGCGGTGTAGATATTTCCATGTTTATACAGATAGTTGGGCAGATATTTCCATGTTTTACAGATAGCGGTGTAGATATTTCCATCTTAATACAGATTGCTTTGTAGATATGTCCATGTTTGTACAGATGGCGGTGTAGATATTTCCATGTTCATACAGATGGCGGTTTAGATATTTCGAAGTTTATAGAGATAGCGCTGTAGTTTTTTCCATATTTATAGAGAAATCTGTGTAGATATTTGCATGTATATTCAGATAACTGTGTAGATATTTCCATGTTCATGCAGATAGCGGTGTAGATATTTCCATGTTCATACAGATAGCGGTGTAGATATTTCCATGTTCATACAGATAGCGGTGTAGATATTTCCATGTTCATACAGATAGCGGTGTAGATATTTCCATGTTCATACAGATAGTGGTGTAGATATTTCCATGTTCATACAGATAACGGTGTAGATATGTCCATGTTAATACAGACAGCGGTGTAGATATTTCCATGTTCACACAGTTAGCGGTGTAGATATTTCCATGTTTATACAGATGGCGGTGTAGATATTTACATGTTCATACAGATGGCGGTATAGATATTTCCATGTTCCTACAGATGGCGGTGTAGATATTTCCATGTTCATAGAGATGGCGGTGTAGATATTTCCATGTTTATGCAGATAGCGGTATAGATATTTCCATGTTTATACAGATGGTGGTGTAGATATTTCCATGTATATAGAGATGGCGGTCTAGATATTTCCATGTTTACAGAGATAGTGGTGTTGTTATTTCCAAGTTTATAGAGACAGTTTTGTAGATATTTCCATGTTTATACAGATAGCGGTGAAGATATTTCCATGTTTACACAGATAGCGGTGTAGATATTTCCATGTTTATACAGATAGCAGTGTAGATATTTCCATGTTTATAGAGATAGTGGTGTAGATAATTTCAATTTTATACAGAGAGCAGTGTATATATTTCCAAGTTCATACAGATAGCGGTGTAGATATTTCCACGTTTATATAGATGGCGGTGTAGATATTTCCATGTTCATACAGATGGCGGTGAAGATATTTCCATGTTCATACAGATGGCGGTGTAGTTATTTCCATGTTCATACAAATGGCGGTGTAGTTACTTCCATGTTCATAGAGATGGCGGTATAGATATTTCCAGGTTCATACAAATGGCGGTGTAGATATTTCCATGTTCATACAGATAGCGGTGTAGATATTTGCATGTTCATACAGATAGCGGTGTAGATATTTCCATGTTCTTATACATAGCGGTGTAGATATTTCCATGTTCATACAGATGGCGGTGTAGATATTTACATGTTCATACAGATGGCGGTGTAGATATTTCCATGTTCGTACGGATGGCAGTGTAGATATTTCCATGTTCATACCGGTGGCGGTGTAGATATTTCCATGTTTATACATATAGCAGTGTAGTTATTTCCATGTTTATAGAGATAGCAGTGTAGATATTTCCATTGATATACAGATAGCTGTGTAGATATTTGCATGTTCATACAGATAGCGGTGTAGATATTTCCATGTTCGTACAGATAGCGGTGTAGATATTTCCATGTTCACACTGATAGCGGTGTAGATATTTCCATGTTCATACAGATAACGGTGTAGATATTTCCATGTTCATACAGATAGCAGTGTAGATATTTCCATGTTCATACAGTTAGCGGTGTTGATATTTCCATGTTCATACAGATGGCGATGTAGATATTTACATGTTCATACAGATGGCGGTATAGATATTTCCATGTTCGATCAGATGGCGGTGTAGATATTTCCATGTTCATAGAGATGACGGTGTAGATATTTCCATGTTTATGCAGATAGCGGTATAGATATTTCCATGTTTATACAGATGGTGGTGTAGATATTTCCATGTTTATAGAGATGGCTGTCTAGATATTTCCATGTTTACAGAGATAGTGGTGTAGTTATTTCCAAGTTTATAGAGACAGCTTTGTAGATATTTCCATGTTTATACAGATAGCGGTGAAGATATTTCCATGTTTATACAGATAGCGGTGTAGATATTTCCATTGATATACAGATAGCTGTGTAGATATTTCCATCTTTATAGAGATAGTGGTGTAGATAATTTCAATTTTGTACAGAGAGCAGGGTAGATATTTCCAAGTTCATACAGATAGTGGTGTAGATATTTCCACGTTTATAGAGATGGCGGTGTAGATATTTCCATGTTCATACAGATAGCTGTGTAGATATTTCCATGTTCATACAGTTAGCGGTGTAGATATTTCCATGTTCATACAGATGGCGGTGTAGATATTTCCATGTTCATACAGATGGCGGTGTAGATATTTACATGTTCATAGAGATGGCGGTGTAGATATTTCCATGTTCGTACGGATGGCGGTGTAGATATTTCCATGTTCATACAGGTGGCGGTGTAGATATTTCCGTGTTTATACAGATAGCATTGTAGTTATTTCCATGTTTATAGAGATAGCAGTGTATATATTCCCATTGATATACAGATAGCTGTGTAGATATTTGCATGGTCATTCAGATAGCGGTGTAGATATTTCCATTTTCGTACAGATAGCGGTGTAGATATTTCCATGTTCATACAGATAGCGGTGTAGATATTTCCATGTTCATACAGATAACGGTGTAGATATTTCCATGTTCATACAGATAGTGGTGTAGATATTTCCATGTTCATACAGTTAGCGGTGTAGATATTTCCATGTTCATACAGATGGCGGTGTAGATATTTACATGTTCATACAGATGGCGGTATAGATATTATCATCTTTGTACAGATGGCGGAGTAGATATTTCCATGTTAATAGAGATGGCTTTGTAGATATTTCCATATTTATGCAGATAGCGGTAAAGATATTTCCATGTTTATACAGATGGTGGTGTAGATATTTCCATGTTTATAGAGATGGCGGTCTAGATATTTCCATGTTTACAGAGATAGTGGTGTAGTTATTTCCAAGTTTATAGAGACAGCGTTGTAGATATTTCCATGTTTATACAGATAGCGGTGAAGATATTTCCATGTTTATACAGATAGCGGTGTAGATATTTCCATGTTTATACATATAGCAGTGTAGATATTTCCATGTTTATAGAGATAGTGGTGTAGATAATTTCAATTTTATACAGAGAGCAGGGTAGATATTTCCAAGTTCATACAGATAGCGGTGTAGATATTTCCACGTTTATAGAGATGGCGGTGTAGATATTTCCATGTTCATACAGTGGACGGTGTAGATATTTCCATGTTTATAGGGATTTCGGTGTAGATATTTTCGTGTTTACACAGATGGCGGTGTAGATATTTCCATGTTTACACAGATAGCGGTGTAGACATTTCCATGTTTACACAGATAGCGGTGTGGATATTTCCATGTTTATGCAGATAGCAGTGTAGATATTTCCATGTTTATACATATAGCGGTGTAGATATTTCCATGTTCATACAGATAGCGGTGTAGATATTTTCATGTTCATACAGTTAGCGGTGTAGATATTTCCATGTTCATACAGATGGCGGTGTAGATATTTACATGTTCATACAGATGGCGGTGTAGATATTTCCATGTTCGTACGGATGGCAGTGTAGATATTTCCATGTTCATACATGTGGCGGTGTAGATATTTCCATGTTTGTACAGACAGCAGTGTAGTTATTTCCATCTTTATAGAGATAGCAGTGTAGATATTTCCATTGATATACAGATAGCTGTGTAGATATTTGCATGTTCATACAGATAGCGGTGTAGATATTTCCATGTTTGTACAGATAGCAGTGTAGATAATTCCACGTTTATAGAGATGGCGGTGTAGATATTTCTACGTTCATTCAGATGGCGGTGTAGATATTAATATGTTTATAGAGATGTCCGTGTGGATATTTCCATGTTTATACAGATGGCGGTGTAGATATTTCTATGTTTATAGATTAGGCGGTGTAGATATTTCCATGTTTGTACAGAAAGCTTTGTAGATATTTCCATGTTTACACAGATATCGTTGTAGATATTTACATGTTTATAGAGATAGCGGTGTAGTTATTTCCATGTTTATACAGATAGCGCTGAAGGTATTTCCATGTTTACACAGATAGCAGTGTGGATATTTCCATGTTTATACACATAGCGGTGTAGATATTTCCATCTTAATACAGATGGTGGTGTAGATATTTCCATGTTCCTACAGATGGCGGTGTAGATATTTCCATGTTCATACAGATGGTGGTGTAAATATTTTGAAGTTTATAGAGATTGCGGTGTAGTTATTTCCATGTTTATAGAGAAAGCTGTGTAGATATTTCCGTGTATATGCAGATAGCTGTGTAGATATTTCCATGTTCATCCAGATGCCGGTGTAGATATATCCATGTTCATACAGATGGCGGTGAAGATATTTCCATGTTCATACAGATGGCGGTGTAGATATTTCCAAGTTTATAGAGATGGCGGTGTAGATATTTCCATGTTTATAGAGATAGCGGTGTAGATATTTCCATGTTTATACAGATAGCAGTATAGATATTTCCATGTTTATACAGATGTCGACGTACATATTTCTATGTTTTTAGAGATGGCGGTCTAGATATTTCCATGTTTACAGAGATAGTGTTGTAGTTATTTCCAAGTTTATAGAGATAGCGGTGTAGATATTTCCAAGTTTATACAGATAGCGGTGTAGATATTTCCATGTTTATACAGATAGCGGTGTAGATATTTACATGTTTATAGAGATGGCGGTCTAGATATTTTCTTGTTTATACAGATAGCGTTGCAGATATTTCCATGTTTACAGAGATAGCGGTGTAGATATTTCCAATTTTATAGAGATAGCGGTGTAGATGTTTCCAATTTTATACAGATAGAAGTGTAGATATTTCCATGTCCATACAGATAGCGGTGTAGATGTTTCCACGTTTATAGAGATGGCGGTGTACATATTTCCGTGTTCATACAGAGGGCGTTGTAGACATTTCCATGTTTATAGAGATGGGGGTGTAGCTATTTCCATGTTTATAGAGATGGTGGTGCAGATATTTCCATGTTTATAGAGATGGCGGTGTAGATATTTCCATGTTTATACAGACATCGGTGTAGATATTTCCATGTTTACACAGATAGCGGTGTGGATATCTCCATGTTTATACAGATAGCGGTGTAGGTATTTCCATGTTTATACAGATAGCGGTGCAGATATTCCATCTTAATACAGATGGCGGTGTAGATATTTCCATGTTCCTACAGATGGCGGTGTAGATATTTCCATCTTCATACATATGGCGCTGTGGATATTTCCAAGTTTATAGAGATAGCGGTGTAGTTATTTCCATGTTTATAGATAAAGCTGTATAGATATTTCCATGTATATGCAGATAGCTGTGTAGATATTTCCATGTTCATACAGATAGCAGTGTAGATATTTCCACCTTTATAGAGATGGCGGTGTAGATATTTCTACATTCATTCAGATGGCGGTGTAGATATTAATATGTTTATAGAGATGGCGGTTTGGATATTTCCATGTTTATACAGATGGCGCTGTAGATATTTCTATGTTTTTAGAGAAGTCGGTGTAGATATTTCAATGTTTATACAGAAAGCGTTGTAGATATTTCCATGTTTACACAGACAGCGGTGTAGACATTTCCATGTTTACACAGATATCGTTTTAGATATTTACATGTTTATAGAGATAGTGGTGTAATTATATCCATGTTTATACAGATAGCGCTGAAGATATTTCCATGTTTACACAGATAGCAGTGTGGATATTTCCATGTTTATACACATAGCGGTGTAGATATTTCCATCTTAATACAGATGGTGGTGTAGATATTTCCATGTTCCTAGAGATGGCGGTGTAGGTATTTCCATATTCATACAGATGGTGGTGTAGACATTTCCATGTTTAGTCATATAGCATTGTAGATATTTACATGTTTATATAGATAGCGGTGTAGTTATTTCCATGTTTATACAGATAGCGGTGAAGATATTTCCATGTTTACACAGATAGCGGTGTGGATATTTCCATCTTCATACTGCTAGCGGTGTAGATATTTCCATATTTATACTGATAGCGGTGCAGATATTTCCATGTTTATACAGATAGCGGTGTAGATATTTCCATGTTTATACAGGTAGCGATGTAGATATTTCCAAGTTTATAGAGATAGCGGTGTAAATATTTCCATGTTTATACAGATAGCGGTGTAGATATTTCCACCTTAATACAGATGGCGTTGTAGATATTTCCTTGTTCATACAGATGTCGGTGCAGATATTCCCATGTTCCTACAGATGGCGGTGTAGATATTTCCATGTTTATAGCGATGGCGGTGGACATATTTCCATGTTTATTCAGATAGCGGTGTAGATATTTCCATCTATATACAGATGGCGGAGTAGATATTTCCACGATTATACAGATGTCGGTGTAGATATTTCCATGTTTATAGAGATGGCGGTGTAGATATTTCTACGTTTATACAGATGGCGATGTAGATGCTTCCTTCTTTATATACATAGCGGTGTAGATATCTCCATGTTCATACAGATGGCGGTTTAGATATTTCCATCTTTATAGAGATGGCGGTATAGCTATTTCCATGTTTATAGAGATGGCGGTGTAGATATTTTCAAGTTCCTACAGATGACGGTGTAGATATTTCCATGTTTATAGATATGGCGGTGTAGATATTTCCACGTTTACAGAGATAGTGGTGTAGTTATTTCCAAGTTTATAGAGATAGCGGTGTAGATATTTCCATGTTTATACAGAGAGCGGTGTAGTTATTTCCATGTTTATTCACAGAGCAGTGTAGATATTTACATGTTTGTAGAAATGGCGGTCTAGATATTTCCTTGTTCATACTGATAGCGGTGTAGATATTTCCATACTTATAGACATAGAAGTGTAGATATTTCCATTTTTATACAAATAGCAGTGTGAATATTTCCAAGTTCATACAGACAGCGGTGTAGATATTTCCACCTTTATAGATATGGCAGTGTAGATATTTCCATGTTCATACGGTTGGCAGTGTAGATATTTCCATGTTTATACAGATGGCGGTGTAGATATTTCCATGTTTAGACAGATAGCGGTGTGGATATTTCCACGTTTATGCAGATAGCAGTGTAGATATTTCCATGTTTATACATATAGCGGTGCGGATATTTCTATGATTATTCAGATAGCGGTGCGGATATTTCCATGTTTATACAGATAGTTGGGCAGATATTTCCATGTTTATACAGATAGCGGTGTAGATATTTCCATCTTAATACAGATTGCTTTGTAGATATGTCCATGTTTGTACAGATGGCGGTGTAGATATTTCCATGTTCATACAGATGGCGGTTTAGATATTTCGAAGTTTATAGAGATAGCGCTGTAGTTTTTTCCATATTTATAGAGAAATCTGTGTAGATATTTGCATGTATATTCAGATAACTGTGTAGATATTTCCATGTTCATGCAGATAGCGGTGTAGATATTTCCATGTTCATACAGATAGCGGTGTAGATATTTCCATGTTCATACAGATAGCGGTGTAGATATTTCCATGTTCATACAGATAGCGGTGTAGATATTTCCATGTTCATACAGATAGCGGTGTAGATATCTCCATGTTCATACAGATAACGGTGTAGATATGTCCATGTTAATACAGACAGCGGTGTAGATATTTCCATGTTCACACAGTTAGCGGTGTAGATATTTCCATGTTTATACAGATGGCGGTGTAGATATTTACATGTTCATACAGATGGCGGTATAGATATTTCCATGTTTATACAGATGGTGGTGTAGATATTTCCATGTTTATAGAGATGGCGGTGTAGATATTTCCATGTTTACAGAGATAGTGGTGTAGTTATTTCCAAGTTTATAGAGACAGCGTTGTAGATATTTCCATGTTTATTCAGATAGCTGTGAAGATATTTCAATGTTTATACAGATAGCGGTGTAGACATTTCCATGTTTATACAGATATCAGTGTAGGTATTTCCATGCTTATAGAGATAGTGGTGTAGATAATTTCAATTTTATACAGATAGCAGTGTAGATATTTCCAAGTTCATACAGATAGCGTTGTAGATATTGCCACGTTTATAGAGATGGCGGTGTAGATATTTCCATGTTCATACAGATGGTGGTGTAGATATTTCCATGTTTATAGGGATGGCGGTGTAGATATTTTCATGTTTACACAGACGGCGCTGTAGATATTTCCATGTTTACACAGATGGCGGTGTAGACATTTCTATGTTTACACAGATAACGGTGTAGACATTTCCATGTTTACGCAGATAGCGGTGTGGATATTTCCAAGTTTATGCAGATAGCAGTGTAGATATTTCCATGTTCATACAGATAGCAGTGCGGATATTTCCATCTTTATACAGATAGTTGGGCAGATATTTCCATGTTTATACAGATAGCGGTGTAGATATTTCCATCTTAAAACAGATGGCGGTGTAGATATGTCCTTGTTCGTACAGATGGCGGTGTAGATATTTCCATGTGCATACTGATGGCGGTGCAGATATTTCGAAGTTTATAGAGATAGCGCTGTAGATATTTTCATATTTATAGAGAAATCTGTGTAGATATTTCCATGTATATTCAGATAGCTTTGTAGATATTTCCATGTTCATGCAGAAATCGGTGTAGGTATTTCCATGTTCATCCAGATGCCGGTGTACATATATCCATGTTCATACAGATGGCGGTGAAGATATTTCCATGTTCATACAGATGGCGGTGTAGGTATTTCCATGTTCATACAGATAGCAGTGTAGGTATTTCCATGTTTATAGAGATATCAGTGTGGATATTTCCATTGTTATACAGATAGCTGTGTAGGTATTTGCATGTTCATACAGATAGCGGTGTAGATATTTCCATGTTCATACAGATGGCGGTGTAGATATTTCCATGTTCATACAGATAGCGGTGTAGATATTTCCTTGTTCATACAGATAGCGGTGTAGATTTTTCCATGTTCATACCATTAGCGGTGTAGATATTTCCATGTTCATACAGTTAGCGGTGTAGATATTTCCATGTTCATACAGATGGCGGTGTAGATATTTACATGTTCATACAGATGGTGGTGTAGATATTTCCATGTTCGTACGGATGGCAGTGTAGATATTTCCATGTTCATACTGGTGGCGGTGTAGATATTTCCATGTTTATACCGATAGCAGTGTAGTTATTTCCAAGTTTATAGAGACAGCTGTGTAGATATTTCCATTGATATACAGATAGCTGTGTAGATATTGGCATGTTCATACAGATAGCGGTGTAGATATTTCCATGTTCATACAGATAGCGGTGTAGATATTTCCATGTTCATACAGATAGCGGTGTAGATATTTCCATGTTCATACAGACAACGGTGTAGATATTTCCTTGTTCATACAGATAGTGGTGTAGATGTTTCCATGTTAATACAGTTAGCGGTGTAGATATTTCCATGTTAATACAGATGGCGGTGTAGATATTTACATGTTCATACAGATGGCGGTATAGATATTTCCATGTTCGTACAGATGGCGGTGTAGATATTTCCATGTTCATATAGATGGCGGTGTAGATATTTCCATGTTTATGCAGATAGCGTTATAGATATTTCCATGTTTATACAGATGGTGGTGTAGATATTTCCATGTTTATAGAGATGGCGGTCTAGATATTTCCATGTTTACAGAGATAGTGGTGTAGTTATTTCCAAGTTTATAGAGACAGCGTTGTAGATATTTCCATGTTTATACAGATAGAAGTTAAGATATTTGCATGTTTATACAGATAGCGGTGTAGATATTTCCATGTTTATACAGATAGCAGTGTAGATATTTCCATGTTTCTAGAGATAGTGGTGTAGATAATTTCAATTTCATACAGAGAGCAGTGTAGATATTTCCAACTTCATACAGATAGCGGTGTAGATATTTCCACGTTTATAGAGATGGCGGTGTAGATATTTCCATGTTCATACAGAGGACGGTGTAGAAATTTCCATGTATATAGGGATGGCGTTGTAGATATTTTCATGTTTACACTGATGGCGGTGTAGATATTTCCATGTTTACCCAGATAGCGGTGTAGACATTTCCATGTTTACACAGATAGCGGTGTGGATATTTCCATGTTTATGCAGATAGCAGTGTATATATTTCCATGTTTATACAGATAGCGGTACGGATATTTCCATGTTTATTCAGATAGCGGTGCGCATATTTCCATGTTTATACAGATAGTTGGGCAGATATTTCCATGTTTATACAGATAGCGGTGTAGACATTTCTATGTTTACACAGATAGCGGTGTAGATATTTCCATGTTCATACAGTTAGCGGTGTAGATATTTCCATGTTCATACAGATGGCGGTGTAGATATTTACATGTTCATACAGATGGCGGTATAGATATTTCAATGTTCGTACAGATGGCGGTCTAGATATTTCCATGTTCATAGAGATGGCGGTGTAGATATTTCCATGTTTATGCAGATAGCGGTATAGATATTTCCATGTTTATACAAATGGTGGTGTAGGTATTTCCATGTTTATAGAGATGGCGGTCTAGATATTTCCATGTTTACAGAGATAGTGGTGTAGTTATTTCCAAGTTAATGGAGACAGCGTTGTAGATATTTCCATGTTTATACAGATAGCGGTGAAGATATTTCCATGTTTATACATATAGCGGTGTAGATATTTCCATGTTCGTACAGATAGCGGTGTAGATATTTCCATGTTCATACAGATAGCGGTGTAGATATTTCCATGTTCATACAGATAACGGTGTAGATATTTCCATGTTCATACAGATAGTGGTGTAGATATTTTCGTGTTCATACAGTTAGCGGTGTAGATATTTCCATGTTCATACAGATGGCGGTGTAGATATTTACATGTTCATACAGATGGCGGTATAGATATTTCCATGTTCGTACAGATGGCGGTGTAGATATTTCCATGTTCATAGAGATGGCGTTGTAGATATTTCCATGTTTATGCAGATAGCGGTATAGATATTTCCATGTTTATACAGATGGTGGTGTAGATATTTCCATGTTTATAGAGATGGAGGTCTAGATATTTCCGTGTTTACAGAGATAGTGGTGTAGTTATTTCCAAGTTTATAGAGACAGCGTTGTAGATATTTCCATGTTTATTCAGATGGCTGTGAAGATATTTCCATGTTTATACAGATAGCGGTGTAGACATTTCCATGTTTATACAGACAGCAGTGTAGATATTTCCATGTTTAAAGAGATAGTGGTGTAGATAATTTCAATTTTATACAGAGAGTAGTGTAGATATTTCCAAGTTCATACAGATAGCGTTGTAGATATTTCCACGTTTATAGAGATGGCGGTGTAGATATTTCCATGTTCATACAGATGGCGGTGTAGATATCTCCATGTTTATAGGGATGGCGGTGTAGATATTTTCATGTTTACACAGATGGCGGTGTAGATATTTCCATGTTTACACAGATAGCGGTGTAGACATTTCCATGTTTACACAGATAGCGGTGTGGATATTTCCATGTTTATGCAGATAGCAGTGTAGATATTTCCATGTTCATACAGATAGCAGTGCGGATATTTCCATCTTTATACAGATAGTTGGGCAGATATTTCCATGTTAATACAGATAGCTGTGGAGATATTTCCATCTTAATACAGATGGCGGTGTAGATATGTCCATGTTCGTACAGATGGCGGTGTAGATATTTCCATGTTCATACTGATGGCGGTGCAGATATTTCGAAGTTTATAGAGATAGCGCTGTAGATATTTCCATATTTATAGAGAAATCTGTGTAGATATTTCCATGTATATTCAGATAGCTGAGTAGATATTTCCATGTTCATGCAGATAGCCGTGTAGGTATTTCCATGGTCATCCAGATGCCGGTGTACATATATCCATGTTCATAGAGATGGCGGTGAAGATATTTCCATGTTCATACAGATGGCGGTGTAGGTATTTCCATGTTCATACAAATGGCGGTGTAGTTACTTCCATGTTCATAGAGATGGTGTTGTAGATATTTCCAGGTTCATACAAATGGCGGTGTAGATATTTCCATGTTCATAGAGATGGCGGTGTAGATATTTCCATGATTATACAGATAGCAGTGTAGTTATTTCCATGTTTATAGAGATACCAGTGTGGATATTTCCATTGTTATACAGATAGCTGAGTAGATAATTGCATGTTCATACAGATAGCGGTGTAGATATTTCCATGTTCATAAAGATAGCAGTGTAGATATTTCTTTGTTCATACAGATAGCGGTGTAGATATTTCCATGTTCATACAGTTAGCGGTTTAGATATTTCCACGTTCATACAGATGGCGGTGTAGATATTTCCATTTTCGTACGAATGGCGGTGTAGATATTTCCATGTTCATACAGGTGGCAGTGTATATATTTCCATGTTTATACAGATAGCAGTGTAGTTATTTCCATGTTTATAGAGATAGCAGTGTAGATATTTTCATTGAAATACTGATAGCTTTGTAGATATTTGCATGTTCATACAGATAGCGGTGTAGATATTTCCATGTTCATACACATAGCGGTGTAGATATTTCCATGTTCATACAGATAGCGGTGTAGATATTTCCATGTTTATACAGATAGCGGTGTATATATTTCTTTGTTCATACAGATAGCAGTGAAGATATTTCCATGTTCATACAGTTAGCGGTGTAGATAGTTCCATGTTCATACAGATGGCGGTGTAGATATTTACATGTTCATACAGATGGCGGTGTAGATATTTCCATGTTCGTACGGATGGCAGTGTAGATATTTCCATGTTCATACAGGTGGCGGTGTATATATTTCCATGTTTATACAGATAGCAGTGTAGTTATTTCGATGTTTATAGAGATAGCAGTGTAGATATTTCCATTGATATACAGATTGCTGTGTAGATATTTCCATGTTCATACAGATAGCGGTGTAGATATTTCCATTTTCATACAGATAACGGTGTAGATATTTCCATGTTCATACAGATAGCGATGTAGATATTTCCATGTTCATACAGTTAGGGGTGTAGATATTTCCATGTTCATACAGATAGCGGTGCAGATATTTCCATGTTCATACAGTTATGGGTGTAGATATTTCCATGTTCATACAAATGGCGGTGTAATATATTTCCATGTTTATACAGATAGTAGTGTAGGTATTTCCATGTTCATAGAGATAGCAGTGTAGATATTTCCATTGATATACAGATAGCTGTGTAGATATTTGCATGTTCATACAGATAGCGGC
Source organism: Gorilla gorilla gorilla (assembly GCF_029281585.2). NCBI lineage: Eukaryota > Metazoa > Chordata > Mammalia > Primates > Hominidae > Gorilla > Gorilla gorilla. The sequence goes on from NC_073239.2 coordinate 126,219,678, forward strand.
GTAGATATTTCCATGTTCGTACAGATGGCGGTGTAGATATTTCCATGTTCATACAGATAGCGGTGTAGATATTTCCATGTTTATACAGATAGCGGTGAAGATGTATGCATGTTTACACAGATAGCGGGGTAGATATTTCCATGTTCATAGAGATCGCGGTGTAGATATTTCCATGTTCATCCAGATGGCTGTGTAGACATATCCATGTTGATAAAGATGGCGGTGAAGATATTTCCATGTTCATACAGATAACGGTGTAGATATTTCCATGTTCATGCAGATAGCAGTGTAGATATTTCCATGTTTATACAGATAGTGGTGAAGATGTATGCATGTTTACACAGATAGCGGTGTGGATATTTCCATGTTTATGCAGATAGCGGTGTAGATATTTCCATGTTTATACAGATAGCGGTGCGGTTATTTCCATGTTTATACAGATAGTGGTGGAGATATTTCTATGTTTATACAGATAGCGGTGTAGATATTTCCATCTTATTACAGATGGCGGTGTAGATATGTCCATGTTCGTACAGATGGCGGTGTAGATATTTCCATGTTCATACAGATGGCGGTGTAGATATTTCGAAGTTCATAGAGATAGCGCTGTAGTTATTTCCAAATTTATAGAGAAATCTGAGTTGATATTTCAATGTATATGCAGATAACTCTGTAGACATTTCCATGTTCATACAGATAGCGGTGTAGATATTTCCATGTTCATAGAGATAACGGTGTAGATATTTACATCTTCATACAGATGGCGGTACAGACATTTCCATGTTCATACAGTAAGCGGTGTAGATATTTCCATGTTCATACAGATGGCAGTGTAGATATTTACATGTTCATACAGATGTCGGTGTACATATTTCCATGTTCATACAGATGGCGTTGTAGATATTTCCATGTTCATAGAGATGGCGGTGTAGATATTTCCATGTTTATGCAGATAGCGGTATAGATATTTCCATGTTTATACAGACGGTGGTGTTGATATTTCCATGTTTATAGAGATGGCGGTCTAGGTATTTCCATGTTTATTGAGATAGTAGTGTAGTTATTTCGAAGTTTATACAGACAGCATTGCAGATATTTCCATGTTTATAGAGACAGCGTTGTAGATATTTCCATGTTTATACAGATAGCGGTGAAGATATTTCCATGTTTATACAGATAGCGGTGTAGATATTTCCATGTTTATACAGATAGCGGTGTAGATATTTCCATGTTGATAGGGATAGTGGTGTAGATAATTCCAATTTTATACAGATAGCAGTGTAGATATTTCCAAGTTCATACAGATAGCGGTGTAGATATTTCCACGTTTATAGAGATGGCGGTGTAGATATTTCCATGTTCATACAGATGGCGGTGTATATATTTCCATGTTTATAGAGATGGCAGTGTAGATATTTTCATGTTTACACAGATGGCGGTGTAGATATTTCCATGTTTACACAGATAGCGGTTTAGACATTTCCATGTTTACACAGATAGCGGTGTGGGTATTTCCATGTTTATGCAGATAGCGGTGTAGATATTTCCATGTTTATACAGAAAGCGGTGGGGATATTTCCACGTTTATTCAGATAGTGGTGCAGATATTTCCATGTTTATACAGATAGTGGTGTAGATATTTCCATCTTAATACAGATGGTGGTGTATATATTTCCATGTTTATGCAGATAGCGGTATAGATATTTCCATGTTTATGCAGATGGTGGTGTAGATATTTCCATGTTTATGCAGATGGCGGTATAGATATTTCCATGTTTATACAGATCTTGGTGTAGATATTTCCATGTTCATACAAATGGCGGTGTAGATATTTCCATGTTCATAGAGATGGCGGTGTAGATATTGCCAAATTTATAGAGATAGCAGTGTAGTTATTTCCATGTTTACAGAGATAGCAGTGTAGACATTTCCATTGATATACAGATAGCTGTGTAGATATTTGCATGTTCATAGAGATAGCGGTGTAGATATTTCCATGTTCATACAGATAGCGGTGTAGATATTTCCATGTTCATACAGATAGCGGTGTAGATATTTCCATGTTCATACAGATAGCGGTGTAGATATTTCCATGTTCATACAGATAGCGGTGTAGATATTTCCATGTTCATACAGATAACGGTGTAGATATTTCCATGTTCATACAGACAGCGGTGTAGATATTTCCATGTTCACACAGTTAGCGGTGTAGATATTTCCATGTTCATACAGATGGCGGTGTAGATATTTACATGTTCATACAGATGGCGGTATAGATATTTCCATGTTCCTACAGATGGCGGTGTAGATTTTTCCATGTTCATAGAGATGGTGGTGTAGATATTTCCATGTTTATTCAGATAGCGGTATAGATATTTCCATGTTTATACAGATGGTGGTGTAGATATTTCCATGTATATAGAGATGGCGGTCTAGATATTTCCATGTTTACAGAGATAGTGGTGTAGTTATTTCCAAGTTTATAGAGACAGTTTTGTAGATATTTCCATGTTTACACAGATAGCGGTGTGGATATTTCCATGTTTATGCAGATAGCAGTGTAGATATTTCAATGTTTATACAGATAGCGGTGCGGATATTTCCATGTTTATTCAGATAGCGGTGCGGATATTTCCATGTTTATACAGATAGTTGGGCAGATATTTCCATGTTTATACAGATAGCGGTGTAGATATTTCCATCTTAATACAGATGGCGGTGTAGATATGTCCATGTTCATACTGATGGCAGTGCAGATATTTCGAAGTTTATAGAGATAGCGCTGTAGATATTTCCATATTTATAGAGAAATCTGTGTAGATATTTCCATGTATATTCAGATAGCTGTGTAGATATTTCAATGTTCATGCAGATAGCGGTGTAGGTATTTACATGTTCATCCAGATGCCAGTGTACATATATCCATGTTCATACAGATGGCGGTGAAGATATTTCCATGTTCATACAGATGGCGGTGTAGGTATTTCCATGTTCATACAAACGGCGGTGTAGTTACTTCCATGTTCATAGAGATGGTGGTATAGATATTTCCAGGTTCATACAAATGGCGGTGTAGATATTTCCATGTTCATAGAGATGGAGGTGTAGATATTTCCATGTTTATACAGATAGCAGTGTAGTTATTTCCATGTTTATAGAGATACCAGTGTGTTTATTTCCATTGTTATACAGATAGCTGTGTAGATATTTGCATGTTCATACAGTTAGCGGTGTAGATATTTCCATGTTCATACAGATGGCGGTGTAGATATTTACATGTTCATACAGATGGCGGTGTAGATATTTCCATGTTCGTACAGATAGCGTTTTAGATATTTCCATGTTCATACTGATAGCGGTGTAGATATTTCCATGTTCATACAGATAACGGTGTAGATATTTCCATGTTCATACTGATAGCGGTGTAGATATTTCCACGTTTATAGAGATGGCGGTGTAGATATTTCCATGTTCATACAGATGGCGGTGTAGATATTTACATGTTCATACAGATGGCGGTGTAGATATTTCCATGTTCGTACGGATGGCAGTGTAGATATTTCCATGTTCATACAGGTGGCGGTGTAGATATTTCCGTGTTAATACAGATAGCAGTGTAGTTATTTCCATGTTTATAGAGATAGCAGTGTATATATTTCCATTGATATACAGATAGCTGTGTAGATAGTTGCATGGTCATTCAGATAGCGGTGTAGATATTTCCATTTTCGTACAGATAGCGGTGTAGATATTTCCATGTTCATACAGATAGCGGTGTAGATATTTCCATGTTCATACAGATAACGGTGAAGATATTTCCATGTTCATACAGATAGTGGTGTAGATATTTCCATGTTCATACAGTTAGCGGTGTAGATATTTCCATGTTCATACAGATGGCGGTGCAGATATTTACAGGTTCATACAGATGGCGGTATAGATATTATCATCTTTGTACAGATGGCTGTGTAGATATTTCCATGTTAATAGAGATGGCTTTGTAGATATTTCCATATTTATGCAGATAGCGGTATAGATATTTCCATGTTTATACAGATGGTGGTGTAGATATTTCCATGTTTATAGAGATGGCGGTCTAGATATTTCCATGTTTACAGAGATAGTGGTGTAGTTATTTCCAAGTTTATAGAGACAGCGTTGTAGATATTTCCATGTTTATACAGATAGCGGTGAGGATATTTCCATGTTTATACAGATAGCGGTGTAGATATTTCCATGCTTATACATATAGCAGTGTAGATATTTCCATGTTTATAGAGATAGTGGTGTAGATAATTTCAATTTTATACAGAGAGCAGTGTAGATATTTCCAAGTTCATACAGATAGCGGTGTAGATATTTCCACGTTTATAGAGATGGCGGTGTAGATATTTCCATGTTCATACAGTGGACGGTGTAGATATTTCCATGGTTATAGGGATTTCGGTGTAGATATTTTCATGTCTACACAGATGGCGGTGTAGATATTTCCATGTTTACACAGATAGCGGTGTAGACATTTCCATGTTTAGACAGATAGCGGTGTGGATATTTCCACGTTTATGCAGATAGCAGTGTAGATATTTCCATGTTTATACATATAGCGGTGCGGATATTTCTATGATTATTCAGATAGCGGTGCGGATATTTCCATGTTTATACAGATAGTTGGGCAGATATTTCCATGTTTATACAGATAGCCGTTTAGATATTTCCATCTTAATATAGATTGCTTTGTAGATATGTCCATCTTTGCACAGATGGCGGTGTAGATATTTCCATGTTCATACAGATGGCGGTGTAGATATTTCGAAGTTTATAGAGATAGCGCTGTAGTTTTTTCCATATTTATAGAGAAATCTGTGTAGATATTTGCATGTATATTCAGATAGCTGTGTAGATATTTCCATGTTCATGCAGATAGCGGTGTAGATATTTCCATGTTCATACAGATAGCGGTGTAGATATTTCCATGTTCATACAGATAGCCGTGTAGATATTTCCATGTTCATACAGATAGCGGTGTAGATATTTCCATGTTCATACAGATAGCGGTGTAGATATTTCCATGTTCATACAGATAACGGTGTAGATATGTCCATGTTCATACAGACAGCGGTGTAGATATTTCCATGTTCACACAGTTAGCGGTGTAGATATTTCCATGTTCACACAGATGGCGGTGTAGATATTTACATGTTCATACAGATGGCGGTATAGATATCTCCATGTTCCTACAGATAGCGGTGTAGATATTTCCATGTTCATAGAGATAGCGGTGTAGATATTTCCATGTTTATGCAGATAGCGGTATAGATATTTCCATGTTTATACAGATGGTGGTGTAGATATTTCCATGTATATAGAGATGGCGGTCTAGATATTTCCATGTTTACAGAGATAGTGGTGTAGTTATTTCCAAGTTTATAGAGACAGTTTTGTAGATATTTCCATGTTTATACAGATAGCGGTGAAGATATTTCCATGTTTACACAGATAGCGGTGTAGATATTTCCATGTTTATACAGATAGCAGTGTAGATATTTCCATGTTTATAGAGATAGTGGTGTAGATAATTTCAATTTTATACAGAGAGCAGTGTAGATATTTCCAAGTTCATACAGATAGCGGTGTAGATATTTCCACGTTTATATAGATGGCGGTGTAGATCTTTCCATGTTCATACAGATGGCGGTGTAGATATTTACATGTTCATACAGATGGCGGTGAAGATATTTCCATGTTCATACAGATGGCGGTGTAGTTATTTCCATGTTCATACAAATGGCGGTGTAGTTACTTCCATGTTCATAGAGATGGCGGTATAGATATTTCCAGGTTCATACAAATGGTGGTGTAGATATTTCCATGTTCATACAGATAGCGGCGTAGATATTTGCATGTTCATACAGATAGCGGTGTAGATATTTCCATGTTCTTACACATAGCGGTGTAGATATTTCCATGTTCATACAGATAGCGGTGTAGATATTTTCATGTTCATACACTTAGCGGTGTAGATATTTCCATGTTCATACAGATGGCGGTGTAGATATTTACATGTTCATACAGATGGCGGTGTAGATATTTCCATGTTCGTACGGATGGCAGTGTAGATATTTCCATGTTCATACAGGTGGCGGTGTAGCTATTTCCATGTTTATACATATAGCAGTGTAGTTATTTTCATGTTTATAGAGATAGCAGTGTAGATATTTCCATTGATATACAGATAGCTGTGTAGATATTTGCATGTTCATACAGATAGCGGTGTAGATATTTCCATGTTCGTGCAGATAGCGGTGTAGATATTTCCATGTTCACACTGATAGCGGTGTAGATATTTCCATGTTCATACAGATAACGGTGTAGATATTTCCATGTTCATACAGATAGCGGTGTAGATATTTCCATGTTCATACAGTTAGCGGTGTTGATATTTCCATGTTCATACAGATGGCGGTGTAGATATTTACATGTTCATACAGATGGCGGTATAGATATTTCCATGTTCGAACAGATGGCGGTGTAGAAATTTCCATGTTCATAGAGATGGCGGTGTAGATATTTCCATGTTTATGCAGATAGCGGTATAGATATTTCCATGTTTATACAGATGGTGGTGTAGATATTTCCATGTTTATAGAGATGGCGGTCTTGATATTTCCATGTTTACAGAGATAGTGGTGTAGTTATTTCCAAGTTTATAGAGACAGCGTTGTAGATATTTCCATGTTTATACAGATAGCGGTGAAGATATTTCCATGTTTATACAGATAGCGGTGTAGATATTTCCATGTTTATACATATAGCAGTGTAGATATTTCCATGTTTATAGAGATAGTGGTGTAGATAATTTCAATTTTATACAGAGAGCAGGGTAGATATTTCCAAGTTCATACAGATAGCGGTGTAGATATTTCCACGTTTATAGAGATGGCTGTGTAGATATTTCCATGTTCATACATTGGACGGTGTAGATATTTCCATGTTTATAGGGATTTCGGTGTAGATATTTTCGTGTTTACACAGATGGCGGTGTAGATATTTCCATGTTTACACAGATAGCGGTGTAGACATTTCCATGTTTACACAGATAGCGGTGTGGATATTTCCATGTTTATGCAGATAGCAGTGTAGATATTTCCATGTTTATACATATAGCGGTGTAGATATTTCCATGTTCATACAGATAGCGGTGTAGATATTTTCATGTTCATACAGTTAGCGGTGTAGATATTTCCATGTTCATACAGATGGCGGTGTAGATATTTACATGTTCATACAGATGGCGGTGTAGATATTTCCATGTTCGTACGGATGGCAGTGTAGATATTTCCATGTTCATACATGTGGCGGTGTAGATATTTCCATGTTTATACAGATAGCAGTGTAGTTATTTCCATGTTTATAGAGATAGCAGTGTAGATATTTCCATTGATATACAGATAGCTGTGTAGATATTTGCATGTTCATACAGATAGCGGTGTAGATATTTCCATGTTTGTACAGATAGCGGTTTAGATATTTCCATGTTCATACTGATAGCGGTGTAGATATTTCCATGTTCATACAGATAACGGTGTAGATATTTCCATGTTCATATAGATAGCGGTGTAGATATTTCCATGTTCATACAGTTAGCGGTGTTGATATTTCCATGTTCATACAGATGGCGGTGTAGATATTTACATGTTCATACAGATGACGGTATAGATATTTCCATGTTCGTACAGATGGCGGTGTAGATATTTCCATGTTCATAGAGATGGCGGTGTAGATATTTCCATGTTTATGCAGATAGTTGTATAGATATTTCCATGTTTATACAGATGGTGGTGTAGATATTTCCATGTTCATAGAGATGGCGTTGTAGATATTTCCATGTTTATGCAGATAGCGGTATAGATATTTCCATGTTTATACAGATGGTTGTGTAGATATTTCCATGTTTACAGAGATAGTGGTGTAGTTATTTCCAAGTTTATAGAGACAGCGTTGTAGATATTTCCATGTTTATTCAGATAGCTGTGAAGATATTTCCATGTTTATACAGATAGCGGTGTAGACATTTCCATGTTTATACAGATAGCAGTGTAGTTATTTCCATGTTTATAGAGATAGTGGTGTTGATAATTTCAATTTTATACAGAGAGCAGTGTAGATATTTCCAAGTTCATACAGATAGCGTTGTAGATATTTCCACGTTTATAGAGATGGCGGTGTAGATATTTCCATGTTCATACAGATGGCGGTTTAGATATTTCCATGTTTATAGGGATGGCGGTGTAGATATTTTCATGTTTACACAGATGGCGGTGTAGATATTTCCATGTTTACACAGATAGCGGTGTAGACATTTCCATGTTTACACAGATAGCGGTGTGGATTTTTCCATGTTTATGCAGATAGCAGTGTAGATATTTCCATGTTCATACAGATAGCAGTGCGGATATTTCCATCTTTATACAGATAGTTGGGCAGATATTTCCATGTTTATACAGATAGCGGTGTAGATATTTCCATCTTAATACAGATGGCGGTGTAGATATGTCCATGTTAGTACAGCTGGCGGTGTTGATATTTCCATGTGCATACTGATGGCGGTGCAGATATTTCGAAGTTTATAGAGATAGCGCTGTAGATATTTCCATATTTATAGAGAAATCTGTGTAGATATTTCCATGTTTATTCAGATAGCTGTGTAGATATTTCCATGTTCATGCAGATAGCGGTGTAGTTATTTCCATGTTCATCCAGATGCTGGTGTACATATATCCATGTTCATACAGATGGCGGTGAAGATATTTCCATGTTCATACAGATGGCGGTGTAGGTATTTCCATGTTCATACAAATGGCGGTGTAGTTACTTCCATGTTCATAGAGATGGCGGTGTAGATATTTCCAGGTTCATACAAATGGCGGTGAAAATATTTCCATGTTCATAGAGATGGCGGTGTAGATATTTCCATGTTTATACAGATAGCAGTGTAGTTATTTCCATGTTTATAGAGATACCAGTGTGGATATTTCCATTGTTATACAGATAGCTGTGTAGATATTTGCATGTTCATACAGATAGCGGTGTAGATATTTCCATGTTCATACAGATAGCGGTGTAGATATTTGCATGTTCATACAGATAGCGGTGTAAATATTTCCATGTTCATACAGATAGCGGTGTAGATATTTCCATGTTCATACAGATAACGGTGTAGATATTTTCATGTTCATACAGTTAGAGGTGTAGATATTTCCATGTTCATACAGAAGGCGGTGTAGATATTTACATGTTCATACAGATGGCGGTGTAGATATTTCCATGTTCGTACGGATGGCAGTGTAGATATTTCCATGTTCATACAGGTGGCGGTGTAGATATTTCCATGTTTATACAGATAGCAGTGTAGTTATTTCCATGTTTATAGAGATAGCAGTGTAGATATTTCCATTGATATACGGATAGCTGTGTAGATATTGGCATGTTCATACAGATAGCGGTGTAGATATTTCCATGTTCGTACAGATAGCGGTGTAGATATTTCCATGTTCATACAGATAACGGTGTAGATATTTCCATGTTCATACAGATAGCGGTGTAGATATTTCCATGTTCATACAGTTAGCGGTGTTGATATTTCCATGTTCATACAGATGGCGGTGTAGATATTTACATGTTCATACAGATGGCGGTATACATATTTCCATGTTCGTACAGATGGCGGTGTAGATATTTCCATGTTCATAGAGATGGCAGTGTAGATATTTCCATGTTTATGCAGATAGCGGTATAGATATTTCCATGTTTATACAGATGGTTGTGTAGATATTTCCATGTTTATAGACATGGCGGTCTAGATATTTCCATGTTTACAGAGATAGTGGTGTAGTTATTTCCAAGTTTATAGAGACAGCGTTGTAGATATTTCCATGTTTATTCAGATAGCTGTGAAGATATTTCCATGTTTATACAGATAGCGGTGTAGACATTTCCATGTTTATACAGATAGCAGTGTAGTTATTTCCATGTTTATAGAGATAGTGGTGTTGATAATTTCAATTTTATACAGAGAGCAGTGTAGATATTTCCAAGTTCATACAGATAGCGTTGTAGATATTTCCACGTTTATAGAGATGGCGGTGTAGATATTTCCATGTTCATACAGATGGCGGTGTAGATATTTCCATGTTTATAGGGATGGCGGTGTAGATATTTTCATGTTTACACAGATGGCGGTGTAGATATTTCCATGTTTACACAGATAGCGGTGTAGACATTTCCATGTTTACACAGATAGCGGTGTGGATATTTCCATGTTTATGGAGATAGCAGTGTAGATATTTCCATGTTCATACAGATAGCAGTGCGGATATTTCCATCTTTATACAGATAGTTGGGCAGATATTTCCATGTTTATACAGATAGCGGTGTAGATATTTCCATCTTAATACAGATGGCGGTGTAGATATGTCCATGTTAGTACAGATGGCGGTGTAGATATTTCCATGTGCATACTGATGGCGGTGCAGATATTTCGAAGTTTATAGAGATAGCGCTGTAGATATTTCCATATTTATAGAGAAATCTGTGTAGATATTTCCATGTTTATTCAGATAGCTGTGTAGATATTTCCATGTTCATGCAGATAGCGGTGTAGTTATTTCCATGTTCATCCAGATGCTGGTGTACATATATCCATGTTCATACAGATGGCGGTGAAGATATTTCCATGTTCATACAGATGGCGGTGTAGGTATTTCCATGTTCATACAAATGGCGGTGTAGTTACTTCCATGTTCATAGAGATGGCGGTGTAGATATTTCCAGGTTCATACAAATGGCGGTGAAGATATTTCCATGTTCATAGAGATGGCGGTGTAGATATTTCCATGTTTATACAGATAGCAGTGTAGTTATTTCCATGTTTATAGAGATTCCAGTGTGGATATTTCCATTGTTATACAGATAGCTGTGTAGATATTTGCATGTTCATACAGATAGCGGTGTAGATATTTCCATGTTCATACAGATAGCGGTGTAGATATTTGCATGTTCATACAGATAGCGGTGTAAATATTTCCATGTTCATACAGATAGCGGTGTAGATATTTCCATGTTCATACAGATAACGGTGTAGATATTTTCATGTTCATACAGTTAGAGGTGTAGATATTTCCATGTTCATACAGAAGGCGGTGTAGATATTTACATGTTCATACAGATGGCGGTGTAGATATTTCCATGTTCGTACGGATGGCAGTGTAGATATTTCCATGTTCATACAGGTGGCGGTGTAGATATTTCCATGTTTATACAGATAGCAGTGTAGTTATTTCCATGTTTATAGAGATTGCAGTATAGATATTTCCATTGATATACAGATAGCTGTGTAGATATTTGCATGTTCATACAGATAGCGGTGTAGATATTTCCATGTTCGTACAGATAGCGGTGTAGATATTTCCATGTTCATACTGATAGCGGTGTAGATATTTCCATGTTCATACAGATAACGGTGTAGATATTTCCATGTTCATACAGATAGCGGTGTAGATATTTCCATGTTCATACAGTTAGCGGTGTTGATATTTCCATGTTCATACAGATGGCGGTGTAGATATTTACATGTTCATACAGATGGCGGCATACATATTTCCATGTTCGTACAGATGGCGGTGTAGATATTTCCATGTTCATAGAGATGGCAGTGTAGATATTTCCATGTTTATGCAGATAGCGGTATAGATATTTCCATGTTTATTCAGATGGTGGTGTAGATATTTCCATGTTTATAGAGATGGCGGTCTAGATAGTTCCATGTTTACAGAGATAGTGGTGTAGTTATTTCCAAGTTTATACAGACAGCGTTGTAGATATTTCCATGTTTATACAGATAGCGGTGAAGATATTTCCATGTTTATACAGATAGCGGTGTAGATATTTCCATGTTTATACAGATAGCAGTGTAGATATTTCCATGTTTATAGAGATAGTGGTGTAGATAATTTCAATTTTATACAGAGAGCAGTGTAGATATTTCAAAGTTCATACAGATAGTGGTGTAGATATTTCCACGTTTATAGAGATGGCGGTGTAGATATTTCCATCTTCATACAGATAGCGGTGTTGATATTTCCATGTTCATCCAGTTAGCGGTGTAGATATTTCCATGTTCATACAGATGGCGGTGTAGATATTTCCATGTTCATACAGATGGCGGTGTAGATATTTCCATGTTTACACAGATAGCGGTGTGGATATTTCCATGTTTATGCAGATAGCAGTGTAGATATTTCAATGTTTATAGAGATAGCGGTGCGGATATTTCCATGTTTATTCAGATAGCGGTGCGGATATTTCCATGTTTATACAGATAGTTGGGCAGATATTTCCATGTTTATACAGATAGCGTTGTAGATATTTCCATCTTAATACAGATGGCGGTGTAGATATGTCCATTTTCGTACAGATGGCGGTGTAGATATTTCCATGTCCATACTGATGGCAGTGCAGATATTTCGAAGTTTATAGAGATAGCGCTGTAGATATTTCCATATTTATAGAGAAATCTGTGTAGATATTTCCATGTTTATTCAGATAGCTGTGTAGATATTTCCATGTTCATGCAGATAGCGGTGTAGTTATTTCCATGTTCATCCAGATGCTGGTGTACATATATCCATGTTCATACAGATGGCGGTGAAGATATTTCCATGTTCATACAGATGGCGGTGTAGGTATTTCCATGTTCATACAAATGGCGGTGTAGTTACTTCCATGTTCATAGAGATGGCGGTGTAGATATTTCCAGGTTCATACAAATGGCGGTGAAGATATTTCCATGTTCATAGAGATGGCGGTGTAGATATTTCCATGTTTATACAGATAGCAGTGTAGTTATTTCCATGTTTATAGAGATTCCAGTGTGGATATTTCCATTGTTATACAGATAGCTGTGTAGATATTTGCATGTTCATACAGATAGCGGTGTAGATATTTCCATGTTCATACAGATAGCGGTGTAGATATTTGCATGTTCATACAGATAGCGGTGTAAATATTTCCATGTTCATACAGATAGCGGAGTAGATATTTCCATGTTCATACAGATAACGGTGTAGATATTTTCATGTTCATACAGTTAGAGGGGTAGATATTTCCATGTTCATACAGAAGGCGGTGTAGATATTTACATGTTCATACAGATGGCGGTGTAGATATTTCCATGTTCGTACGGATGGCAGTGTAGATATTTCCATGTTCATACAGGTGGCGGTGTAGATATTTCCATGTTTATACAGATAGCAGTGTAGTTATTTCCATGTTTATAGAGATTGCAGTATAGATATTTCCATTGATATACAGATAGCTTTGTAGATATTTGCATGTTCATACAGATAGCGGTGTAGATATTTCCATGTTCGTACAGATAGCGGTGTAGATATTTCCATGTTCATACTGATAGCGGTGTAGATATTTCCATGTTCATACAGATAACGGTGTAGATATTTCCATGTTCATACAGATAGCGGTGTAGATATTTCCATGTTCATACAGTTAGCGGTGTTGATATTTCCATGTTCATACAGATGGCGGTGTAGATATTTACATGTTCATACAGATGGCGGCATACATATTTCCATGTTCGTACAGATGGCGGTGTAGATATTTCCATGTTCATAGAGATGGCAGTGTAGATATTTCCATGTTTATGCAGATAGCGGTATAGATATTTCCATGTTTATTCAGATGGTGGTGTAGATATTTCCATGTTTATAGAGATGGCGGTCTAGATAGTTCCATGTTTACAGAGATAGTGGTGTAGTTATTTCCAAGTTTATACAGACAGCGTTGTAGATATTTCCATGTTTATACAGATAGCGGTGAAGATATTTCCATGTTTATACAGATAGCGGTGTAGATATTTCCATGTTTATACAGATAGCAGTGTAGATATTTCCATGTTTATAGAGATAGTGGTGTAGATAATTTCAATTTTATACAGAGAGCAGTGTAGATATTTCAAAGTTCATACAGATAGTGGTGTAGATATTTCCACGTTTATAGAGATGGCGGTGTAGATATTTCCATCTTCATACAGATAGCGGTGTTGATATTTCCATGTTCATCCAGTTAGCGGTGTAGATATTTCCATGTTCATACAGATGGCGGTGTAGATATTTCCATGTTCATACAGATGGCGGTGTAGATATTTCCATGTTTACACAGATAGCGGTGTGGATATTTCCATGTTTATGCAGATAGCAGTGTAGATATTTCAATGTTTATAGAGATAGCGGTGCGGATATTTCCATGTTTATTCAGATAGCGGTGCGGATATTTCCATGTTTATAAAGATAGTTGGGCAGATATTTCCATGTTTATACAGATAGCGGGGTAGATATTTCCATCTTAATACAGATGGCGGTGTAGATATGTCCATGTTCGTACAGATGGCGGTGTAGATATTTCCATGTCCATACTGATGGCAGTGCAGATATTTCGAAGTTTATAGAGATAGCGCTGTAGATATTTCCATATTTATAGAGAAATCTGTGTAGATATTTCCATGTATATTCAGATAGCTGTGTAGATATTTCCATGTTCATGCAGATAGCGGTGTAGGTATTTCCATGTTCATCCAGATGCCGGTGTACATATATCCATGTTCATACAGATGGCGGTGAAGATATTTCCATGTTCATACAGATGGCGGTGTAGGTATTTCCATGTTCATACAAATGGCGGTGTAGTTACTTCCATGTTCATAGAGATGGTGGTATAGATATTTCCAGGTTCATACAAATGGCGGTGTAGATATTTCCATGTTCATAGAGATGGCGGTGTAGATATTTCCATGATTATACAGATAGCAGTGTAGTTATTTCCATGTTTATAGAGATACCAGTGTGGATATTTCCATTGTTATACAGATAGCTGTGTAGATATTTGCATGTTCATACGGATAGCGGTGTAGATATTTCCATGTTCATACAGATAGCGGTGTAGATATTTGTATGTTCATACAGATAGCGGTGTAGATATTTCCATGTTCATACAGATAGCGGTGTAGATATTTCCATGTTCATACAGATAGCGGTGTAGATATTTCCATGTTTATACAGATAGCAGTGTAGTTATTTCCATGTTTATAGAGATACCAGTGTGGATATTTCCATTGTTATACAGATAGCTGTGTAGATATTTGCATGTTCATACAGATAGCGGTGTAGATATTTCCATGTTCATACAGATAGCGGTGTAGATATTTGCATGTTCATACAGATAGCGGTGTAGATATTTCCATGTTCATACAGATAGCGGTGTAGATATTTCCATGTTCATACAGATAGCGGTGTAGATATTTTCATGTTCATACAGTTAGTGGTGTAGATATTTCCATGTTCATACAGATGGCGGTGTAGATATTTACATGTTCATACAGATGGCGGTGTAGATATTTCCATGTTCGTACAGATAGCGGTTTAGATATTTCCATGTTCATACTGATAGCAGTGTAGATATTTCCATGTTCATACAGATAAAGGTGTAGATATTTCCATGTTCATACAGATAGCGGTGTAGATATTTCCATGTTCATACAGTTAGCGGTGTTGATATTTCCATGTTCATACAGATGGCGGTGTAGATATTTACATGTTCATACAGATGGCGGTATAGATATTTCCATGTTCGAACAGATGGCGGTGTAGATATTTCCATGTTCATAGAGATGGCGGTGTAGATATTTCCATGTTTATGCAGATAGCGGTATAGATATTTCCATGTTTATACAGATGGTGGTGTAGATATTTCCATGTTTATAGAGATGGCGGTCTAGATATTTCCATGTTTACAGAGATAGTGGTGTAGTTATTTCCAAGTTTATAGAGACAGCGTTGTAGATATTTCCATGTTTATACAGATAGCGGTGAAGATATTTCCATGTTTATACAGATAGCGGTGTAGATATTTCCATGTTTATACAGATAGCAGTGTAGATATTTCCATGTTTATAGAGATAGTGGTGTAGATAATTTCAATTTTATACAGAGATCAGTGTAGATATTTCCAAGTTCATACAGATAGCGGTGTAGATATTTCCACGTTTATAGAGATGGCGGTGTAGATATTTCCATGTTCATACAGTGGACGGTGTAGATATTTCCATGGTTATAGGGATTTCTGTGTAGATATTTTCATGTTTACACAGATGGCGGTGTAGATATTTCCATGTTTACACAGATAGCGGTGTAGACATTTCCATGTTTACACAGATAGCGGTGTGGATATTTCCATGTTTATGCAGATAGCAGTGTAGATATTTCCATGTTTATACATATAGCGGTGCGGATATTTCTATGATTATTCAGAAAGCGGTGCGGATATTTCCATGTTTATACAGATAGTTGGGCAGATATTTCCATGTTTATACAGATAGCGGTGTAGATATTTCCATGTTCATACAGATAACGGTGTAGATATGTCCATGTTAATACAGACAGCGGTGTAGATATTTCCATGTTCACACAGTTAGCGGTGTAGATATTTCCATCTTAATACAGATTGCTTTGTAGATATGTCCATGTTTGTACATATGGCGGTGTAGATATTTCCATGTTCATACAGATGGCGGTTTAGATATTTCGAAGTTTATAGAGATAGCGCTGTAGTTTTTTCCATATTTATAGAGAAATCAGTGTAGATATTTTCATGTATATTCAGATAGCTGTGTAGATATTTCCATGTTCATGCAGATAGCGGTGTAGATATTTCCATGTTCATACAGATAGCGGTGTAGATATTTCCATGTTCATACAGAAAGCGGTGTAGATATTTCCATGTTCATACAGATAGCGGTGTAGATATTTCCATGTTCATACAGATAGCGGTGTAGATATTTCCATGTTCATACAGATAACGGTGTAGATATGTCCATGTTAATACAGACAGCGGTGTAGATATTTCCATGTTCACACAGTTAGCGGTGTAGATATTTCCATGTTTATACAGATGGCGGTGTAGATATTTACATGTTCATACAGATGGCGGTATAGATATTTCCATTTTCCTACAGATGGCGGTGTAGATATTTCCATGTTCATAGAGATGGCGGTGTAGATATTTCCATGTTTATGCAGATAGCGGTATAGATATTTCCATGTTTATACAGATGGTGGTGTAGATATTTCCATGTATATAGAGATGGCGGTCTAGATATTTCCATGTTTACAGAGATAGTGGTGTTGTTATTTCCAAGTTTATAGAGACAGTTTTGTAGATATTTCCATGTTTATACAGATAGCGGTGAAGACATTTCCATGTTTACACAGATAGCGGTGTAGATATTTCCATGTTTATACAGATAGCAGTGTAGATATTTCCATGTTTATAGAGATAGTGGTGTAGATAATTTCAATTTTATACAGAGAGCAGTGTATATATTTACAAGTTCATACAGATAGCGGTGTAGATATTTCCACGTTTATATAGATGGCGGTGTAGATATTTCCATGTTCATACAGATGGCGGTGAAGATATTTCCATGTTCATACAGATGGCGGTGTAGTAATTTCCATGTTCATACAAATGGCGGTGTAGTTACTTCCATGTTCATAGAGATGGCGGTATAGATATTTCCAGGTTCATACAAATGGCGGTGTAGATGTTTCCATGTTCATACAGATAGCGGTGTAGATATTTGCATGTTCATACAGATAGCGGTGTAGATATTTCCATGTTCTTATACATAGCGGTGTAGATATTTCCATGTTCATACAGATGGCGGTGTAGATATTTACATGTTCATACAGATAGCGGTGTAGATATTTCCATGTTCGTACGGATGGCAGTGTAGATATTTCCATGTTCATACCGGTGGCGGTGTAGATATTTCCATGTTTATACATATAGCAGTGTAGTTATTTCCATGTCTATAGAGATAGCAGTGTAGATATTTCCATTGATATACAGATAGCTGTGTAGATATTTGCATGTTCATACAGATAGCGGTGTAGATATTTCCATGTTCGTACAGATAGCGGTGTAGATATTTCCATGTTCACACTGATAGCGGTGTAGATATTTCCATGTTCATACAGATAACGGTGTAGATATTTCCATGTTCATACAGATAGCAGTGTAGATATTTCCATGTTCATACAGTTAGCGGTGTTGATATTTCCATGTTCATACAGATGGCGATGTAGATATTTACATGTTCATACAGATGGCGGTATAGATATTTCCATGTTCGAACAGATGGCGGTGTAGATATTTCCATGTTCATAGAGATGGCGGTGTAGATATTTCCATGTTTATGCAGATAGCGGTATAGATATTTCCATGTTTATACAGATGGTGGTGTAGATATTTCCATGTTTATAGAGATGGCTGTCTAGATATTTCCATGTTTACAGAGATAGTGGTGTAGTTATTTCCAAGTTTATAGAGACAGCGTTGTAGATATTTCCATGTTTATACAGATAGCGGTGAAGATATTTCCATGTTTATACAGATAGCGGTGTAGATATTTCCATGTTTATACAGATAGCTGTGTAGATATTTCCATCTTTATAGAGATAGTGGTGTAGATAATTTCAATTTTATACAGAGAGCAGGGTAGATATTTCCAAGTTCATACAGATAGTGGTGTAGATATTTCCACGTTTATAGAGATGGCGGTGTAGATATTTCCATGTTCATACAGATAGCGGTGTAGATATTTCCATGTTCATACAGTTAGCGGTGTAGATATTTCCATGTTCATACAGATGGCGGTGTAGATATTTCCATGTTCATACAGATGGCGGTGTAGATATTTCCATGTTCATAGAGATGGCGGTGTAGATATTTCCATGTTCGTACGGATGGCGGTGTAGATATTTCCATGTTCATACAGGTGGCGGTGTAGATATTTCCGTGTTTATACAGATAGCATTGTAGTTATTTCCATGTTTATAGAGATAGCAGTGTATATATTCCCATTGATATACAGATAGCTGTGTAGATATTTGCATGGTCATTCAGATAGCGGTGTAGATATTTCCATTTTCGTACAGATAGCGGAGTAGACATTTCCATGTTCATACAGATAGCGGTGTAGATATTTCCATGTTCATACAGATAACGGTGTAGATATTTCCATGTTCATACAGATTGTGGTGTAGATATTTCCATGTTCATACAGTTAGCGGTGTAGATATTTCCATGTTCATACAGATGGCGGTGTAGATATTTACATGTTCATACAGATGGCGGTATAGATATTATCATCTTTGTACAGATGGCGGTGTAGATATTTCCATGTTAATAGAGATGGCTTTGTAGATATTTCCATATTTATGCAGATAGCGGTAAAGATATTTCCATGTTTATGCAGATGGTGGTGTATATATTTCCATGTTTATAGAGATGGCGGTCTAGATATTTCCATGTTTACAGAGATAGTGGTGTAGTTGTTTCCAAGTTTATAGAGACAGCGTTGTAGATATTTCCATGTTTATACAGATAGCGGTGAAGATATTTCCATGTTTATACAGATAGCGGTGTAGATATTTCCATGTTTATACATATAGCAGTGTAGATATTTCCATGTTTATAGAGATAGTGGTGTAGATAATTTCAATTTTATACAGAGAGCAGGGTAGATATTTCCAAGTTCATACAGATAGCGGTGTAGATATTTCCACGTTTATAGAGATGGCGGTGTAGATATTTCCATGTTCATACAGTGGACGGTGTAGATATTTCCATGTTTATAGGGATTTCGGTGTAGATATTTTCGTGTTTACACAGATGGCGGTGTAGATATTTCCATGTTTACACAGATAGCGGTGTAGACATTTCCATGTTTACACAGATAGTGGTGTGGATATTTCCATGTTTATGCAGATAGCAGTGTAGATATTTCCATGTTTATACATATAGCGGTGTAGATATTTCCATGTTCATACAGATAGCGGTGTAGATATTTTCATGTTCATACAGTTAGCGGTGTAGATATTTCCATGTTCATACAGATGGCGGTGTAGATATTTACATGTTCATACAGATGGCAGTGTAGATATTTCCATGTTCGTACGGATGGCAGTGTAGATATTTCCATGTTCATACATGTGGCGGTGTAGATATTTCCATGTTTGTACAGATAGCATTGTAGTTATTTCCATCTTTATAGAGATAGCAGTGTAGATATTTCCATTGATATACAGATAGCTGTGTAGATATTTGCATGTTCATACAGATAGCGGTGTAGATATTTCCATGTTTGTACAGATAGCAGTGTAGATAATTCCACGTTTATAGAGATGGCGGTGTAGATATTTCTACGTTCATTCAGATGGCGGTGTTGATATTAATATGTTTATAGAGATGTCCGTGTGGATATTTCCATGTTTATACAGATGGCGGTGTAGATATTTCTATGTTTATAGATTAGGCGGTGTAGATATTTCCATGTTTGTACAGAAAGCGGTGTAGATATTTCCATGTTTACACAGATATCGTTGTAGATATTTACATGTTTATAGAGATAGCGGTGTAGTTATTTCCATGTTTATACAGATAGCGCTGAAGGTATTTCCATGTTTACACAGATAGCAGTGTGGATATTTCCATGTTTATACACATAGCGGTGTAGATATTTCCATCTTAATACAGATGGTGGTGTAGATATTTCCATGTTCCTACAGATGGCGGTGTAGATATTTCCATGTTCATACAGATGGTGGTGTAAATATTTTGAAGTTTATAGAGATTGCGGTGTAGTTATTTCCATGTTTATAGTGAAAGCTGTGTAGATATTTCCGTGTATATGCAGATAGCTGTGTAGATATTTCCATGTTCATCCAGATGCCGGTGTAGATATATCCATGTTCATACAGATGGCGGTGAAGATATTTCCATGTTCATACAGATGGCGGTGTAGATATTTCCAAGTTTATAGAGATGGCGGTGTAGATATTTCCATGTTTATAGAGATAGCGGTGTAGATATTTCCATGTTTATACAGATAGCAGTATAGATATTTCCATGTTTATACAGATGTCGATGTACATATTTCTATGTTTTTAGAGATGGCGGTCTAGATATTTCCATGTTTACAGAGATAGTGTTGTAGTTATTTCCAAGTTTATAGAGATAGCGGTGTAGATATTTCCAAGTTTATACAGATAGCGGTGTAGATATTTCCATGTTTATACAGATAGCGGTGTAGATATTTACATGTTTATAGAGATGGCGGTCTAGATATTTTCTTGTTTATACAGATAGCGTTGCAGATATTTCCATGTTTACAGAGATAGCGGTGTAGATATTTCCAATTTTATAGAGATAGCGGTGTAGATGTTTCCAATTTTATACAGATAGAAGTGTAGATATTTCCATGTCCATACAGATAGCGGTGTAGATGTTTCCACGTTTATAGAGATGGCGGTGTACATATTTCCGTGTTCATACAGAGGGCGTTGTAGACATTTCCATGTTTATAGAGATGGGGGTGTAGCTATTTCCATGTTTATAGAGATGGTGGTGCAGATATTTCCATGTTTATAGAGATGGCGGTGTAGATATTTCCATGTTTATACAGACATCGGTGTAGATATTTCCATGTTTACACAGATAGCGGTGTGGATATCTCCATGTTTATACAGATAGCGGTGTAGGTATTTCCATGTTTATACAGATAGCGGTGCAGATATTCCATCTTAATACAGATGGCAGTGTAGATATTTCCATGTTCCTACAGATGGCGGTGTAGATATTTCCATGTTCATACATATGGCGCTGTGGATATTTCCAAGTTTATAGAGATAGCGGTGTAGTTATTTCCATGTTTATAGATAAAGCTGTATAGATATTTCCATGTATATGCAGATAGCTGTGTAGATATTTCCATGTTCATACAGATAGCAGTGTAGATATTTCCACCTTTATAGAGATGGCGGTGTAGATATTTCTACATTCATTCAGATGGCGGTGTAGATATTAATATGTTTATAGAGATGGCGGTTTGGATATTTCCATATTTATACAGATGGCGCTGTAGATATTTCTATGTTTTTAGAGAAGTCGGTGTAGATATTTCAATGTTTATACAGAAAGCGTTGTAGATATTTCCATGTTTACACAGACAGCGGTGTAGACATTTCCATGTTTACACAGATATCGTTTTAGATATTTACATGTTTATAGAGATAGTGGTGTAATTATATCCATGTTTATACAGATAGCGCTGAAGATATTTCCATGTTTACACAGATAGCAGTGTGGATATTTCCATGTTTATACACATAGCGGTGTAGATATTTCCATCTTAATACAGATGGTGGTGTAGATATTTCCATGTTCCTAGAGATGGCGGTGTAGGTATTTCCATGTTCATACAGATGGTTGTGTAGACATTTCCATGTTTAGTCATATAGCATTGTAGATATTTACATGTTTATATAGATAGCGGTGTAGTTATTTCCATGTTTATACAGATAGCGGTGAAGATATTTCCATGTTTACACAGATAGCGGTGTGGATATTTCCATCTTCATACTGCTAGCGGTGTAGATATTTCCATATTTATACTGATAGCGGTGCAGATATTTCCATGTTTATACAGATAGCGGTGTAGATATTTCCATGTTTATACAGGTAGCGATGTAGATATTTCCAAGTTTATAGAGATAGCGGTGTAAATATTTCCATGTTTATACAGATAGCGGTGTAGATATTTCCACCTTAATACAGATGGCGTTGTAGATATTTCCTTGTTCATACAGATGTCGGTGCAGATATTCCCATGTTCCTACAGATGGCGGTGTAGATATTTCCATGTTTATAGCGATGGCGGTGGACATATTTCCATGTTTATTCAGATAGCGGTGTAGATATTTCCATCTATATACAGATAGCGGAGTAGATATTTCCACGTTTATACAGATGTCGGTGTAGATATTTCCATGTTTATAGAGATGGCGGTGTAGATATTTCTACGTTTATACAGATGGCGATGTAGATGCTTCCTTCTTTATATACATAGCGGTGTAGATATCTCCATGTTCATACAGATGGCGGTTTAGATATTTCCATCTTTATAGAGATGGCGGTATAGATATTTCCATGTTTATAGAGATGGCGGTGTAGATATTTTCAAGTTCCTACAGATGACGGTGTAGATATTTCCATGTTTATAGATATGGCGGTGTAGATATTTCCACGTTTACAGAGATAGTGGTGTAGTTATTTCCAAGTTTATAGAGATAGCGGTGTAGATATTTCCATGTTTATACAGAGAGCGGTGTAGTTATTTCCATGTTTATTCACAGAGCAGTGTAGATATTTACATGTTTGTAGAAATGGCGGTCTAGATATTTCCTTGTTCATACTGATAGCGGTGTAGATATTTCCATACTTATAGACATAGAAGTGTAGATATTTCCATTTTTATACAAATAGCAGTGTGAATATTTCCAAGTTCATACAGACAGCGGTGTAGATATTTCCACCTTTATAGATATGGCAGTGTAGATATTTCCATGTTCATACGGTTGGCAGTGTAGATATTTCCATGTTTATACAGATGGCGGTGTAGATATTTCCATGTTTATACAGATGGCGGTGTAATTATTTCCATGTTTACACAGATAGCGGGGTAGGTATTTCCATGTTTACACAGATAGCGGTGTAGTCATTTCCATGTTTACACAGATAGCGTTGTAAATATTTACATGTTCATAGAGATAGCGGTGTAGTTATTTCCATGTTTATACAGAGAGCGGTGAAGACATTTCCATGTTTACACAGCTAGCGGTGCGGATGTTTCCATGTTTATGCAAATAGCGGTGTAGATATTTCCATGTTTATACAGATAGCGGTGAAGATATTTCCATGTTCATACAGATGGCGGTGTAGATATTTCCATGTTCATACAGATGGCGGTGTAGATATTTACATGTTCATACAGATGGCGGTGTAGATATTTCCATGTTCATACAGATGGCGGTGTAGATATTTCCATGTTCATAGAGATTGCGGTGTAGATATTTCCATGTTCATACCAATAGCGGTGTAGATATTTCCATGTTCATACAGTTAGCGGTGTAGATATTTCCATGTTCATACAGATGTCGGTGTGGATATTTACATGCTCATACAGATGGCGGTGTAGATATTTCCATGTTCGTACGGATGGCAGTGTAGATATTTCCATGTTCATACAGGTGGCGGTGTAGATATTTCCATGTTTATACAGATAGCAGTGTAGTTCTTTCCATGTTTATAGAGATAGCAGTGTGGATATTTCCATTGATATACAGATAGCTGTGTAGGTATTTGCATGTTCATACAGATAGCGGTGTAGATATTTCCATGTTCGTACAGATAGCAGTGTAGATATTTCCATGTTCATACAGATAGCGGTGTAGATATTTCCATGTTCATACAGATAACGGTGTAGATATTTCCATGTTCATACAGATAGCGGTGTAGATATTTCCATGTTCATACAGTTAGCGGTGTAGATATTTCCATGTTCATAGAGATAACGGTGTAGATATTTACATGTTCATACAGATGGTGGTGTAGATATTTCCATGTTCATAAAGTTAGCGGTGTAGATATTTCCATGTTCATACAGATGGCGGTGTAGGTATTTACATGTTCATACAGATGGCGGTGTAGATATTTCCATGTTCGTACAGATGGCGGTGTAGATATTTCCATGTTCATAGAGATGGCGGTGTAGATATTTCCATGTTTATGCAGATAGCGGTATAGATATTTCCATGTTTATACAGATGGTGGTGTAGATATTTCCATGTTCATAGAGATGGCGGTGTAGATATTTCCATGTTCGTACAGATAGCGTTTTAGATATTTCCATGTTCATACTGATAGAGGTGTAGATATTTCCATGTTCATACAGATAACGGTGTAGATATTTCCATGTTCATACTGATAGCGGTGTAGATATTTCCACGTTTATAGAGATGGCGGTGTAGATATTTCCATGTTCATACAGATGGCGGTGTAGATATTTACATGTTCATACAGATGGCGGTGTAGATATTTCCATGTTCGTACGGATGGCAGTGTAGATATTTCCATGTTCATACAGGTGGCGGTGTAGATATTTCCGTGTTAATACAGATAGCAGTGTAGTTATTTCCATGTTTATAGAGATAGCAGTGTATATATTTCCATTGATATACAGATAGCTGTGTTGATAGTTGCATGGTCATTCAGATAGCGGTGTAGATATTTCCATTTTCGTACAGATAGCGGTGTAGATATTTCCATGTTCATACAGATAGCGGTGTAGATATTTCCATGTTCATACAGATAACGGTGAAGATATTTCCATGTTCATACAGATAGTGGTGTAGATATTTCCATGTTCATACAGTTAGCGGTGTAGATATTTCCATGTTCATACAGATGGCGGTGCAGATATTTACGGGTTCATACAGATGGCGGTATAGATATTATCATCTTTGTACAGATGGCGGTGTAGATATTTCCATGTTAATAGAGATGGCTTTGTAGATATTTCCATATTTATGCAGATAGCGGTATAGATATTTCCATGTTTATACAGATGGTGGTGTAGATATTTCCATGTTTATAGAGATGGCGGTCTAGATATTTCCATGTTTACAGAGATAGTGGTGTAGTTATTTCCAAGTTTATAGAGACAGCGTTGTAGATATTTCCATGTTTATACAGATAGCGGTGAAGATATTTCCATGTTTATACAGATAGCGGTGTAGATATTTCCATGTTTATACATATAGCAGTGTAGATATTTCCATGTTTATAGAGATAGTGGTGTAGATAATTTCAATTTTATACAGAGAGCAGTGTAGATATTTCCAAGTTCATACAGATAGCGGTGTAGATATTTCCACGTTTATAGAGATGGCGGTGTAGATATTTCCATGTTCATACAGTGGACGGTGTAGATATTTCCATGGTTATAGGGATTTCGGTGTAGATATTTTCATGTTTACACAGATGGCGGTGTAGATATTTCCATGTTTACACAGATAGCGGTGTAGACATTTCCATGTTTACACAGATAGCGGTGTGGATATTTCCACGTTTATGCAGATAGCAGTGTAGATATTTCCATGTTTATACATATAGCGGTGCGGATATTTCTATGATTATTCAGATAGCGGTGCGGATATTTCCATGTTTATACAGATAGTTGGGCAGATATTTCCATGTTTATACAGATAGCCGTTTAGATATTTCCATCTTAATATAGATTGCTTTGTAGATATGTCCATGTTTGTACAGATGGCGGTGTAGATATTTCCATGTGCATACTGATGGCGGTGCAGATATTTCGAAGTTTATAGAGATAGCGCTGTAGATATTTCCATATTTATAGAGAAATTTGTGTAGATATTTCCATGTTTATTCAGATAGCTGTGTAGATATTTCCATGTTCATGCAGATAGCGGTGTAGGTATTTCCATGTTCATCCAGATGCCGGTGTACATATATCCATGTTCATACAGATGGCGGTGAAGATATTTCCATGTTCATACAGATGGCGGTGTAGGTATTTCCATGTTCATACAAATGGCGGTGTAGTTACTTCCATGTTCATAGAGATGGCGGTGTAGATATTTCCAGGTTCATACAAATGGCGGTGAAGATATTTCCATGTTCATAGAGATGGCGGTGTAGATATTTCCATGTTTATACAGATAGCAGTGTAGTTATTTCCATGTTTATAGAGATACCAGTGTGGATATTTCCATTGTTATACAGATAGCTGTGTAGATATTTGCATGTTCATACAGATAGCGGTGTAGATATTTTCATGTTCATACAGTTAGAGGTGTAGATATTTCCATGTTCATACAGAAGGCGGTGTAGATATTTACATGTTCATACAGGTGGCGGTGTAGATATTTCCATGTTCGTACGGATGGCAGTGTAGATATTTCCATGTTCATACAGGTGGCGGTGTAGATATTTCCAGGGTTATACAGATAGCAGTGTAGTTGTTTCCATGTTTATAGAGATAGCAGTGTAGATATTTCCATTGATATACGGATAGCTGTGTAGATATTTGCATGTTCATACAGATAGCGGTGTAGATATTTCCATGTTCGTACAGATAGCGGTGTAGATATTTCCATGTTCATACTGATAGCGGTGTAGATATTTCCATGTTCATACAGATAACGGTGTAGATATTTCCATGTTCATTCAGATAGCGGTGTAGATATTTCCATGTTCATACAGTTAGCGGTGTTGATATTTCCATGTTCATACAGATGGCGGTGTAGATATTTACATGTTCATACAGATGGCGGTATTCATATTTCCATGTTCGTACAGATGGCGGTGTAGATATTTCCATGTTCATAGAGATGGCAGTGTAGATATTTCCATGTTTATGCAGATAGCGGTATAGATATTTCCATGTTTATTCAGATGGTGGTGTAGATATTTCCATGTTTATAGAGATGGCGGTCTAGATAGATCCATGTTTACAGAGATAGTGGTGTAGTTATTTCCAAGTTTATACAGACAGCGTTGTAGATATTTCCATGTTTATACAGATAGCGGTGAAGATATTTCCATGTTTATACAGATAGCGGTGTAGATATTTCCATGTTTATACAGATAGCAGTGTAGATATTTCCATCTTTATAGAGATAGTGGTGTAGATAATTTCAATTTTATACAGAGAGCAGTGTAGATATTTCAAAGTTCATACAGATAGTGGTGTAGATATTTCCACGTTTATAGAGATGGCGGTGTAGATATTTCCATCTTCATACAGATAGCGGTGTTGATATTTCCATGTTCATCCAGTTAGCGGTGTAGATATTTCCATGTTCATACAGATGGCGGTGTAGATATTTCCATGTTCATACAGACGGCGGTGTAGATATTTCCATGTTTACACAGATAGCGGTGTGGATATTTCCATGTTTATGCAGATAGCAGTGTAGATATTTCAATGTTTATACAGATAGCGGTGCGGATATTTCCATGTTTATTCAGATAGCGGTGCGGATATTTCCATGTTTATACAGATAGTTGGGCAGATATTTCCATGTTTATACAGATAGCGGTGTAGATATTTCCATCTTAATACAGATGGCGGTGTAGATATGTCCATGTTCATACAGATGGCGGTGTAGATATTTCCATGTTCATACTGATGGCAGTGCAGATATTTCGAAGTTTATAGAGATAGCGCTGTAGATATTTCCATATTTATAGAGAAATCTGTGTAGATATTTCCATGTATATTCAGATAGCTGTGTAGATATTTCCATGTTCATGCAGATAGCGGTGTAGGTATTTCCATGTTCATCCAGATGCCGGTGTACATATATCAATGTTCATACAGATGGCGGTGAAGATATTTCCATGTTCATACAGATGGCGGTGTAGGCATTTCCATGTTCATACAAATGGCGGTGTAGTTACTTCCAAGTTCATAGAGATGGTGGTATAGATATTTCCAGGTTCATACAAATGGCGGTGTAGATATTTCCATGTTCATAGAGATGGAGGTGTAGATATTTCCATGTTTATACAGATAGCAGTGTAGTTATTTCCATGTTTATAGAGATACCAGTGTGGATATTTCCATTGTTATACAGATAGCTGTGTAGATATTTGCATGTTCATACAGATAGCAGTGTAGATATTTCCATGTTCTTACAGATAGCGGTGTAGATATTTGCATGTTCATACAGATAGCGGTGTAAATATTTCCATGTTCATACAGATAGCGGTGTAGATATTTCCATGTTCATACAGATAACGGTGTAGATATTTTCATGTTCATACAGTTAGAGGTGTAGATATTTCCATGTTCATACAGAAGGCGGTGTAGATATTTACATGTTCATACAGATGGCGTTGTAGATATTTCCATGTTCGTACGGATGGCAGTGTAGATATTTCCATGTTCATACAGGTGGCGGTGTAGATATTTCCATGTTTATACAGATAGCAGTGTAGTTATTTCCATGTTTATAGAGATAGCAGTGTAGATATTTCCATTGATATACAGATAGCTGTGTAGATATTTGCATGTTCATACAGATAGCGGTGTAGATATTTCCATGTTCGTACAGATAGCGGTGTAGATATTTCCATGTTCATACTGATAGCGGTGTAGATATTTCCATGTTCATACAGATAACGGTGTAGATATTTCCATGTTCATACAGATAGCGTTGTAGATATTTCCATGTTCATACAGTTAGCGGTGTTGATATTTCCATGTTCATACAGATGGCGGTGTAGATGTTTACATGTTCATACAGATGGCGGTATAGATATTTCCATGTTCGTACAGATGGCGGTGTAGATATTTCCATGTTCATAGAGATGGCAGTGTAGATATTTCCATGTTTATGCAGATAGCGGTATAGATATTTCCATGTTTATTCAGATGGTGGTGTAGATATTTCCATGTTTATAGAGATGGCGGTCTAGATAGTTCCATGTTTACAGAGATAGTGGTGTAGTTATTTCCAAGTTTATACAGACAGCGTTGTAGATATTTCCACGTTTATACAGATAGCGGTGAAGATATTTCCATGTTTATACAGATAGCGGTGTAGATATTTCCATGTTTATACAGATAGCAGTGTAGATATTTCCATGTTTATAGAGATAGTGGTGTAGATAATTTCAATTTTATACAGAGAGCAGTGTAGATATTTCAAAGTTCATAAGGATAGTGGTGTAGATATTTCCACGTTTATAGAGATGGCGGTGTAGATATTTCCATCTTCATACAGATAGCGGTGTTGATATTTCCATGTTCATCCAGTTAGCGGTGTAGATATTTCCATGTTCATACAGATGGCGGTGTAGATATTTCCATGTTCATAGAGATGGCGGTGTAGATATTTCCATGTTTACACAGATAGCAGTGTGGATATTTCCATGTTTATGCAGATAGCAGTGTAGATATTTCAATGTTTATACAGATAGCGGTGCGGATATTTCCATGTTTATTCAGATAGCGGTGCGGATATTTCCATGTTTATACAGATAGTTGGGCAGATATTTCCATGTTTATACAGATAGCGGTGTAGATATTTCCATCTAAATACAGATGGCGGTGTAGATAGGTCCATGTTCGTACAGATGGCGGTGTAGATATTTCCATGTTCATACTGATGGCAGTGCAGATATTTCGAAGTTTATAGAGATAGCGCTGTAGATATTTCCATATTTATAGAGAAATCTGTGTAGATATTTCCATGTATATTCAGATAGCTGTGTAGATATTTCCATGTTCATGCAGATAGCGGTGTAGGTATTTCCATGTTCATCCAGATGCCGGTGTACATATATCCATGTTCATACAGATGGCGGTGAAGATATTTCCATGTTCATACAGATGGCGGTGTAGGTATTTCCATGTTCATACAAATGGCGGTGTAGTTACTTCCATGTTCATAGAGATGGTGGTATAGATATTTCCAGGTTCATACAAATGGCAGTGTAGATATTTCCATGTTCATAGAGATGGCGGTGTAGATATTTCCAAGTTTATACAGATAGCAGTGTAGTTATTTCCATGTTTATAGAGATACCAGTGTGGATATTTCCATTGTTATACAGATAGCTGTGTAGATATTTGCATGTTCATACAGATAGCGGTGTAGATATTTCCATGTTCATACAGATAGCGGTGTAGATATTTGCATGTTCATAGAGATAGAGGTGTAGATATTTCCATGTTCATACAGATAGCGGTGTAGATATTTCCATGTTCATACAGATAGCGGTGTTGATATTTCTATGTTTATACAGATAGCAGTGTAGTTGTTTCCATGTTTATAGAGATACCAGTGTGGATATTTCCATTGTTATACAGATAGCTGTGTAGATATTTGCATGTTCATACAGATAGCGGTGTAGCTATTTCCATGTTCATACAGATAGCGGTGTAGATATTTGCATGTTCATACAGATAGCGGTGTAGATATTTCCATGTTCATACAGATAGCGGTGTAGATATTTCCATGTTCATACAGATAGCGGTGTAGATATTTTCATGTTCATACAGTTAGCGGTGTAGATATTTCCATGTTCATACAGATGGCGGTTTAGATATTTACATGTTCATACAGATGGCGGTGTAGATATTTCCATGTTCGTACAGATAGAGGTTTAGATATTTCCATGTTCATACTGATAGCGGTGTAGATATTTCCATGTTCATACAGATAGCGGTGTAGATATTTCCATGTTCATACAGATAGCGGTGTAGATATTTCCATGTTCATACAGTTAGCGGTGTTGATATTTCCATGTTCATACAGATGGCGGTGTAGATATTTACATGTTCATACAGATGGCGGTATAGATATTTCCATGTTCGAACAGATGGCGGTGTAGATATTTCCATGTTCATAGAGATGGCGGTGTAGATATTTCCATGTTTATGCAGATAGCGGTATAGATATTTCCATGTTTATACAGATGGTGGTGTAGATATTTCCATGTTTATAGAGATGGCGGTCTAGATATTTCCATGTTTACAGAGATAGTGGTGTAGTTATTTCCAAGTTTATAGAGACAGCGTTGTAGATATTTCCATGTTTATACAGATAGTGGTGAAGATATTTCCATGTTTATACAGATAGCGGTGTAGATATTTCCATGTTTATACAGATAGCTGTGTAGATATTTCCATCTTTATATAGATAGTGGTGTAGATAATTTCAATTTTATACAGAGAGCAGGGTAGATATTTCCAAGTTCATACAGATGGCGGTGTAGATATTTCCACGTTTATAGAGATGGCGGTGTAGATATTTCCATGTTCATACAGATAGCCGTGTAGATATTTCCATGTTCATACAGTTAGCGGTGTAGATATTTCCATGTTCATACAGATGGCGGTGTAGGTATTTCCATGTTCATACATATGGCGGTGTAGATATTTACATGTTCATACAGATGGCGGTGTAGATATTTCCATGTTCGTACGGATGGCAGTGTAGATATTTCCATGTTCATACAGGTGGCGGGGTAGATATTTCCGTGTTTATACAGATAGCAGTGTAGTTATTTCCATGTTTATAGAGATAGCAGTGTATGTATTTCCATTGATATACAGATAGCTGTGTAGATAGTTGCATGGTCATTCAGATAGCGGTGTAGATATTTCCATTTTCGTACAGATAGCGGTTTAGATATTTCCATGTTCATACAGATAGCAGTGTATATATTTCCATGTTCATACAGATAACGGTGTCGATATTTCCATGTTCATACAGATAGTGGTGTAGATATTTCCATGTTCATACAGTTAGCGGTGTAGATATTTCCATGTTCATACAGATGGCGGTGCAGATATTTACATGTTCATACAGATGGCGGTATAGATATTATCATCTTTGTACAGATGGCGGTGTAGATATTTCCATGTTAATAGAGATGGCTTTGTAGATATTTCCATATTTATGCAGATAGCGGTATAGATATTTCCATGTTTATACAGATGGTGGTGTAGATATTTCCATGTTTATAGAGATGGCGGTCTAGATATTTCCATGTTTACAGAGATAGTGGTGTAGTTATTTCCAAGTTTATAGAGACAGCGTTGTAGATATTTCCATGTTTATACAGATAGCGGTGAAGATATTTCCATGTTTATACAGATAGCGGTGTAGATATTACCATGTTTATACAGATAGCAGTGTAGATATTTCCATGTTTATACAGATAGCGGTGTAGATATTTCCATTGATATACAGATAGCTGTGTAGATATGTGCATGTTCATACAGATAGCGGTGTAGATATTTCCATGTTCGTACAGATAGCGGTTTAGATATTTCCATGTTCATAGTGATAGCGGTGTAGATATTTCCATGTTCATACAGATAACGGTGTACATATTTCCATGTTCATACAGATAGCGGTGTAGATATTTCCATGTTCATACAGTTAGCGGTGTTGATATTTCCATGTTCATACAGATGGCGGTGTAGATATTTACATGTTCATACAGTTCGCGGTATAGATATTTCCATGTTCGAACAATGGCGGTGTAGATATTTCCATGTTCATAGAGATGGCGGTGTAGATATTTCCATGTTTATGCAGATAGCGGTATAGATATTTCCATGTTTATACAGATGGTGGTGTAGATATTTACATGTTTATAGAGATGGCGGTCTAGATATTTCCATGTTTACAGAGATAGTGGTGTAGTTATTTCCAAGTTTATAGAGACAGCGTTGTAGATATTTCCATGTTTATACAGATAGCGGTGAAGATATTTCCATGTTTATACAGATAGCGGTGTAGATATTTCCATGCTTATACATATAGCAGTGTAGATATTTCCATGT
This sequence comes from Gorilla gorilla gorilla, assembly GCF_029281585.2. NCBI lineage: Eukaryota > Metazoa > Chordata > Mammalia > Primates > Hominidae > Gorilla > Gorilla gorilla. The sequence goes on from NC_073239.2 coordinate 126,253,036, forward strand.
TTATAGAGATAGTGGTGTAGATAATTTCAATTTTATACAGAGAGCAGGGTAGATATTTCCAAGTTCATACAGATAGCGGTGTAGATATTTCCACGTTTATAGAGATGGCGGTGTAGATATTTCCATGTTCATACAGTGGACGGTGTAGATATTTCCATGTTTATAGGGATTTCGGTGTAGATATTTTCGTGTTTACACAGATGGCGGTGTAGATATTTCCATGTTTACACAGATAGCGGTGTAGACATTTCCATGTTTACACAGATAGCGGTGTGGATATTTCCATGTTTATGCAGATAGCAGTGTAGATATTTCCATGTTTATACATATAGCGGTGTAGATATTTCCATGTTCATACAGATAGCGGTGTAGATATTTTCATGTTCATACAGTTAGCGGTGTAGATATTTCCATGTTCATACAGATGGCGGTGTAGATATTTACATGTTCATACAGATGGCGGTGTAGATATTTCCATGTTCGTACGGATGGCAGTGTAGATATTTCCATGTTCATACATGTGGCGGTGTAGATATTTCCATGTTTATACAGATAGCAGTGTAGTTATTTCCATGTTCATGGAGATAGCAGTGTAGATATTTCCATTGATATACAGATAGCTGTGTAGATATTTGCATGTTCATACAGATAGCGGTGTAGATATTTCCATGTTTGTACAGATAGCGGTTTAGATATTTCCATGTTCATACTGATAGCGGTGTAGATATTTCCATGTTCATACAGATAACGTTGTAGATATTTCCATGTTCATATAGATAGCGGTGTAGATATTTCCATGTTCATACAGTTAGCGGTGTTGATATTTCCATGTTCATTCAGGTGGCGGTGTAGATATTTACATGTTCATACAGATGACGGTATAGATATTTCCATGTTCGTACAGATGGCGGTGTAGATATTTCCATGTTCATAGAGATGGCGGTGTAGATATTTCCATGTTTATGCAGATAGTGGTATAGATATTTCCATGTTTATGCAGATGGTGGTGTAGATATTTCCATGTTCATAGAGATGGCGTTGTAGATATTTCCATGTTTATGCAGATAGCGGTATAGATATTTCCATGTTTATACAGATGGTTGTGTAGATATTTCCATGTTTACAGAGATAGTGGTGTAGTTATTTCCAAGTTTATAGAGACAGCGTTGTAGATATTTCCATGTTTATTCAGATAGCTGTGAAGATATTTCCATGTTTATACAGATAGCGGTGTAGACATTTCCATGTTTATACAGATAGCAGTGTAGTTATTTCCATGTTTATAGAGATAGTGGTGTTGATAATTTCAATTTTATACAGAGAGCAGTGTAGATATTTCCAAGTTCATACAGATAGCGTTGTAGATATTTCCACGTTTATAGAGATGGCGGTGTAGATATTTCCATGTTCATACAGATGGCGGTGTAGATATTTCCATGTTTATAGGGATGGCGGTGTAGATATTTTCATGTTTACACAGATGGCGGTGTAGATATTTCCATGTTTACACAGATAGCGGTGTAGACATTTCCATGTTTACACAGATAGCGGTGTGGATATTTCCATGTTTATGCAGATAGCAGTGTAGATATTTCCATGTTCATACAGATAGCAGTGCGGATATTTCCATCTTTATACAGATAGTTGGGCAGATATTTCCATGTTTATACAGATAGCGGTTTAGATATTTCCATCTTAATACAGATGGCGGTGTAGATATGTCCATGTTAGTACAGATGGCGGTGTAGATATTTCCATGTGCATACTGATGGCGGTGCAGATATTTCGAAGTTTATAGAGATAGCGCTGTAGATATTTCCATATTTATAGAGAAATCTGTGTAGATATTTCCATGTTTATTCAGATAGCTGTGTAGATATTTCCATGTTCATGCAGATAGCGGTGTAGTTATTTCCATGTTCATCCAGATGCTGGTGTACATATATCCATGTTCATACAGATGGCGGTGAAGATATTTCCATGTTCATACAGATGGCGGTGTAGGTATTTCCATGTTCATACAAATGGCGGTGTAGTTACTTCCATGTTCATAGAGATGGCGGTGTAGATATTTCCAGGTTCATACAAATGGCGGTGAAGATATTTCCATGTTCATAGAGATGGCGGTGTAGATATTTCCATGTTTATACAGATAGCAGTGTAGTTATTTCCATGTTTATAGAGATACCAGTGTGGATATTTCCATTGTTATACAGATAGCTGTGTAGATATTTGCATGTTCATACAGATAGCGGTGTAGATATTTCCATGTTCATACAGATAGCGGTGTAGATATTTGCATGTTCATACAGATAGCGGTGTAAATATTTCCATGTTCATACAGATAGCGGTGTAGATATTTCCATGTTCATACAGATAACGGTGTAGATATTTTCATGTTCATTCAGTTAGAGGTGTAGATATTTCCATGTTCATACAGAAGGCGGTGTAGATATTTACATGTTCATACAGATGGCGGTGTAGATATTTCCATGTTCGTACGGATGGCAGTGTAGATATTTCCATGTTCATACAGGTGGCGGTGTAGATATTTCCATGTTTATACAGATAGCAGTGTAGTTATTTCCATGTTTATAGAGATAGCAGTGTAGATATTTCCATTGATATACGGATAGCTGTGTAGATATTTGCATGTTCATACAGATAGCGGTGTAGATATTTCCATGTTCGTACAGATAGCGGTGTAGATATTTCCATGTTCATACAGATAACGGTGTAGATATTTCCATGTTCATACAGATAGCGGTGTAGATATTTCCATGTTCATACAGTTAGCGGTGTTGATATTTCCATGTTCATACAGATGGCGGTGTAGATATTTACATGTTCATACAGATGGCGGTATACATATTTCCATGTTCGTACAGATGGCGGTGTAGATATTTCCATGTTCATAGAGATGGCAGTGTAGATATTTCCATGTTTATGCAGATAGCGGTATAGATATTTCCATGTTTATACAGATGGTTGTGTAGATATTTCCATGTTTATAGAGATGGCGGTCTAGATATTTCCATGTTTACAGAGATAGTGGTGTAGTTATTTCCAAGTTTATAGAGACAGCGTTGTAGATATTTCCATGTTTATTCAGATAGCTGTGAAGATATTTCCATGTTTATACAGATAGCGGTGTAGACATTTCCATGTTTATACAGATAGCAGTGTAGTTATTTCCATGTTTATAGAGATAGTGGTGTTGATAATTTCAATTTTATACAGAGAGCAGTGTAGATATTTCCAAGTTCATACAGATAGCGTTGTAGATATTTCCACGTTTATAGAGATGGCGGTGTAGATATTTCCATGTTCATACAGATGGCGGTGTAGATATTTCCATGTTTATAGGGATGGCGGTGTAGATATTTTCATGTTTACACAGATGGCGGTGTAGATATTTCCATGTTTACACAGATAGCGGTGTAGACATTTCCATGTTTACACAGATAGCGGTGTGGATATTTCCATGTTTATGCAGATAGCAGTGTAGATATTTCCATGTTCATACAGATAGCAGTGCGGATATTTCCATCTTTATACAGATAGTTGGGCAGATATTTCCATGTTTATACAGATAGCGGTGTAGATATTTCCTTCTTAATACAGATGGCGGTGTAGATATGTCCATGTTAGTACAGATGGCGGTGTAGATATTTCCATGTGCATACTGATGGCGGTGCAGATATTTCGAAGTTTATAGAGATAGCGCTGTAGATATTTCCATATTTATAGAGAAATCTGTGTAGATATTTCCATGTTTATTCAGATAGCTGTGTAGATATTTCCATGTTCATGCAGATAGCGGTGTAGTTATTTCCATGTTCATCCAGATGCTGGTGTACATATATCCATGTTCATACAGATGGCGGTGAAGATATTTCCATTTTCATACAGATGGCGGTGTAGGTATTTCCATGTTCATACAGATGGCGGTGTAGGCATTTCCATGTTCATACAAATGGCGGTGTAGATATTTCCAGGTTCATACAAATGGCGGTGAAGATATTTCCATGTTCATAGAGATGGCGGTGTAGATATTTCCATGTTTATACAGATAGCAGTGTAGTTATTTCCATGTTTATAGAGACACCAGTGTGGATATTTCCATTGTTATACAGATAGCTGTGTAGATATTTGCATGTTCATACAGATAGCGGTGTAGATATTTCCATGTTCATACAGATAGCGGTGTAGATATTTGCATGTTAATACAGATAGCGGTGTAAATATTTCCATGTTCATACAGATAGCGGTGTAGATATTTCCATGTTCATACAGATAACGGTGTAGATATTTTCATGTTCATACAGTTAGAGGTGTAGATATTTCCATGTTCATACAGAAGGCGGTGTAGATATTTACATGTTCATGCAGATGGCGGTGTAGATATTTCCATGTTCGTACGGATGGCAGTGTAGATATTTCCATGTTCATACAGGTAGCGGTGTAGATATTTCCATGTTTATACAGATAGCAGTGTAGTTATTTCCATGTTTATAGAGATTGCAGTATAGATATTTCCATTGATATACAGATAGCTGTGTAGATATTTGCATGTTCATACAGATAGCGGTGTAGATATTTCCATGTTCGTACAGATAGCGGTGTAGATATTTCCATGTTCATACTGATAGCGGTGTAGATATTTCCATGTTCATACAGATAACGGTGTAGACATTTCCATTTTCATACAGATAGCGGTGTAGATATTTCCATGTTCATACAGTTAGCGGTGTTGATATTTCCATGTTCATACAGATGGCGGTGTAGATATTTACATGTTCATACAGATGGCGGCATACATATTTCCATGTTCGTACAGATGGCGGTGTAGGTATTTCCATGTTCATAGAGATGGCAGTGTAGATATTTCCATGTTTATGCAGATAGCGGTATAGATATTTCCATGTTTATTCAGATGGTGGTGTAGATATTTCCATGTTTATAGAGATGGCGGTCTAGATAGTTCCATGTTTACAGAGATAGTGGTGTAGTTATTTCCAAGTTTATACAGACAGCGTTGTAGATATTTCCATGTTTATACAGATAGCGGTGAAGATATTTCCATGTTTATACAGATAGCGGTGTAGATATTTCCATGTTTATACAGATAGCAGTGTAGATATTTCCATGTTTATAGAGATAGTGGTGTAGATAATTTCAATTTTATACAGAGAGCAGTGTAGATATTTCAAAGTTCATACAGATAGTGGTGTAGATATTTCCACGTTTATAGAGATGGCGGTGTAGATATTTCCATCTTCATACAGATAGCGGTGTTGATATTTCCATGTTCATCCAGTTAGCGGTGTAGATATTTCCATGTTCATGCAGATGGCGGTGTAGATATTTCCATGTTCATGCAGATGGCGGTGTAGATATTTCCATGTTCATACAGATGGCGGTGTAGATATTTCCATGTTTACACAGATAGCGGTGTGGATATTTCCATGTTTATGCAGATAGCAGTGTAGATATTTCAATGTTTATACAGATAGCGGTGCGGATATTTCCATGTTTATTCAGATAGCGGTGCGGATATTTCCATGTTTATACAGATAGTTGGGCAGATATTTCCATGTTTATACAGATAGCGGTGTAGATATTTCCATCTTAATACAGATTGCGGTGTAGATATGTCCATGTTCGTACAGATGGCGGTGTAGATATTTCCATGTCTATACTGATGGCAGTGCAGATATTTCGAAGTTTATAGAGATAGCGCTGTAGATATTTCCATATTTATAGAGAAATCTGTGTAGATATTTCCATGTATATTCAGATAGCTGTGTAGATATTTCCATGTTCATGCAGATAGCGGTGTAGGTATTTCCATGTTCATCCAGATGCCGGTGTACATATATCCATGTTCATACAGATGGCGGTGAAGATATTTCCATGTTCATACAGATGGCGGTGTAGGTATTTCCATGTTCATACAAATGGCGGTGTAGTTACTTCCATGTTCATAGAGATGGTGGTATAGATATTTCCAGGTTCATACAAATGGCGGTGTAGATATTTCCATGTTCATAGAGATGGCGGTGTAGATATTTCCATGTTTATACAGATAGCAGTGTAGTTATTTCCATGTTTATAGAGATACCAGTGTGGATATTTCCATTGTTATACAGATAGCTGTGTAGATATTTGCATGTTCATACAGATAGCGGTGTAGATATTTCCATGTTCATACAGATAGCGGTGTAGATATTTGTATGTTCATACAGATAGCGGTGTAGATATTTCCATGTTCATACAGATAGCGGTGTAGATATTTCCATGTTCATACAGATAGCGGTGTAGATATTTCCATGTTTATACAGATAGCAGTGTAGTTATTTCCATGTTTATAGAGATACCAGTGTGGATATTTCCATTGTTATACAGATAGCTGTGTAGATATTTGCATGTTCATACAGATAGCGGTGTAGATATTTCCATGTTCATACAGATAGCGGTGTAGATATTTGCATGTTCATACCGATAGCGGTGTAGATATTTCCATGTTCATACAGATAGCGGTGTAGATATTTCCATGTTCATACAGATAGCGGTGTAGATATTTTCTTGTTCATACAGTTAGCCGTGTAGATATTTCCATGTTCATACAGATGGCGGTGTAGATATTTACATGTTCATACAGATGGCGGTGTAGATATTTCCATGTTCGTACAGATAGCGGTTTAGATATTTCCATGTTCATACTGATAGCAGTGTAGATATTTCCATGTTCATACAGATAAAGGTGTAGATATTTCCATGTTCATACAGATAGCGGCGTAGATATTTCCATGTTCATACAGTTAGCGGTGTTGATATTTCCATGTTCATACAGATGGCGGTGTAGATATTTACATGTTCATACAGATGGCGGTATAGATATTTCCATGTTCGAACAGATGGCGGTGTAGATATTTCCATGTTCATAGAGATGGCGGTGTAGATATTTCCATGTTTATGCAGATAGCGGTATAGATATTTCCATGTTTATACAGATGGTGGTGTAGATATTTCCATGTTTATAGAGATGGCGGTCTAGATATTTCCATGTTTACAGAGATAGTGGTGTAGTTATTTCCAAGATTATAGAGACAGCGTTGTAGATATTTCCATGTTTATACAGATAGCGGTGAAGATATTTCCATGTTTATACAGATAGCGGTGTAGATATTTCCATGTTTATACAGATAGCTGTGTAGATATTTCTATCTTTATAGAGATAGTGGTGTAGATAATTTCAATTTTATACAGAGAGCAGGGTAGATATTTCCAAGTTCATACAGATGGTGGTGTAGATATTTCCACGTTTATAGAGATGGCGGTGTAGATATTTCCATGTTCATACAGATAGCGGTGTAGATATTTCCATGTTCATACAGTTAGCGGTGTAGATATTTCCATGTTCATACAGATGGCGGTGTAGATATTTCCATGTTCATACAGATGGCGGTGTAGATATTTACATGTTCATACAGATGGCGGTGTAGATATTTCCATGTTCGTACGGATGGCAGTGTAGATATTTCCATGTTCATACAGGTGGCGGTGTAGATATTTCCGTGTTTATACAGATAGCAGTGTAGTTATTTCCATGTTTTTAGAGATAGCAGTGTATATATTTCCATTGATATACAGATAGCTGTGTAGATAGTTGCATTGTCATTCAGATAGCGGTGTAGATATTTCCATTTTCGTACAGATAGCGGTGTAGATATTTCCATGTTCATACAGATAGCGGTGTAGATATTTCCATGTTCATACAGATAACGGTGTAGATATTTCCATGTTCATACAGATAGTGGTGTAGATATTTCCATGTTCATACAGTTAGCGGTGTAGATATTTCCATGTTCATACAGATGGCGGTGTAGATATTTACATGTTCATACAGATGGCGGTATAGATATTATCATCTTTGTACAGATGGCGGTGTAGATATTTCCATGTTAATAGAGATGGCTTTGTAGATATTTCCATATTGATGCAGATAGTGGTATAGATATATCCATGTTTATACAGATGGTGGTGTAGATATTTCCATGTTTATAGAGATGGCGGTCTAGATATTTCCATGTTTACAGAGATAGTGGTGTAGTTATTTCCAAGTTTATAGAGACAGCGTTGTAGATTTTCCATGTTTATACAGATAGCGGTGAAGATATTTCCATGTTTATACAGATAGCGCTGTAGATATTTCCATGTTTATACAGATAGCAGTGTAGATATTTCCATGTTTATAGAGATAGTGGTGTAGATAATTTCAATTTTATACAGAGAGCAGTGTAGATATTTCAAAGTTCATACAGATAGTGGTGTAGATATTTCCACGTTTATAGAGATGGCGGTGTAGATATTTCCATCTCCATACAGATAGCGGTGTTGATATTTCCATGTTCATCCAGTTAGCGGTGTAGATATTTCCATGTTCATACAGATGGCGGTGTAGATATTTCCATGTTCATACAGATGGCGGTGTAGATATTTCCATGTTTACACAGATAGCGGTGTGGATATTTCCATGTTTATGCAGATAGCAGTGTAGATATTTCAATGTTTATACAGATAGCGGTGCGGATATTTCCATGTTTATTAAGATAGCGGTGCGGATATTTCCATGTTTATACAGATAGTTGGGCAGATATTTCCATGTTTATACAGATAGCGGTGTAGATATTTCCATCTTAATACAGATGGCGGTGTAGATATGTCCATGTTCGTACAGATGGCGGTGTAGATATTTCCATGTTCATACTGATGGCAGTGCAGATATTTCGAAGTTTATAGAGATAGCGCTGTAGATATTTCCATATTTATAGAGAAATCTGTGTAGACATTTCCATGTATATTCAGATAGCTGTGTAGATATTTCCATGTTCATGCAGATAGCGGTGTAGGTATTTCCATGTTCATCCAGATGCCGGTGTACATATATCCATGTTCATACAGATGGCGGTGAAGATATTTCCATGTTCATACAGATGGCGGTGTAGGTATTTCCATGTTCATACAAATGGCGGTGTAGTTACTTCCATGTTCATAGAGATGGTGGTATAGATATTTCCAAGTTCATACAGATAGCGGTGTAGATATTTCCACGTTTATAGAGATGGCGGTGTAGATATTTCCATGTTCATACAGATGGCGGTGTAGATATTAACATGTTCATACAGATGGCGGTGTAGATATTTCCATGTTCGTACGGATGGCAGTGTAGATATTTCCATGTTCATACAGGTGGCGGTGTAGATATTTCCGTGTTTATACAGATAGCAGTGTAGTTATTTCCATGTTTATAGAGATAGCAGTGTATATATTTCCATTGATATACAGATAGCTGTGTAGATAGTTGCATGGTCATTCAGATAGCGGTGTAGATATTTCCATTTTCGTACAGATAGCGGTGTAGATATTTCCATGTTCATACAGATAGCGGTGTAGATATTTCCATGTTCATACAGATAACGGTGTAGATATTTCCATGTTCGTACAGATAGTGGTGTAGATATTTCCATGTTCATACAGTTAGCGGTGTAGATATTTCCATGTTCATACAGATGGCGGTGTAGATATTTACATGTTCATACAGATGGCGGTATAGATATTATCATCTTTGTACAGATGGCGGTGTACATATTTCCATGTTAATAGAGATGGCTTTGTAGATATTTCCATATTTATGCAGATAGCGGTATAGATATTTCCATGTTTATACAGATGGCGGTGTAGATATTTCCATGTTAATAGAGATGGCGGTGTAGATATTTCCTTGTTTATGCAGATAGCGGTATAGATATTTCCATGTTTATACAGATGGTGGTGTAGATATTTCCATGTTTATAGAGATGGCGGTCTAGATATTTCCATGTTTACAGAGTTAGTGGTGTAGTTATTTCCAAGTTTATAGAGACAGCGTTGTAGATATTTCCATGTTTATACAGATAGTGGTGAAGATATTTCCATGTTTATACAGATAGCGGTGTAGATATTTCCATGTTTATACAGATAGCTGTGTAGATATTTCCATCTTTATAGAGATAGTGGTGTAGATAATTTCAATTTTATACAGAGAGCAGGGTAGATATTTCCAAGTTCATACAGATGGTGGTGTAGATATTTCCATGTTCATACAGATAACGGTGTAGATATTTCCATGTTCATACAGATAGTGGTGTAGATATTTCCATGTTCATACAGATGGTGGTGTAGATATTTCCATGTTCATACAGATGGTGGTGTAGATATTTACATGTTCATACAGATGGCGGTGTAGATATTTCCATGTTCGTACGGATGGCAGTGTAGATATTTCCATGTTCATACAGGTGGCGGTGTAGATATTTCCGTGTTTATACAGATAGCAGTGTAGTTATTTCCATGTTTATAGAGATAGCAGTGTATATATTTCCATTGATATACAGATAGCCGTGTAGATAGTTGCATGGTCATTCAGATAGCGGTGTAGATATTTCCATTTTCGTACAGATACCGGTGTAGATATTTCCATGTTCATACAGATAGCGGTGTAGATATTTCCATGTTCATACAGATAACGGTGTAGATATTTCCATGTTCATACAGATAGTGGTGTAGATATTTCCATGTTCATACAGTTAGCGGTGTAGATATTTCCATGTTCATACAGATGGCGGTGTAGATATTTACATGTTCATACAGATGGCGGTATAGATATTATCATCTTTGTACAGATGGCGGTGTACATATTTCCATGTTAATAGAGATGGCTTTGTAGATATTTCCATATTTATGCAGATAGCGGTATAGATATTTCCATGTTTATACAGATGGCGGTGTAGATATTTCCATGTTAATAGAGATGGTGGTGTAGATATTTCCATGTTTATGCAGATAGCGGTATAGATATTTCCATGTTTATACAGATGGTGGTGTAGATATTTCCATGTTTATAGAGATGGCGGTCTAGATATTTCCATGTTTACAGAGTTAGTGGTGTAGTTATTTCCAAGTTTATAGAGACAGCGTTGTAGATATTTCCATGTTTATACAGATAGTGGTGAAGATATTTCCATGTTTATACAGATAGCGGTGTAGATATTTCCATGTTTATACAGATAACAGTGTAGATATTTCCATCTTTATAGAGATAGTGGTGTAGATAATTTCAATTTTATACAGAGAGCAGGGTAGATATTTCCAAGTTCATTCAGATGGTGGTGTAGATATTTCCACGTTTATAGAGATGGCGGTGTAGATATTTCCATGTTCATACAGATAGCGGTGTAGATATTTCCATGTTCATACAGTTAGCGGTGTAGATATTTCCATGTTCATACAGAAGGCGGTGTAGATATTTCCATGTTCATACAGATGGTGGTGTAGATATTTACATGTTCATACAGATGGCGGTGTAGATATTTCCATGTTCGTACGGATGGCAGTGTAGATATTTCCATGTTCATACAGGTGGCGGTGTAGATATTTCCGTGTTTATACAGATAGCAGTGTAGTTATTTCCATGTTTATAGAGATAGCAGTGTATATATTTCCATTGATATACAGATAGCTGTGTAGATAGTTGCATGGTCATTCAGATAGCGGTGTAGATATTTCCATTTTCGTACAGATAGCGGTGTAGATATTTCCATGTTCATACAGATAGCGGTGTAGATATTTCCATGTTCATACAGATAACGGTGTAGATATTTCCATGTTCATACAGATAGTGGTGTAGATATTTCCATGTTCATACAGTTAGCGGTGTAGATATTTCCATGTTCATACAGATGGCGGTGCAGATATTTACATGTTCATACAGATGGCGGTATAGTTATTATCATCTTTGTACAGATGGCGGTGTAGATATTTCCATGTTAATACAGATGGCTTTGTAGATATTTCCATATTTATGCAGATAGCGGTATAGATATTTCCATGTTTATACAGATGGTGGTGTAGATATTTCCATGTTTATAGAGATGGCGGTCTAGATATTTCCATGTTTACAGAGATAGTGGTGTAGTTATTTCCAAGTTTATAGAGACAGCGTTGTAGATATTTCCATGTTTATACAGATAGCGGTGAAGGTATTTCCATGTTTATACAGATAGCGGTGTAGATATTTCCATGTTTATACATATAGCAGTGTAGATATTTCCATGTTTATAGAGATAGTGGTGTAGATAATTTCAATTTTATACAGAGATCAATGTAGATATTTCCAAGTTCATACAGATAGCGGTGTAGATATTTCCACGTTTATAGAGATGGCGGTGTAGATATTTCCATGTTCATACAGTGGACGGTGTAGATATTTCCATGGTTATAGGGATTTCGGTGTAGATATTTTCATGTTTACACAGATGGCGGTGTAGATATTTCCATGTTTACACAGATAGCGGTGTAGACATTTCCATGTTTACACAGATAGCGGTGTGGATATTTCCATGTTTATGCAGATAGCAGTGTAGATATTTCCATGTTTATACATATAGCGGTGCGGATATTTCTATGATTATTCAGATAGCGGTGCGGATATTTCCATGTTTATACAGATAGTTGGGCAGATATTTCCATGTTTATACAGATAGCGGTGTAGATATTTCCATCTTAATACAGATTGCTTTGTAGATATGTCCATGTTTGTACAGATGGCGGTGTAGATATTTCCATGTTCATACAGATGGCGGTTTAGATATTTCGAAGTTTATAGAGATAGCGCTGTAGTTTTTTCCATATTTATAGAGAAATCTGTGTAGATATTTGCATGTATATTCAGATAGCTGTGTAGATATTTCCATGTTCATGCAGATAGCGGTGTAGATATTTCCATGTTCATACAGATAGCGGTGTAGATATTTCCATGTTCATACAGATAGCGGTGTAGATATTTCCATGTTCATACAGATAGCGGTGTAGATATTTCCATGTTCATACAGATAGCGGTGTAGATATTTCCATGTTCATACAGATATCGGTGTAGATATGTCCATGTTAATACAGACAGCGGTGTAGATATTTCCATGTTCACACAGTTAGCGGTGTAGATATTTCCATGTTTATACAGATGGCGGTGTAGATATTTACATGTTCATACAGATGGCGGTATAGATATTTCCATGTTCCTACAGATGGCGGTGTAGTTATTTCCATGTTCATAGAGATGGCGGTGTAGATATTTCCATGTTTATGCAGATAGCGGTATAGATATTTCCATGTTTATACAGATGGTGGTGTAGATATTTCCATGTATATAGAGATGGCGGTCTAGATATTTCCATGTTTACAGAGATAGTGGTGTAGTTATTTCCAAGTTTATAGAGACAGCGTTGTAGATATTTCCATGTTTATACAGATAGCGGTGAAGTTATTTCCATGTTTACACAGATAGCGGTGTAGATATTTCCATGTTTATACAGATAGCAGTGTAGATATTTCCATGTTTATAGAGATAGTGGTGTAGATAATTTCAATTTTATACAGAGAGCAGTGTATATATTTCCAAGTTCATACAGATAGCGGTGTAGATATTTCCACGTTTATATAGATGGCAGTGTAGATATTTCCATGTTCATACAGATGGCGGTGAAGATATTTCCATGTTCATACAGATGGCGGTGTAGTTATTTCCATGTTCATACAAATGGCGGTGTAGTTACTTCCATGTTCATAGAGATGGCGGTATAGATATTTCCAGATTCATACAAATGGCGGTGTAGATATTTCCATGTTCATACAGATAGCGGTGTAGATATTTGCATGTTCATACTGATAGCGGTGTAGATATTTCCATGTTCATACAGATAACGGTGTAGATATTTCCATGTTCATACAGATAGCGGTGTAGATATTTCCATGTTCTTATACATAGCGGTGTAGATATTTCCATGTTCATACAGATGGCGGTGTAGATATTTACATGTTCATACAGATGGCGGTGTAGATATTTCCATGTTCGTACGGATGGCAGTGTAGATATTTCCATGTTCATACAGGTGGCGGTGTAGATATTTCCATGTTTATACATACAGCAGTGTAGTTATTTCCATGTTTATAGAGATAGCAGTGTAGATATTTCCATTGATATACAGATAGCAGTGTAGATATTTGCATGTTCATACAGATAGCGGAGTAGATATTTCCATGTTCGTACAGATAGCGGTGTAGATATTTCCATGTTCACACTGATAGCGGTGTAGATATTTCCATGTTCATACAGATAACGGTGTAGATATTTCCATGTTCATACAGATAGCAGTGTAGATATTTCCATGTTCATACAGTTAGCGGTGTTGATATTTCCATGTTCATACAGATGGCGATGTAGATATTTACATGTTCATACAGATGGCGGTATAGATATTTCCATGTTCGAACAGATGGCGGTGTAGATATTTCCATGTTCATAGAGATGGCGGTGTAGATATTTCCATGTTTATGCAGATAGCGGTATAGATATTTCCATGTTTATACAGATGGTGGTGTAGATATTTCCATGTTTATAGAGATGGCTGTCTAGATATTTCCATGTTTACAGAGATAGTGGTGTAGTTATTTCCAAGTTTATAGAGACCGCGTTGTAGATATTTCCATGTTTATACAGATAGCGGTGAAGATATTTCCATGTTTATACAGATAGCGGTGTAGATATTTCCATGTTTATACAGATAGCTGTGTAGATATTTCCATCTTTATAGAGATAGTGGTGTAGATAATTTCAATTTTATACAGAGAGCAGGGTAGATATTTCCAAGTTCATACAGATAGTGGTGTAGATATTTCCACGTTTATAGAGATGGCGGTGTAGATATTTCCATGTTCATACAGATAGCGGTGTAGATATTTCCATGTTCATACAGTTAGCGGTGTAGATATTTCCATGTTCATACAGATGGCGGTGTAGATATTTCCATGTTCATACAGATGGCGGTGTAGATATTTCCATGTTCATAGAGATGGCGGTGTAGATATTTCCATGTTCGTACGGATGGCGGTGTAGATATTTCCATGTTCATACAGGTGGCGGTGTAGATATTTCCGTGTTTATACAGATAGCATTGTAGTTATTTCCATGTTTATAGAGATAGCAGTGTATATATTCCCATTGATATACAGATAGCTGTGTAGATATTTGCATGGTCATTCAGATAGCGGTGTAGATATTTCCATTTTCGTACAGATAGCGGTGTAGATATTTCCATGTTCATATAGATAGCGGTGTAGATATTTCCATGTTCATACAGATAACGGTGTAGATATTTCCATGTTCATACAGATAGTGGTGTAGATATTTCCATGTTCATACAGTTAGCGGTGTAGATATTTCCATGTTCATACAGATGGCGGTGTAGATATTTACATGTTCATACAGATGGCGGTATAGATATTATCATCTTTGTACAGATGGCGGAGTAGATATTTCCATGTTAATAGAGATGGCTTTGTAGATATTTCCATATTTATGCAGATAGCGGTAAAGATACTTCCATGTTTATACAGATGGTGGTGTAGATATTTCCATGTTTATATAGATGGCGGTCTAGATATTTCCATGTTTACAGAGACAGTGGTGTAGTTATTTCCAAGTTTATAGAGACAGCGTTGTAGATATTTCCATGTTTATACAGATAGCGGTGAAGATATTTCCATGTTTATACAGATAGCGGTGTAGATATTTCCATGTTTATACATATAGCAGTGTAGATATTTCCATGTTTATAGAGATAGTGGTGTAGATAATTTCAATTTTATACAGAGAGCAGGGTAGATATTTCCAAGTTCATACAGATAGCGGTGTAGATATTTCCACGTTTATAGAGATGGCGGTGTAGATATTTCCATCTTCATACAGTGGACGGTGTAGATATTTCCATGTTTATAGGGATTTCGGTGTAGATATTTTCGTGTTTACACAGACGGCGGTGTAGATATTTCCATGTTTACACAGATAGCGGTGTAGACATTTCCATGTTTACACAGATAGCGGTGTGGATATTTCCATGTTTATGCAGATAGCAGTGTAGATATTTCCATGTTTATACATATAGCGGTGTAGATATTTCCATGTTCATACAGATAGCGGTGTAGATATTTTCATGTTCATACAGTTAGCGGTGTAGATATTTCCATGTTCATACAGATGGCGGTGTAGATATTTACATGTTCATACAGATGGCGGTGTAGATATTTCCATGTTCGTACGGATGGCAGTGTAGATATTTCCATGTTCATACATGTGGCGGTGTAGATATTTCCATGTTTGTACAGATAGCAGTGTAGTTATTTCCATCTTTATAGAGATAGCAGTGTAGATATTTCCATTGATATACAGATAGCTGTGTAGATATTTGCATGTTCATACAGATAGCGGTGTAGATATTTCCATGTTTGTACAGATAGCGGTTTAGATATTTCCATGTTCATACTGATAGCGGTGTAGATATTTCCATGTTCATACAGATAACGGTGTAGATATTTCCATGTTCATATAGATAGCGGTGTAGATATTTCCATGTTCATACAGTTAGCGGTGTTGATATTTCCATGTTCATACAGATAGCATTGTAGATATTTCCACGTTTATAGAGATGGCGGTGTAGATATTTCCATGTTCATACAGATGGCGGTGTAGATATTTCCATGTTTATAGGGATGGCGGTGTAGATATTTTCATGTTTACACAGATGGCGGTGTAGATATTTCCATGTTTACACAGATAGCGGTGTAGACATTTCCATGTTTACACAGATAGCGGTGTGGATATTTCCATGTTTATGCAGATAACAGTGTAGATATTTCCATGTTCATACAGATAGCAGTGCGGATATTTCCATCTTTATACAGATAGTTGGGCAGATATTTCCATGTTTATACAGATAGCGGTGTAGATATTTCCATCTTAATACAGACGGCGGCGTAGATATGTCCATGTTAGTACAGATGGCGTTGTAGATATTTCCATGTGCATACTGATGGCGGTGCAGATATTTCGAAGTTTATAGAGATAGCGCTGTAGATATTTCCATATTTATAGAGAAATCTGTGTAGATATTTCCATGTTTATTCAGATAGCTGTGTAGATATTTCCATGTTCATGCAGATAGCGGTGTAGGTATTTCCATGTTCATCCAGATGCTGGTGTACATATATCCATGTTCATACAGATGGCAGTGAAGATATTTCCATGTTCATACAGATGGCGGTGTAGGTATTTCCATGTTCATACAAATGGCGGTGTAGTTACTTCCATGTTCATAGAGATGGCGGTGTAGATATTTCCAGGTTCATACAAATGGCGGTGAAGATATTTCCATGTTCACTGAGATGGCGGTGTAGATATTTCCATGTTTATACAGATAGCAGTGTAGTTATTTCCATGTTTACAGAGATACCAGTGTGGATATTTCCATTGTTATACAGATAGCTGTGTAGATATTTGCATGTTCATACAGATAGCGGTGTAGATATTTCCATGTTCATACAGATAGCGGTGTAGATATTTGCATGTTCATACAGATAGCGGTGTAAATATTTCCATGTTCATACAGATAGCGGTGTAGATATTTCCATGTTCATACAGATAGCGGTGTAGATATTTCCATGTTCATACAGTTAGCGGTGTTGATATTTCCATGTTCATACAGATGGCGGTGTAGATATTTACATGTTCATACAGATGGCGGTATACATATTTCCATGTTCGTACAGATGGCGGTGTAGATATTTCCATGTTCATAGAGATGGCAGTGTAGATATTTCCATGTTTATGCAGATAGCGGTATAGATATTTCCATGTTTATACAGATGGTTGTGTAGATATTTCCATGTTTATAGAGATGGCGGTCTAGATATTTCCATGTTTACAGAGATAGTGGTGTAGTTATTTCCAAGTTTATAGAGACAGCGTTGTAGATATTTCCATGTTTATTCAGATAGCTGTGAAGATATTTCCATGTTTATACAGATAGCGGTGTAGACATTTCCATGTTTATACAGATAGCAGTGTAGTTATTTCCATGTTTATAGAGATAGTGGTGTTGATAATTTCAATTTTATACAGAGAGCAGTGTAGATATTTCCAAGTTCATACAGATAGCGTTGTAGATATTTCCACGTTTATAGAGATGGCGGTGTAGATATTTCCATGTTCATACAGATGGCGGTGTAGATATTTCCATGTTTATAGGGATGGCGGTGTAGATATTTTCATGTTTACACAGATGGCGGTGTAGATATTTCCATGTTTACACAGATAGCGGTGTAGACATTTCCATGTTTACACAGATAGCGGTGTGGATATTTCCATGTTTATGCAGATAGCAGTGTAGATATTTCCATGTTCATACAGATAGCAGTGCGGATATTTCCATCTTTATACAGATAGTTGGGCAGATATTTCCATGTTTATACAGATAGCGGTGTAGATATTTCCTTCTTAATACAGATGGCGGTGTAGATATGTCCATGTTAGTACAGATGGCGGTGTAGATATTTCCATGTGCATACTGATGGCGGTGCAGATATTTCGAAGTTTATAGAGATAGCGCTGTAGATATTTCCATATTTATAGAGAAATCTGTGTAGATATTTCCATGTTTATTCAGATAGCTGTGTAGATATTTCCATGTTCATGCAGATAGCGGTGTAGTTATTTCCATGTTCATCCAGATGCTGGTGTACATATATCCATGTTCATACAGATGGCGGTGAAGATATTTCCATTTTCATACAGATGGCGGTGTAGGTATTTCCATGTTCATACAGATGGCGGTGTAGGCATTTCCATGTTCATACAAATGGCGGTGTAGATATTTCCAGGTTCATACAAATGGCGGTGAAGATATTTCCATGTTCATAGAGATGGCGGTGTAGATATTTCCATGTTTATACAGATAGCAGTGTAGTTATTTCCATGTTTATAGAGATACCAGTGTGGATATTTCCATTGTTATACAGATAGCTGTGTAGATATTTGCATGTTCATACAGATAGCGGTGTAGATATTTCCATGTTCATACAGATAGCGGTGTAGATATTTGCATGTTAATACAGATAGCGGTGTAAATATTTCCATGTTCATACAGATAGCGGTGTAGATATTTCCATGTTCATACAGATAACGGTGTAGATATTTTCATGTTCATACAGTTAGAGGTGTAGATATTTCCATGTTCATACAGAAGGCGGTGTAGATATTTACATGTTCATGCAGATGGCGGTGTAGATATTTCCATGTTCGTACGGATGGCAGTGTAGATATTTCCATGTTCATACAGGTAGCGGTGTAGATATTTCCATGTTTATACAGATAGCAGTGTAGTTATTTCCATGTTTATAGAGATTGCAGTATAGATATTTCCATTGATATACAGATAGCTGTGTAGATATTTGCATGTTCATACAGATAGCGGTGTAGATATTTCCATGTTCGTACAGATAGCGGTGTAGATATTTCCATGTTCATACTGATAGCGGTGTAGATATTTCCATGTTCATACAGATAACGGTGTAGACATTTCCATTTTCATACAGATAGCGGTGTAGATATTTCCATGTTCATACAGTTAGCGGTGTTGATATTTCCATGTTCATACAGATGGCGGTGTAGATATTTACATGTTCATACAGATGGCGGCATACATATTTCCATGTTCGTACAGATGGCGGTGTAGGTATTTCCATGTTCATAGAGATGGCAGTGTAGATATTTCCATGTTTATGCAGATAGCCGTATAGATATTTCCATGTTTATTCAGATGGTGGTGTAGATATTTCCATGTTTATAGAGATGGCGGTCTAGATAGTTCCATGTTTACAGAGATAGTGGTGTAGTTATTTCCAAGTTTATACAGACAGCGTTGTAGATATTTCCATGTTTATACAGATAGCGGTGAAGATATTTCCATGTTTATACAGATAGCGGTGTAGATATTTCCATGTTTATACAGATAGCAGTGTAGATATTTCCATGTTTATAGAGATAGTGGTGTAGATAATTTCAATTTTATACAGAGAGCAGTGTAGATATTTCAAAGTTCATACAGATAGTGGTGTAGATATTTCCACGTTTATAGAGATGGCGGTGTAGATATTTCCATCTTCATACAGATAGCGGTGTTGATATTTCCATGTTCATCCAGTTAGCGGTGTAGATATTTCCATGTTCATGCAGATGGCGGTGTAGATATTTCCATGTTCATGCAGATGGCGGTGTAGATATTTCCATGTTCATACAGATGGCGGTGTAGATATTTCCATGTTTACACAGATAGCGGTGTGGATATTTCCATGTTTATGCAGATAGCAGTGTAGATATTTCAATGTTTATACAGATAGCGGTGCGGATATTTCCATGTTTATTCAGATAGCGGTGCGGATATTTCCATGTTTATACAGATAGTTGGGCAGATATTTCCATGTTTATACAGATAGCGGTGTAGATATTTCCATCTTAATACAGATTGCGGTGTAGATATGTCCATGTTCGTACAGATGGCGGTGTAGATATTTCCATGTCTATACTGATGGCAGTGCAGATATTTCGAAGTTTATAGAGATAGCGCTGTAGATATTTCCATATTTATAGAGAAATCTGTGTAGATATTTCCATGTATATTCAGATAGCTGTGTAGATATTTCCATGTTCATGCAGATAGCGGTGTAGGTATTTCCATGTTCATCCAGATGCCGGTGTACATATATCCATGTTCATACAGATGGCGGTGAAGATATTTCCATGTTCATACAGATGGCGGTGTAGGTATTTCCATGTTCATACAAATGGCGGTGTAGTTACTTCCATGTTCATAGAGATGGTGGTATAGATATTTCCAGGTTCATACAAATGGCGGTGTAGATATTTCCATGTTCATAGAGATGGCGGTGTAGATATTTCCATGTTTATACAGATAGCAGTGTAGTTATTTCCATGTTTATAGAGATACCAGTGTGGATATTTCCATTGTTATACAGATAGCTGTGTAGATATTTGCATGTTCATACAGATAGCGGTGTAGATATTTCCATGTTCATACAGATAGCGGTGTAGATATTTGTATGTTCATACAGATAGCGGTGTAGATATTTCCATGTTCATACAGATAGCGGTGTAGATATTTCCATGTTCATACAGATAGCGGTGTAGATATTTCCATGTTTATACAGATAGCAGTGTAGTTATTTCCATGTTTATAGAGATACCAGTGTGGATATTTCCATTGTTATACAGATAGCTGTGTAGATATTTGCATGTTCATACAGATAGCGGTGTAGATATTTCCATGTTCATACAGATAGCGGTGTAGATATTTGCATGTTCATACCGATAGCGGTGTAGATATTTCCATGTTCATACAGATAGCGGTGTAGATATTTCCATGTTCATACAGATAGCGGTGTAGATATTTTCTTGTTCATACAGTTAGCCGTGTAGATATTTCCATGTTCATACAGATGGCGGTGTAGATATTTACATGTTCATACAGATGGCGGTGTAGATATTTCCATGTTCGTACAGATAGCGGTTTAGATATTTCCATGTTCATACTGATAGCAGTGTAGATATTTCCATGTTCATACAGATAAAGGTGTAGATATTTCCATGTTCATACAGATAGCGGCGTAGATATTTCCATGTTCATACAGTTAGCGGTGTTGATATTTCCATGTTCATACAGATGGCGGTGTAGATATTTACATGTTCATACAGATGGCGGTATAGATATTTCCATGTTCGAACAGATGGCGGTGTAGATATTTCCATGTTCATAGAGATGGCGGTGTAGATATTTCCATGTTTATGCAGATAGCGGTATAGATATTTCCATGTTTATACAGATGGTGGTGTAGATATTTCCATGTTTATAGAGATGGCGGTCTAGATATTTCCATGTTTACAGAGATAGTGGTGTAGTTATTTCCAAGATTATAGAGACAGCGTTGTAGATATTTCCATGTTTATACAGATAGCGGTGAAGATATTTCCATGTTTATACAGATAGCGGTGTAGATATTTCCATGTTTATACAGATAGCTGTGTAGATATTTCTATCTTTATAGAGATAGTGGTGTAGATAATTTCAATTTTATACAGAGAGCAGGGTAGATATTTCCAAGTTCATACAGATGGTGGTGTAGATATTTCCACGTTTATAGAGATGGCGGTGTAGATATTTCCATGTTCATACAGATAGCGGTGTAGATATTTCCATGTTCATACAGTTAGCGGTGTAGATATTTCCATGTTCATACAGATGGCGGTGTAGATATTTCCATGTTCATACAGATGGCGGTGTAGATATTTACATGTTCATACAGATGGCGGTGTAGATATTTCCATGTTCGTACGGATGGCAGTGTAGATATTTCCATGTTCATACAGGTGGCGGTGTAGATATTTCCGTGTTTATACAGATAGCAGTGTAGTTATTTCCATGTTTTTAGAGATAGCAGTGTATATATTTCCATTGATATACAGATAGCTGTGTAGATAGTTGCATTGTCATTCAGATAGCGGTGTAGATATTTCCATTTTCGTACAGATAGCGGTGTAGATATTTCCATGTTCATACAGATAGCGGTGTAGATATTTCCATGTTCATACAGATAACGGTGTAGATATTTCCATGTTCATACAGATAGTGGTGTAGATATTTCCATGTTCATACAGTTAGCGGTGTAGATATTTCCATGTTCATACAGATGGCGGTGTAGATATTTACATGTTCATACAGATGGCGGTATAGATATTATCATCTTTGTACAGATGGCGGTGTAGATATTTCCATGTTAATAGAGATGGCTTTGTAGATATTTCCATATTGATGCAGATAGTGGTATAGATATTTCCATGTTTATACAGATGGTGGTGTAGATATTTCCATGTTTATAGAGATGGCGGTCTAGATATTTCCATGTTTACAGAGATAGTGGTGTAGTTATTTCCAAGTTTATAGAGACAGCGTTGTAGATTTTCCATGTTTATACAGATAGCGGTGAAGATATTTCCATGTTTATACAGATAGCGCTGTAGATATTTCCATGTTTATACAGATAGCAGTGTAGATATTTCCATGTTTATAGAGATAGTGGTGTAGATAATTTCAATTTTATACAGAGAGCAGTGTAGATATTTCAAAGTTCATACAGATAGTGGTGTAGATATTTCCACGTTTATAGAGATGGCGGTGTAGATATTTCCATCTCCATACAGATAGCGGTGTTGATATTTCCATGTTCATCCAGTTAGCGGTGTAGATATTTCCATGTTCATACAGATGGCGGTGTAGATATTTCCATGTTCATACAGATGGCGGTGTAGATATTTCCATGTTTACACAGATAGCGGTGTGGATATTTCCATGTTTATGCAGATAGCAGTGTAGATATTTCAATGTTTATACAGATAGCGGTGCGGATATTTCCATGTTTATTAAGATAGCGGTGCGGATATTTCCATGTTTATACAGATAGTTGGGCAGATATTTCCATGTTTATACAGATAGCGGTGTAGATATTTCCATCTTAATACAGATGGCGGTGTAGATATGTCCATGTTCGTACAGATGGCGGTGTAGATATTTCCATGTTCATACTGATGGCAGTGCAGATATTTCGAAGTTTATAGAGATAGCGCTGTAGATATTTCCATATTTATAGAGAAATCTGTGTAGACATTTCCATGTATATTCAGATAGCTGTGTAGATATTTCCATGTTCATGCAGATAGCGGTGTAGGTATTTCCATGTTCATCCAGATGCCGGTGTACATATATCCATGTTCATACAGATGGCGGTGAAGATATTTCCATGTTCATACAGATGGCGGTGTAGGTATTTCCATGTTCATACAAATGGCGGTGTAGTTACTTCCATGTTCATAGAGATGGTGGTATAGATATTTCCAAGTTCATACAGATAGCGGTGTAGATATTTCCACGTTTATAGAGATGGCGGTGTAGATATTTCCATGTTCATACAGATGGCGGTGTAGATATTAACATGTTCATACAGATGGCGGTGTAGATATTTCCATGTTCGTACGGATGGCAGTGTAGATATTTCCATGTTCATACAGGTGGCGGTGTAGATATTTCCGTGTTTATACAGATAGCAGTGTAGTTATTTCCATGTTTATAGAGATAGCAGTGTATATATTTCCATTGATATACAGATAGCTGTGTAGATAGTTGCATGGTCATTCAGATAGCGGTGTAGATATTTCCATTTTCGTACAGATAGCGGTGTAGATATTTCCATGTTCATACAGATAGCGGTGTAGATATTTCCATGTTCATACAGATAACGGTGTAGATATTTCCATGTTCGTACAGATAGTGGTGTAGATATTTCCATGTTCATACAGTTAGCGGTGTAGATATTTCCATGTTCATACAGATGGCGGTGTAGATATTTACATGTTCATACAGATGGCGGTATAGATATTATCATCTTTGTACAGATGGCGGTGTACATATTTCCATGTTAATAGAGATGGCTTTGTAGATATTTCCATATTTATGCAGATAGCGGTATAGATATTTCCATGTTTATACAGATGGCGGTGTAGATATTTCCATGTTAATAGAGATGGCGGTGTAGATATTTCCATGTTTATGCAGATAGCGGTATAGATATTTCCATGTTTATACAGATGGTGGTGTAGATATTTCCATGTTTATAGAGATGGCGGTCTAGATATTTCCATGTTTACAGAGTTAGTGGTGTAGTTATTTCCAAGTTTATAGAGACAGCGTTGTAGATATTTCCATGTTTATACAGATAGTGGTGAAGATATTTCCATGTTTATACAGATAGCGGTGTAGATATTTCCATGTTTATACAGATAACAGTGTAGATATTTCCATCTTTATAGAGATAGTGGTGTAGATAATTTCAATTTTATACAGAGAGCAGGGTAGATATTTCCAAGTTCATACAGATGGTGGTGTAGATATTTCCACGTTTATAGAGATGGCGGTGTAGATATTTCCATGTTCATACAGATAGCGGTGTAGATATTTCCATGTTCATACAGTTAGCGGTGTAGATATTTCCATGTTCATACAGAAGGCGGTGTAGATATTTCCATGTTCATACAGATGGTGGTGTAGATATTTACATGTTCATACAGATGGCGGTGTAGATATTTCCATGTTCGTACGGATGGCAGTGTAGATATTTCCATGTTCATACAGGTGGCGGTGTAGATATTTCCGTGTTTATACAGATAGCAGTGTAGTTATTTCCATGTTTATAGAGATAGCAGTGTATATATTTCCATTGATATACAGATAGCTGTGTAGATAGTTGCATGGTCATTCAGATAGCGGTGTAGATATTTCCATTTTCGTACAGATAGCGGTGTAGATATTTCCATGTTCATACAGATAGCGGTGTAGATATTTCCATGTTCATACAGATAACGGTGTAGATATTTCCATGTTCATACAGATAGTGGTGTAGATATTTCCATGTTCATACAGTTAGCGGTGTAGATATTTCCATGTTCATACAGATGGCGGTGCAGATATTTACATGTTCATACAGATGGCGGTATAGTTATTATCATCTTTGTACAGATGGCGGTGTAGATATTTCCATGTTAATACAGATGGCTTTGTAGATATTTCCATATTTATGCAGATAGCGGTATAGATATTTCCATGTTTATACAGATGGTGGTGTAGATATTTCCATGTTTATAGAGATGGCGGTCTAGATATTTCCATGTTTACAGAGATAGTGGTGTAGTTATTTCCAAGTTTATAGAGACAGCGTTGTAGATATTTCCATGTTTATACAGATAGCGGTGAAGGTATTTCCATGTTTATACAGATAGCGGTGTAGATATTTCCATGTTTATACATATAGCAGTGTAGATATTTCCATGTTTATAGAGATAGTGGTGTAGATAATTTCAATTTTATACAGAGATCAATGTAGATATTTCCAAGTTCATACAGATAGCGGTGTAGATATTTCCACGTTTATAGAGATGGCGGTGTAGATATTTCCATGTTCATACAGTGGACGGTGTAGATATTTCCATGGTTATAGGGATTTCGGTGTAGATATTTTCATGTTTACACAGATGGCGGTGTAGATATTTCCATGTTTACACAGATAGCGGTGTAGACATTTCCATGTTTACACAGATAGCGGTGTGGATATTTCCATGTTTATGCAGATAGCAGTGTAGATATTTCCATGTTTATACATATAGCGGTGCGGATATTTCTATGATTATTCAGATAGCGGTGCGGATATTTCCATGTTTATACAGATAGTTGGGCAGATATTTCCATGTTTATACAGATAGCGGTGTAGATATTTCCATCTTAATACAGATTGCTTTGTAGATATGTCCATGTTTGTACAGATGGCGGTGTAGATATTTCCATGTTCATACAGATGGCGGTTTAGATATTTCGAAGTTTATAGAGATAGCGCTGTAGTTTTTTCCATATTTATAGAGAAATCTGTGTAGATATTTGCATGTATATTCAGATAGCTGTGTAGATATTTCCATGTTCATGCAGATAGCGGTGTAGATATTTCCATGTTCATACAGATAGCGGTGTAGATATTTCCATGTTCATACAGATAGCGGTGTAGATATTTCCATGTTCATACAGATAGCGGTGTAGATATTTCCATGTTCATACAGATAGCGGTGTAGATATTTCCATGTTCATACAGATATCGGTGTAGATATGTCCATGTTAATACAGACAGCGGTGTAGATATTTCCATGTTCACACAGTTAGCGGTGTAGATATTTCCATGTTTATACAGATGGCGGTGTAGATATTTACATGTTCATACAGATGGCGGTATAGATATTTCCATGTTCCTACAGATGGCGGTGTAGATATTTCCATGTTCATAGAGATGGCGGTGTAGATATTTCCATGTTTATGCAGATAGCGGTATAGATATTTCCATGTTTATACAGATGGTGGTGTAGATATTTCCATGTATATAGAGATGGCGGTCTAGATATTTCCATGTTTACAGAGATAGTGGTGTAGTTATTTCCAAGTTTATAGAGACAGCGTTGTAGATATTTCCATGTTTATACAGATAGCGGTGAAGATATTTCCATGTTTACACAGATAGCGGTGTAGATATTTCCATGTTTATACAGATAGCAGTGTAGATATTTCCATGTTTATAGAGATAGTGGTGTAGATAATTTCAATTTTATACAGAGAGCAGTGTATATATTTCCAAGTTCATACAGATAGCGGTGTAGATATTTCCACGTTTATATAGATGGCAGTGTAGATATTTCCATGTTCATACAGATGGCGGTGAAGATATTTCCATGTTCATACAGATGGCGGTGTAGTTATTTCCATGTTCATACAAATGGCGGTGTAGTTACTTCCATGTTCATAGAGATGGCGGTATAGATATTTCCAGGTTCATACAAATGGCGGTGTAGATATTTCCATGTTCATACAGATAGCGGTGTAGATATTTGCATGTTCATACTGATAGCGGTGTAGATATTTCCATGTTCATACAGATAACGGTGTAGATATTTCCATGTTCATACAGATAGCGGTGTAGATATTTCCATGTTCTTATACATAGCGGTGTAGATATTTCCATGTTCATACAGATGGCGGTGTAGATATTTACATGTTCATACAGATGGCGGTGTAGATATTTCCATGTTCGTACGGATGGCAGTGTAGATATTTCCATGTTCATACAGGTGGCGGTGTAGATATTTCCATGTTTATACATACAGCAGTGTAGTTATTTCCATGTTTATAGAGATAGCAGTGTAGATATTTCCATTGATATACAGATAGCAGTGTAGATATTTGCATGTTCATACAGATAGCGGAGTAGATATTTCCATGTTCGTACAGATAGCGGTGTAGATATTTCCATGTTCACACTGATAGCGGTGTAGATATTTCCATGTTCATACAGATAACGGTGTAGATATTTCCATGTTCATACAGATAGCAGTGTAGATATTTCCATGTTCATACAGTTAGCGGTGTTGATATTTCCATGTTCATACAGATGGCGATGTAGATATTTACATGTTCATACAGATGGCGGTATAGATATTTCCATGTTCGAACAGATGGCGGTGTAGATATTTCCATGTTCATAGAGATGGCGGTGTAGATATTTCCATGTTTATGCAGATAGCGGTATAGATATTTCCATGTTTATACAGATGGTGGTGTAGATATTTCCATGTTTATAGAGATGGCTGTCTAGATATTTCCATGTTTACAGAGATAGTGGTGTAGTTATTTCCAAGTTTATAGAGACCGCGTTGTAGATATTTCCATGTTTATACAGATAGCGGTGAAGATATTTCCATGTTTATACAGATAGCGGTGTAGATATTTCCATGTTTATACAGATAGCTGTGTAGATATTTCCATCTTTATAGAGATAGTGGTGTAGATAATTTCAATTTTATACAGAGAGCAGGGTAGATATTTCCAAGTTCATACAGATAGTGGTGTAGATATTTCCACGTTTATAGAGATGGCGGTGTAGATATTTCCATGTTCATACAGATAGCGGTGTAGATATTTCCATGTTCATACAGTTAGCGGTGTAGATATTTCCATGTTCATACAGATGGCGGTGTAGATATTTCCATGTTCATACAGATGGCGGTGTAGATATTTCCATGTTCATAGAGATGGCGGTGTAGATATTTCCATGTTCGTACGGATGGCGGTGTAGATATTTCCATGTTCATACAGGTGGCGGTGTAGATATTTCCGTGTTTATACAGATAGCATTGTAGTTATTTCCATGTTTATAGAGATAGCAGTGTATATATTCCCATTGATATACAGATAGCTGTGTAGATATTTGCATGGTCATTCAGATAGCGGTGTAGATATTTCCATTTTCGTACAGATAGCGGTGTAGATATTTCCATGTTCATATAGATAGCGGTGTAGATATTTCCATGTTCATACAGATAACGGTGTAGATATTTCCATGTTCATACAGATAGTGGTGTAGATATTTCCATGTTCATACAGTTAGCGGTGTAGATATTTCCATGTTCATACAGATGGCGGTGTAGATATTTACATGTTCATACAGATGGCGGTATAGATATTATCATCTTTGTACAGATGGCGGAGTAGATATTTCCATGTTAATAGAGATGGCTTTGTAGATATTTCCATATTTATGCAGATAGCGGTAAAGATACTTCCATGTTTATACAGATGGTGGTGTAGATATTTCCATGTTTATATAGATGGCGGTCTAGATATTTCCATGTTTACAGAGACAGTGGTGTAGTTATTTCCAAGTTTATAGAGACAGCGTTGTAGATATTTCCATGTTTATACAGATAGCGGTGAAGATATTTCCATGTTTATACAGATAGCGGTGTAGATATTTCCATGTTTATACATATAGCAGTGTAGATATTTCCATGTTTATAGAGATAGTGGTGTAGATAATTTCAATTTTATACAGAGAGCAGGGTAGATATTTCCAAGTTCATACAGATAGCGGTGTAGATATTTCCACGTTTATAGAGATGGCGGTGTAGATATTTCCATGTTCATACAGTGGACGGTGTAGATATTTCCATGTTTATAGGGATTTCGGTGTAGATATTTTCGTGTTTACACAGACGGCGGTGTAGATATTTCCATGTTTACACAGATAGCGGTGTAGACATTTCCATGTTTACACAGATAGCGGTGTGGATATTTCCATGTTTATGCAGATAGCAGTGTAGATATTTCCATGTTTATACATATAGCGGTGTAGATATTTCCATGTTCATACAGATAGCGGTGTAGATATTTTCATGTTCATACAGTTAGCGGTGTAGATATTTCCATGTTCATACAGATGGCGGTATAGATATTTACATGTTCATACAGATGGCGGTGTAGATATTTCCATGTTCGTACGGATGGCAGTGTAGATATTTCCATGTTCATACATGTGGCGGTGTAGATATTTCCATGTTTGTACAGATAGCAGTGTAGTTATTTCCATCTTTATAGAGATAGCAGTGTAGATATTTCCATTGATATACAGATAGCTGTGTAGATATTTGCATGTTCATACAGATAGCGGTGTAGATATTTCCATGTTTGTACAGATAGCGGTTTAGATATTTCCATGTTCATACTGATAGCGGTGTAGATATTTCCATGTTCATACAGATAACGGTGTAGATATTTCCATGTTCATATAGATAGCGGTGTAGATATTTCCATGTTCATACAGTTAGCGGTGTTGATATTTCCATGTTCATACAGATAGCGTTGTAGATATTTCCACGTTTATAGAGATGGCGGTGTAGATATTTCCATGTTCATACAGATGGCGGTGTAGATATTTCCATGTTTATAGGGATGGCGGTGTAGATATTTTCATGTTTACACAGATGGCGGTGTAGATATTTCCATGTTTACACAGATAGCGGTGTAGACATTTCCATGTTTACACAGATAGCGGTGTGGATATTTCCATGTTTATGCAGATAACAGTGTAGATATTTCCATGTTCATACAGATAGCAGTGCGGATATTTCCATCTTTATACAGATAGTTGGGCAGATATTTCCATGTTTATACAGATAGCGGTGTAGATATTTCCATCTTAATACAGACGGCGGCGTAGATATGTCCATGTTAGTACAGATGGCGTTGTAGATATTTCCATTTGCATACTGATGGCGGTGCAGATATTTCGAAGTTTATAGAGATAGCGCTGTAGATATTTCCATATTTATAGAGAAATCTGTGTAGATATTTCCATGTTTATTCAGATAGCTGTGTAGATATTTCCATGTTCATGCAGATAGCGGTGTAGGTATTTCCATGTTCATCCAGATGCTGGTGTACATATATCCATGTTCATACAGATGGCAGTGAAGATATTTCCATGTTCATACAGATGGCGGTGTAGGTATTTCCATGTTCATACAAATGGCGGTGTAGTTACTTCCATGTTCATAGAGATGGCGGTGTAGATATTTCCAGGTTCATACAAATGGCGGTGAAGATATTTCCATGTTCATTGAGATGGCGGTGTAGATATTTCCATGTTTATACAGATAGCAGTGTAGTTATTTCCATGTTTACAGAGATACCAGTGTGGATATTTCCATTGTTATACAGATAGCTGTGTAGATATTTGCATGTTCATACAGATAGCGGTGTAGATATTTCCATGTTCATACAGATAGCGGTGTAGATATTTGCATGTTCATACAGATAGCGGTGTAAATATTTCCATGTTCATACAGATAGCGGTGTAGATATTTCCATGTTCATACAGATAACGGTGTAGATATTTTCATGTTCATACAGTTAGAGGTGTAGATATTTCCATGTTCATACAGATGGCGGTGTAGGTATTTCCATGTTCGTACGGATGGCAGTGTAGATATTTCCATGTTCATACAGGTGGCGGTGTAGATATTCCCATGTTTATACAGATAGCAGTGTAGTTATTTCCATGTTTATAGATATAGCAGTGTAGATATTTCCATTGATATACAGATAGCTGTGTAGATATTTGCATGTTCATACAGATAGCGGTGTAGATATTTCCATGTTCGTACAGATAGCGGTGTAGATATTTCCATGTTCATACTGATAGCGGTGTAGATATTTCCATGTTCATACAGATAACGGTGTAGATATTTCCATGTTCATACAGATAGCGGTGTAGATATTTCCATGTTCATACAGTTAGCGGTGTTGATATTTCCATGTTCATACAGATGGCGGTGTAGATATTTACATGTTCATACAGATGGCGGTGTAGATATTTCCATGTTCGTACAGATGGCAGTGTAGATATTTCCATGTTCATAGAGATGGCAGTGTAGATATTTCCATGTTTATGCAGATAGCGGTATAGATATTTCCATGTTTATTCAGATGGTGGTGTAGATATTTCCATGTATATAGAGATGGCGGTCTAGATAGTTCCATGTTTACAGAGATAGTGGTGTAGTTATTTCCAAGTTTATACAGACAGCGTTGTAGATATTTCCATGTTTATACAGATAGCGGTGAAGATATTTCCATGTTTATACAGATAGCAGTGTAGATATTTCCATGTTTATAGAGATAGTGGTGTAGATAATTTCAATTTTATACAGAGAGCAGTGTAGATATTTCAAAGTTCATACAGATAGTGGTGTAGATATTTCCACGTTTATAGAGATGGCGGTGTAGATATTTCCATCTTCATACAGATAGCGGTGTTGATATTTCCATGTTCATCCTGTTAGCGGTGTAGATATTTCCATGTTCATACAGATGGCGGTGTAGATATTTCCATGTTCATACAGATGGCGGTGTAGGTATTTCCATGTTTACACAGATAGCGGTGTGGATATTTCCATGTTTATGCAGATAGCAGTGTAGATATTTCAATGTTTATACAGATAGCGGTGCGGATATTTCCATGTTTATTAAGATAGCGGTGCGGATATTTCCATGTTTATACAGATAGTTGGGCAGATATTTCCATGTTTATACAGATAGCGGTGTAGATATTTCCATCTTAATACAGATGGCGGTGTAGATATGTCCATGTTCGTACAGATGGCGGTGTAGATATTTCCATGTTCATACTGATGGCAGTGCAGATATTTCGAAGTTTATAGAGATAGCGCTGTAGATATTTCCATATTTATAGAGAAATCTGTGTAGATATTTCCATGTATATTCAGATAGCTGTGTAGATATTTCCATGTTCATGCAGATAGCGGTGTAGGTATTTCCATGTTCATCCAGATGCCGGTGTACATATATCCATGTTCATACAGATGGCGGTGAAGATATTTCCATGTTCATACAGATGGCGGTGTAGGTATTTCCATGTTCATACAAATGGCGGTGTAGTTACTTCCAAGTTCATAGAGATGGTGGTATAGATATTTCCAGGTTCATACAAATGGCGGTGTAGATATTTCCATGTTCATAGAGATGGCGGTGTAGATATTTCCATGTTTATACAGATAGCAGTGTAGTTATTTCCATGTTTATAGAGATACCAGTGTGGATATTTCCATTGATATACAGATAGCTGTGTAGATATTTGCATGTTCATACAGATAGCGGTGTAGATACTTCCATGTTCATACAGATAGCGGTGTAGATATTTGTATGTTCATACAGATAGCGGTGTAGATATTTCCATGTTCATACAGATAGCGGTGTAGATATTTCCATGTTCATACAGATAGCGGTGTAGATATTTCCATGTTTATACAGATAGCAGTGTAGTTATTTCCATGTTTATAGAGATACCAGTGTGGATATTTCCATTGTTATACAGATAGCTGTGTAGATATTTGCATGTTCATACAGATAGCGGTGTAGATATTTCCATGTTCATACAGATAGCGGTGTAGATATTTGCAAGTTCATACAGATAGCGGTGTAGATATTTCCATGTTCATACAGATAGCGGTGTAGATATTTCCATGTTCATACAGATAGCGGTGTAGATATTTTCATGTTCATACAGTTAGCGGTGTAGATATTTCCATGTTCATACAGATAACGGTGTAGATATTTCCATGTTCGTACAGATAGTGGTGTAGATATTTCCATGTTCATACAGTTAGCGGTGTAGATATTTCCATGTTCATACAGATGGCGGTGTAGATATTTACATGTTCATACAGATGGCGGTATAGATATTATCATCTTTGTACAGATGGCGGAGTACATATTTCCATGTTAATAGAGATGGCTTTGTAGATATTTCCATATTTATGCAGATAGCGGTATAGATATTTCCATGTTTATACAGATGGCGGTGTAGATATTTCCATGTTAATAGAGATGGCGGTGTAGATATTTCCATGTTTATGCAGATAGCGTTATAGATATTTCCATGTTTATACAGATGGTGGTGTAGATATTTCCATGTTTATAGAGATGGCGGTCTAGATATTTCCATGTTTACAGAGTTAGTGGTGTAGTTATTTCCAAGTTTATAGAGACAGCGTTGTAGATATTTCCATGTTTATACAGATAGTGGTGAAGATATTTCCATGTTTATACAGATAGCGGTGTAGATATTTCCATGTTTATACAGATAGCTGTGTAGATATTTCCATCTTTATAGAGATAGTGGTGTAGATAATTTCAATTTTATACAGAGAGCAGGGTAGATATTTCCAAGTTCATACAGATGGTGGTGTAGATATTTCCACGTTTATAGAGATGGCGGTGTAGATATTTCCATGTTCATACAGATAGCCGTGTAGATATTTCCATGTTCATACAGTTAGCGGTGTAGATATTTCCATGTTCATACAGATGGCGGTGTAGATATTTCCATGTTCATACAGATGGTGGTGTAGATATTTACATGTTCATACAGATGGCGGTGTAGATATTTCCATGTTCGTACGGATGGCAGTGTAGATATTTCCATGTTCATACAGGTGGCGGTGTAGATATTTCCGTGTTTATACAGATAGCAGTGTAGTTATTTCCATGTTTATAGAGATAGCAGTGTATATATTTCCATTGATATACAGATAGCTGTGTAGATAGTTGCATGGTCATTCAGATAGCGGTGTAGATATTTCCATTTTCGTACAGATAGCGGTGTAGATATTTCCATGTTCATACAGATAGCGGTGTAGATATTTCCATGTTCATACAGATAACGGTGTAGATATTTCCATGTTCATACAGATAGTGGTGTAGATATTTCCATGTTCATACAGATAGCGGTGTAGATATTTCCATGTTCATACAGATGGCGGTGCAGATATTTACATGTTCATACAGATGGCGGTATAGATATTATCATCTTTGTACAGATGGCGGTGTAGATATTTCCATGTTAATACAGATGGCTTTGTAGATATTTCCATATTTATGCAGATAGCGGTATAGATATTTCCATGTTTATACAGATGGTGGTGTAGATATTTCCATGTTTATAGAGATGGCGGTCTAGATATTTCCATGTTTACAGAGATAGTGGTGTAGTTATTTCCAAGTTTATAGAGACAGCGTTGTAGATATTTCCATGTTTATACAGATAGCGGTGAAGATATTTCCATGTTTATACAGATAGCGGTGTAGATATTTCCATGTTTATACATATAGCAGTGTAGATATTTCCATGTTTATAGAGATAGTGGTGTAGATAATTTCAATTTTATACAGAGATCAATGTAGATATTTCCAAGTTCATACAGATAGCGGTGTAGATATTTCCACGTTTATAGAGATGGCGGTGTAGATATTTCCATGTTCATACAGTGGACGGTGTAGATATTTCCATGGTTATAGGGATTTCGGTGTAGATATTTTCATGTTTACACAGATGGCGGTGTAGATATTTCCATGTTTACACAGATAGCGGTGTAGACATTTCCATGTTTACACAGATAGCGGTGTGGATATTTCCATGTTTATGCAGATAGCAGTGTAGATATTTCCATGTTTATACATATAGCGGTGCGGATATTTCTATGATTATTCAGATAGCGGTGCGGATATTTCCATGTTTATACAGATAGTTGGGCAGA
Organism: Gorilla gorilla gorilla; assembly: GCF_029281585.2. Classification (NCBI taxonomy): domain Eukaryota; kingdom Metazoa; phylum Chordata; class Mammalia; order Primates; family Hominidae; genus Gorilla; species Gorilla gorilla. Next base: position 126,288,575 of record NC_073239.2, read on the forward strand.
TATTTCCATGTTTATACAGATAGCGGTGTAGATATTTCCATCTTAATACAGATTGCTTTGTAGATATGTCCATGTTTGTACAGATGGCGGTGTAGATATTTCCATGTTCATACAGATGGCGGTTTAGATATTTCGAAGTTTATAGAGATAGCGCTGTAGTTTTTTCCATATTCATAGAGAAATCTGTGTAGATATTTGCATGTATATTCAGATAGCTGTGTAGATATTTCCATGTTCATGCAGATAGCGGTGTAGATATTTCCATGTTCATACAGATAGCGGTGTAGATATTTCCATGTTCATACAGATAGCGGTGTAGATATTTCCATGTTCATACAGATAGCGGTGTAGATATTTCCATGTTCATACAGATAGCGGTGTAGATATTTCCATGTTCATACAGATATCGGTGTAGATATGTCCATGTTAATACAGACAGCGGTGTAGATATTTCCATGTTCACACAGTTAGCGGTGTAGATATTTCCATGTTCATACAGATGGCGGTGTAGATATTTACATGTTCATACAGATGGCGGTATAGATATTTCCATGTTCCTACAGATGGCGGTGTAGATATTTCCATGTTCATAGAGATGGCGGTGTAGATATTTCCATGTTTATGCAGATAGCGGTATAGATATTTCCGTGTTTATACAGATGGTGGTGTAGATATTTCCATGTATATAGAGATGGCGGTCTAGATATTTCCATGTTTACAGAGATAGTGGTGTAGTTATTTCCAAGTTTATAGAGACAGCGTTGTAGATATTTCCATGTTTATACAGATAGCGGTGAAGATATTTCCATGTTTACACAGATAGCGGTGTAGATATTTCCATGTTTATACAGATAGCAGTGTAGATATTTCCATGTTTATAGAGATAGTGGTGTAGATAATTTCAATTTTATACAGAGAGCAGTGTATATATTTCCAAGTTCATACAGATAGCGGTGTAGATATTTCCACGTTTATATAGATGGCGGTGTAGATATTTCCATGTTCATACAGATGGCGGTGAAGATATTTCCATGTTCATACAGATGGCGGTGTAGTTATTTCCATGTTCATACAAATGGCGGTGTAGTTACTTCCATGTTCATAGAGATGGCGGTATAGATATTTCCAGGTTCATACAAATGGCGGTGTAGATATTTCCATGTTCATACAGATAGCGGTGTAGATATTTGCATGTTCATACTGATAGCGGTGTAGATATTTCCATGTTCATACAGATAACGGTGTAGATATTTCCATGTTCATACAGATAGCGGTGTAGATATTTCCATGTTCTTATACATAGCGGTGTAGATATTTCCATGTTCATACAGATGGCGGTGTAGATATTTACATGTTCATACAGATGGCGGTGTAGATATTTCCATGTTCGTACGGATGGCAGTGTAGATATTTCCATGTTCATACAGGTGGCGGTGTAGATATTTCCATGTTTATACATACAGCAGTGTAGTTATTTCCATGTTTATAGAGATAGCAGTGTAGATATTTCCATTGATATACAGATAGCAGTGTAGATATTTGCATGTTCATACAGATAGCGGAGTAGATATTTCCATGTTCGTACAGATAGCGGTGTAGATATTTCCATGTTCACACTGATAGCGGTGTAGATATTTCCATGTTCATACAGATAACGGTGTAGATATTTCCATGTTCATACAGATAGCAGTGTAGATATTTCCATGTTCATACAGTTAGCGGTGTTGATATTTCCATGTTCATACAGATGGCGATGTAGATATTTACATGTTCATACAGATGGCGGTATAGATATTTCCATGTTCGAACAGATGGCGGTGTAGATATTTCCATGTTCATAGAGATGGCGGTGTAGATATTTCCATGTTTATGCAGATAGCGGTATAGATATTTCCATGTTTATACAGATGGTGGTGTAGATATTTCCATGTTTATAGAGATGGCTGTCTAGATATTTCCATGTTTACAGAGATAGTGGTGTAGTTATTTCCAAGTTTATAGAGACAGCGTTGTAGATATTTCCATGTTTATACAGATAGCGGTGAAGATATTTCCATGTTTATACAGATAGCGGTGTAGATATTTCCATGTTTATACAGATAGCTGTGTACATATTTCCATCTTTATAGAGATAGTGGTGTATATAATTTCAATTTTATACAGAGAGCAGGGTAGATATTTCCAAGTTCATACAGATAGTGGTGTAGATATTTCCACGTTTATAGAGATGGCGGTGTAGATATTTCCATGTTCATACAGATAGCGGTGTAGATATTTCCATGTTCATACAGTTAGCGGTGTAGATATTTCCATGTTCATACAGATGGCGGTGTAGATATTTCCATGTTCATACAGATGGCGGTGTAGATATTTCCATGTTCATAGAGATGGCGGTGTAGATATTTCCATGTTCGTACGGATGGCGGTGTAGATATTTCCATGTTCATACAGGTGGCGGTGTAGATATTTCCGTGTTTATACAGATAGCATTGTAGTTATTTCCATGTTTATAGAGATAGCAGTGTATATATTCCCATTGATATACAGATAGCTGTGTAGATATTTGCATGGTCATTCAGATATCGGTGTAGATATTTCCATTTTCGTACAGATAGCGGTGTAGATATTTCCATGTTCATATAGATAGCGGTGTAGATATTTCCATGTTCATACAGATAACGGTGTAGATATTTCCATGTTCATACAGATAGTGGTGTAGATATTTCCATGTTCATACAGTTAGCGGTGTAGATATTTCCATGTTCATACAGATGGCGGTGTAGATATTTACATGTTCATACAGATGGCGGTATAGATATTATCATCTTTGTACAGATGGCGGAGTAGATATTTCCATGTTAATAGAGATGGCTTTGTAGATATTTCCATATTTATGCAGATAGCGGTATAGATACTTCCATGTTTATACAGATGGTGGTGTAGATATTTCCATGTTTATATAGATGGCGGTCTAGATATTTCCATGTTTACAGAGATAGTGGTGTAGTTATTTCCAAGTTTATAGAGACAGCGTTGTAGATATTTCCATGTTTATACAGATAGCGGTGAAGATATTTCCATGTTTATAGAGATAGCGGTGTAGATATTTCCATGTTTATACATATAGCAGTGTAGATATTTCCATGTTTATAGAGATAGTGGTGTAGATAATTTCAATTTTATACAGAGAGCAGGGTAGATATTTCCAAGTTCATACAGATAGCGGTGTAGATATTTCCACGTTTATAGAGATGGCGGTGTAGATATTTCCATGTTCATACAGTGGACGGTGTAGATATTTCCATGTTTATAGGGATTTCGGTGTAGATATTTTCGTGTTTACACAGACGGCGGTGTAGATATTTCCATGTTTACACAGATAGCGGTGTAGACATTTCCATGTTTACACAGATAGCGGTGTGGATATTTCCATGTTTATGCAGATAGCAGTGTAGATATTTCCATGTTTATACATATAGCGGTGTAGATATTTCCATGTTCATACAGATAGCGGTGTAGATATTTTCATGTTCATACAGTTAGCGGTGTAGATATTTCCATGTTCATACAGATGGCGGTGTAGATATTTACATGTTCATACAGATGGCGGTGTAGATATTTCCATGTTCGTACGGATGGCAGTGTAGATATTTCCATGTTCATACATGTGGCGGTGTAGATATTTCCATGTTTGTACAGATAGCAGTGTAGTTATTTCCATGTTTATAGAGATAGCAGTGTAGATATTTCCATTGATATACAGATAGCTGTGTAGATATTTGCATGTTCATACAGATAGCGGTGTAGATATTTCCATGTTTGTACAGATAGCGGTTTAGATATTTCCATGTTCATACTGATAGCGGTGTAGATGTTTCCATGTTCATACAGATAACGGTGTAGATATTTCCATGTTCATATAGATAGCGGTGTAGATATTTCCATGTTCATACAGTTAGCGGTGTTGATATTTCCATGTTCATACAGATGGCTATGTAGATATTTACATGTTCATACAGATGGCGGTATAGATATTTCCATGTTCGAACAGATGGCGGTGTAGATATTTCCATGTTCATAGAGATGGCGGTGTAGATATTTCCATGTTTATGCAGATAGCGGTATAGATATTTCCATGTTTATACAGATGGTGGTGTAGATATTTCCATGTTTATAGAGATGGCTGTCTAGATATTTCCATGTTTACAGAGATAGTGGTGTAGTTATTTCCAAGTTTATAGAGACAGCGTTGTAGATATTTCCATGTTTATACAGATAGCGGTGAAGATATTTCCATGTTTATACAGATAGCGGTGTAGATATTTCCATGTTTATACAGATAGCTGTGTACATATTTCCATCTTTATAGAGATAGTGGTGTAGATAATTTCAATTTTATACAGAGAGCAGGGTAGATATTTCCAAGTTCATACAGATAGTGGTGTAGATATTTCCACGTTTATAGAGATGGCGGTGTAGATATTTCCATGTTCATACAGATAGCGGTGTAGATATTTCCATGTTCATACAGTTAGCGGTGTAGATATTTCCATGTTCATACAGATGGCGGTGTAGATATTTCCATGTTCATACAGATGGCGGTGTAGATATTTCCATGTTCGTAGAGATGGCGGTGTAGATATTTCCATGTTCGTACGGATGGCGGTGTAGATATTTCCATGTTCATACAGGTGGCGGTGTAGATATTTCCGTGTTTATACAGATAGCATTGTAGTTATTTCCATGTTTATAGAGATAGCAGTGTATATATTCCCATTGATATACAGATAGCTGTGTAGATATTTGCATGGTCATTCAGATAGCGGTGTAGATATTTCCATTTTCGTACAGATAGCGGTGTAGATATTTCCATGTTCATATAGATAGCGGTGTAGATATTTCCATGTTCATACAGATAACGGTGTAGATATTTCCATGTTCATACAGATAGTGGTGTAGATATTTCCATGTTCATACAGTTAGCGGTGTAGATATTTCCATGTTCATACAGATGGCGGTGTAGATATTTACATGTTCATACAGATGGCGGTATAGATATTATCATCTTTGTACAGATGGCGGAGTAGATATTTCCATGTTAATAGAGATGGCTTTGTAGATATTTCCATATTTATGCAGATAGCGGTATAGGTACTTCCATGTTTATACAGATGGTGGTGTAGATATTTCCATGTTTATATAGATGGCGGTCTAGATATTTCCATGTTTACAGAGATAGTGGTGTAGTTATTTCCAAGTTTATAGAGACAGCGTTGTAGATATTTCCATGTTTATACAGATAGCGGTGAAGATATTTCCATGTTTATAGAGATAGCGGTGTAGATATTTCCATGTTTATACATATAGCAGTGTAGATATTTCCATGTTTATAGAGATAGTGGTGTAGATAATTTCAATTTTATACAGAGAGCAGGGTAGATATTTCCAAGTTCATACAGATAGCGGTGTAGATATTTCCACGTTTATAGAGATGGCGGTGTAGATATTTCCATGTTCATACAGTGGACGGTGTAGATATTTCCATGTTTATAGGGATTTCGGTGTAGATATTTTCGTGTTTACACAGACGGCGGTGTAGATATTTCCATGTTTACACAGATAGCGGTGTAGACATTTCCATGTTTACACAGATAGCGGTGTGGATATTTCCATGTTTATGCAGATAGCAGTGTAGATATTTCCATGTTTATACATATAGCGGTGTAGATATTTCCATGTTCATACAGATAGCGGTGTAGATATTTTCATGTTCATACAGTTAGCGGTGTAGATATTTCCATGTTCATACAGATGGCGGTGTAGATATTTACATGTTCATACAGATGGCGGTGTAGATATTTCCATGTTCGTACGGATGGCAGTGTAGATATTTCCATGTTCATACATGTGGCGGTGTAGATATTTCCATGTTTGTACAGATAGCAGTGTAGTTATTTCCATGTTTATAGAGATAGCAGTGTAGATATTTCCATTGATATACAGATAGCTGTGTAGATATTTGCATGTTCATACAGATAGCGGTGTAGATATTTCCATGTTTGTACAGATAGCGGTTTAGATATTTCCATGTTCATACTGATAGCGGTGTAGATGTTTCCATGTTCATACAGATAACGGTGTAGATATTTCCATGTTCATATAGATAGCGGTGTAGATATTTCCATGTTCATACAGTTAGCGGTGTTGATATTTCCATGTTCATACAGATGGCGATGTAGATATTTACATGTTCATACAGATGGCGGTATAGATATTTCCATGTTCGTACAGATGGCGGTGTAGATATTTCCATGTTCATAGAGATGGCGGTGTAGATATTTCCATGTTTATGCAGATAGTGGTATAGATATTTCCATGTTTATACAGATGGTGGTGTAGATATTTCCATGTTCATAGAGATGGCGTTGTAGATATTTCCATGTTTATGCAGATAGCGGTATAGATATTTCCATGTTTATACAGATGGTTGTGTAGATATTTCCATGTTTATAGAGATGGCGGTCTAGATATTTTCATGTTTACAGAGATAGTGGTGTAGTTATTTCCAAGTTTATAGAGACAGCGTTGTAGATATTTCCATGTTTATTCAGATAGCTGTGAAGATATTTCCATGTTTATACAGATAGCGGTGTAGACATTTCCATGTTTATACAAATAGCAGTGTAGTTATTTCCATGTTTATAGAGATAGTGGTGTTGATAATTTCAATTTTATACAGAGAACAGTGTAGATATTTCCAAGTTCATACAGATAGCGTTGTAGATATTTCCACGTTTATAGAGATGGCGGTGTAGATATTTCCATGTTCATACAGATGGCGGTGTAGATATTTCCATGTTTATAGGGATGGCGGTGTAGATATTTTCATGTTTACACAGATGGCGGTGTAGATATTTCCATGTTTACACAGATAGCGGTGTAGACATTTCCATGTTTACACAGATAGCGGTGTGGATATTTCCATGTTTATGCAGATAACAGTGTAGATATTTCCATGTTCATACAGATAGCAGTGCGGATATTTCCATCTTTATACAGATAGTTGGGCAGATATTTCCATGTTTATACAGATAGCGGTGTAGATATTTCCATCTTAATACAGACGGCGGCGTAGATATGTCCATGTTAGTACAGATGGCGTTGTAGATATTTCCATGTGCATACTGATGGCGGTGCAGATATTTCGAAGTTTATAGAGATAGCGCTGTAGATATTTCCATATTTATAGAGAAATCTGTGTAGATATTTCCATGTTTATTCAGATAGCTGTGTAGATATTTCCATGTTCATGCAGATAGCGGTGTAGGTATTTCCATGTTCATCCAGATGCTGGTGTACATATATCCATGTTCATACAGATGGCAGTGAAGATATTTCCATGTTCATACAGATGGCGGTGTAGGTATTTCCATGTTCATACAAATGGCGGTGTAGTTACTTCCATGTTCATAGAGATGGCGGTGTAGATATTTCCAGGTTCATACAAATGGCGGTGAAGATATTTCCATGTTCATTGAGATGGCGGTGTAGATATTTCCATGTTTATACAGATAGCAGTGTAGTTATTTCCATGTTTACAGAGATACCAGTGTGGATATTTCCATTGTTATACAGATAGCTGTGTAGATATTTGCATGTTCATACAGATAGCGGTGTAGATATTTCCATGTTCATACAGATAGCGGTGTAGATATTTGCATGTTCATACAGATAGCGGTGTAAATATTTCCATGTTCATACAGATAGCGGTGTAGATATTTCCATGTTCATACAGATAACGGTGTAGATATTTTCATGTTCATACAGTTAGAGGTGTAGATATTTCCATGTTCATACAGATGGCGGTGTAGGTATTTCCATGTTCGTACGGATGGCAGTGTAGATATTTCCATGTTCATACAGGTGGCGGTGTAGATATTTCCATGTTTATACAGATAGCAGTGTAGTTATTTCCATGTTTATAGATATAGCAGTGTAGATATTTCCATTGATATACAGATAGCTGTGTAGATATTTGCATGTTCATACAGATAGCGGTGTAGATATTTCCATGTTCGTACAGATAGCGGTGTAGATATTTCCATGTTCATACTGATAGCGGTGTAGATATTTCCATGTTCATACAGATAACGGTGTAGATATTTCCATGTTCAAACAGATAGCGGTGTAGATATTTCCATGTTCATACAGTTAGCGGTGTTGATATTTCCATGTTCATACAGATGGCGGTGTAGATATTTACATGTTCATACAGATGGCGGTATAGATATTTCCATGTTCGTACAGATGGCAGTGTAGATATTTCCATGTTCATAGAGATGGCAGTGTAGATATTTCCATGTTTATGCAGATAGCGGTATAGATATTTCCATGTTTATTCAGATGGTGGTGTAGATATTTCCATGTATATAGAGATGGCGGTCTAGATAGTTCCATGTTTACAGAGATAGTGGTGTAGTTATTTCTAAGTTTATACATACAGCGTTGTAGATATTTCCATGTTTATACAGATAGCGGTGAAGATATTTCCATGTTTATACAGATAGCGCTGTAGATATTTCCATGTTTATACAGATAGCAGTGTAGATATTTCCATGTTTATAGAGATATTGGTGTAGATAATTTCAATTTTATACAGAGAGCAGTGTAGATATTTCAAAGTTCATACAGATAGTGGTGTAGATATTTCCACGTTTATAGAGATGGCGGTGTAGATATTTCCATCTTCATACAGATAGCGGTGTTGATATTTCCATGTTCATCCTGTTAGCGGTGTAGATATTTCCATGTTCATACAGATGGCGGTGTAGATATTTCCATGTTCATACAGATGGCGGTGTAGATATTTCCATGTTTACACAGATAGCGGTGTGGATATTTCCATGTTTATGCAGATAGCAGTGTAGATATTTCAATGTTTATACAGATAGCGGTGCGGATATTTCCATGTTTATTAAGATAGCGGTGCGGATATTTCCATGTTTATACAGATAGTTGGGCAGATATTTCCATTTTTATACAGATAGCGGTGTAGATATTTCCATCTTAATACAGATGGCGGTGTAGATATGTCCATGTTCGTACAGATGGCGTTGTAGATATTTCCATGTGCATACTGATGGCGGTGCAGATATTTCGAAGTTTATAGAGATAGCGCTGTAGATATTTCCATATTTATAGAGAAATCTGTGTAGATATTTCCATGTTTATTCAGATAGCTGTGTAGATATTTCCATGTTCATGCAGATAGCGGTGTAGGTATTTCCATGTTCATCCAGATGCTGGTGTACATATATCCATGTTCATACAGATGGCAGTGAAGATATTTCCATGTTCATACAGATGGCGGTGTAGGTATTTCCATGTTCATACAAATGGCGGTGTAGTTACTTCCATGTTCATAGAGATGGCGGTGTAGATATTTCCAGGTTCATACAAATGGCGGTGAAGATATTTCCATGTTCATTGAGATGGCGGTGTAGATATTTCCATGTTTATACAGATAGCAGTGTAGTTATTTCCATGTTTACAGAGATACCAGTGTGGATATTTCCATTGTTATACAGATAGCTGTGTAGATATTTGCATGTTCATACAGATAGCGGTGTAGATATTTCCATGTTCATACAGATAGCGGTGTAGATATTTGCATGTTCATACAGATAGCGGTGTAAATATTTCCATGTTCATACAGATAGCGGTGTAGATATTTCCATGTTCATACAGATAACGGTGTAGATATTTTCATGTTCATACAGTTAGAGGTGTAGATATTTCCATGTTCATACAGATGGCGGTGTAGGTATTTCCATGTTCGTACGGATGGCAGTGTAGATATTTCCATGTTCATACAGGTGGCGGTGTAGATATTTCCATGTTTATACAGATAGCAGTGTAGTTATTTCCATGTTTATAGATATAGCAGTGTAGATATTTCCATTGATATACAGATAGCTGTGTAGATATTTGCATGTTCATACAGATAGCGGTGTAGATATTTCCATGTTCGTACAGATAGCGGTGTAGATATTTCCATGTTCATACTGATAGCGGTGTAGATATTTCCATGTTCATACAGATAACGGTGTAGATATTTCCATGTTCAAACAGATAGCGGTGTAGATATTTCCATGTTCATACAGTTAGCGGTGTTGATATTTCCATGTTCGTACAGATGGCGGTGTAGATATTTACATGTTCATACAGATGGCGGTATAGATATTTCCATGTTCGTACAGATGGCAGTGTAGATATTTCCATGTTCATAGAGATGGCAGTGTAGATATTTCCATGTTTATGCAGATAGCGGTATAGATATTTCCATGTTTATTCAGATGGTGGTGTAGATATTTCCATGTATATAGAGATGGCGGTCTAGATAGTTCCATGTTTACAGAGATAGTGGTGTAGTTATTTCCAAGTTTATACAGACAGCGTTGTAGATATTTCCATGTTTATACAGATAGCGGTGAAGATATTTCCATGTTTATACAGATAGCGCTGTAGATATTTCCATGTTTATACAGATAGCAGTGTAGATATTTCCATGTTTATAGAGATATTGGTGTAGATAATTTCAATTTTATACAGAGAGCAGTGTAGATATTTCAAAGTTCATACAGATAGTGGTGTAGATATTTCCACGTTTATAGAGATGGCGGTGTAGATATTTCCATCTTCATACAGATAGCGGTGTTGATATTTCCATGTTCATCCTGTTAGCGGTGTAGATATTTCCATGTTCATACAGATGGCGGTGTAGATATTTCCATGTTCATACAGATGGCGGTGTAGATATTTCCATGTTTACACAGATAGCGGTGTGGATATTTCCATGTTTATGCAGATAGCAGTGTAGATATTTCAATGTTTATACAGATAGCGGTGCGGATATTTCCATGTTTATTAAGATAGCGGTGCGGATATTTCCATGTTTATACAGATAGTTGGGCAGATATTTCCATGTTTATACAGATAGCGGTGTAGATATTTCCATCTTAATACAGATGGCGGTGTAGATATGTCCATGTTCGTACAGATGGCGGTGTAGATATTTCCATGTTCATACTGATGGCAGTGCAGATATTTCGAAGTTTATAGAGATAGCGCTGTAGATATTTCCATATTTATAGAGAAATCTGTGTAGATATTTCCATGTATATTCAGATAGCTGTGTAGATATTTCCATGTTCATGCAGATAGCGGTGTAGGTATTTCCATGTTCATCCAGATGCCGGTGTACATATATCCATGTTCATACAGATGGCGGTGAAGATATTTCCATGTTCATACAGATGGCGGTGTAGGTATTTCCATGTTCATACAAATGGCGGTGTAGTTACTTCCATGTTCATAGAGATGGTGGTATAGATATTTCCAGGTTCATACAAATGGCGGTGTAGATATTTCCATGTTCATAGAGATGGCGGTGTAGATATTTCCATGTTTATACAGATAGCAGTGTAGTTATTTCCATGTTTATAGAGATACCAGTGTGGATATTTCCATTGATATACAGATAGCTGTGTAGATATTTGCATGTTCATACAGATAGCGGTGTAGATACTTCCATGTTCATACAGATAGCGGTGTAGATATTTGTATGTTCATACAGATAGCGGTGTAGATATTTCCATGTTCATACAGATAGCGGTGTAGATATTTCCATGTTCATACAGATAGCGGTGTAGATATTTCCATGTTTATACAGATAGCAGTGTAGTTATTTCCATGTTTATAGAGATACCAGTGTGGATATTTCCATTGTTATACAGATAGCTGTGTAGATATTTGCATGTTCATACAGATAGCGGTGTAGATATTTCCATGTTCATACAGATAGCGGTGTAGATATTTGCAAGTTCATACAGATAGCGGTGTAGATATTTCCATGTTCATACAGATAGCGGTGTAGATATTTCCATGTTCATACAGATAGCGGTGTAGATATTTTCATGTTCATACAGTTAGCGGTGTAGATATTTCCATGTTCATAGAGATGGCGGTGTAGATATTTCCATGTTTATGCAGATAGCGGTATAGATATTTCCATGTTTATACAGATGGTGGTGTAGATATTTCCATGTTTATAGAGATGGCGGTCTAGATATTTCCATGTTTACAGAGATAGTGGTGTAGTTATTTCAAAGTTTATAGAGACAGCGTTGTAGATATTTCCATGTTTATACAGATAGCGGTGAAGATATTTCCATGTTTATACAGATAGCGGTGTAGATATTTCCATGTTTATACAGATAGCTGTGTAGATATTTCCTTCTTTATAGAGATAGTGGTGTAGATAATTTAAATTTTATACAGAGAGCAGGGTAGATATTTCCAAGTTCATACAGATGGCGGTGTAGATATTTCCACGTTTATAGAGATGGCGGTGTAGATATTTCCATGTTCATACAGATAGCGGTGTAGATATTTCCATGTTCATACAGTTAGCGGTGTAGATATTTCCATGTTCATACAGATGGCGGTGTAGATATTTCCATGTTCATACAGATGGCGGTGTAGATATTTACATGTTCATACAGATGGCGGTGTAGATATTTCCATGTTCGTACGGATGGCAGTGTAGATATTTCCATGTTCATACAGGTGGCGGTGTAGATATTTCCGTGTTTATACAGATAGCAGTGTAGTTATTTCCATGTTTATAGAGATAGCAGTGTATATATTTCCATTGATATACAGATAGCTGTGTAGATAGTTGCATGGTCATTCAGATAGCGGTGTAGATATTTCCATTTTCGTACAGATAGCGGTGTAGATATTTCCATGTTCATACAGATAGCGGTGTAGATATTTCCATGTTCATACAGATAACGGTGTAGATATTTCCATGTTCATACAGATAGTGGTGTAGATATTTCCATGTTCATACAGTTAGCGGTGTAGATATTTCCATGTTCATACAGATGGCGGTGTAGATATTTACATGTTCATACAGATGGCGGTATAGATATTATCATCTTTGTACAGATGGCGGTGTAGATATTTCCATGTTAATAGAGATGGCTTTGTAGATATTTCCATATTTATGCAGATAGCGGTATAGATATTTCCATGTTTATACAGATGGTGGTGTAGATATTTCCATGTTTATAGAGATGGCGGTCTAGATATTTCCATGTTTACAGAGATAGTGGTGTAGTTATTTCCAAGTTTATAGAGACAGCGTTGTAGATATTTCCATGTTTATACAGATAGCGGTGAAGATATTTCCATGTTTATACAGATAGCGCTGTAGATATTTCCATGTTTATACAGATAGCAGTGTAGATATTTCCATGTTTATAGAGATAGTGGTGTAGATAATTTCAATTTTATACAGAGAGCAGTGTAGATATTTCAAAGTCCATACAGATAGTGGTGTAGATATTTCCACGTTTATAGAGATGGCGGTGTAGATATTTCCATCTTCATACAGATAGCGGTGTTGATATTTCCATGTTCATCCAGTTAGCGGTGTAGATATTTCCATGTTCATACAGATGGCGGTGTAGATATTTCCATGTTCATACAGATGGTGGTGTAGATATTTCCATGTTTACACAGATAGCGGTGTGGATATTTCCATGTTTATGCAGATAGCAGTGTAGATATTTCAATGTTTATACAGATAGCGGTGCGGATATTTCCATGTTTATTCAGATAGCGGTGCGGATATTTCCATGTTTATACAGATAGTTGGGCAGATATTTCCATGTTTATACAGATAGCGCTGTAGATATTTCCATCTTAATACAGATGGCGGTGTAGATATGTCCATGTTCGTACAGATGGCGGTGTAGATATTTCCATGTTCATACTGATGGCAGTGCAGATATTTCGAAGTTTATAGATATAGCGCTGTAGATATTTCCATATTTATAGAGAAATCTGTGTAGACATTTCCATGTATATTCAGATAGCTGTGTAGATATTTCCATGTTCCTGCAGATAGCGGTGTAGGTATTTCCATGTTCATCCAGATGCCGGTGTACATATATCCATGTTCATACAGATGGCGGTGAAGATATTTCCATGTTCATACAGATGGCGGTGTAGGTATTTCCATGTTCATACAAATGGCGGTGTAGTTACTTCCATGTTCATAGACATGGTGGTATAGATATTTCCAAGTTCATACAGATAGCGGTGTAGATATTTCCACGTTTATAGAGATGGCGGTGTAGATATTTCCATGTTCATACAGATGGCGGTGTAGATATTTACATGTTCATACAGATGGCGGTGTAGATATTTCCATGTTCGTACGGATGGCAGTGTAGATATTTCCATGTTCATACAGGAGGCGGTGTAGATATTTCCGTGTTTATACAGATAGCAGTGTAGTTATTTCCATGTTTATAGAGATAGCAGTGTATATATTTCCATTGATATACAGATAGCTGTGTAGATAGTTGCATGGTCATTCAGATAGCAGTGTAGATATTTCCATTTTCGTACAGATAGCGGTGTAGATATTTCCATGTTCATACAGATAGCGGTGTAGATATTTCCATGTTCATACAGATAACGGTGTAGATATTTCCATGTTCATACAGATAGTGGTGTAGATATTTCCATGTTCATACAGTTAGCGATGTAGATATTTCCATGTTCATACAGATGGCGGTGTAGATATTTACATGTTCATACAGATGGCGGTATAGATATTATCATCTTTGTACAGATGGCGGTGTAGATATTTCCATGTTAATAGAGATGGCTTTGTAGATATTTCCATATTTATGCAGATAGCGGTATAGATATTTCCATGTTTATACAGATGGTGGTGTAGATATTTCCATGTTTATAGAGATGGCGGTCTAGATATTTCCATGTTTACAGAGATAGTGGTGTAGTTATTTCCAAGTTTATAGAGACAGCGTTGTAGATATTTCCATGTTTATACAGATAGCGGTGAAGATATTTCCATGTTTATACAGATAGCGCTGTAGATATTTCCATGTTTATACAGATAGCAGTGTAGATATTTCCATGTTTATAGAGATAGTGGTGTAGATAATTTCAATTTTATACAGAGAGCAGTGTAGATATTTCAAAGTTCATACAGATAGTGGTGTAGATATTTCCACGTTTATAGAGATGGCGGTGTAGATATTTCCATCTTCATACAGATAGCGGTGTTGATATTTCCATGTTCATCCAGTTAGCGGTGTAGATATTTCCATGTTCATACAGATGGCGGTGTAGATATTTCCATGTTCATACAGATGGCGGTGTAGATATTTCCATGTTTACACAGATAGCGGTGTGGATATTTCCATGTTTATGCAGATTGCAGTGTAGATATTTCAATGTTTATACAGATAGTGGTGCGGATATTTCCATGTTTATTCAGATAGTGGTGCGGATATTTCCATGTTTATACAGATAGTTGGGCAGATATTTCCATGTTTATACAGATAGCGCTGTAGATATTTCCATCTTAATACAGATGGCGGTGTAGATATGTCCATTTTCGTACAGATGGCGGTGTAGATATTTCCATGTTCATACTGATGGCAGTGCAGATATTTCGAAGTTTATAGAGATAGCGCTGTAGATATTTCCATATTTATAGAGAAATCTGTGTAGACATTTCCATGTATATTCAGATAGCTGTGTAGATATTTCCATGTTCATGCAGATAGCGGTGTAGGTATTTCCATGTTCATCCAGATGCCGGTGTACATATATCCATGTTCATACAGATGGCGGTGAAGATATTTCCATGTTCATACAGATGGCGGTGTAGGTATTTCCATGTTCATACAAATGGCGGTGCAGTTACTTCCATGTTCATAGAGATGGTGGTATAGATATTTCCAAGTTCATACAGATAGCGGTGTAGATATTTCCACGTTTATAGAGATGGCGGTGTAGATATTTCCATGTTCATACAGATGGCGGTGTAGATATTTACATGTTCATACAGATGGCGGTGTAGATATTTCCATGTTCGTACGGATGGCAGTGTAGATATTTCCATGTTCATACAGGTGGCGGTGTAGATATTTCCGTGTTTATACAGATAGCAGTGTAGTTATTTCCATGTTTATAGAGATAGCAGTGTATATATATCCATTGATATACAGATAGCTGTGTAGATAGTTGCATGGTCATTCAGATAGCGGTGTAGATATTTCCATTTTCGTACAGATAGCGGTGTAGATATTTCCATGTTCATACAGATAGCGGTGTAGATATTTCCATGTTCATACAGATAACGGTGTAGATATTTCCATGTTCATACAGATAGTGGTGTAGATATTTCCATGTTCATACAGTTAGCGGTGTAGATATTTCCATGTTCATACAGATGGCGGTGTAGATATTTACATGTTCATACAGATGGAGGTATAGATATTATCATCTTTGTACAGATGGCGGTGTAGATATTTCCATGTTAATAGAGATGGCTTTGTAGATATTTCCATATTTATGCAGATAGCGGTATAGATATTTCCATGTTTATACAGATGGTGTAGATATTTCCATGTTTATAGAGATGGCGGTCTAGATATTTCCATGTTTACAGAGATAGTGGTGTAGTTATTTCCAAATTTATAGAGACAGCGTTGTAGATATTTCCATGTTTATACAGATAGCGGTGAAGATATTTCCATGTTTATACAGATAGCGCTGTAGATATTTCCATGTTTATACAGATAGCAGTGTAGATATTTCCATGTTTATAGAGATAGTGGTGTAGATAATTTCAATTTTATACAGAGAGCAGTGTATATATTTCAAAGTTCATACAGATAGTGGTGTAGATATTTCCACGTTTATAGAGATGGCGGTATAGATATTTCCATCTTCATACAGATAGCGGTGTTGATATTTCCATGTTCATCCAGTTAGCGGTGTAGATATTTCCATGTTCATACAGATGGCGGTGTAGATATTTCCATGTTCATACAGATGGTGGTGTAGATATTTCCATGTTTACACAGATAGCGGTGTGGATATTTCCATGTTTATGCAGATAGCAGTGTAGATATTTCAATGTTTATACAGATAGCGGTGCGGATATTTCCATGTTTATTCAGATAGCGGTGCGGATATTTCCATGTTTATACAGATAGTTGGGCAGATATTTCCATGTTTATGCAGATAGCGGTGTAGATATTTCCATCTTAATACAGATGGCGGTGTAGATATGTCCATGTTCGTACAGATGGCGGTGTAGATATTTCCATGTTCATACTGATGGCAGTGCAGATATTTCGAAGTTTATAGGGATAGCGCTGTAGATATTTCCATATTTATAGAGAAATCTGTGTAGACATTTCCATGTATATTCAGATAGCTGTGTAGATATTTCCATGTTCATGCAGATAGCGGTGTAGGTATTTCCATGTTCATCCAGATGCCGGTGTACATATATCCATGTTCATACAGATGGCGGTGAAGATATTTCCATGTTCATACAGATGGCGGTGTAGGTATTTCCATGTTCATACAAATGGCGGTGTAGTTACTTCCATGTTCATAGAGATGGTGGTATAGATATTTCCAAGTTCATACAGATAGCGGTGTAGATATTTCCACGTTTATAGAGATGGCGGTGTAGATATTTCCATGTTCATACAGATGGCGGTGTAGATATTTATATGTTCATACAGATGGCGGTGTAGATATTTCCATGTTCGTACGGATGGCAGTGTAGATATTTCCATGTTCATACAGGTGGCGGTGTAGATATTTCCGTGTTTATACAGATAGCAGTGTAGTTATTTCCATGTTTATAGAGATAGCAGTGTATATATTTCCATTGATATACAGATAGCTGTGTAGATAGTTGCATGGTCATTCAGATAGCGGTGTAGATATTTCCATTTTCGTACAGATAGCGGTGTAGATATTTCCATGTTCATACAGATAGCGGTGTAGATATTTCCATGTTCATACAGATAACGGTGTAGATATTTCCATGTTCATACAGATAGTGGTGTAGATATTTCCATGTTCATACAGTTAGCGGTGTAGATATTTCCATGTTCATACAGATGGCGGTGTAGATATTTACATGTTCATACAGATGGAGGTATAGATATTATCATCTTTGTACAGATGGCGGTGTAGATATTTCCATGTTAATAGAGATGGCTTTGTAGATATTTCCATATTTATGCAGATAGCGGTATAGTATTTCCATGTTTATACAGATGGTGGTGTAGATATTTCCATGTTTATAGAGATGGCGGTCTAGATATTTCCATGTTTACAGAGATAGTGGTGTAGTTATTTCCAAATTTATAGAGACAGCGTTGTAGATATTTCCATGTTTATACAGATAGCGGTGAAGATATTTCCATGTTTATACAGATAGCGCTGTAGATATTTCCATGTTTATACAGATAGCAGTGTAGATATTTCCATGTTTATAGAGATAGTGGTGTAGATAATTTCAATTTTATACAGAGAGCAGTGTATATATTTCAAAGTTCATACAGATAGTGGTGTAGATATTTCCACGTTTATAGAGATGGCGGTATAGATATTTCCATCTTCATACAGATAGCGGTGTTGATATTTCCATGTTCATCCAGTTAGCGGTGTAGATATTTCCATGTTCATACAGATGACGGTGTAGATATTTCCATGTTCATACAGATGGCGGTGTAGATATTTCCATGTTTACACAGATAGCGGTGTGGATATTTCCATGTTTATGCAGATAGCAGTGTAGATATTTCAATGTTTATACAGATAGCGGTGCGGATATTTCCATGTTTATTCAGATAGCGGTGCGGATATTTCCATGTTTATACAGATAGTTGGGCAGATATTTCCATGTTTATGCAGATAGCGGTGTAGATATTTCCATCTTAATACAGATGGCGGTGTAGATATGTCCATGTTCGTACAGATGGCGGTGTAGATATTTCCATGTTCATACTGATGGCAGTGCAGATATTTCGAAGTTTATAGGGATAGCGCTGTAGATATTTCCATATTTATAGAGAAATCTGTGTAGACATTTCCATGTATATTCAGATAGCTGTGTAGATATTTCCATGTTCATGCAGATAGCGGTGTAGGTATTTCCATGTTCATCCAGATGCCGGTGTACATATATCCATGTTCATACAGATGGCGGTGAAGATATTTCCATGTTCATACAGATGGCGGTGTAGGTATTTCCATGTTCATACAAATGGCGGTGTAGTTACTTCCATGTTCATAGAGATGGTGGTATAGATATTTCCAAGTTCATACAGATAGCGGTGTAGATATTTCCACGTTTATAGAGATGGCGGTGTAGATATTTCCATGTTCATACAGATGGCGGTGTAGATATTTATATGTTCATACAGATGGCGGTGTAGATATTTCCATGTTCGTACGGATGGCAGTGTAGATATTTCCATGTTCATACAGGTGGCGGTGTAGATATTTCCGTGTTTATACAGATAGCAGTGTAGTTATTTCCATGTTTATAGAGATAGCAGTGTATATATTTCCATTGATATACAGATAGCTGTGTAGATAGTTGCATGGTCATTCAGATAGCGGTGTAGATATTTCCATTTTCGTACAGATAGCGGTGTAGATATTTCCATGTTCATACAGATAGCGGTGTAGATATTTCCATGTTCATACAGATAACGGTGTAGATATTTCCATGTTCATACAGATAGTGGTGTAGATATTTCCATGTTCATACAGTTAGCGGTGTAGATATTTCCATGTTCATACAGATGGCGGTGTAGATATTTACATGTTCATACAGATGGAGGTATAGATATTATCATCTTTGTACAGATGGCGGTGTAGATATTTCCATGTTAATAGAGATGGCTTTGTAGATATTTCCATATTTATGCAGATAGCGGTATAGTATTTCCATGTTTATACAGATGGTGGTGTAGATATTTCCATGTTTATAGAGATGGCGGTCTAGATATTTCCATGTTTACAGAGATAGTGGTGTAGTTATTTCCAAATTTATAGAGACAGCGTTGTAGATATTTCCATGTTTATACAGATAGCGGTGAAGATATTTCCATGTTTATACAGATAGCGCTGTAGATATTTCCATGTTTATACAGATAGCAGTGTAGATATTTCCATGTTTATAGAGATAGTGGTGTAGATAATTTCAATTTTATACAGAGAGCAGTGTATATATTTCAAAGTTCATACAGATAGTGGTGTAGATATTTCCACGTTTATAGAGATGGCGGTATAGATATTTCCATCTTCATACAGATAGCGGTGTTGATATTTCCATGTTCATCCAGTTAGCGGTGTAGATATTTCCATGTTCATACAGATGACGGTGTAGATATTTCCATGTTCATACAGATGGCGGTGTAGATATTTCCATGTTTACACAGATAGCGGTGTGGATATTTCCATGTTTATGCAGATAGCAGTGTAGATATTTCAATGTTTATACAGATAGCGGTGCGGATATTTCCATGTTTATTCAGATAGCGGTGCGGATATTTCCATGTTTATACAGATAGTTGGGCAGATATTTCCATGTTTATGCAGATAGCGGTGTAGATATTTCCATCTTAATACAGATGGCGGTGTAGATATGTCCATGTTCGTACAGATGGCGGTGTAGATATTTCCATGTTCATACTGATGGCAGTGCAGATATTTCGAAGTTTATAGAGATAGCGCTGTAGATATTTCCATATTTATAGAGAAATCTGTGTAGACATTTCCATGTATATTCAGATAGCTGTGTAGATATTTCCATGTTCATGCAGATAGCGGTGTAGGTATTTCCATGTTCATCCAGATGCCGGTGTACATATATCCATGTTCATACAGATGGCGGTGAAGATATTTCCATGTTCATACAGATGGCGGTGTAGGTATTTCCATGTTCATACAAATGGCGGTGTAGTTACTTCCATGTTCATAGAGATGGTGGTATAGATATTTCCAAGTTCATACAGATAGCGGTGTAGATATTTCCACGTTTATAGAGATGGCGGTGTAGATATTTCCATGTTCATACAGATGGCGGTGTAGATATTTACATGTTCATACAGATGGCGGTGTAGATATTTCCATGTTCGTACGGATGGCAGTGTAGATATTTCCATGTTCATACAGGTGGCGGTGTAGATATTTCCGTGTTTATACAGATAGCAGTGTAGTTATTTCCATGTTTATAGAGATAGCAGTGTATATATTTCCATAGATATACAGATAGCTGTGTAGATAGTTGCATGGTCATTCAGATAGCGGTGTAGATATTTCCATTTTCGTACAGATAGTGGTGTAGATATTTCCATGTTCATACAGATAGTGGTGTAGATATTTCCATGTTCATACAGATAACGGTGTAGATATTTCCATGTTCATACAGATAGTGGTGTAGATATATCCATGTTCATACAGTTAGCGGTGTAGATATTTCCATGTTCATACAGATGGCGGTGTAGATATTTACATGTTCATACAGATGGCGGTATAGATATTATCATCTTTGTACAGATGGCGGTGTAGATATTTCCATGTTAATAGAGATGGCTTTGTAGATATTTCCATATTTATGCAGATAGCGGTATAGATATTTCCATGTTTATACAGATGGTGGTGTAGATATTTCCATGTTTATAGAGATGGCGGTCTAGATATTTCCATGTTTACAGAGATAGTGGTGTAGTTATTTCCAAGTTTATAGAGACAGCGTTGTAGATATTTCCATGTTTATACAGATAGCGGTGAAGATATTTCCATGTTTATACAGATAGCGCTGTAGATATTTCCATGTTTATACAGATAGCAGTGTAGATATTTCCATGTTTATAGAGATAGTGGTGTAGATAATTTCAATTTTATACAGAGAGCAGTGTAGATATTTCCATGTTCATACAGATGGCGGTGTAGATATTTCCATCTTAATACAGATGGCGGTGTAGATATGTCCATGTTCGTACAGATGGCGGTGTAGATATTTCCATGTTCATACTGATGGCAGTGCAGATATTTCGAAGTTTATAGAGATAGCGCTGTAGATATTTCCATATTTATAGAGAAATCTGTGTAGACATTTCCATGTATATTCAGATAGCTGTGTAGATATTTCCATGTTCATGCAGATAGCGGTGTAGGTATTTCCATGTTCATCCAGATGCCGGTGTACATATATCCATGTTCATACAGATGGCGGTGAAGATATTTCCATGTTCATACAGATGGCGGTGTAGGTATTTCCATGTTCATACAAATGGCGGTGTAGTTACTTCCATGTTCATAGACATGGTGGTATAGATATTTCCAAGTTCATACAGATAGCGGTGTAGATATTTCCACGTTTATAGAGATGGCGGTGTAGATATTTCCATGTTCATACAGATGGCGGTGTAGATATTTACATGTTCATACAGATGGCGGTGTAGATATTTCCATGTTCGTACGGATGGCAGTGTAGATATTTCCATGTTCATACAGGTGGCGGTGTAGATATTTCCGTGTTTATACAGATAGCAGTGTAGTTATTTCCATGTTTATAGAGATAGCAGTGTATATATTTCCATTGATATAGAGATAGCTGTGTAGATATTTCCATGTTCATACAGATGGCGGTGTTGATATTTCCATGTTCATACAGATAACGGTGTAGATATTTCCATATTCATAAAGATAGCGGTGTTGATATTTCCATGTTCATACAGATAGCGGTGTAGATATTTCCATGTTCATACAGTTAGCGGTGTTGATATTTCCATGTTCATACAGATGGCGGTGTAGATATTTACATGTTCATACAGATGGCGGTATAGATATTTCCATGTTCGAACAGATGGCGGTGTAGATATTTCCATGTTCATAGAGATGGCGGTGTAGATATTTCCATGTTTATGCAGATAGCGGTATAGATATTTCCATGTTTATACAGATGGTTGTGTAGATATTTCCATGTTTATAGAGATGGCGGTCTAGATATTTCCATGTTTACAGAGATAGTGGTGTAGTTATTTCCAAGTTTATAGAGACAGCGTTGTAGATATTTCCATGTTTATACAGATAGCGGTGAAGATATTTCCATGTTTATACAGATATCGCTGTAGATATTTCCATGTTTATACAGATAGCAGTGTAGATATTTCCATGTTTATAGAGATAGTGGTGTAGATAATTTCAATTTTATACAGAGAGCAGTGTAGATATTTCAAAGTTCATACAGATAGTGGTGTAGATATTTCCACGTTTATAGAGATGGCGGTTTAGATATTTCCATCTTCATACAGATAGCGGTGTTGATATTTCCATGTTCATCCAGTTAGCGGTGTAGATATTTCCATGTTCATACAGATGGCGGTGTAGATATTTCCATGTTCATACAGATGGCGGTGTAGATATTTCCATGTTTACACAGATAGCGGTGTGGATATTTCCATGTTTATGCAGATAGCAGTGTAGATATTTCAATGTTTATACAGATAGCGGTGCGGATATTTCCATGTTTATTCAGATAGCGGTGCGGATATTTCCATGTTTATACAGATAGTTGGGCAGATATTTCCATGTTTATACAGATAGCGGTGTAGATATTTCCATCTTAATACAGATGGCGGTGTAGATATGTCCATGTTCGTACAGATGGCGGTGTAGATATTTCCATGTTCATACTGATGGCAGTGCAGATATTTCGAAGTTTATAGAGATAGCGCTGTAGATATTTCCATATTTATAGAGAAATCTGTGTAGATATTTCCATGTATATTCAGATAGCTGTGTAGATATTTCCATGTTCATGCAGATAGCGGTGTAGGTATTTCCATGTTCATCCAGATGCCGGTGTACATATATCCATGTTCATACAGATGGCGGTGAAGATATTTCCATGTTCATACAGATGGCGGTGTAGGTATTTCCATGTTCATACAAATGGCGGTGTAGTTACTTCCATGTTCATAGAGATGGTGGTAAAGATATTTCCAGGTTCATACAAATGGCGGTGTAGATATTTCCATGTTCATAGAGATGGCGGTGTAGATATTTCCATGTTTATACAGATAGCAGTGTAGTTATTTCCATGTTTATAGAGATACCAGTGTGGATATTTCCATTGTTATACAGATAGCTGTGTAGATATTTGCATGTTCATACAGATAGCGGTGTAGATATTTCCATGTTCATACAGATAGCGGTGTAGATATTTGTATGTTCATACAGATAGCGGTGTAGATATTTCCATGTTCATACAGATAGCGGTGTAGATATTTCCATGTTCATACAGATAGCGGTGTAGATATTTCCATGTTTATACAGATAGCATTGTAGTTATTTCCATGTTTATAGAGATACCAGTGTGGATATTTCCATTGTTATACAGATAGCTGTGTAGATATTTGCATGTTCATACAGATAGCGGTGTAGATATTTCCATGTTCATACAGATAGCGGTGTAGATATTTGCATGTTCATACAGATAGCGGTGTAGATATTTCCATGTTCATACAGATAGCGGTGTAGATATTTCCATGTTCATACAGATAGCGGTGTAGATATTTTCATGTTCATACAGTTAGCGGTGTAGATATTTCCATGTTCATACAGATGGCGGTGTAGATATTTACATGTTCATACAGATGGCGGTGTAGATATTTCCATGTTCGTACAGATGGCGGTGTAGATATTTCCATGTTCGTACAGATAGCGGTTTAGATATTTCCATGTTCATACTGATAGCGGTGTAGATATTTCCATGTTCATACAGATAACGGTGTAGATATTTCCATGTTCATACAGATAGCGGTGTACATATTTCCATGTTCATACAGTTAGCGGTGTTGATATTTCCATGTTCATACAGATGGCGGTGTAGATATTTACATGTTCATACAGATGGCGGTATAGATATTTCCATGTTCGAACAGATGGCGGTGTAGATATTTCCATGTTCATAGAGATGGCGGTGTAGATATTTCCATGTTTATGCAGATAGCGGTACAGATATTTCCATGTTTATACAGATGGTGGTGTAGATATTTCCATGTTTATAGAGATGGCGGTCTAGATATTTCCATGTTTACAGAGATAGTGGTGTAGTTATTTCCAAGTTTATAGAGACAGCGTTGTAGATATTTCCATGTTTATACAGATAGCGGTGAAGATATTTCCATGTTTATACAGATAGCGGTGTAGATATTTCCATGTTTATACAGATAGCTGTGTAGATATTTCCATCTTTATAGAGATAGTGGTGTAGATAATTTCAATTTTATACAGAGAGCAGGGTAGATATTTCCAAGTTCATACAGATGGCGGTGTAGATATTTCCACGTTTATAGAGATGGCGGTGTAGATATTTCCATGTTCATACAGATAGCGGTGTAGATATTTCCATGTTCATACAGTTAGCGGTGTAGATATTTCCATGTTCATACAGATGGCGGTGTAGATATTTCCATGTTCATACAGATGGCGGTGTAGATATTTACATGTTCATACAGATGGCGGTGTAGATATTTCCATGTTCGTACGGATGGCAGTGTAGATATTTCCATGTTCATACAGGTGGCGGTGTAGATATTTCCGTGTTTATACAGATAGCAGTGTAGTTATTTCCATGTTTATAGAGATAGCAGTGTATATATTTCCATTGATATACAGATAGCTGTGTAGATAGTTGCATGGTCATTCAGATAGCGGTGTAGATATTTCCATTTTCGTACAGATAGAGGTGTATATATTTCCATGTTCATGCAGATAGCGGTGTAGGTATTTCCATGTTCATCCAGATGCCGGTGTACATATATCCATGTTCATACAGATGGCGGTGAAGATATTTCCATGTTCATACAGATGGCGGTGTAGGTATTTCCATGTTCATACAAATGGCGGTGTAGTTACTTCCATGTTCATAGAGATGGTGGTATAGATATTTCCAAGTTCATACAGATAGCGGTGTAGATATTTCCACGTTTATAGAGATGGCGGTGTAGATATTTCCATGTTCATACAGATAGCGGTGTAGATATTTCCATGTTCATCCAGATGGCTGTGTAGATATATCCATGTTCATACAGATGGCGGTGTAGATATTTCCATGTTCATAGAGATAGCCGTGAAGATATTTCTATGTTCCTACAGATAGAGGGGCTGATATTTCCATGTTCATACAA
Organism: Gorilla gorilla gorilla; assembly: GCF_029281585.2. NCBI lineage: Eukaryota > Metazoa > Chordata > Mammalia > Primates > Hominidae > Gorilla > Gorilla gorilla. Next base: position 126,314,701 of record NC_073239.2, read on the forward strand.
ATAGCGGTGCTGATATTTCCATGTTTATACAGGTAGTGGTGTAGATATTTCCATGTTTATACAGGTAGCAGTGTAGATATTTCCATGTTTATACAGATAGCGGTGTGGATATTTCCATGATTATACAGATAGCGGTGTAGATATCTCCATCTTAATACAGATGGCGGTGTAGATATTTATATGTTCATTCCGATGGCGGTGCAGACATTTCCATGTTCATACAGATGGCGGTGTAGATATTTCCATGTTCATACAGATAGCGGTGTAGTTATTTCCATGTGTAAAGAGATAGCTGTGTAGATATTTCCATGTATATGCAGATAGCTGTGTAGATATTTCTATTTTCATGCTGATAGCGGTTTAGATATTTCCATGTTCAAACATATAGCGGTGTAGATATTTCCATGTTCATACAGATAACGTTGTAGATATTTCCATGCTTATACAGATTGCAGTGAAGATGTATGCATGTTTACACAGATAGCGGTGTAGATATTTCCATGTTCATGCAGATAGCGCTGTAGATATTTCCATGTTCATCCAGATGGCTGTGTAGATATATCCATGTTCATACAGAGAGCGGTGTAGATATTTCCATGTTCATACAGATAGAAGTGTAGATATTTCCATGTTCGTACAGATAGCGGTGTAGCTATTTCCATGTTCATGCAGATAGCGGTGTAGATACTTCCATGATCATAGGCATAGCGGTGTAGATATTTCCATGTTCATACAGATAGCGGTGCTGATATTTCCATGTTTATACAGGTAGCGGTGTAGATATTCCCATGTTTATACAGATAGTGGTGTAGATATTTCCTTGTTCATACAGATAGCGGTGTAGCTAATTATATGTTCATACAGATAGCGGTGTAGGTATTTCCACGTTCATAGAGATAGCGGTGTAGATATTTCCATGTTCATACCGATAGCGGTGCTGATATTTCCATGTTTATACAAGTAGCGGTGTAGATATTTCCATGTTTATACAGATAGCGGTGTAGATATCTCCATCTTAATACAGATGGCGGTGTAGATATTTATATGTTCATACAGATGGCGGTGCAGATATTTCCATGTTCATACAGCTGGCGGTGTAGATATTTCCATGTTCCTACAGATAGTGGTGTAGATATTTCCATGTTCATACAGATAGCGGTGTAGCTATTTATATGTTCATACAGATAGCGGTGTAGGTATTTCCACGTTCATAGAGATAGCGGTGTAGCTATTTCCATGTTCATACAGATAGCGGTGCTGATATTTCCATGTTCATCCAGATGGCTGTGTAGATATATCCACGTTCATACAGATGGCGGTGAAGATATTTCCATGTTCATACAGATGGCGGTGTACATATTTCCATGTTCATACATATAGCTGTGTAGGTGTTTCCATGTTCATACAGATAGCGGTGCTGACATTTCCATGTTCATACAGGTAGCGGCGTAGATATTTCCACGTTTATACAGATAGCGGTGTAGATATTTCCATGTTTATACAGATAGCGGTGTAGATATTTCCATGTTTATACAGATAGCGGTGTAGATATCTTCATCTTAATACAGATGGCGGTGTAGATATTTCCATGTTTATACAGATAGCGGTGTCGATATTTCCATGTTTATTCAGATAGCGGTGTAGATATATCCATCTTAATACAGATGGCGGTGTAGATATTTATATGTCCATACAGATGGCCGTGCAGATATTTCCATATTCATACAGATGGCGGTGTAGATATTTCCATGTATATGCAGATAGCTGTGTAGATATTTCTATTTTCATGCAGATAGCGGTTTAGATATTTCCATGTTCAAACAGATAGCGGTGTAGATATTTCCATGTTCATACAGATAGCGGTGTAGGTATTTCCATGTTTATACAGATAGCGGTGAAACGTATGCATGTTTACACAGATAGCGGTGTAGATATTTCCATGTTCATCCAGATGGCTGTGTAGACATATCCATGTTCATACAGATGGCGGTGAAGGTATTTCCATGTTCATACAGATAGCGGTGTAGATATTTCCATGTTCATACAGATAGCGGTGTAGATATTTCCATGTTCATCCAGATGGCTGTGTAGATATATCCATGTTCATACAGATGGCGGTGAAGAAATTTCCATGTCCATACAGATAGCGGTGTAGCTATTTCCATGTTCATACAGATAGCGGTGTATGTATTTCCAAGTTCATACAGATAGCGGTGTAGATATTTCCATGTTCATACAGATAGTGGTGTAGATATTTCCATGTTCATCCAGATGGCTGTGTAGATATATCCATGTTCATACAGATGGCGGTGTAGATATTTCCATGTTCATAGAGATAGCTGTGTAGATATTTCCATGTTCATACAGATAGAGGGGCTGATATTTCCATGTTCATACAGAGAGCGGTGCTGATATTTCCACGTTTACACAGGTAGTGGAGTAGATATTTCCATGTTTATACAGATAGCGGTGTAGATATTTCCATGTTTATACAGATAGCGGTGTAGATATTTCCATGTTTATACAGATGGCTGTGTAGATATATCCATCTTAATACAGATGGCGAGGTAGATATTTATATGTCCATACAGATGGCCGTGCAGATATTTCCATGTTCATACAGATGGCGGTGTAGATATTTCCATGTTCATACAGATAGCGGTGTAGTTATTTCCATCTGTAAAGAGGTAGCTGTGTAGATATTTCCATGTATATGCAGATAGTTGTGTAGATATTTCCATTTTCTTGCAGATAGCGGTTTAGATATTTCCATGTTCAAACAGATTGCGGTGTAGATGTTTCCATGTTCATACAGATAGCGGTGTAGATATTTCCATGTTTATTCAGATAGCTTTGAAGATGTATGCAAGTTTACACAGATAGCGGTGAAGATATTTCCATGTTCATACAGATAGCGGTGTAGATATTTAAATGTTCATCCAGATGGCTGTGTAGATATATCCATGTTCATACAGATAGCGGTGTAGATATTTCCATGTTCATACAGATAGCGGTGTAGATATTTCCATGTTCATCCATATGGCTGTGTAGATATATCCATTTTCATACAGATGGCGGTGAAGATATTTCCATGTTCATACAGATAGCGGTGTAGATATTTCCATGTTCATACAGATAGTGGTGTAGATATTTCCATGTTCATACAGATAGCGGTGTAGCTATTTCCATGTTCATACAGATAGCCTTGTAGATATTTCCATGTTCATCCAGATGGCTGTGTAGATATATCCATGTTCATACAGATGGCGGTGAAGATATTTCCATGCTCATATGGATAGTGGTGTAGATATTTCCATCTTCATACATATAGTGGTGTAGATATTTCCATGTTCATACAGATAGAGGGGCTGATATTTCCATGTTCATACAGATAGCGGTGCTGATATTTACATGTTTATACAGGTAGCGGTGTAGATATTTCCATGTTTCTACAGATAGCGGTGTAGATATTTCCATGTTTATACAGATAGCGGTGTAGATTTCTCCATCTTAATACAGATTTCGGTGCAGATATTTATATGTTCATACAGATGGCCGTGCAGATATTTCCATGTTTTACAGATGGCGGTGTAGATATTTCCATGTTCATACAGATAGCTGTGCTGATATTTCCATGTTTATATAGGTAGCGGTGTGGATATTTCCATGTTTATACAGATAGCAGTGTGGATATTTCCATGTTTATACAGATAGCGGTGTAGATATTTCCAGGTTTATACAAATAGCGGTGTAGATATCTCGATCTTAATACAGATGGCGGTGTAGATATTTATAAGTTCATACAGATGGCGGTGCAGATATTTCCATGTTCATACAGATGGCGGTGTAGCTATTTCCATGTTCATACAGATAGCGGTGTAGCTATTTCCATGTTCATGCAGATAGCGGTGTAGATATTTCCATGTTCATCCATATGGCTGTGTAGATATATCCATGTTCATACAGATGGCAGTGAAGATATTTCCATGTTCATACAGAAAGTGGTGTAGATATTTCCATGTTCATTCAGATAGTGTTGTAGATATTTCCATGTTCATACAGATGGCGGTGTAGCTATTTCCATGTTCATACAGATAGCGGTGTAGATATTTCCATGTTCATCCAGATGGCTGTGTAGATATATCCATGTTCATACAGATGGCGGTGAAGATATTTCCATGTTCATACGGATAGCGGTGTAGATATTTCCATGTTCATACAGATAGTGGTGTAGATATTTCCATGTTCATACAGATAGAGGGGCTGATATTTCCATGTTCATACAGATAGCGGTGCTGATATTTCCACGTTTATACAGGTAGCGGTGTAGATATTTCCATGTTTATACAGATAGTGGTGTAGATATTTCCATGTTTATACAGACAGCAGTGTAGATATTTCCATGTTTATACTGATAGCGGTGTAGATATCTCCATCTTAATACACATGGCGGTGTAGATATTTATATGTTCATACTGATGGCGCTGCAGATATTTCCATGTTCATACAGACGGCGGTGTAGATATTTCCATGTTCATACAGATAGCGGTGTACTTATTTCCATGTGTAAAGAGATAGCTGTGTAGATATTTCCATGTATATGCAGATAGCTGAGTAGATATTTCCATTTTCTGGCAGATAGCGGTTTAGATATTTCCATGTTCAAACAGATAGCGGTGTAGATATTTCCATGTTCATACAGATAGCGGTGTAGATATTTCCATGTTTATACAGATAGCGGTGAAGGTGTATGCAAGTTTACACAGATAGCGGTGAAGATATTTCCATGTTCATACAGATAGAGGTGTAGATATTTAAATGTTCATCCAGATGGCTGTGTAGATATATCCATGTTCATACAGATAGCGGTGTAGATATTTCCATGTTCATACAGATAGTGGTGTAGATATTTCCATGTTCATACAGATAGCGGTGTAGCTATTTCCATGTTCATACAGATAGCGGTGTAGATATTTCCATGTTCATACAGATAGCGGTGTAGCTATTTCCATGTTCGTACAGATAGCGGTGTAGATATTTCCATGTTCATCCAGATGGCTGTGTAGATATATCCATGTTCATACAGATGGCGGTGAAGATATTTCCATGCTCATATGGAATGCGGTGTAGATATTTCCATGTTCATACATATAGTGGTGTAGATATTTCCATGTTCATACAGATAGAGGGGCTGATATTTCCATGTTCATACAGATAGCGGTGCTGATATTTACATGTTTATACAGGTAGCGGTGTAGATATTTCCATGTTTATTCAGATAGCGGTGTAGATATTTCCATGTTTATACAGATAGCGGTGTAGATATTTGCATGTTTATACAGATAGCGGTGTAGATTTCTCCATCTTAATACAGATGGCGGTGAAGATATTTATATGTTCATACAGATGGTCGTGCAGATATTTCCATGTTCATACAGATGGCGGTGTAGATATTTCCATGTTCATACAGATAGCGGTGCTGATATTTCCATGTTTATATAGGTAGCGGTGTGGATATTTCCATGTTTATACAGATAGCAGTGTGGATATTTCCATGTTTATACAGATAGCGGTGTAGATATTTCCAGGTTTATACAGATAGCGGTGTAGATATCTCGATATTAATACTGATGGCGGTGTAGATATTTATATGTTCATACAGATGGCGGTGCAGATATTTCCATGTTCATACAGATGTCGGTGTAGCTATTTCCATGTTCATACAGATAGCGGAGTAGCTATTTCCATGTTCATGCAGATAGCGGTGTAGATATTTCCATGTTCATCCATATGGCTGTGTAGATATATCCATTTTCATTCAGATGGCGGTGAAGATATTTCCATGTTCATACAGATAGCGGTGTAGATATTTCCATGTTCATACAGATAGCGGTGTAGATATTTCCATGTTTATACAGATAGCGGTGAAGGTGTATGCAAGTTTACACGGATAGCGGTGAAGATATTTCCATGTCCATACAGATAGCGGTGTAGATATTTAAATGTTCATCCAGATGGCTGTGTAGATATATCCATGTTCATACAGATAGCGGTGTAGATATTTCCATGTTCATACAGATAGCGGTGTAGATATTTCCATGTTCATACAGATAGCGGTGTAGCTATTTCCATGTTCATACAGATAGCGGTGTAGATATTTCCATGTTCGTACAGATAGCGGTGTAGATATTTCCAAGTTCATACAGATAGCGGTGCTGATATTTCCATGTTTATACAGGTAGCGGTGTGGATATTTCCATGTTTATACAGATAGCGGTGTGGATATTTCCATGTTTATACAGATAGCGGTGTAGATATTTCCAGGTTTATACAGATAGCGGTGTAGATATCTCCATCTTAATACAGATGGCGGTGTAGATATTTGTATGTTCATACAGATGGCGGTGCAGATATTTCCATGTTCATACAGATGGCGGTGTAGCTATTTCCATGTTCACGCAGATAGCGGTGTAGATATTTCCATGTTCATCCATATGGCTGTGTTGATATATCCATGTTCATACAGATGGCGGTGAAGATATTTCCATGTTCATACAGAAAGCGGTGTAGATATTTCCATGTTGATACAGATAGTGGTGTAGATATTTCCATGTCCATACAGATAGAGGGGCTGATATTTCCATGTTCATACAGAGAGCGGTGCTGATATTTCCACGTTTACACAGGTAGCGGAGTAGATATTTCCAGGTTTCTACAGATAGCGGTGTAGATATTTCCATGTTTATACAGATAGCGGTGTAGATTTCTCCATCTTAATACAGATTTCGGTGCAGATATTTATATGTTCATACAGATGGCCGTGCAGATATTTCCATGTTTTACAGATGGCGGTGTAGATATTTCCATGTTCATACAGATAGCTGTGCTGATATTTCCATGTTTATATAGGTAGCGGTGTGGATATTTCCATGTTTATACAGATAGCAGTGTGGATATTTCCATGTTTATACAGATAGCGGTGTAGATATTTCCAGGTTTATACAAATAGCGGTGTAGATATCTCGATCTTAATACAGATGGCGGTGTAGATATTTATAAGTTCATACAGATGGCGGTGCAGATATTTCTATGTTCATACAGATGGCGGTGTAGCTATTTCCATGTTCATACAGATAGCGGTGTAGCTATTTCCATGTTCATGCAGATAGCGGTGTAGATATTTCCATGTTCATCCATATGGCTGTGTAGATATATCCATGTTCATACAGATGGCAGTGAAGATATTTCCATGTTCATACAGAAAGTGGTGTAGATATTTCCATGTTCATTCAGATAGTGTTGTAGATATTTCCATGTTCATACCGATGGCGGTGTAGCTATTTCCATGTTCATACAGATAGCGGTGTAGATATTTCCAAGTTCATCCAGATGGCTGTGTAGATATATCCATGTTCATACAGATGGCGGTGAAGATATTTCCATGTTCATACGGATAGCGGTGTAGATATTTCCATGTTCATACAGATAGTGGTGTAGATATTTCCATGTTCATACAGATAGAGGGGCTGATATTTCCATGTTCATACAGATAGCGGTGCTGATATTTCCACGTTTATACAGGTAGCGGTGTAGATATTTCCATGTTTATACAGATAGCGGTGTAGATATTTCCATGTTTATACAGACAGCAGTGTAGATATTTCCATGTTTATACTGATAGCGGTGTAGATATCTCCATCTTAATACACATGGCGGTGTAGATATTTATATGTTCATACTGATGGCGGTGCAGATATTTCCATGTTCATACAGACGGCGGTGTAGATATTTCCATGTTCATACAGATAGCGGAGTAGTTATTTCCATGTGTAAAGAGATAGCTGTGTAGATATTTCCATGTATATGCAGATAGCTGAGTAGATATTTCCATTTTCTGGCAGATAGCGGTTTAGATATTTCCATGTTCAAACAGATAGCGGTGTAGATATTTCCATGTTCATACAGATAGCGGTGTAGATATTTCCATGTTTATACAGATAGCGGTGAAGGTGTATGCAAGTTTACACAGATAGCAGTGAAGATATTTCCATGTTCATACAGATAGCGGTGTAGATATTTAAATGTTCATCCAGATGGCTGTGTAGATATATCCATGTTCATACAGATAGCGGTGTAGATATTTCCATGTTCATACAGATAGTGGTGTAGATATTTCCATGTTCATACAGATAGCGGTGTAGCTATTTCCATGTTCATACAGATAGCGGTGTAGATATTTCCATGTTCGTACAGATAGCGGTGTAGATATTTCCAAGTTCATACAGATAGCGGTGCTGATATTTCTATGTTTATACAGGTAGCGGTGTGGATATTTCCATGTTTATACAGATAGCGGTGTGGATATTTCCATGTTTATACTGATAGCGGTGTAGATATTTCCAGGTTTATACAGATAGCGGTGTAGATATCTCCATCTTAATACAGATGGCGGTGTAGATATTTGTATGTTCATACAGATGGCGGTGCAGATATTTCCATGTTCATACAGATGGCGGTGTAGCTATTTCCATGTTCACGCAGATAGCGGTGTAGATATTTCTATGTTCATCCATATGGCTGTGTATACATATCCATTTTCATACAGATGGTGGTGAAGATATTTCCATGTTCTTACAGATAGCGGTGTAGATATTTCCATGTTTATACAGATAGTGCTGTAGATATTTCCATGTTCATACAGATAGCGGTGTAGCTATTTCCATGTTCATACAGATAGCCGTGTAGATATTTCCATGTTCATCCAGATGGCTGTGTAGATATATCCATGTTCATACAGATGGCGGTGAAGATATTTCCATGCTCATATGGATTGCGGTGTAGATATTTCCATGTTCATACATATAGTGGTGTAGATATTTCCATGTTCATACAGATAGAGGGGCTGATATTTCCATGTTCATACAGATAGCGGTGCTGATATTTACAAGTTTATACAGGTAGCGGTGTAGATATTTCCATGTTTATACAGATAGCGGTGTAGATATTTCCATGTTCATAGAGATAGCTGTGTAGATATTTCCATGTTTATACAGATAGCGGTGTATATTTCTCCATCTTAATACAGATGGCGGTGTAGATATTTATATGTTCATACAGATGGTCGTGCAGATATTTCCATGTTCATACAGATGGCGGTGTAGATATTTCCATGTTCATACAGTTAGCGGTGCTGATATTTCCATGTTTATATAGGTAGCGGTGTGGATATTTCCATGTTTATACAGATAGCAGTGTGGATATTTCCATGTTTATACAGATAGCGGTGTAGATATTTCCAGGTTTATACAGATAGCAGTGTAGATATCTCGATCTTAATACTGATGGCGGTGTAGATATTTATATGTTCATACAGATGGCGGTGCAGATATTTCCATGTTCATACAGATGGCGGTGTAGCTATTTCCATGTTCATACAGATAGCGGTGTAGCTATTTCCATGTTCATGCAGATAGCGGTGTAGATATTTCCATGTTCATCCATATGGCTGTGTTGATATATCCATGTTCATACAGATGGCGGTGAAGATATTTCCATGTTCATACAGAAAGCGGTGTAGATATTTCCATGTTCATACAGATAGTGGTGTAGATATTTCCATGTCCATACAGATAGAGGGGCTGATATTTCCATGTTCATACAGAGAGCGGTGCTGATATTTCCACGTTTACACAGGTAGCGGAGTAGATATTTCCATGTTTATACAGATAGCGGTGTAGATATTTCCATGTTTATACAGACAGCGGTGTAGATATTTCCATGTTTATACAGATAGCGGTGTAGATATATCCATCTTAATACAGATGGCGGTGTAGATATTTATATGTCCATACAGATGGCCGTGCAGATATTTCCATGTTCATACAGATGGCGGTGTAGATATTTCCATGTTCATACAGATAGCGGTGTAGTTATTTCCATGTGTAAAGAGATAGCTGTGTAGATATTTCCATGTATATGCAGATAGCTGTGTAGATATTTCCATTTTCTTGCAGATAGCGGTTTAGATATTTCCATGTTCAAACAGATTGCGGTGTAGAGGTTTCCATGTTCATACAGATAGAGGTGTAGATATTTCCATGTTTATTCAGATAGCGTTGAAGATGTATGCAAGTTTACACAGATAGCGGTGAAGATATTTCCATGTTCATACAGATAGCGGTGTAGCTATTTCCATGTTCGTACAGATAGCGGTGTAGATATTTGCATGTTCATACAGATAGCGGTGCTGATATTTCCATGTTTATACAGGTAGCGGTGTGGATATTTCCATGTTTATACAGATAGCGGTGTGGATATTTCCATGTTTATACAGATAGCGGTGTAGATATTTCCAGGTTTATACAGATAGCGGTGTAGATATCTCCATCTTAATACAGATGGCGGTGTAGATATTTATATGTTCATACAGATGGCGGTGCAGATATTTCCATGTTCATACAGATGGCGGTGTAGCTATTTCCATGTTCATACAGATAGCGGTGTAGCTATTTCCATGTTCATACAGATAGCGGTGTAGATATTTCCATGTTCATCCATATGGCTGTGTAGATATATCCATTTTCATACAGATGGCGGTGAAGATATTTCCATGTTCATACAGATAGCGGTGTAGATATTTCTATGTTCATACAGATAGTGGTGTAGATATTTCCATGTTCATACAGATAGCGGTGTAGCTATTTCCATGTTCATACAGATAGCCTTGTAGATATTTCCATGTTCATCCAGATGGCTGTGTAGATATATCCATGTTCATACAGATGGCGGTGAAGATATTTCCATGCTCATATGGATAGTGGTGTAGATATTTCCATGTTCATACATATAGTGGTGTAGATATTTCCATGTTCATACAGATAGCGGTGCAGATATTTCCATGTTCATCCAGATGGGTGTGTAGACGTATCTATGTTCATACAGATGGCGGTGAAGATAATTCCATGTTCATACAGATAGCGGTGTAGATATTTCAATGTTCGTACAGATAGTGGTGTAGATATTTCCATGTTCATACAGATAGAGGGGCTGATATTTCCATCTTCCTACAGATAGCGGTGCTGATATTTCCATGTTTATACACATAGCGGTGTGGATATTTCCATGTTTATACAGATAGCGGTGTAGATATTTCCATGTTTATACAGATAGCGGTGTAGATATTTCCATATTTATACAGATAGCGGTGTAGATATCTCCATCTTAAAACAGTTCGCGGTGTAGATATTTATATGTTCATACAGATGGTTGTGCATATATTTCCATGTTCTTACAGATGGCGGTGTAGATATTTCCATGTTCATACAGATAGCGGTGTAGTTATTTCCATGTGTAAAGAGATAGCTGTGTAGATATTTCCATGTATATGCAGATAGCTGTGAAGATATTTCCATTTTCATGCTGATAGCGGTTTAGATATTTCCATGTTCAAACAGATAGCGGTGTAGATATTTCCACGTTCATACAGAAAGCGGTGTTGATATTTCCGTGCTTATACAGATTGCGGTGAAGATGTATGCTTCTTTACACAGATAGCGGTGTAGATATTTCCATGTTCATGCAGATAGCGGTGTAGATATTTCCATGTTCATCCAGATGGCTTTGTAGATATATCCATGTTCATACAGATACCGGTGTAGATATTTCCATGTTTATACAGATAGTGGTGTAGATATTTCCATGTTCATACAGATAGCGGTGTAGCTATTTGTATGTTCATACAGATAGCGGTGTAGGTATTTCCACGTTCATAGAGATAGCGGTGTAGATCTTTCCATGTTCATACAGATAGCGGTGCTGATATTTCCATGTTTATACAGGTAGCGGTGTAGATATTTCCATGTTTATTCAGATAGCGGTGTAGATATCTCCATCTTAATACAGATGGCGGTGCTGTTATTTCCATGTTCATCCAGATGGCTGTGTAGATATATCCATGTTCATACAGATGGCGGTGAAGATATTTCCATGTTCATACAGATGGCGCTGTACATATTTCCATGTTCATACATATAGCTGTGTAGGTGTTTCCATGTTCATACAGATAGCGGTGCTGATATTTCCATGTTCATACAGGTAGAGGCATAGATATTTCCATGTTTATACAGATAGCGGTGTAGATATTTCCATGTTTATACAGATAGCGGTGTCGATATTTCCAGGTTTATGCGGATAGCGGTGAAGATGTATGCATGTTTACACAGATTGCGGTGTAGATATTTCCATGTTCATACAGATCGCGGTGTAGATATTTCCATGTTCATATAGATAGAGGTGTAGATATTTCCATGTTCATACAGATGGATGTGTAGATATATCCATGTTCATACAGATGGCGGTCAAGATATTTCCATGTTCACACATAGCGGTGTAGATATTTCCATGTTCATAGAGATAGCGGTGCTGATATTTCCATGTTCATACCGAGAGCGGTGCTGATATTTCCATGTTTATACAGGTAGCGGTGTAGATATTTCCATGTTTATACAGAGAGCGGTGTAGATATTTCCATGTTTATACAGATAGCGGTGTTGATATTTATATGTTTATACAGGTAGCGGTGTAGATATCTCCTTCTTAATACAGATGGCGGTGTAGATATTTATATGTTCATACAGATGGCGGTGCAGATATTTCCATGTTCATACAGATGGCGGTGTAGATACTTCCATGTTAATAGAGATAGCGGTGTAGTTATTTCCATGTGTAAAGAGATAGCTGTGTAGATATTTCCATGTATATGCAGATAGCTGTGTAGATATTTCCATTTTCATGCATACAGCGGTGTAGATATTTCCATGTTCAAACAGATAGCGGTGTAGATATTTACATGTTCATACAGATAGCGGTGTAGATATTTCCATGTTCATGCAGATAGCGGTGTAGGTATTTCCATGTACATACAGATAGCGGTGTAGATATTTCCATCTTCATACAGATAGCGGTGCTGATATTTCCATGTTTATACAGGTAGCGGTGTAGATATTTCCATGTTTATACAGATAGCAGTGTAGATATTTCCATGTTTATAAAGATAGCGGTGTAGATATTTCCAAGTTTATACAGATAGCGGTGTAGATATCTCCATCTTAATACAGATGGCCGTGTAGATATTTATATGTTCATACAGATGGCGGTGCAGATATTTCCATGTTCATACAGATGGCGGTGTAGATATTTCCATGTTCATACAGATAGCGGTGTAGTAATTTCCATGTGTAAAGGGATAGCTGTGTAGATATTTCCATGTATATGCAGATAGCAGTGTAGATATTTCCATTTTCATGCAGATAGCGGTGAAGATATTTCCATGTTCAAACAGATTGCGGTGTAGATATTTCCACGTTCATACAGAAAGCGGTGTTGATATTTCCATGCTTATACAGATTGCGGTGAAGATGTATGCTTCTTTACACAGATAGCGGTGTAGATATTTCCATGTTCATGCAGATAGCGGTGTAGATATTTCCATGTTCATCCAGATGGCTGTGTAGATATATCCATGTTCATACAGATAGCGGTGTAGATATTTCCATGTTTATACAGATAGCGGTGAAGATGTATGCATGTTTACACAGATTGCGGTGTAGATATTTCCATGTTCATACAGATCGCGGTGTAGATATTTCCATGATCATTCAGATGGCTGTGTAGACATATCCATGTTCATACAGATGGCGGTGAAGATATTTCCATGTTCATACAGATAGCGGTGTAGATATTTCCATGTTCATACAGATAGCGGTGTAGATATTTCCATGTTCATACAGATGGCTGTGTAGACATATCCATGTTCATACAGATGGCGGTGAAGATATTTCCATGTTCATACAGATAGCGGTGTAGATATTTCCATGTTCATAGAGATAGCGGTGCTGATATTTCCATGTTCATACCGAGAGCGGTGCTGATATTTCCATGTTTATACAGGTAGCGGTGTAGATATTTCCATGTTTATACAGATAGCGGTGTAGATATTTCTATGTTTATACAGATAGCGGTGTTGATATTTATATGTTTATACAGATAGCGGTGTAGATATCTCCTTCTTAATACAGATGGCGGTGTAGATATTTATATGTTCATACAGATGGTGGTGCAGATATTTCCATGTTCATACAGATGGCGGTGTAGATACTTCCATGTTAATAGAGATTGCGGTGTAGTTATTTCCATGTATAAAGAGATAGCTGTGTAGATATTTCCATGTATATGCAGATAGCAGTGTAGATATTTCCATTTTCATGCAGATAGCGGTGTAGATATTTCCATGTTCAAACAGATAGCGGTGTAGCTATTTCCATGTTCATAGAGATAGCGGTGTAGATATTTCCGTGTTCATACAGATAGCGGTGCTGATATTTCCATGTTTATACAGCTAGCGGTGTAGATATTTCCATGTTTATACAGATAGCGGTGTAGATATTTCCATGTTTATACAGGTAGCGGTGTAGATATTTCCATGTTTATACATATAGCGGTGTAGATATCTCCATCTTAATATAGATTGGGGTGTAGATATTTATATCTTCATACATATGTCGGTGCAGATATTTCCATGTTCATACAGATGGCAGTGTAGATATTTCCATGTATATAGAGATAGCGCTGTAGTTATTTCCATGTGTAAAGAGATAGCTTTGTAGATATTTCCATGTATATGCAGATCGCTGGGTAGATATTTCCATTTTCATGCAGATAGCGGTGTAGATATTTCCATGTTCAGATAGCGGTGTAGATATTTCCATGTTCATGCAGGTAGCAGTGTAGATATTTCCATGTTTATACAGATAGCGGTGAAGATGTATGCATGTTTATACAGATAGCGGTGTAGATATTTCCATGTTCATCCAGATGGCTGTGTTGACATATCCATGTTCATACAGACGGCGGTGAAGATATTTCCATGTTCATACAGATAGCGGGGTAGTTATATCCGTGTGTAAAGAGATAGCTGTGTAGATATTTCCATGTATATGCAGATAGCTGTGTAGATATTTCCATTTTCATGCAGATAGCGTTTTAGATATTTCCATGTTCAAACAGATAGCAGTGTAGATATTTCCATGTTCATAGAGAGAGCGGTGTAGATATTTCCATGTTCATAGAGATAGCGGTGTAGATATTTCCATGTTTATACAGATAGTGGTGAAGATGTATGCATGTTTACACAGATAGCGGTGTAGATATTTCCATGTTCATACAGATAGCGGTGTAGATATTTCCATGTTCATCCAGATGGCTGAGTAGACATATCCATGTTCATACAGATGGCGGTGAAGATATTTCCATGTTCATACAGATAGCGGTGTAGATATTTCCATGTTCATCCAGATGGCTGTGTAGTTATATCCTTGTTCATACAGATAGCGGTGTAGATATTTCCATGTTCATACAGATAGTGGTGTAGATATTTCCATGCTCATACAGATAGCGGTGTAGATAATTCCGTGTTCATACAGATAGCGGTGTAGATATTTCCATGTTCATATAGGTAGCGGTGTAGATATTTCCATGTTCATACAGATAGCGGTGCTGATATTTCCATGTTTATACAGGCAGCGGCGTAGATATTTCCATGATTATACAGATAGCGGTGAAGATATCTCCTTCTTAATACAGATGGCGGTGTAGATATTTATATGTTCATACAGATGGCGGTGCAGATATTTCCATGTTCATACAGATGGTGGTGTAGATATTTCCATGTTTATAAATATAGCGGTGTAGATATTTCCGTGTGTAAAGAGATAGCTGTGTATATATTTCCGTGTATATGCAGATAGCTTTGTAGATATTTCCATTTTCATGCAGTTAGCGGTGTAGATATTTACATGTTCAAACAGATAGCGGTGTAGGTATTTCCATGTTCATTCAGATAGCTTTGTAGATATTTCCATGTTCATACAGATAGCAGTGTAGATATTTCCATGTTCATACAGATAGTGGTGTAGATATTTCCATGTTCATACAGATAGCGGTGCTGATATTTCCATGTTTATACAGGTAGCGGTGTAGATATTTCCATGTTTATACAGATAGCAGTGTAGATATTTCCATGTTTATACAGATAGCGGTGTAGATATTTCCATGTTTATTCAGATAGCGGTATAGATATCTCCATCTTAATACAGATGTTGGTGTAGATATTTATATGTTCATACAGATGGCGGTGCAGATATTTCCATGTTCATACAGATGGCGGTGTAGATATTTCCATGTTCAGATAGCGGTGTAGATATTTCCATGTTCATACAGATAGCGGTGTAGATATTTCCATGTTCATACAGATAGCGGTGTAGATATTTCCATCTTCATGCAGGTAGCGGTGTAGATTTTTCTATGTTCATACAGATAGCGGTATAGATATTTCCATGTTTATACAGATAGCGGTGTAGTTATTTCCATGTGTAAAGAAATAGCTCTGTAGATATTTCCATGTATATGCAGATAGCTGTGTGGATATTTGCATTTTCATGCAGATAGCGGTTTAGATATTTCCATGTTCAAACAGATAGCGGTGTAGATATTTCCATGTTCATAGAGATAGCGGTGTAGATATTTCCATGTTCATACAGATAGAGGGGCTGATATTTCCATGTTCATACAGATAGCGGTGCTATTTCCATATTTATACAGGTAGCGGTTTAGATATTTCCATGTTTATACAGGTAGCAGTGTAGATATTTCCATGTTTATACAGAGAGCGGTGTAGATATATCCATGTTTATACAGATAGCGGTGTAGATATATCCATGTTCATACTGATGGCGGTGAAGTTATTTCCATGTTCATACAGATAGCGGTGTAGATATTTCCATGTTCATACAGATAGCGGTGTAGATATTTCCATGTTCATACAGATAGCGGTGCTGATATTTCCATGTTTATACAGGTAGCGGTGTAGATATTTCCATGTTTATACAGATAGCGGTGTAGATATTTCCATGTTCATACAGATAGAGGGGCTGTTATTTCCATGTTCATACAGATAGCGGTGCTATTTCCATGTTTATACAGGCAGCGGTTTAGATATTTCCATGTTTATACAGGCAGCAGTGTACATATTTCCATGTTTATACAGATAGCGGTGTAGATATTTCCATGTTCATACAGATAGAGGGGCTGATATTTCCATGTTAATACAGATAGCGGTGCTATTTCCATGTTTATACAGGTAGCGGTTTTGATATTTCCATGTTTATACAGGTAGCAGTGTAGATATTTCCAAGTTTATACAGGTAGCGGTGTGGATATTTCCAAGTTTATACTGATAGCGGTGAAGATATCTCCATCTTAAAGCAGATGGCGGTGTAGATATTTAAATGTTCATACAGATGGCCTTGCAGATATTTCCATGTTCATACAGATGGCGCTGTAGATATTTCCATGTTTATAGAGATAGTGGTGCAGGTATTTCCATGTGTATAGAGATAGCTTTGTAGATATTTCCATGTATATGCAGATAGCTGTGTAGATATTTCTATTTTCATGAAGATAGGGGTTTAGATATTTCCATGTTCAAACAGATAGCGGTGTAGATATTTCCATGTTCATACAGATCGCGGTGTAGATATTTCCATGTTCATCCAGATGGCTGTGTAGACATATCCATGTTCATACAGATGGCGGTGAAGATATTTCCATGTTCATACAGACAGCGATATAGATATTTCCATGTTCATACAGATAGCGGTGTAGATATTTCCATGTTCATACAGATGGCTGTGTAGATATATCCATGTTCATACAGATGACGGTGAAAATATTTCCATGTTCATACAGATAGCGGTGTTGATATTTCCATGTTCATACAGATAGCGGTGTAGATATTTCCATGTTCATACCGATAGCGGTGCTGATATTTCCATGTTTATACAGGTAGCGGTGTAGATATTTCCATGTTTATACAGATAGCGGTGTAGAAATTTCCATGTTTATACAGATAGAGGTATAGATATTTCCATGTTTATACAGATAGCGGTGTAGATATCTCCTTCTTAATACAGATGGCGGTGTAGATGTTTATATGTTCATACAGATGGCGGTGCAGATATTTCCATGTGCATACAGATGGCGGTGTAGATATTTCCAAGTTTATAGGGATAGCGGCGTAGTTATTTCCATGTGTAAAGAGGTAGCTGTGTAGATATTTCCATGTATATGCAGATAGCTGTGTAGATATTTCCATTTTCATGCAGATAGCGGTGTAGATATTTCCATGTTCAAACAGATAGCGGTGTAGATATTTCCATGTTTATACAGATAGCGGTGAAGATGTATGCAAGTTTACACACATAGTGGTGTAGATATTTCCATGTTCATACAGATAGCGGTGTAGATATTTCCATGTTCATCCAGATGGCTGTGTAGATATATCCATGTTCATACTGATAGCGGTGTAGATATTTCCATGTTCATACAGATAGTGGTGTAGATATTTCCATGTTCATACAGATAGCGGTGTAGCTATTTCCATGTTCATACAGATAGCGGTGTAGATATTTCCATCTTCATACACATAGCGGTGTAGATATTTCCATGTTCATACAGATAGCTGTGCTGATATTTCCATGTTTATACAGGTAGCGGTGTAGATATTTCCATGTTCATCCTGCTGGCTGTGTACATATATCCATGTTCAAACAGATGGCGTTGTAGATATTTCCATGTTCATACGGATAGCAGTGTAGATATTTCCATGTTCATACATATAGCGGTGTAGGTATTTCCATGTTCATACAGATAGAGGGGCTGATATTTCCATGTTCACACAGATAGCGGTGCTGATATTTCCATGTTTATACAGGTAGCGGTGTAGATATTTCCATGTTCATACAGATAGCTGTGTAGCTATTTCCATGTTCATACAGATAGCGGTGTAGCTATTTCCATGTTCATACAGATAGCGTTGTAGATATTTCCATGTTCATCCAGATGGCTGTGTAGATATATCCATGTTCACACAGATGGCGTTGTAGATATTTCCATGTTCATACGGATAGCGGTGTAGATATTTCCATGTTCATACAGATAGCGGTGTAGGTATTTCCATGTTCATACAGATAGAGGGGCTGATATTTCCATGTTCATACAGATAGCGGTGCTGATATATCCATGTTTATACAGGTAGCGGTGTAGATATTTCCATGTTTATACAGATAGCGGTTTAGTTATTTCCATGTTTATACAGATAGCGGTGTAGATATTTCCATGTTTATACTGATAGCGGTGTAGATATCCCCATCTTAATACAGATGGCCGTGTAGATATTTATATGTTCATAAAGATGGCGGTGCAGATATTTCCATGTTCATACAGATGGCGGTGTAGATATTTCCATGTACATACAGATAGCGGTGTAGTTATTTCCATGTGTAAAGAGATAGCTGTGTAGATATTTCCATGTATATGCAGATAGCTCTGTAGATATTTCCATTTTCATGCAGATAGCGGTGTAGATATTTCCATGTTCAAACAGATAGCGGTGTAGATATTTCCATGTTTATACAGATAGCGGTGAAGATGTATGCAAGTTTACACACATAGTGGTGTAGATATTTCCATGTTCATACAGATAGCGGTGTAGATATTTCCATGTTCATCCAGATGGCTGTGTAGATATATCCATGTTCATACAGATAGCGGTGTAGATATTTCCATGTTCATACAGATAGTGGTGTAGATATTTCCATGTTCATACAGATAGCGGTGTAGCTATTTCAATGTTCATACAGATAGCGGTGTAGATATTTCCATCTTCATACACATAGCGGTGTAGATATTTCCATGTTCATACAGATAGCTGTGCTGATATTTCCATGTTTATACAGGTAGCGGTGTAGATATTTCCATGTTCATACAGATAGCTGTGTAGCTATTTCCATGTTCATACAGATAGTGGTGTAGATATTTCCATGTTCATCCAGATGGCTGTACAGATATATCCATGTTCATACAGATGGCGGTGAAGATAATTCCATGTTCATACAGATAGCGGTGTAGATATTTCCATGTTCATACAGATAGTGGTGTAGATATTTCCATGTTCATACAGATAGCGGTGTAGCTATTTCCATGTTCATACAGATAGCGGTGTAGATATTTCCATGTTCATCCAGATGGCTGTGTAGATATATCCATGTTCAAACAGATGGCGTTGTAGATATTTCCATGTTCATACGGATAGCGGTGTAGATATTTCCATGTTCATACACATAGCGGTGTAGGTATTTCCATGTTCATACAGATAGAGGGGCTGATATTTCCATGTTCATACAGATAGCGGTGCTGATGTTTTCATGTTTATACAGGTAGCGGTGTAGATATTTCCATGTTTATACAGATAGCGGTGTAGTTATTTCCATGTTTATACAGATAGCGGTGTAGAAATTTCCATGTTTATACTGATAGCGGTGTAGATATCTCCATCTTAATACAGATGGCCGTGTAGATATTTATATGTTCATACAGATGGCGGTGCAGATATTTCCATGTTCATACAGATGGCGGTGTAGATATTTCCATGTTCATACAGATAGCGGTGTAGTTATTTCCATGTGTAAAGAGATAGCTGTGTAGATATTTCCATGTATATGCAGATAGCTCTGTAGATATTTCCATTTTCATGCAGATAGCGGTGTAGATATTTCCATGTTCAAACAGATAGCGGTGTAGACATTTCCATGTTCATTCAGATAGCGGTGAAGATATTTCCATGTTTATACAGATTGCGGTGAAGATGTATGCATATTTACACAGATAGCGGTGTAGATATTTCCATGTTCATACAGATAGCGGTGTAGATATTTCCATGGTCATCCAGATGGCTGTGTAGATATATCCATGTTCATACAGATAGCGGTGTAGATATTTCCATGTTCATACAGGTAGTGGTGTAGATATTTCCATGTTCATACAGATAGCGGTGTAGCTATTTCCATGTTAATACAGACAGCGGTGTAGATATTTCCATGTTCATAGAGATAGCGGTGTAGATATTTCCGTGTTCATACAGATAGCGGTGCTGATATTTCCATGTTTATACAGGTAGCGGTGTAGATATTTCCATGTTTATACAGATAGCGGTGTAGATATTTCCATGTTTATACAGATAGCGGTGTAGATATTTCCATGTTTATACATATAGCGGTGTAGATATCTCCATCTTAATATAGATTGGGGTGTAGATATTTATATCTTCATACAGATGTCGGTGCAGATATTTCCATGTTCATACAGATGGCAGTGTAGATATTTGCATGTATATAGAGATAGCGCTGTAGTTATTTCCATGTGTAAAGAGATAGCTTTGTAGATATTTCCATGTATATGCAGATCGCTGTGTAGATATTTCCATTTTCATGCAGATAGCGGTGTAGATATTTCCATGTTCAGATAGCGGTGTAGATATTTCCATGTTCATGCAGGTAGCAGTGTAGATATTTCCATGTTTATACAGATAGCGGTGAAGATGTATGCATGTTTATACAGATAGCGGTGTAGATATTTCCATGTTCATCCAGATGGCTGTGTAGATATATCCATGTTCATACAGATGGCGGTGAAGATATTTCCATGTTCATACAGATAGCGGTGTAGTTATTTCCGTGTGTAAAGAGATAGCTGTGTAGATATTTCCATGTATATGCAGATAGCTGTGTAGGTATTTCCATTTTCATGCAGATAGCGTTTTAGATATTTCCATGTTTAAACAGATAGCGGTGTAGATATTTCCATGTTCATAGACATAGCGGTGTAGATATTTCCATGTTCAAACAGATAGCGGTGTAGATATTTCCATGTTCATAGAGAGAGCGGTGTAGATATTTCCATGTTCATAGAGATAGCGGTGTAGATATTTCCATGTTTATACAGATAGTGGTGAAGATGTATGCATGTTTACACAGATAGCGGTGTAGATATTTCCATGTTCATACAGATAGCGGTGTAGATATTTCCATGTTCATCCAGATGGCTGTGTAGACATATCCATGTTCATACAGATGGCGGTGAAGATATTTCCATGTTCATACAGATAGCGGTGTAGATATTTCCATGTTCATCCAGATGGCTGTGTAGTTATATCCTTGTTCATACAGATAGCGGTGTAGATATTTCCATGTTCATACAGATAGTGGTGTAGATATTTCCATGTTCATACAGATAGCGGTGTAGCTATTTCCATGTTCATACAGATAGCGGTGTAGATATTTCCATCTTCATACACATAGCGGTGTAGATATTTCCATGTTCATACAGATAGCTGTGCTGATATTTCCATGTTTATACAGGTAGCGGTGTAGATATTTCCATGTTCATACAGATAGCTCTGTAGCTATTTCCATGTTCATACAGATAGTGGTGTAGATATTTCCATGTTCATCCTGATGGCTGTACAGATATATCCATGTTCATACAGATGGCAGTGAAGATAATTCCATGTTCATACAGATAGCGGTGTAGATATTTCCATGTTCATACAGATAGTGGTGTAGATATTTCCATGTTCATACAGATAGCGGTGTAGCTATTTCCATGTTCATACAGATAGCGGTGTAGATATTTCCATGTTCATCCAGATGGCTGTGTAGATATATCCATGTTCAAACAGATGGCGTTGTAGATATTTCCATGTTCATACGGATAGCGGTGTAGATATTTCCATGTTCATACATATAGCGGTGTAGGTATTTCCAGGTTCATACAGATAGAGGGGCTGATATTTCCATGTTCATACAGATAGCGGTGCTGATATTTCCATGTTTATACAGGTAGCGGTGTAGATATTTCCATGTTTATACAGATAGCGGTGTAGATATTTCCATGTTTATATAGATAGCGGTGTAGAAATTTCCATGTTTATACTGATAGCGGTGTAGATATCTCCATCTTAATACAGATGGCCGTGTAGATATTTATATGTTCATACAGATGGCGGTGCAGATATTTCCATGTTCATACAGATGGCGGTGTAGCTATTTCCATGTTCATACAGATAGCGTTGTAGATATTTCCATGTTCATCCAGATGGCTGTGTAGATATATCCATGTTCACACAGATGGCGTTGTAGATATTTCCATGTTCATACGGATAGCGGTGTAGATATTTCCATGTTCATACAGATAGCGGTGTAGGTATTTCCATGTTCATACAGATAGAGGGGCTGATATTTCCATGTTCATACAGATAGCGGTGCTGATATATCCATGTTTATACAGGTAGCGGTGTAGATATTTCCATGTTTATACAGATAGCGGTTTAGTTATTTCCATGTTTATACAGATAGCGGTGTAGATATTTCCATGTTTATACTGATAGCGGTGTAGATATCCCCATCTTAATACAGATGGCCGTGTAGATATTTATATGTTCATAAAGATGGCGGTGCAGATATTTCCATGTTCATACAGATGGCGGTGTAGATATTTCCATGTACATACAGATAGCGGTGTAGTTATTTCCATGTGTAAAGAGATAGCTGTGTAGATATTTCCATGTATATGCAGATAGCTCTGTAGATATTTCCATTTTCATGCAGATAGCGGTGTAGATATTTCCATGTTCAAACAGATAGCGGTGTAGATATTTCCATGTTTATACAGATAGCGGTGAAGATGTATGCAAGTTTACACACATAGTGGTGTAGATATTTCCATGTTCATACAGATAGCGGTGTAGATATTTCCATGTTCATCCAGATGGCTGTGTAGATATATCCATGTTCATACAGATAGCGGTGTAGATATTTCCATGTTCATACAGATAGTGGTGTAGATATTTCCATGTTCATACAGATAGCGGTGTAGCTATTTCAATGTTCATACAGATAGCGGTGTAGATATTTCCATCTTCATACACATAGCGGTGTAGATATTTCCATGTTCATACAGATAGCTGTGCTGATATTTCCATGTTTATACAGGTAGCGGTGTAGATATTTCCATGTTCATACAGATAGCTGTGTAGCTATTTCCATGTTCATACAGATAGTGGTGTAGATATTTCCATGTTCATCCAGATGGCTGTACAGATATATCCATGTTCATACAGATGGCGGTGAAGATAATTCCATGTTCATACAGATAGCGGTGTAGATATTTCCATGTTCATACAGATAGTGGTGTAGATATTTCCATGTTCATACAGATAGCGGTGTAGCTATTTCCATGTTCATACAGATAGCGGTGTAGATATTTCCATGTTCATCCAGATGGCTGTGTAGATATATCCATGTTCAAACAGATGGCGTTGTAGATATTTCCATGTTCATACGGATAGCGGTGTAGATATTTCCATGTTCATACACATAGCGGTGTAGGTATTTCCATGTTCATACAGATAGAGGGGCTGATATTTCCATGTTCATACAGATAGCGGTGCTGATGTTTTCATGTTTATACAGGTAGCGGTGTAGATATTTCCATGTTTATACAGATAGCGGTGTAGTTATTTCCATGTTTATACAGATAGCGGTGTAGAAATTTCCATGTTTATACTGATAGCGGTGTAGATATCTCCATCTTAATACAGATGGCCGTGTAGATATTTATATGTTCATACAGATGGCGGTGCAGATATTTCCATGTTCATACAGATGGCGGTGTAGATATTTCCATGTTCATACAGATAGCGGTGTAGTTATTTCCATGTGTAAAGAGATAGCTGTGTAGATATTTCCATGTATATGCAGATAGCTCTGTAGATATTTCCATTTTCATGCAGATAGCGGTGTAGATATTTCCATGTTCAAACAGATAGCGGTGTAGACATTTCCATGTTCATTCAGATAGCGGTGAAGATATTTCCATGTTTATACAGATTGCGGTGAAGATGTATGCATATTTACACAGATAGCGGTGTAGATATTTCCATGTTCATACAGATAGCGGTGTAGATATTTCCATGGTCATCCAGATGGCTGTGTAGATATATCCATGTTCATACAGATAGCGGTGTAGATATTTCCATGTTCATACAGGTAGTGGTGTAGATATTTCCATGTTCATACAGATAGCGGTGTAGCTATTTCCATGTTAATACAGACAGCGGTGTAGATATTTCCATGTTCATAGAGATAGCGGTGTAGATATTTCCGTGTTCATACAGATAGCGGTGCTGATATTTCCATGTTTATACAGGTAGCGGTGTAGATATTTCCATGTTTATACAGATAGCGGTGTAGATATTTCCATGTTTATACAGATAGCGGTGTAGATATTTCCATGTTTATACATATAGCGGTGTAGATATCTCCATCTTAATATAGATTGGGGTGTAGATATTTATATCTTCATACAGATGTCGGTGCAGATATTTCCATGTTCATACAGATGGCAGTGTAGATATTTGCATGTATATAGAGATAGCGCTGTAGTTATTTCCATGTGTAAAGAGATAGCTTTGTAGATATTTCCATGTATATGCAGATCGCTGTGTAGATATTTCCATTTTCATGCAGATAGCGGTGTAGATATTTCCATGTTCAGATAGCGGTGTAGATATTTCCATGTTCATGCAGGTAGCAGTGTAGATATTTCCATGTTTATACAGATAGCGGTGAAGATGTATGCATGTTTATACAGATAGCGGTGTAGATATTTCCATGTTCATCCAGATGGCTGTGTAGATATATCCATGTTCATACAGATGGCGGTGAAGATATTTCCATGTTCATACAGATAGCGGTGTAGTTATTTCCGTGTGTAAAGAGATAGCTGTGTAGATATTTCCATGTATATGCAGATAGCTGTGTAGGTATTTCCATTTTCATGCAGATAGCGTTTTAGATATTTCCATGTTTAAACAGATAGCGGTGTAGATATTTCCATGTTCATAGACATAGCGGTGTAGATATTTCCATGTTCAAACAGATAGCGGTGTAGATATTTCCATGTTCATAGAGAGAGCGGTGTAGATATTTCCATGTTCATAGAGATAGCGGTGTAGATATTTCCATGTTTATACAGATAGTGGTGAAGATGTATGCATGTTTACACAGATAGCGGTGTAGATATTTCCATGTTCATACAGATAGCGGTGTAGATATTTCCATGTTCATCCAGATGGCTGTGTAGACATATCCATGTTCATACAGATGGCGGTGAAGATATTTCCATGTTCATACAGATAGCGGTGTAGATATTTCCATGTTCATCCAGATGGCTGTGTAGTTATATCCTTGTTCATACAGATAGCGGTGTAGATATTTCCATGTTCATACAGATAGTGGTGTAGATATTTCCATGTTCATACAGATAGCGGTGTAGCTATTTCCATGTTCATACAGATAGCGGTGTAGATATTTCCATCTTCATACACATAGCGGTGTAGATATTTCCATGTTCATACAGATAGCTGTGCTGATATTTCCATGTTTATACAGGTAGCGGTGTAGATATTTCCATGTTCATACAGATAGCTCTGTAGCTATTTCCATGTTCATACAGATAGTGGTGTAGATATTTCCATGTTCATCCTGATGGCTGTACAGATATATCCATGTTCATACAGATGGCAGTGAAGATAATTCCATGTTCATACAGATAGCGGTGTAGATATTTCCATGTTCATACAGATAGTGGTGTAGATATTTCCATGTTCATACAGATAGCGGTGTAGCTATTTCCATGTTCATACAGATAGCGGTGTAGATATTTCCATGTTCATCCAGATGGCTGTGTAGATATATCCATGTTCAAACAGATGGCGTTGTAGATATTTCCATGTTCATACGGATAGCGGTGTAGATATTTCCATGTTCATACATATAGCGGTGTAGGTATTTCCAGGTTCATACAGATAGAGGGGCTGATATTTCCATGTTCATACAGATAGCGGTGCTGATATTTCCATGTTTATACAGGTAGCGGTGTAGATATTTCCATGTTTATACAGATAGCGGTGTAGATATTTCCATGTTTATATAGATAGCGGTGTAGAAATTTCCATGTTTATACTGATAGCGGTGTAGATATCTCCATCTTAATACAGATGGCCGTGTAGATATTTATATGTTCATACAGATGGCGGTGCAGATATTTCCATGTTCATACAGATGGCGGTGTAGATATTTCCATGTTCATACAGATAGCGGTGTAGTTATTTCCATGTGTAAAGAGATAGCTGTGTAGATATTTCCATGTATATGCAGATAGCTCTGTAGATATTTCCATTTTCATGCAGATAGCGGTGTAGATATTTCCATGTTCAAACAGATAGCGGTGTAGACATTTCCGTGTTCATTCAGATAGCGGTGAGGATATTTCCATGTTTATACAGATTGCGGTGAAGATGTATGCATATTTACACAGATAGCGGTGTAGATATTTCCATGTTCATACAGATAGCGGTGTAGATATTTCCATGTTCATACTGGTAGTGGTGTAGATATTTCCTTTTTCATACAGATAGCGGTGTAGCTATTTCCATGTTCATACAGATAGCGGTGTAGATATTTCCATGTTCATAGAGATAGCGGTGTAGATATTTCCGTGTTCATACAGATAGCGGTGCTGATATTTCCATGTTTATACAGGTAGCGGTGTAGATATTTCCATGTTTATACAGATAGCGGTGTAGATATTTCCATGTTTATACAGATAGCGGTGTAGATATTTCCATGTTCATAGACATAGCGGTGTAGATATTTCCATGTTCAAACAGATAGCGGTGTAGATATTTCCATGTTCATAGAGAGAGCGGTGTAGATATTTCCATGTTCATAGAGATAGCGGTGTAGATATTTCCATGTTTATACAGATAGTGGTGAAGATGTATGCATGTTTACACAGATAGCGGTGTAGATATTTCCATGTTCATACAGATAGCGGTGTAGATATTTCCATGTTCATCCAGATGGCTGTGTAGACATATCCATGTTCATACAGATGGCGGTGAAGATATTTCCATGTTCATACAGATAGCGGTGTAGATATTTCCATGTTCATCCAGATGGCTGTGTAGTTATATCCTTGTTCATACAGATAGCGGTGTAGATATTTCCATGTTCATACAGATAGTGGTGTAGATATTTCCATGTTCATACAGATAGCGGTGTAGCTATTTCCATGTTCATACAGATAGCGGTGTAGATATTTCCATCTTCATACACATAGCGGTGTAGATATTTCCATGTTCATACAGATAGCTGTGCTGATATTTCCATGTTTATACAGGTAGCGGTGTAGATATTTCCATGTTCATACAGATAGCTCTGTAGCTATTTCCATGTTCATACAGATAGTGGTGTAGATATTTCCATGTTCATCCTGATGGCTGTACAGATATATCCATGTTCATACAGATGGCAGTGAAGATAATTCCATGTTCATACAGATAGCGGTGTAGATATTTCCATGTTCATACAGATAGTGGTGTAGATATTTCCATGTTCATACAGATAGCGGTGTAGCTATTTCCATGTTCATACAGATAGCGGTGTAGATATTTCCATGTTCATCCAGATGGCTGTGTAGATATATCCATGTTCAAACAGATGGCGTTGTAGATATTTCCATGTTCATACGGATAGCGGTGTAGATATTTCCATGTTCATACATATAGCGGTGTAGGTATTTCCAGGTTCATACAGATAGAGGGGCTGATATTTCCATGTTCATACAGATAGCGGTGCTGATATTTCCATGTTTATACAGGTAGCGGTGTAGATATTTCCATGTTTATACAGATAGCGGTGTAGATATTTCCATGTTTATATAGATAGCGGTGTAGAAATTTCCATGTTTATACTGATAGCGGTGTAGATATCTCCATCTTAATACAGATGGCCGTGTAGATATTTATATGTTCATACAGATGGCGGTGCAGATATTTCCATGTTCATACAGATGGCGGTGTAGATATTTCCATGTTCATACAGATAGCGGTGTAGTTATTTCCATGTGTAAAGAGATAGCTGTGTAGATATTTCCATGTATATGCAGATAGCTCTGTAGATATTTCCATTTTCATGCAGATAGCGGTGTAGATATTTCCATGTTCAAACAGATAGCGGTGTAGACATTTCCGTGTTCATTCAGATAGCGGTGAGGATATTTCCATGTTTATACAGATTGCGGTGAAGATGTATGCATATTTACACAGATAGCGGTGTAGATATTTCCATGTTCATACAGATAGCGGTGTAGATATTTCCATGTTCATACTGGTAGTGGTGTAGATATTTCCTTTTTCATACAGATAGCGGTGTAGCTATTTCCATGTTCATACAGATAGCGGTGTAGATATTTCCATGTTCATAGAGATAGCGGTGTAGATATTTCCGTGTTCATACAGATAGCGGTGCTGATATTTCCATGTTTATACAGGTAGCGGTGTAGATATTTCCATGTTTATACAGATAGCGGTGTAGATATTTCCATGTTTATACAGATAGCGGTGTAGATATTTCCATGTTTATACATATAGTGGTTTAGATATCTCCATCTTAATATAGATTGGGGTGTAGATATTTATATCTTCATACAGATGTCGGTGCAGATATTTCCATGTTCATACAGATGGCAGTGTAGATATTTGCATGTATATAGAGATAGCGCTGTAGTTATTTCCATGTGTAAAGAGATAGCTTTGTAGATATTTCCATGTATATGCAGATCGCAGTGTAGATATTTCCATTTTCATGCAGATAGCGGTGTAGATATTTCCATGTTCAGATAGCGGTGTAGAAATTTCCATGTTCATGCAGGTAGCAGTGTAGATATTTCCATGTTTATACAGATAGCGGTGAAGATGTATGCATGTTTATACAGATAGCAGTGTAGATATTTCCATGTTCATCCAGATGGCTGTGTTGATATATCCATGTTCTTACAGATGGCGGTGAAGATATTTCCATGTTCATACAGATAGCGGTGTAGTTATTTCCGTGTGTGAAGAGATAGCTGTGTAGATATTTCCATGTATATGCAGATAGCTGTGTAGATATTTCCATTTTCATGCAGATAGCGTTTTAGATATTTCCATGTTTAAACAGATAGCGGTGTAGATATTTCCAT
Source organism: Gorilla gorilla gorilla (assembly GCF_029281585.2). Taxonomy (NCBI): domain Eukaryota; kingdom Metazoa; phylum Chordata; class Mammalia; order Primates; family Hominidae; genus Gorilla; species Gorilla gorilla. Next base: position 126,344,737 of record NC_073239.2, read on the forward strand.
GTTCATAGACATAGCGGTGTAGATATTTCCATGTTCAAACAGATAGCGGTGTAGATATTTCCATGTTCATAGAGATAGCGGTGTAGATATTTCCATGTTCATAGAGATAGCGGTGTAGATATTTCCATGTTCATACAAATGGCGGTGTAGATATTTCCATGTTAATAGAGATGGCGGTGTAGATATTTCCATGTTCATAGAGATGGCGGTGTAGATATTTCCATGTTTATACAGATAGCAGTATAGTTATTTCCATGTTTATAGAGATGGCGGTGCAGATATTTCCATGTTCAAACAGATGGCGGTGTAGATATTTCCATGTTCATACAGATAGCGGTGTAGTTATTTCCATGTGTAAAGAGATAGCTGTGTAGATATTTCCATGTATATGCAGATAGCAGTGTAGATAATTCCATTTTCAAGCAGATAGCGGTGTACATATTTCCATGTTCAAACAGATAGCGGTGTAGATATTTCCGTGTTCATACAGATAGCGGTGTAGATATTTCCATGTTTATACAGATTGCGGTGAAGATGTATGCATATTTACACAGATAGCGGTGTAGATATTTCCATGTTCATACAGATAGCGGTGCAGATATTTCCGTGTTCATCCAGATGGCTCTGTAGATATATCCATGTTCATACAGATAGCGGTGTAGATATTTCCATGTTCATACAGATAGCGGTGTAGATATTTCCATGTTTATACAGATAGCGGTGTAGATATTTCCAAGTTTATACAGATAGCGGTGTAGATATCTCCATCTTAATACAGATGGTGGTGTAGATATTTGTATGTTCATACAGATGGTGGTGCAGATATTTCCATGTTCATACAGATGGCGGTGTAGATATTTCCATGTTTATAGAGATAGCAGTGTATTTATTTCCATGTGTAAAGAGATAGCTTTGTAGATATTTCCATGTATATGCAGATAGCTGTGTAGATATTTCCATTTTCATGGAGATAGCGGTGAAGATGTATGCATGTTTACACAGATAGCACTGTAGATATTTCCATGTTCATACTGATAGCGGTGTAGATATTTCCATGTTCATCCAGATGGGTGTGTGGATATATCCATGTTCATACAGATGGCGGTGAAGATATTTCCATGTTCATACAGATAGCGGTGTAGATACTTCCATGTTCATACAGATAGCGTTGTAGATATTTCCACGTTCATACAGATAGCGGTGTAGATATTTCCATGTTTATACAGATTGCGGTGAAGATGTATGCATATTTACACAGATAGCGGTGTAGATATTTCCATGTTCACACAGATAGCGGTGTAGATATTTCCGTGTTCATCCAGATGGCTGTGTAGATATATCCATGTTCATACAGATAGCGGTGTAGATATTTCCATGTTCATACAGGTAGTGGTGTAGATATTTCCATGTTCATACAGATAGCGGTGTAGCTATTTCCATGTTCATACAGATAGCGGTGTAGAAATTTCCATGTTCATAGAGATAGCGGTGTAGATATTTCCATGTTCATACAGATAGCGGTGCTGATATTTCCATGTTTATACAGGTAGCGGTGTAGATATTTCTATGTTCATACAGATGGCGGTGAAGATATTTCCATGTCCATACAGATAGCGGTGTAGATATTTCCATGTTCATACAGATAGTGGTGTAGATATTTCCATGTTCATACAGATAGCGGTGTAGGTATTTCCGTGTTCATACAGATAGCGGTGCAGATATTTCCATGTTCATCCAGATGGGTGTGTAGACATATCTATGTTCATACAGATGGCGGTGAAGATAATTCCCTGTTCATACAGATAGCGGTGTAGATATTTCAATGTTCGTACAGATAGTGGTGTAGATATTTCCATGTTCATACAGATAGAGGGGCTGATATTTCCATCTTCATACAGATAGCGGTGCTGATATTTCCATGTTTATACAGATAGCGGTGTGGATATTTCCATGTTTATACAGATAGCGGTGTAGATATTTCCATGTTTATACAGATAGCGGTGTAGATATTTCCATATTTATACAGATAGCGGTGTAGATATCTCCATCTTAAAACAGTTCGCGGTGTAGATATTTATATGTTCATACAGATGGTTGTGCATATATTTCCATGTTCTTACAGATGGCGGTGTAGATATTTCCATGTTCATACAGATAGCGGTGTAGTTATTCCATGTGTAAAGAGATAGCTGTGTAGATATTTCCATGTATATGCAGATAGCTGTGTAGATATTTCCATTTTCATGCTGATAGCGGTTTAGATATTTCCATGTTCAAACAGATAGCGGTGTAGATATTTCCACGTTCATACAGAAAGCGGTGTTGATATTTCCATGCTTATACAGATTGCGGTGAAGATGTATGCTTCTTTACACAGATAGCGGTGTAGATATTTCCATGTTCATGCAGATAGCGGTGTAGATATTTCCATGTTCATCCAGATGGCTTTGTAGATATATCCATGTTCATACAGATACCGGTGTAGATATTTCCATGTTTATACAGATAGTGGTGTAGATATTTCCATGTTCATACAGATAGCGGTGTAGCTATTTGTATGTTCATACAGATAGCGGTGTAGGTATTTCCACGTTCATAGAGATAGCGGTGTAGATCTTTCCATGTTCATACAGATAGTGGTGCTAATATTTCCATGTTTATACAGGTAGCGGTGTAGATATTTCCATGTTTATACAGATAGCGGTGTAGATATCTCCATCTTAATACAGATGGCGGTGCTGTTATTTCCATGTTCATCCAGATGGCTGTGTAGATATATCCATGTTCATACAGATGGCGGTGAAGATATTTCCATGTTCATACAGATGGCGCTGTACATATTTCCATGTTCATACATATAGCTGTGTAGGTGTTTCCATGTTCATACAGATAGCGGTGCTGATATTTCCATGTTCATACAGGTAGAGGCATAGATATTTCCATGTTTATACAGATAGCGGTGTAGATATTTCCATGTTTATACAGATAGCGGTGTCGATATTTCCAAGTTTATGCAGATAGCGGTGAAGATGTATGCATGTTTACACAGATTGCGGTGTAGATATTTCCATGTTCATACAGATCGCGGTGTAGATATTTCCATGTTCATATAGATAGAGGTGTAGATATTTCCATGTTCATACAGATGGATGTGTAGATATATCCATGTTCATACAGATGGCGGTGAAGATATTTCCATGTTCACACATAGCGGTGTAGATATTTCCATGTTCATAGAGATAGCGGTGCTGATATTTCCATGTTCATACCGAGAGCGGTGCTGATATTTCCATGTTTATACAGGTAGCGGTGTAGATATTTCCATGTTTATACAGAGAGCGGTGTAGATATTTCCATGTTTATACAGATAGCGGTGTTGATATTTATATGTTTATACAGATAGCGGTGTAGATATCTCCTTCTTAATACAGATGGCGGTGTAGATATTTATATGTTCATACAGATGGCGGTGCAGATATTTCCATGTTCATACAGATGGCGGTGTAGATACTTCCATGTTAATAGAGATAGCGGTGTAGTTATTTCCATGTGTAAAGAGATAGCTGTGTAGATATTTCCATGTATATGCAGATAGCTGTGTAGATATTTCCATTTTCATGCATACAGCGGTGTAGATATTTCCATGTTCAAACAGATAGCGGTGTAGATATTTACATGTTCATACAGATAGCGGTGTAGATATTTCCATGTTCATGCATATAGCGGTGTAGGTATTTCCATGTACATACAGATAGCGGTGTAGATATTTCCATCTTCATACAGATAGCGGTGCTGATATTTCCATGTTTATACAGGTAGCGGTGTAGATATTTCCATGTTTATACAGATAGCAGTGTAGATATTTCCATGTTTATAAAGATAGCGGTGTAGATATTTCCATGTTTATACAGATAGCGGTGTAGATATCTCCATCTTAATACAGATGGCCGTGTAGATATTTATATGTTCATACAGATGGCGGTGCAGATATTTCCATGTTCATACAGATGGTGGAGTAGATATTTCCATGTTTATAGAGATAGCGCTGTAGTTATTTCCATGTGTAAAGATATAGCTTTGTAGATATTTCCATGTATATGCAGATAGCAGTGTAGATATTTCCATTTTCATGCAGATAGCGTTGAAGATATTTCCATGTTCAAACAGATAGCGGTGTAGATATTTCCGCGTTCATACAGAAAGCGGTGTTGATATTTCCATGCTTATACAGATTGCGGTGAAGATGTATGCTTCTTTACACAGATAGCGGTGTAGATATTTCCATGCTCATGCAGATAGCGGTGAAGATATTTCCATGTTCATCCAGATGGCTGTGTAGATATATCCATGTTCATACAGATAGCGGTGTAGATATTTCCATGTTTATACAGATAGCGGTGAAGATGTATGCATGTTTACACAGATTGCGGTGTAGATATTTCCATGTTCATACAGATCGCGGTGTAGATATTTCCATGTTCATTCAGATGGCTGTGTAGACATATCCATGTTCATACAGATGGCGGTGAAGATATTTCCATGTTCATACAGATAGCGGTGTAGATATTTCCATGTTCATACAGATAGCGGTGTAGATATTTCCATGTTCATACAGATGGCTGTGTAGATATATCCATGTTCATACAGATGGCGGTGAAGATATTTCCATGTTCATACAGATAGCGGTGTAGATATTTCCATGTTCATAGAGATAGCGGTGCTGATATTTCCATGTTCATACCGAGAGCGGTGCTGATATTTCCATGTTTATACAGGTAGCGGTGTAGATATTTCCATGTTTATACAGATAGCGGTGTAGATATTTCTATGTTTATACAGATAGCGGTGTTGATATTTATATGTTTATACAGATAGCGGTGTAGATATCTCCTTCTTAATACAGATGGCGGTGTAGATATTTATATGTTCATACAGATGGTGGTGCAGATATTTCCATGTTCATACAGATGGCGGTGTAGATACTTCCATGTTAATAGAGATAGCGGTGTAGTTATTTCCATGTATAAAGAGATAGCTGTGTAGATATTTCCATGTATATGCAGATAGCTGTGTAGATATTTCCATTTTCATGCATACAGCGGTGTAGATATTTCCATGTTCAAACAGATAGCGGTGTAGCTATTTCCATGTTCATACAGATAGCGGGGTAGTTATTTCCGTGTGTAAAGAGATAGCTGTGTAGATATTTCCATGTATATGCAGATAGCTGTGTAGATATTTCCATTTTCATGCAGATAGCGTTTTAGATATTTCCATGTTCAAACAGATAGCAGTGTAGATATTTCCATGTTCATAGAGAGAGCGGTGTAGATATTTCCATGTTCATAGAGATAGCGGTGTAGATATTTCCATGTTTATACAGATAGTGGTGAAGATGTATGCATGTTTACACAGATAGCGGTGTAGATATTTCCATGTTCATACAGATAGCGGTGTAGATATTTCCATGTTCATCCAGATGGCTGAGTAGACATATCCATGTTCATACAGATGGCGGTGAAGATATTTCCATGTTCATACAGATAGCGGTGTAGATATTTCCATGTTCATCCAGATGGCTGTGTAGTTATATCCTTGTTCATACAGATAGCGGTGTAGATATTTCCATGTTCATACAGATAGTGGTGTAGATATTTCCATGCTCATACAGATAGCGGTGTAGATAATTCCATGTTCATACAGATAGCGGTGTAGATATTTCCATGTTCATACAGGTAGCGGTGTAGATATTTCCATGTTCATACAGATAGCGGTGCTGATATTTCCATGTTTATACAGGCAGAGGCGTAGATATTTCCATGATTATACAGATAGCGGTGTAGATATCTCCTTCTTAATACAGATGGCGGTGTAGATATTTATATGTTCATACAGATGGCGGTGCAGATATTTCCATGTTCATACAGATGGTGGTGTAGATATTTCCATGTTTATAAATATAGCGCTGTAGTTATTTCCGTGTGTAAAGAGATAGCTGTGTATATATTTCCGTGTATATGCTGATAGCTTTGTAGATATTTCCATTTTCATGCAGTTAGCGGTGTAGATATTTACATGTTCAAACAGATAGCGGTGTAGGTATTTCCATGTTCATTCAGATAGCTTTGTAGATATTTCCATGTTCATACAGATAGCGGTGTAGATATTTCCATTTTCATACAGATAGCGGTGTAGATATTTCCATGTTCATACAGATAGCGGTGCTGATATTTCCATGTTTATACAGGTAGCGGTGTAGATATTTCCATATTTATACAGATAGCAGTGTAGATATTTCCATGTTTATACAGATAGCGGTGTAGATATTTCCATGTTTATTCAGATAGCGGTATAGATATTTCCATCTTAATACAGATGTTGGTGTAGATATTTATATGTTCATACAGATGGCGGTGCAGATATTTCCATGTTCATACAGATGGCGGTGTAGATATTTCCATGTTCAGATAGCGGTGTAGATATTTCCATGTTCATACAGATAGCGGTGTAGATATTTCCATGTTCATACAGATAGCGGTGTAGATATTTCCATGTTCATGCAGGTAGCAGTGTAGATTTTTCTATGTTCATACAGATAGCGGTATAGATATTTCCATGTTTATACAGATAGCGGGGTAGTTATTTCCATGTGTAAAGAGATAGCTGTGTAGATATTTCCATGTATATGCAGATAGCTGTTTGGATATTTCCATTTTCATGCAGATAGCGTTTTAGATATTTCCATGTTCAAACAGATAGCGGTGTAGATATTTCCATGTTCATAGAGATAGCGGTGTAGATATTTCCATGTTCATACAGATAGAGGGGCTGATATTTCCATGTTCATACAGATAGCGGTGCTATTTCCATATTTATACAGGTAGTGGTTTAGATATTTCCATGTTTATACAGGTAGCAGTGTAGATATTTCCATGTTTATACAGAGAGCGGTGTAGATATATCCATGTTTATACAGATAGCGGTGTAGATATATCCATGTTCATACTGATGGCGGTGAAGTTATTTCCATGTTCATACAGATAGCGGTGTAGATATTTCCATGTTCATACAGATAGCGGTGTAGATATTTCCATGTTCATACTGATAGCGGTGCTGATATTTCCATGTTTATACAGGTAGCGGTGTAGATATTTCCATGTTTATACAGATAGCGGTGTAGATATTTCCATGTTCATACAGATAGAGGGGCTGTTATTTCCATGTTCATACAGATAGCGGTGCTATTTCCATGTTTATACAGGTAGCGGTTTAGATATTTCCATGTTTATACAGGCAGCAGTGTAGATATTTCCATGTTTATACAGATAGCGGTGTAGATATTTCCATGTTCATACAGATAGAGGGGCTGATATTTCCATGTTCATACAGATAGCGGTGCTATTTCCATGTTTATACAGGTAGCGGTTTAGATATTTCCATGTTTATACAGGTAGCAGTGTAGATATTTCCATGTTTATACAGGTAGCGGTGTGGATATTTCCAAGTATATACAGATAGCGGTGAAGATATCTCCATCTTAAAGCAGATGGCGGTGTAGATATTTAAATGTTCATACAGATGGCGGTGCAGATATTTCCATGATCATACAGATGGCGCTGTAGATATTTCCATGTTTATAGAGATAGTGGTGCAGGTATTTCCATGTGTATAGAGATAGCTTTGTAGATATTTCCATGTATATGCAGATAGCTGTGTAGATATTTCTATTTTCATGAAGATAGGGGTTTAGATATTTCCATGTTCAAACAGATAGCGGTGTAGATATTTCCATGTTCATACAGATCGCGGTGTAGATATTTCCATGTTCATCCAGATGGCTGTATAGACATATCCATGTTCATACAGATGGCGGTGAAGATATTTCCATGTTCATACAGACAGCGGTATAGATATTTCCATGTTCATACAGATAGCGGTGTAGATATTTCCATTTTCATACAGATGGCTGTGTAGATATATCCATGTTCATACAGATGACGGTGAAAATATTTCCATGTTCATACAGATAGCGGTGTTGATATTTCCATGTTCATACAGATAGCGGTGTAGATATTTCCATGTTCATACCGATAGCGGTGCTGATATTTCCATGTTTATACAGGTAGCGGTGTAGATATTTCCATGTTTATACAGATAGCGGTGTAGAAATTTCCATGTTTATACAGATAGCGGTATAGATATTTCCATGTTTATACTGATAGCGGTGTAGATATCTCCTTCTTAATACAGATGGCGGTGTAGATGTTTATATGTTCATACAGATGGCGGTGCAGATATTTCCATGTGCATACAGATTGCGGTGTAGATATTTCCAAGTTTATAGTGATAGCGGTGTAGTTATTTCCATGTGTAAAGAGGTAGCTGTGTAGATATTTCCATGTATATGCAGATAGCTGTGTAGATATTTCCATTTCCATGCAGACAGCGGTGTAGATATTTCCATGTTCAAATAGATAGCGGTGTAGATATTTCCATGTTCCTACAGATAGCGGTGTAGCTATTTCCATGTTCATACAGTTAGCGGTGTAGATATTTCCATGTTCATCCAGATGGCTGTGTAGACATATCCATGTTCATACAGATGGCAGTGAAGATAATTCCATGTTTATACATCTAGCGGTGTAGATATTTCCATGTTCATACAGATAGTGGTGTAGATATATCCATGTTCATACAGATAGTGGTGCTGATATTTCCATGTTTATACAGGTAGCGGTGCTGTTATTTCCATGTTTATACAGGTAGCGGTGTAGATATTTCCATGTTTATACAGATAGCGGTGTAGATATTTCCATGTTTATACAGATAGCGGTGTAGATATCTCCATCTTAATACAGATGGCGGTGTAGATATTTATATTATCATACAGACGGCCGTGCAGATATTTCCATGTTCATACAGATAGCGGTGTAGTTATTTCCATGTGTAAAGAGATAGCTGTGTAGATATTTCCATGTATATGCAGATAGCTGTGTAGATATTTCCATTTTCATGCAGATAGCGGTGTAGATATTTCCATGTTCAAACAGATAGCGGTGAAGATATTTCCATGTTTATACAGATAGCTGTGAAGATGTATGCAAGTTTACACACATAGTGGTGTAGATATTTCCATGTTCATACAGATAGCGGTGTAGATATTTCCATGTTCATCCAGATGGCTGTGTAGATATATCCATGTTCATACAGGTAGCGGTGTAGATATTTCCATGTTCATACAGATAGTGGTGTAGATATTTCCATGTTCATACAGATAGCGGTGTAGCTATTTCCATGTTCATACAGATAGCGGTGTAGATATTTCCATCTTCATACACATAGCGGTGTAGATATTTCCATGTTCATACAGATAGCTGTGCTGATATTTCCATGTTTATACAGGTAGCGGTGTAGATATTTCCATGTTCATACAGATAGCTGTTTAGCTATTTCCATGTTCATACAGATAGTGGTGTAGATATTTCCATGTTCATCCAGATGGCTGTACAGATATATCCATGTTCATACAGATGGCGGTGAAGATAATTCCATGTTCATACAGATAGCGGTGTAGATATTTCCATGTTCATACAGATAGTGGTGTAGATATTTCCATGTTCATACAGATAGCGGTGTAGCTATTTCCATGTTCATACAGATAGCGGTGTAGATATTTCCATGTTCATCCAGATGGCTGTGTAGATATATCCATGTTCAAACAGATGGCGTTGTAGATATTTCCATGTTCATACGGATAGCGGTGTAGATATTTCCATGTTCAAACATATAGCGGTGTAGGTATTTCCATGTTCATACAGATAGAGGGGCTGATATTTCCATGTTCATACAGATAGCGGTGCTGATATTTCCATGTTTATACAGGTAGCGATGTAGATATTTCCATGTTCATACAGATAGCTGTGTAGCTATTTCCATGTTCATACAGATAGCGGTGTAGCTATTTCCATGTTCATACAGATAGCGGTGTAGATATTTCCATGTTCATCCAGATGGCTGTGTAGATATATCCATGTTCACACAGATGGCGTTGTAGATATTTCCATGTTCATATGGATAGCGGTGTAGATATTTCCATGTTCATACAGATAGCGGTGTAGGTATTTCCATGTTCATACAGATAGAGGGGCTGATATTTCCATGTTCATACAGATAGCGGTGCTGATATTTCCATGTTTATACAGGTAGCGGTGTAGATATTTCCATGTTTATACAGATAGCGGTTTAGTTATTTCCATGTTTATACAGATAGCGGTGTAGATATTTCCATGTTTATACTGATAGCGGTGTAGATATCTCCATCTTAATACAGAAGGCCGTGTATATATTTATATGTTCATAAAGATGGCGGTGCAGATATTTCCATGTTCATACAGATGGCGGTGTAGATATTTCCATGTTCATACAGATAGCGGTGTAGTTATTTCCATGTGTAAAGAGATAGCTGTGTAGATATTTCCATGTATATGCAGATATCTCTGTAGATATTTCCATTTTCATGCAGATAGCGGTGTAGATATTTCCAAGTTCAAACAGATAGCGGTGTATATATTTCCATGTTTATACAGATAGCGGTGAAGATGTATGCAAGTTTACACACATAGTGGTGTAGATATTTCCATGTTCATACAGATAGCGGTGTAGATATTTCCATGTTCATCCTGATGGCTGTGTAGATATATCCATGTTCATACAGATAGCGGTGTAGATATTTCCATGTTCATACAGATAGTGGTGTAGATATTTCCATGTTCATACAGATAGCGGTGTAGCTATTTCAATGTTCATACAGATAGCGGTGTAGATATTTCCATCTTCATACACATAGCGGTGTAGATATTTCCATGTTCATACAGATAGCTGTGCTGATATTTCCATGTTTATACAGGTAGCGGTGTAGATATTTCCATGTTCATACAGATAGCTGTGTAGCTATTTCCATGTTCATACAGATAGTGGTGTAGATATTTCCATGTTCATCCAGATGGCTGTACACATATATCCATGTTCATACAGATGGCGGTGAAGATAATTCCATGTTCATACAGATAGCGGTGTAGATATTTCCATGTTCATACAGATAGTGGTGTAGATATTTCCATGTTCATACAGATAGCGGTGTAGCTATTTCCATGTTCATACAGATAGCGGTGTAGATATTTCCATGTTCATCCAGATGGCTGTGTAGATATATCCATGTTCAAAGAGATGGCGTTGTAGATATTTCCATGTTCATACGGATAGCGGTGTAGATATTTCCATGTTCATACATATAGCGGTGTAGGTATTTCCATGTTCATACAGATAGAGGGGCTGATATTTCCATGTTCATACAGATAGCGGTGCTGATATTTCCATGTTTATACAGGTAGCGGTGTAGATATTTCCATGTTTATACAGATAGCGGTGTAGTTATTTCCATGTTTATACAGATAGCGGTGTAGAAATTTCCATGTTTATACTGATAGCGGTGTAGATATCTCCATCTTAATACAGATGGCCGTGTAGATATTTATATGTTCATACAGATGGCGGTGCAGATATTTCCATGTTCATACAGATGGCGTTGTAGATATTTCCATGTTCATACAGATAGCGGTGTAGTTATTTCCATGTGTAAAGAGATAGCTGTGTAGATATTTCCATGTATATGCAGATAGCTCTGTAGATATTTCCATTTTCATGCAGATAGCGGTGTAGATATTTCCATGTTCAAACAGATAGCGGTGTAGACATTTCCATGTTCATTCAGATAGCGGTGAAGATATTTCCATGTTTATACAGATTGCGGTGAAGATGTATGCATATTTACACAGATAGCGGTGTAGATATTTCCATGTTCATACAGATAGCGGTGTAGATATTTCCATGGTCATCCAGATGGCTGTGTAGATATATCCATGTTCATACAGATAGCGGTGTAGATATTTCCATGTTTATACAGATAGCGGTGTAGATATCTCCATGTTAATACAGATGGCGGTGTAGATATTTATATGTTTATAAAGATGGCGGTGCAGATATTTCCATGTTCATACAGATAGCGGTGTAGCTATTTCCATGTTCATACAGATAGCGGTGTAGATATTTCCATGTTCATCCAGATGGCTGTGTAGACATATCCATGTTCATACAGATGGCGGTGAAGATAATTCCATGTTTATACATCTAGCGGTGTAGATATTTCCATGTTCATACAGATAGTGGTGTAGATATATCCATGTTCATACAGATAGTGGTGCTGATATTTCCATGTTTATACAGGTAGCGGTGCTGTTATTTCCATGTTTATACAGATAGCGGTGTAGATATTTCCATGTTCATACAGATAGCGGTTTAGATATTTCCATGTTCAAACAGATAGCGGTGTAGGTATTTCCATGTTTATACAGATAGCGGTGAATATGTACGCATGTTTACACACATAGTGGTGTAGATATTTCCATGTTCATACAGATAGCAGAGTAGATATTTCCATGTTCATCCAGATGGCTGTTTAAATATATCCATGTTCATACAGATAGCGGTGTAGTTATTTCCATGTACATACAGATAGTGGTGTAGATATTTCCATGTTCATACAGATAGCGGTGTAGCTATTTCCATGTTCATACAGATAGCGGTGTAGATATTTCCATCTTCATACACATAGCGGTGTAGATATTTCCATGTTCATACAGATAGCTGTGCTGATATTTCCATGTTTATACAGGTAGCGGTGTTGATATTTCCATGTTCATACAGATAGTGGTGTAGATATTTCCATGTTCATCCAGATGGCTGTACAGATATATCCATGTTCATACAGATGGCGGTGAAGATAATTCCATGTTCATACAGATAGCGGTGTAGATATTTCCATGTTCATACAGATAGTGGTGTAGATATTTCCATGTTCATACAGATAGCGGTGTAGCTATTTCCATGTTCATACAGATAGCGGTGTAGATATTTCCATGTTCATCCAGATGGCTGTGTAGATATATCCATGTTCAAACAGATTGCGTTGTAGATATTTCCATGTTCATACGGATAGCGGTGTAGATATTTCCATGTTCATACATATAGCGGTGTAGGTATTTCCATGTTCATATAGATAGAGGGGCTGATATTTCCATGTTCATTCAGATAGCGGTGCTGATATTTCCATGTTTATACAGGTAGCGGTGTAGATATTTCCATGTTTATACAGATAGCGATGTAGTTATTTCCATGTTTATACAGATAGCGGTGTAGAAATTTCCATGTTTATACTGATAGCGGTGTAGATATCTCCATCTTAATACAGATGGCCGTGTAGATATTTATATGTTCATAATGATGGCGGTGCAGATATTTCCATGTTCATACAGATGGCGGTGTAGATATTTCCATGTTCATACAGATAGCGGTGTAGTTATTTCCATGTGTAAAGAGATAGCTGTGTAGATATTTCCATGTATATGCAGATAGCTCTGTAGATATTTCCATTTTCATGCAGATAGCGGTGTAGATATTTCCATGTTCAGACAGATAGCGGTGTAGATATTTCCATGTTTATACAGATAGCGGTGAAGATGTATGCAAGTTTACACACATAGTGGTGTAGATATTTCCATGTTCATACAGATAGCGGTGTAGATATTTCCATGTTCATCCAGATGGCTGTGTAGATATATATATGTTCATACAGATAGCGGTGTAGATATATCCATGTTCATACAGATAGTGGTGTAGATATTTCCATGTTCATACAGATAGCGGTGTAGCTATTTCCATGTTCATACAGATAGCGGTGTAGATATTTCCATCTTCATACACATAGCGGTGTAGATATTTCCATGTTCATACAGATAGCTGTGCTGATATTTCCATGTTTATACAGGTAGCGGTGTAGATATTTCCATGTTCATCCTGATGGCTGTGTAGATATATCCATGTTCAAACAGATGGCGTTGTAGATATTTCCATGTTCATACGGATAGCAGTGTAGATATTTCCATGTTCATACATATAGCGGTGTAGGTATTTCCATGTTCATACAGATAGAGGGGCTGATATTTCCATGTTCACAAAGATACCGGTGCTGATATTTCCATGTTTATACAGGTAGCGGTGTAGATATTTCCATGTTCATACAGATAGCTGTGTAGCTATTTCCATGTTCATACAGATAGCGGTGTAGCTATTTCCATGTTCATACAGAGAGCAGTGTAGATATTTCCATGTTCATCCAGATGGCTGTGTAGATATATCCATGTTCACACAGATGGCGTTATAGATATTTCCATGTTCATACGGATAGCGGTGTAGATATTTCCATGTTCATACAGATAGCGGTGTATGTATTTCCATGTTCATACAGATATAGGGGCTGATATTTCCATGTTCATACAGATAGCGGTGCTGATATTTCCATGTTTATACAGGTAGCGGTGTAGATATTTCCATGTTTATACAGATAGCGGTTTAGTTATTTCCATGTTTATACAGATAGCGGTGTAGATATTTCCATGTTTATACTGATAGCGGTGTAGATATCTCCATCTTAATACAGATGGCCGTGTAGATATTTATATGTTCTTAAAGATGGCGGTGCAGATATTTCCATGTTCATACAGATGGCGGTGTAGATATTTCCATGTTCATAGAGATAGCGGTGTAGATATTTCCATGTTTATACAGATAGTGGTGAAGATGTATGCATGTTTACACAGTTAGCGGTGTAGATATTTCCATGTTCATACAGATAGCGGTGTAGATATTTCCATGTTCATCCAGATGGCTGTGTAGACATATCCATGTTCATACAGATGGCGGTGAAGATATTTCCATGTTCATACAGATAGCGGTGTAGTTATTTCCATGTTCATCCAGATGGCTGTGTAGTTATATCCTTGTTCATACAGATAGCGGTGTAGATATTTCCATGTTCATACATATAGTGGTGTAGATATTTCCATGTTCATACAGATAGCGGTGTAGCTATTTCCATGTTCATACAGATAGCGGTGTAGATATTTCCATCTTCATACACATAGCGGTGTAGATATTTCCATGTTCATACAGATAGCTGTGCTGATATTTCCATGTTTATACAGGTAGCGGTGTAGATATTTCCATGTTCATACAGATAGCTGTGTAGCTATTTCCATGTTCATACAGATAGTGGTGTAGATATTTCCATGTTCATCCTGATGGCTGTACAGATATATCCATGTTCATACAGATGGCGGTGAAGATAATTCCATGTTCATACAGATAGCGGTGTAGATATTTCCATGTTCATACAGATAGTGGTGTAGATATTTCCATGTTCATACAGATAGCGGTGTAGCTATTTCCATGTTCATACAGATAGCGGTGTAGATATTTCCATGTTCATCCAGATGGCTGTGTAGATATATCCATGTTCAAACAGATGGCGTTGTAGATATTTCCATGTTCATACGGATAGCGGTGTAGATATTTCCATGTTCATACATATAGCGGTGTAGGTATTTCCAGGTTCATACAGATAGAGGGGCTGATATTTCCATGTTCATACAGATAGCGGTGCTGATATTTCCATGTTTATACAGGTAGCGGTGTAGATATTTCCATGTTTATACAGATAGCGGTGTAGTTATTTTCATGTTTATATAGATAGCGGTGTAGAAATTTCCATGTTTATACTGATAGCGGTGTAGATATCTCCATCTTAATACAGTTGGCCGTGTAGATATTTATATATTCATACAGATGGCGGTGCAGATATTTCCATGTTCATACAGATGGCGGTGTAGATATTTCCATGTTCATGCAGATAGCGGTGTAGATATTTCCATGTTCAAACAGATAGCGGTGTAGACATTTCCGTGTTCATTCAGATAGCGGTGAAGATATTTCCATGTTTATACAGATTGCGGTGAAGATGTATGCATATTTACACAGATAGCGGTGTAGATATTTCCATGTTCATACAGATAGCGGTGTAGATATTTCCATGGTCATCCAGATGGCTGTGTAGATATATCCATGTTCATACAGATAGCGGTGTAGATATTTCCATGTTCATACAGGTAGTGGTCTAGATATTTCCATGTTCATACAGATAGCGGTGTAGCTATTTCCATGTTCATACAGATAGCGGTGTAGATATTTCCATGTTCATAGAGATAGCGGTGTAGATATTTCCGTGTTCATACAGATAGCGGTGCTGATATTTCCATGTTTATACAGGTAGCGGTGTAGATATTTCCATGTTTATACAGATAGCGGTGTAGATATTTCCATGTTTATACAGATAGCGGTGTAGATATTTCCATGTTTATACATATAGCGGTTTAGATATCTCCATCTTAATATAGATTGGGGTGTAGATATTTATATCTTCATACAGATGTCGGTGCAGATATTTCCATGTTCATACAGATGGCAGTGTAGATATTTGCATGTATATAGAGATAGCGCTGTAGTTATTTCCATGTGTAAAGAGATAGCTTTGTAGGTATTTCCATGTATATGCAGATCGCTGTGTAGATATTTCCATTTTCATGCAGATAGCGGTGTAGATATTTCCATGTTCAGATAGCGGTGTAGATATTTCCATGTTCATGCAGGTAGCAGTGTAGATATTTCCATGTTTATACAGATAGCGGTGAAGATGTATGCATGTTTATACAGATAGCGGTGTAGATATTTCCATGTTCATCCAGATGGCTGTGTTGATATATCCATGTTCATACAGATGGCGGTGAAGATATTTCCATGTTCATACTGATAGCGGTGTAGTTATTTCCGTGTGTAAAGAGATAGCTGTGTAGATATTTCCATGTATATGCAGATAGCTGTGTAGATATTTCCATTTTCATGCAGATAGCGTTTTAGATATTTCCATGTTTAAACAGATAGCGGTGTAGATATTTCCATGTTCATAGACATAGCGGTGTAGATATTTCCATGTTCAAACAGATAGCGGTGTAGATATTTCCATGTTCATAGAGAGAGCGGTGTAGATATTTCCATGTTCATAGAGATAGCGGTGTAGATATTTCCATGTTTATACAGATAGTGGTGAAGATGTATGCATGCTTACACAGATAGCGGTGTAGATATTTCCATGTTCAAACAGATAGCGGTGTAGACATTTCCATGTTCATTCAGATAGCGGTGAAGATATTTCCATGTTTATACAGATTGCGGTGAAGATGTATGCATATTTACACAGATAGCGGTGTAGATATTTCCATGTTCATACAGATAGCTGTGTAGATATTTCCATGGTCATCCAGATGGCTGTGTAGATATATCCATGTTCATACAGATAGCGGTGTAGATATTTCCATGTTCATACAGGTAGTGGTGTAGATATTTCCATGTTCATACAGATAGCGGTGTAGCTATTTCCATGTTCATACAGATAGCGGTGTAGCTATTTCCATGTTCATACAGATAGCGGTGTAGATATTTCCATCTTCATACACATAGCGGTGTAGATATTTCCATGTTCATACAGATAGCTGTGCTGATATTTCCATGTTTATACAGGTAGCGGTGTAGATATTTCCATGTTCATCCTGATGGCTGTGTAGATATATCCATGTTCAAACAGATGGCGTTGTAGATATTTCCATGTTCATACGGATAGCAGTGTAGATATTTCCATGTTCATACATATAGCGGTGTAGGTATTTCCATGTTCATACAGATAGAGGGGCTGATATTTCCATGTTCACAAAGATAGCGGTGCTGATATTTCCATGTTTATACAGGTAGCAGTGTAGATATTTCCATGTTCATACAGATAGCTGTGTAGCTATTTCCATGTTCATACAGATAGCGGTGTAGCTATTTCCATGTTCATACAGATAGCAGTGTAGATATTTCCATGTTCATCCAGATGGCTGTGTAGATATATCCATGTTCACACAGATGGCGTTATAGATATTTCCATGTTCATACGGATAGCGGTGTAGATATTTCCATGTTCATACAGATAGCGGTGTATGTATTTCCATGTTCATACAGATATAGGGGCTGATATTTCCATGTTCATACAGATAGCGGTGCTGATATTTCCATGTTTATACTGGTAGCGGTGTAGATATTTCCATGTTTATACAGATAGCGGTTTAGTTATTTCCATGTTTATACAGATAGCGGTGTAGATATTTCCATGTTTATACTGATAGCGGTGTAGATATCTCCATCTTAATACAGATGGCCGTGTAGATATTTATATGTTCTTAAAGATGGCGGTGCAGATATTTCCATGTTCATACAGATGGCGGTGTAGATATTTCCATGTTCATAGAGATAGCGGTGTAGATATTTCCATGTTTATACAGATAGTGGTGAAGATGTATGCATGTTTACACAGATAGCGGTGTAGATATTTCCATGTTCATACAGATAGCGGTGTAGATATTTCCATGTTCATCCAGATGGCTGTGTAGACATATCCATGTTCATACAGATGGCGGTGAAGATATTTCCATGTTCATACAGATAGCGGTGTAGTTATTTCCATGTTCATCCAGATGGCTGTGTAGTTATATCCTTGTTCATACAGATAGCGGTGTAGATATTTCCATGTTCATACATATAGTGGTGTAGATATTTCCATGTTCATACAGATAGCGGTGTAGCTATTTCCATGTTCATACAGATAGCGGTGTAGATATTTCCATCTTCATACACATAGCGGTGTAGATATTTCCATGTTCATACAGATAGCTGTGCTGATATTTCCATGTTTATACAGGTAGCGGTGTAGATATTTCCATGTTCATACAGATAGCTGTGTAGCTATTTCCATGTTCATACAGATAGTGGTGTAGATATTTCCATGTTCATCCTGATGGCTGTACAGATATATCCATGTTCATACAGATGGCGGTGAAGATAATTCCATGTTCATACAGATAGCGGTGTATATATTTCCATGTTCATACAGATAGTGGTGTAGATATTTCCATGTTCATACAGATAGCGGTGTAGCTATTTCCATGTTCATACAGATAGCGGTGTAGATATTTCCATGTTCATCCAGATGGCTGTGTAGATATATCCATGTTCAAACAGATGGCGTTGTAGATATTTCCATGTTCATACGGATAGCGGTGTAGATATTTCCATGTTCATACATATAGCGGTGTAGGTATTTCCAGGTTCATACAGATAGAGGGGCTGATATTTCCATGTTCATACAGATAGCGGTGCTGATATTTCCATGTTTATACAGGTAGCGGTGTAGATATTTCCATGTTTATACAGATAGCGGTGTAGTTATTTTCATGTTTATATAGATAGCGGTGTAGAAATTTCCATGTTTATACTGATAGCGGTGTAGATATCTCCATCTTAATACAGTTGGCCGTGTAGATATTTATATATTCATACAGATGGCGGTGCAGATATTTCCATGTTCATACAGATGGCGGTGTAGATATTTCCATGTTCATGCAGATAGCGGTGTAGATATTTCCATGTTCAAACAGATAGCGGTGTAGACATTTCCGTGTTCATTCAGATAGCGGTGAAGATATTTCCATGTTTATACAGATTGCGGTGAAGATGTATGCATATTTACACAGATAGCGGTGTAGATATTTCCATGTTCATACAGATAGCGGTGTAGATATTTCCATGGTCATCCAGATGGCTGTGTAGATATATCCATGTTCATACAGATAGCGGTGTAGATATTTCCATGTTCATACAGGTAGTGGTCTAGATATTTCCATGTTCATACAGATAGCGGTGTAGCTATTTCCATGTTCATACAGATAGCGGTGTAGATATTTCCATGTTCATAGAGATAGCGGTGTAGATATTTCCGTGTTCATACAGATAGCGGTGCTGATATTTCCATGTTTATACAGGTAGCGGTGTAGATATTTCCATGTTTATACAGATAGCGGTGTAGATATTTCCATGTTTATACAGATAGCGGTGTAGATATTTCCATGTTTATACATATAGCGGTTTAGATATCTCCATCTTAATATAGATTGGGGTGTAGATATTTATATCTTCATACAGATGTCGGTGCAGATATTTCCATGTTCATACAGATGGCAGTGTAGATATTTGCATGTATATAGAGATAGCGCTGTAGTTATTTCCATGTGTAAAGAGATAGCTTTGTAGATATTTCCATGTATATGCAGATCGCTGTGTAGATATTTCCATTTTCATGCAGATAGCGGTGTAGATATTTCCATGTTCAGATAGCGGTGTAGATATTTCCATGTTCATGCAGGTAGCAGTGTAGATATTTCCATGTTTATACAGATAGCGGTGAAGATGTATGCATGTTTATACAGATAGCGGTGTAGATATTTCCATGTTCATCCAGATGGCTGTGTTGATATATCCATGTTCATACAGATGGCGGTGAAGATATTTCCATGTTCATACAGATAGCGGTGTAGTTATTTCCGTGTGTAAAGAGATAGCTGTGTAGATATTTCCATGTATATGCAGATAGCTGTGTAGATATTTCCATTTTCATGCAGATAGCGTTTTAGATATTTCCATGTTTAAACAGATAGCGGTGTAGATATTTCCATGTTCATAGACATAGCGGTGTAGATATTTCCATGTTCAAACAGATAGCGGTGTAGATATTTCCATGTTCATAGAGAGAGCGGTGTAGATATTTCCATGTTCATAGAGATAGCGGTGTAGATATTTCCATGTTTATACAGATAGTGGTGAAGATGTATGCATGTTTACACAGATAGCGGTGTAGATATTTCCATGTTCAAACAGATAGCGGTGTAGACATTTCCATGTTCATTCAGATAGCGGTGAAGATATTTCCATGTTTATACAGATTGCGGTGAAGATGTATGCATATTTACACAGATAGCGGTGTAGATATTTCCATGTTCATACAGATAGAGGTGTAGATATTTCCATGGTCATCCAGATGGCTGTGTAGATATATCCATGTTCATACAGATAGCGGTGTAGATATTTCCATGTTCATACAGGTAGTGGTGTAGATATTTCCATGTTCATACAGATAGCGGTGTAGCTATTTCCACGTTCATACAGATAGCGGTGTAGATATTTCCATGTTCATAGAGATAGCGGTGTAGATATTTCCGTGTTCATACAGATAGCGGTGCTGATATTTCCATGTTTATACAGGTAGCGGTGTAGATATTTCCATGTTTATACAGATAGTGGTGTAGATATTTCCATGTTTATACAGATAGCCGTGTAGATATTTCCATGTTTATACATATAGCGGTGTAGATATCTCCATCTTAATATAGATTGGGGTGTAGATATTTATATCTTCATACAGATGTCGGTGCAGATATTTCCATGTTCATACAGATGGCAGTGTAGATATTTGCATGTATATAGAGATAGCGCTGTAGTTATTTCCATGTGTAAAGAGATAGCTTTGTAGATATTTCCATGTATATGCAGATCGCTGTGTAGATATTTCCATTTTCATGCAGATAGCGGTGTAGATATTTCCATGTTCAGATAGCGGTGTAGATATTTCCATGTTCATGCAGGTAGTAGTGTAGATATTTCCATGTTTATACAGATAGCGGTGAAGATGTATGCATGTTTATACAGATAGCGGTGTAGATATTTCCATGTTCATCCAGATGGCTGTGTTGATATATCCATGTTCATACAGATGGCGGTGAAGATATTTCCATGTTCATACAGATAGCGGTGTAGTTATTTCCATGTTCATACAGATAGCGGTGTAGCTATTTCCATGTTCATACAGATAGCGGTGTAGTTATTTCCATGTTCATCCAGATGGCTGTTTAGTTATATCCTTGTTCATACAGATAGCGGTGTAGATATTTCCATGTTCATACAGATAGTGGTGTAGATATTTCCATGTTCATACAGATAGAGGTGTAGCTATTTCCATGTTCATACAGATAGCGGTGTAGATATTTCCATCTTCATACACATAGCGGTGTAGATATTTCCATGTTCATACAGATAGCTGTGCTGATATTTCCATGTTTATACAGGTAGCGGTGTAGATATTTCCATGTTCATACAGATAGCTGTGTAGCTATTTCCATGTTCATACAGATAGTGGTGTAGATATTTCCATGTTCATCCTGATGTCTGTACAGATATATCCATGTTCATACAGATGGCGGTGAAGATAATTCCATGTTCATACAGATAGCGGTGTAGATATTTCCATGTTCATACAGGTAGCGGTGTAGATATTTCCATGTTTATACATATAGCGGTGTAGATATTTCTATGTTTATACAGATAGCGGTGTTGATATTTATATGTTTATACAGATAGCGGTGTAGATATCTCCTTCTTAATACAGATGGCGGTGTAGATATTTATATGTTCATACAGATGGTGGTGCAGATATTTCCATGTTCATACAGATGGCGGTGTAGATACTTCCATGTTAATAGAGATAGCGGTGTAGTTATTTCCATGTATAAAGAGATAGCTGTGTAGATATTTCCATGTATATGCAGATAGCTGTGTAGATATTTCCATTTTCATGCATACAGCGGTGTAGATATTTCCATGTTCAAACAGATAGCGGTGTAGCTATTTCCATGTTCATACAGATAGCGGGGTAGTTATTTCCGTGTGTAAAGAGATAGCTGTGTAGATATTTCCATGTATATGCAGATAGCTGTGTAGATATTTCCATTTTCATGCAGATAGCGTTTTAGATATTTCCATGTTCAAACAGATAGCAGTGTAGATATTTCCATGTTCATAGAGAGAGCGGTGTAGATATTTCCATGTTCATAGAGATAGCGGTGTAGATATTTCCATGTTTATACAGATAGTGGTGAAGATGTATGCATGTTTACACAGATAGCGGTGTAGATATTTCCATGTTCATACGGATAGCGGTGTAGATATTTCCATGTTCATCCAGATGGCTGAGTAGACATATCCATGTTCATACAGATGGCGGTGAAGATATTTCCATGTTCATACAGATAGCGGTGTAGATATTTCCATGTTCATCCAGATGGCTGTGTAGTTATATCCTTGTTCATACAGATAGCGGTGTAGATATTTCCATGTTCATACAGATAGTGGTGTAGATATTTCCATGCTCATACAGATAGCGGTGTAGATAATTCCATGTTCATACAGATAGCGGTGTAGATATTTCCATGTTCATACAGGTAGCGGTGTAGATATTTCCATGTTCATACAGATAGCGGTGCTGATATTTCCATGTTTATACAGGCAGAGGCGTAGATATTTCCATGATTATACAGATAGCGGTGTAGATATCTCCTTCTTAATACAGATGGCGGTGTAGATATTTATATGTTCATACAGATGGCGGTGCAGATATTTCCATGTTCATACAGATGGTGGTGTAGATATTTCCATGTTTATAAATATAGCGGTGTAGTTATTTCCGTGTGTAAAGAGATAGCTGTGTATATATTTCCATGTATATGCAGATAGCTTTGTAGATATTTCCATGTTCATACAGATAGCGGTGTAGATATTTCCATTTTCATACAGATAGCGGTGTAGATATTTCCATGTTCATACAGATAGCGGTGCTGATATTTCCATGTTTATACAGGTAGCGGTGTAGATATTTCCATGTTTATACAGATAGCAGTGTAGATATTTCCATGTTTATACAGATAGCGGTGTAGATATTTCCATGTTTATTCAGATAGCGGTATAGATATTTCCATCTTAATACAGATGTTGGTGTAGATATTTATATGTTCATACAGATGGCGGTGCAGATATTTCCATGTTCATACAGATGGCGGTGTAGATATTTCCATGTTCAGATAGCGGTGTAGATATTTCCATGTTCATACAGATAGCGGTGTAGATATTTCCATGTTCATACAGATAGCGGTGTAGATATTTCCATGTTCATGCAGGTAGCAGTGTAGATTTTTCTATGTTCATACAGATAGCGGTATAGATATTTCAATGTTTATACAGTTAGCGGGGTAGTTATTTCCATGTGTAAAGAGATAGCTGTGTAGATATTTCCATGTATATGCAGATAGCTGTGTGGATATTTCCATTTTCATGCAGATAGCGGTTTAGATATTTCCATGTTCAAACAGATAGCGGTGTAGATATTTCCATGTTCATAGAGATAGCGGTGTAGATATTTCCATGTTCATACAGATAGAGGGGCTGATATTTCCATGTTCATACAGATAGCGGTGCTATTTCCATATTTATACAGGTAGCGGTTTAGATATTTCCATGTTTATACAGGTAGCAGTGTAGATATTTCCATGTTTATACAGAGAGCGGTGTAGATATATCCATGTTTATACAGATAACGGTGTAGATATATCCATGTTCATACTGATGGCGGTGAAGTTATTTCCATGTTCATACAGATAGCGGTGTAGATATTTCCATGTTCATACAGATAGCGGTGTAGATATTTCCATGTTCATACTGATAGCGGTGCTGATATTTCCATGTTTATACAGGTAGCGGTGTAGATATTTCCATGTTTATACAGATAGCGGTGTAGATATTTCCATGTTCATACAGATAGAGGGGCTGTTATTTCCATGTTCATACAGATAGCGGTGCTATTTCCATGTTTATACAGGTAGCGGTTTAGATATTTCCATGTTTATACAGGCAGCAGTGTAGATATTTCCATGTTTATACAGATAGTGGTGTAGATATTTCCATGTTCATACAGATAGAGGGGCTGATATTTCCATGTTCCTACAGATAGCGGTGCTATTTCCATGTTTATACAGGTAGCGGTTTAGATATTTCCATGTTTATACAGGTAGCAGTGTAGATATTTCCATGTTTATACAGGTAGCGGTGTGGATATTTCCAAGTTTATACAGATAGCGGTGAAGATATCTCCATCTTAAAGCAGATGGCGGTGTAGATATTTAAATGTTCATACAGATGGCGGTGCAGATATTTCCATGATCATACAGATGGCGCTGTAGATATTTCCATGTTTATAGAGATAGTGGTGCAGGTATTTCCATGTGTATAGAGATAGCTTTGTAGATATTTCCATGTATATGCAGATAGCTGTGTAGATATTTCTATTTTCATGAAGATAGGGGTTTAGATATTTCCATGTTCAAACAGATAGCGGTGTAGATATTTCCATGTTCATACAGATCGCGGTGTAGATATTTCCATGTTCATCCAGATGGCTGTGTAGACATATCCATGTTCATACAGATGGCGGTGAAGATATTTCCATGTTCATACAGACAGCGGTATAGATATTTCCATGTTCATACAGATAGCGGTGTAGATATTTCCATTTTCATACAGATGGCTGTGTAGATATATCCATGTTCATACAGATGACGGTGAAAATATTTCCATGTTCATACAGATAGCGGTGTTGATATTTCCATGTTCATACAGATAGCGGTGTAGATATTTCCATGTTCATACCGATAGCGGTGCTGATATTTCCATGTTTATACAGGTAGCGGTGTAGATATTTCCATGTTTATACAGATAGCGGTGTAGAAATTTCCATGTTTATACAGATAGCGGTATAGATATTTCCATGTTTATACTGATAGCGGTGTAGATATCTCCTTCTTAATACAGATGGCGGTGTAGATGTTTATATGTTCATACAGATGGCGGTGCAGATATTTCCATGTGCATACAGATTGCGGTGCAGATATTTCCAAGTTTATAGTGATAGCGGTGTAGTTATTTCCATGTGTAAAGAGGTAGCTGTGTAGATATTTCCATGTATATGCAGATAGCTGTGTAGATATTTCCATTTCCATGCAGACAGCGGTGTAGATATTTCCATGTTCAAACAGATAGCGGTGTAGATATTTCCATGTTCCTACAGATAGCGGTGTAGCTATTTCCATGTTCATACAGATAGCGGTGTAGATATTTCCATGTTCATCCAGATGGCTGTGTAGACATATCCATGTTCATACAGATGGCAGTGAAGATAATTCCATGTTTATACATCTAGCGGTGTAGATATTTCCATGTTCATACAGATAGTGGTGTAGATATATCCATGTTCATACAGATAGTGGTGCTGATATTTCCATGTTTATACAGGTAGCGGTGCTGTTATTTCCATGTTTATACAGGTAGCGGTGTAGATATTTCCATGTTTATACAGATAGCGGTGTAGATATTTCCATGTTTATACAGATAGCGGTGTAGATATCTCCATCTTTATACAGATGGCGGTGTAGATATTTATATGATCATACAGATGGCCGTGCAGATATTTCCATGTTCATACAGATAGCGGTGTAGTTATTTCCATGTGTAAAGAGATAGCTGTGTAGATATTTCCATGTATATGCAGATAGCTGTGTAGATATTTCCATTTTCATGCAGATAGCGGTGTAGATATTTCCATGTTCAAACAGATAGCGGTGTAGATATTTCCATGTTTATACAGATAGCGGTGAAGATGTATGCAAGTTTACACACACAGTGGTGTAGATATTTCCATGTTCATACAGATAGCGGTGTAGATATTTCCATGTTCATCCAGATGGCTGTGTAGATATATCCATGTTCATACAGATAGCGGTGTAGATATTTCCATGTTCATACAGATAGCGGTGTAGATATTTCCATGTTCATACAGATAGCGGTGTAGCTATTTCCATGTTCATACAGATAGCGGTGTAGATATTTCCATCTTCATACACATAGCGGTGTAGATATTTCCATGTTCATACAGATAGCTGTGCTGATATTTCCATGTTTATACAGGTAGCGGTGTAGATATTTCCATGTTCATACAGATAGCTGTGTAGCTATTTCCATGTTCATACAGATAGTGGTGTAGATATTTCCATGTTCATCCAGATGGCTGTACAGATATATCCATGTTCATACAGATGGCGGTGAAGATAATTCCATGTTCATACAGATAGCGGTGTAGATATTTCCATGTTCATACAGATAGTGGTGTAGATATTTCCATGTTCATACAGATAGCGGTGTAGCTATTTCCATGTTCATACAGATAGCGGTGTAGATATTTCCATGTTCATCCAGATGGCTGTGTAGATATATCCATGTTCAAACAGATGGCGTTGTAGATATTTCCATGTTCATACGGATAGCGGTGTAGATATTTCCATGTTCAAACATATAGCGGTGTAGGTATTTCCATGTTCATACAGATAGAGGGGCTGATATTTCCATGTTCATACAGATAGCGGTGCTGATATTTCCATGTTTATACAGGTAGCGATGTAGATATTTCCATGTTCATACAGATAGCTGTGTAGCTATTTCCATGTTCATACAGATAGCGGTGTAGCTATTTCCATGTTCATACAGATAGCGGTGTAGATATTTCCATGTTCATCCAGATGGCTGTGTAGATATATCCATGTTCACACAGATGGCGTTGTAGATATTTCCATGTTCATATGGATAGCGGTGTAGATATTTCCATGTTCATACAGATAGCGGTGTAGGTATTTCCATGTTCATACAGATAGAGGGGCTGATATTTCCATGTTCATACAGATAGCGGTGCTGATATTTCCATGTTTATACAAGTAGCGGTTTAGATATTTCCATGTTTATACAGATAGCTGTTTAGTTATTTCCATGTTTATACAGATAGCGGTGTAGATATTTCCATGTTTATACTGATAGCGGTGTAGATATCTCCATCTTAATACAGAAGGCCGTGTATATATTTATATGTTCATAAAGATGGCGGTGCAGATATTTCCATGTTCATACAGATGGCGGTGTAGATATTTCCATGTTCATACAGATAGCGGTGTAGTTATTTCCATGTGTAAAGAGATAGCTGTGTAGATATTTCCATGTATATTCAGATATCTCTGTAGATATTTCCATTTTCATGCAGATAGCGGTGTAGATATTTCCAAGTTCAAACAGATAGCGGTGTATATATTTCCATGTTTATACAGATAGCGGTGAAGATGTATGCAAGTTTACACACATAGTGGTGTAGATATTTCCATGTTCATACAGATAGCGGTGTAGATATTTCCATGTTCATCCTGATGGCTGTGTAGATATATGCATGTTCATACAGATAGCGGTGTAGATATTTCCATGTTCATACAGATAGTGGTGTAGATATTTCCATGTTCATACAGATAGCGGTGTAGCTATTTCAATGTTCATACAGATAGCGGTGTAGATATTTCCATCTTCATACACATAGCGGTGTAGATATTTCCATGTTCATACAGATAGCTGTGCTGATATTTCCATGTTTATACAGGTAGCGGTGTAGATATTTCCATGTTCATACAGATAGCTGTGTAGCTATTTCCATGTTCATACAGATAGTGGTGTAGATATTTCCATGTTCATCCAGATGGCTGTACAGATATATCCATGTTCATACAGATGGCGGTGAAGATAATTCCATGTTCATACAGATAGCGGTGTAGATATTTCCATGTTCATACAGATAGTGGTGTAGATATTTCCATGTTCATACAGATAGCGGTGTAGCTATTCCCATGTTCATACAGATAGCGGTGTAGATATTTCCATGTTCATCCAGATGGCTGTGTAGATATATCCATGTTCAAACAGATGGCGTTGTAGATATTTCCATGTTCATACAGATAGCGGTGTAGATATTTCCATGTTCATACATATAGCAGTGTAGGTATTTCCATGTTCATACAGATAGAGGGGCTGATATTTCCATGTTCATACAGATAGCGGTGCTGATATTTCCATGTTTATACAGGTAGCGATGTAGATATTTCCATGTTTATACAGATAGCGGTGTAGTTATTTCCATGTTTATACAGATAGCGGTGTAGAAATTTCCATGTTTATACTGATAGCGGTGTAGATATCTCCATCTTAATACAGATGGCCGTGTAGATATTTATATGTTCATACAGATGGCGGTGCAGATATTTCCATGTTCATACAGATGGCGTTGTAGATATTTCCATGTTCATACAGATAGCGGTGTAGTTATTTCCATGTGTAAAGAGATAGCTGTGTAGATATTTCCATGTATATGCAGATAGCTCTGTAGATATTTCCATTTTCATGCAGATAGCGGTGTAGATATTTCCATGTTCAAACAGATAGCGGTGTAGACATTTCCATGTTCATTCAGATAGCGGTGAAGATATTTCCATGTTTATACAGATTGCGGTGAAGATGTATGCATATTTACACAGATAGCGGTGTAGATATTTCCATGTTCATACAGATAGCGGTGTAGATATTTCCATGGTCATCCAGATGGCTGTGTAGATATATCCATGTTCATACAGATAGCGGTGTAGATATTTCCATGTTTATACAGATAGCGGTGTAGATATCTACATGTTAATACAGATGGCGGTGTAGATATTTATATGTTTATAAAGATGGCGGTGCAGATATTTCCATGTTCATACAGATAGCGGTGTAGCTATTTCCATGTTCATACAGATAGCGGTGTAGATATTTCCATGTTCATCCAGATGGCTGTGTAGACATATCCATGTTCATACAGATGGCAGTGAAGATAATTCCATGTTTATACATCTAGCGGTGTATATGTTTCCATGTTCATACAGATAGTGGTGTAGATATATCCATGTTCATACAGATAGTGGTGCTGATATTTCCATGTTTATACAGGTAGCGGTGCTGTTATTTCCATGTTTATACAGGTAGCGGTGTAGATATTTCCATGTTTATACAGATAGCGGTGTAGATATTTCCATGTTTATTCAGATAGCGGTGTAGATATCTCCATCTTAATACAGATGGCCGTGTAGATATTTATATGATCATACAGATGGCCGTGCAGATATTTCCATGTTCATACAGATAGCGGTGTAGTTATTTCCATGTGTAAAGAGATAGCTGTGTAGATATTTCCATGTATATGCAGATAGCTGTGTAGATATTTCCATTTTCATGCAGATAGCGGTTTAGATATTTCCATGTTCAAACAGATAGCGGTGTAGATATTTCCATGTTTATACAGATAGCGGTGAAGATGTACGCATGTTTAAACACATAGTGGTGTAGATATTTCCATGTTCATACAGATAGCGGAGTAGATATTTCCATGTTCATCCAGATGGCTGTTTAAATATATCCATGTTCATACAGATAGCGGTGTAGTTATTTCCATGTACATACAGATAGTGGTGTAGATATTTCCATGTTCATACAGATAGCGGTGTAGCTATTTCCATGTTCATACAGATAGCGGTGTAGATATTTCCATCTTCATTCACATAGCGGTGTAGATATTTCCATTTTCATACAGATAGCTGTGCTGATATTTCCATGTTTATACAGGTAGCGGTGTTGATATTTCCATGTTCATACAGATAGTGGTGTAGATATTTCCATATTCATCCAGATGGCTGTACAGATATATCCATGTTCATACAGATGGCGGTGAAGATAATTCCATGTTCATACAGATAGCGGTGTAGATATTTCCATGTTCATACAGATAGTGGTGTAGATATTTCCATGTTCATACAGATAGCGGTGTAGCTATTTCCATGTTCATACAGATAGCGGTGTAGATATTTCCATGTTCATCCAGATGGCTGTGTAGATATATCCATGTTCAAACAGATGGCGTTGTAGATATTTCCATGTTCATACGGATAGCGGTGTAGATATTTCCATGTTCATACATATAGCGGTGTAGGTATTTCCATGTTCATATAGATAGAGGGGCTGATATTTCCATGTTCATACAGATAGTGGTGTTGATATTTCCATGTTTATACAGGTAGCGGTGTAGATATTTCCATGTTTATACAGATAGCGATGTAGTTATTTCCATGTTTATACAGATAGCGGTGTAGAAATTTCCATGTTTATACTGATAGCGGTGTAGATATCTCCATCTTAATACAGATGGCCGTGTAGATATTTATATGTTCATAATGATGGCGGTGCAGATATTTCCGTGTTCATACAGATGGCGGTGTAGATATTTCCATGTTCATACAGATAGCGGTGTAGTTATTTCCATGTGTAAAGAGATAGCTGTGTAGATATTTCCATGTATATGCAGATAGCTCTGTAGATATTTCCATTTTCATGCAGATAGCGGTGTAGATATTTCCATGTTCAGACAGATAGCGGTGTAGATATTTCCATGTTTATACAGATAGCGGTGAAGATGTATGCAAGTTTACACACATAGTGGTGTAGATATTTCCATGTTCATACAGATAGCGGTGTAGATATTTCCATGTTCATCCAGATGGCTGTGTAGATATATATATGTTCATACAGATAGCGGTGTAGATATTTCCATGTTCATACAGATAGTGGTGTAGATATTTCCATGTTCATACAGATAGCGGTGTAGCTATTTCCATGTTCATACAGATAGCGTTGTAGATATTTCCATCTTCATACACATAGCGGTGTAGATATTTCCATGTTCATACAGATAGCTGTGCTGATATTTCCATGTTTATACAGGTAGCGGTGTAGATATTTCCATGTTCATCCTGATGGCTGTGTAGATATATCCATGTTCAAACAGATGGCGTTGTAGATATTTCCATGTTCATACGGATAGCAGTGTAGATATTTCCATGTTCATACATATAGCGGTGTAGGTATTTCCATGTTCATACAGATAGAGGGGCTGATATTTCCATGTTCACACAGATAGCGGTGCTGATATTTCCATGTTTATACAGGTAGCGGTGTAGATATTTCCATGTTCATCCAGATGGCTGTGTAGATATATCCATGTTCACACAGATGGCGTTGTAGATATTTCCATGTTCATACGGATAGCGGTGTAGATATTTCCATGTTCATACAGATAGCGGTGTATGTATTTCCATGTTCATACAGATAGAGGGGCTGATATTTCCATGTTCATACAGATAGCGGTGCTGATATTTCCATGTTTATACAGGTAGCGGTGTAGATATTTCCATGTTTATACAGATAGCGGTTTAGTTATTTCCATGTTTATACAGATAGCGGTGTAGATATTTCCATGTTTGTACTGATAGCGGTGTAGATATCTCCATCTTAATACAGATGGCCGTGTAGATATTTATATGTTCTTAAAGATGGCGGTGCAGATATTTCCATGTTCATACAGATGGCGGTGTAGATATTTCCATGTTCATAGAGATAGCGGTGTAGATATTTCCATGTTTATACAGATAGTGGTGAAGATGTATGCATGTTTACACAGATAGCGGTGTAGATATTTCCATGTTCATACAGATAGCGGTGTAGATATTTCCATGTTCATCCAGATGGCTGTGTAGACATATCCATGTTCATACAGATGGCGGTGAAGATATTTCCATGTTCATACAGATAGCGGTGTAGTTATTTCCATGTTCATCCAGATGGCTGTGTAGTTATATCCTTGTTCATACAGATAGCGGTGTAGATATTTCCATGTTCATACATATAGTGGTGTAGATATTTCCATGTTCATACAGATAGCGGTGTAGCTATTTCCATGTTCATACAGATAGCGGTGTAGATATATCCATCTTCATACACATAGCGGTGTAGATATTTCCATGTTCATACAGATAGCTGTGCTGATATTTCCATGTTTATACAGGTAGCGGTGTAGATATTTCCATGTTCATACAGATAGCTGTGTAGCTATTTCCATGTTCATACAGATAGTGGTGTAGATATTTCCATGTTCATCCTGATGGCTGTACAGATATATCCATGTTCATACAGATGGCGGTGAAGATAATTCCATGTTCATACAGATAGTGGTGTAGATATTTCCATGTTCATACAGATAGTGGTGTAGATATTTCCATGTTCATACAGATAGCGGTGTAGCTATTTCCATGTTCATACAGATAGCGGTGTAGATATTTCCATGTTCATCCAGATGGCTGTGTAGATATATCCATGTTCAAACAGATGGCGTTGTAGATATTTCCATGTTCATACGGATAGCGGTGTAGATATTTCCATGTTCATACATATAGCGGTGTAGGTATTTCCAGGTTCATACAGATAGAGGGGCTGATATTTCCATGTACATACAGATAGCGGCGCTGATATTTCCATGTTTATACAGGTAGCGGTGTAGATATTTCCATGTTTATACAGATAGCGGTGTAGTTATTTCCATGTTTATATAGATAGCGGTGTAGAAATTTCCATGTTTATACTGATAGCGGTGTAGATATCTCCATCTTAATACAGTTGGCCGTGTAGATATTTATATATTCATACAGATGGCGGTGCAGATATTTCCATGTTCATACAGATGGCGGTGTAGATATTTCCATGTTCATACAGATAGCGGTGTAGATATTTCCATGGTCATCCAGATGGCTGTGTAGATATATCCATGTTCATACAGATAGCGGTGTAGATATTTCCATGTTCATACAGGTAGTGGTGTAGATATTTCCATGTTCATACAGATAGCGGTGTAGCTATTTCCATGTTCATACAGATAGCGGTGTAGATATTTCCATGTTCATAGAGATAGCGGTGTAGATATTTCCGTGTTCATACAGATAGCGGTGCTGATATTTCCATGTTTATACAGGTAGCGGTGTAGATATTTCCATGTTTATACAGCTAGCGGTGTAGATATTTCCATGTTTATACAGATAGCGGTGTAGATATTTCCATGTTTATACATATAGCGGTTTAGATATCTCCATCTTAATATAGATTGGGGTGTAGATATTTATATCTTCATACAGATGTCGGTGCAGATATTTCCATGTTCATACAGATGGCAGTGTAGATATTTGCATGTATATAGAGATAGCGCTGTAGTTATTTCCATGTGTAAAGAGATAGCTTTGTAGATATTTCCATGTATATGCAGATCGCTGTGTAGATATTTCCATTTTCATGCAGATAGCGGTGTAGATATTTCCATGTTCAGATAGCGGTGTAGATATTTCCATGTTCATGCAGGTAGCAGTGTAGATATTTCCATGTTTATACAGATAGCGGTGAAGATGTATGCATGTTTATACAGATAGCGGTGTAGATATTTCCATGTTCATCCAGATGGCTGTGTTGATATATCCATGTTCATACAGATGGCGGTGAAGATATTTCCATGTTCATACAGATAGCGGTGTAGTTATTTCCGTGTGTAAAGAGATAGCTGTGTAGATATTTCCATGTATATGCAGATAGCTGTGTAGATATTTCCATTTTCATGCAGATAGCGTTTTAGATATTTCCATGTTTAAACAGATAGCGGTGTAGATATTTCCATGTTCATAGACATAGCGGTGTAGATATTTCCATGTTCAAACAGATAGCGGTGTAGATATTTCCATGTTCATAGAGAGAGCGGTGTAGATATTTCCATGTTCATAGAGATAGCGGTGTAGATATTTCCATGTTTATACAGATAGTGGTGAAGATGTATGCATGTTTACACAGATAGCGGTGTAGATATTTCCATGTTCAAACAGATAGCGGTGTAGACATTTCCATGTTCATTCAGATAGCGGTGAAGATATTTCCATGTTTATACAGATTGCGGTGAAGATGTATGCATATTTACACAGATAGCGGTGTAGATATTTCCATGTTCATACAGATAGCGGTGTAGATATTTCCATGGTCATCCAGATGGCTGTGTAGATATATCCATGTTCATACAGATAGCGGTGTAGATATTTCCATGTTCATACAGGTAGTGGTGTAGATATTTCCATGTTCATACAGATAGCGGTGTAGCTATTTCCATGTTCATACAGATAGCGGTGTAGATATTTCCATGTTCATAGAGATAGCGGTGTAGATATTTCCGTGTTCATACAGATAGCGGTGCTGATATTTCCATGTTTATACAGGTAGCGGTGTAGATATTTCCATGTTTATACAGATAGCGGTGTAGATATTTCCATGTTTATACAGATAGCGGTGTAGATATTTCCATGTTTATACATATAGCGGTGTAGATATCTCCATCGTAATATAGATTGGGGTGTAGATATTTATATCTTCATACAGATGTCGGTGCAGATATTTCCATGTTCATACAGATGGCAGTGTAGATATTTGCATGTATATAGAGATAGCGCTGTAGTTATTTCCATGTGTAAAGAGATAGCTTTGTAGATATTTCCATGTATATGCAGATCGCTGTGTAGATATTTCCATTTTCATGCAGATAGCGGTGTAGATATTTCCATGTTCAGATAGCGGTGTAGATATTTCCATGTTCATGCAGGTAGCAGTGTAGATATTTCCATGTTTATACAGATAGCGGTGAAGATGTATGCATGTTTATACAAATAGCGGTGTAGATATTTCCATGTTCATCCAGATGGCTGTGTTGATATATCCATGTTCATACAGATGGCGGTGAAGATATTTCCATGTTCATACAGATAGCGGTGTAGTTATTTCCATGTTCATACAGATAGCGGTGTAGCTATTTCCATGTTCAGACAGATAGCGGTGTAGTTATTTCCATGTTCATCCAGATGGCTGTGTAGTTATATCCTTGTTCATACAGATAGCGGTGTAGATATTTCCATGTTCATACAGATAGTGGTGTAGATATTTCCATGTTCATACAGATAGAGGTGTAGCTATTTCCATGTTCATACAGATAGCGGTGTAGATATTTCCATCTTCATACACATAGCGGTGTAGATATTTCCATGTTCATACAGATAGCTGTGCTGATATTTCCATGTTTATACAGGTAGCGGTGTAGATATTTCCATGTTCATACAGATAGCTGTGTAGCTATTTCCATGTTCATACAGATAGTGGTGTAGATATTTCCATGTTCATCCTGATGGCTGTACAGATATATCCATGTTCATACAGATGGCGGTGAAGATAATTCCATGTTCATACAGATAGCGGTGTAGATATTTCCATGTTCATACAGATAGTGGTGTAGATATTTCCATGTTCATACAGATAACGGTGTAGCTATTTCCATGTTCATACAGATAGCGGTGTAGATATTTCCATGTTCATCCAGATGGCTGTGTAGATATATCCATGTTCAAACAGATGGCATTGTAGATATTTCCATGTTCATACGGATAGCGGTGTAGATATTTCCATGTTCATACATATAGCGGTGTAGGTATTTCCAGGTTCATACAGATAGAGGGGCTGATATTTCCATGTTCATACAGATAGCGGTGCTGATATTTCCATGTTTATACAGGTAGCGGTGTAGATATTTCCATGTTTATACAGATAGCGGTGTAGTTATTTCCATGTTTATATAGATAGCGGTGTAGAAATTTCCATGTTTATACTGATACCGGTGTAGATATCTCCATCTTAATACAGATGGCCGTGTAGATATTTATATGTTCATACAGATGGCGGTGCAGATATTTCCATGTTCATACAGATGGCGGTGTAGATATTTCCATGTTCATACAGATAGCGGTGTAGTTATTTCCATGTGTAAAGAGATAGCTGTGTAGATATTTCCATGTATATGCAGATAGCTCTGTAGATATTTCCATTTTCATGCAGATAGCGGTGTAGATATTTCCATGTTCAAACAGATAGCGGTGTAGACATTTCCGTGTTCATTCAGATAGCGGTGAAGATATTTCCATGTTTATACAGATTGCGGTGAAGATGTATGCATATTTACACAGATAGCGGTGTAGATATTTCCATGTTCATACAGATAGCGGTGTAGATATTTCCATGGTCATCCAGATGGCTGTGTAGATATATCCATGTTCATACAGATAGCGGTGTAGATATTTCCATGTTCATACAGGTAGTGGTGTAGATATTTCCATGTTCATACAGATAGCGGTGTAGCTATTTCCATGTTCATACAGATAGCGGTGTAGATATTTCCATGTTCATAGAGATAGCGGTGTAGATATTTCCGTGTTCATACAGAGAGCGGTGCTGATATTTCCATGTTTATACCGGTAGCGGTGTAGATATTTCCATGTTTATACAGATAGCGGTGTAGATATTTCCATGTTTATACAGATAGCGGTGTAGATATTTCCATGTTTATACATATAGCGGTTTAGATATCTCCATCTTAATATAGATTTGGGTGTAGATATTTATATCTTCATACAGATGTCGGTGCAGATATTTCCATGTTCATACAGATGGCAGTGTAGATATTTGCATGTATATAGAGATAGCGCTGTAGTTATTTCCATGTGTAAAGAGATAGCTTTGTAGATATTTCCATGTATATGCAGATCGCTGCGTAGATATTTCCATTTTCATGCAGATAGCGGTGTAGATATTTCCATGTTCAGATAGCGGTGTAGATATTTCCATGTTCATGCAGGTAGCAGTGTAGATATTTCCATGTTTATACAGATAGCGGTGAAGATGTATGCATGTTTATACAGATAGCGGTGTAGATATTTCCATGTTCATCCAGATGGCTGTGTTGATATATCCATGTTCATACAGATGGCGGTGAAGATATTTCCATGTTCATACAGATAGCGGTGTAGTTATTTCCGTGTGTAAAGAGATAGCTGTGTAGATATTTCCATGTATATGCAGATAGCTGTGTAGATATTTCCATTTTCATGCAGATAGCGTTTTAGATATTTCCATGTTTAAACAGATAGCGGTGTAGATATTTCCATGTTCATAGACATAGCGGTGTAGATATTTCCATGTTCAAACAGATAGCGGTGTAGATATTTCCATGTTCATAGAGAGAGCGGTGTAGATATTTCCATGTTCATAGAGATAGCGGTGTAGATATTTCCATGTTTATACAGATAGTGGTGAAGATGTATGCATGTTTACACAGATAGCGGTGTAGATATTTCCATGTTCATACAGATAGCGGTGTAGATATTTCCATGTTCATCCAGATGGCTGTGTAGACATATCCATGTTCATACAGATGGCGGTGAAGATATTTCCATGTTCATACAGATAGCGGTGTAGATATTTCCATGTTCATCCAGATGGCTGTGTAGTTATATCCTTGTTCATACAGATAGCGGTGTAGATATTTCCATGTTCATACAGATAGCGGTGTAGATATTTCCATGTTCATACAGATAGCGGTGTAGATAATTCCATGTTCATACAGATAGCGGTGTAGATATTTCCACGTTCATACAGGTAGCGGTGTAGATATTTCCATGTTCATACAGATAGCGGTGCTGATATTTCCATGTTTATTCAGGCTGCGGTGTAGATATTTCCATGATTATTCAGATAGCGGTGTAGATATCTCCTTCTTAATACAGATGGCGGTGTAGATATTTATATGTTCATACAGATGGCGGTGCAGATATTTCCATGTTCATACAGATGGTGGTGTAGATATTTCCATCTTTATAAATATAGCGGTGTAGTTATTTCCGTGTGTAAAGAGATAGCTGTGTATATATTTCCATGTATATGCAGATAGCTTTGTAGATATTTCCATTTTAATGCAGTTAGCGGTGTAGATATTTACATGTTCAAACAGATAGCGGTGTAGGTATTTCCATGTTCATTCAGATAGCTTTGTAGATATTTCCATGTTCATACAGGTAGCGGTGTATATATTTCCATGTTCATACAGATAGCGGTGTAGATATTTCCATGTTCATACAGATAGCGGTGCTGATATTTCCATGTTTATACAGGTAGCGGTGTAGATATTTCCATGTTTATACAGATAGCGGTGTAGATATTTCCATGTTTATACAGATAGCGGTGTAGATAATTCCATGTTTATTCAGATAGCGGTATAGATATCTCCATCTTAAAACAGATGTTGGTGTAGATATTTATATGTTCATACAGATGGCGGTGCAGATATTTCCATGTTCATACAGATGGCGGTGTAGATATTTCCATGTTCAGATAGCGGTGTAGATATTTCCATGTTCATACAGATAGCGGTGTAGATATTTCCATTTTCATACAGATAGCGGTGTAGATATTTCCATGTTCATACAGGTAGCGGTGTAGATTTTTCTATGTTCATACAGATAGCGGTGTAGATATTTCCATGTTTATACAGATAGTGGTGTAGTTATTTCCATTTGTAAAGAGATAGCTGTGTAGATATTTCCATGTATATACAGATAGCTGTGTGGATATTTCCATTTTCATGCAGATAGCGGTTTAGATATTTCCATGTCCAAACAGATAGCGGTGTAGATATTTCCATGATCATAGAGATAGCAGTGTAGATATTTCCATGTTCATACAGATAGAGGGGCTGATATTTCCATGTTCATACAGATAGCGGTGCTATTTCCATGTTTATACAGGTAGCGGTTTAGATATTTCCATGTTTATACAGGTAGCAGTGTAGATATTTCCATGTTTATACAGAGAGCGGTGTAGATATATCCATGTTTATACAGATAGCGGTGTAGATATATCCATGTTCATACTGATGGCGGTGAAGTTATTTCCATGTTCATACAGATAGCGGTGTAGATATTTCTATGTTCATACAGATAGCGGTGTAGATATTTCCATGTTCATACTGATAGCGGTGCTGATATTTCCATGTTTATACAAGTAGCGGTGTAGATTTTTCCATGTTTATACAGATAGCGGTGTAGATATTTCCATGTTTATACAGATAGCGGTGTAGATATTTCCATGTTTATACAGATAGCGGTGTAGATATCTCCATCTTAATACAGATGGCGGTGTAGATATTTATATGTTCATACAGTTGGCGGTGCAGATATTTCCATGTTCATACAGATGGCGGTGTAGTTATTTCCATGTTTATACAGATAGCGGTGTAGTTATTTCCATGAGTAAAGAGATAGCTTTGTAGATATTTCCATGCATATGCAGATAGCAGTGTAGATATTTCCATTTTCATGCAGATAGCGGTGTAGATATTTCCATGTTCAAACAGATAGCGGTGTAGATATTTCCATGTTCATACAGATATCGGTGTAGATATTTCCATGTTCATACAGATAGCAGTGTAGATATTTCCATGTTTATACTTATAGCGGTGAAGATGTATGCATGTTTACACAGATAGCGGTGTAGATATTTCCATGTTCAAACAGCGGTGTAGATATTTCCATGTTCATACAGATAGCAGTGTAGATATTTCCATGTTTATACAGATTGCGGTGAAGGTGTATGCATATTTACACAGATAGCGGTGTAGATATTTCCATGTTCATACAAATAGCGGTGTAGATATTTCCATGTTCATCCAGATGGCTGTATAGATATATCCATGTTCATACAGATGGCGGTGAAGATATTTCCATGTTCATACAGATAGCGGTGTAGTTATTTCCATGTGTAAAGAGATAGCTGTGTAGATATTTCCATGTATATGCAGATAGCTGTGTAGATATTTCCATTTTCATGCAGATAGCGGTTTAGATATTTCCATGTTTAAACAGATAGCGGTGTAGATATTTCCATGTTCACAGACATAGCGGTGTAGATATTTCCATGTTCATACAGATAGCGGTGCTGATATTTCCATGTTTATACAGGTAGCGGTGTAGATATTTCCAAGTTTATACAGATAGCGGTGAAGATATCTCCATCTTAAAGCAGATGGCGGTGTAGATATTTAAATGTTCATACAGATGGCGGTGCAGATATTTCCATGTTCATACAGATGGCGCTGTAGATATTTCCATGTTTATAGAGATAGTGGTGCAGTTATTTCCATGTGTATAGAGATAGCTTTGTAGATATTTCCATGTATATGCAGATAGCTGTGTAGATATTTCTATTTTCATGCAGATAGGGGTTTAGATATTTCCATGTTCAAACAGATAGCGGTGAAGATATTTCCATGTTCATACAGATCGCGGTGTAGATATTTCCATGTTCATCCAGATGGCTGTGTAGACATATCCATGTTCATACAGATGGCGGTGAAGATATTTCCATGTTCATACAGACAGCGGTATAGATATTTCCATGTTCATACAGATAGCGGTGTAGATATTTCCATGTTCATACAGATGGCTGTGTAGATATATCCATGTTCATACAGATGACGGTGAAGATATTTCCATGTTCATACAGATAGCGGTGTTGATATTTCCATCTTCATACAGATAGCGGTGTAGATATTTACATGTTCATACCGATAGCGGTGCTGATATTTCCATGTTTATACAGGTAGCGGTGTAGATATTTCCATGTTTATACAGATAGCGGTGTAGAAATTTCCATGTTTATACAGATAGCGGTATAGATATTTCCATGTTTATACAGATAGCGGTGTAGATATCTCCTTCTTAATACAGATGGCGGTGTAGATGTTTATATGTTCATACAGATGGCGGTGCAGATATTTCCATGTTCATACAGATGGCGGTGTAGATATTTCCAAGTTTATAGGGATAGCGGTGTAGTTATTTCCATGTGTAAAGAGGTAGCTGTGTAGATATTTCCATGTATATGAAGATAGCTGTGTAGATATTTCCATTTCCATGCAGACAGCGGTGTAGATATTTCCATGTTCAAACAGATAGCGGTGTAGATATTTCCATGTTCCTACAGATAGCGGTGTAGATATTTCCATGTTCATACAGATAGCGGTGTAGATATTTCCATGTTCATACAGATACCGGTGTAGATATTTCCAGATTCATACATATAGCGGTGCTGATATTTCCTTGTTTATACAGGTAGAGGTGTAGATATTTCCATGTTTATACAGATAGCGGTGTAGATATTTCCATGTTTATACAGATAGCGGTGTAGATATCTCCATCTTAATACAGATGGCGGTGTAGTTATTTATATGTTCATACAGTTGGCGGTGCATATATTTCCATGTTCATACAGATGGTGGTGTAGATATTTGCATGTTTATAGAGATAGCGCTGTAGTTATTTCCATGTGTAAAGAGATAGCTTTGTAGATGTTTCCATGTATGTGCAGATCGCTGTGTAGATATTTCCATTTTCATGCAGATAGCGGTGTAGATATTTCCATGTTCAAACAGATAGCGGTGTAGATATTTCCATGTTCATGCAGATAGCAGTGTAGATATTTCCATGTTTATACAGATAGCGGTGAAGATGTATGCATGTTTACACAGATAGCGGAGTAGATATTTCCATGTTCATACAGATAGCGGTGTAGATATTACCATGTTCATCCAGATGGCTGTGTATATATATCCATCTTCATACAGATGGCGGTGAAGATATTTCCATGTTCATACAGATAGCGGTGTAGTTATTTCCATGTGTAAAGAGATAGCTGTGTAGATATTTCCATATATATGCAGTTAGCTGTGTACATATTTCCATTTTCATGCAGATAGCGGTTTAGATATTTCCATGTTCAAACAGATAGCGGTGTAGATATTTCCATGTTCATAGAGATAGCGGTGTAGATATTTCCATGTTCATACAGATAGCGGTGCTGATATTTCCATGTTTATACAGGTGGCGGTGTAGATATTTCCATGTTTATACAGGTTGTGGTGTAGATATTTCCATGTTTATACAGATAGCGGTGTAGATATTTCCAAGTTTATTCAGAGAGCGGTGAAGATATCTCCATCTTAAAGCAGATGGCGGTGTAGATATTTATATGTTCATAAAGATGGCGGTGCAGATATTTCCATGTTCATACAGATGGCGCTGTAGATATTTCCATGTTTATAGAGATAGCGGTGTATTTATTTCCATGTGTATAGAGATAGCTTTGTACATATTTCCATGTATATGCAGATAGCTGTGTAGATATTTCTATTTTCATGCAGATAGCGGTTTAGATATTTCCATGCTCAAACAGATAGCGGTGTAGATATTTCCATGTTCATACAGATAGCGGTGTAGATATTTCCATGTTTATACAGATAGCGGTGAAGATGTATGCATGTTTGCACAGATACCGGTGTAGATATTTCCATGTTCATACAGATCGCAGTGTAGATATTTCCATGTTCATCCAGATGGCTGTGTAGACATATCCATGTTCATACAGATGGCGGTGAAGATATTTCCATGTTCATACAGACAGCGGTGTAGATATTTCCATGTTCATACAGATAGCGGTGTAGATATTTCCATGTTCATACAGATGGCTGTGTAGATATATCCATGTTCATACAGATGACGGTGAATATATTTCCATGTTCATACAGATAGCGGTGTAGATATTTCCGTGTTCATACAGATAGCGGTGTAGATATTTCCATGTTCATAACGATAGCGGTGCTGATATTTCCATGTTTATACAGGTATCGGTGTAGATATTTCCATGTTTATACAGATAGCGGTGTGGATATTTCCATGTTTATACAGATAGCGGTGTAGATATTTCCATGTTTATACAGACAGCGGTGTAGGTATTTCCATGTTCATACAGGTGGCGGTGTAGATGTTTCCATGTTTATACAGAGAGCAGTGTAGTTATTTCCATGTTTATAGAGATAGCAGTGTAGATATTTCCATTCATATACAGATAGCTGTGTAGATATTTCCATGTTTATTCAGATAGCGGTGTAGATATTTCCATGTTTATGGGTATGGCAGTGTAGATATTTTCATGTTTACACAGATGGCGTTGTAGATATTTCCATGTTTACACAGATAGCGTTGTAGACATTTCCATGTTTACACAGATAGCGGTGTGGATATTTCCATGTTTATGCACAGAGCAGTGGAGATATTTCCATGTATATACAGATAGCGGTGCGGATATTTCGATGTTTATACAGATAGTTGGGCAGATATTTCCATGTTTTTGCGGATAGCGGTGTAGATATTTCCATCTTAATACAGATGGCGGTGTAGATATGTCCATGTTTGTTCCGATGGCTGTGTAGATATTTCCATGTTCATACAGATAGCGCTGTAGATATTTCCATGTTCATCCAGATGCCGGTGTAGATATATCCATGCTCATACAGATCGCGGTGAAGGT
Source organism: Gorilla gorilla gorilla (assembly GCF_029281585.2). Taxonomy (NCBI): domain Eukaryota; kingdom Metazoa; phylum Chordata; class Mammalia; order Primates; family Hominidae; genus Gorilla; species Gorilla gorilla. Next base: position 126,388,537 of record NC_073239.2, read on the forward strand.
ATTTCCATGTTCATACAGATGGCGGTGTAGATATTTCCATGTTCATAGAAATGGCGGTGTAGATATTTCCATGTTCATAGAGATGGCGGTGTAGATATTTAAATGTTTATACAGATAGCAGTGAAGTTATTTCCACGTTTATAGAGATAGCGGTGTAAATAATTTCAATTTTAAACAGATAGCTGGGTAGATATTTGCATGTTCATACAGATAGCGGTGTAGGTATTTCCATCTTCATACAGATAGCGGTGTCGATATTTCCATGTTCATACAGATAGCGGTGTAGATATTTCCATGTTCATACAGAAAACGGTGTAGATATTTCCATGTTCATACCAATAGCGGTGTGGATATTTCCATGTTCATACAGTTAGCGGTGTAGATATTTCCATGTTCATACAGATGGCGGTGTAGATATTTACATGTTCATACAGATGGCGGTGTAGATATTTCCATGTTCGTACGGATGGCATTGTAGATATTTCCATGTTCATACAGGTGGCGGTGTAGGTATTTCCATGTTAATACAGATAGCAGTGTAGTTATTTCCATGTTTATAGAGATAGCAGTGTAGGTATTTCCATTGATATACAGATAGCTGTGAAGATATTTGCATATTCGAACAGATAGCGGCGTAGATATTTCCATGTTCGTTCAGATAGCGGTGCAGATATTTCCATGTTCATACAGTTAGCCTTGTAGATATTTCCATGTTCATACAGATGGCGGTGTAGATATTTACATGTTCATGCAGATGGCGGTGTAGATATTTCCATGTTCGTACAGATGGCGGTGTAGATATTTCCATGTTCATAGAGATGGCGGTGTAGATATTTCCATGTTTATGCAGATAGCGGTATAGATATTTCCATGTTTATACAGAAGGTGGTGTAGATATTTCCATGGTTATAGAGATGGCGGTCTAGATATTTCCATGTTTATAGAGATAGTGGTGTAGTTATTTCCAAGTTTATAGAGACAGCGTTGTAGATATTTCCATGTTTATACAGAGAGCGGTGAAGGTATTTCCATGTTTATACAGATAGCGGTGTAGATATTTTCATGTCTATACAGATAACATTGTAGATATTTCCATCTTTGTAGAGATAGTGGTGTAGATAATTTCAATTTTATACAGATAGCAGTGTAGATATTTCCAAGTACATACAGATAGCGGTGTAGATATTTCCACGTTTATAGAGATGGCGGTGTAGATATTTCCACGTTCATACTGATGGCGGTGTAGGTATTTCCATGTTTATAGAGATGGTGGTGTAGATATTTTCATGTTTACACAGATGGCGGTGTAGATATTTCCATGTTTACACAGATAGCGTTGTAGACATTTCCATGTTTACACAGATAGCGGTGTGGATATTTCCATGTTTATGCAGATAGCGGTGTAGATATTTCCATGTTTATACAGATAGCGGTGCGGATATTTCCATGTTTATACAGACAGTTGGGCAGATATTTCCATGTTTGTACATATAGCAGTGTAGATATTTCCATCTTAATACAGATGGCGGTGTAGATATGTCTATGTTCGTACAGATGGCGGTGTAGATATTTCCATGTTCATACAGATGGCGGTGTAGATATTTCGAAGTTTATAGAGACAGCGCGGTAGTTATTTCCATATTTGAAGAGAAATCTGTGTAGATATTTCCATGCATATGCAGACAGCTGTGTAGATATTTCAATGTTCATGCAGATAGCGGTGTAGATATTTCCATGTTCATCCAGATGTTGGTGTAGATATATCCATGTTCATACAGATGGAGGTGAAGATATTTCCATGTTCATACAGATGTCGGTGTAGATATTTCCATGTTCATAAAAATGGCGGTGTAGATATTTCCATGTTCATAGAGATGGCGGTGTAGATATTTCCATGTTCATAGAAATGGCGGTGTAGACATTTCCATGTTCATAGAGATGGCGTTGTAGATATTTCCATGTTTATACAGATAGCAGTGTAGTTATTTCCACGTTTATAGAGATAGCGGTGTAGATAATTTCAATTTTATACAGATAGCTGGGTACATATTTGCATGTTCATAAAGATAGCAGTGTAGGTATTTCCATCTTAATACAGATAGCGGTGTAGATATTTCCATGTTCATACAGATAGCGGTGTAGATATTTCCATGTTCATACAGATAACGGTGTAGATATTTCCATCTTCATACCAATAGCGGTGTGGATATTTCCATGGTCATACAGTTAGCGGTGTAGATATTTCCATGTTCATACAGATGGCGGTGTAGATATTTCCATGTTCATAGAGATAGCGGTGTAGATATTTCCATGTTGATACACGTACTGGTGTAGATATTTCCAAGTTTATAGAGATAGCGGTGTAGATATTTCCATGTTTATAGAGATAGTGGTATAGATATTTCCACTTTTGTACAGATAGCAGTGTAGATATTTCCATGTTCAAACAGATAGCGGTTTAGATATTGCCACTTTTATAGAGATGTCGGTGTAGATATTTCCATGTTGATACAAATGGCGGTGAAGATAATTCCATGTTCATAGAGATGGCGGTGTAGATATTTCCATGTTTATACAGATAGCAGTGTAGTTATTTCCATGTTTGTAGAGATAGCAGTGTAGATATTTCCATTTATATACAGATAGTTGTGTAGATATTTGCATGTTCATACAGATAGCGGTGTAGGTATTTCCAAGTTCATACAGATAGCGATGTAGATATTTCCACGTTTATAGAGATGGCAGTGTAGATATTTCTATGTTCATACTGATGGCGGTGTAGATATTTCCATGTTCATACAAATGGCGGTGTAGATATTTCCATGTTAATAGAGATGGCGGTGTAGATATTTCCATGTTCGTATGGATGGCAGTGTAGACATTTCCATGTTCATACAGGTGGCGGTGTAGATATTTCCATGTTTATACCGATAGCAGTGTAGTTATTTCCATGTTTATAGAGATAGCAGTGTATATATTTCCATTGATATACAGATAGCTGTGTAGATATTTGCATGTTCATACAGATAGCGGTGTAGATATTTCCATATTCGTACAGATAGCGGTGTGGATATTTCCATGTTCATACAGATAGCGGTGTAGATATTTCCATGTTCATACAGATAGCGGTGTAGATATTTCCATGTTCATACAGATAACGGTGTAGATATTTCCATGTTCATACAGATAGCGGTGTAGATATTTCCATGTTCATACAGTTAGCGGTGTAGATATTTCCATGTTCATACAGATGGTGGTGTAGATATTTACATGTTCATACAGATGGCGGTGTAGATATTTCCATGTTCGTACAGATGGTGGTGTAGATATTTCCATGTTCATAGAGATGGCGGTGTAGATATTTCCATGTTTATGCAGATAGCGGTATAGATATTTCCATGTTTATACAGATGGTGGTGTAGGTATTTCCATGTTTATAGAGATGGCGGTCTAGTTATTTCCATGTTTATAGAGATAGTGGTGTAGTTATTTCCAAGTTTATAGAGACAGCGTTGTAGATATTTCCATGTTTATACAGATAGCGGTGAAGATATTTCCATGTTTATACACATAGCGGTGTAGATATTTCCATGTTTATACAGATAACAGTGTAGTTATTTCCATGTTTAAAGAAATAGCGGTGTAGATAATTTCAATTTTATACAGATAGCAGTGGAGATATTTCCAATTTCATACAGATAGCGGTGTATATATTTCCACGTTTATAGAGATGGCGGTGTAGATATTTCCATGTTCATACAGATGGCGGTGCAGATATTTCCATGTTTATAGAGAAGGCGGTGTAGATATATTCATGTTTAGACAGATTGGGGTGAAGATATTTCCATGTTTACACAGATAGCGGTGTAGACATTTCCATTTTTACACAGATAGCGATGTGGATATTTCCATGTTTTTGCAGATAGCGGTGTAGATATTTCCATGTTTATACAGATAGCGGTGCGGATATTTCCATGTTTATACAGATGGGCACATATTTCCATGTTTATACAGATAGCGGTGTAGATATTTCCATCTTAATACAGATGGCGGTGTAGATATGTCCTTGTTCGTACAGATGGCTTTGTAGATATTTCCATGTTCATACAGATGGCGGTGTAGATATTTCGAAGTTTATAGAGATAGCGCTGTAGTTATTTCCATATTTATAGAGAAATCTGTGTAGATATTTCCATGCATATGCAGATAGCTGTGTACATATTTCCATGATCATCCAGATGGCGGTGTAGATATACCCATGTTCATACAGTTGGCGGTGAAGTTATTTCCATGTTCATACAGATGGTGGTGTAGATATTTCCATGTTTATACAAATGGCGGTGTAGATATTTCCATGTTCATAGAGATGGCGGTGTAGATATTTCCATGTTCATACAAATGGCGGTGTAGATATTTCCATGTTCATAGAGATGGCGGTGTAGATATTTCCATGTTTATAGAGATAGTGGTGTAGATAATTCCAATTTTATACAGATAGCTGTGTAGGTATTTGCATGTTAATACAGATAGCGGTGTAGATATTTCCATGTTCATACAGATAACGGTGTAGATATTTCCATGTTCATGCAGATAGCGGTGTAGATATTTCCATGTTCATACCAATAGCGGTGTAGATATTTCCATGTCCATACAGTTAGCATTGTAGATATTTCCATGTTCATACAGATGGCGGTGTAGATATTTACATGTTAATAGAGATGGCGGTGACGATATTTCCATGTTCGTACGGATGTCAGTGTAGATATTTCCATGTTCATACAAGTTGCGGTGTAGATATTTCCATATTTATACAGATAGCAGTTTAGTTATTTCCATGTTTATAGAGATAGCAGTGTAGATATTTCCATTGATATACAGATAGCTGTGTAGATATTTGCATGTTCATACAGATAGCGGTCTAGATATTTCCATGTTCATACAGATAGCGGTGTAGATATTTCCATGTTCATACAGATAACTGTGTAGATATTTCCATGTTCATACAGATAGCGGTGTAGATATTTCCATGTTCATACAGATCGCGGTGTAGATATTTACATGTTCACACAGATGGCGGTGTAGATATTTCCATGTTCGTACTGATGGCGGTGTAGATATTTCCATGTTCATAGAGATGGTGGTGTAGATATTTCCTTGTTTATGCAGATAGCGGTATAGATATTTCCATGTTTATACAGATGGTGGTGTAGATATTTCGATGTTTATAGAGATGGCGGTCTAGATATTTCCATGTTTATACAGATAGCGGTTAAGATATTTCCATGTTTATACAGATAGCAGTGTAGATATTTCCATGTTTATACAGATAGCAGTGTAGATATTTCTATGTTTATAGAGATAGTGGTGTAGATAATTTCAATTTTATACCGAGAGCAGTGTAGATATTTCCAAGTTCATACAGATAGCGATGTAGATATTTCCACGTTTATAGAGATGGTGGTGTAGATATTTCCATGTTCATCCAGATGCCGGTGTAGATATATCCAGGCTCATACAGATGGCGGTGAAGATATTTCCATGTTCATACAGAGGGCGGTGTAGATATTTCCATGTTCATACAAATGGCGGTGTAGATATTTCCATGTTCATAGAGATGGCGGTGTAGATATTTCCATGTTCATACAAATGGCGTTGTAGATATTTTCATGTTCATATAGATGGTAGTGTTGATATTTCCATGTTTATACAGATAGCAGTGTAGATATTTCCATGTTTATTGAGATAGCAGTGTAGATATTTACATTGATATACAGATAGCTGTGTAGATATTTGCAAGTTCATACAGATAGCGGTGTAGATATTTCCATGTTCATACAGAGGGCGGTGTAGATATTTCCATGTTCATACAGATAGCGGTGTAGATATTTCCATGTTCATACAGATAGCGGTGTAGATATTTCCATGTTCGTACAGATATCGGTGTAGATATTTCCATGTTCATACAGTTAGAGGTGTAGATATTTCCATGTTCATACAGATGGCGGTGTAGATATTTACATGTTCATACAGATGGCGGTGTAGATATTTCCATGTTCGTACAGATGGCAGTGTAGATATTTCCATGTTCATGGAGATGGCGGTGTAGATATTTCCATGTTTATGCAGATAGCGGTATAGATATTTCCATGTTCATACAGACGGCGGTGTAGATATTTCCATGTTTATAGAGATGGCGGTGTAGTTATTTCCATGTTTACACAGATGGCGGTGTAGATATTTCCATGTTTACACAGACAGCGGTGTAGACATTTCTATGTTTACAAAGATAGCGGTGTGGATATTTCCATGTTTATGCAGATAGCGGTGTAGATATTTCAATGTCTACACAGATAGCGGTGCGGATATTTCCATGTTTATACAGATAGTTGGGCAGATATTTTCATGTTTATACAGATTGCGGTGTAGATATTTCCATCTTAATACAGATGGCGGTGTAGATATGTCCATGTTCGTACAGATGGTGGTGTAGATATTTCCATGTTCATACAGATGGCGGTGTAGATATTTCGAAGTTTATACAGATAGCGCTGTAGTTATTTAAATATTTATAGAGAAATCTGTGTAGGAACTACCATGTATATGGATATAGCTGTGTAGATATTTCCATGTTTATGCAGATAGCGCAGTAGATATTTCCATGTTCATCCAGATGCCGGTGTAGATATATCCATGCTCATACAGATGGCGGTGAAGATATTTCCATGTTCATACAGAGGGCGGTGTAGATATTTCCATGTTCAAATGGCGGTGAAGATATTTCCATGTTCATAGAGATGGCGGTGTAGATATTTCCATGTTCATACAAATGGAGTTGTAGGTATTTTCATGTTCATAGAGATGGTGGTGTAGATATTTCTATGTTTATACAGATAGCAGTGTAGATATTTCCATGTTTATTGAGATAGCAGTGTTGATATTTCCATTGATATACAGATAGCTGTGTAGATATTTGCATGTTCATACAGATAGCGGTGTAGATATTTCCATGTTCATACAGAGGGCGGTGTAGATATTTCCATGTTCATACAGATAGCGGTGTAGATATTTCCATGTTCATACAGATAGCGGTGTAGATATTTCCATGTTCGTACAGATATCGGTGTAGATATTTCCATGTTCATACAGTTAGAGGTGTAGATATTTCCATGTTCATACAGATGGCGGTGTAGATATTTACAAGTTCATACAGATGGCGGCGTAGATATTTCCATGTTCTTACGGATGGCAGTGTATATATTTCCATGTTCATAGAGATGGCGGTGTAGATATTTCCATGTTTATGCAGATAGCGGTATAGATATTTCCATGTTCATACAGACGGCGGTGTAGATATTTCCATGTTTATAGAGATGGCGGTGTAGTTATTTCCATGTTTACACAGACGGTGGTGTAGATATTTCCATGTTTACACAGACAGCGGTGTAGACATTTCCATGTTTACACAGATAGCGGTGTGGATATTTCCATTTTTATGCAGATAGCTGTGTAGACATTTCCATGTCTATAAAGATAGCGGTGCGGATATTTCCATGTTTATACAGATAGTTGGGCAGATATTTTCATGTTTATACAGATAGCGGTGTAGATATTTCCATCTTAATACAGATGGCGGTGTAGATTTGTCCATGTTCGTACAGATGGCGGTGTAGATATTTCGAAGTTTATACAGATAGCACTGTAGTTATTTCCATATTTATAGAGAAATCTGTGTAGTTATTTCCATGTATATGGATATAGCTGTGTAGATATTTCCATGTTCATGCAGATAGCGCTGTAGATATTTCCATGTTCATCCAGATGCCGGTGTAGATATATCCATGCTCATACAGATCGCGGTGAAGGTATTTCCATGTTCATACAGGTGGCCGTGTAGATATTTCCATGTTCATACATATGGCGGTGTAGATATTTCCATGTTCATAGAGATAGCGGTGTAGATATTTCCATGTTGATACACGTACCGGTGTAGATATTTCCAAGTTTATAGAGATAGCGTTGTAGATATTTCCATGTTCATAGAGATGGCGGTGTAGATATTTCCATGTTCATAGAAATGGCGGTGTAGATATTTCCATGTTCATAGAGATGGCGGTGTAGATATTTCCATGTTTATACAGATAGCAGTGCAGTTATTTCCACGTTTATAGAGATAGCGGTGTAAATAATTTCAATTTTAAACAGATAGCTGGGTAGATATTTGCATGTTCATACAGATAGCGGTGTAGGTATTTCCATCTTCATACAGATAGCGGTGTGGATATTTCCATGTTCATACAGATAGCGGTGTAGATATTTCCATGTTCATACAGATAACGGTGTAGATATTTCCATGTTCATACCAATAGCGGTGTGGATATTTCCATGTTCATACAGTTAGCGGTGTAGATATTTCCATGTTCATACAGATGGCGGTGTAGATATTTACATGTTCATACAGATGGCGGTGTAGATATTTCCATGTTCGTACGGATGGCATTGTAGATATTTCCATGTTCATACAGGTGGCGGTGTAGATATTTCCATGTTAATACAGATAGCAGTGTAGTTATTTCCATGTTTATAGAGATAGCAGTGTAGGTATTTCCATTGATATACAGATAGCTGTGTAGATATTTGCATATTCGAACAGATAGCGGCGTAGATATTTCCATGTTCGTTCAGATAGCGGTGCAGATATTTCCATGTTCATACAGTTAGCCTTGTAGATATTTCCATGTTCATACAGATAGCGGTGTAGATATTTACATGTTCATGCAGATGGCGGTGTAGATATTTCCATGTTCGTACAGATGGCGGTGTAGATATTTCCATGTTCATAGAGATGGCGGTGTAGATATTTCCATGTTTATGCAGATAGCGGTATAGATATTTCCATGTTTATACAGAAGGTGGTGTAGATATTTCCATGGTTATAGAGATGGCGGTCTAGATTTTCCATGTTTATAGAGATAGTGGTGTAGTTATTTCCAAGTTTATAGAGACAGCGTTGTAGATATTTCCATGTTTATACAGAGAGCGGTGAAGGTATTTCCATGTTTATACAGATAGCGGTGTAGATATTTTCATGTCTATACAGATAACATTGTAGATATTTCCATCTTTGTAGAGATAGTGGTGTAGATAATTTCAAGTTTATACAGATAGCAGTGTAGATATTTCCAAGTACATACAAATAGCGGTGTAGATATTTCCACGTTTATAGAGATGGCGGTGTAGATATTTCCTCGTTCATACTGATGGCGGTGTAGGTATTTCCATGTTTATAGAGATGGTGGTGTAGATATTTTCATGTTTACACAGATGGCGGTGTAGGTATTTCCATGTTTACACAGATAGCGTTGTAGACATTTCCATGTTTACACAGATAGCGGTGTGGATATTTCCATGTTTATGCAGATAGCGGTGTAGATATTTCCATGTTTATACAGATAGCGGTGCGGATATTTCCATGTTTATACAGACAGTTGGGCAGATATTTCCATGTTTGTACATATAGCAGTGTAGATATTTCCATCTTAATACAGATGGCGGTGTAGATATGTCCATGTTCGTACAGATGGCGGTGTAGATATTTCCATGTTCATACAGATGGCGGTGTAGATATTTCGAAGTTTATAGAGACAGCGCGGTAGTTATTTCCATATTTGAAGAGAAATCTGTGTAGATATTTCCATGCATATGCAGACAGCTGTGTAGATATTTCAATGTTCATGCAGATAGCGGTGTAGATATTTCCATGTTCATCCAGATGTTGGTGTAGATATATCCATGTTCATACAGATGGCGGTGAAGATATTTCCATGTTCATACAGATGTCGGTGTAGATATTTCCATGTTCATAAAAATGGCGGTGTAGATATTTCCATGTTCATAGAGATGGCGGTGTAGATATTTCCATGTTCATAGAAATGGCGGTGTAGATATTTCCATGTTCATAGAGATGGCGTTGTAGATATTTCCATGTTTATACAGATAGCAGTGTAGTTATTTCCACGTTTATAGAGATAGCGGTGTAGATAATTTCAATTTTATACAGATAGCTGGGTAGATATTTGCATGTTCATAAAGATAGCGGTGTAGATGTTTCCATCTTAATACAGATAGCGGTGTAGATATTTCCATGTTCATACAGATAGCGGTGTAGATATTTCCATGTTCATACAGATAACGGTGTAGATATTTCCATCTTCATACCAATAGCGGTGTGGATATTTCCATGGTCACACAGTTAGCGGTGTAGATATTTCCATGTTCATACAGATGGCGGTGTAGATATTTCCATGTTCATAGAGATAGCGGTGTAGGTATTTCCATGTTGATACACGTACTGGTGTAGATATTTCCAAGTTTATAGAGATAGCGGTGTAGATATTTCCATGTTTATAGAGATAGTGGTATAGATATTTCCACTTTTGTACAGATAGCAGTGTAGATATTTCCATGTTCAAACAGATAGCGGTTTAGATATTTCCACTTTTATAGAGATTTCGGTGTAGATATTTCCATGTTGATACAAATGGCGGTGTAGATAATTCCATGTTCATAGAGATGGCGGTGTAGATATTTCCATGTTTATACAGATAGCAGTGTAGTTATTTCCATGTTTGTAGAGATAGCAGTGTAGATATTTCCATTTATATACAGATAGTTGTGTAGATATTTGCATGTTCATACAGATAGCGGTGTAGGTATTTCCAAGTTCATACAGATAGCGATGTAGATATTTCCACGTTTATAGAGATGGCGGTGTAGATATTTCTATGTTCATACTGATGGCGGTGTAGATATTTCCATGTTCATACAAATGGCGGTGTAGATATTTCCATGTTAATAGAGATGGCGGTGTAGATATTTCCATGTTCGTATGGATGGCAGTGTAGACATTTCCATGTTCATACAGGTGGCGGTGTAGATATTTCCATGTTTATACCGATAGCAGTGTAGTTATTTCCATGTTTATAGAGATAGCAGTGTATATATTTCCATTGATATACAGATAGCTGTGTAGATATTTGCATGTTCATACAGATAGCGGTGTAGATATTTCCATGTTCGTACAGATAGCGGTGTGGATATTTCCATGTTCATACAGATAGCGGTGTAGATATTTCCATGTTCATACAGATTGCGGTGTAGATATTTCCATGTTCATACAGATAACGGTGTAGATATTTCCATGTTCATACAGATAGCGGTGTAGATATTTCCATGTTCATACAGTTAGCGGTGTAGATATTTCCATGTTCATACAGATGGTGGTGTAGATATTTACATGTTCATACAGATGGCGGTGTAGATATTTCCATGTTCGTACAGATGGTGGTGTAGATATTTCCATGTTCATAGAGATGGCGGTGTAGATATTTCCATGTTTATGCAGATAGCGGTATAGATATTTCCATGTTTATACAGATGGTGGTGTAGGTATTTCCATGTTTATAGAGATGGCGATCTAGTTATTTCCATGTTTATAGAGATAGTGGTGTAGTTATTTCCAAGTTTATAGAGACAGCGTTGTAGATATTTCCATGTTTATACAGATAGCGGTGAAGATATTTCCATGTTTATACACATAGCGGTGTAGATATTTCCATGTTTATACAGATAACAGTGTAGTTATTTCCATGTTTAAAGAAATAGGGGTGTAGATAATTTCAATTTTATACAGATAGCAGTGGAGATATTTCCAAGTTCATACAGATAGCGGTGTATATATTTCCACGTTTATAGAGATGGCGGTGTAGATATTTCCATGTTCATACAGATGGCGGTGCAGATATTTCCATGTTTATAGAGAAGGCGGTGTAGATATATTCATGTTTAGACAGATTGGGGTGAAGATATTTCCATGTTTACACAGATAGCGGTGTAGACATTTCCATTTTTACACAGATAGCGATGTGGATATTTCCATGTTTTTGCAGATAGCGGTGTAGATATTTCCATGTTTATACAGATAGCGGTGCGGATATTTCCATGTTTATACAGATGGGCAGATATTTCCATGTTTATACAGATAGCGGTGTAGATATTTCCATCTTAATACAGATGGCGGTGTAGATATGTCCTTGTTCGTACAGATGGCTTTGTAGATATTTCCATGTTCATACAGATGGCGGTGTAGATATTTCGAAGTTTATAGAGATAGCGCTGTAGTTATTTCCATATTTATAGAGAAATCTGTGTAGATATTTCCATGCATATGCAGATAGCTGTGTACATATTTCCATGATCATCCAGATGGCGGTGTAGATATATCCATGTTCATACAGTTGGCGGTGAAGATATTTCCATGTTCATACAGATGGTGGTGTAGATATTTCCATGTTTATACAAATGGCGGTGAAGATATTTCCATGTTCATAGAGATGGCGGTGTAGATATTTCCATGTTCATACAAATGGCGGTGTAGATATTTCCATGTTCATAGAGATGGCTGTGTAGATATTTCCATGTTTATAGAGATAGTGGTGTAGATAATTCCAATTTTATACAGATAGCTGTGTAGGTATTTGCATGTTAATACAGATAGCGGTGTAGATATTTCCATTTTCATGCAGATAGCGGTTTAGATATTTCCATGTTCAAACAGATAGCGGTGTAGATATTTCCATGTTCATAGAGATAGCGGTGTAGATATTTCCATGTTCATACAGATAGCGGTGCTGATATTTCCATGTTTATACAGGTAGCGGTGTAGATATTTCCATGTTTATACAGGTTGAGGTGTAGATATTTCCATGTTTATACAGATAGCGGTGTAGATATTTCCAAGTTTATTCAGAGAGCGGTGAAGATATCTCCATCTTAAAGCAGATGGCGGTGTAGATATTTATATGTTCATAAAGATGGCGGTGCAGATATTTCCATGTTCATACAGATGGCGCTGTAGATATTTCCATGTTTATAGAGATAGCGGTGTATTTATTTCCATGTGTATAGAGATAGCTTTGTAGATATTTCCATGTATATGCAGATAGCTGTGTAGATATTTCTATTTTCATGCAGATAGGGGTTTAGATATTTCCATGTTCAAACAGATAGCGGTGTAGATATTTCCATGTTCATACAGATAGCGGTGTAGATATTTCCATGTTTATACAGATAGCGGTGAAGATGTATGCATGTTTGCACAGATACCGGTGTAGATATTTCCATGTTCATACAGATCGCGGTGTAGATATTTCCATGTTCATCCAGATGGCTGTGTAGACATATCCATGTTCATACAGATGGCGGTGAAGATATTTCCATGTTCATACAGACAGCGGTGTAGATATTTCCATGTTCATACAGATAGCGGTGTAGATATTTCCATGTTCATACAGATGGCTGTGTAGATATATCCATGTTCATACAGATGACGGTGAATATATTTCCATGTTCATACAGATAGCGGTGTAGATATTTCCGTGTTCATACAGATAGCGGTGTAGATATTTCCATGTTCATACCGATGGCGGTGCTGATATTTCCATGTTTATACAGGTAGCGGTGTAGATATTTCCATGTTTATACAGATAGCGGTGTGGATATTTCCATGTTTATACAGATAGCGGTGTAGATATTTCCATGTTTATACAGATAGCGGTGTAGATATTTCCATGTTCATACAGGTGGCGGTGTAGATGTTTCCATGTTTATACAGAGAGCAGTGTAGTTATTTCCATGTTTATAGAGATAGCAGTGTAGATATTTCCATTCATATACAGATAGCTGTGTAGATATTTCCATGTTTATTCAGATAGCGGTGTAGATATTTCCATGTTTATGGGTATGGCAGTGTAGATATTTTCATGTTTACACAGATGGCGTTGTAGATATTTCCATGTTTACACAGATAGCGTTGTAGACATTTCCATGTTTACACAGATAGCGGTGTGGATATTTCCATGTTTATGCACAGAGCAGTGGAGATATTTCCATGTATATACAGATAGCGGTGCGGATATTTCGATGTTTATACAGATAGTTGGGCAGATATTTCCATGTTTATATGGATAGCGGTGTAGATATTTCCATCTTAATACAGATGGCGGTGTAGATATGTCCATGTTTGTTCCGATGGCTGTGTAGATATTTCCATGTTCATACAGATAGCGCTGTAGATATTTCCATGTTCATCCAGATGCCGGTGTAGATATATCCATGCTCATACAGATCGCGGTGAAGGTATTTCCATGTTCATACAGATGGCGGTGTAGATATTTCCATGTTCATACATATGGCGGTGTAGATATTTCCATGTTCATAGAGATAGCGGTGTAGATATTTCCATGTTGATACACGTACCGGTGTAGATATTTCCAAGTTTATAGAGATAGCGGTGTAGATATTTCCATGTTCATAGAGATGGCGGTGTAGATATTTCCATGTTCATAGAAATGGCGGTGTAGATATTTCCATGTTCATAGAGATGGCGGTGTAGATATTTCCATGTTTATACAGATAGCAGTGCAGTTATTTCCACGTTTATAGAGATAGCGGTGTAAATAATTTCAATTTTAAACAGATAGCTGGGTAGATATTTGCATGTTCATACAGATAGCGGTGTAGGTATTTCCATCTTCATACAGATAGCGGTGTAGATATTTCCATGTTCATACAGATAGCGGTGTAGATATTTCCATGTTCATACAGATAACGGTGTAGATATTTCCATGTTCATACCAATAGCGGTGTGGATATTTCCATGTTCATACAGTTAGCGGTGTAGATATTTCCATGTTCATACAGATGGCGGTGTAGATATTTACATGTTCATACAGATGGCGGTGTAGATATTTCCATGTTCGTACGGATGGCATTGTAGATATTTCCATGTTCATACAGGTGGCGGTGTAGATATTTCCATGTTAATACAGATAGCAGTGTAGTTATTTCCATGTTTATAGAGATAGCAGTGTAGGTATTTCCATTGATATACAGATAGCTGTGTAGATATTTGCATATTCGAACAGATAGCGGCGTAGATATTTCCATGTTCGTTCAGATAGCGGTGCAGATATTTCCATGTTCATACAGTTAGCCTTGTAGATATTTCCATGTTCATACAGATGGCGGTGTAGATATTTGCATGTTCATGCAGATGGCGGTGTAGATATTTCCATGTTCGTACAGATGGCGGTGTAGATATTTCCATGTTCATAGAGATGGCGGTGTAGATATTTCCATGTTTATGCAGATAGCGGTATAGATATTTCCATGTTTATACAGAAGGTGGTGTAGATATTTCCATGGTTATAGAGATGGCGGTCTAGATATTTCCATGTTTATAGAGATAGTGGTGTAGTTATTTCCAAGTTTATAGAGACAGCGTTGTAGATATTTCCATGTTTATACAGAGAGCGGTGAAGGTATTTCCATGTTTATACTGATAGCGGTGTAGATATTTTCATGTCTATACAGATAACATTGTAGATATTTCCATCTTTGTAGAGATAGTGGTGTAGATAATTTCAATTTTATACAGATAGCAGTGTAGATATTTCCAAGTACATACAGATAGCGGTGTAGATATCTCCACGTTTATAGAGATGGTGGTGTAGATATTTCCACGTTCATACTGATGGCGGTGTAGGTATTTCCATGTTTATAGAGATGGTGGTGTAGATATTTTCATGTTTACACAGATGGCGGTGTAGATATTTCCATGTTTACACAGATAGCGTTGTAGACATTTCCATGTTTACACAGATAGCGGTGTGGATATTTCCATGTTTATGCAGATAGCGGTGTAGATATTTCCATGTTTATACAGATAGCGGTGCGGATATTTCCATGTTTATACAGACAGTTGGGCAGATATTTCCATGTTTGTACATATAGCAGTGTAGATATTTCCATCTTAATACAGATGGCGGTGTAGATATGTCCATGTTCGTACAGATGGCGGTGTAGATATTTCCATGTTCATACAGATGGCGGTGTAGATATTTCGAAGTTTATAGAGACAGCGCGGTAGTTATTTCCATATTTGAAGAGAAATCTGTGTAGATATTTCCATGCATATGCAGACAGCTGTGTAGATATTTCAATGTTCATGCAGATAGCGGTGTAGATATTTCCATGTTCATCCAGATGTTGGTGTAGATATATCCATGTTCATACAGATGGCGGTGAAGATATTTCCATGTTCATACAGATGTCGGTGTAGATATTTCCATGTTCATAAAAATGGCGGTGTAGATATTTCCATGTTCATAGAGATGGCGGTGTAGATATTTCCATGTTCATAGAAATGGCGGTGTACATATTTCCATGTTCATAGAGATGGCGTTGTAGATATTTCCATGTTTATACAGATAGCAGTGTAGTTATTTCCACGTTTATAGAGATAGCGGTGTAGATAATTTCAATTTTATACAGATAGCTGGGTAGATATTTGCATGTTCATAAAGATAGCGGTGTAGATGTTTCCATCTTAATACAGATAGCGGTGTAGATATTTCCATGTTCATACAGATAGCGGTGTAGATATTTCCATGTTCATACAGATAACGGTGTAGATATTTCCATCTTCATACCAATAGCGGTGTGGATATTTCCATGGTCACACAGTTAGCGGTGTAGATATTTCCATGTTCATACAGATGGCGGTGTAGATATTTCCATGTTCATAGAGATAGCGGTGTAGGTATTTCCATGTTGATACACGTACTGGTGTAGATATTTCCAAGTTTATAGAGATAGCGGTGTAGATATTTCCATGTTTATAGAGATAGTGGTATAGATATTTCCACTTTTGTACAGATAGCAGTGTAGATATTTCCATGTTCAAACAGATAGCGGTTTAGATATTTCCACTTTTATAGAGATTTCGGTGTAGATATTTCCATGTTGATACAAATGGCGGTGTAGATAATTCCATGTTCATAGAGATGGCGGTGTAGATATTTCCATGTTTATACAGATAGCAGTGTAGTTATTTCCATGTTTGTAGAGATAGCAGTGTAGATATTTCCATTTATATACAGATAGTTGTGTAGATATTTGCATGTTCATACAGATAGCGGTGTAGGTATTTCCAAGTTCATACAGATAGCGATGTAGATATTTCCACGTTTATAGAGATGGCGGTGTAGATATTTCTATGTTCATACTGATGGCGGTGTAGATATTTCCATGTTCATACAAATGGCGGTGTAGATATTTCCATGTTAATAGAGATGGCGGTGTAGATATTTCCATGTTCGTATGGATGGCAGTGTAGACATTTCCATGTTCATACAGGTGGCGGTGTAGATATTTCCATGTTTATACCGATAGCAGTGTAGTTATTTCCATGTTTATAGAGATAGCAGTGTAGATATTTCCATTGATATACAGATAGCTGTGTAGATATTTGCATGTTCATACAGATAGCGGTGTAGATATTTCCATGTTCGTACAGATAGCGGTGTGGATATTTCCATGTTCATACAGATAGCGGTGTAGATATTTCCATGTTCATACAGATAGCGGTGTAGATATTTCCATGTTCATACAGATAACGGTGTAGATATTTCCATGTTCATACAGATAGCGGTGTAGATATTTCCATGTTCATACAGTTAGCGGTGTAGATATTTCCATGTTCATACAGATGGTGGTGTAGATATTTACATGTTCATACAGATGGCGGTGTAGATATTTCCATGTTCGTACAGATGGTGGTGTAGATATTTCCATGTTCATAGAGATGGCGGTGTAGATATTTCCATGTTTATGCAGATAGCGGTATAGATATTTCCATGTTTATACAGATGGTGGTGTAGGTATTTCCATGTTTATAGAGATGGCGATCTAGTTATTTCCATGTTTATAGAGATAGTGGTGTAGTTATTTCCAAGTTTATAGAGACAGCGTTGTAGATATTTCCATGTTTATACAGATAGCGGTGAAGATATTTCCATGTTTATACACATAGCGGTGTAGATATTTCCATGTTTATACAGATAACAGTGTAGTTATTTCCATGTTTAAAGAAATAGGGGTGTAGATAATTTCAATTTTATACAGATAGCAGTGGAGATATTTCCAAGTTCATACAGATAGCGGTGTATATATTTCCACGTTTATAGAGATGGCGGTGTAGATATTTCCATGTTCATACAGATGGCGGTGCAGATATTTCCATGTTTATAGAGAAGGCGGTGTAGATATATTCATGTTTAGACAGATTGGGGTGAAGATATTTCCATGTTTACACAGATAGCGGTGTAGACATTTCCATTTTTACACAGATAGCGATGTGGATATTTCCATGTTTTTGCAGATAGCGGTGTAGATATTTCCATGTTTATACAGATAGCGGTGCGGATATTTCCATGTTTATACAGATGGGCAGATATTTCCATGTTTATACAGATAGCGGTGTAGATATTTCCATCTTAATACAGATGGCGGTGTAGATATGTCCTTGTTCGTACAGATGGCTTTGTAGATATTTCCATGTTCATACAGATGGCGGTGTAGATATTTCGAAGTTTATAGAGATAGCGCTGTAGTTATTTCCATATTTATAGAGAAATCTGTGTAGATATTTCCATGCATATGCAGATAGCTGTGTACATATTTCCATGATCATCCAGATGCCGGTGTAGATATATCCATGTTCATACAGTTGGCGGTGAAGATATTTCCATGTTCATACAGATGGTGGTGTAGATATTTCCATGTTTATACAAATGGCGGTGTAGATATTTCCATGTTCATAGAGATGGCGGTGTAGATATTTCCATGTTCATACAAATGGCGGTGTAGATATTTCCATGTTCATAGAGATGGCGGTGTAGATATTTCCATGTTTATAGAGATAGTGGTGTAGATAATTCCAATTTTATACAGATAGCTGTGTAGGTATTTGCATGTTAATACAGATAGCGGTGTAGATATTTCCATTTTCATGCAGATAGCGGTTTAGATATTTCCATGTTCAAACAGATAGCGGTGTAGATATTTCCATGTTCATAGAGATAGCGGTGTAGATATTTCCATGTTCATACAGATAGCGGTGCTGATATTTCCATGTTTATACAGGTAGCGGTGTAGATATTTCCATGTTTATACAGGTTGTGGTGTAGATATTTCCATGTTTATACAGATAGCGGTGTAGATATTTCCAAGTTTATTCAGAGAGCGGTGAAGATATCTCCATCTTAAAGCAGATGGCGGTGTAGATATTTATATGTTCATAAAGATGGCGGTGCAGATATTTCCATGTTCATACAGATGGCGCTGTAGATATTTCCATGTTTATAGAGATAGCGGTGTATTTATTTCCATGTGTATAGAGATAGCTTTGTAGATATTTCCATGTATATGCAGATAGCTGTGTAGATATTTCTATTTTCATGCAGATAGGGGTTTAGATATTTCCATGTTCAAACAGATAGCGGTGTAGATATTTCCATGTTCATACAGATAGCGGTGTAGATATTTCCATGTTTATACAGATAGCGGTGAAGATGTATGCATGTTTGCACAGATACCGGTGTAGATATTTCCATGTTCATACAGATCGCGGTGTAGATATTTCCATGTTCATCCAGATGGCTGTGTAGACATATCCATGTTCATACAGATGGCGGTGAAGATATTTCCATGTTCATACAGACAGCGGTGTAGATATTTCCATGTTCATACAGATAGCGGTGTAGATATTTCCATGTTCATACAGATGGCTGTGTAGATATATCCATGTTCATACAGATGACGGTGAATATATTTCCATGTTCCTACAGATAGCGGTGTAGATATTTCCGTGTTCATACAGATAGCGGTGTAGATATTTCCATGTTCATACCGATGGCGGTGCTGATATTTCCATGTTTATACAGGTAGCGGTGTAGATATTTCCATGTTTATACAGATAGCGGTGTGGATATTTCCATGTTTATACAGATAGCGGTGTAGATATTTCCATGTTTATACAGATAGCGGTGTAGATATTTCCATGTTCATACAGGTGGCGGTGTAGATGTTTCCATGTTTATACAGAGAGCAGTGTAGTTATTTCCATGTTTATAGAGATAGCAGTGTAGATATTTCCATTCATATACAGATAGCTGTGTAGATATTTCCATGTTTATTCAGATAGCGGTGTAGATATTTCCATGTTTATGGGTATGGCAGTGTAGATATTTTCATGTTTACACAGATGGCGTTGTAGATATTTCCATGTTTACACAGATAGCGTTGTAGACATTTCCATGTTTACACAGATAGCGGTGTGGATATTTCCATGTTTATGCACAGAGCAGTGGAGATATTTCCATGTATATACAGATAGCGGTGCGGATATTTCGATGTTTATACAGATAGTTGGGCAGATATTTCCATGTTTATATGGATAGCGGTGTAGATATTTCCATCTTAATACAGATGGCGGTGTAGATATGTCCATGTTTGTTCCGATGGCTGTGTAGATATTTCCATGTTCATACAGATAGCGCTGTAGATATTTCCATGTTCATCCAGATGCCGGTGTAGATATATCCATGCTCATACAGATCGCGGTGAAGGTATTTCCATGTTCATACAGATGGCGGTGTAGATATTTCCATGTTCATACATATGGCGGTGTAGATATTTCCATGTTCATAGAGATAGCGGTGTAGATATTTTCATGTTGATACACGTACCGGTGTAGATATTTCCAAGTTTATAGAGATAGCGGTGTAGATATTTCCATGTTCATAGAGATGGCGGTGTAGATATTTCCATGTTCATAGAAATGGCGGTGTAGATATTTCCATGTTCATAGAGATGGCGGTGTAGATATTTCCATGTTTATACAGATAGCAGTGCAGTTATTTCCACGTTTATAGAGATAGCGGTGTAAATAATTTCAATTTTAAACAGATAGCTGGGTAGATATTTGCATGTTCATACAGATAGCGGTGTAGGTATTTCCATCTTCATACAGATAGCGGTGTAGATATTTCCATGTTCATACAGATAGCGGTGTAGATATTTCCATGTTCATACAGATAACGGTGTAGATATTTCCATGTTCATACCAATAGCGGTGTGGATATTTCCATGTTCATACAGTTAGTGGTGTAGATATTTCCATGTTCATACAGATGGCGGTGTAGATATTTACATGTTCATACAGATGGCGGTGTAGATATTTCCATGTTCGTACGGATGGCATTGTAGATATTTCCATGTTCATACAGGTGGCGGTGTAGATATTTCCATGTTAATACAGATAGCAGTGTAGTTATTTCCATGTTTATAGAGATAGCAGTGTAGGTATTTCCATTGATATACAGATAGCTGTGTAGATATTTGCATATTCGAACAGATAGCGGCGTAGATATTTCCATGTTCGTTCAGATAGCGGTGCAGATATTTCCATGTTCATACAGTTAGCCTTGTAGATATTTCCATGTTCATACAGATGGCGGTGTAGATATTTGCATGTTCATGCAGATGGCGGTGTAGATATTTCCATGTTCGTACAGATGGCGGTGTAGATATTTCCATGTTCATAGAGATGGCGGTGTAGATATTTCCATGTTTATGCAGATAGCGGTATAGATATTTCCATGTTTATACAGAAGGTGGTGTAGATATTTCCATGGTTATAGAGATGGCGGTCTAGATATTTCCATGTTTATAGAGATAGTGGTGTAGTTATTTCCAAGTTTATAGAGACAGCGTTGTAGATATTTCCATGTTTATACAGAGAGCGGTGAAGGTATTTCCATGTTTATACAGATAGCGGTGTAGATATTTTCATGTCTATACAGATAACATTGTAGATATTTCCATCTTTGTAGAGATAGTGGTGTAGATAATTTCAATTTTATACAGATAGCAGTGTAGATATTTCCAAGTACATACAGATAGCGGTGTAGATATTTCCACGTTTATAGAGATGGCGGTGTAGATATTTCCACGTTCATACTGATGGCGGTGTAGGTATTTCCATGTTTATAGAGATGGTGGTGTAGATATTTTCATGTTTACACAGATGGCGGTGTAGATATTTCCATGTTTACACAGATAGCGTTGTAGACATTTCCATGTTTACACAGATAGCGGTGTGGATATTTCCATGTTTATGCAGATAGCGGTGTAGATATTTCCATGTTTATACAGATAGCGGTGCGGATATTTCCATGTTTATACAGACAGTTGGGCAGATATTTCCATGTTTGTACATATAGCAGTGTAGATATTTCCATCTTAATACAGATGGCAGTGTAGATATGTCCATGTTCGTACAGATGGCGGTGTAGATATTTCCATGTTCATACAGATGGCGGTGTAGATATTTCGAAGTTTATAGAGACAGCGCGGTAGTTATTTCCATATTTGAAGAGAAATCTGTGTAGATATTTCCATGCATATGCAGACAGCTGTGTAGATATTTCAATGTTCATGCAGATAGCGGTGTAGATATTTCCATGTTCATCCAGATGTTGGTGTAGATATATCCATGTTCATACAGATGGAGGTGAAGATATTTCCATGTTCATACAGATGTCGGTGTAGATATTTCCATGTTCATAAAAATGGCGGTGTAGATATTTCCATGTTCATAGAGATGGCGGTGTAGATATTTCCATGTTCATAGAAATGGCGGTGTAGATATTTCCATGTTCATAGAGATGGCGTTGTAGATATTTCCATGGTTATACAGATAGCAGTGTAGTTATTTCCACGTTTATAGAGATAGCGGTGTAGATAATTTCAATTTTATACAGATAGCTGGGTAGATATTTGCATGTTCATAAAGATAGCAGTGTAGATATTTCCATCTTAATACAGATAGCGGTGTAGATATTTCCATGTTCATACAGATAGCGGTGTAGATATTTCCATGTTCATACAGATAACGGTGTAGATATTTCCATCTTCATACCAATAGCAGTGTGGATATTTCCATGGTCATACAGTTAGCGGTGTAGATATTTCCATGTTCATACAGATGGCGGTGTAGATATTTCCATGTTCATAGAGATAGCGGTGTAGATATTTCCATGTTGATACACGTACTGGTGTAGATATTTCCAAGTTTATAGAGATAGCGGTGTAGATATTTCCATGTTTATAGAGATAGTGGTATAGATATTTCCACTTTTGTACAGATAGCAGTGTAGATATTTCCATGTTCAAACAGATAGCGGTTTAGATATTTCCACTTTTATAGAGATGGCGGTGTAGATATTTCCATGTTGATACAAATGGCGGTGTAGATAATTCCATGTTCATAGAGATGGCGGTGTAGATATTTCCATGTTTATACAGATAGCAGTGTAGTTATTTCCATGTTTGTAGAGATAGCAGTGTAGATATTTCCATTTATATACAGATAGTTGTGTAGATATTTGCATGTTCATACAGATAGCGGTGTAGGTATTTCCAAGTTCATACAGATAGCGATGTAGATATTTCCACGTTTATAGAGATGGCGGTGTAGATATTTCTATGTTCATACTGATGGCGGTGTAGATATTTCCATGTTCATACAAATGGCGGTGTAGATGTTTCCATGTTAATAGAGATGGCGGTGTAGATATTTCCATGTTCGTATGGATGGCGGTGTAGACATTTCCATGTTCATACAGGTGGCGGTGTAGATATTTCCATGTTTATACCGATAGCAGTGTAGTTATTTCCATGTTTATAGAGATAGCAGTGTATATATTTCCATTGATATACAGATAGCTGTGTAGATATTTGCATGTTCATACAGATAGCGGTGTAGATATTTCCATGTTCGTACAGATAGCGGTGTGGATGTTTCCATGTTCATACAGATAGCGGTGTAGATATTTCCATGTTCATACAGATAGCGGTGTAGATATTTCCATGTTCATACAGATAACGGTGTAGATATTTCCATGTTCATACAGATAGCGGTGTAGATATTTCCATGTTCATACAGTTAGCGGTGTAGATATTTCCATGTTCATACAGATGGTGGTGTAGATATTTACATGTTCATACAGATGGCGGTGTAGATATTTCCATGTTCGTACAGATGGTGGTGTTGATATTTCCATGTTCATAGAGATGGCGGTGTAGATATTTCCATGTTTATGCAGATAGCGGTTTAGATATTTCCATGTTTATACAGATGGTGGTGTAGGTATTTCCATGTTTATAGAGATGGCGGTCTAGTTATTTCCATGTTTATAGAGATAGTGGTGTAGTTATTTCCAAGTTTATAGAGACAGCGTTGTAGATATTTCCATGTTTATACAGATAGCGGTGAAGATATTTCCATGTTTATACACATAGCGGTGTAGATATTTCCATGTTTATACAGATAACAGTGTAGTTATTTCCATGTTTAAAGAAATAGGGGTGTAGATAATTTCAATTTTATACAGATAGCATTGGAGATATTTCCAATTTCATACAGATAGCGGTGTATATATTTCCACGTTTATAGAGATGGCGGTGTAGATATTTCCATGTTCATACAGATGGCGGTGCAGATATTTCCATGTTTATAGAGAAGGCGGTGTAGATATATTCATGTTTAGACAGATTGGGGTGAAGATATTTCCATGTTTACACAGATAGCGGTGTAGACATTTCCATTTTTACACAGATAGCGATGTGGATATTTCCATGTTTTTGCAGATAGCGGTGTAGATATTTCCATGTTTATACAGATAGCGGTGCGGATATTTCCATGTTTATACAGATGGGCAGATATTTCCATGTTTATACAGATAGCGGTGTAGATATTTCCATCTTAATACAGATGGCGGTGTAGATATGTCCTTGTTCGTACAGATGGCTTTGTAGATATTTCCATGTTCATACAGATGGCGGTGTAGATATTTCGAAGTTTATAGAGATAGCGCTGTAGTTATTTCCATATTTATAGAGAAATCTGTGTAGATATTTCCATGCATATGCAGATAGCTGTGTACATATTTCCATGATCATCCAGATGGCGGTGTAGATATACCCATGTTCATACAGTTGGCGGTGAAGATATTTCCATGTTCATACAGATGGTGGTGTAGATATTTCCATGTTTATACAAATGGCGGTGTAGATATTTCCATGTTCATAGAGATGGCGGTGTAGATATTTCCATGTTCATACAAATGGCGGTGTAGATATTTCCATGTTCATAGAGATGGCGGTGTAGATATTTCCATGTTTATAGAGATAGTGGTGTAGAAAATTCCAATTTTATACAGATAGCTGTGTAGGTATTTGCATGTTAATACAGATAGCGGTGTAGATATTTCCATGTTCATACAGATAGCGGTGTAGATATTTCCATGTTCATGCAGATAGCGGTGTAGATATTTCCATGTTCATACCAATAGCGGTGTAGATATTTCCATGTCCATACAGTTAGCATTGTAGATATTTCCATGTTCATACAGATGGCGGTGTAGATATTTACATGTTAATAGAGATGGCGGTGACGATATTTCCATGTTCGTACGGATGGCAGTGTAGATATTTCCATGTTCATACAAGTTGCGGTGTAGATATTTCCATATTTATACAGATAGCAGTGTAGTTATTTCCATGTTTATAGAGATAGCAGTGTAGATATTTCCATTGATATACAGATAGCTGTGTAGATATTTGCATGTTCATACAGATAGCGGTCTAGATATTTCCATGTTCATACAGATAGCGGTGTAGATATTTCCATGTTCATACAGAGAGCGGTGTAGATATTTCCATGTTCATACAGATAACTGTGTAGATATTTCCATGTTCATACAGATAGCGGTGTAGATATTTCCATGTTCATACAGATCGCGGTGTAGATATTTACATGTTCACACAGATGGCGGTGTAGATATTTCCATGTTCGTACTGATGGCGGTGTAGATATTTCCATGTTCATAGAGATGGTGGTGTAGATATTTCCTTGTTTATGCAGATAGCGGTATAGATATTTCCATGTTTATACAGATGGTGGTGTAGATATTTCGATGTTTATAGAGATGGCGGTCTAGATATTTCCATGTTTATACAGATAGCGGTTAAGATATTTCCATGTTTATACAGATAGCAGTGTAGATATTTCCATGTTTATACAGATAGCAGTGTAGATATTTCTATGTTTATAGAGATAGTGGTGTAGATAATTTCAATTTTATACCGAGAGCAGTGTAGATATTTCCAAGTTCATACAGATAGCGATGTAGATATTTCCACGTTTATAGAGATGGTGGTGTAGATATTTCCATGTTCATCCAGATGCCGGTGTAGATATATCCAGGCTCATACAGATGGCGGTGAAGATATTTCCATGTTCATACAGAGGGCGGTGTAGATATTTCCATGTTCATACAAATGGCGGTGTAGATATTTCCATGTTCATAGAGATGGCGGTGTAGATATTTCCATGTTCATACAAATGGCGTTGTAGATATTTTCATGTTCATATAGATGGTAGTGTTGATATTTCCATGTTTATACAGATAGCAGTGTAGATATTTCCATGTTTATTGAGATAGCAGTGTAGATATTTACATTGATATACAGATAGCTGTGTAGATATTTGCATGTTCATACAGATAGCGGTGTAGATATTTCCATGTTCATACAGAGGGCGGTGTAGATATTTCCATGTTCATACAGATAGCGGTGTAGATATTTCCATGTTCGTACAGATATCGGTGTAGATATTTCCATGTTAATACAGTTAGAGGTGTAGATATTTCCATGTTCATACAGATGGCGGTGTAGATATTTACATGTTCATACAGATGGCGGTGTAGATATTTCCATGTTCGTACAGATGGCAGTGTAGATATTTCCATGTTCATGGAGATGGCGGTGTAGATATTTCCATGTTTATGCAGATAGCAGTATAGATATTTCCATGTTCATACAGACGGCGGTGTAGATATTTCCATGTTTATAGAGATGGCGGTGTAGTTATTTCCATGTTTACACAGATGGCGGTTTAGATATTTCCATGTTTACACAGACAGCGGTGTAGACATTTCTATGTTTACAAAGATAGCGGTGTGGATATTTCCATGTTTATGCAGATAGCGGTGTAGATATTTCAATGTCTACACAGATAGCGGTGCGGATATTTCCATGTTTATACAGATAGTTGGGCAGATATTTTCATGTTTATTCAGATTGCGGTGTAGATATTTCCATCTTAATACAGATGGCGGTGTAGATATGTCCATGTTCGTACAGATGGCGGTGTAGATATTTCCATGTTCATACAGATGGCGGTGTAGATATTTCGAAGTTTATACAGATAGCGCTGTAGTTATTTAAATATTTATAGAGAAATCTGTGTAGGAACTTCCATGTATATGGATATAGCTGTGTAGATATTTCCATGTTTCTGCAGATAGCGCAGTAGATATTTCCATGTTCATCCAGATGCCGGTGTAGATATATCCATGCTCATACAGATGGCGGTGAAGATATTTCCATGTTCATACAGAGTGCGGTGTAGATATTTCCATGTTCAAATGGCGGTGAAGATATTTCCATGTTCATAGAGATGGCGGTGTAGATATTTCCATGTTCATACAAATGGAGTTGTAGGTATTTTCATGTTCATAGAGATGGTGGTGTAGATATTTCTATGTTTATACAGATAGCAGTGTAGATATTTCCATGTTTATTGAGATAGCAGTGTAGATATTTCCATTGATATACAGATAGCTGTGTAGATATTTGCATGTTCATACAGATAGCGGTGTAGATATTTCCATGTTCATACAGAGGGCGGTGTAGATATTTCCATGTTCATACAGATAGCGGTGTAGATATTTCCATGTTCATACAGATAGCGGTGTAGATATTTCCATGTTCGTACAGATATCGGTGTAGATATTTCCATGTTCATACAGTTAGAGGTGTAGATATTTCCATGTTCATACAGATGGCGGTGTAGATATTTACAAGTTCATACAGATGGCGGCGTAGATATTTCCATGTTCTTACGGATGGCAGTGTATATATTTCCATGTTCATAGAGATGGCGGTGTAGATATTTCCATGTTTATGCAGATAGCGGTATAGATATTTCCATGTTCATACAGACGGCGGTGTAGATATTTCCATGTTTATAGAGATGGCGGTGTAGTTATTTCCATGTTTACACAGACGGTGGTGTAGATATTTCCATGTTTACACAGACAGCGGTGTAGACATTTCCATGTTTACACAGATAGCGGTGTGGATATTTCCATTTTTATGCAGATAGCTGTGTAGACATTTCCATGTCTATAAAGATAGCGGTGCGGATATTTCCATGTTTATACAGATAGTTGGGCAGATATTTTCATGTTTATACAGATAGCGGTGTAGATATTTCCATCTTAATACAGATGGCAGTGTAGATTTGTCCATGTTCGTACAGATGGCGGTGTAGATATTTCGAAGTTTATACAGATAGCACTGTAGTTATTTCCATATTTATAGAGAAATCTGTGTAGTTATTTCCATGTATATGGATATAGCTGTGTAGATATTTCCATGTTCATGCACATAGCGCTGTAGATATTTCCATGTTCATCCAGATGCCGGTGTAGATATATCCATGCTCATACAGATGGAGGTGAAGATATTTCCATGTTCATACAGAGGTCGGTGTAGATATTTCCATGTTCATACAAATGGCGGTGTAGATATTTCCATGTTGATAGAGATGGCGGTGTAGATATTTCCATGTTCATACAAATGGCGTTGTAGATATTTCCAGGTTCATAGGGATGGTGGTGTAGATATTTCCATGTTTATACAGATAGCAGTGTAGATATTTCCATGTTTATTGAGATAGCAGTGTAGGTATTTCCATTGATATACAGACAGCTGTGTAGATATTTGCATGTTCATACAGATAGCGGTGTAAATATTTCCATGTTCATACAGATAGCGGTGTAGATATTTCCATGTTCGTACAGATATCGGTGTAGATATTTCCATGTTCATACAGTTAGAGGTGTAGATATTTCCATGTTCATACAGATGGCGGTGTAGATATTTCCATGTTCATACAGATGGCGGTGTAGATATTTCCATGTTTATAGAGATGGCGGTCCAGATATTTCCATGTTTATAGAGATAGTTGGGTAGTTATTTCCAAGTTTATAGAGACAGCGTTGTAGATATTTCCATGTTTATACAGATAGCGGTGAAGATATTTCCATGTTTATACAGATAGCGGTGTAGATATTTTCATGTTTATACAGATAACAGTGTAGATATTTCCATGTTTATAGAGATAGTGGTGTAGATAATTTCAATTTTATATAGATAGCAGTGTAGATATTTCCAAGTTCAAACAGATAGCGGTGTAGATATTTCCAAGTTTATAAAGATGGCGGTGAAGATATTTCCATGTTCATACAGACGGCGGTGTAGATATTTCCATGTTTATAGAGATGGCGGTGTAGATATTTCTATGTTCTTACGGATGGCCGTGTAGATATTTCCATGTTCATAGAGATGGCGGTGTAGATATTTCCATGTTTATGCAGATAGCGGTATAGATATTTCCATGTTTATACAGATGCTGGTGTAGATATTTCCATGTTTATAGAGATGGCGGTCTAGATATTTCCATGTTTATAGAGATAGTGTTGTAGTTATTTCCAAGTTTATAGAGAGAGCATTGTAGATATTTCCATGTTTATACAGATAGCGGTGAGGATATTTCCATGTTTATACAGATAGCGGTGTAGATATTTCCATGTTTTTACAGATAGCAGTGTAGATATTTCCATGTTTATAGAGATAGTGGTGTAGATAATTTCAAATTTTTAGCGAGAGCAGTGTAGATATTTCCAAGTTCATACAGATAGCGGTGTAGATATTTCCACGTTTATAGAGATGGCGGTGTAGATATTTCCATGTTCATTCTGATGGCGGTGTAGATATTTCCATGTTTATAGAGATGGCGGTGTAGATATTTTCATGTTTACACAGATGGCTTTGTAGATATTTCCATGTTTACACAGATAGCGTTGTAGACATTTCCATGTTTACACAAATAGCGGTGCGGACATTTCCATGTTTATGCAGATAGCTGTGTAGATATTTCCATGTTTATACAGGTAGCGGTGCGGATATTTCCATGTTTAAACAGATAGTTTGGCAGATATTTCCATGTTTATACAGATACCGGTGTAGAAGTTTCCATCTTAATACATATGGCGGTGTGGATATGTCCATGTTCATACAGATGGCGGTGTAGATATTTCGAAGTTTATAGAGACAGCGCTGTAGTTATTTCCATATTTATAGAGAAATCTGTGTGGATATTTCCATGCATATGCAGACAGCTGTGTAGATATTTCTATGTTCATGCAGATAGCGGTGTAGATATTTCCATGTTCATCCAGATGCCGGTGTAGATATATCCATGTTCATACAGATGGCGGTGAAGATATTTCCATGTTCATACAAATGGCGGTGTAGATATTTCCATGTTCGCACAGATGGCGTTGTGGATATTTCCATGTTCATAGAGATGGCAGTGAAGATATTTCCATGTTTATGCAGATAGCGGTATAGATATTTCCATGTTTATACAGATGGAGGTGTAGATATTTCCATGTTTATAGAGATGATGCTCTAGATATTTCCAAGTTTACAGAGAGAGTGGTGTAGTTATTTCCAAGTTTATAGAGACAGAGCTGTAGATATTTCCATGTTTATACAGATAGCGGTGAAGATATTTCCATGTTTATACAGATAGTGGTGTAGATATTTCCATGTTTATACAGATAGCAGAGTAGTCATTTCCATGTTTATAGAGATAGTGGTGTAGATAATTTCAATTTTATACCGAGAGTACTGTAGATATTTCCAAGTTCATACAGATAGCGGTGTGGATATTTCCACCTTTATAGAGATGGCGGTGTAGATATTTCCATGTTCACACAGACGGCGGTGTAGATATTTCCATGTTTATAGAGATGGCGGTGTAGATATTTTCATGTTTACACAGATAGCGGTGTGGATATTTCCATGTTTATGCAGATAGCGGTGTAGATATTTCCATGTTTATACAGATAGCGGTGCGGATAGTTCCATGTTTATACAGATAGTTGGGCAGATATTTCCATGTTTATACAGATAGCGGTGTAGATATTTCCATCTTAATATAGATGGCTTTGTAGATATGTCCATGTTTGTACAGATGGCGCTGTAGATATTTCCATGTTCATAGAGATGGCGGTGTAGATATTTCCATGTTTATGCAGATAGCGGTATAGATATTTGCATGTTTATACAGATGGTTGTGTAGATATTTCCATGTTTATGGAGATGGCGGTCTAGATATTTCCATGTTTAGAGAGATTGTGGTGTAGTTATTTCCAAGTTTATAGAGACAGCGTTGTAGATATTTCCATGTTTATACAGATAGCGGTGACGATATTTCCATGTTTATACAGATAGCGGTGTAGATATTTCCATGTTTATACAGATAACAGTGTAGGTATTTCCATGTTTATAGAGATAGTGGTGTAGATAATTTCAATTTCATACAGATAGCAGTGTAGATATTTCCAAGTTCATACAGATAGCGGTGTAGATATTTCCACGTTTATAGAGATGGCGGTGTAGATATTTCCATGTTCATACAGATGGC
The DNA here is from genome assembly GCF_029281585.2 of Gorilla gorilla gorilla. Classification (NCBI taxonomy): domain Eukaryota; kingdom Metazoa; phylum Chordata; class Mammalia; order Primates; family Hominidae; genus Gorilla; species Gorilla gorilla. The sequence goes on from NC_073239.2 coordinate 126,420,119, forward strand.
GGTGTAGATATTTCCATGTTTATAGAGATGGCGGTGTAGATATTTTCATGTTTACACAGATGGCGGTGTAGATATTTCCATGTTTACACAGATAGCGGTGTAGACATTTCCATGTTTAGACAGATAGCGGTGTGGATATTTCCATGTTTATGCAGATAGCGGTGTAGGTATTTCCATGTTTATACAGATAGCGGTGCAGATATTTCCATGTTTATTCAGATAGTTGGGCAGATATTTCCATGTTTATACAGATAGCGGTGTAGATATTTCCATCTTAATACAGATGGCTTTGTTGTTATGTCCATGTTTGTACAGATGGCGGTGTAGATATTTCCATGTTCATACAGATGGCGGTGTAGATGTTTCGAAGTTTATAGAGATAGCGCTGTAGTTATTTCCATATTTATAAAGAAATCTGTGCAGATATTTCCATGTATATGCAGATAGCTGTGTAGACATTTCCATGTTCATGCAGATAGCGGTGTAGATATTTCCATGTTCATGCAGATGCCGTTGTAGATATATCCATGTTCATACAGATGGCGGTGAAGATATTTCCATGTTCATACAAATGGCGGTGTATATAGTTCCATGTTCATAGAGATGACAGTGTAGATATTTCCGTGTTCATACAAATGGCGGTGTAGATATTTCCATGCTTATAGAGATGGCGGTGTAGATATTTCCATGTTTATACAGATAGCAGTGTAGTTATTTCCATGTTTATAGAGATAGCAGTGTAGATATTTCCACTGATATACAGATAGCTGTGTAGATATTTGCATGTTCTTACAGATAGCGGTGTAGATATTTCCATGTTCATACAGATAGCGGTGTAGATATTTCCATGTTCATACAGATAGCGGTGTAGATATTTCCATGTTCATACAGATGGCGGTGTAGATATTTACATGTTCATACAGATGGCGGAGTAGATATTTCCATGTTCGTACAGATGGCGGTGTAGATATTTCCAAGTTCATAGAGATGGCTGTGTAGATATTTCCATGTTTATGCAGATAGCGGTATAGATATTTCCATGTTTATACAGATGGTGGTGTAGATATTTCCATGTTTATAGAGATGGCGGTCTAGATATTTCCATGTTTACAGAGAGATTGGTGTAGTTATTTCCAAGTTTATAGAGACAGCGCTGTAGATATTTCCATGTTTATACAGATAGCGGTGAAGATATTTCCATGTTTATACAGATAGTGGTGTAGATATTTCCATGTTTATACAGATAGCAGAGTAGATATTTCCATGTTTATAGAGATAGTGGTGTAGATAATTTCAATTTTATACCGAAAGCACTGTAGATATTTCCAAGTTCATACAGATAGCGGTGTGGATATTTCCACGTTTATAGAGATGGCGGTGTAGATATTTCCATGTTCATACAGACGGCGGTGTAGATATTTCCATGTTTATAGAGATGGCGGTGTAGATATTTTCATGTTTACACAGATGGCGGTGTAGATATTTCCAAGTTTACACAGATAGCCGTGTGGATATTTCCATGTTTATGCAGATAGCGGTGTAGATATTTCCCTGTTTATACAGATAGCAGTGTGGATAGTTCCATGTTTATACAGATAGTTGGGCAGATATTTCCATGTTTATACAGATAGCGGTGTAGATATTTCTATCTTAATATAGATGGCTTTGTAGATATGTCCATTTTTGTACAGATGGCGGTGTAGATATTTCCATGTTCATAGAGATGGCGGTGTAGATATTTCCATGTTTATGCAGATAGCGGTATAGATATTTCCATGTTTATACAGATGGTGGTGTAGATATTTCCATGTTTATAGAGATGGCGGTCTAGATATTTCCATGTTTAGAGAGATAGTGGTGTAGTTATTTCCAAGTTTATAGAGACAGCGTTGTAGATATTTCCATGTTTATACAGGTAGCAGTGAAGATATTTCCATGTTTATACAGATAGCGGTGTAGTTATTTCCATGTTTATACAGATAACAGTGTAGATATTTCCATGTTTATAGAGATAGTAGTGTAGATAATTTCAATTTTATACAGATAGCAGTGTAGATATTTCCAAGTTCATACAGATAGCGGTGTAGATATTTCCACGTTTATAGAGATGGCGGTGTAGATATTTCCATGTTCATACAGATGGCAGTGTAGATATTTCCATGTTTATAGAGATGGCGGTGTAGATATTTTCATGTTTACACAGATGGCGGTGTAGATATTTCCATGTTTACACAGAGAGCGGTGTAGACATTTCCATGTTTAGACAGATAGCGGTGTGGATATTTCCATGTTTATGCAGATAGCGGTGTAGGTATTTCCATGTTTATACAGATAGCGGTGTGGATATTTCCATGTTTATACAGATAGTTGGGCAGATATTTCCATGTTTATACAGATAGCGGTGTAGATATTTCCATCTTAATACAGATGGCTTTGTAGAAATGTCCATGTTTGTACAGATGGCGGTGTAGATATTTCCATGTTCATACAGATGGCGGTGTAGATGTTTCGAAGTTTATAGAGATAGCGCTGTAGTTATTTCCATATTTATAAAAAAATCTGTGCAGATATTTCCATGTGCATGCAGATAGCTGTGTAGATACTTCCATGTTCAGGCAGATAGCGGTGTAGATATTTCCATGTTCATACAGATAGCGGTGTAGATATTTCCGTGTTCATACAAATGGCGGTGTAGATATTTCCAAGTTCATAGAGATGGCGCTGTAGATATTTCCTTTTTTATACAGATAGCAGTGTAGTTATTTCCATGTTTATAGAGATAGCATTGTAGATATTTCCATTGATATACAGAAAGCTGTGTAGATATTTGCATGTTCTTACAGATAGCGGTGTAGATATTTCCATATTCATACAGATAGCGGTGTAGATGTTTCCATGTTCATACAGATAGCGGTGTAGATATTTCCTTGTTCATACAGATAGCTGTTTAGATATTTCCATGTTCACACAGATAGCGTTGTAGATGTTTCCATGTTCATACAGTTAGCGGTGTAGATATTTCCATGTTCACACAGATAGCGGTGTAGATATTTCCATGTTCATACAGTTAGCGGTGTAGATATTTCCATGTTCGTACAGATGGCGGTGTAAATATTTACATGTTCATACAGATGGCGGTGTAGATATTTCGATGTTCGTACGGATGGCAGTGTAGATATTTCCATGTTCGTACAGGTGGCGGTGTAGATATTTCCATGTTTATACAGATAGCAGTGTCTTTATTTCCATGTTTATAGAGATAGCAATGTAGATATTTCCATTGATATACAGATAGCTGTGTAGATATTTGCATGTTCATACAGATAGCGGTGTAGATATTTCCATGTTCGTACAGATAGCGGTGTAGATATTTCCATGTTCATACAGATAGCGGTATAGATATTTCCATGTTTATACAGATGGTGGTGTAGATATTTCCATGTTTATAGAGATGGCGGTCTAGATATTTCCATGTTTATATAGATAGTGGTGTAGTTATTTCCAAGTTTATAGAGACAGCGTTGTAGATATTTCCATGTTTATACAGATAGCGGTGAAGATATTTCCATGTTCATACAGGTGGCGGTGTAGATATTTTCATGTTCATACAGATGGCCGTGTAGATATTTCCATGTTCGTACGAATGGCAGTGTAGATATTTCCATGTTTATGCTGATAGCGGTGTAGATATTTCCATGTTTATACAGATAGCGGTGAAGATATTTCCATGTATAAACAGATAGCAGTGTAGATATTTCCATGTTTATACAGATAACAGTGTAGATATTTCCATGTTTATGGAGATAGTGTTGTAGATAATTTCAATTTTATACAGATAGCAGTGTAGATATTTCCAAGTTCATACCGATAGCGGTGTAGGTATTTCCACGTTTATAGAGATGGCGGTGTACATATTTACATGTTCATACAGATGGAGGTGTAGATATTTCCATGTTTATGGAGATGGCGGAGTAGATATTTTCATGTTTACACAGATGGCGATGTAGATATTTCCATGTTAACACAGATAGCGGTGTAGACATTTCCATGTTTACACAGATAGCGGTGTGGATATTTCCATGTTTATGCAGATAGCGGTGTAGATATTTCCATGTTTATACAGATAGCGGTGAAGATATTTCCATGTTCATACAGATGGCTTTGTAGATATTTCCATGTTCATACAAATGGCGGTGTAGGTATTTCCATGTTCATACAGATAGCGGTGAAGATATTTCCATGTTGATACAGATGGCGGTGTAGATATTTCCATGTTCATACAAATGGCGGTGTAGATATTTCCATGTTCATGGAGATGGCGGTTGAGATATTTCCGTGTTCATACAAATGGCACTGTAGATATTTCCATGTTCATAGAGATGGCAGTGTAGATATTTCCATGTTTATACAGATAGCAGTGTAGTTATTTCCATGTTTATAGAGATAGCAGTGTAGATATTTCCATTGATATACAGATAGCTGTGTACATATTTGCATGTTCTTACAGATAGCGGTGTAGATATTTCCATGTTCATACGGATAGCGGTGTAGATATTTCCATGTTCATACAGATAGTGGTGTAGATATTTCCATGTTCACACAGATAGCGGTGTAGATATTTCCATGTTCATACAGTTAGCGGTGTAGATATTTACATGTTCATACAGATGGCGGTGTAGATACTTCCATGTTCGTACGGATGGCAGTGTAGATATTTCCATGTTTGTACAGGTGGCTGTGTAGATATTTTCATGTTCATACAGATAGCAGTGTAGATATTTCCATATTTATAGAGATAGCAATGTAGATATTTCCATTGATATGCAGATAGCTGTGTAGATATTTGCATGTTCATACAGATAGCGGTGTAGATATTTCCATGTTCGAACAGATAGCGGTGTAGATATTTCCATGTTCATACAGATAGCGGTGTAGATATTTCGATGTTCATACAGATGACGGTGTAGATATTTCCATGTTCATACAGATAGCGGTGTAGATATTTCCATGTTCATACAGTTAGCGGTGTAGATATTTCCATGTTCATACACATGGCGGTGTAGATACTTACATGTTCATACAGATGGCGGTGTAGATATTTCCATGTTCGTACAGATGGCGGTGTAGATATTTCCATGTTCATAGAGAGGGCGGTGTAGATATTTCCATGTTTATGCAGATAGCGGTATAGATATTTCCATGTTTACACAGATAGCGCTGTAGACTTTTCCATGTTTACACAGATAGCGGTGTGGATATTTCCATGTTTATGCAGATAGCAGTGTAGATATTTCCATGTTTATACAGATAGCGGTGCGGATTATTCCATGTTTATACAGATAGTTGGGCAGATATTTCCATGGTTATACAGATAGCGGTGTAGATATTTCCATCTTAATACAGATGGCGGTGTAGATATGTCCATGTTTGTACAGATGGCAGTGTAGATATTTCCATGTTCATACAGACGGCGGTGTAGATATTTCGAAGTTTATACAGATAGCGCTGTAGTTATTTCCATATTTATAGAGAAATCTGTGTAGATATTTCCATGTATATTTAGATAGCTGTGTAGATATTTCCATGTTCATGTAGATAGCGGTGTAGATATTTCCATGTTCATCCAGATGCCGGTGTAGAAATATACATGTTCATACAGATGGCGGTGAAGATATTTCCATGTTCATACAGATGGCGGTGTAGATATTTCCATGTTCATACAAATGGCGGTGTAGATATTTCCATGTTCATAGAGATGGCGGTGTAGATATTTCCATGTTCATACAAATGGCGGTGTAGATATTTCCATGTTCATAGAGATGGCGGTGTAGATATTTCCATGTTTATACAGATAGCAGTGTTGTTATTTCCATGTTTATAGAGATAGCAGTGTAGATATTTCCATTGATATACAGATAGCAATGTAGATATTTGCATGTTTATACAGATAGCGGTGTAGATATTTCCATATTCATACAGATAGCGGTGTAGATATTTCCATGTTCATACAGATAGCGGTGTAGATATTTCCATGTTCATACATATAGCGGGGTAGATATTTCCATGTTCATACAGTTAGCGGGGAAGATATTTCCATGTTTATAGAGATAGTGGTGTAGTTATTTCCAAGTTTATAGAGACAACGGTGTAGATATTTCCATGTTCATACAGATAGCGGTGTAGATATTTCCATGTTCATACAGATAGCGGTGTAGATATTTCCATGTTCATACATATAGCGGGGTAGATATTTCCATGTTCATACAGTTAGCGGGGAAGATATTTCCATGTTTATAGAGATAGTGGTGTAGTTATTTCCAAGTTTATAGAGACAGCGGTGTAGATATTTCCATTTTTATACAGATAACAGTGTAGATATTTCCATGTATGTAGAGATAGTGGTGTAGATAATTTCAATTTTATCCAGATAGCAGTGTAGATATCTCCAAGTTCATACAGAGATCGGTGTAGATATTTCCACGTTTATAGAGATGGCGGTTTAGATATTTCCATGTTCATAAAGATGGCGGTGTAGATATTTCCATGTTTATATAGATGGCGGTGTAGATATTTTCATGTTTACACAGATGGCGGTGTAGATATTTCCATGTTTACACAGATAGCGGTGTAGACATTTCCATGTTTACATAGATAGCGTTGTGGATATTTCCATGTTTATACATATAGCGGTGTAGATATTTCCATCTTAATACAGATGGCAGTGTAGATATGTCCATGTTCGAACAGATGGCGGTGTAGATATTTCCATGTTCATAGAGATGGCGGTGTAGATATTTCCATGTTTATACAGATAGCAGTGTAGTTATTTGCATGTTTATAGAGATAGCAGTGTAGATATTTGCATTGATATACAGATAGCTGTTTAGTTATTTCCATGTTTATACAGATAGCGGTGTAGATATTTCCATGTTCATACAGATAGCGGTGTAGATATTTCCACGTTCATACAGATAGCGGTGTAGATATTTCCATGTTCATACAGATATCGGTGTAGTTATTTCCATCTTAATATAGATGGCTTTGTAGATATGTCCATGTTTGTACAGATGGCGGTGTAGATATTTCCATGTTCATAGAGATGGCGGTGTAGATATTTCCATGTTTATGCAGATAGCGGTATAGATATTTCCATGTTTATACAGATGGTGGTGTAGATATTTCCATGTTTATAGAGATGGCGGTCTAGATATTTCCATGTTTATATAGATAGTGGTGTAGTTATTTCCAAGGTTATAGAGACAGCGCTGTAGATATTTCCATGTTTATACAGATAGCGGTGAAGATATTTCCATGTTTATACAGATATCGGTGTTGATATTTCCATGTTTTTACAGATAACAGAGTAGATATTTCCATGTTTATAGAGATAGTGGGGTAGATAATTTCAATTTTATACAGACAGCAGTTTAGATATTTCCAAGTTCATACCGATAGCGGTGTAGATATTTCCACATTTATAGAGATGGCGGTGTAGATATTTCCATGTTCATACAGATGGCGGTGTAGATATTTCCATGTTTATAGAGATGGCAGTGTAGATATTTTCATGTTTACACATATGGTGGTGTAGATATTTCCATGTTTACACAGATAGCGGTGTAGACATTTCCATGTTTACACAGATAGCGGTGTGGATATTTCCATGTTTATGCAGATAGCGGTGTAGATATTTCCATGTTTATACAGATAGCGGTGCGGATATTTCCATCTTTGTAGAGATAGTTGGGCAGATATTTCCATGTTTATACAGATAGCGGTGTAGATATTTCCGTCTTAATAAAGATGGCTTTATAGATATGTCCATGTTTGTACAGATGGCGGTGTAGATATTTCCATGTTCATAGAGATGGCAGTGTAGATATTTCCATGTTTATGCAGATAGCGGTATAGATATTTCCATGTTTATACAGATGGTGGTGTAGATATTTCCATGTTTATAGGGATGGCGGTCTAGATATTTCCATGTTTATATAGATAGTGGTGTAGTTATTTCCAAGTTTATAGAGACAGCGCTGTAGATATTTCCATGTTTATACAGATAGCGGTGAAGATATTTCCATGTTTATACAGATAGTGGTGTAGATATTTCCATGTTTATACAGATAGCAGAGTAGATATTTCCATGTTTATAGAGATAGTGGTGTAGATAATTTCAATTTTATACCGAGAGCACTGTAGATATTTCCAAGTTCATACAGATAGCGGTGTGGATATTTCCACGTTTATAGAGATGGCGGTGTAGATATTTCCATGTTCATGCATACGGCGGTGTAGATATTTCCATGTTTATAGAGATGGCGGTGTAGATATTTTCATGTTTACACAGATAGCGTTGTAGACATTTCCATGTTAACACAGATAGCACTGTGGATATTTCCATGTTTATGCAGATAGTGGTGTAGATATTTCCATGTTTATACAGATAGCGGTGCGAATATTTCCATGATTATACAGATAGTTGGGCAGATATTCCCATGTATATGCAGATAGCTGTGTAGATATTTCCATGTTCATGCAGATAGCGGTGTAGATATTTCCATGTTCATCCAGATGCCGGTGTAGATATATCCATGTTCATACAGATGGTGGTGAAGATATTTCCATGTTCATACAGATGGCGGTGTAGATATTTCCATGTTCATACAAATGGCTGTGTAGATATTTCCATGTTCATAGAGATGGCGGTGTAGATATTTCCATGTTCATACAAATGGCGGTGTAGATATTTCCATGTTCATAGAGATGGCGGTGTAGATATTTCCATGTTCATACAAATAGCGGTGTAGATATTTCCATGTTCATAGAGATGGCGGTGTAGATATTTCCATGTTTATACAGATAGCAGTGTTGTTATTTCCATGTTTATAGAGATAGCAGTGTAGATATTTCCATTGATATACAGATAGCAATGTAGATATTTGCATGTTTATACAGATAGCGGTGTAGATATTTCCATGTTCATACAGATAGCGGTGTAGATATTTCCATGTTCATACAGGTAGCGGTGTAGATATTTCCATGTTCATACATATAGCGGGGTAGATATTTCCATGTTCTTACAGTTAGCGGGGAAGATATTTCCATGTTTATAGAGATAGTGGTGTAGTTATTTCCAAGTTTCTAGAGACAGCGGTGTAGATATTTCCATGTTCATACAGATAGCGGTGTAGATATTTCCATGTTCATACAGATAGCGGTGTAGATATTTCCATGTTCATACATATAGTGGGGTAGATATTTCCATGTTCATACAGTTAGCGGGGAAGATATTTCCATGTTTATAGAGATAGTGGTGTAGTTATTTCCATGTTTATACAGATAGCTGTGTAGATATTTCCATGTTTATAGAGATAGTAGTGTAGATAATTCCAAATTTATACAGATAGCAGTGTAGATATTTCCAAGTTCATACAGATAGCGGTGTAGATATTTCCACGTTTATAGAGATGGCGGTTTAGATATTTCCATGTTCATACAGATGGCGGTGTAGATATTTCCATGTTTATATAGATGACGGTGTAGATATTTTCATGTTTACACAGATGGCGGTGTAGATATTTCCATGTTTACACAGATAGCAGTGTAGACATTTCCATGTTTACATAGATAGCGTTGTGGATATTTCCATGTTTATACATATAGCGGTGTGGATATTTCCATGTTTATACAGATATCGGTGCAGATATTTCCATGTTTATACAGATAGGCAGATATTTCTATGTTTATACAGATAGCGGTGTAGATATTTCCATCTTAATACAGATGGCGGTGTAGATATGTCCATGTTCGAACAGATGGCGGTGTAGATATTTCCACGTTTATATAGATGGCGGTGTAGATATTTCCATGTTCATACTGATGGCTGTGTAGATATTTCCATGTTCATACAAATGGCGGTGTAGATATTTACATGTTCATAGAGATGGCGGTGTAGATATTTCCATGTTCATACAAATGGCCGTGTAGATATTTCCATGTTCATAGAGATGGCAGTGTAGATATTTCCATGTTTATACAGATAGCAGTGTAGTTATTTTCATGTTTATAGAGATAGCAGTGTAGATATTTCCATTGATATACACATAGCTGTGTAGATATTTGCATGTTCATACAGATAGCGGTGTAGATATTTCCATCTTCGTACAGATAGCGGTGTAGATATTTCCATGTTCATACAGATAGCGGTGTAGATATTTCCATGTTCATACAGATAACGGTGTAGATATTTCCATGTTCATACAGATAGCGGTGTAGGTATTTCCATGGTCATACAGTTAGCGGTGTAGATATTTCCATGTTCATACAGATGGTGGTGTAGATATTTCCATGTTCGTACAGATGGCCGTGTAGATATTTCCATGTTCATAGAGATGGCGGTGTAGATATTTCCATGTTTATGCAGATAGCGGTATAGATATTTCCATGTTAAAACTGATGGTGGTGTAGATATTTCCATGTTTATAGAGATGGCGGTGTAGATATTTCTATGTTTATAGAGATAGTGGTGTAGTTATTTCCAAGTCTATAGAGACAGCGTTGTAGATATTTCCATGTTTATAAAGATAACGGTGAAGCTGTTTCCATGTTTATACAGATAGCGGTGTAGATATTTTCATGTTTATACAGATAGCAGTGTAGATATTTCCATGTTTATACAGATAGTGGTGTAGATAATATCAATTTTATACAGATAGCAGTGTAGATATATCCAAGTTCATAAAGATATCGGTATAGATATTTCCACCTTTATAGAGATGGCGGTGTAGACATTTCCATGTTCGTACAGATGGCGGTGTAGATATTTCCATGTTTATAGAGATGGCGGTGTAGATATTCCCATGTTTACACAGATGGCGGTGTAGATATTTCCATGTTTACACAGATAGCGGTGTAGACATTTCCATGTTTAGACAGATAGCGGTGTGGATATTTCCTTGTTTATGCAGATAGCGGTGTAGATATTTCCATGTTTATACAGATAGCGGTGTAGATATTTCCATCTTAATACAGATGGCGGTGTAGATATTTACATGTTCATACAGATGGCGGTGTAGATATTTCCATGTTCAAACAGTAAGCGGTGTAGATATTTCCATGTTCATACAGATAGCGGTGTAGATATTTCCATGTTCATACAGTTAGCGGTGTAGATATTTCCATGTTTATAGAGATAGTGGTGTAGTTATTTCCAAGTTTATAGAGACAGCGTTGTAGATATTTCCATGTTTATACAGACAGTGGTGAAGATATTTCCATGTTCATACAGATAGTGGTGTAGATATTTCCATGTTCATACAGTTAGCGGTGTAGATATTTCCATGTTTATAGAGATAGTGGTGTAGTTATTTCCAAGTTTATAGAGACAGCGTTGTAGATATTCCATGTTTATACAGATAGCGGTGAAGATATTTCCATGTTCATACAGATAGCGGTGTAGATATTTCCCTGTTCATATAGTTAGCGGTGTAGATATTTCCATGGTTATGGAGATAGTGGTGTAGTTATTTCCAAGTTTATAGAGACAGCGTTGTAGGGGTTTCCATGTTTATACAGATAGCGGTGAAGATATTTCCATGTTTATACAGATAGCAGTGTAGATATTTCCATGTTTATACAGATAACAGTGTAGATATTTCTATGTTAATGGAGATAGTGGTGTAGATAATTTCAATTTTATACAGATAGCAGTGTAGATATTTCCAAGTTCATACCGATAGCGGTGTAGATATTTTCACGTTTATAGAGATGGCGGTGTAGATATTTCCATGTTCATACAGATAGCGGTGTAGATATTTCCATGTTCATACAGTTAGCGGTGTAGATATTTCCATGTTCATACAGGTGGCGGTGTAGATATTTTCAGGTTCATACAGATGGCCGTGTAGATATTTCCATGTTCGTACGAATGGCAGTGTAGATATTTCCATGTTTATGCGGATAGCGGTGTAGATATTTCCATGTTTATACAGATAGCGGTGAAGATATTTCCATGTTTATACAGATAGCAGTGTAGATATTTCCATGTTTATATAGATAACAGTGTAGATATTTCCATGTTTATGGAGATAGTGGTGGAGATAATTTCAATTTTATACAGATAGCAGTGTAGATATTTGCATGTTCATACAGATAGCGGTGTAGATATTTCCATGTTCATACAGAGGGCGGTGTAGATATTTCCATGTTCATACAGATGGCGGTGTAGATATTTCTATGTTCATACAGATAGCGGTGTAGATATTTCCATGTTCGTACAGATAGCGGTATAGATATTTCCATGTTCTTACAGATAGCGGTGTTGATATTTCCATGTTCATACAGTTAGCGGTGTAGATATTTCCATGTTCATACAGATGGCGGTGTAGTTATTTACATGTTCATACAGATGGCGGTGTAGATAATTAGATGTTCGTACAGATGGCGGTGTAGATATTTCCATGTTCACAGAGATGGCGGTGTAGATATTTCCATGTTCATCCAGATGCCAATGTAGATATATCCATGTTCATACAAATGGCGGTGAAGTTATTTCCATGTTCATACAGATGGCGGTGTAGATATTTCCATGTTCATAGAGATGGCGGTGTAGATATTTCCATGTTCATACAAATGGCGGTGTAGATATTTCCATGTTCATAGAGATGGCGGTGTAGATATTTCCATGTTTATACAGATAGCAGTGGAGTTATTTCCATGTTCATACTGATAGCTGTGTAGGCATTTGCATGTTCATACAGATAGCGGTGTAGATATTTCCATGTTCATACAGATAGCGGTGTAGATATTTCCATGTTCATACAGATAGTGGTGTAGATATTTCCATGTTATTACAGATAGCTGTGTAGATATTTGCATGTTCACACAGATAGCGGTGTAGATATTTCCATGTCCATACAGTTAGCGGTGTAGATATTTCCATGTTCATACTGATGGCGGTTTAGATATTTCCATGTTCATACAGATGGCGGTGTAGATATTTCCTTGTTCATACGGATGGCAGTGTAGATATTTCCATGTTCATACAGGTGGCGGTGTAGATATTTCCATGTTTATACAGATAGCTGTGTAGTTATTTCCATGTTTATAGAGATAGCAGTGTAGATATTTACGTTGATATACAGATAGCTGTGTAGATATTTGCATGTTCATACAGATGGCGGTGTAGATATTTCCATGTTCATACAGATGGCAGTGTAGATATTTCCATGTTCATACAGATGGCGGTGTAGATATTTCGAAGTTTATAGAGATAGCGCTGTAGTTATTTCCATATTTATAGAGAAATCTGTGTAGATATTTAAATGTATATGCAGATAGCTGTGTAGATATTTCCATGTTCATGCAGATAGCGGTGTAGACATTTCCATGTTCATCCAGATGCCGGTGTAGATATATCCATACTCATACAGATGGCGGTGAAGATATTTCCATGTTCATACAGATGGCGGTGTAGATATTTCCATGTTCATACAAATGGCGGTGTAGATATTTCCATGTTCATAGAGATGACGTTGTAGATGTTTCCATGTTTATACAGATAGCAGTGTAGTTATTTCCATGTTTATAGAGATAGTATTGTAGATATTTCCATTGATATATAGATAGCTGTGTAGATATTTGCATGTTCATACAGATAGCGGTGTAGATATTTCCATGTTCATACAGAGGGCGGTGTTGATATTTCCAAGTTCATACAGATAGCGGTGTAGATATTTCCATGTTCATACAGATAGTGGTGTAAATATTTCCATGTTCATACTGATAGCGGTATAGATATTTCCATGTTCTTACAGATAGCGGTGTTGATATTTCCATGTTCATACAGTTAGCGGTGTAGATATTTCCATGTTCATACTGATGGCGGTGTAGATATTTACATGTTCATACAGATGGCGGTGTAGATATTTCCATGTTCGTACAGATGGCGGTGTAGATATTTCCATGTTCATAGAGATGGCGGTGTAGATATTTCCATGTTAATCCAGATGCCGTTGTAGATATATCCATGTTCATACCAATGGCGGTGAAGGTATTTCCATGTTCATACAGATGGCGGTGTAGATATTTCCATGTTCATACAGATGGCGGTGTAGATATTTCCATGTTCATAGAAATGGCGGTGTAGATATTTCCATGTTCATAGAGATGGCGGTGTAGATATTTCCATGTTTATATTGATAGCAGTGGAGTTATTTCCATGTTCATACAGATAGCTGTGTAGACATTTGCATGTTCATACAGATAGCGGTGTAGATATTTCCATGTTCATACAGATAGCGATGTAGATATTTCCATGTTCATACAGATAGTGGTGTAGATATTTCCATGTTCATACAGATAGCGGTGTAGATATTCGCATGTTCACACAGATAGCGGTGTAGATATTTCCATGTTCATACAGTTAGCGTTGTAGATATTTCCATGTACATACAGATGGCGGTTTAGATATTTCCATGTTCATACAGATGGCGGTGTAGATATTTCCATGTTCATACGGATGGCAGTGTAGATATTTCCATGTTCATACAGGTGGCGGTGTAGATATTTCCATGTTTATACAGATAACAGTGTAGTTATTTCCATGTTTATAGAGATAGCAGTGTAGATATTTACATTGATATACAGATAGCAGTGTAGATATTTGTATGTTCATACAGATAGCGGCGTAGATATTTCCATGTTCATACAGATAGCGGTGTAGATATTTCCATGTACGTACTGATAGCGTTGTAGATATTTCCATGTTCATACAGATAACGATGTAGATATTTCCATGTTCTTACAGATAGCGGTTTTGATATTTCCATTTTCATACAGTTAACGGTGTAGATATTTCCATGTTCATACAGATGGCGGTGTAGATATTTACATGTTCATACAGATGGCTGTGTAGATATTTCCATGTTCGTACAGAGGGCGGTGTAGATATTTCCATGTTCATAGAGATGGCGGTGTAGATATTTCCATGTTTATGCAGATAGCGGTATAGATATTTCCATGTTTATGCAGATGGTGGTGTAGATATATCCATGTTTATAGAGATGGCGGTCTAGATATTTCCATGTTTAAAGAGATAGTGGTGTAGTTATTTCCAAGTTTATAGAGACAGCGTTGTAGATATTTCCATGTTTTTACAGATAGCGTTGAAGGTATTTCCATGTTTATACAGATAGCGGTGTGGATATTTCCATGTTTATACAGATAGCGGTGTAGATAGTTCCATGTTGATAGAGATAGTGGTGTAGATATTTCCAATTTTATACAGATAGCAGTGTAGTTATTTCCAAGTTCATACAGATAGCGGTGTAGATATTTCCACGTTTATAGAGATGGCGGTGTAGATATTTCCATGTTCATACGGATGGCGGTGTAGATATTTCCATGTTTATAGAGATGGCGGTGTAGATATTTTCATGTTAACACAGATGGCGGTGTAGATATTTCCATGTTTACACAGATAGCGGTGTAGTCATTTCCATGTTTACACAGATAGCGGTGTGGATATTTCCATGTTTATACAGATAGTAGGGCAGATATTTCCATGTTTATACAGATAGCGGTGTAGATATTTCCATCTTAATACAGATGTCGGTGTAGGTATGTCCATTTTCGTACAGATGGCGGTGTAGATATTTCCATGTTCATACAGATGGCGGTGTAGATATTTCGATGTTTATAGGGATAGCGCTGTAGTTATTTCCATATTTATAGAGAAATCTGTGTAGATATTTCCATGTATATGCAGATAGCTGTGTAGATATTTACATGTTCATGCAGAGAGCGGAGTAGGTATTTCCATGTTCATCCAGATGCCGGTGTAGATATATCCAGGTTCATACAGATGGCGGTGAAGATATTTCCATGTTCATAGAGACGGCGGTGTAGATATTTCCATGTTCATAGAGATGGCGGTGTAAATATTTCCATGCTCATACAAATGGCGGTGTAGATATTTCCATGTTCAAAGAGATGGTGGTGTAGATACTTCCATGTTTATACAGATAGCAGTGTAGTTATTTCCATGTTTATAGAGATAGCAGTGTAGATATTTCCATTGATATACAGATAGCTGTGTAGATATTTGCATCTTCATACAGATAGCGGTGTAGATATTTCCATGTTCGTACAGATAGCGGTATAGATATTTCCATGTTCTTACAGATAGCGGTGTTGATATTTCCATGTTCATACAGTTAGCGGTGTAGATATTTCCATGTTCATACAGATGGCGGTGTAGTTATTTACATGTTCATACAGATGGCGGTGTAGATAATTAGATGTTCGTACAGATGGCGGTGTAGATATTTCCATGTTCACAGAGATGGCGGTGTAGATATTTCCATGTTCATCCAGATGCCAATGTAGATATATCCATGTTCATACAAATGGCGGTGAAGTTATTTCCATGTTCATACAGATGGCGGTGTAGATATTTCCATGTTCATAGAGATGGCGGTGTAGATATTTCCATGTTCATACAAATGGCGGTGTAGATATTTCCATGTTCATAGAGATGGCGGTGTAGATATTTCCATGTTTATACAGATAGCAGTGGAGTTATTTCCATGTTCATACTGATAGCTGTGTAGGCATTTGCATGTTCATACAGATAGCGGTGTAGATATTTCCATGTTCATACAGATAGCGGTGTAGATATTTCCATGTTCATACAGATAGTGGTGTAGATATTTCCATGTTATTACAGATAGCTGTGTAGATATTTGCATGTTCACACAGATAGCGGTGTAGATATTTCCATGTCCATACAGTTAGCGGTGTAGATATTTCCATGTTCATACTGATGGCGGTTTAGATATTTCCATGTTCATACAGATGGCGGTGTAGATATTTCCTTGTTCATACGGATGGCAGTGTAGATATTTCCATGTTCATACAGGTGGCGGTGTAGATATTTCCATGTTTATACAGATAGCTGTGTAGTTATTTCCATGTTTATAGAGATAGCAGTGTAGATATTTACGTT
The DNA here is from genome assembly GCF_029281585.2 of Gorilla gorilla gorilla. NCBI lineage: Eukaryota > Metazoa > Chordata > Mammalia > Primates > Hominidae > Gorilla > Gorilla gorilla. The sequence continues at coordinate 126,437,124 of NC_073239.2, forward strand.
GATATACAGATAGCTGTGTAGATATTTGCATGTTCATACAGATGGCGGTGTAGATATTTCCATGTTCATACAGATGGCAGTGTAGATATTTCCATGTTCATACAGATGGCGGTGTAGATATTTCGAAGTTTATAGAGATAGCGCTGTAGTTATTTCCATATTTATAGAGAAATCTGTGTAGATATTTAAATGTATATGCAGATAGCTGTGTAGATATTTCCATGTTCATGCAGATAGCGGTGTAGACATTTCCATGTTCATCCAGATGCCGGTGTAGATATATCCATACTCATACAGATGGCGGTGAAGATATTTCCATGTTCATACAGATGGCGGTGTAGATATTTCCATGTTCATACAAATGGCGGTGTAGATATTTCCATGTTCATAGAGATGACGTTGTAGATGTTTCCATGTTTATACAGATAGCAGTGTAGTTATTTCCATGTTTATAGAGATAGTATTGTAGATATTTCCATTGATATATAGATAGCTGTGTAGATATTTGCATGTTCATACAGATAGCGGTGTAGATATTTCCATGTTCATACAGAGGGCGGTGTTGATATTTCCAAGTTCATACAGATAGCGGTGTAGATATTTCCATGTTCATACAGATAGTGGTGTAAATATTTCCATGTTCATACTGATAGCGGTATAGATATTTCCATGTTCTTACAGATAGCGGTGTTGATATTTCCATGTTCATACAGTTAGCGGTGTAGATATTTCCATGTTCATACTGATGGCGGTGTAGATATTTACATGTTCATACAGATGGCGGTGTAGATATTTCCATGTTCGTACAGATGGCGGTGTAGATATTTCCATGTTCATAGAGATGGCGGTGTAGATATTTCCATGTTAATCCAGATGCCGTTGTAGATATATCCATGTTCATACCAATGGCGGTGAAGGTATTTCCATGTTCATACAGATGGCGGTGTAGATATTTCCATGTTCATACAGATGGCGGTGTAGATATTTCCATGTTCATAGAAATGGCGGTGTAGATATTTCCATGTTCATAGAGATGGCGGTGTAGATATTTCCATGTTTATATTGATAGCAGTGGAGTTATTTCCATGTTCATACAGATAGCTGTGTAGACATTTGCATGTTCATACAGATAGCGGTGTAGATATTTCCATGTTCATACAGATAGCGATGTAGATATTTCCATGTTCATACAGATAGTGGTGTAGATATTTCCATGTTCATACAGATAGCGGTGTAGATATTCGCATGTTCACACAGATAGCGGTGTAGATATTTCCATGTTCATACAGTTAGCGTTGTAGATATTTCCATGTACATACAGATGGCGGTTTAGATATTTCCATGTTCATACAGATGGCGGTGTAGATATTTCCATGTTCATACGGATGGCAGTGTAGATATTTCCATGTTCATACAGGTGGCGGTGTAGATATTTCCATGTTTATACAGATAACAGTGTAGTTATTTCCATGTTTATAGAGATAGCAGTGTAGATATTTACATTGATATACAGATAGCAGTGTAGATATTTGTATGTTCATACAGATAGCGGCGTAGATATTTCCATGTTCATACAGATAGCGGTGTAGATATTTCCATGTACGTACTGATAGCGTTGTAGATATTTCCATGTTCATACAGATAACGATGTAGATATTTCCATGTTCTTACAGATAGCGGTTTTGATATTTCCATTTTCATACAGTTAACGGTGTAGATATTTCCATGTTCATACAGATGGCGGTGTAGATATTTACATGTTCATACAGATGGCTGTGTAGATATTTCCATGTTCGTACAGAGGGCGGTGTAGATATTTCCATGTTCATAGAGATGGCGGTGTAGATATTTCCATGTTTATGCAGATAGCGGTATAGATATTTCCATGTTTATGCAGATGGTGGTGTAGATATATCCATGTTTATAGAGATGGCGGTCTAGATATTTCCATGTTTAAAGAGATAGTGGTGTAGTTATTTCCAAGTTTATAGAGACAGCGTTGTAGATATTTCCATGTTTTTACAGATAGCGTTGAAGGTATTTCCATGTTTATACAGATAGCGGTGTGGATATTTCCATGTTTATACAGATAGCGGTGTAGATAGTTCCATGTTGATAGAGATAGTGGTGTAGATATTTCCAATTTTATACAGATAGCAGTGTAGTTATTTCCAAGTTCATACAGATAGCGGTGTAGATATTTCCACGTTTATAGAGATGGCGGTGTAGATATTTCCATGTTCATACGGATGGCGGTGTAGATATTTCCATGTTTATAGAGATGGCGGTGTAGATATTTTCATGTTAACACAGATGGCGGTGTAGATATTTCCATGTTTACACAGATAGCGGTGTAGTCATTTCCATGTTTACACAGATAGCGGTGTGGATATTTCCATGTTTATACAGATAGTAGGGCAGATATTTCCATGTTTATACAGATAGCGGTGTAGATATTTCCATCTTAATACAGATGTCGGTGTAGGTATGTCCATTTTCGTACAGATGGCGGTGTAGATATTTCCATGTTCATACAGATGGCGGTGTAGATATTTCGATGTTTATAGGGATAGCGCTGTAGTTATTTCCATATTTATAGAGAAATCTGTGTAGATATTTCCATGTATATGCAGATAGCTGTGTAGATATTTACATGTTCATGCAGAGAGCGGAGTAGGTATTTCCATGTTCATCCAGATGCCGGTGTAGATATATCCAGGTTCATACAGATGGCGGTGAAGATATTTCCATGTTCATAGAGACGGCGGTGTAGATATTTCCATGTTCATAGAGATGGCGGTGTAAATATTTCCATGCTCATACAAATGGCGGTGTAGATATTTCCATGTTCAAAGAGATGGTGGTGTAGATACTTCCATGTTTATACAGATAGCAGTGTAGTTATTTCCATGTTTATAGAGATAGCAGTGTAGATATTTCCATTGATATACAGATAGCTGTGTAGATATTTGCATCTTCATACAGATAGCGGTGTAGATATTTCCATGTTCATACAGATAGCGGTGTAGATATTTCCGTGTTCATACAGATAGCAGTGTAGATATTTCCATGTTCATACAGAGAGCGGTGTAGATATTTCCATGTTCATAAAGATAGCGGTGTAGATATTTCCACGTTCATACAGATAGCGGTGTAGGTATATCCATGTTCATACAGATGGCAGTGTAGATATTTCCATGTTCCTACAGATGGCGGTGTAGATATTTACATGTTCATACAGATGACGGTGTAGATATTTCCATGTTAGTACGGATGGCAGTGTAGATATTTCCATGTTCATACAGGTGGCGGTGTAAATATTTCCATGTTTATACAGATAGCAGTGTAGATATTTCCATGTTTATAGAGATAGCAGTGTAGATATTTCCATTGATATACAGATAGCTGTGTAGATATTTGCATGTTCATACAGATAGCGGTGTAGATATTTCCATGTTCATACAGATAGCGGTGTAGATATTTCCATTTTCATTCAGATAGCGGTGTAGATATTTCCATGTTCATACAGATAACGGTGTAGATATTGCCATGTTCATACAGATAGTGGTGTAGATATTTCCATGTTCATACAGAGAGAGGTGTAGATGTTTCCATGTTCATACAGTTTGCGGTGTAGATATTTCCATGTTCATACAAATGGCGGTGTAGATATTTCCATGTTCATACAGATGGCGGTGTAGATATTTCCATGTTCGTACGGATGGCAGTGTAGATATTTCCATGTTCATACAGGTGGCGGTGTAGTTATTTCCATGTTTATACAGATAGCAGTGTAGTTATTTCCATGTTTATAGAGATAGCAGTGCAGATATTTCCATTGATATACAGATTGCTGTGTAGGTATTTGCATGTTCATACAGATAGCGGTGGAGATATTTCCATGCTCATACAGATAGCGGTGTAGATATTTCCATGTTCGTACAGATAGCGGTGTAGATATTTCCATGTTCATACAGATAGCGATGTAGATATTTCCATGCTCATACAGATAGCGGTGTAGATATTTCCATATACATAGAGATATCGGTGTAGATATTTCCACGTTCATCCAGATGGTGGTATGGGTATTTCCATGTTTATAGAGATGGCGGTCTAGATATTTCCATGTATATAGAGATAGTGGTGTGGTTATTTCCAAGTTTATAGACATAGCGGTGTAGGTATTTCCATGTTTATACAGATAGTGGTGTAGATATTTACATGTTTATAGATATGGCGGTCTAGATAGTTCCTTGTTTATACAGATAGCATTGTAGATATTTCCATGTTTATAGAGATACCGGTGTAGATATTTCCATTTTTATACAGATAGCAGTGTAGATATTTCCATGTATATACAAGTAGCGGTTTAGATATTTCCACCTTTAGAGAGATGAGGGTGGAGATATTTCCGTGTTCATACAGATGGTGGTGAAGATATTTAAATGTTTATAGAGATGGCGGTGTAGATATTTCCATGTTTATAAAGAGGGTGGTTTAGATATTTCCATGTTTACAGATATAGCGGTGTAGATATTTCCATGTTGATACACATAGCGGTGTAGATATTTCCAAGTTTATAGAGATAGCGGTGTAGGTATTTCCATGTTTATACAGATAGCGGTGTAGATATTTCCACGTTTATACAGATAGCGGTGTAGATATTTCCATCTTAATACAGATGGCGGTGAAGACATGTCCATGTTCATACAGATGGCGGTGTAGATATTTCCATGTTCATACAGATGGCGGAGTAGGTATTTCGAAGTTTATAGAGATAGCGCTGTAGTTATTTCCATATTTATAGAGAAATCTGTGTAGATATTTCCATGTATATGCAGATAGCTGTGTAGATATTTCCATGTTCATGCAGATAGCGGTGTAGATATTTCGATGTTCATCCAGATGCCGGTGTAGATATATCCACGTTCATACAGATGGCGGTGAAGATATTTCCATGTTCATACAGATGGCGGTGTAGATATTTCCACGTTCATACAAATGGCGGTGTAGATATTTCCATGTTCATAGAGATGGCGGTGTTGATATTTCCATGTTTATACAGATAGCAGTGTAGTTATTTCCATGTTTATAGAGATAGCAGTGTAGATATTTCCATTGATATACAGATAGCTGTGTAGATATTTGCATGTTCATACAGATAGCGGTGTAGATATTTCCATGTACATACAGATAGCGGTGTAGATATTTCCATGTTCATACAGATAGCGGAGTAGATATTTCCATGTTCATACAGATAGCGGTGTACATATTTCCATGTTCATACCAATAGCGGTGTAGATATTTCCATCTTCATACAGTTAACGGTTAAGATATTTCCATGTTCATACAGATGGCGGTGTAGATATTTACATGTTCATAGAGATGGCGGTGTAGATATTTCCATGTTCATACGGATGGCAGTGTAGATATTCCCATGTTCATACAGGTGGCGGTGTAGATATTTCCATGTTTATACAGATAGCAGTTTAGTTATTTCCATGTTTATAGAGATAGCAGTGTAGATATTTCCATTGATATACAGATAGCTGTGTAGATATTTGCATGTTCATACAGATAGCGGTGTAGATGTTTACATGTTCGTACAGATAGAAGTGTAGATATTTCCATGTTCATACAGATTGCGGTGTAGTTATTTCCATGTTCATACAGATAACGGTGTAGATATTTCCATGTTCATACAGATAACGGTGTAGATATTTCCATGTTCACAGATACCGGTGTCGATATTTCCATGTTCATACAGTTAGCGGTGTAGATATTTCCATGTTCATAGAGATGGCGGTGTAGATATTTCCATGTTTATGCAGATAGCGGTATAGATATTTCCATGTTTATACAGATGGTGGTGTAGATATTTCCATGTTTATACAGACGGCAATCTTGATATTTCCATGTTTATAGAGATAGCGGTGTAGTTATTTCCAAGTTTATAGAGACAGCGTTGTAGATATTTCCGTGTTTATACTGATAGCGGTGAAGATATTTCCATGTTTATACAGATAGCGGTGTAGATATTTCCATGTTTATACACATAGCATTGTAGATATTTCCATGTTTATAGAGATAGTGGTGTAGATAATTACAATTTTATACAGATAGCAGTGTAGATATTTCCAAGTTCCTACAGATAGCATTGTAGATATTTCCACGTTTATAGAGATGGCGGTGTAGATATTTCCATGTTCATACAGATGGCGGTGTAGATATTTCCATGTTTATAGTGATGGCGGTGTAGATATTTTCATGTTTATACAGATGGCGGTGTAGATATTTCCATGTTCTTAGAGATGGCGTTGTAGGTATTTCCATGTTCATACAGATGGTGGTGTAGTTATTTCCACGTTTATAGAGATAGCAGTGTAGACATTTCCATTGACATACAGATAGCTGTGTAGATATTTCCACGTTCATACAGATAGCGGTGAAGGCATTTCCACGTTCATACAGATAGCCGTGTAGATATTTCCATGTTCATACAGATAGCGGTGTTGATATTTCCATGTTCATACAGATAGCGGTGTTGATATTTCCGTGTTCATCCAGTTAGCGGTGTTGATATTTCCATGTTCATACAGATAGCGGTGTAGATATTTCCCTGTTCATACAGATAACGGTGTAGATATTTCCATGTTCATACAGATGGCGGTGTAAATATTTCCATCTTCGTACAGATGGCGGTGTAGATATTTCCATGTTCATACAGATAGCTGTGTAGATATTTCCATGTTCATTGAGATAGCGGTGCAGATATTTCCATGTTTATACAGATGGCGGTGCAGATATTTGCATCTTAATACAGATGGCTTTGTAGATATTTCCATGTTCCTAGAGATGGCAGTGTAGATATTTCCATGTTCATACAAATGGCAGTGTGGATATTTAAATGTTCATAGAGATAGCGGTGTAGTAATTTCCTTGTTTATAGAGAAAGCTGTATAGATATTTCCATGTATATGCAGTTAGCTGTGTAGATATTTCCATGTTCATACAAATAGCGGTGTAGATATTTCCATGTTTATAGAGATAGCGGTGTAGATATTTCCATGTTCATCCATATGGCTGTGTAGATATATCCATTTTCATACAGATGGCGGTGAAGATATTTCCATGTTCATACAGATAGCGGTGTAGATATTTCCATGTTCATACAGATAACGGTGTAGATATTTCCATGTTCATACAGATGGCGGTGTAAATATTTCCATCTTCGTACAGATGGCGGTGTAGATATTTCCATGTTCATACAGATAGCTGTGTAGATATTTCCATGTTCATTGAGATAGCGGTGCAGATATTTCCATGTTTATACAGATAGCGGTGCAGATATTTGCATCTTAATACAGATGGCGTTGTAGATATTTCCATGTTCCTAGAGATGGCAGTGTAGATATTTCCATGTTCATACAAATGGCAGTGTGGATATTTAAATGTTCATAGAGATAGCGGTGTAGTAATTACCGTGTTTATAGAGAAAGCTGTGTAGATATTTCCATGTATACGCAGTTAGCTGTGTAGATATTTCCATGTTCATACAAATAGCGGTGTAGATATTTCCATGTTTATAGAGATGGCGGTGTAGATATTTCCATGTTCATACAGATGGCGGGGTAGACATTTCCATGTTTACACAGATAGCATTGTAGATATTTCCATGCTGATACACATAGCGGTGTAGATATTTCCGTGTCAATAGAGATAGCGGTGTAGTTATTTCCTTGTTTATAGAGAAAGCTGTGTAGATATTTCCATGTGTATGCAGTTAGCTGTGTAGATATTTCCATGTTTACACTGATAACGGTGTAGACATTTCAATTTTTCCACAGATAGCAGTGTAGATATTTCCATGTTTACACAGATAGCATTGTTAATATTTACATGTTGATAGAGATAGCGGTGTAGTTATTTCCAAGTTTATACAGACAGCTTTGAAGATATTTCCATGTTTTTAGAGATAGCGGTGTAGATATTTCCATGTTTATAGAGAAAGCTGTATAGATATTTCCATGTTTATACAGATAGCGGTGTACATATTTCCATGTTTATACAGATATCGGTTTAGATATTTCCATGTTTCTACAGATAGCGGTGTGGATATTTGCATCTTAATACAGATGGCGGTGTAGATATTTCCATGTCAATACAGATGGCGGTGCAGATATTTCCATGTTCATACAGATGGCGGTGTAGATATTTCTATGTTTATAGAGATGGCGGTGTAGATATTTCCATGTTTATACTGATGGCGGTGTAGATATTTCCATGTTTATACAGAAAGCGGTGTAGATATTTCCATGTTTACACAGATAGTGGTGTAGACCTTTCCATGTTTACACAGATAGCGTTGTAGATATTTACATGTTTGTAGAGATAATGGTGTAGTTATTTCCATGTTTATACAGATAGCGGTGAAGTTATTTCCATGTTTACACAGACAGCGGTGTGGATATTTCAATGATTATACAGAGAGCGGGGTAGATATTTCCATGTTTATACAGATAGCGGTGTTGATATTTCCATGTTTATACAGATAGTGGTGTGGATATTTCCATGTTTATGCATATAGTGGTGTGGATATTTTCATGTTTATACAGATAGCAGTGTAGATATTTCCATGTTTATACAGATAGCGGTGTAGATATCTCCATATTCATACAGATAGCGGTGGAGATATTTCCATGTTTTTACAGATAGCGGTGTAGATATTTCCATGTTTATAGAGATGGCGGTCTAGATATTTCCATGTTTATAGAGATAGTGGTGTAGTTATTTCCAAGTTTGTAGAGACAGTGCTGTAGTTCTTTCCGTGTTTATACAGATAGCGGTGAAGATATTTCCATGTTTATACAGATAGCGGTGTAGATATTTACAAGTTTATAGAGATGGCGGTCTAGATATTGTCTTGTTTATACAGATAGCGGTGTAGATATTTCCAAGTTTATAGAGATAGCGGTGTAGATTATTCCAATTTTATACAGATAGCAGTGTAGATATTTCCATGTCCATACAAATAGCGGTGTAGAAATTTCAACGTTTATAGAGATGGCGGTGTAGATATTTCCATGTTCATACAGATGGCGGTGTAGATATTTCCATGTTTACACAGATAGCGGTGTAGATATTTCCATGTTGATACACATAGCGGTGTAGATATTTCCATGTGTTTAGAGATAGCGGTGTAGTTATTTCCTTGTTTATAGAGAAAGCTGTGTAGATATTTCGATGTATATGCAGTTAACTGTGTAGATATTTCCATGTTCATACAGATAGCGGTGTAGATATTTCCATGTTCATACAGATGGCGGTGAAGATAATTCCATGTTCAAACAGATGGCGGTGTAGATATTTCCATGTTCATACAAATGGCGGTGTAGTTATTTGCATGTTCATAGAGATGGCGCTGTAGTTATTTCCATGTTTATAGAGATAGCGGTGTAGTTATTTCCATGTTTATAGAGATAGCGTTGTAGTTATTTCCATGTTTATGGAGATAGCGGTGTAGATATTTGCATGTATATACAGATAGCAGTGTGATTTTTTCCATGTTCATACAGATAGCGGTATAGATATTTTCATCTTTGTAGAGATGGCGGTGTAGATATTTCCATGTTCATACAGATGGCGGTGAAGATATTTCCATGTTCATACAGATGGCGGTGTAGATATTTCCATGTTCATACACATGGAGGTTTAGATATTTCCATGTTCATAGAGATGGCGGTGTAGATATTTCCATGTTCATAAAAACGGCGGTGTAGATATTTCCATGTTCATACAGATAGCGGTGTAGATATTTCCATGTTCATACAGTTAGCGGTGTAGATATTTCCATGTTCATACAGATGGCGGTGTAGATATTTACATGTTCATACAGATGGCGGTGTACATATTTCCATGTTTATAGAGATGGCGGTGCAGATATTTCCATGTTTATAGAGATAGTAGTGTAGATATTTCCATTGATATACAGATAGCTGTGTAGATATTTGCATGTTCATACAGATAGCGGTGTAGATATTTCCATGTTCATGCTGATAGCGGTGTAGATATTTCCATGTTCATGCTGATAGCGGTGTCGATATTTCCATGTTCATACAGTTAGGGGTGTCGATATTTCCATGTTCATACAGAAGGTGGTGTAGATATTTCCATGTTCATACAGATGGCGGTGTAGATATTTCCATGTTCATACTGATGGCCGTGTAGATATTTCCATGTTCATACAGATGGCGGTGTAGATGTTTCCATGTTAGTACGGATGGCAGTGTAGATATTTCCATGTTGATACCAGTGGCGGTGTAGATATTTCCATGTTTTTACAGATAGCTGTGTAGACATTTCCATGTTTATAGAGATAGCAGTGTAGATATTTCCATTGATATACAGAGAGCTGTGTAGATATTTGCATGTTCATACATATAGCAGTGTAGATATTTCCATGTTCATACAGATAGCGGTGTAGATATTTCCATGTTCATACAGATATCGGTGTAGATATTTCCATGTTCATACAGTTAGCGGTGTAGATATTTCCATGTTCATACAGATGGCGGTGTAGATATTCACATGTTGATACAGATGGCGGTGTAGATATTTCCATGTTCGTACAGATGTCGGTGTAGATATTTCCATGTTCATGGAGATGGCAGTGTAGATATTTCCAAGTTCATACAAATGGCGGTGTAGATATTTCCATGTTCATAGAGATGGCGGTGTAGATATTTCCATGTTTATACAGATAGCTATGTAGTTGTTTCCATGTTTATAGAGATAGCAGTGTAGGTATTTCCGTTGATATACAGATAGCTGTGTAGATATTTGCATGTTCATAAAGATAGCGGTGTAGATATTTCCATGTTCATGCTGATAGCGGTGTAGATATTTCCATGTTCGTACAGATAGCGGTATAGATATTTCCATGTTCTTACAGATAGCGGTGTTGATATTTCCATGTTCATACAGTTAGCGGTGTAGATATTTCCATGTTCATACAGATGGCGGTGTAGTTATTTACATGTTCATACAGATGGCGGTGTAGATAATTAGATGTTCGTACAGATGGCGGTGTAGATATTTCCATGTTCACAGAGATGGCGGTGTAGATATTTCCATGTTCATCCAGATGCCAATGTAGATATATCCATGTTCATACAAATGGCGGTGAAGTTATTTCCATGTTCATACAGATGGCGGTGTAGATATTTCCATGTTCATAGAGATGGCGGTGTAGATATTTCCATGTTCATACAAATGGCGGTGTAGATATTTCCATGTTCATAGAGATGGCGGTGTAGATATTTCCATGTTTATACAGATAGCAGTGGAGTTATTTCCATGTTCATACTGATAGCTGTGTAGGCATTTGCATGTTCATACAGATAGCGGTGTAGATATTTCCATGTTCATACAGATAGCGGTGTAGATATTTCCATGTTCATACAGATAGTGGTGTAGATATTTCCATGTTATTACAGATAGCTGTGTAGATATTTGCATGTTCACACAGATAGCGGTGTAGATATTTCCATGTCCATACAGTTAGCGGTGTAGATATTTCCATGTTCATACTGATGGCGGTTTAGATATTTCCATGTTCATACAGATGGCGGTGTAGATATTTCCTTGTTCATACGGATGGCAGTGTAGATATTTCCATGTTCATACAGGTGGCGGTGTAGATATTTCCATGTTTATACAGATAGCTGTGTAGTTATTTCCATGTTTATAGAGATAGCAGTGTAGATATTTACGTTGATATACAGATAGCTGTGTAGATATTTGCATGTTCATACAGATGGCGGTGTAGATATTTCCATGTTCATACAGATGGCAGTGTAGATATTTCCATGTTCATACAGATGGCGGTGTAGATATTTCGAAGTTTATAGAGATAGCGCTGTAGTTATTTCCATATTTATAGAGAAATCTGTGTAGATATTTAAATGTATATGCAGATAGCTGTGTAGATATTTCCATGTTCATGCAGATAGCGGTGTAGACATTTCCATGTTCATCCAGATGCCGGTGTAGATATATCCATACTCATACAGATGGCGGTGAAGATATTTCCATGTTCATACAGATGGCGGTGTAGATATTTCCATGTTCATACAAATGGCGGTGTAGATATTTCCATGTTCATAGAGATGACGTTGTAGATGTTTCCATGTTTATACAGATAGCAGTGTAGTTATTTCCATGTTTATAGAGATAGTATTGTAGATATTTCCATTGATATATAGATAGCTGTGTAGATATTTGCATGTTCATACAGATAGCGGTGTAGATATTTCCATGTTCATACAGAGGGCGGTGTTGATATTTCCAAGTTCATACAGATAGCGGTGTAGATATTTCCATGTTCATACAGATAGTGGTGTAAATATTTCCATGTTCATACTGATAGCGGTATAGATATTTCCATGTTCTTACAGATAGCGGTGTTGATATTTCCATGTTCATACAGTTAGCGGTGTAGATATTTCCATGTTCATACTGATGGCGGTGTAGATATTTACATGTTCATACAGATGGCGGTGTAGATATTTCCATGTTCGTACAGATGGCGGTGTAGATATTTCCATGTTCATAGAGATGGCGGTGTAGATATTTCCATGTTAATCCAGATGCCGTTGTAGATATATCCATGTTCATACCAATGGCGGTGAAGGTATTTCCATGTTCATACAGATGGCGGTGTAGATATTTCCATGTTCATACAGATGGCGGTGTAGATATTTCCATGTTCATAGAAATGGCGGTGTAGATATTTCCATGTTCATAGAGATGGCGGTGTAGATATTTCCATGTTTATATTGATAGCAGTGGAGTTATTTCCATGTTCATACAGATAGCTGTGTAGACATTTGCATGTTCATACAGATAGCGGTGTAGATATTTCCATGTTCATACAGATAGCGATGTAGATATTTCCATGTTCATACAGATAGTGGTGTAGATATTTCCATGTTCATACAGATAGCGGTGTAGATATTCGCATGTTCACACAGATAGCGGTGTAGATATTTCCATGTTCATACAGTTAGCGTTGTAGATATTTCCATGTACATACAGATGGCGGTTTAGATATTTCCATGTTCATACAGATGGCGGTGTAGATATTTCCATGTTCATACGGATGGCAGTGTAGATATTTCCATGTTCATACAGGTGGCGGTGTAGATATTTCCATGTTTATACAGATAACAGTGTAGTTATTTCCATGTTTATAGAGATAGCAGTGTAGATATTTACATTGATATACAGATAGCAGTGTAGATATTTGTATGTTCATACAGATAGCGGCGTAGATATTTCCATGTTCATACAGATAGCGGTGTAGATATTTCCATGTACGTACTGATAGCGTTGTAGATATTTCCATGTTCATACAGATAACGATGTAGATATTTCCATGTTCTTACAGATAGCGGTTTTGATATTTCCATTTTCATACAGTTAACGGTGTAGATATTTCCATGTTCATACAGATGGCGGTGTAGATATTTACATGTTCATACAGATGGCTGTGTAGATATTTCCATGTTCGTACAGAGGGCGGTGTAGATATTTCCATGTTCATAGAGATGGCGGTGTAGATATTTCCATGTTTATGCAGATAGCGGTATAGATATTTCCATGTTTATGCAGATGGTGGTGTAGATATATCCATGTTTATAGAGATGGCGGTCTAGATATTTCCATGTTTAAAGAGATAGTGGTGTAGTTATTTCCAAGTTTATAGAGACAGCGTTGTAGATATTTCCATGTTTTTACAGATAGCGTTGAAGGTATTTCCATGTTTATACAGATAGCGGTGTGGATATTTCCATGTTTATACAGATAGCGGTGTAGATAGTTCCATGTTGATAGAGATAGTGGTGTAGATATTTCCAATTTTATACAGATAGCAGTGTAGTTATTTCCAAGTTCATACAGATAGCGGTGTAGATATTTCCACGTTTATAGAGATGGCGGTGTAGATATTTCCATGTTCATACGGATGGCGGTGTAGATATTTCCATGTTTATAGAGATGGCGGTGTAGATATTTTCATGTTAACACAGATGGCGGTGTAGATATTTCCATGTTTACACAGATAGCGGTGTAGTCATTTCCATGTTTACACAGATAGCGGTGTGGATATTTCCATGTTTATACAGATAGTAGGGCAGATATTTCCATGTTTATACAGATAGCGGTGTAGATATTTCCATCTTAATACAGATGTCGGTGTAGGTATGTCCATTTTCGTACAGATGGCGGTGTAGATATTTCCATGTTCATACAGATGGCGGTGTAGATATTTCGATGTTTATAGGGATAGCGCTGTAGTTATTTCCATATTTATAGAGAAATCTGTGTAGATATTTCCATGTATATGCAGATAGCTGTGTAGATATTTACATGTTCATGCAGAGAGCGGAGTAGGTATTTCCATGTTCATCCAGATGCCGGTGTAGATATATCCAGGTTCATACAGATGGCGGTGAAGATATTTCCATGTTCATAGAGACGGCGGTGTAGATATTTCCATGTTCATAGAGATGGCGGTGTAAATATTTCCATGCTCATACAAATGGCGGTGTAGATATTTCCATGTTCAAAGAGATGGTGGTGTAGATACTTCCATGTTTATACAGATAGCAGTGTAGTTATTTCCATGTTTATAGAGATAGCAGTGTAGATATTTCCATTGATATACAGATAGCTGTGTAGATATTTGCATCTTCATACAGATAGCGGTGTAGATATTTCCATGTTCATACAGATAGCGGTGTAGATATTTCCGTGTTCATACAGATAGCAGTGTAGATATTTCCATGTTCATACAGAGAGCGGTGTAGATATTTCCATGTTCATAAAGATAGCGGTGTAGATATTTCCACGTTCATACAGATAGCGGTGTAGGTATATCCATGTTCATACAGATGGCAGTGTAGATATTTCCATGTTCCTACAGATGGCGGTGTAGATATTTACATGTTCATACAGATGACGGTGTAGATATTTCCATGTTAGTACGGATGGCAGTGTAGATATTTCCATGTTCATACAGGTGGCGGTGTAAATATTTCCATGTTTATACAGATAGCAGTGTAGATATTTCCATGTTTATAGAGATAGCAGTGTAGATATTTCCATTGATATACAGATAGCTGTGTAGATATTTGCATGTTCATACAGATAGCGGTGTAGATATTTCCATGTTCATACAGATAGCGGTGTAGATATTTCCATTTTCATTCAGATAGCGGTGTAGATATTTCCATGTTCATACAGATAACGGTGTAGATATTGCCATGTTCATACAGATAGTGGTGTAGATATTTCCATGTTCATACAGAGAGAGGTGTAGATGTTTCCATGTTCATACAGTTTGCGGTGTAGATATTTCCATGTTCATACAAATGGCGGTGTAGATATTTCCATGTTCATACAGATGGCGGTGTAGATATTTCCATGTTCGTACGGATGGCAGTGTAGATATTTCCATGTTCATACAGGTGGCGGTGTAGTTATTTCCATGTTTATACAGATAGCAGTGTAGTTATTTCCATGTTTATAGAGATAGCAGTGCAGATATTTCCATTGATATACAGATTGCTGTGTAGGTATTTGCATGTTCATACAGATAGCGGTGGAGATATTTCCATGCTCATACAGATAGCGGTGTAGATATTTCCATGTTCGTACAGATAGCGGTGTAGATATTTCCATGTTCATACAGATAGCGATGTAGATATTTCCATGCTCATACAGATAGCGGTGTAGATATTTCCATATACATAGAGATATCGGTGTAGATATTTCCACGTTCATCCAGATGGTGGTATGGGTATTTCCATGTTTATAGAGATGGCGGTCTAGATATTTCCATGTATATAGAGATAGTGGTGTGGTTATTTCCAAGTTTATAGACATAGCGGTGTAGGTATTTCCATGTTTATACAGATAGTGGTGTAGATATTTACATGTTTATAGATATGGCGGTCTAGATAGTTCCTTGTTTATACAGATAGCATTGTAGATATTTCCATGTTTATAGAGATACCGGTGTAGATATTTCCATTTTTATACAGATAGCAGTGTAGATATTTCCATGTATATACAAGTAGCGGTTTAGATATTTCCACCTTTAGAGAGATGAGGGTGGAGATATTTCCGTGTTCATACAGATGGTGGTGAAGATATTTAAATGTTTATAGAGATGGCGGTGTAGATATTTCCATGTTTATAAAGAGGGTGGTTTAGATATTTCCATGTTTACAGATATAGCGGTGTAGATATTTCCATGTTGATACACATAGCGGTGTAGATATTTCCAAGTTTATAGAGATAGCGGTGTAGGTATTTCCATGTTTATACAGATAGCGGTGTAGATATTTCCACGTTTATACAGATAGCGGTGTAGATATTTCCATCTTAATACAGATGGCGGTGAAGACATGTCCATGTTCATACAGATGGCGGTGTAGATATTTCCATGTTCATACAGATGGCGGAGTAGGTATTTCGAAGTTTATAGAGATAGCGCTGTAGTTATTTCCATATTTATAGAGAAATCTGTGTAGATATTTCCATGTATATGCAGATAGCTGTGTAGATATTTCCATGTTCATGCAGATAGCGGTGTAGATATTTCGATGTTCATCCAGATGCCGGTGTAGATATATCCACGTTCATACAGATGGCGGTGAAGATATTTCCATGTTCATACAGATGGCGGTGTAGATATTTCCACGTTCATACAAATGGCGGTGTAGATATTTCCATGTTCATAGAGATGGCGGTGTTGATATTTCCATGTTTATACAGATAGCAGTGTAGTTATTTCCATGTTTATAGAGATAGCAGTGTAGATATTTCCATTGATATACAGATAGCTGTGTAGATATTTGCATGTTCATACAGATAGCGGTGTAGATATTTCCATGTACATACAGATAGCGGTGTAGATATTTCCATGTTCATACAGATAGCGGAGTAGATATTTCCATGTTCATACAGATAGCGGTGTACATATTTCCATGTTCATACCAATAGCGGTGTAGATATTTCCATCTTCATACAGTTAACGGTTAAGATATTTCCATGTTCATACAGATGGCGGTGTAGATATTTACATGTTCATAGAGATGGCGGTGTAGATATTTCCATGTTCATACGGATGGCAGTGTAGATATTCCCATGTTCATACAGGTGGCGGTGTAGATATTTCCATGTTTATACAGATAGCAGTTTAGTTATTTCCATGTTTATAGAGATAGCAGTGTAGATATTTCCATTGATATACAGATAGCTGTGTAGATATTTGCATGTTCATACAGATAGCGGTGTAGATGTTTACATGTTCGTACAGATAGAAGTGTAGATATTTCCATGTTCATACAGATTGCGGTGTAGTTATTTCCATGTTCATACAGATAACGGTGTAGATATTTCCATGTTCATACAGATAACGGTGTAGATATTTCCATGTTCACAGATACCGGTGTCGATATTTCCATGTTCATACAGTTAGCGGTGTAGATATTTCCATGTTCATAGAGATGGCGGTGTAGATATTTCCATGTTTATGCAGATAGCGGTATAGATATTTCCATGTTTATACAGATGGTGGTGTAGATATTTCCATGTTTATACAGACGGCAATCTTGATATTTCCATGTTTATAGAGATAGCGGTGTAGTTATTTCCAAGTTTATAGAGACAGCGTTGTAGATATTTCCGTGTTTATACTGATAGCGGTGAAGATATTTCCATGTTTATACAGATAGCGGTGTAGATATTTCCATGTTTATACACATAGCATTGTAGATATTTCCATGTTTATAGAGATAGTGGTGTAGATAATTACAATTTTATACAGATAGCAGTGTAGATATTTCCAAGTTCCTACAGATAGCATTGTAGATATTTCCACGTTTATAGAGATGGCGGTGTAGATATTTCCATGTTCATACAGATGGCGGTGTAGATATTTCCATGTTTATAGTGATGGCGGTGTAGATATTTTCATGTTTATACAGATGGCGGTGTAGATATTTCCATGTTCTTAGAGATGGCGTTGTAGGTATTTCCATGTTCATACAGATGGTGGTGTAGTTATTTCCACGTTTATAGAGATAGCAGTGTAGACATTTCCATTGACATACAGATAGCTGTGTAGATATTTCCACGTTCATACAGATAGCGGTGAAGACATTTCCACGTTCATACAGATAGCCGTGTAGATATTTCCATGTTCATACAGATAGCGGTGTTGATATTTCCATGTTCATACAGATAGCGGTGTTGATATTTCCGTGTTCATCCAGTTAGCGGTGTTGATATTTCCATGTTCATACAGATAGCGGTGTAGATATTTCCCTGTTCATACAGATAACGGTGTAGATATTTCCATGTTCATACAGATGGCGGTGTAAATATTTCCATCTTCGTACAGATGGCGGTGTAGATATTTCCATGTTCATACAGATAGCTGTGTAGATATTTCCATGTTCATTGAGATAGCGGTGCAGATATTTCCATGTTTATACAGATGGCGGTGCAGATATTTGCATCTTAATACAGATGGCTTTGTAGATATTTCCATGTTCCTAGAGATGGCAGTGTAGATATTTCCATGTTCATACAAATGGCAGTGTGGATATTTAAATGTTCATAGAGATAGCGGTGTAGTAATTTCCTTGTTTATAGAGAAAGCTGTATAGATATTTCCATGTATATGCAGTTAGCTGTGTAGATATTTCCATGTTCATACAAATAGCGGTGTAGATATTTCCATGTTTATAGAGATAGCGGTGTAGATATTTCCATGTTCATCCATATGGCTGTGTAGATATATCCATTTTCATACAGATGGCGGTGAAGATATTTCCATGTTCATACAGATAGCGGTGTAGATATTTCCATGTTCATACAGATAACGGTGTAGATATTTCCATGTTCATACAGATGGCGGTGTAAATATTTCCATCTTCGTACAGATGGCGGTGTAGATATTTCCATGTTCATACAGATAGCTGTGTAGATATTTCCATGTTCATTGAGATAGCGGTGCAGATATTTCCATGTTTATACAGATAGCGGTGCAGATATTTGCATCTTAATACAGATGGCGTTGTAGATATTTCCATGTTCCTAGAGATGGCAGTGTAGATATTTCCATGTTCATACAAATGGCAGTGTGGATATTTAAATGTTCATAGAGATAGCGGTGTAGTAATTACCGTGTTTATAGAGAAAGCTGTGTAGATATTTCCATGTATACGCAGTTAGCTGTGTAGATATTTCCATGTTCATACAAATAGCGGTGTAGATATTTCCATGTTTATAGAGATGGCGGTGTAGATATTTCCATGTTCATACAGATGGCGGGGTAGACATTTCCATGTTTACACAGATAGCATTGTAGATATTTCCATGCTGATACACATAGCGGTGTAGATATTTCCGTGTCAATAGAGATAGCGGTGTAGTTATTTCCTTGTTTATAGAGAAAGCTGTGTAGATATTTCCATGTGTATGCAGTTAGCTGTGTAGATATTTCCATGTTTACACTGATAACGGTGTAGACATTTCAATTTTTCCACAGATAGCAGTGTAGATATTTCCATGTTTACACAGATAGCATTGTTAATATTTACATGTTGATAGAGATAGCGGTGTAGTTATTTCCAAGTTTATACAGACAGCTTTGAAGATATTTCCATGTTTTTAGAGATAGCGGTGTAGATATTTCCATGTTTATAGAGAAAGCTGTATAGATATTTCCATGTTTATACAGATAGCGGTGTACATATTTCCATGTTTATACAGATATCGGTTTAGATATTTCCATGTTTCTACAGATAGCGGTGTGGATATTTGCATCTTAATACAGATGGCGGTGTAGATATTTCCATGTCAATACAGATGGCGGTGCAGATATTTCCATGTTCATACAGATGGCGGTGTAGATATTTCTATGTTTATAGAGATGGCGGTGTAGATATTTCCATGTTTATACTGATGGCGGTGTAGATATTTCCATGTTTATACAGAAAGCGGTGTAGATATTTCCATGTTTACACAGATAGTGGTGTAGACCTTTCCATGTTTACACAGATAGCGTTGTAGATATTTACATGTTTGTAGAGATAATGGTGTAGTTATTTCCATGTTTATACAGATAGCGGTGAAGTTATTTCCATGTTTACACAGACAGCGGTGTGGATATTTCAATGATTATACAGAGAGCGGGGTAGATATTTCCATGTTTATACAGATAGCGGTGTTGATATTTCCATGTTTATACAGATAGTGGTGTGGATATTTCCATGTTTATGCATATAGTGGTGTGGATATTTTCATGTTTATACAGATAGCAGTGTAGATATTTCCATGTTTATACAGATAGCGGTGTAGATATCTCCATATTCATACAGATAGCGGTGGAGATATTTCCATGTTTTTACAGATAGCGGTGTAGATATTTCCATGTTTATAGAGATGGCGGTCTAGATATTTCCATGTTTATAGAGATAGTGGTGTAGTTATTTCCAAGTTTGTAGAGACAGTGCTGTAGTTCTTTCCGTGTTTATACAGATAGCGGTGAAGATATTTCCATGTTTATACAGATAGCGGTGTAGATATTTACAAGTTTATAGAGATGGCGGTCTAGATATTGTCTTGTTTATACAGATAGCGGTGTAGATATTTCCAAGTTTATAGAGATAGCGGTGTAGATTATTCCAATTTTATACAGATAGCAGTGTAGATATTTCCATGTCCATACAAATAGCGGTGTAGAAATTTCAACGTTTATAGAGATGGCGGTGTAGATATTTCCATGTTCATACAGATGGCGGTGTAGATATTTCCATGTTTACACAGATAGCGGTGTAGATATTTCCATGTTGATACACATAGCGGTGTAGATATTTCCATGTGTTTAGAGATAGCGGTGTAGTTATTTCCTTGTTTATAGAGAAAGCTGTGTAGATATTTCGATGTATATGCAGTTAACTGTGTAGATATTTCCATGTTCATACAGATAGCGGTGTAGATATTTCCATGTTCATACAGATGGCGGTGAAGATAATTCCATGTTCAAACAGATGGCGGTGTAGATATTTCCATGTTCATACAAATGGCGGTGTAGTTATTTGCATGTTCATAGAGATGGCGCTGTAGTTATTTCCATGTTTATAGAGATAGCGGTGTAGTTATTTCCATGTTTATAGAGATAGCGTTGTAGTTATTTCCATGTTTATGGAGATAGCGGTGTAGATATTTGCATGTATATACAGATAGCAGTGTGATTTTTTCCATGTTCATACAGATAGCGGTATAGATATTTTCATCTTTGTAGAGATGGCGGTGTAGATATTTCCATGTTCATACAGATGGCGGTGAAGATATTTCCATGTTCATACAGATGGCGGTGTAGATATTTCCATGTTCATACACATGGAGGTTTAGATATTTCCATGTTCATAGAGATGGCGGTGTAGATATTTCCATGTTCATAAAAACGGCGGTGTAGATATTTCCATGTTCATACAGATAGCGGTGTAGATATTTCCATGTTCATACAGTTAGCGGTGTAGATATTTCCATGTTCATACAGATGGCGGTGTAGATATTTACATGTTCATACAGATGGCGGTGTACATATTTCCATGTTTATAGAGATGGCGGTGCAGATATTTCCATGTTTATAGAGATAGTAGTGTAGATATTTCCATTGATATACAGATAGCTGTGTAGATATTTGCATGTTCATACAGATAGCGGTGTAGATATTTCCATGTTCATGCTGATAGCGGTGTAGATATTTCCATGTTCATGCTGATAGCGGTGTCGATATTTCCATGTTCATACAGTTAGGGGTGTCGATATTTCCATGTTCATACAGATGGTGGTGTAGATATTTCCATGTTCATACAGATGGCGGTGTAGATATTTCCATGTTCATACTGATGGCCGTGTAGATATTTCCATGTTCATACAGATGGCGGTGTAGATGTTTCCATGTTCGTACGGATGGCAGTGTAGATATTTCCATGTTGATACCAGTGGCGGTGTAGATATTTCCATGTTTTTACAGATAGCTGTGTAGACATTTCCATGTTTATAGAGATAGCAGTGTAGATATTTCCATTGATATACAGAGAGCTGTGTAGATATTTGCATGTTCATACATATAGCAGTGTAGATATTTCCATGTTCATACAGATAGCGGTGTAGATATTTCCATGTTCATACAGATATCGGTGTAGATATTTCCATGTTCATACAGTTAGCGGTGTAGATATTTCCATGTTCATACAGATGGCGGTGTAGATATTCACATGTTGATACAGATGGCGGTGTAGATATTTCCATGTTCGTACAGATGTCGGTGTAGATATTTCCATGTTCATGGAGATGGCAGTGTAGATATTTCCAAGTTCATACAAATGGCGGTGTAGATATTTCCATGTTCATAGAGATGGCGGTGTAGATATTTCCATGTTTATACAGATAGCTATGTAGTTGTTTCCATGTTTATAGAGATAGCAGTGTAGGTATTTCCGTTGATATACAGATAGCTGTGTAGATATTTGCATGTTCATAAAGATAGCGGTGTAGATATTTCCATGTTCATGCTGATAGCGGTGTAGATATTTCCATGTTCATACAGATGGCGGTGTAGATATTTACATGTTCATACAGATGGCGGTGTAGATATTTCCATGTTCGTACAGATGGCGGTGTAGATATTTCCATGTTCATTGAGATGGCGGTGTACATATTTCCATGTTTATGCAGATAACTGTATAGATATTTCCATGTTCATACAGATGGCGGTGTAGGTATTTCCATGTTTATAGAGATGGCGGTCTAGATATTTCCATGTTTATAGAGATAGTGGTGTAGTTATTTCCAAGTTTATAGTGACATCGTTGTAGATATTTCCATGTTTATACAGATAGCGGTGAAGATATTTCCATGTTTATACAGATAGCGGTGTAGATATTTCCATGTTTATACAGATAGCAGTGTAGATATTTCTATGTTTATAGAGATAATAGTGTAGATAATTCCAAATTTATACAGATAGCAGTGTAGATATTTCCAAGTTCATACAGATAGCGGTGTAGATATTTCCACGTTTATAGAGATGGCGGTGTAGACATTTCCATGTTCATACAGATGGCGGTGTAGATATTTCCATGTTTATAGAGATGGCGGTGTAGATATTTTCATGTTTACACAGACGGCGGTATAGGTATTTCCATGTTTACACGGATAGCGGTGTAGGCATTTCCATGTTTACACTGATAGCGGTGTGGATATTTCCATGTTTATGCAGATAGTGGCGTAGATATTTCCATGTTTATACAGATAGCGATGCTGATATTTCCATGTTTATACAGATGGGCAGATATTTCCATGTTTATACAGATGGCGGTGTAGATATGTCCATGGTTGTACCGATGGCGGTGCAGATATTTCCATGTTCATACACATGGCGGTGTAGATATTTTGAAGTTTATAGAGATAGCGCTGAAGTTATTTCCATGTTTATAGAGAAATCTGTGCAGATATTTCCATGTATATGCAGATAGCTGTGTAGATATTTCCATGTTCATGCAGATAGCGGTGTAGATATTTCCATGTTCATCCAGATTCCCGTGTAGATATATACATCATTACACAGATGGCGGGGAAGATATATCCATGTTCATACAGATGGCGGTGTAGATATTTCCTTGTTCATACAAATGGCGGTGTAGGTATTTCCATGTTCACAGAGATGGCGGTGTAGATATTTCCATGTTCATACAAATGGCAGTGTAGATATTTCCATGTTCATAGAGATGGTGGTGTAGATATTTCCATGTTTATACAGATAGCAGAGTAGTTATTTCCATGTTTATAGAGATAGAGGTGTAGATATTTGCATGTTCATACAGATAGCGGTGTAGATATTTCCATTTTCATACAGATAGCCTTGTAGATATTTCCATGTTCATACAGATAGCGGTGTAGATAATTCCATGTTCATGCAGACAGCGGTGTAGATAATTCCAGGTTTATACCAATACCGGTGTAGATATTTCAATGTCCATACAGTTAGCGGTGTAGATATTTCCATGTTCATACAGGTGGCGGTGTAGATATTTCCATGTTTATTCAGATAGCAGTGTAGTTATTTCCATGTTTATAGAGATAGCAGTGTAGATATTTCCATGGATATACAGATAGCTGTGTAGATATTTGCATGTTCATACAGATTGCAGTGTAGGTATTTCCATGTTCGTACAGATAGCGGTGTAGATATTTCCATGTTTATAGAGATGGCCGTGTAGATATTTTCATGTTTCCTCAGATGGCGGTGTAGATATTTCCGTGTTCCTACAGATGGCGGTGTAGATATTTACATGTTCATACAGATGGCGGTGTAGATATTTCCATGTTCTTACAGATGGCGGTGTAGATATTTCCATGTTCATAGAGATGGCGGTGTAGATATTTCCATGTTTATGCAGATAGCGGTATAGATATTTCCATGTTTATACAGATGGTGGTGTAGATATTTCCATGTTTATAGAGATGGCGGTGTAGACATTTCCATGTTTATAGAGATAGTGGTGTAGTTATTTCCAAGTTTATAGAGACAGCGTTGTAGATATTTCCATGTTTATACAGATAGCGGTGAAGATATTTCCATGTTTATACAGATAGCAGTGTAGATATTTACATGTTTATACAGATAGCGGTGTAGATATTTCCATGTTGATAGAGATAGGGGTGTAGATAATTTCAATTTTATACAGACAGCAGTGTAGATATTTCCAAGTTCATACAGATAGCGGTGTAGATATTTCCACGTTTATAGAGATGGCGGTGTAGATATTTCCATGTTCATACAGATGGCGGTGTAGATATTTCCATATTTATAGAGATGGCGGTGTAGATATTTTCATGTTTATACAGATGGCGGTGTAGATATTTCCATGTTTACACAGATAGCGGTGTAGACATTTCCATGTTAACACAGATAGCTCTGTGGATATTTCCATGTTTATGCAGATAGCGGTGTAGATATTTCCATGTTTATACAGATAGCGGTGCGGATATTTCCATGTTTATGCAGATAGTGGTGCAGATATTTCCATGTTTATACAGATAGCGGTGTAGATATTTCCATCTTATTACAGTTAATGGTGTAGATATGTCCATGTTCGTACAGATGGCGGTGTAGATATTTCCATGTTCATACAGATGGCGGTGTAGATATTTCGAAGTTTATTGAGATAGCGCTGTAGTTACTTCTATATTTACATAGAAATCTGTGTAGATATTTCCATGTATATGCAGATAGCTTTGTATATATTTCCATGTTCATGCAGATAGCGGTGTAGATATTTCCATGTTCATACAGATGGCGGTGTAGATGTTTCCATGTTCGTACGGATGGCAGTGTAGATATTTCCATGTTGATACCAGTGGCGGTGTAGATATTTCCATGTTTTTACAGATAGCTGTGTAGACATTTCCATGTTTATAGAGATAGCAGTGTAGATATTTCCATTGATATACAGAGAGCTGTGTAGATATTTGCATGTTCATACAGATAGCAGTGTAGATATTTCCATGTTCATACAGATAGCGGTGTAGATATTTCCATGTTCATACAGATATCGGTGTAGATATTTCCATGTTCATACAGTTAGCGGTGTAGATATTTCCATGTTCATACAGATGGCGGTGTAGATATTCACATGTTGATACAGATGGCGGTGTAGATATTTCCATGTTCGTACAGATGTCGGTGTAGATATTTCCATGTTCATACAAATGGCGGTGTAGATATTTCCATGTTCATAGACATGGCGGTGTAGATATTTCCATGTTTATACAGATAGCTATGTAGTTGTTTCCATGTTTATAGAGATAGCAGTGTAGATATTTCCATTGATATACAGATAGCTGTGTAGATATTTGCATTTTCATAAAGATAGCGGTGTAGATATTTCCACGTTCATGCTGATAGCGGTGTAGATATTTCCATGTTCATACAGATGGCGGTGTAGATATTTACATGTTCATACAGATGGCGGTGTAGATATTTCCATGTTCGTACAGATGGCGGTGTAGATATTTCCATGTTCATGGAGATGGCGGTGTACATATTTCCATGTTTATGCAGATAACGGTATAGATATTTCCATGTTCATACAGATGGCGGTGTAGGTATTTCCATGTTTATAGAGATGGCGGTCTAGATATTTCCATGTTTATAGAGATAGTGGTGTAGTTATTTCCAAGTTTATAGTGACATCGTTGTAGATATTTCCATGTTTATACAGATAGCGGTGAAGATATTTCCATGTTTATACAGATAGCGGTGTAGATATTTCCATGTTTATAGAGATAATAGTGTAGATAATTCCAAATTTATACAGATAGCAGTGTAGATATTTCCAAGTTCATACAGATAGCGGTGTAGATATTTCCACGTTTATAGAGATGGCGGTGTAGACATTTCCATGTTCATACAGATGGCGGTGTAGATATTTCCATGTTTATAGAGATGGCGGTGTAGATATTTTCATGTTTACACAGACGGCGGTATAGTTATTTCCATGTTTACACGGATAGCGGTGTAGGCATTTCCATGTTTACACAGATAGCGGTGTGGATATTTCCATGTTTATGCAGATAGTGGCGTAGATATTTCCATGTTTATACAGATAGCGATGCTGATATTTCCATGTTTATACAGATGGGCAGATATTTCCATGTTTACAGATGGCGGTGTAGATATGTCCATGTTTGTTCCGATGGCGGTGCAGATATTTCCATGTTCATACAGATGGCGGTGTAGATATTTTGAAGTTTATAGAGATAGCGCTGAAGTTATTTCCATGTTTATTGAGAAATCTGTGCAGATATTTCCATGTATATGCAGATAGCTGTGTAGATATTTCCATGTTCATGCAGATAGCGGTGTAGATATTTCCATGTTCATCCAGATTCCCGTGTAGATATATCCACCATCATACAGATGGCGGGGAAGATATATCCATGTTCATACAGATGGCGGTGTAGATATTTCCTTGTTCATACAAATGGCGGTGTAGGTATTTCCATGTTCACAGAGATGGCGGTGTAGATATTTCCATGTTCATACAAATGGCAGTGTAGATATTTCCATGTTCATAGAGATGGCGGTGTAGATATTTCCATGTTTATACAGATAGCAGAGTAGTTATTTCCATGTTTATAGAGATAGAGGTGTAGATATTTGCATGTTCATACAGATAGCGGTGTAGATATTTCCATTTTCATACAGATAGCCTTGTAGATATTTCCATGTTCATACAGATAGCGGTATAGATAATTCCATGTTCATGCAGACAGCGGTGTAGATAATTCCAGGTTTATACCAATACCGGTGTAGATATTTCAATGTCCATACAGTTAGCGGTGTAGATATTTCCATGTTCATACAGGTGGCGGTGTAGATATTTCCATGTTTATTCAGATAGCAGTGTAGTTATTTCCATGTTTATAGAGTTAGCAGTGTAGATATTTCCATGGATATACAGATAGCTGTGTAGATATTTGCATGTTCATACAGATTGCAGTGTAGGTATTTCCATGTTCGTACAGATAGCGGTGTAGATATTTCCATGTTTATAGAGATGGCGGTGTAGATATTTTCATGTTTCCTCAGATGGCGGTGTAGATATTTCCGTGTTCCCACAGATGGCGGTGTAGATATTTCCATGTTCATACAGGTGGCGGTGTAGATATTTCCATGTTTTTACAGATAGCTGTGTAGACATTTCCATGTTTATTGAGATAGCAGTGTAGATATCTCCATTGATATACAGAGAGCTGTGTAGATATTTGCATGTTCATACAGATAGCAGTGTAGATATTTCCATGTTCATACAGATAGCGGTGTAGATATTTCCATGTTCATACAGATATCGGTGTAGATATTTCCATGTTCATACAGTTAGCGTTGTAGATATTTCCATGTTCATACAGATGGCGGTGTAGATATTCACATGTTGATACAGATGGCGGTGTAGATATTTCCATGTTCGTACAGATGTCGGTGTAGATATTTCCATGTTCATACAAATGGCGGTGTAGATATTTCCATGTTCATAGACATGGCGGTGTAGATATTTCCATGTTTATACAGATAGCTATGTAGTTGTTTCCATGTTTATAGAGATAGCAGTGTAGATATTTCCATTGATATACAGATAGCTGTGTAGATATTTGCATTTTCATAAAGATAGCGGTGTAGATATTTCCACGTTCATGCTGATAGCGGTGTAGATATTTCCATGTTCATACAGATGGCGGTGTAGATATTTACATGTTCATACAGATGGCGGTGTAGATATTTCCATGTTCGTACAGATGGCGGTGTAGATATTTCCATGTTCATGGAGATGGCGGTGTACATATTTCCATGTTTATGCAGATAACGGTATAGATATTTCCATGTTCATACAGATGGCGGTGTAGGTATTTCCATGTTTATAGAGATGGCGGTCTAGATATTTCCATGTTTATAGAGATAGTGGTGTAGTTATTTCCAAGTTTATAGTGACATCGTTGTAGATATTTCCATGTTTATACAGATAGCGGTGAAGATATTTCCATGTTTATACAGATAGCGGTGTAGATATTTCCATGTTTATAGAGATAATAGTGTAGATAATTCCAAATTTATACAGATAGCAGTGTAGATATTTCCAAGTTCATACAGATAGCGGTGTAGATATTTCCACGTTTATAGAGATGGCGGTGTAGACATTTCCATGTTCATACAGATGGCGGTGTAGATATTTCCATGTTTATAGAGATGGCGGTGTAGATATTTTCATGTTTACACAGACGGCGGTATAGGTATTTCCATGTTTACACGGATAGCGGTGTAGGCATTTCCATGTTTACACAGATAGCGGTGTGGATATTTCCATGTTTATGCAGATAGTGGCGTAGATATTTCCATGTTTATACAGATAGCGATGCTGATATTTCCATGTTTATACAGATGGGCAGATATTTCCATGTTTACAGATGGCGGTGTAGATATGTCCATGTTTGTTCCAATGGCGGTGCAGATATTTCCATGTTCATACAGATGGCGGTGTAGATATTTTGAAGTTTATAGAGATAGCGCTGAAGTTATTTCCATGTTTATTGAGAAATCTGTGCAGATATTTCCATGTATATGCAGATAGCTGTGTAGATATTTCCATGTTCATGCAGATAGCGGTGTAGATATTTCCATGTTCATCCAGATTCCCGTGTAGATATATCCACCATCATACAGATGGCGGGGAAGATATATCCATGTTCATACAGATGGCGGTGTAGATATTTCCTTGTTCATACAAATGGCGGTGTAGGTATTTCCATGTTCACAGAGATGGCGGTGTAGATATTTCCATGTTCATACAAATGGCAGTGTAGATATTTCCATGTTCATAGAGATGGCGGTGTAGATATTTCCATGTTTATACAGATAGCAGAGTAGTTATTTCCATGTTTATAGAGATAGAGGTGTAGATATTTGCATGTTCATACAGATGGCGGTGTAGATATTTCGAAGTTTATTGAGATAGCGCTGTAGTTACTTCTATATTTACATAGAAATCTGTGTAGATATTTCCATGTATATGCAGATAGCTTTGTATATATTTCCATGTTCATGCAGATAGCGGTGTAGATATTTCCATGTTCATACAGATGGCGGTGTAGATATTTACATGTTCATACAGAGGGCGGAGCAGATATTTCCATGTTCGTACGGATGGCAGTGTAGATATTTCCATGTTCATACAGGTGGCGGTGTAGATATTTCCACGTTTATTTAGATAGCAGTGTAGTTATTTCCATGTTTAGAGAGATAGCAGTGTAGATATTTCCATTGATATACAGATAGCTGTGTAGATATTTGCATGTTCATACAGATAGCGGTGTAGATATTTCCATGTTCATACAGATAGCGGTGTAGATATTTCCATGTTCATACAGAGGGCGGTGTAGATATTTCCATATTCATACAGATAGTGGTGTAGATATTTCCATGTTCATAGAGGTGGCGGTGTAGGTATTTCCATGTTTGTACAGATAGCGGTATAGATATTTCCATGTTTATACAGATAGCGGTGTAGATATTTCCATCTTTATACAGATGGCGTTGTACATAATTCCATGTTCTTACAGATGGCGGTGTAGATATTTCGAAGTTTATAGAGATAGCGCTGTAGTTATTTCCATATTTATAGAGAAATCTCTCTAGATATTTCCATGTTTATGCATATAGCTGTGTAGATATTTCCATGTTCATGCAGATGGCGGTGTAGATATATCCATGTTCATACAGATGGCGGTGAAGATATTTCCATGTTCATACAGATGGCGGTGTAGATATTTCCATGTTCATACAAACGGCCGTGTAGATATTTCCATGTTCACAGAGATGGCGGTGTAGATATTTCCATGTTTATACAGATAGCAGTGTAGTTATTTCCATGTTTATAGAGATAGCAGTGTAGATATTTCCATTGATATACACATAGATGTGTAGATATTTGAATGTTCATACAGATAGCGGTGTAGATATTTCCATCATCGTACAGATAGCGGTGTAGATATTTCCATGTTCATACAGATAGCGGTGTAGATATTTCCATGTTCATTCAGATAACGGTGTAGATATTTCCATGTTCATACAGATAGCGGTGTAGATATTTCCATGGTCATACAGTTAGCGGTGTAGATATTTCCATGTTCATACAGATGACGGTATAGATATTTCCATGTTCGCACACATGGCCGTGTAGATATTTCCATGCTCTTGGAGATGGCGGTGTAGTTATTTCCATGTTTATGCAGACAGCGGTATAGATATTTCCATGTTAATACAGATGGTGGTGTAGATATTTCCATGTTTATAGAGATGGCGGTCTAGATATTTCCATGTTTATAGAGATAGTGGTGTAGTTATTTCAAAGTTTATAGAGACAGCGTTGTAGATATTTCCATGTTTATACAGATAGCGGTGAAGTTATTTCCATGTTTATACAGATAGCGGTGTAGATATTTTCATGTTTATACAGATAACAGTGTAGATATTTCCATGTTTATAGAGATAGTGGTGTAGATAATTTCAATTTTATACAGATAGCGGTGTAGATATTTCCAAGTTCATACAGATAGCGGTGTAGATATTTCCACGTTTATAGAGATGGCGGTGTAGATATTTCCATGTTCATACAGATGTTGGTGTAGATATTTCCATGTTTACAGAGATGGCGGTGTAGATATTTCCATGTTAACACAGATGGCGGTGTAGATATTTCCCTGTTTACACAGATACCGGTGTAGACATTTCCATGTTTACACAGACAGCAGTGTGCATATATCCATGTTTATACAGATAGCGGTGTAGATATTTCCATGTTCATACAGATAACGGTGTAGATAGTTCCATGTTCATACAGATAGCGGTGTAGGTATTTCCATGGTCATACAGTTAGCGGTGTAGATATTTCCATGTTCATACAGATGGCGGTGTAGATATTTACATGTTCATACAGACGGCGGTGTAGATATTTTCATGTTCGTACAGATGGCGGTGTAGATATTTCCATG
Organism: Gorilla gorilla gorilla; assembly: GCF_029281585.2. Taxonomy (NCBI): domain Eukaryota; kingdom Metazoa; phylum Chordata; class Mammalia; order Primates; family Hominidae; genus Gorilla; species Gorilla gorilla. Next base: position 126,468,816 of record NC_073239.2, read on the forward strand.
TTCATAGAGATGGCGGTGTAGATATTTCCATGTTTATGCAGATAGCGGTATAGATATTTCCATGTTTATACAGATGGTGGTGTAGATATTTCCATGTTTATAGTGATGGTGGTCTAGATATTTCCATGCTTATAGAGATAGTGGTGTAGTTATTTCCAAGTTTATAGAGACAGCGTTGTAGATAATTCCATGTTTATACAGATAGCGGTGAAGTTATTTCCATGTTTATACAGATAGCGGTGTAGATACTTCCATGTTTATACTGATAACAGTGTAGATATTTCCATGTTTATAGAGATGGTGGTGTAGATAATTTCAATTTTATACAGATAGCAGTGTAGATATTTCCAAGTTCATACAGAGAGCGGTGTAGATATTTCCACGTTTATAGAGATGGCGGTGTAGATATTTCAATGTTCATACAGATGGCGGTGTAGATATTTCCATGTTTATAGTGATGGCGGTGTAGATATTTTCATGTTTACACAGATGGCGGTGTAGATATTTCCATGTTTACACAGATAAGGGTGTAGACATTTCCATGTTTACACAGATAGCGGTGTGGATATTTCCATGTTTATGGAGATAGCTGTGTAGATATTTCCATGTTTATACAGATAGCAGTGCGGATATTTCCACGTTTATACAGATAGTTGGGCAGATATTTCCATGTTTATACAGACAGCGGTGTAGATATTTCCATCTTAATACAAATGGCTTTGTTGATATGTCCATGTTTGTACAGATGACGGTGTCGATATTTCCATGTTCATACAGATGGCGGTGTAGATATTTCAAAGTTTATAGAGATAGCGCTGTAGTTATTTCCATATTTATAGAGAAATCTGTGTAGATATTTCCATGTATATGCAGATAGCTGTGTAGATATTTCCATCTTCATACCAATAGCGGTGTGGATATTTCCATGTTCATACAGATGGCGGTGTAGATATTTCCATGTTCATACTGATGGCAGTGTAGATATTTCCATGTTCGTACAGGTGGCGGTGTAGATATTTCCATGTTCATACAGATAGCAGTGTAGATATTTCCATGTTTGTAGAGATAGCAATGTAGATATTTCCTTTGATATACAGATAACTGTGTAGATATTTGCATGTTCATACACATAGAGGTGTAGATATTTCCATGTTCGTACAGATAGCGGTGTAGATATTTCCATATTCATACTGATAGCGGTGTAGATATTTCCATGTTCATACAGATGGCGGTGTAGATATTTCCATGTTCATACAGACAGCGGTGTAGATATTTCCATGTTCATGCGGTTAACGGTGTAGATATTTCCATCTTCATGCAGATGGCGGTGTAGATATTTACATGTTCATAGAGATGGCAGTGTAGATATTTCCATGTTTATGCAGATAGCGATATAGATATTTCCATGTTTATACAGATGGTGGTGTAGATATTTCCATGTTTATGGGGATGGCGGTGTAGATATTTTCATGTTTACACAGATGGCGGTGCATATATTTCCATGTTTACACAGATAGCGGTGTAGACATTTCCATGTTTACACACATAGCGTTGTGGATATTTCCATGTTTATGCAGATAGCGGTGTAGATATTTCCATGTTTATACAGATAGCGGTGCGGATATTTCCATGTTTATACAGATAGGCAGATATTTCCATGTTTATACAGATAGCGGTGTAGATATTTCCATCTTAATTCAGATGGCGGTGTAGATATGTCCATGTTCGTACAGATGGAGGTGTAGATATTTCCATGTTCATACAGATGGCGGTGTAGATATTTCGAAGTTTATAGAGATAGCGCTGTAGTTATTTCCATATTTATAGAGCAATATGTGTAGGTATTTCCATGTATATGCAGATAGCTGTGTACATATTTCCATGTTCATGCAGATAGCGGTGTAGATATTTCCAGGTTCATCCAGATGCCGGTGTAGATATATCCAAGTTTATTCAGATGGCGGTGAAGTTATTTCAATGTTCATACAGATGGCGGTGTAGATATTTCCAGGTTCACACAAATGGCGGTGTAGATATTTCCATGTGCATAGAGATGGCGGTGTAGATATTTCCATGTTCATACAAATGGCAGTGTAGATATTTCCATGTTCATAGTGATGGCGGTGTAGATATTTCCATGTTTATACAGATAGCAGTGTAGTTATTTCCATGTTTATAGAGATAGTGGTGTAGATAATTTCAATTTTATACAGATAGCTGTGTAGATATTTGCATGTTCATACAGATAGCGGTGTAGATATTTCCATGTTCATACAGATAGCGTTGTAGATATTTCCATATTCATACAGATAGCGGTGTAGATATTTCCATGTTCTTGCAGGATGCGGTGTAGATATTTCCATGTTCATACCAATAGCGGTGTAGATATTTCCATGTCCATACAGTTAGCGTTGTAGATATTTCCATGTTCATACAGATGGCAGTGTAGATATTTACAAGTTCATACAGATGGCAGTGCAGATATTTCCATTTTCGTACGGATGGCAGTGTAGTTATTTCCATGTTCATACAGGTGGCGGTGTAGATATTTCCATGTTTATACAGATAGCAGTGTAGTTATTTCCATGTTTATAGAGATTGCAGTGTAGATATTTCCATTGAAATACAGATAGCTGTGTAGATATTTGCATGTTCATACAGATAGCGGTGTAGATATTTCCATGTTCATACAGATAGCGGTGTAGATATTTCCATGTTCCTACAGATAGCGGTGTAGATATTTCCATGTTCATACTGATGGCAGTGTAGATATTTCCATGTTCGTACAGGTGGCGGTGTAGATATTTCCATGTTCATACAGATAGCAGTGTAGATATTTCCATGTTTGTAGAGATAGCAATGTAGATATTTCCTTTGATATACAGATAACTGTGTAGATATTTGCATGTTCATACACATAGAGGTGTAGATATTTCCATGTTCGTACAGATAGCGGTGTAGATATTTCCATATTCATACTGATAGCGGTGTAGATATTTCCATGTTCATACAGATGGCGGTGTAGATATTTCCATGTTCATACAGACAGCGGTGTAGATATTTCCATGTTCATGCGGTTAACGGTGTAGATATTTCCATCTTCATGCAGATGGCGGTGTAGATATTTACATGTTCATAGAGATGGCAGTGTAGATATTTCCATGTTTATGCAGATAGCGATATAGATATTTCCATGTTTATACAGATGGTGGTGTAGATATTTCCATGTTTATGGGGATGGCGGTGTAGATATTTTCATGTTTACACAGATGGCGGTGCATATATTTCCATGTTTACACAGATAGCGGTGTAGACATTTCCATGTTTACACACATAGCGTTGTGGATATTTCCATGTTTATGCAGATAGCGGTGTAGATATTTCCATGTTTATACAGATAGCGGTGCGGATATTTCCATGTTTATACAGATAGGCAGATATTTCCATGTTTATACAGATAGCGGTGTAGATATTTCCATCTTAATTCAGATGGCGGTGTAGATATGTCCATGTTCGTACAGATGGAGGTGTAGATATTTCCATGTTCATACAGATGGCGGTGTAGATATTTCGAAGTTTATAGAGATAGCGCTGTAGTTATTTCCATATTTATAGAGCAATATGTGTAGGTATTTCCATGTATATGCAGATAGCTGTGTACATATTTCCATGTTCATGCAGATAGCGGTGTAGATATTTCCAGGTTCATCCAGATGCCGGTGTAGATATATCCAAGTTTATTCAGATGGCGGTGAAGTTATTTCAATGTTCATACAGATGGCGGTGTAGATATTTCCAGGTTCACACAAATGGCGGTGTAGATATTTCCATGTGCATAGAGATGGCGGTGTAGATATTTCCATGTTCATACAAATGGCAGTGTAGATATTTCCATGTTCATAGTGATGGCGGTGTAGATATTTCCATGTTTATACAGATAGCAGTGTAGTTATTTCCATGTTTATAGAGATAGTGGTGTAGATAATTTCAATTTTATACAGATAGCTGTGTAGATATTTGCATGTTCATACAGATAGCGGTGTAGATATTTCCATGTTCATACAGATAGCGTTGTAGATATTTCCATATTCATACAGATAGCGGTGTAGATATTTCCATGTTCTTGCAGGATGCGGTGTAGATATTTCCATGTTCATACCAATAGCGGTGTAGATATTTCCATGTCCATACAGTTAGCGTTGTAGATATTTCCATGTTCATACAGATGGCAGTGTAGATATTTACAAGTTCATACAGATGGCAGTGCAGATATTTCCATTTTCGTACGGATGGCAGTGTAGTTATTTCCATGTTCATACAGGTGGCGGTGTAGATATTTCCATGTTTATACAGATAGCAGTGTAGTTATTTCCATGTTTATAGAGATTGCAGTGTAGATATTTCCATTGAAATACAGATAGCTGTGTAGATATTTGCATGTTCATACAGATAGCGGTGTAGATATTTCCATGTTCATACAGATAGCGGTGTAGATATTTCCATGTTCCTACAGATAGCGGTGTAGATATTTCCATGTTCATACAGATAACGGTGTAGATATTTCCATGTTCATACAGATAGCGGTGTAGATATTTCCATGTTCATACAGTTAGCGGTGTAGATATTTCCATGTTCATACTGATGGCTTTGTAGATATTTCCATGTTCATACAGATTTCGGTGTAGATATTTACATGTTCATAGAGATGGCAGTATAGATATTTCCATGTTCGTACAGATGGCGGTGTAGATATTTCCATGTTCATAGAGATGGCGGTGTAGATATTTCCATGTTTATGCAGATAGCGGTATAGATATTTCCATGTTCATACAGATGGTGGTGTAGATATTTCCATGTTTATAGTGATGGCGGTGTAGATATTTTCATGTTTACCCAGATGGCGGTGTAGATATTTCCATGTTTACACAGATAGCGGTGTAGACATTTCCATGTTTACACAGATAGCGGTGTGGATATTTCCATGTTTATGCATATAGCAGTGTAGATATTTCCATGTTTATACAGATAGCTGGGCAGATATTTCCATGTTTATACAGATAGCGGTGTAGATATTTCCTTGTTTATAGAGATAGTGGTGTGGATAATTCCAATTTTATACTGAGAGCAGTGTAGATATTTCCAAGTTCACACAGATAGCGATGTAGATATTTCCACGTTTATAGAGATGGCGGTGTAGATATTTCCATGTTCATACTGATTGCGGTGTAGATATTTCCATGTTCATACAAATGGCGGTGTAGATATTTCCATGTTCATAGAGATGGCGGTGTACATATTTCCATGTTCATACAAATGGCCGTGTAGATATTTCCATGTTCACAGAGATGGCGGTGTAGATATTTCCATGTTTATACAGATAGCAGTGTAATTATTTCCATGTTTATAGAGATAGCAGTGTAGATATTTCCATTGATATACACATATCTGTGTAGATATTAGCATGTTCATACAGATAGCGGTGCAGATATTTCCATCTTTGTACAGATAGCGGTGTAGATATTTCCATGTTCATACAGATAGCGGTGTAGATATTTCCATGTTCATACAGATAACGGTGTAGATATTTCCATGTTCATACAGATAGCGGTGTAGATATTTCCATGGTCATACAGTTAGCGGTGTAGATATTTCCATGTTCATACAGATGACGGTGTAGATATTTCCATGTTCGTACACATGGCCGTGTAGATATTTCCATGTTCATGGAGATGGCGGTGTAGTTATTTCCATGTTTATGCAGACAGCGGTATAGATATTTCCATGTTAATACAGATGGTGGTGTAGATATTTCCATGTTTATAGAGATGGCGGTCTAGATATTTCCATGTTTATAGAGATAGTGGTGTAGTTATTTCAAAGTTTATAGAGACAGCGTTGTAGATATTTCCATGTTTATACAGATAGCGGTGAAGTTATTTCCATGTTTATACAGATAGCAGTGTAGATATTTTCATGTTTATACAGATAACAGTGTAGATATTTCCATGTTAATAGAGATAGTCGTGTAGATAATTTCAATTATATTCAGATAGCAGTGTAGATATTTCCAAGTTCATACAGATAGTGGTGTAGATATTTCCACGTTTATAGAGATGGCGGTGTAGATATTTCCATGTTCATAAAGATGTTGGTGTAGATATTTCCATGTTTACAGAGATGGCGGTGTAGATATTTCCATGTTAACACAGATGGCGGTGTAGATATTTCCCTGTTTACACAGATAGCGGTGTAGACATTTCCATGTTTACACAGACAGCAGTGTGCATATATCCATGTTTATTCAGATAGCGGTGTAGATATTTCCATGATAATACAGATAGCGGTGCGGATATTTCCATGTTTATACAGATAGTTGGGCAGATTTTTCCATGTTTATACAGATAGCGGTGTAGATATTTCCATCTTAATACAGATGGCGGTGTAGATATGTCCATGTTCGTACAGATGGCGGTGTAGATGTTTCCATGTTCATACAGATGGCGGTGTAGATATTTCGAAGTTTATAGAGATAGCGCTGTAGTTATTTCCATATTTATAGAGAAAACTGTGTAGATATTTCCATGTATATGCAGATAGCTGTGTAGATATATCCATGTTCATACAAATGGCGGTGTAGATATTTCCATGTTCATAGAGATGGCAGTGTAGATATTTCCATTTTCATACAAATGGCGGTGTAGATATTTCCATGTTCATAGAGATGGCGGTGTAGATATTTCCATGTATATACAGATAGCAGTGTAGTTATTTCCATGTTTATAGAGATAGTAGTGTAGGTATTTCCATTGATATACAGATAGCTGTGTAGATATTTGCATGTTCATACAGATAGCGGTGTAGATATTTCCATGTTCATACAGAGGGCGGTGTGGATATTTCCATGTTCATACAGATAGCGGTGTAAATATTTCCATGTTCACACAGATAGCGGTGTAGATATTGCCATGTTCATACAGATAGCGGTGTAGATATTTCGATGTTCATACAATTAGCGGTGTAGATATTTCCATGTTCATACAGATGGTGGTGTAGATATTTACATGTTCATACAGATGGCGGTGTAGATATTTCCATGGTCGTGCAGATGGCAGTGTAGATATCTCCGTGTTCATACAGGTGGTGGTGTAGATATTTCCATGTTTATACAGATAGCAGTGTAGTTATTTCCATGTTTATAGAGATAGCAGTGTAGATATTTCCATTGATATACAGATAGCTGTGTAGATATTTGCATGTTCATACAGATAGCGTTGTAGATATTTCCATGTTCATACAGATAGCGGTGTAGATATTTCCATGTTCATACACATAACGGTGTAGATATTTTCATGTTCATACAGATAACGGTGTAGATATTTCAATGTTCATACAGTTAGCGGTGTAGATATTTCCATGTTCATACAGATTGCGGTGTAGATATCTACATGTTCATAGAGATGGCGGTATAGATATTTCCATGTTCGTACAGATGGCGGTGTAGATATTTCCATGTTCATAGAGATGGCGGTGTAGATATTTCCATGTTTATGCAGATAGCGGTATAGATATTTCCATGTTCATACAGATGTTGGTGTAGATATTTCAATGTTTATAGGGATGGCGGTGTAGATATTTTCATGTTTACACAGATGGCGGTGTAGATATTTGCATGTTTACACAGATAGCGGTGTAGACATTTCCATGTTTACACAGATAGCGGTGTGGATATTTCCATGTTTATGCATATAGCAGTGTAGATATTTCCATGTTTATTCAGATAGCTGGGCAGATATTTCCATGTTTATACAGATAGCGGTGTAGATATTTCCTTTTTTATAGAGATAGTGGTGTGGAGAATTCCAATTTCATACTGAGAGCAGTGTAGATATTTCCAAGTTCACACAGATAGCGATGTAGATATTTCCACGTTTACAGAGATGGCGGTGTAGATATTTCCATGTTCATACTGATGGCGGTGTAGATATTTCCATGTTCATACAAATGGCGGTGTAGATATTTCCATGTTCATAGAGATGGCGGTGTACATATTTCCATGTTCATACAAATGGCCGTGTAGATATTTCCATGTTCACAGAGATGGCGGTGTAGATATTTCCATGTTTATACAGATAGCAGTGTAGTTATTTCCATGTTTATAGAGATAGCAGTGTAGATATTTCCATTGATATACACATAGCTGTGTAGATATTTGCATTTTCATACAGATAGCGGTGTAGATATTTCCATCTTCGTACAGATAGCGGTGTAGATATTTCCATGTTCATACAGATAGCGGTGTAGATATTTCCATGTTCATACAGATAACGGTGTAGATATTTCCATGTTCATACAGATAGCGGTGTAGATATTTCCATGGTCATACAGTTAGCGGTGTAGATATTTCCATGTTCATAAAGATGACGGTGTAGATATTTCCATGTTCGTACACATGGCCGTGTAGATATTTCCATGTTCATGGAGATGGCGGTGTAGTTATTTCCATGTTTATGCAGACAGCGGTATAGATATTTCCATGTTATTACAGATGGTGGTGTAGATATTTCCATGTTTATAGAGATGGCGGTCTAGATATTTCCATGTTTATAGAGATAGTGGTGTAGTTATTTCAAAGTTTATAGAGACAGCGTTGTAGATGTTTCCATGTTTATACAGATAGCGGTGAAGTTATTTCCATGTTTATACAGATAGCGGTGTAGATATTTTCATGTTTATACAGATAACAGTGTAGATATTTCCATGTTTATAGAGATAGTGGAGTAGATAATTTCAATTTTATACAGATAGCAGTGTAGATATTTCCAAGTTCATACAGATAGCGGTGTAGATATTTCCACGTTTATAGAGATGGCGGTGTAGGTATTTCCATGTTCATACAGATGTTGGTGTAGATATTTCCATGTTTACAGAGATGGCGGTGTAGATATTTCCATGTTAACACAGATGGTGGTGTAGATATTTCCCTGTTTACAGAGATAGTGGTGTAGACATTTCCATGTTTACACAGACAGCAGTGTGCATATATCCATGTTTATGCAGATAGCGGTGTAGATATTTCCATGTTTATACAGATAGCGGTGTAGATATTTCCATCTTAATACAGATGGCGGTGTAGATATGTCCATGTTCGTACAGATGGCAGTGTAGATGTTTCCATGTTCATACAGATGGCGGTGTAGATATTTCGAAGTTTATAGAGATAGCGCTGTAGTTATTTCCATATTTATAGAGAAAACTGTGTAGATATTTCCATGTATATGCCGATAGCTGTGTAGATATATCCATGCTCATACAGATGGCGGTGAAGATATTTCCATGTTCATACAGATGGCAGTGTAGATATTTCCATCTTCATACAAATGGCGGTGTAGATATTTCCATGTTCATAGAGATGGCGGTGTAGATATTTCCATATTTATACAGATAGCACTGTAGTTATTTCCATGTTTATAGGCATAGCAGTACAGATATTTTGTTTGATATACAGATAGCTGTGTAGATATTTGCATGTTCATACTGATAGCGGTCTAGATACTTCCATGTTCATACAGATAGCGGTGTAGATATTTCCATGTTCATACAGATAGCGGTGTAGATATTTCCATGTTCATACAGATAGCGGTGTAGATATTTCCATGTTCATACAGATAGCGGTGTAGGTATTTCCATGTTCATACCAATAGCGGTTTAGATATTTCCATGTTCATACAGATGGCGGTGTAGATATTTCCATGTTCGTACCGATGGCAGTGTAGATATTTCCATGTTCATACAGGTGGCGGTGTAGATATTTCCCTGTTTATACATATAGCAGTTTAGTTATTTCCATGTTTATAGAGATAGCAGTGTAGATATTTCCATTGATATACAGATAGCTGTGTAGATATTTGCATGTTCATACAGATAGCGGTGTACATATTTCCATGTTCGTACAGATAGCGGTGTAGATATTTCCATGTTCATACAGATAGCGGTGTAGATATTTCCATGTTCATACAGATAGCGGTGTAGATACTTCCATGTTCATACAGTTAGCGGTGTAGATATTTCCATGTTCATACAGATGGCGGTGTAGATATTTCCATGTTCGTACAGATGGCGGTGTAGATATTTCCATTTTCATAGAGATGGCGGTGTAGATATTTCCATGTTTATGCAGATAGCGGTATAGATATTTCCATGTTTATACAGATGGTGGTGTAGATATTTCCATGTTTATAGAGATGGCGGTCTAGATATTTCCATGTTTACAGAGATAGTGGTGTAGTTATTTCCAAGTTTTTAGAGACAGCGCTGTAGATATTTCCATGTTTATACAGATAGCGGTGAAGATATTTCCATGTTAATACAGATAGCGGTGTAGATATTTCCATGTTTATACAGATAGCAGAGTAGATATTTCCATGTTTATAGAGATAGTGGTGTAGATAATTTCAATTTTATACCGAGAGAACTGTAGATATTTCCAAGTTCATACAGATAGCGGTGTGAATATTTCCACGTTTATAGATGTGGCCGTGTAGATATTTACATGTTCATACTGATGGCGGTGTAGATATTTCCATATTTATAGAGATGGCGGTGTAGATATTTTCATGTTTACACAGATGGCGATGTAGATATTTCCATGTTTACACAGATAGCGGTTTAGACATTTCCATGTTTACACAGATAGCGGTGTGGATATTTCCATGTTTATGCAGATAACGGTGTAGATATTTCCATGTTTATACAGATAGCGGTGCGGATATTTCCATGTTTATACAGAGAGTTGGGCGGATATTTCCATGTTTATACAGATAGCAGTGTAGAAATTTCCATCTTAATACAGATGGCGGTGTAGATATGTCAATGTTCGTACAGATGACGGTGTAGATATTTCCATGTTCATACAGATGGCGGTGTAGATATTTCGAAGTTTATAGAGACAGCGCTGTAGTTATTTCCATATTTATAGAGAAATCTGTGTAGATATTTCCATGCATATGCACACAGCTGTGTAGATATTTCCATGTTCATGCAGATAGCGGTGTAGATATTTCCATGTTCATCCAGATGCCGGTGTAGATATATCCATGTTCATACAGATGGCGGTGAAGATATTTCCATGTTCATACAGATGGCGGTGTAGATATTTCCATGTTCATACAAATGGCGGTGTAGATATTTCCATGTTCATAGAGATGGCGGTGTAGATATTTCCATGTTCTTACGGATGGCATTGTAGATATTTCCATGTTCATACAGGTGGCGGTGTAGATATTTCCATGTTTATACAGATAGCAGTGTAGTTATTTCCATGTTTATAGAGATATCAGTGAAGGTATTTCCATTGATATACAGATAGCTGTGTAGATATTTGCATGTTCATACAGATAGCGGTGTAGATATTTCCATGTTCATACAGATGGCAGTGTAGATATTTCCATGTTCATACAGATAGCGGTGTAGATATTTCCATGTTCATACAGATAGCGGTGTAGATATTTCCATCTTAATATAGATGGCTTTGTAGATATGTCCATGTTTGTACAGATGGCGGTGTAGATATTTCCATGTTCATAGAGATGGCGCTGTAGATATTTCCATGTTTATGCAGATAGCGGTATAGATATTTCCATGTTTATAAAGATGGTGGTGTAGATATTTCCATGTTTATAGAGATGGCGGTCTAGATATTTCCATGTTTATAGAGATAGTGGTGTAGTTATTTCCAAGTTTATAGAGACAGCGTTGTAGATATTTCCATGTTTATACAGATAGCGGTGAAGATATTTCCATGTTTATACAGATATCGGTGTACATATTTCCATGTTTATACAGATAACAGTGTAGATATTTCAATGTTTATAGAGATAGTGGTGTAGATAATTTCAATTTTATACAGATAGCAGTGTAGATATTTCCAAGTTCATACAGATAGCGGTGTAGATATTTCCACTTTTATAGAGACGGCGGTGTAGATATTTCCATGTTCATACAGATGGCGGAGTAGATATTTCCATGTTTATAGAGATGGCGGTGTAGATATTTTCATGTTTACACAGATGGCAGTGTAGATATTTCCATGTTTACACAGATAGCGGTGTAGACATTTCCATGTTTACACAGATAGCGATGTAGACATTTCCATGTTTTCACAGATAGCGGTGTGGATATTTCCATGTTTATGCAGATAGCGGTGTAGATATTTCCATGTTTATACAGATAGCGGTGTGGATATTTCCATGTTTATACAGATAGTTGGGTAGATATTTCCATGTTTATACAGATAGCGGTGTAGATATTTCCATCTTAATACAGATGGTGGTGTAGATATGTCCATGTTTGTACAGATGGCAGTGTAGATATTTCCATGTTCATACAGACGGAGGTGTAGATATTTCGAAGTTTATAGAGATAGCGCTGTAGTTATTTCCATATATATAGAGAAATCTGTGTAGACATTTCCATGTATATTCAGATAGCTGTTAAGATATTTCCATGTTCATGCAGATAGCCTTGTAGATATTTCCATGTTTATACAGATAGCGGTGTGGATATTTCCATGTTTATACAGATAGTTGGGTAGATATTTCCATGTTTATACAGATAGCGGTGAAGTTATTTCCATGTTTATACAGATAGCGGTGTAGATATTTTCATGTTTATACAGATATCAGTGTAGATATTTCCATGTTTATAGAGATAGTGGTGTAGATAATTTCAATTTTATACAGATAGCAGTGTTGATATTTCCAAGTTCATACAGATAGCGGTGTAGATATTTCCTCGTTTATAGAGATGGCGGTGTAGATATTTCCATGTTCATACAGATGGCGGTGTAGATATTTCCATGTTTACAGAGATGGCGGTGTAGATATTCCCATGTTTACACAGATGGCGGTGTAGATATTTCCATGTTTACACAGATAGCGGTGTTGTCATTTCCATCTTTACACAGATAGCGGTGTGGATATTTCCATGTTTATGCAGATAGCTGTGTACATATTTCCATGTTTATACAGATAGCGGTGCGGATATTTCCATGTTTATACAGATAGTTGGGCAGATATTTCCATGTTTATACAGATAGCGGTGTAGATATTTCCATCTTAATACAGATGGCGGTGTAGATATGTCCATGTTCATACAGATAGCGGTGTAGATATTTCCATGTTCATACAGATAGCGGTGTAGATATTTCCATGTTCATACCAATAGCGGTGTAGATATTTCCTTGTTCATACACTTAGCGGTGTAGATATTTCCATGTTCATACAGATGGTGGTTTAGATATTTACATGTTCATACAGATGGCAGTGTAGATATTTCCATGTTCGTACGGATTGCAGTGTAGATATTTCCATGTTCATACAGGTGGCGGTGTAGACATTTCCATGTTTATACAGATAGCATTGTAGTTATTTCCATGTTTATGGAGATAGCAGTGTAGATATTTACATTGATATACAGATAGCTGTGTAGATATTGGCATGTTCGTACAGATAGCGGTGTAGATATTTCCATGTTCGTACAGATAACGGTGTAGATATTTCCATGTTCATAAAGATAGCAGTTTAGATATTTCCATGTTCATACAGATAACGGTGTAGGTATTTCCATGTTCATACAGATAGCGGTGTAGATATTTCCATGTTCATACAGTTAGCGGTGTAGATATTTCCATGTTCATACAGACGGTGGTGTAGATATTTACATGTTCATACAGATGGTGGTATAGATATTTCCATGTTCTTACAGATGGCGGTGTAGATATTTCCATGTTCATAGAGAAGGCGGTGTAGATATTTCCAAGTTTATGAAGATAGCGGCATAGATATTTCCATGTTTATACAGATTGTGGTGTAGATATTTCCATGTTTATAGAGATGGCGTTCTAGATATTTCCATGTTTACAGAGATAGTGGTGTCGTTATTTCCAAGTTTATAGAGACAGCGTTGTAGATATTTCCATGTTTATACAGATAGCGGTGGAGATATTTCCATGTTTATACAGATAGCGGTGTAGATATTTCCATGTTTATACAGATAGCAGTTTAGATATTTCCATGTTTATAGAGATAGTGGTGTAGATAATTTCAGTTTTATACAGAGAGCAGTGTAGATATTTCCAAGTTCATACAAATAGCGGTGTAGATATTTCCACGTTTATAGAGATGGCGGTGTAGATATTTCCATGTTCATATAGATGGCGGTGTAGATATTTCCATGTTAATGGGGATGGCGGTGTAGATATTTTCATGTTTACACAGATGGCGGTGTAGATATTTCCATGTTTACACAGATAGCGGTGTAGATATTTACATGTTTATAGAGATAGTGGTGTCGATAATTTCAATTTTATACAGAGAGCAGTGTAGATATTTCCAAGTTCATACAGATAGCAGTGTAGATATTTCCATGTTCATACAGATAGCGGTGTAGATATTTCCATTTTCATACAGATAGCGGTGTAGATATTTCCATGTTCATACAGTTAGCGGTGTAGATATTTCCATGTTCACACAGATTGCGGTGTAGATATTTACATGTTCATACAGATGGCGGTGTTGATATTTCCATGTTTGTACGGATGGCAGTGTCGTCATTTCCATGATCATACAGGTGGCGGTGTAGATATTTCCATGTTTATACAGATAGCAGTGTAGTTATTTCCATGTTTATAGAGATAGCAGTGTAGATATTTCCATTGATATACAGATAGCTTTGTAGATATTTGCATGTTGATTCAGATAGCGGTGTAGATATTTCCATGTTCATACAGATAGCGGTGTAGATATTTCCATGTTCATACAGATAGCGGTGTAGATATTTCCCTGTTCATACAGATAACGATGTAGATATTTCCATGTTCATACAGATAGCGGTGAAGATATTTCCATGTTCATACAGTTAGCGGTGTAGATATTTCCATGTTCATACAGATGGCGGTGTAGGTATTTACATGTTCATACAGATGGCGGTGTATATATTTCCATCTTCGTACAGATGGCAGTGTAGATATTTCCATGTTCATAGAGATGGCGCTGTAGATATTTCCATGTTTATGCAGATAGCGGTATAGATATTTCCATGTTTATACAGATGGTGGTGTAGGTATTTCCATGTTTATAGAGATTGCGGTATAGATATTTCCATGTTTATAGAGATAGTGGTGTAGTTATTTCCAAGTTTATAGAGACAGCGTTGTAGATATTTCCATGTTTATACAGGCAGCGGGGAAGATATTTCCATGTTTATACAGATAGCGGTGTAGATATTTCCATGTTAATACAGATAACAGTGTAGATATTTCCATGTTTATAGAGATAGGGGTGTAGATAATTTCAATTTTATACAGATAGCAGTGTAGATATTTCCAAGTTCATACAGATAGCGGTGTAGATATTTCCACGTTTATAGAGATGGCGGTGTAGATATTTCCATGTTCATACAGATGGCGGTGTAGATATTTCCATGTTTATAGAGATGGCGGTGTAGATATTTTCATGTTTACACAGATGGCGGTGTAGATATTTCCATGTTTACACAGATAGCGGTGTAGACATTTCCATGTTTACACAGTTAGCGGTGTGGATATTTCCATGTTTATGCAGATAGCGGTGTAGATATTTCCATGTTTATACAGATAGCGGTGTGGATATTTCCATGTTTATTCAGATTGGCAGATATTTCCATGTTTATACAGATAGCGGTGTAGATATTTCCATCTTAATACAGATGGCGGTGTAGATATGTCCACGTTCGTACAGATGGCGGTGTAGATATTTCCATGTTCATAGAGATGGCGGTGTAGATATTTCGAAGTTTATAGAGATAGCGCTGTAGTTATTTCCATATTTATAGAGAAATCTTTGTAGATATTTCCATGTACATGCAGATAGCTGTGTAGATATTTCCATGTTCATGCAGATAGCGGTGTAGTTATATCCATGTTCATACAGATGGCGGTGAAGATATTTCCATGTTCTTTCAGATGGCGGTGTAGATATCTCCATGTTAATACAAATGGCGGTGTAGATATTTCCATGTTCATATAGATGGCGGTGTAGATATTTCCATGTTCATACAAATGGCGGTGTAGATATTTCCATGTTCATAGAGATGGCGGTGTAGATATTTCCATGTTTATACAGATATCAGTGTAGTTATTTCCATGTTTATAGAGATAGCGGTG
Organism: Gorilla gorilla gorilla; assembly: GCF_029281585.2. Classification (NCBI taxonomy): domain Eukaryota; kingdom Metazoa; phylum Chordata; class Mammalia; order Primates; family Hominidae; genus Gorilla; species Gorilla gorilla. The sequence goes on from NC_073239.2 coordinate 126,485,014, forward strand.
TAGATATTTTCAATTTTATACAGATAGCTGTGTAGATATTTGCATGTTCATACAGATAGCGGTGTAGATATTTCCATGTTCATACAGATAGCGGTGTAGATATTTCAATGTTCCTTCAGATAGCGGTGTAGATATTTCCATGTTCATGCAGATAGCGGTGTAGATATTTCCATGTTCATACCAATAGGAGTGTAGATATTTCCATGTCCATACAGTTAGCGTTGTAGATATTTCCATGTTCATACAGATGGCGGTGTAGATATTTCCATGTTCGTACGGATGTCGCTGTAGATATTTCCATGTTCATAGAGATGGCGGTGTAGATATTTCCATGTTTATGCAGATAGCGGTGAAGATATTTCCATGTTTATACAGATAGCAGTGTAGATATTTCCATGTTTATACAGATAGCAGTGTAGATATTTCCATGTTTATAGAGATAGTGGTGTAGATAATTTCAATTTTATACCGAGAGCAGTGTAGATATTTCCAAGTTCATACAGATAGCGATGTAGTTATTTCCACGTTTATAGAGATGGCAGTGTAGATATTTCCATGTTCATACTGATGGCGGTGTAGATATTTCCATGTTCCTACAAATGGCGGTGTAGATATTTCCATGTTCATAGAGATGGCGGTGTAGATATTTTCATGTTTACACAGATGGCGATGTAGATATTTCCATGTTTACACAGATAGCGGTGTAGACATTTCCATGTTTACACAGATAGCGGTGTGGATATTTCCATGTTTATGCAGATAGCGGTGTAGATATTTCCATGTTTATACAGATAGCGGTGCGGATATTTCCATGTTTATACAGATAGTTGGGCGGATATTTCCATGTTTATACAGATAGCGGTGTAGAAATTTCCATCTTAATACAGATGGCGGTGTAGATATGTCAATGTTCGTACAGATGACGGTGTAGATATTTCCATGTTCATACAGATGGCGGTGTAGATATTTCGAAGTTTATAGAGACAGCGCTGTAGTTATTTCCATATTTATAGAGAAATCTGTGTAGATATTTCCATGCATATGCACACAGCTGTGTAGATATTTCCATGTTCATGCAGATAGCGGTGTAGATATTTCCATGTTCATCCAGATGCCGGTGTAGATATATCCATGTTAATACAGATGGCGGTGAAGATATTTCCATGTTCATACAGATGGCGGTGTAGATATTTCCATGTTCATACAAATGGCGGTGTAGATATTTCCATGTTCATAGAGATGGCGGTGTAGATATTTCCATGTTCTTACGGTTGGCATTGTAGATATTTCCATGTTCATACAGGTGGCGGTGTAGATATTTCCATGTTTATACAGATAGCAGTGTAGTTATTTCCATGTTTATAGAGATATCAGTGAAGATATTTCCATTGATATACAGATAGCTGTGTAGATATTTGCATGTTCATACAGATAGCGGTGTAGATATTTCCATGTTCATACAGATGGCAGTGTAGATATTTCCATGTTCATACAGATAGCGGTGTAGATATTTCCATGTTCATACAGATAGCGGTGTTGATATTTCCATCTTAATATAGATGGCTTTGTAGATATGTCCATGTTTGTACAGATGGCGGTGTAGATATTTCCATGTTCATAGAGATGGCGCTGTAGATATTTCCATGTTCATGCAGATAGCGGTATAGATATTTCCATGTTTATAAAGATGGTGGTGTAGATATTTCCATGTTTATAGAGATGGCGGTCTAGATATTTCCATGTTTATAGAGATAGTGGTGTAGTTATTTCCAAGTTTATAGAGACAGCGTTGTAGATATTTCCATGTTTATACAGATAGCGGTGAAGATATTTCCATGTTTATACAGATATCGGTGTACATATTTCCATGTTTATACAGATAACAGTGTAGATATTTCCATGTTTATAGAGATAGTGGTGTAGATAATTTCAATTTTATACAGATAGCAGTGTAGATATTTCCAAGTTCATACAGATAGCGGTGTAGATATTTCCACTTTTATAGAGACGGCGGTGTAGATATTTCCATGTTCATACAGATGGCGGAGTAGATATTTCCATGTTTATAGAGATGGCGGTGTAGATATTTTCATGTTTACACAGATGGCGGTGTAGATATTTCCATGTTTACACAGATAGCGGTGTAGACATTTCCATGTTTACACAGATAGCGATGTAGACATTTCCATGTTTTCACAGATAGCGGTGTGGATATTTCCATGTTTATGCAGATAGCGGTGTAGATATTTCCATGTTTATACAGATAGCGGTGTGGATATTTCCATGTTTATACAGATAGTTGGGTAGATATTTCCATGTTTATACAGATAGCGGTGTAGATATTTCCATCTTAATACAGATGGTGGTGTAGATATGTCCATGTTTGTACAGATGGCAGTGTAGATATTTCCATGTTCATACAGACGGAGGTGTAGATATTTCGAAGTTTATAGAGATAGCGCTGTAGTTATTTCCATATATATAGAGAAATCTGTGTAGACATTTCCATGTATATTCAGATAGCTGTTAAGATATTTCCATGTTCATGCAGATAGCCTTGTAGATATTTCCATGTTTATACAGATAGCGGTGTGGATATTTCCATGTTTATACAGATAGTTGGGTAGATATTTCCATGTTTATACAGATAGCGGTGAAGTTATTTCCATGTTTATACAGATAGCGGTGTAGATATTTTCATGTTTATACAGATATCAGTGTAGATATTTCCATGTTTATAGAGATAGTGGTGTAGATAATTTCAATTTTATACAGATAGCAGTGTTGATATTTCCAAGTTCATACAGATAGCGGTGTAGATATTTCCTCGTTTATAGAGATGGCGGTGTAGATATTTCCATGTTCATACAGATGGCGGTGTAGATATTTCCATGTTTACAGAGATGGCGGTGTAGATATTCCCATGTTTACACAGATGGCGGTGTAGATATTTCCATGTTTACACAGATAGCGGTGTTGTCATTTCCATCTTTACACAGATAGCGGTGTGGATATTTCCATGTTTATGCAGATAGCGGTGTACATATTTCCATGTTTATACAGATAGCGGTGCGGATATTTCCATGTTTATACAGATAGTTGGGCAGATATTTCCATGTTTATACAGATAGCTGTGTAGATATTTCCATCTTAATACAGATGGAGGTGTAGATATGTCCATGTTCAAACAGATAGCGGTGTAGATATTTCCATGTTCATACAGATAGCGGTGTAGATATTTCCATGTTCATACCAATATCGGTGTAGATATTTCCTTGTTCATACACTTAGCGGTGTAGATATTTCCATGTTCATACAGATGGTGGTTTAGATATTTACATGTTCATACAGATGGCACTGTAGATATTTCCATGTTCGTACGGATTGCAGTGTAGATATTTCTATGTTCATACAGGTGGCGGTGTAGACATTTCCATGTTTATACAGATAGCATTGTAGTTATTTCCATGTTTATAGAGATAGCAGTGTAGATATTTCCACTGATATACAGATAGCTGTGTAGATATTTGCATGTTCATACAGATAGCGGTGTAGATATTTCCATGTTCGTACAGATAGCGGTGTAGATATTTCCATGTTCATACAGATGGCGGTGTAGATATTTCCATGTTCCTACAGATGGCGGTGTAGATATTTCCAAGTTCATACAGATAGCGGTGTAGATATTTCCACGTTTATAGAGATGGCGGTGTAGATATCTCCATGTTCATACAGATGGCAGTGTAGATATTTCCATGTTTATAGAGATGGCGGTGTAGATATTTTCATATTTACACAGAAGGCGGTGTAGATATTTCCATGTTTACACAGATAGCGGTGTAGACATTTCCATGTTTGCACTGATAGCGGTGTGGATATTTCCATGTTTATGCAGATAGCGGTGTAGATATTTCCATGTTTATACAGATAGAGTTGCGGATATTTCCATGTTTATACAGATAGTTGGGCAGATACTTCCATGTTTATACAGATAGCGGTGTAGATATTTCCATCTTAATATAGATGGCTTTCTAGATATATCCATGTTTGTACAGATGGCGGTGTAGATATTTCCATGTTCAGAGAGATGGCGGTGTAGATATTTCCATGTTTATGCAGATATTGGTATAGATATTTCCATGTTTATACAGATGGTGGTATAGATATTTCCATGTTTATAGAGATGGTGGTCTAGATATTTCCATGTTTATAGAGATAGTGGTGTAGTTATTTCCAAGTTTATAGAGACAGCGTTGTAGATATTTCCATGTTTATACAGATAACGGTGAAGATATTTCCATGTTTATACAGATAGCGGTGTAGATATTTCCATGTTTATACAGATAACAGTGTAGATATTTCCATGTTTATAGAGATAGTGGTGTAGATAATTTCAATTTTATACAGATAGCAGTGTAGATACTTCCAAGTTCATACAGATAGCGGTGTAGATATTTCCACGTTTATAGAGATGGCGGTGAATATATTTCCATGTTCATACAGATGGCGGTGTAGATATTTCCATGTTTATAGAGATGGCGGTGTAGATATTTTCATGTTTACACAGATGGCGGTGTAGATATTTCCATGTTTAAACAGATAGCGGTGTAGACATTTCCATGTTTACACAGATAGCGGTGTGGATATTTCCATGTTTATGCAGATAGCGGTGTAGATATTTCCATGTTTATACAGAGAGCGGTGCGGATATTTCCATGTTTATACAGATAGTTGGGGAGATATTTCCATGTTTATACAGATAGCGGTGTAGATATTTCCATCTTAATACAGATGGCTTTGTAGATATGTCCATGTTTGTACAGATGGCGGTGTAGATATTTCCATGTTCGTACAGATGGCGGTGTAGATATTTCCATTTTCATAGAGATGGCGGTGTAGATATTTCCATGTTTAAGCAGATAGCGGTATAGGTATTTCCATGTTTATACAGATGGTGGTGTAGATATTTCCATGTTTATAGAGATGGCGGTCTAGATATTTCCATGTTTACAGAGATAGTGGTGTAGTTATTTCCAAGTTCATAGAGACAGCACTGTAGATATTTCCATGTTTATACAGATAGCGGTGAAGATACTTCCATGTTTATACAGATAGCAGAGAAGATATTTCCATGTTTATAGAGATAGTGGTGTAGATAATTTCAATTTTATACCGAGAGCACTGTAGATATTTCCAAGTTCATACAGATAGCGGTGTGAATATTTCCACGTTTATAGAGGTGGCCGTGTAGATATTTACATGTTCATACTGATGGCGGTGTAGATATTTCCATATTTATAGAGATGGCGGTGTAGATATTTTCATGTTTACACAGATGGCGATGTAGATATTTCCATGTTCATACAGATAGCGGTGCGGATATTTCCATGTTTATACAGATAGTTGGGCGGATATTTCCATGTTTATACAGATAGCAGTGTAGTTATTTCCATGTTCATACAGATAACGGTGTAGATATTTTCATGTTCATACAGATAGCGGTGTAGATATTTCCATGATCATACAGTTAGCGGTGTAGATATTTCCATGTTCATACAGATGGCGGTGTAGATATTTACATGTTCATACAGATGGCGGTGTAGATATTTCCATGTTCGTACAGATGGCGGTGTAGGTATTTCCATGCTCATAGAGATGGCGGTGTAGATATTTCCATGTTTATGCAGATAGCGGTATAGATATTCCCATGTTTATACAGATGGTGGTGTAGATATTTCAATGTTTATAGAGATGGCTGTCTAGATATTTCCATGTTTATACAGATAGCGGTGAAGATATTTCCATGTTTATACAGATAGCGGTGTAAATATTTCCATGTTTATACAGATAGCAGTGCAGATATTTCCATGTTTATAGAGATAGTGGTGTAGATAATTTCAATTTTATACTGAGAGCAGTGTAGATATTTCCAAGTTCATACAGATAGCGATGTAGATATTTCCACGTTTATAGAGATGGCGGTGTAGATATTTCCATGTTCATGCAGATGGCGGTGTAGTTATTTCCATGTTCATACAAATGGCGGTGTAGATATTTCCATGTTCATAGAGATGGCGGTGGAGACATTTCCATGTTTATACAGATAGCAGTGTAGTAATTTCCATGTTTATAGAGATAGCAGTGTAGATATTTCCATTGATATACAGATAGCTGTGCAGATATTTGCATGTTCATACAGATAGCGGTGTAGATATTTCCATGTTCATACAGATAGCGGTGTAGATATTTCCATGTTCATACAGATAGCGTTGTAGATATTTCCATGTTCATATAGATAGCGGTGTAGATATTTCCATGTTCATCCAGATAGCGGTGCAGATATTTCCATGTTCATACAGTTAGCGGTGAAGATATTTCCATGTTCATACAGATGGCGGTGTAGATATTTACATGTTCATAGTGATGGCGGTGTGGATATTCCCATGTTCGTACGGATGGCAGTGTAGATAATTCCATGTTCATACAGGTGGCGGTGTAGGCATTTCCATGTTTATACAGATAGCAGTGTAGTTATTTCCATGTTTATAGAGATAGCAGTGTAGATATTTCCATTGACATACAGATAGCTGTGTAGATATGTGCATGTTCATACAGATGGCGGTGTAGATATTTCCATGTTCGTACAGATGGCGGTGTAGGTATTTCCATGTTCATAGAGATGGCGGTGTAGATATTTCCATGTTTATGCAGATAGCGGTATAGATATTCCCATGTTTATACAGATGGTGGTGTAGATATTTCAATGTTTATAGAGATGGCGGTCTAGATATTTCCATGTTTATACAGATAGCGGTGAAGATATTTCCATGTTTATACAGATAGCGGTGTAAATATTTCCATGTTTATACAGATAGCAGTGTAGATATTTCCATGTTTATAGAGATAGTGGTGTAGATAATTTCAATTTTATACTGAGAGCAGTGTAGATATTTCCAAGTTCATACAGATAGCGATGTAGATATTTCCACGTTTATAGAGATGGCGGTGTAGATATTTCCATGTTCATGCAGATGGCGGTGTAGTTATTACCATGTTCATACAAATGGCGGTGTAGATATTTCCATGTTCATAGAGATGGCGGTGGAGACATTTCCATGTTTATACAGATAGCAGTGTAGTAATTTCCATGTTTATAGAGATAGCAGTGTAGATATTTCCATTGATATACAGATAGCTGTGCAGATATTTGCATGTTCATACAGATAGCGGTGTAGATATTTCCATGTTCATACAGATAGCGGTGTAGATATTTCCATGTTCATACAGATAGCGTTGTAGATATTTCCATGTTCATATAGATAGCGGTGTAGATATTTCCATGTTCATCCAGATAGCGGTGCAGATATTTCCATGTTCATACAGTTAGCGGTGAAGATATTTCCATGTTCATACAGATGGCGGTGTAGATATTTACATGTTCATAGTGATGGCGGTGTGGATATTCCCATGTTCGTACGGATGGCAGTGTAGATAATTCCATGTTCATACAGGTGGCGGTGTAGGCATTTCCATGTTTATACAGATAGCAGTGTAGTTATTTCCATGTTTATAGAGATAGCAGTGTAGATATTTCCATTGATATACAGATAGCTGTGTAGATATGTGCATGTTCATACAGATAGCGGTGTAGCTATTTCCATCTTCGTACAGATAGCGGTGTAGGTATTTCCATGTTCATACAGATAGCGGTGTAGATATTTCCATGTTCATACAGATAACGGTGTAGATATTTCCATGTTCATACAGATAGCGGTGTAGATATTTCCATGTTCATACAGTTAGCGGTATAGATATTTCCATGTTTATACAGATGGTGGTGTAGATATTTCCATGTTTATAGAGATGGCGGTCCAGTTATTTCCATGTTTATAGAGATAGTGGTGTAGTTATTTCCAAGTTTATAGAGACAGCGTTGTAGATACTTCCATGTTTATAAAGATAGCGGTGAAGATATTTCCATGTTTATACAGATAGCGGTGTAGATATTTTCATGTTTACAGATAACAGTGTAGATATCTCCATGTTTATAGATATAGTGGTGTAGATTATTTCAATTTTATACAGATAGCAGTGTAGATATTTCCAAGTTCATACAGATAGCGGTGTAGATATTTCCAAGTTTCTAGAGATGGCGGTGTAGATATTTCCAAGTTCATACAGACGGCGGTGTAGATATTTCCATGTTCAAACAGTTAGCGGTATAGATATTTCCATGTTCATACAGATGGCGGTGTAGATATTTACATGTTCATACAGATGGCGGTGTAGATATTTCCATGTTCGTACGGATGGCATTGTAGATATTTCCATGTTCATACAGGTGGCAGTGTAGATATTTCCATGTTTATACAGATAGCAGTGTAGTTATTTCCATGTTTATAGAGATAGCAGTGTAGTTATTTCCATTGATATACAGATAGCTGTGTGGATATTTGCATGTTCATACAGATAGCGGTGTAGATATTTCCATGTTCATACAGATAGCGGTGTAGATATTTCCATGTTCATACAGATAGCGGTGTAGATATTTCGATGTTCATACAGATAACGGTGTAGATATTTCCATGTTCATACAGATAGCGGTGTAGATATTTCCATGTTCATACAGTTGGCGGTGTAGATATTCCCGTGTTCATACAGATGGCGATGTAGATATTTACATGTTCATGCAGATGGCGGTGTAGATATTTCCATGTTCGTACAGATGGCGGTGTAGATATTTCCATGTTCATAGAGATGGCGGTGTAGATATTTCCATGTTTATGCAGATAGCGGTATAGATATTTCCATGTTTATACAGATGGTGGTGTAGATATTTCCATGTTTATAGAGATGGCGGTCTAGATATTTCCATCTTAACAGAGATAGTGTTGTAGTTATTTCCAACTTTATAGAGACAGCGCTGTAGATATTTCCATGTTTATACAGATAGCGGTGAAGATATTTCCATGTTTATACAGATAGCGGTGTAGATATTTCCATGTTTATACAGATAGCAGAGTAGATATTTCCATGTTTATAGAGATAGTGGGGTAGATAATTTCAATTTTATACCGAGAGCACTGTAGATATTTCCAAGTTCATACAGATAGCGGTGTGGATTTTTCCACGTTTATAGAGATGGCGGTGTAGATATCTCCATGTTCATACAGATGGCGGTGTAGATATTCCATGTTTATAGAGATGGCGGTGTAGATATTTTCATATTTACACAGATGGCGGTGTAGATATTTCCATGTTTACACAGATAGCGGTGTAGACATTTCCATGTTTGCACAGAGAGCGGTGTGGATATTTCCATGTTTATGCAGATAGCGGTGTAGAAATTTCCATGTTTATACAGATAGAGGTGCGGATATTTCCATGTCTATACAGATAGTTGGGCAGATATTTCCATGTTTATACAGATAGCGGTGTAGATATTTCCATCTTAATATAGATGGCTTTGTAGATATGTCCATGTTTGTACAGATGGCGGTGTAGATATTACCATGTTCATAGAGATGGCGGTGTAGATATTTCCATGTTTATGCAGATAGCGGTATAGATATCTCCATGTTTATACAGATGGCGGTGTAGATATTTCCATGTTTATAGAGATGGCGGTCTAGATATTTCCATGTTTAGAGAGATAGTGGTGTAGTTATTTCCAAGTTTATAGAGACACAGTTGTAGATATTTCCATGTTTATACAGATAGCGGTGAAGATATTTCCATGTTTATACAGATAGCGGTGCAGATATTTCCATGTTTATACAGATAACAGTGTAGATATTTCCATGTTTATAGAGATAGTGGTGTAGATAATTTCAATTTTATACAGATAGCAGTGTAGATATTTCCAAGTTCATACAGATAGCGGTGTAGATATTTCCACGTTTATAGAGATGGCGGTGTAGATATTTCCATGTTCATACAGATGTCGGTTTAGATATTTCCATGTTTATAGAGATGGCGGTGTAGATATTTTCATGTTTACACAGATGGCGGTGTAGATATTTCCATGTTTACACAGATAGCGGTGTGGACATTTCCATGTTTACACAGATAGCGGTGTGGATATTTCCATGTTTATGCAGATAGCGGTGTAGATATTTCCATGTTTATACAGATAGCGGTGAGGATATTTCCATGTTTATACAGATAGCGGTGTAGATATTTCCATCTTAATACAGATGGCTGTGTAGATATGTCCTTGTTCGTACAGATGGCGGTGTAGATATTTCCATGTTCATACAGATGGCGGTGTAGATATTTCGAAGTTTATAGCGATAGCGCTGTAGTTATTACCATATTTATAGAGAAATCTGTGTAGATATTTCCATGTATATGCAGATAGCTGTGTAGATATTTCCATGTTCATCCAGATGCCGGTGTAGATATATCCATGTTCATACAGAGGGCGGTGAAGATATTTCCATGTTCATACAGGTGGCGGTGTAGTTATTTCCATGTTCATACAAATGGCGGTGTAGATATTTCCATGTTCATAGAGATGGCGGTGTAGATATTTCCATGTTCATACAAATGGCGGTGTAGGTATTACCATGTTCATAGAGATGGCGGTGTAGATATTTCCATGTTTATACAGATAGCAGTGTAGTTATTTCCATGTTTATAGAGATAGCAGTGTAGATATTTCCAATGACATACAGATAGCTCTGTAGATATTTGCATGTTCATACAGATAGCGGTGTAGATATTTCCATGTTCGTACAAATAGCGGTGTAGATATTTCCATGTTCATACAGATGGCGGTGTAGATATTTACATGTTCATACAGATGGCGGTGTAGATATTTCCATGTTCGTACAGATGGCGGTGTAGGTATTTCCATGTTCATAGAGATGGCGGTGTAGATATTTCCATGTTTATGCAGATAGCGGTATAGATATTCCCATGTTTATACAGATGGTGGTGTAGATATTTCTATGTTTATAGAGATGGCGGTCTAGATATTTCCATGTTTATACAGACAGCGGTGAAGATATTTCCATGTTTATACAGATAGCGGTGTAGATATTTCCATGTTTATACAGATAGCAGTGTAGATATTTCCATGTTTATAGAGATAGTGGTGTAGATAATTTCAATTTTATACTGAGAGCAGTGTAGATATTTCCAAGTTCATACAGATAGCGATGTAGATATTTCCACGTTTATAGAGATGGCGGTGTTGATATTTCCATGTTCATGCAGATGGCGGTGTAGTTATTTCCATGTTCATACAAATGGCGGTGTAGATATTTCCATGTTCATAGAGATTGCGGTGGCGACATTTCCATGTTTATACAGATAGCAGTGTAGTAATTTCCATGTTTATAGAGATAGCAGTGTAGATATTTCCATTGATATACAGATAGCTGTGTAGATATTTGCATGTTCATACAGATAGCGGTGTAGATATTTCCATGTTCATACAGATAGCGGTGTAGATATTTGCATGTTCATACAGATAGCGGTGTAGATATTTCCATGTTCATACAGATAGCGGTGTAGATATTTCCATGTTCATACAGATAGCGGTGCAGATATTTCCATGTTCATACAGTTAGCGGTGAAGATATTTCCATGTTCATACAGATGGCGGTGTAGATATTTACATGTTCATAGTGATGGCGGTGTTGATATTTCCATGTTCGTACGGATGGCAGTGTAGATAATTCCATGTTCATACAGGTGGCGGTGTAGGCATTTCCATGTTTATACAGATAGCAGTGTAGTTATTTCTATGTTTATAGAGATAGCAGTGTAGATATTTCCATTGATATACAGAGAGCTGTGTAGATATTTGCATGTTCATACAGATAGCAGTGTAGATATTTTCATGTTCAAACAGATAGCGGTGTAGATATTTCCATGTTCATACAGATAGCGGTGTAGATATTTCCATGTTCATACAGATAGCGGTGTAGATATTTCCATGTTCACAGATAGCGGTGAAGATATATTCATGTTTACACAGATAGCGGTGTTGATATTTCCATGTTTATACAGATAGCAGAGTAGATATTTCCATGTTTATAGAGATAGTGGTGTAGATAATTTCAATTTTATACCGAGAGCACTGTAGATATTTCCAAGTTTATACAGATAGCGGTGTGAATGTTTCCACGTTTATAGAGGTGGCCGTGTAGATATTTACATGTTCATACTGATGGCGGTGTAGATATTTCCATATTTATAGAGATGGCGGTGTAGATATTTTCATTTTCACACAGATGGCGATGTAGATATTTCCATGTTTACACAGATAGCGGTGTAGTCATTTCCATCTTTACACAGATAGCGGTGTGGATATTTCCATGTTTATGCAGATAGCGGTGTAGATATTTCCATGTTTATACAGATAGCGGTGCGGATATTTCCATGTTTATACAGATAGTTGGGCGGATATTTACATGTTTATACAGATAGCGGTGTAGAAATTTCCATCTTAATACAGATGGCGGTGTAGATATGTCAATGTTCGTACAGATGGCGGTGTAGATATTTCCATGTTCATACAGATGGCGGTGTAGATATTTCGAAGTTTATAGAGACAGCGCTGTAGTTATTTCCATATTTATAGAGAAATCTGTGTAGATATTTCCATGCATATGCACACAGCTGTGTAGATATTTCCATGTTCATACAGATAGCGGTGTAGATATTTCCATGTTCATACAGATAGCGGTGTAGATATTTCCATCTTAATATAGATGGCTTTGTAGATATGTCCATGTTTGTACAGATGGCGGTGTAGATATTTCCATGTTCATAGAGATGGCGGTGTAGATATTTCCATGTTTATGCAGATAGCGGTATAGATATTTCCATGTTTATAAAGATGGTGGTGTAGGTATTTCCATGTTTATAGAGACGGCGGTCTAGATATTTCCATGTTTATAGAGATAGTGGTGTAGTTATTTCCAAGTTTATAGAGACAGCGTTGTAGATATTTTCATGTTTATACAGATAGCGGTGAAGATATTTCCATGTTTATACAGATAGCGGTGTAGATATTTCCATGTTTATACAGATAACAGTGTAGATATTTCCATGTTTATAGAGATAGTGGTGTAGATAATTTCAATTTTATACAGATAGCAGTGTAGATATTTCCAAGTTCATACAGATAGCGGTGTAGATATTTCCACTTTTATAGAGATGGCGGTGTAGATATTTCCATGTTCATACAGATGGCGGAGTAGATATTTCCATGTTTATAGAGATGGCGGTGTAGATATTTTCATGTTTACACATATGGCGGTGTAGATATTTCCATGTTTACACAGATAGTGGTGTAGACATTTCCATGTTTTCACAGATAGCGGTTTGGATATTTCCATGTTTATGCAGATAGCGGTGTAGATATTTCCATGTTTATACAGATAGCGGTGTGGATATTTCCATGTTTATACAGATAGTTGGGTAGATATTTCCATGTTTATACAGATAGCGGTGTAGATATTTCCATCTTAATACAGATGGCGGTGTAGATATGTCCATGTTTGTACAGATGGCAGTGTAGATATTTCCATTTTCATACAGACGGAGGTGTAGATATTTCGAAATTTATAGAGATAGCGCTGTAGTTATTTCCATATTTATAGAGAAATCTGTGTAGATATTTCCATGTATATTCAGATAGCTGTGTAGATATTTCCATGTTCATGCAGATAGCCTTGTAGATATTTCCATGTTCATCCAGATGCCGTTGTAGATATATCCATGTTCATACGGATGGTGGTGTGGATATTTCCATGTTCATACAAATGGCGGTGTAGATATTTCCATGTTCATAGAGATGGCGGTGTAGATATTTCCAAGTTCATACAAATGGCGGTGTAGATATTTCCATGTTCATAGAGATGGCGGTGTAGATATTTCCTTGTTTATACAGATAGCGGTGTAGATATCTCCATCTTAATACAGATGGCGGTGTAGATATTAATATGTTCATACAGATGGCTGTGCAGATATTTCCATGTTCATACAGATAGCGGTGTAGTTATTTCCATGTGTAAAGAGATAGCTGTGTAGATATTTCCAGGTATATGCAGATAGTTCTGTAGATATTTCCATTTTCATGCAGATAGCGGTTTAGATATTTCCAAGTTCAAACAGCGGTGTAGATATTTCCATGTTCATACAGATAGCGGTGTAGATATTTCCATGTTCATACAGATAGCGGTGTAGATATTTCCATGTTCATACAGATAGCGGTGTAGATATTTCCATGTCCATCCAGATGGCTGTGTAGATATATCCATGTTCATACAGATAGCAGTGTAGTTATTTCCATGTTCATACAGATAGTGGTGTAGATATTTCCATGTTCATACAGATAGCGGTGTAGCTATTTCCATGTTTATACAGGTAGCGGTGTAGATATTTCCAGGTTTATACAGATAGCGGGGTAGATATTTCCATGTTTATACAGATAGCGGTGTAGATATTTCCAGGTTTATACAGATAGCGGTGCAGATATCTCCTTCTTAATACAGATGGCGCTGTAGATATTTATATGTTCATACAGATGGCGGTGCAGATATTTCCATGTTCAAACAGATGGCGGTGTAGATATTTCCATGTTTTTAGAGATAGCGGTGTAGTTATTTCCATGTGTATAGAGATAGCTGTGTAGATATTTCCATGTATATGCAGATATCTGTGTAGATATTTACATTTTCATGCAGGCAGCGGTGTAGATATTTCCATGTTCAAACAGATAGCGGTGTAGATATTTCCATGTTCATACATATAGCGGTGCAGATATTTCCAAGTTCATCCAGATGGCTGTGTAGATATATCCATGTTCATACAGATAGCGGTGTAGATATTTCCATGTTCATACAGATAGCGGTGCAGATATTTCCATGTTCATACAGATAGCAGTGTAGATATTTCCATGTTCAAACAGATAGCGGTGTAGATATTTCCATGTTCATAAAGATAGCGGTGTAGATATTTCCATGCTTATACAGATTGCAGTGAAGATGTATGCATGTTTACACAGATAGCGGAGTTGATATTTCCATGTTCATGTAGATAGCGGTGTAGATATATCCATGTTCATACAGATAGCGGTGTAGATATTTCCATCTTCAAACAGATAGCGGTGTAGATATTTCCATGTTCATACAGATAGCGGTGTAGATATTTCCATGTTGATACAGTCTGCGGTGAAGATGCATGCATGTTTACACAGATAGCGGTGTAGATATTTCCATGTTCATCCAGATGGCTGTGTAGATATTTCCATGTTTATACAGATAGCGGTATAGATATTTCCATGTTCATACAGATAGCGGTGTAGATATTTCCAAGTTCATCCAGATGGCTGTGTAGATATATCCATGTTCATAGAGATAGCGGTGTAGATATTTCCATGTTCATACAGATAGCGGTGCTGATATTTCCATGTTCATACAGATAGCAGTGTAGATATTTCCATGTTCAAACAGATAGCGGTGTAGATATCTCCATCTTAATACAGATGGCTGTGTAGATATTTATATGTTCATACAGATGGCAGTGCAGATATTTTCATGTTCATACAGATGGCGGTGTAGATATTTCCATGTTTATAGAGATAGCGGTGTAGTTATTTCCATGTGTAAAGAGATAGGTTTGTAGTTATTTCCACGTATATGCAGATAGCTGTTTAGATATTTCTCTTTTCATGCAGAAAGAGGTTTAGATATTTCCATGTTCAAACAGATAGCGGTGTAGATATTTCCATGTTCATCCAGATGGCTGTGTAGATATATCCATGTTCATACAGATAGCGGTGTAGATATTTCCATTTTCATACAGATAGCGGTGTAGATATTTCCATGTTTATACTGATAGCGGTGAAATGTATGCATGTTTACACAGATAGCGGTGTAGATATTTCCATGTTCATACAGATCGCGGTGTAGATATTTCCATGTTCATCCAGATCGCTGTGTAGACATATCCATATTCATACAGATGGCGGTGAACATATTTCCATGTTCATACAGATTGCGGTGTAGATATTTCCATGTTCATACAGATAGCGTTGTAGATATTTCCATGTTCATACAGATAGAGGGGCTGATATTTCCATGTTCATACAGATAGCGGTGCTGATATTTCCATGTGTATACAGGTAGCGGTGTAGATATTATCATGTTCATACAGATAGCGGTGCAGATATTTCCATGTTCATACAGATAGCAGTGTAGATATTTCCATCTTCAAACAGATAGCGGTGTAGATATCTCCATCTTAATACAGATGGCGGTGTAGATATTTATATGTTCATACAGATGGCAGTGAAGATATTTCCATGTTCATACAGATGGCGGTGTAGAAATTTCCATGTTTATAGAGATAGCGGTGCAGTTATTTCCCCGTGTAAAGAGATAGCTGTATAGATATTTCCATGTATATGCAGACAGCTGTGTAGATATTTCCATTTTCATGCAGACAGCGGTTTAGGTATTTCCATGTTCAAACAGATAGCGGTGTAGATATTTCCATGTTCATACAGATAGCGGTGTATATATTTCCATGTTCATACAGATAGCGGTGTAGATATTTCCATGTTCATACAGATAGCGGTGTAGGTATTTCCATGTTTATACAGATAGCGGTGTAGATATCTCCATCTTAATACAGATGGCGGAGTAGATATTTATATGTACATACAGATGGCGGTGCAGATATTTCCATGTTCATACAGATAGCGGTGTAGCTATTTCCATGTTCATACAGATAGCGGTGTAGATATTTCCATGTTCATCCAGATGGCTGTGTAGACATATCCATGTTCATACAGAAGGCGGTGAAGATAATTCCATGTCCATACAGATAGCGGTGTAGATATTTCCATGTTCATACAGATCGTGGTGCAGATATTTCCATGTTCACACAGATAGAGGGGCTGATATTTCCATGTTCATACAGATAGCGGTGCTGATATTTCCATGTTTTTACAGGTAGCGGTGTAGATATTTCCATGTTTTTACAGATAACTGTGTAGATATTTCCATGTTTATACAGATAGCGGTGTAGATATTTCCATGTTTATACAGATAGCGGTGTAGATATCTCCATCTTAATACAGATGGCGGTGTAGATATTTATATGTTCATACAGATGGCTGTGCAGATATTTCCATGTTCATACTGATAGCGGAGTAGTTATTTCCATGTGTAAAGAGATAGCTGTGTAGATATTTCCACGTATATGCAGATAGTTCTGTAGATATTTCCATTTTCATGCTGATAGCGGTTTAGATATTTCCAAGTTCAAACAGCGGTGTAGATATTTCCATGTTCATACAGATAGCGGTGTAGATATTTCCATGTTCATACAGATAGCGGTGTAGATATTTCCATGTTCATACAGATAGCGGTGTAGATATTTCCATGTCCATCCAGATGGCTGTGTAGATATATCCATGTTCATACAGATAGCAGTGTAGTTATTTCCATGTTCATACAGATAGTGGTGTAGATATTTCCATGTTCATACAGATAGCGGTGTAGCTATTTCCATGTTTATACAGGTAGCGGTGTAGATATTTCCAGGTTTATACAGATAGCGGGGTAGATATTTCCATGTTTATACAGATAGCGGTGTAGATATTTCCAGGTTTATACAGATAGCGGTGCAGATATCTCCTTCTTAATACAGATGGCGGTGTAGATATTTATATGTTCATACAGATGGCGGTGCAGATATTTCCATGTTCAAACAGATGGCGGTGTAGATATTTCCATGTTTTTAGAGATAGCGGTGTAGTTATTTCCATGTGTATAGAGATAGCTGTGTAGATATTTCCATGTATATGCAGATATCTGTGTAGATATTTACATTTTCATGCAGACAGCGGTGTAGATATTTCCATGTTCAAACAGATAGCGGTGTAGATATTTCCATGTTCATACATATAACGGTGCAGATATTTCCAAGTTCATCCAGATGGCTGTGTAGATATATCCATGTTCATACAGATAGCGGTGTAGATATTTCCATGTTCATACAGATAGCGGTGCAGATATTTCCATGTTCATACAGACTGCGGTGAAGATGTATGCATGTTTACACAGATAGCGGTGTAGATATTTCCATGTTCATCCAGATGGCTGTGTAGATATTTCCATGTTTATACAGATAGCGGTATAGATATTTCCATGTTCATACAGATAGCGGTGTAGATATTTCCAAGTTCATCCAGATGGCTGTGTAGATATATCCATGTTCATACAGATAGCGGTGTAGATATTTCCATGTTCATACAGATAGCGGTGCAGATATTTCCATGTTCATACAGATAGCATTGTAGATATTTCCATGTTCAAACATATAGCAGTATAGATATCTACATCTTAATACAGATGGCTGTGTAGATATTTATATGTTCATACAGATGGCAGTGCAGATATTTCCATGTTCATACAGATGGCGGTGTAGATATTTCCATGTTTATAGAGATAGCCGTGTAGTTATTTCCATGTGTAAAGAGATAGGTTTGTAGTTATTTCCACTTATATGCAGATAGCTGTTTAGATATTTCTCTTTTCATGCAGAAAGCGGTTTAGATATTTCCATGTTCAAACAGATAGCGGTGTAGATATTTCCATGTTCATCCAGATGGCTGTGTAGATATATCCATGTTCATACAGATAGCGGTGTAGATATTTCCATGTTCATACAGATAGCGGTGTAGATATTTCCATGTTTATACAGATAGCGGTGAAATGTATGCATGTTTACACAGATAGCGGTGTAGATATTTCCATGTTCATACAGATCGCGGTGTAGATATTTCCATGTTCATCCAGATCGCTGTGTAGACATATCCATATTCATACAGATGGCGGTGAAGATATTTCCATGTTCATACAGATTACGGTGTAGATATTTCCATGTTCATACAGATAGCGTTGTAGATATTTCCATGTTCATACAGATAGAGGGGCTGATATTTCCATGTTCATACAGATAGCGGTGCTGATATTTCCATGTGTATACAGGTAGCGGTGTAGATATTATCATGTTCATAAAGATAGCGGTGCAGATATTTCCATGTTCATACAGATAGCAGTGTAGATATTTCCATGTTCAAACAGATAGCGGTGTAGATATCTCCATCTTAATACAGATGGTGGTGTAGATATTTATATGTCCATACAGATGGCAGTGAAGATATTTCCATGTTCATACAGATGGCGGTGTAGAAATTTCCATGTTTATAGAGATTGCGGTGCAGTTATTTCCCCGTGTAAAGAGATAGCTGTATAGATATTTCCATGTATATGCAGACAACTGTGTAGATATTTCCATTTTCATGCAGACAGCGGTTTAGATATTTCCATGTTCAAACAGATAGCGGTGTAGATATTTCCATGTTCATACAGATAGCGGTGTATATATTTCCATGTTCATACAGATAGCGGTGTAGATATTTCCATGTTCATACAGATAGCGGTGTAGATATTTCCATGTTTATACAGATAGCGGTGTAGATATCTCCATCTTAATACAGATGGCGGAGTAGATATTTATATGTACATACAGATGGCGGTGCAGATATTTCCATGTTCATACAGATAGCGGTGTAGCTATTTCCATGTTCATACAGATAGCGGTGTAGATATTTCCATGTTCATCCAGATGGCTGTGTAGACATATCCATGTTCATACAGATGGCGGTGAAGATAATTCCATGTCCATACAGATAGCGGTGTAGATATTTCCATGTTCATACAGATAGTGGTGCAGATATTTCCATGTTCACACAGATAGAGGGGCTGATATTTCCATGTTCATACAGATAGCGGTGCTGATATTTCCATGTTTTTACAGGTAGCGGTGTAGATATTTCCATGTTTTTACAGATAACTGTGTAGATATTTCCATGTTTATACAGATAGCGGTGTAGATATTTCCATGTTTATACAGATAGCGGTGTAGATATTTCCATCTTAATACAGATGGCGGTGTAGATATTTATATGTTCATACAGATGGCTGTGCAGATATTTCCATGTTCATACAGATAGCGGTGTAATTATTTCCATGTGTAAAGAGATAGCTGTGTAGATATTTCCACGTATATGCAGATACTTCTGTAGATATTTCCATTTTCATGCAGGTAGCGGTTTAGATATTTCCAAGTTCAAACAGAGGTGTAGATATTTC
Source organism: Gorilla gorilla gorilla (assembly GCF_029281585.2). Lineage (NCBI taxonomy): Eukaryota > Metazoa > Chordata > Mammalia > Primates > Hominidae > Gorilla > Gorilla gorilla. The sequence goes on from NC_073239.2 coordinate 126,505,197, forward strand.
CATGTTCATACAGATAGCGGTGTAGATATTTCCATGTTCATACAGATAGCGGTGTAGATATTTCCATGTTCATACAGATAGCTGTGTAGATATTTCCATGTCCATCCAGATGGCTGTGTAGATATATCCATGTTCATACAGATAGCAGTGTAGTTATTTCCATGTTCATACAGATAGTGGTGTAGATATTTCCATGTTCATACAGATAGCGGTGTAGCTATTTCCATGTTTATACAGGTAGCGGTGTAGATATTTCCAGGTTTATACAGATAGCGGGGTAGATATTTCCATGTTTATACAGATAGCGGTGTAGATATTTCCAGGTTTATACAGATAGCGGTGCAGATATCTCCTTCTTAATACAGATGGCGGTGTAGATATTTATATGTTCATACAGATGGCGGTGCAGATATTTCCATGTTCAAACAGATGGCGGTGTAGATATTTCCATGTTTTTAGAGATAGCGGTGTAGTTATTTCCATGTGTATAGAGATAGCTGTGTAGATATTTCCATGTATATGCAGATATCTGTGTAGATATTTACATTTTCATGCAGACAGCGGTGTAGATATTTCCATGTTCAAACAGATAGCGGTGTAGATATTTCCATGTTCATACATATAGCGGTGCAGATATTTCCAAGTTCATCCAGATGGCTGTGTAGATATATCCATGTTCATACAGATAGCGGTGTAGATATTTCCATGTTCATACAGATAGCGGTGCAGATATTTCCATGTTCATACAGATAGCAGTGTAGATATTTCCATGTTCAAACAGATAGCGGTGTAGATATTTCCATGTTCATAAAGATAGCGGTGTAGATATTTCCATGCTTATACAGATTGCAGTGAAGATGTATGCATGTTTACACAGATAGCGGAGTTGATATTTCCATGTTCATGTAGATAGCGGTGTAGATATATCCATGTTCATACAGATAGCGGTGTAGATATTTCCATCTTCTAACAGATAGCGGTGTAGATATTTCCATGTTCATACAGATAGCGGTGTAGATATTTCCATGTTGATACAGACTGCGGTGAAGATGTATGCATGTTTACACAGATAGCGGTGTAGATATTTCCATGTTCATCCAGATGGCTGTGTAGATATTTCCATGTTTATACAGATAGCGGTATACATATTTCCATGTTCATACAGATAGCGGTGTAGATATTTCCAAGTTCATCCAGATGGCTGTGTAGATATATCCATGTTCATACAGATAGCAGTGTAGATATTTCCATGTTCATACAGATAGCGGTGCAGATATTTCCATTTTCATACAGATAGCAGTGTAGATATTTCCATGTTCAAACAGATAGCGGTGTAGATATCTCCATCTTAATACAGATGGCTGTGTAGATATTTATATGTTCATACAGATGGCAGTGCAGATATTTCCATGTTCATACAGATGGCGGTGTAGATATTTCCATGTTTATAGAGATAGCGGTGTAGTTATTTCCCTGTGTAAAGAGATAGGTTTGTAGTTATTTCCACGTATACGCAGATAGCTGTTTAGATATTTCTCTTTTCATGCAGAAAGCGGTTTAGATATTTCCATGTTCAAACAGATAGCGGTGTAGATATTTCCATGTTCTTCCAGATGGCTGTGTTGATATATCCATGTTCATACAGATAGCGGTGTAGATATTTCCATGTTCATACAGATAGCGGTGTAGATATTTCCATGTTTATACAGATAGCGGTGAAATGTATGCATGTTTACACAGATAGCGGTGTAGATATTTCCATGTTCATACAGATCGCGGTGTAGATATTTCCATGTTCATCCAGATCGCTGTGTAGACATATCCATATTCATACAGATGGCGGTGAAGATATTTCCATGTTCATACAGATTGCGGTGTAGATATTTCCATGTTCATACAGATAGCATTGTAGATATTTCCATGTTCATACAGATAGAGGGGCTGATATTTCCATGTTCATACAGATAGCGGTGCTGATATTTCCATGTGTATACAGGTAGCGGTGTAGATATTATCATGTTCATAAAGATAGCGGTGCAGATATTTCCATGTTCATACAGATAGCAGTGTAGATATTTCCATGTTCAAACCGATAGCGGTGTAGATATCTCCATCTTAATACAGATGGCGGTGTAGATATTTATATGTCCATACAGATGGCAGTGAAGATATTTCCATGTTCATACAGATGGCGGTGTAGAAATTTCCATGTTTATAGAGATAGCGGTGCAGTTATTTCCCCGTGTAAAGAGATAGCTGTATAGATATTTCCATGTATATGCAGACAACTGTGTAGATATTTCCATTTTCATGCAGACAGCGGTTTAGATATTTCCATGTTCAAACAGATAGCGGTGTAGATATTTCCATGTTCATACAGATAGCGGTGTATATATTTCCATGTTCATACAGATAGCGGTGTAGATATTTCCATGTTCATACAGATAGCGGTGTAGGTATTTCCATGTTTATACAGATAGCGGTGTAGATATCTCCATCTTAATACAGATGGCGGAGTAGATATTTATATGTACATACAGATGGCGGTGCAGATATTTCCATGTTCATACAGATAGCGGTGTAGCTATTTCCATGTTCATACAGATAGCGGTGTAGATATTTCCATGTTCATCCAGATGGCTGTGTAGACATATCCATGTTCATACAGATGGCGGTGAAGATAATTCCATGTCCATACAGATAGCGGTGTAGATATTTCCATGTTCATAAAGATAGTGGTGCAGATATTTCCATGTTCACACAGATAGAGGGGCTGATAATTCCATGTTCATACAGATAGCGGTGCTGATATTTCCATGATTTTACAGGTAGCGGTGTAGATATTTCCATGTTTTTACAGATAACTGTGTAGATATTTCCATGTTTATACAGATAGCGGTGTAGATATTTCCATGTTTATACAGATAGCGGTGTAGATATCTCCATCTTAATACAGATGGCGGTGTAGATATTTATATGTTCATACAGATGGCTGTGCAGATATTTCCATGTTCATACAGATAGCGGTGTAGTTATTTCCATGTGTAAAGAGATAGCTGTGTAGATATTTCCACGTATATGCAGATAGTTCTGTAGATATTTCCATTTTCATGCAGATAGCGGTTTAGATATTTCCAAGTTCAAACAGCGGAGTAGATATTTCCATGTTCATACAGATAGCGGTGTAGATATTTCCATGTTCATACAGATAGTGGTGTAGATATTTCCATGTTCATACAGATAGCGGTGTAGATATTTCCATGTCCATCCAGATGGCTGTGTAGATATATCCATGTTCATACAGATAGCAGTGTAGTTATTTCCATGTTCATACAGATAGTGGTGTAGATATTTCCATGTTCATACAGATAGCGGTGTAGCTATTTCCATGTTTATACAGGTAGCGGTGTAGATATTTCCAGGTTTATACAGATAGCGGGGTAGATATTTCCATGTTTATACAGATAGCGGTGTAGATATTTCCAGGTTTATACAGATAGCGGTGCAGATATCTCCTTCTTAATACAGATGGCGGTGTAGATATTTATATGTTCATACAGATGGCGGTGCAGATATTTCCATGTTCAAACAGATGGCGGTGTAGATATTTCCATGTTTTTAGAGATAGCGGTGTAGTTATTTCCATGTGTATAGAGATAGCTGTGTAGATATTTCCATGTATATGCAGATATCTGTGTAGATATTTACATTTTCATGCAGACAGCGGTGTAGATATTTCCATGTTCAAACAGATAGCGGTGTAGATATTTCCATGTTCATACATATAGCGGTGCAGATATTTCCAAGTTCATCCAGATGGCTGTGTAGATATATCCATGTTCATACAGATAGCGGTGTAGATATTTCCATGTTCATACAGATAGCGGTGCAGATATTTCCATGTTCATACAGATAGCAGTGTAGATATTTCCATGTTCAAACAGATAGCGGTGTAGATATCTCCATCTTAATACAGATGGCTGTGTAGATATTTATATGTTCATACAGATGGCAGTGCAGATATTTCCATGTTCATACAGATGGCGGTGTAGATATTTCCATGTTTATAGAGATAGCGGTGTAGTTATTTCCATGTGTAAAGAGATAGGTTTGTAGATATTTCCATGTATATGCAGATAGCTGTTTAGATATTTCTATTTTCATGCAGAAAGCGGTTTAGATATTTCCATGTTCAAACAGATAGCGGTGTAGATATTTCCATGTTCATCCAGATGGCTGTGTAGATATATCCATGTTCATACAGATAGCGGTGTAGATATTTCCATGTTCATACAGATAGCGGTGTAGATATTTCCATGTTTATACAGATAGCGGTGAAATGTATGCATGTTTACACAGATAGCGGTGTAGATATTTCCATGTTCATACAGATCGCGGTGTAGATATTTCCATGTTCATCCAGATCGCTGTGTAGACATATCCATATTCATACAGATGGTGGTGAAGATATTTCCATGTTCATACAGATTGCGGTGTAGATATTTCCATGTTCATACAGATAGCATTGTAGATATTTCCATGTTCATACAGATAGAGGGGCTGATATTTCCATGTTCATACAGATAGCGGTGCTGATATTTCCATGTGTATACAGGTAGCGGTGTAGATATTATCATGTTCATACAGATAGCGGTGCAGATATTTCCATGTTCATACAGATAGCAGTGTAGATATTTCCATGTTCAAACAGATAGCGGTGTAGATATCTCCATCTTAATACAGATGGCGGTGTAGATATTTATCTGATCATACAGATGGCAGTGAAGATATTTCCATGTTCATACAGATGGCGGTGTAGAAATTTCCATGTTATAGAGATAGCGGTGCAGTTATTTCCATGTTCATACAGATGGCGGTGTAGAAATTTCCATGTTTATAGAGATAGCGGTGCAGTTATTTCCCCGTGTAAAGAGATAGCTGTATAGATATTTCCATGTATATGCAGACAGCTGTGTAGATATTTCCATTTTCATGCAGACAGCGGTTTAGATATTTCCATGTTCAAACAGATAGCGGTATAGATATTTCCATGTTCATACAGATAGCGGTGTATATATTTCCATGTTCATACAGATAGCGGTGTAGATATTTCCATGTTCATACAGATAGCGGTGTAGGTATTTCCATGTTTATACAGATAGCGGTGTAGATATCTCCATCTTAATACAGATAGCGGAGTAGATATTTATATGTACATACAGATGGCGGTGCAGATATTTCCATGTTCATACAGATAGCGGTGTAGCTATTTCCATGTTCATACAGATAGCGGTGTAGATATTTCCATGTTCATCCAGATGGCTGTGTAGACTTATCCATGTTCATACAGATGGCGGTGAAGATAATTCCATGTCCATACAGATAGCGGTGTAGATATTTCCATGTTCATACAGATAGTGGTGCAGATATTTCCATGTTCACACAGATAGAGGGGCTGATATTTCCATGTTCATACAGATAGCGGTGCTGATATTTCCATGTTTTTACAGGTAGCGGTGTAGATATTTCCATGTTTTTACAGATAACTGTGTAGATATTTCCATGTTTATACAGATAGCTTTGTAGATATTTCCATGTTTATACAGATAGCGGTGTAGATATCTCCATCTTAATACAGATGGTGGTGTAGATATTTATATGTTCATACAGATGGCTGTGCAGATATTTCCATGTTCATACAGATAGCGGTGTAGTTATTTCCATGTGTAAAGAGATAGCTGTGTAGATATTTCCACGTATATGCAGACAGTTCTGTAGATATTTCCATGTTCATACAGATAGCGGTGTAGATATTACCATGTTCATACAGATAGCGGTGCTGATATTTCCATGTTTATACAGGCAGCGGTGTAGATATTTCCATGTTTATACAGATAGCGGTTTAGATATTTCCTTCTTAATACAAATGGCGGTGTATATATTTATATGTTCATACAGATGGCGGTGCAGATACTTCCATGTTCATACAGATGGCGGTGTAGCTATTTCCATGTTTAGAGATATAGCGGTGTAGTTATTTCCATGTGTAAAGAGATAGCTGTGTAGATATTTCCATGTATATGCAGATAGCTGTGTAGATATTTCCACTTTCATGCAGATAGTGGTGTAGATATTTACATGTTCAAACAGATAGCGGTGTAGATATTTCCATGGTCATCCAGATGGCTGTTTAGATATATCCAAGTTCATAGAGATAGAGGTGTAGATATTTCCATGTTCATACAGGTAGTGGTGTAGATATTTCCATGTTCATACAGATAGCGGTATAGCTATTTCCATGTTCATACAGATAGCGGTGTAGATATTTCCATGTTCATAGAGATAGCGGTGTAGATACTTCCATGTTCATACAGATAGCGGTGCTGATATTTAAATGTTTATACAGGTAGCGCTGTAGAGATTTCCATGTTCATACAGATAGCGGTGTAGATATTTCCATGTTTATACATATAGCGGTGTAGATATTTCCAAGTTTATACAGATAGCGGTGTAGACACCTCCATCTTAATATAGATGGCGGTGTAGATATTTATATGTTCATACAGATGGCGGTGCAGATATTTCCATGTTCATACAGATGGTGGAGTAGATATTTCCATGTTTATAGAGATAGCGCTGTAGTTATTTCCATGTGTAAAGATATAGCTTTGTAGATATTTCCATGTATATGCAGATCGCTGTGTAGATATTTCCATTTTCATGCAGATAGCGGTGTAGATATTTCCATGTTCAAACAGATAGCTGTGTAGATATTTCCATGTTCATGCAGATAGCAGTGCGGGTATTTCCATGTTTATACAGATAGCGGTGAAGATGTATGCATGTTTACACAGATAGCGGTGTAGATATTTCCATGTTCATACAGATAGCGGTGTAGATATTCCCATGTTCCTCCAGATGGCTGTGTAGATATATCCATGTTCATACAGATGGCGGTGAAGATATTTCCATGTTCATACAGATAGCGGTGTAGTTATTTCAATTTGTAAAGAGATAGCTGTGTAGATATTTCCATGTATATGCAGATAGCTGTGTAGATATTTCCATTTTCCTGCAGATAGCGGTTTAGATATTTCCATGTTCAAACAGATAGCAGTGTAGATATTTCCATGTTCATTGAGATACCGTTGTAGATATATCCATGTTCATACAGATAGAGGGGTTATTTCCATGTTCTTACAGATAGCGGTGCTGATATTTCCATGTTTATACAGGTAGCGGTTTAGATACTTCCATGTTTATACAGATAGCAGTGTAGATATTTCCATGTTTATACAGATAGCGGTGTAGATATTTCCATGTTTTTACAGATAGCGGTGTAGATATCTCCATCTTAATACAGATGGCGGAGTAGATATTTATAAGTTCATACAGATGGCGGTGCAGATATTTCCATGTTCATACAGATGGCGGTGTAGATATTTCCATGTTCATACAGATAGCGGTGTAGTTATTTCCATGTGTAAAGAGATAGCGGTGTAGATATTTCCATGTATTTGCAGATAGCTGTGTAGAGATTTCCATTTTCATGCTGATAGCGGTTTAGATATTTAAATGTTCAAACAGATAGCGGTGTAGATATTTCCATGTTCATACAGATAGCGGTGTAGATATTTCCATGCTCATACAGATTGCGAAGATATATGCATATATACACAGATAGCGATGTAGATATTTCCATGTTCATGCAGATAGCGGTGTAGATATTTCCATGTGCTTACATATAGCGGTGTAGATATTTCCATGCTGATAGAGATAGCGGTGTAGATATTTCCATGTTCATACAGATAGCGGTGCTGATATTTCCATGTTTATACAGGTAGCTGTGTAGTTATTTCCATGTTTATTCAGATAGTGGTGTAGATATTTCCATGTTTATACAGATAGCGGTGTAGGTATTTCCAAGTTTATACAGATAGCGGTGAAGATATCTCCATCTTAATACAGATGGCGGTGTAGCTATTTATATGTTCATACAGATGGCGGTGCAGATATTTCCATGTTCATACAGATGGCGGTGTAGATATTTCCATGTTTATAGAGATAGCGGTGTAGTTATTTCCATGTGTAAAGAGATAGCTTTGTAGATATTTCCATGTATATGCAGATAGCTGTGTAGATATTTCTATTTTCATGCAGAGAGCGGTTTAGATATTTCCATGTTCAAACAGATAGCGATGTAGATATTTCCATGTTCATACAGATAGCGGTGTAGATATTTCCATGTTTATACAGATAGCGGTGAAGATGTATGCATGTTTACACAGATAGCAGTGGAGATATTTCCATGTTCATACAGATAGCGGTGTAGATATTTCCATGTTCATCCAGATGGCTGTGTAGTTATATCCATGTTCATACAGATAGCGATGTAGATATTTCCATGTTCATACAGATAGTGGTGTAGATATTTCCATGTTCATACAGATAGCGGTGTAGCTGTTTCCATGTTCATACAGATAGCGGTGTAGATATTTCCATGTTCATACAGATAGCGGTGTAGATATTGCCATGTTCATACAGATAGCGGTGGTGCTATTTCCATGTTTATACAGGTAGCGGTGTAGATATTTCCATCTTCATACAGATAGCGGTGTAGCTATTTCCATGTTCATACAGATAGCGGTGTAGATATTTCCATGTTCATCCAGATGGCTGTGTAGATATATCCATGTTCATACAGATGGCGGTGAAGATATTTCCGTGTTCGTACAGATAGAGGGGCTGATATTTCCATGTTCATACAGATAGCGGTGCTGATATTTCCATGTTTATACAGGTAGCGGTGTAGATATTTCCATGTTTATACAGGTAGCGGTGTAGATATTTCCATGTTTATACAGATAGCTGTGTAGATATTTCCATGTTTATACAGACAGCGGTGTAGATATTTCTATCTTAATACAGATGGCCGTGTAGTTATTTATATGTTCATACAGATGGTGGTGCAGATATTTCCATGTTCATACAGATGGCGGGGTAGATATTTCCATGTTCATATAGATAGCGGTGTAGTTATTTCCATGTGTAAAGAGATAGATGTGTAGGTATTTCCATGTATATGCAGATAGCTCTGTAGATATTTCCATAATTTTGCAGATAGCGGTTTAGATATTTCCATGTTCAAACAGATAGCGGTGTAGATATTTCCATGTTCATAGAGATAGCGGTGTAGATATTTCCATGTTTATACAGATAGCGGTGATGATGTATGCATGTTTACACAGATAGCGGTTTAGATATTTCCATGTTCATACAGATCGCGGTTTAGATATTTCCATGTTCATCTAGATGGCTGAGTAGACATATCCATGTTCATACAGATGGCGGTGAAGGTATTTCCATGTTCATACAGATTGCGGTGTAGATATTTCCATGTTCAAACCGATAGCGGTGTAGGTATTTCCATGTTCATACAGATAGCGGTGTAGATATTTCCATGTTCATACAGATAGCGGTGTAGATATGTCCATGTTCATACAGATAGCGGTGTAGATATTTTCATGTTCATACAGATAGCGGTGCTGATATTTCCATGTTTATACAGGTAGTGGTGAAGATATTTCCATGTTTATACAGATAGCGGTTTAGATATTTCCCTCTTAATACACATGGCGGTGCAGATACTTCCATGTTCATACAGATAGCGGTGTAGATATTTCCATGTTCATACAGATAGCGTTGTAGCTATTTCCATGTTCATACAGATAGCGGTGTAGATATTTCCATGTTCATAGAGATAGCGGTGTAGATATTTCCAAGTTCATACAGATAGCGGGGCTGATATTTCCATGTTTATACAGGTAGCGGTGTAGATATTTCCATGTTCATACAGATAGCGGTGCTGATATTTCCACGTTTATACAGGTAGTGGTGTAGATATTTCCATGTTTATACAGATAGCGGTGTAGGTATTTCCATGTTTATACAGATAGCAGTATAGATATCTCCATCTTAATACAGATGGCGGTGTAGATATTTATATGTTCATAGAGATGGCGGTGCAGATATTTCCATGTTCATAAAGATGGCTGTGTAGATATTTCCATGTTCATACAGATAACGGTGTAGTTATTTCCATGTGTAAAGAGATAGCTGTGTAGATATTTAAATGTATATGCAGATAGCAGTGTTGATATTTCGATTTTCATGCAGATAGCGGTGTAGATATTTCCATGTTCATGCAGATAGCGGTGTAGATATTTCCATGTTCATACAGATAGCGGTGTAGATATTTCCATGTTTACACAGATAGCGGTGTAGATATTTCCATGTTCATACAGATAGCGGTGTAGATATTACCATGTTCATACAGATAGCGGTGCTGATATTTCCATGTTTATACAGGCAGCGGTGTAGATATTTCCATGTTTATACAGATAGCGGTTTAGATATTTCCTTCTTAATACAGATGGCGGTGTAGATATTTATATGTTCATACAGATGGCGGTGCAGATGCTTCCATGTTCATACAGATGGCGGTGTAGATATTTCCATGTTTATAGAGATAGCGGTGTAGTTATTTCCATGTGTAAAGAGATAGCTGTGTAGATATTTCCATGTATATGCAGATAGCTGTGTAGATATTTCCACTTTCATGCAGATTGCGGTGTAGATATTTACATATTCAAACAGATAGCGGTGTAGATATTTCCATGTTCATCCAGATGGCTGTTTAGATATATCCATGTTCATAGAGATAGAGGTGTAGATATTTCCATGTTCATACAGGTAGTGGTGTAGATATTTCCATGTTCATACAGGTAGCGGTGTAGCTATTTCCATGTTCATACAGATAGCGGTGTAGATATTTCCAAGTTTATACAGATAGCAGTGTAGATATCTCCATCTTAATATAGATGGCGGTGTAGATATTTATTTGTTCATACAGATGGCAGTGCAGATATTTCCATGTTCATAGAGATAGTGGGGTAGATATTTCCATTTTCATACAGATAGCGGTGCTGATATTTCAATGTTTATACAGGTAGCGGTGTAGATATTTCCATGTTCCTACAGATAGCGGTGTAGATATTTCCATGTTTATACATATAGCGGTGTAGTTATTTCCAAGTTTATACAGATAGCGGTGTAGATATCTCCATCTTAATATAGATGGCGGTGTAGATATTTATATGTTCATACAGATGGCGGTGCAGATATTTCCATGTTCATACAGATGGTGGAGTAGATATTTCCATGTTTATAGAGATAGCGCTGTAGTTATTTCCATGTGTAAAGATATAGCTTTGTAGATATTTCCATGTATATGCAGATCGCTGTGTAGATATTTCCATTTTGATGCAGATAGCGGTGTAGATATTTCCATGTTCAAACAGATAGCGGTGTAGATATTTCCATGTTCATGCAGATAGCCGTGCAGCTATTTCCATGTTTATACAGATAGCGGTGAAGATGTATGCATGTTTACACAGATAGCGGTGTAGATCTTTCCATGTTCATACAGATAGCGGTGTAGATATTCCCATGTTCATCCAGATGGCTGTGTGGATATATCCATGTTTATACAGATGGCGGTGAAGATATTTCCATGTTCAACAGATAGCGGTGTAGTTATTTCCCTTTGTAAAGAGATAGCTGTGTAGATATTTCCATGTATATGCATATAGCTGTGTAGATATTTCCATTTTCATGCAGATAGCGGTATAGATATTTCCATGTTCAAACAGATAGCGGTGTAGATATTTCCATGTTCATAGAGATACCGGTGTAGATATTTCCATGTTCATACAGATAGAGGGGTTATTTCCATGTTCTTACAGATAGCGGTGCTGATATTTCCATGTTTATACAGGTAGCGGTGTAGATATTTCCATGTTTATACAGATAGCAGTGTAGATATTTCCATGTTTATACAGATAGCGGTGTAGATATTTCCATGTTTTTACAGATAGCGGTGTAGATATCTCCATCTTAATACAGATGGCGGAGTAGATATTTATATGTTCATTCAGATGGCGGTGCAGATATTTCCATGTTCATACAGATGGCGGTGTAGATATTCCCATGTTCATACAGATAGCGGTGTAGTTATTTCCATGTGTAAAGAGATAGCTGTGTAGATATTTCCAAGTATTTGCAGATGTCTGTGTAGAGATTTCCATTTTCATGCTGATAGCGGTTTAGATATTTAAATGTTCAAACAGATAGCGGTGTAGATATTTCCACGTTCATACAGATAGCGGTGTAGATATTTCCAAGCTTATACAGACTGCGAAGATGCATGCATATTTACACAGACAGCGGTGTAGATATTTCCATGTTCATGCAGATAGCGGTGTAGATATTTCCATGTTCATCCAGATGGCTGTGAAGATATATCCATGTTCATACAGGTGGCGGTGTAGATATTTCCATCTTCATACAGATAGTGGTGTAGGTATTTCCATGTTCATACAGATAGCGGTGTAGATATTTCCATGTTCATAGAGAGAGCGGTGTAGATATTTCCATATTCATACAGATAGCGGTGCTGATATTTCCAGGTTTATACAGGTAGCGGTGTAGATATTTCCATGTTCATGCAGATAGCGGTGTAGATATTTCCATGTTCATCCAGATGGCTGTGTAGATATATCCATGTTCATACAGATGGCGGTGAAGATATTTCCATGGTCATAGAGATAGAGGGTCTGATATTTCCATGTTCATTCAGATAGCGGTGCTGATATTTCCATGTTTATGCAGGTAGCGATGTAGATATTTCCATGTTTATACAGGTAGCGGTGTAGATATTTCCATGTTTATACAGGTAGCGGTGTAGATATTTCCATGTTTATACAGACAGTGGTGTAGATATTTCTATCTTAATACAGATGGCCGTGTGGTTATTTATATGTACATACAGATGGCGGTGCAGATATTCCCATGTTCATACAGATGGCGGCGTAGATATTTCCATGTTCATACAGATAGCGGTGTAGTTATTTCCATGTGTAAAGAGATAGATGTGTAGGTATTTCCATGTATATGCAGATAGCTCTGTAGATATTTCCATTTTCATGCAGATAGCGGTTTAGATATTTCCATGGTCAAACAGATAGCGGTGTAGATATTTCCATGTTCATACAGATAGCGGTGTAGATATTTCCATGTTTATACAGATAGCGGTGATGATGTATGCATGTTTACACAGATAGCGGTGTAGATATTTCCATGTTCATACAGATCGCGGTGTAGATATTTCCATGTTCAAACCGATAGCGGTGTAGATATTTCCATGTTCATACAGATAGAGGTGTAGATATTTCCATGTTCATACAGATAGCGGTGTAGATATTTCCTTGTTCATACAGATAGCGGTGTAGATATTTTCATGTTCATACAGATAGCGGTGCTGATACTTCCATGTTTATACAGGCAGCGGTGAAGATATTTCGATGTTTATACAGATAGCGGTTTAGATATTTCCTTCTTAATACAGATGGCGGTGTAGATATTTATATGTTCATACAGATGGCGGTGCAGATACTTCCATGTTCATACAGATGGCGGTGTAGATATTTCCATGTTTATAGATATAGCGGTGTAGTTATTTCCATGTGTAAAGAGATAGCTGTGTAGATATTTCCATGTATATGCAGATAGCTGTGTAGATATTTCCACTTTCATGCAGATAGCGGTGTAGATATTTACATGTTGAAACAGATAGCGGTGTAGATATTTCCATGTTCATCCAGTTGTCTGTGTAGATATATCCATGTTCACAGAGATAGAGGTGTAGATATTTCCATGTTCATACAGGTAGTGGTGTAGATATTTCCATGTTCATACAGATAGCGGTGTAGATATTTCCATGTTCATACAGATAGCGGTGTAGAGATTTCCATGTTCATAGAGATAGTGGTGTAGGTATTTCCATGTTCATACAGATAGCGGTGCTGATATTTAAATGTTTATACAGATAGCGGTGTAGATATTTCCAAGTTTATACAGATAGCGGTGTAGATATCTCCATCTTATTATAGATGGCGGTGTAGATATTTATATGTTCATACAGATGGCGGTGCAGATATTTCCATGTTCATACAGATGGTGGAGTAGATATTTCCATGTTCATACAGATAGCGGTGTAGATATTTCCATGTTCATACAGATAGTGGTGTAGATATTTCCATGTTTATACAGGTAGCGGTGTAGATATTTCCAAGTTTATACAGATAGCGGTGTAGATATCTCCATCTTATTATAGATGGCGGTGTAGATATTTATATGTTCATACAGATGGCGGTACAGATATTTCCATGTTCATACAGATGGTGGAGTAGATATTTCCATGTTCATACAGATAGCGGTGTAGATATTTCCTTGTTCATACAGATAACGGTGCTGATATTTCCATGTTTATACAGGTAGGGGTGTAGATATTTCCATGTTTATACAGATAGCAGTGTAGATATTTCCATGTTTATACATATAGCGGTGTAGATATTTCCAAGTTTATACAGATAGCGGTGTAGATATCTCCATCTTAATATAGATGGGGGTGTAGATATTTATATCTTCATACAGATGGCGGTGCAGATATTTATATGTTCATACAGATGGCGGTGTAGATATTTGCATGTTTATAGAGATAGCGCTGTAGTTATTTCCATGTGTAAAGAGATAGCTTTGTAGATATTTCCATGTATATGCAGATTGCTGTGTAGATAGTTCCATTTTCATGCAGATAGCGGTGTAGATATTTCCATGTTCATGCAGATAGCAGTGTAGATATTTCCATGTTTATACAGATAGCGGTGAAGATGTATGCATGTTTACACAGATAGAGGTGTATATATTTCCATGTTCATACAGATAGCGGTGTAGATATTTCCATGCTCTTCCAGATGGCTGTGTAGATATATCCATGTTCATACAGATGGCGGTGAAGATATTTCCATGTTCATACAGATAGCGGTGTAGTTATTTCCATGTGTAAAGAGATAGCTGTGTAGATATTTCCATGTATATGCAGATAGCTTTGTAGATATTTCCATTTTCATGCAGATAGCGGTTTAGATATTTCCATGTTCAAACAGATAGCGGTGTAGATATTTCCATGTTCATAGAGATTGCGGTGCAGATATTTCCATGTCCATACAGATAGCGGTGTAGATATTTCCATGTTCATCCAGATGGCTGTGTAGATATATCCATGTTCATGCAGATAGCAGTGTAGATATTTCCATGTTTATACAGATAGCGGTGAAGATGTATGCATGTTTACAAAGATAGCATTGTAGATATTTCCATGTTCATTCAGATTGCGGTGTAGATATTTCCATGCTCATCCAGATGGCTGTGTAGATGTATCCATGTTCATACAGATGGCGGTGAAGATATTTCCATGTTCATACAGATAGCGGTGTAGTTATTTCCATGTGTAAAGAGATAGCTGTGTAGATATTTCCATGTATATGCAGATAGCTGTGTAGATATTTCCATTTTCATGCAGATAGCGGTTTAGATATTTCCATGTTCAAACAGATAGCGGAATAGATATTTCCATGTTCATAGAGATAGCGGTGTAGATATTTCCATGTTCATACTGATAGCGGTGTAGATATTTCCATGTTTATACAGATAGCGGTGTAGATATTTCCATGTTTATACAGATAGCGGTGTAGATATCTCCTTCTTAATACAGATGGCGGAGTAGATATTTATATGTACATACAGATGGCGGTGCAGATATTTCCATGTTCATACAGATAGCGGTGCAGATATTTCCATGTTCATACTGATAGCGGTGCTGATATTTCCATGTTCATACAGATAGCGGTGTAGATATTTCCATGTTTATACAGATAGCGGTGTAGATATTTCCATGTTTATACAGATAGCGGTGTAGATATCTCCTTCTTAATACAGATGGCGGAGTAGATATTTATATGTACATACAGATGGCGGTGCAGATATTTCCATGTTCATACAGATAGCGGTGTAGCTATTTCCATGTTCATACCAATAGCGGCGTAGATATTTCCATGTTCATCCAGATGGCTGTGTAGACATATCCATGTTCATACAGATGGCGGTGAAGATAATTCCATGTTCATACAGATAGCGGTGTAGATATTTCCATGTTCATACAGAGTGTGGTGTAGATATTTCCATATTCATACAGATAGAGGGGCTGATATTTCCATGTTCATACAGATAGCGGTGCTGATATTTCCATGTTTTTACAGGTAGCGGTGTAGATATTTCCATGTTTATACAGAAAGCGGTGTAGATATTTCCATGTTTATACAGATAGCGGTGTAGATATTTCCATGTTTATACAGATAGCGATGTAGATATCTCCATCTTAATACAGATGGCGGTGTAGATATTTATATGTTCATACAGATGGCCGTGCAGATATTTCCATGTTCATACAGATAGCGGTGTAGTTATTTCCATGTGTAAAGATATAGCTGTGTAGATACTTCCATGTATATGCAGATAGTTGTGTAGATACTTCCATTTTCATGCAGATAGCGGTTTAGATATTTCCATGTTCAAACAGATAGCGGTGTAGATATTTCCATGTTCATACAGATAGCGGTGTAGATATTTCCATGTTTATACAGATAGCGGTGAAGATGTATGCATGTTTACACAGATAGCGGTGTAGATATTTCCGTGTTCATACAGATAGCGGTGTAGATATTTCCATGTTCATACAGATAGCGTTGTAGATATTTCCATGCTAATACAGATAGCGGTGAAGATGTATGCATGTTTACACAGATAGCGGTGTAGATATTTCCATGTTCATACAGATAGCGGTGTAGATATTTCCATGTTCATACAGATAGTGGTGTAGATATTTCCATCTTAATATAGACGGGGGTGTAGATATTTATATCTTCATACAGATGGCGGTGCAGATATTTATATGTTCATACAGATGGCGGTGTAGATATTTCCATGTTTATACAGATAGCGGTGTAGCTATTTCCATGTTCATACAGATAGCGGTGTAGATATTTCCATGTTCATCCAGATGGCTGTGTAGATATATCCATGTTCATACAGATGGCGGTGAAGATATCTCCATGTTCATACAGATAGCGGTGTAGATATTTCCATGTTCATACAGATAGCGGTGTAGATATTTCCATGTTCATACAGATAGAGGGGCTGAGATTTCCATGTTCATACAGATAGCGGTGCTGATATTTCCATGTTTCTACAGGTAGCGGGGTAGATATTTCCATGTTTATACAGATAGCGGAGTAGATATTTCCATGTTTATACAGATAGCGGTGTAGATATTTCCATGTTTATACAGATAACGGTGTAGATATCTCCATCTTAATACAGATGGCCATGTAGATATTTATATGTTCATACAGATGTCGTTGCAGATATTTCCATGTTCATACAGATGGCGGTGTAGATATTTCCATGTTCATACAGATAGCGGTGTAGATATTTCCATGTGTAAAGAGATAGCTGTGTAGATATTTCCATGTATATGGAGATAGCTCTGTAGATATTTCCATTTTCATGCAGATAGCGGTGTAGATATTTCCATGTTCAAACAGATAGCGGTGTAGATATTTCCATGTTCATACAGATAGCGGTGTAGATATTTCCATGTTTATACAGAGTGCGGTGAAGATGTATGCATATTTACACAGATAGCGGTGTAGATATTTCCATGTTCATACAGATAGCGTTGTAGATATTTCCATGTTCATCCAGATGGCTGTTTAGATATATCCATGTTCATACAGATAGCGGTGTAGATATTTCCATGTTCATACAGGTAGTGGTGTAGATATTTCCATGTTCATACAGATAGCGGTGTAGCCATTTCCATGTTCATACAGATAGCGGTTTAGATATTTCCATGTTCATACAGATAGCGGTGTAGATATTTCCATGTTCATACAGATAACGGTGCTGATATTTCCATGTTTATACAGGTAGCGGTGTAGATATTTCCATGTTTATACAGATAGCGGCGTAGATATTTCCATGTTTATACATATAGCGGTGTAGATATTTCCAAGTTTATGCAGATAGCGGTGTAGATATCTCCATCTTAATATAGATGGGGGTGTAGATATTTATATCTTCATACAGATGGCGGTGCAGATATTTCCATGTTCATACAGATGGCGGTGTAGATATTTGCATGTTTATAGAGATAGCGCTGTAGTTATTTCCATGTGTAAAGAGATAGCTTTGTAGATATTTCCATATATATGCAGATCGCTGTGTAGATATTTCCATTTTCATGCAGATAGCGGTGTAGATATTTCCATGTTCAGATAGCGGTGTAGATATTTCCTTGTTCATGCAGATAGCAGTGTAGGTATTTCCATGTTTATACAGATAGCTGTGAAGATGTATGCATGTTTACACAGATAGCGGTGTAGATATTTCCATGTTCATACAGAAAGCGGTGTAGATATTTCCATGCTCATCCAGATGGCTGTGTAGATATATCCATGTTCATACAGATGGCGGTGAAGGTATTTCCACGTTCTTAGAGATTGCGGTGTAGTTATTTCCATGTGTAAAGAGATATCTGTGTAGATATTTCCATGTATATGCAGATAGCTGTGTAGATATTTCCATTTTCATGCAGATAGCGGTTTAGATATTTCCATGTTCAAACAGATAGCGGTGTAGATATTTCCATGTTCATAGAGATAGCGGTGTAGATATTTCCATGTTCATACAGATAGCGGTGTAGATATTTCCAGGTTCATACAGATGGCTGTGTAGATATATCCATGTTCATACTGATGGCGGTGAAGATATTTCCATGTTCATACAGATAGCGGTGTAGATATTTCCATGTTCATACAGATAGCGGTGTAGATATTTCCATGTTCATACTGATAGTGGTGCTGATATTTCCATGTTTATACAGATAGCGGTGTAGATATTTCCATGTTTATACAGATAGCGGTGTAGATATTTCCATGTTTATACATATAGCGGTGTAGATATCTACTTCTTAATACAGATGGCGGAGTAGATATTTATATGTACATACAGATGGCGGTGCAGATATTTCCATGTGCATACAGATAGCGGTGTAGCTATTTCCATGTTCATACCGATAGCGGCGTAGATATTTCCATGTTCATCCAGATGGCTGTGTAGACATATCTATGTTCATACAGATGGCGGTGAAGATATTTCCATGTTAATACACATAGCGGTGTAGATATTTCCTTGTTCAAACAGAGTGTGGTGTAGATATTTCCATATTCATACAGATAGAGGGGCTGATATTTCCATGTTGATACAGATAGCGGTGCTGATATTTCCATGTTTTTACAGGTAGCGGAGTAGATATTTCCATGTTTATACAGATAGCGGTGTAGGTATTTCCATGTTTATACAGATTGCGGTGAAGATGTATGCATATTTACACAGATAGCGGTGTAGATATTTCCATGTTCATACAGATAGCGGTGTAGATATTTCCATGTTCATCCTGATGGCTGTGAAGATATATCCATGTTAATACAGATAGCTGTGTAGATATTTCCATGTTCATACAGGTAGTGGTGTAGATATTTCCATGTTCATACAGATAGCGGTGTAGCTATTTCCATGTTCATACAGATAGCGGTGTAGATAATTCCATCTTCATAGAGATAGCGGTGTAGGTACTTCCATGTTCATACAGATAACGGTGCTGACATTTCCATGTTTATACAGGTAGCGGTGTAGATATTTCCATGTTTATACAGATAGCGGTGTAGATATTTCCATGTTTATACAGATAACGGTGTAGATATCTCCATCTTAATACAGATGGCCATGTAGATATTTATATGTTCATACAGATGTCGTTGCAGATATTTCCATGTTCATACAGATGGCGGTGTAGATATTTCCATGTTCATACAGATAGCGGTGTAGATATTTCCATGTGTAAAGAGATAGCTGTGTAGATATTTCCATGTATATGGAGATAGCTCTGTAGATATTTCCATTTTCATGCAGATAGCGGTGTAGATATTTCCATGTTCAAACAGATAGCGGTGTAGATATTTCCATGTTCATACAGATAGCGGTGTAGATATTTCCATGTTTATACAGAGTGCGGTGAAGATGTATGCATATTTACACAGATAGCGGTGTAGATATTTCCATGTTCATACAGATAGCGTTGTAGATATTTCCATGTTCATCCAGATGGCTGTTTAGATATATCCATGTTCATACAGATAGCGGTGTAGATATTTCCATGTTCATACAGGTAGTGGTGTAGATATTTCCATGTTCATACAGATAGCGGTGTAGCCATTTCCATGTTCATACAGATAGCGGTTTAGATATTTCCATGTTCATACAGATAGCGGTGTAGATATTTCCATGTTCATACAGATAACGGTGCTGATATTTCCATGTTTATACAGGTAGCGGTGTAGATATTTCCATGTTTATACAGATAGCGGCGTAGATATTTCCATGTTTATACATATAGCGGTGTAGATATTTCCAAGTTTATGCAGATAGCGGTGTAGATATCTCCATCTTAATATAGATGGGGGTGTAGATATTTATATCTTCATACAGATGGCGGTGCAGATATTTCCATGTTCATACAGATGGCGGTGTAGATATTTGCATGTTTATAGAGATAGCGCTGTAGTTATTTCCATGTGTAAAGAGATAGCTTTGTAGATATTTCCATATATATGCAGATCGCTGTGTAGATATTTCCATTTTCATGCAGATAGCGGTGTAGATATTTCCATGTTCAGATAGCGGTGTAGATATTTCCTTGTTCATGCAGATAGCAGTGTAGGTATTTCCATGTTTATACAGATAGCTGTGAAGATGTATGCATGTTTACACAGATAGCGGTGTAGATATTTCCATGTTCATACAGAAAGCGGTGTAGATATTTCCATGCTCATCCAGATGGCTGTGTAGATATATCCATGTTCATACAGATGGCGGTGAAGGTATTTCCACGTTCTTAGAGATTGCGGTGTAGTTATTTCCATGTGTAAAGAGATATCTGTGTAGATATTTCCATGTATATGCAGATAGCTGTGTAGATATTTCCATTTTCATGCAGATAGCGGTTTAGATATTTCCATGTTCAAACAGATAGCGGTGTAGATATTTCCATGTTCATAGAGATAGCGGTGTAGATATTTCCATGTTCATACAGATAGCGGTGTAGATATTTCCAGGTTCATACAGATGGCTGTGTAGATATATCCATGTTCATACTGATGGCGGTGAAGATATTTCCATGTTCATACAGATAGCGGTGTAGATATTTCCATGTTCATACAGATAGCGGTGTAGATATTTCCATGTTCATACTGATAGTGGTGCTGATATTTCCATGTTTATACAGATAGCGGTGTAGATATTTCCATGTTTATACAGATAGCGGTGTAGATATTTCCATGTTTATACATATAGCGGTGTAGATATCTACTTCTTAATACAGATGGCGGAGTAGATATTTATATGTACATACAGATGGCGGTGCAGATATTTCCATGTGCATACAGATAGCGGTGTAGCTATTTCCATGTTCATACCGATAGCGGCGTAGATATTTCCATGTTCATCCAGATGGCTGTGTAGACATATCCATGTTCATACAGATGGCGGTGAAGATATTTCCATGTTAATACACATAGCGGTGTAGATATTTCCTTGTTCAAACAGAGTGTGGTGTAGATATTTCCATATTCATACAGATAGAGGGGCTGATATTTCCATGTTGATACAGATAGCGGTGCTGATATTTCCATGTTTTTACAGGTAGCGGAGTAGATATTTCCATGTTTATACAGATAGCGGTGTAGGTATTTCCATGTTTATACAGATTGCGGTGAAGATGTATGCATATTTACACAGATAGCGGTGTAGATATTTCCATGTTCATACAGATAGCGGTGTAGATATTTCCATGTTCATCCTGATGGCTGTGAAGATATATCCATGTCAATACAGATAGCTGTGTAGATATTTCCATGTTCATACAGGTAGTGGTGTAGATATTTCCATGTTCATACAGATAGCGGTGTAGCTATTTCCATGTTCATACAGATAGCGGTGTAGATAATTCCATCTTCATAGAGATAGCGGTGTAGGTACTTCCATGTTCATACAGATAACGGTGCTGACATTTCCATGTTTATACAGGTAGCGGTGTAGATATTTCCATGTTTATACAGATAGCGGTGTAGATATTTCCATGTTTATACATATAGCAGTGTAGATATTTCCAAGTTTATGCAGATAGCGGTGTAGATATCTCCATCTTAATATAGATGGGGGTGTAGGTATTTATATCTTCATACAGATGGCGGTGCAGATATTTCCATGTTCATACAGATGGCGGTGTAGATATTTGCATGTTTATAGAGATAGCGCTGTAGTTATTTCCATTTGTAAAGAGATAGCTTTGTAGATATTTCCATGTATATGCAGATCGCTGTGTAGATATTTAAATTTTCATGCAGATAGCGGTGTAGATATATCCATGTTCAAACAGATAGCGGTGTAGATATTTCCATGTTCATGCAGATAGCAGTGTAGATATTTCCATGTTTATACAGATAGTGGTGAAGATGTATGCATGTTTACACAGATAGCGGTGTATATATTTCCATGTTCATACAGATAGCGGTGTAGATATTTCCATGCTCATCCAGATGTCTGTGTAGATGTATCCATGTTCATACAGATGGCGGTGTAGATATTTGCATGTTTATAGAGATGGCACTGTAGTTATTTCCATGTGTAAAGAGATATCTGTGTAGATATTTCCATGTATATGCAGATAGCTGTGTAGATATTTCCATTTTCATGCAGATAGCGGTTTAGATATTTCCATGTTCAAACAGATAGCGGTGTAGATATTTCCATGTTCATAGAGATAGCGGTGTAGATATTTCCATGTTCATACAGATAGCGGTGTAGATATTTCCAGGTTCATACAGATGGCTGTGTAGATATATCCATGTTCACACTGATGGCGGTGAAGATATTTCCATGTTCATACAGATAGCGGTGTAGATATTTCCATGTTCATACAGATAGCGGTGTAGATATTTCCATGTTCATACTGATAGTGGTGCTGATATTTCCATGTTTATACAGATAGCGGTGTAGATATTTCCATGTTTATACAGATAGCGGTGTAGATATTTCCATGTTTATACATATAGCGGTGTAGATATCTACTTCTTAATACAGATGGCGGAGTAGATATTTATATGTACATACAGATGGCGGTGCAGATATTTCCATGTGCATACAGATAGCGGTGTAGCTATTTCCATGTTCATACCGATAGCGGCGTAGATATTTCCATGTTCATCCAGATGGCTGTGTAGACATATCCATGTTCATACAGATGGCGGTGAAGATATTTCCATGTTCATACACATAGCGGTGTAGATATTTCCTTGTTCAAACAGAGTGTGGTGTAGATATTTCCATATTCATACAGATAGAGGGGCTGATATTTCCATGTTGATACAGATAGCGGTGCTGATATTTCCATGTTTTTACAGGTAGCGGAGTAGATATTTCCATGTTTATACAGATAGCGGTGTAGGTATTTCCATGTTTATACAGATTGCGGTGAAGATGTATGCATATTTACACAGATAGCGGTGTAGATATTTCCATGTTCATACAGATAGCGGTGTAGATATTTCCATGTTCATCCTGATGGCTGTGAAGATATATCCATGTTAATACAGATAGCTGTGTAGATATTTCCATGTTCATACAGGTAGTGGTGTAGATATTTCCATGTTCATACAGATAGCGGTGTAGCTATTTCCATGTTCATACAGATAGCGGTGTAGATAATTCCATCTTCATAGAGATAGCGGTGTAGGTACTTCCATGTTCATACAGATAACGGTGCTGACATTTCCATGTTTATACAGGTAGCGGTGTAGATATTTCCATGTTTATACAGATAGCGGTGTAGATATTTCCATGTTTATACATATAGCAGTGTAGATATTTCCAAGTTTATGCAGATAGCGGTGTAGATATCTCCATCTTAATATAGATGGGGGTGTAGGTATTTATATCTTCATACAGATGGCGGTGCAGATATTTCCATGTTCATACAGATGGCGGTGTAGATATTTGCATGTTTATAGAGATAGCGCTGTAGTTATTTCCATTTGTAAAGAGATAGCTTTGTAGATATTTCCATGTATATGCAGATCGCTGTGTAGATATTTAAATTTTCATGCAGATAGCGGTGTAGATATATCCATGTTCAAACAGATAGCGGTGTAGATATTTCCATGTTCATGCAGATAGCAGTGTAGATATTTCCATGTTTATACAGATAGTGGTGAAGATGTATGCATGTTTACACAGATAGCGGTGTATATATTTCCATGTTCATACAGATAGCGGTGTAGATATTTCCATGCTCATCCAGATGTCTGTGTAGATGTATCCATGTTCATACAGATGGCGGTGTAGATATTTGCATGTTTATAGAGATGGCACTGTAGTTATTTCCATGTGTAAAGAGATAGCTTTGTAGATATTTCCATGTATATGCAGATCGCTGTGTAGATATTTAAATTTTCATGCAGATAGCGGTGTAGATATTTCCATGTTCAAACAGATAGCGGTGTAGATATTTCCATGTTCATACAGATAGAGGGGCTGATATTTCCATGTTCATACAGATAGCGGTGCTGATATTTCCATGTTTCTAAAGGTAGCGGGGTAGATATTTCCATGTTTATACAGATAGCGGTGTAGATATTTCCATGTTTATACAGATAGCGGTGTAGATATTTCCATGTTTATACAGAGAACGGTGTAGATATCTCCATCTTAATACAGATGGCCATGTAAATATTTATATGTTCATACAGATGTCGTTGCAGATATTTCCATGTTCATACAGATGGCGGTGTAGATATTTCCATGTTCATACAGATAGCGGTGTAGATATTTCCATGTGTAAAGAGATAGCTGTGTAGATATTTCCATGTATATGGAGATAGCTCTGTAGATATTTCCATTTTCATGCAGATAGCGGTGTAGATATTTCCATGTTCAAAGAGATAGCGGTGTAGATATTTCCATGTTCATACAGATAGCGGTGTAGATATTTCCATGTTCATACAGAGTGTGGTGAAGATGTATGCATATTTACACAGATAGCGGTGTAGATATTTCCATGTTCATACAGATAGCGTTGTAGATATTTCCATGTTCATCCAGATGGCTGTGTAGATATATCCATGTTCATACAGATAGCGGTGTAGATATTTCCATGTTCATACAGGTAGTGGTGTAGATATTTCCATGTTCATACAGATAGCGGTGTAGCCCTTTCCATGTTCATACAGATAGCGGTTTAGATATTTCCATGTTCATACAGATAGCGGTGTAGATATTTCCATGTTCATACAGATAACGGTGCTGATATTTCCATGTTTATACAGGTAGCGGTGTAGATATTTCCATGTTTATACAGATAGCGGTGTAGATATTTCCATGTTTATACATATAGCGGTGTAGATATTTCCAAGTTTATGCAGATAGCGGTGTAGATATCACCATCTTAATATAGATGGGGGTGTAGATATTTATATCTTCATACAGATGGCGGTGCAGATATTTCCATGTTCATACAGATGGCGGTGTAGATATTTGCATGTTTATAGAGATAGCGCTGTAGTTATTTCCATGTGTAAAGAGATAGCTTTGTAGATATTTCCATGTATATGCAGATCGCTGTGTAGATATTTCCATTTTCATGCAGATAGCGGTGTAGATATTTCCATGTTCAGATAGCGGTGTAGATATTTCCATGTTCATGCAGATAGCAGTGTAGGTATTTCCATGTTTATACAGATATCTGTGAAGATGTATGCATGTTTACACAGATAGCGGTGTCGATATTTCCATGTTCATACAGAAAGCGGTGTAGATATTTCCATGCTCATCCAGATGGCTGTGTAGATATATCCATGTTCATACAGATGGCGGTGAAGGTATTTCCACGTTCTTAGAGATTGCGGTGTAGTTATTTCCATGTGTAAAGAGATATCTGTGTAGATATTTCCATGTATATGCAGATAGCTGTGTAGATATTTCCATTTTCATGCAGATAGCGGTTTAGATATTTCCATGTTCAAACAGATAGCGGTGTAGATATTTCCATGTTCATAGAGATAGCGGTGTAGATATTTCCATGTTCATACAGATAGCGGTGTAGATATTTCCAGGTTCATACAGATGGCTGTGTAGATATATCCATGTTCACACTGATGGCGGTGAAGATATTTCCATGTTCATACAGATAGCGGTGTAGATATTTCCATGTTCATACAGATAGCGGTGTAGATATTTCCATGTTCATACTGATAGTGGTGCTGATATTTCCATGTTTATACAGATAGCGGTGTAGATATTTCCATGTTTATACAGATAGCGGTGTAGATATTTCCATGTTTATACATATAGCGGTGTAGATATCTACTTCTTAATACAGATGGCGGAGTAGATATTTATATGTACATACAGATGGCGGTGCAGATATTTCCATGTGCATACAGATAGCGGTGTAGCTATTTCCATGTTCATACCGATAGCGGCGTAGATATTTCCATGTTCATCCAGATGGCTGTGTAGACATATCCATGTTCATACAGATGGCGGTGAAGATATTTCCATGTTCATACACATAGCGGTGTAGATATTTCCTTGTTCAAACAGAGTGTGGTGTAGATATTTCCATATTCATACAGATAGAGGGGCTGATATTTCCAGGTTGATACAGATAGCGGTGCTGATATTTCCATGTTTTTACAGGTAGCGGAGTAGATATTTCCATGTTTATACAGATAGCGGTGTATGTATTTCCATGTTTATACAGATTGCGGTGAAGATGTATGCATATTTACACAGATAGCGGTGTAGATATTTCCATGTTCATACAGATAGCGGTGTAGATATTTCCATGTTCATCCTGATGGCTGTGTAGATATATCCATGTTAATACAGATAGCTGTGTAGATATTTCCATGTTCATACAGGTAGTGGTGTAGATATTTCCATGTTCATACAGATAGCGGTGTAGCTATTTCCATGTTCATACAGATAGCGGTGTAGATAATTCCATCTTCATAGAGATAGCGGTGTACGTACTTCCATGTTCATACAGATAACGGTGCTGATATTTCCATGTTTATACAGGTAGCGGTGTAGATATTTCCATGTTTATACAGATAGCGGTGTAGATATTTCCATGTTTATACATATAGCAGTGTAGATATTTCCAAGTTTATGCAGATAGCGGTGTAGATATCTCCATCTTAATATAGATGGGGGTGTAGGTATTTATATCTTCATACAGATGGCGGTGCAGATATTTCCATGTTCATACAGATGGCGGTGTAGATATTTGCATGTTTATAGAGATAGCGCTGTAGTTATTTCCATTTGTAAAGAGATAGCTTTGTAGATATTTCCATGTATATGCAGATCGCTGTGTAGATATTTAAATTTTCATGCAGATAGCGGTGTAGATATATCCATGTTCAAACAGATAGCGGTGTAGACATTTCCATGTTCATGCAGATAGCAGTGTATATATTTCCATGTTTATACAGATAGTGGTGAAGATGTATGCATGTTTACACAGATAGCGGTGTATATATTTCCATGTTCATACAGATAGCGGTGTAGATATTTCCATGCTCATCCAGATGTCTGTGTAGATGTATCCATGTTCATACAGATGGCGGTGTAGATATTTGCATGTTTATAGAGATGGCACTGTAGTTATTTCCATGTGTAAAGAGATAGCTTTGTAGATATTTCCATGTATATGCAGATCGCTGTGTAGATATTTAAATTTTCATGCAGATAGCGGTGTAGATATTTCCATGTTCAAACAGATAGCGGTGTAGATATTTCCATGTTCATACAGATAGAGGGGCTGATATTTCCATGTTCATACAGATAGCGGTGCTGATATTTCCATGTTTCTACAGGTAGCGGGGTTGATATTTCCATGTTTATACAGATAGCGGTGTAGATATTTCCATGTTTATACAGATAGCGGTGTAGATATTTCCATGTTTATACAGAGAACGGTGTAGATATCTCCATCTTAATACAGATGGCCATGTAAATATTTATATGTTCATACAGATGTCGTTGCAGATATTTCCATGTTCATACAGATGGCGGTGTAGATATTTCCATGTTCATACAGATAGCGGTGTAGATATTTCCATGTGTAAAGAGATAGCTGTGTATATATTTCCATGTATATGGAGATAGCTCTGTAGATATTTCCATTTTCATGCAGATAGCGGTGTAGATATTTCCATGTTCAAACAGATAGCGGTGTAGATATTTCCATGTTCATACAGATAGCGGTGTAGATATTTCCATGTTCATACAGAGTGTGGTGAAGATGTATGCATATTTACACAGATAGCGGTGTAGATATTTCCATGTTCATACAGATAGCGTTGTAGATATTTCCATGTTCATCCAGATGGCTGTGTAGATATATCCATGTTCATACAGATAGCGGTGTAGATATTTCCATCTTCATAGAGATAGCGGTGTAGGTACTTCCATGTTCATACAGATAACGGTGCTGATATATCCATGTTTATACAGGTAGCAGTGTAGATATTTCCATGTTTATACAGATAGCGGTGTAGATATTTCCATGTTTATACATATAGCAGTGTAGATATTTCCAAGTTTATGCAGATAGCGGTGTAGATATCTCCATCTTAATATAGATGGGGGTGTAGGTATTTATATCTTCATACAGATGGCGGTGCAGATATTTCCATGTTCATACAGATGGCGGTGTAGATATTTGCATGTTTATAGAGATAGTTCTGTAGTTATTTCCAATTGTAAAGAGATAGCTTTGTAGATATTTCCATGTATATGCAGATCGCTGTGTAGATATTTAAATTTTCATGCAGATAGCGGTGTAGATATATCCATGTTCAAACAGATAGCGGTGTAGATATTTCCATGTTCATGCAGATAGCAGTGTAGATATTTCCATGTTTATACAGATAGTGGTGAAGATGTATGCATGTTTACACAGATAGCGGTGTAGATATTTCCATGTTCATACAGATAGCGGTGTAGATATTTCCATGCTCATCCAGATGTCTGTGTAGATGTATCCATGTTCATACAGATGGCGGTGTAGATATTTGCATGTTTATAGAGATAGCACTGTAGTTATTTCCATGTGTAAAGAGATAGCTTTGTAGATATTTCCATGTATATGCATATCGCTGTGTAGATATTTAAATTTTCATGCAGATAGCGGTGTAGATATTTCCATGTTCAAACAGATAGCGGTGTAGATATTTCCATGTTCATGCAGATAGCAGTGTAGATATTTCCATGTTTATACAGATAGCGGTGAAGATGTATGCATGTTTACACAGATAGCGGTGTAGATATTTCCACGTTGATACAGATAGCGGTGTAGATATTTCCTTGTTTATTCAGATAGCGGTGAATATGTATGCATGTTTACACAGATAGTGGTGTAGATATTTCCATCTTCATACAGATAGCGGTGTATATATTTCCATGTTCATACAGATAGCGGTGTAGATATTTCCTTGTTTATACAGATAGCGGTGAAGATGTATGCATGTTTACACAGATAGAGGTGTAGATATTTCCATGTTCATACATATAGCGGTGTAGATATTTCCATGTTCATACAGATAGCGGTGTAGATATTTCCATGTTTATACAGATAGCGGTGAAGATGTATGCATGTTCATACAGATAGCGGTGTAGATATTTCCATGTTCATACAGATAGCGGTGTAGATATTTCCATGTTCATACAGATAGCGGTGTAGGTATTTCCATGTTCATACAGATAGCGGTGTAGATATTTCCATGTTCATACAGATAGCGGTGTAGATATTTCCATGTTCATACAGATAGCGGTGAAGATATTTCCATGTTCATACTGATAGCGGTGCTGATATTTCCATGTTTATACAGATAGCGGTGTAGATATTTCCCTGTTTAAACAGATAGCGGTGTAGATATTTCCATGTTTATACAGATAGCGGTGTAGCTATTTCCATGTTCATACAGATAGCGGTGTATGTATTTCCATGTTCATACAGATAGCGGTGTAGATAATTCCATGTTCATACAGATAGCGTTGTATGTATTTCCATGTTCATACAGATAGTGGTGTAGATATTTCCATGTTTATACAGATAGCGGTGTCGATATTTCCATGTTCATACAGATGGCAGCGTAAATATTTCCATGTTCATACAGATAGCGGTGTAGTTATTTCCATGTGTAAAGAGATTGCTGTTTAGATATTTCCATGTTTATGCAGATAGCTGTGTTGATCTTTCCATTTTCATGCAGATAGCGTTGTAGATATTTCCATGTTCAAACAGATAGCGGTGAAGATATATCCATGTTCATACAGATAGCGGTGTAGATATTTCCATGTTCATTCAGATAGTGGTGTAGATATTTCCATCTTCATAGAGATAGCGGTGTAGATATTTCCATGTTCATACAGATAGCGGTGCTGATATTTCCATGTTTATACAGGTAGCGGTGTAGATATTTCCATGTTTATATAGATAGCGGTGAAGATGTATGCATGTTTACACAGATAGCGGAGTATATATCTCCATGTTCATACAGATTGCGGTGTAGATATTTCCATGTTCATCCAGATGGCTGTGTAGACATATCCATGTTCATGCAGATGGCGGTGAAGATATTTCCATGTTCATACAGATGTTCGTGCAGATATTTCCATGTTCATACAGATGGCGGTGTAGATATTTCCATGTTCATACAGATAGCGGTGTAGTTATTTCCATGTTTAAAGAGATAGCTGTGTAGATATTTCCATGTATATGCAGATAGCTGTGTAGATATTTCCATTTTCATGCAGATAGAGGTTTAGATATTTACATGGTCAAACAGATAGCGGTGTAGATATTTCCATGTTCATACAGATAGCGGTGTAGATATATCCATGTTTATACAGATAGCAGTGAAGATGTATGCATGTTTACACAGATAGCGGTGTAGATATTTCCATGTTCATACAGATAGCGGTGTAGATATTTCCATATTCATCCAGATGGCTGTGTAGATATATCCATGTTCATACAGATAGTGGTGTACATATTTCCATGTTCGTACAGATAGTGCTGTAGATATTTCCATGTTCATACAGATAGCGGTGCAGCTATTTCCATGTTCATACAGATACCGGTTTAGATATTTCCATGTTCGTACAGATAGCGGTGTAGATATTTCCACGTTTATACAGGTAGCGGTGTAGATATCTCCATCTTAATAGAGATGGCGGTGTAGATATTTATAAGTTCATACAGATGGCGGTGCAGATATTTCCATGTTCATACAGATGGCTGTGTAGATATTTTCATGTTTATAGAGATAGTGGTGTAGTTATTTCCATGTGTAAAGAGATAGCTTTGTAGATATTTCCATGTGTATGCAGATAGCTGTGTAGATATTTACATTTTCATGCAGATAGCGGTGCAGATATTTCCATGTTCATTCAGATAGCGGTGTAGATATTTCCATGTTTATACAGATAGCGGGGAAGATGTATGCATGTTTACACTGATAGCGGTGTAGATATTTCCATGTTCATACAGATGGCGGTGTCGATATTTCCATGTTTTTACAGATAGCAGTGTAGATATTTCCATCTTTATACACATAACGGTGTAGATATTTCGATGTTTATACAGATGGCTGTGTAGATATTTCCATACCCATACAGATGGCGGTGTAGATATTTCCATGTTTATAGATATAGCGGTGTAGGTATTTCCATGTTTACACAGACAGCGGTGTAGATATTTCCATGTTTACCCAGATAGCGGTGTAGATATTTCCATGTTTATAGAGATAGCGGTGTAGATATTTCCATGTTTATAGAGATATCAGTGTAGATATTTCCAGGTTTATACAGAGAGTAGTGTAGATATTTCCATGTTTTTATAGATGGCTGTGTGGATATTTCCATGTTTATAGAGATAGCGGTGTAGATATCTCCATGTTTACACAGATAGCGGTGTAGATATTTCCATGTTTACACAGATAGCGGTGTAGACATTTCCATGTTCATACAGATTGCGGTGTAGATAATTCCATGTGTATACAGATAACGGTGTAGATATTTACATATTCCTACAGAGGGCTGTGTAGATATTTCCATGTTTGTACAGATAGCGGTGTAGATATTTCCATGTTTACACAGATAGTGGTGTAGATATTTCCATGTTTACACAGATAGCGGTGTAGATATTTCCATGTTTATACAGATAGCGGTGTAGATATTTCCATGTCTATACAGATAGCGGTGTGGATATTTCCATGTTTATACAGATAGCGGTGTAGATATTTCCATGGTTATAGAGATAGCGGTGTAGATATTTCCATGTTTATACAGATAGCAGTGTAGATAATTCCATGTGTACACAGATAACGGTGTAGATATTTACATATTCCTACAAGTGGCTGTGTAGATATTTCCATGTTTATACAGATAGCAGTGTAGATATTTCCATGTTTACGGAGATAGCGGTGTAGATATTTCCATGTTCCTACAATTGGTGGTGTAGATATTTCCATGTTTACTCAGATAGCGGTGTAGACATTTCCATGTTTTCACAGATAGCGGTGTAGACATTTCCATGTTTACACAGATAGCCGTGTAGATGTTTCCATGTTTATACAGATAGTGGTGTTGATATTTCCATGTTAATAGAGTTGGCGGTGTAGATATTTCCATGTTTATATAGTTGGCAGCGGAGGTATTTCCATGTTCATACTGATGGCGGTGAAGATATTTCCATGTTTATACACATAACGGTGTAGATATTTCCAAGTTTTAAGAAATAGCGGTGTAGATATTTCCATGTGTATACAGATAGCGGTGTAGATATTTACATGTGTATAGAGATAATGGTGTAGATATTTACATGTTCCTACAGATGGCTGTGTAGGTATTTCCATGTTTATACAAATAGCGGTGTAGATATTCCCATGATTATAGAGATAGCGGTGTAAGTATTTCCATGTTCCTACAGTTGGTGGTGTAGATATTTCCATGTTTACACAGATAGTGCTTTAGATATTTCCAAGTTTATGCAGATAGCGGTGTAGATATTTCCAAATTTATGCAGATAGCGGTGTAGGTATTTCCATGTTTAAACAGAAAGCTGTGCAGATATTTCCATGTTCCTACACAAGGCGCTGTAGATATTTCCATGTTTATAGAGTTGGCGGTTTGGACATTTCCATGTTCATACAGATGGCGGTGTAGATATTTCCATGTTTATAGAGATATCGGTGTAGATATTTCCATGTTTATACAGATAGCAGTGTAGATGTATCCATGTTCATACAGATTGCGGTGTAGATAATTCCATGTTCAAACAGATGGCGTTGAAGGTATTTCCATGTTTATAGAGATATCGGTGTAGATATTTCCATGTTTACACAGGTAGCGGTGTAGATATTTCCATGTTTATAGAGATAGTGGTGTAGGTATTTCCATGCTTATAGAGATATCGGTGTAGATATTTCCATGTTTATACAGATAGCGGAGTAGATATTTCCATGTTTACACAGATAGCAGTGTAGAAGTTTCCATGTTTACACAGAAAGCGTTGTAGATATTTCCATGTTTATAGAGATATCGGTGTAGATATTTCCATGTTTATACAGATAGCAGTGTAGATATTTTCATGCTCTTACACATTTCGGTGTAGATATTTCCATGGTTATATACATAACGGTGTATATATTTCCATGTTTACAGAGATAGAGGTGTATATTTTTCCATGTTTACAAAGATAGCAGTGTAGATATTTCCATGTTTACACAGATGGCGAAGTAAATATTTAAATGTTTATACAGATAGCGGTTTAGATATTTCCATGTTTATAGAGTTGGCAGGAAAGATATTTCCATGTTCATACAGAGTGTGGTGTAGATATTTCCATATTCATACAGATAGAGGGGCTGATATTTCCATGTTCATACAGATAGCAGTGCTGATATTTCCATGTTTTTACAGGTAGCGGTGTAGATATTTCCATGTTTATACAGATAGCGGTGTAGATATTTCCATGTTTATACAGATAGCGGTGTAGATATCTCCATCTTAATACAGATGGCGGTGTAGATATTTATATGTTCATACAGATGGCCGTGCAGATATTTCCATGTTCATACAGATAGCGGTGTAGTTATTTCCATGTGTAAAGATATAGCTGTGTAGATACTTCCATGTATATGCAGATAGTTGTGTAGATATTTCCATTTTCATGCAGATAGCGGTTTAGATATTTCCATGTTCAAACAGATAGCAGTGTAGATATTTCCATGTTCATACAGATAGCGGTGTAGATATTTCCATGTTTATATAGATAGCGGTGAAGATGTATGCATGTTTACACAGATAGCGGTGTAGATATTTCCGTGTTCATACAGATAGCGGTGTATATATTTCCATGTTCATACAGATAGCGGTGTAGATATTTCCATGTTTATACAGATAGCGGTGAAGATGTATGCATATTTACACAGATAGCGGTGTAGATATTTCCATGTTCATACAGGTGGTGGTGTAGACATTTCCATCCTTATGCAGATAGCAGTGTAGATATTTCCATGTTTACACAGATGGCGGTGTAGATATTTCCATCTTTATACAGATAGCGGTGTAGATATTTCCATGTTCGTACAGATAGCGGTGTAGATATTTCCATGTTCATGCAGATAGCGGTGAAGATATTTCCATGTTCAAACAGATAGCGGTGTAGATATTTCCATGTTCATGCAGATAGCAGTGTAGATATTTCCATGTTTATACAGATAGCGGTGAAGACGTATGCATGTTTACACAGATAGCCGTGTATATATTTCCATGTTCATACAGATAGCGGTGTAGATATTTCCATGCTCATCCAGATGGCTGTGTAGATATATCCATGTTCATACAGATGGCGGTGAAGATATTTCCATGTTCATACAGATAGCGGTGTAGTTATTTCCATGTGTAAAGAGATAGCTGTGCAGATATTTCCATGCATATGCAGATAGCTGTGTAGATATTTCCATTTTCATGCAGATAGCGGTTTAGATATTTCCATGTTCAAACACATAGCGGTGTAGATATTTCCATGTTCATACAGATAGCGGTGTAGATATTTCCATGTTCATACAGATAGCGGCGTAGATATTTCCATGTGCATACAGATGGCTGTGTAGATATATCCATGTTCATACTGATGGCGGTGAAGATATTTCCATGTTCATACAGATAGCGGTGTAGATATTTTCATGTTCATACAGATAGCGGTGCAGATATTTCCATGTTCATACTGATAGCGGTGCTGATATTTCCAAGTTTATACAGATAGCGGTGTAGATATTTCCATGTTTAAACAGATAGCGGTGTAGATATTTCCATGTTTATACAGATTGCGGTGTAGCTATTTCCATGTTCATACAGATAGCAGTGTATGTATTTCCATGTTCATACAGATAGCGGTGTAGATATTTCCATGTTCATACAGATAGTGGTGTATGTATTTACATGTTCATACAGATAGCGGTGTAGATATTTCCATGTTCATACAGATAGCGGTGTAGATATTTCCATGTTAATAGAGATAGCGGTGTTGATATTTCCATGTTCATACAGATTGTGTTGCTGATATTTCCAAGTTTATACAGATAGCGGTGAAGATATCTCCATCTTAATACAGATGGCGGTGTAGATATTTATATGTTCATACAGATGGCGGTGCAGTTATTTCTATGTTCATTCAGATGGCGGTGTAGATATTTCCATGTTTATAGAGATAGCGGTTTAGTTATTTCCATGTGTATAGAGATAGCTTTGTAGATATTTCCATGTATATGCAGATAGCTGTGTAGATATTTCTATTTTCATGCAGATAGCGTTTTAGATATTTCCATGTTCAAACAGATAGCGGTGTAGATATTTCCATGTTCATACAGACGGCGGTGTAGATATTTCCATGTTTATACAGATAGCGGTGAAGATGTATGCATGTTTACACAGATAGCGGTGTAGATATTTCCATGTTCATACAGATCACGGTGTAGATATTTCCATGTTAATCCAGATGGCTGTGTAGACATATCCATGTTCATACAGATGGCGGTGAAGATATTTCCATGTTCATACAGATATCGGTTTAGATATTTCCATGTTCATACAGATAGCGGTGTAGATATTTCCGTGTTCATACAGATGGCTGTGTATATATATCCAGGTTCATACAGATGACGTTGAAGTTATTTCCATGTTCAAAGAGATAGCGGTGTAGATATTTCCATGTTCATACAGATAGCGGTGTATATATTTCCATGTTCATACCGATAGCGGTGCTGATATTTCCATGTTTATACAGGTAGCGGTGTAGATATTTCCATGTTTATACAGATAGCGGTGTAGCTATTTCCATGTTCATACAGATAGCGGTGTGGATATTTCCATGTTCATCCAGATGGCTGTGTAGATATATCCATGTTCATACAGATGGCGGTGAAGATTTTTCCATGTTCATACAGATAGCGGTGTAGATATTTCCATGTTCATACAGATAGCGGTGTAGATATTTCCATGTTCATACAGATAGAGGGGCTGATATTTACATGTTCATACATATAGCCGTGCTGATATTTCCATGTTTCTACAGGTAGCGGGGTAGATATTTCCATGTTTATACAGATAGCGGTGTAGGTATTTCCATGTTTATACAGATAGCCGTGTAGATATTTCCATGTTTATACAGATAACGGTGTAGATATCTCCATCTTAATACAGATGGCCGTGTAGATATTTATATGTTCATAAAGATGTCGTTGCAGATATTTCCATGTTCATACAGATGGCGGTGTAGATATTTCCATGTTCATACAGATAGCGGTGTAGATATTTCCATGCTCATCCAGATGGCTGTGTAGATATATCCATGTTCATACAGATGGCGGTGAAGATATTTCCATGTTCATACAGATAGCGGTGTAGTTATTTCCATGTGTAAAGAGATAGCTGTGTAGATATTTCCATGTATATGCAGATAGCTGTGTAGATATTTCCATTTTCATGCAGATAGCGGTGTAGATATTTCCATGTTCATACAGTTAGCGGTGTAGATATTTCCATGTTCATCCAGATGGCTGTGTAGATATATCCATGTTCAAACAGATGGCGTTGTAGATATTTCCATGTTCATACGGATAGCGGTGTAGATATTTCCATGTTCATACATATAGCGGTGTAGGTATTTCCATGTTCATATAGATAGAGGGGCTGATATTTCCATGTTCATACAGATAGCGGTGCTGATATTTCCATGTTTATACAGGTAGCGGTGTAGATATTTCCATGTTTATACAGATAGCGATGTAGTTATTTCCATGTTTATACAGATAGCGGTGTAGAAATTTCCATGTTTATACTGATAGCGGTGTAGATATCTCCATCTTAATACAGATGGCCGTGTAGATATTTATATGTTCATAATGATGGCGGTGCAGATATTTCCATGTTCATACAGATGGCGGTGTAGATATTTCCATGTTCATACAGATAGCGGTGTAGTTATTTCCATGTGTAAAGAGATAGCTGTGTAGATATTTCCATGTATATGCAGATAGCTCTGTAGATATTTCCATTTTCATGCAGATAGCGGTGTAGATATTTCCATGCTCAGACAGATAGCGGTGTAGATATTTCCATGTTTATACAGATAGCGGTGAAGATGTATGCAAGTTTACACACATAGTGGTGTAGATATTTCCATGTTCATACAGATAGCGGTGTAGATATTTCCATGTTCATCCAGATGGCTGTGTAGATATATATATGTTCATACAGATAGCGGTGTAGATATTTCCATGTTCATACAGATAGTGGTGTAGATATTTCCATGTTCATACAGATAGCGGTGTAGCTATTTCCATGTTCATACAGATAGCGGTGTAGATATTTCCATCTTCATACACATAGCGGTGTAGATATTTCCATGTTCATACAGATAGCTGTGCTGATATTTCCATGTTTATACAGGTAGCGGTGTAGATATTTCCATGTTCATCCTGATGGCTGTGTAGATATATCCATGTTCAAACAGATGGCGTTGTAGATATTTCCATGTTCATACGGATAGCAGTGTAGATATTTCCATGTTCATACATATAGCGGTGTAGGTATTTCCATGTTCATACAGATAGAGGGGCTGATATTTCCATGTTCACACAGATAGCGGTGCTGATATTTCCATGTTTATACAGGTAGCGGTGTAGATATTTCCATGTTCATACAGATAGCTGTGTAGCTATTTCCATGTTCATACAGATAGCGGTGTAGCTATTTCCATGTTCATACAGATAGCAGTGTAGATATTTCCATGTTCATCCAGATGGCTGTGTAGATATATCCATGTTCACACAGATGGCGTTGTAGATATTTCCATGTTCATACGGATAGCGGTGTAGATATTTCCATGTTCATACAGATAGCGGTGTATGTATTTCCATGTTCATACAGATAGAGGGGCTGATATTTCCATGTTCATACAGATAGCGGTGCTGATATTTCCATGTTTATACAGGTAGCGGTGTAGATATTTCCATGTTTATACAGATAGCGGTTTAGTTATTTCCATGTTTATACAGATAGCGGTGTAGATATTTCCATGTTTATACTGATAGCGGTGTAGATATCTCCATCTTAATACAGATGGCCGTGTAGATATTTATATGTTCTTAAAGATGGCGGTGCAGATATTTCCATGTTCATACAGATGGCGGTGTAGATATTTCCATGTTCATAGAGATAGCGGTGTAGATATTTCCATGTTTATACAGATAGTGGTGAAGATGTATGCATGTTTACACAGATAGCGGTGTAGATATTTCCATGTTCATACAGATAGCGGTGTAGATATTTCCATGTTCATCCAGATGGCTGTGTAGACATATCCATGTTCATACAGATGGCGGTGAAGATATTTCCATGTTCATACAGATAGCGGTGTAGTTATTTCCATGTTCATCCAGATGGCTGTGTAGTTATATCCTTGTTCATACAGATAGCGGTGTAGATATTTCCATGTTCCTACATATAGTGGTGTAGATATTTCCATGTTCATACAGATAGCGGTGTAGCTATTTCCATGTTCATACAGATAGCGGTGTAGATATTTCCATCTTCATACACATAGCGGTGTAGATATTTCCATCTTCATACAGATAGCTGTGCTGATATTTCCATGTTCATACGGATAGCGGTGTAGATATTTCCATGTTCATACATATATCGGTGTAGGTATTTCCAGGTTCATACACATAGAGGGGCTGATATTTCCATGTTCATACAGATAGCGGTGCTGATATTTCCATGTTTGTACAGGTAGCGGTGTAGATATTTCCATGTTTATACAGATAGCGGTGTAGCTATTTCCATGTTCATACAGATAGCGGTGTAGATATTTCCATGTTCATAGAGATAGCGGTGTAGATATTTCCGTGTTCATACAGATAGCGGTGCTGATATTTCCATGTTTATACAGGTAGCGGTGTAGATATTTCCATGTTTATACAGATAGCGGTGTAGATATTTCCATGTTTATACAGATAGCGGTGTAGATATTTCCATGTTTATACATATAGCGGTTTAGATATCTCCATCTTAATATAGATTGGGGTGTAGATATTTATATCTTCATACAGATGTCAGTGCAGATATTTCCATGTTCATACAGATGGCAGTGTAGATATTTGCATGTATATAGAGATAGCGCTGTAGTTATTTCCATGTGTAAAGAGATAGCTTTGTAGATATTTCCATGTATATGCAGATCGCTGTGTAGATATTTCCATTTTCATGCAGATAGCGGTGTAGATATTTCCATGTTCAGATAGCGGTGTAGATATTTCCATGTTCATGCAGGTAGCAGTGTAGATATTTCCATGTTTATACAGATAGCGGTGAAGATGTATGCATGTTTATACAGATAGCGGTGTAGATATTTCCATGTTCATCCAGATGGCTGTGTTGATATATCCATGTTCATACAGATGGCGGTGAAGATATTTCCATGTTCATACAGATAGCGGTGTAGTTATTTCCGTGTGTAAAGAGATAGCTGTGTAGATATTTCCATGTATATGCAGATAGCTGTGTAGATATTTCCATTTTCATGCAGATAGCGTTTTAGATATTTCCATGTTTAAACAGATAGCGGTGTAGATATTTCCATGTTCATAGACATAGCGGTGTAGATATTTCCATGTTCAAACAGATAGCGGTGTAGATATTTCCATGTTCATAGAGAGAGCGGTGTAGATATTTCCATGTTCATAGAGATAGCGGTGTAGATATTTCCATGTTTATACAGATAGTGGTGAAAATGTATGCATGTTTACACAGATAGCGGTGTAGATATTTCCATGTTCATACAGATAGCGGTGTAGATATTTCCATGTTCATCCAGATGGCTGTGTAGACATATCCATGTTCATACAGATGGCGGTGAAGATATTTCCATGTTCATACAGATAGCGGTGTAGATATTTCCATGTTCATCCAGATGGCTGTGTAGTTATATCCTTGTTCATACAGATAGCGGTGTAGATATTTCCATGTTCATACAGATAGCGGTGTAGATATTTCCATGTTCATACAGATAGCGGTGTAGATAATTCCATGTTCATACAGATAGCGGTGTAGATATTTCCACGTTCATACAGGTAGCGGTGTAGATATTTCCATGTTCATACAGATAGCGGTGCTGATATTTCCATGTTTATTCAGGCAGCGGTGTAGATATTTCCATGATTATTCAGATAGCGGTGTAGATATCTCCTTCTTAATACAGATGGCGGTGTAGATATTTATATGTTCATACAGATGGCGGTGCAGATATTTCCATGTTCATACAGATGGTGGTGTAGATATTTCCATCTTTATAAATATAGCGGTGTAGTTATTTCCGTGTGTAAAGAGATAGCTGTGTATATATTTCCATGTATATGCAGATAGCTTTGTAGATATTTCCATTTTCATGCAGTTAGCGGTGTAGATATTTACATGTTCAAACAGATAGCGGTGTAGGTATTTCCATGTTCATTCAGATAGCTTTGTAGATATTTCCATGTTCATACAGGTAGCGGTGTATATATTTCCATGTTCATACAGATAGCGGTGTAGATATTTCCATGTTCATACAGATAGCGGTGCTGATATTTCCATGTTTATACAGGTAGCGGTGTAGATATTTCCATGTTTATACAGATAGCGGTGTAGATATTTCCATGTTTATACAGATAGCGGTGTAGATATTTCCATGTTTATTCAGATAGCGGTATAGATATCTCCATCTTAAAACAGATGTTGGTGTAGATATTTATATGTTCATACAGATGGCGGTGCAGATATTTCCATGTTCATACAGATGGCGGTGTAGATATTTCCATGTTCATACAGATAGCGGTGTAGTTATTTCCATGTGTAAAGAGATAGCTGTGTAGATATTTCCATGTATATGCAGATAGCTCTGTAGATATTTCCATTTTCATGCAGATAGCGGTGTAGATATTTCCATGGTCAAACAGATAGCGGTGTAGACATTTCCGTGTTCATTCAGATAGCGGTGAAGATATTTCCATGTTTATACAGATTGCGGTGAAGATGTATGCATATTTACACAGATAGCGGTGTAGATATTTCCATGTTCATACAGATAGCGGTGTAGATATTTCCATGGTCATCCAGATGGCTGTGTAGATATATCCATGTTCATACAGATAGCGGTGTAGATATTTCCATGTTCATACAGGTAGTGGTGTAGATATTTCCATGTTCATACAGATAGCGGTGTAGCTATTTCCATGTTCATACAGATAGCGGTGTAGATATTTCCATGTTCATAGAGATAGCGGTGTAGATATTTCCGTGTTCATACAGAGAGCGGTGCTGATATTTCCATGTTTATACCGGTAGCGGTGTAGATATTTCCATGTTTATACAGATAGTGGTGTAGATATTTCCATGTTTATACAGATAGCGGTGTAGATATTTCCATGTTTATACATATAGCGGTTTAGATATCTCCATCTTAATATCGATTGGGGTGTAGATATTTATATCTTCATACAGATGTCGGTGCAGATATTTCCATGTTCATACAGATGGCAGTGTAGATATTTGCATGTATATAGAGATAGCGCTGTAGTTATTTCCATGTGTAAAGAGATAGCTTTGTAGATATTTCCATGTATATGCAGATCGCTGTGTAGATATTTCCATTTTCATGCAGATAGCGGTGTAGATATTTCCATGTTCAGATAGCGGTGTAGATATTTCCATGTTCATGCAGGTAGCAGTGTAGATATTTCCATGTTTATACAGATAGCGGTGAAGATGTATGCATGTTTATACAGATAGCGGTGTAGATATTTCCATGTTCATCCAGATGGCTGTGTTGATATATCCATGTTCATACAGATGGCGGTGAAGATATTTCCATGTTCATACAGATAGCGGTGTAGTTATTTCCGTGTGTAAAGAGATAGCTGTGTAGATATTTCCATGCATATGCAGATAGCTGTGTAGATATTTCCATTTTCATGCAGATAGCGTTTTAGATATTTCCATGTTTAAACAGATAGCGGTGTAGATATTTCCATGTTCATAGACATAGCGGTGTAGATATTTCCATGTTCAAACAGATAGCGGTGTAGATATTTCCATGTTCATAGAGAGAGCGGTGTAGATATTTCCATGTTCATAGAGATAGCGGTGTAGATATTTCCATGTTTATACAGATAGTGGTGAAAATGTATGCATGTTTACACAGATAGCGGTGTAGATATTTCCATGTTCATACAGATAGCGGTGTAGATATTTCCATGTTCATCCAGATGGCTGTGTAGACATATCCATGTTCATACAGATGGCGGTGAAGATATTTCCATGTTCATACAGATAGCGGTGTAGATATTTCCATGTTCATCCAGATGGCTGTGTAGTTATATCCTTGTTCATACAGATAGCGGTGTAGATATTTCCATGTTCATACAGATGGCGGTGTAGATATTTCCATGTTCATACAGATAGCGGTGTAGATAATTCCATGTTCATACAGATAGCGGTGTAGATATTTCCACGTTCATACAGGTAGCGGTGTAGATATTTCCATGTTCATACAGATAGCGGTGCTGATATTTCCATGTTTATTCAGGCAGCGGTGTAGATATTTCCATGATTATTCAGATAGCGGTGTAGATATCTCCTTCTTAATACAGATGGCGGTGTAGATATTTATATGTTCATACAGATGGCGGTGCAGATATTTCCATGTTCATACAGATGGTGGTGTAGATATTTCCATCTTTATAAATATAGCGGTGTAGTTATTTCCGTGTGTAAAGAGATAGCTGTGTATATATTTCCATGTATATGCAGATAGCTTTGTAGATATTTCCATTTTCATGCAGTTAGCGGTGTAGATATTTACATGTTCAAACAGATAGCGATGTAGGTATTTCCATGTTCATTCAGATAGCTTTGTAGATATTTCCATGTTCATACAGGTAGCGGTGTATATATTTCCATGTTCATACAGATAGCGGTGTAGATATTTCCATGTTCATACAGATA
This sequence comes from Gorilla gorilla gorilla, assembly GCF_029281585.2. NCBI lineage: Eukaryota > Metazoa > Chordata > Mammalia > Primates > Hominidae > Gorilla > Gorilla gorilla. The sequence goes on from NC_073239.2 coordinate 126,548,949, forward strand.
GCGGTGCTGATATTTCCATGTTTATACAGGTAGCGGTGTAGATATTTCCATGTTTATACAGATAGCGGTGTAGATATTTCCATGTTTATACAGATAGCGGTGTAGATATTTCCATGTTTATTCAGATAGCGGTATAGATATCTCCATCTTAAAACAGATGTTGGTGTAGATATTTATATGTTCATACAGATGGCGGTGCAGATATTTCCATGTTCATACAGATGGCGGTGTAGATATTTCCATGTTCAGATAGCGGTGTAGATATTTCCATGTTCATACAGATAGCGGTGTAGATATTTCCATTTTCATACAGATAGCGGTGTAGATATTTCCATGTTCATACAGGTAGCGGTGTAGATTTTTCTATGTTCATACAGATAGCGGTGTAGATATTTCCATGTTTATACAGATAGCGGTGTAGTTATTTCCATGTGTAAAGAGATAGCTGTGTAGATATTTCCATGTATATACAGATAGCTGTGTGGATACTTCCATTTTCATGCAGATAGCGGTTTAGATATTTCCATGTCCAAACAGATAGCGGTGTAGATATTTCCATGTTCATAGAGATAGCGGTGTAGATATTTCCATGTTCATACAGATAGAGGGGCTGATATTTCCATGTTCATACAGATAGCGGTGCTATTTCCATGTTTATACAGGTAGCGGTTTAGATATTTCCATGTTTATACAGGTAGCAGTGTAGATATTTCCATGTTTATACAGAGAGTGGTGTAGATATATCCATGTTTATACAGATAGCGGTGTAGATATATCCATGTTCATACTGATGGCGGTGAAGTTATTTCCATGTTCATACAGATAGCGGTGTAGATATTTCTATGTTCATACAGATAGCGGTGTAGATATTTCCATGTTCATACTGATAGCGGTGCTGATATTTCCATGTTTATACAAGTAGCGGTGTAGATATTTCCATGTTTATACAGATAGCGGTGTAGATATTTCCATGTTTATACAGATAGCGGTGTAGATATTTCCATGTTTATACAGATAGCGGTGTAGATATCTCCATCTTAATACAGATGGCGGTGTAGATATTTATATGTTCATACAGTTGGTGGTGCAGATATTTCCATGTTCATACAGATGGCGGTGTAGTTATTTCCATGTTCATACAGATAGCGGTGTAGTTATTTCCATGAGTAAAGAGATAGCTGTGTAGATATTTCCATGCATATGCAGATAGCAGTGTAGATATTTCCATTTTCATGCAGATAGCGGTGTAGATATTTCCATGTTCAAACAGATAGCGGTGTAGATATTTCCATGTTCATACAGATAGCGGTGTAGATATTTCCATGTTCATACAGATAGCAGTGTAGATATTTCCATGTTTATACTTATAGCGGTGAAGATGTATGCATGTTTACACAGATAGCGGTGTAGATATTTCCATGTTCAAACAGCGGTGTAGATATTTCCATGTTCATACAGATAGCGGTGTAGATATTTCCATGTTTATACAGATTGCGGTGAAGGTGTATGCATATTTACACAGATAGCGGTGTAGATATTTCCATGTTCATACAAATAGCGGTGTAGATATTTCCATGTTCATCCAGATGGCTGTATAGATATATCCATGTTCATACAGATGGCGGTGAAGATATTTCCATGTTCATACAGATAGCGGTGTAGTTATTTCCATGTGTAAAGAGATAGCTGTGTAGATATTTCCATGTATATGCAGATAGCTGTGTAGATATTTCCATTTTCATGCAGATAGCGGTTTAGATATTTCCATGTTTAAACAGATAGCGGTGTAGATATTTCCATGTTCACAGACATAGCGGTGTAGATATTTCCATGTTCATACAGATAGCGGTGCTGATATTTCCATGTTTATACAGGTAGCGGTGTAGATATTTCCAAGTTTATACAGATAGCGGTGAAGATATCTCCATCTTAAAGCAGATGGCGGTGTAGATATTTAAATGTTCATACAGATGGCGGTGCAGATATTTCCATGTTCATACAGATGGCGCTGTAGATATTTCCATGTTTATAGAGATAGTGGTGCAGTTATTTCCATGTGTATAGAGATAGCTTTGTAGATATTTCCATGTATATGCAGATAGCTGTGTAGATATTTCTATTTTCATGCAGATAGGGGTTTAGATATTTCCATGTTCAAACAGATAGCGGTGAAGATATTTCCATGTTCATACAGATCGCGGTGTAGATATTTCCATGTTCATCCAGATGGCTGTGTAGACATATCCATGTTCATACAGATGGCGGTGAAGATATTTCCATGTTCATACAGACAGCGGTATAGATATTTCCATGTTCATACAGATAGCGGTGTAGATATTTCCATGTTCATACAGATGGCTGTGTAGATATATCCATGTTCATACAGATGACGGTGAAGATATTTCCATGTTCATACAGATAGCGGTGTTGATATTTCCATGTTCATACAGATAGCGGTGTAGATATTTACATGTTCATACCGATAGCGGTGCTGATATTTCCATGTTTATACAGGTAGCGGTGTAGATATTTCCATGTTTATACAGATAGCGGTGTAGAAATTTCCATGTTTATACAGATAGCGGTATAGATATTTCCATGTTTATACAGATAGCGGTGTAGATATCTCCTTCTTAATACAGATGGCGGTGTAGATGTTTATATGTTCATACAGATGGCGGTGCAGATATTTCCATGTGCATACAGATGGCGGTGTAGATATTTCCAAGTTTATAGGGATAGCGGTGTAGTTATTTCCATGTGTAAAGAGGTAGCTGTGTAGATATTTCCATGTATATGCAGATAGCTGTGTAGATATTTCCATTTCCATGCAGACAGCGGTGTAGATATTTCCATGTTCAAACAGATAGCGGTGTAGATATTTCCATGTTCCTACAGATAGCGGTGTAGATATTTCCATGTTCATACAGATAGCGGTGTAGATATTTCCATGTTCATACAGATACCGGTGTAGATATTTCCAGATTCATACATATAGCGGTGCTGATATTTCCTTGTTTATACAGGTAGAGGTGTAGATATTTCCATGTTTATACAGATAGCGGTGTAGATATTTCCATGTTTATACAGATAGCGGTGTAGATATCTCCATCTTAATACAGATGGCGGTGTAGTTATTTATATGTTCATACAGTTGGCGGTGCATATATTTCCATGTTCATACAGATGGTGGTGTAGATATTTGCATGTTTATAGAGATAGCGCTGTAGTTATTTCCATGTGTAAAGAGATAGCTTTGTAGATGTTTCCATGTATGTGCAGATCGCTGTGTAGATATTTCCATTTTCATGCAGATAGCGGTGTAGATATTTCCATGTTCAAACAGATAGCGGTGTAGATATTTCCATGTTCATGCAGATAGCAGTGTAGATATTTCCATGTTTATACAGATGGCGGTGAAGATGTATGCATGTTTACACAGATAGCGGAGTAGATATTTCCATGTTCATACAGATAGCGGTGTAGATATTACCATGTTCATCCAGATGGCTGTGTATATATATCCATCTTCATACAGATGGCGGTGAAGATATTTCCATGTTCATACAGATAGCGGTGTAGTTATTTCCATGTGTAAAGAGATAGCTGTGTAGATATTTCCATATATATGCAGTTAGCTGTGTACATATTTCCATTTTCATGCAGATAGCGGTTTAGATATTTCCATGTTCAAACAGATAGCGGTGTAGATATTTCCATGTTCATAGAGATAGCGGTGTAGATATTTCCATGTTCATACAGATAGCGGTGCTGATATTTCCATGTTTATACAGGTGGCGGTGTAGATATTTCCATGTTTATACAGGTTGTGGTGTAGATATTTCTATGTTTATACAGATAGCGGTGTAGATATTTCCAAGTTTATTCAGAGAGCGGTGAAGATATCTCCATCTTAAAGCAGATGGCGGTGTAGATATTTATATGTTCATAAAGATGGCGGTGCAGATATTTCCATGTTCATACAGATGGCGCTGTAGATATTTCCATGTTTATAGAGATAGCGGTGTATTTATTTCCATGTGTATAGAGATAGCTTTGTAGATATTTCCATGTATATGCAGATAGCTGTGTAGATATTTCTATTTTCATGCAGATAGGGGTTTAGATATTTCCATGTTCAAACAGATAGCGGTGTAGATATTTCCATGTTCATACAGATAGCGGTGTAGATATTTCCATGTTTATACAGATAGCGGTGAAGATGTATGCATGTTGGCACAGATACCGGTGTAGATATTTCCATGTTCATACAGATCGCAGTGTAGATATTTCCATGTTCATCCAGATGGCTGTGTAGACATATCCATGTTCATACAGATGGCTGTGTAGATATATCCATGTTCATACAGATGACGGTGAATATATTTCCATGTTCATACAGATAGCGGTGTAGATATTTCCGTGATCATACAGATAGCGGTGTAGATATTTCCATGTTCATAACGATAGCGGTGCTGATATTTCCATGTTTATACAGGTAGCGGTGTAGATATTTCCATGTTTATACAGATAGCGGTGTGGATATTTCCATGTTTATACAGATAGCGGTGTAGATATTTCCATGTTTATACAGATAGCGGTGTAGATATTTCCATGTTCATACAGGTGGCGGTGTAGATGTTTCCATGTTTATACAGAGAGCAGTGTAGTTATTTCCATGTTTATAGAGATAGCAGTGTAGATATTTCCATTCATATACAGATAGCTGTGTAGATATTTCCATGTTTATTCAGATAGCGGTGTAGATATTTCCATGTTTATGGGTATGGCAGTGTAGATATTTTCATGTTTATACAGATGGCGTTGTAGATATTTCCATGTTTACACAGATAGCGTTGTAGACATTTCCATGTTTACACAGATAGCGGTGTGGATATTTCCATGTTTATGCACAGAGCAGTGGAGATATTTCCATGTATATACAGATAGCGGTGCGGATATTTCGATGTTTATACAGATAGTTGGGCAGATATTTCCATGTTTATACGGATAGCGGTGTAGATATTTCCATCTTAATACAGATGGCGGTGTAGATATGTCCATGTTTGTTCCGATGGCTGTGTAGATATTTCCATGTTCATACAGATAGCGCTGTAGATATTTCCATGTTCATCCAGATGCCGGTGTAGATATATCCATGCTCATACAGATCGCGGTGAAGGTATTTCCATGTTCATACAGATGGCGGTGTAGATATTTCCATGTTCATACATATGGCGGTGTAGATATTTCCATGTTCATAGAGATAGCGGTGTAGATATTTCCATGTTGATACACGTACCGGTGTAGATATTTCCAAGTTTATAGAGATAGCGGTGTAGATATTTCCATGTTCATAGAGATGGCGGTGTAGATATTTCCATGTTCAAAGAAATGGCGGTGTAGATATTTCCATGTTCATAGAGATGGCGGTGTAGATATTTAAATGTTTATACAGATAGCAGTGAAGTTATTTCCACGTTTATAGAGATAGCGGTGTAAATAATTTCAATTTTAAACAGATAGCTGGGTAGATATTTGCATGTTCATACAGATAGCGGTGTAGGTATTTCCATCTTCATACAGACAGCGGTGTCGATATTTCCATGTTCATGCAGATAGCCGTGTAGATATTTCCATGTTCATACAGATAACGGTGTAGATATTTCCATGTTCATACCAATAGCGGTGTGGATATTTCCATGTTCATACAGTTAGCGGTGTAGATATTTCCATGTTCATACAGATGGCGGTGTAGATATTTACATGTTCATACAGATGGCGGTGTAGATATTTCCATGTTCGTACCGATGGCATTGTAGATATTTCCATGTTCATACAGGTGGCGGTGTAGATATTTCCATGTTATTGCAGATAGCAGTGTAGTTATTTCCATGTTTATAGAGATAGCAGTGTAGGTATTTCCATTGATATACAGATAGCTGTGTAGATATTTGCATATTCGTACAGATAGCGGCGTAGATATTTCCATGTTCGTTCAGATAGCGGTGCAGATATTTCCATGTTCATACAGTTAGCCTTGTAGATATTTCCATGTTCATACAGATGGCGGTGTAGATATTTACATGTTCATGCAGATGGCGGTGTAGATATTTCCAGGTTCGTACAGATGGCAGTGTAGATATTTCCATGTTCATAGAGATGGCGGTGTAGATATTTCCATGTTTATGCAGATAGCGGTATAGATATTTCCATGTTTATACAGAAGGTGGTGTAGATATTTCCATGGTTATAGAGATGGCGGTCTAGATATTTCCATGTTTATAGAGATAGTGGTGTAGTTATTTCCAAGTTTATAGAGACAGCGTTGTAGATATTTCCATGTTTATACAGAGAGCGGTGAAGGTATTTCCATGTTTATACAGATAGCGGTGTAGATATTTTCATGTCTATACAGATAACATTGTAGATATTTCCATCTTTGTAGAGATAGTGGTGTAGATAATTTCAATTTTATACAGATAGCAGTGTAGATATTTCAAAGTACATACAGATAGCGGTGTAGATATTTCCACGTTTATAGAGATGGCGGTGTAGATATTTCCACGTTCATACTGATGGCGGTGTAGGTATTTCCATGTTTATAGAGATGGTGGTGTAGATATTTTCATGTTTACACAGATGGCGGTGTAGATATTTCCATGTTTACACAGATAGCGTTGTAGACATTTCCATGTTTACACAGATAGCGGTGTGGATATTTCCATGTTTATGCAGATAGCGGTGTAGATATTTCCATGTTTATACAGATATCGGTGCGGATATTTCCATGTTTATACAGACAGTTGGGCAGATATTTCCATGTTTGTACATATAGCAGTGTAGATATTTCCATCTTAATACAGATGGCGGTGTAGATATGTCCATGTTCGTACAGATGGCGGTGTAGATATTTCCATGTTCATACAGATGGCGGTGTAGATATTTCGAAGTTTATAGAGACAGCGCGGTAGTTATTTCCATATTTGAAGAGAAATCTGTGTAGATATTTCCATGCATATGCAGACAGCTGTGTAGATATTTCAATGTTCATGCAGATAGCGGTGTAGATATTTCCATGTTCATCCAGATGTTGGTGTAGATATATCCATGTTCATACAGATGGCGGTGAAGATATTTCCATGTTCATACAGATGTCGGTGTAGATATTTCCATGTTCATAGAAATGGCGGTGTAGATATTTCCATGTTCATAGAGATGGCGTTGTAGATATTTCCATGTTTATACAGATAGCAGTGTAGTTATTTCCACGTTTATAGAGATAGCGGTGTAGATAATTTCAATTTTATACAGATAGCTGGGTAGATATTTGCATGTTCATAAAGATAGCGGTGTAGATATTTCCATCTTAATACAGATAGCGGTGTAGATATTTCCATGTTCATACAGATAGCGGTGTAGATATTTCCATGTTCATACAGATAACGGTGTAGATATTTCCATCTTCATACCAATAGCGGTGTGGATATTTCCATGGTCATACAGTTAGCGGTGTAGATATTTCCATGTTCATACAGATGGCGGTGTAGATATTTCCATGTTCATAGAGATAGCGGTGTAGATATTTCCATGTTGATACACGTACTGGTGTAGATATTTCCAAGTTTATAGAGATAGTGGTGTAGATATTTCCATGTTTATAGAGATAGTGGTATAGATATTTCCACTTTTGTACAGATAGCAGTGTAGATATTTCCATGTTCAAACAGATAGCGGTTTAGATATTTCCACTTTTATAGAGATGGCGGTGTAGATATTTCCATGTTGATACAAATGGCGGTGTAGATAATTCCATGTTCATAGAGATGGCGGTGTAGATATTTCCATGTTCATACAGATAGCGGTGTAGATATTTCCATGTTCATACAGATAACGGTGTAGATATTTCCATGTTCATACAGATAGCGGTGTAGATATTTCCATGTTCATACAGTTAGCGGTGTAGATATTTCCATGTTCATACAGATGGTGGTGTAGATATTTACATGTTCATACAGATGGTGGTGTAGATATTTCCATGTTTATGCAGATAGCGGTATAGATATTTCCATGTTTATACAGATGGTGGTGTAGGTATTTCCATGTTTATAGAGATGGCGGTCTAGTTATTTCCATGTTTATAGAGATAGTGGTGTAGTTATTTCCAAGTTTATAGAGACAGCGTTGTAGATATTTCCATGTTTATACAGATAGCGGTGAAGATATTTCCATGTTTATACACATAGCGGTGTAGATATTTCCATGTTTATACAGATAACAGTGTAGTTATTTCCATGTTTAAAGAAATAGGGGTGTAGATAATTTCAATTTTATACAGATAGCAGTGGAGATATTTCCAAGTTCATACAGATAGCGGTGTATATATTTCCACGTTTATAGAGATGGCGGTGTAGATATTTCCATGTTCATACAGATGGCGGTGCAGATATTTCCATGTTTATAGAGAAGGCGGTGTAGATATATTCATGTTTAGACAGATTGGGGTGAAGATATTTCCATGTTTACACAGATAGCGGTGTAGACATTTCCATTTTTACACAGATAGCGATGTGGATATTTCCATGTTTTTGCAGATAGCGGTGTAGATATTTCCATGTTTATACAGATAGCGGTGCGGATATTTCCATGTTTATACAGATGGGCAGATATTTCCATGTTTATACAGATAGCGGTGTAGATATTTCCATCTTAATACAGATGGCGGTGTAGATATGTCCTTGTTCGAACAGATGGCTTTGTAGATATTTCCATGTTCATACAGATGGCGGTGTAGATATTTCGAAGTTTATAGAGATAGCGCTGTAGTTATTTCCATATTTATAGAGAAATCTGTGTAGATATTTCCATGCATATGCAGATAGCTGTGTACATATTTCCATGATCATCCAGATGGCGGTGTAGATATACCCATGTTCATACAGTTGGCGGTGAAGATATTTCCATGTTCATACAGATGGTGGTGTAGATATTTCCATGTTTATACAAATGGCAGTGTAGATATTTCCATGTTCATAGAGATGGCGGTGTAGATATTTCCATGTTCATACAAATGGCGGTGTAGATATTTCCATGTTCATAGAGATGGCGGTGTAGATATTTCCATGTTTATAGAGATAGTGGTGTAGATAATTCCAATTTTATACAGACAGCTGTGTATGTATTTGCATGTTAATACAGATAGCGGTGTAGATATTTCCATTTTCATACAGATAGCGGTGTAGATATTTCCATGTTCATACAGATAGCGGTGTAGATATTTCCATGTTCATGCAGATAGCGGTGTAGATATTTCCATGTTCATACCAATAGCGGTGTAGATATTTCCATGTCCATACAGTTAGCATTGTAGATATTTCCATGTTCATACAGATGGCGGTGTAGATATTTACATGTTCATACAGATGGCGGTGACGATATTTCCATGTTCGTACGGATGGCAGTGTAGATATTTCCATGTTCATACAAGTTGCAGTGTTGATATTTCCATATTTATACAGATAGCAGTGTAGTTATTTCCATGTTTATAGAGATAGCAGTGTAGATATTTCCATTGATATACAGATAGCTGTGTAGATATTTGCATGTTCATACAGATAGCGGTCTAGATATTTCCATGTTCATACAGATAGCGGTGTAGATATTTCCATGTTCATACAGAGAGCGGTGTAGATATTTCCATGTTCATACAGATAACTGTGTAGATATTTCCATGTTCATACAGATAGCGGTGTAGATATTTCCATGTTCATACAGATCGCGGTGTAGATATTTACATGTTCACACAGATGGCGGTGTAGATATTTCCATGTTCGTACTGATGGCGGTGTAGATATTTCCATGTTCATAGAGATGGTGGTGTAGATATTTCCTTGTTTATGCAGATAGCGGTATAGATATTTCCATGTTTATACAGATGGTGGTGTAGATATTTCGATGTTTATAGAGATGGCGGTCTAGATATTTCCATGTTTATACAGATAGCGGTTAAGATATTTCCATGTTTATACAGATAGCAGTGTAGATATTTCCATGTTTATACAGATAGCAGTGTAGATATTTCTATGTTTATAGAGATAGTGGTGTAGATAATTTCAATTTTATACCGAGAGCAGTGTAGATATTTCCAAGTTCATACAGATAGCGATGTAGATATTTCCACGTTTATAGAGATGGTGGTGTAGATATTTCCATGTTCATACAGATGGCGGTGTAGATATTTCCATGTTCATACAAATGGCGGTGTAGATATTTCCATGTTCATACAGATGGCGGTGTAGATATTTCCACGTTCATACAAATGGCGCTGTAGATATTTCCATGTTCATAGAGATGGCGGTGGAGATATTTCCATGTCTATACAGATAGCAGTGTAGTAATTTCCATGTTTATAGAGATAGCAGTGTAGATATTTCCATTGATATACAGATAGCTGTGTAGATATTTCCATGTTCATACAGATAGCGGTGTAGATATTTCCATGTTCATACAGACAGCGGTGTAAATATTTCCATGTTCATACAGATAGCAGTGTAGATATTTCCATGTTCATACAGATAGCGGTGTAGATATTTCCATGTTCGTACAGATGGCGGTGTAGATATTTCCATGTTCATAGAGATGGTGGTGTAGATATTTCCATGTTTATAGAGATGGCGGTCCAGATATTTCCATGTTTATAGAGATAGTGGTGTAGTTATTTCCAAGTTTATGGTGACAGCGTTGTAGATATTTCCATGTTTATACAGATAGCGGTGAAGATATTTCCATGTTTATACAGATAGCGGTGTAGATATTTTCATGTTTATACAGATAACAGTGTAGATATTTCCATGTTTATAGAGATAGTGGTGTAGATAATTTCAATTTTATATAGATAGCAGTGTAGATATTTCCAAGTTCAAACAGATAGCGGTGTAGATATTTCCAAGTTTATAGAGATGGCGGTGAAGATATTTCCATGTTTACACAGATGGCGGTGTAGATATTTCCATGTTTACACAGACAGCGGTGTAGACATTTCCATGTTTACACAGATAGCGGTGTGGATATTTCCATGTTTATGCAGATAGCGGTGTAGATATTTCCATGTCTATAAAGATAGCGGTGCAGATATTTCCATGTTTATACAGATAGTTGGGCAGATATTTTCATGTTTATGCAGATAGCGGTGTAGATATTTCCATCTTAATACAGATGGCGGTGTAGATATGTCCATGTTCGTACAGATGGCGGTGTAGATATTTCCATGTTCATACAGATGGCGGTTTAGATATTTCGAAGTTTATACAGATAGCGCTGTAGTTATTTCCATATTTATAGAGAAATCTGTGTAGGTATTTCCATGTATATGGATATAGCTGTGTAGATATTTCCATGTTCATGCAGATAGCGCTGTAGATATTTCCATGTTCATCCAGATGCCGGTGTAGATATATCCAGGCTCATACAGATGGCGGTGAAGATATTTCCATGTTCATACAGAGGGCGGTGTAGATATTTCCATGTTCATACAAATGGCGGTGTAGATATTTCCATGTTCATAGAGATGGCGGTGTAGATATTTCCATGTTCATACAAATGGCGTTGTAGATATTTTCATGTTCATATAGATGGTAGTGTTGATATTTCCATGTTTATACAGATAGCAGTGTAGATATTTCCATGTTTATTGAGATAGCAGTGTAGATATTTACATTGATATACAGATAGCTGTGTAGATATTTGCATGTTCATACAGATAGCGGTGTAGATATTTCCATGTTCATACAGAGGGCGGTGTAGATATTTCCATGTTCATACAGATAGCGGTGTAGATATTTCCATGTTCATACAGATAGCGGTGTAGATATTTCCATGTTCGTACAGATATCGGTGTAGATATTTCCATGTTCATACAGTTAGAGGTGTAGATATTTCCATGTTCATACAGATGGCGGTGTAGATATTTACATGTTCATACAGATGGCGTTGTAGATATTTCCATGTTCGTACAGATGGCAGTGTAGATATTTCCATGTTCATGGAGATGGCGGTGTAGATATTTCCATGTTTATGAAGATAGCGGTATAGATATTTCCATGTTCATACAGACGGCGGTGTAGATATTTCCATGTTTATAGAGATGGCGGTGTAGTTATTTCCATGTTTACACAGATGGCGGTGTAGATATTTCCATGTTTACACAGACAGCGGTGTAGACATTTCTATATTTACAAAGATAGCGGTGTGGATATTTCCATGTTTATGCAGATAGCGGTGTAGATATTTCAATGTCTACACAGATAGCGGTGCGGATATTTCCATGTTTATACAGATAGTTGGGCAGATATTTTCATGTTTATACAGATTGCGGTGTAGATATTTCCATCTTAATACAGATGGCGGTGTAGATATGTCCATGTTCGTACAGATGGCGGTGTAGATATTTCCATGTTCATACAGATGGCGGTGTAGATATTTCGAAGTTTATACAGATAGCGCTGTAGTTATTTTAATATTTATAGAGAAATCTGTGTAGGAACTTCCATGTATATGGATATAGCTGTGTAGATATTTCCATGTTTATGCAGATAGCGCAGTAGATATTTCCATGTTCATCCAGATGCCGGTGTAGATATATCCATGCTCATACAGATGGCGGTGAAGATATTTCCATGTTCATACAGAGGGCGGTGTAGATATTTCCATGTTCAAATGGCGGTGAAGATATTTCCATGTTCATAGAGATGGCGGTGTAGATATTTCCATGTTCATACAAATGGAGTTGTAGGTATTTTCATGTTCATAGAGATGGTGGTGTAGATATTTCTATGTTTATACAGATAGCAGTGTAGATATTTCCATGTTTATTGAGATAGCAGTGTAGATATTTCCATTGATATACAGATAGCTGTGTAGATATTTGCATGTTCATACAGATAGCGGTGTAGATATTTCCATGTTCATACAGAGGGCGGTGTAGATATTTCCATGTTCATACAGATAGCGGTGTAGATATTTCCATGTTCATACAGATAGCGGTGTAGATATTTCCATGTTCGTACAGATATCGGTGTAGATATTTCCATGTTCATACAGTTAGAGGTGTAGATATTTCCATGTTCATACAGATGGCGGTGTAGATATTTACAAGTTCATACAGATGGCGGTGTAGATATTTCCATGTTCTTACGGATGGCAGTGTATATATTTCCATGTTCATAGAGATGGCGGTGTAGATATTTCCATGTTTATGCAGATAGCGGTATAGATATTTCCATGTTCATACAGACGGCGGTGTAGATATTTCCATGTTTATAGAGATGGCGGTGTAGTTATTTCCATGTTTACACAGACGGCGGTGTAGATATTTCCATGTTTACACAGACAGCGGTGTAGACATTTCCATGTTTACACAGATAGCGGTGTGGATATTTCCATTTTTATGCAGATAGCTGTGTAGACATTTCCATGTCTATAAAGATAGCGGTGCGGATATTTCCATGTTTATACAGATAGTTGGGCAGATATTTTCATGTTTATACAGATAGCGGTGTAGATATTTCCATCTTAATACAGATGGCGGTGTAGATTTGTCCATGTTCGTACAGATGGCGGTGTAGATATTTCGAAGTTTATACAGATAGCACTGTAGTTATTTCCATATTTATAGAGAAATCTGTGTAGTTATTTCCATGTATATGGATATAGCTGTGTAGATATTTCCATGTTCATGCAGATAGCGCTGTAGATATTTCCATGTTCATCCAGATGCCGGTGTAGATATATCCATGCTGATACAGATGGAGGTGAAGATATTTCCATGTTCATACAGAGGTCGGTGTAGATATTTCCATGTTCATACAAATGGCGGTGTAGATATTTCCATGTTGATAGAGATGGCGGTGTAGATATTTCCATGTTCATACAAATGGCGTTGTAGATATTTCCATGTTCATAGGGATGGTGGTGTAGATATTTCCATGTTTATACAGATAGCAGTGTAGATATTTCCATGTTTATTGAGATAGCAGTGTAGGTATTTCCATTGATATACAGACAGCTGTGTAGATATTTGCATGTTCATACAGATAGCGGTGTAAATATTTCCATGTTCATACAGATAGCGGTGTAGATATTTCCATGTTCGTACAGATATCGGTGTAGATATTTCCATGTTCATACAGTTAGAGGTGTAGATATTTCCATGTTCATACAGATGGCGGTGTAGATATTTCCATGTTCATACAGATGGCGGTGTAGATATTTCCATGTTTATAGAGGTGGCGGTCCAGATATTTCCATGTTTATAGAGATAGTGGTGTAGTTATTTCCAAGTTTATAGAGACAGCGTTGTAGATATTTCCATGTTTATACAGATAGCGGTGAAGATATTTCCATGTTTATACAGATAGCGGTGTAGATATTTTCATGTTTATACAGATAACAGTGTAGATATTTCCATGTTTATAGAGATAGTGGTGTAGATAATTTCAATTTTATATAGATAGCAGTGTAGATATTTCCAAGTTCAAACAGATAGCGGTGTAGATATTTCCAAGTTTATAAAGATGGCGGTGAAGATATTTCCATGTTCATACAGACGGCGGTGTAGATATTTCCATGTTTATAGAGATTGCGGTGTAGATATTTCCATGTTCTTACGGATGGCCGTGTAGATATTTCCATGTTCATAGTGATGGCGGTGTAGATATTTCCATGTTTATGCAGATAGCGGTATAGATATTTCCATGTTTATACAGATGGTGGTGTAGATATTTCCATGTTTATAGAGATGGCGGTCTAGATATTTCCATGTTTATAGAGATAGTGTTGTAGTTATTTCCAAGTTTATAGAGAGAGCATTGTAGATATTTCCATGTTTATACAGATAGCGGTGAAGATATTTCCATGTTTATACAGATAGCGGTGTAGATATTTCCATGTTTTTACAGATAGCAGTGTAGATATTTCCATGTTTATAGAGATAGTGGTGTAGATAATTTCAAATTTTTAGCGAGAGCAGTGTAGATATTTCCAAGTTCATACAGATAGCGGTGTAGATATTTCCACGTTTATAGAGATGGCGGTGTAGATATTTCCATGTTCATTCTGATGGCGGTGTAGATATTTCCATGTTTATAGAGATGGCGGTGTAGATATTTTCATGTTTACACAGATGGCTTTGTAGATATTTCCATGTTTACACAGATAGCGTTGTAGACATTTCCATGTTTACACAGATAGCGGTGCGGACATTTCCATGTTTATGCAGATAGCTGTGTAGATATTTCCATGTTTATACAGGTAGCGGTGCGGATATTTCCATGTTTAAACAGATAGTTTGGCAGATATTTCCATGTTTATACAGATACCGGTGTAGAAGTTTCCATCTTAATACATATGGCGGTGTGGATATGTCCATGTTCGTACAGATGGCGGTGTAGATATTTCCATGTTCATACAGATGGCGGTGTAGATATTTCGAAGTTTATAGAGACAGCGCTGTAGTTATTTCCATATTTATAGAGAAATCTGTGTAGATATTTCCATGCATATGCAGACAGCTGTGTAGATATTTCTATGTTCATGCAGATAGCGGTGTAGATATTTCCATGTTCATCCAGATGCCGGTGTAGATATATCCATGTTCATACAGATGGCGGTGAAGATATTTCCATGTTCATACAAATGTCGGTGTAGATATTTCCATGTTCGCACAGATGGCGTTGTGGATATTTCCATGTTCATAGAGATGGCAGTGACGATATTTCCATGTTTATGCAGATAGCGGTATAGATATTTCCATGTTTATACAGATGGAGGTGTAGATATTTCCATGTTTATAGAGATGATGCTCTAGATATTTCCAAGTTTACAGAGAGAGTGGTGTAGTTATTTCCAAGTTTATAGAGACAGCGCTGTAGATATTTCCATGTTTATACAGATAGCGGTGAAGATATTTCCATGTTTATACAGATAGTGGTGTAGATATTTCCATGTTTATACAGATAGCAGAGTAGTCATTTCCATGTTTATAGAGATAGTGGTGTAGATAATTTCAATTTTACACCGAGAGTATTGTAGATATTTCCAAGTTCATACAGATAGCGGTGTGGATATTTCCACGTTTATAGAGATGGCGGTGTAGATATTTCCATGTTCACACAGACGGCGGTGTAGATATTTCCATGTTTATAGAGATGGCGGTGTAGATATTTTCATGTTTACACAGATAGCGGTGTGGATATTTCCATGTTTATGCAGATAGCGGTGTAGATATTTCCATGTTTATACAGATAGCGGTGCGGATAGTTCCATGTTTATACAGATAGTTGGGCAGATATTTCCATGTTTATACAGATAGCGGTGTAGATATTTCCATCTTAATATAGATGGCTTTGTAGATATGTCCATGTTTGTACAGATGGCGCTGTAGATATTTCCATGTTCATAGAGAAGGCGGTGTAGATATTTCCATGTTTATGCAGATAGCGGTATAGATATTTCCATGTTTATACAGATGGTGGTGTAGATATTTCCATGTTTATGGAGATGGCGGTCTAGATATTTCCATGTTTAGAGAGATTGTGGTGTAGTTATTTCCAAGTTTATAGAGACAGCGTTGTAGATATTTCCATGTTTATACAGATAGCAGTGACGATATTTCCATGTTTATACAGATAGCGGTGTAGATATTTCCATGTTTATACAGATAACAGTGTAGGTATTTCCATGTTTATAGAGATAGTGGTGTAGATAATTTCAATTTCATACAGATAGCAGTGTAGATATTTCCAAGTTCATACAGATAGCGGTGTAGATATTTCCACGTTTATAGAGATGGCGGTGTAGATATTTCCATGTTCATAGAGATAGCGGTGTAGATATTTCCATGTTGATACACGTACTGGTGTAGATATTTCCAAGTTTATAGAGATAGCGGTGTAGATATTTCCATGTTTATAGAGATAGTGGTATAGATATTTCCACTTTTGTACAGATAGCAGTGTAGATATTTCCATGTTCAAACAGATAGCGGTTTAGATATTTCCACTTTTATAGAGATGGCGGTGTAGATATTTCCATGTTGATACAAATGGCGGTGTAGATAATTCCATGTTCATAGAGATGGCGGTGTAGATATTTCCATGTTTATACAGATAGCAGTGTAGTTATTTCCATGTTTGTAGAGATAGCAGTGTAGATATTTCCATTTATATACAGATAGTTGTGTAGATATTTGCATGTTCATACAGATAGCGGTGTAGGTATTTCCAAGTTCATACAGATAGCGATGTAGATATTTCCACGTTTATAGAGATGGCGGTGTAGATATTTCTATGTTCATACTGATGGCGGTGTAGATATTTCCATGTTAATAGAGATGGCGGTGTAGATATTTCCATGTTCGTATGGATGGCAGTGTAGACATTTCCATGTTCATACAGGTGGCGGTGTAGATATTTCCATGTTTATACCGATAGCAGTGTAGTTATTTCCATGTTTATAGAGATAGCAGTGTAGATATTTCCATTGATATACAGATAGCTGTGTAGATATTTGCATGTTCATACAGATAGCGGTGTAGATATTTCCATGTTCGTACAGATAGCGGTGTGGATATTTCCATGTTCATACAGATAGCGGTGTAGATATTTCCATGTTCATACAGATAGCGGTGTAGATATTTCCATGTTCATACAGATAACGGTGTAGATATTTCCATGTTCATACAGATAGCGGTGTAGATATTTCCATGTTCATACAGTTAGCGGTGTAGATATTTCCATGTTCATACAGATGGTGGTGTAGATATTTACATGTTCATACAGATGGCGGTGTAGATATTTCCATGTTCGTACAGATGGTGGTGTAGATATTTCCATGTTCATAGAGATGGCGGTGTAGATATTTCCATGTTTATGCAGATAGCGGTATAGATATTTCCATGTTTATACAGATGGTGGTGTAGGTATTTCCATGTTTATAGAGATGGCGGTCTAGTTATTTCCATGTTTATAGAGATAGTGGTGTAGTTATTTCCAAGTTTATAGAGACAGCGTTGTAGATATTTCCATGTTTATACAGATAGCGGTGAAGATATTTCCATGTTTATACACATAGCGGTGTAGATATTTCCATGTTTATACAGATAACAGTGTAGTTATTTCCATGTTTAAAGAAATAGGGGTGTAGATAATTTCAATTTTATACAGATAGCAGTGGAGATATTTCCAAGTTCATACAGATAGCGGTGTATATATTTCCACGTTTATAGAGATGGCGGTGTAGATATTTCCATGTTCATACAGATGGCGGTGCAGATATTTCCATGTTTATAGAGAAGGCGGTGTAGATATATTCATGTTTAGACAGATTGGGGTGAAGATATTTCCATGTTTACACAGATAGCGGTGTAGACATTTCCATTTTTACACAGATAGCGATGTGGATATTTCCATGTTTTTGCAGATAGCGGTGTAGATATTTCCATGTTTATACAGATAGCGGTGCGGATATTTCCATGTTTATACAGATGGGCAGATATTTCCATGTTTATACAGATAGCGGTGTAGATATTTCCATCTTAATACAGATGGCGGTGTAGATATGTCCTTGTTCGAACAGATGGCTTTGTAGATATTTCCATGTTCATACAGATGGCGGTGTAGATATTTCGAAGTTTATAGAGATAGCGCTGTAGTTATTTCCATATTTATAGAGAAATCTGTGTAGATATTTCCATGCATATGCAGATAGCTGTGTACATATTTCCATGATCATCCAGATGGCGGTGTAGATATACCCATGTTCATACAGTTGGCGGTGAAGATATTTCCATGTTCATACAGATGGTGGTGTAGATATTTCCATGTTTATACAAATGGCGGTGTAGATATTTCCATGTTCATAGAGATGGCGGTGTAGATATTTCCATGTTCATACAAATGGCGGTGTAGATATTTCCATGTTCATAGAGATGGCGGTGTAGATATTTCCATGTTTATAGAGATAGTGGTGTAGATAATTCCAATTTTATACAGATAGCTGTGTAGGTATTTGCATGTTAATACAGATAGCGGTGTAGATATTTCCATTTTCATACAGATAGCGGTGTAGATATTTCCATGTTCATACAGATAGCGGTGTAGATATTTCCATGTTCATGCAGATAGCGGTGTAGATATTTCCATGTTCATACCAATAGCGGTGTAGATATTTCCATGTCCATACAGTTAGCATTGTAGATATTTCCATGTTCATACAGATGGCGGTGTAGATATTTACATGTTCATACAGATGGCGGTGACGATATTTCCATGTTCGTACGGATGGCAGTGTAGATATTTCCATGTTCATACAAGTTGCGGTGTTGATATTTCCATATTTATACAGATAGCAGTGTAGTTATTTCCATGTTTATAGAGATAGCAGTGTAGATATTTCCATTGATATACAGATAGCTGTGTAGATATTTGCATGTTCATACAGATAGCGGTCTAGATATTTCCATGTTCATACAGATAGCGGTGTAGATATTTCCATGTTCATACAGAGAGCGGTGTAGATATTTCCATGTTCATACAGATAACTGTGTAGATATTTCCATGTTCATACAGATAGCGGTGTAGATATTTCCATGTTCATACAGATCGCGGTGTAGATATTTACATGTTCACACAGATGGCGGTGTAGATATTTCCATGTTCGTACTGATGGCGGTGTAGATATTTCCATGTTCATAGAGATGGTGGTGTAGATATTTCCTTGTTTATGCAGATAGCGGTATAGATATTTCCATGTTTATACAGATGGTGGTGTAGATATTTCGATGTTTATAGAGATGGCGGTCTAGATATTTCCATGTTTATACAGATAGCGGTTAAGATATTTCCATGTTTATACAGATAGCAGTGTAGATATTTCCATGTTTATACAGATAGCAGTGTAGATATTTCTATGTTTATAGAGATAGTGGTGTAGATAATTTCAATTTTATACCGAGAGCAGTGTAGATATTTCCAAGTTCATACAGATAGCGATGTAGATATTTCCACGTTTATAGAGATGGTGGTGTAGATATTTCCATGTTCATACAGATGGCGGTGTAGATATTTCCATGTTCATACAAATGGCGGTGTAGATATTTCCATGTTCATACAGATGGCGGTGTAGATATTTCCACGTTCATACAAATGGCGGTGTAGATATTTCCATGTTCATAGAGATGGCGGTGGAGATATTTCCATGTCTATACAGATAGCAGTGTAGTAATTTCCATGTTTATAGAGATAGCAGTGTAGATATTTCCATTGATATACAGATAGCTGTGTAGATATTTCCATGTTCATACAGATAGCGGTGTAGATATTTCCATGTTCATACAGACAGCGGTGTAAATATTTCCATGTTCATACAGATAGCAGTGTAGATATTTCCATGTTCATACCAATAGCAGTGTAGATATTTCCATGTCCATACAGTTAGCATTGTAGATATTTCCATGTTCATACAGATGGCGGTGTAGATATTTTCATGTTCATACAGATGGCGGTGACGATATTTCCATGTTCGTACGGATGGCAGTGTAGATATTTCCATGTTCATACAAGTTGCGGTGTTGATATTTCCATATTTATACAGATAGCAGTGTAGTTATTTCCATGTTTATAGAGATAGCAGTGTAGATATTTCCATTGATATACAGATAGCTGTGTAGATATTTGCATGTTCATACAGATAGCGGTCTAGATATTTCCATGTTCATACAGATAGCGGTGTAGATATTTCCATGTTCATACAGAGAGCGGTGTAGATATTTCCATGTTCATACAGATAACTGTGTAGATATTTCCATGTTCATACAGATAGCGGTGTAGATATTTCCATGTTCATACAGATCGCGGTGTAGATATTTACATGTTCACACAGATGGCGGTGTAGATATTTCCATGTTCGTACTGATGGCGGTGTAGATATTTCCATGTTCATAGAGATGGTGGTGTAGATATTTCCTTGTTTATGCAGATAGCGGTATAGATATTTCCATGTTTATACAGATGGTGGTGTAGATATTTCGATGTTTATAGAGATGGCGGTCTAGATATTTCCATGTTTATACAGATAGCGGTTAAGATATTTCCATGTTTATACAGATAGCAGTGTAGATATTTCCATGTTTATACAGATAGCAGTGTAGATATTTCTATGTTTATAGAGATAGTGGTGTAGATAATTTCAATTTTATACCGAGAGCAGTGTAGATATTTCCAAGTTCATACAGATAGCGATGTAGATATTTCCACGTTTATAGAGATGGTGGTGTAGATATTTCCATGTTCATACAGATGGCGGTGTAGATATTTCCATGTTCATACAAATGGCGGTGTAGATATTTCCATGTTCATACAGATGGCGGTGTAGATATTTCCACGTTCATACAAATGGCGGTGTAGATATTTCCATGTTCATAGAGATGGCGGTGGAGATATTTCCATGTCTATACAGATAGCAGTGTAGTAATTTCCATGTTTATAGAGATAGCAGTGTAGATATTTCCATTGATATACAGATAGCTGTGTAGATATTTCCATGTTCATACAGATAGCGGTGTAGATATTTCCATGTTCATACAGACAGCGGTGTAAATATTTCCATGTTCATACAGATAGCAGTGTAGATATTTCCATGTTCATACAGATAGCGGTGTAGATATTTCCATGTTCGTACAGATGGCGGTGTAGATATTTCCATGTTCATAGAGATGGTGGTGTAGATATTTCCATGTTTATAGAGATGGCGGTCCAGATATTTCCATGTTTATAGAGATAGTGGTGTAGTTATTTCCAAGTTTATGGTGACAGCGTTGTAGATATTTCCATGTTTATACAGATAGCGGTGAAGATATTTCCATGTTTATACAGATAGCGGTGTAGATATTTTCATGTTTATACAGATAACAGTGTAGATATTTCCATGTTTATAGAGATAGTGGTGTAGATAATTTCAATTTTATATAGATAGCAGTGTAGATATTTCCAAGTTCAAACAGATAGCGGTGTAGATATTTCCAAGTTTATAGAGATGGCGGTGAAGATATTTCCATGTTTACACAGATGGCGGTGTAGATATTTCCATGTTTACACAGACAGCGGTGTAGACATTTCCATGTTTACACAGATAGCGGTGTGGATATTTCCATGTTTATGCAGATAGCGGTGTAGATATTTCCATGTCTATAAAGATAGCGGTGCAGATATTTCCATGTTTATACAGATAGTTGGGCAGATATTTTCATGTTTATGCAGATAGCGGTGTAGATATTTCCATCTTAATACAGATGGCGGTGTAGATATGTCCATGTTCGTACAGATGGCGGTGTAGATATTTCCATGTTCATACAGATGGCGGTTTAGATATTTCGAAGTTTATACAGATAGCGCTGTAGTTATTTCCATATTTATAGAGAAATCTGTGAAGGTATTTCCATGTATATGGATATAGCTGTGTAGATATTTCCATGTTCATGCAGATAGCGCTGTAGATATTTCCATGTTCATCCAGATGCCGGTGTAGATATGTCCAGGCTCATACAGATGGCGGTGAAGATATTTCCATGTTCATACAGAGGGCGGTGTAGATATTTCCATGTTCATACAAATGGCGGTGTAGATATTTCCATGTTCATAGAGATGGCGGTGTAGATATTTCCATGTTCATACAAATGGCGTTGTAGATATTTTCATGTTCATATAGATGGTAGTGTTGATATTTCCATGTTTATACAGATAGCAGTGTAGATATTTCCATGTTTATTGAGATAGAAGTGTAGATATTTACATTGATATACAGATAGCTGTGTAGATATTTGCATGTTCATACAGATAGCGGTGTAGATATTTCCATGTTCATACAGAGGGCGGTGTAGATATTTTCATGTTCATACAGATAGCGGTGTAGATATTTCCATGTTCATACAGATAGCGGTGTAGATATTTCCATGTTCGTACAGATATCGGTGTAGGTATTTCCATGTTCATACAGTTAGAGGTGTAGATATTTCCATGTTCATACAGATGGCGGTGTAGATATTTACATGTTCATACAGATGGCGGTGTAGATATTTCCATGTTCGTACAGATGGCAGTGTAGATATTTCCATGTTCATGGAGATGGCGGTGTAGATATTTCCATGTTTATGCAGATAGCGGTATAGATATTTCCATGTTCATACAGACGGCGGTGTAGATATTTCCATGTTTATAGAGATGGCGGTGTAGTTATTTCCATGTTTACACAGATGGCGGTGTAGATATTTCCATGTTTACACAGACAGCGGTGTAGACATTTCTATATTTACAAAGATAGCGGTGTGGATATTTCCATGTTTATGCAGATAGCGGTGTAGATATTTCAATGTCTACACATATAGCGGTGCGGATATTTCCATGTTTATACAGATAGTTGGGCAGATATTTTCATGTTTATACAGATTGCGGTGTAGATATTTCCATCTTAATACAGATGGCGGTGTAGATATGTCCATGTTCGTACAGATGGCGGTGTAGATATTTCCATGTTCATACAGATGGCGGTGTAGATATTTCGAAGTTTATACAGATAGCGCTGTAGTTATTTTAATATTTATAGAGAAATCTGTGTAGGAACTTCCATGTATATGGATATAGCTGTGTAGATATTTCCATGTTTATGCAGATAGCGCAGTAGATATTTCCATGTTCATCCAGATGCCGGTGTAGATATATCCATGCTCATACAGATGGCGGTGAAGATATTTCCATGTTCATACAGAGGTCGGTGTAGATATTTCCATGTTCAAATGGCGGTGAAGATATTTCCATGTTCATAGAGATGGCGGTGTAGATATTTCCATGTTTATAGAGATAGTGGTGTAGATAATTCCAATTTTATACAGATAGCTGTGTAGGTATTTGCATGTTAATACAGATAGCGGTGTAGATATTTCCATTTTCATACAGATAACGGTGTAGATATTTCCATGTTCATACAGATAGCGGTGTAGATATTTCCATGTTCATGCAGATAGCGGTGTAGATATTTCCATGTTCATACCAATAGCGGTGTAGATATTTCCATGTCCATACAGTTAGCATTGTAGATATTTCCATGTTCATACAGATGGCGGTGTAGATATTTACATGTTCATACAGATGGCGGTGACGATATTTCCATGTTCGTACGGATGGCAGTGTAGATATTTCCATGTTCATACAAGTTGCGGTGTTGATATTTCCATATTTATACAGATAGCAGTGTAGTTATTTCCATGTTTATAGAGATAGCAGTGTAGATATTTCCATTGATATACAGATAGCTGTGTAGATATTTGCATGTTCATACAGATAGCGGTCTAGATATTTCCATGTTCATACAGATAGCGGTGTAGATATTTCCATGTTCATACAGAGAGCGGTGTAGATATTTCCATGTTCATACAGATTACTGTGTAGATATTTCCATGTTCATACAGATAGCGGTGTAGATATTTCCATGTTCATACAGATCGCGGTGTAGATATTTACATGTTCACACAGATGGCGGTGTAGATATTTCCATGTTCGTACTGATGGCGGTGTAGATATTTCCATGTTCATAGAGATGGTGGTGTAGATATTTCCTTGTTTATGCAGATAGCGGTATAGATATTTCCATGTTTATACAGATGGTGGTGTAGATATTTCGATGTTTATAGAGATGGCGGTCTAGATATTTCCATGTTTATACAGATAGCGGTTAAGATATTTCCATGTTTATACAGATAGCAGTGTAGATATTTCCATGTTTATACAGATAGCAGTGTAGATATTTCTATGTTTATAGAGATAGCAGTGTAGATATTTCCATTGATATACAGATAGCTGTGTAGATATTTGCATGTTCATACAGATAGCGGTGTAGATATTTCCATGTTCATACAGAGGGCGGTGTAGATATTTCCATGTTCATACAGATAGCGGTGTAGATATTTCCATGTTCATACAGATAGCGGTGTAGATATTTCCATGTTCGTACAGATATCGGTGTAGATATTTCCATGTTCATACAGTTAGAGGTGTAGATATTTCCATGTTCATACAGATGGCGGTGTAGATATTTACAAGTTCATACAGATGGCGGTGTAGATATTTCCATGTTCTTACGGATGGCAGTGTATATATTTCCATGTTCATAGAGATGGCGGTGTAGATATTTCCATGTTTATGCAGATAGCGGTATAGATATTTCCATGTTCATACAGACGGCGGTGTAGATATTTCCATGTTTATAGAGATGGCGGTGTAGTTATTTCCATGTTTACACAGACGGCGGTGTAGATATTTCCATGTTTACACAGACAGCGGTGTAGACATTTCCATGTTTACACAGATAGCGGTGTGGATATTTCCATTTTTATGCACATAGCTGTGTAGACATTTCCATGTCTATAAAGATAGCGGTGCGGATATTTCCATGTTTATACAGATAGTTGGGCAGATATTTTCATGTTTATACAGATAGCGGTGTAGATATTTCCATCTTAATACAGATGGCGGTGTAGATTTGTCCATGTTCGTACAGATGGCGGTGTAGATATTTCGAAGTTTATACAGATAGCACTGTAGTTATTTCCATATTTATAGAGAAATCTGTGTAGTTATTTCCATGTATATGGATATAGCTGTGTAGATATTTCCATGTTCATGCAGATAGCGCTGTAGATATTTCCATGTTCATCCAGATGCCGGTGTAGATATATCCATGCTGATATAGATGGAGGTGAAGATATTTCCATGTTCATACAGAGGTCGGTGTAGATATTTCCATGTTCATACAAATGGCGGTGTAGATATTTCCATGTTGATAGAGATGGCGGTGTAGATATTTCCATGTTCATACAAATGGCGTTGTAGATATTTCCATGTTCATAGGGATGGTGGTGTAGATATTTCCATGTTTATACAGATAGCAGTGTAGATATTTCCATGTTTATTGAGATAGCAGTGTAGGTATTTCCATTGATATACAGACAGCTGTGTAGATATTTGCATGTTCATACAGATAGCGGTGTAAATATTTCCATGTTCATACAGATAGCGGTGTAGATATTTCCATGTTCGTACAGATATCGGTGTAGATATTTCCATGTTCATACAGTTAGAGGTGTAGATATTTCCATGTTCATACAGATGGCGGTGTAGATATTTCCATGTTCATACAGATGGCGGTGTAGATATTTCCATGTTTATAGAGGTGGCGGTCCAGATATTTCCATGTTTATAGAGATAGTGGTGTAGTTATTTCCAAGTTTATAGAGACAGCGTTGTAGATATTTCCATGTTTATACAGATAGCGGTGAAGATATTTCCATGTTTATACAGATAGCGGTGTAGATATTTTCATGTTTATACAGATAACAGTGTAGATATTTCCATGTTTATAGAGATAGTGGTGTAGATAATTTCAATTTTATATAGATAGCAGTGTAGATATTTCCAAGTTCAAACAGATAGCGGTGTAGATATTTCCAAGTTTATAAAGATGGCGGTGAAGATATTTCCATGTTCATACAGACGGCGGTGTAGATATTTCCATGTTTATAGAGATTGCGGTGTAGATATTTCCATGTTCTTACGGATGGCCGTGTAGATATTTCCATGTTCATAGTGATGGCGGTGTAGATATTTCCATGTTTATGCAGAAAGCGGTATAGATATTTCCATGTTTATACAGATGGTGGTGTAGATATTTCCATGTTTATAGAGATGGCGGTCTAGATATTTCCATGTTTATAGAGATAGTGTTGTAGTTATTTCCAAGTTTATAGAGAGAGCATTGTAGATATTTCCATGTTTATACAGATAGCGGTGAAGATATTTCCATGTTTATACAGATAGCGGTGTAGATATTTCCATGTTTTTACAGATAGCAGTGTAGATATTTCCATGTTTATAGAGATAGTGGTGTAGATAATTTCAAATTTTTAGCGAGAGCAGTGTAGATATTTCCAAGTTCATACAGATAGCGGTGTAGATATTTCCACGTTTATAGAGATGGCGGTGTAGATATTTCCATGTTCATTCTGATGGCGGTGTAGATATTTCCATGTTTATAGAGATGGCGGTGTAGATATTTTCATGTTTACACAGATGGCTTTGTAGATATTTCCATGTTTACACAGATAGCGTTGTAGACATTTCCATGTTTACACAGATAGCGGTGCGGACATTTCCATGTTTATGCAGATAGCTGTGTAGATATTTCCATGTTTATACAGGTAGCGGTGCGGATATTTCCATGTTTAAACAGATAGTTTGGCAGATATTTCCATGTTTATACAGATACCGGTGTAGAAGTTTCCATCTTAATACATATGGCGGTGTGGATATGTCCATGTTCGTACAGATGGCGGTGTAGATATTTCCATGTTCATACAGATGGCGGTGTAGATATTTCGAAGTTTATAGAGACAGCGCTGTAGTTATTTCCATATTTATAGAGAAATCTGTGTAGATATTTCCATGCATATGCAGACAGCTGTGTAGATATTTCTATGTTCATGCAGATAGCGGTGTAGATATTTCCATGTTCATCCAGATGCCGGTGTAGATATATCCATGTTCATACAGATGGCGGTGAAGATATTTCCATGTTCATACAAATGGCGGTGTAGATATTTCCATGTTCGCACAGATGGCGTTGTGGATATTTCCATGTTCATAGAGATGGCAGTGAAGATATTTCCATGTTTATGCAGATAGCGGTATTGATATTTCCATGTTTATACAGATGGAGGTGTAGATATTTCCATGTTTATAGAGATGATGCTCTAGATATTTCCAAGTTTACAGAGAGAGTGGTGTAGTTATTTCCAAGTTTATAGAGACAGAGCTGTAGATATTTCCATGTTTATACAGATAGCGGTGAAGATATTTCCATGTTTATACAGATAGTGGTGTAGATATTTCCATGTTTATACAGATAGCAGAGTAGTCATTTCCATGTTTATAGAGATAGTGGTGTAGATAATTTCAATTTTATACCGAGAGTACTGTAGATATTTCCAAGTTCATACAGATAGCGGTGTGGATATTTCCACGTTTATAGAGATGGCGGTGTAGATATTTCCATGTTCACACAGACGGCGGTGTAGATATTTCCATGTTTATAGAGATGGCGGTGTAGATATTTTCATGTTTACACAGATAGCGGTGTGGATATTTCCATGTTTATGCAGATAGCGGTGTAGATATTTCCATGTTTATACAGATAGCGGTGCGGATAGTTCCATGTTTATACAGATAGTTGGGCAGATATTTCCATGTTTATACAGATAGCGGTGTAGATATTTCCATCTTAATATAGATGGCTTTGTAGATATGTCCATGTTTGTACAGATGGCGCTGTAGATATTTCCATGTTCATAGAGAAGGCGGTGTAGATATTTCCATGTTCATACAGATAGCGGTGTAGATATTTCCATGTTCATCCACATGGCTGTGTAGATATATCCATGTTCATACAGATGGCGGTGAAGATATTTCCATGTTCATACAGATGGCGGTGTAGGTATTTCCATGTTCATACAAATGGCGGTGTAGATATTTCCATGTTCATACAGATGGCGGTGTAGATATTTCCATGTTTATAGAGATGGCGGTGTAGATATTTTCATGTTTACACAGATGGCGGTGTAGATATTTCCATGTTTACACAGATAGCGGTGTAGACATTTCCATGTTTAGACAGATAGCGGTGTGGATATTTCCATGTTTATGCAGATAGCGGTGTAGGTATTTCCATGTTTATACAGATAGCGGTGCAGGTATTTCCATGTTTATTCAGATAGTTGGGCAGATATTTCCATGTTTATACAGATAGCGGTGTAGATATTTCCATCTTAATACAGATGGCTTTGTAGTTATGTCCATGTTTGTACAGATGGCGGTGTAGATATTTCCATGTTCATACAGATGGCGGTGTAGATGTTTCGAAGTTTATAGAGATAGCGCTGTAGTTATATCCATATTTATAAAGAAATCTGTGCAGATATTTCAATGTATATGCAGATAGCTGTGTAGACATTTCCATGTTCATGCAGATAGCGGTGTAGATATTTCCATGTTCATGCAGATGCCGTTGTAGATATATCCATGTTCATACAGATGGCGGTGAAGATATTTCCATGTTCATACAAATGGCGGTGTATATAGTTCCATGTTCATAGAGATGACAGTGTAGATATTTCCGTGTTCATACAAATGGCGGTGTAGATATTTCCATGCTCATAGAGATGGCGGTGTAGATATTTCCATGTTTATACAGATAGCAGTGTAGTTATTTCCATGTTTATAGAGATAGCAGTGTAGATATTTCCACTGATATACAGATAGATGTGTAGATATTTGCATGTTCTTACAGATAGCGGTGTAGATATTTCCATGTTCATACAGATAGCGGTGTAGATATTTCCATGTTCATACAGATAGCGGTGTAGATATTTCCATGTTCATACAGATGGCGGTGTAGATATTTACATGTTCATACAGATGGCGGAGTAGATATTTCCATGTTCGTACAGATGGCGGTGTAGATATTTCCAAGTTCATAGAGATGGCTGTGTAGATATTTCCATGTTCATAGAAATGGCGGTGTAGATATTTCCATGTTCATAGAGATGGCGGTGTAGATATTTGAATGTTTATACAGATAGCAGTGAAGTTATTTCCACGTTTATAGAGATAGCGGTGTAAATAATTTCAATTTTAAACAGATAGCTGGGTAGATATTTGCATGTTCATACAGATAGCGGTGTAGGTATTTCCATCTTCATACAGATAGCGGTGTAGATATTTCCATGTTCATACAGATAGCGGTGTAGATATTTCCATGTTCATACAGATAACGGTGTAGATATTTCCATGTTCATACCAATAGCGGTGTGGATATTTCCATGTTCATACAGTTAGCGGTGTAGATATTTCCATGTTCATACAGATGGCGGTGTAGATATTTACATGTTCATACAGATGGCGGTGTAGATATTTCCATGTTCGTACGGATGGCATTGTAGATATTACCATGTTCATACAGGTGGCGGTGTAGATATTTCCATGTTAATGCAGATAGCAGTGTAGTTATTTCCATGTTTATAGAGATAGCAGTGTAGGTATTTCCATTGATATACAGATAGCTGTGTAGATATTTGCATATTCGTACAGATAGCGGCGTAGATATTTCCATGTTCGTTCAGATAGCGGTGCAGATATTTCCATGTTCATACAGTTAGCCTTGTAGA
This sequence comes from Gorilla gorilla gorilla, assembly GCF_029281585.2. Classification (NCBI taxonomy): domain Eukaryota; kingdom Metazoa; phylum Chordata; class Mammalia; order Primates; family Hominidae; genus Gorilla; species Gorilla gorilla. Next base: position 126,579,268 of record NC_073239.2, read on the forward strand.
TATTTCCATGTTCATACAGATGGCGGTGTAGATATTTACATGTTCATGCAGATGGCGGTGAAGATATTTCCATGTTCGTACAGATGGCGGTGTAGATATTTCCATGTTCATAGAGATGGCGGTGTAGATATTTCCATGTTTATGCAGATAGCGGTATAGATATTTCCATGTTTATACAGAAGGTGGTGTAGATATTTCCATGGTTATAGAGATGGCGGTCTAGATATTTCCATGTTTATAGAGATAGTGGTGTAGTTATTTCCAAGTTTATAGAGACAGCGTTGTAGATATTTCCATGTTTATACAGAGAGCGGTGAATGTATTTCCATGTTTATACAGATAGCGGTGTAGATATTTTCATGTCTATACAGATAACATTGTAGATATTTCCATCTTTGTAGAGATAGTGGTGTAGATAATTTCAATTTTATACAGATAGCAGTGTAGATATTTCCAAGTACATACAGATAGCGGTGTAGACATTTCCACGTTTATAGAGATGGCGGTGTAGATATTTCTACGTTCATACTGATGGCGGTGTAGGTATTTCCATGTTTATAGAGATGGTGGTGTAGATATTTTCATGTTTACACAGATGGCGGTGTAGATATTTCCATGTTTACACAGATAGCGTTGTAGACATTTCCATGTTTACACAGATAGCTGTGTGGATATTTCCATGTTTATGCAGATAGCGGTGTAGATATTTCCATGTTTATACAGATAGCGGTGCGGATATTTCCATGTTTATACAGACAGTTGGGCAGATATTTCCATGTTTGTACATATAGCAGTGTAGATATTTCCATCTTAATACAGATGGCGGTGTAGATATGTCCATGTTCGTACAGATGGCGGTGTAGATATTTCCATGTTCATACAGATGGCGGTGTAGATATTTCGAAGTTTATAGAGACAGCGCGGTAGTTATTTCCATATTTGAAGAGAAATCTGTGTAGATATTTCCATGCATATGCAGACAGCTGTGTAGATATTTCAATGTTCATGCAGATAGCGGTGTAGATATTTCCATGTTCATCCAGATGTTGGTGTAGATATATCCATGTTCATACAGATGGCGGTGAAGATATTTCCATGTTCATACAGATGTCGGTGTAGATATTTCCATGTTCATAAAAATGGCGGTGTAGATATTTCCATGTTCATAGAGATGGCGGTGTAGATATTTCCATGTTCATAGAAATGGCGTTGTAGATATTTCCATGTTTATACAGATAGCAGTGTAGTTATTTCCACGTTTATAGAGATAGCGGTGTAGATAATTTCAATTTTATACAGATAGCTGGGTAGATATTTGCATGTTCATAAAGATAGCGGTGTAGATATTTCCATCTTAATACAGATAGCGGTGTAGATATTTCCATGTTCATACAGATAGCGGTGTAGATATTTCCATGTTCATTCAGATAACGGTGTAGATATTTCCATCTTCATACCAATAGCGGTGTGGATATTTCCATGGTCATACAGTTAGCGGTGTAGATATTTCCATGTTCATACAGATGGCGGTGTAGATATTTCCATGTTCATAGAGATAGCGGTGTAGATATTTCCATGTTGATACACGTACTGGTGTAGATATTTCCAAGTTTATAGAGATAGCGGTGTAGATATTTCCATGTTTATAGAGATAGTGGTATAGATATTTCCACTTTTGTACAGATAGCAGTGTAGATATTTCCATGTTCAAACAGATAGCGGTTTAGATATTTCCACTTTTATAGAGATGGCGGTGTAGATATTTCCATGTTGATACAAATGGCGGTGTAGATAATTCCATGTTCATAGAGATGGCGGTGTAGATATTTCCATGTTTATACAGATAGCAGTGTAGTTATTTCCATGTTTGTAGAGATAGCAGTGTAGATATTTCCATTTATATACAGATAGTTGTGTAGATATTTGCATGTTCATACAGATAGCGGTGTAGGTATTTCCAAGTTCATACAGATAGCGATGTAGATATTTCCACGTTTATAGAGATGGCGGTGTAGATATTTCTATGTTCATACTGATGGCGGTGTAGATATTTCCATGTTCATACAAATGGCGGTGTAGATATTTCCATGTTAATAGAGATGGCGGTGTAGATATTTCCATGTTCGTATGGATGGCAGTGTAGACATTTCCATGTTCCTACAGGTGGCGGTGTAGATATTTCCATGTTTATACCGATAGCAGTGTAGTTATTTCCATGTTTATAGAGATAGCAGTGTAGATATTTCCATTGATATACAGATAGCTGTGTAGATATTTGCATGTTCATACAGATAGCGGTGTAGATATTTCCATGTTCGTACAGATAGCGGTGTGGATATTTCCATGTTCGTACAGATAGCGGTGTAGATATTTCCATGTTCATACAGATAGCGGTGTAGATATTTCCATGTTCATACAGATAACGGTGTAGATATTTCCATGTTCATACAGATAGCGGTTTAGATATTTCCATGTTCATACAGTTAGCGGTGTAGATATTTCCATGTTCATACAGATGGTGGTGTAGATATTTACATGTTCATACAGATGGCGGTGTAGATATTTCCATGTTCGTACAGATGGTGGTGTAGATATTTCCATGTTCATAGAGATGGCAGTGTAGATATTTCCATGTTTATGCAGATAGCGGTATAGATATTTCCATGTTTATACAGATGGTGGTGTAGGTATTTCCATGTTTATAGAGATGGCGATCTAGTTATTTCCATGTTTATAGAGATAGTGGTGTAGTTATTTCCAAGTTTATAGAGACAGCGTTGTAGATATTTCCATGTTTATACAGATAGCGGTGAAGATATTTCCATGTTTATACACATAGCGGTGTAGATATTTCCATGTTTATACAGATAACAGTGTAGTTATTTCCATGTTTAAAGAAATAGGGGTGTAGATAATTTCAATTTTATACAGATAGCAGTGGAGATATTTCCAAGTTCATACAGATAGCGGTGTATATATTTCCACGTTTATAGAGATGGCGGTGTAGATATTTCCATGTTCATACAGATGGCGGTGCAGATATTTCCATGTTTATAGAGAAGGCGGTGTAGATATATTCATGTTTAGACAGATTGCGGTGAAGATATTTCCATGTTTACACAGATAGCGGTGTAGACATTTCCATTTTTACACAGATAGCGATGTGGATATTTCCATGTTTTTGCAGATAGCGGTGTAGATATTTCCATGTTTATACAGATAGCGGTGCGGATATTTCCATGTTTATACAGATGGGCAGATATTTCCATGTTTATACAGATAGCGGTGTAGATATTTCCATCTTAATACAGATGGCGGTGTAGATATGTCCTTGTTCGTACAGATGGCTTTGTAGATATTTCCATGTTCATACAGATGGCGGTGTAGATATTTCGAAGTTTATAGAGATAGCGCTGTAGTTATTTCCATATTTATAGAGAAATCTGTGTAGATATTTCCATGCATATGCAGATAGCTGTGTACATATTTCCATGATCATCCAGATGGCGGTGTAGATATATCCATGTTCATACAGTTGGCGGTGAAGATATTTCCATGTTCATACAGATGGTGGTGTAGATATTTCCATGTTTATACAAATGGCGGTGTAGATATTTCCATGTTCATAGAGATGGCGGTGTAGATATTTCCATGTTCATACAAATGGCGGTGTAGATATTTCCATGTTCATAGAGATGGCGGTGTAGATATTTCCATGTTTATAGAGATAGTGGTGTAAATAATTCCAATTTTATACAGATAGCTGTGTAGGTATTTGCATGTTAATACAGATAGCGGTGTAGATATTTCCATTTTCATGCAGATAGCGGTTTAGATATTTCCATGTTCATAGAGATAGCGGTGTAGATATTTCCATGTTCATACAGATAGCGGTGCTGATATTTCCATGTTTATACAGGTAGCGGTGTAGATATTTCCATGTTTATACAGGTTGTGGTGTAGATATTTCCATGTTTATACAGATAGCGGTGTAGATATTTCCAAGTTTATTCAGAGAGCGGTGAAGATATCTCCATCTTAAAGCAGATGGCGGTGTAGATATTTATATGTTCATAAAGATGGCGGTGCAGATATTTCCATGTTCATACAGATGGCGCTGTAGATATTTCCATGTTTATAGAGATAGCGGTGTATTTATTTCCATGTGTATAGAGATAGCTTTGTAGATATTTCCATGTATATGCAGATAGCTGTGTAGATATTTCTATTTTCATGCAGATAGGGGTTTAGATATTTCCATGTTCAAACAGATAGCGGTGTAGATATTTCCATGTTCATACAGATAGCGGTGTAGATATTTCCATGTTTATACAGATAGCGGTGAAGATGTATGCATGTTTGCACAGATACCGGTGTAGATATTTCCATGTTCATACAGATCGCGGTGTAGATATTTCCATGTTCATCCAGATGGCTGTGTAGACATATCCATGTTCATACAGATGGCGGTGAAGATATTTCCATGTTCATACAGACAGCGGTGTAGATATTTCCATGTTCATACAGATAGCGGTGTAGATATTTCCATGTTCATACAGATGGCTGTGTAGATATATCCATGTTCATACAGATGACGGTGAATATATTTCCATGTTCATACAGATAGCGGTGTAGATATTTCCGTGTTCATACAGATAGCGGTGTAGATATTTCCATGTTCATAACGATAGCGGTGCTGATATTTCCATGTTTATACAGGTAGCGGTGTAGATATTTCCATGTTTATACAGATAGCGGTGTGGATATTTCCATGTTTATACATATAGCGGTGTAGATATTTCCATGTTTATACAGATAGCGGTGTAGATATTTCCATGTTCATACAGGTGGCGGTGTAGATGTTTCCATGTTTATACAGAGAGCAGTGTAGTTATTTCCATGTTTATAGAGATAGCAGTGTAGATATTTCCATTCATATACAGATAGCTGTGTAGATATTTCCATGTTTATTCAGATAGCGGTGTAGATATTTCCATGTTTATGGGTATGGCAGTGTAGATATTTTCATGTTTACACAGATGGCGTTGTAGATATTTCCATGTTTACACAGATAGCGTTGTAGACATTTCCATGTTTACACAGATAGCGGTGTGGATATTTCCATGTTTATGCACAGAGCAGTGGAGATATTTGCATGTATATACAGATAGCGGTGCGGATATTTCGATGTTTATACAGATAGTTGGGCAGATATTTCCATGTTTATACGGATAGCGGTGTAGATATTTCCATCTTAATACAGATGGCGGTGTAGATATGTCCATGTTTGTTCCGATGGCTGTGTAGATATTTCCATGTTCATACAGATAGCGCTGTAGATATTTCCATGTTCATCCAGATGCCGGTGTAGATATATCCATGCTCATACAGATCGCGGTGAAGGTATTTCCATGTTCATACAGATGGCCGTGTAGATATTTCCATGTTCATACATATGGCGGTGTAGATATTTCCATGTTCATAGAGATAGCGGTGTAGATATTTCCATGTTGATACACGTACCGGTGTAGATATTTCCAAGTTTATAGAGATAGCGGTGTAGATATTTCCATGTTCATAGAGATGGCGGTGTAGATATTTCCATGTTCATAGAAATGGCGGTGTAGATACTTCCATGTTCATAGAGATGGCGGTGTAGATATTTCCATGTTTATACAGATAGCAGTGCAGTTATTTCCACGTTTATAGAGATAGCGGTGTAAATAATTTCAATTTTAAACAGATAGCTGGGTAGATATTTGCATGTTCATACAGATAGCGGTGTAGGTATTTCCATCTTCATACAGATAGCGGTGTAGATATTTCCATGTTCATACAGATAGCGGTGTAGATATTTCCATGTTCATACAGATAACGGTGTAGATATTTCCATGTTCATACCAATAGCGGTGTGGATATTTCCATGTTCATACAGTTAGCGGTGTAGATATTTCCATGTTCATACAGATGGCGGTGTAGATATTTACATGTTCATACAGATGGCGGTGTAGATATTTCCATGTTCGTACGGATGGCATTGTAGATATTTCCATGTTCATACAGGTGGCGGTGTAGATATTTCCATGTTAATACAGATAGCAGTGTAGTTATTTCCATGTTTATAGAGATAGCAGTGTAGGTATTTCCATTGATATACAGATAGCTGTGAAGATATTTGCATATTCGAACAGATAGCGGCGTAGATATTTCCATGTTCGTTCAGATAGCGGTGCAGATATTTCCATGTTCATACAGTTAGCCTTGTAGATATTTCCATGTTCATACAGATGGCGGTGTAGATATTTACATGTTTATGCAGATGGCGGTTTAGATATTTCCATGTTCGTACAGATGGCGGTGTAGATATTTCCATGTTCATAGAGATGGCGGTGTAGATATTTCCATGTTTATGCAGATAGCGGTATAGATATTTCCATGTTTATACAGAAGGTGGTGTAGATATTTCCATGGTTATAGAGATGGCGGTCTAGATATTTCCATGTTTATAGAGATAGTGGTGTAGTTATTTCCAAGTTTATAGAGACAGCGTTGTAGATATTTCCATGTTTATACAGAGAGCGGTGAAGGTATTTCCATGTTTATACAGATAGCGGTGTAGATATTTTCATGTCTATACAGATAACATTGTAGATATTTCCATCTTTGTAGAGATAGTGGTGTAGATAATTTCAATTTTATAGAGATAGCAGTGTAGATATTTCCAAGTACATACAGATAGCGGTGTAGATATTTCCACGTTTATAGAGATTTAGGTGTAGATATTTCCACGTTCATACTGATGGCGGTGTAGGTATTTCCATGTTTATAGAGATGGTGGTGTAGATATTTTCATGTTTACACAGATGGCGGTGTAGATATTTCCATGTTTACACAGATAGCGTTGTAGACATTTCCATGTTTACACAGATAGCATTGTGGATATTTCCATGTTTATGCAGATAGCGGTGTAGATATTTCCATGTTTATACAGATAGCGGTGCGGATATTTCCATGTTTATACAGACAGTTGGGCAGATATTTCCATGTTTGTACATATAGCAGTGTAGATATTTCCATCTTAATACAGATGGCGGTGTAGATATGTCCATGTTCGTACAGATGGCGGTGTAGATATTTCCATGTTCATACAGATGGCGGTGTAGATATTTCGAAGTTTATAGAGACAGCGCGGTAGTTATTTCCATATTTGAAGAGAAATCTGTGTAGATATTTCCATGCATATGCAGACAGCTGTGTAGATATTTCAATGTTCATGCAGATAGCGGTGTAGATATTTCCATGTTCATCCAGATGTTGGTGTAGATATATCCATGTTCATACAGATGGCGGTGAAGATATTTCCATGTTCATACAGATGTCGGTGTAGATATTTCCATGTTCATAAAAATGGCGGTGTAGATATTTCCATGTTCATAGAGATGGCGGTGTAGATATTTCCATGTTCATAGAAATGGCGGTGTAGATATTTCCATGTTCATAGAGATGGCGTTGTAGATATTTCCATGTTTATACAGATAGCAGTGTAGTTATTTCCACGTTTATAGAGATAGCGGTGTAGATAATTTCAATTTCATACAGATAGCTGGGTAGATATTTGCATGTTCATAAAGATAGCAGTGTAGATATTTCCATCTTAATACAGATAGCGGTGTAGATATTTCCATGTTCATACAGATAGCGGTGTAGATATTTCCATGTTCATACAGATAACGGTGTAGATATTTCCATGTTCATACAGATAACGGTGTAGATATTTCCATCTTCATACCAATAGCGGTGTGGATATTTCCATGGTCATACAGTTAGCGGTGTAGATATTTCCATGTTCATACAGATGGCGGTGTAGATATTTCCATGTTCATAGAGATAGCGGTGTAGATATTTCCATGTTGATACACGTACTGGTGTAGATATTTCCAAGTTTATAGAGATAGCGGTGTAGATATTTCCATGTTTATAGAGATAGTGGTATAGATATTTCCACTTTTGTACAGATAGCAGTGTAGATATTTCCATGTTCAAACAGATAGCGGTTTAGATATTTCCACTTTTATAGAGATGGCGGTGTAGATATTTCCATGTTGATACAAATGGCGGTGTAGATAATTCCATGTTCATAGAGATGGCGGTGTAGATATTTCCATGTTTATACAGATAGCAGTGTAGTTATTTCCATGTTTGTAGAGATAGCAGTGTAGATATTTCCATTTATATACAGATAGTTGTGTAGATATTTGCATGTTCATACAGATAGCGGTGTAGGTATTTCCAAGTTCATACAGATAGCGATGTAGATATTTCCACGTTTATAGAGATGGCGGTGTAGATATTTCTATGTTCATACTGATGGCGGTGTAGATATTTCCATGTTCATACAAATGGCGGTGTAGATATTTCCATGTTAATAGAGATGGCGGTGTAGATATTTCCATGTTCGTATGGATGGCAGTGTAGACATTTCCATGTTCATACAGGTGGCGGTGTAGATATTTCCATGTTTATACCGATAGCAGTGTAGTTATTTCCATGTTTATAGAGATAGCAGTGTATATATTTCCATTGATATACAGATAGCTGTGTAGATATTTGCATGTTCATACAGATAGCGGTGTAGATATTTCCATGTTCGTACAGATAGCGGTGTGGATATTTCCATGTTCATACAGATAGCGGTGTAGATATTTCCATGTTCATACAGATAGCGGTGTAGATATTTCCATGTTCATACAGATAACGGTGTAGATATTTCCATGTTCATACAGATAGCGGTGTAGATATTTCCATGTTCATACAGTTAGCGGTGTAGATATTTCCATGTTCATACAGATGGTGGTGTAGATATTTCCATGTTCATAGAGATGGCGGTGTAGATATTTCCATGTTTATGCAGATAGCGGTATAGATATTTCCATGTTTATACAGATGGTGGTGTAGGTATTTCCATGTTTATAGAGATGGCGGTCTAGTTATTTCCATGTTTATAGAGATAGTGGTGTAGTTATTTCCAAGTTTATAGAGACAGCGTTGTAGATATTTCCATGTTTATACAGATAGCGGTGAAGATATTTCCATGTTTATACACATAGCGGTGTAGATATTTCCATGTTTATACAGATAACAGTGTAGTTATTTCCATGTTTAAAGAAATAGGGGTGTAGATAATTTCAATTTTATACAGATAGCAGTGGAGATATTTCCAATTTCATACAGATAGCGGTGTATATATTTCCACGTTTATAGAGATGGCGGTGTAGATATTTCCATGTTCATACAGATGGCGGTGCAGATATTTCCATGTTTATAGAGAAGGCGGTGTAGATATATTCATGTTTAGACAGATTGGGGTGAAGATATTTCCATGTTTACACAGATAGCGGTGTGGACATTTCCATTTTTACACAGATAGCGATGTGGATATTTCCATGTTTTTGCAGATAGCGGTGTAGATATTTCCATGTTTATACAGATAGCGGTGCGGATATTTCCATGTTTATACAGATGGGCAGATATTTCCATGTTTATACAGATAGCGGTGTAGATATTTCCATCTTAATACAGATGGCGGTGTAGATATGTCCTTGTTCGTACAGATGGCTTTGTAGATATTTCCATGTTCATACAGATGGCGGTGTAGATATTTCGAAGTTTATAGAGATAGCGCTGTAGTTATTTCCATATTTATAGAGAAATCTGTGTAGATATTTCCATGCATATGCAGATAGCTGTGTACATATTTCCATGATCATCCAGATGGCGGTGTAGATATACCCATGTTCATACAGTTGGCGGTGAAGATATTTCCATGTTCATACAGATGGTGGTGTAGATATTTCCATGTTTATACAAATGGCGGTGTAGATATTTCCATGTTCATAGAGATGGCGGTGTAGATATTTCCATGTTCATACAAATGGCGGTGTAGATATTTCCATGTTCATAGAGATGGCGGTGTAGATATTTCCATGTTTATAGAGATAGTGGTGTAGATAATTCCAATTTTATACAGATAGCAGTGTAGGTGTTTGCATGTTAATACAGATAGCGGTGTAGATATTTCCATGTTCATACAGATAGCGGTGTAGATATTTCCATGTTCATGCAGATAGCGGTGTAGATATTTCCATGTTCATACCAATAGCGGTGTAGATATTTCCATGTCCATACAGTTAGCATTGTAGATATTTCCATGTTCATACAGATGGCGGTGTAGATATTTACATGTTAATAGAGATGGCGGTGACGATATTTCCATGTTCGTACGGATGGCAGTGTAGATATTTCCATGTTCATACAAGTTGCGGTGTAGATATTTCCATATTTATACAGATAGCAGTGTAGTTATTTCCATGTTTATAGAGATAGCAGTGTAGATATTTCCATTGATATACAGATAGCTGTGTAGATATTTGCATGTTCATACAGATAGCGGTCTAGATATTTCCATGTTCATACAGATAGCGGTGTAGATATTTCCATGTTCATACAGAGAGCGGTGTAGATATTTCCATGTTCATACAGATAACTGTGTAGATATTTCCATGTTCATACAGATAGCGGTGTAGATATTTCCATGTTCATACAGATCGCGGTGTAGATATTTACATGTTCACACAGATGGCGGTGTAGATATTTCCATGTTCGTACTGATGGCGGTGTAGATATTTCCATGTTCATAGAGATGGTGGTGTAGATATTTCCTTGTTTATGCAGATAGCGGTATAGATATTTCCATGTTTATACAGATGGTGGTGTAGATATTTCGATGTTTATAGAGATGGCGGTCTAGATATTTCCATGTTTATACAGATAGCGGTTAAGATATTTCCATGTTTATACAGATAGCAGTGTAGATATTTCCATGTTTATACAGATAGCAGTGTAGATATTTCTATGTTTATAGAGATAGTGGTGTAGATAATTTCAATTTTATACCGAGAGCAGTGTAGATATTTCCAAGTTCATACAGATAGCGATGTAGATATTTCCACGTTTATAGAGATGGTGGTGTAGATATTTCCATGTTCATCCAGATGCCGGTGTAGATATATCCAGGCTCATACAGATGGCGGTGAAGATATTTCCATGTTCATACAGAGGGCGGTGTAGATATTTCCATGTTCATACAAATGGCGGTGTAGATATTTCCATGTTCATAGAGATGGCGGTGTAGATATTTCCATGTTCATACAAATGGCGTTGTAGATATTTTCATGTTCATATAGATGGTAGTGTTGATATTTCCATGTTTATACAGATAGCAGTGTAGATATTTCCATGTTTATTGAGATAGCAGTGTAGATATTTACATTGATATACAGATAGCTGTGTAGATATTTGCATGTTCATACAGATAGCGGTGTAGATATTTCCATGTTCATACAGAGGGCGGTGTAGATATTTCCATGTTCATACAGATAGCGGTGTAGATATTTCCATGTTCATACAGATAGCGGTGTAGATATTTCCATGTTCGTACAGATATCGGTGTAGATATTTCCATGTTCATTCAGTTAGAGGTGTAGATATTTCCATGTTCATACAGATGGCGGTGTAGATATTTACATGTTCATACAGATGGCGGTGTAGATATTTCCATGTTCGTACAGATGGCAGTGTAGATATTTCCATGTTCATGGAGATGGCGGTGTAGATATTTCCATGTTTATGCAGATAGCGGTATAGATATTTCCATGTTCATACAGACGGCGGTGTAGATATTTCCATGTTTATAGAGATGGCGGTGTAGTTATTTCCATGTTTACACAGATGGCGGTGTAGATATTTCCATGTTTACACAGACAGCGGTGTAGACATTTCTATGTTTACAAAGATAGCGGTGTGGATATTTCCATGTTTATGCAGATAGCGGTGTAGATATTTCAATGTCTACACAGATAGCGGTGCGGATATTTCCATGTTTATACAGATAGTTGGGCAGATATTTTCATGTTTATGCAGATAGCGGTGTAGATATTTCCATCTTAATACAGATGGCGGTGTAGATATGTCCATGTTCGTACAGATGGCGGTGTAGATATTTCCATGTTCATACAGATGGCGGTGTAGATATTTCGAAGTTTATACAGATAGCGCTGTAGTTATTTAAATATTTATAGAGAAATCTGTGTAGGAACTTCCATGTATATGGATATAGCTGTGTAGATATTTCCATGTTTATGCAGATAGCGCAGTAGATATTTCCATGTTCATCCAGATGCCGGTGTAGATATATCCATGCTCATACAGATGGCGGTGAAGATATTTCCATGTTCATACAGAGGGCGGTGTAGATATTTCCATGTTCAAATGGCGGTGAAGATATTTCCATGTTCATAGAGATGGCGGTGTAGATATTTCCATGTTCATACAAATGGAGTTGTAGGTATTTTCATGTTCATAGAGATGGTGGTGTAGATATTTCTATGTTTATACAGATAGCAGTGTAGATATTTCCATGTTTATTGAGATAGCAGTGTAGATATTTCCATTGATATACAGATAGCTGTGTAGATATTTGCATGTTCATACAGATAGCGGTGTAGATATTTCCATGTTCATACAGAGGGCGGTGTAGATATTTCCATGTTCATACAGATAGCGGTGTAGATATTTCCATGTTCATACAGATAGCGGTGTAGATATTTCCATGTTCGTACAGATATCGGTGTAGATATTTCCATGTTCATACAGTTAGAGGTGTAGATATTTCCATGTTCATACAGATGGCGGTGTAGATATTTACAAGTTCATACAGATGGCGGCGTAGATATTTCCATGTTCTTACGGATGGCAGTGTATATATTTCCATGTTCATAGAGATGGCGGTGTAGATATTTCCATGTTTATGCAGATAGCGGTATAGATATTTCCATGTTCATACAGACGGCGGTGTAGATATTTCCATGTTTATAGAGATGGCGGTGTAGTTATTTCCATGTTTACACAGACGGTGGTGTAGATATTTCCATGTTTACACAGACAGCGGTGTAGACATTTCCATGTTTACACAGATAGCGGTGTGGATATTTCCATTTTTATGCAGATAGCTGTGTAGACATTTCCATGTCTATAAAGATAGCGGTGCGGATATTTCCATGTTTATACAGATAGTTGGGCAGATATTTTCATGTTTATACAGATAGCGGTGTAGATATTTCCATCTTAATACAGATGGCGGTGTAGATTTGTCCATGTTCGTACAGATGGCGGTGTAGATATTTCGAAGTTTATACAGATAGCACTGTAGTTATTTCCATATTTATAGAGAAATCTGTGTAGTTATTTCCATGTATATGGATATAGCTGTGTAGATATTTCCATGTTCATGCAGATAGCGCTGTAGATATTTCCATGTTCATCCAGATGCCGGTGTAGATATATCCATGCTCATACAGATCGCGGTGAAGGTATTTCCATGTTCATACAGATGGCCGTGTAGATATTTCCATGTTCATACATATGGCGGTGTAGGTATTTCCATGTTCATAGAGATAGCGGTGTAGATATTTCCATGTTGATACACGTACCGGTGTAGATATTTCCAAGTTTATAGAGATAGCGGTGTAGATATTTCCATGTTCATAGAGATGGCGGTGTAGATATTTCCATGTTCATAGAAATGGCGGTGTAGATATTTCCATGTTCATAGAGATGGCGGTGTAGATATTTCCATGTTTATACAGATAGCAGTGCAGTTATTTCCACGTTTATAGAGATAGCGGTGTAAATAATTTCAATTTTAAACAGATAGCTGGGTAGATATTTGCATGTTCATACAGATAGCGGTGTAGGTATTTCCATCTTCATACAGATAGCGGTGTAGATATTTCCATGTTCATACAGATAGCGGTGTAGATATTTCCATGTTCATACAGATAACGGTGTAGATATTTCCATGTTCATACCAATAGCGGTGTGGATATTTCCATGTTCATACAGTTAGCGGTGTAGATATTTCCATGTTCATACAGATGGCGGTGTAGATATTTACATGTTCATACAGATGGCGGTGTAGATATTTCCATGTTCGTACGGATGGCATTGTAGATATTTCCATGTTCATACAGGTGGCGGTGTAGATATTTCCATGTTAATACAGATAGCAGTGTAGTTATTTCCATGTTTATAGAGATAGCAGTGTAGGTATTTCCATTGATATACAGATAGCTGTGTAGATATTTGCATATTCGAACAGATAGCGGCGTAGATATTTCCATGTTCGTTCAGATAGCGGTGCAGATATTTCCATGTTCATACAGTTAGCCTTGTAGATATTTCCATGTTCATACAGATGGCGGTGTAGATATTTACATGTTCATGCAGATGTCGGTGTAGATATTTCCATGTTCGTACAGATGGCGGTGTAGATATTTCCATGTTCATAGAGATGGCGGTGTAGATATTTCCATGTTTATGCAGATAGCGGTATAGATATTTCCATGTTTATACAGAAGGTGGTGTAGATATTTCCATGGTTATAGAGATGGCGGTCTAGATTTTCCATGTTTATAGAGATAGTGGTGTAGTTATTTCCAAGTTTATAGAGACAGCGTTGTAGATATTTCCATGTTTATACAGAGAGCGGTGAAGGTATTTCCATGTTTATACAGATAGCGGTGTAGATATTTTCATGTCTATACAGATAACATTGTAGATATTTCCATCTTTGTAGAGATAGTGGTGTAGATAATTTCAATTTTATACAGATAGCAGTGTAGATATTTCCAAGTACATACAGATAGCGGTGTAGATATTTCCACGTTTATAGAGATGGCGGTGTAGATATTTCCTCGTTCATACTGATGGCGGTGTAGGTATTTCCATGTTTATAGAGATGGTGGTGTAGATATTTTCATGTTTACACAGATGGCGGTGTAGATATTTCCATGTTTACACAGATAGCGTTGTAGACATTTCCATGTTTACACAGATAGCGGTGTGGATATTTCCATGTTTATGCAGATAGCGGTGTAGATATTTCCATGTTTATACAGATAGCGGTGCGGATATTTCCATGTTTATACAGACAGTTGGGCAGATATTTCCATGTTTGTACATATAGCAGTGTAGATATTTCCATCTTAATACAGATGGCGGTGTAGATATGTCCATGTTCGTACAGATGGCGGTGTAGATATTTCCATGTTCATACAGATGGCGGTGTAGATATTTCGAAGTTTATAGAGACAGCGCGGTAGTTATTTCCATATTTGAAGAGAAATCTGTGTAGATATTTCCATGCATATGCAGACAGCTGTGTAGATATTTCAATGTTCATGCAGATAGCGGTGTAGATATTTCCATGTTCATCCAGATGTTGGTGTAGATATATCCATGTTCATACAGATGGCGGTGAAGATATTTCCATGTTCATACAGATGTCGGTGTAGATATTTCCATGTTCATAAAAATGGCGGTGTAGATATTTCCATGTTCATAGAGATGGCGGTGTAGATATTTCCATGTTCATAGAAATGGCGGTGTAGATATTTCCATGTTCATAGAGATGGCGTTGTAGATATTTCCATGTTTATACAGATAGCAGTGTAGTTATTTCCACGTTTATAGAGATAGCGGTGTAGATAATTTCAATTTTATACAGATAGCTGGGTAGATATTTGCATGTTCATAAAGATAGCGGTGTAGATGTTTCCATCTTAATACAGATAGCGGTGTAGATATTTCCATGTTCATACAGATAGCGGTGTAGATATTTCCATGTTCATACAGATAACGGTGTAGATATTTCCATCTTCATACCAATAGCGGTGTGGATATTTCCATGGTCACACAGTTAGCGGTGTAGATATTTCCATGTTCATACAGATGGCGGTGTAGATATTTCCATGTTCATAGAGATAGCGGTGTAGATATTTCCATGTTGATACACGTACTGGTGTAGATATTTCCAAGTTTATAGAGATAGCGGTGTAGATATTTCCATGTTTATAGAGATAGTGGTATAGATATTTCCACTTTTGTACAGATAGCAGTGTAGATATTTCCATGTTCAAACAGATAGCGGTTTAGATATTTCCACTTTTATAGAGATGGCGGTGTAGATATTTCCATGTTGATACAAATGGCGGTGTAGATAATTCCATGTTCATAGAGATGGCGGTGTAGATATTTCCATGTTTATACAGATAGCAGTGTAGTTATTTCCATGTTTGTAGAGATAGCAGTGTAGATATTTCCATTTATATACAGATAGTTGTGTAGATAATTGCATGTTCATACAGATAGCGGTGTAGGTATTTCCAAGTTCATACAGATAGCGATGTAGATATTTCCACGTTTATAGAGATGGCGGTGTAGATATTTCTATGTTCATACTGATGGCGGTGTAGATATTTCCATGTTCATACAAATGGCGGTGTAGATATTTCCATGTTAATAGAGATGGCGGTGTAGATATTTCCATGTTCGTATGGATGGCAGTGTAGACATTTCCATGTTCATACAGGTGGCGGTGTAGATATTTCCATGTTTATACCGATAGCAGTGTAGTTATTTCCATGTTTATAGAGATAGCAGTGTAGATATTTCCATTGATATACAGATAGCTGTGTAGATATTTGCATGTTCATACAGATAGCGGTGTAGATATTTCCATGTTCGTACAGATAGCGGTGTGGATATTTCCATGTTCATACAGATAGCGGTGTAGATATTTCCATGTTCATACAGATAGCGGTGTAGATATTTCCATGTTCATACAGATAACGGTGTAGATATTTCCATGTTCATACAGATAGCGGTGTAGATATTTCCATGTTCATACAGTTAGCGGTGTAGATATTTCCATGTTCATACAGATGGTGGTGTAGATATTTACATGTTCATACAGATGGCGGTGTAGATATTTCCATGTTCGTACAGATGGTGGTGTAGATATTTCCATGTTCATAGAGATGGCGGTGTAGATATTTCCATGTTTATGCAGATAGCGGTATAGATATTTCCATGTTTATACAGATGGTGGTGTAGGTATTTCCATGTTTATAGAGATGGCGATCTAGTTATTTCCATGTTTATAGAGATAGTGGTGTAGTTATTTCCAAGTTTATAGAGACAGCGTTGTAGATATTTCCATGTTTATACAGATAGCGGTGAAGATATTTCCATGTTTATACACATAGCGGTGTAGATATTTCCATGTTTATACAGATAACAGTGTAGTTATTTCCATGTTTAAAGAAATAGGGGTGTAGATAATTTCAATTTTATACAGATAGCAGTGGAGATATTTCCAAGTTCATACAGATAGCGGTGTATATATTTCCACGTTTATAGAGATGGCGATGTAGATATTTCCATGTTCATACAGATGGCGGTGCAGATATTTCCATGTTTATAGAGAAGGCGTTGTAGATATATTCATGTTTAGACAGATTGGGGTGAAGATATTTCCATGTTTACACAGATAGCGGTGTAGACATTTCCATTTTTACACAGATAGCGATGTGGATATTTCCATGTTTTTGCAGATAGCGGTGTAGATATTTCCATGTTTATACAGATAGCGGTGCGGATATTTCCATGTTTATACAGATGGGCAGATATTTCCATGTTTATACAGATAGCGGTGTAGATATTTCCATCTTAATACAGATGGCGGTGTAGATATGTCCTTGTTCGTACAGATGGCTTTGTAGATATTTCCATGTTCATACAGATGGCGGTGTAGATATTTCGAAGTTTATAGAGATAGCGCTGTAGTTATTTCCATATTTATAGAGAAATCTGTGTAGATATTTCCATGCATATGCAGATAGCTGTGTACATATTTCCATGATCATCCAGATGGCGGTGTAGATATATCCATTTTCATACAGTTGGCGGTGAAGATATTTCCATGTTCATACAGATGGTGGTGTAGATATTTCCATGTTTATACAAATGGCGGTGTAGATATTTCCATGTTCATAGAGATGGCGGTGTAGATATTTCCATGTTCATACAAATGGCGGTGTAGATATTTCCATGTTCATAGAGATGGCGGTGTAGATATTTCCATGTTTATAGAGATAGTGGTGTATATAATTCCAATTTTATACAGATAGCTGTGTAGGTATTTGCATGTTAATACAGATAGCGGTGTAGATATTTCCATTTTCATGCAGATAGCGGTTTAGATATTTCCATGTTCAAACAGATAGCGGTGTAGATATTTCCATGTTCATAGAGATAGCGGTGTAGATATTTCCATGTTCATACAGATAGCGGTGCTGATATTTCCATGTTTATACAGGTAGCGGTGTAGATATTTCCATGTTTATACAGGTTGTGGTGTAGATATTTCCATGTTTATACAGATAGCGGTGTAGATATTTCCAAGTTTATTCAGAGAGCGGTGCAGATATCTCCATCTTAAAGCAGATGGCGGTGTAGATATTTATATGTTCATAAAGATGGCGGTGCAGATATTTCCATGTTCATACAGATGGCGCTGTAGATATTTCCATGTTTATAGAGATAGCAGTGTATTTATTTCCATGTGTATAGAGATAGCTTTGTAGATATTTCCATGTATATGCAGATAGCTGTGTAGATATTTCTATTTTCATGCAGATAGGGGTTTAGATATTTCCATGTTCAAACAGATAGCGGTGTAGATATTTCCATGTTCATACAGATAGCGGTGTAGATATTTCCATGTTTATACAGATAGCGGTGAAGATGTATGCATGTTTGCACAGATACCGGTGTAGATATTTCCATGTTCATACAGATCGCGGTGTAGATATTTCCATGTTCATCCAGATGGCTGTGTAGACATATCCATGTTCATACAGATGGCGGTGAAGATATTTCCATGTTCATACAGACAGCGGTGTAGATATTTCCATGTTCATACAGATAGCGGTGTAGATATTTCCATGTTCATACAGATGGCTGTGTAGATATATCCATGTTCATACAGATGACGGTGAATATATTTCCATGTTCATACAGATAGCGGTGTAGATATTTCCGTGTTCATACAGATAGCGGTGTAGATATTTCCATGTTCATACCGATGGCGGTGCTGATATTTCCATGTTTATACAGGTAGCGGTGTAGATATTTCCATGTTTATACAGATAGCGGTGTGGATATTTCCATGTTTATACAGATAGCGGTGTAGATATTTCCATGTTTATACAGATAGCGGTGTAGATATTTCCATGTTCATACAGGTGGCAGTGTAGATGTTTCCATGTTTATACAGAGAGCAGTGTAGTTATTTCCATGTTTATAGAGATAGCAGTGTAGATATTTCCATTCATATACAGATAGCTGTGTAGATATTTCCATGTTTATTCAGATAGCGGTGTAGATATTTCCATGTTTATGGGTATGGCAGTGTAGATATTTTCATGTTTACACAGATGGCGTTGTAGATATTTCCATGTTTACACAGATAGCGTTGTAGACATTTCCATGTTTACACAGATAGCGGTGTGGATATTTCCATGTTTATGCACAGAGCAGTGGAGATATTTCCATGTATATACAGATAGCGGTGCGGATATTTCGATGTTTATACAGATAGTTGGGCAGATATTTCCATGTTTATATGGATAGCGGTGTAGATATTTCCATCTTAATACAGATGGCGGTGTAGATATGTCCATGTTTGTTCCGATGGCTGTGTAGATATTTCCATGTTCATACAGATAGCGCTGTAGATATTTCCATGTTCATCCAGATGCCGGTGTAGATATATCCATGCTCATACAGATCGCGGTGAAGGTATTTCCATGTTCATACAGATGGCGGTGTAGATATTTCCATGTTCATACATATGGCGGTGTAGATATTTCCATGTTCATAGAGATAGCGGTGTAGATATTTCCATGTTGATACACGTACCGGTGTAGATATTTCCAAGTTTATAGAGATAGCGGTGTAGATATTTCCATGTTCATAGAGATGGCGGTGTAGATATTTCCATGTTCATAGAAATGGCGGTGTAGATATTTCCATGTTCATAGAGATGGCGGTGTAGATATTTCCATGTTTATACAGATAGCAGTGCAGTTATTTCCACATTTATAGAGATAGCGGTGTAAATAATTTCAATTTTAAACAGATAGCTGGGTAGATATTTGCATGTTCATACAGATAGCGGTGTAGGTATTTCCATCTTCATACAGATAGCGGTTTAGATATTTCCATGTTCATACAGATAGCGGTGTAGATATTTCCATGTTCATACAGATAACGGTGTAGATATTTCCATGTTCATACCAATAGCGGTGTGGATATTTCCATGTTCATACAGTTAGCGGTGTAGATATTTCCATGTTCATACAGATGGCGGTGTAGATATTTACATGTTCATACAGATGGCGGTGTAGATATTTCCATGTTCGTACGGATGGCATTGTAGATATTTCCATGTTCATACAGGTGGCGGTGTAGATATTTCCATGTTAATACAGATAGCAGTGTAGTTATTTCCATGTTTATAGAGATAGCAGTGCAGGTATTTCCATTGATATACAGATAGCTGTGTAGATATTTGCATATTCGAACAGATAGCGGCGTAGATATTTCCATGTTCGTTCAGATAGCGGTGCAGATATTTCCATGTTCATACAGTTAGCCTTGTAGATATTTCCATGTTCATACAGATGGCGGTGTAGATATTTACATGTTCATGCAGATGGCGGTGTAGATATTTCCATGTTCGTACAGATGGCGGTGTAGATATTTCCATGTTCATAGAGATGGCGGTGTAGATATTTCCATGTTTATGCAGATAGCGGTATAGATATTTCCATGTTTATACAGAAGGTGGTGTAGATCTTTCCATGGTTATAGAGATGGCGGTCTAGATATTTCCATGTTTATAGAGATAGTGGTGTAGTTATTTCCAAGTTTATAGAGACAGCGTTGTAGATATTTCCATGTTTATACAGAGAGCGGTGAAGGTATTTCCATGTTTATACAGATAGCGGTGTAGATATTTTCATGTCTATACAGATAACATTGTAGATATTTCCATCTTTGTAGAGATAGTGGTGTAGATAATTTCAATTTTATACAGATAGCAGTGTAGATATTTCCAAGTACATACAGATAGCGGTGTAGATATTTCCACGTTTATAGAGATGGCGGTGTAGATATTTCCACGTTCATACTGATGGCGGTGTAGGTATTTCCATGTTTATAGAGATGGTGGTGTAGATATTTTCATGTTTACACAGATGGCGGTGTAGATATTTCCATGTTTACACAGATAGCGTTGTAGACATTTCCATGTTTACACAGATAGCGGTGTGGATATTTCCATGTTTATGCAGATAGCGGTGTAGATATTTCCATGTTTATACAGATAGCGGTGCGGATATTTCCATGTTTATACAGACAGTTGGGCAGATATTTCCATGTTTGTACATATAGCAGTGTAGATATTTCCATCTTAATACAGATGGCGGTGTAGATATGTCCATGTTCGTACAGATGGCGGTGTAGATATTTCCATGTTCATACAGATGGCGGTGTAGATATTTCGAAGTTTATAGAGACAGCGCGGTAGTTATTTCCATATTTGAAGAGAAATCTGTGTAGATATTTCCATGCATATGCAGACAGCTGTGTAGATATTTCAATGTTCATGCAGATAGCGGTGTAGATATTTCCATGTTCATCCAGATGTTGGTGTAGATATATCCATGTTCATACAGATGGAGGTGAAGATATTTCCATGTTCATACAGATGTCGGTGTAGATATTTCCATGTTCATAAAAATGGCGGTGTAGATATTTCCATGTTCATAGAGATGGCGGTGTAGATATTTCCATGTTCATAGAAATGGCGGTGTAGATATTTCCATGTTCATAGAGATGGCGTTGTAGATATTTCCATGTTTATACAGATAGCAGTGTAGTTATTTCCACGTTTATAGAGATAGCGGTGTAGATAATTTCAATTTTATACAGATAGCTGGGTAGATATTTGCATGTTCATAAAGATAGCAGTGTAGATATTTCCATCTTAATACAGATAGCGGTGTAGATATTTCCATGTTCATACAGATAACGGTGTAGATATTTCCATCTTCATACCAATAGCGGTGTGGATATTTCCATGGTCATACAGTTAGCGGTGTAGATATTTCCATGTTCATACAGATGGCGGTGTAGATATTTCCATGTTCATAGAGATAGCGGTGTAGATATTTCCATGTTGATACACGTACTGGTGTAGATATTTCCAAGTTTATAGAGATAGCGGTGTAGATATTTCCATGTTTATAGAGATAGTGGTATAGATATTTCCACTTTTGTACAGATAGCAGTGTAGATATTTCCATGTTCAAACAGATAGCGGTTTAGATATTTCCACTTTTATAGAGATGGCGGTGTAGATATTTCCATGTTGATACAAATGGCGGTGTAGATAATTCCATGTTCATAGAGATGGCGGTGTAGATATTTCCATGTTTATACAGATAGCAGTGTAGTTATTTCCATGTTTGTAGAGATAGCAGTGTAGATATTTCCATTTATATACAGATAGTTGTGTAGATATTTGCATGTTCATACAGATAGCGGTGTAGGTATTTCCAAGTTCATACAGATAGCGATGTAGATATTTCCACGTTTATAGAGATGGCGGTGTAGATATTTCTATGTTCATACTGATGGCGGTGTAGATATTTCCATGTTCATACAAATGGCGGTGTAGATATTTCCATGTTAATAGAGATGGCGGTGTAGATATTTCCATGTTCGTATGGATGGCAGTGTAGACATTTCCATGTTCATACAGGTGGCGGTGTAGATATTTCCATGTTTATACCGATAGCAGTGTAGTTATTTTCATGTTTATAGAGATAGCAGTGTATATATTTCCATTGATATACAGATAGCTGTGTAGATATTTGCATGTTCATACAGATAGCGGTGTAGATATTTCCATGTTCGTACAGATAGCGGTGTGGATATTTCCATGTTCATACAGATAGCGGTGTAGATATTTCCATGTTCATACAGATAGCGGTGTAGATATTTCCATGTTCATACAGATAACGGTGTAGATATTTCCATGTTCATACAGATAGCGGTGTAGATATTTCCATGTTCATACAGTTAGCGGTGTAGATATTTCCATGTTCATACAGATGGTGGTGTAGATATTTACATGTTCATACAGATGGCGGTGTAGATATTTCCATGTTCGTACAGATGGTGGTGTAGATATTTCCATGTTCATAGAGATGGCGGTGTAGATATTTCCATGTTTATGCAGATAGCGGTATAGATATTTCCATGTTTATACAGATGGTGGTGTAGGTATTTCCATGTTTATAGAGATGGCGGTCTAGTTATTTCCATGTTTATAGAGATAGTGGTGTAGTTATTTCCAAGTTTATAGAGACAGCGTTGTAGATATTTCCATGTTTATACAGATAGCGGTGAAGATATTTCCATGTTTATACACATAGCGGTGTAGATATTTCCATGTTTATACAGATAACAGTGTAGTTATTTCCATGTTTAAAGAAATAGGGGTGTAGATAATTTCAATTTTATACAGATAGCAGTGGAGATATTTCCAATTTCATACAGATAGCGGTGTATATATTTCCACGTTTATAGAGATGGCGGTGTAGATATTTCCATGTTCATACAGATGGCGGTGCAGATATTTCCATGTTTATAGAGAAGGCGGTGTAGATATATTCATGTTTAGACAGATTGGGGTGAAGATATTTCCATGTTTACACAGATAGCGGTGTAGACATTTCCATTTTTACACAGATAGCGATGTGGATATTTCCATGTTTTTGCAGATAGCGGTGTAGATATTTCCATGTTTATACAGATAGCGGTGCGGATATTTCCATGTTTATACAGATGGGCAGATATTTCCATGTTTATACAGATAGCGGTGTAGATATTTCCATCTTAATACAGATGGCGGTGTAGATATGTCCTTGTTCGTACAGATGGCTTTGTAGATATTTCCATGTTCATACAGATGGCGGTGTAGATATTTCGAAGTTTATAGAGATAGCACTGTAGTTATTTCCATATTTATAGAGAAATCGGTGTAGATATTTCCATGCATATGCAGATAGCTGTGTACATATTTCCATGATCATCCAGATGGCGGTGTAGATATACCCATGTTCATACAGTTGGCGGTGAAGATATTTCCATGTTCATACAGATGGTGGTGTAGATATTTCCATGTTTATACAAATGGCGGTGTAGATATTTCCATGTTCATAGAGATGGCGGTGTAGATATTTCCATGTTCATACAAATGGCGGTGTAGATATTTCCATGTTCGTAGAGATGGCGGTGTAGATATTTCCATGTTTATAGAGATAGTGGTGTAGATAATTCCAATTTTATACAGATAGCTGTGTAGGTATTTGCATGTTAATACAGATAGCGGTGTAGATATTTCCATTTTCATGCAGATAGCGGTTTAGATATTTCCATGTTCAAACAGATAGCGGTGTAGATATTTCCATGTTCATAGAGATAGCGGTGTAGATATTTCCATGTTCATACAGATAGCGGTGCTGATATTTCCATGTTTATACAGGTAGCGGTGTAGATATTTCCATGTTTATACAGGTTGTGGTGTAGATATTTCCATGTTTATACAGATAGCGGTGTAGATATTTCCAAGTTTATTCAGAGAGCGGTGCAGATATCTCCATCTTAAAGCAGATGGCGGTGTAGATATTTATATGTTCATAAAGATGGCGGTGCAGATATTTCCATGTTCATACAGATGGCGCTGTAGATATTTCCATGTTTATAGAGATAGCAGTGTATTTATTTCCATGTGTATAGAGATAGCTTTGTAGATATTTCCATGTATATGCAGATAGCTGTGTAGATATTTCTATTTTCATGCAGATAGGGGTTTAGATATTTCCATGTTCAAACAGATAGCGGTGTAGATATTTCCATGTTCATACAGATAGCGGTGTAGATATTTCCATGTTTATACAGATAGCGGTGAAGATGTATGCATGTTTGCACAGATACCGGTGTAGATATTTCCATGTTCATACAGATCGCGGTGTAGATATTTCCATGTTCATCCAGATGGCTGTGTAGACATATCCATGTTCATACAGATGGCGGTGAAGATATTTCCATGTTCATACAGACAGCGGTGTAGATATTTCCATGTTCATACAGATAGCGGTGTAGATATTTCCATGTTCATACAGATGGCTGTGTAGATATATCCATGTTCATACAGATGACGGTGAATATATTTCCATGTTCATACAGATAGCGGTGTAGATATTTCCGTGTTCATACAGATAGCGGTGTAGATATTTCCATGTTCATACCGATGGCGGTGCTGATATTTCCATGTTTATACAGGTAGCGGTGTAGATATTTCCATGTTTATACAGATAGCGGTGTGGATATTTCCATGTTTATACAGATAGCGGTGTAGATATTTCCATGTTTATACAGATAGCGGTGTAGATATTTCCATGTTCATACAGGTGGCAGTGTAGATGTTTCCATGTTTATACAGAGAGCAGTGTAGTTATTTCCATGTTTATAGAGATAGCAGTGTAGATATTTCCATTCATATACAGATAGCTGTGTAGATATTTCCATGTTTATTCAGATAGCGGTGTAGATATTTCCATGTTTATGGGTATGGCAGTGTAGATATTTTCATGTTTACACAGATGGCGTTGTAGATATTTCCATGTTTACACAGATAGCGTTGTAGACATTTCCATGTTTACACAGATAGCGGTGTGGATATTTCCATGTTTATGCACAGAGCAGTGGAGATATTTCCATGTATATACAGATAGCGGTGCGGATATTTCGATGTTTATACAGATAGTTGGGCAGATATTTCCATGTTTATATGGATAGCGGTGTAGATATTTCCATCTTAATACAGATGGCGGTGTAGATATGTCCATGTTTGTTCCGATGGCTGTGTAGATATTTCCATGTTCATACAGATAGCGCTGTAGATATTTCCATGTTCATCCAGATGCCGGTGTAGATATATCCATGCTCATACAGATCGCGGTGAAGGTATTTCCATGTTCATACAGATGGCGGTGTAGATATTTCCATGTTCATACATATGGCGGTGTAGATATTTCCATGTTCATAGAGATAGCGGTGTAGATATTTCCATGTTGATACACGTACCGGTGTAGATATTTCCAAGTTTATAGAGATAGCGGTGTAGATATTTCCATGTTCATAGAGATGGCGGTGTAGATATTTCCATGTTCATAGAAATGGCGGTGTAGATATTTCCATGTTCATAGAGATGGCGGTGTAGATATTTCCATGTTTATACAGATAGCAGTGCAGTTATTTCCACATTTATAGAGATAGCGGTGTAAATAATTTCAATTTTAAACAGATAGCTGGGTAGATATTTGCATGTTCATACAGATAGCGGTGTAGGTATTTCCATCTTCATACAGATAGCGGTTTAGATATTTCCATGTTCATACAGATAGCGGTGTAGATATTTCCATGTTCATACAGATAACGGTGTAGATATTTCCATGTTCATACCAATAGCGGTGTGGATATTTCCATGTTCATACAGTTAGCGGTGTAGATATTTCCATGTTCATACAGATGGCGGTGTAGATATTTACATGTTCATACAGATGGCGGTGTAGATATTTCCATGTTCGTACGGATGGCATTGTAGATATTTCCATGTTCATACAGGTGGCGGTGTAGATATTTCCATGTTAATACAGATAGCAGTGTAGTTATTTCCATGTTTATAGAGATAGCAGTGCAGGTATTTCCATTGATATACAGATAGCTGTGTAGATATTTGCATATTCGAACAGATAGCGGCGTAGATATTTCCATGTTCGTTCAGATAGCGGTGCAGATATTTCCATGTTCATACAGTTAGCCTTGTAGATATTTCCATGTTCATACAGATGGCGGTGTAGATATTTACATGTTCATGCAGATGGCGGTGTAGATATTTCCATGTTCGTACAGATGGCGGTGTAGATATTTCCATGTTCATAGAGATGGCGGTGTAGATATTTCCATGTTTATGCAGATAGCGGTATAGATATTTCCATGTTTATACAGAAGGTGGTGTAGATCTTTCCATGGTTATAGAGATGGCGGTCTAGATATTTCCATGTTTATAGAGATAGTGGTGTAGTTATTTCCAAGTTTATAGAGACAGCGTTGTAGATATTTCCATGTTTATACAGAGAGCGGTGAAGGTATTTCCATGTTTATACAGATAGCGGTGTAGATATTTTCATGTCTATACAGATAACATTGTAGATATTTCCATCTTTGTAGAGATAGTGGTGTAGATAATTTCAATTTTATACAGATAGCAGTGTAGATATTTCCAAGTACATACAGATAGCGGTGTAGATATTTCCACGTTTATAGAGATGGCGGTGTAGATATTTCCACGTTCATACTGATGGCGGTGTAGGTATTTCCATGTTTATAGAGATGGTGGTGTAGATATTTTCATGTTTACACAGATGGCGGTGTAGATATTTCCATGTTTACACAGATAGCGTTGTAGACATTTCCATGTTTACACAGATAGCGGTGTGGATATTTCCATGTTTATGCAGATAGCGGTGTAGATATTTCCATGTTTATACAGATAGCGGTGCGGATATTTCCATGTTTATACAGACAGTTGGGCAGATATTTCCATGTTTGTACATATAGCAGTGTAGATATTTCCATCTTAATACAGATGGCGGTGTAGATATGTCCATGTTCGTACAGATGGCGGTGTAGATATTTCCATGTTCATACAGATGGCGGTGTAGATATTTCGAAGTTTATAGAGACAGCGCGGTAGTTATTTCCATATTTGAAGAGAAATCTGTGTAGATATTTCCATGCATATGCAGACAGCTGTGTAGATATTTCAATGTTCATGCAGATAGCGGTGTAGATATTTCCATGTTCATCCAGATGTTGGTGTAGATATATCCATGTTCATACAGATGGAGGTGAAGATATTTCCATGTTCATACAGATGTCGGTGTAGATATTTCCATGTTCATAAAAATGGCGGTGTAGATATTTCCATGTTCATAGAGATGGCGGTGTAGATATTTCCATGTTCATAGAAATGGCGGTGTAGATATTTCCATGTTCATAGAGATGGCGTTGTAGATATTTCCATGTTTATACAGATAGCAGTGTAGTTATTTCCACGTTTATAGAGATAGCGGTGTAGATAATTTCAATTTTATACAGATAGCTGGGTAGATATTTGCATGTTCATAAAGATAGCAGTGTAGATATTTCCATCTTAATACAGATAGCGGTGTAGATATTTCCATGTTCATACAGATAACGGTGTAGATATTTCCATCTTCATACCAATAGCGGTGTGGATATTTCCATGGTCATACAGTTAGCGGTGTAGATATTTCCATGTTCATACAGATGGCGGTGTAGATATTTCCATGTTCATAGAGATAGCGGTGTAGATATTTCCATGTTGATACACGTACTGGTGTAGATATTTCCAAGTTTATAGAGATAGCGGTGTAGATATTTCCATGTTTATAGAGATAGTGGTATAGATATTTCCACTTTTGTACAGATAGCAGTGTAGATATTTCCATGTTCAAACAGATAGCGGTTTAGATATTTCCACTTTTATAGAGATGGCGGTGTAGATATTTCCATGTTGATACAAATGGCGGTGTAGATAATTCCATGTTCATAGAGATGGCGGTGTAGATATTTCCATGTTTATACAGATAGCAGTGTAGTTATTTCCATGTTTGTAGAGATAGCAGTGTAGATATTTCCATTTATATACAGATAGTTGTGTAGATATTTGCATGTTCATACAGATAGCGGTGTAGGTATTTCCAAGTTCATACAGATAGCGATGTAGATATTTCCACGTTTATAGAGATGGCGGTGTAGATATTTCTATGTTCATACTGATGGCGGTGTAGATATTTCCATGTTCATACAAATGGCGGTGTAGATATTTCCATGTTAATAGAGATGGCGGTGTAGATATTTCCATGTTCGTATGGATGGCAGTGTAGACATTTCCATGTTCATACAGGTGGCGGTGTAGATATTTCCATGTTTATACCGATAGCAGTGTAGTTATTTTCATGTTTATAGAGATAGCAGTGTATATATTTCCATTGATATACAGATAGCTGTGTAGATATTTGCATGTTCATACAGATAGCGGTGTAGATATTTCCATGTTCGTACAGATAGCGGTGTGGATATTTCCATGTTCATACAGATAGCGGTGTAGATATTTCCATGTTCATACAGATAGCGGTGTAGATATTTCCATGTTCATACAGATAACGGTGTAGATATTTCCATGTTCATACAGATAGCGGTGTAGATATTTCCATGTTCATACAGTTAGCGGTGTAGATATTTCCATGTTCATACAGATGGTGGTGTAGATATTTACATGTTCATACAGATGGCGGTGTAGATATTTCCATGTTCGTACAGATGGTGGTGTAGATATTTCCATGTTCATAGAGATGGCGGTGTAGATATTTCCATGTTTATGCAGATAGCGGTATAGATATTTCCATGTTTATACAGATGGTGGTGTAGGTATTTCCATGTTTATAGAGATGGCGGTCTAGTTATTTCCATGTTTATAGAGATAGTGGTGTAGTTATTTCCAAGTTTATAGAGACAGCGTTGTAGATATTTCCATGTTTATACAGATAGCGGTGAAGATATTTCCATGTTTATACACATAGCGGTGTAGATATTTCCATGTTTATACAGATAACAGTGTAGTTATTTCCATGTTTAAAGAAATAGGGGTGTAGATAATTTCAATTTTATACAGATAGCAGTGGAGATATTTCCAATTTCATACAGATAGCGGTGTATATATTTCCACGTTTATAGAGATGGCGGTGTAGATATTTCCATGTTCATACAGATGGCGGTGCAGATATTTCCATGTTTATAGAGAAGGCGGTGTAGATATATTCATGTTTAGACAGATTGGGGTGAAGATATTTCCATGTTTACACAGATAGCGGTGTAGACATTTCCATTTTTACACAGATAGCGATGTGGATATTTCCATGTTTTTGCAGATAGCGGTGTAGATATTTCCATGTTTATACAGATAGCGGTGCGGATATTTCCATGTTTATACAGATGGGCAGATATTTCCATGTTTATACAGATAGCGGTGTAGATATTTCCATCTTAATACAGATGGCGGTGTAGATATGTCCTTGTTCGTACAGATGGCTTTGTAGATATTTCCATGTTCATACAGATGGCGGTGTAGATATTTCGAAGTTTATAGAGATAGCACTGTAGTTATTTCCATATTTATAGAGAAATCGGTGTAGATATTTCCATGCATATGCAGATAGCTGTGTACATATTTCCATGATCATCCAGATGGCGGTGTAGATATACCCATGTTCATACAGTTGGCGGTGAAGATATTTCCATGTTCATACAGATGGTGGTGTAGATATTTCCATGTTTATACAAATGGCGGTGTAGATATTTCCATGTTCATAGAGATGGCGGTGTAGATATTTCCATGTTCATACAAATGGCGGTGTAGATATTTCCATGTTCGTAGAGATGGCGGTGTAGATATTTCCATGTTTATAGAGATAGTGGTGTAGATAATTCCAATTTTATACAGATAGCTGTGTAGGTATTTGCATGTTAATACAGATAGCGGTGTAGATATTTCCATGTTCATACAGATAGCGGTGTAGATATTTCCATGTTCATGCAGATAGCGGTGTAGATATTTCCATGTTCATACCAATAGCGGTGTAGATATTTCCATGTCCATACAGTTAGCATTGTAGATATTTCCATGTTCATACAGATGGCGGTGTAGATATTTACATGTTAATAGAGATGGCGGTGACGATATTTCCATGTTCGTACGGATGGCAGTGTAGATATTTCCATGTTCATACAAGTTGCGGTGTAGATATTTCCATATTTATACAGATAGCAGTGTAGTTATTTCCATGTTTATAGAGATAGCAGTGTAGATATTTCCATTGATATACAGATAGCTGTGTAGATATTTGCATGTTCATACAGATAGCGGTCTAGATATTTCCATGTTCATACAGATAGCGGTGTAGATATTTCCATGTTCATACAGAGAGCGGTGTAGATATTTCCATGTTCATACAGATAACTGTGTAGATATTTCCATGTTCATACAGATAGCGGTGTAGATATTTCCATGTTCATACAGATCGCGGTGTAGATATTTACATGTTCACACAGATGGCGGTGTAGATATTTCCATGTTCGTACTGATGGCGGTGTAGATATTTCCATGTTCATAGAGATGGTGGTGTAGATATTTCCTTGTTTATGCAGATAGCGGTATAGATATTTCCATGTTTATACAGATGGTGGTGTAGATATTTCGATGTTTATAGAGATGGCGGTCTAGATATTTCCATGTTTATACAGATAGCGGTTAAGATATTTCCATGTTTATACAGATAGCAGTGTAGATATTTCCATGTTTATACAGATAGCAGTGTAGATATTTCTATGTTTATAGAGATAGTGGTGTAGATAATTTCAATTTTATACCGAGAGCAGTGTAGATATTTCCAAGTTCATACAGATAGCGATGTAGATATTTCCACGTTTATAGAGATGGTGGTGTAGATATTTCCATGTTCATCCAGATGCCGGTGTAGATATATGCAGGCTCATACAGATGGCGGTGAAGATATTTCCATGTTCATACAGAGGGCGGTGTAGATATTTCCATGTTCATACAAATGGCGGTGTAGATATTTCCATGTTCATAGAGATGGCGGTGTAGATATTTCCATGTTCATACAAATGGCGTTGTAGATATTTTCATGTTCATATAGATGGTAGTGTTGATATTTCCATGTTTATACAGATAGCAGTGTAGATATTTCCATGTTTATTGAGATAGCAGTGTAGATATTTACATTGATATACAGATAGCTGTGTAGATATTTGCATGTTCATACAGATAGCGGTGTAGATATTTCCATGTTCATACAGAGGACGGTGTAGATATTTCCATGTTCATACAGATAGCGGTGTAGATATTTCCATGTTCATACAGATAGCGGTGTAGATATTTCCATGTTCGTACAGATATCGGTGTAGATATTTCCATGTTCATACAGTTAGAGGTGTAGATATTTCCATGTTCATACAGATGGCGGTGTAGATATTTACATGATCATACAGATGGCGGTGTAGATATTTCCATGTTTGTACAGATGGCAGTGTAGATATTTCCATGTTCATGGAGATGGCGGTGTAGATATTTCCATGTTTATGCAGATAGCGGTATAGATATTTCCATGTTCATACAGACGGCGGTGTAGATATTTCCATGTTTATAGAGATGGCGGTGTAGTTATTTCCATGTTTACACAGATGGCGGTGTAGATATTTCCATGTTTACACAGACAGCGGTGTAGACATTTCTATGTTTACAAAGATAGCGGTGTGGATATTTCCATGTTTATGCAGATAGCGGTGTAGATATTTCAATGTCTACACAGATAGCGGTGCGGATATTTCCATGTTTATACAGATAGTTGGGCAGATATTTTCATGTTTATACAGATTGCGGTGTAGATATTTCCATCTTAATACAGATGGCAGTGTAGATATGTCCATGTTCGAACAGATTGCGGTGTAGATATTTCCATGTCCATAGAGATGGCGGTGTAGATATTTCCATGTTTATACAGATAGCAGTGTAGTTATTTGCATGTTTATAGAGATAGCAGTGTAGATATTTCCATTGATATACAGATAGCTGTTTAGTTATTTCCATGTTTATACAGATAGCGGTGTAGATATTTCCATGTTCATACAGATAGCGGTGTAGATATTTCCACGTTCATACAGATAGCGGTGTAGATATTTCCATGTTCATACAGATATGGGTGTAGTTATTTCCATCTTAATATAGATGGCTTTGTAGATATGTCCATGTTTGTACAGATGGCGGTGTAGATATTTCCATGTTCATAGAGATGGCGGTGTAGATATTTCCATGTTTATGCAGATAGCGGTATAGATATTTCCATGTTTATACAGATGGTGGTGTAGATATTTCCATGTTTATAGAGATGGCGGTCTAGATATTTCCATGTTTATATAGATAGTGGTGTAGTTATTTCCAAGTTTATAGAGACAGCGCTGTAGATATTTCCATGTTTATACAGATAGCGGTGAAGATATTTCCATGTTTATACAGATATCGGTGTTGATATTTCCATGTTTATACAGATAACAGAGTAGATATTTCCATGTTTATAGAGATAGTGGGGTAGATAATTTCAATTTTATACAGATAGCAGTTTAGATATTTCCAAGTTCATACCGATAGCGGTGTAGATATTTCCACATTTATAGAGATGGCGGTGTAGATATTTCCATGTTCATACAGATGGCGGTGTAGATATTTCCATGTTTATAGAGATGGCAGTGTAGATATTTTCATGTTTACACATATGGTGGTGTAGATATTTCCATGTTTACACAGATAGCGGTGTAGACATTTCCATGTTTACACAGATAGCGGTGTGGATATTTCCATGTTTATGCAGATAGCGGTGTAGATATTTCCATGTTTATACAGATAGCGGTGCGGATATTTCCATCTTTGTACAGATAGTTGGGCAGATATTTCCATGTTTATACAGATAGCGGTGTAGATATTTCCGTCTTAATAAAGATGGCTTTATAGATATGTCCATGTTTGTACAGATGGCGGTGTAGATATTTCCATGTTCATAGAGATGGCGGTGTAGATATTTCCATGTTTATGCAGATAGCGGTATAGATATTTCCATGTTTATACAGATGGTGGTGTAGATATTTCCATGTTTATAGGGATGGCGGTCTAGATATTTCCATGTTTATATAGATAGTGGTGTAGTTATTTCCAAGTTTATAGAGACAGCGCTGTAGATATTTCCATGTTTATACAGATAGCGGTGAAGATATTTCCATGTTTATACAGATAGTGGTGTAGATATTTCCATGTTTATACAGATAGCAGAGTAGATATTTCCATGTTTATAGAGATAGTGGTGTAGATAATTTCAATTTTATACCGAGAGCACTGTAGATATTTCCAAGTTCATACAGATAGCGGTGTGGATATTTCCACGTTTATAGAGATGGCGGTGTAGATATTTCCATGTTCATGCATACTGCGGTGTAGATATTTCCATGTTTATAGAGATGGCGGTGTAGATATTTTCATGTTTACACAGATGGTGGTGTAGATATTTCCATGTTTACACAGATAGCGTTGTAGACATTTCCATGTTTACACAGATAGCAGTGTGGATATTTCCATGTTTATGCAGATAGTGGTGTAGATATTTCCATGTTTATACAGATAGCGGTGCGAATATTTCCATGATTATACAGATAGTTGGGCAGATATTCCCATGTATATGCAGATAGCGGTGTAGATATTTCCATGTTCATACAGATAACGGTGTAGATATTTCCATGTTCATACAGATAGCGGTGTAGGTATTTCCATGGTCATACAGTTAGCGGTGTAGATATTTCCATGTTCATACAGATGGTGGTGTAGATATTTCCATGTTCGTACAGATGGCCGTGTAGATATTTCCATGTTCATAGAGATGGCGGTGTAGATATTTCCATGTTTATGCAGATAGCGGTATAGATATTTCCATGTTAAAACTGATGGTGGTGTAGATATTTCCATGTTTATAGAGATGGCGGTGTAGATATTTCTATGTTTATAGAGATAGTGGTGTAGTTATTTCCAAGTCTATAGAGACAGCGTTGTAGATATTTCCATGTTTATAAAGATAACGGTGAAGCTGTTTCCATGTTTATACAGATAGCGGTGTAGATATTTTCATGTTTATACAGATAGCAGTGTAGATATTTCCATGTTTATACAGATAGTGGTGTAGATAATTTCAATTTTATACAGATAGCAGTGTAGATATTTCCAAGTTCATAAAGATATCGGTATAGATATTTCCACCTTTATAGAGATGGCGGTGTAGACATTTCCATGTTCGTACAGATGGCGGTGTAGATATTTCCATGTTTATAGAGATGGCGGTGTAGATATTCCCATGTTTACACAGATGGCGGTGTAGATATTTCCATGTTTACACAGATAGCGGTGTAGACATTTCCATGTTTAGACAGATAGCGGTGTGGATATTTCCTTGTTTATGCAGATAGCGGTGTAGATATTTCCATGTTTATACAGATAGCGGTGTAGATATTTCCATCTTAATACAGATGGCGGTGTAGATATGTCCATGTTCGTACAGATGGCGGTGTAGATATTTCCATGTTCATACAGATGGCGGTGTAGATATTTCGAAGTTTATACAGATAGCGCTGTAGTTATTTCCATATTTATAGAGAAATCTGTTTAGATATTTCCATGTATATGCAGATAGCTGTGTAGATATTTCCATGTTCATGCAGATACCGGTGTAGATATTTCCATGTTCATCCAGATGCCGGTGTAGATATATCCATGCTCATACAGATGGCGGTGAAGATATTTCCATGTTCATACAGACGGCGGTGTAGATATTTCCATGTTCATACAAATGGCGGTGTAGATATTTCCATGTTCATAGAGATGGCGGTGTAGATATTTCCATGTTCATACAAATGGCGGTGTAGATATTTCCATGTTCATAGAGATGGCGGTGTAGATATTTCCATGTTTATACAGATAGCAGTGTAGTTATTTCCATGTTTATAGAGATAGTAGTGTAGATATTTCCATTGATATACCGTTAGCTGTGTAGATATTTGCATGTTCATACAGATAGCGGTGTAGATATTTCCATGTTCATACAGATAGCGGTGTAGATATTTCCATGTTCATACAGATAGCGGTGTAGATATTTCCATGTTCATACAGTTAGCGGTGTAGATATTTCCATGTTTATAGAGATAGTGGTGTAGTTATTTCCAAGTTTATAGAGACAGCGTTGTAGATATTTCCATGTTTATACAGATAGTGGTGAAGATATTTCCATGTTCATACAGATAGCGGTGTAGATATTTCCATGTTCATACAGTTAGCGGTGTAGATATTTCCATGTTTATAGAGATAGTGGTGTAGTTATTTCCAAGTTTATAGAGACAGCGTTGTAGATATTCCATGTTTATACAGATAGCGGTGAAGATATTTCCATGTTCATAGAGATAGCGGTGTAGATATTTCCCTGTTCATATAGTTAGCGGTGTAGATATTTCCATGGTTATGGAGATAGTGGTGTAGTTATTTCCAAGTTTATAGAGACAGCGTTGTAGGGGTTTCCATGTTTATACAGATAGCGGTGAAGATATTTCCATGTTTATACAGATAGCAGTGTAGATATTTCCATGTTTATACAGATAACAGTGTAGATATTTCTATGTTAATGGAGATAGTGGTGTAGATAATTTCAATTTTATACAGATAGCAGTGTAGATATTTCCAAGTTCATACCGATAGCGGTGTAGATATTTTCACGTTTATAGAGATGGCGGTGTAGATATTTCCATGTTCATACAGATAGCGGTGTAGATATTTCCATGTTCATACAGTTAGCGGTGTAGATATTTCCATGTTCATACAGGTGGCGGTGTAGATATTTTCAGGTTCATACAGATGGCCGTGTAGATATTTCCATGTTCGTACGAATGGCAGTGTAGATATTTCCATGTTTATGCGGATAGCGGTGTAGATATTTCCATGTTTATACAGATAGCGGTGAAGATATTTCCATGTTTATACAGATAGCAGTGTAGATATTTCCATGTTTATATAGATAACAGTGTAGATATTTCCATGTTTATGGAGATAGTGGTGGAGATAATTTCAATTTTATACAGATAGCAGTGTAGATATTTGCATGTTCATACAGATAGCGGTGTAGATATTTCCATGTTCATACAGAGGGCGGTGTAGATATTTCCATGTTCATACAGATGGCGGTGTAGATATTTCCATGTTCATACAGATAGGGGTGTAGATATTTCCATGTTCGTACAGATAGCGGTATAGATATTTCCATGTTCTTACAGATAGCGGTGTTGATATTTCCATGTTCATACAGTTAGCGGTGTAGATATTTCCATGTTCATACAGATGGCGGTGTAGTTATTTACATGTTCATACAGATGGCGGTGTAGATAATTAGATGTTCGTACAGATGGCGGTGTAGATATTTCCATGTTCACAGAGATGGCGGTGTAGATATTTCCATGTTCATCCAGATGCCAATGTAGATATATCCATGTTCATACAAATGGCGGTGAAGTTATTTCCATGTTCATACAGATGGCGGTGTAGATATTTCCATGTTCATAGAGATGGCGGTGTAGATATTTCCATGTTCATACAAATGGCGGTGTAGATATTTCCATGTTCATAGAGATGGCGGTGTAGATATTTCCATGTTTATACAGATAGCAGTGGAGTTATTTCCATGTTCATACTGATAGCTGTGTAGGCATTTGCATGTTCATACAGATAGCGGTGTAGATATTTCCATGTTCATACAGATAGCGGTGTAGATATTTCCATGTTCATACAGATAGTGGTGTAGATATTTCCATGTTCTTACAGATAGCTGTGTAGATATTTGCATGTTCACACAGATAGCGGTGTAGATATTTCCATGTCCATACAGTTAGCGGTGTAGATATTTCCATGTTCATACAGATGGCGGTTTAGATATTTCCATGTTCATACAGATGGCGGTGTAGATATTTCCTTGTTCATACGGATGGCAGTGTAGATATTTCCATGTTCATACAGGTGGCGGTGTAGATATTTCCATGTTTATACAGATAGCAGTGTAGTTATTTCCATGTTTATACAGATAGCAGTGTAGATATTTACGTTGATATACAGATAGCTGTGTAGATATTTGCATGTTCATACAGATGGCGGTGTAGATATTTCCATGTTCATACAGATGGCAGTGTAGATATTTCCATGTTCATACAGATGGCGGTGTAGTTATTTCGAAGTTTATAGAGATAGCGCTGTAGTTATTTCCATATTTATAGAGAAATCTGTGTAGATATTTAAATGTATATGCAGATAGCTGTGTAGATATTTCCATGTTCATGCAGATAGCGGTGTAGACATTTCCATGTTCATCCAGATGCCGGTGTAGATATATCCATACTCATACAGATGGCGGTGAAGATATTTCCATGTTCATACAGATGGCGGTGTAGATATTTCCATGTTCATACAAATGGCGGTGTAGATATTTCCATGTTCATAGAGATGACGTTGTAGATGTTTCCATGTTTATACAGATAGCAGTGTAGTTATTTCCATGTTTATAGAGATAGTAGTGTAGATATTTCCATTGATATATAGATAGCTGTGTAGATATTTGCATGTTCATACAGATAGCGGTGTAGATATTTCCATGTTCATACAGAGGGCGGTGTTGATATTTCCAAGTCCATACAGATAGCGGTGTAGATATTTCCATGTTCATACAGATAGTGGTGTAAATATTTCCATGTTCATACTGATAGCGGTATAGGTATTTCCATGTTCTTACAGATAGCGGTGTTGATATTTCCATGTTCATACAGTTAGCGGTGTAGATATTTCCATGTTCATACTGATGGCGGTGTAGATATTTACATGTTCATACAGATGGCGGTGTAGATATTTCCATGTTCGTACAGATGGCGGTGTAGATATTTCCATGTTCATAGAGATGGCGGTGTAGATATTTCCATGTTAATCCAGATGCCGTTGTAGATATATCCATGTTCATACCGATGGCGGTGAAGGTATTTCCATGTTCATACAGATGGCGGTGTAGATATTTCCATGTTCATACAGATGGCGGTGTAGATATTTCCATGTTCATAGAAATGGCGGTGTAGATATTTCCATGTTCATAGAGATGGCGGTGTAGATATTTCCATATTTATATTGATAGCAGTGGAGTTATTTCCATGTTCATACAGATAGCTGTGTAGACATTTGCATGTTCATACAGATAGCGGTGTTGATATTTCCATGTTCATACAGATAGCGATGTAGATATTTCCATGTTCATACAGATAGTGGTGTAGATATTTCCATGTTCATACAGATAGCGGTGTAGATATTCGCATGTTCACACAGATAGCGGTGTAGATATTTCCATGTTCATACAGTTAGCGTTGTAGATATTTCCATGTACATACAGATGGCGGTTTAGATATTTCCATGTTCATACAGATGGCGGTGTAGATATTTCCATGTTCATACGGATGGCAGTGTAGATATTTCCATGTTCATACAGGTGGCGGTGTAGATATTTCCATGTTTATACAGATAACAGTGTAGTTATTTCCATGTTTATAGAGATAGCAGTGTAGATATTTACATTGATATACAGATAGCAGTGTAGATATTTGTATGTTCATACAGATAGCGGCGTAGATATTTCCATGTTCATACAGATAGCGGTGTAGATATTTCCATGTACGTACTGATAGCGTTGTAGATATTTCCATGTTCATACAGATAACGATGTAGATATTTCCATGTTCTTACAGATAGCGGTTTTGATATTTCCATGTTCATACAGTTAACGGTGTAGATATTTCCATGTTCATACAGATGGCGGTGTAGATATTTACATGTTCATACAGATGGCCGTGTAGATATTTCCATGTTCGTACAGAGGGCGGTGTAGATATTTCCATGTTCATAGAGATGGCGGTGTAGATATTTCCATGTTTATGCAGATAGCGGTATAGATATTTCCATGTTTATGCAGATGGTGGTGTAGATATATCCATGTTTATAGAGATGGCGGTCTAGATATTTCCATGTTTAAAGAGATAGTGGTGTAGTTATTTCCAAGTTTATAGAGACAGCGTTGTAGATATTTCCATGTTTTTACAGATAGCGTTGAAGGTATTTCCATGTTTATACAGATAGCGGTGTGGATATTTCCATGTTTATACAGATAGCGGTGTAGATAGTTCCATGTTGATAGAGATAGTGGTGTAGATATTTCCAATTTTATACAGATAGCAGTGTAGTTATTTCCAAGTTCATACAGATAGCGGTGTAGATATTTCCACGTTTATAGAGATGGCGGTGTAGATATTTCCATGTTCATACGGATGGCGGTGTAGATATTTCCATGTTTATAGAGATGGCGGTGTAGATATTTTCATGTTTACACAGATGGCGTTGTAGATATTTCCATGTTTACACAGATAGCGGTGTAGTCATTTCCATGTTTACACAGATAGCGGTGTGGATATTTCCATGTTTATACAGATAGTAGGGCAGATATTTCCATGTTTATACAGATAGCGGTGTAGATATTTCCATCTTAATACAGATGTCGGTGTAGGTATGTCCATTTTCGTACAGATGGCGGTGTAGATATTTCCATGTTCATACAGATGGCGGTGTAGATATTTCGATGTTTATAGGGATAGCGCTGTAGTTATTTCCATATTTATAGAGAAATCTGTGTAGATATTTCCATGTATATGCAGATAGCTGTGTAGATATTTACATGTTCATGCAGAGAGCGGAGTAGGTATTTCCATGTTCATCCAGATGCCGGTGTAGATATATCCAGGTTCATACAGATGGCGGTGAAGATATTTCCATGTTCATAGAGACGGCGGTGTAGATATTTCCATGTTCATAGAGATGGCGGTGTAAATATTTCCATGCTCATACAAATGGCGGTGTAGATATTTCCATGTTCAAAGAGATGGTGGTGTAGATACTTCCATGTTTATACAGATAGCAGTGTAGTTATTTCCATGTTTATAGAGATAGCAGTGTAGATATTTCCATTGATATACAGATAGCTGTGTAGATATTTGCATCTTCATACAGATAGCGGTGTAGATATTTCCATGTTCATACAGATAGCGGTGTAGATATTTCCGTGTTCATACAGATAGCAGTGTAGATATTTCCATGTTCATACAGAGAGCGGTGTAGATATTTCCATGTTCATAAAGATAGCGGTGTAGATATTTCCACGTTCATACAGATAGCGGTGTAGGTATATCCATGTTCATACAGATGGCAGTGTAGATATTTCCATGTTCCTACAGATGGCGGTGTAGATATTTACATGTTCATACAGATGACGGTTTAGATATTTCCATGTTAGTACGGATGGCAGTGTAGATATTTCCATGTTCATACAGGTGGCGGTGTAAATATTTCCATGTTTATACAGATAGCAGTGTAGATATTTCCATGTTTATTGAGATAGCAGTGTAGATATTTCCATTGATATACAGATAGCTGTGTAGATATTTGCATGTTCATACAGATAGCGGTGTAGATATTTCCATGTTCATACAGATAGCGGTGTAGATATTTCCATTTTCATTCAGATAGCGGTGTAGATATTTCCATGTTCATACAGATAACGGTGTAGATATTGCCATGTTCATACAGATAGTGGTGTAGATATTTCCATGTTCATACAGAGAGAGGTGTAGATGTTTCCATGTTCATACAGTTTGCGGTGTAGATATTTCCATGTTCATACAAATGGCGGTGTAGATATTTCCATGTTCATACAGATGGCGGTGTAGATATTTCCATGTTCGTACGGATGGCAGTGTAGATATTTCCA
Organism: Gorilla gorilla gorilla; assembly: GCF_029281585.2. Taxonomy (NCBI): domain Eukaryota; kingdom Metazoa; phylum Chordata; class Mammalia; order Primates; family Hominidae; genus Gorilla; species Gorilla gorilla. The sequence goes on from NC_073239.2 coordinate 126,620,946, forward strand.
TGTTCATACAGGTGGCGGTGTAGTTATTTCCATGTTTATACAGATAGCAGTGTAGTTATTTCCATGTTTATAGAGATAGCAGTGCAGATATTTCCATTGATATACAGATTGCTGTGTAGGTATTTGCATGTTCATACAGATAGCGGTGTAGATATTTCCATGCTCATACAGATAGCGGTGTAGATATTTCCATGTTCGTACAGATAGCGGTGTAGATATTTCCATGTTCATACAGATAGCGATGTAGATATTTCCATGCTCATACAGATAGCGGTGTAGATATTTCCATATACATAGAGATATCGGTGTAGATATTTCCACGTTCATCCAGATGGTGGTATTGGTATTTCCATGTTTATAGAGATGGCGGTCTAGATATTTCCATGTATATAGAGATAGTGGTGTGGTTATTTCCAAGTTTATAGACATAGCGGTGTAGGTATTTCCATGTTTATACAGATAGTGTTGTAGATATTTACATGTTTATAGAGATGGCGGTCTAGATAGTTCCTTGTTTATACAGATAGCATTGTAGATATTTCCATGTTTATAGAGATAGCGGTGTAGATATTTCCATTTTTATACAGATAGCAGTGTAGATATTTCCATGTATATACAAGTAGCGGTTTAGATATTTCCACCTTTAGAGAGATGACGGTGTAGATATTTCCGTGTTCATACAGATGGTGGTGAAGATATTTAAATGTTTATAGAGATGGCGGTGTAGATATTTCCATGTTTATACAGAGGGTGGTTTAGATATTTCCATGTTTACAGATATAGCTGTGTAGATATTTCCATGTTGATACACATAGCGGTGTAGATATTTCCAAGTTTATAGAGATAGCGGTGTAGGTATTTCCATGTTTATACAGATAGCGGTGTAGATATTTCCACGTTTATACAGATAGCGGTGTAGATATTTCCATCTTAATACAGATGGCGGTGAAGACATGTCCATGTTCATACAGATGGCGGTGTAGATATTTCCATGTTCATACAGATGGCGGAGTAGGTATTTCGAAGTTTATAGAGATAGCGCTGTAGTTATTTCCATATTTATAGAGAAATCTGTGTAGATATTTCCATGTATATGCAGATAGCTGTGTAGATATTTCCATGTTCATGCAGATAGCGGTGTAGATATTTCGATGTTCATCCAGATGCCGGTGTAGATATATCCACGTTCATACAGATGGCGGTGAAGATATTTCCATGTTCATACAGATGGCGGTGTAGATATTTCCACGTTCATACAAATGGCGGTGTAGATATTTCCATGTTCATAGAGATGGCGGTGTTGATATTTCCATGTTTATACAGATAGCAGTGTAGTTATTTCCATGTTTATAGAGATAGCAGTGTAGATATTTCCATTGATATACAGATAGCTGTGTAGATATTTGCATGTTCATACAGATAGCGGTGTAGATATTTCCATGTACATACAGATAGCGGTGTAGATATTTCCATGTTCATACAGATAGCGGAGTAGATATTTCCATGTTCATACAGATAGCGGTGTACATATTTCCATGTTCATACCAATAGCGGTGTAGATATTTCCATCTTCATACAGTTAGCGGTTAAGATATTTCCATGTTCATACAGATGGCGGTGTAGATATTTACATGTTCATAGAGATGGCGGTGTAGATATTTCCATGTTCATACGGATGGCAGTGTAGATATTCCCATGTTCATACAGGTGGCGGTGTAGATATTTCCATGTTTATACAGATAGCAGTTTAGTTATTTCCATGTTTATAGAGATAGCAGTGTAGATATTTCCATTGATATACAGATAGCTGTGTAGATATTTGCATGTTCATACAGATAGCGGTGTAGATGTTTACATGTTCGTACAGATAGAGGTGTAGATATTTCCATGTTCATACAGATTGCGGTGTAGTTATTTCCATGTTCATACAGATAACGGTGTAGATATTTCCATGTTCATACAGATAACGGTGTAGATATTTCCATGTTCACAGATACCGGTGTCGATATTTCCATGTTCATACAGTTAGCGGTGTAGATATTTCCATGTTCATAGAGATGGCGGTGTAGATATTTCCATGTTTATGCAGATAGCGGTATAGATATTTCCATGTTTATACAGATGTTGGTGTAGATATTTCCATGTTTATACAGACGGCAGTCTAGATATTTCCATGTTTATAGAGATAGCGGTGTAGTTATTTCCAAGTTTATAGAGACAGCGTTGTAGATATTTCCGTGTTTATACTGATAGCGGTGAAGATATTTCCATGTTTATACAGATAGCGGTGTAGATATTTCCATGTTTATACACATAGCATTGTAGATATTTCCATGTTTATAGAGATAGTGGTGTAGATAATTACAATTTTATACAGATAGCAGTGTAGATATTTCCAAGTTCCTACAGATAGCAGTGTAGATATTTCCACGTTTATAGAGATGGCGGTGTAGATATTTCCATGTTCATACAGATGGCGGTGTAGATATTTCCATGTTTATAGTGATGGCGGTGTAGATATTTTCATGTTTATACAGATGGTGGTGTAGATATTTCCATGTTCTTAGAGATGGCGTTGTAGGTATTTCCATGTTCATACAGATGGTGGTGTAGTTATTTCCACGTTTATAGAGATAGCAGTGTAGACATTTCCATTGACATACAGATAGCTGTGTAGATATTTCCACGTTCATACAGATAGCGGTGAAGACATTTCCACGTTCATACAGATAGCCGTGTAGATATTTCCATGTTCATACAGATAGCGGTGTTGATATTTCCATGTTCATACAGATAGCGGTGTTGATATTTCCGTGTTCATCCAGTTAGCGGTGTTGATATTTCCATGTTCATACAGATAGCGGTGTAGATATTTCCATGTTCATACAGATAACGGTGTAGATATTTCCATGTTCATACAGATGGCGGTGTAAATATTTCCATCTTCGTACAGATGGCGGTGTAGATATTTCCATGTTCATACAGATAGCTGTGTAGATATTTCCATGTTCATTGAGATAGCGGTGCAGATATTTCCATGTTTATACAGATAGCGGTGCAGATATTTGCATCTTAATACAGATGGCGTTGTAGATATTTCCATGTTCCTAGAGATGGCAGTGTAGATATTTCCATGTTCATACAAATGGCAGTGTGGATATTTAAATGTTCATAGAGATAGCGGTGTAGTAATTACCGTGTTTATAGAGAAAGCTGTGTAGATATTTCCATGTATACGCAGTTAGCTGTGTAGATATTTCCATGTTCATACAAATAGCGGTGTAGATATTTCCATGTTTATAGAGATGGCGGTGTAGATATTTCCATGTTCATACAGATGGCGGGGTAGACATTTCCATGTTTACACAGATAGCATTGTAGATATTTCCATGCTGATACACATAGCGGTGTAGATATTTCCGTGTCAATAGAGATAGCGGTGTAGTTATTTCCTTGTTTATAGAGAAAGCTGTGTAGATATTTCCATGTGTATGCAGTTAGCTGTGTAGATATTTCCATGTTTACACTGATAACGGTGTAGACATTTCAATTTTTCCACAGATAGCAGTGTAGATATTTCCATGTTTACACAGATAGCATTGTTAATATTTACATGTTGATAGAGATAGCGGTGTAGTTATTTCCAAGTTTATACAGACAGCTTTGAAGATATTTCCATGTTTTTAGAGATAGCGGTGTAGATATTTCCATGTTTATAGAGAAAGCTGTATAGATATTTCCATGTTTATACAGATAGCGGTGTACATATTTCCATGTTTATACAGATATCAGTTTAGATATTTCCATGTTTCTACAGATAGCGGTGTGGATATTTGCATCTTAATACAGATGGCGGTGTAGATATTTCCATGTCAATACAGATGGCGGTGCAGATATTTCCATGTTCATACAGATGGCGGTGTAGATATTTCTATGTTTATAGAGATGGCGGTGTAGATATTTCCATGTTTATACTGATGGCGGTGTAGATATTTCCATGTTTATACAGAAAGCGGTGTAGATATTTCCATGTTTACACAGATAGTGGTGTAGACCTTTCCATGTTTACACAGATAGCGTTGTAGATATTTACATGTTTGTAGAGATAATGGTGTAGTTATTTCCATGTTTATACAGATAGCGGTGAAGTTATTTCCATGTTTACACAGACAGCGGTGTGGATATTTCAATGATTATACAGAGAGCGGGGTAGATATTTCCATGTTTATACAGATAGCGGTGTTGATATTTCCATGTTTATACAGATAGTGGTGTGGATATTTCCATGTTTATGCATATAGTGGTGTGGATATTTTCATGTTTATACAGATAGCAGTGTAGATATTTCCATGTTTATACAGATAGCAGTGTAGATATCTCCATATTCATACAGATAGCGGTGGAGATATTTCCATGTTTTTACAGATAGCGGTGTAGATATTTCCATGTTTATAGAGATGGCGGTCTAGATATTTCCATGTTTATAGAGATAGTGGTGTAGTTATTTCCAAGTTTGTAGAGACAGTGCTGTAGTTCTTTCCGTGTTTATACAGATAGCGGTGAAGATATTTCCATGTTTATACAGATAGCGGTGTAGATATTTACAAGTTTATAGAGATGGCGGTCTAGATATTGTCTTGTTTATACAGATAGCGGTGTAGATATTTCCATGTTTATAGAGATAGCGGTGTAGATTATTCCAATTTTATACAGATAGCAGTGTAGATATTTCCATGTTCATACAAATAGCGGTGTAGAAATTTCAACGTTTATAGAGATGGCGGTGTAGATATTTCCATGTTCATACAGAAGGCGGTGTAGATATTTCCATGTTTACACAGATAGCGGTGTAGATATTTCCATGTTGATACACATAGCGGTGTAGATATTTCCATGTGTTTAGAGATAGCGGTGTAGTTATTTCCTTGTTTATAGAGAAAGCTGTGTAGATATTTCGATGTATATGCAGTTAACTGTGTAGATATTTCCATGTTCATACAGATAGCGGTGTAGATATTTCCATGTTCATACAGATGGCGGTGAAGATAATTCCATGTTCAAACAGATGGCGGTGTAGATATTTCCATGTTCATACAAATGGCGGTGTAGATATTTGCATGTTCATAGAGATGGCGCTGTAGTTATTTCCATGTTTATAGAGATAGCGGTGTAGTTATTTCCATGTTTATAGAGATAGCGTTGTAGTTATTTCCATGTTTATGGAGATAGCGGTGTAGATATTTGCATGTATATACAGATAGCAGTGTGATTTTTTCCATGTTCATACAGATAGCGGTATAGATATTTTCATCTTTGTAGAGATGGCGGTGTAGATATTTCCATGTTCATACAGATGGCGGTGAAGATATTTCCATGTTCATACAGATGGCGGTGTAGATATTTCCATGTTCATACACATGGAGGTTTAGATATTTCCATGTTCATAGAGATGGCGGTATAGATATTTCCATGTTCATAAAAACGGCGGTGTAGATATTTCCATGTTCATACAGATAGCGGTGTAGATATTTCCATGTTCATACAGTTAGCGGTGTAGATATTTCCATGTTCATACAGATGGCGGTGTAGATATTTACATGTTCATACAGATGGCGGTGTACATATTTCCATGTTTATAGAGATGGCGGTGCAGATATTTCCATGTTTATAGAGATAGTAGTGTAGATATTTCCATTGATATACAGATAGCTGTGTAGATATTTGCATGTTCATACAGATAGCGGTGTAGATATTTCCATGTTCATGCTGATAGCGGTGTAGATATTTCCATGTTCATGCTGATAGCGGTGTCGATATTTCCATGTTCATACAATTAGGGGTGTCGATATTTCCATGTTCATACAGATGGTGGTGTAGATATTTCCATGTTCATACAGATGGCGGTGTAGATATTTCCATGTTCATACTGATGGCCGTGTAGATATTTCCATGTTCATACAGATGGCGGTGTAGATGTTTCCATGTTCGTACGGATGGCAGTGTAGATATTTCCATGTTGATACCAGTGGCGGTGTAGATATTTCCATGTTTTTACAGATAGCTGTGTAGACATTTCCATGTTTATAGAGATAGCAGTGTAGATATTTCCATTGATATACAGAGAGCTGTGTAGATATTTGCATGTTCATACAGATAGCATTGTAGATATTTCCATGTTCATACAGATAGCGGTGTAGATATTTCCATGTTCATACAGATATCGGTGTAGATATTTCCATGTTCATACAGTTAGCGGTGTAGATATTTCCATGTTCATACAGATGGCGGTGTAGATATTCACATGTTGATACAGATGGCGGTGTAGATATTTCCATGTTCGTACAGATGTCGGTGTAGATATTTCCATGTTCATGGAGATGGCAGTGTAGATATTTCCATGTTCACACAAATGGCGGTGTAGATATTTCCATGTTCATAGAGATGGCGGTGTAGATATTTCCATGTTTATACAGATAGCTATGTAGTTGTTTCCATGTTTATAGAGATAGCAGTGTAGATATTTCCGTTGATATACAGATAGCTGTGTAGATATTTGCATGTTCATAAAGATAGCGGTGTAGATATTTCCATGTTTATGGAGATGGCGGTCTAGATATTTCCATGTTTAGAGAGATTGTGGTGTAGTTATTTCCAAGTTTATAGAGACAGCGTTGTAGATATTTCCATGTTTATACAGATAGCGGTGACGATATTTCCATGTTTATACAGATAGCGGTGTAGATATTTCCATGTTTATACAGATAACAGTGTAGGTATTTCCATGTTTATAGAGATAGTGGTGTAGATAATTTAAATTTCATACAGATAGCAGTGTAGATATTTCCAAGTTCATACAGATAGCGGTGTACATATTTCCACGTTTATAGAGATGGCGGTGTAGATATTTCCATGTTCATACAGATGGCGGTGTAGATATTTCCATGTTTATAGAGATGGCGGTGTAGATATTTTCATGTTTACACAGATGGCGGTGTAGATATTTCCATGTTTACACAGATAGCGGTGTAGACATTTCCATGTTTAGACAGATAGCGGTGTGGATATTTCCATGTTTATGCAGATAGCGGTGTAGGTATTTCCATGTTTATACAGATAGCGGTGCAGATATTTCCATGATTATTCAGATAGTTGGGCAGATATTTCCATGTTTATACAGATAGCGGTGTAGATATTTCCATCTTAATACAGATGGCTTTGTAGTTATGTCCATGTTTGTACAGATGGCGGTGTAGATATTTCCATGTTCATACAGATGGCGGTGTAGATGTTTCGAAGTTTATAGAGATAGCGCTGTAGTTATTTCCATATTTATAAAGAAATCTGTGCAGATATTTCCATGTATATGCAGATAGCTGTGTAGACATTTCCATGTTCATGCAGATAGCGGTGTAGATATTTCCATGTTAATGCAGATGCCGTTGTAGATATATCCATGTTCATACAGATGGCGGTGAAGATATTTCCATGTTCATACAAATGGCGGTGTATATAGTTCCATGTTCATAGAGATGACAGTGTAGATATTTCCGTGTTCATACAAATGGCGGTGTAGATATTTCCATGCTCATAGAGATGGCGGTGTAGATATTTCCATGTTTATACAGATAGCAGTGTAGTTATTTCCATGTTTATAGAGATAGCAGTGTAGATATTTCCACTGATATACAGATAGCTGTGTAGATATTTGCATGTTCTTACAGATAGAGGTGTAGATATTTCCATGTTCATACAGATAGCGGTGTAGATATTTCCATGTTCATACAGATAGCGGTGTAGATATTTCCATGTTCATACAGATGGCGGTGTAGATATTTACATGTTCATACAGATGGCGGAGTAGATATTTCCATGTTCGTACAGATGGCGGTGTAGATATTTCCAAGTTCATAGAGATGGCTGTGTAGATATTTCCATGTTTATGCAGATAGCGGTATAGATATTTCCATGTTTATACAGATGGTGGTGTAGATATTTCCATGTTTATAGAGATGGCGGTCTAGATATTTCCATGTTTACAGAGAGATTGGTGTAGTTATTTCCAAGTTTATAGAGACAGCGCTGTAGATATTTCCATGTTTATACAGATAGCGGTGAAGATATTTCCATGTTTATACAGATAGTGGTGTAGATATTTCCATGTTTATACAGATAGCAGAGTAGATATTTCCATGTTTATAGAGATAGTGGTGTAGATAATTTCAATTTTATACCGAAAGCACTGTAGATATTTCCAAGTTCATACAGATAGCGGTGTGGATATTTCCACGTTTATAGAGATGGCGGTGTAGATATTTCCATGTTCATACAGACGGCGGTGTAGATATTTCCATGTTTATAGAGATGGCGGTGTAGATATTTTCATGTTTACACAGATGGCGGTGTAGATATTTCCAAGTTTACACAGATAGCCGTGTGGATATTTCCATGTTTATGCAGATAGCGGTGTAGATATTTCCCTGTTTATACAGATAGCAGTGCGGATAGTTCCATGTTTATACAGATAGTTGGGCAGATATTTCCATGTTTATACAGATAGCGGTGTAGATATTTCTATCTTAATATAGATGGCTTTGTAGATATGTCCATGTTTGTACAGATGGCGGTGTAGATATTTCCATGTTCATAGAGATGGCGGTGTAGATATTTCCATGTTTATGCAGATAGCGGTATAGATATTTCCATGTTTATACAGATGGTGGTGTAGATATTTCCATGTTTATAGAGATGGCGGTCTAGATATTTCCATGTTTAGAGAGATAGTGGTGTAGTTATTTCCAAGTTTATAGAGACAGCGTTGTAGATATTTCTATGTTTATACAGGTAGCGGTGAAGATATTTCCATGTTTATACAGATAGCGGTGTAGTTATTTCCATGTTTATACAGATAACAGTGTAGATATTTCCATGTTTATAGAGATAGTGGTGTAGATAATTTCAGTTTTATACAGATAGCAGTGTAGTTATTTCCAAGTTCATACAGATAGCGGTGTAGATATTTCCACGTTTATACAGATGGCGGTGTAGATATTTCCATGTTCATACAGATGGCGGTGTAGATATTTCCATGTTTATAGAGATGGCGGTGTAGATATTTTCATGTTTACACAGATGGCGGTGTAGATATTTCCATGTTTACACAGAGAGCGGTGTAGACATTTCCATGTTTAGACAGATAGAAGTGTGGATATTTCCATGTTTATGCAGATAGCGGTGTAGGTATTTCCATGTTTATACAGATAGCGGTGTGGATATTTCCATGTTTATACAGATAGTTGGGCAGATATTTCCATGTTTATACAGATAGCGGTGTAGATATTTCCATCTTAATACAGATGGCTTTGTAGAAATGTCCATGTTTGTACAGATGGCGGTGTAGATATTTCCATGTTCATACAGATGGCGGTGTAGATGTTTCGAAGTTTATAGAGATAGCGCTGTAGTTATTTCCATATTTATAAAAAAATCTGTGCAGATATTTCCATGTGCATGCAGATAGCTGTGTAGATACTTCCATGTTCATGCAGATAGCGGTGTAGATATTTCCATGTTCATCCAGATGCCGGTGTAGATATATCCATGTTCATACAGATGGCGGTGAAGATATTTCCATGTTCTTACAAATGGCGGTGTATATATTTCCATGTTCATGGAGATGGCGGTGTAGATATTTCCGTGTTCATACAAATGGCGGTGTAGATATTTCCAAGTTCATAGAGATGGCGGTGTAGATATTTCCTTTTTTATACAGATAGCAGTGTAGTTATTTCCATGTTTATAGAGATAGCATTGTAGATATTTCCATTGATATACAGAAAGCTGTGTAGATATTTGCATGTTCTTACAGATAGCGGTGTAGATATTTCCATGTTCATACGGATAGCGGTGTAGATATTTCCATGTTCATACAGATAGCGGTGTAGATATTTCCATGTTCACACAGATAGCGGTGTAGATATTTCCATGTTCATACAGTTAGCGGTGTAGATATTTACATGTTCATACAGATGGCGGTGTAGTTACTTCCATGTTCGTACGGATGGCAGTGTAGATATTTCCATGTTTGTACAGGTGGCTGTGTAGATATTTTCATGTTCATACAGATAGCAGTGTAGATATTTCCATATTTATAGAGATAGCAATGTAGATATTTCCATTGATATACAGATAGCTGTGTAGATATTTGCATGTTCATACAGATAGCGGTGTAGATATTTCCATGTTCGAACAGATAGCGGTGTAGATATTTCCATGTTCATACAGATAGCGGTGTAGATATTTCGATGTTCATACAGATGACGGTGTAGATATTTCCATGTTCATACAGATAGCGGTGTAGATATTTCCATGTTCATACAGTTAGCGGTGTAGATATTTCCATGTTCATACACATGGCGGTGTAGATACTTACATGTTCATACAGATGGCAGTGTAGATATTTCCATGTTCGTACAGATGGCGGTGTAGATATTTCCATGTTCATAGAGATGGCGGTGTAGATATTTCCATGTTTATGCAGATAGCGGTATAGATATTTCCATGTTTACACAGATAGCGCTGTAGACTTTTCCATGTTTACACAGATAGCGGTGTGGATATTTCCATGTTTATGCAGATAGCAGTGTAGATATTTCCATGTTTATACAGATAGCGGTGCGGATTTTTCCATGTTTATACAGATAGTTGGGCAGATATTTCCATGGTTATACAGATAGCGGTGTAGATATTTCCATCTTAATACAGATGGCGGTGTAGATATGTCCATGTTTGTACAGATGGCAGTGTAGATATTTCCATGTTCATACAGACGGCGGTGTAGATATTTCGAAGTTTATACAGATAGCGCTGTAGTTATTTCCATATTTATAGAGAAATCTGTGTAGATATTTCAATGTATATTTAGATAGCTGTGTAGATATTTCCATGTTCATGTAGATAGCGGTGTAGATATTTCCATGTTCATCCAGATGCCGGTGTAGATATATACATGTTCATACAGATGGCGGTGAAGATATTTCCATGTTCATACAGATGGCGGTGTAGATATTTCCATGTTCATACAAATGGCGGTGTAGATATTTCCATGTTCATAGAGATGGCGGTGTAGATATTTCCATGTTCATACAAATGGCGGTGTAGATATTTCCATGTTCATAGAGATGGCGGTGTAGATATTTCCATGTTTATACAGATAGCAGTGTTGTTATTTCCATGTTTATAGAGATAGCAGTGTAGATATTTCCATTGATATACAGATAGCAATGTAGATATTTGCATGTTTATACAGATAGCGGTGTAGATATTTCCATGTTCATACAGATAGCGGTGTAGATATTTCCATGTTCATACAGATAGCGGTGTAGATATTTCCATGTTCATACATATAGCGGGGTAGATATTTCCATGTTCATACAGTTACCGGGGAAGATATTTCCATGTTTATAGAGATAGTGGTGTAGTTATTTCCAAGTTTATAGTGACATCGTTGTAGATATTTCCATGTTTATACAGATAGCGGTGAAGATATTTCCATGTTTATACAGATAGCGGTGTAGATATTTCCATGTTTATACAGATAGCAATGTAGATATTTCTATGTTTATAGAGATAATAGTGTAGATAATTCCAAATTTATACAGATAGCAGTGTAGATATTTCCAAGTTCATACAGATAGCGGTGTAGATATTTCCACGTTTATAGAGATGGCGGTGTAGACATTTCCATGTTCATACAGATGGCGGTGTAGATATTTCCATGTTTATAGAGATGGCGGTGTAGATATTTTCATGTTTACACAGACGGCGGTATAGGTATTTCCATGTTTACACGGATAGCGGTGTAGGCATTTCCATGTTTACACTGATAGCGGTGTGGATATTTCCATGTTTATGCAGATAGTGGCGTAGATATTTCCATGTTTATACAGATAGCGATGCTGATATTTCCATGTTTATACAGATGGGCAGATATTTCCATGTTTATACAGATGGCGGTGTAGATATGTCCATGTTTGTTCCGATGGCGGTGCAGATATTTCCATGTTCATACAGATGGCGGTGTAGATATTTTGAAGTTTATAGAGATAGCGCTGAAGTTATTTCCATGTTTATAGAGAAATCTGTGCAGATATTTCCATGTATATGCAGATAGCTGTGTAGATATTTCCATGTTCATGCAGATAGCGGTGTAGATATTTCCATGTTCATCCAGATTCCCGTGTAGATATATACATCATCACACAGATGGCGGGGAAGATATATCCATGTTCATACAGATGGCGGTGTAGATATTTCCTTGTTCATACAAATGGCGGTGTAGGTATTTCCATGTTCACAGAGATGGCGGTGTAGATATTTCCATGTTCATACAAATGGCAGTGTAGATATTTCCATGTTCATAGAGATGGTGGTGTAGATATTTCCATGTTTATACAGATAGCAGAGTAGTTATTTCCATGTTTATAGAGATAGAGGTGTAGATATTTGCATGTTCATACAGATAGCGGTGTAGATATTTCCATTTTCATACAGATAGCCTTGTAGATATTTCCATGTTCATACAGATAGAGGTGTAGATAATTCCATGTTCATGCAGACAGCGGTGTAGATAATTCCAGGTTTATACCAATACCGGTGTAGATATTTCAATGTCCATACAGTTAGCGGTGTAGATATTTCCATGTTCATACAGGTGGCGGTGTAGATATTTCCATGTTTATTCAGATAGCAGTGTAGTTATTTCCATGTTTATAGAGATAGCAGTGTAGATATTTCCATGGATATACAGATAGCTGTGTAGATATTTGCATGTTCATACAGATTGCAGTGTAGGTATTTCCATGTTCGTACAGATAGCGGTGTAGATATTTCCATGTTTATAGAGATGGCGGTGTAGATATTTTCATGTTTCCTCAGATGGCGCTGTAGATATTTCCGTGTTCCTACAGTTGGCGGTGTAGATATTTACATGTTCATACAGATGGCGGTGTAGATATTTCCATGTTCTTACAGATGGCGGTGTAGATATTTCCATGTTCATAGAGATGGCGGTGTAGATATTTCCATGTTTATGCAGATAGCGGTATAGATATTTCCATGTTTATACAGATGGTGGTGTAGATATTTCCATGTTTATAGAGATGGCGGTGTAGATATTTCCATGTTTATAGAGATAGTGGTGTTGTTATTTCCAAGTTTATAGAGACAGCGTTGTAGATATTTCCATGTTTATACAGATAGCGGTGAAGATATTTCCATGTTTATACAGATAGCAGTGTAGATATTTACATGTTTATACAGATAGCGGTGTAGATATTTCCATGTTGATAGAGATAGGGGTGTAGATAATTTCAATTTTATACAGACAGCAGTGTAGATATTTCCAAGTTCATACAGAGCGGTGTAGATATTTCCACGTTTATAGAGATGGCGGTGTAGATATTTCCATGTTCATACAGATGGCGGTGTAGATATTTCCATATTTATAGAGATGGCGGTGTAGATATTTTCATGTTTATACAGATGGCGGTGTAGATATTTCCATGTTTACACAGATAACGGTGTAGACATTTCCATGTTAACACAGATAGCTCTGTGGATATTTCCATGTTTATGCAGATAGCGGTGTAGATATTTCCATGTTTATACAGATAGCGGTGCGGATATTTCCATGTTTATGCAGATAGTGGTGCAGATATTTCCATGTTTATACAGATAGCGGTGTAGATATTTCCATCTTATTACAGTTAATGGTGTAGATATGTCCATGTTCGTACAGATGGCGGTGTAGATATTTCCATGTTCATACAGATGGCGGTGTAGATATTTCGAAGTTTATTGAGATAGCGCTGTAGTTACTTCTATATTTACATAGAAATCTGTGTAGATATTTCCATGTATATGCAGATAGCTTTGTATATATTTCCATGTTCATGCAGATAGCGGTGTAGATATTTCCATGTTCATACAGATGGCGGTGTAGATGTTTCCATGTTCGTACGGATGGCAGTGTAGATATTTCCATGTTGATTCCAGTGGAGGTGTAGATATTTCCATGTTTTTACAGATAGCTGTGTAGACATTTCCATGTTTATTGAGATAGCAGTGTAGATATTTCCATTGATATACAGAGAGCTGTGTAGATATTTGCATGTTCATACAGATAGCAGTGTAGATATTTCCATGTTCATACAGATAGCGGTGTAGATATTTCCATGTTCATACAGATATCGGTGTAGATATTTCCATGTTCATACAGTTAGCGGTGTAGATATTTCCATGTTCATACAGATGGCGGTGTAGATATTCACATGTTGATACAGATGGCGGTGTAGATATTTCCATGTTCGTACAGATGTCGGTGTAGATATTTCCATGTTCATACAAATGGCGGTGTAGATATTTCCATGTTCATAGACATGGCGGTGTAGATATTTCCATGTTTATACAGATAGCTATGTAGTTGTTTCCATGTTTATAGAGATAGCAGTGTAGATATTTCCATTGATATACAGATAGCTGTGTAGATATTTGCATTTTCATAAAGATAGCGGTGTAGATATTTCCACGTTCATGCTGATAGCGGTGTAGATATTTCCATGTTCATACAGATGGCGGTGTAGATATTTACATGTTCATACAGATGGTGGTGTAGATATTTCCATGTTCGTACAGATGGCGGTGTAGATATTTCCATGTTCATGGAGATGGCGGTGTACATATTTCCATGTTTATGCAGATAACGGTATAGATATTTCCATGTTCATACAGATGGCGGTGTAGGTATTTCCATGTTTATAGAGATGGCGGTCTAGATATTTCCATGTTTATAGAGATAGTGGTGTAGTTATTTCCAAGTTTATAGTGACATCGTTGTAGATATTTCCATGTTTATACAGATAGCGGTGAAGATATTTCCATGTTTATACAGATAGCGGTGTAGATATTTCCATGTTTATAGAGATAGTAGTGTAGATAATTCCAAATTTATACAGATAGCAGTGTAGATATTTCCAAGTTCATACAGATAGCGGTGTAGATATTTCCACGTTTATAGAGATGGCGGTGTAGACATTTCCATGTTCATACAGATGGCGGTGTAGATATTTCCATGTTTATAGAGATGGCTGTGTAGATATTTTCATGTTTACACAGACGGCGGTATAGGTATTTCCATGTTTACACGGATAGCGGTGTAGGCATTTCCATGTTTACACAGATAGTGGTGTGGATATTTCCATGTTTATGCAGATAGTGGCGTAGATATTTCCATGTTTATACAGATAGCGATGCTGATATTTCCATGTTTATACAGATGGGCAGATATTTCCATGTTTACAGATGGCGGTGTAGATATGTCCATGTTTGTTCCGATGGCGGTGCAGATATTTCCATGTTCATACAGATGGCGGTGTAGATATTTTGAAGTTTATAGAGATAGCGCTGAAGTTATTTCCATGTTTATTGAGAAATCTGTGCAGATATTTCCATGTATATGCAGATAGCTGTGTAGATATTTCCATGTTCATGCAGATAGCGGTGTAGATATTTCCATGTTCATCCAGATTCCCGTGTAGATATATCCACCATCATACAGATGGCGGGGAAGATATATCCATGTTCATACAGATGGCGGTGTAGATATTTCCTTGTTCATACAAATGGCGGTGTAGGTATTTCCATGTTCACAGAGATGGCGGTGTAGATATTTCCATGTTCATACAAATGGCAGTGTAGATATTTCCATGTTCATAGAGATGGCGGTGTAGATATTTCCATGTTTATACAGATAGCAGAGTAGTTATTTCCATGTTTATAGAGATAGAGGTGTAGATATTTGCATGTTCATACAGATAGCGGTGTAGATATTTCCATTTTCATAAAGATAGCCTTGTAGATATTTCCATGTTCATACAGATAGCGGTATAGATAATTCCATGTTCATGCAGACAGCGGTGTAGATAATTCCAGGTTTATACCAATACCGGTGTAGATATTTCAATGTCCATACAGTTAGCGGTGTAGATATTTCCATGTTCATACAGGTGGCGGTGTAGATATTTCCATGTTTATTCAGATAGCAGTGTAGTTATTTCCATGTTTATAGAGTTAGCAGTGTAGATATTTCCATGGATATACAGATAGCTGTGTAGATATTTGCATGTTCATACAGATTGCAGTGTAGGTATTTCCATGTTCGTACAGATAGCGGTGTAGATATTTCCATGTTTATAGAGATGGCGGTGTAGATATTTTCATGTTTCCTCAGATGGCGGTGTAGATATTTCCGTGTTCCTACAGATGGCGGTGTAGATATTTCCATGTTCATACAGGTGGCGGTGTAGATATTTCCATGTTTTTACAGATAGCTGTGTAGACATTTCCATGTTTATTGAGATAGCAGTGTAGATATTTCCATTGATATACAGAGAGCTGTGTAGATATTTGCATGTTCATACAGATAGCAGTGTAGATATTTCCATGTTCATACAGATAGCGGTGTAGATATTTCCATGTTCATACAGATATCGGTGTAGATATTTCCATGTTCATACAGTTAGCGGTGTAGATATTTCCATGTTCATACAGATGGCGGTGTAGATATTCACATGTTGATACAGATGGCGGTGTAGATATTTCCATGTTCGTACAGATGTCGGTGTAGATATTTCCATGTTCATACAAATGGCGGTGTAGATATTTCCATGTTCATAGACATGGCGGTGTAGATATTTCCATGTTTATACAGATAGCTATGTAGTTGTTTCCATGTTTATAGAGATAGCAGTGTAGATATTTCCATTGATATACAGATAGCTGTGTAGATATTTGCATTTTCATAAAGATAGCGGTGTAGATATTTCCACGTTCATGCTGATAGCGGTGTAGATATTTCCATGTTCATACAGATGGCGGTGTAGATATTTACATGTTCATACAGATGGCGGTGTAGATATTTCCATGTTCGTACAGATGGCGGTGTAGATATTTCCATGTTCATGGAGATGGCGGTGTACATATTTCCATGTTTATGCAGATAACGGTATAGATATTTCCATGTTCATACAGATGGCGGTGTAGGTATTTCCATGTTTATAGAGATGGCGGTCTAGATATTTCCATGTTTATAGAGATAGTGGTGTAGTTATTTCCAAGTTTATAGTGACATCGTTGTAGATATTTCCATGTTTATACAGATAGCGGTGAAGATATTTCCATGTTTATACAGATAGCGGTGTAGATATTTCCATGTTTATAGAGATAATAGTGTAGATAATTCCAAATTTATACAGATAGCAGTGTAGATATTTCCAAGTTCATACAGATAGCGGTGTAGATATTTCCACGTTTATAGAGATGGCGGTGTAGACATTTCCATGTTCATACAGATGGCGGTGTAGATATTTCCATGTTTATAGAGATGGCGGTGTAGATATTTTCATGTTTACACAGACGGCGGTATAGGTATTTCCATGTTTACATGGATAGCGGTGTAGGCATTTCCATGTTTACACAGATAGCGGTGTGGATATTTCCATGTTTATGCAGATAGTGGCGTAGATATTTCCATGTTTATACAGATAGCGATGCTGATATTTCCATGTTTATACAGATGGGCACATATTTCCATGTTTACAGATGGCGGTGTAGATATGTCCATGTTTGTTCCGATGGCGGTGCAGATATTTCCATGTTCATACAGATGGCGGTGTAGATATTTTGAAGTTTATAGAGATAGCGCTGAAGTTATTTCCATGTTTATTGAGAAATCTGTGCAGATATTTCCATGTATATGCAGATAGCTGTGTAGATATTTCCATGTTCATGCAGATAGCGGTGTAGATATTTCCATGTTCATCCAGATTCCCGTGTAGATATATCCACCATCATACAGATGGCGGGGAAGATATATCCATGTTCATACAGATGGCGGTGTAGATATTTCCTTGTTCATACAAATGGCGGTGTAGGTATTTCCATGTTCACAGAGATGGCGGTGTAGATATTTCCATGTTCATACAAATGGCAGTGTAGATATTTCCATGTTCATAGAGATGGCGGTGTAGATATTTCCATGTTTATACAGATAGCAGAGTAGTTATTTCCATGTTTATAGAGATAGAGGTGTAGATATTTGCATGTTCATACAGATAGCGGTGTAGATATTTCCATTTTCATACAGATAGCCTTGTAGATATTTCCATGTTCATACAGATAGCGGTATAGATAATTCCATGTTCATGCAGACAGCGGTGTAGATAATTCCAGGTTTATACCAATACCGGTGTAGATATTTCAATGTCCATACAGTTAGCGGTGTAGATATTTCCATGTTCATACAGGTGGCGGTGTAGATATTTCCATGTTTATTCAGATAGCAGTGTAGTTATTTCCATGTTTATAGAGTTAGCAGTGTAGATATTTCCATGGATATACAGATAGCTGTGTAGATATTTGCATGTTCATACAGATTGCAGTGTAGGTATTTCCATGTTCGTACAGATAGCGGTGTAGATATTTCCATGTTTATAGAGATGGCGGTGTAGATATTTTCATGTTTCCTCAGATGGCGGTGTAGATATTTCCGTGTTCCTACAGATGGCGGTGTAGATATTTCCATGTTCATACAGGTGGCGGTGTAGATATTTCCATGTTTTTACAGATAGCTGTGTAGACATTTCCATGTTTATTGAGATAGCAGTGTAGATATTTCCATTGATATACAGAGAGCTGTGTAGATATTTGCATGTTCATACAGATAGCAGTGTAGATATTTCCATGTTCATACAGATAGCGGTGTAGACATTTCCATGTTCATACAGATATCGGTGTAGATATTTCCATGTTCATACAGTTAGCGGTGTAGATATTTCCATGTTCATACAGATGGCGGTGTAGATATTCACATGTTGATACAGATGGCGGTGTAGATATTTCCATGTTCGTACAGATGTCGGTGTAGATATTTCCATGTTCATACAAATGGCGGTGTAGATATTTCCATGTTCATAGACATGGCGGTGTAGATATTTCCATGTTTATACAGATAGCTATGTAGTTGTTTCCATGTTTATAGAGATAGCAGTGTAGATATTTCCATTGATATACAGATAGCTGTGTAGATATTTGCATGTTCATACAGATAGCGGTGTAGATATTTCCATGTTCATACAGATAGCGGTGTAGATATTTCCATGTTCATACAGAGGGCGGTGTAGATATTTCCATATTCATACAGATAGTGGTGTAGATATTTCCATGTTCATACAGATAGCGGTGTAGGTATTTCCATGTTCATACAGTTAGCGGTGTATATATTTCCATGTTCATACAGATGGCGGTTTAGATATTTACATGTTAATACAGATGGCGGTGTAAATATTTCCATGTTCTTACAGATGGCGCTGTAGATATTTCCATGTTCATAGAGGTGGCGGTGTAGGTATTTCCATGTTTGTACAGATAGCGGTATAGATATTTCCATGTTTATACAGATAGCGGTGTAGATATTTCCATCTTTATACAGATGGCGTTGTAAATAATTCCATGTTCTTACAGATGGCGGTGTAGATATTTCGAAGTTTATAGAGATAGCGCTGTAGTTATTTCCATATTTATAGAGAAATCTCTCTAGATATTTCCATGTTTATGCATATAGCTGTGTAGATATTTCCATGTTCATGCAGATGGCGGTGTAGATATATCCATGTTCATACAGATGGCGGTGAAGATATTTCCATGTTCATACAGATGGCGGTGTAGATATTTCCATGTTCATACAAACGGCCGTGTAGATATTTCCATGTTCACAGAGATGGCGGTGTAGATATTTCCATGTTTATACAGATAGCAGTGTAGTTATTTCCATGTTTATAGAGATAGCAGTGTAGATATTTCCATTGATATACACATAGATGTGTAGATATTTGAATGTTCATACAGATAGCGGTGTAGATATTTCCATCTTCGTACAGATAGCGGTGTAGATATTTCCATGTTCATACAGATAGCGGTGTAGATATTTCCATGTTCATTCAGATAACGGTGTAGATATTTCCATGTTCATACAGATAGCGGTGTAGATATTTCCATGGTCATACAGTTAGCGGTGTAGATATTTCCATGTTCATACAGATGACGGTATAGATATTTCCATGTTCGTACAGATGGCCGTGTAGATATTTCCATGCTCTTGGAGATGGCGGTGTAGTTATTTCGATGTTTATGCAGACAGCGGTATAGATATTTCCATGTTAATACAGATGGTGGTGTAGATATTTCCATGTTTATAGAGATGGCGGTCTAGATATTTCCATGTTTATAGAGATAGTGGTGTAGTTATTTCAAAGTTTATAGAGACTGCGTTGTAGATATTTCCATGTTTATACAGATAGCGGTGAAGTTATTTCCATGTTTATACTGATAGCGGTGTAGATATTTTCATGTTTATACAGATAACAGTGTAGATATTTCCATGTTTATAGAGATAGTGGTGTAGATAATTTCAATTTTATACAGATAGCGGTGTAGATATTTCCAAGTTCATACAGATAGCGGTGTAGATATTTCCACGTTTATAGAGATGGCGGTGTAGATATTTCCATGTTCATACAGATGTTGGTGTAGATATTTCCATGTTTACAGAGATGGCGGTGTAGATATTTCCATGTTAACACAGATGGCGGTGTAGATATTTCCCTGTTTACACAGATACCGGTGTAGACATTTCCATGTTTACACAGACAGCAGTGTGCATATATCCATGTTCATACAGATAGCGGTGTAGATATTTCCATGTTCATACAGATAACGGTGTAGTTAGTTCCATGTTCATACAGATAGCGGTGTAGGTATTTCCATGGTCATACAGTTAGCGGTGTAGATATTTCCATGTTCATACAGATGGCGGTGTAGATATTTACATGTTCATACAGACGGCGGTGTAGATATTTCCATGTTCGTACAGATGGCGGTGTAGATATTTCCATGTTCATAGAGATGGCGGTGTAGATATTTCCATGTTTATGCAGATAGCGGTATAGATATTTCCATGTTTATACAGATGGTGGTGTAGATATTTCCATGTTTATAGTGATGGCGGTCTAGATATTTCCATGCTTATAGAGATAGTGGTGTAGTTATTTCCAAGTTTATAGAGACAGCGTTGTAGATAATTCCATGTTTATACAGATAGCGGTGAAGTTATTTCCATGTTTATACAGATAGCGGTGTAGATACTTCCATGTTTATACTGATAACAGTGTAGATATTTCCATGTTTATAGAGATGGTGGTGTAGATAATTTCAATTTTATACAGATAGCAGTGTAGATATTTCCAAGTTCATACAGAGAGCGGTGTAGATATTTCCACGTTTATAGAGATGGCGGTGTAGATATTTCAATGTTCATACAGATGGCGGTGTAGATATTTCCATGTTTATAGTGATGGCAGTGTAGATATTTTCATGTTTACACAGATGGCGGTGTAGATATTTCCATGTTTACACAGATAAGGGTGTAGACATTTCCATGTTTACACAGATAGCGGTGTGGATATTTCCATGTTTATGGAGATAGCTGTGTAGATATTTCCATGTTTATACAGATAGCAGTGCGGATATTTCCACGTTTATACAGATAGTTGGGGAGATATTTCCATGTTTATACAGACAGCGGTGTAGATATTTCCATCTTAATACAAATGGCTTTGTTGATATGTCCATGTTTGTACAGATGACGGTGTCGATATTTCCATGTTCATACAGATGGCGGTGCAGATATTTCAAAGTTTATAGAGATAGCGCTGTAGTTATTTCCATATTTATAGAGAAATCTGTGTAGATATTTCCATGTATATGCAGATAGCTGTGTAGATATTTCCATGTTCATACCAATAGCGGTGTGGATATTTCCATGTTCATACAGATGGCGGTGTAGATATTTCCATGTTCATACTGATGGCAGTGTAGATATTTCCATGTTCGTACAGGTGGCGGTGTAGATATTTCCATGTTCATACAGATAGCAGTGTAGATATTTCCATGTTTATAGAGATAGCAATGTAGATATTTCCTTTGATATACAGATAACTGTGTAGATATTTGCATGTTCATACACATAGAGGTGTAGATATTTCCATGTTCGTACAGATAGCGGTGTAGATATTTCCATATTCATACTGATAGCGGTGTAGATATTTCCATGTTCATACAGATGGCGGTGTAGATATTTCCATGTTCATACAGACAGCGGTGTAGATATTTCCATGTTCATGCGGTTAACGGTGTAGATATTTCCATCTTCATGCAGATGGCGGTGTAGATATTTACATGTTCATAGAGATGGCAGTGTAGATATTTCCATGTTTATGCAGATAGCGATATAGATATTTCCATGTTTATACAGATGGTGGTGTAGATATTTCCATGTTTATGGGGATGGCGGTGTAGATATTTTCATGTTTACACAGATGGCGGTGCATATATTTCCATGTTTACACAGATAGCGGTGTAGACATTTCCATGTTTACACACATAGCGTTGTGGATATTTCCATGTTTATGCAGATAGCGGTGTAGATATTTCCATGTTTATACAGATAGCGGTGCGGATATTTCCATGTTTATACAGATAGGCAGATATTTCCATGTTTATACAGATAGCGGTGTAGATATTTCCATCTTAATTCAGATGGCGGTGTAGATATGTCCATGTTCGTACAGATGGAGGTGTAGATATTTCCATGTTCATACAGATGGCGGTGTAGATATTTCGAAGTTTATAGAGATAGCGCTGTAGTTATTTCCATATTTATAGAGCAATATGTGTAGGTATTTCCATGTATATGCAGATAGCTGTGTACATATTTCCATGTTCATGCAGATAGCGGTGTAGATATTTCCAGGTTCATCCAGATGCCGGTGTAGATATATCCAAGTTTATTCAGATGGCGGTGAAGTTATTTCAATGTTCATACAGATGGCGGTGTAGATATTTCCAGGTTCACACAAATGGCGGTGTAGATATTTCCATGTGCATAGAGATGGCGGTGTAGATATTTCCATGTTCATACAAATGGCAGTGTAGATATTTCCATGTTCATAGTGATGGCGGTGTAGATATTTCCATGTTTATACAGATAGCAGTGTAGTTATTTCCATGTTTATAGAGATAGTGGTGTAGATAATTTTAATTTTATACAGATAGCTGTGTAGATATTTGCATGTTCATACAGATAGCGGTGTAGATATTTCCATGTTCATACAGATAGCGTTGTAGATATTTCCATATTCATACAGATAGCGGTGTAGATATTTCCATGTTCTTGCAGGATGCGGTGTAGATATTTCCATGTTCATACCAATAGCGGTGTAGATATTTCCATGTCCATACAGTTAGCGTTGTAGATATTTCCATGTTCATACAGATGGCAGTGTAGATATTTACAAGTTCATACAGATGGCAGTGCAGATATTTCCATTTTCGTACGGATGGCAGTGTAGTTATTTCCATGTTCATACAGGTGGCGGTGTAGATATTTCCATGTTTATACAGATAGCAGTGTAGTTATTTCCATGTTTATAGAGATTGCAGTGTAGATATTTCCATTGAAATACAGATAGCTGTGTAGATATTTGCATGTTCATACAGATAGCGGTGTAGATATTTCCATGTTCGTTCAGATAGCGGTGTAGATATTTCCATGTTCCTACAGATAGCGGTGTAGATATTTCCATGTTCATACAGATAACGGTGTAGATATTTCCATGTTCATACAGATAGCGGTGTAGATATTTCCATGTTCATACAGTTAGCGGTGTAGATATTTCCATGTTCATACTGATGGCTTTGTAGATATTTCCATGTTCATACAGATGGCAGTGTAGATATTTCCATGTTTGTACAGATGGCGGTGTAGATATTTCCATGTTCATAGAGATGGCGGTGTAGATATTTCCATGTTTATGCAGATAGCGGTGTAGAAATTTCCATGTTTATACAGATGGTGGTGTAGATATTTCCAAGTTTATAGAGATGGCGGTCTAGATATTTCCATGTTTGTACAGATAGCGGTGAAGATATTTCCATGTTTATACAGATAGCGGTGTAGATATTTCCATGTTTATACAGATAGCAGTGTAGATATTTCCATGTTTTTACAGATAGTGGTGTAGATAATTTCAATTTTATACCGAGAGCTGTGTAGATATTTCCAAGTTCATACAGATAGCGATGTAGATATTTCCACGTTTATAGAGATGGCGGTGTAGATATTTCCATGTTCATACTGATGGCGGTGTAGATATTTCCATGTTCATACAAATGGCGGTGTAGATATTTCCATGTTCATAGAGATGGCGGTGTACATATTTCCATTTTCATACAAATGGCCGTGTAGATATTTCCATGTTCACAGAGATGGCGGTGTAGATATTTCCATGTTTATACAGATAGCAGTGTAATTATTTCCATGTTTATAGAGATAGCAGTGTAAATATTTCCATTGATATACACATAGCTGTGTAGATATTTGCATGTTCATACAGATAGTGGTGTAGATATTTCCATGTTCATACAGATAGCGGTGTAGATATTTCAATGTTCAAACAGATAGCGGTGTAGATATTTCCATGTTCATACAGATAGCGGTGTAGATATTTCCATGGTCATACAGTTAGCGGTGAAGATATTTCCATGTTCATACAGATGACGGTGTAGATATTTCCATGTTCGTACACATGGCCGTGTAGATATTTCCATGTTCATGGAGATGGCGGTGTAATTATTTCCATGTTTATGCAGACAGCGGTATAGATATTTCCATGTTAATACAGATGGTGGTGTAGATATTTCCATGTTTATAGAGATTGCGGTCTAGATATTTCCATGTTTATAGAGATAGTGGTGTAGTTATTTCAAAGTTTATAGAGACAGCGTTGTAGATATTTCCATGTTTATACAGATAGCGGTGAAGTTATTTCCATGTTTATACAGATAGCGGTGTAGATAATTTCATGTTTATACAGATAACAGTATAGATATTTCCATGTTTATAGAGATAGTCGTGTAGATAATTTCAATTTTATTCAGATAGCAGTGTAGATATTTCCAATTTCATACAGATAGCGGTGCAGATATTTCCACGTTTATAGAGATGGCGGTGTAGATATTTCCATGTTCATAAAGATGTTGGTGTAGATATTTCCATGTTTACAGAGTTGGCGGTGTAGATATTTCCATGTTAACACAGATGGCTGTGTAGATATTTCCCTGTTTACACAGATAGCGGTGTAGACATTTCCATGTTTACACAGACAGCAGTGTGCATATATCCATGTTTATGCAGATAGCGGTGTAGTTATTTCCATGATAATACAGATAGCGGAGCGGATATTTCCATGTTTATACAGATAGTTGGACAGATATTTCCATGTTTATACAGATAGCGGTGTAGATATTTCCATCTTAATACAGATGGCGGTGTAGATATGTCCATGTTCGTACAGATGGCGGTGTAGATGTTTCCATGTTCATACAGATGGCGGTGTAGATATTTCGAAGTTTATAGAGATAGCGCTGTAGTTATTTCCATATTTATAGAGAAAACTGTGTAGATATTTCCATGTATATGCAGATAGCTGTGTAGATATATCCATGCTCATACAGATGGTGGTGAAGATATTTCCATGTTCATACAGATGGCGGTGTAGATATTTCCAAGTTCATACAAATGGCGGTGTAGATATTTCCATGTTCATAGAGATGGCGGTGTAGATATTTCCATGTTCATACAAATGGCCGTGTAGATATTTCCATGTTCATAGAGATGGCGGTGTAGATATTTCCATGTATATACAGATAGCAGTGTAGTTATTTCCATGTTTATAGAGATAGTAGTGTAGGTATTTCCATTGATATACAGATAGCTGTGTAGATATTTGAATGTTCATACAGATAGCGGTGTAGATATTTCCATGTTCATACAGAGGGTGGTGTGGATATTTCCATGTTCATGCAGATAGCGGTGTAGATATTTCCATGTTCACACAGATAGCAGTGTAGATATTTCCATGTTCATACAGATAGCGGTGTAGATATTTCGATGTTCATACAATTAGCGGTGTAGATATTTCCATGTTCATACAGATGGTGGTGTAGATATTTACATGTTCATACAGATGGCGGTGTAGATATTTCCATGGTCGTGCAGATGGCAGTGTAGATATCTCCGTGTTCAAACAGGTGGGGGTGTAGATATTTCCATGTTTATACAGATAGCAGTTTAGTTATTTCCATGTTTATAGATAGCAGTGTAGATATTTCCATTGATATACAGATAGCTGTGTAGATATTTGCATGTTCATACAGATAGCGTTGTAGATATTTCCATGTTCATACAGATAACGGTGTAGATATTTCCATGTTCATACAGTTAGCGGTGTAGATATTTCCATGTTCATACAGATTTCGGTGTAGATATTTACATGTTCATAGAGATGGCGGTATAGATATTTCCATGTTCGTACAGATGGCGGTGTAGATATTTCCATGTTCATAGAGATGGCGGTGTAGATATTTCCATGTTTATGCAGATAGCGGTATAGATATTTCCATGTTCATACAGATGGTGGTGTAGATATTTCCATGTTTATAGGGATGGCGGTGTAGATATTTTCATGTTTACCCAGATGGCGTTGTAGATATTTCCATGTTTACACAGATAGCGGTGTAGACATTTCCATGTTTACACAGATAGCGGTGTGGATATTTCCATGTTTATGCATATAGCAGTGTAGATATTTCCTTGTTTATACAGATAGCTGGGCAGATATTTCCATGTTTATACAGATAGCGGTGTAGATATTTCCTTGTTTATAGAGATAGTGGTGTGGATAATTCCAATTTTATACTGAGAGCAGTGTAGATATTTCCAAGTTCACACAGATAGCGATGTAGATATTTCCACGTTTATAGAGATGGCGGTGTAGATATTTCCATGTTCATACTGATTGCGGTGTAGATATTTCCATGTTCATACAAATGGCGGTGTAGATATTTCCATGTTCATATAGATGGCGGTGTACATATTTCCATGTTCATACAAATGGCCGTGTAGATATTTCCATGTTCACAGAGATGGCGGTGTAGATATTTCCATGTTTATACAGATAGCAGTGTAGTTATTTCCATGTTTATAGAGATAGCAGTGTAGATATTTCCATTGATATACACATATCTGTGTAGATATTAGCATGTTCATACAGATAGCGGTGTAGATATTTCCATCTTTGTACAGATAGCGGTGTAGATATTTCCATGTTCATACAGATAGCGGTGTAGATATTTCCATGTTCATACAGATAACGGTGTAGATATTTCCATGTTCATACAGATAGCAGTGTAGATATTTCCATGGTCATACAGTTAGCGGTGTAGATATTTCCATGTTCATACAGATGACGGTGTAGATATTTCCATGTTCGTACACATGGCCGTGTAGATATTTCCATGTTCATGGAGATGGCGGTGTAGTTATTTCCATGTTTATGCAGACAGCGGTATAGATATTTCCATGTTAATACAGATGGTGGTGTAGATATTTCCATGTTTATAGAGATGGCGGTCTAGATATTTCCATGTTTATAGAGATAGTGGTGTAGTTATTTCAAAGTTTATAGAGACAGCGTTGTAGATATTTCCATGTTTATACAGATAGCGGTGAAGTTATTTCCATGTTTATACAGATAGCAGTGTAGATATTTTCATGTTTATACAGATAACAGTGTAGATATTTCCATGTTAATAGAGATAGTCGTGTAGATAATTTCAATTATATTCAGATAGCAGTGTAGATATTTCCAAGTTCATACAGATAGCGGTGTAGATATTTCCACGTTTATAGAGATGGCGGTGTAGATATTTCCATGTTCATAAAGATGTTGGTGTAGATATTTCCATGTTTACAGAGATGGCGGTGTAGATATTTCCATGTTAACACAGATGGCGGTGTAGATATTTCCCTGTTTACACAGATAGCGGTGTAGACATTTCCATGTTTACACAGACAGCAGTGTGCATATATCCATGTTTATGCAGATAGCGGTGTAGATATTTCCATGATAATACAGATAGCGGTGCGGATATTTCCATGTTTATACAGATAGTTGGGCAGATATTTCCATGTTTATACAGATAGCGGTGTAGATATTTCCATCTTAATACAGATGGCGGTGTAGATATGTCCATGTTCGTACAGATGGCGGTGTAGATGTTTCCATGTTCATACAGATGGCGGTGTAGATATTTCGAAGTTTATAGAGATAGCGCTGTAGTTATTTCCATATTTATAGAGAAAACTGTGTAGATATTTCCATGTATATGCAGATAGCTGTGTAGATATATCCATGTTCATACAAATGGCGGTGTAGATATTTCCATGTTCATAGAGATGGCGGTGTAGATATTTCCATTTTCATACAAATGGCGGTGTAGATATTTCCATGTTCATAGAGATGGCGGTGTAGATATTTCCATGTATATACAGATAGCAGTGTAGTTATTTCCATGTTTATAGAGATAGTAGTGTAGGTATTTCCATTGATATACAGATAGCTGTGTAGATATTTGCATGTTCATACAGATAGCGGTGTAGATATTTCCATGTTCATACAGAGGGCGGTGTGGATATTTCCATGTTCATACAGATAGCGGTGTAAATATTTCCATGTTCACACAGATAGCGGTGTAGATATTTCCATGTTCATACAGATAGCGGTGTAGATATTTCGATGTTCATACAATTAGCGGTGTAGATATTTCCATGTTCATACAGATGGTGGTGTAGATATTTACATGTTCATACAGATGGCGGTGTAGATATTTCCATGGTCGTGCAGATGGCAGTGTAGATATCTCCGTGTTCATACAGGTGGTGGTGTAGATATTTCCATGTTTATACAGATAGCAGTGTAGTTATTTCCATGTTTATAGAGATAGCAGTGTAGATATTTCCATTGATATACAGATAGCTGTGTAGATATTTGCATGTTCATACAGATAGCGTTGTAGATATTTCCATGTTCATACAGATAGCGGTGTAGATATTTCCATGTTCATACACATAACGGTGTAGATATTTTCATGTTCATACAGATAACGGTGTAGATATTTCAATGTTCATACAGTTAGCGGTGTAGATATTTCCATGTTCATACAGATTGCGGTGTAGATATTTACATGTTCATAGAGATGGCGGTATAGATATTTCCATGTTCGTACAGATGGCGGTGTAGATATTTCCATGTTCATAGAGATGGCGGTGTAGATATTTCCATGTTTATGCAGATAGCGGTATAGATATTTCCATGTTCATACAGATGGTGGTGTAGATATTTCCATGTTTATAGGGATGGCGGTGTAGATATTTTCATGTTTACACAGATGGCGGTGTAGATATTTGCATGTTTACACAGATAGCGGTGTAGACATTTCCATGTTTACACAGATAGCGGTGTGGATATTTCCATGTTTATGCATATAGCAGTGTAGATATTTCCATGTTTATTCAGATAGCTGGGCAGATATTTCCATGTTTATACAGATAGCGGTGTAGATATTTCCTTTTTTATAGAGAGAGTGGTGTGGAGAATTCCAATTTCATACTGAGAGCAGTGTAGATATTTCCAAGTTCACACAGATAGCGATGTAGATATTTCCACGTTTATAGAGATGGCGGTGTAGATATTTCCATGTTCATACTGATGGCGGTGTAGATATTTCCATGTTCATACAAATGGCGGTGTAGATATTTCCATGTTCATAGAGATGGCGGTGTACATATTTCCATGTTCATACAAATGGCCGTGTAGATATTTCCATGTTCACAGAGATGGCGGTGTAGATATTTCCATGTTTATACAGATAGCAGTGTAGCTTTTCCATGTTTATAGAGATAGCAGTGTAGATATTTCCATTGATATACACATAGCTGTGTAGATATTTGCATTTTCATACAGATAGCGGTGTAGATATTTCCATCTTCGTACAGATAGCGGTGTAGATATTTCCATGTTCATACAGATAGCGGTGTAGATATTTCCATGTTCATACAGATAACGGTGTAGATATTTCCATGTTCATACAGATAGCGGTGTAGATATTTCCATGGTCATACAGTTAGCGGTGTAGATATTTCCATGTTCATAAAAATGACGGTGTAGATATTTCCATGTTCGTACACATGGCCGTGTAGATATTTCCATGTTCATGGAGATGGCGGTGTAGTTATTTCCATGTTTATGCAGACAGCGGTATAGATATTTCCATGTTATTACAGATGGTGGTGTAGATATTTCCATGTTTATAGAGATGGCGGTCTAGATATTTCCATGTTTATAGAGATAGTGGTGTAGTTATTTCAAAGTTTATAGAGACAGCGTTGTAGATGTTTCCATGTTTATACAGATAGCGGTGAAGTTATTTCCATGTTTATACAGATAGCGGTGTAGATATTTTCATGTTTATACAGATAACAGTGTAGATATTTCCATGTTTATAGAGATAGTGGAGTAGATAATTTCAATTTTATACAGATAGCAGTGTAGATATTTCCAAGTTCATACAGATAGCGGTGTAGATATTTCCACGTTTATAGAGATGGCGGTGTAGGTATTTCCATGTTCATACAGATGTTGGTGTAGATATTTCCATGTTTACAGAGATGGCGGTGTAGATATTTCCATGTTAACACAGATGGTGGTGTAGATATTTCCCTGTTTACAGAGATAGTGGTGTAGACATTTCCATGTTTACACAGACAGCAGTGTGCATATATCCATGTTTATGCAGATAGCGGTGTAGATATTTCCATGTTTATACAGATAGCGGTGTAGATATTTCCATCTTAATACAGATGGCGGTGTAGATATGTCCATGTTCGTACAGATGGCAGTGTAGATGTTTCCATGTTCATACAGATGGCGGTGTAGATATTTCGAAGTTTATAGAGATAGCGCTGTAGTTATTTCCATAATTATAGAGAAAACTGTGTAGATATTTCCATGTATATGCCGATAGCTGTGTAGATATATCCATGCTCATACAGATGGCGGTGAAGATATTTCCATGTTCATACAGATGGCAGTGTAGATATTTCCATCTTCATACAAATGGCGGTGTAGATATTTCCATGTTCATAGAGATGGCGGTGTAGATATTTCCATATTTATACAGATAGCACTGTAGTTATTTCCATGTTTATAGGCATAGCAGTACAGATATTTTGTTTGATATACAGATAGCTGTGTAGATATTTGCATGTTCATACTGATAGCGGTCTAGATATTTCCATGTTCATACAGATAGCGGTGTAGATATTTCCATGTTCATACAGATAGCGGTGTAGATATTTCCATGTTCATACAGATAGCGGTGTAGATATTTCCATGTTCATACAGATAGCGGTGTAGGTATTTCCATGTTCATACCAATAGCGGTTTAGATATTTCCATGTTCATACAGATGGCGGTGTAGATATTTCCATGTTCGTACCGATGGCAGTGTAGATATTTCCATGTTCATACAGGTGGCGGTGTAGATATTTCCCTGTTTATACAGATAGCAGTGTAGTTATTTCCATGTTTATAGAGATAGCAGTGTAGATATTTCCATTGATATACAGATAGCTGTGTAGATATTTGCATGTTCATACAGATAGCGGTGTACATATTTCCATGTTCGTACAGATAGCGGTGTAGATATTTCCATGTTCATACAGATAGCGGTGTAGATATTTCCATGTTCATACAGATAGCGGTGTAGATACTTCCATGTTCATACAGTTAGCGGTGTAGATATTTCCATGTTCATACAGATGGCGGTGTAGATATTTCCATGTTCGTACAGATGGCGGTGTAGATATTTCCATTTTCATAGAGATGGCGGTGTAGATATTTCCATGTTTATGCAGATAGCGGTATAGATATTTCCATGTTTATACAGATGGTGGTGTAGATATTTCCATGTTTATAGAGATGGCGGTCTAGATATTTCCATGTTTACAGAGATAGTGGTGTAGTTATTTCCAAGTTTTTAGAGACAGCGCTGTAGATATTTCCATGTTTATACAGATAGCGGTGAAGATATTTCCATGTTAATACAGATAGCGGTGTAGATATTTCCATGTTTATACAGATAGCAGAGTAGATATTTCCATGTTTATAGAGATAGTGGTGTAGATAATTTCAATTTTATACCGAGAGAACTGTAGATATTTCCAAGTTCATACAGATAGCGGTGTGAATATTTCCACGTTTATAGATGTGGCCGTGTAGATATTTACATGTTCATACTGATGGCGGTGTAGATATTTCCATATTTATAGAGATGGCGGTGTAGATATTTTCATGTTTACACAGATGGCGATGTAGATATTTCCATGTTTACACAGATAGCGGTGTAGACATTTCCATGTTTACACAGATAGCTGTGTGGATATTTCCATGTTTATGCAGATAGCGGTGTAGATATTTCCATGTTTATACAGATAGCGGTGCGGATATTTCCATGTTTATACAGAGAGTTGGGCGGATATTTCCATGTTTATACAGATAGCGGTGTAGAAATTTCCATCTTAATACAGATGGCGGTGTAGATATGTCAATGTTCGTACAGATGACGGTGTAGATATTTCCATGTTCATACAGATGGCGGTGTAGATATTTCGAAGTTTATAGAGACAGCGCTGTAGTTATTTCCATATTTATAGAGAAATCTGTGTAGATATTTCCATGCATATGCACACAGCTGTGTAGATATTTCCATGTTCATGCAGATAGCGGTGTAGATATTTCCATGTTCATCCAGATGCCGGTGTAGATATATCCATGTTCATACAGATGGCGGTGAAGATATTTCCATGTTCATACAGATGGCGGTGTAGATATTTCCATGTTCATACAAATGGCGGTGTAGATATTTCCATGTTCATAGAGATGGCGGTGTAGATATTTCCATGTTCTTACGGATGGCATTGTAGATATTTCCATGTTCATACAGGTGGCGGTGTAGATATTTCCATGTTTATACAGATAGCAGTGTAGTTATTTCCATGTTTATAGAGATATCAGTGAAGATATTTCCATTGATATACAGATAGCTGTGTAGATATTTGCATGTTCATACAGATAGCGGTGTAGATATTTCCATGTTCATACAGATGGCAGTGTAGATATTTCCATGTTCATACAGATAGCGGTGTAGATATTTCCATGTTCATACAGATAGCGGTGTTGATATTTCCATCTTAATATAGATGGCTTTGTAGATATGTCCATGTTTGTACAGATGGCGGTGTAGATATTTCCATGTTCATAGAGATGGCGCTGTAGATATTTCCATGTTTATGCAGATAGCGGTATAGATATTTCCATGTTTATAAAGATGGTGGTGTAGATATTTCCATGTTTATAGAGATGGCTGTCTAGATATTTCCATGTTTATAGAGATAGTGGTGTAGTTATTTCCAAGTTTATAGAGACAGCGTTGTAGATATTTCCATGTTTATACAGATAGCGGTGAAGATATTTCCATGTTTATACAGATATCGGTGTACATATTTCCATGTTTATACAGATAACAGTGTAGATATTTCCATGTTTATAGAGATAGTGGTGTAGATAATTTCAATTTTATACAGATAGCAGTGTAGATATTTCCAAGTTCATACAGATAGCGGTGTAGATATTTCCACTTTTATAGAGACGGCGGTGTAGATATTTCCATGTTCATACAGATGGCGGAGTAGATATTTCCATGTTTATAGAGATGGCGGTGTAGATATTTTCATGTTTACACAGATGGCGGTGTAGATATTTCCATGTTTACACAGATAGCGGTGTAGACATTTCCATGTTTACACAGATAGCGATGTAGACATTTCCATGTTTTCACAGATAGCGGTGTGGATATTTCCATGTTTATGCAGATAGCGGTGTAGATATTTCCATGTTTATACAGATAGCGGTGTGGATATTTCCATGTTTATACAGATAGTTGGGTAGATATTTCCATGTTTATACAGATAGCGGTGTAGATATTTCCATCTTAATACAGATGGTGGTGTAGATATGTCCATGTTTGTACAGATGGCAGTGTAGATATTTCCATGTTCATACAGACGGAGGTGTAGATATTTCGAAGTTTATAGAGATAGCGCTGTAGTTATTTCCATATATATAGAGAAATCTGTGTAGACATTTCCATGTATATTCAGATAGCTGTTAAGATATTTCCATGTTCATGCAGATAGCCTTGTAGATATTTCCATGTTTATACAGATAGCGGTGTGGATATTTCCATGTTTATACAGATAGTTGGGTAGATATTTCCATGTTTATACAGATAGCGGTGAAGTTATTTCCATGTTTATACAGATAGCGGTGTAGATATTTTCATGTTTATACAGATATCAGTGTAGATATTTCCATGTTTATAGAGATAGTGGTGTAGATAATTTCAATTTTATACAGATAGCAGTGTTGATATTTCCAAGTTCATACAGATAGCGGTGTAGATATTTCCTCGTTTATAGAGATGGCGGTGTAGATATTTCCATGTTCATACAGATGACGGTGTAGATATTTCCATGTTTACAGAGATGGCGGTGTAGATATTCCCATGTTTACACAGATGGCGGTGTAGATATTTCCATGTTTACACAGATAGCGGTGTTGTCATTTCCATCTTTACACAGATAGCGGTGTGGATATTTCCATGTTTATGCAGATAGCGGTGTACATATTTCCATGTTTATACAGATAGCGGTGCGGATATTTCCATGTTTATACAGATAGTTGGGCAGATATTTCCATGTTTATACAGATAGCGGTGTAGATATTTCCATCTTAATACAGATGGCGGTGTAGATATGTCCATGTTCATACAGATAGCGGTGTAGATATTTCCATGTTCATACAGATAGCGGTGTAGATATTTCCATGTTCATACCAATAGCGGTGTAGATATTTCCTTGTTCATACACTTAGCGGTGTAGATATTTCCATGTTCATACAGATGGTGGTTTAGATATTTACATGTTCATACAGATGGCAGTGTAGATATTTCCATGTTCGTACGGATTGCAGTGTAGATATTTCCATGTTCATACAGGTGGCGGTGTAGACATTTCCATGTTTATACAGATAGCATTGTAGTTATTTCCATGTTTATGGAGATAGCAGTGTAGATATTTACATTGATATACAGATAGCTGTGTAGATATTTGCATGTTCGTACAGATAGCGGTGTAGATATTTCCATGTTCGTACAGATAACGGTGTAGATATTTCCATGTTCATAAAGATAGCAGTTTAGATATTTCCATGTTCATACAGATAACGGTGTAGGTATTTCCATGTTCATACAGATAGCGGTGTAGATATTTCCATGTTCATACAGTTAGCGGTGTAGATATTTCCATGTTCATACAGACGGTGGTGTAGATATTTACATGTTCATACAGATGGTGGTATAGATGTTTCCATGTTCTTACAGATGGCGGTGTAGATATTTCCATGTTCATAGAGAAGGCGGTGTAGATATTTCCAAGTTTATGAAGATAGCGGCATAGATATTTCCATGTTTATACAGATTGTGGTGTAGATATTTCCATGTTTATAGAGATGGCGTTCTAGATATTTCCATGTTTACAGAGATAGTGGTGTCGTTATTTCCAAGTTTCTAGAGACAGCGTTGTAGATATTTCCATGTTTATACAGATAGCGGTGGAGATATTTCCATGTTTATACAGATAGCGGTGTAGATATTTCCATGTTTATACAGATAGCAGTTTAGATATTTCCATGTTTATAGAGATAGTGGTGTAGATAATTTCAGTTTTATACAGAGAGCAGTGTAGATATTTACAAGTTCATACAAATAGCGGTGTAGATATTTCCACGTTTATAGAGATGGCGGTGTAGATATTTCCATGTTCATACAGATGGCGGTGTAGATATTTCCATGTTAATGGGGATGGCGGTGTAGATATTTTCATGTTTACACAGATGGCGGTGTAGATATTTCCATGTTTACACAGATAGCGGTGTAGATATTTACATGTTTATAGAGATAGTGGTGTCGATAATTTCAACTTTATACAGAGAGCAGTGTAGATATTTCCAAGTTCATACAGATAGCAGTGTAGATATTTCCATGTTCATACAGATAGCGGTGTAGATATTTCCATTTTCATACAGATAGCGGTGTAGATATTTCCATGTTCATACAGTTAGCGGTGTAGATATTTCCATGTTCACACAGATTGCGGTGTAGATATTTACATGTTCATACAGATGGCGGTGTTGATATTTCCATGTTTGTACGGATGGCAGTGTCGTCATTTCCATGATCATACAGGTGGCGGTGTAGATATTTCCATGTTTATACAGATAGCAGTGTAGTTATTTCCATGTTTATAGAGATAGCAGTGTAGATATTTCCATTGATATACAGATAGCTGTGTAGATATTTGCATGTTGATTCAGATAGCGGTGTAGATATTTCCATGTTCATACAGATAGCCGTGTAGATATTTCCATGTTCATACAGATAGCGGTGAAGATATTTCCATGTTCATACAGTTAGCGGTGTAGATATTTCCATGTTCATACAGATGGCGGTGTAGGTATTTACATGTTCATACAGATGGCGGTGTATATATTTCCATCTTCGTACAGATGGCAGTGTAGATATTTCCATGTTCATAGAGATGGCGCTGTAGATATTTCCATGTTTATGCAGATAGCGGTATAGATATTTCCATGTTTATACAGATGGTGGTGTAGGTATTTCCATGTTTATAGAGATTGCGGTATAGATATTTCCATGTTTATAGAGATAGTGGTGTAGTTATTTCCAAGTTTATAGAGACAGCGTTGTAGATATTTCCATGTTTATACAGGCAGCGGGGAAGATATTTCCATGTTTATACAGATAGCGGTGTAGATATTTCCATGTTTATACAGATAACAGTGTAGATATTTCCATGTTTATAGAGATAGGGGTGTAGATAATTTCAATTCTATACAGATAGCAGTGTAGATATTTCCAAGTTCATACAGATAGCGGTGTAGATATTTCCACGTTTATAGAGATGGCGGTGTAGATATTTCCATGTTCATACAGATGGCGGTGTAGATATTTCCATGTTTATAGAGATGGCGGTGTAGATATTTTCATGTTTACACAGATGGCGGTGTAGATATTTCCATGTTTACACAGATAGCGGTGTAGACATTTCCATGTTTACACAGATAGCGGTGTGGATATTTCCATGTTTATGCAGATAGCGGTGTAGATATTTCCATGTTTATACAGATAGCGGTGTGGATATTTCCATGTTTATACAGATGGGCAGATATTTCCATGTTTATACAGATAGCGGTGTAGATATTTCCATCTTAATACAGATGGCGGTGTAGATATGTCCACGTTCGTACAGATGGCGGTGTAGATATTTCCATGTTCATAGAGATGGCGGTGTAGATATTTCGAAGTTTATAGAGATAGCGCTGTAGTTATTTCCATATTTATAGAGAAATCTTTGTAGATATTTCCATGTATATGCAGATAGCTGTGTAGATATTTCCATGTTCATGCAGATAGCGGTGTAGTTATATCCATGTTCATAGAGATGGCGGTGTAGATATTTCCATGTTCTTACGGATGGCATTGTAGATATTTCCATGTTAATACAGGTGGCGGTGTAGATATTTCCATGTTTATACAGATAGCAGTGTAGTTATTTCCATGTTTATAGAGATATCAGTGAAGATATTTCCATTGATATACAGATAGCTGTGTAGATATTTGCATGTTCATACAGATAGCGGTGTAGATATTTCCATGTTCATACAGATGGCAGTGTAGATATTTCCATGTTCGTACAGATAGCGGTGTAGATATTTCCATGTTCATACAGATAGCGGTGTAGATATTTCCATCTTAATATAGATGGCTTTGTAGATATGTCCATGTTTGTACAGATGGCGGTGTAGATATTTCCATGTTCATAGAGATGGCGCTGTAGATATTTCCATGTTTATGCAGATAGCGGTATAGATATTTCCATGTTTATAAAGATGGTGGTGTAGATATTTCCATGTTTATAGAGATGGCGGTCTAGATATTTCCATGTTTATAGAGATAGTGGTGTAGTTATTTCCAAGTTTATAGAGACAGCGTTGTAGATATTTCCATGTTTATACAGATAGCGGTGAAGATATTTCCATGTTTATACAGATATCGGTGTACATATTTCCATGTTTATACAGATAACAGTGTAGATATTTCCATGTTTATAGAGATAGTGGTGTAGATAATTTCAATTTTATACAGATAGCAGTGTAGATATTTCCAAGTTCATACAGATAGCGGTGTAGATATTTCCCCTTTTATAGAGACGGCGGTGTAGATATTTCCATGTTCATACAGATGGCGGAGTAGATATTTCCATGTTTATAGAGATGGCGGTGTAGATATTTTCATGTTTACACAGATGGCGGTGTAGATATTTCCATGTTTACACAGATAGCGGTGTAGACATTTCCATGTTTACACAGATAGCGATGTAGACATTTCCATGTTTTCACAGATAGCGGTGTGGATATTTCCATGTTTATGCAGATAGCGGTGTAGATATTTCCATGTTTATACAGATAGCGGTGTGGATATTTCCATGTTTATACAGATAGTTGGGTAGATATTTCCATGTTTATACAGATAGCGGTGTAGATATTTCCATCTTAATACAGATGGTGGTGTAGATATGTCCATGTTTGTACAGATGGCAGTGTAGATATTTCCATGTTCATACAGACGGAGGTGTAGATATTTCGAAGTTTATAGAGATAGCGCTGTAGTTATTTCCATATATATAGAGAAATCTGTGTAGACATTTCCATGTACATTCAGATAGCTGTTAAGATATTTCCATGTTCATGCAGATAGCCTTGTAGATATTTCCATGTTTATACAGATAGCGGTGTGGATATTTCCATGTTTATACAGATAGTTGGGTAGATATTTCCATGTTTATACAGATAGCGGTGAAGTTATTTCCATGTTTATACAGATAGCGGTGTAGATATTTTCATGTTTATACAGATATCAGTGTAGATATTTCCATGTTTATTGAGATAGTGGTGTAGATAATTTCAATTTTATACAGATAGCAGTGTTGATATTTCCAAGTTCATACAGATAGCGGTGTAGATATTTCCTCGTTTATAGAGATGGCGGTGTAGATATTTCCATGTTCATACAGATGGCGGTGTAGATATTTCCATGTTTACAGAGATGGCGGTGTAGATATTCCCATGTTTACACAGATGGCGGTGTAGATATTTCCATGTTTACACAGATAGCGGTGTTGTCATTTCCATCTTTACACAGATAGCGGTGTGGATATTTCCATGTTTATGCAGATAGCGGTGTACATATTTCCATGTTTATACAGATAGCGGTGCGGATATTTCCGTGTTTATACAGATAGTTGGGCAGATATTTCCATGTTTATACAGATAGCGGTGTAGATATTTCCATCTTAATACAGATGGCGGTGTAGATATGTCCATGTTCATACAGATAGCGGTGTAGATATTTCCATGTTCATACAGATAGCGGTGTAGATATTTCCATGTTCATACCAATAGCGGTGTAGATATTTCCTTGTTCATACACTTAGCGGTGTAGATATTTCCATGTTCATACAGATGGTGGTTTAGATATTTACATGTTCATACAGATGGCAGT
The DNA here is from genome assembly GCF_029281585.2 of Gorilla gorilla gorilla. Lineage (NCBI taxonomy): Eukaryota > Metazoa > Chordata > Mammalia > Primates > Hominidae > Gorilla > Gorilla gorilla. The sequence goes on from NC_073239.2 coordinate 126,660,774, forward strand.
GTAGATATTTCCATGTTCGTACGGATTGCAGTGTAGATATTTCCATGTTCATACAGGTGGCGGTGTAGACATTTCCATGTTTATACAGATAGCATTGTAGTTATTTCCATGTTTATGGAGATAGCAGTGTAGATATTTACATTGATATACAGATAGCTGTGTAGATATTGGCATGTTCGTACAGATAGCGGTGTAGATATTTCCATGTTCGTACAGATAACGGTGTAGATATTTCCATGTTCATAAAGATAGCAGTTTAGATATTTCCATGTTCATACAGATAACGGTGTAGGTATTTCCATGTTCATACAGATAGCGGTGTAGATATTTCCATGTTCATACAGTTAGCGGTGTAGATATTTCCATGTTCATACAGACGGTGGTGTAGATATTTACATGTTCATACAGATGGTGGTATAGATATTTCCATGTTCTTACAGATGGCGGTGTAGATATTTCCATGTTCATAGAGAAGGCGGTGTAGATATTTCCAAGTTTATGAAGATAGCGGCATAGATATTTCCATGTTTATACAGATTGTGGTGTAGATAATTCCATGTTTATAGAGATGGCGTTCTAGATATTTCCATGTTTACAGAGATAGTGGTGTCGTTATTTCCAAGTTTATAGAGACAGCGTTGTAGATATTTCCATGTTTATACAGATAGCGGTGGAGATATTTCCATGTTTATACAGATAGCGGTGTAGATATTTCCATGGTTATACAGATAGCAGTTTAGATATTTCCATGTTTATAGAGATAGTGGTGTAGATAATTTCAGTTTTATACAGAGAGCAGTGTAGATATTTCCAAGTTCATACAAATAGCGGTGTAGATATTTCCACGTTTATAGAGATGGCGGTGTAGATATTTCCATGTTCATACAGATGGCGGTGTAGATATTTCCATGTTAATGGGGATGGCGGTGTAGATATTTTCATGTTTACACAGATGGCGGTGTAGATATTTCCATGTTTACACAGATAGCGGTGTAGATATTTACATGTTTATAGAGATAGTGGTGTCGATAATTTCAATTTTATACAGAGAGCAGTGTAGATATTTCCAAGTTCATACAGATAGCAGTGTAGATATTTCCATGTTCATACAGATAGCGGTGTAGATATTTCCATTTTCATACAGATAGCGGTGTAGATATTTCCATGTTCATACAGTTAGCGGTGTAGATATTTCCATGTTCACACAGATTGCGGTGTAGATATTTACATGTTCATACAGATGGCGGTGTTGATATTTCCATGTTTGTACGGATGGCAGTGTCGTCATTTCCATGATCATACAGGTGGCGGTGTAGATATTTCCATGTTTATACAGATAGCAGTGTAGTTATTTCCATGTTTATAGAGATAGCAGTGTAGATATTTCCATTGATATACAGATAGCTTTGTAGATATTTGCATGTTGATTCAGATAGCGGTGTAGATATTTCCATGTTCATACAGATAGCGGTGTAGATATTTCCATGTTCATACAGATAGCGGTGTAGATATTTCCCTGTTCATACAGATAACGATGTAGATATTTCCATGTTCATACAGATAGCGGTGAAGATACTTCCATGTTCATACAGTTAGCGGTGTAGATATTTCCATGTTCATACAGATGGCGGTGTAGGTATTTACATGTTCATACAGATGGCGGTGTATATATTTCCATCTTCGTACAGATGGCAGTGTAGATATTTCCATGTTCATAGAGATGGCGCTGTAGATATTTCCATGTTTATGCAGATAGCGGTATAGATATTTCCATGTTTATACAGATGGTGGTGTAGGTATTTCCATGTTTATAGAGATTGCGGTATAGATATTTCCATGTTTATAGAGATAGTGGTGTAGTTATTTCCAAGTTTATAGAGACAGCGTTGTAGATATTTCCATGTTTATACAGGCAGCGGGGAAGATATTTCCATGTTTATACAGATAGCGGTGTAGATATTTCCATGTTAATACAGATAACAGTGTAGATATTTCCATGTTTATAGAGATAGGGGTGTAGATAATTTCAATTTTATACAGATAGCAGTGTAGATATTTCCAAGTTCATACAGATAGCGGTGTAGATATTTCCACGTTTATAGAGATGGCGGTGTAGATATTTCCATGTTCATACAGATGGTGGTGTAGATATTTCCATGTTTATAGAGATGGCGGTGTAGATATTTTCATGTTTACACAGATGGCGGTGTAGATATTTCCATGTTTACACAGATAGCGCTGTAGACATTTCCATGTTTACACAGATAGCGGTGTGGATATTTCCATGTTTATGCAGATAGCGGTGTAGATATTTCCATGTTTATACAGATAGCGGTGTGGATATTTCCATGTTTATTCAGATGGGCAGATATTTCCATGTTTATACAGATAGCGGTGTAGATATTTCCATCTTAATACAGATGGCGGTGTAGATATGTCCACGTTCGTACAGATGGCGGTGTAGATATTTCCATGTTCATAGAGATGGCGGTGTAGATATTTCGAAGTTTATAGAGATAGCGCTGTAGTTATTTCCATATTTATAGAGAAATCTTTGTAGATATTTCCATGTATATGCAGATAGCTGTGTAGATATTTCCATGTTCATGTAGATAGCGGTGTAGTTATATCCATGTTCATACAGATGGCGGTGAAGATATTTCCATGTTCTTTCAGATGGCGGTGTAGATATCTCCATGTTAATACAAATGGCGGTGTAGATATTTCCATGTTCATATAAATGGCGGTGTAGATATTTCCATGTTAATACAAATGGCGGTGTAGATATTTCCATGTTCATAGAGATGGCGGTGTAGATATTTCCATGTTTATACAGATAGCAGTGTAGTTATTTCCATGTTTATAGAGATAGCGGTGTAGATATTTTCAATTTTATACAGATAGCTGTGTAGATATTTGCATGTTCATACAGATAGCGGTGTAGATATTTCCATGTTCATACAGATAGCGGTGTAGATATTTCAATGTTCCTTCAGATAGCGGTGTAGATATTTCCATGTTCATGCAGATAGCGGTGTAGATATTTCCATGTTCATACCAATAGGAGTGTAGATATTTCCATGTCCATACAGTTAGCGTTGTAGATATTTCCATGTTCATACAGATGGCGGTGTAGATATTTCCATGTTCGTACGGATGTCGCTGTAGATATTTCCATGTTCATAGAGATGGCGGTGTAGATATTTCCATGTTTATGCAGATAGCGGTGAAGATATTTCCATGTTTATACAGATAGCAGTGTAGATATTTCCATGTTTATACAGATAGCAGTGTAGATATTTCCATGTTTATAGAGATAGTGGTGTAGATAATTTCAATTTTATACCGAGAGCAGTGTAGATATTTCCAAGTTCATACAGATAGCGATGTAGTTATTTCCACGTTTATAGAGATGGCAGTGTAGATATTTCCATGGTCATACTGATGGCGGTGTAGATATTTCCATGTTCCTACAAATGGCGGTGTAGATATTTCCATGTTCATAGAGATGGCGGTGTAGATATTTTCATGTTTACACAGATGGCGATGTAGATATTTCCATGTTTACACAGATAGCGGTGTAGACATTTCCATGTTTACACAGATAGCCGTGTGGATATTTCCATGTTTATGCAAATAGCGGTGTAGATATTTCCATGTTTATACAGATAGCGGTGCGGATGTTTCCATGTTTATACAGATAGTTGGGCGGATATTTCCATGTTTATACAGATAGCGGTGTAGAAATTTCCATCTTAATACAGATGGCGGTGTAGATATGTCAATGTTCGTACAGATGACGGTGTAGATATTTCCATGTTCATACAGATGGCGGTGTAGATATTTCGAAGTTTATAGAGACAGCGCTGTAGTTATTTCCATATTTATAGAGAAATCTGTGTAGATATTTCCATGCATATGCACACAGCTGTGTAGATATTTCCATGTTCATGCAGATAGCGGTGTAGATATTTCCATGTTCATCCAGATGCCGGTGTAGATATATCCATGTTCATACAGATGGCGGTGAAGATATTTCCATGTTCATACAGATGGCGGTGTAGATATTTCCATGTTCATACAAATGGCGGTGTAGATATTTGCATGTTCATAGAGATGGCGGTGTAGATATTTCCATGTTCTTACGGTTGGCATTGTAGATATTTCCATGTTCATACAGGTGGCGGTGTAGATATTTCCATGTTTATACAGATAGCAGTGTAGTTATTTCCATGTTTTTAGAGATATCAGTGAAGATATTTCCATTGATATACAGATAGCTGTGTAGATATTTGCATGTTCATACAGATAGCGGTGTAGATATTTCCATGTTCATACAGATGGCAGTGTAGATATTTCCATGTTCATACAGATAGCGGTGTAGATATTTCCATGTTCATACAGATAGCGGTGTTGATATTTCCATCTTAATATAGATGGCTTTGTAGATATGTCCATGTTTGTACAGATGGCGGTGTAGATATTTCCATGTTCATAGAGATGGCGCTGTAGATATTTCCATGTTTATGCAGATAGCGGTATAGATATTTCCATGTTTATAAAGATGGTGGTGTAGATATTTCCATGTTTATAGAGATGGCGGTCTAGATATTTCCATGTTTATAGAGATAGTGGTGTAGTTATTTCCAAGTTTATAGAGACAGCGTTGTAGATATTTCCATGTTTATACAGATAGCGGTGAAGATATTTCCATGTTTATACAGATATCGGTGTACATATTTCCATGTTTATACAGATAACAGTGTAGATATTTCCATGTTTATAGAGATAGTGGTGTAGATAATTTCAATTTTATACAGATAGCAGTGTAGATATTTCCAAGTTCATACAGATAGCGGTGTAGATATTTCCACTTTTATAGAGACGGCGGTGTAGATATTTCCATGTTCATACAGATGGCGGAGTAGATATTTCCATGTTTATAGAGATGGCGGTGTAGATATTTTCATGTTTACACAGATGGCGGTGTAGATATTTCCATGTTTACACAGATAGCGGTGTAGACATTTCCATGTTTACACAGATAGCGATGTAGACATTTCCATGTTTTCACAGATAGCGGTGTGGATATTTCCATGTTTATGCAGATAGCGGTGTAGATATTTCCATGTTTATACAGATAGCGGTGTGGATATTTCCATGTTTATACAGATAGTTGGGTAGATATTTCCATGTTTATACAGATAGCGGTGTAGATATTTCCATCTTAATACAGATGGTGGTGTAGATATGTCCATGTTTGTACAGATGGCAGTGTAGATATTTCCATGTTCATACAGACGGAGGTGTAGATATTTCGAAGTTTATAGAGATAGCGCTGTAGTTATTTCCATATATATAGAGAAATCTGTGTAGACATTTCCATGTATATTCAGATAGCTGTTAAGATATTTCCATGTTCATGCAGATAGCCTTGTAGATATTTCCATGTTTATACAGATAGCGGTGTGGATATTTCCATGTTTATACAGATAGTTGGGTAGATATTTCCATGTTTATACAGATAGCGGTGAAGTTATTTCCATGTTTATACAGATAGCGGTGTAGATATTTTCATGTTTATACAGATATCAGTGTAGATATTTCCATGTTTATAGAGATAGTGGTGTAGATAATTTCAATTTTATACAGATAGCAGTGTTGATATTTCCAAGTTCATACAGATAGCGGTGTAGATATTTCCTCGTTTATAGAGATGGCGGTGTAGATATTTCCATGTTCATACAGATGGCGGTGTAGATATTTCCATGTTTACAGAGATGGCGGTGTAGATATTCCCATGTTTACACAGATGGCGGTGTAGATATTTCCATGTTTACACAGATAGCGGTGTTGTCATTTCCATCTTTACACAGATAGCGGTGTGGATATTTCCATGTTTATGCAGATAGCGGTGTACATATTTCCATGTTTATACAGATAGCGGTGCGGATATTTCCATGTTTATACAGATAGTTGGGCAGATATTTCCATGTTTATACAGATAGCGGTGTAGATATTTCCATCTTAATACAGATGGCGGTGTAGATATGTCCATGTTCATACAGATAGCGGTGTAGATATTTCCATGTTCATACAGATAGCGGTGTAGATATTTCCATGTTCATACCAATAGCGGTGTAGATATTTCCTTGTTCATACACTTAGCGGTGTAGATATTTCCATGTTCATACAGATGGTGGTTTAGATATTTACATGTTCATACAGATGGCAGTGTAGATATTTCCATGTTCGTACGGATTGCAGTGTAGATATTTCCATGTTCATACAGGTGGCGGTGTAGACATTTCCATGTTTATACAGATAGCATTGTAGTTATTTCCATGTTTATGGAGATAGCAGTGTAGATATTTACATTGATATACAGATAGCTGTGTAGATATTTGCATGTTCGTACAGATAGCGGTGTAGATATTTCCATGTTCGTACAGATAACGGTGTAGATATTTCCATGTTCATAAAGATAGCAGTTTAGATATTTCCATGTTCATACAGATAACGGTGTAGGTATTTCCATGTTCATACAGATAGCGGTGTAGATATTTCCATGTTCATACAGTTAGCGGTGTAGATATTTCCATGTTCATACAGACGGTGGTGTAGATATTTACATGTTCATACAGATGGTGGTATAGATGTTTCCATGTTCTTACAGATGGCGGTGTAGATATTTCCATGTTCATAGAGAAGGCGGTGTAGATATTTCCAAGTTTATGAAGATAGCGGCATAGATATTTCCATGTTTATACAGATTGTGGTGTAGATATTTCCATGTTTATAGAGATGGCGTTCTAGATATTTCCATGTTTACAGAGATAGTGGTGTCGTTATTTCCAAGTTTATAGAGACAGCGTTGTAGATATTTCCATGTTTATACAGATAGCGGTGGAGATATTTCCATGTTTATACAGATAGCGGTGTAGATATTTCCATGTTTATACAGATAGCAGTTTAGATATTTCCATGTTTATAGAGATAGTGGTGTAGATAATTTCAGTTTTATACAGAGATCAGTGTAGATATTTCCAAGTTCATACAAATAGCGGTGTAGATATTTCCACGTTTATAGAGATGGCGGTGTAGATATTTCCATGTTCATACAGATGGCGGTGTAGATATTTCCATGTTAATGGGGATGGCGGTGTAGATATTTTCATGTTTACACAGATGGCGGTGTAGATATTTCCATGTTTACACAGATAGCGGTGTAGATATTTACATGTTTATAGAGATAGTGGTGTCGATAATTTCAACTTTATACAGAGAGCAGTGTAGATATTTCCAAGTTCATACAGATAGCAGTGTAGATATTTCCATGTTCATACAGATAGCGGTGTAGATATTTCCATTTTCATACAGATAGCGGTGTAGATATTTCCATGTTCATACAGTTAGCGGTGTAGATATTTCCATGTTCACACAGATTGCGGTGTAGATATTTACATGTTCATACAGATGGCGGTGTTGATATTTCCATCTTTGTACGGATGGCAGTGTCGTCATTTCCATGATCATACAGGTGGCGGTGTACATATTTCCATGTTTATACAGATAGCAGTGTAGTTATTTCCATGTTTATAGAGATAGCAGTGTAGATATTTCCATTGATATACAGATAGCTGTGTAGATATTTGCATGTTGATTCAGATAGCGGTGTAGATATTTCCATGTTCATACAGATAGCGGTGTAGATATTTCCATGTTCATACAGATAGCGGTGTAGATATTTCCCTGTTCATACAGATAACGATGTAGATATTTCCATGTTCATACAGATAGCGGTGAAGATATTTCCATGTTCATACAGTTAGCGGTGTAGATATTTCCATGTTCATACAGATGGCGGTGTAGGTATTTACATGTTCATACAGATGGCGGTGTATATATTTCCATCTTCGTACAGATGGCAGTGTAGATATTTCCATGTTCATAGAGATGGCGCTGTAGATATTTCCATGTTTATGCAGATAGCGGTATAGATATTTCCATGTTTATACAGATGGTGGTGTAGGTATTTCCATGTTTATAGAGATTGCGGTATAGATATTTCCATGTTTATAGAGATAGTGGTGTAGTTATTTCCAAGTTTATAGAGACAGCGTTGTAGATATTTCCATGTTTATACAGGCAGCGGGGAAGATATTTCCATGTTTATACAGATAGCGGTGTAGATATTTCCATGTTTATACAGATAACAGTGTAGATATTTCCATGTTTATAGAGATAGGGGTGTAGATAATTTCAATTTTATACAGATAGCAGTGTAGATATTTCCAAGTTCATACAGATAGCGGTGTAGATATTTCCACGTTTATAGAGATGGCGGTGTAGATATTTCCATGTTCATACAGATGGCGGTGTAGATATTTCCATGTTTATAGAGATGGCGGTGTAGATATTTTCATGTTTACACAGATGGCGGTGTAGATATTTCCATGTTTACACAGATAGAGGTGTAGACATTTCCATGTTTACACAGATAGCGGTGTGGATATTTCCATGTTTATGCAGATAGCGGTGTAGATATTTCCATGTTTATACAGATAGCGGTGTGGATATTTCCATGTTTATACAGATGGGCAGATATTTCCATGTTTATACAGATAGCGGTGTAGATATTTCCATCTTAATACAGATGGCGGTGTAGATATGTCCACGTTCGTACAGATGGCGGTGTAGATATTTCCATGTTCATAGAGATGGCGGTGTAGATATTTCGAAGTTTATAGAGATAGCGCTGTAGTTATTTCCATATTTATAGAGAAATCTTTGTAGATATTTCCATGTATTTGCAGATAGCTGTGAAGATATTTCCATGTTCATGCAGATAGCGGTGTAGTTATATCCATGTTCATACAGATGGCGGTGAAGATATTTCCATGTTCTTTCAGATGGCGGTGTAGATATTTCCATGTTAATACAAATGGCGGTGTAGATATTTCCATGTTCATATAGATGGCGGTGTAGATATTTCCATGTTCATACAAATGGCGGTGTAGATATTTCCATGTTCATAGAGATGGCGGTGTAGATATTTCCATGTTTATACAGATAGCAGTGTAGTTATTTCCATGTTTATAGAGATAGCGGTGTAGATATTTTCAATTTTATACAGATAGCTGTGTAGATATTTGCATGTTCATACAGATAGCGGTGTAGATATTTCCATGTTCATACAGATAGCGGTGTAGATATTTCAATGTTCCTTCAGATAGCGGTGTAGATATTTCCATGTTCATGCAGATAGCGGTGTAGATATTTCCATGTTCATACCAATAGGAGTGTAGATATTTCCATGTCCATACAGTTAGCGTTGTAGATATTTCCATGTTCATACAGATGGCGGTGTAGATATTTCCATGTTCGTACGGATGTCGCTGTAGATATTTCCATGTTCATAGAGATGGCGGTGTAGATATTTCCATGTTTATGCAGATAGCGGTGAAGATATTTCCATGTTTATACAGATAGCAGTGTAGATATTTCCATGTTTATACAGATAGCAGTGTAGATATTTCCATGTTTATAGAGATAGTGGTGTAGATAATTTCAATTTTATACCGAGAGCAGTGTAGATATTTCCAAGTTCATACAGATAGCGATGTAGATATTTCCACGTTTATAGAGATGGCAGTGTAGATATTTCCATGTTCATACTGATGGCGGTGTAGATATTTCCATGTTCCTACAAATGGCGGTGTAGATATTTCCATGTTCATAGAGATGGCGGTGTAGATATTTTCATGTTTACACAGATGGCGATGTAGATATTTCCATGTTTACACAGATAGCGGTGTAGACATTTCCATGTTTACACAGATAGCGGTGTGGATATTTCCATGTTTATGCAGATAGCGGTGTAGATATTTCCATGTTTATACAGATAGCGGTGCGGATATTTCCATGTTTATACAGATAGTTGGGCGGATATTTCCATGTTTATACAGATAGCGGTGTAGAAATTTCCATCTTAATACAGATGGCGGTGTAGATATTTCCATGTTCATAGAAATGGCGGTGGAGACATTTCCATGTTTATACAGATAGCAGTGTAGTAATTTCCATGTTTATAGAGATTGCAGTGTAGATATTTCCACTGATATACAGATAGCTGTGTAGATATTTGCATGTTCATACAGATAGCGGTGTAGATATTTCCATGTTCATACAGATAGCGGTGTAGATATTTCCATGTTCATACAGATAGCGGTGTAGATATTTCCATGTTCATACAGATAGTGGTGTAGATATTTCCATGTTCATACAGGTAGCGGTGCAGATATTTCCATGTTCATACAGTTAGCGGTGTACTTATTTCCTTGTTCATACAGATGGCGGTGTAGATATTTACATGTTCATAGTGATGGCGGTGTAGGTATTTCCATGTTCATACGGATGACAGTGTTGTTAATTCCATGTTCATACAGGTGGCGGTGTTGGCATTTCCATGTTTATACAGATAGCAGTGTAGTTATTTCCATGTTTATAGAGATAGCAGTGTAGATATTTCCATTGATATACAGATAGCTGTGTAGATATGTGCATGTTCATACAGATAGCCGTGTAGCTATTTCCATCTTCGTCCAGATAGCGGTGTAGGTATTTCCATGTTCATACAGATAGCGGTGTAGATATTTCCATGTTAATACAGATAGCGGTGTAGATATTTCCATGTTCATACAGATAGCGGTGTAGATATTTCCATGTTCATGCAGTTAGCGGTATAGATATTTCCATGTTTATACAGATGGTGGTGTATATATTTCCATGTTTATGGAGATGGCGGTCCAGTTATTTCCATGTTTATAGAGATAGTGGTGTAGTTATTTCCAAGTTTATAGAGACAGCGTTGTAGATATTTCCATGTTTATACAGATAGCGGTGAAGATATTTCCATGTTTATACAGATAGCGGTGTAGATATTTTCATGTTTATACAGATAACAGTGTAGATATTTCCATGTTTATAGAGATAGTGGTGTAGATTATTTCAATTTTATACAGATAGCAGTGTAGATATTTCCAAGTTCATACAGATAGCGGTGTAGATATTTCCAAGTTTAAAGAGATGGCGGTGTAAATATTTCCATGTTCAAACAGTTAGCGGTGTAGATATTTCCATGTTCATACAGATGGCGGTGTAGATATTTAGATGTTCATACAGATGGCGGTGTAGATATTTCCATGTTCGTACGGATGGCATTGTAGATATTTCCATGTTCATACAGGTGGCAGTGTAGATATTTCCATGTTTATACAGATAGCAGTGTAGTTATTTCCATGTTTATAGAGATAGCAGTGTAGATATTTCCATTGACATACAGATAGCTGTGTGGATATTTGCATGTTTATACAGATAGCTTTGTAGATATTTCCATGTTCATACAGATAGCGGTGTAGATATTTCCATGTTCATACAGATAGCGGTGTAGATATTTCGATGTTCATACAGATAACGGTGTAGGTATTTCCATGTTCATACAGATAGCAGTGTAGATATTTCCATGTTCATACAGTTGGCGGTGTAGATATTCCCGTGTTCATACAGATGGCGATGTAGATATTTACATGTTCATGCAGATGGCGGTGTAGATATTTCCATGTTCGTACAGATGGCGGTGTAGATATTTCCATGTTCATAGAGATGGCGGTGTATATATTTCCATGTTTATGCAGATAGCGGTATAGATATTTCCATGTTTATACAGATCGTGGTGTAGATATTTCCATGTTTATAGAGATGGCGGTCTAGATATTTCCATGTTTACAGAGATAGTGGTGTAGTTATCTCCAAGTTTATAGAGACAGCGTTGTAGATATTTCCATGTTTATACAGATAGCGGTGAAGATATTTCCATGTTCATACAGATAGCGGTGTAGATATTTCCATGTTTATACAGATAGCAGAGTAAATATTTCCATGTTTATAGAGATAGTGGGGTAGATAATTTCAATTTTATACCGAGAGCACTGTAGATATTTCCAAGTTCATACAGATAGCGGTGTGGATATTTCCACGTTTATAGAGATGGCGGTGTAGATATCTCCATGTTCATACAGATGTCGGTGTAGATATTTCCATGTTTATAGAGATGGCGGTGTAGATATTTTCATATTTACACAGAAGGCGGTGTAGATATTTCCATGTTTACACAGATAGCGGTGTAGACATTTCCATGTTTGCACTGATAGCGGTGTGGATATTTCCATGTTTATGCAGATAGCGGTGTAGATATTTCCATGTTTATACAGATAGAGGTGCGGATATTTCCATGTTTATACAGATAGTTGGGCAGATACTTCCATGTTTATACAGATAGCGGTGTAGATATTTCCATCTTAATATAGATGGCTTTCTAGATATATCCATGTTTGTACAGATGGCGGTGTAGATATTTCCATGTTCAGAGAGATGGCGGTGTAGATATTTCCATGTTTATGCAGATATCGGTATAGATATTTCCATGTTTATACAGATCGTGGTATAGATATTTCCATGTTTATAGAGATGGTGGTCTAGATATTTCCATGTTTATAGAGATAGTGGTGTAGTTATTTCCAAGTTTATAGAGACAGCGTTGTAGATATTTCCATGTTTATACAGATAACGGTGAAGATATTTCCATGTTTATACAGATAGCGGTGTAGATATTTCCATGTTTATACAGATAACAGTGTAGATATTTCCATGTTTATAGAGATAGTGGTGTAGATAATTTCAATTTTATACAGATAGCAGTGTAGATACTTCCAAGTTCATACAGATAGCGGTGTAGATATTTCCACGTTTATAGAGATGGCGGTGTATATATTTCCATGTTCATACAGATGGCGGTGTAGATATTTCCATGTTTATAGAGATGGCGGTGTAGATATTTTCATGTTTACACAGATGGCGGTGTAGATATTTCCATGTTTAAACAGATAGCGGTGTAGACATTTCCATGTTTACACAGATAGCGGTGTGGATATTTCCATGTTTATGCAGATAGCGGTGTAGATATTTCCATGTTTATACAGAGAGCGGTGCGGATATTTCCATGTTTATACAGATAGTTGGGGAGATATTTCCATGTTTATACAGATAGCGGTGTAGATATTTCCATCTTAATACAGATGGCTTTGTAGATATGTCCATGTTTGTACAGATGGCGGTGTAGATATTTCCATGTTCGTACAGATGGCGGTGTAGATATTTCCATTTTCATAGAGATGGCGGTGTAGATATTTCCATGTTTATGCAGATAGCGGTATAGATATTTCCATGTTTATACAGATGGTGGTGTAGATATTTCCATGTTTATAGAGATGGCGGTCTAGATATTTCCATGTTTACAGAGATAGTGGTGTAGTTATTTCCAAGTTCATAGAGACAGCGCTGTAGATATTTCCATGTTTATACAGATAGCGGTGAAGATACTTCCATGTTTATACAGATAGCAGAGAAGATATTTCCATGTTTATAGAGATAGTGGTGTAGATAATTTCAATTTTATACCGAGAGCACTGTAGATATTTCCAAGTTCATACAGATAGCGGTGTGAATATTTCCACGTTTATAGAGGTGGCCGTGTAGATATTTACATGTTCATACTGATGGCGGTGTAGATATTTCCATATTTATAGAGATGGCGGTGTAGATATTTTCATGTTTACACAGATGGCGATGTAGATATTTCCATGTTCATACAGATAGCGGTGCGGATATTTCCATGTTTATACAGATAGTTGGGCGGATATTTCCATGTTTATACAGATAGCAGTGTAGTTATTTCCATGTTCATACAGATAACGGTGTAGATAATTTCATGTTCATACAGATAGCGGTGTAGATATTTCCATGATCATACAGTTAGCGGTGTAGATATTTCCATGTTCATACAGATGGCGGTGTAGATATTTACATGTTCATACAGATGGCGTTGTAGATATTTCCATGTTCGTACAGATGGCGGTGTAGGTATTTCCATGTTCATAGAGATGGCGGTGTAGATATTTCCATGTTTATGCAGATAGCGGTATAGATATTCCCATGTTTATACAGATGGTGGTGTAGATATTTCAATGTTTATAGAGATGGCTGTCTAGATATTTCCATGTTTATACAGATAGCGGTGAAGATATTTCCATGTTTATACAGATAGCGGTGTAAATATTTCCATGTTTATACAGATAGCAGTGTAGATATTTCCATGTTTATAGAGATAGTGGTGTAGATAATTTCAATTTTATACTGAGAGCAGTGTAGATATTTCCAAGTTCATACAGATAGCGATGTAGATATTTCCACGTTTATAGAGATGGCGGTGTAGATATTTCCATGTTCATGCAGATGGCGGTGTAGTTATTTCCATGTTCATACAAATGGCGGTGTAGATATTTCCATGTTCATAGAGATGGCGGTGGAGACATTTCCATGTTTATACAGATAGCAGTGTAGTAATTTCCATGTTTATAGAGATAGCAGTGTAGATATTTCCATTGATATACAGATAGCTGTGCAGATATTTGCATGTTCATACAGATAGCGGTGTAGATATTTCCATGTTCATACAGATAGCGGTGTAGATATTTCCATGTTCATACAGATAGCGTTGTAGATATTTCCATGTTCATATAGATAGCGGTGTAGATATTTCCATGTTCATCCAGATAGCGGTGCAGATATTTCCATGTTCATACAGTTAGCGGTGAAGATATTTCCATGTTCATACAGATGGCGGTGTAGATATTTACATGTTCATAGTGATGGCGGTGTGGATATTCCCATGTTCGTACGGATGGCAGTGTAGATAATTCCATGTTCATACAGGTGGCGGTGTAGGCATTTCCATGTTTATACAGATAGCAGTGTAGTTATTTCCATGTTTATAGAGATAGCAGTGTAGATATTTCCATTGATATACAGATAGCTGTGTAGATATGTGCATGTTCATACAGATGGCGGTGTAGATATTTCCATGTTCGTACAGATGGCGGTGTAGGTATTTCCATGTTCATAGAGATGGCGGTGTAGATATTTCCATGTTTATGCAGATAGCGGTGAAGATATTTCCATGTTCATACAGATAGCGGTGTATATATTTCCATGTTCATACAGATAGTGTTGTAGGTATTTCCATGTTCATACAGATAGCGGTGAAGATGTATGCATGTTTACACAGATAGCGGTGTATATATTTCCATGTTCATACAGATAACGGTGTATATATTTCCATGTTCATCCAGATGGCTCTGTAGATATATCCATGTTCATACAGATGGCGGTGAAGATATTTCCATGTTCATACAGATAGCGGTGTAGATATTTCCATGTTCATACAGATAGCGGTGTAGATATTTCCATGTTCATACAGATAGCGGTGTAGCTATTTCCATGTTCATACAGATTGCGGTGTAGATATTTCCATGTTCATCCAGATGGCTTTGTAGATGTATCCATGTTCATACAGATGGCAGTGAAGATATTTCCATGTTCATACAGATAGCGGTGTAGATATTTCCATGTTCATACACATAGCGTTGTAGATATCTCCATGTTCATACAGATAGAGGGGCTATTTCCATGTTCATGCAGATAGCGGTGCTGATATTTCCATGTTTACACAGGTAGCGTTGTAGATATTTCCATATTTATACAGATAGCGGTGTAGATATTTCCATGTTTATACAGATAGCGGTGTAGATATTTCCATGTTTATAGAGATAGCGGTGTAGATATCTCCATCTTAATACAGATGGCCGTGTAGATATGTATATGTTCATACAGATGTCGGTGCAGATATTTCCATGTTCATACAGATGGCCGTGTAAATATTTACATGTTCATACAGATAGCGGTGTAGATATTTCCATGTTCATCCAGATGGCTCTGTAGATATATCCATGTTCATACAGATGGCGGTGAAGATATTTCCATGTTCATACAGACAGCGGTGTAGATATTTCCATGTTCATACAGATAGCTGTGTAGATATTTCCAAGTTCATACAGATAGCAGTGTAGCTATTTCCATGTTCATACAGATAGCGGTGTAGATATTTTCATGTTCATCCAGATGGCTGTGTAGATATATCCATGTTCATACAGATAGCGGTGAAGATATTTCCATGTTCATGCAGATAGCGGTGTATATATTTCCATGTTCATACAGATAGTGTTGTAGGTATTTCCATGTTCATACAGATAGCGGTGTAGCTATTTCCATGCTCATACAGATAGCGGTGTAGAGATTTCCATGTTCATCCAGATGGCTGTGTAGATATATCCATGTTCATACAGATGGCGGTGAAGATATTTCCATGTTCATACAGATAGCGGTGTAGATATTTCCATGTTCTTACAGATAGCGGTGTAGATATCTCCATGTTAATACAGATAGAGGGGCTGATATTGCCATGTTCATGCAGATAGCGGTGCTGATATTTCCATGTTTATACAGGTAGCGGTGTAGATATTTCCATGTTTATACAGATAGTGGTGTAGATATTTCAATGTTCAAACAGATAGCTTTGTAGATATTTCTATGTTCATACAGATAGCGGTGTAGATATTTCCATGTTTATACAGATAGCGGTGAAATGTATGCATGTTTACACAGATAGTGGTGTAGATATTTCCATGTTCATACAGATCGCGGTGTAGATATTTCCATGTTCACCAAGATGGCTGTGTAGACATATCCATGATCATACAGATGGCAGTGAAGATATTTCCATATTCATACAGATAGCGGTGTAGATATTTCCATGTTCATACAGATAGCGGTGTAGATATTTCCATGTTCATACAGATGGCTGTGTACATATATCCATGTTCATACAGATAGCGGTGAAGATATTTCCATGTTCATACAGACAGCGGTGTAGATATTTCCATGTTCATACAGATAGCGGTGTAGATATTTCCATGTTCATACTGATAGCGGTGCTGATATTTCCATGTTTATTCAGATAGCGGTGTAGATATTTCCAAGTTTATATAGATAGCGGTGAAGATATATTCATGTTTACACAGATAGCGGTGTAGATATTTCCATCTTCATCCAGATGGCTGTGTAGATATATCCATGTTCATAAATATAGCAGTGTATCTATTTCCATGTTCATACAGATAGCGGTGTAGCTATTTCCATGTTCATACAGATAGAGGTGTAGATATTTCCATGTTCATACAGATAGCGGTGAAGATGTATGCATGTTTACACAGATAGCGGTGTAGATATTTCCATGTTCATACAGATAGCGGTGTAGATATTTCCATGTTCATACAGATAGTGGTGTAGATATTTCCATGTTGATACAGATAGCGGTGTAGCTATTTCCATGTTCATACAGATAGCGGTGTAGATATTTCCAGGTTTATACAGATAGCGGTGTACATATCTCCATCTTAATACAGATGGCAGTGTAGATATTTATATGTTCATACAGATGGCGGTGCAGATATTTCCATGTTCATACAGATGGCGGTGTAGATATTTCCATGTTTATAGAGATAGCGGTGTAGTTATTTCCATGTGTAAAGATATAGCTTTGTAGATATTTCCATGTATATGCAGATAGCTGTGTAGATGTTTCCATTTTCATGCAAATAGCGGTGTAGATATTTCCATGTTCAAACAGATAGCGGTGTAGATATTTCCATGTTCATACAGATAGCGGTGTAGATATTTCCATGTTCATACAGATAGCGGTGAAGATGTATGCATGTTTACACAGATAGCGGTGTATATATTTCCATGTTCATACAGATAGCGGTGTAGATATTTCCATGTTCATCCAGATGGCTCTGTAGATATATCCATGTTCATACAGATGGCGGTGAAGATATTTCCATGTTCATACAGACAGCGGTGTAGATATTTCCATGTTCATACAGATAGCTGTGTAGATATTTCCAAGTTCATACAGATAGCAGTGTAGCTATTTCCATGTTCATACAGATAGCGGTGTAGATATTTTCATGTTCATCCAGATGGCTGTGTAGATATATCCATGTTCATACAGATAGCAGTGAAGATATTTCCATGTTCATACAGATAGCGGTGTATATATTTCCATGTTCATACAGATAGTGTTGTAGGTATTTCCATGTTCATACAGATAGCGGTGTAGCTATTTCCATGCTCATACAGATAGCGGTGTAGAGATTTCCATGTTCATCCAGATGGCTGTGTAGATATATCCATGTTCATACAGATGGCGGTGAAGATATTTCCATGTTCATACAGATAGCGGTGTAGATATTTCCATGTTCTTACAGAGAGCGGTGTAGATATCTCCATGTTAATACAGATAGAGGGGCTGATATTGCCATGTTCATGCAGATAGCGGTGCTGATATTTCCATGTTTATACAGGTAGCGGTGTAGATATTTCCATGTTTATACAGATAGTGGTGTAGATATTTCAATGTTCAAACAGATAGCTTTGTAGATATTTCCATGTTCATACAGATAGCGGTGTAGATATTTCCATGTTTATACAGATAGCGGTGAAATGTATGCATGTTTACACAGATAGTGGTGTAGATATTTCCATGTTCATACAGATCGCGGTGTAGATATTTCCATGTTCACCAAGATGGCTGTGTAGACATATCCATGATCATACAGATGGCAGTGAAGATATTTCCATATTCATACAGATAGCGGTGTAGATATTTCCATGTTCATACAGATAGCGGTGTAGATATTTCCATGTTCATACAGATGGCTGTGTACATATATCCATGTTCATACAGATGGCGGTGAAGATATTTCCATGTTCATACAGACAGCGGTGTAGATATTTCCATGTTCATACAGATAGCGGTGTAGATATTTCCATGTTCATACTGATAGCGGTGCTGATATTTCCATGTTTATTCAGATAGCGGTGTAGATATTTCCAAGTTTATATAGATAGCGGTGTAGATATTTCCATGTTTATACAGATAGCGGTGTAGATATCTCCTTCTTAATACAGTTGGCGCTGTAGATATTTATATGTTCATACACATGGCGCTGCAGATATTTCCATGTTCATAGAGAAGGCGGAGTAGATATTTCCATGTTTATAGAGATAGCGGTGTAGTTATTTCCATGTGTAAAGAGATAGCTGTGTAGATATTTCCATGTATATGCAGATAGTTGTGTAGATATTTCCATTTTCATGCTGACAGCGGTGTAGATATTTCCATGTTCAAACAGATAGATGTGTAGATATTTCCATGTTCATACAGATAGCGGTGTGGATATTTCCATGTTCATACAGATAGCGGTGTAGATATTTCCATGTTCATGCAGATAGTGGTGTAGATATTTCCATGTTCATACAGATAGCGGTGCTGATATTTCCATGTTAATACAGGTAGCGGTGTAGATATTTCCATGTTTATACAGATAGCGGTGTAGATATTTCCATGTTTATACAGATGGCGGTGTACATATT
Organism: Gorilla gorilla gorilla; assembly: GCF_029281585.2. Lineage (NCBI taxonomy): Eukaryota > Metazoa > Chordata > Mammalia > Primates > Hominidae > Gorilla > Gorilla gorilla. The sequence goes on from NC_073239.2 coordinate 126,680,226, forward strand.
TCCAGGTTTATACAGATAGCGGTGTAGATATCTCAATCTTAATACAGATGGTGGTGTAGATATTTATATCTTCATAAAGATGGCGGTGCAGATATTTCCATGTTCATACAGATAGCAGTGTAGATATTTCCATGTTTATAGAGATAGCGGTGTAGTTATTTCCATGTGTAAAGAGATAGCTTTGTAGATATTTCCATGTATATGCAGATACCTGTGTAGTTATTTCAATTTTCATGCAGATAGACGTGTAGATATTTCCATGTTCAAACAGATAGCGGTGTAGATATTTCCATGTTCATACAGATAGCGGTGGAGATATTTCCATGTTCATACAGATAGCGGTGAAGATGTATGCATGTTTACACATATAGCGGTGTATATATTTCCATGTTCATACAGATAACGGTGTATATATTTCCATGTTCATCCAGATGGCTCTGTAGATATATCCATGTTCATACAGATGGCGGTGAAGATATTTCCTTGTTCATACAGATAGCGGTGTAGATATTTCCATGTTCATACAGATAGCGGTGTAGATATTTCCATGTTCATACAGATAGCGGTGTAGCTATTTCCATGTTCATACAGATTGCGGTGTAGATATTTCCATGTTCATCCAGATGGCTTTGTAGATGTATCCATGTTCATACAGATGGCAGTGAAGATATTTCCATGTTCATACAGATAGCGGTGTAGATATTTCCATGTTCATACACATAGCGTTGTAGATATCTCCATGTTCATACAGATAGAGGGGCTATTTCCATGTTGATGCAGATAGCGGTGCTGATATTTCCATGTTTACACAGGTAGCGTTGTAGATATTTCCATATTTATACAGATAGCGGTGTAGATATTTCCATGTTTATACAGATAGCGGTGTAGATATTTCCATGTTTATAGAGATAGCGGTGTAGATATCTCCATCTTAATACAGATGGCCGTGTAGATATGTATATGTTCATACAGATGTCGGTGCAGATATTTCCATGTTCATACAGATGGCCGTGTAAATATTTACATGTTCATACAGATAGCGGTGTAGTTATTTCCATGTGTAAAGAGATAGCTGTGTAGATATTTATATGTATATGCAGATAGCTCTGTAGATATTTCCATTTTCATGCAGATAGCGGTTTAGATATTTCCATGTTCAAACAGATAGCGGTGTAGATATTTCCATGTTCATACAGACAGCGGTGTAGATATTTCCATGTTTATACAGGTAGCGGTGATGATGTATGCATGTTTACACAGATAGCGGTGTAGATATTTCCATGTTCGTACAGATCGCGGTGTAGATATTTCCATGTTCATCTAGATGGCTGTGTACACATATCCATGTTCATACAGATGGCGGTGAAGGTATTTCCATGTTCATACAGATAGCGGTGTAGATATTTCCATGTTCAAACAGATAGCGGTGTAGATATTTCCATGTTCATACAGATAGCGGTGCTGATATTTCCATGTTTATACAGGTAGGGGTGTAGATATTTCCATGTTTATACAGATAGCGGTGTAGATATTTCCATGTTTATACAGATAGCGGTGTAGATATCTCCTTCTTAATACAGATGGCGGAGTAGATATTTATATGTACATACTGATGGCGGTGCAGATATTTCCATGTTCATACAGATAGGGGTGTAGCTATTTCCATGTTCATACCGATAGCTGCGTAGATATTTCCATGTTCATCCAGATGGCTGTGTAGACATATCCATGTTCATACAGATGGCGGTGAAGATAATTCCATGTTCATACAGATAGCGGTGTAGATATTTCCATGTTCATACAGAGTGTGGTGTAGATATTTCTATATTCATACAGATAGAGGGGCTGATATTTCCATGTTCATACAGATAGCGGTGCTGATATTTCCATGTTTTTACAGGTAGCGGTGTAGATATTTCCATGTTTTTACAGATAGCGGTGTGGATATTTCCATGTATATACAGATAGCGGTGTAGATATCTCCATCTTAATACAGATGGCGGTGTAGATATTTATATGTTCATACAGATGGCCGTGCAGATATTTCCATGTTCATACAGATAGCGGTGTAGTTATTTCCATGTGTAAAGAGATAGCTGTGTAGATACTTCCATGTATATGCAGATAGTTGTGTAGATATTTCCATTTTCATGCAGATAGCGGTTTAGATATTTCCATGTTCAAACAGATAGCGGTGTAGATATTTCCATGTTTATACAGATAGCGGAGCAGATATTTCCATGTTTAAACAGATAGCGGTGTAGATATTTCCATGTTTATACAGATAGCGGAGTAGATATTTCCATGTTTATACAGATAGCGGTGAAGATGTATGCATGTTTACACAGATTGCGGTGTAGATATTTCCGTGTTCATACAGATAGCGGTGTAGATATTTCCATGTTCATTCAGATAGCGGTGTAGTTATTTCCATGTTTATGCAGATAGCGGTGAAGATGTATGCATGTTTACACAGATAGCGGTGTAGATATTTCCATGTTCATACAGATAGCGGTGTAGATATTTCCATCTTCATACAGATAGCGGTGTAGATATTTCCATGTTCATACAGATAGCGGTGTAGACATTTCCATGTTCATACAGATAGCGGTGTAGATATTTCCATGTTCATACAGATAGCGGTGTAGATATTTCCATGTTTATACAGATAGCGGTGTAGATATTTCCATCTTCATAGAGATAGCGGTGTAGATATTTCCATGTTCATACGGATAACGGTGTAGATATTTCCATGTTTATACAGATAGCGGTGTAGATATTTCCATGTTTATACATATAGCGGTGTAGATATTTCCAAGTTTATACAGATAGCGTTGTAGATATCTCCATCTTAATATAGATGGGAGTGTAGATATTTATATCTTCATACAGATGGCGGTGCAGATATTTCCGAGTTCATACAGATGGCAGTGTAGATATTTGCATGTTTATAGAGATAGCGGTGTAGTTATTTCCATGTGTAAAGAGATAGCTTTGTAGATATTTCCATGTATATGCAGATCGCTGTGTAGATATTTCCATTTTCATGCAGATAGCGGTGTAGATATTTCCATGTTCATACAGATAGCAGTGTAGTTATTTCCATGTATAAAGAGATAGCGGTGTAGATATTTCCATGTATATGCAGATAGCTGTGTAGATATTTCCACTTTCATGCAGATAGCGGTTTAGATATTTCCATGTTCAAACAGATAGCGGTGTAGATATTTCCATGTTCATAGAGATACCGGTGTAGATATTTCCATGTTCATAGAGATAGAGGGGTTATTTCCATGTTCTTACAGATAGCGGTGCTGATATTTCCATGTTTATACAGGTAGCGGTGTAGATATTTCCATGTTTATATAGATAGCAGTGTAGATATTTCCATGTTTATACAGATAGCGGTGTAGATATTTCCATGTTTTTACAGATAGCGGTATAGATATCTCCATCTTAATACAGATGGCGGGGTAGATATTTATATGTTCATACAGATGGCGGTGCAGATATTTCCATGTTCATACAGATGGCGGTGTAGATATTTCCATGTTCATACAGATAGCGGTGTAGTTATTTCCATGTGTAAAGAGATTGCTGTGTAGATATTTCCATTTTCATGCTGATAGCGGTTTAGATATTTCCATGTTCAAACAGATAGCGGTGTAGATATTTCCATGTTCATAAAGATAGCGGTGTAGATATTTCCATGCTTATACAGATTGCAGTGAAGATGTATGCATGTTTACACAGATAGCGGAGTTGATATTTCCATGTTCATGTAGATAGCGGTGTAGATATATCCATGTTCATACAGATAGCGGTGTAGATATTTCCATCTTCAAACAGATAGCGGTGTAGATATTTCCATGTTCATACAGATAGCGGTGTAGATATTTCCATGTTGATACAGACTGCGGTGAAGATGTATGCATGTTTACACAGATAGCGGTGTAGATATTTCCATGTTCATCGAGATGGCTGTGTAGATATTTCCATGTTTATACAGATAGCGGTATAGATATTTCCATGTTCATACAGATAGCGGTGTAGATATTTCCAAGTTCATCCAGATGGCTGTGTAGATATATCCATGTTCATACAGATAGCGGTGTAGATATTTCCATGTTCATACAGATAGCGGTGCAGATATTTCCATGTTCATACAGATAGCAGTGTAGATATTTCCATGTTCAAACAGATAGCGGTGTAGATATCTCCATCTTAATACAGATGGCTGTGTAGATATTTATATGTTCATACAGATGGCAGTGCAGATATTTCCATGTTCATACAGATGGCGGTGTAGATATTTCCATGTTTATAGAGATAGCGGTGTAGTTATTTCCATGTGTAAAGAGATAGGTTTGTAGTTATTTCCACGTATATTCAGATAGCTGTTTAGATATTTCTATTTTCATGCAGAAAGCGGTTTAGATATTTCCATGTTCAAACAGATAGCGGTGTAGATATTTCCATGTTCATCCAGATGGCTGTGTAGATATATCCATGTTCATACAGATAGCGGTGTAGATATTTCCATGTTCATACAGATAGCGGTGTAGATATTTCCATGTTTATACAGATAGCGGTGAAATGTATGCATGTTTACACAGATAGCGGTGTAGATATTTCCATGTTCATACAGATCGCGGTGTAGATATTTCCATGTTCATCCAGATCGCTGTGTAGACATATCCATATTCATACAGATGGCGGTGAAGATATTTCCATGTTCATACAGATAGCGGTGTAGATATTTCCATGTTCATACAGATAGCGTTGTAGATATTTCCATGTTCATACAGATAGAGGGGCTGATATTTCCATGTTCATACAGATAGCGGTGCTGATATTTCCATGTGTATACAGGTAGCGGTGTAGATATTATCATGTTCATACAGATAGCGGTGCAGATATTTCCATGTTCATACAGATAGCAGTGTAGATATTTCCATGTTCAAACAGATAGCGGTGTAGATATCTCCATCTTAATACAGATGGCGGTGTAGATATTTATATGTTCATACAGATGGCAGTGAAGATATTTCCATGTTCATACAGATGGCGGTGTAGAAATTTCCATGTTTATAGAGATAGAGGTGCAGTTATTTCCCCGTGTAAAGAGATAGCTGTATAGATATTTCCATGTATATGCAGACAGCTGTGTAGATATTTCCATTTTCATGCAGACAGCGGTTTAGATATTTCCATGTTCAAACAGATAGCGGTGTAGATATTTCCATGTTCATACAGATAGCGGTGTATATATTTCCATGTTCATACAGATAGCGGTGTAGATATTTCCATGTTCATACAGATAGCGGTGTAGGTATTTCCATGTTTATACAGATAGCGGTGTAGATATCTCCATCTTAATACAGATGGCGGAGTAGATATTTATATGTACATACAGATGGCGGTGCAGATATTTCCATGTTCATACAGATAGCGGTGTAGCTATTTCCATGTTCATACAGATAGCGGTGTAGATATTTCCATGTTCATCCAGATGGCTGTGTAGACATATCCATGTTCATACAGATGGCGGTGAAGATAATTCCATGTCCATACAGATAGCGGTGTAGATATTTCCATGTTCATACAGATAGTGGTGCAGATATTTCCATGTTCACACAGATAGAGGGGCTGATATTTCCATGTTCATACAGATAGCGTTGCTGATATTTCCATGTTTTTACAGGTAGCGGTGTAGATATTTCCATGTTTTTACAGATAACTGTGTAGATATTTCCATGTTTATACAGATAGCGGTGTAGATATTTCCATGTTTATACAGATAGCGGTGTAGATATCTCCATCTTAATACAGATGGCGGTGTAGATATTTATATGTTCATACAGATGGCTGTGCAGATATTTCCATGTTCATACAGATAGCGGTGTAGTTATTTCCATGTGTAAAGAGATAGCTGTGTAGATATTTCCAGGTATATGCAGATAGTTCTGTAGATATTTCCATTTTCATGCAGATAGCGGTTTAGATATTTCCAAGTTCAAACAGCGGTGTAGATATTTCCATGTTCATACAGATAGCGGTGTAGATATTTCCATGTTCATACAGATAGCGGTGTAGATATTTCCATGTTCATACAGATAGCGGTGTAGATATTTCCATGTCCATCCAGATGGCTGTGTAGATATATCCATGTTCATACAGATAGCAGTGTAGTTATTTCCATGTTCATACAGATAGTGGTGTAGATATTTCCATGTTCATACAGATAGCGGTGTAGCTATTTCCATGTTTATACAGGTAGCGGTGTAGATATTTCCAGGTTTATACAGATAGCGGGGTAGATATTTCCATGGTTATACAGATAGCGGTGTAGATATTTCCAGGTTTATACAGATAGCGGTGCAGATATCTCCTTCTTAATACAGATGGCGGTGTAGATATTTATATGTTCATACAGATGGCGGTGCAGATATTTCCATGTTCAAACAGATGGCGGTGTAGATATTTCCATGTTTTTAGAGATAGCCGTGTAGTTATTTCCATGTGTATAGAGATAGCTGTGTAGATATTTCCATGTATATGCAGATATCTGTGTAGATATTTACATTTTCATGCAGGCAGCGGTGTAGATATTTCCATGTTCAAACAGATAGCGGTGTAGATATTTCCATGTTCATACATATAGCGGTGCAGATATTTCCAAGTTCATCCAGATGGCTGTGTAGATATATCCATGTTCATACAGATAGCGGTGTAGATATTTCTATGTTCATACAGATAGCGGTGCAGATATTTCCATGTTCATACAGATAGCAGTGTAGATATTTCCATGTTCAAGCAGATAGCGGTGTAGATATTTCCATGTTCATAAAGATAGCGGTGTAGATATTTCCATGCTTATACAGATTGCAGTGAAGATGTATGCATGTTTACACAGATAGCGGAGTTGATATTTCCATGTTCATGTAGATAGCGGTGTAGATATATCCATGTTCATACAGATAGCGGTGTAGATATTTCCATCTTCAAACAGATAGCGGTGTAGATATTTCCATGTTCATACAGATAGCGGTGTAGATATTTCCATGTTGATACAGTCTGCGGTGAAGATGTATGCATGTTTACACAGATAGCGGTGTAGATATTTCCATGTTCATCCAGATGGCTGTGTAGATATTTCCATGTTTATACAGATAGCGGTATAGATATTTCCATGTTCATACAGATAGCGGTGTAGATATTTCCAAGTTCATCCAGATGGCTGTGTAGATATATCCATGTTCATACAGATAGCGGTGTAGATATTTCCATGTTCATACAGATAGCGGTGCTGATATTTCCATGTTCATACAGATAGCAGTGTAGATATTTCCATGTTCAAACAGATAGCGGTGTAGATATCTCCATCTTAATACAGATGGCTGTGTAGATATTTATATGTTCATACAGATGGCAGTGCAGATATTTCCATGTTCATACAGATGGCGGTGTAGATATTTCCATGTTTATAGAGATAGCGGTGTAGTTATTTCCATGTGTAAAGAGATAGGTTTGTAGTTATTTCCACGTATATGCAGATAGCTGTTTAGATATTTCTCTTTTCATGCAGAAAGCGGTTTAGATATTTCCATGTTCAAACAGATAGCGGTGTAGATATTTCCATGTTCATCCAGATGGCTGTGTAGATATATCCATGTTCATACAGATAGCGGTGTAGATATTTCCATGTTCATACAGATAGCGGTGTAGATATTTCCATGTTTATACTGATAGCGGTGAAATGTATGCATGTTTACACAGATAGCGGTGTAGATATTTCCATGTTCATACAGATCGCGGTGTAGATATTTCCATGTTCATCCAGATCGCTGTGTAGACATATCCATCTTCATACAGATGGCGGTGAAGATATTTCCATGTTCATACAGATTGCGGTGTAGATATTTCCATGTTCATACAGATAGCATTGTAGATATTTCCATGTTCATACAGATAGAGGGGCTGATATTTCCATGTTCATACAGATAGCGGTGCTGATATTTCCATGTGTATACAGGTAGCGGTGTAGATATTATCATGTTCATAAAGATAGCGGTGCAGATATTTCCATGTTCATACAGATAGCAGTGTAGATATTTCCATCTTCAAACAGATAGCGGTGTAGATATCTCCATCTTAATACAGATGGCGGTGTAGATATTTATATGTCCATACAGATGGCAGTGAAGATATTTCCATGTTCATACAGATGGCGGTGTAGAAATTTCCATGTTTATAGAGATAGCGGTGCAGTTATTTCCCCGTGTAAAGAGATAGCTGTATAGATATTTCCATGTATATGCAGACAACTGTGTAGATATTTCCATTTTCATGCAGACAGCGGTTTAGATATTTCCATGTTCAAACAGATAGCGGTGTAGATATTTCCATGTTCATACAGATAGCGGTGTATATATTTCCATGTTCATACAGATAGCGGTGTAGATATTTCCATGTTCATACAGATAGCGGTGTAGGTATTTCCATGTTTATACAGATAGCGGTGTAGATATCTCCATCTTAATACAGATGGCGGAGTAGATATTTATATGTACATACAGATGGCGGTGCAGATATTTCCATGTTCATACAGATAGCGGTGTAGCTATTTCCATGTTCATACAGATAGCGGTGTAGATATTTCCATGTTCATCCAGATGGCTGTGTAGACATATCCATGTTCATACAGATGGCGGTGAAGATAATTCCATGTCCATACAGATAGCGGTGTAGATATTTCCATGTTCATAAAGATAGTGGTGCAGATATTTCCATGTTCACACAGATAGAGGGGCTGATATTTCCATGTTCATACAGATAGCGGTGCTGATATTTCCATGTTTTTACAGGTAGCGGTGTAGATATTTCCATGTTTTTACAGATAACTGTGTAGATATTTCCACGTTTATACAGATAGCGGTGTAGATATTTCCATGTTTATACAGATAGCGGTGTAGATATCTCCATCTTAATACAGATGGCGGTGTAGATATTTATATGTTCATACAGATGGCTGTGCAGATATTTCCATGTTCATACAGATAGCGGTGTAGTTATTTCCATGTGTAAAGAGATAGCTGTGTAGATATTTCCACGTATATGCAGATAGTTCTGTAGATATTTCCATTTTCATGCAGATAGCGGTTTAGATATTTCCAAGTTCAAACAGCGGAGTAGATATTTCCATGTTCATACAGATAGCGGTGTAGATATTTCCATGTTCATACAGATAGCGGTGTAGATATTTCCATGTTCATACAGATAGCGGTGTAGATATTTCCATGTCCATCCAGATGGCTGTGTAGATATATCCATGTTCATACAGATAGCAGTGTAGTTATTTCCATGTTCATACAGATAGTGGTGTAGATATTTCCATGTTCATACAGATAGCGGTGTAGCTATTTCCATGTTTATACAGGTAGCGGTGTAGATATTTCCAGGTTTATACAGATAGCGGGGTAGATATTTCCATGTTTATACAGATAGCGGTGTAGATATTTCCAGGTTTATACAGATAGCGGTGCAGATATCTCCTTCTTAATACAGATGGCGGTGTAGATATTTATATGTTCATACAGATGGCGGTGCAGATATTTCCATGTTCAAACAGATGGCGGTGTAGATATTTCCATGTTTTTAGAGATAGCGGTGTAGTTATTTCCATGTGTATAGAGATAGCTGTGTAGATATTTCCATGTATATGCAGATATCTGTGTAGATATTTACATTTTCATGCAGACAGCGGTGTAGATATTTCCATGTTCAAAGAGATAGCGGTGTAGATATTTCCATGTTCATACATATAGCGGTGCAGATATTTCCAAGTTCATCCAGATGGCTGTGTAGATATATCCATGTTCATACAGATAGCGGTGTAGATATTTCCATGTTCATACAGATAGCGGTGCAGATATTTCCATGTTCATACAGATAGCAGTGTAGATATTTCCATGTTCAAACAGATAGCGGTGTAGATATCTCCATCTTAATACAGATGGCTGTGTAGATATTTATATGTTCATACAGATGGCAGTGCAGATATTTCCATGTTCATACAGATGGCGGTGTAGATATTTCCATGTTTATAGAGATAGCGGTGTAGTTATTTCCATGTGTAAAGAGATAGGTTTGTAGTTATTTCCACGTATATGCAGATAGCTGTTTAGATATTTCTCTTTTCATGCAGAAAGCGGTTTAGATATTTCCATGTTCAAACAGATAGCGGTGTAGATATTTCCATGTTCATCCAGATGGCTGTGTAGATATATCCATGTTCATACAGATAGCGGTGTAGGTATTTCCATGTTCATACAGATAGCGGTGTAGATATTTCCATGTTTATACAGATAGCGGTGAAATGAATGCATGTTTACACAGATAGCGGTGTAGATATTTCCATGTTCATACAGATCGCGGTGTAGATATTTCCATGTTCATCCAGATCGCTGTGTAGACATATCCATATTCATACAGATGGCGGTGAAGATATTTCCATGTTCATACAGATTGCGGTGTAGATATTTCCATGTTCATACAGATAGCATTGTAGATATTTCCATGTTCATACAGATAGAGGGGCTGATATTTCCATGTTCATACAGATAGCGGTGCTGATATTTCCATGTGTATACAGGTAGCGGTGTAGATATTATCATGTTCATAAAGATAGCGGTGCAGATATTTCCATGTTCATACAGATAGCAGTGTAGATATTTCCATGTTCAAACAGATAGCGGTGTAGATATCTCCATCTTAATACAGATGGCGGTGTAGATATTTATATGTCCATACAGATGGCAGTGAAGATATTTCCATGTTCATACAGATGGCGGTGTAGAAATTTCCATGTTTATAGAGATAGCGGTGCAGTTATTTCCCCGTGTAAAGAGATAGCTGTATAGATATTTCCATGTATATGCAGACAACTGTGTAGATATTTCCATTTTCATGCAGACAGCGGTTTAGATATTTCCATGTTCAAACAGATAGCGGTGTAGATATTTCCATGTTCATACAGATAGCGGTGTATATATTTCCATGTTCATACAGATAGCGGTGTAGATATTTCCATGTTCATACAGATAGCGGTGTAGGTATTTCCATGTTTATACAGATAGCGGTGTAGATATCTCCATCTTAATACAGATGGCGGAGTAGATATTTATATGTACATACAGATGGCGGTGCAGATATTTCCATGTTCATACAGATAGCGGTGTAGCTATTTCCATGTTCATACAGATAGCGGTGTAGATATTTCCATGTTCATCCAGATGGCTGTGTAGACATATCCATGTTCATACAGATGGCGGTGAAGATAATTCCATGTCCATACAGATAGCGGTGTAGATATTTCCATGTTCATAAAGATAGTGGTGCAGATATTTCCATGTTCACACAGATAGAGGGGCTGATATTTCCATGTTCATACAGATAGCGGTGCTGATATTTCCATGTTTTTACAGGTAGCGGTGTAGATATTTCCATGTTTTTACAGATAACTGTGTAGATATTTCCACGTTTATACAGATAGCGGTGTAGATATTTCCATGTTTATACAGATAGCGGTGTAGATATCTCCATCTTAATACAGATGGCGGTGTAGATATTTATATGTTCATACAGATGGCTGTGCAGATATTTCCATGTTCATACAGATAGCGGTGTAGTTATTTCCATGTGTAAAGAGATAGCTGTGTAGATATTTCCACGTATATGCAGATAGTTCTGTAGATATTTCCATTTTCATGCAGATAGCGGTTTAGATATTTCCAAGTTCAAACAGCGGAGTAGATATTTCCATGTTCATACAGATAGCGGTGTAGATATTTCCATGTTCATACAGATAGCGGTGTAGATATTTCCATGTTCATACAGATAGCGGTGTAGATATTTCCATGTCCATCCAGATGGCTGTGTAGATATATCCATGTTCATACAGATAGCAGTGTAGTTATTTCCATGTTCATACAGATAGTGGTGTAGATATTTCCATGTTCATACAGATAGCGGTGTAGCTATTTCCATGTTTATACAGGTAGCGGTGTAGATATTTCCAGGTTTATACAGATAGCGGGGTAGATATTTCCATGTTTATACAGATAGCGGTGTAGATATTTCCAGGTTTATACAGATAGCGGTGCAGATATCTCCTTCTTAATACAGATGGCGGTGTAGATATTCATATGTTCATACAGATGGCGGTGCAGATATTTCCATGTTCAAACAGATGGCGGTGTAGATATTTCCATGTTTTTAGAGATAGCGGTGTAGTTATTTCCATGTGTATAGAGATAGCTGTGTAGATATTTCCATGTATATGCAGATATCTGTGTAGATATTTACATTTTCATGCAGACAGCGGTGTAGATATTTCCATGTTCAAAGAGATAGCGGTGTAGATATTTCCATGTTCATACATATTGCGGTGCAGATATTTCCAAGTTCATCCAGATGGCTGTGTAGATATATCCATGTTCATACAGATAGCGGTGTAGATATTTCCATGTTCATACAGATAGCGGTGCAGATATTTCCATGTTCATACAGATAGCAGTGTAGATATTTCCATGTTCAAACAGATAGCGGTGTAGATATCTCCATCTTAATACAGATGGCTGTGTAGATATTTATATGTTCATACAGATGGCAGTGCAGATATTTCCATGTTCATACAGATGGCGGTGTAGATATTTCCATGTTTATAGAGATAGCGGTGTAGTTATTTCCATGTGTAAAGAGATAGGTTTGTAGATATTTCCATGTATATGCAGATAGCTGTTTAGATATTTCTATTTTCATGCAGAAAGCGGTTTAGATATTTCCATGTTCAAACAGATAGCGGTGTAGATATTTCCATGTTCATCCAGATGGCTGTGTAGATATATCCATGTTCATACAGATAGCGGTGTAGATATTTCCATGTTCATACAGATAGCGGTGTAGATATTTCCATGTTTATACAGATAGCGGTGAAATGTATGCATGTTTACACAGATAGCGGTGTAGATATTTCCATGTTCATACAGATCGCGGTGTAGATATTTCCATGTTCATCCAGATCGCTGTGTAGACATATCCATATTCATACAGATGGCGGTGAAGATATTTCCATGTTCATACAGATTGCGGTGTAGATATTTCCATGTTCATACAGATAGCGTTGTAGATATTTCCATGTTCATACAGATAGAGGGGCTGATATTTCCATGTTCATACAGATAGCGGTGCTGATATTTCCATGTGTATACAGGTAGCGGTGTAGATATTATCATGTTCATACAGATAGCGGTGCAGATATTTCCATGTTCATACAGATAGCAGTGTAGATATTTCCATGTTCAAACAGATAGCGGTGTAGATATCTCCATCTTAATACAGATGGCGGTGTAGATATTTATATGATCATACAGATGGCAGTGAAGATATTTCCATGTTCATACAGATGGCGGTGTAGAAATTTCCATGTTTATAGAGATAGCGGTGCAGTTATTTCCCCGTGTAAAGAGATAGCTGTATAGATATTTCCATGTATATGCAGACAGCTGTGTAGATATTTCCATTTTCATGCAGACAGCGGTTTAGATATTTCCATGTTCAAACAGATAGCGGTATAGATATTTCCATGTTCATACAGATAGCAGTGTATATATTTCCATGTTCATACAGATAGCGGTGTAGATATTTCCATGTTCATACAGATAGCGGTGTAGGTATTTCCATGTTTATACAGATAGCGGTGTAGATATCTCCATCTTAATACAGATGGCGGAGTAGATATTTATATGTACATACAGATGGCGGTGCAGATATTTCCATGTTCATACAGATAGCGGTGTAGCTATTTCCATGTTCATACAGATAGCGGTGTAGATATTTCCATGTTCATCTAGATGGCTGTGTAGACTTATCCATGTTCATACAGATGGCGGTGAAGATAATTCCATGTCCATACAGATAGCGGTGTAGATATTTCCATGTTCATACAGATAGTGGTGCAGATATTTCCATGTTCACACACATAGAGGGGCTGATATTTCCATGTTCATACAGATAGCACTGCTGATATTTCCATGTTTTTACAGGTAGCGATGTAGATATTTCCATGTTTTTACAGATAACTGTGTAGATATTTCCATGTTTATACAGATAGCTTTGTAGATATTTCCATGTTTATACAGATAGCGGTGTAGATATCTCCATCTTAATACAGATGGTGGTGTAGATATTTATATGTTCATACAGATGGCTGTGCAGATATTTCCATGTTCATACAGATAGCGGTGTAGTTATTTCCATGTGTAAAGAGATAGCTGTGTAGATATTTCCACGTATATGCAGACAGTTCTGTAGATATTTCCATGTTCATACAGATAGCGGTGTAGATATTACCATGTTCATACAGATAGCGGTGCTGATATTTCCATGTTTATACAGGCAGCGGTGTAGATATTTCCATGTTTATACAGATAGCGGTTTAGATATTTCCTTCTTAATACAAATGGCGGTGTATATATTTATATGTTCATACAGATGGCGGTGCAGATACTTCCATGTTCATACAGATGGCGGTGTAGATATTTCCATGTTTAGAGATATAGCGGTGTAGTTATTTCCATGTGTAAAGAGATAGCTGTGTAGATATTTCCATGTATATGCAGATAGCTGTGTAGATATTTCCACTTTCATGCAGATAGTGGTGTAGATATTTACATGTTCAAACAGATAGCGGTGTAGATATTTCCATGGTCATCCAGATGGCTGTTTAGATATATCCAAGTTCATAGAGATAGAGGTGTAGATATTTCCATGTTCATACAGGTAGTGGTGTAGATATTTCCATGTTCATACAGATAGCGGTGTAGCTATTTCCATGTTCATACAGATAGCGGTGTAGATATTTCCATGTTCATAGAGATAGCGGTGTAGATACTTCCATGTTCATACAGATAGCGGTGCTGATATTTAAATGTTTATACAGGTAGCGGTGTAGAGATTTCCATGTTCATACAGATAGCGGTGTAGACATTTCCATGTTTATACATATAGCGGTGTAGATATTTCCAAGTTTATACAGATAGCGGTGTAGACACCTCCATCTTAATATAGATGGCGGTGTAGATATTTATATGTTCATACAGATGGCAGTGCAGATATTTCCATGTTCATACAGATGGTGGAGTAGATATTTCCATGTTTATAGAGATAGCGCTGTAGTTATTTCCATGTGTAAAGATATAGCTTTGTAGATATTTCCATGTATATGCAGATCGCTGTGTAGATATTTCCATTTTCATGCAGATAGCGGTGTAGATATTTCCATGTTCAAACAGATAGCGGTGTAGATATTTCCATGTTCATGCAGATAGCAGTGCAGATATTTCCATGTTTATACAGATAGCGGTGAAGATGTATGCATGTTTACACAGATAGCGGTGTAGATATTTCCATGTTCATACAGATAGCGGTGTAGATATTCCCATGTTCATCCAGATGGCTGTGTAGATATATCCATGTTCATACAGATGGCGGTGAAGATATTTCCATGTTCATACAGATAGCGGTGTAGTTATTTCCATTTGTAAAGAGATAGCTGTGTAGATATTTCCATGTATATGCAGATAGCTGTGTAGATATTTCCATTTTCCTGCAGATAGCGGTTTAGATATTTCCATGTTCAAACAGATAGCGGTGTAGATATTTCCATGTTCATTGAGATACCGGTGTAGATATATCCATGTTCATACAGATAGAGGGGTTATTTCCATGTTCTTACAGATAGCGGTGCTGATATTTCCATGTTTATACAGGTAGCGGTTTAGATACTTCCATGTTTATACAGATAGCAGTGTAGATATTTCCATGTTTATACAGATAGCGGTGTAGATATTTCCATGTTTTTACAGATAGCGGTGTAGATATCTCCATCTTAATACAGATGGCGGAGTAGATATTTATAAGTTCATACAGATGGCGGTGCAGATATTTCCATGTTCATACAGATGGCGGTGTAGATATTTCCATGTTCATACAGATAGCGGTGTAGTTATTTCCATGTGTAAAGAGATAGCGGTGTAGATATTTCCATGTATTTGCAGATAGCTGTGTAGAGATTTCCATTTTCATGCTGATAGCGGTTTAGATATTTAAATGTTCAAACAGATAGCGGTGTAGATATTTCCATGTTCATACAGATAGCGGTGTAGATATTTCCATGCTCATACAGATTGCGAAGATATATGCATATATACACAGATAGCGATGTAGATATTTCCATGTTCATGCAGATAGCGGTGTAGATATTTCCATGTGCTTACAGATAGCGGTGTAGATATTTCCATGCTGATAGAGATAGCGGTGTAGATATTTCCATGTTCATACAGATAGCGGTGCTGATATTTCCATGTTTATACAGGTAGCTGTGTAGTTATTTCCATGTTTATTCAGATAGTGGTGTAGATATTTCCATGTTTATACAGATAGCGGTGTAGGTATTTCCAAGTTTATACAGATAGCGGTGAAGATATCTCCATCTTAATACAGATGGCGGTGTAGCTATTTATATGTTCATACAGATGGCGGTGCAGATATTTCCATGTTCATACAGATGGCGGTGTAGATATTTCCATGTTTATAGAGATAGCGGTGTAGTTATTTCCATGTGTAAAGAGATAGCTTTGTAGATATTTCCATGTATATGCAGATAGCTGTGTAGATATTTCTATTTTCATGCAGAGAGCGGTTTAGATATTTCCATGTCCAAACAGATAGCGATGTAGATATTTCCATGTTCATACAGATAGCGGTGTAGATATTTCCATGTTTATACAGATAGCGGTGAAGATGTATGCATGTTTACACAGATAGCAGTGTAGATATTTCCATGTTCATACAGATAGCGGTGTAGATATTTCCATGTTCATCCAGATGGCTGTGTAGTTATATCCATGTTCATACAGATAGCGGTGTAGATATTTCCATGTTCATACAGATAGTGGTGTAGATATTTCCATGTTCATACAGATAGCGGTGTAGCTGTTTCCATGTTCATACAGATAGCGGTGTAGATATTTCCATGTTCATACAGATAGCGGTGTAGATATTGCCATGTTCATACAGATAGCGGTGGTGCTATTTCCATGTTTATACAGGTAGCGGTGTAGATATTTCCATCTTCATACAGATAGCGGTGTAGCTATTTCCATGTTCATACAGATAGCGGTGTAGATATTTCCATGTTCATCCAGATGGCTGTGTAGATATATCCATGTTCATACAGATGGCGGTGAAGATATTTCCGTGTTCGTACAGATAGAGGGGCTGATATTTCCATGTTCATACAGATAGCGGTGCTGATATTTCCATGTTTATACAGGTAGCGGTGTAGATATTTCCATGTTTATACAGGTAGCGGTGTAGATATTTCCATGTTTATACAGATAGCTGTGTAGATATTTCCATGTTTATACAGACAGCGGTGTAGATATTTCTATCTTAATACAGATGGCCGTGTAGTTATTTATATGTTCATACAGATGGTGGTGCAGATATTTCCATGTTCATACAGATGGCGGGGTAGATATTTCCATGTTCATATAGATAGCGGTGTAGTTATTTCCATGTGTAAAGAGATAGATGTGTAGGTATTTCCATGTATATGCAGATAGCTCTGTAGATATTTCCATAATTTTGCAGATAGCGGTTTAGATATTTCCATGTTCAAACAGATAGCGGTGTAGATATTTCCATGTTCATAGAGATAGCGGTGTAGATATTTCCATGTTTATACAGATAGCGGTGATGATGTATGCATGTTTACACAGATAGCGGTTTAGATATTTCCATGTTCATACAGATCGCGGTTTAGATATTTCCATGTTCATCTAGATGGCTGAGTAGACATATCCATGTTCATACAGATGGCGGTGAAGGTATTTCCATGTTCATACAGATTGCGGTGTAGATATTTCCATGTTCAAACCGATAGCGGTGTAGGTATTTCCATGTTCATACAGATAGCGGTGTAGATATTTCCATGTTCATACAGATAGCGGTGTAGATATTTCCATGTTCATACAGATAGCGGTGTAGATATTTTCATGTTCATACAGATAGCGGTGCTGATATTTCCATGTTCATCCAGACGGCTGTGTAGATATATCCATGTTCATAGAGATAGAGGTGTAGATATTTCCATGTTCATACAGGTAGTGGTGTAGATATTTCCATGTTCATACAGATAGCGGTGTAGCTATTTCAATGTTCATACAGATAGCGGTGTAGATATTTCCATGTTCATAGAGATAGCTTTGTAGGTATTTCCATGTTCATACAGATAGCGGTGCTGATATTTAAATGTTTATACAGGTAGCGGTGTAGATATTTCCAAGTTTATACAGATAGCGGTGTAGATATTTCCATGTTTATACAGATAGCGGTGTAGATATTTCCAAGTTTATACAGATAGCAGTGTAGATATCTCCATCTTAATATAGATGGTGGTGTAGATATTTATATGTTCATACAGATGGCGGTGCAGATATTTCCATGTTCATACAGATGGTGGAGTAGATATTTCCATGTTTATAGAGATAGCGCTGTAGTTATTTCCATGTGTAAATATATAGCTTTGTGGATATTTCCATGTATATGCAGATCGCTGTGTAGATATTTCCATTTTCATGCAGATAGCCGTGTAGATATTTCCATGTTCATGCAGATAGCGGTGTAGATATTTCCATGTTCATTCAGATGGCTGTGTAGATATATCCATGTTCATACAGATAGCGGTGTAGATATTTCCATGTTCATACAGATAGCGTTGTAGCTATTTCCATGTTCATACAGATAGCGGTGTAGATATTTCCATGTTCATAGAGATAGCGGTGTAGATATTTCCAAGTTCATACAGATAGCGGGGCTGATATTTCCATGTTTATACAGGTAGCGGTGTAGATATTTCCATGTTCATACAGATAGCGGTGCTGATATTTCCACGTTTATACAGGTAGTGGTGTAGATATTTCCATGTTTATACAGATAGCGGTGTAGGTATTTCCATGTTTATACAGATAGCAGTATAGATATCTCCATCTTAATACAGATGGCGGTGTAGATATTTATATGTTCATAGAGATGGCGGTGCAGATATTTCCATGTTCATAAAGATGGCGGTGTAGATATTTCCATGTTCATACAGATAACGTTGTAGTTATTTCCATGTGTAAAGAGATAGCTGTGTAGATATTTAAATGTATATGCAGATAGCAGTGTTGATATTTCGATTTTCATGCAGATAGCGGTGTAGATATTTCCATGTTCATGCAGATAGCGGTGTAGATATTTCCATGTTCATACAGATAGCGGTGTAGATATTTCCATGTTTACACAGATAGCGGTGTAGATATTTCCATGTTCATACAGATAGCGGTGTAGATATTTCCAAGTTTATACAGATAGCAGTGTAGATATCTCCATCTTAATATAGATGGCGGTGTAGATATTTATTTGTTCATACAGATGGCAGTGCAGATATTTCCATGTTCATAGAGATAGTGGGGTAGATATTTCCATTTTCATACAGATAGCGGTGCTGTTATTTCAATGTTTATACAGGTAGCGGTGTAGATATTTCCATGTTCCTACAGATAGCGGTGTAGATATTTCCATGTTTATACATATAGCGGTGTAGTTATTTCCAAGTTTATACAGATAGCGGTGTAGATATCTCCATCTTAATATAGATGGCGGTGTAGATATTTATATGTTCATACAGATGGCGGTGCAGATATTTCCATGTTCATACAGATGGTGGAGTAGATATTTCCATGTTTATAGAGATAGCGCTGTAGTTATTTCCATGTTTAAAGATATAGCTTTGTAGATATTTCCATGTATATGCAGATCGCTGTGTAGATATTTCCATTTTGATGCAGATAGCGGTGTAGATATTTCCATGTTCAAACAGATAGCGGTGTAGATATTTCCATGTTCATGCAGATAGCAGTGCAGCTATTTCCATGTTTATACAGATAGCGGTGAAGATGTATGCATGTTTACACAGATAGCGGTGTAGATCTTTCCATGTTCATACAGATAGCGGTGTAGATATTCCCATGTTCATCCAGATGGCTGTGTAGATATATCCATGTTTATAGAGATGGCGGTGAAGATATTTCCATGTTCAACAGATAGCGGTGTAGTTATTTCCCTTTGTAAAGAGATAGCTGTGTAGATATTTCCATGTATATGCAGATAGCTGTGTAGATATTTCCATGTTCATGCAGATAGCGGTATAGATATTTCCATGTTAAAACAGATAGCGGTGTAGATATTTCCATGTTCATAGAGATACCGGTGTAGATATTTCCATGTTCATACAGATAGAGGGGTTATTTCCATGTTCTTACAGATAGCGGTGCTGATATTTCCATGTTTATACAGGTAGCGGTGTAGATATTTCCATGTTTATACAGATAGCAGTGTAGATATTTCCATGTTTATACAGATAGCGGTGTAGATATTTCCATGTTTTTACAGATAGCGGTGTAGATATCTCCATCTTAATACAGATGGCGGAGTAGATATTTATATGTTCATTCAGATGGCGGTGCAGATATTTCCATGTTCATACAGATGGCGGTGTAGATATTCCCATGTTCATACAGATAGCGGTGTAGTTATTTCCATGTGTAAAGAGATAGCTGTGTAGATATTTCCAAGTATTTGCAGATGTCTGTGTAGAGATTTCCATTTTCATGCTGATAGCGGTTTAGATATTTAAATGTTCAAACAGATAGCGGTGTAGATATTTCCACGTTCATACAGATAGCGGTGTAGATATTTCCAAGCTTATACAGACTGCGAAGATGTATGCATATTTACACAGATAGCGGTGTACATATTTCCATGTTCATGCAGATAGCGGTGTAGATATTTCCATGTTCATCCAGATGGCTGTAAAGATATATCCATGTTCATACAGGTGGCGGTGTAGATATTTCCATGTTCATACAGATAGTGGTGTAGGTATTTCCATGTTCATACAGATAGCGGTGTAGATATTTCCATGTTCATAGAGAGAGCGGTGTAGATATTTCCATATTCATACAGATAGCGGTGCTGATATTTCCAGGTTTATACAGGTAGCGGTGTAGATATTTCCATGTTCATGCAGATAGCGGTGTAGATATTTCCATGTTCATCCAGATGGCTGTGTAGATATATCCATGTTCATACAGATGGCGGTGAAGATATTTCCATGGTCATAGAGATAGAGGGTCTGATATTTCCATGTTCATTCAGATAGCGGTGCTGATATTTCCATGTTTATGCAGGTAGCGATGTAGATATTTCCATGTTTATACAGGTAGCGGTGTAGATATTTCCATGTTTATACAGGTAGCGGTGTAGATATTTCCATGTTTATACAGACAGTGGTGTAGATATTTCTATCTTAATACAGATGGCCGTGTGGTTATTTATATGTACATACAGATGGCGGTGCAGATATTCCCATGTTCATACAGATGGCGGCGTAGATATTTCCATGTTCATACAGATAGCGGTGTAGTTATTTCCATGTGTAAAGAGATAGATGTGTAGGTATTTCCATGTATATGCAGATAGCTCTGTAGATATTTCCATTTTCATGCAGATAGCGGTTTAGATATTTCCATGGTCAAACAGATAGCGGTGTAGATATTTCCATGTTCATACAGATAGCGGTGTAGATATTTCCATGTTTATACAGATAGCGGTGATGATGTATGCATGTTTACACAGATAGCGGTGTAGATATTTCCATGTTCATACAGATCGCGGTGTAGATATTTCCATGTTCAAACCGATAGCGGTGTAGATATTTCCATGTTCATACAGATAGAGGTGTAGATATTTCCATGTTCATACAGATAGCGGTGTAGATATTTCCTTGTTCATACAGATAGCGGTGTAGATATTTTCATGTTCATACAGATAGCGGTGCTGATACTTCCATGTTTATACAGGCAGCGGTGAAGATATTTCGATGTTTATACAGATAGCGGTTTAGATATTTCCTTCTTAATACAGATGGCGGTGTAGATATTTATATGTTCATACAGATGGCGGTGCAGATACTTCCATGTTCATACAGATGGCGGTGTAGATATTTCCATGTTTATAGATATAGCGGTGTAGTTATTTCCATGTGTAAAGAGATAGCTGTGTAGATATTTCCATGTATATGCAGATAGCTGTGTAGATATTTCCACTTTCATGCAGATAGCGGTGTAGATATTTACATGTTGAAACAGATAGCGGTGTAGATATTTCCATGTTCATCCAGTTGTCTGTGTAGATATATCCATGTTCACAGAGATAGAGGTGTAGATATTTCCATGTTCATACAGGTAGTGGTGTAGATATTTCCATGTTCATACAGATAGCGGTGTAGATATTTCCATGTTCATACAGATAGCGGTGTAGAGATTTCCATGTTCATAGAGATAGCGGTGTAGGTATTTCCATGTTCATACAGATAGCGGTGCTGATATTTAAGTGTTTATACAGATAGCGGTGTAGATATTTCCAAGTTTATACAGATAGCGGTGTAGATATCTCCATCTTATTATAGATGGCGGTGTAGATATTTATATGTTCATACAGATGGCGGTGCAGATATTTCCATGTTCATACAGATGGTGGAGTAGATATTTCCATGTTCATACAGATAGCGGTGTAGATATTTCCATGTTCATACAGATAGTGGTGTAGATATTTCCATGTTTATACAGGTAGCGGTGTAGATATTTCCAAGTTTATACAGATAGCGGTGTAGATATCTCCATCTTATTATAGATGGCGGTGTAGATATTTATATGTTCATACAGATGGCGGTACAGATATTTCCATGTTCATACAGATGGTGGAGTAGATATTTCCATGTTCATACAGATAGCGGTGTAGATATTTCCTTGTTCATACAGATAACGGTGCTGATATTTCCATGTTTATACAGGTAGGGGTGTAGATATTTCCATGTTTATACAGATAGCAGTGTAGATATTTCCATGTTTATACATATAGCGGTGTAGATATTTCCAAGTTTATACAGATAGCGGTGTAGATATCTCCATCTTAATATAGATGGGGGTGTAGATATTTATATCTTCATACAGATGGCGGTGCAGATATTTATATGTTCATACAGATGGCGGTGTAGATATTTGCATGTTTATAGAGATAGCGCTGTAGTTATTTCCATGTGTAAAGAGATAGCTTTGTAGATATTTCCATGTATATGCAGATTGCTGTGTAGATAGTTCCATTTTCATGCAGATAGCGGTGTAGATATTTCCATGTTCATGCAGATAGCAGTGTAGATATTTCCATGTTTATACAGATAGCGGTGAAGATGTATGCATGTTTACACAGATAGAGGTGTATATATTTCCATGTTCATACAGATAGCGGTGTAGATATTTCCATGCTCTTCCAGATGGCTGTGTAGATATATCCATGTTCATACAGATGGCGGTGAAGATATTTCCATGTTCATACAGATAGCGGTGTAGTTATTTCCATGTGTAAAGAGATAGCTGTGTAGATATTTCCATGTATATGCAGATAGCTTTGTAGATATTTCCATTTTCATGCAGATAGCGGTTTAGATATTTCCATGTTCAAACAGATAGCGGTGTAGATATTTCCATGTTCATAGAGATTGCGGTGCAGATATTTCCATGTCCATACAGATAGCGGTGTAGATATTTCCATGTTCATCCAGATGGCTGTGTAGATATATCCATGTTCATGCAGATAGCAGTGTAGATATTTCCATGTTTATACAGATAGCGGTGAAGATGTATGCATGTTTACAAAGATAGCATTGTAGATATTTCCATGTTCATTCAGATTGCGGTGTAGATATTTCCATGCTCATCCAGATGGCTGTGTAGATGTATCCATGTTCATACAGATGGCGGTGAAGATATTTCCATGTTCATACAGATAGCGGTGTAGTTATTTCCATGTGTAAAGAGATAGCTGTGTAGATATTTCCATGTATATGCAGATAGCTGTGTAGATATTTCCATTTTCATGCAGATAGCGGTTTAGATATTTCCATGTTCAAACAGATAGCGGAATAGATATTTCCATGTTCATAGAGATAGCGGTGTAGATATTTCCATGTTCATACTGATAGCGGTGTAGATATTTCCATGTTTATACAGATAGCGGTGTAGATATTTCCATGTTTATACAGATAGCGGTGTAGATATTTCCATGTTCATACAGATAGCGGTGCAGATATTTCCATGTTTTTACAGGTAGCGGTGTAGATATTTCCATGTTTATACAGAAAGCGGTGTAGATATTTCCATGTTTATACAGATAGCGGTGTAGATATTTCCATGTTTATACAGATAGCGATGTAGATATCTCCATCTTAATACAGATGGCGGTGTAGATATTTATATGTTCATACAGATGGCCGTGCAGATATTTCCATGTTCATACAGATAGTGGTGTAGTTATTTCCATGTGTAAAGATATAGCTGTGTAGATACTTCCATGTATATGCAGATAGTTGTGTAGATACTTCCATTTTCATGCAGATAGCAGTTTAGATATTTCCATGTTCAAACAGATAGCGGTGTAGATATTTCCATGTTCATACAGATAGCGGTGTAGATATTTCCATGTTTATACAGATAGCGGTGAAGATGTATGCATGTTTACACAGATAGCGGTGTAGATATTTCCGTGTTCATACAGATAGCGGTGTAGATATTTCCATGTTCATACAGATAGCGTTGTAGATATTTCCATGCTAATACAGATAGCGGTGAAGATGTATGCATGTTTACACAGATTGCGGTGTAGATATTTCCATGTTCATACAGATAGCGGTGTAGATATTTCCATGTTCATACAGATAGTGGTGTAGATATTTCCATCTTAATATAGACGGGGGTGTAGATATTTATATCTTCATACAGATGGCGGTGCAGATATTTATATGTTCATACAGATGGCGGTGTAGATATTTCCATGTTTATACAGATAGCGGTGTAGCTATTTCCATGTTCATACAGATAGCGGTGTAGATATTTCCATGTTCATCCAGATGGCTGTGTAGATATATCCATGTTCATACAGATGGCGGTGAAGATATTTCCATGTTCATAGAGATAGCGGTGTAGATATTTCCATGTTCATACAGATAGCGGTGTAGATATTTCCATGTTCATACAGATAGAGGGGCTGAGATTTCCATGTTCATACAGATAGCGGTGCTGATATTTCCATGTTTCTACAGGTAGCGGGGTAGATATTTCCATGTTTATACAGATAGCGGAGTAGATATTTCCATGTTTATACAGATAGCGGTGTAGATATTTCCATGTTTATACAGATAACGGTGTAGATATCTCCATCTTAATACAGATGGCCATGTAGATATTTATATGTTCATACAGATGTCGTTGCAGATATTTCCATGTTCATACAGATGGCGGTGTAGATATTTCCATGTTCATACAGATAGCGGTGTAGATATTTCCATGTGTAAAGAGATAGCTGTGTAGATATTTCCATGTATATGGAGATAGCTCTGTAGATATTTCCATTTTCATGCAGATAGCGGTGTAGATATTTCCATGTTCAAACAGATAGCGGTGTAGATATTTCCATGTTCATACAGATAGCGGTGTAGATATTTCCATGTTTATACAGAGTGCGGTGAAGATGTATGCATATTTACACAGATAGCGGTGTAGATATTTCCATGTTCATACAGATAGCGTTGTAGATATTTCCATGTTCATCCAGATGGCTGTGTAGATATATCCATGTTCATACAGATAGCGGTGTAGATATTTCCATGTTCATACAGGTAGTGGTGTAGATATTTCCATGTTCATACAGATAGCGGTGTAGCCATTTCCATGTTCATACAGATAGCGGTTTAGATATTTCCATGTTCATACAGATAGCGGTGTAGATATTTCCATGTTCATACAGATAACGGTGCTGATATTTCCATGTTTATACAGGTAGCGGTGTAGATATTTCCATGTTTATACAGATAGCGGTGTAGATATTTCCATGTTTATACATATAGCGTTGTAGATATTTCCAAGTTTATGCAGATAGCGGTGTAGATATCTCCATCTTAATATACATGGGGGTGTAGATATTTATATCTTCATACAGATGGCGGTGCAGATATTTCCATGTTCATACAGATGGCGGTGTAGATATTTGCATGTTTATAGAGATAGCGCTGTAGTTATTTCCATGTGTAAAGAGATAGCTTTGTAGATATTTCCATATAAATGCAGATCGCTGTGTAGATATTTCCATTTTCATGCAGATAGCGGTGTAGATATTTCCATGTTCAGATAGCGGTTTAGATATTTCCTTGTTCATGCAGATAGCAGTGTAGGTATTTCCATGTTTATACAGATAGCTGTGAAGATGTATGCATGTTCATACAGATAGCGGTGTAGATATTTCCATGTTCATACAGATAGTGGTGTAGATATTTCCATCTTAATATAGACGGGGGTGTAGATATTTATATCTTCATACAGATGGCGGTGCAGATATTTATATGTTCATACAGATGGCGGTGTAGATATTTCCATGTTTATACAGATAGCGGTGTAGCTATTTCCATGTTCATACAGATAGCGGTGTAGATATTTCCATGTTCATCCAGATGGCTGTGTAGATATATCCATGTTCATACAGATGGCGGTGAAGATATTTCCATGTTCATAGAGATAGCGGTGTAGATATTTCCATGTTCATACAGATAGCGGTGTAGATATTTCCATGTTCATACAGATAGAGGGGCTGAGATTTCCATGTTCATACAGATAGCGGTGCTGATATTTCCATGTTTCTACAGGTAGCGGGGTAGATATTTCCATGTTTATACAGATAGCGGAGTAGATATTTCCATGTTTATACAGATAGCGGTGTAGATATTTCCATGTTTATACAGATAACGGTGTAGATATCTCCATCTTAATACAGATGGCCATGTAGATATTTATATGTTCATACAGATGTCGTTGCAGATATTTCCATGTTCATACAGATGGCGGTGTAGATATTTCCATGTTCATACAGATAGCGGTGTAGATATTTCCATGTGTAAAGAGATAGCTGTGTAGATATTTCCATGTATATGGAGATAGCTCTGTAGATATTTCCATTTTCATGCAGATAGCGGTGTAGATATTTCCATGTTCAAACAGATAGCGGTGTAGATATTTCCATGTTCATACAGATAGCGGTGTAGATATTTCCATGTTTATACAGAGTGCGGTGAAGATGTATGCATATTTACACAGATAGCGGTGTAGATATTTCCATGTTCATACAGATAGCGTTGTAGATATTTCCATGTTCATCCAGATGGCTGTGTAGATATATCCATGTTCATACAGATAGCGGTGTAGATATTTCCATGTTCATACAGGTAGTGGTGTAGATATTTCCATGTTCATACAGATAGCGGTGTAGCCATTTCCATGTTCATACAGATAGCGGTTTAGATATTTCCATGTTCATACAGATAGCGGTGTAGATATTTCCATGTTCATACAGATAACGGTGCTGATATTTCCATGTTTATACAGGTAGCGGTGTAGATATTTCCATGTTTATACAGATAGCGGTGTAGATATTTCCATGTTTATACATATAGCGTTGTAGATATTTCCAAGTTTATGCAGATAGCGGTGTAGATATCTCCATCTTAATATACATGGGGGTGTAGATATTTATATCTTCATACAGATGGCGGTGCAGATATTTCCATGTTCATACAGATGGCGGTGTAGATATTTGCATGTTTATAGAGATAGCGCTGTAGTTATTTCCATGTGTAAAGAGATAGCTTTGTAGATATTTCCATATAAATGCAGATCGCTGTGTAGATATTTCCATTTTCATGCAGATAGCGGTGTAGATATTTCCATGTTCAGATAGCGGTTTAGATATTTCCTTGTTCATGCAGATAGCAGTGTAGGTATTTCCATGTTTATACAGATAGCTGTGAAGATGTATGCATGTTTACACAGATAGCGGTGTAGATATTTCCATGTTCATACAGAAAGCGGTGTAGATATTTCCATGCTCATCCAGATGGCTGTGTAGATATATCCATGTTCATACAGATGGCGGTGAAGGTATTTCCACGTTCTTAGAGATTGCGGTGTAGTTATTTCCATGTGTAAAGAGATATCTGTGTAGATATTTCCATGTATATGCAGATAGCTGTGTAGATATTTCCATTTTCATGCAGATAGAGGTTTAGATATTTCCATGTTCAAACAGATAGCGGTGTAGATATTTCCATGTTCATAGAGATAGCGGTGTAGATATTTCCATGTTCATACAGATAGCGGTGTAGATATTTCCAGGTTCATACAGATGGCTGTGTAGATATATCCATGTTCATACTGATGGCGGTGAAGATATTTCCATGTTCATACAGATAGCGGTGTAGATATTTCCATGTTCATACAGATAGCGGTGTAGATATTTCCATGTTCATACTGATAGTGGTGCTGATATTTCCATGTTTATACAGATAGCGGTGTAGATATTTCCATGTTTATACATATAGCGGTGTAGATATCTACTTCTTAATACACATGGCGGAGTTGATATTTATATGTACATACAGATGGCGGTGCAGATATTTCCATTTGCATACAGATAGCGGTGTAGCTACTTCCATGTTCATACCGATAGCGGCGTAGATATTTCCATGTTCATCCAGATGGCTGTGTAGACATATCCATGTTCATACAGATGGCGGTGAAGATATTTCCATGTTAATACACATAGCGGTGTAGATATTTCCTTGTTCAAACAGAGTGTGGTGTAGATATTTCCATATTCATACAGATAGAGGGGCTGATATTTCCATGTTGATACAGATAGCGGTGCTGATATTTCCATGTTTTTACAGGTAGCGGAGTAGATATTTCCATGTTTATACAGATAGCGGTGTAGGTATTTCCATGTTTATACAGATTGCGGTGAAGATGTATGCATATTTACACAGATAGCGGTGTAGATATTTCCATGTTCATACAGATAGCGGTGTAGATATTTCCATGTTCATCCTGATGGCTGTGTAGATATATCCATGTTAATACAGATAGCTGTGTAGATATTTCCATGTTCATACAGGTAGTGGTGTAGATATTTCCATGTTCATACAGATAGCGGTGTAGCTATTTCCATGTTCATACAGATAGCGGTGTAGATAATTCCATCTTCATAGAGATAGCGGTGTAGGTACTTCCATGTTCATACAGATAACGGTGCTGATATTTCCATGTTTATACAGGTAGCGGTGTAGATATTTCCATGTTTATACAGATAGCGGTGTAGATATTTCCATGTTTATACATATAGCAGTGTAGATATTTCCAAGTTTATGCAGATAGCGGTGTAGATATCTCCATCTTAATATAGATGGGGGTGTAGGTATTTATATCTTCATACAGATGGCGGTGTAGATATTTGCATGTTTATAGAGATAGCGCTGTAGTTATTTCCATTTGTAAAGAGATAGCTTTGTAGATATTTCCATGTATATGCAGATCGCTGTGTAGATATTTAAATTTTCATGCAGATAGCGGTGTAGATATATCCATGTTCAAACAGATAGCGGTGTAGATATTTCCATGTTCATGCAGATAGCAGTGTAGATATTTCCATGTTTATACAGATAGTGGTGAAGATGTATGCATGTTTACACAGATAGCGGTGTAGATATTTCCATGTTCATACAGATAGCGGTGTAGATATTTCCATGCTCATCCAGATGTCTGTGTAGATGTATCCATGTTCATACAGATGGCGGTGTAGATATTTGCATGTTTATAGAGATGGCACTGTAGTTATTTCCATGTGTAAAGAGATAGCTTTGTAGATATTTCCATGTATATGCAGATCGCTGTGTAGATATTTAAATTTTCATGCAGATAGCGGTGTAGATATTTCCATGTTCAAACAGATAGCGGTGTAGATATTTCCATGTTCATACAGATAGAGGGGCTGATATTTCCATGTTCATACAGATAGCGGTGCTGATATTTCCATGTTTCTACAGGTAGCGGGGTAGATATTTCCATGTTTATACAGATAGCGGTGTAGATATTTCCATGTTTATACAGATAGCGGTGTAGATATTTCCATGTTTATACAGAGAACGGTGTAGATATCTCCATCTTAATACAGATGGCCATGTAAATATTTATATGTTCATACAGATGTCGTTGCAGATATTTCCATGTTCATACAGATGGCGGTGTAGATATTTCCATGTTCATACAGATAGCGGTGTAGATATTTCCATGTGTAAAGAGATAGCTGTGTATATATTTCCATGTATATGGAGATAGCTCTGTAGATATTTCCATTTTCATGCAGATAGCGGTGTAGATATTTCCATGTTCAAACAGATAGCGGTGTAGATATTTCCATGTTCATACAGATAGCGGTGTAGATATTTCCATGTTCATACAGAGTGTGGTGAAGATGTATGCATATTTACACAGATAGCGGTGTAGATATTTCCATGTTCATACAGATAGCGTTGTAGATATTTCCATGTTCATCCAGATGGCTGTGTAGATATATCCATGTTCATACAGATAGCGGTGTAGATATTTCCATCTTCATAGAGGTAGCGGTGTAGGTACTTCCATGTTCATACAGATAACGGTGCTGATATATCCATGTTTATACAGGTAGCAGTGTAGATATTTCCATGTTTATACAGATAGCGGTGTAGATATTTCCATGTTTATACATATAGCAGTGTAGATATTTCCAAGTTTATGCAGATAGCGGTGTAGATATCTCCATCTTAATATAGATGGGGGTGTAGCTATTTATATCTTCATACAGATGGCGGTGCAGATATTTCCATGTTCATACAGATGGCGGTGTAGATATTTGCATGTTTATAGAGATAGTTCTGTAGTTATTTCCAATTGTAAAGAGATAGCTTTGTAGATATTTCCATGTATATGCAGATCGCTGTGTAGATATTTAAATTTTCATGCAGATAGCGGTGTAGATATATCCATGTTCAAACAGATAGCGGTGTAGATATTTCCATGTTCATGCAGATAGCAGTGTAGATATTTCCATGTTTATACAGATAGTGGTGAAGATGTATGCATGTTTACACAGATAGCGGTGTAGATATTTCCATGTTCATACAGATAGCGGTGTAGATATTTCCATGCTCATCCAGATGTCTGTGTAGATGTATCCATGTTCATACAGATGGCGGTGTAGATATTTGCATGTTATTGAGATAACACTGTAGTTATTTCCATGTGTAAAGAGATAGCTTTGTAGATATTTCCATGTATATGCATATCGCTGTGTAGATATTTAAATTTTCATGCAGATAGCGGTGTAGATATTTCCATGTTCAAACAGATAGCGGTGTAGATATTTCCATGTTCATGCAGATAGCAGTGTAGATATTTCCATGTTTATACAGATAGCGGTGAAGATGTATGCATGTTTACACAGATAGCGGTGTAGATATTTCCATGTTGATACAGATAGCGGTGTAGATATTTCCTTGTTTATTCAGATAGCGGTGAATATGTATGCATGTTTACACAGATAGTGGTGTAGATATTTCCATCTTCATACAGATAGCGGTGTATATATTTCCATGTTCATACAGATAGCGGTGTAGATATTTCCTTGTTTATACAGATAGCGGTGAAGATGTATGCATGTTTACACAGATAGAGGTGTAGATATTTCCATGTTCATACAGATAGCGGTGTAGATATTTCCATGTTCATACAGATAGCGGTGTAGATATTTCCATGTTTATACAGATAGCGGTGAAGATGTATGCATGTTCATACAGATAGCGGTGTAGATATTTCCATGTTCATACAGATAGCGGTGTAGATATTTCCATGTTCATACAGATAGCGGTGAAGATATTTCCATGTTCATACTGATAGCGGTGCTGATATTTCCATGTTTATACAGATAGCGGTGTAGATATTTCCCTGTTTAAACAGATAGCGGTGTAGATATTTCCATGTTTATACAGATAGCGGTGTAGCTATTTCCATGTTCATACAGATAGCGGTGTATGTATTTCCATGTTCATACAGATAGCGGTGTAGATAATTCCATGTTCATACAGATAGCGGTGTATGTATTTCCATGTTCATACAGATAGTGGTGTAGATATTTCCATGTTTATACAGATAGCGGTGTCGATATTTCCATGTTCATACAGATGGCAGCGTAAATATTTCCATGTTCATACAGATAGCTGTGTAGTTATTTCCATGTGTAAAGAGATTGCTGTGTAGATATTTCCATGTTTATGCAGATAGCTGTGTTGATATTTCCATTTTCATGCAGATAGCGTTGTAGATATTTCCATGTTCAAACAGATAGCGGTGAAGATATATCCATGTTCATACAGATAGCGGTGTAGATATTTCCATGTTCATTCAGATAGTGGTGTAGATATTTCCATCTTCATAGAGATAGCGGTGTAGATATTTCCATGTTCATACAGATAGCGGTGCTGATATTTCCATGTTTATACAGGTAGCGGTGTAGATATTTCCATGTTTATATAGATAGCGGTGAAGATGTATGCATGTTTACACAGATAGCGGAGTAGATATCTCCAGGTTCATACAGATCGCGGTGTAGATATTTCCATGTTCATCCAGATGGCTGTGTAGACATATCCATGTTCATGCAGATGGCGGTGAAGATATTTCCATGTTCATACAGATGTTCGTGCAGATATTTCCATGTTCATACAGATGGCGGTGTAGATATTTCCATGTTCATACAGATAGCGGTGTAGTTATTTCCATGTTTAAAGAGATAGCTGTGTAGATATTTCCATGTATATGCAGATAGCTGTGTAGATATTTCCATTTTCATGCAGATAGAGGTTTAGATATTTCCATGGTCAAACAGATAGCGGTGTAGATATTTCCATGTTCATACAGATAGCGGTGTAGATATATCCATGTTTATACAGATAGCAGTGAAGATGTATGCATGTTTACACAGATAGCGGTGTAGATATTTCCATGTTCATACAGATAGCGGTGTAGATATTTCCATGTTCATCCAGATGGCTGTGTAGATATATCCATGTTCATACAGATAGCGGTGTACATATTTCCATGTTCATACAGATAGTGCTGTAGATATTTCCATGTTCATACAGATAGCGGTGCAGCTATTTCCATGTTCATACAGATAGCGGTGTAGATATTTCCATGTTCGTACAGATAGCGGTGTAGATATTTCCACGTTTATACAGGTAGCGGTGTAGATATCTCCATCTTAATAGAGATGGCGGTGTAGATATTTATAAGTTCATACAGATGGCGGTGCAGATATTTCCATGTTCATACAGATGGCTGTGTAGATATTTTCATGTTTATAGAGATAGTGGTGTAGTTATTTCCATGTGTAAAGAGATAGCTTTGTAGATATTTCCATGTATATGCAGATAGCTGTGTAGATATTTACATTTTCATGCAGATAGCGGTGCAGATATTTCCATGTTCATTCAGATAGCGGTGTAGATATTTCCATGTTTATACAGATAGCGGGGAAGATGTATGCATGTTTACACTGATAGCGGTGTAGATATTTCCATGTTCATACAGATGGCGGTGTCGTTATTTCCATGTTTTTACAGATAGCAGTGTAGATATTTCCATCTTTATACACATAACGGTGTAGATATTTCGATGTTTATACAGATGGCTGTGTAGATATTTCCATACCCATACAGATGGCGGTGTAGATATTTCCATGTTTATAGATATAGCGGTGTAGGTATTTCCATGTTTACACAGACAGCGGTGTAGATATTTCCATGTTTACCCAGATAGCGGTGTAGATATTTCCATGTTTATAGAGATAGCGGTGTAGATATTTCCATGTTTATAGAGATATCAGTGTAGATATTTCCAGGTTTATACAGAGAGTAGTGTAGATATTTCCATGTTTATATAGATGGCTGTGTGGATATTTCCATGTTTATAGAGATAGCAGTGTAGATATCTCCATGTTTACACAGATAGCGGTGTAGATATTTCCATGTTTACACAGATAGCGGTGTAGACATTTCCATGTTCATACAGATTGCGGTGTAGATAATTCCATGTGTATACAGATAACGGTGTAGATATTTACATATTCCTACAGAGGGCTGTGTAGATATTTCCATGTTTGTACAGATAGCGGTGTAGATATTTCCATGTTTACACAGATAGTGGTGTAGATATTTCCATGTTTACACAGATAGCGGTGTAGATATTTCCATGTTTATACAGATAGCGGTGTAGATATTTCCATGTCTATACAGATAGCGGTGTGGATATTTCCATGTTTATACAGATAGCGGTGTAGATATTTCCATGGTTATAGAGATAGCGGTGTAGATATTTCCATGTTTATACAGATAGCAGTGTAGATAATTCCATGTGTACACAGATAACGGTGTAGATATTTACATATTCCTACAAGTGGCTGTGTAGATATTTCCATGTTTATACAGATAGCAGTGTAGATATTTCCATGTTTACGGAGATAGCGGTGTAGATATTTCCATGTTCCTACAATTGGTGGTGTAGATATTTCCATGTTTACTCAGATAGCGGTGTAGACATTTCCATGTTTTCACAGATAGCGGTGTAGACATTTCCATGTTTACACAGATAGCCGTGTAGATGTTTCCATGTTTATACAGATAGTGGTGTTGATATTTCCATGTTAATAGAGTTGGCGGTGTAGATATTTCCATGTTTATATAGTTGGCAGCGGAGATATTTCCATGTTCATACTGATGGCGGTGAAGATATTTCCATGTTTATACACATAACGGTGTAGATATTTCCAAGTTTTAAGAGATAGCGGTGTAGATATTTCCATGTGTATACAGATAGCGGTGTAGATATTTACATGTGTATAGAGATAATGGTGTAGATATTTACATGTTCCTACAGATGGCTGTGTAGGTATTTCCATGTTTATACAAATAGCGGTGTAGATATTCCCATGATTATAGAGATAGCGGTGTAAGTATTTCCATGTTCCTACAGTTGGTGGTGTAGATATTTCCATGTTTACACAGATAGTGCTTTAGATATTTCCAAGTTTATGCAGATAGCGGTGTAGATATTTCCAAATTTATGCAGATAGCGGTGTAGGTATTTCCATGTTTAAACAGAAAGCTGTGCAGATATTTCCATGTTCCTACACAAGGCGCTGTAGATATTTCCATGTTTATAGAGTTGGCGGTTTGGACATTTCCATGTTCATACAGATGGCGGTGTAGATATTTCCATGTTTATAGAGATATCGGTGTAGATATTTCCATGTTTATACAGATAGCGGTGTAGATGTATCCATGTTCATACAGATTGCGGTGTAGATAATTCCATGTTCAAACAGATGGCGTTGAAGGTATTTCCATGTTTATAGAGATATCGGTGTAGATATTTCCATGTTTACACAGGTAGCGGTGTAGATATTTCCATGTTTATAGAGATAGTGGTGTAGGTATTTCCATGCTTATAGAGATATCGGTGTAGATATTTCCATGTTTATACAGATAGCGGAGTAGATATTTCCATGTTTACACAGATAGCAGTGTAGAAGTTTCCATGTTTACACAGAAAGCGTTGTAGATATTTCCATGTTTATAGAGATATCGGTGTAGATATTTCCATGTTTATACAGATAGCAGTGTAGATATTTTCATGCTCTTACACATTTCGGTGTAGATATTTCCATGGTTATATACATAACGGTGTATATATTTCCATGTTTACAGAGATAGAGGTGTATATTTTTCCATGTTTACAAAGATAGCAGTGTAGATATTTCCATGTTTACACAGATGGCGAAGTAAATATTTAAATGTTTATACAGATAGCGGTTTAGATATTTCCATGTTTATAGAGTTGGCAGGAAAGATATTTCCATGTTCATACAGAGTGTGGTGTAGATATTTCCATATTCATACAGATAGAGGGGCTGATATTTCCATGTTCATACAGATAGCAGTGCTGATATTTCCATGTTTTTACAGGTAGCGGTGTAGATATTTCCATGTTTATACAGATAGCGGTGTAGATATTTCCATGTTTATACAGATAGCGGTGTAGATATCTCCATCTTAATACAGATGGCGGTGTAGATATTTATATGTTCATACAGATGGCCGTGCAGATATTTCCATGTTCATACAGATAGCGGTGTAGTTATTTCCATGTGTAAAGATATAGCTGTGTAGATACTTCCATGTATATGCAGATAGTTGTGTAGATATTTCCATTTTCATGCAGATAGCGGTTTAGATATTTCCATGTTCAAACAGATAGCAGTGTAGATATTTCCATGTTCATACAGATAGCGGTGTAGATATTTCCATGTTTATACAGATAGCGGTGAAGATGTATGCATGTTTACACAGATAGCGGTGTAGATATTTCCGTGTTCATACAGATAGCGGTGTATATATTTCCATGTTCATACAGATAGAGGTGTAGATATTTCCATGTTTATACAGATAGCGATGAAGATGTATGCATGTTTACACAGATAGCGGTGTAGATATTTCCATGTTCATACAGATAGCGGTGTAGATATTTCCATGATCATACAGATAGCGGTGTAGATATTTCCATGTTCATACAGGTGGTGGTGTAGACATTTCCATCCTTATGCAGATAGCAGTGTAGATATTTCCATGTTTACACTGATGGCGGTGTAGATATTTCCATCTTTATACAGATAGCGGTGTAGATATTTCCATGTTCGTACAGATAGCGGTGTAGATATTTCCATGTTCATGCAGATAGCGGTGAAGATATTTCCATGTTCAAACAGATAGCGGTGTAGATATTTCCATGTTCATGCAGATAGCAGTGTAGATATTTCCATGTTTATACAGATAGCGGTGAAGACGTATGCATGTTTACACAGATAGCCGTGTATATATTTCCATGTTCATACAGATAGCGGTGTAGATATTTCCATGCTCATCCAGATGGCTGTGTAGATATATCCATGTTCATACAGATGGCGGTGAAGATATTTCCATGTTCATACAGATAGCGGTGTAGTTATTTCCATGTGTAAAGAGATAGCTGTGCAGATATTTCCATGCATATGCAGATAGCTGTGTAGATATTTCCATTTTCATGCAGATAGCGGTTTAGATATTTCCATGTTCAAACACATAGCGGTGTAGATATTTCCATGTTCATAGAGATAGTGGTGTAGATATTTCCATGTTCATACAGATAGCGGCGTAGATATTTCCATGTGCATACAGATGGTTGTGTAGATATATCCATGTTCATACTGATGGCGGTGAAGATATTTCCATGTTCATACAGATAGCGGTGTAGATATTTCCATGTTCATACAGATAGCGGTGCAGATATTTCCATGTTCATACTGATAGCGGTGCTGATATTTCCAAGTTTATACAGATAGCGGTGTAGATATTTCCATGTTTAAACAGATAGCGGTGTAGATATTTCCATGTTTATACAGATTGCGGTGTAGCTATTTCCATGTTCATACAGATAGCAGTGTAGGTATTTCCATGTTCATACAGATAGCGGTGTAGATATTTCCATGTTCATACAGATAGTGGTGTATGTATTTCCATGTTCATACAGATAGCGGTGTAGATATTTCCATGTTCATACAGATAGCGGTGTAGATATTTCCATGATAATAGAGATAGCGGTGTTGATATTTCCATGTTCATACAGATTGTGTTGCTGATATTTCCAAGTTTATACAGATAGCGGTGAAGATATCTCCATCTTAATACAGATGGCGGTGTAGATATTTATATGTTCATACAGATGGCGGTGCAGTTATTTCAATGTTCATTCAGATGGCGGTGTAGATATTTCCATGTTTATAGAGATAGCGGTGTAGTTATTTCCATGTGTATAGAGATAGCTTTGTAGATATTTCCATGTATATGCAGATAGCTGTGTAGATATTTCTATTTTCATGCAGATAGCGTTTTAGATATTTCCATGTTCAAACAGATAGCGGTGTAGATATTTCCATGTTCATACAGACGGCGGTGTAGATATTTCCATGTTTATACAGATAGCGGTGAAGATGTATGCATGTTTACACAGATAGCGGTGTAGATATTTCCATGTTCATACAGATCACGGTGTAGATATTTCCATGTTAATCCAGATGGCTGTGTAGACATATCCATGTTCATACAGATGGCGGTGAAGATATTTCCATGTTCATACAGATATCGGTTTAGATATTTCCATGTTCATACAGATAGCGGTGTAGATATTTCCGTGTTCATACAGATGGCTGTGTATATATATCCAGGTTCATACAGATGACGTTGAAGTTATTTCCATGTTCATAGAGATAGCGATGTAGATATTTCCATGTTCATACAGATAGCGGTGTAGATATTTCCATGTTAATACCGATAGCGGTGCTGATATTTCCATGTTTATACAGGTAGCGGTGTAGATATTTCCATGTTTATACAGATAGCGGTGTAGCTATTTCCATGTTCATACAGATAGCGGTGTGGATATTTCCATGTTCATCCAGATGGCTGTGTAGATATATCCATGTTCATACAGATGGCGGTGAAGATTTTTCCATGTTCATACAGATAGCGGTGTAGATATTTCCATGTTCATACAGATAGCGGTGTAGATATTTCCATGTTCATACAGATAGAGGGGCTGATATTTACATGTTCATACATATAGCGGTGCTGATATTTCCATGTTTCTACAGGTAGCGGGGTAGATATTTCCATGTTTATACAGATAGCGGTGTAGGTATTTCCATGTTTATACATATAGCCGTGTAGATATTTCCATGTTTATACAGATAACGGTGTAGATATCTCCATCTTAATACAGATGGCCGTGTAAATATTTATATGTTCATACAGATGTCGTTGCAGATATTTCCATGTTCATACAGATGGCGGTGTAGATATTTCCATGTTCATACAGATAGCGGTGTAGATATTTCCATGCTCATCCAGATGGCTGTGTAGATATATCCATGTTCATACAGATGGCGGTGAAGATATTTCCATGTTCATACAGATAGCGGTGTAGTTATTTCCATGTGTAAAGAGATAGCTGTGTAGATATTTCCATGTATATGCAGATAGCTGTGTAGATATTTCCATTTTCATGCAGATAGCGGTTTAGATATTTCCATGTTCAAACAGATAGCGGTGTAGATATTTCCGTGTTCATACAGATGGCTGTGTATATATATCCAGGTTCATACAGATGACGTTGAAGTTATTTCCATGTTCATAGAGATAGCGGTGTAGATATTTCCATGTTCATACAGATAGCGGTGTAGATATTTCCATGTTCATACCGATAGCGGTGCTGATATTTCCATGTTTATACAGGTAGCGGAGTAGATATTTCCATGTTTATACAGATAGCGGTGTAGCTATTTCCATGTTCATACAGATAGCGGTGTAGATATTTCCCTGTACATCCAGATGGCTGTGTAGATATATCCATGTTCATACAGATGGCGGTGAAGATATTTCCATGTTCATACAGATAGCGGTGTAGATATTTCCATGTTCATACAGATAGCGGTGTAGATATTTCCCTGTACATCCAGATGGCTGTGTAGATATATCCAGGTTCATACAGATGACGTTGAAGTTATTTCCATGTTCATAGAGATAGCGGTGTAGATATTTCCATGTTCACACACATAGAGGGGCTGATATTTCCATGTTCATACAGATAGCGGTGCTGATATTTCCATGTTTTTACAGGTAGCGGTGTAGATATTTCCATGTTTTTACAGATAACTGTGTAGATATTTCCATGTTTATACAGATAGCTTTGTAGATATTTCCATGTTTATACAGATAGCGGTGTAGATATCTCCATCTTAATACAGATGGTGGTGTAGATATTTATATGTTCATACAGATGGCTGTGCAGATATTTCCATGTTCATACAGATAGCGGTGTAGTTATTTCCATGTGTAAAGAGATAGCTGTGTAGATATTTCCACGTATATGCAGACAGTTCTGTAGATATTTCCAAGTTCATACAGATAGCGGTGTAGATATTACCATGTTCATACAGATAGCGGTGCTGATATTTCCATGTTTATACAGGCAGCGGTGTAGATATTTCCATGTTTATACAGATAGCGGTTTAGATATTTCCTTCTTAATTCAAATGGCGGTGTATATATTTATATGTTCATACAGATGGCGGTGCAGATACTTCCATGTTCATACAGATGGCGGTGTAGATATTTCCATGTTTAGAGATATAGCGGTGTAGTTATTTCCATGTGTAAAGAGATAGCTGTGTAGATATTTCCATGTATATGCAGATAGCTGTGTAGATATTTCCACTTTCATGCAGATAGTGGTGTAGATATTTACATGTTCAAACAGATAGCGGTGTAGATATTTCCATGGTCATCCAGATGGCTGTTTAGATATATCCAAGTTCATAGAGATAGAGGTGTAGATATTTCCATGTTCATACAGGTAGTGGTGTAGATATTTCCATGTTCATACAGATAGCGGTGTAGCTATTTCCATGTTCATACAGATAGCGGTGTAGATATTTCCATGTTCATAGAGATAGCGGTGTAGATACTTCCATGTTCATACAGATAGCGGTGCTGATATTTAAATGTTTATACAGGTAGCGGTGTAGAGATTTCCATGTTCATACAGATAGCGGTGTAGATATTTCCATGTTTATACATATAGCGGTGTAGATATTTCCAAGTTTATACAGATAGCGGTGTAGACACCTCCATCTTAATATAGATGGCGGTGTAGATATTTATATGTTCATACAGATGGCAGTGCAGATATTTCCATGTTCATACAGATGGTGGAGTAGATATTTCCATGTTTATAGAGATAGCGCTGTAGTTATTTCCATGTGTAAAGATATAGCTTTGTAGATATTTCCATGTATATGCAGATCGCTGTGTAGATATTTCCATTTTCATGCAGATAGCGGTGTAGATATTTCCATGTTCAAACAGATAGCGGTGTAGATATTTCCATGTTCATGCAGATAGCAGTGCAGATATTTCCATGTTTATACAGATAGCGGTGAAGATGTATGCATGTTTACACAGATAGCGGTGTAGATATTTCCATGTTCATACAGATAGCGGTGTAGATATTCCCATGTTCATCCAGATGGCTGTGTAGATATATCCATCTTCATACAGATGGCGGTGAAGATATTTCCATGTTCATACAGATAGCGGTGTAGTTATTTCCATTTGTAAAGAGATAGCTGTGTAGATATTTCCATGTATATGCAGATAGCTGTGTAGATATTTCCATTTTCCTGCAGATAGCGGTTTAGATATTTCCATGTTCAAACAGATAGCGGTGTAGATATTTCCATGTTCATTGAGATACCGGTGTAGATATATCCATGTTCATACAGATAGAGGGGTTATTTCCATGTTCTTACAGATAGCGGTGCTGATATTTCCATGTTTATACAGGTAGCGGTTTAGATACTTCCATGTTTATACAGATAGCAGTGTAGATATTTCCATGTTTATACAGATAGCGGTGTAGATATTTCCATGTTTTTACAGATAGCGGTGTAGATATCTCCATCTTAATACAGATGGCGGAGTAGATATTTATAAGTTCATACAGATGGCGGTGCAGATATTTCCATGTTCATACAGATGGCGGTGTAGATATTTCCATGTTCATACAGATAGCGGTGTAGTTATTTCCATGTGTAAAGAGATAGCGGTGTAGATATTTCCATGTATTTGCAGATAGCTGTGTAGAGATTTCCATTTTCATGCTGATAGCGGTTTAGATATTTAAATGTTCAAACAGATAGCGGTGTAGATATTTCCATGTTCATACAGATAGCGGTGTAGATATTTCCATGCTCATACAGATTGCGAAGATATATGCATATATACACAGATAGCGATGTAGATATTTCCATGTTCATGCAGATAGCGGTGTAGATATTTCCATGTGCTTACAGATAGCGGTGTAGATATTTCCATGCTGATAGAGATAGCGGTGTAGATATTTCCATGTTCATACAGATAGCGGTGCTGATATTTCCATGTTTATACAGGTAGCTGTGTAGTTATTTCCATGTTTATTCAGATAGTGGTGTAGATATTTCCATGTTTATACAGATAGCGGTGTAGATATTTCCATGTTCATACAGATAGCGGTGTAGATATTTCCATGCTCATACAGATTGCGAAGATATATGCATATATACACAGATAGCGATGTAGATATTTCCATGTTCATGCAGATAGCGGTGTAGATATTTCCATGTGCTTACAGATAGCGGTGTAGATATTTCCATGCTGATAGAAATAGCGGTGTAGATATTTCCATGTTCATACAGATAGCGGTGCTGATATTTCCATGTTTATACAGGTAGCTGTGTAGTTATTTCCATGTTTATTCAGATAGTGGTGTAGATATTTCCATGTTTATACAGATAGCGGTGTAGGTATTTCCAAGTTTATACAGATAGCGGTGAAGATATCTCCATCTTAATACAGATGGCGGTGTAGCTATTTATATGTTCATACAGATGGCGGTGCAGATATTTCCATGTTCATACAGATGGCGGTGTAGATATTTCCATGTTTATGGAGATAGCGGTGTAGTTATTTCCATGTGTAAAGAGATAGCTTTGTAGATATTTCCATGTATATGCAGATAGCTGTGTAGATATTTCTATTTTCATGCAGAGAGCGGTTTAGATATTTCCATGTCCAAACAGATAGCGATGTAGATATTTCCATGTTCATACAGATAGCGGTGTAGATATTTCCATGTTGATACAGATAGCGGTGAAGAAGTATGCATGTTTACACAGATAGCAGTGTAGATATTTCCATGTTCATACAGATAGCGGTGTAGATATTTCCATGTTCATCCAGATGGCTGTGTGGTTATATCCATGTTCATACAGATAGCGGTGTAGATATTTCCATGTTCATACAGATAGTGGTGTAGATATTTCCATCTTCATACAGATAGCGGTGTAGATGTTTCCATGTTCATACAGATAGCGGTGTAGATATTTCCATGTTCATACAGATAGCGGTGTAGATATTGCCATGTTCATACAGATAGCGGTGGTGCTATTTCCATGTTTATACAGGTAGCGGTGTAGATATTTCCATCTTCATACAGATAGCGGTGTAGCTATTTCCATGTTCATACAGATAGCGGTGTAGATATTTCCATGTTCATCCAGATGGCTGTGTAGATATATCCATGTTCATACAGATGGCTGTGAAGATATTTCCGTGTTCGTACAGATAGAGGGGCTGATATTTCCATGTTCATACAGATAGCGGTGCTGATATTTCCATGTTTATACAGGTAGCGGTGTAGATATTTCCATGTTTATACAGGTAGCGGTGTAGATATTTCCATGTTTATACAGATAGCTGTGTAGATATTTCCATGTTTATACAGACAGCGGTGTAGATATTTCTATCTTAATACAGATGGCCGTGTAGTTATTTATATGTTCATACAGATGGTGGTGCAGATATTTCCATGTTCATACAGATGGCGGGGTAGATATTTCCATGTTCATATAGATAGCGGTGTAGTTATTTCCATGTGTAAAGAGATAGATGTGTAGGTATTTCCATGTATATGCAGATAGCTCTGTAGATATTTCCATAATTTTGCAGATAGCGGTTTAGATATTTCCATGTTCAAACAGATAGCGGTGTAGATATTTCCATGTTCATAGAGATAGCGGTGTAGATATTTCCATGTTTATACAGATAGCGGTGATGATGTATGCATGTTTACACAGATAGCGGTTTAGATATTTCCATGTTCATACAGATCGCGGTTTAGATATTTCCATGTTCATCTAGATGGCTGAGTAGACATATCCATGTTCATACAGATGGCGGTGAAGGTATTTCCATGTTCATACAGATTGCGGTGTAGATATTTCCATGTTCAAACCGATAGCGGTG
Organism: Gorilla gorilla gorilla; assembly: GCF_029281585.2. Taxonomy (NCBI): domain Eukaryota; kingdom Metazoa; phylum Chordata; class Mammalia; order Primates; family Hominidae; genus Gorilla; species Gorilla gorilla. The sequence goes on from NC_073239.2 coordinate 126,724,357, forward strand.
TAGGTATTTCCATGTTCATACAGATAGCGGTGTAGATATTTCCATGTTCATACAGATAGCGGTGTAGATATTTCCATGTTCATACAGATAGCGGTGTAGATATTTTCATGTTCATACAGATAGCGGTGCTGATATTTCCATGTTTATACAGGTAGTGGTGAAGATATTTCCATGTTTATACAGATAGCGGTTTAGATATTTCCCTCTTAATACACATGGCGGTGCAGATACTTCCATGTTCATACATATGGCGGTGTAGATATTTCCATGTTTATAGACATAGCGGTGTAGTTATTTCCATGTGTAAAGAGATAGCTGTGTAGATATTTCCATGTATATGCAGATAGCTGTGTAGATATTTCCACTTTCATGCAGATAGCGGTGTAGATATTTACATGTTCAAACAGATAGCGGTGTAGATATTTCCATGTTCATCCAGACGGCTGTGTAGATATACCCATGTTCATAGAGATAGAGGTGTAGATATTTCCATGTTCATACAGGTAGTGGTGTAGATATTTCCATGTTCATACAGATAGCGGTGTAGCTATTTCAATGTTCATACAGATAGCGGTGTAGATATTTCCATGTTCATAGAGATAGCGGTGTAGGTATTTCCATGTTCATACAGATAGCGGTGCTGATATTTAAATGTTTATACAGGTAGCGGTGTAGATATTTCCAAGTTTATACAGATAGCGGTGTAGATATTTCCATGTTTATACAGATAGCGGTGTAGATATTTCCAAGTTTATACAGATAGCAGTGTAGATATCTCCATCTTAATATAGATGGTGGTGTAGATATTTATATGTTCATACAGATGGCGGTGCAGATATTTCCATGTTCATACAGATGGTGGAGTAGATATTTCCATGTTTATAGAGATAGCGCTGTAGTTATTTCCATGTGTAAATATATAGCTTTGTGGATATTTCCATGTATATGCAGATCGCTGTGTAGATATTTCCATTTTCATGCAGATAGCCGTGTAGATATTTCCATGTTCATGCAGATAGCGGTGTAGATATTTCCATGTTCATTCAGATGGCTGTGTAGATATATCCATGTTCATACAGATAGCGGTGTAGATATTTCCATGTTCATACAGATAGCGTTGTAGCTATTTCCATGTTCATACAGATAGCGGTGTAGATATTTCCATGTTCATAGAGATAGCGGTGTAGATATTTCCAAGTTCATACAGATAGCGGGGCTGATATTTCCATGTTTATACAGGTAGCGGTGTAGATATTTTCATGTTCATACAGATAGCGGTGCTGATATTTCCACGTTTATACAGGTAGTGGTGTAGATATTTCCATGTTTATACAGATAGCGGTGTAGGTATTTCCATGTTTATACAGATAGCAGTATAGATATCTCCATCTTAATACAGATGGCGGTGTAGATATTTATATGTTCATAGAGATGGCGGTGCAGATATTTCCATGTTCATAAAGATGGCGGTGTAGATATTTCCATGTTCATACAGATAACGGTGTAGTTATTTCCATGTGTAAAGAGATAGCTGTGTAGATATTTAAATGTATATGCAGATAGCAGTGTTGATATTTCGATTTTCATGCAGATAGCGGTGTAGATATTTCCATGTTCATGCAGATAGCGGTGTAGATATTTCCATGTTCATACAGATAGCGGTGTAGATATTTCCATGTTTACACAGATAGCGGTGTAGATATTTCCATGTTCATACAGATAGCGGTGTAGATATTACCATGTTCATACAGATAGCGGTGCTGATATTTCCATGTTTATACAGGCAGCGGTGTAGATATTTCCATGTTTATACAGATAGCGGTTTAGATATTTCCTTCTTAATACAGATGGCGGTGTAGATATTTATATGTTCATACAGATGGCGGTGCAGATACTTCCATGTTCATACAGATGTCGGTGTAGATATTTCCATGTTTATAGAGATAGCGGTGTAGTTATTTCCATGTGTAAAGAGATAGCTGTGTAGATATTTCCATGTATATGCAGATAGCTGTGTAGATATTTCCACTTTCATGCAGATTGCGGTGTAGATATTTACATATTCAAACAGATAGCGGTGTAGATATTTCCATGTTCATCCAGATGGCTGTTTAGATATATCCATGTTCATAGAGATAGAGGTGTAGATATTTCCATGTTCATACAGGTAGTGGTGTAGATATTTCCATGTTCATACAGATAGCGGTGTAGCTATTTCCATGTTCATACAGATAGCGGTGTAGATATTTCCAAGTTTATACAGATAGCAGTGTAGATATCTCCATCTTAATATAGATGGCGGTGTAGATATTTATTTGTTCATACAGATGGCAGTGCAGATATTTCCATGTTCATAGAGATAGTGGGGTAGATATTTCCATTTTCATACAGATAGCGGTGCTGATATTTCAATGTTTATACAGGTAGCGGTGTAGATATTTCCATGTTCCTACAGATAGCGGTGTAGATATTTCCATGTTTATACATATAGCGGTGTAGTTATTTCCAAGTTTATACAGATAGCTGTGTAGATATCTCCATCTTAATATAGATGGCGGTGTAGATATTTATATGTTCATACAGATGGCGGTGCAGATATTTCCATGTTCATACAGATGGTGGAGTAGATATTTCCATGTTTATAGAGATAGCGCTGTAGTTATTTCCATGTTTAAAGATATAGCTTTGTAGATATTTCCATGTATATGCAGATCGCTGTGTAGATATTTCCATTTTGATGCAGATAGCGGTGTAGATATTTCCATGTTCAAACAGATAGCGGTGTAGATATTTCCATGTTCATGCAGATAGCAGTGCAGCTATTTCCATGTTTATACAGATAGCGGTGAAGATGTATGCATGTTTACACAGATAGCGGTGTAGATCTTTCCATGTTCATACAGATAGCGGTGTAGATATTCCCATGTTCATCCAGATGGCTGTGTAGATATATCCATGTTTATACAGATGGCGGTGAAGATATTTCCATGTTCAACAGATAGCGGTGTAGTTATTTCCCTTTGTAAAGAGATAGCTGTGTAGATATTTCCATGTATATGCAGATAGCTGTGTAGATATTTCCATTTTCATGCAGATAGCGGTATAGATATTTCCATGTTCAAACAGATAGCGGTGTAGATATTTCCATGTTCATAGAGATACCGGTGTAGATATTTCCATGTTCATACAGATAGAGGGGTTATTTCCATGTTCTTACAGATAGCGGTGCTGATATTTCCATGTTTATACAGGTAGCGGTGTAGATATTTCCATGTTTATACAGATAGCAGTGTAGATATTTCCATGTTTATACAGATAGCGGTGTAGATATTTCCATGTTTTTACAGATAGCGGTGTAGATATCTCCATCTTAATACAGATGGCGGAGTAGATATTTATATGTTCATTCAGATGGCGGTGCAGATATTTCCATGTTCATACAGATGGCGGTGTAGATATTCCCATGTTCATACAGATAGCGGTGTAGTTATTTCCATGTGTAAAGAGATAGCTGTGTAGATATTTCCAAGTATTTGCAGATGTCTGTGTAGAGATTTCCATTTTCATGCTGATAGCGGTTTAGATATTTAAATGTTCAAACAGATAGCGGTGTAGATATTTCCACGTTCATACAGATAGCGGTGTAGATATTTCCAAGCTTATACAGACTGCGAAGATGTATGCATATTTACACAGATAGCGGTGTAGATATTTCCATGTTCATGCAGATAGCGGTGTAGATATTTCCATGTTCATCCAGATGGCTGTAAAGATATATCCATGTTCATACAGGTGGCGGTGTAGATATTTCCATGTTCATACAGATAGTGGTGTAGGTATTTCCATGTTCATACAGATAGCGGTGTAGATATTTCCATGTTCATAGAGAGAGCGGTGTAGATATTTCCATATTCATACAGATAGCGGTGCTGATATTTCCAGGTTTATACAGGTAGCGGTGTAGATATTTCCATGTTCATGCAGATAGCGGTGTAGATATTTCCATGTTCATCCAGATGGCTGTGTAGATATATCCATGTTCATACAGATGGCGGTGAAGGTATTTCCATGGTCATAGAGATAGAGGGTCTGATATTTCCATGTTCATTCAGATAGCGGTGCTGATATTTCCATGTTTATGCAGGTAGCGATGTAGATATTTCCATGTTTATACAGGTAGCGGTGTAGATATTTCCATGTTTATACAGGTAGCGGTGTAGATATTTCCATGTTTATACAGACAGTGGTGTAGATATTTCTATCTTAATACAGATGGCCGTGTGGTTATTTATATGTACATACAGATGGCTGTGCAGTTATTCCCATGTTCATACAGATGGCGGCGTAGATATTTCCATGTTCATACAGATAGCGGTGTAGTTATTTCCATGTGTAAAGAGATAGATGTGTAGGTATTTCCATGTATATGCAGATAGCTCTGTAGATATTTCCATTTTCATGCAGATAGCGGTTTAGATATTTCCATGGTCAAACAGATAGCGGTGTAGATATTTCCATGTTCATACAGATAGCGGTGTAGATATTTCCATGTTTATACAGATAGCGGTGATGATGTATGCATGTTTACACAGATAGCGGTGTAGATATTTCCATGTTCATACAGATCGCGGTGTAGATATTTCCATGTTCAAACCGATAGCGGTGTAGATATTTCCATGTTCATACAGATAGAGGTGTAGATATTTCCATGTTCATACAGATAGCGGTGTAGATATTTCCTTGTTCATACAGATAGCGGTGTAGATATTTTCATGTTCATACAGATAGCGGTGCTGATACTTCCATGTTTATACAGGCAGCGGTGAAGATATTTCGATGTTTATACAGATAGCGGTTTAGATATTTCCTTCTTAATACAGATGGCGGTGTAGATATTTATATGTTCATACAGATGGCGGTGCAGATACTTCCATGTTCATACAGATGGCGGTGTAGATATTTCCATGTTTATAGATATAGCGGTGTAGTTATTTCCATGTGTAAAGAGATAGCTGTATAGATATTTCCATGTATATGCAGATAGCTGTGTAGATATTTCCACTTTCATGCAGATAGCGGTGTAGATATTTACATGTTGAAACAGATAGCGGTGTAGATATTTCCATGTTCATCCAGTTGTCTGTGTAGATATATCCATGTTCACAGAGATAGAGGTGTAGATATTTCCATGTTCATACAGGTAGTGGTGTAGATATTTCCATGTTCATACAGATAGCGGTGTAGATATTTCCATGTTCATACAGATAGCGGTGTAGAGATTTCCATGTTCATAGAGACAGCGGTGTAGGTATTTCCATGTTCATACAGATAGCGGTGCTGATATTTAAATGTTTATACAGATAGCGGTGTAGATATTTCCAAGTTTATACAGATAGCGGTGTAGATATCTCCATCTTATTATAGATGGCGGTGTAGATATTTATATGTTCATACAGATGGCGGTACAGATATTTCCATGTTCATACAGATGGTGGAGTAGATATTTCCATGTTCATACAGATAGCGGTGTAGATATTTCCTTGTTAATACAGATAACGGTGCTGATATTTCCATGTTTATACAGGTAGGGGTGTAGATATTTCCATGTTTATACAGATAGCAGTGTAGATATTTCCATGTTTATACATATAGCGGTGTAGATATTTCCAAGTTTATACAGATAGCGGTGTAGATATCTCCATCTTAATATAGATGGGGGTGTAGATATTTATATCTTCATACAGATGGCGGTGCAGATATTTATATGTTCATACAGATGGCGGTGTAGATATTTGCATGTTTATAGAGATAGCGCTGTAGTTATTTCCATGTGTAAAGAGATAGCTTTGTAGATATTTCCATGTATATGCAGATTGCTGTGTAGATAGTTCCATTTTCATGCAGATAGCGGTGTAGATATTTCCATGTTCATGCAGATAGCAGTGTAGATATTTCCATGTTTATACAGATAGCGGTGAAGATGTATGCATGTTTACACAGATAGAGGTGTATATATTTCCATGTTCATACAGATAGCGGTGTAGATATTTCCATGCTCTTCCAGATGGCTGTGTAGATATATCCATGTTCATACAGATGGCGGTGAAGATATTTCCATGTTCATACAGATAGCGGTGTAGTTATTTCCATGTGTAAAGAGATAGCTGTGTAGATATTTCCATGTATATGCAGATAGCTTTGTAGATATTTCCATTTTCATGCAGATAGCGGTTTAGATATTTCCATGTTCAAACAGATAGCGGTGTAGATATTTCCATGTTCATAGAGATTGCGGTGCAGATATTTCCATGTCCATACAGATAGCGGTGTAGATATTTCCATGTTCATCCAGATGGCTGTGTAGATATATCCATGTTCATGCAGATAGCAGTGTAGATATTTCCATGTTTATACAGATAGCGGTGAAGATGTATGCATGTTTACAAAGATAGCATTGTAGATATTTCCATGTTCATTCAGATTGCGGTGTAGATATTTCCATGCTCATCCAGATGGCTGTGTAGATGTATCCATGTTCATACAGATGGCGGTGAAGATATTTCCATGTTCATACAGATAGCGGTGTAGTTATTTCCATGTGTAAAGAGATAGCTGTGTAGATATTTCCATGTATATGCAGATAGCTGTGTAGATATTTCCATTTTCATGCAGATAGCGGTTTAGATATTTCCATGTTCAAACAGATAGCGGAATAGATATTTCCATGTTCATAGAGATAGCGGTGTAGATATTTCCATGTTCATACTGATAGCGGTGTAGATATTTCCATGTTTATACAGATAGCGGTGTAGATATTTCCATGTTTATACAGATAGCGGTGTAGATATTTCCATGTTCATACAGATAGCGGTGCAGATATTTCCATGTTCATACTGATAGCGGTGCTGATATTTCCATGTTCATACAGATAGCGGTGTAGATATTTCCATGTTTATACAGATAGCGGTGTAGATATTTCCATGTTTATACAGATAGCGGTGTAGATATCTCCTTCTTAATACAGATGGCGGAGTAGATATTTATATGTACATACAGATGGCGGTGCAGATATTTCCATGTTCATACAGATAGCGGTGTAGCTATTTCCATGTTCATACCAATAGCGGCGTAGATATTTCCATGTTCATCCAGATGGCTGTGTAGACATATCCATGTTCATACAGATGGCGGTGAAGATAATTCCATGTTCATACAGATAGCGGTGTAGATATTTCCATGTTCATACAGAGTGTGGTGTAGATATTTCCATATTCATACAGATACAGGGGCTGATATTTCCATGTTCATACAGATAGCGGTGCTGATATTTCCATGTTTTTACATGTAGCGGTGTAGATATTTCCATGTTTATACAGAAAGCGGTGTAGATATTTCCATGTTTATACAGATAGCGGTGTAGATATTTCCATGTTTATACAGATAGCGATGTAGATATCTCCATCTTAATACAGATGGCGGTGTAGATATTTATATGTTCATACAGATGGCCGTGCAGATATTTCCATGTTCATACAGATAGTGGTGTAGTTATTTCCATGTGTAAAGATATAGCTGTGTAGATACTTCCATGTATATGCAGATAGTTGTGTAGATACTTCCATTTTCATGCAGATAGCGGTTTAGATATTTCCATGTTCAAACAGATAGCGGTGTAGATATTTCCATGTTCATACAGATAGCGGTGTAGATATTTCCATGTTTATACAGATAGCGGTGAAGATGTATGCATGTTTACACAGATAGCGGTGTAGATATTTCCGTGTTCATACAGATAGCGGTGTAGATATTTCCATGTTCATACAGATAGCGTTGTAGATATTTCCATGCTAATACAGATAGCGGTGAAGATGTATGCATGTTTACACAGATAGCGGTGTAGATATTTCCATGTTCATACAGATAGCGGTGTAGATATTTCCATGTTCATACAGATAGTGGTGCAGATATTTCCATCTTAATATAGACGGGGGTGTAGATATTTATATCTTCATACAGATGGCGGTGCAGATATTTATATGTTCATACAGATGGCGGTGTAGATATTTCCATGTTTATACAGATAGCGGTGTAGCTATTTCCATGTTCATACAGATAGCGGTGTAGATATTTCCATGTTCATCCAGATGGCTGTGTAGATATATCCATGTTCATACAGATGGCGGTGAAGATATTTCCATGTTCATACAGATGGCGGTGTAGATATTTCCATGTTCATACAGATAGCGGTGTAGATATTTCCATGTTCATACAGATAGAGGGGCTGAGATTTCCATGTTCATACAGATAGCGGTGCTGATATTTCCATGTTTCTACAGGTAGCGGGGTAGATATTTCCATGTTTATACAGATAGCGGAGTAGATATTTCCATGTTTATACAGATAGCGGTGTAGATATTTCCATGTTTATACAGATAACGGTGTAGATATCTCCATCTTAATACAGATGGCCATGTAGATATTTATATGTTCATACAGATGTCGTTGCAGATATTTCCATGTTCATACAGATGGCGGTGTAGATATTTCCATGTTCATACAGATAGCGGTGTAGATATTTCCATGTGTAAAGAGATAGCTGTGTAGATATTTCCATGTATATGGAGATAGCTCTGTAGATATTTCCATTTTCATGCAGATAGCGGTGTAGATATTTCCATGTTCAAACAGATAGCGGTGTAGATATTTCCATGTTCATACAGATAGCGGTGTAGATATTTCCATGTTTATACAGAGTGCGGTGAAGATGTATGCATATTTACACAGATAGCGGTGTAGATATTTCCATGTTCATACAGATAGCGTTGTAGATATTTCCATGTTCATCCAGATGGCTGTGTAGATATATCCATGTTCATACAGATAGCGGTGTAGATATTTCCATGTTCATACAGGTAGTGGTGTAGATATTTCCATGTTCATACAGATAGCGGTGTAGCCATTTCCATGTTCATACAGATAGCGGTTTAGATATTTCCATGTTCATACAGATAGCGGTGTAGATATTTCCATGTTCATACAGATAACGGTGCTGATATTTCCATGTTTATACAGGTAGCGGTGTAGATATTTCCATGTTTATACAGATAGCGGTGTAGATATTTCCATGTTTATACATATAGCGTTGTAGATATTTCCAAGTTTATGCAGATAGCGGTGTAGATATCTCCATCTTAATATACATGGGGGTGTAGATATTTATATCTTCATACAGATGGCGGTGCAGATATTACCATGTTCATACAGATGGCGGTGTAGATATTTGCATGTTTATAGAGATAGCGCTGTAGTTATTTCCATGTGTAAAGAGATAGCTTTGTAGATATTTCCATATACATGCAGATCGCTGTGTAGATATTTCCATTTTCATGCAGATAGCGGTGTAGATATTTCCATGTTCAGATAGCGGTGTAGATATTTCCTTGTTCATGCAGATAGCAGTGTAGGTATTTCCATGTTTATACAGATAGCTGTGAAGATGTATGCATGTTTACACAGATAGCGGTGTAGATATTTCCATGTTCATACAGAAAGCGGTGTAGATATTTCCATGCTCATCCAGATGGCTGTGTAGATATATCCATGTTCATACAGATGGCGGTGAAGGTATTTCCACGTTCTTAGAGATTGCGGTGTAGTTATTTCCATGTGTAAAGAGATATCTGTGTAGATATTTCCATGTATATGCAGATAGCTGTGTAGATATTTCCATTTTCATGCAGATAGCGGTTTAGATATTTCCATGTTCAAACAGATAGCGGTGTAGATATTTCCATGTTCATAGAGATAGCGGTGTAGATATTTCCATGTTCATACAGATAGCGGTGTAGATATTTCCAGGTTCATACAGATGGCTGTGTAGATATATCCATGTTCATACTGATGGCGGTGAAGATATTTCCATGTTCATACTGATAGCGGTGTAGATATTTCCATGTTCATACAGATAGCGGTGTAGATATTTCCATGTTCATACTGATAGTGGTGCTGATATTTCCATGTTTATACAGATAGCGGTGTAGATATTTCCATGTTTATACATATAGCGGTGTAGATATCTACTTCTTAATACACATGGCGGAGTAGATATTTATATGTACATACAGATGGCGGTGCAGATATTTCCATGTGCATACAGATAGCGGTGTAGCTATTTCCATGTTCATACCGATAGCGGCGTAGATATTTCCATGTTCATCCAGATGGCTGTGTAGACATATCCATGTTCATACAGATGGCGGTGAAGATATTTCCATGTTCATAGACATAGCGGTGTAGATATTTCCTTGTTCAAACAGAGTGTGGTGTAGATATTTCCATATTCATACAGATAGAGGGGCTGATATTTCCATGTTGATACAGATAGCGGTGCTGATATTTCCAAGTTTTTACAGGTAGCGGAGTAGATATTTCCATGTTTATACAGATAGCGGTGTAGGTATTTCCATGTTTATACAGATTGCGGTGAAGATGTATGCATATTTACACAGATAGCGGTGTAGATATTTCCATGTTCATACAGATAGCGGTGTAGATATTCCCATGTTCATCCTGATGGCTGTGTAGATATATCCATGTTAATACAGATAGCTGTGTAGATATTTCCATGTTCATACAGGTAGTGGTGTAGATATTTCCATGTTCATACAGATAGCGGTGTAGCTATTTCCATGTTCATACAGATAGCGGTGTAGATAATTCCATCTTCATAGAGATAGCGGTGTACGTACTTCCATGTTCATACAGATAACGGTGCTGATATTTCCATGTTTATACAGGTAGCGGTGTAGATATTTCCATGTTTATACAGATAGCGGTGTAGATATTTCCATGTTTATACATATAGCAGTGTAGATATTTCCAAGTTTATGCAGATAGCGGTGTAGATATCTCCATCTTAATATAGATGGGGGTGTAGGTATTTATATCTTCATACAGATGGCGGTGCAGATATTTCCATGTTCATACAGATGGCGGTGTAGATATTTGCATGTTTATAGAGATAGCGCTGTAGTTATTTCCATTTGTAAAGAGATAGCTTTGTAGATATTTCCATGTATATGCAGATCGCTGTGTAGATATTTAAATTTTCATGCAGATAGCGGTGTAGATATATCCATGTTCAAACAGATAGCGGTGTAGATATTTCCATGTTCATGCAGATAGCAGTGTAGATATTTCCATGTTTATACAGATAGTGGTGAAGATGTATGCATGTTTACACAGATAGCGGTGTAGATATTTCCATGTTCATACAGATAGCGGTGTAGATATTTCCATGCTCATCCAGATGTCTGTGTAGATGTATCCATGTTCATACAGATGGCGGTGTAGATATTTGCATGTTTATAGAGATGGCACTGTAGTTATTTCCATGTGTAAAGAGATAGCTTTGTAGATATTTCCATGTATATGCAGATCGCTGTGTAGATATTTAAATTTTCATGCAGATAGCGGTGTAGATATTTCCATGTTCAAACAGATAGCGGTGTAGATATTTCCATGTTCATACAGATAGAGGGGCTGATATTTCCATGTTCATACAGATAGCGGTGCTGATATTTCCATGTTTCTACAGGTAGCGGGGTAGATATTTCCATGTTTATACAGATAGCGGTGTAGATATTTCCATGTTTATACAGATAGCGGTGTAGATATTTCCATGTTTATACAGAGAACGGTGTAGATATCTCCATCTTAATACAGACGGCCATGTAAATATTTATATGTTCATACAGATGTCGTTGCAGATATTTCCATGTTCATACAGATGGCGGTGTAGATATTTCCATGTTCATACAGATAGCGGTGTAGATATTTCCATGTGTAAAGAGATAGCTGTGTATATATTTCCATGTATATGGAGTTAGCTCTGTAGATATTTCCATTTTCATGCAGATAGCGGTGTAGATATTTCCATGTTCAAACAGATAGCGGTGTAGATATTTCCATGTTCATACAGATAGCGGTGTAGATATTTCCATGTTCATACAGAGTGTGGTGAAGATGTATGCATATTTACACAGATAGCGGTGTAGATATTTCCATGTTCATACAGATAGCGTTGTAGATATTTCCATGTTCATCCAGATGGCTGTGTAGATATATCCATGTTCATACAGATAGCGGTGTAGATATTTCCATCTTCATAGAGATAGCGGTGTAGGTACTTCCATGTTCATACAGATAACGGTGCTGATATATCCATGTTTATACAGGTAGCAGTGTAGATATTTCCATGTTTATACAGATAGCGGTGTAGATATTTCCATGTTTATACATATAGCAGTGTAGATATTTCCAAGTTTATGCAGATAGCGGTGTAGATATCTCCATCTTAATATAGATGGGGGTGTAGCTATTTATATCTTCATACAGATGTCGGTGCAGATATTTCCATGTTCATACAGATGGCGGTGTAGATATTTGCATGTTTATAGAGATAGTTCTGTAGTTATTTCCAATTGTAAAGAGATAGCTTTGTAGATATTTCCATGTATATGCAGATCGCTGTGTAGATATTTAAATTTTCATGCAGATAGCGGTGTAGATATATCCATGTTCAAACAGATAGCGGTGTAGATATTTCCATGTTCATGCAGATAGCAGTGCAGATATTTCCATGTTTATACAGATAGTGGTGAAGATGTATGCATGTTTACACAGATAGCGGTGTAGATATTTCCATGTTCATACAGATAGCGGTGTAGATATTTCCATGCTCATCCAGATGTCTGTGTAGATGTATCCATGTTCATACAGATGGCGGTGTAGATATTTGCATGTTTATAGAGATAGCACTGTAGTTATTTCCATGTGTAAAGAGATAGCTTTGTAGATATTTCCATGTATATGCATATCGCTGTGTAGATATTTAAATTTTCATGCAGATAGCGGTGTAGATATTTCCATGTTCAAACAGATAGCGGTGTAGATATTTCCATGTTCATGCAGATAGCAGTGTAGATATTTCCATGTTTATACAGATAGCGGTGAAGATGTATGCATGTTTACACAGATAGCGGTGTAGATATTTCCATGTTGATACAGATAGCGGTGTAGATATTTCCTTGTTTATTCAGATAGCGGTGAATATGTATGCATGTTTACACAGATAGTGGTGTAGATATTTCCATCTTCATACAGATAGCGGTGTATATATTTCCATGTTCATACAGATAGCGGTGTAGATATTTCCTTGTTTATACAGATAGCGGTGAAGATGTATGCATGTTTACACAGATAGAGGTGTAGATATTTCCATGTTCATACAGATAGCGGTGTAGATATTTCCATGTTCATACAGATAGCGGTGTAGATATTTCCATGTTTATACAGATAGCGGTGAAGATGTATGCATGTTCATACAGATAGCGGTGTAGATATTTCCATGTTCATACAGATAGCGGTGTAGATATTTCCATGTTCATACAGATAGCGGTGTAGGTATTTCCATGTTCATACAGATAGCGGTGTAGATATTTCCATGTTCATACAGATAGCGGTGAAGATATTTCCATGTTCATACTGATAGCGGTGCTGATATTTCCATGTTTATACAGATAGCGGTGTAGATATTTCCCTGTTTAAACAGATAGCGGTGTAGATATTTCCATGTTTATACAGATAGCGGTGTAGCAATTTCCATGTTCATACAGATAGCGGTGTATGTATTTCCATGTTCATACAGATAGCGGTGTAGATAATTCCATGTTCATACAGATAGCGGTGTATGTATTTCCATGTTCATACAGATAGTGGTGTAGATATTTCCATGTTTATACAGATAGCGGTGTCGATATTTCCATGTTCATACAGATGGCAGCGTAAATATTTCCATGTTCATACAGATAGCTGTGTAGTTATTTCCATGTGTAAAGAGATTGCTGTGTAGATATTTCCATGTTTATGCAGATAGCTGTGTTGATATTTCCATTTTCATGCAGATAGCGTTGTAGATATTTCCATGTTCAAACAGATAGCGGTGAAGATATATCCATGTTCATACAGATAGCGGTGTAGATATTTCCATGTTCATTCAGATAGTGGTGTAGATATTTCCATCTTCATAGAGATAGCGGTGTAGATATTTCCATGTTCATACAGATAGCGGTGCTGATATTTCCATGTTTATACAGGTAGCGGTGTAGATATTTCCATGTTTATATAGATAGCGGTGAAGATGTATGCATGTTTACACAGATAGCGGAGTAGATATCTCCATGTTCATACAGATCGCGGTGTAGATATTTCCATGTTCATCCAGATGGCTGTGTAGACATATCCATGTTCATGCAGATGGCGGTGAAGATATTTCCATGTTCATACAGATGTTCGTGCAGATATTTCCATGTTCATACAGATGGCGGTGTAGATATTTCCATGTTCATACAGATAGCGGTGTAGTTATTTCCATGTTTAAAGAGATAGCTGTGTAGATATTTCCATGTATATGCAGAGAGCTGTGTAGATATTTCCATTTTCATGCAGATAGAGGTTTAGATATTTCCATGGTCAAACAGATAGCGGTGTAGATATTTCCATGTTCATACAGATAGCGGTGTAGATATATCCATGTTTATACAGATAGCAGTGAAGATGTATGCATGTTTACACAGATAGCGGTGTAGATATTTCCATGTTCATACAGATAGCGGTGTAGATATTTCCATGTTCATCCAGATGGCTGTGTAGATATATCCATGTTCATACAGATAGCGGTGTACATATTTCCATGTTCATACAGATAGTGCTGTAGATATTTCCATGTTGATACAGATAGCGGTGCAGCTATTTCCATGTTCATACAGATAGCGGTGTAGATATTTCCATGTTCGTACAGATAGCGGTGTAGATATTTCCACGTTTATACAGGTAGCGGTGTAGATATCTCCATCATAATAGAGATGGCGGTGTAGATATTTATAAGTTCATACAGATGGCGGTGCAGATATTTCCATGTTCATACAGATGGCTGTGTAGATATTTTCATGTTTATAGAGATAGTGGTGTAGTTATTTCCATGTGTAAAGAGATAGCTTTGTAGATATTTCCATGTATATGCAGATAGCTGTGTAGATATTTACATTTTCATGCAGATAGCGGTGCAGATATTTCCATGTTCATTCAGATAGCGGTGTAGATATTTCCATGTTTATACAGATAGCGGGGAAGATGTATGCATGTTTACACTGATAGCGGTGTAGATATTTCCATGTTCATACAGATGGCGGTGTCGATATTTCCATGTTTTTACAGATAGCAGTGTAGATATTTCCATCTTTATACACATAACGGTGTAGATATTTCGATGTTTATACAGATGGCTGTGTAGATATTTCCATACCCATACAGATGGCGGTGTAGATATTTCCATGTTTATAGATATAGCGGTGTAGGTATTTCCATGTTTACACAGACAGCGGTGTAGATATTTCCATGTTTACCCAGATAGCGGTGTAGATATTTCCATGTTTATAGAGATAGCGGTGTAGATATTTCCATGTTTATAGAGATATCAGTGTAGATATTTCCAGGTTTATACAGAGAGTAGTGTAGATATTTCCATGTTTATATAGATGGCTGTGTGGATATTTCCATGTTTATAGAGATAGCGGTGTAGATATCTCCATGTTTACACAGATAGCGGTGTAGATATTTCCATGTTTACACAGATAGCGGTGTAGACATTTCCATGTTCATACAGATTGCGGTGTAGATAATTCCATGTGTATACAGATAACGGTGTAGATATTTACATATTCCTACAGAGGGCTGTGTAGATATTTCCATGTTTGTACAGATAGCGGTGTAGATATTTCCATGTTTACACAGATAGTGGTGTAGATATTTCCATGTTTACACAGATAGCGGTGTAGATATTTCCATGTTTATACAGATAGCGGTGTAGATATTTCCATGTCTATACAGATAGCGGTGTGGATATTTCCATGTTTATACAGATAGCGGTGTAGATATTTCCATGGTTATAGAGATAGCGGTGTAGATATTTCCATGTTTATACAGATAGCAGTGTAGATAATTCCATGTGTACACAGATAACGGTGTAGATATTTACATATTCCTACAAGTGGCTGTGTAGATATTTCCATGTTTATACAGATAGCAGTGTAGATATTTCCATGTTTACGGAGATAGCGGTGTAGATATTTCCATGTTCCTACAATTGGTGGTGTAGATATTTCCATGTTTACTCAGATAGCGGTGTAGACATTTCCATGTTTTCACAGATAGCGGTGTAGACATTTCCATGTTTACACAGATAGCCGTGTAGATGTTTCCATGTTTATACAGATAGTGGTGTTGATATTTCCATGTTAATAGAGTTGGCGGTGTAGATATTTCCATGTTTATATAGTTGGCAGCGGAGATATTTCCATGTTCATACTGATGGCGGTGAAGATATTTCCATGTTTATACACATAACGGTGTAGATATTTCCAAGTTTTAAGAGATAGCGGTGTAGATATTTCCATGTGTATACAGATAGCGGTGTAGATATTTACATGTGTATAGAGATAATGGTGTAGATATTTACATGTTCCTACAGATGGCTGTGTAGGTATTTCCATGTTTATACAAATAGCGGTGTAGATATTCCCATGATTATAGAGATAGCGGTGTAAGTATTTCCATGTTCCTACAGTTGGTGGTGTAGATATTTCCATGTTTACACAGATAGTGCTTTAGATATTTCCAAGTTTATGCAGATAGCGGTGTAGATATTTCCAAATTTATGCAGATAGCGGTGTAGGTATTTCCATGTTTAAACAGAAAGCTGTGCAGATATTTCCATGTTCCTACACAAGGCGCTGTAGATATTTCCATGTTTATAGAGTTGGCGGTTTGGACATTTCCATGTTCATACAGATGGCGGTGTAGATATTTCCATGTTTATAGAGATATCGGTGTAGATATTTCCATGTTTATACAGATAGCGGTGTAGATGTATCCATGTTCATACAGATTGCGGTGTAGATAATTCCATGTTCAAACAGATGGCGTTGAAGGTATTTCCATGTTTATAGAGATATCGGTGTAGATATTTCCATGTTTACACAGGTAGCGGTGTAGATATTTCCATGTTTATAGAGATAGTGGTGTAGGTATTTCCATGCTTATAGAGATATCGGTGTAGATATTTCCATGTTTATACAGATAGCGGAGTAGATATTTCCATGTTTACACAGATAGCAGTGTAGAAGTTTCCATCTTTACACAGAAAGCGTTGTAGATATTTCCATGTTTATAGAGATATCGGTGTAGATATTTCCATGTTTATACAGATAGCAGTGTAGATATTTTCATGCTCTTACACATTTCGGTGTAGATATTTCCATGGTTATATACATAACGGTGTATATATTTCCATGTTTACAGAGATAGAGGTGTATATTTTTCCATGTTTACAAAGATAGCAGTGTAGATATTTCCATGTTTACACAGATGGCGAAGTAAATATTTAAATGTTTATACAGATAGCGGTTTAGATATTTCCATGTTTATAGAGTTGGCAGGAAAGATATTTCCATGTTCATACAGAGTGTGGTGTAGATATTTCCATATTCATACAGATAGAGGGGCTGATATTTCCATGTTCATACAGATAGCAGTGCTGATATTTCCATGTTTTTACAGGTAGCGGTGTAGATATTTCCATGTTTATACAGATAGCGGTGTAGATATTTCCATGTTCATTCAGATAGTGGTGTAGATATTTCCATCTTCATAGAGATAGCGGTGTAGATATTTCCATGTTCATACAGATAGCGGTGCTGATATTTCCATGTTTATACAGGTAGCGGTGTAGATATTTCCATGTTTATATAGATAGCGGTGAAGATGTATGCATGTTTACACAGATAGCGGAGTAGATATCTCCATGTTCATACAGATCGCGGTGTAGATATTTCCATGTTCATCCAGATGGCTGTGTAGACATATCCATGTTCATGCAGATGGCGGTGAAGATATTTCCATGTTCATACAGATGTTCGTGCAGATATTTCCATGTTCATACAGATGGCGGTGTAGATATTTCCATGTTCATACAGATAGCGGTGTAGTTATTTCCATGTTTAAAGAGATAGCTGTGTAGATATTTCCATGTATATGCAGAGAGCTGTGTAGATATTTCCATTTTCATGCAGATAGAGGTTTAGATATTTCCATGGTCAAACAGATAGCGGTGTAGATATTTCCATGTTCATACAGATAGCGGTGTAGATATATCCATGTTTATACAGATAGCAGTGAAGATGTATGCATGTTTACACAGATAGCGGTGTAGATATTTCCATGTTTATACAGATAAGAGTGTAGGTATTTCCATGTTTATACAGATAGCGGTGTAGATATTTCCATGTTTATACAGATAACGGTGTAGATATCTCCATCTTAATACAGATGGCCGTGTAGATATTTATATGTTCATACAGATGTCGTTGCAGATATTTCCATGTTCATACAGATGGCGGTGTAGGTATTTCCATGTTCATACAGATAGCGGTGCTGATATTTCCATGTTTATACAGGTAGCGGTGTAGATATTTCCATGTTTATACAGATAGCGGTGTAGCTATTTCCATGTTCATACACATATCGGTGTGGATATTTCCATGTTCATCCAGATGGCTGTGTAGATATATCCATGTTCATACAGATGGCGGTGAAGATTTTTCCATGTTCATACAGATAGCGGTGTAGATATTTCCATGTTCATACCGATAGCGGTGCTGATATTTCCATGTTTATACAGGTAGCGGAGTAGATATTTCCATGTTTATACAGATAGCGGTGTAGCTATTTCCATGTTCATACAGATAGCGGTGTAGATATTTCCCTGTACATCCAGATGGCTGTGTAGATATATCCATGTTCATACAGATGGCGGTGAAGATATTTCCATGTTCATACAGATAGCGGTGTAGATATTTCCATGTTCATACAGATAGCGGTGTAGATATTTCCCTGTACATCCAGATGGCTGTGTAGATATATCCATGTTCATACAGATAGCGGTGCTGATATTTCCATGTTTCTACAGGTAGCGGGGTAGATATTTCCATGTTTATACAGATAGCAGTGTAGGTATTTCCATGTTTATACAGATAGCGGTGTAGATATTTCCATGTTTATACAGATAACGGTGTAGATATCTCCATCTTAATACAGATGGCCGTGTAGATATTTATATGTTCATACAGATGTCGTTTCAGATATTTCCATGTTCATACAGATGGCGGTGTAGGTATTTCCATGTTCATACAGATAGCGGTGCTGATATTTCCATGTTTATACAGGTAGCGGTGTAGATATTTCCATGTTTATACAGATAGCGGTGTAGCTATTTCCATGTTCATACACATATCGGTGTGGATATTTCCATGTTCATCCAGATGGCTGTGTAGATATATCCATGTTCTTACAGATGGCGGTGAAGATTTTTCCATGTTCATACAGATAGCGGTGTAGATATTTCCATGTTCATACAGATAGCGGTGTAGATATTTCCATGTTCATACAGATAGAGGGGCTGATATTTACATGTTCATACAGATAGCGGTGCTGATATTTCCATGTTTCTACAGGTAGCGGGGTAGATATTTCCATGTTTATACAGATAGCGGTGTAGACATTTCCATGTTTATACAGATAGCCGTGTAGATATTTCCATGTTTATACAGATAACGGTGTAGATATCTCCATCTTACTACAGATGGCCGTGTAGATATTTATATGTTCATACAGATGTCATTGCAGATATTTCCATGTTCATACAGATGGCGGTGTAGATATTTCCATGTTCATACAGATAGCGGTGTAGATATTTCCATGCTCATCCAGATGGCTGTGTAGATATATCCATGTTCATACAGATTGCGGTGAAGATATTTCCATGTTCGTACAGATAGCGGTGTAGTTATTTCCATGAGTAAAGAGATAGCTGTGTAGATATTTCCATGTATATGCAGATAGCTGTGTAGATATTTCCATTTTCATGCAGATAGCGGTTTAGATATTTCCATGTTCAAACAGATAGCGGTGTAGATATTTCCATGTTCATAGAGATAGCGGTGTAGATATTTCCATGTTCATTCAGATAGCGGTGTAGATATTTCTATGTGCATACAGATGGCTGTGTAGATATATCCATGTTCATATTGATGGCGGTGAAGATATTTCCATGTTCATACAGATAGCGGTGTAGATATTTCCATGTTTATACAGATAACGGTGTAGATATTTCCATGTTTAAACAGATAGCGGTGTAGATATTTCCATGTTTATACAGATGGCGGTGTATGTATTTCCATGTTCATACAGATAGCGGTGTAGATATTTCCATGTTCATACAGATAGCGGTGTATGTATTTCCATGTTCATACAGATAGCGGTGTAGATATTTCCATGTTCATACAGATAGCGGTGTAGATATTTCCATGTTCATAGAGATAGTGGTGTAGATATTTCCATGTTCATACAGATAGCGGTGCTGATATTTCCAAGTTTATACAGATAGAGGTGAAGATAACTCCATCTTAATACAGATGGCGGTGTAGATATTTATATGTTCATACAGATGGCGGTGCAGTTATTTCCATGTTCGTACAGATGGCGGTGTAGATATTTCCATGTTTATAGAGATAGCGGTGTAGTTATTTCCACGTGTATAGAGATAGCTTTGTAGATATTACCATGTATATGCAGATAGCTGTGTAGATATTTCAATTTTCATGCAGATAGCGGTGTAGATATTTCCATGTTCAAACAGATAGCGGTGTAGATATTTCCATGTTCATACAGATAGCGGTGTAGATATTTCCATGTTTATACAGATAGCGGTGAAGATGTATGCATGTTTACACAGATAGCGGTGTAGATATTTCCATGTTCATACAGATCACGGTGTAGATATTTCCATGTTCATAGAGATGGCGGTGTAGATATTTCCATGTTTATGCAGATAGCGGTATAGATATTTCCATGTTTATACAGATAGCGGTGAAGATGTATGCATGTTTACACAGATAGCGGTGTGGATATTTCCATGTTCATCCAGAGGGCTGTGTCGATATATCCATGTTCATCCAGATGGCTGTGTAGATATATCCATGTTCATACTGATAGCGGTGCTGATATTTCCATGTTTATACAGGTAGCGGTGTAGATATTTCCATGTTTATACAGATAGCGGTGTAGATATTTCCATGTTTATACAGATGGCGGTGTAGATATTACCATGTTTATAGAGATGGCGGTCTGCATATTTCCATGTCTATAGAGATAGTATTGTACTTATTTCCAAGTTTATAGAGAGCATTGTAGATATTTCCATGTTTATAGAGATAGCGGTGAAGATATTGCCAAGTTTATAGAGATAGCGGTGTAGATATTTCCATGTTTATACAGATAGCGGTGTAGATATTTCCATGTTCAAACAGATAGCAGTGTGGTTATTTGCATGTTTATAGAGGTGGCAGTGTAGATATTTCCATGTTCATACATATGGCGGTTTAGATATTTCCATGTTCATAAAGATGGCGTTCTAGATATTTCCATGTTTACACATTGCGCTGTAGTTATTTCCATGTTTAAAGAGATTGCGGTGTAGATATTTCCAAGTTTATTCAGATAGCGGTGTAGATATTTCCATGTTTATAAAGATAGCGTGTAGATATTTCCGTGTTCATACAGATAGTTGAGTAGATATTTACATCTTTATACAGATGGCTGTGTAGATATTTCCATTTTCATACAGATGGCGGAGTCGATATTTCCATGTTTATAGAGATGGCGGTGTAGATATTTCCATGTTTATACAGACGGCGGTGTAGATAATTCCATCTTTATAGAGATGGCAGTGTAGGTATTTCCATGTTCATACAGATGGCGGTGTAGATATTTCCATGTTCCTACATAGGGCGGTGTAGATAGCGGTGTAGATATTTCCATGTTCCTACAGATGTCGGTGTAAATATTTCCATGTTCATACAGATGACGCTGTAGATATTTCCATGTTCATACAGATGGCGGTGTACGTATTTCCATGTTTATAGAGATAGCGGTGTACATATTTCCATGTTTACACAGATAGCAGTGTAGATATTTCCATGTTTACACAGATAGCGGAGTAGATATTTCCATCTTTATACAGATAGCGGTGTAGATATTTCCATGTGTTTACGGATAACGGTGTAGATATTTACATGTTCCTGCAGAGGGCTGTGTAGATATCTCCATCTTTATACAGATAGCGGTGTAGATATTTCCATGTTTATAGAGATAGCTGTGTAGATATTTCCATGTTCCTATAGTTGGTGGTGTAGCTATTTCAATGTTTACACAGATAGTGGTGTAGATATTTCCAAGTTTATGCAGATAGCTGTGGAGATATTTCCACTTTTATGCAGATAGCCGTGTAGATATTTGCATGTTTATACAGCTGGCGGTTTAGACATTTCCATGTTCATACAGATGGCTGTGTAGATATTTCCATGTTCATAGACATTGCGGTGTAGATATTTCCATATATAAACAGATAGCGGTGTAGATATTTCCATGTTTTTAGAGATAGCTGTGTAGATATTTCCATGTTTACACAGATAGCGGTGTAGATATTTCCATGTATAGACAGATAGCAGTGTAGATATTTCGATGGTTATACAGAGAACGGTGTAGATATTTCCATGTTTATAGAGATGGCAGTGTAGATATTTCCATGTTCATACAGATTGCAGTGTAGATATTTCCATGTTTATTAAGATGGCGGTGTAGGTATTTCCATGTTTATGAAGATAGCGGTGTAGATATTTACATCGTTATACAGATAGCGGTGTAGATATTTCCATGTTTATACAGATAGCGTTGTAGATATTTCCATGTTCATACAGATAGTTGAGTAGATATTTCCATCTTTATACAGATGGCTGTGTAGATATTTCCATTTTCATACAGATGGTGGAGTAGATATTTCCATGTATATAGAGATGGCGGTGTAGATATTTCCATGCTATACAGACGGCGGTGTAGATAATTCCATCTTTATAGAGATGGCAGTGTAGGTATTTCCATGTTCATGCAGATGGCGGTGTAGATATTTCCATGTTCATACAGAGTGTGGTGTAGATATTTCCATGTTCATACAGAGGGCGGTGTAGATAGCGGTGTAGATATTTCCATGTTCCTACAGATGTCGGTGTAGATATTTCCATGTTCATACAGATGACGGTGTAGATATTTCCATGTTCATACAGATGGCGGTGTACGTATTTCCATGTTTATGGAGATAGCGGTGTACATATTTCCATGTTTACACAGATAGCAGTGTAGATATTTCCATGTTTACACAGATAGCGGAGTAGATATTTCCATCTTTATACAGATAGCGGTGTAGATATTTCCATGTGTATACAGATAACGGTGTAGATATTTAC
Source organism: Gorilla gorilla gorilla (assembly GCF_029281585.2). NCBI lineage: Eukaryota > Metazoa > Chordata > Mammalia > Primates > Hominidae > Gorilla > Gorilla gorilla. The sequence goes on from NC_073239.2 coordinate 126,747,831, forward strand.
ATGTTCCTACAGATGGCTGTGTAGATATTTCCATCTTTATACAGATAGCTTTGTAGATATTTCCATGCTTATAGAGATAGCTGTGTAGATATTTCCATGTTCCTATAATTGGTGGTGTAGCCATTTCAATGTTTACACAGATAGTGGTGTAGATATTTCCAAGTTTATGCAGATAGCGGTGGAGATATTTCCACTTTTATGCAGATAGCGTTGTAGATATTTCCATGTTTATACAGCTGGCGGTTTAGACATTTCCATGTTCATACAGATGGCTGTGTAGATATTTCCATGTTCATAGACATTGCGGTGTAGATATTTCCATATTTAAACAGATACGGGTGTAGATATTTCCATGTTTTTAGAGATAGCTGTGTAGATATTTCCATGTTTACACAGATAGCGGTGTAGATATTTCCACGTTTAGACAGATAGCAGTGTAGATATTTCGATGGTTACACAGAGAACGGTGTAGATATTTCCATGTTTATAGAGATGGAAGTGTAGATATTTCCATGTTCATACAGATTGCAGTGTAGATATTTCCATGTTTATTAAGATGGCGGTGTAGATATTCCCATGTTTATGAAGATAGCGGTGTAGATATTTACTTCGTTATACAGATAGCAGTGTAGATATTTCAATGTTTATACAGATAGCAGTGTAGATATTTCCGTGTTTATAGAGATAGCGGTGTGGATATTTCCCAGTTTCACGGATAGCAGTGTAGATATTTCAATGTTTATACAGATAACGGTGTAGATATATTCATATTTATAGAGATAGCGGTGTAGTTATTTCCATGCTTATTCAGATAACGCTGTAGATATGTCCATGTTTATAGAGATAGCGGTGTAGATATTTCCAAGTTCATACAGATATCAGTGTAGATATTACCATGTTCATACAGATGGCGTTGTTGATATTTCCATCTTCATACAGGTGGCAGTGAAGATATTTGCATGTTCATACAGATGGCAGTGTAGATATTTCCATGTTCACACAGATGGCTGTGTAGATATTTCCATGTTCATACAGATGGCGGTGTAGATATTTCCATGTTTATGAAGATAGCGGTGTAGATATTTACATCTTTATACAGATAGCGGTGTAGATATTTCCATGTTTATACAGATAGCGGTGTAGATATTTCCATGTTTAAACAGATAGCAGTGTAGATACTTCCATGTGTATAGAGATGGCGGTATAAATATTTCTGTGTTTATACAGATGGCGGGTAGATATTTCCATGTTCATACAGATGGCGGTGTAGATATTTCCATGTTTATAGAGATAGCGGTGTAGATATTTCCTTGTTTATACACATTGCTCTCTAGATATTTGCATGTTTATGGAGGTAGTGTTGTAGGTATTTCCATGATTGTAGAGATAGTGGTGTAGATATTTCCGTGTTTATAGAGATAGCGGTGTGGATATTTCCCAGTTTCACAGATAGCGGTGTAGATATTTCCATGTTTATACAGATAACGGTGTAGATATATTCATGTATATAGAGATAGCGGTGTAGTTATTTCCATGCTTATACAGATAACGCTGTAGATATGTCCATGTTTATAGAGATAGAGGTGTAGATATTTCCAAGTTCATACAGATATCAGTGTAGATATTTCCATGTTCATACAGATGGCGTTGTTGATATTTCCATCTTCATACAGGTGGCAGTGAAGATATTTGCATGTTCATACAGATGGCGGTGTAGATATTTCCATGTTCATACAGATGGCTGTGTAGATATTTCCATGTTCATACAGATGGCGGTGTAGGTATTTCCATGTTTATGAAGATAGCGGTGTAGATATTTACATCTTTATACAGATAGCGGTGTAGATATTTCCATGTTTATACAGATAGCGGTGTAGATATTTCCATGTTCATACAGATAGCGGTGTAGATATTTCCATGTTTACACAGATAGCGGTGTAGATATTTCCATGTGTATAGAGATGGCGGTATAAATATTTCTGTGTTTATACAGATGGCGGGTAGATATTTCCATGTTCATACAGAAGGCGGTGTAGATATTTACATGTTTATAGAGATAGCGGTGTAGATATTTCCATTTCATACACATTGCTCTCTAGATATTTCCATGTTTATAGTGGTAGTGTTGTTGATATTTCCATGATTGTAGAGATAGTGGTGTAGATATTTCCGTGTTTATAGAGATAGCGGTGTGGATATTTCCCAGTTTCACGGATAGCGGTGTAGATATTTCCATGTTTATACAGATAACGGTGTAGATGTATTCATGTTTATAGAGATAGCGGTGAAGTTATTTCCATGCTTATACAGATAATGCTGTAGATATGTCCATGAATATAGAGATAGCGGTGTAGATATTTCCAAGTTCATACAGATATCAGTGTAGATATTTCCATGTTCATACAGACGGCGTTGTTATTTCCATCTTCATACAGGTGGCAGTGAAGATATTTGCATGTTCATACAGATGGCGGTGTAGATATTTCCATGTTCATACAGATGGCTGTGTAGATATTTCCATGTTCATACAGATGGCGGTGTACATATTTCCATGTTTATACTGATGGCGTTGTAGATATTTCCATCTTTATGCAGATTGCGGTGTAGATATTTCCACGTTTATAGAGATGGCAGTGAAGATATTTCCATGTTTGTGGAGATAGCGGTGTAGATATTTCCATGTTTACACAGATAGCGGTGTAGATATTTCCATGTTTACACAGACAGCGGAGTAGATATTTCCATCTTTATACACATAGCGGTGTAGATATTTCCATGTTTATAGGGATATCGGTGTAGATATTTCCATGTTTATAGAGATAGCAGTGTAGATATTTCCATCTTTATACACATAGCGGTGTAGGTATTTCCATCTTTATAGGGATATCAGTGTAGATATTTCCATGTTTATACAGAGAGTGGTGTAGATATTGCCATGTATATAGAGATAGCGGAGTAGATATTTCCACGTTTTTACACATAGCTGTGTAGATATTTCTAAGTTCATACTGATGGCGGTGTACATATTGAAATCTTTATAGAGATGGCGGTGTACATATTTAAATGTTCATAGAGATGGCGGTTTAGATATTGCCATGTATATAGAGATGGCGGTGTAGATATTGCCATGTTTATAAAGATGGCGGGCTAGATATTTCCATGTTTATACACAGAGCACTGTAGTTATTTCCATGTTTATAGAGATAGCGGTGTAGATAGTTCCATGTTTATACACATAACTTTGCAGATATTTCCATGTTTATACAGATAGCGGTGAAGATATTTCCATGTTTATAGAGATATCGGTGTAGATATTTCCAGGTTTATACAGATCGCAGTGTAGATATTTCCATGTTTATATGGATGGCTGTGTAGATATTTCCATGTTTATAGAGAAAGCGGTGTAGATATTTCGTTGTATACACGGATAGCGGTCTAGATATTTCCATGTTTACACAGATAGCGGTGTAGATATTTCCATGTTCATACAGATAGCGATGTAGATAATTCCATGTGTATATAGATAACGGTGTAGATATTTACATATTCCTACAGATGGCTGTGTAGATATATCCATCTTCATACAGATAGCAGTGTAGATAATTCCATGTTTACACAGATAGCGGTGTAGATATTTCCATGTTTACACAGATAGCGCAGTAGATATTTCATGTTTATACAGATAGCGGTGTACATATTTCCATGTGTATACAGATCACGGTGTAGATATTTACATGTTCCTACAGATGGCTGTGTAGATATTTCCATGTTTATACGGATAGCGTTGTAGATATTTCCATGTTTATGGAGATAGCGGTGTAGATATTTCCATGTGTGCACATATAGCGGTGTAGATATTTCCATGTTCATACAGATAGCATTGTAGATAATTCCATGTGTATACAGATAAAGGTGTAGATATTTACATATTCCTACAGATGGCTGTGTAGATTTTTATATGTTTATACAAATAGCGGTGTAGATATCTCCATGTTTAGAGAGATAGCGGTGTAGATATTTCCAGGTTCATACAGATGGCAGTGTAGATATTTCCATGTTCTTACCGATGGAGGTGAGGATATTTCCATGTTTATAGAGATAGCGGTGTAGATATTTCCATGTTCACACAGATAACGGTGTAGATATTTCCATGTTCACACAGATAGTGGTGTAGATATTTTCATGTTTATACAGAAATCGGTGTAGATATTTCCATGTTTACAGAGATATCGGTGTAGATATTTCCATGTTTACACAGATAGCGGTGTAGATATTTCCATGTTTATACAGATGGCTGTGTAGATATTTCCATGTTTATACAGAAAGCGGTGTAGATATTTCCATGTTTTTAGAGATATCGGTGTAGATATTTCAATTTTTATACAGATAGCGGTGTAGATATTTCCATGTTCATACACATGGCGATGTAAATGTTTCCATGTTCATACAAATGGCGGTGAAGATATTTCCATGTTTATAGAGATGGCAGTGTAGATATTTCCTTCTTTATACAGATAGCGGTGTAGATATTTCCATGTTCATAGAGATAGCGGTGCAGATATTTCCATGTTCATACAGTTAGCGGTGTAGATATTTCCAAATTCATGCAGATGGCGGTATAGATATTTCCATGTTCATACAGATGGCGGTGAAGATATTTGCATGTTCATTCAGATGGTGGTGTAGATATTTCCATGTTCCTACAGATGGCGGTGTAGAAATTTCCATGTTTATATAGATGGCAGTGTAGATAATTCCATGTTCATACAGATGGCGGTGAAGATATTTCCATGTTTACACACATAACGGTGCAGATATTTCCAAGTTTTAACAGACAGCGATGTAGATATTTCCATGTTTACACAGATAGCGGTGTAGATACTTCCACGTTTATACAGATAGTGGTGTAGATATTTCCATGTTCATACTGATAGCGGTGTAGATATTTCCATGTTTATACGGTTGGCGGTGTAGATATTTCCATTTTCATACAGATGGCGGTGTAGATATTTCCATGTTTATAGAGATGGCGGTGTAGATATTTCCATGTTTATACAGAGGCTGTGTAGATATTTCCATGTTTATTCAGAAAGCGGTGTAGATATGTCCATGTTCATACAGATAGCGGTATAGATATTTCCATGTTTATACACATGGCAGTGTAGATATTTCCATGTTTATAGAGATGGCGGTGTAGATATTTCCATGTTTATATAGAAGGCGTTCTAGATATTTCCATGTTTATACACATAGCGGTGTAGGTATTTCCATGTTTATACAGATGGCTGTGTAGATATTTCCATGTTAATAAAGATGGTGGTGAAGATATTTCCATGCTTATTCAGATAGCGGTGTAGGTATTTCTCTGTTTCGCAGATAGCAGTGTAGATATTTCCATGTTTATACAGATAGCGGTGTAGATATATCCATGTTTATAGAGATAGCGTTGTAGTTATTTCCATGTTTATATAGATAACGCTGTAGATATTTCCATGTTTATACGGATAGCGGAGTAAATATTTCCATGTATGTACACATGGCTGTGTAGATATTTCCGTGTTTATACAGATGGAAGTGTAGATATTTCCATGTTTATAGAGATGGCAGTGTAGATATTTCCTTCTTTACACAGTTAGCGGTGTAGACATTTCCATGTTTATAGAGATAGAGTAGTAGATATTTCCATGTTCATACAGATAGCAGTGTGGATATTTCCATGTTCATACAGATGACAGTGTAGATATTTCCATGTTCATACAGATGGCGGTGAAGATATTTGCATGTTCATACAGATGGCGGTGTAGATATTTCCATGTTCATACAGATGGCGGTGAAGATATTTGCATGTTCATACAGATGGCGGTGTAGATATTTCCATGTTTATACAGATAGCGGTGTAGGTATTTCCATGTTTGTACACATTACGTTGTAGATATTTCCATGTTTTAAGAGATAGCGGTGTAGATATTTCCATGTTTACAGAGACATCGGTGTAGATATTTCCATGTTTATACATATAGCATTGTAGATATTTCCATGTTTATACTGATAGCGGTGTAGATATTTCCATGTTTACACAGATAGCGGAGTAGATATTTCCATGTTTATACAAATAGCTTTGTATGTATTTCCTTGTTTATACAGATATCGGTGTAGACATTTCCACGTTTATAGAGATTGTGGTGTAGATATTTCCATGTTTATACATATAGCGGTGTAGGTATTTCCAAGTTTATAGAGATAGCGGTTTAGACATTTCCATGTTCCTACAGATGGTGCTGTAGATATTTCCATGTGCATACAAATTGCGGTGTAGATATTTCTGTGTTTATAAATATAGCGGTGTATATATTTCCATGTTTATCCAGATAGCGGTGTACGTATTTCCATGTATATACAGATGGCGTTGCAGACATTTCCAAGTTTATAGAGATAGCGTTGTAGATATTTCCATGTTCCTACAGATGGCGGTGTGGATATTTCCATGTTTACAGAGTTGGCGGTGTAGATATTTCCACGTTCATACAGATGGCGGTGTAGATATTTCCATGTTAATACAGATAGCGGGGCAGGTATTTCCATGTTTATACACATTACGCTGTAGATATTTCCATGTTTTTACAGATAGCTGTGTAGATATTTCCATGTTTATACAGATGGCGGTGTAGATATTTCCATGTTCATAGGGATGGCGTTGTATATATTTCCATCTTTATAGAGGTGGCAGTGTAGATATTTCCATCTTAATACAGATAGAGGTGTAGATATTTCCATGTTTAAACAGATGGCGGTGTAGATATTTCCATCTTTATAGAGATTGCGCTGTAGATATTTCCATATTCATACAGATGGCGGTGTAGATATTTCCATGTTTATATAGATGGCGGTGTAGATATTTCCATCTTAATACAGATAGCAGTGTACATATTTCTATGTTTATGCAGATGGCGGTGTAGATATTTTCATGTCGATACAGATGGCAGTGTAGGTATTTCCATGTTTATAGAGAGAGCGGTGTAGATATTTCCAAGTTGATAGAGATAGCGGTGTAGATATTTCCATGTATATACAGATAGCAGTGTAGATATTTCCATGTTTATACAGATAGCGGTGTACATATTTCCATGTATATACAGATGGCGTTGTAGACATTTCCATGTTTATAGTGATAGCGTTGTAGATATTTCCATGTTCCTACAGATGGCGGTGTAGATATTTCCATGTTTACAGAGTTGGCGGTGTAGATATTTCCACGTTCATACAGATGGCGGTGTAGATATTTCCATGTTAATACAGATAGCGGGGCAGGTATTTCCATGTTTATACACATTACGCTGTAGATATTTCCATGTTTTTACAGATAGCTGTGTAGATATTTCCATGTTTATACAGATGGCAGTGTAGATATTTCCATGTTCATAGGGATGGCGTTGTAGATATTTCCATCTTTATAGAGATGGCAGTGTAGATATTTCCATCTTAATACAGATAGAGGTGTAGATATTTCCATGTTTAAACAGATGGCGGTGTAGATATTTCCATCTTTATAGAGATTGCGCTGTAGATATTTCCATATTCATACAGATGGTGGTGTAGATATTTCCATGTTTATAAAGATGGCGGTGTAGATATTTCCATCTTAATACAGATAGCGGTGTAGATATTTCTATGTTTATGCAGATGGCGGTGTAGATATTTTCATGTCGATACAGATGGCGGTGTAGGTATTTCCATGTTTATAGAGAGAGCGGTGTAGATATTTCCAAGTTGATAGAGATAGCGGTGTAGATATTTCCATGTATATACAGATAGCGGTGTAGATATTTCCATGTTTATACAGATAGCGGTGTAGATATTTCAATGTTCATACAGATGGCGTTGTAGATATTTCCATGTTCATACAGTTGGCGGTGTAGATATTTCCACGTTTATAGAGATAGCGGTGTAGTTATTTCCATGTTTATAGAGATAGCGTTGTAGATATTTCCATGTTTATACAAATAGCAGTGTAGGTATTTCAATGTTTATAAAGATAGCAGTGTAGATGTTTCAATGTTTATAGAGATAGCGGTGTAGATATTTCCCTGTTTTACAGGTAGCGGTTTAGATATTTCCATGTTTATGCAGATAGCAGTGTAGATATTTCCATGTTTATAGAGATAGAGGTGTAGTTATTTCCATGTTTATATAGATAACGGTGTAGATATTTCCATGTTTATAGGGATAGCGGTGTATATATTTCCATGTATATACAGATAGCGGTGTAGTTATTTCCATGTTTATACAGATGGCCCTGTAGGTATATCCATGTTTATAGAGATGGCGGTGTAGTTATTTCCTTGTTTATACAGATAGCGGTGTAGATATTTCCATGTTCATACGGATAGCGCTGTAGATATTTCCATGTTTAGAGATAGCGGTGTAGATATTTCCATGTTTATACAGATAGCGGTGTAGATATTTCCATGTTTATACAGGTAGCGCTGTAGATATTTCCATATTTGTACAGGTAGCAGTGAAGATATTTCCATATTTATACAGCTAGCGGTGCAGATATGTGAATTCATTAAACCTCTTTTTCTTTATAAATGACCCAGTCTTGGGTATGTCTTTATCAGCAGCATGAAAATTGACTAATACACTCACTGCCCATGAATGATACTCTGTTATCCCATTTGCATTGTTATAAAAAATACCTGAGGTTGGGTAATTAATAAAGAAATGAGGTTTATTTGGCTCCTTGTTCTGAAGGCTGTACGTGAAGCATAGTACTGGCACCTGCTTCCAGGGAGGGCCTCAGGAACCTTCCAATCATGGTGGAAGGTGAAGGGAAACCAGCATATCACATGGTGAGAGAGGAAGCAAGAGAGACAGGGAGGAGGTGTCAGTCTCTTTTAAACAACCAGATATCGCATGAACTCACAGGGTAAGAACTCATTCATTACCAAGAGGACAGCACCAAGCCATTCAGGAGGCATCTATCTCCAACATTGGGGATCACATTTTAACGTGAGATTTGAAGGGGACAAACATCCAAACTATGTCAGATACCAAAGCTGACAATGCTTAGGATCTTTAGCTGTTCCAGGTTCTGGGAAAAGGGAGAGAGTTAGCTTCCCTCGTCTATGCTGTGCTACTCCATATTATATTAGTAATTATTGTTCTCTAAAGGTTCTTGAAAGCAAATAAACAAATGCAAGGCAAAACATATGAAATGCAAGGCAAAACATATGAAATGCAAGGGAAATGCATTAAAAACTTTTGAGTGTTAATATATAGGTTTTATTTTATCTTTTTAATTTCTTTTGCTTAACCAAATAGATTATGTAGTTTTGATTAACTGGCCATGAAATAGCTCTGCCTACATAGAATTTCCCATGAATAATTGGTTGTGGAGACTTTTGTGTGTGACCCAAATCCTCCCTCAAAACTGAAGTTTGCCCAGCTATTGGGAGTGTTGGCAAATCATGCCTCTCAGCTGATTCTCTCTAGAATTTATTCTCAGGAGATCTAATTAATAACTTGTCAAGCTGATGTCCATCCTTGGGGACAACTCGTATCTGAAGAATGGCCAGTGAAAGGTATTAAAACTCCATACTCCTGCCTCAATTTAGGGCAACTCTGAAGGGTCACCCCTGCTTCTCAGCTCCCCCTTGAGATTAGCTGAGGTATTTGTTGTGACTGCCTCACATCTCAACTCCCTTTGTCCAATTCAGCTTTTTCGCCACAGTTGTTGGCTCCTAGGATTTTACCCAGTTAAATGTTCTCTACACAAATCTCTATCTCAAATCTGCTTTACAGGGAATGTGGCCTCAGACAGGTTTTCATTAGGTTCTGGACATAACTCTCATTAGTCATTGATATGATTCGGCTGTGTCTCCACCCGAATCTCACCTTGATTGTAATTATCCCCGCATGTCAAGGATGGAGTCAGGTGGAGATCATTGAATCATAGGGGCGGGTTCCCCCTACTGTTCTCCTGGTAGCGAATAAGTCTCACGAGATCTTATGCTTTTAAAATGGGAGTTTCCCTACACAAGCTTTCTTCTCTGCTACCATTTAAGATGTGCCTTTGCTTCTTTTTTGCCTTCTGCCGTGACTATGAGGCCTCCCCAGCCATGTGGAATTGTGAGTTCCTTAAACCTCTTTCCTTTCTAAATTACCCGGTCTTGGGTATGACTTTATTAGCAGCATGAGAACAAACTAGTGCATTCTGTTCTATAAGCCCAAGTCGGATCACAGAGTCCCGCTTTCTGTTTTTTTTTTTCTAGCCCATATTTCTACTAAAACTTGACTCATATAGACTTAAAACAAAATAATTAAGCATGGCTAGTATTTATTTAATATTTTATACGTGTCAGGTACTGTATTTTGTAACTTACCTTTTAATAATCTTTCCAAATCTCTAAAAGGAGAATTCTGCTCTTTTATAGAGAAAATAAGGATGGCTCAATCTTTTGATTTTTATTACAAGCTTTATTTTGTATAACATATAATAAACTAAAAATATTGAAAGTTTAGAAACCATCAGCACACAATCGAGGTGATGGAAATATACTTCACCTCCAGTTTCCTGATGCCTCTTTATAATACATTTCTCTGGCCCCTCATTCCTGGCCCTTAAAAACCACCAAACTGCTTTCTGTCACTGGACAGTAATTTATACAGTCAAAAAATGTATATAAATAAAATTTTACACTATGCACTTTTTTGTCTGACATTTTATGTTTTTTTCTCTGCATGTTTTACCTCTAGAGTCTGCCTTGTTTCACTTAGTATAGTTATTTTGAGATTCATTCATGTTATAGTATGTATCCATAATTAATTCGGATAAAGCAAGTTAATTCATTAATGTATTGATTGATATTTAGACTGTTTCTAGTTTGGGCTATTATGAATACATGTGCTATGAACATTTGTGTTGATATCATTATATGAACACCTACTTTTATCTCTCTTGGGTAAATACCCAGGAGTGCAATGGCTGAGTCTTACGGCAGAAGTATGTTTAACTTTTTAAGGGACTCTTAAACTGTTTTTCAAAGGTTACACTTTTTTGTATTCCCATCAGCAGTGTATGAGAGTTTCAGCTTCTCCACATCCAAGCCAGTGCTTGGCTGTTATCAGTCATGCTAATCTTAGCTATTTAAAAATAGATAGTGGCGTCTCATTTTGGTTTTAATTTGCATTGCCCTAAGCATGAATTATGTTGAGCATATGTGCTTATTTACCAAACAAATGTCTACTTTGAAATGTCTGTTCCAGTCTTTCACCCAAGTTTTAAATGGGGTTGTTTGTTTTTCATTATTAAATTTTGAGCTTTTAAAATATATTTTTGATGCAAGCCTTTCATCAGATATATGAATTGCAAATATTTTCTCCCAGCCTGCAGCTTGTCTTTTCAGTCTCTTAATAGATTCTTTTGAAGAGCAGATTCTTTTTTTTAAATTTGATGAGTTCTTCTTATCAATATATTATTATATAAATCATGCTGTGGGGTCATATCAAAGAAAGCTTTGCCTGACTCAAAGTCCCAAATGTTTTCACATCTTCCCTCTCCTCTCCTTTGGGAACTGAGATTACACGTAAATTCAGTTACTTGAAATGTACTGTCTACTATTGCTCTGTTCATGTTTTTTAAAAATTTATTTTCTCTCTCTATTTTATTTTGAGAGGTGTCTATCTTTTCTTCTTTAATGACTAACGTGCTATCAGCCTACCATGTAGCTGGGACTATAGCCGCATGCTACTATGCCCCGCTAATTTTTGTATTTTTAGTAGAGATGGGATTTCACCATATTGGTCAGGCTGGTCCTGAACTCCTGACTTCGTGATCCACCTGCCTCAGCCTCGCAAAATGCTGAGATTACAGGCGTGAGCCACTGCGCCCAGCCTCCTTTAGTGTATCTTGCATGTCTCTATTTTAGAACATATAGAATACTGTTTCAATAAGCATTTGAATGTTCTTAACTTATAACTCTGGCACCTTGATTTACTCTGGATCAGTTCTGACTCAGTGATTTTTCTCCTTATTATGAGCCACGTTCTTCTGTCTTTTGTTGTTACTGTTGTGTCTCTGCTAAACTGTGTCTGGATGTCAGATATGGTGACTTTTATCTTATTGAGTGCTGGAAGTATATATAAATATTCTTGATCTTTGTATTGGTATGTATTTAAGTTTAGTTGGAAAGAGTTTGACTCTTTTTGGTCTTGCTTTAAAAATTCATTAGGTGGGATCAGACCAGTTCTCATTTTAGAGCTAATCACTCCCAACTAGTGAGGCAAGATCCTTCTGGGTATCCCTGGGAATCTTGAGGTGTTTCTGGTTTGGCTGATAAAATAAGCACTATTACTGGACCTTGGTGAGCATGTGTACTGTTACTTTTCATCTTATCTGGGTGTTGTTTCCCCAACCGTAGGTACTTTTCTCTAGGCCTGTCCTAACAATTACTTAGCTATGTACTTTAGGGGGACCCTTTGCAGAGCTCTGGAGTTCTCTTTCTGTGCAGCCCCTTCTTCTCGGAAACCTTGTCCTGAGAGCTCATGTCAACATGGTTTCTGTGGACTCTGAGCTCTGTCCCCTCAGCTCAGGGAGAACAATGGGCTCCTCTTGGGCTTTTCTCCTGCAGTAGTGGGCTGGAAAACTTTCTCCAGGCATAAATTAGGGCAGTTGATAGGCTCACCTTGTTTGAGACTGACTTTACAGGGTCTTGCAAACTTTTGTGGCATACATTTTGGCCATTTTTTTGGTTGTTTCAGGAGGGAGAGAAAGTCTAGTTCTTGTTACTCCATCATGGTCATTGCAGAAGTCAACCTAACTGATATTTATCAATACAGTCTGTTGCTACACATTGAACTTGCTTAAGATAATTTTTAGATGGCACAGAACTTTCTGTCCATTGAATGAGACTCTCTGCTTATTTTGCAAGTGCTCATTTGTATGGAGACATTTGTATGGAGAAACTTCAAAAAGTTTGTGGAAAAATGAAGTTAAAAGATAAACATTGAAAATGTGATCTTCGGTTTTCATCCCTAAAGAACTGATGGTCCTGGGAACTTAACAATGTCAATGCAGTCTCTTATACATTATTAACTTAAGAAAAATGGGTGCCCTTTCCACATTTGTTGAGATTGGGAAACAAAAAGAAGTCAGAAGGAGCCAAATCAGAGCTGTAAGGTGGATGCCTGACAATTTCCCATTGAGACTCTCACAAAATTGCCTTTGCTTGATGACAGGAATGAGCAGAAACATTGTGGTGTTAGAGGACTGTCTGCTAAAGCTTTCCCAGGTATTTTGCCCTAAAACTTTGGCTAACTTATTCAAAACACTCTCATGATATGCAGATATTATTGTTCTTTGACCTTCCACAAAGTCAACAAGCAAAATGCCTGGAATGTCCCCAAAAAACTGTTGCCGTGACCTTTGCTCTTGAGTGATCCCCTTTAGCTTTGACTGGACCACTTCCACCTTTGGTAGCCATTGCTTTGATTGTCTTTTGCCCTCAGGATCATACTGGGAAAGCCATGTTTTATCTTCTGTTACAATTCTTCAAAGAAATCCTTCAGGATCTTGACCCTAGTTCTTTAAAATTTCCATTGAGAGCTCTCCTCTTGTCTGCAGCTGATCTGAGCACAACACTTTTGGCACCCATGCAGTGGAAAGTTGGTTCAACTTTAATTTTTTAGTCAGAACTGTGTAAGCTGAACCAATTAAGATGTCTATGATGTTGGCTATTGTTTGTGCTGTTGATTATCAGTCCTCTTCAATTAGGGCACAAACAAGATTAATTTTTTTCCTTGCAAATTGATATGGATGATCTGTCCCTGTGGACTTCATCTTCCACATCATCTCGTTTCTTCTTTAAAAAAGCTGTCCGCTTGTGAACTACTGATTTCTTTGGTGCATTGTCCCCTCAAGCTTCTTGTAAAGCATCAGTGATTTCACCATTCTTTCACTCAAGCTTCATCATAATCTAATGTTTGTTCTTGCTTCAATTTTAGCAGAATTTACATTGCTCTGCTAGGGGCGCTTTTCAAACTAATGTCTACTCCTTCTTACTGTCTCAAACTAGATCCTGTTCAAACATGCTATAATAAATTAGTATGAGTTTATTTTGCTGCCAAACTTGAAACCTTTGCATAGTTTTTTTCATAATATACATTTTCCATGAACTTTTTAAGGCCTCTCATGTATCCACAGGTAGAGTGCCTTACCTATTCTGACTTCAGTCAATTATTCAAGACCTTTCCTTGTCAGTGATACATTAGAAAGGTAGAGTATTGAAAAATAAGAGTAGCTTCTGCTGATTAAGAAATACTATATCTTTTTCTACTTCTTTCTTTTTTTTTTTCTTTTTTTTTTTTTTTTTTGAGACAGCATCTTTCTCTGTCACCCAGGCTGGAGTGCAGTGGTGTGATCTCAGCTCACTGCAACCTCTGCCTCCCAGGGTCAAGTGATTCTCCTGCCTCAGCCTCCCGAGTAGCTGGGACTATAGGTGCCTGCCACCACACCCAGCTAATTTTTGTATTTTTAGTGGAGACAAGGTTTCACCATATTGGCCAGGCTGGTCTTGAACTCCTGACCTTGTGATCTGCCTGACTCGGCCTCCCAAAGCGCTGGGATTACAGTCATGAGCCACCGTACCTAGCTTTCTACTTCTTTCTTATTATTTTCCTCCTCTCTCATTCCTATATTCTCTCCTTTCTCCTACTTTCCTCCCCACTCCCTGTTTCCTTCCTTTCATCTTTCCTATTTTCAAGACTTAATATTTCTTGAACCTCCGATGTTATCATAGTATGTTATTTGTTTAATTTTCACATAACAATAATAGTTTAAATACAAATAATATTTATTTTCATCCCCATGTTATCAGTATAACAGTAAAGATGTGGAGAGGCCAGCTGGGCATGGTGGCTCAAGCCTGTAATCCCAGCACATTGGGAGGCCGAGGTGGGTGGATCACGAGGTCAGGAGATCGAGACCATCCTGGCTAACACGGTGAAACCCCATCTCTACTAAAAAATAGAAAAAATTAGCTGGGCGTGGTGGCGCGTGCCTGTAGTCCCAGCTACTCGGGAGGCTGAGGCAGGAGAATAGTGTGAACCCGGGAGGCAGAACTTGCAGTGAGCCAAGATCACGCCACTGCACTCCAGCCTGGGTGACAGAGCGAGACTCTGTCTCAAAAAATAAATAAATAAATAAATGAAAATAAAATTAGAAAAATGATGTGGAGAGGCCAAACCAATGGCTCTTATATCCACGTTCTTTCTTCTAAATGATTTCACCTTAGTTTTGGTCTGCATCTCTAACCATAGCTAGTTGCAGCAGGACTTCTATCTGGCCTTGCTGCTCTCATTTTTGGACCTCCTCACTGAAATCAAATTGATCTTTCTAAAATGCAAACCTGGTCTTAGTATTTTATTACTTAAAACCCATTGGTGGCTTTCCATGATTTATGGAATAAAGTCAAAATTCCTGTTTTTGCCCATGTTTCTGTGTGCCTCTCATCCCTACATTTACTGATTCCTGTGTGCCATAAATTGCCAGTTGTCCAGAGTTCATTCTCTTTTTGTACTTGGGAGGACTTCTGCATCCTGCAACTTTTCCCCTGAAACGTGCTTGGAAAATACCTACTCATTTTTTTCAGATTCAGGTTAGCTTTTTACTTCAGTTTCTTTTCCTGAAGCTTATACTGACTGCTCCATATGGCTTTGGGGATTAGCTACTCATTCCTTTGTGCCCTTTGTAGATACACATTTATCATGGAGTCTTTTTTTTTTTTTTTTGAGACAGAGTCTCACTCTGTCACCAGGCTGGAGTGCAGTGGTGTGATCTCAGCTCACTGCAACCTTTGCCTTCCAGGTTCAACTGATTCTCTTGCCTCAGCCTCCCAAGTAACTACAGGCGTGCACCACCGTGCCCAGCTAATTTTTGTATTTTTAGTAGAGACGGGGTTTCACTATGTTGGCCAGGATGGTCTCGATCTCTTGACCTCGTGATCTGCCCACGATGGCCTCCCAAAGTGCTGGGATTACAGGCATGAACCACCGCTCCCAATCAGTCATGCAGTCTTTATACTTACTTGTTTACTTGCCTGTGAGCTCACTGAATGCAGGGACTATTTCCTTGTTGCTCTAGCACCTACACCAGTACCTGGTATCCAGAAGCTGTATGCTAAATGTTTGTTGAGTGGCTGTTTGACTGAATGATTGTACTCCTAATTAGTAGATAGAAAGCCATGAACTTCCCAGTTCATCATTCTCTGTGCTCAATTCTGGTTTCTTTATTGTGTTCAAAAGAGTTCCTTAGTGACATAAAACTATGGAGCCAGTATGTCAGCTCATTTAAGCAATGATTGGTTTATGTATATAAGAGGCTTCAATAATTATATATTTTTATTTCAGTTTCAATAAATGATCAATTTATTAATTTTCTCTGTTTTGGCTTATTGTTCACATTTAATATCAAATAAAAGTGTTTTACTTAAAATTATTCATGCCAATTATGACAGTTAGGTGAATATTACTTTGACTTACATTCCAGTAGTAGTTTTGGTTGAACCCTGAATATGCTAAGACGTCCCTTTTCTTTTTTCTTATGAACAGGCTACTGTGTTTACATATATTATTAAAATCTTCTTTGAAAATACGAAGAGTGTTACATTTCTTATATTTAGTTCTCTGTGCTTCAGAATTCCTGTGATACTTGCACTTAAGTCCTTCTGAGCAGTTGATGTTGATATTTATGTGGTTAATTTCATGAAACGTGGTGGTTTTCATTTCTATCATTAATTTATACAGGAGATAGACTGTTTTCCAGGTGTAAGCTCAGTCATATAATTAGAAAATTTATAAGCAGAAAGGAGTTATTTGGTCTAACCCATTTATTCTACAGATAGAGAAATTAGAGTCCAGAAACTCTGTCTTCTTTAAAGTCTTACAGGTATTTAAGAAAAAAGAATAGACTTGAGGTTTCTGTGCTCTGAACCCAGTGATCTTGACACTGTAATGATCTTCATCCATATTATTCACAGAAGTAAATATAATCACATATTAAATAAGAAACAAAAATACTAAGGAGATATTATACTGAAAAATGAAATAATATTATCTTAATTATTTTGATCAGATTCAATCTATAGCAGCTTGAAGGCTAATAATTCCAATGATTCTCTGAATAAACCATTTTTCTAATAAGATTACAGGTTTTAGTAATCTAATTATTTTGACTGATGCAAATGTTACCCCGCCAGTCTGAAAAATGTGTTTATTTATATGTCATAAAGAATAATTTATTCCAAAAAGGCTAATTTTCAAAATATATGTATCTTCTGAAACTGTATCTATTTTTTCCCCACGTTTTCTAAATATATTTTAGAGGGCATTTGTAGATTTTCATGGTGCTGAAAAATTAAGGTATAATGGTCTCATGAAGGAGAATAATGTCATTTAGACATTGTAATTTTGGAGGATCACAATACTTTTTGGAATGTGGTTGTTGCAGCACTGGTCACTTATACTAATTATATAATAACATACTATACTAATGCAATAATATACCATATGAAATTATTCAGTGGTAAATTTGTCTTAAATCCTCTAGAATACTGCAAAGAAATAGTTTATATAAGAAAGAGTACCATAGCATATGTGAACACAATATTTCCTATTTTTTTCTTCTTTTTTATTTTTTTGAAGACAAGTTCTCACTCTGTTGCCCAGACTGGAGTTCAGTGCCATGTTCATAGTTCACTGCAACCTCAAACTCCCAAGCTCAAGTGATCCTCTTGATTCAGCCTCTGAAGTAGCTGTGCCTATAGGTGTGCACCACCACACCGGCTAAGTTTTAAAATTTTTTATAGATATGTTGCCCAAGCTGCTCTCAAATTCTTGAGCTCAAGAGATCTTCTCACCTTGGCCTCCCAGAGTGTTGGGATTACAGGCATGAGCCACCATACTCAGCCAATATTTCTTTTGTAAAAGACATTTTCTAACATACTTCTCATTTTAACTAACATAATATTCAAAGTGTAGATCTGAGAAAGAGATAGTGCCTGCAGATCTGGGATCCTACATGCTAATATTATGGGATGCATTCAGATTTGATCAGCAGATATTCCATTTATTCTAGAACACCACCAGCAGAAGAATGTAATTACGTCTATCACTAAAACTTTGTGTCAATACAGACTACTGTATTTGTTATCATAGATGGTCCTTGGATGGCAGCCTTAAGCAATTTTAAACCTAGACAGGTGATGTACTTTTTCTTCTTGGATAATTTTCATGGTTTTATCTAATTTGGTTGTAACTAATGTGTTTAATATGGCTTGCTTGTTTTTTAAAAAGTTGTTCAGTATCCTTAGAACTCAGTGCTGATTTCTTTTTCTAGCAGGCCTTTTATATAGGACATCTCACTTTCTCCTGGCTCTCTACTACTAGCATGAGGTCTCTGAAAAATCAAGACAGCAAAATAATTTGTTATAGAACAGCCTATGTAGAGGGACAGGGGAGGAGTCATATTCCAAGAGGGAAAGACCTTTGAGCCAGGCTCAATTTGTAGAGGTTGTTGAATGAAAATGAGAGAGAGAGAATGCACACTTTACTGCACTATTAAAGCAAAATTCTGACAATAACTTCTAAAAATGATTCAACTCTTATACACTGAGAATATGACAGACCTTCCAAAAGTATAATTTCTTACATGAACGTCCAGGTATATAAGGAAAAATAACTATTTCATACCAATATCTCCAGCCGCCTTTATTGTTGGTTCACCACATAGGTTTTTATCAGAATCGCAGAACATTAATTTTTTAAATTAGCTACCATTACAACTAGCTTGAGAAGAACTTTCTTTTTAATAATTCCACCCAGATGCATTCTAGATACTCCAGTGTTACGAATCGATGGCTTCATGAGGAGCCGCTGTTGACTCATGCTATCTCTGGACACACTGACAGGAAATGTTTTCTTACACCTGTTTTCCTCCTGCTTTTCCTTGGTAGGACTTAGTTCCTTGGCATAGTTCAGTATCAATGGCAGTCATAGAGAAGTGTTACAGAAACCCAGCTTATTCCAACTTGTGAATTATTTGGCACCCAGGAACCAGGTCTTACAATCTTCAACCCACTTTTTCTTAACATGGCCCCTTTTCTGAAATGTTTATTTATATATGATGTAGGCCTGGGGAAAGGACATGGACTTTCAAAGAAAATATTCTCCAATAGATCTGTCAACTCCAGAGAACCTTCTGATTAAATCTGAAAGAATTCCACTGTGCTCTGATAACATCCTTTAATAATGAAGGAAAAGATATTTTTCCCCCAGGAGGATTTTGTAGTGAAAAGATGGCATAATTTTTTTAAAAATGTTGTTTATAATCTCATTTGTTTTTTCATTTGTGAGGTGTGTCTTAAATCCTAAATGGTACATCCTTTTTAAAATACTTCTAGTAATAAAATGTTTCTGAAGTTATGTTGTAAATATCATTGGACTATGTTTAATAATGTTAAGTTGATCCCACTTCCCCTGAAATTATATACATAAATGCTGAAAGTATAAATTTCCATATACAACTTCATGGAACATTTTTCTTCCAAGTGTGCATTTGCTAGAATTTGCATTGAAAGGTTTTGGAAGGAGCCTGTTGGTATGAATCCTGTGTGAGCAACACTCAGATTTGTTGCATACTGAACAGCATGCTAAATCTCACTTCACAATCTTAGATTTCTCATCTACCATCTTGAGCTGAATTTAAAATGTAACTGCAGTTTATTATGTCACCTGTTCGTCAAACACTGATGCAAAGCTTAGTTTTCAGTGTGAAGAACCCATGACTAGAGAAGGGAAGAAGAAAGGGTCAAGCAGACCTCATTAAAGAGTGTATGGGCAAGAAAACACATCAGATGTCTTGATAGGTTTTTTAAAGTCCTGTTAGACTTGTCATGATTTCCAAAACACTAAATGCCATCTAGTATTTTGGACCCTCCAAAATTACAGTAGAATATTATTATGGGTCATCTTAATTGGAAATATACAGGAAAATCCTGATGATTAATGTAGACTAGTGATAGCTCTCACACATTTATATAACCTATGTTGAAAAGAAAGAAGAAAGGCAGGAAGGAAAGAAGGAAAAAGAGCGGAGAGAGAGGAACAAGAAAACACGTGGATTTGTGGAAATGAAAATTTTTAAATTACTAATTTGCAAGAATGGGTAAGAAAAATACCGAGTATGAACATAAATGCTTTCAATTCCGTTTGTCTCTTAATCCTTCTCAGTCCGTGGCCAGTTTTGAAACTTGGTGTAACTTCCTTCCTTTATTCCTCCCTCCCTTGCTCCCTCCATCCCTTCTTGCCAGCCTCCTTCCCTTCCTCTCTCCTTGAGTTTCCTTCTTCTTTCTTGTTCCCTCCCTCCCTCCCTCTCTCTTTTTTCCCCTTAGTTTCCCCGGAAGCACATATACCAGCCATTTGAATGCTTTCTGCTCATAGATACTGCCAAGCCCCCTCACCCATACTGCTGAATAGATTTGGTAGAATGGAATGAGAAACATAGACTTTGTGTCTGTGGCGGCCACCTCTGATGTTGCAGACTTTTGCCGTGATTATGCACTCCAGCCGAGGGACGCTAGAGAGGTTGAAATTTCAACTGTGGGATTTGCCATTTTGGAATTTGCAGAAATGTACTGGATATGCTAACAGCAGCCTGGCTAGCCTCCACTTCACAAGGAAGTATTTAAATATACACGTGTAATATGAAGAAAATTGCATTAGATCATAAGGGATGAATTATTTTGTAAATGACTATACCATCAAATACCATACCTGATATCAATCATCTTCATCAGACAGTATCTGTGTATGTAAGTAGATAAACAAAAAAGCAGGAGTTTATTTCTCTCTAATGTATCCTTGACTCTCTAGCAGTGACCTCTGAAATGTCTCTTCTGATCCAGACTTGTTTGAATCATGTGCAACATTTTAGATTTGTCTTTTCTCTGCAAGTTTTTTTTGTTAAGTACCATAACATATTGAACCAAATAGTTTTGCTTGCTTTCTATTGATGACACATGATTTTGGCTTTTATCTTCAGTGGAAAATCAATGTGTCACATGGAGTTCACTAAGAAAAAGGTATGGGGCCTCTTTGTAATTCTTTGTCAGATGATTGCTTTATCTTGATTTATGCCTTCAAACTTTTTCCCATTCAGCAGAAAATATTGTGTCGCTATCTGTGAGAGCAAAGCGATCTATACCAATTTATGCTCTAAGTGTAGCCTCCTTCCAGAACTGCTTATGGAACATATCAACTCACTATAGATTAGGGACATAATGGATTCTTCTTTCTTAAAAGTGGCAGATTGACAATTTTAGTTCATATACAAGCTTTTATATTAACATTAAAACAATATTTCTATGTAAAGTAAAATATTGTAGTTGATTATTATTCGAGGGCCTCCCAGAATTTCAAGGTCTGAAAATAAATTCAGTGTTCCTGGTGGTAACAAAATTGCCCCTACTTCCTTGTATCAGGACTGCCATTTGGAACTGCTGGGGAAGCTCTTTTCAGAAATTATTTTCAAAACAGCATTGTTGCCTTTTGCCAAACTGAAATCTGGTTGTAAACTTTTGAAAACTAGTTCCTTGGAATGGAATTCAAGTTGTCTTCTAAGCAATTTTGTTTAACTCAAACATACATTCTATCTTGCTTTATTATGTCACTATTTGTGTAGGAAACATATTTCTATTTTTACCATTTTCAATTTATTTACATTTACATTTACATTTGTGTGTATATATATATACACACATACATACACTTTAAGTTCTGGGATACATTTGCAGAACTTGCAGTTTTGTGAAATAGGTATACATGTGCTGTCGTGGTTTGCTGCACCCATCAACTCGTCATCTACATTAAGTATTTCTCCTAATGCTATCCCTCCTCTTTCCTTCCTACCCACTGACAGGCCCCAGTGTGTGATGTTCCCCTCCCTGTGTCTATGTGTTCTCATTGTTCAACTCCCACTTATGAGTGAGAACATGTGGTGTTTGGTTTTCTGTTCTTGTGATAGTTTGCTGAGAATGATGGTTTCCAGCTTCATCCATGTCTCTGCAAAAGACATTAATCCATCCTTTTTTATAGCTGCATGGTATTTCATGGTGTATATGTGCCACATATTCTTTATCCAGTCTATCATTGATGGGCATTTGGGTTGGTTCCTAGTCTTTGCTCTTGTGAATAGTGCTGCAATAAACATATGTGTGAATGTGTCTTTATAGTAGAATGATTTATAATCCTTTGGATGTGTACCTAGTAATGAGACTGTTAGGTCAAATGATATTTCTAGTTCTGGATCCTTGAGGAATTGCTACACTGTCTTCCACAATGGTTGAACTAATTTACACTCCCACCAACAGTGTAAAAGCATTCCTATTTCTCCACATCCTCTCTAGCACCTGTTGTTTCCTGACTTTTTAATGATTGCCATTCTAACTGGCGCGAGATGGTATCTCATTGGACCAGGGGTGATGAGCTTTTTTTTTTTTTCTTCGAGACAGCCTCACTCTGTCACCCAGGGTGGAGTGCAGTGGCACAATTTCGGCTCACTGCAACCTCCACCTAATGGGTTCAAGCAATTCTCCTGCCTTAGCCTCTTGAGTAGCTGGGATTACAGATATATACCACCACGCCTGGCTAAAGTTTTTTTGTGTGTTTTTGGTAGAGACAGAGTTTCACCATAGTGGCCAGGCAAGTCTCAAACTCCTGACCTTGTGATCCACTCGCCTTGGCCTCCCAAAGTGATGGGATTACAGGCGTGAGCCACCACGCCCAGCCTATGATGAGCTTTTTCTCATGTGTTTATTGGCCGCATAAATGTCTTCTTTTGAGAAGTGTCTGTTCATATCCTTTTCCCACTTTTTGATGGGGTTGTTTTTTTCTTGTAAATTTGTTTAAGTTCCTTGTAGATTCTGGATATTAGCCCTTTGTTAGATGGATAGATTGCAAAAATTTTCTCCCACTCTGTAGGTTGTGTGTTCACTCCGATGATAGTGTCTTTTGCTGTGCAGAAGCTATCTTTAGTTTAATTAGATCCCATTTCTCAATTTTGGCTTTTGTTGCCACTGCTTTTGGTGTTTTAGTCGTGAAGTCTTTGCCTATGCCTATGTTCTGAATGGTATTGGCTAGGTTGTCTTCTAGAGTTTTTATGGTTTTAGATCTTATGTTTAAGTCTTTAATCCATCTTGAGTTAATTATTTTATAAGGTGTAAGGAAGGGGTCCACTTTCAGCTTTCTTCATTTGGCTAGCCAGTTTTCCCATCACCATTTATTAAATAGTCAATCTTTCCCCATTGTTTGTTTTCGTCAGGTGTGTCAGAGATATGTTGTATATTTCATGGTACAATGCCTTCTGTCAATGGGGAAAAATAACAAGCATATATGGGATGAATGAAGTCTGCTATGGTTAAGGTTGAGAATATTTACTGATCCTTGAGTTCAGTCTCCAGGAATGTTGGAAATAGAGAATGGAGATAATGGAGATAAAGAAAAGTTCTGAAAATGACACTTCCCATAGTGTCAAAATTGTGATCTATTGCAGAATTCTGTGATACATCAAAATCTCTGTTTATACTGAGGTTTGTTATTGTGTATGAGCATATCTTTATCAGGTGTAGGCTATTTCTATACTTTCATGTCTTTAAATCAATGTTTCTATTCACATATGTATATGTGCAAATAGAAGCATGTTAATATTATATATATATTTTCTGTCATTACCATGATTGCTATGATTATCATTAGCATGTATTATTAGTGTGACCGAAGTATCATCAGTATCAGTTTCTTTCTCACTGCAGTGCTCCTGTAATGCTTCATTTCTACAGAGCCAACCTACACCCACCGTTTCCCTGACTATAACTTTACCTAAAGTATAAGCCCTTATAAAGCCATGAAAGCCTACCAAGAATTGTCAAAGAAGCTAGGCAGCAGCCAGGCTCTGCCTTAGGAAAAGATTTTACTTTTTATTATCATGTGCAGTACTTAACCACTTGTTTTGACCTCTAAGATTTTGCTCTCCTATATTTCTATCCCCTGGCTTTCTGATATTTCATGTGATTATATTTGAAATTTTAACCTTGCTTTTCTTTTTGGAATCTCTGATATCTCTGCTGCCACAGGTAATGACAGGTTCCTCTCTAACTGTTGGTGTTATCCCTGGTCAGATTATTACTGATGACAGAAGTAGATGTTTTACGTGGATTCTCTCGATATCAGAAACAAATACAGATATCACAACTCAAAAATGACAGACTGATAACCATTATGAACTTAGATGCAACATTCTTAATACAATATTAGCAAATTGAGTCTAGGAATATTTAAAAATGATAATGTGTTTTAACCAAGTGGGGTTTATCTCAAGTTGGTTTCAACAACTGAAAATCTACCATGCTGACAGAAAAAAGAAAAATCACGTGACACTCTCAATAGATGCAAAAAAGGAATTTACAAAATGTAACACATTTTTTAAATTAAAAACTCCCAGCAAACTGAGGATAGAAAAGTACATTTTCAAACTGATTATGTGTTTACAAAAAATCTATAGCAAACATCTTACTTAAAATGGTGAAAGCCTTAATACTTTCTACATAAGATTATGAAAAATGCAATGATGTCCTCTCTCCCTAGTTCTTTAAAGTATTGCATTCAATATTAAATAAGTGGAAATATATACCAAGTTCATTGATAAATATTTAATACTTATGAGATGATAATTCTCCTGAAATTGATCTCTAGATTCAGTGGAATTCCCATGAAACCTTATAGGTCCTTTTGGATAAATTACAAAAATGATTCTAAAACAGGGAGAAAGAAAGAAGGGAAGGAAGGAGGAATGGACAGAAAGAAGAAAGAAATAAAGAGAAAAGAAAAGAAAATAAGAAATAAGTGACACCCAAGTTGGGAAGAAAGAAAAATACTATTCTCACGTGATGTAAACATATACATAGAAAATCCTTAGGCATCTGCAGAAGTGTGCTAGAGGTATGAAGTGAATTTAACAAAGTTGTAGGATGAAAGATCAATAAATAAAATCAATTGTGTTTCTATACACAATCAACACCAATTAGAAAATAAAATTATGTAAGCAATTTAACTTATAATAGCCTCAAAAATAATAAAATAATTGAGAATAAATTTAATAAAAGGTATGCTGATCCAAAATTTCTAAATCACTAATACGAGAGATTGAATAGGTAGAAATATGTATCAAGTTCATTGGTAAATATACATGTCATACTTATTAGATGATAATTCTTCTGAAACTGATCTCCAGATTTGGCACAATCCCAGTCAAACCTATAGGCCTTTTTGGAGAAATTACAAAGCTGATTCTAATTTTTTTTTTAAATGCAGAAGTCCTAGAATAGCCAGAGCATGTTTTAGAAAGAAGAATAAAGTTGGAAAACTTTCCAAATTTCAAGACATATTGTAAAGCTACACTAAACAGTACAGTAAACTTACTGGCATGAAGAAGACATATATATCAGTGAAACAGAATAAATAATTTAGAAATATATCCTGCCTTACATGGCCAAAGTTGCCAAAATATTTCAATAAGGAAATCAATGTCTTTATAAAGATGGTACTATTAAAATTGGATATTAAATGGAGAATATGAACTTCAGAATTACCTCACACCATATCCTCAAATTAACTCAACATGTATTTTATACATAATGTAAATATAAAATGTATAAAGCTTACTGAATAGGAAAAATTTTTAATAATCTTACTATAGCTAAAAATTTTTTAGATAAGAAAAGGATGGATGAAAATGGAAAAAAATAGTAAGTTGGACTTCATGAAATTAAGACTTTTGCAACTTAAAACATAGCATCAAAAAATGAAAAGGCAAACCACAGATTGGGACAGAATAATTTTAAATATGTCTGATAAAGAACTTTCATCTAGAATGTACACATAACTAAAAAACTAAATAACAAAACACAAATAACTCATTTAACGTAATATTTTGACCTAAATGGGCCAAATATTTGTACAGATATTTTAATTTAAAAAGAGATGATGTCCAATACACAAATGAAAAGATACTTAACGTTACCCGTCATCAGGGAAATGCAAGTTAAAACCACATTGAGGTACCACTGTACACCCACTGGAGTGGCTGACACGAGCAGAACTGACCATACCACATGATGTGAAGAATTGCTATTCACACCTGGCTAGTGGGACTTCAAAATGGTACAGACATTTTGGAAAGCAGTTTGGCAGTTTCTTTTAATGTTAAACTTAGTACTGATCATATAGCCAAATAATTCCACTGCGACTCAAAATAAATAAAAACATATCCGTACCAAGCCTCATCCTTGAAGTTCATAGCAGATGTGTCCATCAACTTGTAAATGGATAAACCAGTTGTAGATGGAGTACCACTCAACAATAAAAAGGAGCAAACTGATACAACAGCAATATAAATGAATATCAAAAGCATTATGCTCAGTGAAAGAAGCTAGACATGAAAGACACCAATGTATCATTCCACTAATAGGATACTCTAGAAAATGCAAACTGTAGAAACAGAAGCAGATTAGTGGTTGCCTGTGTTCAGGAATGGAGAAAAGATCAAATGCAAAACAGCAAAAGAAAACGTTTTGTGATGATGCAGATTTTCTGTATCTTGATCATGATTGTGGTCAAATGATGATATTCATCTGCCATAACCCATTAAATTGCACATTGAAAAGGGTGAATTTTACTGTGTGTACATTATACTTAAATGGAGCTGTAAATATGTTTGGAGCTTATCTGTGAACATTAGTTGCAGAGCAGGAGTTACTTTTATAGAGTGGAAATCTGCTGAGTGCCAACTTGAGAAGGGTTGAAAAAAATTAGAACCTTCTTCCAACACATTTCAGTTAGAACACTCTTAGGATGTCGTTACAGCTGCGCTCTATATTGGAGTCTCTGATGAAGTCACATGTCTGACGATCTCAGCATGCCTTTAATCAACAGAATATACACGTGTTTTCTTTTATTACTATAAAGGATATACCAAACAACTTTTTCAAGACTTTACTTCAAAAAGGCACGTAGTTTTGCAACATTTTTGGTAAGTCTTTAATTATTTCAAAATGAAAAATTGAAAATAAAATGCAATTATTTACTCAGGCCCCCCAAAAAAAGGTCTGTACGGGGAATGCATGTGGTGTGTGTGTGTGTGTGTGTGTAAGTGTGTGATTTGAAGAATTGAAAAAATTTTAGTGGGGTTTTGTAGCATCACTTTGATAGCATCCTGTAATTTTGTATTGTGTTTGAAATAAAAATAAAGTGAATACACTGATAAAAGAATTTGAAAAGAATTTGCATTATTGCCTAAATTATGTGTGGTTTCCACAGTGGCATGAATCGAGCATCTTTAACCTACATAACAATATATCAGAAGTATTAGGTAAAAAATAAGTAAACTAGTATAACAAAGTTAAATATTTCTAAAGTAAAATTATAGCTTTATTTTTTTTTCCTGAAATGTTTTGAGGAGATATTTACACCAAAAGATATTATCACTGATCAATGAAACTTTTTCAGAATTTGCTTGTGTCCCACCAATATTTGATTACATAGTGCTTCTGTGAGTTCCATTTCATTAATTTAGCTTTGACAGGAGAGAAGGCAATGGCTCTGCAGCCTCTCTCGGTGTGGCATGATCCTGGTTCCGCTGGCTGATCTCTATTAGAACCATGGCCTTAATCATGCCTTTCATGCTTCTAACTTGATTTGCATTTGTTGTGTGATCCAAATTTATTCTCTCGTTTAGTCACTTCCACCCATAGAAAAGCAGGTCTTTTTCATTTCTCCTTCACCATTGCCCCCATTTTTTCTTTTTGTCCTCCCATGATGAAAAACAAGACAGAAAACAAACTATAACAACAACAGACACCTTTTGTCTGTGGTCACCAATGCATTGTAGCACTAAACTTTGTTCAAAATCTCTAGATCTGACCTCTATATCTGCTGTTCCCAGAGTTTTTCAATGTGTTCTCTAGACTGCTGTGACCCACTGACAGAAAGTCTAGCTATATTTAATTGAAAGTTATTACTGTCTGATATGGTTTGGCTGTGTCCCCACTGAAATCTCATCTTGCACTGTAGCTCCCATAATTCACATGTTGTGGGAGGGACCCAGTGAGAGGTAAGTGGATCATGGGGGCAGTTTTCCCCACACTGTTCTAGTGGTAGTGAATAAGTCTCATGAGATCTGATGGTTTTATAAGGGGAAACCCCTTTCGCCTTTCACTTGGTTCTCATTTGCTGTTTGCCTGCTGCCATGTAAGATGCGCCTTTCGCCTTCTGCCATAACTGTGAGGCCTCCTCAGCCATGTGGAACTGTGAATTCATTAAACCTCTTTTTCTTTATAAATGACCCAGTCTTGGGTATGTCTTTATCAGCAGCATGAAAATTGACTAATACACTCACTGTCCATGAATGATACTCTGTTAGCCCATTTGCATTGTTATAAAGAAATACCTGAGGCTGGGTAATTTATAAAGAAATGCGGTTTATTTGGCTCCTTGTTGTGAAGACTGTACATGAAGCATAGTACTGGCACCTGCTTCCAGGGAGGGTCTCAGGAACCTTCCAATCATGGTGGAAGGTGAAGGGAAACCAGCATATCACATGGTGAGAGAGGAAGCAAGAGAGACAGGGAGGAGGTGTCAGTCTCTTTTAAACAACCAGATATCGCATGAACTCACAGGGTAAGAACTCATTCATTACCAAGAGGACAGCACCAAGCCATTCAGGAGGCATCTATCTCCAACATTGGGGATCACATTTTAACGTGAGATTTGAAGGGGACAAACATCCAAACTATGTCAGATACCAAAGCTGACAATGCTTAGGATCTTTAGCTGTTCCAGGTTCTGGGAAAAGGGAGAGAGTTAGCTTCCCTCGTCTATGCTGTGCTACTCCATATTATATTAGTAATTATTGTTCTCTAAAGGTTCTTAAAAGCAAATAAACAAATGCAAGGCAAAACATATAAAAGGCAAGGCAAAACATATGAAATGCAAGGCAAATGCATTAAAAAACTTTTGAGTGTTAATATATAGGTTTTATTTTATCTTTTTAATTTCTTTTGCTTAACCAAATAGATTATGTAGTTTTGATTAACTGGCCATGAAATAGCTCTGCCTACATAGAATTTCCCATGAATAATTGGTTGTGGAGACTTTTGTGTGTGACCCAAATCCTCCCTCAAAACTGAAGTTTGCCCAGCTATTGGGAGTGTTGGCAAATCATGCCTCTCAGCTGATTCTCTCTAGAATTTATTCTCAGGAGATCTAATTAATAACTTGTCAAGCTGATGTCCATCCTTGGGGACAACTCGTATCTGAAGAATGGCCAGTGAAAGGTATTAAAACTCCATACTCCTGCCTCAATTTAGGGCAACTCTGAAGGGTCGCCCCAGCTTCTCAGCTCCCCCTTGAGATTAGCTGAGGTATTTGTTGTGACTGCCTCACATCTCAACTCCCTTTATCCAATTCAGCTTTTTCGCCACAGTTGTTGGTTCCTAGGATTTTACCCAGTTAAATATTCTCTACACAAATCTCTATCTCAAATCTGCTTTACAGGGAATGTGGCCTCAGACAGGTTTTCATTAGGTTCTGGACGTAACTCTCATTAGTCATTGATATGATTCGGCTGTGTCTCCACCCGAATCTCACCTTGATTGTAATTATCCCCGCATGTCAAGGATGGAGTCAGGTGGAGATCATTGAATCATAGGGGCGGGTTCCCCCTACTGTTCTCCTGGTAGCGAATAAGTCTCACGAGATCTGATGCTTTTAAAATGGGAGCTTCTCTACACAAGCTTTCTTCTCTGCTACCATTTAAGATGTGCCTTTGCTTCTTTTTTGCCTTCTGCCGTGACTGTGAGGCCTCCCCAGCCATGTGGAATTGTGAGTTCCTTAAACCTCTTTCCTTTCTAAATTACCCGGTCTTGGGTATGACTTTATTAGCAGCATGAGAACAAACTAGTGCATTCTGTTCTATAAGCCCAAGTCGGATCACAGAGTCCCGCTTTCTGTTTTTTTTTCTAGCCCATATTTCTACTAAAACTTGACTCATATAGACTTAAAACAAAATAATTAAGCATGGCTAGTATTTATTTAATATTTTATACGTGTCAGGTACTGTATTTTGTAACTTATCTTTTAATAATCTTTCCAAATCTCTAAAAGGAGAACTCTGCTCTTTTATAGAGCAAATAAGGATGGCTCTGAAAATGTTAGCATTAGGGGAAGTAGGGTGAGGGACATAGGGGGCACTTTGTGTTATTTGTGCATTTTGCTATCAATCTAAAATCAGGTCAAAATAAAAATTAAAAAATGGGTAGTAGAAGCAGGTTGTTAAGATTTTCAGTGTGACTCTAGAATTTTTTTGTTTGTTGTTTGTTTTGGAGTGTAGTGGTAAGATCTCTGCTCACTGCAACCTCCACTTCCCAGGCTCAAGCAATTCTCCTGCCTCAGTCTCCCAAGTAGCTGGGATTATAGGTGCCCGCCACCACACCCAGCTAAGTTTTCTATTTTTTTTTTTTTAGTAGAGATGGGGTTTCAGCATGTTGGCCAGTCCAGTCTCCTACTCCTGACTTCAAGTCATCCGCCCGCCTCAGCCTCCCGAAGTGCTGGGATTATAGGCATGAGCTCCCACTCCTGGCCCAAAGTTCATATTTTAACTACTAACCTAAATTATTTTAAAAACAAAAGCCTCCTTGGACTCAAACCAGGTCAGAGTGACATGATCATGTGCCTGTTTTGTGCAGGGTGAAGTGAGATTATTATCTAGGAAATAGCTGAAATGTCTTGTTGTGGGCATACATATTTCATATAAATTCTAAGCTTCATATTAGCACTTAGATTATAATTATCTAAAGAATAGAGAACAATTTCATATAATTTTCAGTGTATCAGGCGAATCAAAAGTATACATACAAGCATGCAGATGAATTTCAGTGAATATAGTGGTGACAATGCTCAACAGAATATGTGTCCCCCACCCAACCCTGCTTCTTGCTCTTTCACTGTCCTAAAGATAGAACAAAATGGTTCAGGCATCCAGCTTGTCCCCTCCACACTTCACACTTTTACTTAATAGCAGCTTATCTTTAACACTTTGTCATCTTTAAGATGTTGCTAATTCTTTCTGGTAGATCCCAGGACTGAGGATGAGGAAGAATGATTTTATTTAAATAAAGTTGCTTAATTAAAAAACCCTTTTTTTAGTTTTAAAATATTTTCATTATTTTATAAAATTTTTGTGGGTACATAGGAGGTTTATATATTTGTGGGGTACATGAGATGTTTTGATACAGGCATGCAGTGTGAAATAATCACGTCATGAGGAATGGGCTTTCCATCCCCTCAAGCATTTATCCTCTGAGTTAAAAACTATTCAATTGGCTGGGCACGGTGGCTCACGCCTGTAGTCCCAGCTCTTTGGGAGGCCGAGGTTGGCGGATCGCCTGAGGTCAGGAGTTTGAGACCAGCCTGGCCAACATGATGAAACCCCATCTCTACTAAAAATACAAAAATTAGCCGGGTGTGGTGGCCAGTGCCTGTCATCCCAGCTACTCGGGAGGCTGAGACAGGAGAATCATTTGAACCTGGGAGGTGGAGGTTACAGTGAGCCGAGATCATGCCATTGTACTCCAGCCTGAGTGACAAGAGTGAAACTCCATGTCAAAAACAAACAAAAATCAATTACATTCTTTAAGTTATTAAAATTAAACATTGTAAATGATTTTTTTTCCCAAAGCTTTTTCAAAGAAAAAAAAGTAGAAACAAAGACACTTTCTACTGATTTCCAATATGGTGACTCTGTATTTCTAGCATGTTAACACATGCTAGGTGAAAAATTGATTTTATGTTTAATACAAAACATAGCATAATGTAATGAAAAGCAAGATTGTAATGATAAAGGAAAATAACACTAGTGCTAATTTTTTTCAATTTGAAGCATTGGATTAAAATGAATTAGGTTATATTCAAACATGTTTATATTGAATTTCTTTTTTCTCCAATTGGTTTCTTTTTATTAATGGGTGAGTGTTGCATTTGTATAAGGTTTCCCTATTATATTCAATTGTTTTGAGATGCTTTTAATTTGAAGTTTTTATGTTTTCTTTTTGATGTATACATGTTATGCTTTTATGCTGAATTTGATAATTGGTGCTGTATATGCAAAGCAAATGTAATTTCCCAGCTTTTATTTTTTAAAGCCCTGGGAAGCAACATAATAAAGTAGAAATAGTATCAAGACAGGAGTTAGAATACCTGGATTCTAAAATTTAAATTAAATTAGGATCTAGTGACATTATAGGTGTTCCTTGATCTTCTGATGACCTGATTACTCAAAAGAAAAATAAAATAATCTATAAATTGTTTCTAATTCTAAAACTCTATAAATCCTATTTTTAAAATTATAATTAGTTGAACTCTATAAGGTCACAAAAATCCCTATTAAGAAACTAAAATAAAATTTTATCATATCTTAAAAATACTCTGATCTTTTTTTATATGCTGACATGAATTCTAATTATTTTTGAGCCCCTAAAAAACATTTAAGATCACAGTTTATGTTTTATTATTGACTTTCAGATAATTAACATTTTACTGATAGATATGAACAAATCTACTCTAACAGAGATAGTCATTAGTTTATTTCTCTCTTTCAGTATCAATAAAAAGTATCGATTTACCAATAACAATGAATTAATTGCCTGAAATAAATGAAACGTAAGCAGCAAAAGTGAACTTTTTAGTATAACTCTTCTTGTAAACATTGACTTAGTTCAAAGGGAGCTTATCTTTAAAAAAAAAAAAAAGCGCTAATTCATGTCTATTGGTATAGATATAATCTTTTTTTCCTTGAAAATAGATCCTACTATACTCCAGACACTATGCCACTAGGTGCAGATATTAACACAAATAGCAGGTGATCATTGTCCTCATGGAGTTTATTTTAAAGAGAACAAAGTGAGACAAAGGCACACAAGCAAAGAACTACAATACAAAGGGGATGGCATCTGACTCAGCATGGAGGTGTCACGGAAGGTGTTGTTTTGCTTAGGTTTTGAAGTGTGGGTAGGAGATGGCCCATGTTGAGAGTGGGAACTGGGAATTAAAAAGATGAGGAGGTCTCTGCAAATCTACATGGATGGGAAGTAGCATGCTGATGTGGGAAACAACTAAAAAGTTCCAGAATGCATGGTTTATAAAGCGTGAGTCAGAGAGGGCTAGACCAGTAGCCAGATCAAGGATATCTCAGATGTTATAGTCATGAATTAGTGCATTGACCTGCAGGCCATGGGAGTCACTGAAGGTTTCAGTCAGGTAAGTGAGCTGATCAGAACAGTCCTTTAGATAGGCCGCTCTTTTGGCTGTAATGGGGACACGTTTGAAGTAGGGCTATAGCTAAAAATATACAGACACTTCCTCTTGTCTACAGCCCTGCTGGCATCTGTTGTATTTTGACTTTTTAATAATAGCCATTCCAACCAGTATGAAATGGTATCTCATTGTGTTTTGATTTGCATTTTTCTGATGATTAGTGATTCTAAGCATTTTTTTTTTCGTGTATTTGTTGGCCATTTGTATGTGTTCTTTTGAGAAGTGTTTGTTCATGTCCTTTGCCCATTTTTTAATTGGGTTATTTTTTTTTCTAATTGATTTAAGTTCCCTGTAGATTCTGGATACTAAAAAACAAACAAAAACCAGAAGTAAATAAATTCTCAGGACACACACACCCACACCCACACCCACAGAGAGAGAGAGAGAGAGAGAGAGAGAGAGCCTAGGTAAGAGGCCACCAACCACCAGGGTCTAAACTGGGAACACTTTCTAGTACAGAATGAATGGAAAGGATTCATGAAATATCTAGAAAGTAACGTTAATGAGATTTACATGTATGGAGTGAATGAGGAGAAACAGGGATCATTCAGGATTCTGGTGGGAATAACAGGGGGAGCCATTAGTTGAAATTTTGAAGTGGGAGAAGGAGAGGGAGTTTTAGGGAGAAAGATGAGTTGTTTTTTTAGGTATTTCAAACCCTTGAAGCTTCTATGGGACATCAAAGTGGAGATAACAGTCTGTGGGTTGGGACAATAAAGAAAGAAATTGGTTGAAGACTAGGGGAAGAGTATAGAGCAAAGAAATATTTCAGATAATAAACATATAGAGATAGCTGAAAATGTGGGACTGGATTACAAAGGAAGAATGATTTAGTTATGAAGCCCAAGGGCTGACAGGAATGGGTGACTAGTCGAGGAGTTCATATGCATCTGTTATTGTATGAATAAAAAAAATTATCTGTTCCTTCCTAAAGATATCTTCAACCTGTTTTTGGATACATATGGGCACTGCTTTTCACTCTCTTAGCCCCATTTCTTGTTTTAGCCTCTGCTGTAGCGATCAGTTCTGCACAGGCTTTGACCCAGGCTTTGACTAGTTGGTGCAGGTGTGATATGATACTTACCTGGAATGGCCCACAGTTTGTGGCTGCTCTTACTTAAGCAGGTGGGATGCTCATGTAGGTGTCCCTTTCCTCCTCCCAGATTGAGGAGTCTTGCATTATGTAATAAAACTCCTTAGAAGGCCTATTAGGTTCCAATACAGCATTAGGCAACTTGATAAGGTATCCCATCATCAGCCTTCCTTTCTTCCCTCATTCCTCTGCCTCTCACTCTTTCTTCCTAAGTTAACTTCTTAGATAAAATGCCAACTTTCTATATTTTGTCTCACATCAGGGAAAATAATTGTATACCCCATTTCAAAAGCACATAAAAAGGTTACTGTACAGAAAATTTGTCTTTAAGAGATTAAGCTGTAATTTTCCAAATACTTTAAAATTTTATTTCAGATACGTTTTTCATTTTTATAAGCTTCATCTAAAAGCAGAGTTCACCTAAGAATATACCTAAGAGCATATTACATAGAATATATTTTATATTTCAGTAGTTTAGCTAGGATTCTTTCAAAATTGAGAGGATCTACAAATATTTCTAACACATTAGTTTTCAGTCTTAAGGCTGAGTCAAGAACAAAGCTCCTAAACTTTGCATTGGTGATTGAGAACATTTTAAAATTGTTATTTAATTCATTAATTTATTTTTAAAAAATTTTCACATTGTAATTATATAGATTTATAGGATACAATTTGATGTTTCAATGAATATGTATGTTGTCTAATGATCCAATAAGGATAGTTAGTGTATTAATTACCTCATGCATTCATCATTTCTTTTTAATAAGAAATTTCAAAATCCTTTCTTCTAGATACTTTGTAATATACAATACTTTACTTTTAACTATAGTCACCCTGCTTTGCAAAGAACACTACAACTTATTCTTCCTATATAATTGTGATTTCATAACTGTTAACCAATCTATCTCCATTTTGCCCTCCCCGCTTCTTCCTCACTGTTTGGTAACCACTATTCTACTCTACTTCTCTATTAACATTTTTTTTTTTAAGATTCCACATATGAGCAAGATCATGCGGTATTTGCTTTCTGTGTCTGGCTTATTTCACTTAACATTGTATCCTACAGGGTCATCCATGTTGTTGCAACTGGCAGAATTTCATTCTTTTTTTATGGCTGAATAGTATTTCATTGTGTGTCCATATATATATATATATATATATACATATATAATTTTATGTATAATTATAATTACACATAAAATTATATATAATTATAATTAATTTTATGCATAATTATAATTACACATAAAATTATATATAATTATAATTATAATTATATATAATTATATATAATAATAATATATATTATATGTGATATATAATATACATAACATACATAATGTATATTATATATAATATACATAACGTATATTATATACATTATACATTATATATATTATAATATACATAATATATATTATGTATATAATATACATAATATGTATTATATATAAAATATACATAATATATAATGTATATTATACATATAATATATGTTATATATTAATAATATATTAATATTAGTATTAATTATTATTAATTATTATTAATTATTAATAATTATTAAATAATACTTATTATTTATTATTAATATTATTAATATTAATATATAATACATTAATATTAATAATATATTAATATATAATATATTATACATAATATATTATATATAATATACATAATATGTATTATATATAATATACATAATATATATTATATATATATAATTCACTTGTTTGTTTTTATACACATAGGTTGATTCCATATCTGATTATTAGAAATAGTGCTACAGTAAACATAAGAGTGCAGATATTTTTCAAACACAATGATTTCATTTCCTATGGATATATACCCAGTAGTGGGATTGCTGGGTTATGTGATCGAATGATTGTTTTTTTTTTTATTTTTTATTTTTTAGCGAACTTCCATAAAGTTTTGCTTAATGGTTGTACTAGTTTACAACCCCATCAACAGTGCGTAAGTGTTCCGTTTTCTCCACTTCCTTGCCAACTCTTGTTATCTTTTACCTTTTTGCTAATAGCCATTCTAATGGGTGAACTGGTATCTCATTGCGGTTTTGATTTGCATTTCTCTGATGGTTAGTGATGTTGAACATGATTTTATTATATATTCGTCTTGACCCTTTCTATATTTTCTCTTGTGGCATTTCTTTTAGTTTATTTTGTCCTTTTTTTTTTTTTTTTTTTGCAAAGGAGTCTTGCTCTGTTGCCCAAGCTGGAGTGCAGTGGTGCAATCGGGGCTCACGGCAACCTCCATCTCCCTGGTTCAAGCAATTCCCCTGCCTCAGCCTGCTGAGTAGCTGGGGTTACAGGCACACGCCATCATGTTTGGCTAAATTTTTGTATTTTTAGTAGAGAAATGATTTCACCATATTGGTCAGGCTGGTCTCAAACTCCTGACCTCAGGCAATCCGCCTGCCTCAGCCTCCCAGTTTTGCCCATTTTTAAATAAGTTATTTATGTTTTTGCTGTTGAGTTGTTTAAGTTTGTTATATAATCTGGGCATTAACTCCTTAGCAGATGTATAGTTTGCAAATATTGTATCCCATTCTGTAAGTTGTTTTTTCACTCTGTTAAGTTTCCTTTGCTGTGCAAAAGCATTTTAGTTTGATGAAACCCCATTTATCTCTTTTTGCTTTTGTTGCCTGTGCTTTTGACGTCTCATTTAAAAAATCCTTGTAGAACCCAAAGTTATAGAGAATTTCCCACATGTTATCTTCTAGTAGTTTTTCATAGTTTTCAATCTTACCTTTAGGTCTTTAATCGCATTTGAGTTGATTTTTGTATAAGGTAAAAGATAGGGGTCTAATTTCATTATCCCACATGTAGATATCCAATCTTCTCAGTACCATTTAATGAAGAGACTGTCTTTACCCCTGTGTGTGCTCTTGACTCCTTTTTTGAAAATCAGTTGACTTTAGGTATGAGAATTTATTTCTGAGCTGTATATTCTCTTCCATTGGTCTATGTGTTTGCTTTATGGCAGTGCCATGCTGTTTTGCTTACTATGGCTTTGTAGTATATTTTGAAGTCAGGTAGTGTGGTGCCTCCAGCTTTGTTATTTTTGCACAGGATTGCTTTGGTTATTTGGGGTCTTTTCTGGTTTCATACAAATTTTAGGGTATTTTTTTCTATTTCTGTGAAGAATTTCATTGGTATTTTGATAGGGATTGCATTGAATCTGTAGGGCATTTTGTTAGTATGGTCATTTCAATAGTATCAATTCTTCCATTCCATGAGTATATAGTGTCCATTTTTTGTGGATCGTAAATTTTTCCATCAGTGTGTTATAGTTTTCATTGAAGAGATCTTTCACGACCTTGATTAAATTTATCTGCAGATTTATTGGTAGCTATTGTAAATGGAATTCCTTTCTTGATGACTTTTTCAGATAGTTCACTATTAGTGTATAGAAACACCACGGAATTTTCTGTGTTGATTTTGTATACTACAACTTTACTGAATTTATTTATGATTTCTAGTAGTTTTTGGTCAAGTCTTTAGGGTTCTCACTCTATATAAGTATATATAGAAAGAACCCTAAAGAGAGAGAGATCATATATATCTATATGATCATATATATAGATGTATACATATGTATGTGAGATCACATTTTCTACAAACAGAAACAATCTGACTTCCTTCTTTCCAGTTTGGATCCCTCTTATTTATTTCTTTTGTCTAATTGCTCTGGCTCTGACCTCCAGTACTATGCTAAATAGAAGTGGTAGAAGTTGACATCCTTGTCTTCCTCCATATCAAAGAGGAAAAGCATTTAACTATTCACCATAAATAAGATGTTAGCTGTGGGTTTGTCACCTATGGCCTTTACTGCGTTGAGGTACACTCCTATACCTACTTTCTTGACAGTTTTTATCATAAAGGAATGTTGACTTTTGTCAAGTGTTCTTTTTGCATCTGTTGAAATGATCACATGGTTTTTGTTCTTCTTTCTATTGTGGTGGTGTATCATATTTACTGATTTGTGCATGTTAAGCCATCCTTTCATCCCTGGGATGAACCCCACTTGATTATAGTGAATACTCTTTTTAGTGTGCTGTCGAAGTCAGTTCACTTGTATCTTGTTGAGAACTTTTGTATCTATGTTCTTCAGGAATATTGGCCTGTTATTTTCATTTTGTGCGTGTCTTTGTCTGGTTTTAGAATCAGGATGTTGCGAGCCTCATAAGATGAGTATGGAAGTATTCCTTCCTCATTACTTTTGTGGAAAAGTTTGTGGAGAATTGGTAGTTATTCTTTAACTGTTTGGTAGAATTCAGCAGTGAAGACATCAGGTCCTGGGTGTTGGTTGTTGTTGTTGTTGTTTTGATGGAAGATGTTTTATTATTGATTCAATTTCCAAACTCATTCTTGATGTGTTCAGATGTTATATTTCCTCACAATTTAATCTGGGTAGTTGTATGTGTGCAGAAATTTATTCATTTTATTCTACACTATCAAATTTGTTGGCATATAGTTATGAGTAATGTCTTACAATCCCTTCTATTTCTGTGGTGTATCAGTTGTAATGTCTCCTTTTTCATCTTTTATTTATTTGAATTTTCTCTCCTTTTGTCTTAGTTTAGCTAAAGGTTTGTCAGTTTTACCTTTACACTTTGTCTTATTTATCTTTTGAAATATTTTTTAGTGTCTGTTTCATTTATATCTGCTGTGAGCTTTATTATTTCCTTCCTTCTACCAATTTTGGGTTTAGTTTGTTTTTGATGTTCTAGTTACTTGAAGTGTATAATTTTGCTTTGTGATTTGAAAATCTTTCTTCTTTTTTGGTGTAGGCTTTTATTGCTATAAATTTCCCTCTTAGAACTGCTTTTGCTACGTTCCATAGGTTTGGGTATGTTGGATTTTCATTCTTACTTGTCTCAGTGACTTTTGAAATTTTCCTATTAATGTCTTAATGAGACCTATTGATTTCTTGGGTGCGTGCTATTTAATTTCCATGTTTTTATAAAATTTCCAAGGGCTTTCCTGTTGTTGATTTCTGGCTTTATATCCCTGGAATCAGAAAAGATACTTCATATGATATCTGTCTTCTTAAGTTTGTTAAGACTTATTATGTGTCATAATGTATGATTGGTCCTAGAGAATGTTTGGTGTACAGTTGAGAATAATTTGTATTCTGCAGCTGTTGGATGATGTATTAGTCTGTTTTCATACTGCTGATAAAGACATACCCGAGACTGGGTAATTTACAGAGAAAAAGAGGTTTAGTGGACTCATAGTTCCACGTGGCTGGGGAGGTCTCCCAATCATGATGGAAGGCGAAAGACACATCTTACATGGTAGCAAACAAAATAGAATTGAGAACCAAGTGAAAGGGTTCCCCCTTATAAAACCATCAGATCTTGTTAGACGTATTCACTACCACAAGAACAGTATGGGGGAACCGCCCCCATGATTCAATTATCTCCCACTGGTTCCCTCCCACAACATGTATGAATTATGGGAGCTATAATCAAGATGAGATTTCGGTGGGGATATACAGCCAAACCATATCAGGTGAGATCTTCTTTACCTGCTAGGTCCATTTGGTCTATGGTATAGTTTGAGTCTGTCATTTTTTGGTTGATTTTCTCTTCATAGAATCTGTCCATTTTTAAAGTGGAGTGTTGAAATTTCCTACTAATATTGTATTGCAGTCTATCTCTACCTTTAAATCTAATATTTGCTTTATATATCTGGTTGTTCTGGTGTTGGGTACATATATAGTTACACCTAAGTAATATATATGTTATGTCCTCGTATTGAATTGGGCCTTTTATCATTTCATTATACAGTGACATTCTTTTTTTATATAGTTTTTTTATTTAAAGCC
The DNA here is from genome assembly GCF_029281585.2 of Gorilla gorilla gorilla. Classification (NCBI taxonomy): domain Eukaryota; kingdom Metazoa; phylum Chordata; class Mammalia; order Primates; family Hominidae; genus Gorilla; species Gorilla gorilla. The sequence continues at coordinate 126,788,251 of NC_073239.2, forward strand.
TTTTAAAATATGACATGACTGTGGCTACTCCTGCTTGCTTTTCATTTGTTTGCATAAAATATATTTTTCCATCTCTTCACTTTCAGTCTATTTGTCTTTAATAGTGAGGTAAGTATCATGTAGGCAGCATATAGGTGGGTTTTGCTATCTGAATCCATTCATCCACTTTATATCTTTTAAGTAGAGTTTAATCCACTTCTATTCAAGTTTATTATTGATAAATTAGGACTTCCTTCTATCATTTCATTAGTTGTTTTTTAGATTACTTGTTCACTTCTTCCTTTCTTATTGTTTATCCCTCTAGTTTGGTGGTTTTCTGTGGTGCTAAGCTTTGTTTCTTTTCCCTTTTTTGGTGTGTGTGTGTGTATCTGCTGTAATTTCTTTCTTTCTGGTTAGTGAAACTAACATACAGAGTCCTGTATTTGTAACAGACTATTTTACACTGATAACAACTTAACTTCTGTCACATAAAAATACTCTTGACTTCTCCCCCCCACACACACAATTTATATTTTTGTTACCTTACATTGCATCTTTATGAATGGTAGACTCCATGGAACATAGGATCTATGTCACAACTAAATCAATTATTTAATGGCAGCATTAAAGCAGCCCAAAGAATGTGAAAAACTGGTGTGGGTGTATTTAACTTTTTAAAAACTATGTTTCATAATGGTTTCATTAAAAAGTCTTTATCAGTTTGCTAATGCCTAGTTTTTACAACCAGCCACCATAGATTTTACAGGATAAATATATTATTTCAGTGGTAATTGAAGCAGAATTTTTGTTGCTCTTCTTACCCTTAGAGATTGTGTATTATCCTCAGACGTAATTCTTTGATTTTTTTTTCTTTTCATGTTGTTACACATAGTTACCAACAATCAACGTGAGAATAACCTTTGAATATTTTCAAGCATTAAGATTTGTTTATACAGCTGCAGAATTAGACAACCAACACTCTTGGGTCCTTACCTCTCAGCATACACCTGATTATTAACTTAAAGGTATGATGGGAAAAGTATCAATTTTTGTTGGTCACCTAGATTTGGAAATATGTAATAACTATAAGCTTGGGTCTGCTTCTTCAGAAGCCTAGGAATTGGAGTGATGGTTCTCTGAAGAGGCTGGAAACAAAGTATGTGTTTCCAGAAGGCTTAATAGAATATGTTGAGACATAGGCCATTAACACAAAAGTGAAAGAAATGCAAAAAATGTATGAAAGTAAGGATTTGAGAAGGGAAATTTTATTTTTAAGTCTAAGATTCCTATGAATTATATGAAAGTAAATGTCCTATCCTTAAAATTAGCCAAAGGAAGCACTTTACTTATCAATATGATATGACTTTTCATACTCTTATCTAAAGATATCCTAAACTAAGATCCAGTTTTCTAAGTAAAGACCTTTTACTCATGCTTTAAAGCATGTTAGATGATTCCTACCACATCACATCATGTTGTTTACATGTATGATTTAAACTGCATTTATTCTTCAACTCACTGGTTCCTTAGGCTTCTTATCTTTCCTTGCACGCTTAGATAATTTTATGTTAAATTGATTTTTAGAAGTTTAGATGCTGGGCGTAGTGGCTGTCGCCTGTAAACCCAGTACTTTGGGAATTCAAGGCAGGTGGATTGCTTGAGTCTTGGAGTTTGAGGCCTGCCTGGGAAAGATGACAAACCCCATTTGTACAAAAATAAAAATATTAGCTGGGTATGGTGGCACATGCCTGTGGTCCCAGCTACTCCAAGGCTGAGGTGGGAGGATGGCTTGAGTCCGAGAGGCAGAGGTGTGAGCCAAGATCATGCCCTGCTCTTCAGCCTGGGCAACCAAGCCAGACCCTGTTTCAAAAAAAAAATATAGTGAGATTTGATTTCTATTTCTATGTGATTCAAAAGTAGGAGAGCTTCAAGGCTAATGACTATTAAAAAATGGCCATTGCTACTTGCATTTTCTATGAAGCCAGCATACACAGCAACGTGCAACCTAAAAACCAAGCTATTTAATATGTAGCTTAGATTTCAGGTTTGATTGTCTTTGAGGTTTGATTATTGCAGAGATCAATTGCCAGACCAAATAAAGTCTATTTCTGTATTTGGTCTTTTTATCATATGAAACATCCCAGCCTTGGGTATAAATTAAGAGCAAATACAGACATTTATACCGATAGCGGTGTAGATATTTCCATGTTTATACAGTTACCGGTGTAGATACTTCCATGTCTATACAGATAGCGGTGTGGATATTTCCATGTTCATACAGATAGTGGTGTAGATATTTCCATGTTAATAGAGATAGCGGTGTAGATATATCCATGTTTATAGAGATAGCGGTGTAGATATTTCCATGTTTATACAGATAGCAGTGTAGATATTTCCATGTTTATACAGATAGCATTGTAGATATTTCCATGTTTATAGAGACAGAGGTGTATATATTTCAATATTTATAGAGATAGCGGCGTACATATTTCCATGTTTATAGAGACAGCGATGAAGATATTTCCATGTTTATACAGATAGCGGTGTAGATTTTCCATGTTAATACAGGTAGCGGTGTACATATTGCCATGTTCATACAGATAGCGGTGTAGATATTTCCACATTTATACAGATGGCGGTGTACATATTTCCATGTTCATACAGATGGCGGTGTAGATATTTCTATGTTTATAGAGATGGCGGTGTAGATATTTAAATGTTTATACAGATAGCTGTGAAGATATTTCCATGTTTATAGAGATGGCGGTGTAGATATTTCCATGTTTCTACAGATGGCGGTGTAGATATTTCCATGTTTATACAGATGGAGGTGTAGATATTTCCATGTTTTTACAGATAGCGTTGTAGACATATCCATGTTCACACAGATAGCGGTGTAGATATTTCCACCTTTATACAGATGGTGGTGTAGATTTTTCCATTTCCATACAGACGGCAGTTTAGATATTTCCATTGTTATAGAGATGGCGGTGCAGATATTTCCATAGTGATACAGATGGCGGTGTAGGTATTTTCATGTTGATACAGATGGTGGTGTACATAGTTCCCTGTTCATACAGATGGCGGTGTAGATATTTTCATTTTCCTACCGATGGCGGTGTAGATATTTCCATGTTTATACAGATAGCGGTGTAGATGTATCCATGTTCATACAGATGGCAGTGTAGATAATTCCATGTTCATACAGATGGAGTTGAAGATATTTCCATGTTTATACATATGGCGCTGTAGATATTTCCATGTTTACACAGAAGGCGGTGTAGGTAGTTCCATGTTTACACAGATAGCGGTGTAGATATTTCCATGTTTATACAGATAGCGGTGTAGATATTTCAATGTTTATAGAGTTGGCGGTGTAGATACTTTCATGTTCCTACAGTTGGTGGTGCAGATATTTCCATGTGTACACAGATAGCGGTGTAGGTATTTCCAAGTTTATGCAGATAGCGGTGTAGATATTTCCACTTTTAGGCAGATAGCAGTGTAGATATTTCAATGTTTAAACAGATAGCGTTGTAGATATTTCCATGTTCCTACAGAGGGCGGTGTAGATATTTACATGTTTATAGAGATGGCGGTTTAGACATTTCCACGTTCATACAGATGGCGGAGTAGATATTTCCATGTTTATACAGATAGCGGTGTAGATATTTCCGTCTTTATACACATAATGGTGTAGATCTTTCCATGTTTTTAGAGATAGCGATGTAGATATTTCCATGTTTACACAGATAGCGGTGTAGATATTTCCATGTTTATACAGATGACTCTGTAGATATTTCCATGTTTACAGAGATAGCGGTGTAGATATTTCCATGTTTACAGAGATATCGGTGTAGATATTACCATGTTTACACAGATAGCGGTGTAGATATTTGCATGTATATAGAGATAGCGGTGTAGATATTTCCATGTTTACGCAGATAGCATTGTAGATATTTCCAAGCTTATACAGATAGCGGTGTAGATAATTCCATGTGTACACAGATAACGGTGTAGATATTTCCATGTTTATACAGATGGCGGTGTAGATATTTCCATACCCATACAGATGGCGGTGTAGATATTTCCATGTTTATAGATATAGCGGTGTAGGTATTTCCATGTTTACACAGAAAGCGGTGTAGATATTTCCATGTTTATACAGAGCGTAGTGTAGATATTTCCATGTTTATATGGATGGCTGTGTGGATATTTCCATGTTTATAGAGATAGCGTTGTAGATATCTCCATGTTTACACAGATAGCGGTGTAGATATTTCCATGTTTACACAGATAGCGGTGTAGATATTTCCATGTTCATACAGATAGCGGTGTAGATAATTCCATGTGTATAGAGATAACGGTGTAGATATTTACATATTCCTACAGATGGCTGTGTAGATATTTCCATGTTTGTACAGATAGCGGTGTAGATATTTCCATGTTTACACAGATAGTGGTGTAGATATTTCCATGTTTATACAGATAGCGGTGTAGATATTTCCATGTTTATAGAGATAGCGGTGTAGAAATTTCCATGTTTATACAGTTAGCGGTGTAGATATTTCCATGTTTATACAGATAGCGTTGTTGATATTTCCATGTTTATAGAGACAGCAGTGTAGATATTTCCATGTTTATACAGATGGCGATGTAGATATTTCCATGTTCATACAGATGGCGGTGAAGATATTTCCATGTTTATAGAGATAGCGGTGTAGATACTTCCATGTTTACACAGATAGCGGTGTAGATATTTCCATGTTTACACAGATAGCGGTGTAGATATTTCCATGTTTATACAGATAGCGGTGTAGATATTTCAATGTTTATAGAGTTGGCGGTGTAGATATTTTCATGTTCAGATGGCGGTGTAGATATTTCCATGTTTATATCGATGGTAGTGTAGATATTTCCAAGTTCATACAGATGACGGTGAAGATATTTCCATGTTTATACACATAACGGTGAAGATATTTCCAAGTTTTAAGAGATGGCGGTGTAGATATTTCCATGTTTACACAGATAGCGGTGTAGATATTTCCATGTTTACACAGATAGCGGTGTAGATATTTCCATGTTTATACAGATAGCGGTGTAGATATTTCCATGTTTATACAGATAGCAGTGTAGATATTTCCATGTTTATAGAGATAGTGGTGTAGATATTTACATGTTCCTACAGATGGCTGTGTAGATATTTCCATGTTTATACAGATAGCGGTGTAGATATGTCAATGTTTGTGGAGATAGTGGTGTAGATATTTCCATGTTCCTACAGTTGGTGGCTTAGATATTTCCATGTTTACACAGATAGCGGTGTAGGTATTTCCAAGTTTATGCAGATAGCGGTGTAGATATTTCCACTTTTAGGCACATAGCGGTGTAGATATTTCAATGTTTAAACAGATAGCGTTGTAGATATTTCCATGTTCCTACAGAGGGCGGTGTAGATATTTACATGTTTATAGAGATGGCGGTTTAGACATTTCCACGTTCATACAGATGGCGGTGTAGATATTTCCATGCTTATACAGATAGCGGTGTAGATATTTCCATGTGTATACAGATAACTGTGTAGATATTTACATGTTCCTACAGATGGCTGTGTAGATATTTCCAAGTTTATACAGATAGCAGTGTAGATATTTCCATGTTTATATAGATAGCGGTGTAGATATTTCCATGTTCCCACAGTAGTTTTTTTAGATATTTCCATGTTTACAAGATAGTGGTGTAGATATTTCCAAGTTTATGCAGATAGCGGTGAAGATATTTCCACTTTTATGCAGATAGCGGTGTAGATATTTCCATGTTTATACAGAAAGCGGTGTAGATATTTCTATGTTCCAACACATAGCGCTGTAGATATTTCCATGTTTATAGAGTTGGCGGTTTAGACATTTCCATGTTCATACAGATGGCGGTGTAGATATTTCCATGTTTTTACAGATAGCTGTGTAGGTATTTCCATCTTTATACACATAACGGTGTAGATATTTCCATGTTTATACAGATGGCGGTGTAGATATTTCCATACCCATACAGATGGCGGTTTAGATATTTCCATGTTTATAGATATAGCGGTATAGGTATTTCCATGTTTACACAGACAGCGGTGTAGATATTTCCATGTTTACACAGATAGCGGTGTAGATATTTCCATGTTTATAGAGACAGCGGCGTAGTTATTTCCATGTTTATAGAGATAACAGTGTAGATATTTCCAGGTTTATACAGAGCGTAGTGTAGATATTTCCATGTTTATATAGATGGCTGTGTGGATATTTCCATGTTTATAGAGATAGCGGTGTAGATATCTCCATGTTTACACAGATAGCAGTGTAGATATTTCCATGTTTACACAGATAGAGGTGTAGATATTTCTATGTTCATTCAGATAGAGGGGCTGATATTTCCATGTTTACACAGAAAGCGGTGCTGATATGTCCATGTTTATACAGGTAGTGGTGTAGATATTTCCATGTTTATACAGATAGCGGTGTAGATATTTCCATGTTTATACAGATAGCGGTGTACATATCTCCATCTTAATACAGATGGCAGTGTAGATATTTATGTGTTCATACAGATGGCCGTGCAGATATTTCCATGTTCATACAGATGGCGGTGTAGATATTTCCATGTTCATACAGATAGCGGTGTAGTTATTTCCATGTGCAAAGAGATAGCTGTGTAGATATTTACATGTATATGCAGATAGCTGTGTAGATATTTCCATTTTCATGCAGATAGCGGTTTAGATATTTCCATGTTCAAACAGATAGCGGTGTAGATATTTCCATGTTCATACAGATAGCGGTGTAGATATTTCCATGTTTATACAGATAGCGGTGAAGATGTATGCATGTTTACACAGATAGCGGTGTAGATATTTCCATGTTCATACAGATAGTGGTGTAGATATTTCCATGTTCATCCAGATGGCTGTGTAGATATATCCATGTTCATACAGATAGCGGTGTAGATATTTCCATGTTCATACAGATAGTGGTGTAGATATTTCCATGTTCATACAGATAGCGGTGTAGCTATTTCCATGTTCATACAGAAAGCGGTGTAGATATATCCATGTTCGTACAGATAGCGGTGTAGGTATTTCCATGTTCATACAGATAGCGGTGCTGATATTTCCATGTTTATACAGGTAGCGGTGTGGATATTTCCATGTTTATACAGATAGCGGTGTGGATATTTCCATGTTTATACAGAGAGCGCTGTAGATATTTCCAGGTGTATACAGATAGCGGTGTAGATATCTCCATCTTAATACGGATGGCGGTGTAGATATTTATATGTTCATACAGATGGCGGTGCAGATATTTCCATGTTCATACAGATGGCGGTGTAGCTATTTCCATGTTCATACAGATAGCGTAGCTATTTCCATGTTCATGCAGATAGCGGTGTAGATATTTCCATGTTCATCCATATGGCTGTGTAGATATATCCTTGTTCATACAGATGGCGGTGAAGGTATTTCCATGTTCATACAGATAGCGGTGTAGATATTTTCATGTTCCTACAGTTGGTGGTGTAGATATTTCCATGTGTACACAGATAGCGGTGTAGGTATTTCCAAGTTTGTGCAGATAGCGTTGTAGATATTTCCACTTTTAGGCATATAGCCGTGTAGATATTTCAATGTTTAAACAGATAGCGTTGTAGATATTTCCATGTTCCTACAGAGGGCGGTGTAGATATTTACATGTTTATAGAGATGGCGGTTTAGACATTTCCACGTTCATATAGATGGCGGTGTAGATATTTCCATGTTTATACAGATACCGGTGTAGATATTTCCGTCTTTATACACATAATGGTGTAGATCTTTCCATGTTTTTAGAGATAGCGGTGTAGATATTTCCATGTTTACACAGATAGCGGTGTAGATATTTCCATGTTTATACAGATGACTCTGTAGATATTTCCATGTTTACAGAGATAGCGGTGTAGATATTTCCATGTTTACAGAGATATCGGTGTAGATATTGCCATGTTTACACAGATAGCGGTGTAGATATTTGCATGTATATAGAGATAGCGGTGTAGATTTTCCATGTTTACGCAGATAGCATTGTAGATATTTCCAAGTTTATACAGATAGCGGTGTAGATAATTCCATGTGTACACAGATAACGGTGTAGATATTTCCAGGTTTATACAGATGGCGGTGTAGATATTTCCAAGTTTATACAGATAGCGATGTAGATATTTCCATGTTTATACAGATAGCGGTGTAGATATCTCCTTCTTAATACAGATGGCGATGTACATATTTATATGTTCATACAGATGGCTGTGAAGATATTTCCATGTTCATACAGATGGCGGTGTAGATATTTCCATGTTTATAGAGATAGCGGTGTAGTTATTTCCATGTGTAAAGATATAGCTGTGTAGATATTTCCATGTATATGCAGATAGCTGTGTAGATATTTCCATTTTCATGCAGACAGCGGTGTAGATATTTCCATGTGCAACAGATAGCGGTGTAGATATTTCCATGTTCATACTGATAGCGGTGTATATATATCCATGTTCATACAGATAGCGGTGTAGATATTTCCATGTTAATACAGATTGCGGTGTAGATATTTCCATGTTCATACAGATAGCGGTGCTGATATTTCCATGTTTATACAGGTAGCGGTGTAGATATTTCCATGTTTATACAGATAGCGGTGTAGTTATTTCCATGTTTATACAGATAGCGGTGTAGATATTTCCATGTTTATACTGATAGCTGTGTAGATATCTCCATCTTAATACAGATGGCCGTGTAGATATTTATATGTTCATACAGATGGCGGTGCAGATATTTCCATGTTCATACAGATGGCGGTGTAGATATTTCCATGTTAATACAGATAGCGGTGTAGTTATTTCCATGTGTAAAGAGATAGCTGTGTAGATATTTCCATGCATATGCAGATAGCTCTGTAGATATTTCCATTTTCATGCAGATAGCGGTGTAGATATTTCCATGTTCAAACAGATAGCGGTGTAGACATTTCCAAGTTCATTCAGATAGCGGTGAAGATATTTCCATGTTTATACAGATTGCGGTGAAGATGTATGCATATTTACACAGATAGCGGTGTAGATATTTCCATGTTCCTACAAATAGCGGTGTAGATATTTCCATGGTCATCCAGATGGCTGTGTAGAAATATCCATGTTCATACAGATAGCGGTGTAGATATTTCCATGTTCATACAGGTAGTGGTGTAGATATTTCCATGTTCATACAGATAGCGGTGTAGCTATTTCCATGTTCATACAGATAGCGGTGTAGATATTTCCATGTTCATAGAGATAGCGGTGTAGATATTTCCGTGTTCATACAGATAGCGGTGCTGATATTTCCATGTTTATACAGGTAGCGGTGTAGATATTTCCATGTTTATACAGATAGCGGTGTAGATATTTCCATGTTTATACAGATAGCGGTGTAGATATTTCTATGTTTATACATATAGCGGTGTAGGTATCTCCATCTTAATATAGATTGGGGTGTAGATATTTATGTCTTCATACAGATGTCGGTGCAGATATTTCCATGTTCATACAGATGGCAGTGTAGATATTTGCATGTATATAGAGATAGCGGTGTAGTTATTTCCATGTGTAAAGAGATAGCTTTGTAGATATTTCCATGTATATGCAGATCGCTGTGTAGATATTTCCATTTTCATGCAGATAGCGGTGTAGATATTTCCATGTTCAGATAGCGGTGTAGATATTTCCATGTTCATGCAGATAGCAGTGTAGATATTTCCATGTTTATACAGATAGCGGTGAAGATGTATGCATGTTTATACAGATAGCGGTGTAGATATTTCCATGTTCATCCAGATGGCTGTGTTGATATATCCATGTTCATACAGATGGCGGTGAAGATATTTCCATGTTCATACAGATAGCGGTGTAGTTATTTCCGTGTGTAAAGAGATAGCTGTGTAGATATTTCCATGTATATGCAGATAGCTGTGTAGATATTTCCATTTTCATGCAGATAGCGTTTTAGATATTTCCATGTTCAAACAGATAGCGGTGTAGATATTTCCATGTTCATAGAGAGAGCGGTGTAGATATTTCCATGTTCATAGAGATAGCGGTGTAGATATTTCCATGTTTATACAGATAGTGGTGAAGATGTATGCATGTTTACACAGATAGCGGTGTAGATATTTCCATGTTCATACAGATAGCGGTGTAGATATTTCCATTTTCATCCAGATGGCTGTGTAGACATATCCATGTTCATACAGATGGCGGTGAAGATATTTCCATGATCATACAGATAGCGGTGTAGATATTTCCATGTTCATCCAGATGGCTGTGTAGATATATCCATGTTCATACAGATAGCGGTGTAGATATTTCCATGTTCATACAGATAGCGGTGTAGATATTTCCATGTTCATACAGATAGCGGTGTAGATAATTCCATGTTCATAAAGATAGCGGTGTAGATATTTCCATGTTCATACAGGTATCGGTGTAGATATTTCCATGTTCATACAGATAGCGGTGCTGATATTTCCATGTTTATACAGGCAGCGGTGTAGATATTTCCATGATTATACAGATAGCGGTGTAGATATCTCCTTCTTAATACAGATGGCGGTGTAGATATTTATATGTTCATACAGATGGCGGTGCAGATATTTCCATGTTCATAGAGATGGTGGTGTAGATATTTCCATGTTTATAAATATAGCGGTGTAGTTATTTCCGTGTGTAAAGAGATAGCTGTGTATATATTTCCATGTATATGCAGATAGCTTTGTAGATATTTCCATTTTCATGCAGTGAGCGGTGTAGATATTTACATGTTCAAACAGATAGCGGTGTAGGTATTTCCATGTTCATTCAGATAGCTTTGTAGATATTTCCATGTTCATACAGATAGCGGTGTAGATATTTCCATGTTCATACAGATAGCGGTGTAGATATTTCCATGTTCATACAGATAGCGGTGCTGATATTTCCATGTTTATACAGGTAGCGGTGTAAATATTTCCATGTTTATACAGATATCGGTGTAGATATTTGCATGTTTATACAGATAGCGGTGTAGATATTTCCATGTTTATTCAGATAGCGGTATAGATATCTCCATCTTAATACAGATGTTGGTGTAGATATTTATATGTTCATACAGATGGCGGTGCAGATATTTCCATGTTCATACAGATGGCGGTGTAGATATTTCCATGTTCAGATAGCGGTGTAGATATTTCCATGTTCATACAGATAGCGGAGTAGATATTTCTATGTTCATACAGATAGCGGTGTAGATATTTCCATGTTCATACAGGTAGCGGTGTAGATTTTTCTATGTTCATACAGATAGCGGTGTAGATATTTCCATGCTCATACAGATAGCTGTGTAGTTATTTCCATGTGTAAAGAGATAGCTGTGTAGATATTTCCATGTATATGCAGATAGCTGTGTGGATATTTCCATTTTCATGCAGATAGCGGTTTAGATATTTCCATGTTCAAACAGATAGCGGTGTAGATATTTCCATGTTCAAAGAGATAGCGGTGTAGATATTTCCATGTTCATACAGATAGAGGGGCTGATATTTCCATGTTCATAAAGATAGCGGTGCTATTTCCATGTTTATACAGGTAGCGGTTTAGATATTTCCATGTTTATACAGGTAGCAGTGTTGATATTTCCATGTTTATACAGAGAGCGGTGTAGATATATCCATGTTTATACAGATAGCGGTGTAGATATCTCCTTCTTAATACAGATGGAGGTGTAGATATTTATATGTTCATACAGATGGCGGTGCAGATATTTCCATGTACAGATGGCTGTGTAGATATTTCCATGTTCATACAGATAGCGGTGTAGTTATTTCCATGTGTAAAGAGATAGCTGTGTAGATATTTCCATGTATATGCAGATAGCGGTGTAGATATTTCCATTTTTATGCTGATAGCGGTTTAGATATTTCCATGATCAAACAGATAGCGGTGTAGATATTTCCATGTTCATTCAGATAGCGGTGTAGCTCTTTCCATGCTTTTGCAGATTGCGGTGCAGATGTATGCATGTTTACACAAATAGCGGTGTAGATATTTCCATGTTCATGCAGATAGCGGTGTAGATATTTCCATGTTCATCCAGATGGCTGTGTAGATATATCCATGTTCATACAGATAGCGGTGTAGATATTTCCATGTTCATTGAGATTGCGGTGTAGATATTTCCATTTTCATACAGATAGCAGTGCTGATATTTCCATGTTTATACAGGTAGCGGTGTAGGTATTTCCATGTTTATACAGATAGCGGTGTTGATATTTCCAAGTTTATACAGATAGCGGGGAAGATATCTCCATCTTAATACAGATGGCGGTGTAGATATTTATATGTTCATACAGATGGCAGTGCAGATATTTCCATGTTCATACAGATGGCGGTGTAGATATTTCCATGTTCATCCAGATGGCTGTGTAGACATATCCATGTTCATACAGATGGCGGTGAAGATATTTCCATGTTCATACAGATAGCGGTGTAGATATTTCCATGTTCATACAGATAGCGGTGTAGATATTTCCATGTTCATAGAGATAGCGGTGTAGATATTTCCGTGTTCATACAGATAGCGGTGCTGATATTTCCATGTTTATACAGGTAGCAGTGTAGATATTTCCATGTTTATACAGATAGCGGTGTAGATATTTCCATGTTTATACAGATAGCGGTGTAGATATTTCTATGTTTATACATATAGCGGTGTAGGTATCTCCATCTTAATATAGATTGGGGTGTAGATATTTATGTCTTCATACAGATGTCGGTGCAGATATTTCCATGTTCATACAGATGGCAGTGTAGATATTTGCATGTATATAGAGATAGCGCTGTAGTTATTTCCATGTGCAAAGAGATAGCTGTGTAGATATTTACATGTATATGCAGATAGCTGTGTAGATATTTCCATTTTCATGCAGATAGCGGTTTAGATATTTCCATGTTCAAACAGATAGCGGTGTAGATATTTCCATGTTCATACAGATAGCGGTGTAGATATTTCCATGTTTATACAGATAGCGGTGAAGATGTATGCATGTTTACACAGATAGCGGTGTAGATATTTCCATGTTCATACAGATAGTGGTGTAGATATTTCCATGTTCATCCAGATGGCTGTGTAGATATATCCATGTTCATACAGATAGCGGTGTAGATATTTCCATGTTCATACAGATAGTGGTGTAGATATTTCCATGTTCATACAGATAGCGGTGTAGCTATTTCCATGTTCATACAGAAAGCGGTGTAGATATATCCATGTTCGTACAGATAGCGGTGTAGGTATTTCCATGTTCATACAGATAGCGGTGCTGATATTTCCATGTTTATACAGGTAGCGGTGTGGATATTTCCATGTTTATACAGATAGCGGTGTGGATATTTCCATGTTTATACAGAGAGCGCTGTAGATATTTCCAGGTGTATACAGATAGCGGTGTAGATATCTCCATCTTAATACGGATGGCGGTGTAGATATTTATATGTTCATACAGATGGCGGTGCAGATATTTCCATGTTCATACAGATGGCGGTGTAGCTATTTCCATGTTCATACAGATAGCGTAGCTATTTCCATGTTCATGCAGATAGCGGTGTAGATATTTCCATGTTCATCCATATGGCTGTGTAGATATATCCTTGTTCATACAGATGGCGGTGAAGGTATTTCCATGTTCATACAGATAGCGGTGTAGATATTTTCATGTTCCTACAGTTGGTGGTGTAGATATTTCCATGTGTACACAGATAGCGGTGTAGGTATTTCCAAGTTTGTGCAGATAGCGTTGTAGATATTTCCACTTTTAGGCATATAGCCGTGTAGATATTTCAATGTTTAAACAGATAGCGTTGTAGATATTTCCATGTTCCTACAGAGGGCGGTGTAGATATTTACATGTTTATAGAGATGGCGGTTTAGACATTTCCACGTTCATATAGATGGCGGTGTAGATATTTCCATGTTTATACAGATACCGGTGTAGATATTTCCGTCTTTATACACATAATGGTGTAGATCTTTCCATGTTTTTAGAGATAGCGGTGTAGATATTTCCATGTTTACACAGATAGCGGTGTAGATATTTCCATGTTTATACAGATGACTCTGTAGATATTTCCATGTTTACAGAGATAGCGGTGTAGATATTTCCATGTTTACAGAGATATCGGTGTAGATATTGCCATGTTTACACAGATAGCGGTGTAGATATTTGCATGTATATAGAGATAGCGGTGTAGATTTTCCATGTTTACGCAGATAGCATTGTAGATATTTCCAAGTTTATACAGATAGCGGTGTAGATAATTCCATGTGTACACAGATAACGGTGTAGATATTTCCAGGTTTATACAGATGGCGGTGTAGATATTTCCAAGTTTATACAGATAGCGATGTAGATATTTCCATGTTTATACAGATAGCGGTGTAGATATCTCCTTCTTAATACAGATGGCGATGTACATATTTATATGTTCATACAGATGGCTGTGAAGATATTTCCATGTTCATACAGATGGCGGTGTAGATATTTCCATGTTTATAGAGATAGCGGTGTAGTTATTTCCATGTGTAAAGATATAGCTGTGTAGATATTTCCATGTATATGCAGATAGCTGTGTAGATATTTCCATTTTCATGCAGACAGCGGTGTAGATATTTCCATGTGCAACAGATAGCGGTGTAGATATTTCCATGTTCATACTGATAGCGGTGTATATATATCCATGTTCATACAGATAGCGGTGTAGATATTTCCATGTTAATACAGATTGCGGTGTAGATATTTCCATGTTCATACAGATAGCGGTGCTGATATTTCCATGTTTATACAGGTAGCGGTGTAGATATTTCCATGTTTATACAGATAGCGGTGTAGTTATTTCCATGTTTATACAGATAGCGGTGTAGATATTTCCATGTTTATACTGATAGCTGTGTAGATATCTCCATCTTAATACAGATGGCCGTGTAGATATTTATATGTTCATACAGATGGCGGTGCAGATATTTCCATGTTCATACAGATGGCGGTGTAGATATTTCCATGTTAATACAGATAGCGGTGTAGTTATTTCCATGTGTAAAGAGATAGCTGTGTAGATATTTCCATGCATATGCAGATAGCTCTGTAGATATTTCCATTTTCATGCAGATAGCGGTGTAGATATTTCCATGTTCAAACAGATAGCGGTGTAGACATTTCCAAGTTCATTCAGATAGCGGTGAAGATATTTCCATGTTTATACAGATTGCGGTGAAGATGTATGCATATTTACACAGATAGCGGTGTAGATATTTCCATGTTCCTACAAATAGCGGTGTAGATATTTCCATGGTCATCCAGATGGCTGTGTAGAAATATCCATGTTCATACAGATAGCGGTGTAGATATTTCCATGTTCATACAGGTAGTGGTGTAGATATTTCCATGTTCATACAGATAGCGGTGTAGCTATTTCCATGTTCATACAGATAGCGGTGTAGATATTTCCATGTTCATAGAGATAGCGGTGTAGATATTTCCGTGTTCATACAGATAGCGGTGCTGATATTTCCATGTTTATACAGGTAGCGGTGTAGATATTTCCATGTTTATACAGATAGCGGTGTAGATATTTCCATGTTTATACAGATAGCGGTGTAGATATTTCTATGTTTATACATATAGCGGTGTAGGTATCTCCATCTTAATATAGATTGGGGTGTAGATATTTATGTCTTCATACAGATGTCGGTGCAGATATTTCCATGTTCATACAGATGGCAGTGTAGATATTTGCATGTATATAGAGATAGCGGTGTAGTTATTTCCATGTGTAAAGAGATAGCTTTGTAGATATTTCCATGTATATGCAGATCGCTGTGTAGATATTTCCATTTTCATGCAGATAGCGGTGTAGATATTTCCATGTTCAGATAGCGGTGTAGATATTTCCATGTTCATGCAGATAGCAGTGTAGATATTTCCATGTTTATACAGATAGCGGTGAAGATGTATGCATGTTTATACAGATAGCGGTGTAGATATTTCCATGTTCATCCAGATGGCTGTGTTGATATATCCATGTTCATACAGATGGCGGTGAAGATATTTCCATGTTCATACAGATAGCGGTGTAGTTATTTCCGTGTGTAAAGAGATAGCTGTGTAGATATTTCCATGTATATGCAGATAGCTGTGTAGATATTTCCATTTTCATGCAGATAGCGTTTTAGATATTTCCATGTTCAAACAGATAGCGGTGTAGATATTTCCATGTTCATAGAGAGAGCGGTGTAGATATTTCCATGTTCATAGAGATAGCGGTGTAGATATTTCCATGTTTATACAGATAGTGGTGAAGATGTATGCATGTTTACACAGATAGCGGTGTAGATATTTCCATGTTCATACAGATAGCGGTGTAGATATTTCCATTTTCATCCAGATGGCTGTGTAGACATATCCATGTTCATACAGATGGCGGTGAAGATATTTCCATGATCATACAGATAGCGGTGTAGATATTTCCATGTTCATCCAGATGGCTGTGTAGATATATCCATGTTCATACAGATAGCGGTGTAGATATTTCCATGTTCATACAGATAGCGGTGTAGATATTTCCATGTTCATACAGATAGCGGTGTAGATAATTCCATGTTCATAAAGATAGCGGTGTAGATATTTCCATGTTCATACAGGTATCGGTGTAGATATTTCCATGTTCATACAGATAGCGGTGCTGATATTTCCATGTTTATACAGGCAGCGGTGTAGATATTTCCATGATTATACAGATAGCGGTGTAGATATCTCCTTCTTAATACAGATGGCGGTGTAGATATTTATATGTTCATACAGATGGCGGTGCAGATATTTCCATGTTCATAGAGATGGTGGTGTAGATATTTCCATGTTTATAAATATAGCGGTGTAGTTATTTCCGTGTGTAAAGAGATAGCTGTGTATATATTTCCATGTATATGCAGATAGCTTTGTAGATATTTCCATTTTCATGCAGTGAGCGGTGTAGATATTTACATGTTCAAACAGATAGCGGTGTAGGTATTTCCATGTTCATTCAGATAGCTTTGTAGATATTTCCATGTTCATACAGATAGCGGTGTAGATATTTCCATGTTCATACAGATAGCGGTGTAGATATTTCCATGTTCATACAGATAGCGGTGCTGATATTTCCATGTTTATACAGGTAGCGGTGTAAATATTTCCATGTTTATACAGATATCGGTGTAGATATTTGCATGTTTATACAGATAGCGGTGTAGATATTTCCATGTTTATTCAGATAGCGGTATAGATATCTCCATCTTAATACAGATGTTGGTGTAGATATTTATATGTTCATACAGATGGCGGTGCAGATATTTCCATGTTCATACAGATGGCGGTGTAGATATTTCCATGTTCAGATAGCGGTGTAGATATTTCCATGTTCATACAGATAGCGGAGTAGATATTTCTATGTTCATACAGATAGCGGTGTAGATATTTCCATGTTCATACAGGTAGCGGTGTAGATTTTTCTATGTTCATACAGATAGCGGTGTAGATATTTCCATGCTCATACAGATAGCTGTGTAGTTATTTCCATGTGTAAAGAGATAGCTGTGTAGATATTTCCATGTATATGCAGATAGCTGTGTGGATATTTCCATTTTCATGCAGATAGCGGTTTAGATATTTCCATGTTCAAACAGATAGCGGTGTAGATATTTCCATGTTCAAAGAGATAGCGGTGTAGATATTTCCATGTTCATACAGATAGAGGGGCTGATATTTCCATGTTCATAAAGATAGCGGTGCTATTTCCATGTTTATACAGGTAGCGGTTTAGATATTTCCATGTTTATACAGGTAGCAGTGTTGATATTTCCATGTTTATACAGAGAGCGGTGTAGATATATCCATGTTTATACAGATAGCGGTGTAGATATCTCCTTCTTAATACAGATGGAGGTGTAGATATTTATATGTTCATACAGATGGCGGTGCAGATATTTCCATGTACAGATGGCTGTGTAGATATTTCCATGTTCATACAGATAGCGGTGTAGTTATTTCCATGTGTAAAGAGATAGCTGTGTAGATATTTCCATGTATATGCAGATAGCGGTGTAGATATTTCCATTTTTATGCTGATAGCGGTTTAGATATTTCCATGATCAAACAGATAGCGGTGTAGATATTTCCATGTTCATTCAGATAGCGGTGTAGCTCTTTCCATGCTTTTGCAGATTGCGGTGCAGATGTATGCATGTTTACACAAATAGCGGTGTAGATATTTCCATGTTCATGCAGATAGCGGTGTAGATATTTCCATGTTCATCCAGATGGCTGTGTAGATATATCCATGTTCATACAGATAGCGGTGTAGATATTTCCATGTTCATTGAGATTGCGGTGTAGATATTTCCATTTTCATACAGATAGCAGTGCTGATATTTCCATGTTTATACAGGTAGCGGTGTAGGTATTTCCATGTTTATACAGATAGCGGTGTTGATATTTCCAAGTTTATACAGATAGCGGGGAAGATATCTCCATCTTAATACAGATGGCGGTGTAGATATTTATATGTTCATACAGATGGCAGTGCAGATATTTCCATGTTCATACAGATGGCGGTGTAGATATTTCCATGTTCATCCAGATGGCTGTGTAGACATATCCATGTTCATACAGATGGCGGTGAAGATATTTCCATGTTCATACAGATAGCGGTGTAGATATTTCCATGTTCATACAGATAGCGGTGTAGATATTTCCATGTTCATAGAGATAGCGGTGTAGATATTTCCGTGTTCATACAGATAGCGGTGCTGATATTTCCATGTTTATACAGGTAGCAGTGTAGATATTTCCATGTTTATACAGATAGCGGTGTAGATATTTCCATGTTTATACAGATAGCGGTGTAGATATTTCTATGTTTATACATATAGCGGTGTAGGTATCTCCATCTTAATATAGATTGGGGTGTAGATATTTATGTCTTCATACAGATGTCGGTGCAGATATTTCCATGTTCATACAGATGGCAGTGTAGATATTTGCATGTATATAGAGATAGCGCTGTAGTTATTTCCATGTGTAAAGAGATAGCTTTGTAGATATTTCCATGTATATGCAGATCGCTGTGTAGATATTTCCATTTTCATGCAGATAGCGGTGTAGATATTTCCATGTTCAGATAGCGGTGTAGATATTTCCATGTTCATGCAGATAGCAGTGTAGATATTTCCATGTTTATACAGATAGCGGTGAAGATGTATGCATGTTTATACAGATAGCGGTGTAGATATTTCCATGTTCATCCAGATGGCTGTGTTGATATATCCATGTTCATACAGATGGCGGTGAAGATATTTCCATGTTCATACAGATAGCGGTGTAGTTATTTCCGTGTGTAAAGAGATAGCTGTGTAGATATTTCCATGTATATGCAGATAGCTGTGTAGATATTTCCATTTTCATGCAGATAGCGTTTTAGATATTTCCATGTTCAAACAGATAGCGGTGTAGATATTTCCATGTTCATAGAGAGAGCGGTGTAGATATTTCCATGTTCATAGAGATAGCGGTGTAGATATTTCCATGTTTATACAGATAGTGGTGAAGATGCATGCATGTTTACACAGATAGCGGTGTAGATATTTCCATGTTCATACAGATAGCGGTGTAGATATTTCCATGTTCATACAGATGGCTGTGTAGACATATCCATGTTCATACAGATGGCGGTGAAGATATTTCCATGATCATACAGATAGCGGTGTAGATATTTCCATGTTCATCCAGATGGCTGTGTAGTTATATCCATGTTCATACAGATAGCGGTGTAGATATTTCCATGTTCATACAGATAGCGGTGTAGATATTTCCATGTTCATACAGATAGCGGTGTAGATAATTCCATGTTCATAAAGATAGCGGTGTAGATATTTCCATGTTCATACAGGTATCGGTGTAGATATTTCCATGTTCATACAGATAGCGGTGCTGATATTTCCATGTTTATACAGGCAGCGGTGTAGATATTTCCATGATTATACAGATAGCGGTGTAGATATCTCCTTCTTAATACAGATGGCGGTGTAGATATTTATATGTTCATACAGATGGCGGTGCAGATATTTCCATGTTCATACAGATGGTGGTGTAGATATTTCCATGTTTATAAATATAGCGGTGTAGTTATTTCCGTGTGTAAAGAGATAGCTGTGTATATATTTCCATGTATATGCAGATAGATTTGTAGATATTTCCATTTTCATGCAGTTAGCGGTGTAGATATTTACATGTCCAAACAGATAGCGGTGTAGGTATTTCCATGTTCATTCAGATAGCTTTGTAGATATTTCCATGTTCATACAGATAGCGGTGTAGATATTTCCATGTTCATACAGATAGCGGTGTAGATATTTCCATGTTCATACAGATAGCGGTGCTGATATTTCCATGTTTATACAGGTAGCGGTGTAGATATTTCCATGTTTATACAGATAGCGGTGTAGTTATTTCCATGTGTAAAGAGATAGCTGTGTAGATATTTCCATGTATATGCAGATAGCTGTGTAGATATTTCCATTTTCAAGCAGATAGTGGTGTATATATTTCCATCTTCAAACAGATAGCGGTGTAGATATTTCCATGTTCATACAGATAGCGGTGTAGATATTTCCAAGTTTATACAGACAGCGGTGAAGATGTATGCATGTTTACACAGATAGCGGTGTGGAGATTTCCATGTTCATACAGTGGGCTGTGTAGATATATCCATGTTCATACAGATAGCGGTGTAGATATTTCCATGTTCATACAGATAGCGGTGTAGATATTTCCATGTTCATCCAGATGGCTGCGTAGATATATCCATGTTCATACCGATGGCGGTGAAGATATTTCCATGTCCATACAGATAGCGGTGTAGATATTTCCATGTTCATACGGATGGCGTTGCAGATATTTCCATGTTCATACAGATGGCGGTGTAGATATTTCCATGTTCATACAGATAGCGGTGTAGTTATTTCCATGTGTAAAGAGATAGCTGTGTAGATATTTCCATGTATATGCAGATAGCTCTGTAGATATTTCCATTTTCATGCAGATAGCGGTGTAGGTATTTCCATGTTCAAACAGATAGCGGTGTAGACATTTCCATGTTCATTCAGATAACGGTGAAGATATTTCCATGTTTATACAGATTGCGGTGAAGCTGTATGCATATTTAAACAGATAGCGGTGTAGATATTTCCATGTTCATACAGGTAGCGGTGTAGTTATTTCCATGTTCATCCAGATGGCTGTGTAGATATATCCATGTTCATACAGATAGCGGTGTAGATATTTCCATGTTCATAGAGATAGCGGTGTAGATATTTCCGTGTTCATACAGATAGCGGTGTGGATATTTCCATGTTTATACAGATAGCGGTGTAGATATTTCCATGTTTATACAGATAGCGGTGTAGATATTTCTATGTTTATACATTTAGCGGTGTAGATATCTCCATCTTAATATAGATTGGGGTGTAGATATTTATATCTTCATACAGATGTCGGTGCAGATATTTCCATGTTCATACAGATGGCAGTGTAGATATTTGCATGTATATAGAGATAGCGGTGTAGTTATTTCCATGTGTAAAGAGATAGCTTTGTAGATATTTCCATGTATATGCAGATCGCTGTGTAGATATTTCCATTTTCATGCAGATAGCGGTGTAGATATTTCCATGTTCAGATAGCGGTGTAGATATTTCCATGTTCATGCAGATAGCAGTGTAGATATTTCCATGTTTATACAGATAGCGGTGAAGATGTATGCATGTTTATACAGATAGCGGTGTAGATATTTCCATGTTCATCCAGATGGCTGTGTTGATATATCCATGTTCATACAGATGGCGGTGAAGATATTTCCATGTTCATACAGATAGCGGTTTAGTTATTTCCATGTGTAAAGAGATAGCTGTGTAGATATTTCCATGTATATGCAGATAGCTGTGTAGATATTTCCATTTTCATGCAGATAGCGTTTTAGATATTTCCATGTTCAAACAGATAGCGGTGTAGATATTTCCATGTTCATAGAGAGAGCGGTGTAGATATTTCCATGTTCATACAGATAGCGGTGTAGATATTTCCATGTTTATACAGATAGTGGTGAAGATGTATGCATGTTTACACAGATAGCGGTGTAGATATTTCCATGTTCATACAGATAGCGGTGTAGATATTTCCATGTTCATCCAGATGGCTGTGTAGACATATCCATGTTCATACAGATGGCGGTGAAGATATTTCCATGTTCATACAGATAGCGGTGTAGATATTTCCATGTTCATCCAGATGGCTGTGTAGTTATATCCATGTTCATACAGATAGCGGTGTAGATATTTCCATGTTCATACAGATAGCGGTGTAGATATTTCCATGTTCATACAGATAGCGGTGTAGATATTTCCATGTTCATACAGATAGCGGTGTAGATATTTCCATGTTCATACAGGTAGCGGTGTAGATATTTCCATGTTCATACAGATAGCGGTGCTGATATTTCCATGTTTATACAGGCAGCGGTGTAGATATTTCCATGTTTATACAGATAGCGGTTTAGATATCTCCTTCTTAATACAGATGGCGGTGTAGATATTTATATGTTAATACAGATGGCGGTGCAGATATTTCCATGTTCATACAGATGGTGGTGTAGATATTTCCATGTTTATAGATATAGCGGTGTAGTTATTTCCATGTGTAAAGAGATAGCTGTGTATATATTTCCATGTATATGCAGATAGCTTTGTAGATATTTCCATTTTCATGCAGTTAGCGGTGTAGATATTTACATGTTCAAACAGATAGCGGTGTAGGTATTTCCATGTTCATTCAGATAGCTTTGTAGATATTTCCATGTTCATACAGATAGCGTTGTAGATATTTCCATGTTCATACAGATAGCGGTGTAGATATTTCCATGTTCATACAGATAGCGGTGCTGATATTTCCATGTTTATACAGGTAGAGGTGTAGATATTTCCATGTTTATACAGATAGCGGTGTAGATATTTCCATGTTTATACAGATAGCGGTGTAGATATTTCCATGTTTATTGAGATAGCGGTATAGATATCTCCATCTTAATACAGATGTTGGTGTAGATATTTATATGTTCATACAGATGGCGGTGCAGATATTTCCATGTTCATACAGATGGCGGTGTAGATATTTCCATGTTCAGATAGCGGTGTAGATATTTCCATGTTCATACAGATAGCGGTTTAGATATTTCCATGCTCATACAGATAGCGGTGTAGATAATTCCATGTTCATACAGGTAGCGGTGTAGATTTTTCTATGTTCATACAGATAGCGGTGTAGATATTTCCATGTTCATACAGATAGCGGTGTAGTTATTTCCATGTGTAAAGAGATAGCTTTGTAGATATTTCCATGTATATGCAGATAGCTGTGTGGATATTTCCATTTTCATGCAGATAGCGGTTTAGATATTTCCATGTTCAAACAGATAGCGGTGTAGATATTTCCATGTTCATAGAGATAGCGGTGCAGATATTTCCATGTTTATACAGATAGCGGTGAAGATGTATGCATGTTTACACAGATAGCGGAGTAGATATTTCCATGTTCACACAGATCGCGGTGTAGATATTTCCATGTTCATCCAGATGGCTGTGTAGACATATCCATGTTCATACAGATGGCGGTGAAGATATTTCCATGTTCATACAGACAGCGGTGTAGATATTTCCATGTTCATACAGATAGCGGTGTAGATATTTCCATGTTCATACAGATGGCTGTGTAGATATATCCATGTTCATACAGATGACGGTGAATAGATTTCCATGTTCATACAGATAGCGGTGTAGATATTTCCATGTTCATACAGATAGCGGTGTAGATATCTCCATGTTCATACCGATAGCGGTGCTGATATTTCCATGTTTATACAGGTAGCGGTGTAGATATTTCCATGTTTATACAGATAGCGGTGTAGATATTTCCATGTTTATACAGATAGTGCTGTAGATATTTCCATGTTTATACAGATAGCGGTGTAGATATCTCCTTCTTAATACAGATGGCTGTGTAGATGTTTATATGTTCATACAGATGGCGGTGCAGATATTTCCATGTGCATACAGACGGCAGTGTAGATATTTCCAAGTTTATAGAGATTGCGGTGTAGTTATTTGCATGTGTAAAGAGGTAGCTGTGTAGATATTTCCATGTATATGCAGATAGCTGTGTTGATATTTCCATTTTCACGCAGATAGCGTTTTAGATATTTCCATGTTCAAACAGATAGCGGTGTAGATATTTCCATGTTCATAGAGAGAGCGGTGTAGATATTTCCATGTTCATACAGATAGCGGTGTAGATATTTCCATGTTTATACAGATAGCGGTGAAGATGTATGCATGTTTACACAGATAGCGGTGTAGATATTTCCATGTTCATACAGATAGCGGTGTAGATATTTCCATGTTCATCCAGATGGCTGTGTAGACATATCCATGTTCATACAGATGGCGGTGAAGATATTTCCATGTTCATTCAGATAGCGGTGTAGATATTTCCATGTTCATCCAGATGGCTGTGTAGTTATATCCATGTTCATACAGATAGCGGTGTAGATATTTCCATGTTCATACAGATAGCGGTGTAGATATTTCCATGTTCATACAGATAGCGGTATAGATATTTCCATGTTCATACAGATAGCGGTGTAGATATTTCCATGTTCATACAGGTAGCGGTGTAGATATTTCCATGTTCATACAGATAGCGGTGCTGATATTTCCATTTTTATACAGGCAGCGGTGTAGATATTTCCATGTTTATACAGATAGCAGTGTAGATATCTCCTTCTTAATACAGATGGCAGTGTAGATATTTATATGTTCATACAGATGGCGGTGCAGATATTTCCATGTTCATACAGATGGTGGTGTAGATATTTCCATGTTTATAGATATAGCGGTGTAGTTATTTCAATGTGTAAAGAGATAGCTGTGTATATATTTCCATGTATATGCAGATAGCTTTGTAGATATTTCCATTTTCATGCAGTTAGCGGTGTAGATATTTACATGTTCAAACAGATAGCGGTGTAGGTATTCCCATGTTCATTCAGATAGCTTTGTAGATATTTCCATGTTCATACAGATAGCGTTGTAGATATTTCCATGTTCATACAGATAGCGGTGTAGATATTTCCATGTTCATACAGATAGAGGGGCTGATATTTCCATGTTTATACAGGTAGCGGTGTAGATATTTCCATGTTTATACAGTTAGCGGTGTAGATATTTCCATGTTTATACAGATAGCGGTGTAGATATTTCCATGTTTATTCAGATAGCGGTATAGATATCTCCATCTTAATACAGATGTTGGTGTAGATATTTATATGTTCATACAGATGGCGGTGCAGATATTTCCATGTTCATACAGATGGCAGTGTAGATATTTCCATGTTCAGATAGCGGTGTAGATATTTCCATGTTCATACAGATAGCGGTGTAGATATTTCCATTTTCATACAGATAGCGGTGTAGATAATTCCATGTTCATACAGGTAGCGGTGTATATTTTTCTATGTTCGTACAGATAGCGGTGTAGTTATTTCCATGTGTAAAGAGATAGCTGTCTAGATATTTCCATGTATATGCAGATAGCTGTGCGGATATTTCCATTTTCATGCAGATAGCGGTTTAGGTATTTCCATGTTCAAACAGATAGCGGTGTAGTTATTTCCATGTTCATAGAGATAGCGGTGTAGATATTTCCATGTTCATACAGATAGAGGGGATGATATTTCCATGTTCATACAGATAGCGGTGCTATTTCCATGTTTATACAGGTAGCGGTTTAGATATTTCCATGTTTATACAGGTAGCAGTGTAGATATTTCCATGTTTATACAGAGAGCGGTGTAGATATATCCATGTTTATACAGATAGCGCTGTAGATATCTCCTTCTTAATACAGATGGCGGTGTAGATATTTATATGTTCATACAGATGGCGGTGCAGATATTTCCATGTTCATACAGATGGCTGTGTAGATATTTCCATGTTCATACAGATAGCGGTGTAGTTATTTCCATGTGTAAAGAGATAGCTGTGTAGATATTTCCATGTATATGCAGATAGCGGTGTAGATATTTCCATTTTCATTCTGATAGCGGTTTAGATATTTCCATGATCAAACAGATAGCGGTGTAGATATTTCCATGTTCATTCAGATAGCGGTGTAGCTATTTCCATGCTTTTGCAGATTGCGTTGAAGATGTATGCATGTTTACACAAATAGCGGTGTAGATATTTCCATGTTCATCCAGATGGCTGTGTAGATATATCCATGTTCATACAGATAGCGGTGTAGATATTTCCATGTTCATTGAGATTGCGGTGTAGATATTTCCATGTTCATACAGATAGCAGTGCTCATATTTCCATGTTTATAAAGGTAGCGGTGTAGGTATTTCCATGTTTATACAGATAGCGGTGTAGATATTTCCAAGTTTATACAGATAGCGGGGAAGGTATCTCCATCTTAATACAGATGGCGGTGTAGATATTTATATGTTCATACAGATGGCAGTGCAGATATTTCCATGTTCATACAGATGGCGGTGTAGATATTTCCATGTTCATCCAGAAGGCTGTGTAGACATATCCATGTTCATACAGATGGCGGTGAAGATATTTCCATGTTCATACAGATAGCGGTGTAGATATTTCCATGTTCATACATATAGCGGTGTAGATATTTCCATGATCATACAGATGGCTGTGTAGATATATCCATGTTCATACAGATGGCGGTGAAGTTATTTCCATGTTCATACAGATAGCGGTGTAGATATTTCCATGTTCATACAGATGGCGGTGTAGATATTTCCATGTTCATACTGATAGCGGTGATGATATTTCCATGTTTATACAGGTAGCGGTGTAGATATTTCCATGTTTATACAGATAGCGGTGTAGGTATTTCCATGTTTATACAGATAGCAGTGTAGATATTTCCATGTTTATACAGATAGCGGTGTAGATATCTCCTTCTTAATACAGATGGCGGTGCAGATATTTATATGTTCATACACATGGCGGTGCAGATATTTCCATGTTCATACAGATGGCGGTGTAGATATTTCCATGTTCATACAGATAGCGGTGTAGATATTTCCAAGTTTATAGGGAAAGCGGTGTAGTTATTTCCATGTGTAAAGAGGTAGCTGTGTAGATATTTCCATGTATGTGCAGATAGCTGTGTAGATATTTCCATTTCCATGCAGACAGCGGTGTAGATATTTCCATGTTCAAACAGATAGCGGTGTAGATATTTCCATGTTCATACAGATAGCGGTGTAGATATTTCCATGTTCATACAGATAGCGGTGTAGATATTTCCATGTTCATACACATAGCGGTGTAGATATTTCCATGTTCATACATATAGGGGTGCTGATATTTCCTTGTTTATACAGGTAGCGGTGTAGATATTTCCATGTTTATACAGATAGCGGTGTAGATATTTCCATGTTTATACAGATAGCGGTGTAGATATCTCCATCTTAATACAGATGGCGGTGTAGTTATTTATATGTTCATACAGTTGGCAGTGCATATATTTCCATGTTCATACAGATGGCGGTGTAGATATTTCCATGTTCATACAGATAGCGATGTAGTTATTTCCATGTGTAAAGAGATAGCTGTGTAGATATTTCCATGTATATGCAGATAGCAGTGTAGATATTTCCATTTTCATGCAGATAGCGGTGTAGATATTTCCATGTTCAAACAGATAGCGGTGTAGATATTTCCACGTTCATACAGATAGCGGTGTAGATATTTCCATGTTCATACAGATAGCAGTGTAGATATTTCCATGTTTATACAGATAGCGGTGAAGATGTATGCATGTTTACAGAGATAGCGGTGTAGATATTTCCATGTTCAAACAGATAGCGGTGTAGATATTTCCATGTTCATACAGATAGAGGTGTAGATATTTCCATGTTTATACAGATTGCGGTGAAGATGTATGCATATTTACACTGATAGCGGTGTAGATATTTCCATGTTCATACAGATAGCGGTGTAGATATTTCCATGTTCATCCAGATGGCTGTGTAGATATATCCATGATCATACAGATAGCGGTGTATATATTTCCATTTTCATACAGGTAGTGGTGTAGATATTTCCATGTTCATACAGATAGCGGTGTTGATATTTCCATGTTCATACAGATGGCGGTGTAGATATTTCCATGTTCATACAGATAGCGGTGCTGATATTTCCATGATTATACAGGTAGCATTGTAGATATTTCCATGTTTATACAGATAGCGGTGTAGATATTTCCATGTTTATACAGATAGCGGTGTAGATATTTAAATGTTTATACAGATAGCGGTGTAGATATCTCCATCTTAATATAGATTGGGTTGTAGATATTTATATGTTCATACAGATGTCGGTGCAGATATTTCCATGTTCATACAGATGGCAGTGTAGATATTTGCATGTATATAGAGATAGCGCTGTAGTTATTTCCATGAGTAAAGAGATAGCTTGGTAGATATTTCCATGTATATGCAGATCGCTGTGTAGATATTTCCATTTTCATGCAGATAGCGGTGTAGATATTTCCATGTTCAGATAGCGGTGTAGATATTTCCATGTTCATGCAGATAGCAGTGTAGATATTTCCATGTTTATACAGATAGCGGTGAAGATGTATGCATGTTTATGCAGATAGCGGTGTAGATATTTCCATGTTCATCCAGATGGCTGTGTTGATATATCCATGTTCATACAGATGGCGGTGAAGATATTTCCATGTTCATACCGATAGCGGTGTAGTTATTTCCGTGTGTAAAGAGATAGCTGTGTAGATATTTCCATGTATATGCAGATTGCTGTGTAGATATTTCCATTTTCATGCAGATAGCGTTTTAGATATTTCCATGTTCAAACAGATACCGGTGTAGATATTTCCATGTTCATAGAGAGAGCGGTGTTGATATTTCCATGTTCATACAGATAGCGGTGTAGATATTCCCATGTTTATACAGATAGTGGTGAAGATGTATGCATGTTTACACAGATAGCGGTGTAGATATTTACATGTTCATAGAGATAGCGGTGTAGATATTTCCATCTTCATCCAGATGGCTGTGTAGACATATCCATGTTCATACAGATGGCGGTGAAGATATTTCCATGTTCATACAGATAGCGGTGTAGATATTTCCATGTTCATACAGATAGCGGTGTAGATATTTCCATGTTTATTGAGATAGCGGTATTGATATCTCCATCTTAATACAGATGTTGGTGTAGATATTTATATGTTCATACAGATGGCGGTGCAGATATTTCCATGTTCATACAGATGGCGGTGTAGATATTTCCATGTTCAGATAGCGGTGTAGATATTTCCATGTTCATACAGATAGCGGTGTATATATTTCCATGTTCATACAGATAGCGGTGTAGATAATTCCATGTTCATACAGGTAGCGGTGTAGATTTTTCTATGTTCATACAGATAGCGGTGTAGATATTTCCATGTTCATACAGATAGCGGTGTAGTTATTTCCATGTGTAAAGAGATAGCTGTGTAGATATTTCCATGTATATGCAGATAGCTGTGTGGATATTTCCATTTTCATGCAGATAGCGGTTTAGATATTTCCATGTTCAAACAGATAGCGGTGTAGATATTTCCATGTTCATACAGATAGCGGTTTAGATATTTACATGTTTATACAGATAGCGGTGAAGATGTATGCATGTTTACACAGATAGCGGTGTAGATATTTCCATGTTCATACAGATCGCGGTGTAGATAATTCCATGTTCAGCCAGATGGCTGTGTAGACATATCCATGTTCATACAGATGGCGGTGAAGATATTTCCATGTTCATACAGACAGCGGTGTAGATATTTCCATGTTCATACAGATAGCGGTGTAGATATTTCCATGTTCATACAGATGGCTGTGTAGATATATCCATGTTCATACAGATGACGGTGAATATATTTCCATGTTCATACAGATAGCGGTGTAGTTATTTCCATGTTCATACAGATAGCGGTGTAGATATTTCCATGTTCATACCGATAGCGGTGCTGATATTTCCATGTTTATACAGGTAGCGGTGTAGATATTTCCATGTTTATACAGGTAGCGGTTTAGATATTTCCATGTTTATACATATACCGGTGTAGATATTTCCAAGTTTATACAGAGAGCGGTGAAGATATCACCATCTTAAAGCAGTTGGCGGTGTAGAAATATATATATGTTCATACAGATGGCGGTGCAGATATTTCCATGTTCATACAGATGGCGCTGTAGATATTTGCATGTTTATAGATATAGCGGTGTCAATATTTCCATGTGTATAGAGATAGCTTTGTAGATATTTCCATGTATATGCAGATAGCTGTGTAGATATTTCTATTTTCATGCAGATAGGGGTTTAGATATTTCCATGTTCAAACAGATAGTGGTGTAGATATTTCCATGTTCATACAGATAGCGGTGTAGATATTTCCATGTTCATACAGATAGCGGTGAAGATGTATGCATGTTTACACAGATAGCGGTGTAGATATTTCCGTGTTCATACAGATCGCGGTGTAGATATTTCCATGTTCATCCAGATGGCTGTGTAGACATATCCATGTTCATACAGATGGCGGTGAAGATATTTCCATGCTCATACAGACAGCGGTGTAGATATTTCCATGTTCATACAGATAGCGGTGTAGATATTTCCATGTTCATACAGATGTCTGTGTAGATATATCCATGTTCATACAGATGACGGTGAAGATATTTCCATGTTCATACAGATAGCGGTGTAGATATTTCCATGTTCATACAGATAGCGGTGTAGATATTTCCATGTTCATACTGATAGCGGTGCTGATATTTCCATGTTCATACATGTAGCGGTGTAGATATTTCCATGTTTATACAGATAGCGGTGTAGATATTTCCATGTTTATACAGATGGCGGTGTAGATATTTCCATGTTTATACAGATAGCGGTGTAGATATTTCCATGTATATACAGATAGCGGTGTAGATATCTCCTTAATACAGATGGCGGTGTAGAAGTTTATATGTTCATACAGATGGCGGTGCAGATATTTCCATGTTCATACAGATGACGGTGTAGATATTTCCAAGTTTATAGAGATAGCGGTGTAGTTATTTGCATGTGTAAAGAGGTAGCTGTGTAGATATTTCCATGTATATGCAGATAGCTGTGTAGATATTTCCATTTTCATGCAGACAGCGGTGTAGATATTTCCATGTTCAAACAGATAGCGGTGTAGATATTTCCATGTTCATACAGATAGCGGTGTAGATATTTCCATGTTCATACAGATAGCGGTGTAGATATTTCCATGTTCATACAGATAGCGGTGTAGATATTTCCATGTTCATACAGATAGCGGTGCTGATATTTCCATGTTCATACAGGTAGCGGTGTAGATATTTCCATGTTTATACAGATAGCGGTGTAGATATTTCCATGTTTATACAGATAGCGGTGTAGATATCTCCATCTTAATAAAGATGGCAGTGTAGATATTTATATGTTCATACAGTTGGCGGTGCAGATATTTCCATGTTCATACAGATGGCGGTGTAGATATTTCCATGTTCGTACAGATAGCGGTGTAGTTATTTCCATGTGTAAAGAGATAGCTGTGTAGATATTTCCATGTATATGCAGATAGCTGTGTAGATATTTCCATTTTCATGCAGATAGCGGTTTAGATATTTCCATGTTCAAAGAGATAGCGGTGTAGATATTTCCATGTTCATAGAGATAGCGGTGTAGATATTTCCGTGTTTATACAGATAGCGGTGAAGATGTATGCATGTTTACACAGATAGCAGTGTAGATATTTCCATGTTCATACAGATAGCGGTGTAGATATTTCCATGTTCATCCAGATGTCTGTGTAGATATATCCATGTTCATACAGATAGCGGTGTAGATATTTCCATGTTCATACAGATAGCGGTGTAGATATTTCCATGTTCATACCGATAGCGGTGCTGATATTTCCATGTTTATACAGGTAGCGGTGTAGATATTTCCATGTTTATACAGATAGCGGTGTAGATATTTCCATGTTTATACAGATAGCGGTGTAGATATTTCCATGTTTATACAGATAGCTGTGTAGATATCTCCTTCTTAATACAGATGGCTGTGTAGATGTTTATATGTTCATACAGATGGCGGTGCAGATATTTCCATGTGCATACAGATGGCAGTGTAGATATTTCCAAGTTTATAGAGATTGCGGTGTAGTTATTTGCATGTGTAAAGAGGTAGCTGTGTAGATATTTCCATGTATATGCAGATAGCTGTGTAGATATTTCCATTTTCATGCAGACAGCGGTGTAGATATTTCCATGTTCAAACAGATAGCGGTGTAGATATTTCCATATTCATACAGATAGCGGTGTAGATATTTCCATGTTCATACAGATAGCGGTGTAGATATTTCCATGTTCATACAGATGGCGGTGTATATATTTCCATGTTCATACAGATAGCGGTGCTGATATTTCCATGTTCATACAGGTAGCGGTGTAGATATTTCCATGTTTATACAGATAGCGGTGTAGATATTTCCATGTTTATACAGATAGCGGTGTAGATATTTAAATGTTTATACAGATAGCGGTGTAGATATCTCCATCTTAATATAGATTGGGTTGTAGATATTTATATGTTCATACAGATGTCGGTGCAGATATTTCCATGTTCATACAGATGGCAGTGTAGATATTTGCATGTATATAGAGATAGCGCTGTAGTTATTTCCATGTGTAAAGAGATAGCTTGGTAGATATTTCCATGTATATGCAGATCGCTGTGTAGATATTTCCATTTTCATGCAGATAGCGGTGTAGATATTTCCATGTTCAGATAGCGGTGTAGATATTTCCATGTTCATGCAGATAGCAGTGTAGATATTTCCATGTTTATACAGATAGCGGTGAAGATGTATGCATGTTTATGCAGATAGCGG
This sequence comes from Gorilla gorilla gorilla, assembly GCF_029281585.2. Taxonomy (NCBI): domain Eukaryota; kingdom Metazoa; phylum Chordata; class Mammalia; order Primates; family Hominidae; genus Gorilla; species Gorilla gorilla. The sequence goes on from NC_073239.2 coordinate 126,821,448, forward strand.
TGTAGATATTTCCATGTTCATCCAGATGGCTGTGTTGATATATCCATGTTCATACAGATGGCGGTGAAGATATTTCCATGTTCATACAGATAGCGGTGTAGTTATTTCCGTGTGTAAAGAGATAGCTGTGTAGATATTTCCATGTATATGCAGATTGCTGTGTAGATATTTCCATTTTCATGCAGATAGCGTTTTAGATATTTCCATGTTCAAACAGATACCGGAGTTGATATTTCCATGTTCATACAGATAGCGGTGTAGATATTTCCATGTTCATACTGATAGCGGTGCTGATATTTCCATGTTCATACATGTAGCGGTGTAGATATTTCCATGTTTATACAGATAGCGGTGTAGATATTTCCATGTTTATACAGATAGCGGTGTAGATATTTCCATGTTTATACAGATAGCGGTGTAGATATTTCCATGTATATACAGATAGCGGTGTAGATATCTCCTTAGTACAGATGGCGGTGTAGAAGTTTATATGTTCATACAGATGGCGGTGCAGATATTTCCATGTTCATACAGATGACGGTGTAGATATTTCCAAGTTTATAGAAATAGCGGTGTAGTTATTTGCATGTGTAAAGAGGTAGCTGTGTAGATATTTCCATGTATATGCAGATAGCTGTGTAGATATTTCCATTTTCATGCAGACAGCGGTGTAGATATTTCCATGTTCAAACAGATAGCGGTGTAGATATTTCCATGTTCATACAGATAGCGGTGTAGATATTTCCATGTTCATACAGATAGCGGTGTAGATATTTCCATGTTCATACAGATAGCGGTGTAGATATTTCCATGTTCATACAGATAGCGGTGCTGATATTTCCATGTTCATACAGGTAGCGGTGTAGATATTTCCATGTTTATACAGATAGCGGTGTAGATATTTCCATGTTTATACAGATAGCGGTGTAGATATCTCCATCTTAATAAAGATGGCAGTGTAGATATTTATATGTTCATACAGTTGGCGGTGCAGATATTTCCATGTTCATACAGATGGCGGTGTAGATATTTCCATGTTCGTACAGATAGCGGTGTAGTTATTTCCATGTGTAAAGAGATAGCTGTGTAGATATTTCCATGTATATGCAGATAGCTGTGTAGATATTTCCATTTTCATGCAGATAGCGGTATAGATATTTCCATGTTCAAAGAGATAGCGGTGTAGATATTTCCATGTTCATAGAGATAGCGGTGTAGATATTTCCGTGTTTATACAGATAGCGGTGAAGATGTATGCATGTTTACACAGATAGCAGTGTAGATATTTCCATGTTCATACAGATAGCGGTGTAGATATTTCCATGTTCATCCAGATGTCTGTGTAGATATATCCATGTTCATACAGATAGCGGTGTAGATATTTCCATGTTCATACAGATAGCGGTGTAGATATTTCAATGTTCATACCGATAGCGGTGCTGATATTTCCATGTTTATACAGGTAGCGGTGTAGATATTTCCATGTTTATACAGATAGCGGTGTAGATATTTCCATGTTTATACAGATAGCGGTGTAGATATTTCCATGTTTATACAGATAGCTGTGTAGATATCTCCTTCTTAATACAGATGGCTGTGTAGATGTTTATATGTTCATACAGATGGCGGTGCAGATATTTCCATGTGCATACAGATGGCAGTGTAGATATTTCCAAGTTTATAGAGATTGCGGTGTAGTTATTTGCATGTGTAAAGAGGTAGCTGTGTAGATATTTCCATGTATATGCAGATAGCTGTGTAGATACTTCCATTTTCATGCAGACAGCGGTGTAGATATTTCCATGTTCAAACAGATAGCGGTGTAGATATTTCCACGTTCATACAGATAGCGGTGTAGATATTTCCATGTTCATACAGATAGCGGTGTAGATATTTCCATGTTCATACAGATGGCGGTGTAGATATTTCCATGTTCATACAGATAGCGGTGCTGATATTTCCATGATTATACAGGTAGCGGTGTAGATATTTCCATGTTTATACAGATAGCGGTGTAGATATTTCCATGTTTATACAGATAGCGGTGTAGATATTTAAATGTTTATACAGATAGCGGTGTAGATATCTCCATCTTAATATAGATTGGGTTGTAGATATTTATATGTTCATACAGATGTCGGTGCAGATATTTCCATGTTCATACAGATGGCAGTGTAGATATTTGCATGTATATAGAGATAGCGCTGTAGTTATTTCCATGAGTAAAGAGATAGCTTGGTAGATATTTCCATGTATATGCAGATCGCTGTGTAGATATTTCCATTTTCATGCAGATAGCGGTGTAGATATTTCCATGTTCAGATAGCGGTGTAGATATTTCCATGTTCATGCAGATAGCAGTGTAGATATTTCCATGTTTATACAGATAGCGGTGAAGATGTATGCATGTTTATGCAGATAGCGGTGTAGATATTTCCATGTTCATCCAGATGGCTGTGTTGATATATCCATGTTCATACAGATGGCGGTGAAGATATTTCCATGTTCATACAGATAGCGGTGTAGTTATTTCCGTGTGTAAAGAGATAGCTGTGTAGATATTTCCATGTATATGCAGATTGCTGTGTAGATATTTCCATTTTCATGCAGATAGCCTTTTAGATATTTCCATGTTCAAACAGATACCGGTGTTGATATTTCCATGTTCATACAGATAGCGGTGTAGATATTTCCATGTTTATACAGATAGTGGTGAAGATGTATGCATGTTTACACAGATAGCGGTGTAGATATTTACATGTTCATAGAGATAGCGGTGTAGATATTTCCATCTTCATCCAGATGGCTGTGTAGACATATGCATGTTCATACAGATGGCGGTGAAGATATTTCCATGTTCATACAGATAGCGGTGTAGATATTTCCATGTTCATACAGATAGCGGTGTAGTTATTTCCATGTTCATACAGATAGCGGTGTAGATATTTCCATGTTCATACAGGTAGCGGTGTAGATATTTCCATGTTCATACAGATAGCGGTGCTGATATTTCCATGTTTATACAGGCAGCGGTGTAGATATTTCCATGTTTATATACATAGCGGTGTAGATATCTCCTTCTTAATACATATGGCGGTGTAGATATTTATATGTTCATACAGATGGCGGTGCAGATATTTCCATGTTCATACAGATGGTGGTGTAGATATTTCCATGTTTATAGATATAGCGGTGTAGTTATTTCCATGTGTAAAGAGATAGCTGTGTATATATTTCCATGTATATGCAGATAGCTTTGTAGATATTTCCATTTTCATGCAGTTAGCGGTGTAGATATTTACATGTTCAAACAGATAGCGGTGTAGGTATTCCCATGTTCATTCAGATAGCTTTGTAGATATTTCCATGTTCATACAGATAGCGTTGTAGATATTTCCATGTTCATACAGATAGCGGTGTAGATATTTCCATGTTCATACAGATAGAGGGGCTGATATTTCCATGTTTATACAGGTAGCGGTGTAGATATTTCCATGTTTATACAGTTAGCGGTGTAGATATTTCCATGTTTATACAGATAGCGGTGTAGATATTTCCATGTTTATTCAGATAGCGGTATAGATATCTCCATCTTAATACAGATGTTGGTGTAGATATTTATATGTTCATACAGATGGCGGTGCAGATATTTCCATGTTCATACAGATGGCAGTGTAGATATTTCCATGTTCAGATAGCGGTGTAGATATTTCCATGTTCATACAGATAGCGGTGTAGATATTTCCATTTTCATACAGATAGCGGTGTAGATAATTCCATGTTCATACAGGTAGCGGTGTATATTTTTCTATGTTCGTACAGATAGCGGTGTAGTTATTTCCATGTGTAAAGAGATAGCTGTCTAGATATTTCCATGTATATGCAGATAGCTGTGCGGATATTTCCATTTTCATGCAGATAGCGGTTTAGGTATTTCCATGTTCAAACAGATAGCGGTGTAGTTATTTCCATGTTCATAGAGATAGCGGTGTAGATATTTCCATGTTCATACAGATAGAGGGGATGATATTTCCATGTTCATACAGATAGCGGTGCTATTTCCATGTTTATACAGGTAGCGGTTTAGATATTTCCATGTTTATACAGGTAGCAGTGTAGATATTTCCATGTTTATACAGAGAGCGGTGTAGATATATCCATGTTTATACAGATAGCGCTGTAGATATCTCCGTCTTAATACAGATGGCGGTGTAGATATTTATATGTTCATACAGATGGCGGTGCAGATATTTCCATGTTCATACAGATGGCTGTGTAGATATTTCCATGTTCATACAGATAGCGGTGTAGTTATTTCCATGTGTAAAGAGATAGCTGTGTAGATATTTCCATGTATATGCAGATAGCGGTGTAGATATTTCCATTTTCATTCTGATAGCGGTTTAGATATTTCCATGATCAAACAGATAGCGGTGTAGATATTTCCATGTTCATTCAGATAGCGGTGTAGCTATTTCCATGCTTTTGCAGATTGCGTTGAAGATGTATGCATGTTTACACAAATAGCGGTGTAGATATTTCCATGTTCATCCAGATGGCTGTGTAGATATATCCATCTTCATACAGATAGCGGTGTAGATATTTCCATGTTCATTGAGATTGCGGTGTAGATATTTCCATGTTCATACAGATAGCAGTGCTCATATTTCCATGTTTATAAAGGTAGCGGTGTAGGTATTTCCATGTTTATACAGATAGCGGTGTAGATATTTCCAAGTTTATACAGATAGCGGGGAAGGTATCTCCATCTTAATACAGATGGCGGTGTAGATATTTATATGTTCATACAGATGGCAGTGCAGATATTTCCATGTTCATACAGATGGCGGTGTAGATATTTCCATGTTCATCCAGAAGGCTGTGTAGACATATCCATGTTCATACAGATGGCGGTGAAGATATTTCCATGTTCATACAGATAGCGGTGTAGATATTTCCATGTTCATACATATAGCGGTGTAGGTATTTCCATGTTTATATAGATAGCAGTGTAGATATTTCCATGTTTATACAGATAGCGGTGTAGATATCTCCTTCTTAATACAGATGGCGGTGCAGATATTTATATGTTCATACACATGGCGGTGCAGATATTTCCATGTTCATACAGATGGCGGTGTAGATATTTCCATGTTCATACAGATAGCGGTGTAGATATTTCCAAGTTTATAGGGAAAGCGGTGTAGTTATTTCCATGTGTAAAGAGGTAGCTGTGTAGATATTTCCATGTATGTGCAGATAGCTGTGTAGATATTTCCATTTCCATGCAGACAGCGGTGTAGATATTTCCATGTTCAAACAGATAGCGGTGTAGATATTTCCATGTTCATACAGATAGCGGTGTAGATATTTCCATGTTCATACAGATAGCGGTGTAGATATTTCCATGTTCATACACATAGCGGTGTAGATATTTCCATGTTCATACATATAGGGGTGCTGATATTTCCTTGTTTATACAGGTAGCGGTGTAGATATTTCCATGTTTATACAGATAGCGGTGTAGATATTTCCATGTTTATACAGATAGCGGTGTAGATATCTCCATCTTAATACAGATGGCGGTGTAGTTATTTATATGTTCATACAGTTGGCAGTGCATATATTTCCATGTTCATACAGATGGCGGTGTAGATATTTCCATGTTCATACAGATAGCGGTGTAGTTATTTCCATGTGTAAAGAGATAGCTGTGTAGATATTTCCATGTATATGCAGATAGCAGTGTAGATATTTCCATTTTCATGCAGATAGCGGTGTAGATATTTCCATGTTCAAACAGATAGCGGTGTAGATATTTCCACGTTCATACAGATAGCGGTGTAGATATTTCCATGTTCATACAGATAGCAGTGTAGATATTTCCATGTTTATACAGATAGCGGTGAAGATGTATGCATGTTTACAGAGATAGCGGTGTAGATATTTCCATGTTCAAACAGATAGCGGTGTAGATATTTCCATGTTCATACAGATAGAGGTGTAGATATTTCCATGTTTATACAGATTGCGGTGAAGATGTATGCATATTTACACTGATAGCGGTGTAGATATTTCCATGTTCATACAGATAGCGGTGTAGATATTTCCATGTTCATCCAGATGGCTGTGTAGATATATCCATGATCATACAGATAGCGGTGTATATATTTCCATTTTCATACAGGTAGTGGTGTAGATATTTCCATGTTCATACAGATAGCGGTGTAGCTATTTCCATATTCATGCAGATAGCGGTGTAGATATTTCCATGTTCATAGAGATAGCGGTGTAGATATTCCCATGTTCAAACAGATAGCGGTGCTGATATTTCCATGTTTATACAGGTAGCGGTGTAGATATTTCCATGTTCATACAAATGGCGGTGTAGATATTTGCATGTTTATAGAGATAGCGCTATAGTTATTTCCATGTGCAAAGAGATAGCTTTGTAGATATTTCCATGTATATGCAGATCGCTGTGTAGATATTTCCATTTTCATGCAGATATCGGTGTAGATATTTCCATGTTCATCCAGATGGCTGTGTAGATATATCCATGTTCTTACAGATAACGGTGTAGATATTTCCATGTTCATACAGATGGCGGTGTAGATATTTCCATGTTCATACAGATAGCCGTGTATATATTTCCATGTTCATACAGATAGCGGTGTAGATATTTCCATTTTCATACAGATAGCGGTGTAGATATTTCCATGTTTATACAGATAGCGGTGTAGATATTTCCATGTTTATACAGATAGCAGTGTAGATATTTCCATGTTTATACAGATAGCGGTGTAGATATCTCCTTCTTAATACAGATGGCGGTGCAGATATTTCCATGTTCATACAGATGGCGGTGTAGATATTTCCATGTTCATACAGATAGCGGTGTAGATATTTCCAAGTTTATAGGGAAAGCGGTGTAGTTATTTCCATGTGTAAAGAGGTAGCTGTGTAGATATTTCCATGTATATGCAGATAGCTGTGTAGATATTTCCATTTCCATGCAGACAGCGGTGTAGATATTTCCATGTTCAAACAGATAGCGGTGTAGATATTTCCATGTTCATACAGATAGCGGTGTAGATATTTCCATGTTCATACACATAGCGGTGTAGATATTTCCATGTTCATACATATAGGGGTGCTGATATTTCCTTGTTTATACAGGTAGCGGTGTAGATATTTCCATGTTTATACAGATAGCGGTGTAGATATTTCCATGTTTATACAGATAGCGGTGTAGATATCTCCATCTTAATACAAATGGCGGTGTAGTTATTTATATGTTCATACAGTTGGCAGTGCATATATTTCCATGTTCATACAGATGGCGGTGTAGATATTTCCATGTTCATACAGATAGCGGTGTAGTTATTTCCATGTGTAAAGAGATAGCTGTGTAGATATTTCCATGTATATGCAGATAGCAGTGTAGATATTTCCATTTTCATGCAGATAGCGGTGTAGATATTTCCATGTTCAAACAGATAGCGGTGTAGATATTTCCACGTTCATACAGATAGCGGTGTAGATATTTCCATGTTCATACAGATAGCAGTGTAGATATTTCCATGTTTATACAGATAGCGGTGAAGATGTATGCATGTTTACAGAGATAGCGGTGTAGATATTTCCATGTTCAAACAGATAGCGGTGTAGATATTTCCATGTTCATACAGATAGAGGTGTAGATATTTCCATGTTTATACAGATTGCGGTGAAGATGTATGCATATTTACACAGATAGCGGTGTAGATATTTCCATGTTCATACAGATAGCGGTGTAGATATTTCCATGTTCATACAGATAGCGGTGTAGATATTTCCATGTTCATACAGATTGCGGTGCTGATATTTCCATGTTTATACAGGTAGCGGTGTAGATATTTCCATGTTTATACAGATAGCGGTGTAGATATTTCCATGTTTATACAGATAGCGGTGTAGATATTTCCATGTTTATACAGATAGCGGTGTAGATATCTCCATCTTAATAAAGATGGCGGTGTAGATAGTTATATGTTCATACAGTTGGCGGTGCAGATATTTCCATGTTCATACAGATGGCGGTGTAGATATTTCCATGTTCATACAGATAGCGGTGTAGTTATTTCCATGTGCAAAGAGATAGCTGAGTAGATATTTCCATGTATATGCAGATAGCAGTATAGATATTTCCATTTTCATGCAGATAGCGGTGTAGATATTTCCATGTTCAAACAGATAGCAGTGAAGATATTTCCATGTTCATACAGATAGCGGTGTAGATATTTCCATGTTCAGATAGCGGTGTAGATATTTCCATGTTTATACAGATAGCGGTGAGGATGTATGCATGTTTACACAGATAGCGGTGTAGATATCTCCATCTTAATATAGATTGGGTTGTAGATATTTATATCTTCATACAGATATCGGTGCAGATATTTCCATGTTCATACAGATGGCAGTGTAGATATTTGCATGTATATAGAGATAGCGCTGTAGTTATTTCCATGTGTAAAGAGATAGCTTGGTAGATATTTCCATGTATATGCAGATCGCTGTGTAGATATTTCCATTTTCATGCAGATAGCGGTGTAGATATTTCCATGTTCAGATAGCGGTGTAGATATTTCCATGTTCATGCAGATAGCAGTGTAGATATTTCCATGTTTATACAGATAGTGGTGAAGATGTATGCATGTTTATGCAGATAGCGGTGTAGATATTTCCATGTTCATCCAGATGGCTGTGTTGATATATCAATGTTCATACAGATGGCGGTGAAGATATTTCCATGTTCATACAGATAGCGGTGTAGTTATTTCCGTGTGTAAAGAGATAGCTGTGTAGATATTTCCATGTATATGCAGATTGCTGTGTAGATATTTCCATTTTCATGCAGATAGCGTTTTAGATATTTCCATGTTCAAACAGATAGCGGTGTAGATATTTCCATGTTCATAGAGAGAGCGGTGTTGATATTTCCATGTTCATACAGATAGCGGTGTAGATATTTCCATGTTTATACAGATAGTGGTGAAGATGTATGCATGTTTACACAGATAGCGGTGTAGATATTTACATGTTCATAGAGATAGCGGTGTAGATATTTCCATCTTCATCCAGATGGCTGTGTAGACATATCCATGTTCATACAGATGGCGGTGAAGATATTTCCATGTTCATACAGATAGCGGTGTAGATATTTCCATGTTCATCCAGATGGCTGTGTAGTTATATCCATGTTCATACAGATAGCGGTGTAGATATTTCCATGTTCATACAGATAGCGGTGTAGATATTTCCATGTTCATACAGATAGCGGTGTAGATATTTCCATGTTCATACAGATAGCGGTGTAGATATCTCCTTCTTAATACAGATGGCGGTGTAGATATTTATATGTTCATACAGATGGCGGTGCAGATATTTCCATGTTCATACAGATGGTGGTGTAGATATTTCCATGTTTATAGATATAGCGGTGTAGTTATTTCCATGTGTAAAGAGATAGCTGTGTATATATTTCCATGTATATGCAGATAGCTTTGTAGATATTTCCATTTTCATGCAGATAGCGGTGTAGATATTTCCATGTTTATTCAGATAGTGGTATAGATATCTCCATCTTAATACAGATGTTGGTGTAGATATTTATATGTTCATACAGATGGCGGTGCAGATATTTCCATGTTCATACAGATGGCAGTGTAGATATTTCCATGTTCAGATAGCGGTGTAGATATTTCCATGTTCATACAGATAGCAGTGTAGATATTTCCATGTTCATACAGATAGTGGTGTAGATAATTCCATGTTCATACAGGTAGCGGTGTATATTTTTCTATGTTCATACAGATAACGGTGTAGATATTTCCATGTTCATACAGATAGCGGTGTAGTTATTTCCATGTGTAAAGAGATAGCTGTGTAGATATTTCCATGTATATGCAGATAGCTGTGCGGATATTTCCATTTTCATGCAGATAGCGGTTTAGGTATTTCCATGTTCAAACAGATAGCGGTGTAGTTATTTCCATGTTCATAGAGATAGAGGTGTAGATATTTCCATGTTCATACAGATAGCGGTGCTATTTCCATGTTTATACAGGTAGCGGTTTAGATATTTCCATGTTTATACAGGTAGCAGTGTAGATATTTCCATGTTTATACAGAGAGCGGTTTAGATATATCCATGTTTATACAGATAGCGGTGTAGATATCTCCTTCTTAATACAGATGGCGGTGTAGATATTTATATGTTCATACAGATGGCGGTGCAGATATTTCCATGTTCATACAGATGGCTGTGTAGATATTTCCATGTTCATACAGATAGCGGTGTAGTTATTTCCATGTGTAAAGAGATAGCTGTGGAGATATTTCCATGTATATGCAGATAGCGGTGTAGATATTTCCATTTTCATTCTGATAGCGGTTTAGATATTTCCATGATCAAACAGATAGCGGTGTAGATATTTCCATGTTCATTCAGATAGCGGTGTAGCTATTTCCATGCTTTTGCAGATTGCGTTGAAGATGTTTGCATGTTTACACAAATAGCGGTGTAGATATTTCCATGTTCATGCAGATAGCGGTGTAGATATTTCCATGTTCATCCAGATGGCTGTGTAGATATATCCATGTTCATACAGATAGCGGTGTAGATATTTCCATGTTCATTGAGATTGCGGTGTAGATATTTCCATGTTCATACAGATAGCAGTGCTGATATTTCCATGTTTATAAAGGTAGCGGTGTAGGTATTTCCATGTTTATACAGATAGCGGTGTAGATATTTCCAAGTTTATACAGATAGCGGGGAAGGTATCTCCATCTTAATACAGATGGCGGTGTAGATATTTATATGTTCATACAGATGGCAGTGCAGATATTTCCATGTTCATACAGATGGCGGTGTAGATATTTCCATGTTCATCCAGAAGGATGTGTAGACATATCCATGTTCATACAGATGGCGGTGAAGATATTTCCATGTTCATACAGATAGCGGTGTAGATATTTCCATGTTCATACATATAGCGGTGTAGATATTTCCATGATCATACAGATGGCTGTGTAGATATATCCATGTTCATACAGATGGCGGTGAAGTTATTTCCATGTTCATACAGATAGCGGTGTAGATATTTCCATGTTCATACAGATAGCGGTGTAGATATTTCCATGTTCATACAGATTGCGGTGCTGATATTTCCATGTTTATACAGGTAGCGGTGTAGATATTTCCATGTTTATACAGATAGCGGTGTAGATATTTCCATGTTTATACAGATAGCGGTGTAGATATTTCCATGTTTATACAGATAGCGGTGTAGATATCTCCATCTTAATAAAGATGGCGGTGTAGATAGTTATATGTTCATACAGTTGGCGGTGCAGATATTTCCATGTTCATACAGATGGCGGTGTAGATATTTCCATGTTCATACAGATAGCGGTGTAGTTATTTCCATGTGCAAAGAGATAGCTGAGTAGATATTTCCATGTATATGCAGATAGCAGTATAGATATTTCCATTTTCATGCAGATAGCGGTGTAGATATTTCCATGTTCAAACAGATAGCAGTGTAGATATTTCCATGTTCATACAGATAGCGGTGTAGATATTTCCATGTTCAGATAGCGGTGTAGATATTTCCATGTTTATACAGATAGCGGTGAGGATGTATGCATGTTTACACAGATAGCGGTGTAGATATCTCCATCTTAATATAGATTGGGTTGTAGATATTTATATCTTCATACAGATGTCGGTGCAGATATTTCCATGTTCATACAGATGGCAGTGTAGATATTTGCATGTATATAGAGATAGCGCTGTAGTTATTTCCATGTGTAAAGAGATAGCTTGGTAGATATTTCCATGTATATGCAGATCGCTGTGTAGATATTTCCATTTTCATGCAGATAGCGGTGTAGATATTTCCATGTTCAGATAGCGGTGTAGATATTTCCATGTTCATGCAGATAGCAGTGTAGATATTTCCAAGTTTATACAGATAGCGGTGAAGATGTATGCATGTTTATGCAGATAGCGGTGTAGATATTTCCATGTTCATCCAGATGGCTGTTTTGATATATCAATGTTCATACAGATGGCGGTGAAGATATTTCCATGTTCATACAGATAGCGGTGTAGTTATTTCCGTGTGTAAAGAGATAGCTGTGTAGATATTTCCATGTTTTTACAGATAGCGGTGTAGATATTTACGTCTTTAAACACATAATGTTGTAGATCTTTCCATGTTTTCAGAGATAGCGGTGTAGATCTTTCCATGTTTACACAGATAGCGGTGTAGATATTTCCATGTTTATACAGATAGCAGTGTAGATATTTCCATGTTTATAGAGATAATGCTGTAGATATTTACATCTTCCTACAGATGGCTGTGTAGATATTTCCATGTTTATACAGATAGCGGTGTAGATATTTCCATGTTTATGGAGATAGTCGTGTAGATATTTCCATGTTCCTACAGTTTGTGGTTTAGATATTTCCATGTTTACACAGACAGCGGTGTAGATATTTCCAAGTTTATGCAGATAGCGGTGTAGATATTTCCACTTTTAGGCAGATAGCGGTGTAGATATTTCAATGTTTAAACAGATAACATTGTAGATATTTCCATGTTCCTTCAGAGGGAGGTGTAGATATTTACATGTTTAAAGAGATGGCGGTTTAGACATTTCCACGTTCATACTGATGGCGGTGTAGATATTTCCAAGTTTATACAGATAGCGGTGTAGATATTTCCGTCTTTATACACATAATGGTGTAGGTCTTTCCATGTTTTTAGAGATAGCAGTGTAGATATTTCCATGTTTACACAGATAACGGTGTAGATATTTCCATGTTTATACAGATGTATACAGATGACTCTGTAGATATTTCCATGTTTACAGAAATTGTGGTGTAGATATTTCCATGTTTACACAGATATCGATGTAGATATTTCCATGTTTACACAGATAGCGGTGTACATATTTGCATGTATATATAGATAGCGGTGTAGATATTTCCATGTTTATATAGTTGGCAGTGGAAATATTACCATGTTCATGCAGAAGGTGGTAAAGATATGTCCATCTTTATACACATAACGGTGTAGATATTTCCAAGTTTTAAGTGATAGCGGTGTAGATATTTCCATGTTTACACAGATAGCATTGTAGATATTTCCATGTTTATACAGATAGCAGTGTAGATAATTCCATGTGTACACAGATAACGGTGTAGATATTTACATATTCCTACATGTGGCTGTGTAGATATTTCCATGTTTATACAGATAGCACTGTAGATATTTCCATGTTTACCGAGATAGCGGTGTAGATATTTCCATGTTCCTACAATTGGTGGTGTAGATATTTCCATGTTTACACAGATAGCGGTGTAGACATTTCCATGTTTACACAGATAGCGGTGTAGATATTTCCATGTTTACACAGATAGCGGTGTAGATGTTTCCATGTTTATACAGATAGTGGTGTAGATATTTCCATGTTTATAGAGTTGGGGGTGTAGATATTTCCATGTTTATATAGTTGGCAGCGGAGATATTTCCATGTTCATACAGATGGCGGTGAAGATATTTCCATGTTTATTCACATAACGGTGTAGATACTTCCAAGTTTTAAGAGATAGCGGTGTAGATATTTCCATGTGTATACAGATAGCGGTGTAGATATTTACATGTGTATACAGATAATGGTGTAGATATTTACATGTTCCTACAGATGGCTGTGTAGGTATTTCCATGTTTATACAGATAGCGGTGTAGATATTCCGATGAATATGGAGATAGCGGTGTAGGTATTTCCATGTTCCTACAGTTGGTGAGGTAGATATTTCCATGTTTACACAGATAGCGGTGTAGATATTTCCAAGTTTATGCTGATAGCGGTGTAGATATTTCCACTTTTATGCAGATAGCGGTGTAGATATTTCCATGTTTAAACAGAAAGCGGTGTAGATATTTCCATGTTCCTACACAAGGCTCTGCAGATATTTCCATGTTTTTAGAGTTGGCGGTTTGGGCATTTCCATGTTCATACAGATGGCGGTGTAGATATTTCCATGTTTATACAGATGGCGGTGTAGATATTTCCATGTTTATACAGATAGCGTTGTAGATATTTCCATGTTTATAGAGACAGCAGTGTAGACATTTCCATGTTTATACACATGGCGATGTAGATATTTCCATGTTCATACAGATGGCGGTGAAGATATTTCCATGTTTATAGAGATAGCCGTGTAGATACTTCCATGTTTACACAGATAGCGGTGTAGATATTTCCATGTTTACACAGATAGCAGTGTACATATTTCCATGTTTATACAGATAGTGGTGAAGATATTTCAATGTTTATAGAGTTGGCGGTGTAGATATTTTCATGTTCAAACAGATGGCGGTGTAGATATTTCCATGTTTATATATATGGCAGTGTAGATAATTCCATGTTCATACAGATGACGGTGAAGATATTTCCATGTTTATTCACATAACGGTGAAGATATTTCCAAGTTTTAACAGATGGCGGTGTAGATATTTCCATGTTTACACAGATAGCGGTGTAGCTATTTCCATGTTCTTACAGTTAGAGGGGCTGATATTTCCATGTTCATACAGATAGCGGTGCTTATATTTCCACGTTTATACAGGTAGTGGTGTAGATATTTCCAAGTTTATACAGATAGCAGTGTAGACATTTCCATGTTTATACAGATAGCGGTGTAGATATCTCCATCTTAATACACATGGCGGTGTAGATATTTATATGTTCATACAGATGGCCGTGCAGATATTTCCATGTTCATACAGATGGCGGTGTAGATATTTCCATGTTCATACAGATAGCGGTGTAGTTATTTCCATGTGTAAAGAGATAGCTGTGTAGATATTTCCATTTTCATGCAGATAGCGGTTTAGATATTTCCATGCTGAAACAGATAGCGGTGTAGATATTTCCATGTTCATACAGATAGCGGTGTAGGTATATCCATGTTTATACAGATAGCGGTGAAGATGTATGCATGTTTACACAGATAGCGGTGTAGATATTTCCATGTTCATACAGATAGCGGTGTAGATATTTCCATGTTCATCCAGATGGCTGTGTAGATATATCCATGTTCATACAGATAGCGGTGTAGATATTTCCATGTTCATACAGATAGCGGTGCAGCTATTTCCATGTTCATACAGATAGCGGTGTAGATATTTCCATGTTCGTACAGATAGCGGTGTAGATATTTCCATGTTCATACAGATAGCGGTGCTTATATTTCCATGTTTATACAGGTAGCAGTGTAGATATTTCCATGTTCATACAGATAGCAGTGTAGATATTTCCATGTTCATCCAGATGGCTGTGTAGATATATCCATGTTCATACAGATGGCGTTGAAGATATTTCCATGTTCATACAGATAGCGGTGTAGATATTTCCATGTTCATAGAGATATTGTTGTAGATATTCCCATGTCCATACAGATAGCGGTGTAGCTATTTCCATGTTCATGGAGATAGTGGTGTAGATATTTCCATGTTCATCCAGATGGCTGTGCAGATATATCCATGTTCCTACAGATGGCGGTGAAGATATTTCCATGTTAATACAGATAGCGGTGTAGATATTTCCATGTTTATACAGATAGCGGTGTAGATATTTCCATGTTCATTCAGATAGCGGTGTAGCTATTTCCATGTTCATTCAGATAGCGGTCTAGATATTTCCATGTTCATCCAGATGGCTGTGTAGACATATCCATGTTCATACAGATGGCGGTGAAGATAATTCCATGTTCATACAGATAGCGGTGTAGATATTTCCATGTTCATACAGATAGTGGTGTAGATATTTCAATGTTCATACAGATAGAGGGGCTGATATTTCAATGTTCATACAGATAGCGGTGCTGATATTTCCATGTTTATACAGGTAGCGGTGTAGATATTTCCATGTTCATACAGATAGCGATGTAGATATTTCCATGTTTATAGAGATAGCGGTGTAGATATCTCCATCTTAATACAGATGGCGTTGTAGATATTTATATGTTCATACAGATGGCCGTGCAGATATTTCCATGTACATACAAAGGGCGGTGGAGATATTTCCATGGTCATACAGATAGCGGTGTAGTTATTTCCATGTGTAAAGAGATAGCGGTGTAGATATTTCCATGTATATGCAGATAGCTGTGTAGATATCTCCATTTTCATGCAGACAGCGGTTTAGATATTTCCATGTTCATACAGATGGCGTTGAAGATATTTCCATGTTCATACAGATGGCGGTGTAGATATTTCCATGTTTACACAGATAGCGGTGTAGATATTTCCATGTCCATGGAGATAGCTGTGTAGATATCTCCATTTTCATGCAGATAGAGGTTTAGATATTTCCATGTTCAAACAGATAGCGGTTTAGATATTTCCATGTTCATACAGATAGCGGTGTAGATATTTCCATGTTTATACAGATAGCGGTGAAGATATATGCAAGTTTACACAGATAGCGGTGAAGATATTTCCATGTTCATACAGATAGCGGTGTAGATATTTAAATGTTCATCCAGATGGCTGTGTAGATATATCCATGTTCATACAGATAGCGGTGTAGATATTTCCATGTTCATACAGATAGCGGTGCTGATATTTCCACGTTTATACAGGTAGTGGTGTAGATATTTCCAAGTTTATACAGATAGCAGTGTAGACATTTCCATGTTTATACAGATAGCGGTGTAGATATTTCCATGTTTATACAGATAGCGGTGTAGATATCTCCATCTTAATACACATGGCGGTGTAGATATTTATATGTTCATACAGATGGCCGTGCAGATATTTCCATGTTCATACAGATGGCGGTGTAGATATTTCCATGTTCATACAGATAGCGGTGTAGTTATTTCCATGTGTAAAGAGATAGCTGTGTAGATATTTCCATTTTCATGCAGATAGCGGTTTAGATATTTCCATGCTGAAACAGATAGCGGTGTAGATATTTCCATGTTCATACAGATAGCGGTGTAGGTATATCCATGTTTATACAGATAGCGGTGAAGATGTATGCATGTTTACACAGATAGCGGTGTAGATATTTCCATGTTCATACAGATAGCGGTGTAGATATTTCCATGTTCATCAAGATGGCTGTGTAGATATATCCATGTTCATACAGATAGCGGTGTAGATATTTCCATGTTCATACAGGTAGTGCTGTAGATATTTCCATGTTCATACAGATAGCGGTGCAGCTATTTCCATGTTCATACAGATAGCGGTGTAGATATTTCCATTTTCGTACAGATAGCGGTGTAGATATTTCCATGTTCATACAGATAGCGGTTCTTATATTTCCATGTTTATACAGGTAGCAGTGTAGATATTTCCATGTTCATACAGATAGCAGTGTAGATATTTCCATGTTCATCCAGATGGCTGTGTAGATATATCCATGTTCATACAGATGGCGGTGAAGATATTTCCATGTTCATACAGATAGCGGTGTAGATATTTCCATGTTCATAGAGATATTGGTGTAGATATTCCCATGTCCATACAGATAGCGGTGTAGCTATTTCCATGTTCATGGAGATAGCGGTGTAGATATTTCCATGTTCATCCAGATGGCTGTGCAGATATATCCATGTTCCTACAGATGGCGGTGAAGATATTTCCATGTTCATACAGATAGCGGTGTAGATATTTCCATGTTTATACAGATAGCGGTGTAGATATTTCCATGTTCATTCAGATAGCGGTGTAGCTATTTCCATGTTCATTCAGATAGCGGTCTAGATATTTCCATGTTCATCCAGATGGCTGTGTAGACATATCCATGTTCATACAGATGGCGGTGAAGATAATTCCATGTTCATACATATAGCGGTGTAGATATTTCCATGTTCATACAGATAGTGGTGTAGATATTTCAATGTTCATACAGATAGAGGTGCTGATATTTCAATGTTCATACAGATAGCGGTGCTGATATTTCCATGTTTATACAGGTAGCGGTGTAGATATTTCCATGTTCATACAGATAGCGATGTAGATATTTCCATGTTTATAGAGATAGCGGTGTAGATATCTCCATCTTAATACAGATGGCGTTGTAGATATTTATATGTTCATACAGATGGCCGTGCAGATATTTCCATGTACATACAAAGGGCGGTGGAGATATTTCCATGGTCATACAGATAGCGGTGTAGTTATTTCCATGTGTAAAGAGATAGCGGTGTAGATATTTCCATGTATATGCAGATAGCTGTGTAGATATCTCCATTTTCATGCAGACAGCGGTTTAGATATTTCCATGTTCATACAGATGGCGTTGAAGATATTTCCATGTTCATACAGATGGCGGTGTAGATATTTCCATGTTTACACAGATAGCGGTGTAGATATTTCCATGACCATGGAGATAGCTGTGTAGATATCTCCATTTTCATGCAGATAGCGGTTTAGATATTTCCATGTTAAAACAGATAGCGGTTTAGATATTTCCATGTTCATACAGATAGCAGTGTAGATATTTCCATGTTTATACAGATAGCGGTGAAGATATATGCAAGTTTACACAGATAGCGGTGAAGATATTTCCATGTTCATACAGATAGCGGTGTAGATATTTAAATGTTCATCCAGATGGCTGTGTAGATATATCCATGTTCATACAGATAGCGGTGTAGATATTTCCATGTTCATACAGATAGTGGTGTAGATATTTCCATGTTCATACAGATAGCGGTGTAGCTATTTCCGTGTTCACACAGATAGCGGTGTAGATATTTCCATGTTCATACAGATAGCGGTGCTCATATTTCCATGTTTATATAGGTAGCGGAATGGATATTTCCATGTTTATACAGATAGCAGTGTGGATATTTCCATGTTTATACAGATAGCGGTGTAGATATTTCCAGGTTTATACAGATAGCGGTGTAGATATCTCGATCTTAATACAGATGGCGGTGTAGATATTTATATGTTCATACAGACGGCGGTGCAGATATTTCCATGTTCATACAGATGGCGGTGTAGCTATTTCCATGTTCGTACAGATAGCGGTGTAGCTATTTCCATGTTCATGCAGATAGCGGTGTAGATATTTCCATGTTCATCCATAGGGCTGTGTACATATATCCATGGTCATACAGATGGCGGTGAATATATTTCCATGTTCATACAGAAAGCGGTGTAGATTTTTCCATGTTCATACAGATAGTGCTGTAGATATTTCCATGTTCATACAGATGGCGGTGTAGCTATTTCCATGTTCATACAGATAGCGGTGTAGATATTTCCATGTTCTTCCAGATGGCTGTGTAGATATATCCATGTTCATACAGATGGCGGTGAAGATATTTCCATTTTCATACAGATAGCGTTGTAGATATTTCCATGTTCATACTGATAGTGGTGTAGATATTTCCATGTTCATACAGACAGAGGGGCTGATATTTCCATGTTCATACAGAGAGCGGTGCTGATATTTCCACGTTTATACAGGTAGCGGTGTAGATATTTCCATGTTTATACAGATAGCGGTGTAGATATTTCCATGTTCATACAGATAGCGGTGTAGATTTTTCCATGTTTATACTGATAGCGGTGTAGATATCTCCATCTTAATACTCATGGCGGTGTAGATATTTATATGTTCATACTGATGGCCGTGCAGATACTTCCATGTTCATACAGATGGCGGTGTAGATATTTCCATGTTCATACAGATAGCGGTGTAGTTATTTCCATGTGTAAAGAGATAGATGTGTAGATATTTCGATGTACTTGCAGATAGCTGTGTAGATATTTCCATCTTCTTGCAGATAGCTGTTTAGATATTTCCATGTTCAAACAGATAGCGGTGTAGATATTTCCATGTTCATACAGATAGCGGTGTAGATATTTCCATGTTTATACAGATAGCGGTGAAGATGTATGCAAGTTTACACAGATAGCGGTGAAGATATTTCCATGTTCATACAGATAGCGGTGTAGATATTTAAATGTTCATCCAGATGGCTGTGTAGATATATCCATGTTCATACAGATAGCGGTGTAGATATTTCCATGTTCATACAGATAGCGGTGTAGCTATTTCCATGTTCATACAGATAGCGGTGTAGCTATTTCCATGTTCATACAGATAGCGGTGTAGATATTTCCATGTTCGTACAGATAGCGGTGTAGATATTTCCATGTTCATACAGATAGCGGTGCTGATATTTCCATGTTTATACAGGTAGCGGTGTGGATATTTCCATTTTTATACAGATAGCGGTGTGGATATTTCCATGTTTATTCAGATAGCGGTGTAGATATTTCCAGGTTTATACACATAGCGGTGTAGATTTCTCCATCTTAATACAGATGGCGGTGTAGATATTTATATGTTCATACAGATGGCGGTGCAGATATTTCCATGTTCATACAGATGGCGGTGTAGCTATTTCCATGTTCATGCAGATAGCGGTGTAGATATTTCCATGTTCATCCATATGGCTGTGTATATATATCCATTTTCATACAGATGGCGTTGAAGATATTTCCATGTTCATACAGATAGCGGTGTAGATATTTCCATGTTCATACAGATAGGGGTGTAGATATTTCCATGTTCATACAGATAGCGGTGTAGCTATTTCCATGTTCATGGATAGCCGTGTAGATATTTCCATGTTCATCCAGATAGCTGTGTAGATATATGCAGGTTCATACAGATGGCGGTGAAGATATTTCCATGTTCATACAGAAAGTGGTGTAGATATTTCCATGTTCATACAGATAGTGTTGTAGATATTTCCATGTTCATACAGATGGCGGTGTAGCTATTTCCATGTTAATACAGATAGCGGTGTAGATATTTCCATGTTCATCCAGATGGCTGTGTAGATATATCCATGTTCATACAGATAGCGGTGTAGCTATTTCCATGTTCATACAGATAGCGGTGTAGCTATTTCCATGTTCATACAGATAGCGGTGTAGCTATTTCCATGTTCATACAGATAGCGGTGTAGTTATTTCCATGTGTAAAGAGATAGCTGTGTAGATATCTCCATGTATATGCAGATAGCTGAGTAGATATTTCCATTTTCTGGCAGATAGAGGTTTAGATATTTCCATGTTCAAACAGATAGCGGTGTAGATATTTCCATGTTCAAACAGATAGCGGTGTAGATATTTCCATGTTCATACAGATAGCGGTGTAGATATTTCCATGTTCATACAGATAGCGGTGTAGCTATTTCCATGTTCATACAGATAGCGGTGTAGATATTTCCATGTTCGTACAGATAGCGGTGTAGATATTTCCAAGTTCATACAGATAGCGGTGCTGATATTTCCATGTTTATACAGGTAGCGGTGTGGATATTTCCATGTTTATACAGATAGCGGTGTGGATATTTCCATGTTTATACAGATAGCGGTGTAGATATTTCCAGGTTTATACAGATAGCGGTGTAGATATCTCCATCTTAATACAGATGGCGGTGTAGATATTTGTATGTTCATACAGATGGCGGTGCAGATATTTCCATGTTCATACAGATGGCGGTGTAGCTATTTCCATGTTCACGCAGATAGCGGTGTAGATATTTCCATGTTCATCCATATGGCTGGGTATACATATCCATTTTCATACAGATAGCGGTGTAGATATTTCCATGTTCATACAGATAGTGGTGTAGATATTTCCATGTTCATACAGATAGCGGTGTAGCTATTTCCATGTTCATACAGATAGCCTTGTAGATATTTCCATGTTCATCCAGATGGCTGTGTAGATATATCCATGTTCATACAGATGGCGGTGAAGATATTTCCATGCTCATATGGATAGTGGTGTAGATATTTCCATGTTCATACATATAGTGGTGTAGATATTTCCATGTTCATACAGATAGAGGGGCTGATATTTCCATGTTCATACAGATAGCGGTGCTGATATTTACATGTTTATACAGGTAGCGGTGTAGATATTTCCATGTTTCTACAGAAAGCGGTGTAGATATTTCCATGTTTATACAGATAGCGGTGTAGATTTCTCCATCTTAATACAGATTTCGGTGCAGATATTTATATGTTCATACAGATGGCCGTGCAGATATTTCCATGTTTTACAGATGGCGGTGTAGATATTTCCATGTTCATACAGATAGCGGTGTAGATATTTCCATGTTCATACAGATAGCGGTGTAGATATTTCCATGTTCATCCAGATGGCTGTGTAGATATATCCATGATCATACAGATAGCGGTGTACATATTTCCATTTTCATACAGGTAGTGGTGTAGATATGTCCATGTTCATACAGATAGCGGTGCTGATATTTCCATGTTTATACAGGTAGCGGTGTAGATATTTCCATGTTTATACGGATAGCGGTGTAGATATTTCCATGTTTATACATATAGCGGTGAAGATATTTCCAAGTTATACAGATAGCGGTGTAGATATCTGCATTTTAATATAGATGGGGGTGTAAATATTTATATCTTCATACAGATGTCGGTGCAGATATTTCCATGTTCATACAGATGGCGGTGTAGATATTTGCATGTTTATAGAGATAGCGCTGTAGTTATTTCCATGTGTAAAGAGATAGCTTTGTAGATATTTCCATGAATATGCAGATCGCTGTGTAGATATTTCCATTTTCATACAGATATCGGTGTAGATATTTCCATGTTCAAACAGATAGCGGTGTAGTTATTTCCACGTTCATACAGATAGCGGTGTAGATATTTCCATGTTCATACAGATAGCGGTGTAGATATTTCCATGTTCATACAGATAGCGGTGTAGATATTTCCATGTTCATACAGATAGCGGTGCTGATATTTCCATGTTTATACAGGTAGCGGTGTAGATATTTCCATGCTTATACAGATAGCGGTGTAGATATTTCCATGTTTATACAGATAGCGGTGTAGATATTTAAATGTTTATACAGATAGCGGTGTAGATATCTCCATGTTAATAAAGATGGCGGTGTAGGTATTTATATGTTCATAAAGTTGGCGGTGCAGATATTTCCATGTTCATACAGATGGCGGTGTAGATATTTCCATGTTCATACAGATAGCGGTGTAGTTATTTCCATGTGTAAAGAGATAGCTGAGTAGATATTTCCATGTATATGCAGATAGCAGTATAGATATTTCCATTTTCATGCAGATAGCGGTGTAGATATTTCCATGTTCAAACAGATAGCAGTGTAGATATTTCCATGTTCATACAGATAGCGGTGTAGATATTTCCATGTTCAGATAGCGGTGTAGATATTTCCATGTTTATACAGATAGCGGTGAAGATGTATGCATGTTTACACAGATAGCGGTGTAGATATTTCCATGTTCATCCAGATGGCTGTGTAGATATATCCATGTTCTTACAGATACCGGTGTAGATATTTCCATGTTCATACAGATAGCGGTGTAGATATTTCCATGTTCATCCAGATGGCTGTGTAGATATATCCATGTTCATACAGATAGCGGTGTAGATATTTCCATGTTCATACAGATAGCCGTGTACATATTTCCATGTTCATACAGATAGCGGTGTAGATATTTCCATTTTCATACAGATAGCAGTGTAGATATGTCCATGTTTATACAGATAGCGGTGAAGATGTATGCATGTTTACACAGACAGCGGTTTAGATATTTCCATGTTCAAACAGATAGCGGTGTAGATATTTCCATGTTCATACAGGTAGCGGTGTAGATATTTCCATGTTTATACAGATTGCGGTGAAGATGTATGCATATTTACACAGATAGCGGTGTAGATATTTCCATGTTCATAGAGATAGCGGTGTAGATATTTCCATG
This sequence comes from Gorilla gorilla gorilla, assembly GCF_029281585.2. Taxonomy (NCBI): domain Eukaryota; kingdom Metazoa; phylum Chordata; class Mammalia; order Primates; family Hominidae; genus Gorilla; species Gorilla gorilla. The sequence goes on from NC_073239.2 coordinate 126,845,333, forward strand.
TTCATACAGATAGCGGTGTAGATATTTCCATGTTCATACAGATAGCGGTGCTGATATTTCCATGTTTATACAGGTAGCGGTGTAGATATTTCCATGTTTATACAGATAGCGGTGTAGATATTTCCATGTTTATACAGATAGCGGTGTAGATATTTCCATGTTTATACAGATAGCGGTGTAGATATCTCCATCTTAATAAAGATGGCGGTGTAGATAGTTATATGTTCATACAGTTGGCGGTGCAGATATTTCCATGTTCATACAGATGGCGGTGTAGATATTTCCATGTTCATACAGATAGCGGTGTAGTTATTTCCATGTGTAAAGAGATAGCTGAGTAGTTATTTCCATGTATATGCAGATAGCAGTGTAGATATTTCCATTTTCATGCAGATAGCGGTGTAGATATTTCCATGTTCAAACAGATAGCAGTGTAGATATTTCCATGTTCATACAGATAGCGGTGTAGATATTTCCATGTTCATACAGATAGCGGTGTAGATATTTCCATGTTTATACAGATAGCGGTGAAGATGTATGCATGTTTACACAGATAGCGGTGTAGATATTTCCATGTTCATCCAGATGGCTGTGTAGATATATCCATGTTCATACAGATAACGGTGTAGATATTTCCATGTTCATACAGATAGCGGTGTAGATATTTCCATGTTCATCCAGATGGCTGTGTAGATATATCCATGTTCATACAGATAGCGGTGTAGATATTTCCATGTTCATACAGATAGCCGTGTACATATTTCCATGTTCATACAGATAGCGGTGTAGATATTTCCATTTTCATACAGATAGCAGTGTAGATATTTCCATGTTTATACAGATAGCGGTGAAGATGTATACATGTTTACACAGATAGCGGTGTAGATATTTCCATGTTTAAACAGATAGCGGTGTAGATATTTCCATGTTCATACAGATAGCGGTGTAGATATTTCCATGATTATACAGATAGCGGTGTAGATATATCCATGTTCATACAGATGGCGGTGAAGATATTTCCATGTTCATACAGATATCGGTTTAAATTTTTCCATGTTCATACAGATAGCGGTGTAGATATTTCCATGTTCATACAGATAGCGGTGTAGATATTTCCATGATTATACAGATAGCGGTGTAGATATTTCCATGTTCAAACAGATAGCTGTGTAGATATTTCCATGTTCATACAGATAGCGGTGTAGATATTTCCATGTTTATTCAGATAGCGGTGAAGATGTAAGCATGTTAACACAGATAGCGGTGTAGATATTTCCATGTTCATACAGATAGCGGTGTTGATATTTCCATGTTCATCCAGATGGCTGTGTAGATATATCCATGTTCATACAGATGGCGGTGAGGATATTTCCATGTTCATACAGATAGTGGTGTAGATATTTCCATGTTTAAACAGATAGCGGTGTAGATATTTCCAAGTTTATACAGATAGCGTTGTAGATATCTCCATCTTAATACAGATGGCGGTGTAGATATTTGTATGTTCATTCAGATGGTGGTGCAGATATTTCCATGTTCATACAGATGGCGGTGTAGATATTTCCATGTTTATAGAGATAGCAGTGTATTTATTTCCATGTGTAAAGAGATAGCTTTGTAGATATTTCCATGTATATGCAGATAGCTGTGTAGATATTTCCATTTTCATGCAGATAGCGGTGAAGATGTATGCATGTTTACACAGATAGCGCTGTAGATATTTCTATGTTCATACAGATAGCGTTGTAGATATTTCCATGTTCATCCAGATGGGTGTGTGGATATATCCATGTTCATACAGATGGCGGTGAAGATATTTCCATGTTCATACAGATAGCGGTGTAGATACTTCCATGTTCATACAGATAGCGTTGTAGATATTTCCATGTTCATACAGATAGCGGTGTAGATATTTCCATGTTTATACAGATTGCGGTGTAGATATTTCCATGTTTATACAGATAGCGGTGTAGATATTTCCAAGTTTATACAGATAGCGGTGTAGATATCTCCATCTTAATATAGATGGTGGTGTAGTTATTTATATGTTCATACAGATCACGGTGCAGATATTTCCATGTTCATACAGATGGCGGTGTAGATATTTGTATGATTATAGAGATAGCGCTGTAGTTATTTCCATGTGTAAAGAGATAGCTTTGTAGATATTTCCATGTATATGCAGATTGCTGTGTAGATATTTCCATTTTCATGCAGATAGCGGTGTAGATATTTCCATGTTCAAACAGATAGCGGTGTAGATATTTCCATGTTCAAACAGATAGCAGTGTAGATATTTCCATGTTTGTACAGATAGCGGTGAAGATGAATGCATGTTTACACAGATAGCGGTGTAGATATTTCCATGTTCATACAGATAGCGGTGTAGATATTTCCATGTTTATATATATGGCAGTGTAGATAATTCCATGTTCATACAGATGACGGTGAAGATATTTCCATGTTTATTCACATAACGGTGAAGATATTTCCAAGTTTTAACAGATGGCGGTGTAGATATTTCCATGTTTACACAGATAGCGGTGTAGCTATTTCCATGTTCTTACAGTTAGAGGGGCTGATATTTCCATGTTCATACAGATAGCGGTGCTGATATTTCCACGTTTATACAGGTAGTGGTGTAGATATTTCCAAGTTTATACAGATAGCAGTGTAGACATTTCCATGTTTATACAGATAGCGGTGTAGATATTTCCATGTTTATACAGATAGCGGTGTAGATATCTCCATCTTAATACAAATGGCGGTGTAGATATTTATATGTTCATACAGATGGCCGTGCAGATATTTCCATGTTCATACAGATGGCGGTGTAGATATTTCCATGTTCATACAGATAGCGGTGTAGTTATTTCCATGTGTAAAGAGATAGCTGTGTAGATATTTCCATTTTCATGCAGATAGCGGTTTAGATATTTCCATGCTGAAACAGATAGCGGTGTAGATATTTCCATGTTCATACAGATAGCGGTGTAATTATATCCATGTTTACACAGATAGCGGTGAAGATGTATGCATGTTTACACAGATAGCGGTGTAGATATTTCCATGTTCATACAGATAGCGGTGTAGATATTTCCATGTTCATCCAGATGGCTGTGTAGATATATCCATGTTCATACAGATAGCGGTGTAGATATTTCCATGTTCATACAGGTAGTGCTGTAGATATTTCCATGTTCATACAGATAGCGGTGCAGTTATTTCCATGTTCATACAGATAGCGGTGTAGATATTTCCATGTTCGTACAGATAGCGGTGTAGATATTTCCATGTTCATACAGATAGCAGTGTAGATATTTAAATGTTCATCCAGATGGCTGTGTAGATATATCCATGTTCATAGACATAGCGGTGTAGATATTTCCATGTTCATACAGATAGCGGTGTAGCTATTTCCATGTTCATACAGATAGCGGTGTAGCTATTTCCATGTTCATACAGATAGCGGTGTAGATATTTCCATGTTCGTACAGATAGCGGTGTAGATATTTCCATGTTCATACAGATAGCGGTGCTGATATTTCTATGTTTATACAGGTAGCGGTGTGGATATTTCCATTTTTATACAGATAGCGGTGTGGATATTTCCATGTTTATTCAGATAGCGGTGTAGATATTTCCAGGTTTATACAGATAGCGGTGTAGATTTCTCCATCTTAATACAGATGGCGGTGTAGATATTTATATGTTCATACAGATGGCGGTGCAGATATTTCCATGTTCATACAGATGGCGGTGTAGCTATTTCCATCTTCATGCAGATAGCGGTGTAGATATTTCCATGTTCATCCATATGGCTGTGTATATATATCCATTTTCATACAGATGATGTTGAAGATATTTCCATGCTCATACGGATAGCGGTGTAGATATTTCCATGTTCATACATATAGTGGTGTAGATATTTCCATGTTCATACAGATATAGGGGCTGATATTTCCATGTTCATACAGATAGCGGTGCTGATATTTACATGTTTATACAGGTAGTGGTGTAGATATTTCCATGTTTCTACAGATAGCGGTGTAGATATTTCCATGTTTATACAGATAGCGGTGTAGATTTCTCCATCTTAATACAGATTTCGGTGCAGATATTTATATGTTCATACAGATGGCCGTGCAGATATTTCCATGTTCATACAGATGGCGGTGTAGATATTTCCATGTTCATACAGATAGCTGTGCTGATATTTCCATGTTTATATAGGTAGCGGTGTGGATATTTCCATGTTTATACAGATAGCAGTATGGATATTTCCATGTTTATACAGATAGCGGTGTAGATATTTCCAGGTTTATACAAATAGCGGTGTAGATATCTCGATCTTAATACAGATGGCGGTGTAGATATTTATATGTTCATACAGATGGCGGTGCAGATATTTCCATGTTCATACAGATGGCAGTGTAGCTATTTCCATGTTCATACAGATAGCGGTGTAGCTATTTCCATGTTCATGCAGATAGCGGTGTAGATATTTCCATGTTCATCCATATGGCTGTGTAGATATATCCATGTTCATACAGATGGCAGTGAAGATATTTCCATGTTCATACAGAAAGTGGTGTAGATATTTCCATGTTCATACAGATAGTGTTGTAGATATTTCCATGTTTATACAGATGGCGGTGTAGCTATTTCCATGTTCATACAGATAGCGGTGTAGATATTTCCATGTTCATCCAGATGGCTGTGTAGATATATCCATGTTCATACAGATGGCGGTGAAGATATTTCCATGTTCATACGGATAGCGGTGTAGATATTTCCATGTTCATACAGATAGTGGTGTAGATATTTCCATGTTCATACAGATAGAGGGGCTGATATTTCCATGTTCATACAGATAGCGGTGCTGATATTTCCACGTTTATACAGGTAGCGGTGTAGATATTTCCATGTTTATACAGATAGCGGTGTAGATATTTCCATGTTTATACAGACAGCAGTGTAGATATTTCCATGTTTATACTGATAGCGGTGTAGATATCTCCACCTTAATACACATGGCGGTGTAGATATTTATATGTTCATACTGATGGCGGTGCAGATATTTCCATGTACATACAGACGGCGGTGTAGATATTTCCATGTTCATACAGATAGCGGTGTAGTTATTTCCATGTGTAAAGAGATAGCTGTGTAGATATTTCCATGTATATGCAGATAGCTGAGTAGATATTTCCATTTTCTGGCAGATAGCGATTTAGATATTTCCATGTTCAAACAGATAGCGGTGTAGATATTTCCCTGTTCATACAGATAGCAGTGTAGATATTTCCATGTTTATACAGATAGCGGTGAAGATGTATGCAAGTTTAAACAGATAGCGGTGAAGATATTTCCATGTTCATACAGATAGCGGTGTAGATATTTGAATGTTCATCTAGATGGCTGTGTAGATATATCCATGTTCATACAGATAGCGGTGTAGATATTTCCATGTTCATACAGATAGCGGTGTAGCTATTTCCATGTTCATACAGATAGCGGTGTAGCTATTTCCATGTTCATACAGATAGCGGTGTAGTTATTTCCATGTGTAAAGAGATAGCTGTGTAGATATCTCCATGTATATGCAGATAGCTGAGTAGATATTTCCATTTTCTGGCAGATAGCGGTTTAGATATTTCCATGTTCAAACAGATAGCGGTGTAGATATTTCCATGTTCAAACAGATCGCGGTGTAGATATTTCCATGTTCATACAGATAGCGGTGTAGATATTTCCATGTTCATACAGATAGCGGTGTAGCTATTTCCATGTTCATACAGATAGCGGTGTAGATATTTCCATGTTCGTACAGATAGCGGTGTAGATATTTCCAAGTTCATACATATAGCGGTGCTGATATTTCCATGTTTATACAGGTAGCGGTGTGGATATTTCCATGTTTATACAGATAGCGGTGTGGATATTTCCATGTTTATACAGATAGCGGTGTAGATATTTCCAGGTTTATACAGATAGCGGTGTAGATATCTCCATCTTAATACAGATGGCGGTGTAGATATTTGTATGTTCATACAGATGGCGGTGCAGATATTTCCATGTTCATACAGATGGCGGTGTAGCTATTTCCATGTTCACGCAGATAGCGGTGTAGATATTTCCATGTTCATCCATATGGCTGTGTATACATATCCATTTTCATACAGATGGTGGTGAAGATATTTCCATGTTCTTACAGATAGCGGTGTAGATATTTCCATGTTCATACAGATAGTGCTGTAGATATTTCCATGTTCATACAGATAGCGGTGTAGCTATTTCCATTTTCATACAGATAGCCGGGTAGATATTTCCATGTTCATCCAGATGGCTGTGTAGATATATCCATGTTCATACAGATGGCGGTGAAGATATTTCCATGCTCATATGGATAGCGGTGTAGATATTTCCATGTTCATACATATAGTTGTGTAGATATTTCCATGTTCATACAGATAGAGGGGCTGATATTTCCATGTTCATACAGATAGCGGTGCTGATATTTACATGTTTATATAGGTAGCGGTGTAGATATTTCCATGTTTATACAGATAGCGGTGTAGATATTTCCATGTTTATACAGATAGCGGTGTAGATATTTCCATGTTTATACAGATAGCGGTGTAGATTTCTCCATCTTAATACAGATGGCGGTGTAGATATTTATATGTTCATACAGATGGCCGTGCAGATATTTCCATGTTCATACAGATGGCGGTGTAGATATTTCCATGTTCATACAGATAGCGGTGTAGTTATTTCCATGTTCATGCAGATAGCGGTGTAGATATTTCCATGTTCATCCATATGGCTGTGTTGATATATCCATGTTCATACAGATGGCGGTGAAGATATTTCCATGTTCATACAGAAAGCGGTGTAGATATTTCCATGTTCATATAGATAGTGGTGTAGATATTTCCATGTCCATACAGATAGAGGGGCTGATATTTCCATGTTCATACAGAGAGCGGTGCTGATATTTCCACGTTTACACAGGTAGCGGAGTAGATATTTCCATGTTTATACAGATAGCGGTGTAGATATTTCCATGTTTATACAGATAGCGGTGTAGATATTTCCATGTTTATACAGATAGCGGTGTAGATATATCCATCTTAATACAGATGGCGTTGTAGATATTTATATGTCCATACAGATGGCCGTGCAGATATTTCCATGTTCATACAGATGGCGGTGTAGATATTTCCATGTTCATACAGATAGCGGTGTAGTTATTTCCATGTGTAAAGAGATAGCTGTGTAGATATTTCCATGTATATGCAGATAGCTGTGTAGATATTTCCATTTTCTTGCAGATAGCGGTTTAGATATTTCCATGTTCAAACAGATTGCGGTGTAGATGTTTCCATGTTCATACAGATAGCGGTGTAGATATTTCCATGTTTATTCAGATAGCTTTGAAGATGTATGCAAGTTTACACAGATAGCGGTGAAGATATTTCCATGTTCATACAGATAGCGGTGTAGATATTTAAATGTTCATCCAGATGGCTGTGTAGATATATCCATGTTCATACAGATAGCGGTGTAGATATTTCCATGTTCATACAGATAGCGGTGTAGATATTTCAATGTTCATACAGATAGCGGTGTAGCTATTTCCATGTTCATACAGATAGCGGTGTAGATATTTCCATGTTCGTACCGATAGCGGTGAAGATATTTCCATGTTCATACAGATAGCGGTGCTGATATTTCCATGTTTATACAGGTAGCGGTGTGGATATTTCCATGTTTATACAGATAGCGGTGCTGATATTTCCATGTTTATACAGATAGCGGTGTAGATATTTCCAGGTTTATACAGATAGCGGTGTAGATATCTCCATCTTAATAGAGATGGCGGTGTAGATATTTATATGTTCATACAGATGGCGGTGCAGATATTTCCATGTTCATACAGATGGCGGTGTAGCTATTTCCATGTTCATACAGATAGTGGTGTAGCTATTTCCATGTTCATACAGATAGCAGTGTAGATATTTCCATGTTCATCCATATGGCTGTGTAGATATATCCATTTTCATACAGATGGCGGTGAAGATATTTCCATGTTCATACAGATAGCGGTGTAGATATTTCCATGTTTATACAGATAGTGGTGTAGATATTTCCATGTTCATACAGATAGCGGTGTAGCTATTTCCATGTTCATACAGATAGCCTTGTAGATATTTCCATGTTCATCCAGATGGCTGTGTAGATATATCCATGTTCATACAGATGGCGGTGAAGATATTTCCATGCTCATATGGATAGTGGTGTAGATATTTCCATGTTCATACATATAGTGGTGTAGATATTTCCATGTTCATTCAGATAGAGGGGCTGATATTTCCATGTTCATACAGATAGCGGTGCTGATATTTACATGTTTATACAGGTAGCGGTGTAGATATTTCCATGTTTCTACAGAAAGCGGTGTAGATATTTCCATGTTTATACAGATAGCGGTGTAGATTTCTCCATCTTAATACAGATTTCGGTGCAGATATTTATATGTTCATACAGATGGCCGTGCAGATATTTCCATGTTTTACAGATGGCGGTGTAGATATTTCCATGTTCATACAGATAGCTGTGCTGATATTTCCATGTTTATATAGGTAGCGGTGTGGATATTTCCATGTTTATACAGATAGCAGTGTGGATATTTCCATGTTTATACAGATAGCGGTGTAGATATTTCCAGGTATATACAGATAGCGGTGTAGATATCTCGATCTTAATACAGATGGCGGTGTAGATATTTATATGTTCATACAGATGGCGGTGCAGATAATTCCATGTTCATACAGATGGCGGTGTAGCTATTTCCATGTTCATACAGATAGCGGTGTAGCTATTTCCATGTTCATGCAGATAGCGGTGTAGATATTTCCATGTTCATCCATATGGCTGTGTAGATATATCCATGTTCATACAGATGGCAGTGAAGATATTTCCATGTTCATACAGAAAGTGGTGTAGATATTTCCATGTTCATTCAGATAGTGTTGTAGATATTTCCATGTTCATACAGATGGCGGTGTAGCTATTTCCATGTTCATACAGATAGCGGTGTAGATATTTCCATGTTCATCCAGATGGCTGTGTAGATATATCCATGTTCATACAGATGGCGGTGAAGATATTTCTATGTTCATACGGATAGCGGTGTAGATATTTCCATGTTCATACAGATAGAGGTGTAGATATTTCCATGTTCATACAGATAGAGGGGCTGATATTTCCATGTTCATACAGATAGCGGTGCTGATATTTCCACGTTTATACAGGTAGCGGTGTAGATATTTCCATGTTTATACAGATAGCGGTGTAGATATTTCCATGTTTATACAGACAGCAGTGTAGATATTTCCATGTTTATACTGATAGCGGTGTATATATCTCCATCTTAATACACATGGCGGTGTAGATATTTATATGTTCATACTGATGGCGGTGCAGATATTTCCATGTTCATACAGACGGCGGTGTAGATATTTCCATGTTCATACAGATAGCGGTGTAGTTATTTCCATATGTAAAGAGATAGCTGTGTAGATATTTCCATGTATATGCAGATAGCTGAGTAGATATTTCCATTTTCTGGCAGATAGCGGTTTAGATATTTCCATGTTCAAACAGATAGCGGTGTAGATATTTCCATGTTCATACAGATAGCGGTGTAGATATTTCCATGTTTATACAGATAGCAGTGAAGGTGTATGCAAGTTTACACAGATAGCGGTGAAGATATTTCCATGTTCATACAGATAGCGGTGTAGATATTTAAATGTTCATCCAGATGGCTGTGTAGATATATCCATGTTCATACACATAGCGGTGTAGATATTTCCATGTTCATACAGATAGCGGTGTAGATATTTCCATGTTCGTACAGATAGCGGTGTAGATATTTCCAAGTTCATACAGATAGCGGTGCTGATATTTCCATGTTTATACAGGTAGCGGTGTGGATATTTCCATGTTTATACAGATAGCGGTGTGGATATTTCCATGTTTATACAGATAGCGGTGTAGATATTTCCAGGTTTATACAGATAGCGGTGTAGATATCTCCATCTTAATACAGATGGCGGTGTAGATATTTGTATGTTCATAAAGATGGCGGTGCAGATATTTCCATGTTCATACAGATGGCGGTGTAGCTATTTCCATGTTCTCGCAGATAGCGGTGTAGATATTTCCATGTTCATCCATATGGCTGTGTATACATATACATTTTCATACAGATGGTGGTGTAGATATTTCCATGTTCTTACAGATAGCGGTGTAGATATTTCCATATTCATACAGATAGTGCTGTAGATATTTCCATGTTCATAGAGATAGCGGTGTAGCTATTTCTATGTTCATACAGATAGCCGTGTAGATATTTCCATGTTCATCCAGATGGCTGTGTAGATATATTCATGTTCATACAGATGGCGGTAAAGATATTTCCATGCTCATATGGATAGCGGTGTAGATATTTCCATGTTCATACATATAGTGGTGTAGATATTTCCATGTTCATACAGATAGAGGGGCTGATATTTCCATGTTCATACAGATAGCGGTGCTGATATTTACATGTTTATACAGGTAGCGGTGTAGATATTTCCATGTTTATACAGATAGCGGTGTAGATATTTCCATGTTTATACAGATAGCGGTGTAGATATTTCCATGTTTATACAGATAGCGGTGTAGATTTCTCCATCTTAATACAGACGGCGGTGTAGATATTTATATGTTCATACAGATGGCCGTGCAGATATTTCCATGTTCATACAGATGGCGGTGTAGTTATTTCCATGTTCATACAGATAGCGGTGCTGATATTTCCATGTTTATATAGGTAGCGGTGTGGATATTTCCATGTTTATACAGATAGCAGTGTTGATATTTCCATGTTTATACAGATAGCGGTGTAGATATTTCCAGGTTTATACAGATAGTGGTGTAGACATCTCGATCTTAATACTGATGGCGGTGTAGATACTTATATGTTCATACAGATGGCGGTGCAGATATTTCCATGTTCATACAGATGGCGGTGTAGCTATTTCCATGTTCATACAGATAGCGGTGTAGCTATTTCCATGTTCATGCAGATAGCGGTGTAGATATTTCCATGTTCATCCATATGGCTGTGTTGATATATCCATGTTCATACAGATGGCGGTGAAGATATTTCCATGTTCATACAGAAAGCGGTGTAGATATTTCCATGTTCATACAGATAGTGGTGTAGATATTTCCATGTCCATACAGATAGAGGGGCTGATATTTCCATGTTCATACAGAGAGCGGTGCTGATATTTCCACATTTACACAGGTAGCGGAGTAGATATTTCCATGTTTATACAGATAGCGGTGTAGATATTTCCATGTTTATACTGATAGCGGTGTAGATATTTCCATGTTTATACAGATAGCGGTGTAGACATATCCATCTTAATACAGATGGCGGTGTAGATATTTATATGTCCATACAGATGGCCGTGCAGATATTTCCATGTTCATACAGATGGCGGTGTAGATATTTCCATGTTCATACAGATAGCAGTGTAGTTATTTCCATGTGTAAAGAGATAGCTGTGTAGATATTTGCATGTATATGCAGATAGCTGTGTAGATATTTCCATTTTCTTGCAGATAGCGGTTTAGATATTTCCATGTTCAAACAGATTGCGGTGTAGATGTTTCCATGTTCATACAGATAGCGGTGTAGATATTTCCATGTTTATTCAGATAGCGGTGAAGATGTATGCAAGTTTACACAGATAGCGGTGAAGATATTTCCATGTTCATACAGATAGCGGTGTAGATATTTCCATGATTATACAGTTAGCGGTGTAGATATTTCCATGTTTATACAGATATCGGTGTAGATATCTCCATCTTAATATAGATGGCCGTGTAGATATGTATACGTTCATACAGATGTCGGTGCAGATATTTCCATGTTCATACAGATGGCGGTGTAGATATTTCCATGTTCATACAGATAGCGGTGTAGATATTTCCATGTTTATACAGATTGCGGTGAAGATATATGCATATTTACACAGATAGCGGTGTAGATATTTCCATGTTCATACAGATAGCGGTGCAGATATTTCCATGTTCATCCAGATGGCTGTGTAGATATATCCATGTTCATACAGATAGCGGTGTAGATATTTCCATGTTCATACAGATAGCGGTGTAGATATTTCCATGTTTATACAGATAGCGGTGTAGATATTTCCAAGTTTATACAGATAGCGGTGTAAATATCTCCATCTTAATACAGATGGCGGTGTAGATATTTGTATGTTCATACAGATGGTGGTGCAGATATTTCCATGTTCATACAGATGGCGGTGTAGATATTTCCATGTTTATAGAGATAGCAGTGTATTTATTTCCATGTGTAAAGAGATAGCTTTGTAGATATTTCCATGTATATGCAGATAGCTGTGTAGATATTTCCATTTTCATGCAGATAGCGGTGAAGATGTATGCATGTTTACACAGATAGCACTGTAGATATTTCCATGTTCATACAGATAGCGGTGTAGATATTTCCATGTTCATCCAGATGGGTGTGTGGATATATCCATGTTCAAACAGATGGCGGTGAAGATATTTCCATGTTCATAAAGATAGCGGTGTAGATACTTCCATGTTCATACAGATAGCGTTGTAGATATTTCCATGTTCATACAGATAGCGGTGTAGATATTTCCATGTTTATACAGATTGCGGTGAAGATGTATGCATATTTACACAGATAGCGGTGTAGATATTTCCATGTTCGCACAGATAGCAGTGTAGATATTTCCGTGTTCATCCAGATGGCTGTGTAGATATATCCATGTTCATACAGATAGCGGTGTAGATATTTCCATGTTCATACAGATAGTGGTGTAGATATTTCCATGTTCATACAGATAGCGGTGGAGCTATTTCCATGTTCATACAGATAGCGGTGTAGAAATTTCCATGTTCATAGAGATAGCGGTGTAGATATTTCCATGTTCATACAGATAGCGGTGCTGATATTTCCATGTTTATACAGGTAGCGGTGTAGATATTTCCATGTTCATACAGATGGCGGTGAAGATATTTCCATGTTCATACAGATAGCGGTGTAGATATTTCCATGTTCATACAGATAGTGGTGTAGATATTTCCATGTTCATACAGATAGCGGTGTAGCTATTTCCATGTTCATACAGATAGTGGTGTAGATATTTCCATGTTCATCCAGATGGGTGTGTAGACATATCTATGTTCATACAGATGGCGGTGAAGATAATTCCATGTTCATACAGATAGCGGTGTAGATATTTCAATGTTCGTACAGATAGTGGTGTAGATATTTCCATGTTCATACAGATAGAGGGGCTGATATTTCCATCTTCATACAGATAGCGGTGCTGATATTTCCATGTTTATACAGATAGCGGTGTGGATATTTCCATGTTTATACAGATAGCGGTGTAGATATTTCCATGTTTATACAGATAGCGGTGTAGATATTTCCATATTTATACAGATATCGGTGTAGATATCTCCATCTTAAAACAGTTCGCGGTGTAGATATTTATATGTTCATACAGATGGTTGTGCATATATTTCCATGTTCTTACAGATGGCGGTGTAGATATTTCCATGTTCATACAGATAGCGGTGTAGTTATTTCCATGTGTAAAGAGATAGCTGTGTAGATATTTCCATGTATATGCAGATAGCTGTGTAGATATTTCCATTTTCAAGCTGATAGCGGTTTAGATATTTCCATGTTCAAACAGATAGCGGTGTAGATATTTCCATGTTCATGCAGATAGCGGTGTAGATATTTCCATGTTCATCCAGATGGCTGTGTAGATATATCCATGTTCATACAGATACCGGTGTAGATATTTCCATGTTTATACAGATAGTGGTGTAGATATTTCCATGTTCATACAGATAGCGGTGTAGCTATTTATATGTTCATACAGATAGCGGTGTAGGTATTTCCACGTTCATAGAGATAGCGGTGTAGATATTTCCATGTTCATACAGATAGCGGTGCTGATATTTCCATGTTTATACAGGTAGCGGTGTAGATATTTCCATGTTTATACAGATAGCGGTGTAGATATCTCCATCTTAATACAGATGGCGGTGCTGATATTTCCATGTTCATCCAGATGGCTGTGTAGATATATCCATGTTCATACAGATGGCGGTGAAGATATTTCCATGTTCATACAGATGGCGCTGTACATATTTCCATGTTCATAAATATAGCTGTGTAGGTGTTTCCATGTTCATACAGATAGCGGTGCTGATATTTCCATGTTCATACAGGTAGAGGCATAGATATTTCCATGTTTATACAGATAGCGGTGTAGATATTTCCATGTTTATACAGATAGCGGTGTCGATATTTCCAAGTTTATGCAGATAGCGGTGAAGATGTATGCATGTTTACACAGATTGCGGTGTAGATATTTCCATGTTCATACAGATCGCGGTGTAGATGTTTCCCTGTTCATATAGATACAGGTGTAGATATTTCCATGTTCATACAGATGGCTGTGTAGATATATCCATGTTCATACAGATGGCGGTGAAGATATTTCCATGTTCACACATAGCGGTGTAGATATTTCCATGTTCATAGAGATAGCGGTGCTGATATTTCCATGTTCATACCGAGAGCGGTGCTGATATTTCCATGTTTATACAGGTAGCGGTGTAGATATTTCCATGTTTATACAGATAGCGGTGTTGATATTTATATGTTTATACAGATAGCGGTGTAGATATCTCCTTCTTAATACAGATGGCGGTGTAGATATTTATATGTTCATACAGATGGCGGTGCAGATATTTCCATGTTCATACAGATGGCGGTGTAGATACTTCCATGTTAATAGAGATAGCGGTGTAGTTATTTCCATGTGTAAAGAGATAGCTGTGTAGATATTTCCATGTATATGCAGATAGCTGTGTAGATATTTCCATTTTCATGCATACAGCGGTGTAGATATTTCCATGTTCAAACAGATAGCGGTGTAGATATTTACATGTTCATACAGATAGCGGTGTAGATATTTCCATGTTCATGCAGATAGCGGTGTAGGTATTTCCATGTACATACAGATAGCGGTGTAGATATTTCCATCTTCATACAGATAGCGGTGCTGATATTTCCATGTTTATACGGGTAGCGGTGTAGATATTTCCATGTTTATACAGATAGCAGTGTAGATATTTCCATGTTTATAAAGATAGCGGTGTAGATATTTCCATGTTTATACAGATAGCGGTGTAGATATCTCCATCTTAATACAGATGGCCGTGTAGATATTTATATGTTCATACAGATGGCGGTGCAGATATTTCCGTGTTCATACAGATGGCGGTGTAGATATTTCCATGTTCATACAGATAGCGGTGTAGTAATTTCCATGTGTAAAGGGATAGCTGTGTAGATATTTCCATGTATATGCAGATAGCAGTGTAGATATTTCCATTTTCATGCAGATAGCGGTGAAGATATTTCCATGTTCAAACAGATAGCGGTGTAGATATTTCCACGTTCATACAGAAAGCGGTGTTGATATTTCCATGCTTATACAGATTGCGGTGAAGATGTAGGCTTCTTTACACAGATAGCGGTGTAGATATTTCCATGTTCATGCAGATAGCGGTGTAGATATTTCCATGTTCATCCAGATGGCTGTGTAGATATATCCATGTTCATACAGATAGCGGTGTAGATATTTCCATGTTTATACAGATAGTGGTGTAGATATTTCCATGTTCATACAGATAGCGGTGTAGCTATTTATATGTTCATACAGATAGCGGTGTAGGTATTTCCACGTTCATAGAGATAGCGGTGTAGATATTTCCATGTTCATACAGATAGCGGTGCTGATATTTCCATGTTTATACAGGTAGCGGTGTAGATATTTCCATGTTTATACAGATAGCGGTGTAGATATCTCCATCTTAGTACAGATGGTGGTGTAGATATTTATATGTTCATACAGATGGCGGTGCAGATATTTCCATGTTCATACAGCTGGCGGTGTAGATATTTCCATGTTCCTACAGATAGTGGTGTAGATATTTCCATGTTCATACAGATAGCGGTGTAGCTATTTATATGTTCATACAGATAGCGGTGTAGGTATTTCCACGTTCATAGAGATAGCGGTTTAGCTATTTCCATGTTCATACAGATAGCGGTGCTTATATTTCCATGTTCATCCAGATGGCTGTGTAGATATATCCATGTTCATACAGATGGCGGTGAAGATATTTCCATGTTTTACAGATGGCGGTGTACATATTTCCATGTTCATACATATAGCTGTGTAGGTGTTTCCATGTTCATACAGATAGCGGTGCTGATATTTCCATGTTCATACAGTAGCGGCGTAGATATTTCCGTGTTTATACAGATAGCGGTGTAGATATTTCCATGTTTATACAGATAGCGGTGTAGATATTTCCATGTTTATACAGATAGTGGTGAAGATGTATGCATGTTTAAACAGATTGCGGTGTAGATATTTCCATGTTCATACAGATCGCGGTGTAGATATTTCCATGTTCATTCAGATGGCTGTGTAGACATATCCATGTTCATACAGATGGCGGTGATGATATTTCCACGTTCATACAGATAGCGGTGTAGATATTCCCATGTTCATACAGATATCGGTGTAGATATTTCCATGTTCATACAGATGGCTGTGTAGATATATCCATGTTCATACAGATGGCGGTGAAGATATTTCCATGTTCATACAGATAGCGGTGTACATATTTCCATGTTCATAGAGATAGGGGTGCTGATATTTCCATGTTAATACCGAGAGCGGTGCTGATATTTCCATGTTTATACAGGTAGCGGTGTAGATATTTCCATGTTTATACAGATAGCGGTGAAGATATTTCCATGTTTATACAGATAGCGGTGTTGATATTCATATGTTCATACAGATGGCGGTGCAGATATTTCCATGTTCATACAGATGGCGGTGTAGATACTTCCATGTTAATAGAGATAACGTTGTAGTTATTTCCATGTGTAAAGAGATAGCTGTGTAGATATTTCCATGTATATGCAGATAGCTGTGTAGATATTTCCATTTTCATGCATACAGCGGTGTAGATATTTCCATGTTCAAACAGATAGTGGTGTAGATATTTACATGTTCATACAGATAGCGGTGTAGATATTTCCATGTTCATGCAGATAGCGGTGTAGGTATTTCCATGTTCATACAGATAGCGGTGTAGATATTTCCATCTTCATACAGATAGCGGTACCGATATTTCCATGTTTATACAGGTAGCGGTGTAGATATTTCCATGTTTATACTGATAGCGGTGTAGATATTTCCATGTTTATACAGATAGCGGTGTAGATATTTCCATGTTTATACAGATAGCGGTGTAGATATCTCCATCTTAATACAGATGGCCGTGTAGATATTTATATGTTCATACAGATGGCGGTGCAGATATTTCCATGTTCATACAGATGGCGGTGTAGATATTTCCATGTTCATACAGATAGCGGTGTAGTTATTTCCATGTGTAAAGAGATAGCTGTGTAGATATTTCCATGTATATGCAGATAGCTCTGTAGATATTTCCATTTTCATGCAGATAGCGGTGTAGATATTTCCATGTTCAAACAGATAGCGGTGTAGACATTTCCATGTTCATTCAGATAGCGGTGAAGATATTTCCATGTTTATACATATTGCGGTGAAAATGTATGCATATTTACACAGATAGCTGTGTAGATATTTCCATGTTCATACAGATAGCGGTGTAGATATTTCCATGTTCATCCAGATGGCTGTGTAGACATATCCATGTTCATACAGATAGCGGTGTAGATATTTCCATGTTCATACAGATAGAGGTGTAGATATTTCCATGTTCGTACAGATAGCGGTGTAGCTATTTCCATGTTCATGCAGATAGCGGTGTAGATATTTCCATGTTCATAGAGATAGCTGTGTAGATATTTCCATGTTCATACAGATAGCGGTGCTGATACTTCCATGTTTATACAGGTAGCGGTGTAGATATTTCCATGTTTATACAGATAGCGGTGTAGATATTTACAGGTTTATAAAGATAGCGGTGTAGATATTTCCAAGTTTATACAGATAGCTGTGAAGATATCTCCATCTTAATACAGATAGCGGTGTAGATATTTATATGTTCATACAGATGGCAGTGCAGATATTTCCATGTTCATACAGATGGCGGTGTAGATATTTCCATGTTTATAGAGAAAGCGGTGTAGTTATTTCCATGTGTAAAGAGATAGGTTTGTAGATATTTCCATGTATATGCAGATAGCTGTGTAGATATTTCTATTTTCATGCAGATAGCGGTTTAGATATTTCCATGTTCAAACAGATAGCGGTGTAGATATTTCCATGTTCATACAGATAGCGGTGTAGATATTTCCATGTTTATACAGATAGCGGTGAAACGTATGCATGTTTACACAGATAGCGGTGTAGATATTTCCATGTTCATCCAGATGGCTGTGTAGACATATCCATGTTCATACAGATGGCGGTGAAGGTACTTCCATGTTCATACAGATAGCGGTGTAGATATTTCCATGTTCATACAGATAGCGGTGTAGATATTTCCATGTTCATCCAGATGGCTGTGTAGATATATCCATGTTCATACAGATGGCGGTGAAGAAATTTCCATGTCCATACAGATAGCGGTGTAGCTATTTCCATGTTCATACAGATAGCGGTGTATGTATTTCCAAGTTCATACAGATAGCGCTGTAGATATTTCCATGTTCATCCAGATGGCTGTGTAGATATATCCATGTTCATACAGATGGCGGTGTAGATATTTCCATGTTCATAGAGATAGCGGTGTAGATATTTCCATGTTCATACAGATAGAGGGGCTGATATTTCCATGTTCATACAGATAGCGGTGCTGATATTTCCATGTTTATACAGGTAGTGGTGTAGATATTTCCATGTTTATACAGGTAGCAGTGTAGATATTTCCATGTTTATACAGATAGCGGTGTGGATATTTCCATGTTTATACAGATAGCGGTGTAGATATCTCCATTTTAATACAGATGGCGGTGTAGATATTTATACGTTCATTCAGATGGCGGTGCAGATATTTCCATGTTCATACAGATGGCGGTGTAGATATTTCCATGTTCATACAGATAGCGGTGTAGTTATTTCCATGTGTAAAGTGATAGCTGTGTAGATATTTCCATGTATATGCAGAAAGCTGTGTAGATATTTCTATTTTCATGCTGATAGCGGTTTAGATATTTCCATGTTCAAACATATATCGGTGTAGATATTTCCATGTTCATACAGATAACGTTGTAGATATTTCCATGCTTATACAGATTGCAGTGAAGATGTATGCATGTTTACACAGATAGCGGTGTAGATATTTCCATGTTCATGCAGATAGCGCTGTAGATATTTCCATGTTCATCCAGATGGCTGTGTAGATATATCCATGTTCATACAGAGAGCGGTGTAGATATTTCCATGTTCATACAGATAGAAGTGTAGATATTTCCATGTTCTTACAGATAGCGGTGTAGCTATTTCCATGTTCATGCAGATAGCGGTGTAGATACTTCCATGTTCATAGAGATAGCGGTGTAGATATTTCCATGTTCATACAGATAGCGGAGCTGATATTTCCATGTTTATACAGGTAGCGGTGTAGATATTTCCATGTTTATACAGATAGCGGTGTAGATATTTCCAGGTTTATAAAGATAGCGGTGTAGATATTTCCAAGTTTATACAGATAGCAGTGAAGATATCTCCATCTTAATGCAGATGGCGGTGAAGATATTTATATGTTCATACAGATGGCAGTGCAGATATTTCCATGTTCATACAGATGGCGGTGAAGATATTTCCACGTTCATACAGATAGCGGTGTAGATATTCCCATGTTCATACAGATATCGGTGTAGATATTTCCATGTTCATACAGATGGCTGTGTAGATATATCCATGTTCATACAGATGGCGGTGAAGATATTTCCATGTTCATACAGATAGCGGTGTACATATTTCCATGTTCATAGAGATAGGGGTGCTGATATTTCCATGTTAATACCGAGAGCGGTGCTGATATTTCCATGTTTATACAGGTAGCGGTGTAGATATTTCCATGTTTATACAGATAGCGGTGAAGATATTTCCATGTTTATACAGATAGCGGTGTTGATATTCATATGTTCATACAGATGGCGGTGCAGATATTTCCATGTTCATACAGATGGCGGTGTAGATACTTCCATGTTAATAGAGATAACGTTGTAGTTATTTCCATGTGTAAAGAGATAGCTGTGTAGATATTTCCATGTATATGCAGATAGCTGTGTAGATATTTCCATTTTCATGCATACAGCGGTGTAGATATTTCCATGTTCAAACAGATAGTGGTGTAGATATTTACATGTTCATACAGATAGCGGTGTAGATATTTCCATGTTCATGCAGATAGCGGTGAAGGTATTTCCATGTTCATACAGATAGCGGTGTAGATATTTCCATCTTCATACAGATAGCGGTACCGATATTTCCATGTTTATACAGGTAGCGGTGTAGATATTTCCATGTTTATACAGATAGCGGTGTAGATATTTCCATGTTTATACAGATAGCGGTGTAGATATTTCCATGTTTATACAGATAGCGGTGTAGATATCTCCATCTTAATACAGATGGCCGTGTAGATATTTATATGTTCATACAGATGGCGGTGCAGATATTTCCATGTTCATACAGATGGCGGTGTAGATATTTCCATGTTCATACAGATAGCGGTGTAGTTATTTCCATGTGTAAAGAGATAGCTGTGTAGATATTTCCATGTATATGCAGATAGCTCTGTAGATATTTCCATTTTCATGCAGATAGCGGTGTAGATATTTCCATGTTCAAACAGATAGCGGTGTAGACATTTCCATGTTCATTCAGATAGCGGTGAAGATATTTCCATGTTTATACATATTGCGGTGAAAATGTATGCATATTTACACAGATAGCTGTGTAGATATTTCCATGTTCATACAGATAGCGGTGTAGATATTTCCATGTTCATCCAGATGGCTGTGTAGACATATCCATGTTCATACAGATAGCGGTGTAGATATTTCCATGTTCATACAGATAGAGGTGTAGATATTTCCATGTTCGTACAGATAGCGGTGTAGCTATTTCCATGTTCATGCAGATAGCGGTGTAGATATTTCCATGTTCATAGAGATAGCGGTGTAGATATTTCCATGTTCATACAGATAGCGGTGCTGATACTTCCATGTTTATACAGGTAGCGGTGTAGATATTTCCATGTTTATACAGATAGCGGTGTAGATATTTACAGGTTTATAAAGATAGCGGTGTAGATATTTCCAAGTTTATACAGATAGCTGTGAAGATATCTCCATCTTAATACAGATGGCGGTGTAGATATTTATATGTTCATACAGATGGCAGTGCAGATATTTCCATGTTCATACAGATGGCGGTGTAGATATTTCCATGTTTATAGAGAAAGCGGTGTAGTTATTTCCATGTGTAAAGAGATAGGTTTGTAGATATTTCCATGTATATGCAGATAGCTGTGTAGATATTTCTATTTTCATGCAGATAGCGGTTTAGATATTTCCATGTTCAAACAGATAGCGGTGTAGATATTTCCATGTTCATACAGATATCGGTGTAGATATTTCCATGTTTATACAGATAGCGGTGAAACGTATGCATGTTTACACAGATAGCGGTGTAGATATTTCCATGTTCATCCAGATGGCTGTGTAGACATATCCATGTTCATACAGATGGCGGTGAAGGTACTTCCATGTTCATACAGATAGCGGTGTAGATATTTCCATGTTCATACAGATAGCGGTGTAGATATTTCCATGTTCATCCAGATGGCTGTGTAGATATATCCATGTTCATACAGATGGCGGTGAAGAAATTTCCATGTCCATACAGATAGCGGTGTAGCTATTTCCATGTTCATACAGATAGCGGTGTATGTATTTCCAAGTTCATACAGATAGCGGTGTAGATATTTCCATGTTCATCCAGATGGCTGTGTAGATATATCCATGTTCATACAGATGGCGGTGTAGATATTTCCATGTTCATAGAGATAGCGGTGTAGATATTTCCATGTTCATACAGATAGAGGGGCTGATATTTCCATGTTCATACAGATAGCGGTGCTGATATTTCCATGTTTATACAGGTAGTGGTGTAGATATTTCCATGTTTATACAGGTAGCAGTGTAGATAATTCCATGTTTATACAGATAGCGGTGTGGATATTTCCATGTTTATACAGATAGCGGTGTAGATATCTCCATTTTAATACAGATGGCGGTGTAGATATTTATATGTTCATTCAGATGGCGGTGCAGATATTTCCATGTTCATACAGATGGCGGTGTAGATATTTCCATGTTCATACAGATAGCGGTGTAGTTATTGCCATGTGTAAAGAGATAGCTGTGTAGATATTTCCATGTATATGCAGATAGCTGTGTAGATATTTCTATTTTCATGCTGATAGCGGTTTAGATATTTCCATGTTCAAACATATAGTGGTGTAGATATTTCCATGTTCTTGCAGATAACGTTGTAGATATTTCCATGCTTATACAGATTGCAGTGAAGATGTATGCATGTTTACACAGATAGCGGTGTAGATATTTCCATGTTCATGCAGATAGCGCTGTAGATATTTCCATGTTCATCCAGATGGCTGTGTAGATATATCCATGTTCATACAGAGAGCGGTGTAGATATTTCCATGTTCATACAGATAGAAGTGTAGATATTTCCATGTTCGTACAGATAGCGGTGTAGCTATTTCCATGTTCATGCAGATAGCGGTGTAGATACTTCCATGTTCATAGAGATAGCGGTGTAGATATTTCCATGTTCATACAGATAGCGGTGCTGATATTTCCATGTTTATACAGGTAGCGGTGTAGATATTTCCATGTTTATACAGATAGCGGTGTAGATATTTCCAGGTTTATAAAGATAGCGGTGTAGATATTTCCAAGTTTATACAGATAGCAGTGAAGGTATCTCCATCTTAATGCAGATGGCGGTGAAGATATTTATATGTTCATACAGATGGCAGTGCAGATATTTCCATGTTCATACAGATGGCGGTGCAGATATTTCCATGTTTATAGAGATAGCGGTTTAGTTATTTCCATGTGTAAAGAGATAGGTTTGTAGATATTTCCATGTATATGCAGATAGCTGTGTAGATATTTCTATTTTCATGCAGATAGCGGTTTAGATATTTCCATGTTCAAACAGATAGCGGTGTAGATATTTCCATGTTCATACAGATAGCGGTGTGGATATTTCCATGTTTTTACAGATAGCGGTGAAACGTATGCAAGTTTACACAGATAGCGGTGTAGAAATTTCCATGTTCATACAGATCGTGGTGTAGATATTTCCATGTTCATCCAGATGGCTGTGTAGACATATCCATGTTCATACAGATGGCGGTGAAGATATTTCCATGTTCATACAGATAGCGGTGTAGATATTTCCATGTTCATACAGATAGCGGTGTAGATATTTCCATGTTCATACAGATGGCTGTGTAGATATATCCATGTTCATACAGATGGCGGTGAATATATTTCCATGTTCATACAGATAGCGGTGTAGATATTTCCATGTTCATACAGATAGCGGTGCAGATATTTCCATGTTCATACAGATAGCGGTGCTGATATTTCCATGTTTATACAGATAGCGATGTAGGTATTTCCATGTTTATACAGATAGCGGTGTAGATATCTCCTTCTTAATACAGATGGCGGTGTACATATTTATATGTTCATACAGATGGCTTTGAAGATATTTCCATGTTCATACAGATGGCGGTGTAGATATTTCCATGTTTATAGAGATAGCGGTGTAGTTATTTCCATGTGTAAAGAGATAGCTGTGTAGATATTTCCATGTATATGCAGATAGCTGTGTAGATATTTCCATTTTCATGCAGACAGCGGTGTAGATATTTCCATGTTCAAACAGATAGCGGTGTAGATGTTTCCATGTTAATACAGATTGCGGTGTAGATATTTCCATGTTCATACAGATAGCGGTGCTGATATTTCCAAGTTTATACAGGTAGCGGTGTAGATATTTCCATGTTTATACAAATAGCGGTGTAGATATTTCCATGTTTATACAGATAGCGTTGTAGATATTTCCATGTTTATACAGATAGCAGTGTAGATATCCCCATCTTAATACAGATGGCGGAGGAGATATTTCTATGTACATGCAGATGGCGGTGCAGATATTTCCATGTTCACACAGATTGCGGTGTAGTTATTTCCATGTGTAAAGAGATAGCTGTGTAGATATTTCCATGTATATGCAGATAGCTGTGTAGATATTTCCATTTTCATGCAGATAGCGGTTTAGATATTTCCATGTTCAAACAGATATCGGTGTAGATATTTCCATGTTCATACAGATAACGGTGTAGATATTTCCATGTTCATCCAGATGGCTGTGTAGGTATATCCATGTTCATACAGATAGCGGTGTAGTTATTTCCATATTCGTACAGATAGTGGTGTAGATATTTCCATGTTCATACAGATAGCGGTGTAGCTATTTCCATGTTCATAAAGATAGCGGTGTAGATATTTCAATGTTCGTACAGATAGCGGTGTATATATTTCCATGTTCATACAGATAGCTGTGCTGATATTTCCATGTTTATACAGGTAGCGGTGTAGATATTTCCATGTTTATACAGATAGCGGTGTAGATATTTCCATGTTTATACAGATACCGGTGTAGATATTTAAAGGTTTATACAGATAGAGGTGTAGATATCTGCTTCTTAATACAGATGGCGGTGTAGAAATTTATATGTTCATACAGATGGTGGTGCAGATATTTCCATGTTCATACAGATAGCGGTGTAGATATTTCCATGTTTATAGAGATAGCGGTGAGGTTATATCCATGTTTAAAGAGATAGCGGTGTAGATATTTCCATGTTTATACAGATAGCGGTGTAGATATTTCCATGTTTATACAGATAGCGGTGTAGATATCTCCTTCTTAATACAGATGGCTGTGTAGATGTTTATATGTTCATACAGATGGCGGTGCAGATATTTCCATGTGCATACAGATGGCAGTGTAGATATTTCCAAGTTTATAGAGATTGCGGTGTAGTTATTTGCATGTGTAAAGAGGTAGCTGTGTAGATATTTCCATGTATATGCAGATAGCTGTCTAGATATTTCCATTTTCATGCAGACAGCGGTGTAGATATTTCCATGTTCAAACAGATAGCGGTGTAGATATTTCCACGTTCATACAGATAGCAGTGTAGATATTTCCATGTTCATACAGATAGCGGTGTAGATATTTCCATGTTCATACAGATAGCGGTGTAGATATTTCCATGTTCATACAGATAGCGGTGCTGATATTCCCATGTTTATACAGGTAGCGGTGTAGATATTTCCATGTTTATACAGATAGCGGTGTAGATATTTCCATGTTCATACAGATAGCGGTGCTGATATTCCCATGTTTATACAGGTAGCGGTGTAGATATTTCCATGTTTATACAGGTAGCGGTGTAGATATTTCTATGTTCATACAGATAGCGGTGCTGATATTCCCATGTTTATACAGGTAGCGGTGTAGATATTTCCATGTTTATACAGATAGCGGTGTAGATATTTCCATGTTTATACAGATAGCGGTGTAGATATTTAAATGTTTATACAGATAGCGGTGTAGATATTTCCATGTTTATACAGATAGCGGTGAACATGTATGCATGTTTACACACATAGTGGTGTAGATATTTCCATGTTCATACAGATAGCGGTGTAGATATTTCCATGTTCATACAGATGGCGGTGTAGATATTTCCATGTTCATACAGATAGCGGTGGAGTTATTTCCATGTGCAAAGAGATAGCTGAGTAGATATTTCCATGTATATGCACATAGCAGTATAGATATTTCCATTTTCATGCAGATAGCGGTGTAGATATTTCCATGTTCAAACAGATAGCAGTGTAGATATTTCCATGTTCATACAGATAGCGGTGTAGATATTTCCATGTTCAGATAGCGGTGTAGATATTTCCATGTTTATACAGATAGCGGTGAAGATGTATGCATGTTTACACAGATAGCGGTGTAGATATTTCCATGTTCATCCAGATGGCTGTGTAGATATATCCATGTTCTTACAGATAACGGTGTAGATATTTCCATGTTCATACAGATAGCGGTGTAGATATTTCCATGTTCATCCAGATGGCTGTGTAGATATATCCATGTTCATACAGATAGCGGTGTAGATATTTCCATGTTCATACGGATAGCGGTGTACATATTTCCATGTTCATACAGATAGCGGTGTAGATATTTCCATTTTCATACAGATAGCAGTGTAGATATTTCCATGTTTATACAGATAGCGGTGAAGATGTATGCATGTTTACACAGATAGCGGTATAGATATTTCCATCTTCAAACAGATAGCGGTGTAGATATTTCCATGTTCATACAGGTAGCGGTGTAGATATTTCCATGTTTATACAGATTGCGGTGATGATGTATGCATATTTACACAGATAGCGGTGTAGATATTTCCATGTTCATACAGATAGCGGTGTACATATTTCCATGTTCATACAGATAGCGGTGTAGATATTTCCATGTTCATACAGATTGCGGTGCTGATATTTCCATGTTTATACAGGTAGCGGTGTAGATATTTCCATGTTTATACAGATAGCGGTGTAGATATTTCCATGTTTATACAGATAGCGGTGTAGATATTTCCATGTTTATACAGATAGCGGTGTAGACATCTCCATCTTAATAAAGATGGCGGTGTAGATAGTTATATGTTCATACAGTTGGCGGTGCAGATATTTCCATGTTCATACAGATGGCGGTGTAGATATTTCCATGTTCATACAGATAGCTGTGTAGTTATTTCCAAGTGCAAAGAGATAGCTGAGTAGATATTTCCATGTATATGCAGATAGCATTATAGATATTTCCATTTTCATGCAGATAGCGGTGTAGATATTTGCATGTTCAAACAGATAGCAGTGTAGATATTTCCATGTTCATACAGATAGCGGTGTAGATATTTCCATGTTCAGATAGCGGTGTAGATATTTCCATGTTTATACAGATAGCGGTGAAGATGTATGCATGTTTACACAGATAGCGGTGTAGATATTTCCATGTTCATCCAGATGGCTGTGTAGATATATCCATGTTCTTACAGATAACGGTGTAGATATTTCCATGTTCATACAGATAGCGTTGTAGATAATTCCATGTTCATCCAGATGGCTGCGTAGATATATCCATGTTCATACAGATAGCGGTCTAGATATTTCCATGTTCATACAGATAGCCGTGTACGTATTTCCATGTTCATACAGATAGCGGTGTAGATATTTCCATTTTCATACAGATAGCAGTGTAGATATTTCCATGTTTATACAGATAGCGGTGAAGATGTATGCATGTTTACACAGATAGCGGTGTAGATATTTCCATGTTCAAACAGATAGCGGTGTAAATATTTCCATGTTCATACAGGTAGCGGTGTAGATATTTCCATGTTTATACAGATTGCGGTGAAGATGTATGCATATTTACACAGATAGCGGTGTAGATATTTCCATGTTCATACAGATAGCGGTGTAGATATTTCCATGTTCATACAGATAGCGGTGTAGATATTTCCATGTTCATACAGATTGCGGTGCTGATATTTCCATGTTTATACAGGTAGCGGTGTAGATATTTCCATGTTTATACAGATAGCGGTGTAGATATTTCCATGTTTATACAGATAGCGGTGTAGTTATTTCCATGTTTATACAGATAGCGGTGTAGATATCTCCATCTTAATAAAGATGACGGTGTAGATAGTTATATGTTCATACAGTTGGCGGTGCAGATATTTCCATGTTCATACAGATGGCGGTGTAGATATTTCCATGTTCATACAGATAGCGGTGTAGTTATTTCCATGTGTAAAGAGATAGCTGAGTAGTTATTTCCATGTATATGCAGATAGCAGTGTAGATATTTCCATTTTCATGCAGATAGCGGTGTAGATATTTCCATGTTCAAACAGATAGCAGTGTAGATATTTCCATGTTCATACAGATAGCGGTGTAGTTATTTCCATGTTCATACAGATAGCGGTGTAGATATTTCCATGTTTATACAGATAGCGGTGAAGATGTATGCATGTTTACACAGATAGCGGTGTAGATATTTCCATGTTCATCCAGATGGCTGTGTAGATATATCCATGTTCATACAGATAACGGTGTAGATATTTCCATGTTCATACAGATAGCGGTGTAGATATTTCCATGTTCATCCAGAAGGCTGTGTAGATATATCCATGCTCATACAGATAGCGGTGTAGATATTTCCATGTTCATACAGATAGCCGTGTACATATTTCCATGTTCACACAGATAGCGGTGTAGATATTTCCATTTGCATACAGATAGCAGTGTAGATATTTCCATGTTTATACAGATAGCGGTGAAGATGTATGCATGTTTACACAGATAGCGGTGTAGATATTTCCATGTTTAAACAGATAGCGGTGTAGATATTTCCATGTTCATACAGATAGCGGTGTAGATACTTCCATGTTTATACAGATTGCGGTGAAGATGTATGCATATTTACACAGATAGCGGTGTAGATATTTCCATGTTCATACAGATAGCGGTGTTTATATTTCCATGTTCATCCAGATGGCTGTGTAGATATATCCATATTCATACAGATAGCGGTGTAGATACTTCCATTTTCATACATTTAGTGGTGTAGATATTTCCATGTTCATACAGATAGCGGTGTAGCTATTTCCATGTTCATACAGATAGCGGTGCAGATTTTTCCATGTTCATAGAGATAGCGGTGTAGATATTTCCATGTTCATACAGATAGCGGTGCTGATATTTCCATGTTTATACAGGTAGCGGTGTAGATATTTCCATGTTTATACAGTTAGCGGTGTAGATATTTCCATGTTTATACAGATAGCGGTGTAGATATTTCCATGTTTATTCAGATAGCGGTATAGATATTTCCATCTTAATACAGATGTTGGTGTAGATATTTATATGTTCATACAGATGGCGGTGCAGATATTTCCATGTTCATACAGATGGCAGTGTAGATATTTCCATGTTCAGATAGCGGTGTAGATATTTCCATGTTCATACAGATAGCGGTGTAGATATTTCCATGTTCATACAGATAGCGGTGTAGATAATTCCATGTTCATACAGGTAGCGGTGTATATTTTTCTATGTTCATACAGATAGCGGTGTAGATATTTCCATGTTTATACAGATAGCGGTGTAGTTATTTCCATGTGTAAAGAGATAGCTGTGTAGATATTTCCATGTATATGCAGATAGCTGTGTGGATATTTCCATTTTCATGCAGATAGCGGTTTACATATTTCCATGTTCAAACAGATAGCGGTGTAGTTATTTCCATGTTCATAGAGATAGCGGTGTAGATATTTCCATGTTCATACAGATAGAGGGGCTGTTATTTCCATGTTCATACAGATAGCGGTGCTATTTCCATGTTTATACAGGTAGCGGTTTAGATATTTCCATGTTTATACAGGTAGCAGTGTAGATATTTCCATGTTTATACAGAGAGCGGTGTAGATATATCCATGTTTATACAGATAGCAGTGTAGATATCTCCTTCTTAATACAGATGGCGGTGTAGATATTTATATGTTCATACAGATGGCGGTGCAGATATTTCCATGTTCATACAGATGGCTGTGTAGATATTTCCATGTTCATACAGATAGCGGTGTAGCTATTTCCATGTGTAAAGAGATAGCTGTGTAGATATTTCCATGTATATGCAGATAGCGGTGTAGATATTTCCATTTTCATGCTGATAGCGGTTTAGATATTTCCATGATCAAACAGATAGCGGTGTAGATATTTCCATGTTCATTCAGATAGCGGTGTAGCTATTTCCATGCTTTTGCAGATTGCGTTGAAGATGTATGCATGTTTACACAAATAGCGGTGTAGATATTTCCATGTTCATGCAGATAGCGGTGTAGATATTTGCATGTTCATCCAGATGGCTGTGTAGATATATCCATGTTCATACAGATAGCGGTGTAGATATTTCCATGTTCATACAGACAGCGGTGTAGATATTTCCATGTTTATAAAGGTAGCGGTGTAGGTATTTCCATGTTTATACAGATAGCGGTGTAGATATTTCCAAGTTTATACAGATAGCGGGGAAGGTATCTCCATCTTAATACAGATGGCGGTGTAGATATTTATATGTTCATACAGATGGCAGTGCAGATATTTCCATGTTCATACAGATGGCGGTGTAGATATTTCCATGTTCATCCAGAAGGCTGTGTAGACATATCCATGTTCATACAGATGGCGGTGAAGATATTTCCATGTTCATACAGATAGCGGTGTAGATATTTCCATGTTCATACATATAGCGGTGTAGATATTTCCATGATCATACAGATGGCTGTGTAGATATATCCATGTTCATACAGATGGCGGTGAAGTTATTTCCATGTTCATACACATAGCGGTGTAGATATTTCCATGTTCATACAGATAGCGGTGTAGATATTTCCATGTTCATACTGATAGCGGTGCTGATATTTCCATGTTTATACAGGTAGCGGTGTAGATATTTCCATGTTTATACAGATAGCGGTGTAGATATTTCCATGTTTATACAGATAGCGGTGTAGATATTTCCATGTTTATACAGATAGCGGTGTAGATATCTCCTTCTTAATACAGATGGCGGTGCAGATATTTATATGTTCATACACATGGCGGTGCAGATATTTCCATGTTCATACAGATGGCGGTGTAGATATTTCCATGTTCATACAGATAGCGGTGTAGATATTTCCAAGTTTATAGGGATAGCGGTGTAGTTATTTCCATGTGTAAAGAGGTAGCTGTGTAGATATTTCCATGTATATGCAGATATCTGTGTAGATATTTCCATTTCCATGCAGACAGCGGTGTAGATATTTCCATGTTCAAACAGATAGAGGTGTAGATATTTCCATGTTCATACAGATAGCGGTGTAGATATTTCCATGTTCATACAGATAGCGGTGTAGATATTTCCATGTTCATACAGATAGCGGTGTAGATATTTCCATGTTCATACATATAGCGGTGCTGATATTTCCTTGTTTATACAGGTAGCGGTGTAGATATTTCCATGTTTATACAGATAGCGGTGTAGATATTTCCATGTTTATACAGATAGCGGTGTAGATATCTCCATCTTAATACAGATGGTGGTTTAGTTATTTATATGTTCATACAGTTGGCGGTGCATATATTTCCATGTTCATACAGATGGCGGTGTAGATATTTCCATGTTCATACAGATAGCGGTGTAGTTATTTCCATGTGTAAAGAGATAACTGTGTAGATATTTCCATGTATATGCAGATAGCAGTGTAGATATTTCCATTTTCATGCAGATAGCGGTGTAGATAATTATATGTTCAAACAGATAGCGGTGTAGATATTTCCACCTTCATACAGATAGCGGTGTAGATATTTCCATGTTCATACAGATAGCAGTGTAGATTTTTCCATGTTTATACAGATAGCGGTGAAGATGTATGCATGTTTACACAGATAGCGGTGTAGATATTTCCATGTTCAAACAGATAGCGGTGTAGATATTTCCATGTTCATACAGATCGAGGTGTAGATATTTCCATGTTTATACAGATTGCGGTGAAGATGTATGCATATTTACACAGATAGCGGTGTAGATATTTCCATGTTCATACAGATAGCGGTGTAGATATTTCCATGTTCATCCAGATGGCTGTGTAGATATATCCATGATCATACAGATAGCGGTGTACATATTTCCATTTTCATACAGGTAGTGGTGTAGTTATTTCCATGTTCATACAGATAGCGGTGTAGCTATTTCCATGTTCATACAGATAGCGGTGTAGATATTTCCATGTTCATAGAGATAGCGGTGTAGATATTCCCATGTTCAAACAGATAGCGGTGCTGATATTTCCATGTTTATACAGGTAGCGGTGTAGATATTTCCATGTTTATACAGATAGCGGTGTAGATATTTCCATGTTTATACATATAGCGGTGTAGATATTTCCAAGTTATACAGATAGCGGTGTAGATATCTCCATCTTAATATAGATGGGGGTGTAGATATTTATATCTTCATACAGATGGTGGTGCAGATATTTCCATGTTCATACAGATGGCGGTGTAGATATTTCCATGTTTATAGAGATAGCGCTATAGTTATTTCCATGTGCAAAGAGATAGCTTTGTAGATATTTCCATGTATATGCAGATCGCTGTGTAGATATTTCCATTTTCATGCAGATATCGGTGTAGATATTTCCATGTTCATCCAGATGGCTGTGTAGATATATCCATGTTCTTACAGATAACGGTGTAGATATTTCCATGTTCATACAGGTGGTGGTGTAGATATTTCCATGTTCATCCAGATGGCTGTGTAGATATATCCATGTTCATACAGATAGCGGTGTAGATATTTCCATGTTCATACAGATAGCCGTGTACATATTTCCATGTTCATACAGATAGCGGTGTAGATATTTCCATTTTCATACAGATAGCAGTGTAGATATTTCCATGTTTATACAGATAGCGGTGAAGATGTATGCATGTTTACACAGATAGCGGTGTAGATATTTCCATGTTCAAACAGATAGCGGTGTAGATATTTCCATGTTCATACAGGTAGCGGTGTAGATATTTCCATGTTCATACAGATTGCGGTGCTGATATTTCCATGTTTATACAGGTAGCGGTGTAGATATTTCCCTGTTTATACAGATAGCGGTGTAGATATTTCCATGTTTATACAGATAGCGGTGTAGATATTTCCATGTTTATACAGATAGCGGTGTAGATATCTCCATCTTAATAAAGATGGCGGTGTAGATAGTTATATGTTCATACAGTTGGCGGTGCAGATATTTCCATGTTCATACAGATGGCGGTGTAGATATTTCCATGTTCATACAGATAGCGGTGTAGTTATTTCCATGTGCAAAGAGATAGCTGAGTAGATATTTCCATGTATATGCAGATAGCAGTATAGATATTTCCATTTTCATGCAGATAGCGGTGTAGATATTTCCATGTTCAAACAGATAGCAGTGTAGATATTTCCATGTTCATACAGATAGCGGTGTAGATATTTCCATGTTCAGATAGCGGTGTAGATATTTCCATGTTTATACAGATAGCGGTGAAGATGTATGCATGTTTACACAGATAGCGGTGTAGATATTTCCATGTTCATCCAGATGGCTGTGTAGATACATCCATGTTCTTACAGATAACGGTGTAGATATTTCCATGTTCATACAGATAGCGGTGTAGATATTTCCATGTTCATCCAGATGGCTGTGTAGATATATCCATGTTCATGCAGATAGCGGTGTAGATATTTCCATGTTCATACAGATAGCGGTGTAGATATTTCCATTTTCATACAGATAGCAGTGTAGATATTTCCATGTTTATACAGATAGCGGTGAAGATGTATGCATGTTTACACAGATAGCGGTGTAGATATTTCCATGTTTATACAGATAGCGGTGTAGATATTTCCATGTTTATACAGATAGCGGTGTAGATATCTCCTTCTTAATACAGATGGCTGTGTAGATGTTTATATGTTCATACAGATGGCGGTGTAGATATTTCCATTTTCATACAGATAGCATTGTAGATATTTCCATGTTTATACAGATAGCGGTGAAGATGTATGCATGTTTACACAGATAGCGGTTTAGATATTTCCATGTTCAAACAGATAGCGGTGTAGATATTTCCATGTTCATACAGGTAGCGGTGTAGATATTTCCATGTTTATACAGATTGCCGTGAAGATGTATGCATATTTACACAGATAGCGGTGTAGATATTTCCATGTTCATACAGATAGCGGTGTAGATATTTCCATGTTCATACAGATAGCGGTGTAGATATTTCCATGTTCATACAGATTGCGGTGCTGATATTTCCATGTTTATAAAGGTAGCGGTGTAGATATTTCCATGTTTATACAGATAGCGGTGTAGATATTTCAATGTTTATACAGATAGCGGTGTAGATATTTCCATGTTTATCCAGATTGCGGTGAAGATGTATGCATATTTACACAGATAGCGGTGTAGATATTTCCATGTTCATACAGATAGCGGTGTAGATATTTCCATGTTCATCCAGATGGCTGTGTAGATATATCCATGATCATACAGATAGCGGTGTACATATTTCCATTTTCATACAGGTAGTGGTGTAGATATTTCCATGTTCATACAGATAGCGGTGTAGCTATTTCCATGTTCATACAGATAGCGGTGTAGATATTTCCATGTTCATAGAGATAGCGGTGTAGATATTCCCATGTTCAAACAGATAGCGGTGCTGATATTTCCATGTTTATACAGGTAGCGGTGTAGATATTTCCATGTTTATACAGATAGCGGTGTAGATATTTCCATGTTCAAACAGATAGCGGTGTAGATATTTCCATGTTCATACAGATAGCGGTGTAGTTATTTCCATGTGCAAAGAGATAGCTGAGTAGATATTTCCATGTATATGCAGATAGCAGTATAGCTATTTCCATTTTCATGCAGATAGCGGTGTAGATATTTCCATGTTCAAACAGATAGCAGTGTAGATATTTCCATGTTCATACAGATAGCGGTGTAGATATTTCCATGTTCAGATAGCGGTGTAGATATTTCCATGTTTATACAGATAGCGGTGAAGATGTATGCATGTTTACACAGATAGCGGTGTAGATATTTCCATGTTCATCCAGATGGCTGTGTAGATATATCCATGTTCTTACAGATAACGGTGTAGATATTTCCATGTTCATACAGATAGCGGTGTAGATATTTCCATGTTCATCCAGATGGCTGTGTAGATATATCCATGTTCATGCAGATAGCGGTGTAGATATTTCCATGTTCATACAGATAGCCGTGTACATATTTCCATGTTCATACAGATAGCGGTGTAGATATTTCCATTTTCATACAGATAGCAGTGTAGATATTTCCATGTTTATACAGATAGCGGTGTAGATGTATGCATGTTTACACAGATAGCGGTGTAGATATTTCCATGTTTATACAGATAGCGGTGTAGATATTTCCAAGTTTATACAGATAGCGGTGTAGATATCTCCATCTTAATATAGATGGGGGTGTAGATATTTATATCTTCATACAGATGGCGGTGCAGATATTTCCATGTTCATACAGATGGCGGTGTAGATATTTGCATGTTTATAGAGATAGCGCTGTAGTTATTTCCATGTGTAAAGAGATAGCTTTGTAGATATTTCCATGTATATGCAGATCGCTGTGTAGATATTTCCATTTTAATGCAGATATCGGTGTAGATATTTCCATGTTCAAACAGATAGCGGTGTAGTTATTTCCATGTTCATGCAGATAGCAGTGTAGATATTTCCATGTTTATACAGATGGCGGTGAAGATGTATGCATGTTTACAAAGATAGCGGTGTAGATATTTCCATGTTCATAGAGATAGCGGTGTAGATATTTCCATGTTCATCCAGATGGCTGTGTAGACATATCCATGTTCATACAGATGGCGGTGAAGATATTTCCATATTCATACAGATAGCGGAGTAGTTATTTCCAAGTGTAAAGAGATAGCTGTGTAGATATATCCATGAATATGCAGATAGCTGTGTAGATATTTCCATTTTCATGCAGATAGCGGTTTAGATATTTACATGCTCAAACAGATAGCGGTGTAGATATTTCCATGTTCATAGAGATAGCGGTGTAGATATTTCCATGTTCATACAGATATCGGTGCTGATATTTCCATGTTTATACAGGTAGCGGTGTAGATATTTCCATGTTTATACAGGTAGCGGTGTAGATATTTCCATGTTTATACATATAGCGGTGTAGATATTTCCAAGTTTATACAGAGAGCGGTGAAGATATCACCATCTTAAAGCAGTTGGCGGTGTAGATATATATATGTTCATAGAGATGGCGGTGCAGATATTTCAATGTTCATACAGGTGACGCTGTAGATATTTGCATGTTTATAGATACAGCGGTGTCAATATTTCCATGTGTATAGAGATAACTTTGTAGATATTTCCATGTATATGCAGATAGCTGTGTAGATATTTCTATTTTCATGCAGATAGGGGTTTAGATATTTCCATGTTCAAACAGATAGCGGTGTACATATTTCCATGTTCATACAGATAGCGGTGTAGATATTTCCATGTTTATACAGATAGCGGTGAAGATGTATGCATGTTTGCACAGATATCGGTGTAGATATTTCCGTGTTCATAGAGATCGCGGTGTAGATATTTCCATGTTCATCCAGATGGCTGTGTAGACATATCCATGTTCATAAAGATGGCGGTGAAGATATTTCCATGTTCATACAGACAGCGGTGTAGATATTTCCATGTTCATACAGATAGCGGTGTAGATATTTCCATGTTCATACAGATGTCTGTGTAGATATATCCATGTTCATACAGATGACGGTGAAGATGTATGCATGTTTACACAGATAGCGGTGTAGATATTTCCATGTTCAAACAGATAGCGGTGTAGATATTTCCATGTTCATACAGATAGAGGTGTAGATATTTCCATGTTTATACAGATTGCGGTGAAGATGTATGCATATTTACACAGATAGCGGTGTAGATATTTCCATGTTCATACAGATAGCGGTGTAGATATTTCCATGTTCATCCAGATGGCTGTGTAGATATATCCATGATCATACAGATAGCGGTGTACATATTTCCATTTTCATACAGGTAGTGGTGTAGTTATTTCCATGTTCATACAGATAGCGGTGTAGCTATTTCCATGTTCATACAGATAGCGGTGTAGATATTTCCATGTTCATAGAGATAGCGGTGTAGATATTCCCATGTTCAAACAGATAGCGGTGCTGATATTTCCATGTTTATACAGGTAGCGGTGTAGATATTTCCATGTTTATACAGATAGCGGTGTAGATATTTCCATGTTCATCCAGATGGCTGTGTAGATATATCCATGTTCATGCAGATAGCGGTGTAGATATTTCCATGTTCATACAGATAGCCGTGTACATATTTCCATGTTCATACAGATAGCGGTGTAGATATTTCCATTTTCATACAGATAGCAGTGTAGATATTTCCATGTTTATACAGATAGCGGTGTAGATGTATGCATGTTTACACAGATAGCGGTGTAGATATTTCCATGTTTATACAGATAGCGGTGTAGATATTTCCAAGTTTATACAGATAGCGGTGTAGATATCTCCATCTTAATATAGATGGGGGTGTAGATATTTATATCTTCATACAGATGGCGGTGCAGATATTTCCATGTTCATACAGATGGCGGTGTAGATATTTGCATGTTTATAGAGATAGCGCTGTAGTTATTTCCATGTGTAAAGAGATAGCTTTGTAGATATTTCCATGTATATGCAGATCGCTGTGTAGATATTTCCATTTTAATGCAGATATCGGTGTAGATATTTCCATGTTCAAACAGATAGCGGTGTAGTTATTTCCATGTTCATGCAGATAGCAGTGTAGATATTTCCATGTTTATACAGATGGCGGTGAAGATGTATGCATGTTTACAAAGATAGCGGTGTAGATATTTCCATGTTCATAGAGATAGCGGTGTAGATATTTCCATGTTCATCCAGATGGCTGTGTAGATATATCCATGTTCATACAGATGGCGGTGAAGATATTTCCATATTCATACAGATAGCGGAGTAGTTATTTCCAAGTGTAAAGAGATAGCTGTGTAGATATATCCATGAATATGCAGATAGCTGTGTAGATATTTCCATTTTCATGCAGATAGCGGTTTAGATATTTACATGCTCAAACAGATAGCGGTGTAGATATTTCCATGTTCATAGAGATAGCGGTGTAGATATTTCCATGTTCATACAGATATCGGTGCTGATATTTCCATGTTTATACAGGTAGCGGTGTAGATATTTCCATGTTTATACAGGTAGCGGTGTAGATATTTCCATGTTTATACATATAGCGGTGTAGATATTTCCAAGTTTATACAGAGAGCGGTGAAGATATCACCATCTTAAAGCAGTTGGCGGTGTAGATATATATATGTTCATAGAGATGGCGGTGCAGATATTTCAATGTTCATACAGGTGACGCTGTAGATATTTGCATGTTTATAGATACAGCGGTGTCAATATTTCCATGTGTATAGAGATAACTTTGTAGATATTTCCATGTATATGCAGATAGCTGTGTAGATATTTCTATTTTCATGCAGATAGGGGTTTAGATATTTCCATGTTCAAACAGATAGCGGTGTACATATTTCCATGTTCATACAGATAGCGGTGTA
The DNA here is from genome assembly GCF_029281585.2 of Gorilla gorilla gorilla. Classification (NCBI taxonomy): domain Eukaryota; kingdom Metazoa; phylum Chordata; class Mammalia; order Primates; family Hominidae; genus Gorilla; species Gorilla gorilla. The sequence continues at coordinate 126,884,009 of NC_073239.2, forward strand.
GATATTTCCATGTTTATACAGATAGCGGTGAAGATGTATGCATGTTTGCACAGATATCGGTGTAGATATTTCCGTGTTCATAGAGATCGCGGTGTAGATATTTCCATGTTCATCCAGATGGCTGTGTAGACATATCCATGTTCATAAAGATGGCGGTGAAGATATTTCCATGTTCATACAGACAGCGGTGTAGATATTTCCATGTTCATACAGATAGCGGTGTAGATATTTCCATGTTCATACAGATGTCTGTGTAGATATATCCATGTTCATACAGATGACGGTGAAGATGTATGCATGTTTACACAGATAGCGGTGTAGATATTTCCATGTTCAAACAGATAGCGGTGTAGATATTTCCATGTTCATACAGATAGAGGTGTAGATATTTCCATGTTTATACAGATTGCGGTGAAGATGTATGCATATTTACACAGATAGCGGTGTAGATATTTCCATGTTCATACAGATAGCGGTGTAGATATTTCCATGTTCATCCAGATGGCTGTGTAGATATATCCATGATCATACAGATAGCGGTGTACATATTTCCATTTTCATACAGGTAGTGGTGTAGTTATTTCCATGTTCATACAGATAGCGGTGTAGCTATTTCCATGTTCATACAGATAGCGGTGTAGATATTTCCATGTTCATAGAGATAGCGGTGTAGATATTCCCATGTTCAAACAGATAGCGGTGCTGATATTTCCATGTTTATACGGGTAGCGGTGTAGATATTTCCATGTTTATACAGATAGCGGTGTAGATATTTCCATGTTTATACATATAGCGGTGTAGATATTTCCAAGTTATACAGATAGCGGTGTAGATATCTCCATCTTAATATAGATGGGGGTGTAGATATTTATATCTTCATACAGATGGTGGTGCAGATATTTCCATGTTCATACAGATGGCGGTGTAGATATTTCCATGTTTATAGAGATAGCGCTATAGTTATTTCCATGTGCAAAGAGATAGCTTTGTAGATATTTCCATGTATATGCAGATCGCTGTGTAGATACTTCCATTTTCATGCAGATATCGGTGTAGATATTTCCATGTTCATCCAGATGGCTGTGTAGATATATCCATGTTCTTACAGATAACGGTGTAGATATTTCCATGTTCATACAGGTGGTGGTGTAGATATTTCCATGTTCATCCAGATGGCTGTGTAGATATATCCATGTTCATACAGATAGCGGTGTAGATATTTCCATGTTCATACAGATAGCCGTGTACATATTTCCATGTTCATACAGATAGCGGTGTAGATATTTCCATTTTCATACAGATAGCAGTGTAGATATTTCCATGTTTATACAGATAGCGGTGAAGATGTATGCATGTTTACACAGATAGCGGTGTAGATATTTCCATGTTCAAACAGATAGCGGTGTAGATATTTCCATGTTCATACAGGTAGCGGTGTAGATATTTCCATGTTTATACAGATTGCGGTGAAGATGTATGCATATTTACACAGATAGCGGTGTAGATATTTCCATGTTCATACAGATAGCGGTGTAGGTATTTCCATGTTCATACAGATAGCGGTGTAGATATTTCCATGTTCATACAGATTGCGGTGCTGATATTTCCATGTTTATACAGGTAGCGGTGTAGATATTTCCCTGTTTATACAGATAGCGGTGTAGATATTTCCATGTTTATACAGATAGCGGTGTAGATATTTCCATGTTTATACAGATAGCGGTGTAGATATCTCCATCTTAATAAAGATGGCGGTGTAGATAGTTATATGTTCATACAGTTGGCGGTGCAGATATTTCCATGTTCATACAGATGGCGGTGCAGATATTTCCATGTTCATACAGATAGCGGTGTAGTTATTTCCATGTGCAAAGAGATAGCTGAGTAGATATTTCCATGTATATGCAGATAGCAGTATAGATATTTCCATTTTCATGCAGATAGCGGTGTAGATATTTCCATGTTCAAACAGATAGCAGTGTAGATATTTCCATGTTCATACAGATAGCGGTGTAGATATTTCCATGTTCAGATAGCGGTGTAGATATTTCCATGTTTATACAGATAGCGGTGAAGATGTATGCATGTTTACACAGATAGCGGTGTAGATATTTCCATGTTCATCCAGATGGCTGTGTAGATACATCCATGTTCTTACAGATAACGGTGTAGATATTTCCATGTTCATACAGATAGCGGTGTAGATATTTCCATGTTCATCCAGATGGCTGTGTAGATATATCCATGTTCATGCAGATAGCGGTGTAGATATTTCCATGTTCATACAGATAGCGGTGTAGATATTTCCATTTTCATACAGATAGCAGTGTAGATATTTCCATGTTTATACAGATAGCGGTGAAGATGTATGCATGTTTACACAGATAGCGGTGTAGATATTTCCATGTTTATACAGATAGCGGTGTAGATATTTCCATGTTTATACAGATAGCGGTGTAGATATCTCCTTCTTAATACAGATGGCTGTGTAGATGTTTATATGTTCATACAGATGGCGGTGTAGATATTTCCATTTTCATACAGATAGCATTGTAGATATTTCCATGTTTATACAGATAGCGGTGAAGATGTATGCATGTTTACACAGATAGCGGTTTAGATATTTCCATGTTCAAACAGATAGCGGTGTAGATATTTCCATGTTCATACAGGTAGCGGTGTAGATATTTCCATGTTTATACAGATTGCCGTGAAGATGTATGCATATTTACACAGATAGCGGTGTAGATATTTCCATGTTCATACAGATAGCGGTGTAGATATTTCCATGTTCATACAGATAGAGGTGTAGATATTTCCATGTTCATACAGATTGCGGTGCTGATATTTCCATGTTTATACAGGTAGCGGTGTAGATATTTCCATGTTTATACAGATAGCAGTGTAGATATTTCAATGTTTATACAGATAGCGGTGTAGATATTTCCATGTTTATCCAGATTGCGGTGAAGATGTATGCATATTTACACAGATAGCGGTGTAGATATTTCCATGTTCATACAGATAGCGGTGTAGATATTTCCATGTTCATCCAGATGGCTGTGTAGATATATCCATGATCATACAGATAGCGGTGTACATATTTCCATTTTCATACAGGTAGTGGTGTAGATATTTCCATGTTCATACAGATAGCGGTGTAGCTATTTCCATGTTCATACAGATAGCGGTGTAGATATTTCCATGTTCATAGAGATAGCGGTGTAGATATTCCCATGTTCAAACAGATAGCGGTGCTGATATTTCCATGTTTATACAGGTAGCGGTGTAGATATTTCCATGTTTATACAGATAGCGGTGTAGATATTTCCATGTTCAAACAGATAGCGGTGTAGATATTTCCATGTTCATACAGATAGCGGTGTAGTTATTTCCATGTGCAAAGAGATAGCTGAGTAGATATTTCCATGTATATGCAGATAGCAGTATAGCTATTTCCATTTTCATGCAGATAGCGGTGTAGATATTTCCATGTTCAAACAGATAGCAGTGTAGATATTTCCATGTTCATACAGATAGCGGTGTAGATATTTCCATGTTCAGATAGCGGTGTAGATATTTCCATGTTTATACAGATAGCGGTGAAGATGTATGCATGTTTACACAGATAGCGGTGTAGATATTTCCATGTTCATCCAGATGGCTGTGTAGATATATCCATGTTCTTACAGATAACGGTGTAGATATTTCCATGTTCATACAGATAGCGGTGTAGATATTTCCATGTTCATCCAGATGGCTGTGTAGATATATCCATGTTCATGCAGATAGCGGTGTAGATATTTCCATGTTCATACAGATAGCCGTGTACATATTTCCATGTTCATACAGATAGCGGTGTAGATATTTCCATTTTCATACAGATAGCAGTGTAGATATTTCCATGTTTATACAGATAGCGGTGTAGATGTATGCATGTTTACACAGATAGCGGTGTAGATATTTCCATGTTTATACAGATAGCGGTGTAGATATTTCCAAGTTTATACAGATAGCGGTGTAGATATCTCCATCTTAATATAGATGGGGGTGTAGATATTTATATCTTCATACAGATGGCGGTGCAGATATTTCCATGTTCATACAGATGGCGGTGTAGATATTTGCATGTTTATAGAGATAGCGCTGTAGTTATTTCCATGTGTAAAGAGATAGCTTTGTAGATATTTCCATGTATATGCAGATCGCTGTGTAGATATTTCCATTTTAATGCAGATGTCGGTGTAGATATTTCCATGTTCAAACAGATAGCGGTGTAGTTATTTCCATGTTCATGCAGATAGCAGTGTAGATATTTCCATGTTTATACAGATGGCGGTGAAGATGTATGCATGTTTACAAAGATAGCGGTGTAGATATTTCCATGTTCATAGAGATAGCGGTGTAGATATTTCCATGTTCATCCAGATGGCTGTGTAGATATATCCACGTTCATACAGATGGCGGTGAAGATATTTCCATATTCATACAGATAGCGGAGTAGTTATTTCCATGTGTAAAGAGATAGCTGTGTAGATATATCCATGAATATGCAGATAGCTGTGTAGATATTTCCATTTTCATGCAGATAGCGGTTTAGATATTTACATGCTCAAACAGATAGCGGTGTAGATATTTCCATGTTCATAGAGATAGCGGTGTAGATATTTCCATGTTCATACAGATATCGGTGCTGATATTTCCATGTTTATACAGGTAGCGGTGTAGATATTTCCATGTTTATACAGGTAGCGGTGTAGATATTTCCATGTTTATACATATAGCGGTGTAGATATTTCCAAGTTTATACAGAGAGCGGTGAAGATATCACCATCTTAAAGCAGTTGGCGGTGTAGATATATATATGTTCATAGAGATGGCGTTGCAGATATTTCCATGTTCATACAGGTGACGCTGTAGATATTTGTATGTTTATAGATATAGCGGTGTCAATATTTCCATGTGTATAGAGATAACTTTGTAGATATTTCCATGTATATGCAGATAGCTGTGTAGATATTTCTATTTTCATGCAGATAGGGGTTTAGATATTTCCATGTTCAAACAGATAGCGGTGTACATATTTCCATGTTCATACAGATAGCGGTGTAGATATTTCCATGTTTATACAGATAGCGGTGAAGATGTATGCATGTTTGCACAGATAGCGGTGTAGATATTTCCGTGTTCATAGAGATCGCGGTGTAGATATTTCCATGTTCATCCAGATGGCTGTGTAGACATATCCATGTTCATAAAGATGGCGGTGAAGATATTTCCATGTTCATACAGACAGCGGTGTAGATATTTCCATGTTCATACAGATAGCGGTGTAGATATTTCCATGTTCATACAGATGTCTGTGTAGATATATCCATGTTCATACAGATGACGGTGAAGATATTTCCATGTTCATACAGATAGCGGTGTAGATATTTCCATGTTCATACAGATAGCGGTGTAGATATTTCCATGTTCATACCGATAGCGGTGCTGATATTTCCATGTTCATACAGGTAGCAGTGTAGATATTTCCATGTTTATACAGATAGCGGTGTAGATATTTCCATGTTTATACAGATAGCGGTGTAGATATTTCCATGTTTATACAGATAGCGCTGTAGATATTTCCATGTTTATACAGATAGAGGTGTAGATATCTCCTTAATACAGATGGCGGTGTAGATGTTTATATGTTCATACAGATGGCGGTGCAGATATTTCCATGTTCATACAGATGGCGGTGTAGATATTTCCAAGTTTATAGAGATAGCGGTGTAGTTATTTGCATGTGTAAAGAGGTAGCTGTGTAGATATTTCCATGTATATGCAGATAGCTGTGTAGATATTTCCATTTTCATGCAGACAGCGGTGTATATATTTCCGTGTTCAAACAGATAGCGGTGTAGATATTTCCATGTTCATACAGATAGCGGTGTAGATATTTCCATGTTCATACAGATAGCGGTGTAGATATTTCCATGTTCATACAGATAGCGGTGTAGATATTTCCATGTTCATACAGATAGCGGTGCTGATATTTCCATGTTTATACAGGTAGTGGTGTAGATATTTCCATGTTTATACAGATAGCGGTGTAGATATTTCCATGTTTATACAGATAGCGGTGTAGATATCTCCTTCTTAATACAGATGGCGGTAGAGATATTTATATGTTCATACACACGGCGGTGCAGATATTTCCATGTTCATACAGATGGCGGTGTAGATATTTCCATGTTCATACAGATAGCGGTGTAGATATCTCCATGTTCACACAGATAGCGGTGTAGATATTTCCATGTTCATACAGATGGCGGTGCAGAAATTTCCATGTTCATACTGATAGCGGTGATGATATTTACATTTTTATACAGATAGCGGTGTAGATATTTCCATGTTTATACAGATAGCGGTGTAGATATTTCCATGTTTATACAGATGGCGGTGTAGATATTTATATGTTCATACAGATGGCAGTGAAGATATTTCCATTTTCATACAGATGGCGGTGTAGATATTTCCATGTTTATACAGATAGCGGTGTAGATATTTCCATGTTTATACAGATAGCGGTGTAGATATTTCCATGTTTATACAGATAGCGGTGTAGATATTTCCATGTTTATACAGATAGAGGTGTAGATATCTCCTTAATACAGATGGCGGTGTAGATGTTTATATGTTCATACAGATGGCGGTGCAGATATTTCCATGTTCATACAGATGGCGGTGTAGATATTTCCAAGTTTATAGAGATAGCGGTGTAGTTATTTGCATGTGTAAAGAGGTAGCTGTGTAGATATTTCCATGTATATGCAGATAGCTGTGTAGATATTTCCATTTTCATGCAGACAGCGGTGTATATATTTCCATGTTCAAACAGATAGCGGTGTAGATATTTCCATGTTCATACAGATAGCGGTGTAGATATTTCCATGTTCATACAGATAGCGGTGTAGATATTTCCATGTTCATACAGATAGCGGTGCTGATATTTCCATGTTTATACAGGTAGTGGTGTAGATATTTCCATGTTTATACAGATAGCGGTGTAGATATTTCCATGTTTATACAGATAGCGGTGTAGATATCTCCTTCTTAATACAGATGGCGGTAGAGATATTTATATGTTCATACACACGGCGGTGCAGATATTTCCATGTTCATACAGATGGCGGTGTAGATATTTCCATGTTCATACAGATAGCGGTGTAGATATCTCCATGTTCACACAGATAGCGGTGTAGATATTTCCATGTTCATACAGATGGCGGTGCAGAAATTTCCATGTTCATACTGATAGCGGTGATGATATTTCCATTTTTATACAGATAGCGGTGTAGATATTTCCATGTTTATACAGATAGCGGTGTAGATATTTCCATGTTTATACAGATGGCGGTGTAGATATTTATATGTTCATACAGATGGCAGTGAAGATATTTCCATGTTCATACAGATGGCGGTGTAGATATTTCCATGTTTATAGATATAGCGGTGTAGTTATTTCCATGTGTAAAGATATAGCTGTGTAGATATTTCCATGTATATGCAGATAGCTTTGTAGATATTTCCATTTTCATACAGATAGCGGTGTAGATATTTCCATGTGTATGCAGATCACTGTGTAGATATTTCCATTTTCATGCAGATATCGGTGTAGATATTTCCATGTTCAAACAGATAGCGGTGTAGTTATTTCCACGTTCATACAGATAGCGGTGTAGATATTTCCATGTTCATACAGATAGCGGTGCTGATATTTCCATGTTTATACAGGTAGCGGTGTAGATATTTCCATGTTTATACAGATAGCGGTGTAGATATTTCCATGTTTATACAGATAGCGGTGTAGATATTTAAATGTTTATACAGATAGCGGTGTAGATATCTCCATGTTAATAAAGTTGGCGGTGTAGTTATTTATATGTTCATAAAGTTGGCGGTGCAGATATTTCCATGTTCATACAGATGGCGGTGTAGATATTTCCATGTTCATACAGACAGCGGTGTAGTTATTTCCATGTGTAAAGAGATAGCTGAGTAGATATTTCCATGTATATGCAGATAGCAGTATAGATATTTCCATTTTCATGCAGATAGCGGTGTAGATATTTCCATGTTCAAACAGATAGCAGTGTAGATATTTCCATGTTCATACAGATAGCGGTGTAGATATTTCCATGTTCAGATAGCGGTGAAGATATTTCCATGTTTATACAGATAGCGGTGAAAATGTATGCATGTTTACACAGATAGCGGTGTAGATATTTCCATGTTCATCCAGATGGCTGTTTAGATATATCCATGTTCTTACAGATAACGGTGTAGATATATCCATGTTCATACAGATAGCGGTGTAGATACTTCCATGTTCATCCAGATGGCTGTGTAGATATATCCATGTTTATACAGATAGCGGTGTAGTTATTTCCATGTGTAAAGGGATAGCTGAGTAGATATTTCCATGTATATGCAGATAGCAGTATAGATATTTCCATTTTCATGCAGATAGCGGTGTAGATATTTCCATGTTCAAACAGATAGCAGTGTAGATATTTCCATGTTCATACAGATAGCGGTGTAGGTATTTCCATGTTCAGATAGCGGTGTAGATATTTCCATGTTTATACAGATAGCGGTGAAGATGTATGCATGTTTACACAGATAGCGGTGTAGATATTTCCATGTTCATCCAGATGGCTGTGTAGATATATCCATGTTCTTACAGATGACGGTGTAGATATTTCCATGTTCATACAGATAGCGGTGTAGATATTTCCATGTTCATCCAGATGGCTGTGTAGATATATCCATGTTCATACAGATAGCGGTGTAGATATTTCCATGTTCATACAGATAGCCGTGTACATATTTCCATGTTCATACAGATAGCGGTGTAGATATTTCCATTTTCATACAGATAGCAGTGTAGATATTTCCATGTTTATACAGATAGCGGTGAAGATGTATGCATGTTTACACAGATAGCGGTGTAGATATTTCCAAGTTCAAACAGATAGCAGTGTAGATATTTCCATGTTCATACAGGTAGCGGTGTAGATATTTCCATCTTTATACAGATTGCGGTGAAGATGTATGCATATTTACACAGATAGCGGTGTAGATATTTCCATGTTCATACAGATAGCGGTGTAGATATTTCCATGTTCATACAGATAGCGGTGTAGGTATTTCCATGTTCATTCAGATAGCGGTGCTGATATTTCCATGTTTATACAGGTAGCGGTGTAGATATTTCCATGTTTATATAGATAGCGGTGTAGATATTTCCATGTTTATACAGATAGCGGTGTAGATATTTCCATGTTTATACAGATAGCGGTGTAGATATCTCGATCTTAATAAAGATGGCGGTGTAGATAGTTATATGTTCATACAGTTGGCGGTGCAGATATTTCCATGTTCATACAGATGGCGGTGTAGATATTTCCATGTTCATACAGATAGCGGTGTAGTTATTTCCATGTGTAAAGAGATAGCTGAGTAGTTATTTCCATGTATATGCAGATAGCAGTGTAGATATTTCCATTTTCATGCAGATAGTTGTGTAGATATTTCCATGTTCAAACAGATAGCAGTGTAGATATTTCCATGTTCATACAGATAGCGGTGTAGTTATTTCCATGTTCATACAGGTAGTGGTGTAGATATTTCCATGTTTATACAGATAGCGGTGAAGATGTATGCATGTTTACACAGATAGCGGTGTAGATATTTCCATGTTCATCCAGATGGCTGTGTAGATATATCCATGTTCATACAGATAACGGTGTAGATATTTCCATGTTCATACAGATAGCGGTGTAGATATTTCCATGTTCATCCAGATGGCTGTGTAGATATATCCATGTTCATACAGATAGCGGTGTAGATATTTCCATGTTCATATAGATAGCCGTGTACATATTTCCATGTTCATACAGATAGCGGTGTAGATATTTCCATTTGCATACAGATAGCAGTGTAGATATTTCCATGTTTATACAGATAGCGGTGAAGATGTATGCATGTTTACACAGATAGCGGTGTAGATATTTCCATGTTTAAACAGATAGCGGTGTAGATATTTCCATATTCATACAGATAGCGGTGTAGATATTTCCATGTTCATCCAGATGGCTGTGTAGATATATCCATGTTCATACAGATAGCGGTGTAGATACTTCCATTTTCATACAGGTAGTGGTGTAGGTATTTCCATGTTCATACAGATAGCGGTGTAGCTATTTCCATGTTCATACAGATAGCAGTGTAGATATTTCCATGTTCATAGAGATAGCGCTGTAGATATTTCCATGTTCATACAGATAGCGGTGCTGATATTTCCATGTTTATACTGGTAGCGGTGTAGATATTTCCATGTTTATACAGATTTCGGTGTAGATATTTCCATGTTTATACATATAGCGGTGTAGATATTTCCAAGTTTATACAGATAGCGGTGTAGATATCTCCATCTTAATATAGATGGGGGTGTAGATATTTATATCTTCATATAGATGGCGGTGCAGATATTTCCATGTTCATACAGATGGCGGTGTAGATATTTGCATGTTTATAGAGATAGCGCTGTAGTTATTTCCATGTTCATACAGATAGCAGTGTATATATTTCCATGTTCATAGAGATAGCGGTGTAGGTATTTCCATGTTCATACAGATAGAGGGGCTGATATTTCCATGTTCATAAAGATAGCGGTGTTGATATTTCCATGTTTATACTGGTAGCGGTGTAGATATTTCCATGTTTATACAGATAGCGGTGTAGATATTGCCATGTTTATACAGATAGCGGTGTAGATATTTCCATGTTTATACAGATAACGAAGTAGATATCTCCATCTTAATACAGATGGCCGTGTAGATATTTATATGTTCATACAGATGTCGGTGCAGCTATTTCCATGTTCAAACACATGGTTGTGTAGATATTTCCATGTTCATACAGATAGCGGTGTAGTTATTTCCATGTGTAAAGAGATAGCTGTGTAGATATTTCCATGTATATGCAGATAGCTGTGTAGATATTTCCATTTTCATGCAGATAGCGGTGTAGATATTTCCATGTTCAAACAGATAGCGGTGTAGATATTTCCATGTTCATACAGATAGCGGTGTAGATATTTCCATGTTTATACAGATTGCAGTGAAGGTGTATGCATATTTGCACAGATAGCTGTGTAGATATTTCCGTGTTCACACAGATAGCGGTGTAGATATTTCCATGTTCATCCAGATGGCTGTGTAGATATATACATGTTCATACAGATAGCGGTGTAGATATTTCCATGTTCATACAGATGGCTGTGTAGATATTTCCATGTTCATACAGATAGCGGTGCTGATATTTCCATGTTTATACAGGTAGCGGTGTAGATATTGCCATTTTTATACAGATAGCGGTGTAGATATTTCCATGTTTATACATATAGCGGTGAAGATGTATGCATGTTTACACAGATAGCGGTGTAGATATTTCCATGTTCATACAGATAGCGGTGTAGATACTTCCATGTTCATCCAGATGGCCGTGTAGATATATTCATGTTCATACAGATGGCGGTGAAGATATTTCCATGTTCATACAGATAGCTGTTTAGATATTTCCATGTTCATACAGATAGCGGTGTAGATATTTCCAAGTTCATACAGATAGCGTTGTAGATATTTCCATGTTTATACAGATAGCAGTGTAGATAATTCCATGTGTACACAGATAACGGTGTAGATATTTACATATTCCTACATGTGGCTGTGTAGATATTTCCATGTTTATACAGATAGCAGTGTAGATATTTCCATGTTTACAGAGATAGCGGTGTAGATATTTCCATGTTCCTACAATTGGTGGTGTAGATATTTCCATGTTTAAACAGATAGCGGTGTAGACATTTCCATGTTTACACAGATAGCGGTGTAGATATTTCCATGTTTACACAGATAGCGGTGTAGATGTTTCCATGTTTGTACAGATAGTGGTGTAGACATTTCCATGTTTATAGAGTTGGGGGTGTAGATATTTCCATGTTTATATTGTTGGCAGCGGAGATATTTCCATGTTCATACAGATGGCGGTGAAGATATTTCCATGTTTATTCACATAACGGTGTAGATACTTCCAAGTTTTAAGAGATAGCGGTGTAGATATTTCCATGTGTATACAGATAGCGGTGTAGATATTTACATGTGTATACAGATAATGGTGTAGATATTTACATGTTCCTACAGATGGCTGTGTAGGTATTTCCATGTTTATACAGATAGCGGTGTAGATATTCTGATGATTATGGAGATAGCGGTGTAGGTATTTCCATGTTCCTACAGTTGGTGCGGTAGATATTTCCATGTTTACACAGATAGCGGTGTAGATATTTCCAAGTTTATGCTGATAGCGGTGTAGATATTTCCACTTTTATGCAGATAGCGGTGTAGATATTTCCATGTTTAAACAGAAAGCGGTGTAGATATTTCCATGTTCCTACACAAGGCTCTGCAGATATTTCCATGTTTTTAGAGTTGGCGGTTTGGGCATTTCCATGTTCATACAGATGGCGGTGTAGATATTTCCATGTTTATACAGATGGCGGTGTAGATATTTCCATGTTTATACAGATAGCGTTGTAGATATTTCCATGTTTATAGAGACAGCAGTGTAGATATTTCCATGTTTATACACATGGCGATGTAGATATTTCCATGTTCATACAGATGGCGGTGAAGATATTTCCATGTTTATAGAGATAGCCGTGTAGATACTTCCATGTTTACACAGATAGTGGTGTAGATATTTCCATGTTTACACAGATAGCAGTGTACATATTTCCATGTTTATACAGATAGTGGTGAAGATATTTCAATGTTTATAGAGTTGGCGGTGTAGATATTTTCATGTTCAAACAGATGGCGGTGTAGATATTTCCATGTTTATATATATGGCAGTGTAGATAATTCCATGTTCATACAGATGACGGTGAAGATATTTCCATGTTTATTCAAATAACGGTGAAGATATTTCCAAGTTTTAACAGATGGCGGTGTAGATATTTCCATGTTTACACAGATAGCGGTGTAGCTATTTCCATGTTCTTACAGTTAGAGGGGCTGATATTTCCATGTTCATACAGATAGCGGTGCTGATATTTCCACGTTTATACAGGTAGTGGTGTAGATATTTCCAAGTTTATACAGATAGCAGTGTAGACATTTCCATGTTTATACAGATAGCGGTGTAGATATTTCCATGTTTATACAGATGGCGGTGTAGATATTTCCATGTTCATACAGATAGCGGTGTAGTTATTTCCATGTGTAAAGAGATAGCTGTGTAGATATTTCCATTTTCATGCAGATAGCGGTTTAGATATTTCCATGCTGAAACAGATAGCGGTGTAGATATTTCCATGTTCATACAGATAGCGGTGTAGGTATATCCATGTTTATACAGATAGCGGTGAAGATGTATGCAGGTTTACACAGATAGCGGTGTAGATATTTCCATGTTCATACAGATAGCGGTGTAGATATTTCCATGTTCATCCAGATGGCTGTGTAGATATATCCATGTTCATACAGATAGCGGTGTAGATATTTCCATGTTCATACAGGTAGTGCTGTAGATATTTCCATGTTCATACAGATAGCGGTGCAGCTATTTCCATGTTCATACAGATAGCGGTGTAGATATTTCCATGTTCGTACAGATAGCGGTGTAGATATTTCCATGTTCATACAGATAGCGGTGCTTATATTTCCATGTTTATACAGGTAGCAGTGTAGATATTTCCATGTTCATACAGATAGCAGTGTAGATATTTCCATGTTCATCCAGACGGCTGTGTAGATATATCCATGTTCATACAGATGGCGGTGAAGACATTTCCATGTTCATACAGATAGCGGTGTAGATATTTCCATGTTCATAGAGATATTGGTGTAGATATTCCCATGTCCATACAGATAGCGGTGTAGCTATTTCCATGTTCATGGAGATAGCGGTGTAGATATTTCCATGTTCATCCAGATGGCTGTGCAGATATATCCATGTTCCTACAGATGGCGGTGAAGATATTTCCATGTTCATACAGATAGCGGTGTAGATATTTCCATGTTTATACAGATAGTGGTGTAGATATTTCCATGTTCATTCAGATAGCGGTGTAGCTATTTCCATGTTCATTCAGATAGCGGTCTAGATATTTCCATGTTCATCCAGATGGCTGTGTAGACATATCCATGGTCATACAGATGGCGGTGAAGATAATTCCATGTTCATACAGATTGCGGTGTAGATATTTCCATGTTCATACAGATAGTGGTGTAGATATTTCCATGTTCATACAGATAGAGGGTCTGATATTTCAATGTTCATACAGATAGCGGTGCTGATATTTCCATGTTTATACAGGTAGCGGTGTAGATATTTCCATGTTCATATAGATAGCGATGTAGATATTTCCATGTTTATAGAGATAGCGGTGTAGATATCTCCATCTTAATACAGATGGCGGTGTAGATATTTATATGTTCATACAGATGGCCTTGCAGATATTTCCATGTACATACAAAGGGCGGTGGAGATATTTCCATGGTCATACAGATAGCGGTGTAGTTATTTCCATGTGTAAAGAGATAGCGGTGTAGATATTTCCATGTATATGCAGATAGCTGTGTAGATATCTCCATTTTCATGCAGACAGCGGTTTAGATATTTCCATGTTCATACAGATGGCGTTGAAGATATTTCCATGTTCATACAGATGGCGGTGTAGATATTTCCATGTTTACACAGATAGCGGTGTAGATATTTCCATGACCATGGAGATAGCTGTGTAGATATCTCCATTTTCATGCAGATAGCGGTTTAGATATTTCCATGTTCAAACAGATAGCGGTTTAGATATTTCCATTTTCATACAGATAGTGGTGTAGATATTTTCATGTTTATACAGATAGCGGTGAAGATATATGCAAGTTTACACAGATAGCGGTGAAGATATTTCCATGTTCATACAGATAGCGGCGTAGATATTTAAATGTTCATCCAGATGGCTGTGTAGATATATCCATGTTCATACAGATAGCGGTGTAGATATTTCCATGTTCATACAGATAGTGGTGTAGATATTTCCATGTTCATACAGATAGCGGTGTAGCTATTTCCGTGTTCACACAGAGAGCGGTGTAGATATTTCCATGTTCATACAGATAGCGGTGCTGATATTTCCATGTTTATATAGGTAGCGGAATGGATATTTCCATGTTTATACAGATAGCAGTGTGGATATTTCCATGTTTATACAGATAGCGGTGTAGATATTTCCAGGTTTATACAGATAGCGGTGTAGATATCTCGATCTTAATACAGATGGCGGTGTAGATATTTATATGTTCATACAGATGGCGGTGCAGATATTTCCATGTTCATACAGATGGCGGTGTAGCTATTTCCATGTTCGTACAGATAGCGGTGTAGCTATTTCCATGTTCATGCAGATAGCGGTGTAGATATTTCCATATTCATCCATATGGCTGTGTAGATATATCCATGTTCATACAGATGGCGGTGAATATATTTCCATGTTCATACAGAAAGCTGTGTAGATTTTTCCATGTTCATACAGATAGTGCTGTAGATATTTCCATGTTCATACAGATGGTGGCGTAGCTATTTTCATGTTCATACAGATAACGGTGTATATATTTCCATCTTCTTGCAGATAGCTGTTTAGATATTTCCATGTTCAAACAGATAGAGGTGTAGATATTTCCATGTTCATACAGATAGCGGTGTAGATATTTCCATGTTTATTCAGATAGCGGTGAAGATGTATGCAAGTTTACACAGATAGCGGTGAAGATATTTCCATGTTCATACAGATAGCGGTGTAGATATTTAAATGTTCATCCAGATGGCTGTGTAGATATATCCATGTTCATACAGATAGCGGTGTATATATTTCCATGTTCATACAGATAGCGGTGTAGCTATTTCCATGTTCATACAGATAGCGGTGTAGCTATTTCCATGTTCATACAGATAGCGGTGTAGATATTTCCATGTTCATCCATATGGCTGTGTCGATATATCCATGTTCATACAGATGGCAGTGAAGATATTTCCATGTTCATACAGAAAGTGGTGTAGATATTTCCATGTTCATACAGATAGTGTTGTAGATATTTCCATGTTCATACAGATGGCGGTGTAGCTATTTCCATGTTCATACAGATAGCGGTGTAGATATTTCCATGTTCATCCAGATGGCTGTGTAGATATATCCATGTTCATACAGATGGCGGTGAAGATATTTCCATGTTCATACGGATAGCGGTGTAGATATTTCCATGTTCATACAGATAGTGGTGTAGATATTTCCATGTTCATACAGATAGAGGGGCTGATATTTCCATGTTCATACAGATAGCGGTGCTGATATTTCCACGTTTATACAGGTAGCGGTGTAGATATTTCCATGTTTATACAGATAGCGGTGTAGATATTTCCATGTTTATACAGACAACAGTGTAGATATTTCCATGTTTATACTGATAGCGGTGTAGATATCTCCATCTTAATACACATGGCGGTATAGATATTTATATGTTCATACTGATGGCGGTGCAGATATTTCCATGTTCATACAGACGGCGGTGTAGATATTTCCATGTTCATACAGATAGCGGTGTAGTTATTTCCATGTGTAAAGAGATAGCTGTGTAGATATTTCCATGTATATGCAGATAGCTGAGTAGATATTTCCATTTTCTGGCAGATAGCGGTTTAGATATTTCCATGTTCAGATAGCGGTGTAGATATTTCCATGTTCATACAGATAGTGGTGTAGATATTTCCATGTTTATACAGATAGCGGTGAAGATGTATGCAAGTTTAAACAGATAGCGGTGAAGATATTTCCATGTTCATACAGATAGCGGTGTAGATATTTAAATGTTCATCCAGATGGCTGTGTAGATATATCCATGTTCATACAGATAGCGGTGTAGATATTTCCATGTTCATACAGATAGCGGTGTAGCTATTTCCATGTTCATACAGATAGCGGTGAAGCTATTTCCATGTTCATACAGATAGCGGTGTAGTTATTTCCATGTGTAAAGAGATAGCTGTGTAGATATTTCCATGTATATGCAGATAGCTGAGTAGATATTTCCATTTTCTGGCAGATAGCGGTTTAGATATTTCCATGTTCAAACAGAGATCGGTGTAGATATTTCCATGTTCAAACAGATAGCGGTGTAGATATTTACATGTTCATACAGATAGCGGTGTAGATATTTCCATGTTCATACAGATAGCGGTGTAGCTATTTCCATGTTCATACAGATAGCGGTGTAGATATTTCCATGTTCGTACAGATAGCGGTGTAGATATTTCCAAGTTCATACAGATAGCGGTGCTGATATTTCCATGTTTATACAGGTAGCGGTGTGGATATTTCCATGTTTATACAGATAGCGGTGTGGATATTTCCATGTTTTTACAGATAGCGGTGTAGATATTTCCAGGTTTATACAGATAGCGGTGTAGATATCTCCATCTGAATACAGATGGCGGTGTAGATATTTGTATGTTCATATAGATGGCGGTGCAGATATTTCCATGTTCATACAGATGGCGGTGTAGCTATTTCCATGTTCACGCAGATAGCGGTGTAGATATTTCCATGTTCATCCATATGGCTGTGTATACATATCCATTTTCATACAGATGGTGGTGAAGATATTTCCATGTTCTTACAGATAGCGGTGTAGATATTTCCATGTTCATACAGATAGTGCTGTAGATATTTCCATGTTCATACAGATAGCGGTGTAGCTATTTCCATGTTCATACAGATAGCCGTGTAGATATTTCCATGTTCATCCAGATGGCTGTGTAGATATATCCATGTTCATACAGATGGCGGTGAAGATATTTCCATGCTCATATGGATAGCGGTGTAGATATTTCCATATTCATACATATAGTGGTGTAGATATTTCCATGTTCATACAGATAGAGGGGCTGATATTTCCATGTTCATACAGATAGCGGTGCTGATATTTACATGTTTATACAGGTAGCGGTGTAGATATTTCCATGTTTATACAGATAGCGGTGTAGATATTTCCATGTTTATACAGATAGCGGTGTAGATATTTCCATGTTTATACAGATAGCGGTGTAGATTTCTCCATCTTAATACAGATGGCGGTGTAGATATTTATATGTTCATACAGATGGCCGTGCAGATATTTCCATGTTCATACAGATGGCGGTGTAGCTATTTCCATGTTCATACAGATAGCGGTGCTGATATTTCCATGTTTATATAGGTAGCGGTGTGGATATTTCCATGTTTATACAGATAGCAGTGTGGATATTTCCATGTTTATACAGATAGCGGTGTAGATATTTCCAGGTTTATACAGATAGCGGTGTAGATATCTCGATCTTAATACTGATGGCGGTGTAGATATTTATATGTTCATACAGATGGCGGTGCAGATATTTCCATGTTCGTACAGATGGCGGTGTAGCTATTTCCATGTTCATACAGATAGCGGTGTAGCTATTTCCATGTTCATGCAGATAGCGGTGTAGATATTTCCATGTTCATCCATATGGCTGTGTTGATATATCCATGTTCATACAGATGGCGGTGAAGATATTGCCATGTTCATACAGAAAGCGGTGTAGATATTTCCATGTTCATACAGATAGTGGTGTAGATATTTCCATGTCCATACAGATAGAGGGGCTGATATTTCCATGTTCATACAGAGAGCGGTGCTGATATTTCCACGTTTACAGAGGTAGCGGAGTACATATTTCCATGTTCATACAGATGGCGGTGTAGATATTTCTATGTTTATAGAGATAGTATTGTAGTTATTTCCATGTGTAAAGAGATAGCTTTGTAGATATTTCCATGTATATGCAGATAGCTGTGTAGATATTTCCATTTTCATGCAGATAGCGGTGAAGATGTATGCATGTTTACCCAGATAGCACTGTAGATATTTCCATGTTCATACAGATAGCGGTGTAGATATTTCCAAGTTCATCCAGATGGGTGTGTGGATATATCCATGTTCATACAGATGGCGGTGAAGATATTTCCATGTTCATACAGATAGCGGTGTAGATACTTCCATGTTCATACAGATAGCGTTGTAGATATTTCCATGTTCATACAGATAGCGGTGTAGATATTTCCATGTTTATACAGATTGCGGTGAAGATGTATGCATATTTACACAGATAGCGTTGTAGATATTTCCATGTTCACACAGATAGCGGTGTAGATATTTCCGTGTTCATCCAAATGGCTGTGTAGATATATCCATGTTCATACAGATAGCGGTGTAGATATTTCCATGTTCATACAGGTAGTGGTGTAGATATTTCCATGTTCATACAGATAGCGGTGTAGCTATTTCCATGTTCATACAGATAGCGGTGTAGAAATTTCCATGTTCATAGAGATAGCGGTGTAGATATTTCCATGTTCATACAGATAGCGGTGCTGATATTTCCATGTTTATACAGGTAGCGGTGTAGATATTTCCATGTTCATACAGATGGCGGTGAAGATATTTCCATGTTCATACAGATAGCGGTGCAGATATTTCCATGTTCATACAGATAGTGGTGTAGATATTTCCATGTTCATGCAGATAGCGGTGTAGCTATTTCCATGTTCATACAGATAGCGGTGTAGATATTTCCATGTTCATCCAGATGGGTGTGTAGACATATCTATGTTCATACGGATGGCGGTGAAGATAATTCCATGTTCATACAGATAGCGGTGTAGATATTTCAATGTTCGTACAGATAGTGGTGTAGATATTTCCATGTTCATACAGATAGAGGGGCTGATATTTCCATCTTCATACAGATAGCGGTGCTGATATTTCCATGTTTATACAGATAGCGGTGTGGATATTTCCATGTTTATACAGATAGCGGTGTAGATATTTCCATGTTTATACAGATAGCGGTGTAGATATTTCCATATTTATACAGATAGCGGTGTAGATATCTCCATCTTAATACAGTTCGCGGTGTAGATATTTATATGTTCATACAGATGGTTGTGCATATATTTCCATGTTCTTACAGATGGCGGTGTAGATATTTCCATGTTAATACAGATAACGGTGTAGTTATTTCCATGTGTAAAGAGATAGCTGTGTAGATATTTCCATGTATATGCAGATAGCTGTGTAGATATTTCCATTTTCATGCTGATAGCGGTTTAGATATTTCCATGTTCACACAGATAGCGGTGTAGATGTTTCCACGTTCATACAGAAATCGGTGTTGATATTTCCATGCTTATACAGATTGCGGTGAAGATGTATGGTTCTTTACACAGATTGCGGTGTAGATATTTCCATGTTCATGCAGATAGCGGTGTAGATATTTCCATGTTCATCCAGATGGCTGTGTAGATATATCCATGTTCATACAGATAGCGGTGTAGATATTTCCATGTTTATACAGATAGTGGTGTAGATATTTCCACGTTCATACAGATAGCGGTGTAGCTATTTATATGTTCATACAGATAGCGGTGTAGGTATTTCCACGTTCATAGAGATAGCGGCGTAGATATTTCCATGTTCATACAGATAGCGGTGCTGATATTCCCATGTTTATACAGGTAGCGGTGTAGATATTTCCATGTTTATACAGATAGCGGTGTAGATATCTCCATCTTAATACAGATGGCGGTGCTGATATTTCCATGTTCATTCAGATGGCTGTGTAGATATATCCATGTTCATACAGATGGCGGTGAAGGTATTTCCATGTTCATACAGATGGCGCTGTACATATTTCCATGTTCATACATATAGCTGTGTAGGTGTTTCCATGTTCATACAGATAGCGGTGCTGATATTTCCATGTTCATACAGGTAGCGGCATAGATATTTCCATGTTTATACAGATAGCGGTGTCGATATTTCCAAGTTTATGCAGATAGCGCTGAAGATGTATGCATGTTTACACAGATTGCGGTGTAGATATTTCCATGTTCATACAGATCGCAGTGTAGATGTTTCCATGTTCATATAGATAGAGGTGTAGATATTTCCATGTTCATACAGATGGCTGTGTAGGTATATCCATGTTCATACAGATGGCGGTGAAGGTATTTCCATGTTCACACATAGCGGTGAAGATATTTCCATGTTCATAGAGATAGCGGTGCTGATATTTCCATGTTCATACCGAGAGCGGTGCTGATATTTCCATGTTTATACAGGTAGCGGTGTAGATATTTCCATGTTTATACAGATAGCGGTGTAGATATTTCCATGTTTATACAGATGGCGGTGTAGATACTTCCATGTCAATAGAGATAGCGGTATAGTTATTTCCATGTGTTAAGAGATAGCTGTGTAGATATTTCCAAGTATATGCAGATAGCTGTGTAGATATTTCCATTTTCATGCATACAGCGGTGTAGATATTTCCATGTTCAAACAGATAGCGGTGTAGATATTTACATGTTCATACAGATAGGGGTATAGATATTTCCATGTTCATGCAGATAGCGGTGTAGGTATTTCCATGTACATACAGATAGCGGTGTAGATATTTCCATCTTCATACAGATAGCGGTGCTGATATTTCCATGTTTATACAGATAGCAGTGTAGATATTTCCATGTTTATAAAGATAGCGGTGTAGATATTTCCATGTTTATACAGATAGCGGTGTAGATATCTCCATCTTAATACAGATGGCCCTGTAGATATTTATATGTTAATACAGATGGCGGTGCAGATATTTCCATGTTCATACAGATGGCGGTGTAGATATTTCCATGTTCATACAGATAGCGGTGTAGTAATTTCCATGTGTAAAGGGATAGCTGTGTAGATATTTCCATGTATATGCAGATAGCAGTGTAGATATTTCCATTTTCATGCAGATAGCGGTGAAGATATTTCCATGTTCAAACAGATAGCGGTGTAGATATTTCCACGTTCATACAGAAAGCGGTGTTGATATTTCCATGCTTATACAGATTGCGGTGAAGATGTATGCTTCTTTACACAGATAGCGGTGTAGATATTTCCATGTTCATGCAGATAGCGGTGTAGATATTTCCATGTTCATCCAGATGGCTGTGTAGATATATCCATTTTCATACAGATAGCGGTGTAGATATTTCCATGTTTATACAGATAGTGGTGTAGATATTTCCATGTTCATACAGATAGCGGTGTAGCTATTTATATGTTCATACAGATAGCGGTGTAGGTATTTCCACGTTCATAGAGATAGCGGTGTAGATATTTCCATGTTCATACAGATAGCGGTGCTGATATTTCCATGTTTATACAGGTAGCGGTGTAGATATTTCCATGTTTATACAGATAGCGGTGTAGATATCTCCATCTTAGTAGAGATGGCGGTGTAGATATTTATATGTTCATACAGACGGCGGTGCAGATATTTCCATGTTCATGCAGCTGGCGGTGTAGATATTTCCATGTTCCTACAGATAGTGGTGTAGATATTTCCATGTTCATACAGATAGCGGTGTAGCTGTTTATATGTTCATACAGATAGCGGTGTAGGTATTTCCACGTTCATAGAGATAGCGGTGTAGCTATTTCCATGTTCATACAGATAGCGGTGCTGATATTTCCATGTTCATCCAGATGGCTGTGTAGATATATCCATGTTCATACAGATGGCGGTGAAGATATTTCCATGTTTTACAGATGGCGGTGTACATATTTCCATGTTCATACATATAGCTGTGTAGGTGTTTCCATTTTCATACAGATAGCGGTGCTGATATTTCCATGTTCATACAGGTAGCGGCGTAGATATTTCCGTGTTTATACAGATAGCGGTGTAGATATTTCCATGTTTATACAGGTAGCGGTGTAGATATTTCCATGTTTGTACAGACAGCGGTGTAGATATTTCCATGTTTATACAGATAGCGGTGTAGATATTTCCATGTTCATACAGATAGCGGTGTAGATATTTCCATGTTCAAGCAGATAGCGGTGTAGGTATTTCCATGTTCATACAGATAGCGGTGTAGATATTTCCATCTTCGTACAGATAGCGGTACTGATATTTCCATGTTCATACAGATAGAGGTGTAGATATTTCCATGTTCGTACAGATAGCGGTGTAGCTATTTCCATGTTCATGCAGATAGCGGTGTAGATATTTCCATGTTCATAGAGATAGCGTTGTAGATATTTCCATATTCATACAGATAGCGGTGCTGATATTTCCATGTTCAAACAGATAGCGGTGTAGATATTTACATGTTCATACAGATAGCGGTGTAGATATTTCCATGTTCATGCAGATAGCGGTGTAGGTATTTCCATGTACATACAGATAGCGGTGTAGATATTTCCATCTTCATACAGATAGCGGTGATGATATTTCCATGTTTATACAGGTAGCGGTGTAGATATTTCCATGTTTATACAGATAGCAGTGTAGATATTTCCATGTTTATAAAGATAGCGGTGTAGATATTTCCATGTTTATACAGATAGCGGTGTAGATATCTCCATCTTAATACAGATGGCCGTGTAGATATTTATATGTTCATACAGATGGCGGTGCAGATATTTCCATGTTCATACAGATGGCGGTGTAGATATTTCCATGTTCATACAGATAGCGGTGTAGTAATTTCCATGTGTAAAGGGATAGCTGTGTAGATATTTCCATGTATATGCAGATAGCAGTGTAGATATTTCCATTTTCATGCAGATAGCGGTGAAGATATTTCCATGTTCAAACAGATAGCGGTGTAGATATTTCCACGTTCATACAGAAAGCGGTGTTGATATTTCCATGCTTATACAGATTGCGGTGAAGATGTATGCTTCTTTACACAGATAGCGGTGTAGATATTTCCATGTTCATGCAGATAGCGGTGTAGATATTTCCATGTTCATCCAGATGGCTGTGTAGATATATCCATGTTCATACAGATAGCGGTGTAGATATTTCCATGTTTATACAGATAGTGGTGTAGATATTTCCATGTTCATACAGATAGCGGTGTAGCTATTTATATGTTCATACAGATAGCAGTGTAGGTATTTCCACGTTGATAGAGATAGCGGTGTAGATATTTCCATGTTCATACAGATAGCGGTGCTGATATTTCCATGTTTATACAGGTAGCGGTGTAGATATTTCCATGTTTATACAGATAGCGGTGTAGATATCTCCATCTTAGTACAGATGGCGGTGTAGATATTTATATGTTCATACAGATGGTGGTGCAGATATTTCCATGTTCATACAGCTGGCGGTGTAGATATTTCCATGTTCCTACAGATAGTGGTGTAGATATTTCCATGTTCATACAGATAGCGGTGTAGCTATTTATATGTTCATACAGATAGCGGTGTAGATATTTCCATGTTCATAGAGATAGGGGTGCTGATATTTCCATGTTCATACCGAGAGCGGTGCTGATATTTCCATGTTTATACAGGTAGCGGTGTAGATATTTCCATGTTTATACAGATAGCGGTGAAGATATTTCCAAGTTTATACAGATAGTGGTGTTGATATTTATATGTTCATACAGATGGCGATGCAGATATTTCCATGTTCATACAGATGGCGGTGTAGATACTTCCATGTTAATAGAGATAACGTTGTAGTTATTTCCATGTGTAAAGAGATAGCTGTGTAGATATTTCCATGTATATGCAGATAGCTGTGTAGATATTTCCATTTTCATGCATACAGCGGTGTAGATATTTCCATGTTCAAACAGATAGTGGTGTAGATATTTACATGTTCATACAGATAGCGGTGTAGATATTTCCCTGTTCATGCAGATAGCGGTGTAGGTATTTCCATGTTCATACAGATAGCGGTGTAGATATTTCCATCTTCATACAGATAGCGGTACTGATATTTCCATGTTTATACAGGTAGCGGTGTAGATATTTCCATGTTTATACAGATAGCGGTGTAGATATTTCCATGTTTATACAGATAGCAGTGTAGATATTTCCATGTTTATACAGATAGCGGTGTAGATATCTCCATCTTAATACAGATGGCCGTGTAGATATTTATATGTTCATACAGATGGCGGTGCAGATATTTCCATGTTCATACAGATGGCGGTGTAGATATTTCCATGTTCATACAGATAGCGGTGTAGTTATTTCCATGTGTAAAGAGATAGCTGTGTAGATATTTCCATGTATATGCAGATAGCTCTGTAGATATTTCCATCTTCATGCAGATAGCGGTGTAGATATTTCCATGTTCAAACAGATAGCGGTGTAGACATTTCCATGTTCATTCAGATAGCGGTGAAGATATTTCCATGTTTATACAGATTGCTGTGAAGATGTATGCATATTTACACAGATAGCGGTGTAGATATTTCCATGTTCATACAGATAGCGGTGTAGATATTTCCATGTTCATCCAGATGGCTGTGTAGACATATCCATGTTCATACAGATAGCGGTGTAGATATTTCCATGTTCATATAGATAGAGGTGTAGATATTTCCATGTTCGTACAGATAGCGGTGTAGCTATTTCCATGTTCATGCAGATAGCGGTGTAGATATTTCCATGTTCATAGAGATAGCGGTGTAGATATTTCCATGTTCATACAGTTAGCGGTGCTGATATTACCATGTTTATACAGGTAGCGGTGTAGATATTTCCATGTTTATACAGATAGCGGTGTAGATATTTCCAGGTTTATAAAGATAGCGGTGTAAATATTTCCAAGTTTTTACAGATAGCGGTGAAGATATCTCCATCTTAATACAGATGGCGGTGTAGATATTTATATGTTCATACAGATGGCAGTGCAGATATTTCCATGTTCATACAGATGGCGGTGTAGATATTTCCATGTTTATAGAGAAAGCGGTGTAGTTATTTCCATGTGTAAAGAGATAGGTTTGTAGATATTTCCATGTATATGCAGATAGCTGTGTAGATATTTCTATTTTCATGCAGATAGCGGTTTAGATATTTCCATGTTCAAACAGATAGCGGAGTAGATATTTCCATGTTCATACAGATAGCGGTGTAGATATTTCCATGTTTATACAGATAGCGGTGAAACGTATGCATGTTTACACAGATAGCGGTGTAGATATTTCCATGTTCATCCAGATGGCTGTGTAGACATATCCATGTTCATACAGATGGCGGTGAAGGTATTTCCATGTTCATACAGATAGCGGTGTAGATATTTCCATGTTCATACAGATAGCGGTGTAGATATTTCCATGTTCATCCAGATGGCTGTGTAGATATATCCATGTTCAGACAGATGGCGGTGAAGAAATTTCCATGTCCATACAGATAGCGGTGTAGCTATTTCCATGTTCATACAGATAGCGGTGTATGTATTTCCAAGTTCATACAGATAGCGGTGTAGATATTTCCATGTTCATCCAGATGGCTGTGTAGATATATCCATGTTCATACAGATGGCGGTGTAGATATTTCCATGTTCATAGAGATAGCGGTGTAGATATTAACACGTTCATACAGATAGAGGGGCTGATATTTCCATGTTCATACAGATAGCGGTGCTGATATTTCCATGTTTATACAGGTAGTGGTGTGGATATTTCCATGTTTATACAGATAGCGGTGTAGATATCTCCATCTTAATACAGATGGCGGTGTAGATATTTATATGTTCATTCAGATGGCGGTGCAGATATTTCCATGTTCATACAGATGGCGGTGTAGATATTTCCATGTTCATACAGATAGCGGTGTAGTTATTTCCATGTGTAAAGAGATAGCTGTGTAGATATTTCCATGTATATGCAGATAGCTGTGTAGATATTACTATTTTCATGCTGATAGCGGTTTAGATATTTCCATGTTCAAACATATAGCGGTGTAGATATTTCCATGTTCATACAGATAACGTTGTAGATATTTCCATGCTTATACAGATTGCAGTGAAGATGTATGCATGTTTACACAGATAGCGGTGTAGATATTCCCATGTTCATGCAGATAGCGCTGCAGATATTTCCATGTTCCTCCAGATGTCTGTGTAGATATATCCATGTTCATACAGAGAGCGGTGTAGATATTTCCATGTTCATACAGATAGAAGTGTAGATATTTCCATGTTCGTACAGATAGCGGTGTAGCTATTTCCAAGTTCATGCAGGTAGCGGTGTAGATACTTCCATGTTCATAGAGATAGCGGTGTAGATATTTCCATGTTCATACAAATAGCGGTGCTGATATATCCATGTTTATACAGGTAGCGGTGTAGATATTTCCATGTTTATACAGATAGCGGTGTAGATATTTCCAGGTTTATAAAGATAGCGGTGTAGATATTTCCAAGTTTATACAGATAGCAGTGAAGGTATCTCCATCTTAATACAGATGGCGGTGAAGATATTTATATGTTCATACAGATGGCAGTGCAGATATTTCCATGTTCATACAGATGGCGGTGCAGATATTTCCATGTTTATAGACATAGCGGTTTAGTTATTTCCATGTGTAAAGAGATAGGTTTGTAGATATTTCCATGTATATGCAGATAGCTGTGTAGATATTTCTATTTTCATGCAGATAGCGGTTTAGATATTTCCATGTTCAGATAGCGGTGTAGATATTTCCATGTTCATACAGATAGCGGTGTGGATATTTCCATGTTTATACAGATAGCGGTGAAACGTTTGCAAGTTTACACAGATAGCGGTGTAGATATTTCCATGTTCATACAGATCGTGGTGTAGATATTTCCATGTTCATCCAGATGGCTGTGTAGACATATCCATGTTCATACAGATGGCGGTGAAGATATTTCCATGTTCATACAGATAGTGGTGTAGATATTTCCATGTTCATACAGATAGCGGTGTAGATATTTCCATGTTCATACAGATGGCTGTGTAGATATATCCATGTTCATACAGATGGCGGTGAATATATTTCCATGTTCATACAGATAGCGTTGTAGATATTTCCATGTTCATACATATAGCGGTGCAGATATTTCCATGTTCATACAGATAGCGGTGCTGATATTTCCATGTTTATACAGATAGCGATGTAGATATTTCCATGTTTATACAGATAGCGGTGTAGATATCTCCTTCTTAATACAGATGGAGGTGTACATATTTATATGTTCATACAGATGGCTGTGAAGATATTTCCAGGTTCATACAGATGGCGGTATAGATATTTCCATGTTTATAGAGATAGCGGTGTAGTTATTTCCATGTGTAAAGAGATAGCTGTGTAGATATTTCCATGTATATGCAGATAGCTGTGTAGATATTTCCATTTTCATGCAGACAGCGGTGTAGATATTTCCATGTTCAAACAGATAGCGGTGTAGATATTTCCATGTTCATACAGATAGCGGTGTATATATATCCATGTTCATACAGATAGCGGTGAAGATATTTCCATTTTAATACAGATTGCGGTGTAGATATTTCCGTGTTCACACAGATAGCGGTGCTGATATTTCCAAGTTTATACAGGTAGCGGTGTAGATATTTCCATGTTTATACAAATAGCGGTGTAGATATTTCCATGTTTATACAGATAGCGTTGTAGATATTTCCATGTTTATACAGATAGCGGTGTAGATATCTCCATCTTAATACAGATGGCGGAGTAGATATTTCTATGTACATGCAGATGGCGGTGCAGATATTTCCATGTTCATACAGATAGCGGTGTAGTTATTTCCATGTGTAAAGAGATAGCTGTGTAGATATTTCCATGTATATGCAGATAGCTGTGTAGATATTTCAATTTTCATGCAGATAGCGGTTTAGATATTTCCATGTTCAAACAGATATCGGTGTAGATATTTCCATGTTCATACAGATAGCGGTGTAGATATTTCCATGTTCATTCAGATGGCTGTGTAGATATATCCATGTTCATACAGATAGCGGTGTAGTTATTTCCATATTCGTACAGATAGTGGTGTAGATATTTCCATGTTCATACAGATAGAGGTGTAGCTATTTCCATGTTCATAAAGATAGCAGTGTAGATATTTCAATGTTCGTACAGATAGCGGTGTATATATTTCCATGTTCATACAGATAGCTGTGCTGATATTTCCATGTTTATACAGGTAGCGGTGTAGATATTTCCATGTTTATACAGATAGCGGTGTAGATATTTCCATGTTTATACAGATAGCGGTGTAGATATTTCCAGGTTTATACAGATAGAGGTGTAGATATCTGCTTCTTAATACAGATGGCGGTGTAGATATTTATATGTTCATACAGATGGCGGTGCAGATATTTCCATGTTCATACAGATAGCGGTGTAGATATTTCCATGTTTATAGAGATAGCGGTGAGGTTATATCCATGTGTAAAGAGATTGCTGTGTAGATATTTCCATGTATATGCAGATAGCTGTGTAGATATTTCCATTTTCATGCAGACAGCGGTATAGATATTTCCATGTTCAAACAGATAGCGGTGTAGATATTTCCATGTTCATACATAAAGCGGTGTAGATATTTCCATGTTCATACAGATAGCGGTGTAGATATTTCCATGTTCATACAGATAGCGGTGCTGTTATTTCCATGTTTATACAGGTAGCGGTGTAGATATTTCCATGTTTATACAGATAGCGGTGTCGATATTTCCATGTTTATACAGATAGCGGTGTAGATATCTCAATGTTAATACAGATGGCGGTGTAGATATTTATATGTTTATAAAGATGGCGGTGCAGATATTTCCATGTTCATACAGATAGCGGTGTAGCTATTTCCATGTTCATACAGATAGCGGTGTAGATATTTCCATGTTCATCCAGATGGCTGTGTAGACATATCCATGTTCATACAGATGGCAGTGAAGATAATTCCATGTTTATACATCTAGCGGTGTAGATATTTCCATGTTCATACAGATAGTGGTGTAGATATATCCATGTTCATACAGATAGTGGTGCTGATATTTCCATGTTTATACAGGTAGCGGTGCTGTTATTTCCATGTTTATACAGGTAGCGGTGTAGATATTTCCATGTTTATACAGATAGCGGTGTACATATTTCCATGTTTATACAGATAGCGGTGTAGATATCTCCATCTTAATACAGATGGCGTTGTAGATATTTATATGATCATACAGATGGCCGTGCAGATATTTCCATGTTCATACAGATAGCGGTGTAGTTATTTCCATGTGTAAAGAGATAGCTGTGTAGATATTTCCATGTATATGCAGATAGCTGTGTAGATATTTCCATTTTCATGCAGATAGCGGTTTAGATATTTCCATGTTCAAACAGATAGCGGTGTAGATATTTCCATGTTTATACAGATAGCGGTGAAGATGTACGCATGTTTACACACATAGTGGTGTAGATATTTCCATGTTCATACAGATAGCGGAGTAGATATTTCCATGTTCATCCAGATGGCTGTTTAGATATATCCATGTTCATACAGATAGCGGTGTAGTTATTTCCATGTTCATACAGAGAGTGGTGTAGATATTTCCATGTTCATACAGATAGCGGTGTAGCTATTTCCATGTTGATACAGATAGCGGTGTAGATATTTCCATTTTCGTACACATAGCGGTGTAGATATTTCCATGTTCAAACAGATAGCGGTGTAGACATTCCCATGTTCATTCAGATAGCGGTGAAGATATTTCCATGTTTATACAGATTGCGGTGAAGATGTATGCATATTTACACAGATAGCGGTGTAGATATTTCCATGTTCATACAGATAGCGGTGTAGATATTTCCATGGTCATCCAGATGGCTGTGTAGATATATCCATGTTCATACAGATAGCGGTGTAGATATTTCCATGTTCATACAGGTAGTGGTGTAGATATTTCCATGTTCATACAGATAGCGGTGTAGCTATTTCCATGTTCATACAGATAGCGGTGTAGATATTTCCATGTTCATAGAGATAGCGGTGTAGATATTTCCGTGTTCATTCAGATAGCGGTGCTGATATTTCCATGTTTATACAGGTAGCGGTGTAGATATTTCCATGTTTATACAGATAGCGGTGTAGATATTTCCATGTTTATACAGATAGCGGTGTAGATATTTCCATGTTTATACATATAGCGGTGTAGATATCTCCATCTTAATACAGAGGTTGGTGTAGATATTTATATGTTCATACAGATGTCGGTGCAGATATTTCCATGTTCATACAGATGGCAGTGTAGATATTTGCATGTATATAGAGATAGCGCTGTAGTTATTTCCATGTGTAAAGAGATAGCTTTGTAGATATTTCCATGTATATGCAGATCGCTGGGTAGATATTTCCATTTTCATGCAGATAGCATTGTAGATATTTCCATGTTCAGATAGCGGTGTAGATATTTCCATGTTCATGCAGGTAGCAGTGTAGATATTTCCATGTTTATACAGATAGCGGTGAAGATGTATGCATGTTTATACAGATAGCGGTGTAGATATTTCCATGTTCATCCAGATGGCTGTGTTGATATATCCATGTTCATACAGATGGCGGTGAAGATATTTCCATGTTCATACAGATATCGGTGTAGTTATTTCCGTGTGTAAAGAGATAGCTGTGTAGATATTTCCATGTATATGCAGATAGCTGTGTAGATATTTCCATTTTCATGCAGATAGCGTTTTAGATATTTCCATGTTCAAACAGATAGCGGTGTAGATATTTCCATGTTCCTTCAGATAGCGGTGTAGATATTTCCATGTTCATACAGATAGCGGTGTAGATATTTCCAGATTCATACATATAGCGGTGCTGATATTTCCTTGTTTATACAGGTAGAGGTGTAGATATTTCCATGTTTATACAGATAGCGGTGTAGATATTTCCATGTTTATACAGATAGCGGTGTAGATATCTCCATCTTAATACAGATGGCGGTGTAGTTATTTATATGTTCATACAGTTGGCGGTGCATATATTTCCATGTTCATACAGATGGTTGTGTAGATATTTGCATGTTTATAGAGATAGCGCTGTAGTTATTTCCATGTGTAAAGAGATAGCTGTGTAGATATTTCCATGTATGTGCAGATCGCTGTGTAGATATTTCCATTTTCATGCAGATAGCGGTGTAGATATTTCCATGTTCAAACAGATAGCGGTGTAGATATTTCCATGTTCATGCAGATAGCAGTGTACATATTTCCATGTTTATACAGATGGCGGTGAAGATGTATGCATGTTTACACAGATAGCGGAGTAGATATTTCCATGTTCATACAGATAGCGGTGTAGATATTACCATGTTCATCCAGATGGCTGTGTATATATATCCATCTTCATACAGATGGCGGTGAAGATATTTCCATGTTCATACAGATAGCGGTGTAATTATTTCCATGTGTAAAGAGATAGCTGTGTAGATATTTCCATATATATGCAGTTAGCTGTGTACATATTTCCATTTTCATGCAGATAGCGGTTTAGATATTTCCATGTTCAAACAGATAGCGGTGTAGATATTTCCATGTTCATAGAGATAGCGGTGTAGATATTTCCATGTTCAT
Source organism: Gorilla gorilla gorilla (assembly GCF_029281585.2). NCBI lineage: Eukaryota > Metazoa > Chordata > Mammalia > Primates > Hominidae > Gorilla > Gorilla gorilla. Next base: position 126,916,594 of record NC_073239.2, read on the forward strand.
ACAGATAGCGGTGCTGATATTTCCATGTTTATACAGGTAGCGGTGTAGATATTTCCATGTTTATACAGGTAGCGGTGTAGATATTTCCATGTTTATACAGATAGCGGTGTAGATATCTCCTACTTAATACAGATGGCGGTGTAGATGTTTATATGTTCGTACAGATGGCGGTGCAGATATTTCCATGTGCACACAGATGGAGGTGTAGATATTTCCAAGTTTATAGGGATAGCGGTGTAGTTATTTCCATGTGTAAAGAGGTAGCTGTGTAGATATTTCCATGTATATGCAGATAGCTGTGTAGATATTTCCATTTCCATGCAGACAGCGGTGTAGATATTTCCATGTTCAAACAGATAGCGGTGTAGATATTTCCATGTTCATACAGATAGCGGTGTAGATATTTCCATGTTCATACAGATAGCGGTGTAGATATTTCCATGTTCATACAGATAGCGGTGTAGATATTTCCATGTTCATACATATAGCGGTGCTGATATTTCCTTGTTTATACAGGTAGCGGTGTAGATATTTCCATGTTTATACAGATAGTGGTGTAGATATTTCCATGTTTATACAGATAGCGGTGTAGTTATCTCCATCTTAATACAGATGGCGGTGTAGTTATTTATATGTTCATACAGTTGGCGGTGCATATATTTCCATGTTCATACAGATGGCGGTGTAGATATTTCCATGTTCATCCAGATGGCTGTGTAGACATATCCATGTTCATACAGATAGCGGTGTAGATATTTCCATGATCATACAGATGGCTGTGTAGATATATCCATGTTCATACTGATGGCGGTGAAGTTATTTCCATGTTCATACAGATAGTGGTTTAGGTATTTCCATGTTCATACAGATAGCGGTGTAGATATTTCCATGTTCATACAGATAGCAGTGTAGATATTTCCATGTTCATACAGGTGGCAGTGTAGATATTTCCATGTTCAGATAGCGGTGTAGATATTTCCATGTTCAAACAGATAGCGGTGTAGATATTTCCATGTTCATACAGATGGCTGTGTAGATATTTCCATGTTCATACAGATAGCGGGGTAGTTATTTCCATGTGTAAAGAGATAGCTGAGTAGATATTTCCATGTATATGCAGATAGCAGTATAGATATTTCCATTTTCATGCAGATAGCGGTGTAGATATTTCCATGTTCAAACAGATAGCAGTGTAGATATTTCCATGTTCATACAGATAGCGGTGTAGATATTTCCATGTTCAGATAGCGGTGTAGATATTTCCATGTTTATACAGATAGCGGTGAAGATGTATGCATGTTTACACAGATAGCGGTGTAGATATTTCCATGTTCATCCAGATGGCTTTGTAGATATATCCATGTTCTTACAGATAACGGGGTAGATATTTCCATGTTCATACAGATAGCGGTGTAGATATTTCCATGTTCATCCAGATGGCTGTGTAGATATATCCATGTTCATACAGATAGCGGTGTAGATATTTCCATGTTCATACAGATAGCGGTGTAGATATTTCCATGTTCATCCAGATGGCTGTGTAGATATATCCATGATCATACAGATAGCGGTGTACATATTTCCATTTTCATACAGGTAGTGGTGTAGATATTTCCATGTTCATACAGATAGCGGTGATGATATTTCCATGTTCATACAGGTAGCGGTGTAGATATTTCCATGTTTATACAGATAGCGGTGTAGATATTTCCATGTTTATACATATAGCGGTGTAGATATTTCCAAGTTATACAGATAGCGGTGTAGATATCTCCATCTTAATATAGATGGGGGTGTAAATATTTATATCTTCATACAGATGGCGGTGCAGATATTTCCATGTTCATACAGATCGTGGTGTAGATATTTGCATGTTTATAGAGATAGCGCTGTAGTTATTTCCATGGGTAAAGAGATAGCTTTGTAGATATTTCCATGTATATGCAGATCGCTGTGTAGATATTTCCATTTTCATGCAGATATCGGTGTAGATATTTCCATGTTCAAACAGATAGCGGTGTAGTTATTTCCACGTTCATACAGATAGCGGTGTAGATATTTCCATGTTCATACAGATAGCGGTGTAGATATTTCCATGTTCATCCAGATGGCTGTGTAGATATATCCATGATCATACAGATAGCGGTGTACATATTTCCATTTTCATACAGGTAGTGGTGTAGTTATTTCCATGTTCATACAGATAGCGGTGTAGCTATTTCCATGTTCATACAGATAGCGGTGTAGATATTTCCATGTTCATACAGATAGCGGTGTAGATATTTCCATGTTCATACAGATAGCGGTGCTGATATTTCCATGTTTATACAGGTAGCGGTGTAGATATTTCCATGTTTATACAGATAGCGGTGTAGATATTTCCATGTTTATACAGATAGCGGTGTAGATATTTAAATGTTTATACAGATAGCGGTGTAGATATCTCCATGTTAATAAAGATGGCGGTGTAGTTATTTATATGTTCATAAAGTTGGCGGTGCAGATATTTCCATGTTCATACAGATGGCGGTGTAGATATTTCCATGTTCATACAGATAGCGGTGTAGTTATTTCCATGTGTAAAGAGATAGCTGAGTAGATATTTCCATGTATATGCAGATAGCAGTATAGATATTTCCATTTTCATGCAGATAGCGGTGTAGATATTTCCATGTTCAAACAGATAGCAGTGTAGATATTTCCATGTTCTTACAGATAGCGGTGTAGATATTTCCATGTTCAGATAGCGGTGTAGATATTTCCATGTTTATACAGATAGCGGTGAAGATGTATGCATGTTTACACAGATAGCGGTGTAGATATTTCCATGTTCATCCAGATGGCTTTGTAGATATATCCATGTTCTTACAGATAACGGGGTAGATATTTCCATGTTCATACAGATAGCGGTGTAGATATTTCCATGTTCATCCAGATGGCTGTGTAGATATATCCATGTTCATACAGATAGCGGTCTAGATATTTCCATGTTCATACAGATAGCGGTGTAGATATTTCAATGTTCTTACAGATAGCGGTGTAGATATTTCCATTTTCATACAGATAGAAGTGTAGATATGTCCATGTTTATACAGATAGCGGTGAAGATGTATGCATGTTTACATAGATAGCGGTGTAGATATTTCCATGTTCAAACAGATAGCGGTGTAGATATTTCCATGTTCACACAGGTAGCGGTGTAGATATTTCCATGTTTATACAGATAGCGGTGTAGATATTTCCATGTTTATACAGATAGCAGTGTAGATATTTCCATGTTTATACAGATAGCGGTGTAGATATCTCCATCTTAATAAAGATGGCGGTGTAGATAGTTATATGTTTATACAATTGGCGGTGCAGATATTTCCATGTACATACAGATGGCGGCGTAGATATTTCCATGTTCATACAGATAGCGGTGTAGTTATTTCCATGTGTAAAGAGATAGCTGAGTAGTTATTTCCATGTATATGCAGATAGCAGGGTAGATATTTCCATTTTCATGCAGATAGCGGTGTAGATATTTCCATGTTCAAACAGATAGCAGTGTAGATATTTCCATGTTCATACACATAGCGGTGTAGTTATTTCCATGTTCATACAGATAGCAGTGTAGATATTTCCATGTTTATACAGATAGCGGTGAAGATGTATGCATGTTTACACAGATAGCGGTGTAGATATTTCCATGTTCATCCAGATGGCTGTGTAGATATATCCATGTTCATACAGATAACGGTGTAGATATTTCCATGTTCATACAGATAGCGGTGTAGATATTTCCATGTTCATCCAGATGGCTGTGTAGATATATCCATGTTCATACAGATAGCGGTGTAGATATTTCCATGTTCATACAGATAGCCGTGTACATATTTCCATGTTCATACAGATAGCGGTGTAGATATTTCCATTTGCATACAGATAGCAGTGTAGATATTTCCATGTTTATACAGATAGCGGTGAAGATGTATGCATGTTTACACAGATAGCGGTGTAGATATTTCCATGTTTAAACAGATAGCGGTGTAGATATTTCCATGTTCATACAGATAGCGGTGTAGATATTTCCATGTTTATACAGATTGCGGTGAAGATGTATTCATATTTACACAGATAGCGGTGAAGATATTTCCATGTTCATACAGATAGCGGTGTATATATTTCCATGTTCATCCAGATGGCTGTGTAGATATTTCCATGGTCATACAGATAGCGGTGTAGTTATTTCCATGTGTAAAGAGATAGCTGAGTAGATATTTCCATGAATATGCAGATAGCAGTATAGATATTTCCATTTTCATGCAGATAGCGGTGTAGATATTTCCTTGTTCAAACAGATATCAGTGTAGATATTTCCATGTTCATACAGATAGCGGTGTAGATATTTCCATGTTCAGATAGCGGTGTAGATATTTCCATGTTTATACAGATAGCGGTGAAGATGTATGCATGTTTACACAGATAGCGGTGTAGATATTTCCATGTTCATCCAGATGGCTGTGTAGATATATCCATGTTCTTACAGATAACGGGGTAGATATTTCCATGTTCATACAGATAGCGGTGTAGATATTTCCATGTTCATCCAGATGGCTGTGTAGATATATCCATGTTCATACAGATAGCGGTGTAGATATTTCCACGTTCATACAGATAGCGGTGTAGATATTTCCATGTTCTTACAGATAGCGGTGTAGATATTTCCATTTTCATACAGATAGCAGTGTAGATAAGTCCATGTTTATACAGATAGCGGTCAAGATGTATGCATGTTTACATAGATAGCGGTGTAGATATTTCCATGTTCAAACAGATAGCGGTGTAGATATTTCCATGTTCACACAGGTAGCGGTGTAGATATTTCCATGTTTATACAGATAGCGGTGTAGATATTTCCATGTTTATACAGATAGCAGTGTAGATATTTCCATGTTTATACAGATAGCGGTGTAGATATCTCCATCTTAATAAAGATGGCGGTGTAGATAGTTATATGTTTATACAATTGGCGGTGCAGATATTTCCATGTACATACAGATGGCGGTGTAGATATTTCCATGTTCATACAGATAGCGTTGTAGTTATTTCCATGTGTAAAGAGATAGCTGAGTAGTTATTTCCATGTATATGCAGATAGCAGTGTAGATATTTCCATTTTCATGCAGATAGCGGTGTAGATATTTCCATGTTCAAACAGATAGCAGTGTAGATATTTCCATGTTCATACACATAGCGGTGTAGTTGTTTCCATGTTCATACAGATAGCAGTGTAGATATTTCCATGTTTATACAGATAGCGGTGAAGATGTATGCATGTTTACACAGATAGCGGTGTAGATATTTCCATGTTCATCCAGATGGCTGTGTAGATATATCCATGTTCATACAGATAACGGTGTAGATATTTCCATGTTCATACAGATAGCGGTGTAGATATTTCCATGTTCATCCAGATGGCTGTGTAGATATATCCATGTTCATACAGATAGCGGTGTAGATATTTCCATGTTCATACAGATAGCCGTGTACATATTTCCATGTTCATACAGATAGCGGTGTAGATATTTCCATTTGCATACAGATAGCAGTGTAGATATTTCCATGTTTATACAGATAGCGGTGAAGATGTATGCATGTTTACACAGATAGCGGTGTAGATATTTCCATGTTTAAACAGATAGCGGTGTAGATATTTCCATGTTCATACAGATAGCGGTGTAGATATTTCCATGTTTATACAGATTGCGGTGAAGATGTATTCATATTTACACAGATAGCGGTGTAGATATTTCCATGTTCATACAGATAGCTGTGTATATATTTCCATGTTCATCCAGATGGCTGTGTAGATATTTCCATGTTCATACAGATAGCAGTGTAGCTATTTCCATGTTCATACAGATAGCGGTGTAGATATTTCCATGTTCATACAGATAGCGGTGTAGATATTTCCATGTTCATACAGATAGCGGTGCTGATATTTCCATGTTTATACTGGTAGCGGTGTAGATATTTCCATGTTTATACAGATATCGGTGTAGATATTTCCATGTTTATACATATAGCGGTGTAGATATTTCCAAGTTTATGCAGATAGCGGTGTAGATATCTCCATCTTAATATAGATGGGGGTGTAGATATTTATATCTTCATACAGATGGCGGTGCAGATATTTCCATGTTCATACAGATGGCGGTGTAGATATTTGCATCTTTATAGAGATAGCGCTGTAGTTATTTCCATGTGTAAAGACATAGCTTTGTAGATATTTCCATGTATATGCAGATCGCTGTGTATATATTTCCATTTTCATGCAGATATCGGTGTAGATATTTCCATGTTCTAACAGATAGTGGTGTAGTTATTTCCACGTTCATGCAGATAGCGGTGTAGATATTTCCATGTTCATACAGATAGCGGTGTAGATATTTCCATGATCATACAGATAGCGGTGTAGATATTGCCATGTTCATACAGATAGCGGTGCTGATATTTCCATGTTTATACAGGTAGCGGTGTAGATATTTCCATGTTTATACAGATAGCGGTGTAGATATTTCCATGTTTATACAGATAGCGGTGTAGATATTTCCATGTTTATACAGATAGCGGTGTAGATATCTCCATCTTAATAAAGATGGTGGTGTAGATAGTTATATGTTCATACAATTGGCGGTGCAGATATTTCCATGTACATACAGATGGCGGTGTAGATATTTCCATGTTCATACAGATAGCGGTGTAGTTTTTTCCATGTGTAAAGAGATAGCTGAGTAGTTATTTCCATGTATATGCAGATAGCAGTGTAGATATTTCCATTTTCATGCAGATAGCGGTGTAGATATTTCCATGTTCAAACAGATAGCAGTGTAGATATTTCCATGTTCATACAGATAGCGGTGTAGATATTTCCATGTTCATACAGATAGCAGTGTAAATATTTCCATGTTTATACAGATAGCGGTGAAGATGTATGCATGTTTACACAGATAGCGGTGTAGATATTTCCATGTTCATCCAGATGGCTGTGTAGATATATCCATGTTCATACAGATAACGGTGTAGATATTCCCATGTTCATACAGATAGCGGTGTAGATATTTCCATGTTCATCCAGATGGCTGTGTAGATATATCCATGTTCATACAGATAGCGGTGTAGATATTTCCATGTTCATACAGATAGCCGTGTACATATTTCCATGTTCATACAGATAGCGGTGTAGATATTTCCATTTGCATACAGATAGCAGTGTAGATATTTCCATGTTTATACAGATAGCGGTGAAGATGTATGCATGTTTACACAGATAGCGGTGTAGATATTTTCATGTTTAAACAGATAGCGGTGTAGATATTTCCATGTTCATACAGATAGCGGTGTAGATATTTCCATGTTTATACAGATTGCGGTGGAGATGTATGCATATTTACACAGATAGCGGTGTAGATATTTCCATGTTCATACAGATAGCGGTGTAGATATTTCCATGTTCATCCAGATGGCTGTGTAGATATATCCATGATCATACAGATAGCGGTGTACATATTTCCATGTTCATACAGGTAGTGGTGTAGATATTTCCATGTTCATACAGATAGCGGTGTAGCTATTTCCATGTTCATACAGATAGCGGTGTAGATATTTCCATGTTCATAGAGATAGCGGTGTAGATATTCCCATGTTCAAACAGATAGCGGTGCTGATATTTCCATGTTTATACAGGTAGCGGTGTAGATATTTCCATGTTTATACAGATGGCGGTGTAGATATTTCCATGTTTATACATATAGCGGTGTAGATATTTCCAAGTTATACAGATAGCGGTGTAGATATCTCCATCTTAATATAGATTGGGGTGTAGATATTTATATCTTCATACAGATGGCGGTGCAGATATTTCCATGTTCATACAGATGGCGGTGTAGATATTTGCATGTTTATAGAGATAGCACTGTAGTTATTTCCATGTGTAAAGAGATAGCTTTGTAGATATTTCCATGTATATGCACATCGCTGTGTAGATATTTCCATTTTCATGCAGATATCGGTGTAGATATTTCCATGTTCAAACAGATATCGGTGTAGTTATTTCCACGTACATACATATAGCGGTGTAGATATTTCCATGTTCATACAGATAGCGGTGTAGATATTTCCATGTTCATACAGATAGCGGTGCTGATATTTCCATGGTTATACAGGTAGCGGTGTAGATATTTCCATGTTTATACAGATAGCGGTGTAGATATTTCCATGTTTATACAGATAGCGGTGTAGATATTTAAATGTTTATACAGATAGCGGTGCAGATATTTCCATGTTTATACAGATAGCGGTGAAGATGTATGCATGTTTACACAGATAGCGGTGTAGATATTTCCATGTTCATCCAGATGGCTGTGTAGATATATCCATGTTCATACAGATAACGGTGTAGATATTTCCATGTTCATACAGATAGCGGTGTAGATATTTTCATGTTCATCCAGATGGCTGTGTAGATATATCCATGTTCATACAGATAGCGGTGTAGATATTTCCATGTTCATACAGATAGCCGTGTACATATTTCCATATTCATACAGATAGCGGTGTAGATATTTCCATTTGCATACAGATAGCAGTATAGATATTTCCATGTTTATACAGATAGCGGTGAAGATGTATGCATGTTTACACAGATAGCGGTGTAGATATTTCCATGTTTAAACTGATAGCGGTGTAGATATTTCCATGTTCATACAGATGGCGGTGTAGATATTTGCATGTTTATAGAGATAGCGCTGTAGATATTTCCATGTTTATACATATAGCGGTGTAGATATTTCCAAGTTATACAGATAGCGGTGTAGATATCTCCATCTTAATATAGATGGGGGTGTAAATATTTATATCTTCATACAGATGGCGGTGCAGATATTTCCATGTTCATACAGATGGCGGTTTAGATATTTGCATGTTTATAGAGATAGCGCTGTAGTTATTTCCATGTGTAAAGAGATAGCTTTGTAGATATTTCCATGTATATGCAGATCGCTGTGTAGATATTTCCATTTTCATGCAGATATCGGTGTAGATATTTCCATGTTCAAACAGATAGCGGTGTAGTTATTTCCACGTTCATACAGATAGCGGTGTAGATATTTCCACGTTCATACAGATAGCGGTGTAGATATTTCCATGTTCATACAGATAGCGGTGTAGATATTTCCATGTTCATACAGATAGCGGTGTAGATATTTCCATGTTCATACAGATAGCGGTGCTGATATTTCCATGTTTATACAGGTAGCGGTGTAGATATTTCCATGTTTATACAGATAGCGGTGTAGATATTTCCATGTTTATACCGATAGCGGTGTAGATATTTAAATGTTTATACAGATAGCGGTGTAGATATCTCCATGTTAATAAAGATGGCGGTGTAGTTATTTATATGTTCATAAAGTTGGCGGTGCAGATATTTCCATGTTCATACAGATGGCGGTGTAGATATTTCCATGTTCATACAGATAGCGGTGTAGTTATTTCCATGTGTAAAGAGATAGCTGAGTAGATATTTCCATGTATATGCAGATAGCAGTATAGATATTTCCATTTTCATGCAGATAGCGGTGTAGATATTTCCATGTTCAAACAGATAGCAGTGTAGATATTTCCATGTTCATACAGATAGCGGTGTAGATATTTCCATGTTCAGATAGCGGTGTAGATATTTCCATGTTTATACAGATAGCGGTGAAGATGTATGCATGTTTACACAGATAGCGGTGTAGATATTTCCATTTTCATCCAGATGGCTTTGTAGATATATCCATGTTCTTACAGATAACGGGGTAGATATTTCCATGTTCATACAGATAGCGGTGTAGATATTTCCATGTTCATCCAGATGGCTGTGTAGATATATCCATGTTCATACAGATAGCGGTGTAGATATTTCCATGTTCATACAGATAGCGGTGTAGATATTTCCATGTTCTTACAGATAGCGGTGTAGATATTTCCATTTTCATACAGATAGCAGTGTAGATATGTCCATGTTTATACAGATAGCGGTGAAGATGTATGCATGTTTACATAGATAGCGGTGTAGATATTTCCATGTTCAAACAGATAGCGGTGTAGATATTTCCATGTTCATACAGGTAGCGGTGTAGATATTTCCATGTTTATACAGATAGCGGTGTAGATATTTCCATGTTTATACAGATAGCAGTGTAGATATTTCCATGTTTATACAGATAGCGGTGTAGATATCTCCATCTTAATAAAGATGGCGGTGTAGATAGTTATATGTTTATACAATTGGCGGTGCAGATATTTCCATGTACATACAGATGGCGGTGTAGATATTTCCATGTTCATACAGATAGCGGTGTAGTTATTTCCATGTGTAAAGAGATAGCTGAGTAGTTATTTCCATGTATATGCAGATAGCAGTGTAGATATTTCCATTTTCATGCAGATAGCGGTGTAGATATTTCCATGTTCAAACAGATAGCAGTGTAGATATTTCCATGTTCATACACATAGCGGTGTAGATATTTCCATGTTCATACAGATAGCAGTGTAGATATTTCCATGTTTATACAGATAGCGGTGAAGATGTATGCATGTTTACACAGATAGCGGTGTAGATATTTCCATGTTCATCAAGATGGCTGTGTAGATATATCCATATTCATACAGATAACGGTGTGGATATTTCCATGTTCATACAGATAGCAGTGTAGATATTTCCATGTTCATCCAGATGGCTGTGTAGATATATCCATGTTCATACAGATAGCGGTGTAGATATTTCCATGTTCATACAGATAGCCGTGTACATATTTCCATGTTCATACAGATAGCGGTGTAGATATTTCCATTTGCATACAGATAGCAGTGTAGATATTTCCATGTTTATACAGATAGCGGTGAAGATGTATGCATGTTTACACAGATAGCGGTGTAGATATTTCCATGTTTAAACAGATAGCGGTGTAGATATTTCCATGTTCATACAGATAGCGGTGTAGATATTTCCATGTTTATACAGATTGCGGTGAAGATGTATTCATATTTACACAGATAGCGGTGTAGATATTTCCATGTTCATACAGATAGCGGTGTATATATTTCCATGTTCATCCAGATGGCTGTGTAGATATTTCCATGTTCATACAGATAGCGGTGTAGCTATTTCCATGTTCATACAGATAGCGGTGTAGATATTTCCATGTTCATAGAGATAGCGGTGTAGATATTTCCATGTTCATACAGATAGCGGTGCTGATATTTCCATGTTTATACTGGTAGCGGTGTAGATATTTCCATGTTTATACAGATATCGTTGTAGATATTTCCATGTTTATACATATAGCGGTGTAGATATTTCCAAGTTTATGCAGATAGAGGTGTAGATATCTCCATCTTAATATAGATGGGGGTGTAGATATTTATATCTTCATACAGATGGCGGTGCAGATATTTCCATGTTCATACAGATGGCGGTGTAGATATTTGCATCTTTATAGACATAGCGCTGTAGTTATTTCCATGTGTAAAGACATAGCTTTGTAGATATTTCCATGTATATGCAGATCGCTGTGTATATATTTCCATTTTCATGCAGATATCGGTGTAGATATTTCCATGTTCTAACAGATAGCGGTGTAGTTATTTCCACGTTCATGCAGATAGCGGTGTAGATATTTCCATGTTCATACAGATAGCGGTGTAGATATTTCCATGATCATACAGATAGCGGTGTAGATATTTCCATGTTCATACAGATAGCGGTGCTGATATTTCCATGTTTATACAGGTAGCGGTGTAGATATTTCCATGTTTATACAGATAGCGGTGTAGATATTTCCATGTTTATACAGACAGCGGTGTAGATATTTCCATGTTTATACAGATAGCGGTGTAGATATCTCCATCTTAATAAAGATGGTGGTGTAGATAGTTATATGTTCATACAATTGGCGGTGCAGATATTTCCATGTACATACAGATGGCGGTGTAGATATTTCCATGTTCATACAGATAGCGGTGTAGTTATTTCCATGTGTAAAGAGATAGCTGAGTAGTTATTTCCATGTATATGCAGATAGCAGTGTAGATATTTCCATTTTCATGCAGATAGCGGTGTAGATATTTCCACGTTCAAACAGATAGCAGTGTAGATATTTCCATGTTCATACAGATAGCGGTGTAGATATTTCCATGTTCATACAGATAGCAGTGTAGATATTTCCATGTTTATACAGATAGCGGTGAAGATGTATGCATGTTTACACAGATAGCGGTGTAGATATTTCCATGTTCTTCCAGATGGCTGTGTAGATATATCCATGTTCATACAGATAACGGTGTAGATATTCCCATGTTCATACAGATAGCGGTGTAGATATTTCCATGTTCATCCAGATGGCTGTGTAGATATATCCATGTTCATACAGATAGCGGTGTAGATATTTCCATGTTCATACAGATAGCCGTGTACATATTTCCATGTTCATACAGATAGCGGTGTAGATATTTCCATTTGCATACAGATAGCAGTGTAGATATTTCCATGTTTATACAGATAGCGGTGAAGATGTATGCATGTTTACACAGATAGCGGTGTAGATATTTCCATGTTTAAACAGATAGCGGTGTAGATATTTCCATGTTCATACAGATAGCGGTGTAGATATTTCCATGTTTATACAGATTGCGGTGAAGATGTATGCATATTTACACAGATAGCGGTGTAGATATTTCCATGTTCATACAGATAGCGGTGTAGATATTTCCATGTTCATCCAGATGGCTGTGTAGATATATCCATGATCATACAGATAGCGGTGTACATATTTCCATGTTCATACAGGTAGTGGTGTAGATATTTCCATGTTCATACAGATAGCGGTGTAGCTATTTCCATGTTCATACAGATAGCGGTGTAGATATTTCCATGTTCATAGAGATAGCGGTGTAGATATTCCCATGTTCAAACAGATAGCGGTGCTGATATTTCCATGTTTATACAGGTAGCGGTGTAGATATTTCCATGTTTATACAGATGGCGGTGTAGATATTTCCATGTTTATACATATAGCGGTGTAGATATTTCCAAGTTATACAGATAGCGGTGTAGATATCTCCATCTTAATATAGATTGGGGTGTAGATATTTATATCTTCATACAGATGGCGGTGCAGATATTTCCATGTTCATACAGATGGCGGTGTAGATATTTGCATGTTTATAGAGATAGCGCTGTAGTTATTTCCATGTGTAAAGAGATAGCTTTGTAGATATTTCCATGTATATGCAGATCGCTGTGTAGATATTTCCATTTTCATGCAGATATCGGTGTAGATATTTCCATGTTCAAACAGATAGCGGTGTAGTTATTTCCACGTTCATACATATAGCGGTGTAGATATTTCCATGTTCATACAGATAGCGGTGTAGATATTTCCATGTTCATACAGATAGCAGTGCTGATATTTCCATGGTTATACAGGTAGCGGTGTAGATATTTCCATGTTTATACAGATAGCGGTGTAGATATTTCCATGTTTATACAGATAGCGGTGTAGATATTTAAATGTTTATACAGATAGTGGTGTAGATATCTCCATGTTAATAAAGATGGCGGTGTAGTTATTTATATGTTCATAAAGTTGGCGGTGCAGATATTTCCATGTTCATCCAGATGGCTGTGTAGATATATCCATGTTCATACAGATAGCAATGTAGTTATTTCCATGTGTAAAGGGATAGCTGAGTAGATATTTCCATGTATATGCAGATAGCAGTATAGATATTTCCATTTTCATGCAGATAGTGGTGTAGATATTTCCATGTTCAAACAGATAGCAGTGTAGATATTTCCATGTTCATACAGATAGCGGTGTAGATATTTCCATGTTCAGATAGCGGTGTAGATATTTCCATGTTTATACAGATAGCGGTGAAGATGTATGCATGTTTACACAGATAGCGGTGTAGATATTTCCATGTTCATCCAGATGGCTGTGTAGATATATCCATGTTCTTACAGATAACGGTGTACATATTTCCATGTTCATACAGACAGCGGTGTAGATATTTCCATGTTCATCCAGATGGCTGTGTAGTTATATCCATGTTCATACAGATAGCGGTGTAGATATTTCCATGTTCATACAGATAGCCGTGTACATATTTCCATGTTCATACAGATAGCGGTGTAGATATTTCCGTTTTCATACAGATAGCAGTGTAGATATTTCCATGTTTATACAGATAGCGGTGAAGATGTATGCATGTTTACACAGATAGCGGTGTAGATATTTCCATGTTCAAACAGATAGCGGTGTAGATATTTCCATGTTCATACAGGTAGCGGTGTAGATATTTCCATGTTTATACAGATTGCGGTGAAGATGTATGCATATTTACACAGATAGCGGTGTAGATATTTCCATGTTCATACAGATAGCGGTGCTGATATTTCCATGTTTATACAGGTAGCGGTGTAGATATTTCTATGTTTATACAGATAGCGGTGTAGATATTTCCATGTTTATAAGGATAGCGGTGTAGATATTTAAATGTTTATACAGATAGCGGTGCAGATATTTCCATGTTTATACAGATAGCGGTGAAGATGTATGCATGTTTACACAGATAGCGGTGTAGATATTTCCATGTTCATCCAGATGGCTGTGTAGATATATCCATGTTCATACAGATAACGGTGTAGATATTTCCATGTTCATACAGATAGCGGTGTAGATATTTTCATGTTCATCCAGATGGCTGTGTAGATATATCCATGTTCATACAGATAGCGGTGTAGATATTTCCATGTTCATACAGATAGCCGTGTACATATTTCCATATTCATACAGATAGCGGTGTAGATATTTCCATTTGCATACAGATAGCAGTGTAGATATTTCCATGTTTATACAGATAGCGGTGAAGATGTATGCATGTTTACACAGATAGCGGTGTAGATATTTCCATGTTTAAACTGATAGCGGTGTAGATATTTCCATGTTCATACAGATAGCGGTGTAGATATTTCCATGTTTATACAGATTGCGGTGAAGATGTATGCATATTTACACAGATAGCGGTGTAGATATTTCCATGTTCATACAGATAGCGGTGTATATATTTCCATGTTCATGCAGATGGCTGTGTAGATATTTCCATGTTCATACAGATAGCGGTGTAGCTATTTCCATGTTCATACAGATAGCGGTGTAGATATTTCCATGTTCATAGAGATAGCGGTGTAGATATTTCCATGTTCATACAGATAGCGGTGCTGATATTTCCATGTTTATACTGGTAGCGGTGTAGATATTTCCATGTTCATACAGATAGTGGTGTAGATATTTCCATGTATATGCAGATCGCTGTGTAGATATTTCCATTTTCATGCAGATATCGGTGTAGATATTTCCATGTTCATACAGATAGCGGTGTAGATATTTCCACGTTCATACAGATAGCGGTGTAGATATTTCCATGTTCATACAGATAGCGGTGTAGATATTTCCATGTTCATACAGATAGCGGTGTAGATATTTCCATGTTCATACAGATAGCGGTGCTGATATTTCCATGTTTATACAGGTAGCGGTGTAGATATTTCCATGTTTATACAGATAGCGGTGTAGATATTTCCATGTTTATACAGATAGCGGTGTAGATATTTAAATGTTTATTCAGATAGCGGTGTAGATATCTCCATGTTAATAAAGATGGCGGTGTAGTTATTTATATGTTCATAAAGTTGGCGGTGCAGATATTTCCATGTTCATACAGATGGCGGTGTAGATATTTCCATGTTCATACAGATAGCGGTGTAGTTATTTCCATGTGTAAAGAAATAGCTGAGTAGATATTTCCATGTATATGCAGATAGCAGTATAGATATTTCCATTTTCATGCAGATAGCGGTGTAGATATTTCCATGTTCAAACAGATAGCAGTGTAGATATTTCCATGTTCATACAGATAGCGGTGTAGATATTTCCATGTTCAGATAGCGGTGTAGATATTTCCATGTTTATACAGATAGCGGTGAAGTTGTATGCATGTTTACACAGATAGCGGTGTAGATATTTCCATGTTCATCCAGATGGCTTTGTAGATATATCCATGTTCTTACAGATAACGGGGTAGATATTTCCATGTTCATACAGATAGCGGTGTAGATATTTCCATGTTCATCCAGATGGCTGTGTAGATATATCCATGTTCATACAGATAGCGGTGTAGATATTTCCATGTTCATACAGATAGCGGTGTAGATATTTCCATGTTCTTACAGATAGCGGTGTAGATATTTCCATTTTCATACAGATAGCAGTGTAGATATGTCCATGTTTATACAGATAGCGGTGAAGATGTATGCATGTTTACATAGATAGCGGTGTAGATATTTCCATGTTCAAACAGATAGCGGTGTAGATATTTCCATGTTCATACAGGTAGCGGTGTAGATATTTCCATGTTTATACAGATAGCGGTGTAGATATTTCCATGTTTATACAGATAGCGGTGTAGATATTTCCATGTTTATACAGATAGCGGTGTAGATATCTCCATCTTAATAAAGATGGCGGTGTAGATAGTTATATGTTTATACAATTGGCGGTGCAGATATTTCCATGTACATACAGATGGCGGTGTAGATATTTCCATGTTCATACAGATAGCGGTGTAGTTATTTCCATGTGTAAAGAGATAGCTGAGTAGTTATTTCCATGTATATGCAGATAGCAGTGTAGATATTTCCATTTTCATGCAGATAGCGGTGTAGATATTTCCATGTTCAAACAGATAGCAGTGTAGATATTTCCATGTTCATACACATAGCGGTGTAGATATTTCCATGTTCATACAGATAGCAGTGTAGATATTTCCATGTTTATACAGATTGCGGTGAAGATGTATGCATGTTTACACAGATAGCGGTGTAGATATTTCCATGTTCATCAAGATGGCTGTGTAGATATATCCATATTCATACAGATAACGGTGTGGATATTTCCATGTTCATACAGATAGCGGTGTAGATATTTCCATGTTCATCCAGATGGCTGTGTAGATATATCCATGTTCATACAGATAGCGGTGTAGATATTTCCATGTTCATACAGATAGCCGTGTACATATTTCCATGTTCATACAGATAGCGGTGTAGATATTTCCATTTGCATACAGATAGCAGTGTAGATATTTCCATGTTTATACAGATAGCGGTGAAGATGTATGCATGTTTACACAGATAGCGGTGTAGATATTTCCATGTTTAAACAGATAGCGGTGTAGATATTTCCATGTTCATACAGATAGCGGTGTAGATATTTCCATGTTTATACAGATTGCGGTGAAGATGTATTCATATTTACACAGATAGCGGTGTAGATATTTCCATGTTCATACAGATAGCGGTGTATATATTTCCATGTTCATCCAGATGGCTGTGTAGATATTTCCATGTTCATACAGATAGCGGTGTAGCTATTTCCATGTTCATACAGATAGCGGTGTAGATATTTCCATGTTCATAGAGATAGCGGTGTAGATATTTCCATGTTCATACAGATAGCGGTGCTGATATTTCCATGTTTATACTGGTAGCGGTGTAGATATTTCCATGTTTATACAGATATCGTTGTAGATATTTCCATGTTTATACATATAGCGGTGTAGATATTTCCAAGTTTATGCAGATAGAGGTGTAGATATCTCCATCTTAATATAGATGGGGGTGTAGATATTTATATCTTCATACAGATGGCGGTGCAGATATTTCCATGTTCATACAGATGGCGGTGTAGATATTTGCATCTTTATAGACATAGCGCTGTAGTTATTTCCATGTGTAAAGACATAGCTTTGTAGATATTTCCATGTATATGCAGATCGCTGTGTATATATTTCCATTTTCATGCAGATATCGGTGTAGATATTTCCATGTTCTAACAGATAGCGGTGTAGTTATTTCCACGTTCATGCAGATAGCGGTGTAGATATTTCCATGTTCATACAGATAGCGGTGTAGATATTTCCATGATCATACAGATAGCGGTGTAGATATTTCCATGTTCATACAGATAGCGGTGCTGATATTTCCATGTTTATACAGGTAGCGGTGTAGATATTTCCATGTTTATACAGATAGCGGTGTAGATATTTCCATGTTTATACAGACAGCGGTGTAGATATTTCCATGTTTATACAGATAGCGGTGTAGATATCTCCATCTTAATAAAGATGGTGGTGTAGATAGTTATATGTTCATACAATTGGCGGTGCAGATATTTCCATGTACATACAGATGGCGGTGTAGATATTTCCATGTTCATACAGATAGCGGTGTAGTTATTTCCATGTGTAAAGAGATAGCTGAGTAGTTATTTCCATGTATATGCAGATAGCAGTGTAGATATTTCCATTTTCATGCAGATAGCGGTGTAGATATTTCCACGTTCAAACAGATAGCAGTGTAGATATTTCCATGTTCATACAGATAGCGGTGTAGATATTTCCATGTTCATACAGATAGCAGTGTAGATATTTCCATGTTTATACAGATAGCGGTGAAGATGTATGCATGTTTACACAGATAGCGGTGTAGATATTTCCATGTTCTTCCAGATGGCTGTGTAGATATATCCATGTTCATACAGATAACGGTGTAGATATTCCCATGTTCATACAGATAGCGGTGTAGATATTTCCATGTTCATCCAGATGGCTGTGTAGATATATCCATGTTCATACAGATAGCGGTGTAGATATTTCCATGTTCATACAGATAGCCGTGTACATATTTCCATGTTCATACAGATAGCGGTGTAGATATTTCCATTTGCATACAGATAGCAGTGTAGATATTTCCATGTTTATACAGATAGCGGTGAAGATGTATGCATGTTTACACAGATAGCGGTGTAGATATTTCCATGTTTAAACAGATAGCGGTGTAGATATTTCCATGTTCATACAGATAGCGGTGTAGATATTTCCATGTTTATACAGATTGCGGTGAAGATGTATGCATATTTACACAGATAGCGGTGTAGATATTTCCATGTTCATACAGATAGCGGTGTAGATATTTCCATGTTCATCCAGATGGCTGTGTAGATATATCCATGATCATACAGATAGCGGTGTACATATTTCCATGTTCATACAGGTAGTGGTGTAGATATTTCCATGTTCATACAGATAGCGGTGTAGCTATTTCCATGTTCATACAGATAGCGGTGTAGATATTTCCATGTTCATAGAGATAGCGGTGTAGATATTCCCATGTTCAAACAGATAGCGGTGCTGATATTTCCATGTTTATACAGGTAGCGGTGTAGATATTTCCATGTTTATACAGATGGCGGTGTAGATATTTCCATGTTTATACATATAGCGGTGTAGATATTTCCAAGTTATACAGATAGCGGTGTAGATATCTCCATCTTAATATAGATTGGGGTGTAGATATTTATATCTTCATACAGATGGCGGTGCAGATATTTCCATGTTCATACAGATGGCGGTGTAGATATTTGCATGTTTATAGAGATAGCGCTGTAGTTATTTCCATGTGTAAAGAGATAGCTTTGTAGATATTTCCATGTATATGCAGATCGCTGTGTAGATATTTCCATTTTCATGCAGATATCGGTGTAGATATTTCCATGTTCAAACAGATAGCGGTGTAGTTATTTCCACGTTCATACATATAGCGGTGTAGATATTTCCATGTTCATACAGATAGCGGTGTAGATATTTCCATGTTCATACAGATAGCAGTGCTGATATTTCCATGGTTATACAGGTAGCGGTGTAGATATTTCCATGTTTATACAGATAGCGGTGTAGATATTTCCATGTTTATACAGATAGCGGTGTAGATATTTAAATGTTTATACAGATAGTGGTGTAGATATCTCCATGTTAATAAAGATGGCGGTGTAGTTATTTATATGTTCATAAAGTTGGCGGTGCAGATATTTCCATGTTCATCCAGATGGCTGTGTAGATATATCCATGTTCATACAGATAGCAATGTAGTTATTTCCATGTGTAAAGGGATAGCTGAGTAGATATTTCCATGTATATGCAGATAGCAGTATAGATATTTCCATTTTCATGCAGATAGTGGTGTAGATATTTCCATGTTCAAACAGATAGCAGTGTAGATATTTCCATGTTCATACAGATAGCGGTGTAGATATTTCCATGTTCAGATAGCGGTGTAGATATTTCCATGTTTATACAGATAGCGGTGAAGATGTATGCATGTTTACACAGATAGCGGTGTAGATATTTCCATGTTCATCCAGATGGCTGTGTAGATATATCCATGTTCTTACAGATAACGGTGTACATATTTCCATGTTCATACAGATAGCGGTGTAGATATTTCCATGTTCATCCAGATGGCTGTGTAGTTATATCCATGTTCATACAGATAGCGGTGTAGATATTTCCATGTTCATACAGATAGCCGTGTACATATTTCCATGTTCATACAGATAGCGGTGTAGATATTTCCGTTTTCATACAGATAGCAGTGTAGATATTTCCATGTTTATACAGATAGCGGTGAAGATGTATGCATGTTTACACAGATAGCGGTGTAGATATTTCCATGTTCAAACAGATAGCGGTGTAGATATTTCCATGTTCATACAGGTAGCGGTGTAGATATTTCCATGTTTATACAGATTGCGGTGAAGATGTATGCATATTTACACAGATAGCGGTGTAGATATTTCCATGTTCATACAGATAAGCGGTGCTGATATTTCCATGTTTATACAGGTAGCGGTGTAGATATTTCTATGTTTATACAGATAGCGGTGTAGATATTTCCATGTTTATAAGGATAGCGGTGTAGATATTTAAATGTTTATACAGATAGCGGTGCAGATATTTCCATGTTTATACAGATAGCGGTGAAGATGTATGCATGTTTACACAGATAGCGGTGTAGATATTTCCATGTTCATCCAGATGGCTGTGTAGATATATCCATGTTCATACAGATAACGGTGTAGATATTTCCATGTTCATACAGATAGCGGTGTAGATATTTTCATGTTCATCCAGATGGCTGTGTAGATATATCCATGTTCATACAGATAGCGGTGTAGATATTTCCATGTTCATACAGATAGCCGTGTACATATTTCCATATTCATACAGATAGCGGTGTAGATATTTCCATTTGCATACAGATAGCAGTGTAGATATTTCCATGTTTATACAGATAGCGGTGAAGATGTATGCATGTTTACACAGATAGCGGTGTAGATATTTCCATGTTTAAACTGATAGCGGTGTAGATATTTCCATGTTCATACAGATAGCGGTGTAGATATTTCCATGTTTATACAGATTGCGGTGAAGATGTATGCATATTTACACAGATAGCGGTGTAGATATTTCCATGTTCATACAGATAGCGGTGTATATATTTCCATGTTCATGCAGATGGCTGTGTAGATATTTCCATGTTCATACAGATAGCGGTGTAGCTATTTCCATGTTCATACAGATAGCGGTGTAGATATTTCCATGTTCATAGAGATAGCGGTGTAGATATTTCCATGTTCATACAGATAGCGGTGCTGATATTTCCATGTTTATACTGGTAGCGGTGTAGATATTTCCATGTTCATACAGATAGTGGTGTAGATATTTCCATGTATATGCAGATCGCTGTGTAGATATTTCCATTTTCATGCAGATATCGGTGTAGATATTTCCATGTTCATACAGATAGCGGTGTAGATATTTCCACGTTCATACAGATAGCGGTGTAGATATTTCCATGTTCATACAGATAGCGGTGTAGATATTTCCATGTTCATACAGATAGCGGTGTAGATATTTCCATGTTCATACAGATAGCGGTGCTGATATTTCCATGTTTATACAGGTAGCGGTGTAGATATTTCCATGTTTATACAGATAGCGGTGTAGATATTTCCATGTTTATACAGATAGCGGTGTAGATATTTAAATGTTTATTCAGATAGCGGTGTAGATATCTCCATGTTAATAAAGATGGCGGTGTAGTTATTTATATGTTCATAAAGTTGGCGGTGCAGATATTTCCATGTTCATACAGATGGCGGTGTAGATATTTCCATGTTCATACAGATAGCGGTGTAGTTATTTCCATGTGTAAAGAAATAGCTGAGTAGATATTTCCATGTATATGCAGATAGCAGTATAGATATTTCCATTTTCATGCAGATAGCGGTGTAGATATTTCCATGTTCAAACAGATAGCAGTGTAGATATTTCCATGTTCATACAGATAGCGGTGTAGATATTTCCATGTTCAGATAGCGGTGTAGATATTTCCATGTTTATACAGATAGTGGTGAAGTTGTATGCATGTTTACACAGATAGCGGTGTAGATATTTCCATGTTCATCCAGATGGCTTTGTAGATATATCCATGTTCTTACAGATAACGGGGTAGATATTTCCATGTTCATACAGATAGCGGTGTAGATATTTCCATGTTCATCCAGATGGCTGTGTAGATATATCCATGTTCATACAGATAGCGGTGTAGATATTTCCATGTTCATACAGATAGCGGTGTAGATATTTCCATGTTCTTACAGATAGCGGTGTAGATATTTCCATTTTCATACAGATAGCAGTGTAGATATGTCCATGTTTATACAGATAGCGGTGAAGATGTATGCATGTTTACATAGATAGCGGTGTAGATATTTCCATGTTCAAACAGATAGCGGTGTAGATATTTCCATGTTCATACAGGTAGCGGTGTAGATATTTCCATGTTTATACAGATAGCGGTGTAGATATTTCCATGTTTATACAGATAGCGGTGTAGATATTTCCATGTTTATACAGATAGCGGTGTAGATATCTCCATCTTAATAAAGATGGCGGTGTAGATAGTTATATGTTTATACAATTGGCGGTGCAGATATTTCCATGTACATACAGATGGCGGTGTAGATATTTCCATGTTCATACAGATAGCGGTGTAGTTATTTCCATGTGTAAAGAGATAGCTGAGTAGTTATTTCCATGTATATGCAGATAGCAGTGTAGATATTTCCATTTTCATGCAGATAGCGGTGTAGATATTTCCATGTTCAAACAGATAGCAGTGTAGATATTTCCATGTTCATACACATAGCGGTGTAGATATTTCCATGTTCATACAGATAGCAGTGTAGATATTTCCATGTTTATACAGATTGCGGTGAAGATGTATGCATGTTTACACAGATAGCGGTGTAGATATTTCCATGTTCATCCAGATGGCTGTGTAGATATATCCATGTTCATACAGATAACGGTGTAGATATTTCCATGTTCATACAGATAGCGGTGTAGATATTTCCATGTTCATCCAGATGGCTGTGTAGATATATCCATGTTCATACAGATAGCGGTGTAGATATTTCCATGTTCATACAGATAGCCGTGTACATATTTCCATGTTCATACAGATAGCGGTGTAGATATTTCCATTTGCATACAGATAGCAGTGTAGATATTTCCATGTTTATACAGATAGCGGTGAAGATGTATGCATGTTTACACAGATAGCGGTGTAGATATTTCCATGTTTAAACAGATAGCGGTGTAGATATTTCCATGTTCATACAGATAGCGGTGTAGATATTTCCATGTTTATACAGATTGCGGTGAAGATGTATTCATATTTACACAGATAGCGGTGTAGATATTTCCATGTTCATACAGATAGCGGTGTATATATTTCCATGTTCATCCAGATGGCTGTGTAGATATTTCCATGTTCATACAGATAGCGGTGTAGCTATTTCCATGTTCATACAGATAGCGGTGTAGATATTTCCATGTTCATAGAGATAGCGGTGTAGATATTTCCATGTTCATACAGATAGCGGTGCTGATATTTCCATGTTTATACTGGTAGCGGTGTAGATATTTCCATGTTTATACAGATATCGGTGTAGATATTTCCATGTTTATACATATAGCGGTGTAGATATTTCCAAGTTTTTGCAGATAGCGGTGTAGATATCTCCATCTTAATATAGATGGGGGTGTAGATATTTATATCTTCATACAGATGGCGGTGCAGATATTTCCATGTTCATACAGATGGCGGTGTAGATATTTGCATCTTTATAGAGATAGCGCTGTAGTTATTTCCATGTGTAAAGAGATAGCTTTGTAGATATTTCCATGTATATGCAGATCGCTGTGTATATATTTCCATTTTCATGCAGATATCGGTGTAGATATTTCCATGTTCTAACAGATAGCGGTGTAGTTATTTCCACGTTCATGCAGATAGCGGTGTAGATATTTCCATGTTCATACAGATAGCGCTGTAGATATTTCCATGATCATACAGATAGCGGTGTAGATATTTCCATGTTCATACAGATAGCGGTGCTGATATTTCCATGTTTATACAGGTAGCGGTGTAGATATTTCCATGTTTATACAGATAGCGGTGTAGATATTTCCATGTTTATACAGATAGCGGTGTAGATATTTCCATGTTTATACAGATAGCGGTGTAGATATCTCCATCTTAATAAAGATGGTGGTGTAGATAGTTATATGTTCATACAATTGGCGGTGCAGATATTTCCATGTACATACAGATGGCGGTGTAGATATTTCCATGTTCATACAGATAGCGGTGTAGTTATTTCCATGTGTAAAGAGATAGCTGAGTAGTTATTTCCATGTATATGCAGATAGCAGTGTAGATATTTCCATTTTCATGCAGATAGCGGTGTAGATATTTCCATGTTCAAACAGATAGCAGTGTAGATATTTCCATGTTCATACAGATAGCGGTGTAGATATTTCCATGTTCATACAGATAGCAGTGTAGATATTTCCATGTTTATACAGATAGCGGTGAAGATGTATGCATGTTTACACAGATAGCGGTGTAGATATTTCCATGTTCATCCAGATGGCTGTGTAGATATATCCATGTTCATACAGATAACGGTGTAGATATTCCCATGTTCATACAGATAGCGGTGTAGATATTTCCATGTTCATCCAGATGGCTGTGTAGATATATCCATGTTCATACAGATAGCGGTGTAGATATTTCCATGTTCATACAGATAGCCGTGTACATATTTCCATGTTCATACAGATAGCGGTGTAGATATTTCCATTTGCATACAGATAGCAGTGTAGATATTTCCATGTTTATACAGATAGCGGTGAAGATGTATGCATGTTTACACAGATAGCGGTGTAGATATTTCCATGTTTAAACAGATAGCGGTGTAGATATTTCCATGTTCATACAGATAGCGGTGTAGATATTTCCATGTTTATACAGATTGCGGTGAAGATGTATGCATATTTACACAGATAGCGGTGTAGATATTTCCATGTTCATACAGATAGCGGTGTAGATATTTCCATGTTCATCCAGATGGCTGTGTAGATATATCCATGATCATACAGATAGCGGTGTACATATTTCCATGTTCATACAGGTAGTGGTGTAGATATTTCCATGGTCATACAGATAGCGGTGTAGCTATTTCCATGTTCATACAGATAGCGGTGTAGATATTTCCATGTTCATAGAGATAGCGGTGTAGATATTCCCATGTTCAAACAGATAGCGGTGCTGATATTTCCATGTTTATACAGGTAGCGGTGTAGATATTTCCATGTTTATACAGATGGCGGTGTAGATATTTCCATGTTTATACATATAGCGGTGTAGATATTTCCAAGTTATACAGATAGCGGTGAAGATATCTCCATCTTAATATAGATTGGGGTGTAGATATTTATATCTTCATACAGATGGCGGTGCAGATATTTCCATGTTCATACAGATGGCGGTGTAGATATTTGCATGTTTATAGAGATAGCGCTGTAGTTATTTCCATGTGTAAAGAGATAGCTTTGTAGATATTTCCATGTATATGCAGATCGCTGTGTAGATATTTCCATTTTCATGCAGATATCGGTGTAGATATTTCCATGTTCAAACAGATAGCGGTGTAGTTATTTCCACGTTCATACAGATAGCGGTGTAGATATTTCCATGTTCATACAGATAGCGGTGTAGATATTTCCATGTTCATACAGATAGCGGTGCTGATATTTCCATGGTTATACAGGTAGCGGTGTAGATACTTCCATGTTTATACAGATAGCGGTGTAGATATTTCCATGTTTATACAGATAGCGGTGTAGATATTTAAATGTTTATACAGATAGCGGAGTAGATATCTCCATGTTAATAAAGATGGCGGTGTAGTTATTTATATGTTCATAAAGTTGGCGGTGCAGATATTTCCATGTTCATCCAGATGGCTGTGTAGATATATCCATGTTCATACAGATAGCAATGTAGTTATTTCCATGTGTAAAGGGATAGCTGAGTAGATATTTCCATGTATATGCAGATAGCAGTATAGATATTTCCATTTTCATGCAGATAGTGGTGTAGATATTTCCATGTTCAAACAGATAGCAGTGTAGATATTTCCATGTTCATACAGATAGCGGTGTAGATATTTCCATGTTCAGATAGCGGTGTAGATATTTCCATGTTTATACAGATAGCGGTGAAGATGTATGCATGTTTACACAGATAGCGGTGTAGATATTTCCATGTTCATCCAGATGGCTGTGTAGATATATCCATGTTCTTACAGATAACGGTGTACATATTTCCATGTTCATACAGATAGCGGTGTAGATATTTCCATGTTCATCCAGATGGCTGTGTAGATATATCCATGTTCATACAGATAGCGGTGTAGATATTTCCATGTTCATAAAGATAGCCGTGTACATATTTCCATGTTCATACAGATAGCGGTGTAGATATTTCCGTTTTCATACAGATAGCAGTGTAGATATTTCCATGTTTATACAGATAGCGGTGAAGATGTATGCATGTTTACACAGATAGCGGTGTAGATATTTCCATGTTCAAACAGATAGCGGTGTAGATATTTCCATGTTCATACAGGTAGCGGTGTAGATATTTCCATGTTTATACAGATTGCGGTGAAGATGTATGCATATTTACACAGATAGCGGTGTAGATATTTCCATGTTCATACAGATAGCGGTGCTGATATTTCCATGTTTATACAGGTAGCGGTGTAGATATTTCTATGTTTATACAGATAGCGGTGTAGATATTTCCATGTTTATAAAGATAGCGGTGTAGATATTTAAATGTTTATACAGATAGCGGTGCAGATATTTCCATGTTTATACAGATAGCGGTGAAGATGTATGCATGTTTACACAGATAGCGGTGTAGATATTTCCATGTTCATACAGATAGCGGTGCTGATATTTCCATGTTTATACTGGTAGCGGTGTAGATATTTCCATGTTCATACAGATAGTGGTGTAGATATTTCCATGTATTTGCAGATCGCTGTGTAGATATTTCCATTTTCATGCAGATATCGGTGTAGATATTTCCATGTTCAAACAGATAGCGGTGTAGTTATTTCCACGTTCATACAGATAGCGGTGTAGATATTTCCATGTTCATACAGATAGCGGTGTAGATATTTCCATTTTCATACAGATTGCGGTGTAGATATTTCCATGTTCATACAGATAGCGGTGCTGATATTTCCATGTTTATACAGGTAGCGGTGTAGATATTTCCATGTTTATACAGATAGCGGTGTAGATATTTCCATGTTTATACAGATAGCGGTGTAGATATTTAAATATTTATACAGATAGCGGTGTAGATATCTCCATGTTAATAAAGATGGCGGTGTAGTTATTTATATGTTCATAAAGTTGGCGGTGCAGATATTTCCATGTTCATACAGATGGCGGTGTAGATATTTCCATGTTCATACAGACAGCGGTGTAGTTATTTCCATGTGTAAAGAGATAGCTGAGTAGATATTTCCATGTATATGCAGATAGCAGTATAGATATTTCCATTTTCATGCAGATAGCGGTGTAGATATTTCCATGTTCAAACAGATAGCAGTGTAGATATTTCCATGTTCATACAGATAGCGGTGTAGATATTTCCATGTTCAGATAGCGGTGTAGATATTTCCATGTTTATACAGATAGCGGTGAAGATGTATGCATGTTTACTCAGATAGCGGTGTAGATATTTCCATGTTCATCCAGATGGCTGTGTAGATATATCCATGTTCTTACAGATAACGGTGTAGATATATCCATGTTCATACAGATAGCGGTGTAGATACTTCCATGTTCATCCAGATGGCTGTGTAGATATATCCATGTTCATACTGATAGCGGTGTAGTTATTTCCATGTGTAAAGGGATAGCTGAGTAGATATTTCCATGAATATGCAGATAGCAGTATAGATATTTCCATTTTCATGCAGATAGCGGTGTAGATATTTCCATGTTCAAACAGATAGCAGTGTAGATATTTCCATGTTCATACAGATAGCTGTGTAGGTATTTCCATGTTCAGATAGCGGTGTAGATATTTCCATGTTTATACATATAGCTCTGAAGATGTATGCATGTTTGCACAGATAGCGGTGTAGATATTTCCATGTTCATCCAGATGGCTGTGTAGATATATCCATGTTCTTACAGATAACGGTGTAGATATTTCCATGTTCATACAGATAGCGGTGTAGATATTTCCATGTTCATCCAGATGGCTGTGTAGATATATCCATGTTCATACAGAAAGCGGTGTAGATATTTCCATTTTCACACAGATAGCAGTGTAGATATTTCCATGTTTATACAGATAGCGGTGAAGTTGTATGCATGTTTACACAGATAGCGGTGTAGATATTTCCATGTTCAAACATATAGCGGTGTAGATATTTCCATGTTCATACAGGTAGCGGTGTAGATATTTCCATGTTTATACAGATTGCGGTGAAGATGTATGCATATTTACACAGATAGCGGTGTAGATATTTCCATGTTCATACAGATAGCGGTGTAGATATTTCCATGTTCATACAGATAGCGGTGTAGATATTTCCATGTTCATTCAGATAGCGGTGCTGATATTTCCATGTTTATACAGGTAGCGGTGTAGATATTTCCATGTTTATACAGATAGCGTTGTAGATATTTCCATGTTTATACAGATAGCGGTGCAGATATTTCCATGTTTATACAGATAGCGGTGTAGATATCTCCATCTTAATAAAGATGGCGGTGTAGATAGTTATATGTTCATACAGTTGGCGGTGCAGATATTTCCATGTTCATACAGATGGCGGTGTAGATATTTCCATGTTCATACAGATAGCGGTGTAGTTATTTCCATGTGTAAAGAGATAGCTGAGTAGTTATTTCCATGTATATGCAGATAGCAGTGTAGATATTTCCATTTTCATGCAGATTGCGGTGTAGATATTTCCATGTTCAAACAGATAGCAGTGAAGATATTTCCATGTTCATACAGATAGCGGTGTAGATATTTCCATGTTCATACAGGTAGTGGTGTAGATATTTCCATGTTTATACAGATAGCGGTGAAGATGTATGCATGTTTACACAGATAGCGGTGTAGATATTTCCATGTTCATCCAGATGGCTGTGTAGATATATCCATGTTCATAGAGATAACGGTGTAGATATTTCCATGTTCATACAGATAGCGGTGTAGATATTTCCATGTTCATCCAGATGGCTGTGTAGATATATCCATGTTCATACAGATAGCGGTGTAGATATTTCCATGTTCATACAGATAGCCGTGTACATATTTCCATGTTCATACAGATAGCGGTGTAGATATTTCCATTTGCATACAGATAGCACTGTAGATATATCCATGTTCAAACTGATGGCGGTTAAGTTATTTCCATGTTCATACAGATAGCGGTGTAGATATTTCCATGTTCATACAGATAGCGGTGAAGATATTTCCATGTTCATACTGATAGCGGTGCTGATATTTCCATGTTTATACAGGTAGCGGTGTAGATATTTCCATGTTTATACAGATAGCGGTGTAGATATTTCCATGTTTATACAGATAGCGGTGTAGATATTTCCATGTTTATACAGATAGCGGTGTAGATATCTCCATCTTAATACAGATGGCGGTGTAGATATTTATATGTTCATACAGTTGGCGGTGCAGATATTTCCAAGTTCTTACAGATGGCGGTGTAGATATTTCCATGTTTATACAGATAGCGGTGTAGTTATTTCCATGTGTAAAGAGATAGCGGTGTAGATATTTCCATGAATATGCAGATAGCAGTGTAGATATTTCCATTTTCATGCAGATAGCGGTGTAGATATTTCCATGTTCAAACAGATAGCGGTGTAGATATTTCCGTGTTCATACAGATAGCGGTGTAGATATTTCCATGTTCATACAGATATCAGTGTAGATATTTCCATGTTTATACAGATTGCGGTGAAGATGTATGCATGTTTACACAGATAGCGGTGTAGATATTTCCATGTTCAAACAGCGGTGTAGATATTTCCATGTTCATACAGATAGCGGTGTAGATATTTCCATGTTTATACAGATTGCGGTGAAGATGTGTGCATATTTACACAGATAGCGGTGTAGATATTTCCATGTTCATACAGATAGCGGTGTAGATATTTCCATGTTCATCCAGATGGCTGTGTAGATATATCCATGTTCATACAGTTGGCGGTGAAGATATTTCCATGTTCATACAGATAGCGGTGTAGTTATTTCCATGTGTAAAGAGATAGCTGTGAAGATATTCCCATGTATATGCAGATTGCTGTGTAGATATTTCCATTTTCATGCAGATAGCGGTTTAGTTATTTCCATGTTTAAACAGATAGCGGTGTAGATATTTCCATGTTCGTAGAGATAGCGGTGTAGATATTTCCATGTTCATACAGATAGCGGTGCTGATATTTCCATGTTTATACAGGTAGCGGTGTAGATATTTCCAAGTTTATACAGAGAGCGGTGAAGATATCTCCATCTTAAGGCAGATGGCGGTGTAGATATTTATATGTTCATACAGATGGCGGTGCAGATATTTCCATGTTCATACAGATGGCGCTGTAGATATTTCCATGTTTATAGAGATAGTGGTGCAGTTATTTCCATGCGTATAGAGATAGCTTTGTAGATATTTCCATGTATATGCAGATAGCTGTGTAGATATTTCTATTTTTATGCAGATAGGGGTTTAGATATTTCCATGTTCAAACAGATAGCGGTGTAGATATTTCCATGTTCATACAGATCGCGGTGTAGATATTTCCATGTTCATCCAGATGGCTGTGTAGACATATCCATGTTCATACAGATGGCGGTGAAGATATTTCCATGTTCATACAGACGGCGGTATAGATATTTCCATGTTCATACAGGTAGCGGTGTAGATATTTCCATGTTCATACAGATGGCTGTGTAGATATATCCATGTTCATACAGATGACGATGAAGATACTTCCATGTTCATACAGATAGCGGTGTAGATATTTCCATGTTTATACAGATAGCGGTGTAGAAATTTCCATGTTTATACAGATAGCGGTGTAGATATTTCCATGTTTATACAGATAGCGGTGTAGATATCTCCTTCTTAATACAGATGGCGGTGTAGATGTTTATATGTTCATACAGATGGCGGTGCAGATATTTCCATGTGCACACAGATGGCGGTGTAGATATTTCCAAGTTTATAGGGATAGCGGTGTAGTTATTTCTATGTGTAAAGAGGTAGCTGTGTAGATATTTCCATGTATATGCAGATAGCTGTGTAGATATTTCCATTTCCATGCAGACAGCGGTGTAGATATTTCCATTTTCATGCAGATAGCAGTGTAGATATTTCCATGTTCATACAGATAGCGGTGTAGATATTTCCATGTTCATACAGATAGCGGTGTAGATATTTTCATGTTCATAGAGATAGCGGTGTAGATATTTCCATGTTCATACATATAGCGGTGCTGATATTTCCTTGTTTATACAGGTAGCGGTGTAGATATTTCCATGTTTATACAGATAGCGGTGTAGATATCTCCATCTTAATACAGATGGCGGTGTAGTTATTTATATGTTCATACAGTTGGCGGTGCATATATTTCCATGTTCATACACATGGCGGTGTAGATATTTCCATGTTCATACAGATAGCTGTGTAGTTATTTCCATGTGTAAAGAGATAGCTGTGTAGATATTTCCATGTATATGCAGATAGCAGTGTAGATATTTCCATTTTCATGCAGATAGCGGTGTAGATATTTCCATGTTCATACAGATAGCAGTGTAGATATTTCCATGTTTATACAGATAGCGGTGAAGATGTATGCATGTTTACACAGATAGCGGTGTAGATATTTCCATGTTCAAACAGATAGCGGTGTAGATATTTCCATGTTCATACAGATAGAGGTGTAGATATTTCCATGTTTATACAGAATGCGGTGAAGATGTATGCATATTTACACAGATAGCTGTGTAGATATTTCCATGTTCATACAGATAGCGGTGTAGATATTTCCATGTTCATCCAGATGGCTGTGTAGATATATCCATGATCATACAGATAGCGGTGTACATATTTCCATTTTCATACAGGTAGTGGTGTAGATATTTCCATGTTCATACAGATAGCGGTGCTGATATTTCCATGTTTATACAGGTAGCGGTGTAGATATTTCCATGTTTATACAGATAGCGGTGTAGATATTTCCATGTTTATACATATAGCGGTGTAGATATTTCCAAGTTATACAGATAGCGGTGTAGATATCTCCATCTTAATATAGATGGGGGTGTAAATATTTATATCTTCATACAGATGGCGGTGCAGATATTTCCATGTTCATACAGATGGCGGTGTAGATATTTGCATGTTTATAGAGATAGCGCTGTAGTTATTTCCATGTGTAAAGAGATAGCTTTGTAGATATTTCCATGTATATGCAGATTGCTGTCTAGATATTTCCATTTTCATGCAGATATCGGTGTAGATATTTCCATGTTCAAACAGATAGCGGTGTAGTTATTTCCACGTTCATACAGATAACGGTGCAGATATTTCCATGTTCATACAGATAGCGGTGTAGATATTTCCATGTTCATACAGATAGCGGTGTAGATATTTCCATGTTCATACAGATAGCGGTGCTGATATTTCCATGTTTATACAGGTAGCGGTGTAGATATTTCCATGTTTATACAGATAGCGGTGTAGATATTTCCATGTTTATACAGATAGCGGTTTAGATATTTAAATGTTTATACAGATAGCGGTGTAGATATCTCCATGTTAATAAAGATGGCGGTGTAGTTATTTATATGTTCATAAAGTTGGCGGTGCAGATATTTCCATGTTCATACAGATGGCGGTGTAGATATTTCCATGTTCATACAGATAGCGGTGTAGTTATTTCCATGTGTAAAGAGATAGCTGAGTAGATATTTCCATGTATATGCAGATAGCAGTATAGATATTTCCATTTTCATGCAGATAGCGGTGTAGATATTTCCATGTTCAAACAGATAGCAGTGTAGATATTTCCATGTTCATACAGATAGCGGTGTAGATATTTCCATGTTCATCCAGATGGCTGTGTAGAC
Source organism: Gorilla gorilla gorilla (assembly GCF_029281585.2). Lineage (NCBI taxonomy): Eukaryota > Metazoa > Chordata > Mammalia > Primates > Hominidae > Gorilla > Gorilla gorilla. The sequence continues at coordinate 126,950,186 of NC_073239.2, forward strand.
ATATCCATGTTCATACAGATGGCGGTGAAGATATTTCCATGTTCACACAGACAGCGGTATAGATATTTCCATGTTCATACAGATAGCGGTGTAGATATTTCCATGTTCATACAGATGGCTGTGTAGATATATCCATGTTCATACAGATGACGGTGAAGATATTTCCATGTTCATACAGATAGCGGTGTAGATATTTCCATGTTCATACAGATAGCGGTGTAGATATTTCCATGTTCATACCGAAAGCGGTGCTGATATTTCCATGTTTATACAGGTAGCGGTGTAGATATTTCCATGTTTATACAGATAGCGGTGTAGAAATTTCCATGTTTATACAGATAGCGGTGTAGATATTTCCATGTTTATACAGATAGTGGTGTAGATATCTCCTTCTTAATACAGATGGCGGTGTAGATGTTTATATGTTCATACAGATGGCGGTGCAGATATTTCCATGTGCACACAGATGGCGGTGTAGATATTTCCAAGTTTATAGGGATAGCGGTGTAGTTATTTCCATGTGTAAAGAGGTAGCTGTGTAGATATTTCCATGTATATGCAGATAGCTGTGTAGATATTTCCATTTCCATGCAGACAGCGGTGTAGATATTTCCATGTTCAAACAGATAGCAGTTTAGATATTTCCATGTTCATACAGATAGCGGTGTAGATATTTCCATGTTCATACAGATAGCGGTGTAGATATTTCCATGTTCATAGAGATAGCGGTGTAGATATTTCCATGTTCATACATATAGCGGTGCTGATATTTCCTTGTTTATACAGGTAGCGGTGTAGATATTTCCATGTTTATACAGATAGCGGTGTAGATATTTCCATGTTTATACAGATAGCGGTGTAGATATCTCCATCTTAATACAGATGGCGGTGTAGTTATTTATATGTTCATACAGTTGGCGGTGCATATATTTCCATGTTCATACAGATGGCGGTTTAGATATTTCCATGTTCATACAGATAGCTGTGTAGTTATTTCCATGTGTAAAGAGATAGCTGTGTAGATATTTCCATGTATATGCAGATAGCAGTGTAGATATTTCCATTTTCATGCAGATAGCGGTGTAGATATTTCCATGTTCATACAGATAGCAGTGTAGTTATTTCCATGTTTATACAGATAGCGGTGAAGATGTATGCATGTTTACACAGATAGCGGTGTAGATATTTCCATGTTCAAACAGATAGCGGTGTAGATATTTCCATGTTCATACAGATAGAGGTGTAGATATTTCCATGTTTATACAGATTGCGGTGAAGATGTATGCATATTTACACAGATAGCTGTGTAGATATTTCCATGTTCATACAGATAGCGGTGTAGATATTTCCATGTTCATCCAGATGGCTGTGTAGATATATCCATGATCATACAGATAGCGGTGTACATATTTCCATTTTCATACAGGTAGTGGTGTAGATATTTCCATGTTCATACAGATAGCGGTGCTGATATTTCCATGTTTATACAGGTAGCGGTGTAGATATTTCCATGTTTATACAGATAGCGGTGTAGATATTTCCATGTTTATACATATAGCGGTGTAGATATTTCCAAGTTATACAGATAGCGGTGTAGATATCTCCATCTTAATATAGATGGGGGTGTAAATATTTATATCTTCATACAGATGGCGGTGCAGATATTTCCATGTTCATACAGATGGCGGTGTAGATATTTGCATGTTTATAGAGATAGCGCTGTAGTTATTTCCATGTGTAAAGAGATAGCTTTGTAGATATTTCCATGTATATGCAGATCGCTGTGTAGATATTTCCATTTTCATGCAGATATCGGTGTAGATATTTCCATGTTCAAACAGATAGCGGTGTAGTTATTTCCACGTTCATACAGATAGCGGTGTAGATATTTCCATGTTCATACAGATAGCGGTGTAGATATTTCCATGTTCATACAGATAGCGGTGTAGATATTTCCATGTTCATACAGATAGCGGTGCTGATATTTCCATGTTTATACAGGTAGCGGTGTAGATATTTCCATGTTTATACAGATAGCGGTGTAGATATTTCCATGTTTATACAGATAGCGGTGTAGATATATAATGTTTATACAGATAGCGGTGTAGATATCTCCATGTTAATAAAGATGGCGGTGTAGTTATTTATATGTTCATAAAGTTGGCGGTGCAGATATTTCCATGTTCATACAGATGGCGGTGTAGATATTTCCATGTTCATACAGATAGCGGTGTAGTGATTTCCATGTGTAAAGAGATAGCTGAGTAGATATTTCCATGTATATGCAGATAGCAGTATAGATATTTCCATTTTCATGCAGATAGCGGTGAAGATATTTCCATGTTCAAACAGATAGCAGTGTAGATATTTCCATGTTCATACAGATAGCGGTGTAGATATTTCCATGTTCAGATAGCGGAGTAGATATTTCCATGTTTATACAGATAGCGGTGAAGATGTATGCATGTTTACACAGATAGCGGTGTAGATATTTCCATGTTCATCCAGATGGCTGTGTAGATATATCCATGTTCATACAGATACCGGTGTAGATATTTCCATGTTCATACAGATAGCATTGTAGATATTTCCATGTTCATCCAGATGGCTGTGTAGTTATAACCATGTTCATACAGATAGCGGTGTAGATATTTCCATGTTCATACAGATAGCCGTGTACATATTTCCATGTTCATACAGATAGCGGTGTAGATATTTCCATTTTCATACAGATAGCAGTGTGGATATGTCCATGTTTATACAGATAGCGGTGAAGATGTATGCATGTTTACACAGATAGCAGTGTAGATATTTAGATGTTCAAACAGGTAGTGGTGTAGATATTTCCATGTTCATACAGGTAGCGGTGTAGATATTTCCATGTTGATACAGATTGCGGTGAAGATGTATGCATATTTACACAGATAGCGGTGTAGATATTTCCATGTTCATAGAGATAGCGGTGTAGATATTTCCATGTTCGTACAGATAGCGGTGTAGATATTTCCATGTTCATACAGATAGCGGTGCTGATATTTCCATGTTTATACAGGTAGCGGTGTAGATATTTCCATGTTTATTCAGATAGCGGTGTAGATATTTCCAGGTTTATACAGATAGCGGTGTAGATTTCTCCATCTTAATACAGATGGCGGTGTAGATATTTATATGTTCATACAGATGGCGGTGCAGATATTTCCATGTTCATACAGATGGCGGTGTAGCTATTTCCATGTTCATGCAGATAGCGGTGTAGCTATTTCCATGTTCATGCAGATAGCGGTGTAGATATTTCCATGTTCATCCATATGGCTGTGTAGATATCCATGTTCATACAGATGGCAGTGAAGATATTTCCATGTTCATACAGAAAGTGGTGTAGATATTTCCATATTCATACAGTTAGTGTTGTAGATATTTCCATGTTCATACAGATAGCGGTGTAGCTATTTCCATGTTCATACAGATAGCGGTGTAGATATTTCCATGTTCATCCAGATGGCTGTGTAGATATATCCATGTTCATACAGATGGCGGTGAAGATATTTCCATGTTCATACGGATAGCGGTGTAGATATTTCCATGTTCATACAGATAGTGGTGTAGATATTTCCATGTTCATACAGATAGAGGGGCTGATATTTCCATGTTCATACAGATAGCGGTGCTGATATTTCCACGTTTATACAGGTAGCGGTGTAGATATTTCTATGTTTATACAGATAGCGGTGTAGATATTTCCATGTTTATACAGACAGCAGTGTAGATATTTCCATGTTTATACTGATAGCTGTGTAGATATCTCCATCTTAATACACATGGCGGTGTAGATATTTATATGTTCATACTGATGGCGGTGCAGATATTTCCATGTTCATACAGACGGCGGTGTAGATATTTCCATGTTCATACAGATAGCGGTGTAGTTATTTCCATCTGTAAAGAGATAGCTGTGTAGATATTTCCATGTATATGCAGATAGCTGAGTAGATATTTCCATTTTCTGGCAGATAGCGGTTTAGATATTTCCATGTTCAAACAGATAGCGGTGTAGATATTTCCATGTTCATACAGATAGCGGTGTAGATATTTCCATGTTTATACAGATAGCGGTGAAGATGTATGCAAGTTTAAACAGATAGCGGTGAAGATATTTCCATGTTCATACAGATAGCGGTGTAGATATTTAAATGTTCATCCAGATGGCTGTGTAGATATATCCATGTTCATACAGATAGCGGTGTAGATATTTCCGTGTTCATACAGATAGTGGTGTAGATATTTCCATGTTCATACAGATAGCGGTGTAGCTATTTCCATGTTCATACAGATAGCGGTGTAGATATTTCCATGTTCGTACAGATAGCGGTGTAGATATTTCCAAGTTCATACAGATAGCGGTGCTGATATTTCCATGTTTATACAGGTAGCGGTGTGGATATTTCCATGTTTATACAGGTAGCGGTGTGGATATTTCCATGTTTATACAGATAGCGGTGTAGATATTTCCAGGTTTATACAGATAGCGGTGTATATATCTCCATCTTAATACAGATGGTGGTGTAGATATTTGTATGTTCATACAGATGGCGGTGCAGATATTTCCATGTTCATACAGATGGCGGAGTAGCTATTTCCATGTTCACACAGATAGCGGTGTAGATATTTCCATGTTCATCAATATGGCTGTGTATACATATCCATTTTCATACAGATGGTGGTGAAGATATTTCCATGTTCTTACAGATAGCGGTGTAGGTATTTCCATGTTCATACAGATAGTGCTGTAGATATTTCCATGTTCATACAGATAGCGGTGTAGCTATTTCCATGTTCATACAGATAGCCGTGTAGATATTTCCATGTTCATCCAGATGGCTGTGTAGATATATCCATGTTCATACAGATGGCGGTGAAGATATTTCCATGCTCATATGGATAGCGGTGTAGATATTTCCATGTTCATACATATAGTGGTGTAGATATTTCCAAGTTCATACAGATAGAGGGGCTGATATTTCCATGTTCATACAGATAGCGGTGCTGATATTTACATGTTTATACAGGTAGCGGTGTAGATATTTCCATGTTTATACAGATAGCGGTGTAGATATTTCCATGTTTATACAGATAGCGGTGTAGATATTTCCATGTTTATACAGATAGCGGTGTAGATTTCTCCATCTTAATACAGATGGCGGTGTAGATATTTATATGTTCATACAGATGGCCGTGCAGATATTTCCATGTTCATACAGATGGCGGTGTAGATACTTCCATGATCATACAGATAGCGGTGCTGATATTTCCATGTTTATATAGGTAGCGGTGTGGATATTTCCATGTTTATACAGATAGCAGTGTGGATATTTCCATGTTTATACAGATAGCGGTGTAGATATTTCCAGGTTTATACAGATAGCGGTGTAGATATCTCGATCTTAATACTGATGGCGGTGTAGATATTTATATGTTCATACAGATGGCGGTGCAGATATTTCCATGTTCATACAGATGGCGGTGTAGCTATTTCCATGTTCATACAGATAGCGGTGTAGCTATTTCCATGTTCATGCAGATAGCGGTGTAGATATTTCCATGTTCATCCATATGGCTGTGTTGATATATCCATGTTCATACAGGTGGCGGTGAAGATATTTCCATGTTCATACAGAAAGCGGTGTAGATATTTCCATGTTCATACAGATAGTGGTGTAGATATTTCCATGTCCATACAGATAGAGGGGCTGATATTTCCATGTTCATACAGAGAGCGGTGCTGATATTTCCACGTTTACACAGGTAGCGGAGTAGATATTTCCATGTTTATACAGATAGCGGTGTAGATATTTCCATGTTTATACAGATAGCGGTGTAGATATTTCCATGTTTATACAGATAGCGGTGTAGATATATGCATCTTAATACAGATGGCGGTGTAGATATTTATATGTCCATACAGATGGCCGTGCAGATATTTCCATGTTCATACAGATGGCGGTGTAGATATTTCCATGTTCATACAGATAGCGGTGTAGTTATTTCCATGTGTAAATAGATAGCTGTGTACATATTTCCATGTATATGCAGATAGCTGTGTAGATATTTCCATTTTCTTGCAGGTAGCGGTTTAGATATTTCCATGTTCAAACAGATTGCGGTGTAGATATTTCCATGTTCATACAGATAGCGGTGTAGATATTTCCATGTTTATTCAGATAGCTTTGAAGATGTATGCAAGTTTACCCAGATAGCGGTGAAGATATTTCCATGTTCATACAGATAGCGGTGTAGATATTTAAATGTTCATCCAGATGGCTGTGTAGATATATCCATGTTCATACAGATAGCGGTGTAGATATTTCCATGTTCATACAGATAGCGGTGTAGATATTTCCATGTTCATACAGATAGCGGTGTAGCTATTTCCATGTTCATACAGATAGCGTTGTAGATATTTCCATGTTCGTACAGATAGCGGTGAAGATATTTCCATGTTCATACAGATAGCGGTGCTGATATTTCCATGTTTATACAGGTATCGGTGTGGATATTTCCATGTTTATACAGATAGCGGTGCGGATATTTCCATGTTTATACAGATAGCGGTGTAGATATTTCCAGGATTATACAGATAGCGGTGTAGATATCTCCATCTTAATACAGATGGCGGTGTAGATATTTATATGTTCATACAGATGGCGGTGCAGACATTTCCATGTTCATACAGATGGCGGTGTAGCTATTTCCATGTTCATACAGATAGCGGTGTAGCTATTTCCATGTTCATACAGATAGCGGTGTAGATATTTCCATGTTCATCCATATGGCTGTGTAGATATATCCATTTTCATACAGATGGCGGTGAAGATATTTCCATGTTCATACAGATAGCGGTGTAGATATTTCCATGTTCATACAGATAGTGGTGTAGATATTTCCATGTTCATACAGACAGCGGTGTAGCTATTTCCATGTTCATACAGATAGCCTTGTAGATATTTCCATGTTCATCCAGATGGCTGTGTAGATATATCCATGTTCATACAGATGGCGGTGAAGATATTTCCATGCTCATATGGATAGTGGTGTAGATATTTCCATGTTCATACATGTAGTGGTGTAGATATTTCCATGTTCATACAGATAGAGGGGCTGATATTTCCATGTTCATACAGATAGCGGTGCTGATATTTACATGTTTATACAGGTAGCGGTGTAGATATTTCCATGTTTCTACAGATAGCGGTGTAGATATTTCCATGTTTATACAGATAGCGGTTTAGATTTCTCCATCTTAATACAGATTTCGGTGCAGATATTTATATGTTCATACAGATGGCCGTGCACATATTTCCATGTTTTACAGATGGCGGTGTAGATATTTCCATGTTCATACAGATAGCTGTGCTGATATTTCCATGTTTATATAGGTAGTGGTGTGGATATTTCCATGTTTATACAGATAGCAGTGTGGATATTTCCATGTTTATACAGATAGCGGTGTAGATATTTCCAGGTTTATACAAATAGCGGTGTAGATATCTCGATCTTAATACAGATGGCGGTGTAGATATTTATATGTTCATACAGATGGCGGTGCAGATATTTCCATGTTCATACAGATGGCGGTGTAGCTATTTCCATGTTCATACAGATAGCGGTGTAGCTATTGCCATGTTCATGCAGATAGCGGTGTAGATATTTCCATGTTCATCCATATGGCTGTGTAGATATATCCATGTTCATACAGATGGCAGTGAAGATATTTCCATGTTCATACAGAAAGTGGTGTAGATATTTCCATGTTCATTCAGATAGTGTTGTAGATATTTCCATGTTCATACAGATGGCGGTGTAGCTATTTCCATGTTCGTACAGATAGCGGTGTAGATATTTCCATGTTCATCCAGATGGATGTGTAGATATATCCATGTTCATACAGATGGCGGTGAAGATATTTCCATGTTCATACGGATAGCGGTGTAGATATTTCCATGTTCATACAGATAGTGGTGTAGATATTTCCATGTTCATACAGATAGAGGGGCTGATATTTCCATGTTCATACAGAAAGCGGTGCTATTTCCACGTTTATACAGGTAGCGGTGTAGATATTTCCATGTTTATACAGATAGCGGTGTAGATATTTCCATGTTTATACAGACAGCAGTGTAGATATTTCCATGTTTATACTGATAGCGGTGTAGATATCTCCATCTTAATACACATGGCGGTGTAGATATTTATATGTTCATACTGATGGCGGTGCAGATATTTCCATGTTCATACAGACGGCGGTGTAGATATTTCCATGTTCATACAGATAGCAGTTTAGTTATTTCCATGTGTAAAGAGATAGCTGTGTAGATATTTCCATGTATATGCAGATAGCTGAGTAGATATTTCCATTTTCTGGCAGATAGCGGTTTAGATAATTCCATGTTCAAACAGATAGCGGTGCAGATATTTCCATGTTCATACAGATAGCGGTGTAGATATTTCCATGTTTATACAGATAGCGGTGGAGGTGTATGCAAATTTACACAGATAGCGGTTAAGATATTTCCATGTTCATACAGATAGCGGTGTAGATATTTAAATGTTCATCCAGATGGCTGTGTAGATATATCCATGTTCATACAGATAGCGGTGTAGATATTTCCATGTTCATACAGATAGTGGTGTAGATATTTCCATGTTCATACAGATAGCGGTGTAGCTATTTCCATGTTCATACAGATAGAGGTGTAGATATTTCCATCTTCGTACAGATAGCGGTGTAGGTATTTCCAAGTTCATACAGATAGCGGTGCTGATATTTCCATGTTTATACAGGTAGCGGTGTGGATATTTCCATGTTTATACAGATAGCGGTGTGGATATTTCCATGTTTATACAGATAGCGGTGTAGATATTTCCAGGTTTATACAGATAGCGGTGTAGATATCTCCATCTTAATACAGATGGCGGTGTAGATATTTGTATGTTCATACAGATGGCGATGCAGATATTTCCATGTTCATACAGATGGCGGTGTAGCTATTTCCATGTTCACGGAGGTAGCGGAGTAGATATTTCCATGTTCATCCATATGGCTGTGTATACATATCCATTTTCATACAGATGGTGGTGAAGATATTTCCATGTTCTTACAGATAGCGGTGTAGATATTTCCATGTTCATACAGATAGTGCTGTAGATATTTCCATGTTCATACAGATAGCGGTGTAGCTATTTCCATGTTCATACAGATAGCCGTGTAGATATTTCCATGTTCATCCAGATGGCTGTGTAGATATATCCATGTTCATACAGATGGCGGTGAAGATATTTCCATGCTCATATGGATAGCGGTGTAGATATTTCCATGTTCATACATATAGTGGTGTAGATATTTCCATGTTCATACAGATAGAGGGGCTGATATTTCCATGTTCATACAGATAGCGGTGCTGATATTTACATGTTTATACAGGTAGCGGTGTAGATATTTCCATGTTTATACAGATAGCGGTGTAGATATTTCCATGTTTATACAGATAGCGGTGTAGATATTTCCATGTTTATACAGATAGCGGTGTAGATTTCTCCATCTTAATACAGATGGCGGTGTAGATATTTATATGTTCATACAGATGGCCGTGCAGATATTTCCATGTTCATGCAGATGGCGGTGTAGATATTTCCATGTTCATACAGATAGCGGTGCTGATATTTCCATGTTTATATAGGTAGCGGTGTGGATATTTCCATGTTTATACAGATAGCAGTGTGGATATTTCCATGTTTATACAGATAGCGGTGTAGATATTTCCAGGTTTATACAGATAGCGGTGTAGATATCTCGATCTTAATACTGATGGCGGTGTAGATATTTATATGTTCATACAGATGGCGGTGCAGATATTTCCATGTTCATACAGATGGCGGTGTAGCTATTTCCATGTTCATACAGATAGCGGTGTAGCTATTTCCATGTTCATGCAGATAGCGGTGTAGATATTTCCATGTTCATCCATATGGCTGTGTTGATATATCCATGTTCATAAAGATGACAGTGCAGATATTTCCATGTTCATACAGAATGCGGTGTAGATATTTCCATGTTCATACAGATAGTGGTGTAGATATTTCCATGTCCATACAGATAGAGGGGCTGATATTTCCATGTTCATACAGAGAGCGGTGCTGATATTTCCACGTTTACACAGGTAGCGGAGTAGATATTTCCATGTTTATACAGATAGCGGTGTAGATATTTCCATGTTTATACAGATAGCGGTGTAGATATTTCCATGTTTATACAGATAGCGGTGTAGATATATCCATCTTAATACAGATGGCGGTGTAGATATTTATATGTCCATACAGATGGCCATGCAGATATTTCCATGTTCATACAGATGGCGGTGTAGATATTTCCATGTTCATACAGATAGCGGTGTAGTTATTTCCATGCGTAAAGAGATAGCTGTGTAGATATTTCCATGTATATGCAGATAGCTGTGTAGATATTTCCATTTTCTTGCAGATAGCGGTGTAGATATTTCCATGTTCATACAGATAGCGGTGCTGATATTTCCATGTTTATACAGGTAGCGGTGTGGATATTTCCATGTTTATACAGATAGCGGTGTGGATATTTCCATGTTTATACAGATAGCGGTGTAGATATTTCCAGGTTTATACAGATAGCGGTGTAGATATCTCCATCTTAATACAGATGCCGGTGTAGATATTTATATGTTCATACAGATGGCGGTGCAGATATTTCCATGTTCATACAGATGGCGGTGTAGCTATTTCCATGTACATACAGATAGCGGTGTAGCTATTTCCATGTTCATACAGATAGCAGTGTAGATATTTCCATGTTCATCCATATGGCTGTGTAGATATATCCATTTTCATACAGATGGCGGTGAAGATATTTCCATGTTCATACAGATAGCGGTGTAGATATTTCCATGTTCATACAGATAGTGGTGTAGATATTTCCATGTTCATACAGATAGCGGTGAAGGTGTATGCAAGTTTACACAGATAGCGGTGAAGATATTTCCATGTTCATACAGATAGCGGTGTAGATATTTAAATGTTCATCCAGATGGCTGTGTAGATATATCCATGTTCATACAGATAGCGGTGTAGATATTTCCATGTTCATACAGATAGTGGTGTAGATATTTCCATGTTCATACAGATAGCGGTGTAGCTATTTCCATGTTCATACAGATAGCGGTGTAGATATTTCCATCTTCATACAGATAGCGGTGTAGATATTTCCAAGTTCATACAGATAGCGGTGCTGATATTTCCATGTTTATACAGGTAGCGGTGTGGATATTTCCATGTTTATACAGATAGCGGTGTGGATATTTCCATGTTTATACAGATAGCGGTGTAGATATTTCCAGGTTTATACAGATAGCGGTGTTGATATCTCCATCTTAATACAGATGGCGGTGTAGATATTTGTATGTTCATACAGATGGCGGTGCAGATATTTCCATGTTCATACAGATGGCGGTGTAGCTATTTCCATGTTCACGCAGATAGCGGAGTAGATATTTCCATGTTCATCCATATGGCTGTGTATACATATCCATTTTCATACAGATGGTGGTGAAGATATTTCCATGTTCTTACAGATAGCGGTGTAGATATTTCCATGTTCATACAGATAGTGCTGTAGATATTTCCATGTTCATACAGATAGCGGTGTAGCTATTTCCATGTTCATACCGATAGCCGTGTAGATATTTCCATGTTCATCCAGATGGCTGTGTAGATATATCCATGTTCATACAGATGGCGGTGAAGATATTTCCATGCTCATATGGATAGCGGTGTAGATATTTCCATGTTCATACATATAGTGGTGTAGATATTTCCATGTTCATACAGATAGAGGGGCTGATATTTCCATGTTCATACAGATAGCGGTGCTGATATTTACATGTTTATACAGGTAGCAGTGTAGATATTTCAATGTTTATACAGATAGTGGTGTAGATATTTCCATGTTTATACAGATAGCGGTGTAGATATTTCCATGTTTATACAGATAGCGGTGTAGATTTCTCCATCTTAATACAGATGGCGGTGTAGATATTTATATGTTCATACAGATGGCCGTGCAGATATTTCCATGTTCATACAGATGGCGGTGTAGATATTTCCATGTTCATACAGATAGCGGTGCTGATATTTCCATGTTTATATAGGTAGCGGTGTGGATATTTCCATGTTTATACAGATAGCAGTGTGGATATTTCCATGTTTATACAGATAGCGGTGTAGATATTTCCAGGTTTATACAGATAGCGGTGTAGATATCTCGATCTTAATACTGATGGCGGTGTAGATATTTATATGTTCATACAGATGGCGGTGCAGATATTTCCATGTTCATACAGATGGCGGTGTAGCTATTTCCATGTTCATACAGATAGCGGTGTAGCTATTTCCATGTTCATGCAGATAGCGGTGTAGATATTTCCATGTTCATCCATATGGCTGTGTTGATATATCCATGTTCATACAGATGGCGGTGCAGATATTTCCATGTTCATACAGAATGCGGTGTAGATATTTCCATGTTCATACAAATAGTGGTGTAGATATTTCCATGTCCATACAGATAGAGGGGCTGATATTTCCATGTTCATACAGAGAGCGGTGCTGATATTTCCACGTTTACACAGGTAGCGGCGTAGATATTTCCATGTTTATACAGATAGCGGTGTAGATATTTCCATGTTTATACAGATAGCGGTGTAGATATTTCCATGTTTATACAGATAGCGGTGTAGATATATCCATCTTAATACAGATGGCGGTGTAGATATTTATATGTCCATACAGATGGCCGTGCAGATATTCCCATGTTCATACAGATGGCGGTGTAGATATTTCCATGTTCATACAGATAGCGGTGTAGTTATTTCCATGCGTAAAGAGATAGCTGTGTAGATATTTCCATGTATATGCAGATAGCTGTGTAGATATTTCCATTTTCTTGCAGATAGCGGTGTAGATATTTCCATGTTCATACAGATAGCCGTGCTGATATTTCCATGTTTATACAGGTAGCGGTGTGGATATTTCCATGTTTATACAGATAGCGGTGTGGATATTTCCACGTTTATACAGATAGCGGTGTAGATATTTCCAGGTTTATACAGATAGCGGTGTAGATATCTCCATCTTAATACAGATGGCGGTGTAGATATTTATATGTTCATACAGATGGCGGTGCAGATATTTCCATGTTCATACAGATGGCGGTGTAGCTATTTCCATGTACATACAGATAGCGGTGTAGCTATTTCCATGTTCATACAGATAGCAGTGTAGATATTTCCATGTTCATCCATATGGCTGTGTAGATATATCCATTTTCATACAGATGGCGGTGAAGATATTTCCATGTTCATACAGATAGCGGTGTAGATATTTCCATGTTCATACAGATAGTGGTGTAGATATTTCCATGTTCATACAGATAGAGGTGTAGCTATTTCCATGTTCATACAGATAGCCTTGTAGATATTTCCATGTTCATCCAGATGGCTCTGTAGATATATCCATGTTCATACAGATGGCGGTGAAGATATTTCCATGCTCATATGGATAGTGGTGTAGATATTTCCATCTTCATACATATAGTGGTGTAGATATTTCCATGTTCATACAGATAGAGGGGCTGATATTTCCATGTTCATACAGATAGCGGTGCTGATATTTCCATGTTTATACAGGTAGCGGTGTAGATATTTCCATGTTTATACAGATAGCGGTGTAGATATTTCCATGATTATACAGTTAGCGGTGTAGATATTTCCATGTTTATACAGATATCGGTGTAGATATCTCCATCTTAATATAGATGGCCGTGTAGATATGTATACGTTCATACAGATGTCGGTGCAGATATTTCCATGTTCATACAGATGGCTGTGTAGATATATCCATGTTCATACAGATGGCGGTGAAGATTTTTCCAGGTTCATACAGATGGCGGTGTAGATAATTCCATGTTCATGCAGATAGCGGTGCTGATATTTCCATGTATATGCAGATAGCAGTGTAGATAATTCCATTTTCAAGCAGATAGCGGTGTAGATATTTCCATGTTCAAACAGATAGCGGTGTAGATATTTCCGTGTTCATACAGATAGCGGTGTAGATATTTCCATGTTTATACAGATTGCGGTGAAGATGTATGCATATTTACACAGATAGCGGTGTAGATATTTCCATGTTCATACAGATAGCGGTGCAGATATTTCCGTGTTCATCCAGATGGCTGTGTAGATATATCCATGTTCATACAGATAGCGGTGTAGATATTTCCATCTTCATACAGATAGCGGTGTAGTTATTTCCATGTTTATACAGATAGCGGTGTAGATATTTCCAAGTTTATACAGATAGCGGTGAAGATATCTCCATCTTAATACAGATGGCGGTGTAGATATTTGTATGTTCATACAGATGGTGGTGCAGATATTTCCATGTTCATACAGATGGCGGTGTAGATATTTCCATGTTTATAGAGATAGCAGTGTATTTATTTCCATGTGTAAAGAGATAGCTTTGTAGATATTTCCATGTATATGCAGATAGCTGTGTAGATATTTCCATTTTCATGCAGATAGCGGTGAAGATGTATGCATGTTTACACAGATAGCACTGTAGATATTTCCATGTTCATACAGATAGCGGTGTAGATATTTCCATGTTCATCCAGATGGGTGTGTGGATATATCCATGTTCATACAGATGGCGGTGAAGATATTTCCATGTTCATACAGATAGCGGTGTAGATACTTCCATGTTCATACAGATAGCGTTGTAGATATTTCCATGTTCATACAGATAGCGGTGTAGATATTTCCATGTTTATACAGATTGCAGTGAAGATGTATGCATATTTACACAGATAGCGGTGTAGATATTTCCATGTTCACACAGATAGCAGTGTAGATATTTCCGTGTTCATCCAGATGGCTGTGTAGGTATATCCATGTTCATACTGATAGCGGTGTAGATATTTCCATGTTCATACAGGTAGTGGTGTAGATATTTCCATGTTCATACAGATAGCGGTGTAGCTATTTCCATGTTCATACAGATAGCGGTGTAGAAATTTCCATGTTCATAGAGATAGCGGTGTAGATATTTCCATGTTCATACAGATAGCGGTGCTGATATTTACATGTTTATACAGGTAGCGGTGTAGATATTTCCATGTTCATACAGATGGCGGTGAAGATATTTCCATGTTCATACAGATAGGGGTGTAGATATTTCCATGTTCATACAGATAATGGTGTAGATATTTCCATGTTCATACAGATGGCGGTGAAGATATTTCCATGTTCATACACATAGCGGTGTAGATATTTCCATGTTCATACAGATAGTGGTGTAGATATTTCCATGTTCATACAGATAGCGGTGTAGCTATTTCCGTGTTCATACAGATAGCGGTGTAGATATTTCCATGTTCATCCAGATGGGTGTGTAGACATATCTATGTTCATACAGATGGCGGTGAAGATAATTCCATGTTCATACAGATAGCGGTGTAGATATATCAATGTTCGTACAGATAGTGGTGTAGATATTTCCATGTTCATACAGATAGAGGGGCTGATATTTCCATCTTCATACAGATAGCGGTGCTGATATTTCCATGTTTATACAGATAGCGGTGTGGATATTTCCATGTTTATACAGACAGCGGTGTAGATATTTCCATGTTTATACAGATAGCGGTGTAGATATTTCCACATTTATACAGATAGCGGTGTAGATATCTCCATCTTAAAACAGTTCGCGGTGTAGATATTTATATGTTCATACGGATGGTTGTGCAGATATTTCCATGTTCTTACAGATGGCAGTGTAGATGTTTCCATGTTCATACAAATAGCGGTGTAGTTATTTCAATGTGTAAAGAGATAGCTGTGTAGATATTTCCATGTATATGCAGATAGCTGTGTAGATATTTCCATTTTCATGCTGATAGCGGTTTAGATATTTCCATGTTCAAACAGATAGCGGTGTAGTTATTTCCACGTTCATACAGAAAGCGGTGTTGATATTTCCATGCTTATACAGATTGCGGTGAAGATGTATGCTTCTTTACACAGATTGCGGTGTAGATATTTCCATGTTCATGCAGATAGCGGTGTAGATATTTCCATGTTCATCCAGATGGCTGTGTAGATATATCCATGTTCATACAGATACCGGTGTAGATATTTCCATGTTTATACAGATAGTGGTGTAGATATTTCCATGTTCATACAGATAGCGGTGTAGCTATTTATATGTTCATACAGATAGCGGTGTAGGTATTTCCATGTTCATAGAGATAGCGGTGTAGATATTTCCATGTTCATACAGATAGCGGTGCTGATATTTCCATGTTTATACAGGTAGCGGTGTAGATATTTCCATGTTTATACAGATAGTGGTGTAGATATCTCCATCTTAATACAGATGGTGGTGCTGATATTTCCATGTTCATCCAGATGGCTGTGTAGATATATCCATGTTCATACAGATGGCGGTGAAGATATTTCCATGTTCATACAGATGGCGCTGTACATATTTCCATGTTCATACATATAGCTGTGTAGGTGTTTCCATGTTCATACAGATAGCGGTGCTGATATTTCCATGTTCATACAGGTAGCGGCATAGATATTTCCATGTTTATACAAATAGCGGTGTAGATATTTCCATGTTTATACAGATAGCGGTGTCGATATTTCCAATTTTATGCAGATAGCGGTGAAGATGTATGCATGTTTACACAGATTGCGGTGTAGATATTTCCATGTTCATACAGATCGCGGTGTAGATGTTTCCATGTTCATATAGATAGAGGTTTAGATATTTCCATGTTCATACAGATGGCTGTGTAGATATATCCATGTTCATACAGATGGCGGTGAAGATATTTCCATGTTCACACATAGCGGTGTAGATATTTCCGTGTTCATAGAGATAGAGGGGCTGATATTTCCATGTTCATACCGAGAGCGGTGCTGATATTTCCATGTATATACAGGTAGCGGTGTAGATATTTCCATGATTATACAGATAGCGGTGTAGATATTTCCATGTTTATACAGATAGCGGTGTTGATATTTATATGTTTATACAGATAGCGGTGTAGATATCTCCTTCTTAATACAGATGGCGGTGTAGATATTTATATGTTCATACAGATGGCGGTGCAGATATTTCCATGTTCATACAGATGGCGGTGTAGATACTTCCATGTTAATAGAGATAGCGGTGTAGTTATTTCCATGTGTAAAGAGATAGCTGTGTAGATATTTCCATGTATATGCAGATAGCTGTGTAGATATTTCCATTTTCATGCATACAGCGGTGTAGATATTTCCATGTTTAAACAGATAGCGGTGTAGATATTTACATGTTCATACAGATGGCGGTGTAGATATTTCCATGTTCATGCAGATAGCGGTGTAGGTATTTCCATGTACATACAGATAGCGTTGTAGATATTTCCATCTTCATACAGATAGCGGTGCTGATATTTCCATGTTTATACAGGTAACGGTGTAGATATTTCCATGTTTATACAGATAGCAGTGTAGATATTTCCATGTTTATAAAGATAGCGGTGTAGATATTTCCATGTTTATACAGATAGCGTTGTAGATATCTCCATCTTAATACAGATGGCCGTGAAGATATTTATATGTTCATACAGATGGCGGTGCAGATATTTCCATGTTCATACAGATTGCGGTGTAGGTATTTCCATGTTCATACAGATAGCGTTGTAGTAATTTCCATGTGTAAAGGGATAGCTGTGTAGATACTTCCATGTATATGCAGATAGCATTGTAGATATTTCCATTTTCATGCAGATAGCTGTGAAGATATTTCCATGTTCAAACATATAGCGGTGTAGATATTTCCACGTTCATACAGAAAGCGGTGTTGATATTTCCATGCTTATACAGATTGCGGTGAAGATGTATGCTTCTTTACACAGAGAGCGGTGTAGATATTTCCATGTTCATGCAGATAGCAGTGTAGATATTTCCATGTTCATCCAGATGGCTGTGTAGATATATCCATGTTCATACAGATAGCGGTGTAGATATTTCCATGTTTATACAGATAGTGGTGTAGATATTTCCATGTTCATATAGATAGCGGTGTAGCAATTTATATGTTCATACAGATAGCGGTGTAGGTATTTCCACGTTCATAGAGATAGCGGTGTAGATATTTCCATGTTCATACAGATAGCGGTGCTGATATTTCCATGTTTATACAGGTAGCGGTGTAGATATTTCCATGTTTATACAGATAGCGGTGTAGATATCTCCATCTTAGAACAGATGGCGGTGTAGATATTTATATGTTCATACAGATGGCGGTGCAGATATTTCCATGTTCATACAGCTGGCGGTGTAGATATTTCCATGTTCCTACAGATAGTGGTGTAGATATTTCCATGTTCATACAGATAGCGGTGTTGCTATTTATATGTTCATACAGATAGCGGTGTAGGTATTTCCACGTTCATAGAGATAGCGGTGTAGCTATTTCCATGTTCATACAGATAGCGGTGCTGATATTTCCATGTTCATCCAGATGGCTGTGTAGATATATCCATGTTCATACAGATGGCGTTGAAGATATTTCCATGTTTTACAGATGGCGGTGTACATATTTCCATGTTTATACATATAGCTGTGTAGGTGTTTCCATGTTCATACAGATAGCGGTGCTGATATTTCCATGTTTATACAGGTAGCGGTGTAGATATTTCCATGTTTATACAGATAGCGGTGAAGATATTTCCATGTTTATACAGATAGCGGTGTTGATATTTATATGTTCATACAGATGGCGGTGCAGATATTTCCAAGTTCATACAGATGGCGGTGTAGATACTTCCATGTTAATAGAGATAACGTTGTAGTTATTTCCATGTGTAAAGAGATAGTCGTGTAGATATTTCCATGTATATGCAGATAGCTGTGTAGATATTTCCATTTTCATGCAGATAGCGGTTTAGATATTTCCATGTTCAAACAGATAGCAGTGTAGATATTTCCATGTTTATACAGATAGCGGTGAAGATGTACGCATGTTTACACACATAGTGGTGTAGATATTTCCATGTTCATACAGATAGCGGTGTAGCTATTTCCATGTTGATACAGATAGCGGTGTAGATATTTCCATCTTCGTACACATAGCGGTGTAGATATTTCCATGTTCATACAGATAGCTGTGCTGATATTTCCATGTTTATACAGGTAGCGGTGTAGATATTTCCATGTTCATACAGATAGTTGTGTAGCTATTTCCATGTTCATACACATAGCTGTGCTGATATTTCCATGTTTATTCAGGTAGCGGTGTAGATATTTCCATGTTCATACAGATAGCTGTGTAGCTATTTCCATGTTCATACAGATAGCGGTGTTGCTATTTCCATGTTCATACAGATAGCGGTGTAGATATTTCCATGTTCATCCAGATGGCTGTGTAGATATATCCATGTTCACACAGATGGCGTTGTAGATATTTCCATGTTCACACGGATAGCGTTGTAGATATTTCCATGTTCATACAGATAGCGGTGTAGGTATTTCCATGTTCATACAGATAGAGGGGCTGATATTTCCATGTTCATACAGATAGCGGTGCTGATATTTCCATGTTTATACAGGTAGCGGTGTAGATATTTCCATGTTTATACAGATAGCGGTGTAGTTATTTCCATGTTTATACAGATAGCGGTGTAGATATTTCCATGTTTATACTGATAGCGGTGTAGATATCTCCATCTTAATACAGATGGCCGTGTAGATATTTATATGTTCATAAAGATGGCGGTGCAGATATTTCCATGTTCATACAGATGGCGGTGTAGATATTTCCATGTTCATACAGATAGTGGTGTAGTTATTTCCATGTGTAAAGAGATAGCTGTGTAGATATTTCCATGTATATGCAGATAGCTCTGTAGATATTTCCATTTTCATGCAGATAGCGGTGTAAGTATTTCCATGTTCAGACAGATAGCGGTGTAGATATTTCCATGTTTATACAGATAGCGGTGAAGATGTATGCAAGTTTACACACATAGTGGTGTAGATATTTCCATGTTCATACAGATAGCGGTGTAGATATTTCCATGTTCATCCAGATGGCTTTGTAGATATATCCATGTTCATACAGATAGCGGTGTAGATATTTCCATGTTCATACAGATAGTGGTGTAGATATTTCCATGTTCATACAGATAGCGGTGTAGCTATTTCCATGTTCATACAGATAGCGGTGTAGATATTTCCATCTTCATACACATAGCGGTGTAGATATTTCCATGTTCATACAGATAGCTGTGCTGATATTTCCATGTTTATACAGGTAGCGGTGTAGATATTTCCATGTTCATACAGATAGCTGTGTAGCTATTTCCATGTTCATACAGATAGTGGTGTAGATATTTCCATGTTCATCCAGATGGCTGTACAGATATATCCATGTTCATACAGATGGCGGTGAAGATAATTCCATGTTCATACAGATAGCGGTGTAGATATTTCCATGTTCATACAGATAGTGGTGTAGATATTTCCATGTTCATACAGATAGCGGTGTAGCTATTTCCCTGTTCATACAGATAGCGGTGTAGATATTTCCATGTTCATCCAGATGGCTGTGTAGATATATCCATGTTCAAACAGATGGCGTTGTAGATATTTCCATGTTCATACGTATAGCGGTGTAGATATTTCCATGTTCATACATATAGCGGTGTAGGTATTTCCATGTTCATACAGATAGAGGGGCTGATATTTCCATGTTCATACAGATAGCGGTGCTGATATTTCCATGTTTATACAGGTAGCGGTGTAGATATTTCCATGTTCATACAGATAGCTGTGTTGCTATTTCCATGTTCATACAGATAGCGGTGTAGCTATTTCCATGTTCATACAGATAGCGGTGTAGATATTTCCATGTTCATCCAGATGGCTGTGTAGATATATCCATGTTCACACAGATGGCGTTGTAGATATTTCCATGTTCATACGGATAGCGGTGTAGATATTTCCATGTTCATACAGATAGCGGTGTAGGTATTTCCATGTTCATACAGATAGAGGGGCTGATATTTCCATGTTCATACTGATAGCGGTGCTGATATTTCCATGTTTATACAGGTAGCGGTGTAGATATTTCCATGTTTATACAGATAGCGGTGTAGTTATTTCCATTTTTATACAGATAGCGGTGTAGATATTTCCATGTTTATACTGATAACGGTGTAGATATCTCCATCTTAATACAGATGGCCGTGTAGATATTTATATGTTCATAAAGATGGCGGTGCAGATATTTCCATGTTCATACAGATGGCTGTGTAGATATTTCCATGTTCATACAGATAGCGGTGTAGTTATTTCCATGTGTAAAGAGATAGCTGTGTAGATATTTCCATGTATATGCAGATAGCTCTGTAGATATTTCCATTTTCATGCAGATAGCGGTGTAGATATTTCCATGTTCAGATAGCGGTGTAGATATTTCCATGTTTATAAAGATAGCGGTGAAGATGTATGCAAGTTTACACACATAGTGGTGTAGATATTTCCATGTTCATACAGATAGCGGTGTAGATATTTCCATGTTCATCCAGATGGCTGTGTAGATATATCCATGTTCATACAGATAGCGGTGTAGATATTTCCATGTTCATACAGATAGTGGTGTAGATATTTCCATGTTCATACAGATAGCGGTGTAGCTATTTCCATGTTCATACAGATAGCGGTGTAGATATTTCCATCTTCATACACATAGCGGTGTAGATATTTCCATGTTCATACAGATAGCTGTGCTGATATTTCCATGTTTATACAGGTAGCGGTGTTGATATTTCCATGTTCATACAGATAGCTGTGTAGCTATTTCCATGTTCATACAGATAGTGGTGTAGATATTTCCATGTTCATCCAGATGGCTGTACAGATATATCCATGTTCATACAGATGGCGGTGAAGATAATTCCATGTTCATACAGATAGCGGTGTAGATATTTCCATGTTCATACAGATAGCGGTGTAGATATTTCCATGTTCATACAGATAGCGGTGTAGCTATTTCCATGTTCATACAGATAGCGGTGTAGATATTTCCATGTTCATCCAGATGGCTGTGTAGATATATCCATGTTCAAACAGATGGCGTTGTAGATATTTCCATGTTCATACGGATAGCGGTGTAGATATTTCCATGTTCATACATATAGCGGTGTAGGTATTTCCATGTTCATACAGATAGAGGGGCTGATATTTCCATGTTCATACAGATAGCGGTGCTGATATTTCCATGTTTATACAGGTAGCGGTGTAGATATTTCCATGTTTATACAGATAGCGGTGTAGTTATTTCCATGTTTATACAGATAGCGGTGTAGAAATTTCCATGTTTATACTGATAGCGGTGTAGATATCTCCATCTTAATACAGATGGCCGTGTAGATATTTATATGTTCATACAGATGGCGGTGCAGATATTTCCATGTTCATACAGATGGCGGTGTAGATATTTCCATGTTCATACAGATAGCGGTGTAGTTATTTCCATGTGTAAAGAGATAGCTGTGTAGATATTTCCATGTATATGCAGATAGCTCTGTAGATATATCCATTTTCATGCAGATAGCGGTGTATATATTTCCATGTTCAAACAGGTAGCGGTGTAGACATTTCCATGTTCATTCAGATAGCGGTGAAGATATTTCCATGTTTATACAGATTGCGGTGAAGATGTATGCATATTTACACAGATAGCGGTGTAGATATTTCCATGTTCATACAGATAGCGGTGCTGATATTTCCGTGGTCATCCAGATGGCTGTGTAGATATATCCATGTTCATACAGATAGCGGTGTAGATATTTCCATGTTCATACAGGTAGTGGTGTAGATATTTCCATGTTCATACAGATAGCGGTGTAGCCATTTCCATGTTCATACAGATAGCCGTGTAGATATTTCCATGTTAATAGAGATAGCGGTGTAGATATTTCCGTGTTCATAGACATAGCGGTGCTGATATTTCCGTGTTTATACAGGTAGCGGAGTAGATATTTCCATGTTTATACAGATAGCGGTGTAGATATTTCCATGTTCATAGAGATAGCGGTGTAGATATTTCCATGTTTATACAGATAGTGGTGAAGATGTATGCATGTTTACACAGATAGCGGTGTAGATATTTCCATGTTCATACAGATAGCGGTGTAGATATTTCCATGTTCATCCAGATGGCTGTGTAGACATATCCATGTTCATACAGATGGCGGTGAAGATATTTCCATGTTCATACAGATAGCGGTGTAGATATTTCCATGTTCATCCAGATGGCTGTGTAGTTATATCCTTGTTCATACAGATAGCGGTGTAGATATTTCCATGTTCATACAGATAGCGGTGTAGATGTTTCCATGTTCATACAGATAGCGGTGTAGATAATTCCATGTTCATACAGATAGCGTTGTAGATATTTCCACGTTCATACAGGTAGCGGTGTAGATATTTCCATGTTCATACAGATAGCGGTGCTGATATTTCCATGTTTATACAGGCAGCGGTGTAGATATTTCC
The DNA here is from genome assembly GCF_029281585.2 of Gorilla gorilla gorilla. Classification (NCBI taxonomy): domain Eukaryota; kingdom Metazoa; phylum Chordata; class Mammalia; order Primates; family Hominidae; genus Gorilla; species Gorilla gorilla. The sequence goes on from NC_073239.2 coordinate 126,973,885, forward strand.
ATGATTATACAGATAGCGGTGTAGATATCTCCTTCTTAATACCGATGGCGGTGTAGATATTTATATGTTCATACAGATGGCGGTGCAGATATTTCCATGTTCATACAGATGGTGGTGTAGATATTTCCATGTTTATAAATATAGCGGTGTAGTTATTTCCGTGTGTTAGGATATAGCTGTGTATATATTTCCATGTATATGCAGATAGCTTTGTAGATATTTCCATTTTCATGCAGTTAGCGGTGTAGATATTTACATGTTCAAACAGATAGCGGTGTAGGTATTTCCATGTTCATTCAGATAGCTTTGTAGATATTTCCATGTTCATACAGGTAGCGGTGTATATATTTCCATGTTCATACAGATAGCGGTGTAGATATTTCCATGTTCATACAGATAGCGGTGCTGATATTTCCATGTTTATACAGGTAGCGGTGTAGATATTTCCATGTTTATACAGATAGCGGTGTAGATATTTCCATGTTTATGCAGATAGCGGTGTAGATATTTCCATGTTTATTCAGATAGCGGTATAGATATCTCCATCTTAAAACAGATGTTGGTGTAGATATTTATATGTTCATACAGATGGCGGTGCAGATATTTCCATGTTCATACAAATGGCGGTGTAGATATTTCCATGTTCAGATAGCGGTGTAGATATTTCCATGTTCATACAGATAGCGGTGTAGATATTTCCATTTTCATACAGATAGCGGTGTAGATATTTCCATGTTCATACAGGTAGCGGTGTAGATTTTTCTATGTTCATACAGATAGCGGTGTAGATATTTCCATGTTTATACAGATAGCGGTGTAGTTATTTCCATGTGTAAAGAGATAGCTGTGTAGATATTTCCATGTATATGCAGATAGCTGTGTGGATATTTCCATTTTCATGCAGATAGCGGTTTAGATATTTCCATGTCCAAACAGATAGCGGTGTAGATATTTCCATGTTCATAGAGATAGCGGTGTAGATATTTCCATGTTCATACAGATAGAGGGGCTGATATTTCCATGTTCATACAGATAGCGGTGCTATTTCCATGTTTATACAGGTAGCGGTTTAGATATTTCCATGTTTATACAGGTAGCAGTGTAGATATTTCCATGTTTATACAGAGAGCGGTGTAGATATATCCATGTTTATACAGATAGCGGTGTAGATATATCCATGTTCATACTGATGGCGGTGAAGTTATTTCCATGTTCATACAGATAGCGGTGTAGATATTTCCATGTTCATACAGATAGCGGTGTAGATATTTCCATGTTCATACTGATAGCGGTGCTGATATTTCCATGTTTATACAAGTAGCGCTATAGATATTTCCATGTTTATACAGATAGCGGTGTAGATATTTCCATGTTTATACAGATAGCGGTGTAGATATTTCCATGTTTATACAGATAGCGGTGTAGATAACTCCATCTTAATACAGATGGCGGTGTAGATATTTATATGTTCATACAGTTGGCGGTGCAGATATTTCCATGTTCATACAGATGGCGGTGTAGTTATTTCCATGTTCATACAGATAGCGGTGTAGTTATTTCCATGTGTAAAGAGATAGCTGTGTAGATATTTCCATGAATATGCAGATAGCTGTGTAGATACTTCCATGTTTATGGAGATAGTGTTGTAGATAATTTCAATTTTATACAGATAGCAGTGTAGATATTTCCAAGTTCATACCGATAGCGGTGTAGGTATTTCCACGTTTATAGAGATGGCGGTGTAGATATTTACATGTTCATACAGATGGCGGTGTAGATATTTCCATGTTTATAGAGATGGCGGAGTAGATATTTTCATGTTTACACAGATGGCGATGTAGATATTTCCATGTCAACACAGATAGCGGTGTAGACATTTCCATGATTACACAGATAGCGGTGTGGATATATCCATGTTTATGCAGATAGCGGTGTAGATATTTCCATGTTTATACAGATAGCGGTGAAGGTATTTCCATGTTCATACAGATGGCTTTGTAGATATTTCCATGTTCATACAAATGGCGGTGTAGGTATTTCCATGTTCATACAGATAGCGGTGAAGATATTTCCATGTTGATACAGATGGCGGTGTAGATATTTCCATGTTCATACAAATGGCGGTGTAGATATTTCCATGTTCATGGAGATGGCGGTTGAGATATTTCCGTGTTCATACAAATGGCACTGTAGATATTTCCATGTTCATAGAGATGGCAGTGTAGATATTTCCATGTTTATACAGAAAGCAGTGTAGTTATTTCCATGTTTATAGAGATAGCAGTGTAGATATTTCCATTGATATACAGATAGCTGTGTACATATTTGCATGTTCTTACAGATAGCGGTGTAGATATTTCCATGTTCATACGGATAGCGGTGTAGATATTTCCATGTTCATACAGATAGTGGTGTAGATATTTCCATGTTCACACAGATAGCGGTGTAGATATTTCCATGTTCATACAGTTAGCGGTGTATATATTTACATGTTCATACAGATGGCGGTGTAGATACTTCCATGTTCGTACGGATGGCAGTGTAGATATTTCCATGTTTGTACAGGTGGCTGTGTAGATATTTTCATGTTCATACAGATAGCAGTGTAGATATTTCCATATTTATAGAGATAGCAATGTAGATATTTCCATTGATATACAGATAGCTGTGTAGATATTTGCATGTTCATACAGATAGCGGTGTAGATATTTCCATGTTCGAACAGATAGCGGTGTAGATATTTCCATGTTCATACAGATAGCGGTGTAGATATTTCGATGTTCATACAGATGATGGTGTAGATATTTCCATGTTCATACCGATAGCGGTGTAGATATTTCCATGTTCATACAGTTAGCGGTGTAGATATTTCCATGTTCATACACATGGCGGTGTAGATACATACATGTTCATACAGATGGCGGTGTAGATATTTCCATGTTCGTACAGATGGCGGTGTAGATATTTCCATGTTCATAGAGATGGCGGTGTAGATATTTCCATGTTTATGCAGATAGCGGTATAGATATTTCCATGTTTACACAGATAGCGCTGTAGACTTTTCCATGTTTACACAGATAGCGGTGTGGATATTTCCATGTTTATGCAGATAGCAGTGTAGATATTTCCATGTTTATACAGATAGCGGTGCGGATTTTTCCATGTTTATACAGATAGTTGGGCAGATATTTCCATGGTTATACAGATAGCGGTGTAGATATTTCCATCTTAATACAGATGGCGGTGTAGATATGTCCATGTTTGTACAGATGGCAGTGTAGATATTTCCATGTTCATACAGACGGCGGTGTAGATATTTCGAAGTTTATACAGATATCGCTGTAGTTATTTCCATATTTATAGAGAAATCTGTGTAGATATTTCCATGTATATTTAGATAGCTGTGTAGATATTTCCGTGTTCATGTAGATAGCGGTGTAGATATTTCCATGTTCATCCAGATGCCGGTGTAGATATATACATGTTCATACAGATGGCGGTGTAGATATTTCCATGTTCATACAAATGGCGGTGTAGATATTTCCATGTTCATAGAGATGGCGGTGTAGATATTTCCATCTTCATACAAATAGCGGTGTAGATATTTCCATGTTCATAGAGATGGCGGTGTAGATATTTCCATGTTTATACAGATAGCAGTGTTGTTATTTCCATGTTTATAGAGATAGCAGTGTAGATATTTCCATTGATATACAGATAGCAATGTAGATATTTGCATGTTTATACAGATAGCGGTGTAGATATTTCCATGTTCATACAGATAGCGGTGTAGATATTTCCATGTTCATACAGATAGCGGTGTAGATATTTCCATGTTCATACGGAGGGCGGTGTAGATATTTCCATGTTCATACAGATTGCGGTGTAGATATTTCCATGTTCATACAGATAGCGGTGTAGATATTTCCATGTTCGTACAGATATCGGTGTAGATATTTCCATGTTCATACAGTTAGAGGTGTAGATATTTCCATGTTCATACAGATGGCGGTGTACATATTTACATGTTCATACAGATGGCGGTGTAGATATTTCCATGTTCGTACAGATGGCAGTGTAGATATTTCCATGTTCATGGAGAACGCGGTGTAGATATTTCCATGTTAATGCAGATAGCGGTATAGATATTTCCATGTTCATACAGACGGCGGTGTAGATATTTCCATGTTTATAGAGATGGCGGTGTAGTTATTTCCATGTTTACACAGATGGCGGTGTAGATATTTCCATGTTTACACAGACAGCGGTGTAGACATTTCTATGTTTACAAAGATAGCGGTGTGGATATTTCCATGTTTATGCAGATAGCGGTGTAGATATTTCAATGTCTACACAGATAGCGGTGCGGATATTTCCATGTTTATACAGATAGTTGGGCAGATATTTTCATGTTTATACAGATTGCGGTGTAGATATTTCCATCTTAATACAGATGGCGGTGTAGATATGTCCATGTTCGTACAGATGGCGGTGTAGATATTTCCATGTTCATACAGATGGCGGTGTAGATATTTCGAAGTTTATACAGATAGCGCTGTAGTTATTTAAATATTTATAGAGAAATCTGTGTAGGAACTTCCATGTATATGGATATAGCTGTGTAGATATTTCCATGTTTATGCAGATAGCGCAGTAGATATTTCCATGTTCATCCAGATGCCGGTGTAGATATATCCATGCTCATACAGATGGCGGTGAAGATATTTCCATGTTCATACAGAGGGCGGTGTAGATATTTCCATGTTCAAATGGCGGTGAAGATATTTCCATGTTCATAGAGATGGCGGTGTAGATATTTCCATGTTCATACAAATGGAGTTGTAGGTATTTTCATGTTCATAGAGATGGTGGTGCAGATATTTCTATGTTTATACAGATAGCAGTGTAGATATTTCCATGTTTATTGAGATAGCAGTTTGGATATTTCCATTGATATACAGATAGCTGTGTAGATATTTGCATGTTCATACAGATAGCGGTGTAGATATTTTCATGTTCATACAGAGGGCGGTGTGGATATTTCCATGTTCATACAGATAGCGGTGTAGATATTTCCATGTTCATACAGATAGCGGTGTAGATATTTCCATGTTCGTACAGATATCGGTGTAGATATTTCCATGTTCATACAGTTAGAGGTGTAGATATTTCCAGGTTCATACAGATGGCGGTGTAGATATTTACAAGTTCATACAGATGGCGGTGTTGATATTTCCATGTTCTTACGGATGGCAGTGTATATATTTCCATGTTCATAGAGATGGCGGTGTAGATATTTCCATGTTTATGCAGATAGCGGTATAGATATTTCCATGTTCATACAGACGGCGGTGTAGATATTTCCATGTTTATAGAGATGGCGGTGTAGTTATTTCCATGTTTACACAGACGGCGGTGTAGATATTTCCATGTTTACACAGACAGCGGTGTAGACATTTCCATGTTTACACAGATAGCGGTGTGGATATTTCCATGTTTATGCAGATAGCTGTGTAGACATTTCCATGTCTATAAAGATAGCGGTGCGGATATTTCCATGTTTATACAGATAGTTGGGCAGATATTTTCATGTTTATACAGATAGCGGTGTAGATATTTCCATCTTAATACAGATGGCGGTGTAGATTTGTCCATGTTCGTACAGATGGCGGTGTAGATATTTCGAAGTTTATACAGATAGCACTGTAGTTATTTCCATATTTATAGAGAAATCTGTGTAGTTATTTCCATGTATATGGATATAGCTGTGTAGATATTTCCATGCTCATGCAGATAGCGCTGTAGATATTTCCATGTTCATCCAGATGCCGGTGTAGATATATCCATGCTCATACAGATGGAGGTGAAGATATTTCCATGTTCATACAGAGGGCGGTGTAGATATTTCCATGTTCATACAAATGGCGGTGTAGATATTTCCATGTTGATAGAGATGGCGGTGTAGATATTTCCATGTTCATACAAATGGCGTTGTAGATATTTCCATGTTCATAGGGATGGTGGTGTAGATATTTCCATGTTTATACAGATAGCAGTGTAGATATTTCCATGTTTATTGAGATAGCAGTGTAGATATTTCCATTGATATACAGACAGCTGTGTAGATATTTGCATGTTCATACAGATAGCGGTGTAAATATTTCCATGTTCATACAGATAGCGGTGTAGATATTTCCATGTTCGTACAGATATCGGTGTAGATATTTCCATGTTCATACAGTTAGAGGTGTAGATATTTCCATGTTCATACAGATGGCGGTGTAGATATTTCCATGTTTATGCAGATAGCGGTATAGATATTTCCATGTTTATACAGATGGTGGTGTAGATATTTCCATGTTTATAGAGATGGCGGTCTAGATATTTCCATGTTTATAGAGATAGTGTTGTAGTTATTTCCAAGTTTATAGAGAGAGCATTGTAGATATTTCCATGTTTATACAGATAGCGGTGAAGATATTTCCATGTTTCTACAGATAGCGGTGTAGATATTTCCATGTTTTTACAGATAGCAGTGTAGATATTTCCATGTTTATAGAGATAGTGGTGTAGATAATTTCAAATTTTTAGCGAGAGCAGTGTAGATATTTCCAAGTTCATACAGATAGCGGTGTAGATATTTCCACGTTTATAGAGATGGCGGTGTAGATATTTCCATGTTCATTCTGATGGCGGTGTAGATATTTCCATGTTTATAGAGATGGCGGTGTAGATATTTTCATGTTTACACAGATGGCTTTGTAGATATTTCCATGTTTACACAGATAGCGCTGTAGACATTTCCATGTTTACACAGATAGCGGTGCGGACATTTCCATGTTTATGCAGATAGCTGTGTAGATATTTCCATGTTTATACAGGTAGCGGTGCGGATATTTCCATGTTTATACAGATAGTTTGGCAGATATTTCCATGTTTATACAGATACCGGTGTAGAAGTTTCCATCTTAATACATATGGCGGTGTGGATATGTCCATGTTCGTACAGATGGCGGTGTAGATATTTCCATGTTCATACAGATGGCGGTGTAGGTATTTCGAAGTTTATAGAGACAGCGCTGTAGTTATTTCCATATTTATAGAGAAATCTGTGTAGATATTTCCATGCATATGCAGACAGCTGTGTAGATATTTCTATGTTCATGCAGATAGCGGTGTAGATATTTCCATGATCATCCAGATGCCGGTGTAGATATATCCATGTTCATACAGATGGCGGTGAAGATATTTCCATGTTCATACAAATGGCGGTGTAGATATTTCCATGTTCGCACAGATGGCGTTGTAGATATTTCCATGTTCATAGAGATGGCAGTGAAGATATTTCCATGTTTATGCAGATAGCGGTATAGATATTTCCATGTTTATACAGGTGGAGGTGTAGATATTTCCATGTTTATAGAGATGATGCTCTAGATATTTCCAAGTTTACAGAGAGAGTGGTGTAGTTATTTCCAAGTTTATAGAGACAGCGCTGTAGATATTTCCATGTTTATACAGATAGCGGTGAAGATATTTCCATGTTTATACAGATAGTGGTGTAGATATTTCCATGTTTATACAGATAGCAGAGTAGTCATTTCCATGTTTATAGAGATAGTGGTGTAGATAATTTCAATTTTATACCGAGAGTACTGTAGATATTTCCAAGTTCATACAGATAGCGGTGTGGATATTTCCACGTTTATAGAGATGGCGGTGTAGATATTTCCATGTTCACACAGACGGCGGTGTAGATATTTCCATGTTTATAGAGATGGCGGTGTAGATATTTTCATGTTTACACAGATAGCGGTGTGGATATTTCCATGTTTATGCAGATAGCGGTGTAGATATTTCCATGTTTATACAGATAGCGGTGCGGATAGTTCCATGTTTATACAGATAGTTGGGCAGATATTTCCATGTTTATACAGATAGCGGTGTAGATATTTCCATCTTAATATAGATGGCTTTGTAGATATGTCCATGTTTGTACAGATGGCGCTGTAGATATTTCCATGTTCATAGAGATGGCGGTGTAGATATTTCCATGTTTATGCAGATAGCGGTATAGATATTTCCATGTTTATACAGATGGTGGTGTAGATATTTCCATGTTTATGGAGATGGCGGTCTAGATATTTCCATGTTTAGAGAGATAGTGGTGTAGTTATTTCCAAGTTTATAGAGACAGCGTTGTAGATATTTCCATGTTTATACAGATAGCGGTGACGATATTTCCATGTTTATACAGATAGCGGTGTAGATATTTCCATGTTTATACAGATAACAGTGTAGGTATTTCCATGTTTATAGAGATAGTGGTGTAGATAATTTCAATTTCATACAGATAGCAGTGTAGATATTTCCAAGTTCATACAGATAGCGGTGTAGATATTTCCACGTTTATAGAGATGGCGGTGTAGATATTTCCATGTTCATACAGATGGCGGTGTAGATATTTCCATGTTTATAGAGATGGCGGTGTAGATATTTTCATGTTTACACAGATGGCGGTGTAGATATTTCCATGTTTACACAGATAGCGGTGTAGACATTTCCATGTTTAGACAGATAGCGGTGTGGATATTTCCATGTTTATGCAGATAGCGGTGTAGGTATTTCCATGTTTATTCAGATAGCGGTGCAGATATTTCCATGTTTATTCAGATAGTTGGGCAGATATTTCCATGTTTATACAGATAGCGGTGTAGATATTTCCATCTTAATACAGATGGCTTTGTAGTTATGTCCATGTTTGTACAGATGGCGGTGTAGATATTTCCATGTTCATACAGATGGTGGTGTAGATGTTTCGAAGTTTATAGAGATAGCGCTGTAGTTATTTCCATATTTATAAAGAAATCTGTGCAGATATTTCCATGTATATGCAGATAGCTGTGTAGACATTTCCATGTTCATGCAGATAGCGGTGTAGATATTTCCATGTTCATGCAGATGCCGTTGTAGATATATCCATGTTCATACAGATGGCGGTGAAGATATTTCCATGTTCATACAAATGGCGGTGTATATATTTCCATGTTCATAGAGATGACAGTGAAGATATTTCCGTGTTCATACAAATGGCGGTGTAGATATTTCCATGCTCATAGAGATGGCGGTGTAGATATTTCCATGTTTATACAGATAGCAGTGTAGTTATTTCCATGTTTATAGAGATAGCAGTGTAGATATTTCCACTGATATACAGATAGCTGTGTAGATATTTGCATGTTCTTACAGATAGCGGTGTAGATATTTCCATGTTCATACAGATAGCGGTGTAGATATTTCCATGTTCATACAGATAGCGGTGTAGATATTTCCATGTTCATACAGATGGCGGTGTAGATATTTACATGTTCATAAAGATGGCGGAGTAGATATTTCCATGTTCGTACAGATGGCGGTGTAGATATTTCCAAGTTCATAGAGATGGCTGTGTAGATATTTCCATGTTTATGCAGATAGCGGTATAGATATTTCCATGTTTATACAGATGGTGGTGTAGATATTTCCATGTTTATAGAGATGGCGGTCTAGATATTTCCATGTTTACAGAGAGATTCGTGTAGTTATTTCCAAGTTTATAGAGACAGCGCTGTAGATATTTCCATGTTTATACAGATAGCTGTGAAGATATTTCCATGTTTATACAGATAGTGGTGTAGATATTTCCATGTTTATACAGATAGCAGAGTAGATATTTCCATGTTTATAGAGATAGTGGTGTAGATAATTTCAATTTTATACCGAAAGCACTGTAGATATTTCCAAGTTCATACAGATAGCGGTGTGGATATTTCCACGTTTATAGAGATGGCGGTGTAGATATTTCCATGTTCATACAGACGGCGGTTTAGATATTTCCATGTTTATAGAGATGGCGGTGTAGATATTTTCATGTTTACACAGATGGCGGTGTAGATATTTCCAAGTTTACACAGATAGCCGTGTGGATATTTCCATGTTTATGCAGATAGCGGTGTAGATATTTCCCTGTTTATACAGATAGCAGTGCGGATAGTTCCATGTTTATACAGATAGTTGGGCAGATATTTCCGTGTTTATACAGATAGCGGTGTAGATATTTCTATCTTAATATAGATGGCTTTGTAGATATGTCCATGTTTGTACAGATGGCGGTGTAGATATTTCCATGTTCATAGAGATGGCGGTGTAGATATTTCCATGTTTATGCAGATAGCGGTATAGATATTTCCATGTTTATACAGATGGTGGTGTAGATATTTCCATGTTTATAGAGATGGCGGTCTAGATATTTCCATGTTTAGAGAGATAGTGGTGTAGTTATTTCCAAGTTTATAGAGACAGCGTTGTAGATATTTCCATGTTTATACTGGTAGCGGTGAAGATATTTCCATGTTTATACAGATAGCGGTGTAGTTATTTCCATGTTTATACAGATAACAGTGTAGATATTTCCATGTTTATAGAGATAGTGGTGTAGATAATTTCAATTTTATACAGATAGCAGTGTAGATATTTCCAAGTTCATACAGATAGCGGTGTAGATATTTCCACGTTTATAGAGATGGCGGTGTAGATATTTCCATGTTCATACAGATGGCGGTGTAGATATTTCCATGTTTACAGAGATGGCGGTGTAGATATTTTCATGTTTACACAGATGGCGGTGTAGATATTTCCATGTTTACACAGAGAGCGGTGTAGACATTTCCATGTTTAGACAGATAGCGGTGTGGATATTTCCATGTTTATGCAGATAGCGGTGTAGGTATTTCCATGTTTATACAGATAGCGGTGTGGATATTTCCATGTTTATACAGATAGTTGGGCAGATATTTCCATGTTTATACAGATAACGGTGTAGATATTTCCATCTTAATACAGATGGCTTTGTAGAAATGTCCATGTTTGTACAGATGGCGGTGTAGATATTTCCATGTTCATACAGATGGCGGTGTAGATGTTTCGAAGTTTATAGAGATAGCGCTGTAGTTATTTCCATATTTATAAAAAAATCTGTGCAGATATTTCAATGTGCATGCAGATAGCTGTGTAGATACTTCCATGTTCATGCAGATAGCGGTGTAGATATTTCCATGTTCATCCAGAAGCCGGTGTAGATATATCCATGTTCATACAGATGGCGGTGAAGATATTTCCATGTTCATACAAATGGCGGTGTATATATTTCCATGTTCATAGAGATGGCGGTGTAGATATTTCCGTGTTCATACAAATGGCGGTGTAGATATTTCCAAGTTCATAGAGATGGCGGTGTAGATATTTCCTTTTTTATACAGATAGCAGTGTAGTTATTTCCATGTTTATAGAGATAGCATTGTAGATATTTCCATTGATATCCAGAAAGCTGTGTAGATATTTGCATGTTCTTACAGATAGCGGTGTAGATATTTCCATATTCATACAGATAGCGGTGTAGATGTTTCCATGTTCATACAGATAGCGGTGTAGATATTTCCTTGTTCATACAGATAGCTGTTTAGATATTTCCATGTTCACACAGATAGCGGTGTAGATATTTCCATGTTCATACAGCTAGCGGTGTAGATATTTCCATGTTCACACAGATAGCGGTGTAGATATTTCCATGTTCATACAGTTAGCGGTGTAGATATTTCCATGTTCGTACAGATGGCGGTGTAAATATTTACATGTTCATACAGATGGCGGTGTAGATATTTCCATGTTCGTACGGATGGCCGTGTAGATATTTCCATGTTCGTACAGGTGGCGGTGTAGATATTTCCATGTTTATACAGATAGCATTGTCTTTATTTCCATGTTTATAGAGATAGCAATGTAGATATTTCCATTGATATACAGATAGCTGTGTAGATATTTGCATGTTCATACAGATAGCGGTGTAGATATTTCCATGTTCGTACAGATAGCGGTGTAGATATTTCCATGTTCATACAGATAGCGGTGTAGATATTTCCATGTTCATACAGATAACGGGGTAGATATTTCCATGTTCATACAGATGGCGGTGTAGATATTTCCATGTTCATAGAGGTGGCGGTGTAGATATTTCCATGTTTATGCAGATAGGGGTATAGATATTTCCATGCTTATACAGATTGTGGTGTAGATATTTCCATGTTTATGGGGATGGCGGTGTAGGTATTTTCATGTTTACACTGATGGTGGTGTAGATATTTCCATGTTTACACAGATAGCGCTGTAGACATTTCCATGTTTACACAGATAGTGGTGCGGATATTTCCATGTTTATACAGAGAGTTGGGCAGATATTTCCATCTTTATACAGATAGCGGTGTAGATATTTCCATCTTAATACAGATGGCGGTGTAGATATGTCCATGTTTGTACAGATGGCAGTGTAGATATTTCCATGTTCATACAGATGACGGTGTAGATATTTCCAAGTTTATAGAGACAGTGCTGTAGTTATTTCCATATTTATAGGGAAATCTGTGCAGATATTTCCATGTATATTCAGATACCTGTGTAGATATTTCCATGTTCATGCAGATAGCGGTGTAGATATTTCCATGTTCATCCAGATGCCGGTGTAGATATATCCATGTTCATACAGATGTCGGTGAAGATATTTCCATGTTCCTACAGATGGCGGTGAAGATATTTCCATGTTCATACAAATGGCGGTGTGGATATTTCCATGTTCATAGAGATGGCGGTGTAGATATTTGCATGTTCATACAAATGGCGTTGTAGATATTTTCATGTTCATAGAGATGGCGGTGTAGATATTTCCATGTTTATACAGATAGCAGTGTAGTTATTTGCATGTTTATAGAGATAGCAGTGTAGATATTTCCATTGATATACAGATAGCTGTTTAGTTATTTCCATGTTTATACAGATAGCGGTGTAGATATTTCCATGTTCATACAGATAGCGGTGTAGATATTTCCACGTTCATACAGATAGCGGTGTAGATATTTCCATGTTCATACAGATATCGGTGTAGATATTTCCATCTTAATATAGATGGCTTTGTAGATATGTCCATGTTTGTACAGATGGCGGTGTAGATATTTCCATGTTCATAGAGATGGCGGTGTAGATATTTCCATGTTTATGCAGATAGCGGTATAGATATTTCCATGTTTATACAGATGGTGGTGTAGATATTTCCATGTTTATAGAGATGGCGGTCTAGATATTTCCATGTTTATATAGATAGTGGTGTAGTTATTTCCAAGTTTATAGAGACAGCGTTGTAGATATTTCCATGTTTATACAGATAGCGGTGAAGATATTTCCATGTTCATACAGGTGGCGGTGTAGATATTTTCATGTTCATACAGATGGCCGTGTAGATATTTCCATGTTCATACGAATGGCAGTGTAGATATTTCCATGTTTATGCTGATAGCGGTGTAGATATTTCCATGTTTATACAGATAGCGGTGAAGATATTTCCATGTATAAACAGATAGCAGTGTAGATATTTCCATGTTTATACAGATAACAGTGTAGATATTTCCATGTTTATGGAGATAGTGTTGTAGATAATTTCAATTTTATACAGATAGCAGTGTAGATATTTCCAAGTTCATACCGATAGCGGTGTAGGTATTTCCACGTTTATAGAGATGGCGGTGTAGATATTTACATGTTCATACAGATGGCGGTGTAGATATTTCCATGTTTATAGAGATGGCGGAGTAGATATTTTCATGTTTACACAGATGGCGATGTAGATATTTCCATGTTAACACAGATAGCGGTGTAGACATTTCCATGTTTACACAGAGATCGGTGTGGATATTTCCATGTTTATGCAGATAGCGGTGTAGATATTTCCATGTTTATACAGATAGCGGTGAAGATATTTCCATGTTCATACAGATGGCTTTGTAGATATTTCCATGTTCTTACAAATGGCGGTGTAGGGATTTCCATGTTCATACAGATAGCGGTGAAGATATTTCCATCTTAATACAGATGGCGGTGTAGATATGTCCATGTTCGAACAGATGGCGGTGTAGATATTTCCATGTTCATAGAGATGGAGGTGTAGATATTTCCATGTTTATACAGATAGCAGTGTAGTTATTTGCATGTTTATAGAGATAGCAGTGTAGATATTTCCATTGATATACAGATAGCTGTTTAGTTATTTCCATGTTTATACAGATAGCGGTGTAGATATTTCCATGTTCATACAGATAGCGGTGTAGATATTTCCACGTTCATACAGATAGCGGTGTACATATTTCCATGTTCATACAGATATCGGTGTAGTTATTTCCATCTTAATATAGATGGCTTTGTAGATATGTCCATGTTTGTACAGATGGCGGTGTAGATATTTCCATGTTCATAGAGATGGCGGTGTAGATATTTCCATGTTTATGCAGATAGCGGTATAGATATTTCCATGTTTATACAGATAGTGGTGTAGATATTTCCATGTTTATAGAGATGGCGGTCTAGATATTTCCATGTTTATATAGATAGTGGTGTAGTTATTTCCAAGTTTATAGAGACAGCGTTGTAGATATTTCCATGTTTATACAGATAGCGGTGAAGATATTTCCATGTTTATACAGATATCGGTGTTGATATTTCCATGTTTATACAGATAACAGAGTAGATATTTCCATGTTTATAGAGATAGTGGGGTAGATAATTTCAATTTTATACAGATAGCAGTTTAGATATTTCCAAGTTCATACCGATAGCGGTGTAGATATTTCCACATTTATAGAGATGGCGGTGTAGATATTTCCAAGTTCATACAGATGGCGGTGTAGATATTTCCATGTTTATAGAGATGGCAGTGTAGATATTTTCATGTTTACACATATGGTGGTGTAGATATTTCCATGTTTACACAGATAGTGGTGTAGACATTTCCATGTTTACACAGATAGCGGTGTGGATATTTCCATGTTTATGCAGATAGCGGTGCGGATATTTCCATCTTTTTACAGATAGTTGGGCAGATATTTCCATGTTTATACAGATAGCGGTGTAGATATTTCCGTCTTAATAAAGATGGCTTTGTAGATATGTCCATGTTTGTACAGATGGCGGTGTAGATATTTCCATGTTCATAGAGATGGCGGTGTAGATATTTCCATGTTTATGCAGATAGCGGTATAGATATTTCCATGTTTATACAGATGGTGGTGTAGATATTTCCATGTTTATAGAGATGGCGGTCTAGATATTTCCATGTTTATATAGATAGTGGTGTAGTTATTTCCAAGTTTATAGAGACAGCGCTGTAGATATTTCCATGTTTATACAGATAGCGGTGAAGATATTTCCATGTTTATACAGATAGTGGTGTAGATATTTCCATGTTCATACAGATAGCGGTGTAGATATTTCCATGTTCATACAGTTAGCGGTGTAGATATTTCCATGTTCATACAGATGGTGGTGTAGATATTTACATGTTCATACAGATGGCGGTGTAGATATTTCCATGTTCGTACAGATGGTGGTGTAGATATTTCCATGTTCATAGAGATGGCGGTGTAGATATTTCCATGTTTATGCAGATAGCGGTATAGATATTTCCATGTTTATACAGATGGTGGTGTAGGTATTTCCATGTTTATAGAGATGGCGGTCTAGTTATTTCCATGTTTATAGAGATAGTGGTGTAGTTATTTCCAAGTTTATAGAGACAGCGTTGTAGATATTTCCATGTTTATACAGATAGCGGTGAAGATATTTCCATGTTTATACACATAGCGGTGTAGATATTTCCATGTTTATACAGATAACAGTGTAGTTATTTCCATGTTTAAAGAAATAGGGGTGTAGATAATTTCAATTATATACAGATAGCAGTGGAGATATTTCCAAGTTCATACAGATAGCGGTGTATATATTTCCACGTTTATAGAGATGGCGGTGTAGATATTTCCATGTTTATAGAGAAGGCGGTGTAGATATATTCATGTTTAGACAGCTTGGGGTGAAGATATTTCCATGTTTACACAGATAGCGGTGTAGACATTTCCATTTTTACACAGATAGCGATGTGGATATTTCCATGTTTTTGCAGATAGCGGTGTAGATATTTCCATGTTTATACAGATAGCGGTGCGGATATTTCCATGTTTATACAGATGGGCAGATATTTCCATGTTTATACAGATAGCGGTGTAGATATTTACATCTTAATACAGATGGCAGTGTAGATATGTCCTTGTTCGTACAGATGGCTTTGTAGATATTTCCATGTTCATACAGATGGCGGTGTAGATATTTCGAAGTTTATAGAGATAGCGCTGTAGTTATTTCCATATTTATAGAGAAATCTGTGTAGATATTTCCATGCATATGCAGATAGCTGTGTACATATTTCCATGATCATCCAGATGGCGGTGTAGATATATCCACGTTCATACAGTTGGCGGTGAAGATATTTCCATGTTCATACAGATGGTGGTGTAGATATTTCCATGTTCATACAAATGGCGGTGTAGATATTTCCATGTTCATAGAGATGGCGGTGTAGATATTTCCATGTTCATACAAATGGCGGTGTAGATATTTCCATGTTCATAGAGATGGCGGTGTAGATATTTCCATGTTTATAGAGATAGTGGTGTAGATAATTCCAATTTTATACAGATAGCTGTGTAGGTATTTGCATGTTAATACAGATAGCGGTGTATATATTTCCATGTTCATACAGATAGCGGTGTAGATATTTCCATGTTCATACAGATAGCGGTGTAGATATTTCCATGTTCATGCAGATAGCGGTGTAGATATTTCCATGTTCATACCAATAGCGGTGTAGATATTTCCATGTCCATACAGTTAGCATTGTAGATATTTCCATGTTCATACAGATGGCGGTGTAGATATTTACATGTTCATACAGATGGCGGTGACGATATTTCCATGTTCGTACGGATGGCAGTGTAGATATTTCCATGTTCATACAAGTGGCGGTGTAGATATTTCCATATTTATACAGATAGCAGTGTAGTTATTTCCATGTTTATAGAGATAGCAGTGTAGATATTTCCATTGATATACAGATAGCTGTGTAGATATTTGCATGTTCATACAGATAGCGGTCTAGATATTTCCATGTTCATGCAGATAGCGGTGTAGATATTTCCATGTTCATAGAGAGAGCGGTGTAGATATTTCCATGTTCATACAGATAACTGTGTAGATATTTCCATGTTCATACAGACAGCGGTGTAAATATTTCCATGTTCATACAGATAGCAGTGTAGATATTTCCATGTTCATACAGATAGCGTTGTAGATATTTCCATGTTCGTACAGATGGCGGTGTAGATATTTCCATGTTCATAGAGATGGTGGTGTAGATATTTCCATGTTTATAGAGATGGCGGTCCAGATATTTCCATGTTTATAGAGATAGTGGTGTAGTTATTTCCAAGTTTATGGAGACAGCGTTGTAGATATTTCCATGTTTATACAGATAGCGGTGAAGATATTTCCATGTTTATACAGATAGCGGTGTAGATATTTTCATGTTTATACAGATAACAGTGTAGATATTTCCATGTTTATAGGGATAGTGGTGTAGATAATTTCAATTTTATATAGATAGCAGTTTAGATATTTCCAAGTTCAAACAGATAGCAGTGTAGATATTTCCAAGTTGATAGAGATGGCGGTGAAGATATTTCCATCTTTACACAGATGGCGGTGTAGATACTTCCATGTTTACACAGACAGCGGAGTAGACATTTCCATGTTTACACAGATAGCGGTGTGGATATTTCCATGTTTATGCAGATAGCGGTGTAGATATTTCCATGTCTATAAAGATAGCGGTGCAGATATTTCCATGTTTATACAGATAGTTGGGCAGATATTTTCATGTTTATGCAGATAGCGGTGTAGATATTTCCATCTTAATACAGATGGCGGTTTAGATATGTCCATGTTCGTACAGATGGCGGTGTAGATAATTCCATGTTCATACAGATGGCGGTGTAGATATTTCGAAGTTTACACAGATAGCGCTGTAGTTATTTCCATATTTATAGAGAAATCTGTGTAGGTATTTCCATGTATATGGATATAGCTGTGTAGATATTTCCATGTTCATGCAGATAGCGCTGTAGATATTTCCATGTTCATCCAGATGCCGGTGTAGATATATCCAGGCTCATACAGATGGCGGTGAAGATATTTCCATGTTCATACAGAGGGCGGTGTAGATATTTCCATGTTCATACAAATGGCGGTGTAGATATTTCCATGTTCATAGAGATGGCGGTGTAGATATTTCCATGTTCATACAAATGGCGTTGTAGATATTTTCATGTTCATATAGATGGTAGTGTTGATATTTCCATGTTTATACAGATAGCAGTGTAGATATTTCCATGTTTATTGAGATAGCAGTGTAGATATTTACATTGATATACAGATAGCTGTGTAGATATTTGCATGTTCATACAGATAGCGGTGTAGATATTTCCATGTTCATACAGAGGGCGGTGTAGATATTTCCATGTTCATACAGATAGCGGTGTAGATATTTCCATCTTAATACAGATGGCGGTGTAGATATGTCCATGTTTGTACAGATGGCAGTGTAGATATTTCCATGTTCATACAGACGGCGTTGTAGATATTTCGAAGTTTATACAGATAGCGCTGTAGTTATTTCCATATTTATAGAGAAATCTGTGTAGATATTTCCATGTATATTTAGATAGCTGTGTAGATATTTCCATGTTCATGTAGATAGCGGTGTAGATATTTCCATGTTCATCCAGATGCCGGTGTAGATATATACATGTTCATACAGATGGCGGTGAAGATATTTCCATGTTCATACAGATGGCGGTGTAGATATTTCCATGTTCATACAAATGGCGGTGTAGATATTTCCATGTTCATAGAGATGGCGGTGTAGATATTTCCATATTCATACAAATGGCGGTGTAGATATTTCCATGTTCATAGAGATGGCGGTGTAGATATTTCCATGTTTATACAGATAGCAGTGTTGTTATTTCCATGTTTATAGAGAGAGCAGTGTAGATATTTCCATTGATATACAGATAGCAATATAGATATTTGCATGTTTATACAGATAGCGGTGTAGATATTTCCATGTTCATACAGATAGCGGTGTAGATATTTCCATGTTCATACAGATAGCGGTGTAGATATTTCCATGTTCATACATATAGCGGGGTAGATATTTCCATGTTCATACAGTTAGCGGGGAAGATATTTCCATGTTTATAGAGATAGTGGTGTAGTTATTTCCAAGTTTATAGAGACAGCGGTGTAGATATTTCCATGTTCATACAGATAGCGGTGTAGATATTTCCATGTTCATACAGATAGCGGTGTAGATATTTCCATGTTCATACATATAGCGGGGTAGATATTTCCATGTTCATACAGTTAGCGGGGAAGATATTTCCATGTTTATAGAGATAGTGGTGTAGTTATTTCCAAGTTTATAGAGACAGCGGTGTAGATATTTCCATTTTTATACAGATAACAGTGTAGATATTTCCATGTATGTAGAGATAGTGGTGTAGATAATTTCAATTTTATCCAGATAGCAGTGTAGATATTTCCAAGTTCATACAGAGATCGGTGTAGTTATTTCCACGTTTATAGAGATGGCGGTTTAGATATTTCCATATTCATACAGATGGCGGTGTAGATATTTCCATGTTTATATAGATGGCGGTGTAGATATTTTCATGTTTACACAGATGGTGGTGTAGATATTTCCATGTTTACACAGATAGCAGTGTAGACATTTCCATGTTTACATAGATAGCGTTGTGGATATTTCCATGTTTATACATATAGCGGTGTAGATATTTCCATGTTTATACAGATATCGGTGCAGATATTTCCATGTTTATACAGATAGGCAGATATTTCCATGTTTATACAGATAGCGGTGTAGATATTTCCATCTTAATACAGATGGCGGTGTAGATATGTCCATGTTCGAACAGATGGCGGTGTAGATATTTCCATGTTCATAGAGATGGCGGTGTAGATATTTCCATGTTTATACAGATAGCAGTGTAGTTATTTGCATGTTTATAGAGATAGCAGTGTAGATATTTCCATTGATATACAGATAGCTGTTTAGTTATTTCCATGTTTATACAGATAGCGGTGTAGATATTTCCATGTTCATACAGATAGCGGTGTAGATATTTCCACGTTCATACAGATAGCGGTGTAGATATTTCCATGTTCATACAGATATCGGTGTAGTTATTTCCATCTTAATATAGATGGCTTTGTAGATATGTCCATGTTTGTACAGATGGCGGTGTAGATATTTCCATGTTCATAGAGATGGCGGTGTAGATATTTCCATGTTTATGCAGATAGCGGTATAGATATTTCCATGTTTATACAGATGGTGGTGTAGATATTTCCATGTTTATAGAGATGGCGGTCTAGATATTTCCATGTTTATATAGATAGTGGTGTAGTTATTTCCAAGTTTATAGAGACAGCGTTGTAGATATTTCCATGTTTATACAGATAGCGGTGAAGATATTTCCATGTTTATACAGATATCGGTGTTGATATTTCCATGTTTATACAGATAACAGAGTAGATATTTCCATGTTTATAGAGATAGTGGGGTAGATAATTTCAATTTTATACAGATAGCAGTTTAGATATTTCCAAGTTGATACCGATAGCGGTGTAGATATTTCCACATTTATAGAGATGGCGGTGTAGATATTTCCATGTTCATACAGATGGCGGTGTAGATATTTCCATGTTTATAGAGATGGCAGTGTAGATATTTTCATGTTTACACATATGGTGGTGTAGATATTTCCATGTTTACACAGATAGCGGTGTAGACATTTCCATGTTTACACAGATAGCGGTGTGGATATTTCCATGTTTATGCAGATAGCGGTGTAGATATTTCCATGTTTATACAGATAGCGGTGCGGATATTTCCATCTTTGTACAGATAGTTGGGCAGATATTTCCATGTTTATACAGATAGCGGTGTAGATATTTCCGTCTTAATAAAGATGGCTTTGTAGATATGTCCATGTTTGTACAGATGGCGGTGTAGATATTTCCATGTTCATAGAAATGGCGGTGTAGATATTTCCATGTTTATGCAGATAGCGGTATAGATATTTCCATGTTTATACAGATGGTGGTGTAGATATTTCCATGTTTATAGAGATGGCGGTCTAGATATTTCCATGTTTATATAGATAGTGGTGTAGTTATTTCCAAGTTTATAGAGACAGCGCTGTAGATATTTCCATGTTTATACAGATAGCGGTGAAGATATTTCCATGTTTATACAGATAGTGGTGTAGATATTTCCATGTTTATACAGATAGCAGTGTAGATATTTCCATGTTTATAGAGATAGTGGTGTAGATAATTTCAATTTTATACCGAGAGCACTGTAGATATTTCCAAGTTCATACAGATAGCGGTGTGGATATTTCCACGTTTATAGAGATGGCGGTGTAGATATTTCCATGTTCATGCATACGGCGGTGTAGATATTTCCATGTTTATAGAGATGGCGGTGTAGATATTTTCATGTTTACACATATGGTGGTGTAGATATTTCCATGTTTACACAGATAGCGGTGTAGACATTTCCATGTTTACACAGATAGCAGTGTGGATATTTCCATGTTTATGCAGATAGTGGTGTAGATATTTCCATGTTTATACAGATAGCGGTGCGGATATTTCCATGATTATACAGATAGTTGGGCAGATATTCCCATGTATATGCAGATAGCTGTGTAGATATTTCCATGTTCATGCAGATAGCGGTGTACATATTTCCATGTTCATCCAGATGCCGGTGTAGATATATCCATGTTCATACAGATGGTGGTGAAGATATTTCCATGTTCATACAGATGGCGGTGTAGATATTTCCATGTTCATAGGGATGGCGGTGTAGATATTTCCATGTTCATACAAATGGCGGTGTAGATATTTCCATGTTCATAGAGATGGCGGTGTAGATATTTCCATGTTTATACAGATAGCAGTGTAGTTATTTCCATGTTTATAGAGATAGCAGTGTAGGTATTTCCATTGATATACAGATAGCTGTGTAGATATTTCCATGTTCATACAGATAGCGGTGTAGATATTTCCATGTTCATACAGATAGCGGTGTAGATATTTCCATGTTCATACAGATAGCAGTGTAGATATTTCCATGTTCATACAGTTAGCGGTGTAGATATTTCCATGTTTATAGAGATAGTGGTGTAGTTATTTCCAAGTTTATAGAGACAGCGTTGTAGATATTTCCATGTTCATACAGATAGCCGTGTATATATTTCCATGTTCATACAGATAGCGGTGAAGGTATTTCCATGTTAATACAGATTGCGGTGTAGATATTTCCATGTTCATACAGATAGCGGTGATGATATTTCCAAGTTTATACAGGTAGCGGTGTAGATATTTCCATGTTTATACAAATAGCAGTGTAGATATTTCCATGTTTATACAGATAGCGTTGTAGATATTTCCATGTTTATACAGATAGCGGTGTAGATATCTCCATCTAAATACAGATGGCGGAGTAGATATTTCTATGTACATGCAGATGGCGGTGCAGATATTTCCATGTTCATACAGATAGCGGTGTAGTTATTTCCATGTTTAAAGAGATAGCTGTGTAGATATTTCCATGTATATGCAGATAGCTGTGTAGATATTTCCATTTTCATGCAGATAGCGGTTTAGATATTTCCATGTTCAAACAGATATCGGTGTAGATATTTCCATGTTCATACAGATAGCGGTGTAGATATTTCCATGTTCATCCAGATGGCTGTGTAGATATATCCATGTTCATACAGATAGCGGTGTAGTTATTTCCATATTCGTACAGATAGTGGTGTAGATATTTCCATGTTCATACAGATAGCGGTGTAGCTATTTCCATGTTCATAAAGATAGCGGTGTAGATATTTCAATGTTCGTACAGATAGCGGTGTATATATTTCCATGTTCATACAGATAGCTGTGCTGATATTTCCATGTTTATACAGGTAGCGGTGTAGATATTTCCATGTTTATACAGATAGCGGTGTAGATATTTCCATGTTTATACAGATAGCGGTGTAGATATTTCCAGGTTTATACAGATAGAGGTGTAGATATCTGCTTCTTAATACAGATGGCGGTGTAGATATTTATATGTTCATACAGATGGCGGTGCAGATATTTCCAAGTTCATACAGATAGCGGTGTAGATATTTCCATGTTTATAGAGATAGCGGTGAGGTTATATCCATGTGTAAAGAGATAGCTGTGTAGATATTTCCATGTATATGCAGATAGCTGTGTAGATATTTCCATTTTCATGCAGACAGCGGTATAGATATTTCCATGTTCAAACAGATAGCGGTGTAGATATTTCCATGTTCATACATATAGCGGTGTAGATATTTCCATGTTCATACAGATAGCGGTGTAGATATTTCCATGTTCATACAGATAGCGGTGTAGATATTTCCATGTTCTTACAGATAGCGGTGCTGTTATTTCCATGTTTATACAGGTAGCGGTGTAGATATTTCCATGTTTATACAGATAGTGGTGTAGATATTTCCATGTTTATACAGATAGCGGTGTAGATATTTCCATGTTTATACAGATAGCGGTGTAGATATCTCCATGTTAATACAGATGGCGGTGTAGATATTTATATGTTTATAAAGATGGCGGTGCAGATATTTCCATGTTCATACAGATAGCGGTGTAGCTATTTCCATGTTCATACAGATAGCGGTGTAGATATTTCCATGTTCATCCAGATGGCTGTGTAGACATATCCATGTTCATACAGATGGCAGTGAAGATAATTCCATGTTTATACATCTAGCGGTGTAGATATTTCCATGTTCATACAGATAGTGGTGTAGATATATCCATGTTCATATAGATAGTGGTGCTGATATTTCCATGTTTATACAGATAGCGGTGCTGTTATTTCCATGTTTATACAGGTAGCGGTGTAGATATTTCCATGTTTATACAGATAGCGGTGTAGATATTTCCATGTTTATACAGATAGCGGTGTAGATATCTCCATCTTAATACAGATGGCGGTGTAGATATTTATATGATCATACAGATGGCCGTGCAGATATTTCCATGTTCATACAGATAGCGGTGTAGTTATTTCCATGTGTAAAGAGATAGCTGCGTAGATATTTCCATGTATATGCAGATAGCTGTGTAGATATTTCCATTTTCATGCAGATAGCGGTTTAGATATTTCCATGTTCAAACAGATAGCGGTGTAGATATTTCCATGTTTATACAGATAGCGGTGAAGATGTACGCATGTTTACACACATAGTGGTGTAGATATTTCCATGTTCATACAGATAGCGGTGTAGCTATTTCCATGTTGATACAGATAGCGGTGTAGATATTTCCATCTTCGTACACATAGCGGTGTAGATATTTCCACGTTCATACAGATAGCTGTGCTGATATTTCCATGTTTATACAGGTAGCGGTGTAGATATTTCCATGTTCATACAGATAGTTGTGTAGCTATTTCCATGTTCATACAGATAGCTGTGCTGATATTTCCATGTTTATACAGGTAGCGGTGTAGATATTTCCATGTTCATACAGATAGCTGTGTAGCTATTTCCATGTTCATACAGATAGCGGTGTTGCTATTTCCATGTTCATACAGATAGCGGTGTAGATATTTCCATGTTCATCCAGATGGCTGTGTAGATATATCCATGTTCACACAGATGGCGTTGTAGATATTTCCATGTTCATACGGATAGCGTTGTAGATATTTCCATGTTCATACAGATAGCGGTGTAGGTATTTCCATGTTCATACAGATAGAGGGGCTGATATTTCCATGTTCATACAGATAGCGGTGATGATATTTCCATGTTTATACAGGTAGCGGTGTAGATATTTCCATGTTTATACAGATAGCGGTGTAGTTATTTCCATGTTTATTCAGATAGCGGTGTAGATATTTCCATGTTTATACTGATAGCGGTGTAGATATCTCCATCTTAATACAGATGGCCGTGTAGATATTTATATGTTCATAAAGATGGCGGTGCAGATATTTCCATGTTCATAAAGATGGCGGTGTAGATATTTCCATGTTCATACAGATAGTGGTGTAGTTATTTCCATGTGTAAAGAGATAGCTGAGTAGATATTTCCATGTATATGCAGATAGCTCTGTAGATATTTCCATTTTCATGCAGATAGCGGTGTAGATATTTCCATGTTCAGACAGATAGCGGTGTAGATATTTCCATGTTTATACAGATAGCGGTGAAGATGTATGCAAGTTTAAACACATAGTGGTGTAGATATTTCCATGTTCATACAGATAGTGGTGTAGATATTTCCATGTTCATACAGATAGCGGTGTAGCTATTTCCATGTTCATACAGATAGCGGTGTAGATATTTCCATCTTCATACACATAGCGGTGTAGATATTTCCATGTTCATACAGATAGCTGTGCTGATATTTCCATGTTTATACAGGTAGCGGTGTAGATATTTCCATGTTCATACAGATAGCTGTGTAGCTATTTCCATGTTCATACAGATAGTGGTGTAGATATTTCCATGTTCATCCAGATGGCTGTACAGATATATCCATGTTCATACAGATGGCGGTGAAGATAATTCCATGTTCATACAGATAGCGGTGTAGATATTTCCATGTTCATACAGATAGTGGTGTAGATATTTCCATGTTCATACAGATAGCGGTGTAGCTATTTCCATGTTCATACAGATAGCGGTGTAGATATTTCCATGTTCATCCAGATGGCTGTGTAGATATATCCATGTTCAAACAGATGGCGTTGTAGATATTTCCATGTTCATACGGATAGCGGTGTAGATATTTCCATGTTCATACATATAGCGGTGTAGGTATTTCCATGTTCATACAGATAGCGGTGCTGATATTTCCATGTTTATACAGGTAGCGGTGTAGATATTTCCATGTTCATACAGATAGCTGTGTTGCTATTTCCATGTTAATACAGATAGCGGTGTAGCTATTTCCATGTTCATACAGATAGCGGTGTAGATATTTCCATGTTCATCCAGATGGCTGTGTAGATATATCCATGTTCACACAGATGGCGTTGTAGATATTTCCATATTCATACGGATAGCGGTGTAGATATTTCCATGTTCATACAGATAGCAGTGTAGGTATTTCCATGTTCATACAGATAGAGGGGCTGATATTTCCATGTTCATACCGATAGCGGTGCTGATATTTCCATGTTTATACAGGTAGCGGTGTAGATATTTCCATGTTTATCAGGATAGCGGTGTAGTTATTTCCATGTTTATACAGATAGCGGTGTAGATATTTCCATGTTTATACTGATAACGGTGTAGATATCTCCATCTTAATACAGATGGCCGTGTAGATATTTTTATGTTCATAAAGATGGCGGTGCAGATATTTCCATGTTCATACAGATGGCGGTGTAGATATTTCCATGTTCATACAGATAGCGGTGTAGTTATTTCCATGTGTAAAGAGATAGCTGTGTAGATATTTCCATGTATATGCAGATAGCTCTGTAGATATTTCCATTTTCATGCAGATAGCGGTGTAGATATTTCCATGTTCAAACAGATAGCGGTGTAGATATTTCCATGTTTATACAGATAGCGGTGAAGATGTATGCAAGTTTACACACATAGTGGTGTAGATATTTCCATGTTCATACAGATAGCGGTGTAGATATTTCCATGTTCATCCAGATGGCTGTGTAGATATATCCATGTTCATACAGATAGCGGTGTAGATATTTCCATGTTCATACAGATAGTGGTGTAGATATTTCCATGTTCATACAGATAGCGGTGTAGCTATTTCCATGTTCATACAGATAGCGGTGTAGATATTTCCATCTTCATACACATAGCGGTGTAGATATTTCCATGTTCATACAGATAGCTGTGCTGATATTTCCATGTTTATACAGGTAGCGGTGTTGATATTTCCATGTTCATACAGATAGCTGTGTAGCTATTTCCATGTTCATACAGATAGTGGTGTAGATATTTCCATGTTCATCCAGATGGCTGTACAGATATATCCATGTTCAAACAGATGGCGTTGTAGATATTTCCATGTTCATACGGATAGCGGTGTAGATATTTCCATGTTCATACATATAGCGGTGTAGGTATTTCCATGTTCATACAGATAGAGGGGCTGATATTTCCATGTTCATACAGATAGCGGTGCTGATATTTCCATGTTTATACAGGTAGTGGTGTAGATATTTCCATGTTCATACAGATAGCTGTGTTGCTATTTCCATGTTCATACAGATAGCGGTGTAGCTATTTCCATGTTCATACAGATAGCGGTGTAGATATTTCCATGTTCATCCAGATGGCTGTGTAGATATATCCATGTTCACACAGATGGCGTTGTAGATATTTCCATGTTCATACGGATAGCGGTGTAGATATTTCCATGTTCATACAGATAGCGGTGTAGGTATTTCCATGTTCATACAGATAGAGGGGCTGATATTTCCATGTTCATACTGATAGCGGTGCTGATATTTCCATGTTTATACAGGTAGCGGTGTAGATATTTCCATGTTTATACAGATAGCGGTGTAGTTATTTCCATGTTTATACAGATAGCGGTGTAGATATTTCCATGTTTATACTGATAACGGTGTAGATATCTCCATCTTAATACAGATGGCCGTGTAGATATTTATATGTTCATAAAGATGGCGGTGCAGATATTTCCATGTTCATACAGATGGCGGTGTAGATATTTCCATGTTCATACAGATAGCGGTGTAGTTATTTCCATGTGTAAAGAGATAGCTGTGTAGATATTTCCATGTATATGCAGATAGCTCTGTAGATATTTCCATTTTCATGCAGATAGCGGTGTAGATATTTCCATGTTCAAACAGATAGCGGTGTAGATATTTCCATGTTTATATAGATAGCGGTGAAGATGTATGCAAGTTTACACACATAGTGGTGTAGATATTTCCATGTTCATACAGATAGCGGTGTAGATATTTCCATGTTCATCCAGATGGCTGTGTAGATATATCCATGTTCATACAGATAGCGGTGTAGATATTTCCATGTTCATACAGTTAGCGGTGTAGATATTTACATGTTCATACAGATGGCGGTGTAGATACTTCCATGTTCGTACGGATGGCAGTGTAGATATTTCCATGTTTGTACAGGTGGCTGTGTAGATATTTTCATGTTCATACAGATAGCAGTGTAGATATTTCCATATTTATAGAGATAGCAATGTAGATATTTCCATTGATATACAGATAGCTGTGTAGATATTTGCATGTTCATACAGATAGCGGTGTAGATATTTCCATGTTCGAACAGATAGCGGTGTAGATATTTCCATGTTCATACAGATAGCGGTGTAGATATTTCGATGTTCATACAGATGACGGTGTAGATATTTCCATGTTCATACCGATAGCGGTGTAGATATTTCCATGTTCATACAGTTAGCGGTGTAGATATTTCCATGTTCATACACATGGCGGTGTAGATACTTACATGTTCATACAGATGGCGGTGTAGATATTTCCATGTTCGTACAGATGGCGGTGTAGATATTTCCATGTTCATAGAGATGGCGGTGTAGATATTTCCATGTTTATGCAGATAGAGGTATAGATATTTCCATATTTACACAGATAGCGCTGTAGACTTTTCCATGTTTACACAGATAGCGGTGTGGATATTTCCATGTTTATGCAGATAGCAGTGTAGATATTTCCATGTTTATACAGATAGCGGTGCGGATTTTTCCATGTTTATAGAGATAGTTGGGCAGATATTTCCATGGTTATACAGATAGCAGTGTAGATATTTCCATCTTAATACAGATGGCGGTGTTGATATGTCTATGTTTGTACAGATGGCAGTGTAGATATTTCCATGTTCATACAGACGGCGGTGTAGATATTTCGAAGTTTATACAGATAGCGCTGTAGTTATTTCCATATTTATAGAGAAATCTGTGTAGATATTTCCATGTATATTTAGATAGCTGTGTAGATATTTCCATGTTCATGTAGATAGCTGTGTAGATGTTTCCATGTTCATCCAGATGCCGGTGTAGATATATACATGTTCATACAGATGGCGGTGTAGATATTTCCATGTTCATACAAATGGCGGTGTAGATATTTCCATGTTCATAGAGATGGCGGTGTAGATATTTCCATGTTCATACAAATGGCGGTGTAGATATTTCCATGTTCATAGAGATGGCGGTGTAGGTATTTCCATGTTTATACAGATAGCAGTGTTGTTATTTCCATGTTTATAGAGATAGCAGTGTAGATATTTCCATTGATATACAGATAGCAATGTAGATATTTGCATGTTTATACAGATAGCGGTGTAGATATTTCCATGTTCATACAGATAGCGGTGTAGATATTTCCATGTTCATACAGATAGCGGTGTAGATATTTCCATGTTCATACAGAGGGCGGTGTAGATATTTCCATGTTCATACAGATTGCGGTGTAGATATTTCCATGTTCATACAGATAGCGGTGTAGATATTTCCATGTTCGTACAGATATCGGTGTAGATATTTCCATGTTCATACAGTTAGAGGTGTAGATATTTCCATGTTCATACAGATGGCGGTGTAGATATTTACATGTTCATACAGATGGCGGTGTAGATATTTCCATGTTCGTACAGATGGCAGTGTAGATATTTCCATGTTCATGGAGAACGCGGTGTAGATATTTCCATGTTTATGCAGATAGCGGTATAGATATTTCCATGTTCATACAGACGGCGGTGTAGATATTTCCATGTTTATAGAGATGGCGGTGTAGTTATTTCCATGTTTACACAGATGGCGGTGTAGATATTTCCATGTTTACACAGACAGCGGTGTAGACATTTCTATGTTTACAAAGATAGCGGTGTGGATATTTCCATGTTTATGCAGATAGCGGTGTAGATATTTCAATGTCTACACAGATAGCGGTGCGGATATTTCCATGTTTATACAGATAGTTGGGCAGATATTTTCATGTTTATACAGATTGCGGTGTAGATATTTCCATCTTAATACAGATGGCGGTGTAGATATGTCCATGTTCGTACAGATGGCGGTGTAGATATTTCCATGTTCATACAGATGGCGGTGTAGATATTTCGAAGTTTATACAGATAGCGCTGTAGTTATTTAAATATTTATAGAGAAATCTGTGTAGGAACTTCCATGTATATGGATATAGCTGTGTAGATATTTCCATGTTTATGCAGATAGCGCAGTAGATATTTCCATGTTCATCCAGATGCCGGTGTAGATATATCCATGCTCATACAGATGGCGGTGAAGATATTTCCATGTTCATACAGAGGGCGGTGTAGATATTTCCATGTTCAAATGGCGGTGAAGATATTTCCATGTTCATAGAGATGGCGGTGTAGATATTTCCATGTTCATACAAATGGAGTTGTAGGTATTTTCATGTTCATAGAGATGGTGGTGTAGATATTTCTATGTTTATACAGATAGCAGTGTAGATATTTCCATGTTTATTGAGATAGCAGTGTAGATATTTCCATTGATATACAGATAGCTGTGTAGATATTTGCATGTTCATACAGATAGCGGTGTAGATATTTTCATGTTCATACAGAGGGCGGTGTAGATATTTCCATGTTCATACAGATAGCGGTGTAGATATTTCCATGTTCATACAGATAGCGGTGTAGATATTTCCATGTTCGTACAGATATCGGTGTAGATATTTCCATGTTCATACAGTTAGAGGTGTAGATATTTCCATGTTCATACAGATGGCGGTGTAGATATTTACAAGTTCATACAGATGGCGGTGTTGATATTTCCATGTTCTTACGGATGGCAGTGTATATATTTCCATGTTCATAGAGATGGCGGTGTAGATATTTCCATGTTTATGCAGATAGCGGTATAGATATTTCCATGTTCATACAGACGGCGGTGTAGATATTTCCATGTTTATAGAGATGGCGGTGTAGTTATTTCCATGTTTACACAGACGGCGGTGTAGATATTTCCATGTTTACACAGACAGCGGTGTAGACATTTCCATGTTTACACAGATAGCGGTGTGGATATTTCCATGTTTATGCAGATAGCTGTGTAGACATTTCCATGTCTATAAAGATAGCGGTGCGGATATTTCCATGTTTATACAGATAGTTGGGCAGATATTTTCATGTTTATACAGATAGCGGTGTAGATATTTCCATCTTAATACAGATGGCGGTGTAGATTTGTCCATGTTCGTACAGATGGCGGTGTAGATATTTCGAAGTTTATACAGATAGCACTGTAGTTATTTCCATATTTATAGAGAAATCTGTGTAGTTATTTCCATGTATATGGATATAGCTGTGTAGATATTTCCATGCTCATGCAGATAGCGCTGTAGATATTTCCATGTTCATCCAGATGCCGGTGTAGATATATCCATGCTCATACAGATGGAGGTGAAGATATTTCCATGTTCATACAGAGGGCGGTGTAGATATTTCCATGTTCGTACAAATGGCGGTGTAGATATTTCCATCTTGATATAGATGGCGGTGTAGATATTTCCATGTTCATACAAATGGCGTTGTAGATATTTCCATGTTCATAGGGATGGTGGTGTAGATATTTCCATGTTTATACAGATAGCAGTGTAGATATTTCCATGTTTTTTGAGATAGCAGTGTAGATATTTCCATTGATATACAGACAGCTGTGTAGATATTTGCATGTTCATACAGATAGCGGTGTAAATATTTCCATGTTCATACAGATAGCGGTGTAGATATTTCCATGTTCGTACAGATATCGGTGTAGATATTTCCATGTTCATACAGTTAGAGGTGTAGATATTTCCATGTTCATACAGATGGCGGTGTAGATATTTCCATGTTTATGCAGATAGCGGTATAGATATTTCCATGTTTATACAGATGGTGGTGTAGATATTTCCATGTTTATAGAGATGGCGGTCTAGATATTTCCATGTTTATAGAGATAGTGTTGTAGTTATTTCCAAGTTTATAGAGAGAGCATTGTAGATATTTCCATGTTTATACAGATAGCGGTGAAGATATTTCCATGTTTATACAGATAGCGGTGTAGATATTTCCATGTTTTTACAGATAGCAGTGTAGATATTTCCATGTTTATAGAGATAGTGGTGTAGATAATTTCAAATTTTTAGCGAGAGCAGTGTAGATATTTCCAAGTTCATACAGATAGCGGTGTAGATATTTCCACGTTTATAGAGATGGCGGTGTAGATATTTCCATGTTCATTCTGATGGTGGTGTAGATATTTCCATGTTTATAGAGATGGCGGTGTAGATATTTTCATGTTTACACAGATGGCTTTGTAGATATTTCCATGTTTACACAGATAGCGTTGTAGACATTTCCATGTTTACACAGATAGCGCTGCGGACATTTCCATGTTTATGCAGATAGCTGTGTAGATATTTCCATGTTTATACAGGTAGCGGTGCGGATATTTCCATGTTTATACAGATAGTTTGGCAGATATTTCCATGTTTATACAGATACCGGTGTAGAAGTTTCCATCTTAATACATATGGCGGTGTGGATATGTCCATGTTCGTACAGATGGCGGTGAAGATATTTCCATGTTCATACAGATGGCGGTGTAGGTATTTCGAAGTTTATAGAGACAGCGCTTTAGTTATTTCCATATTTATAGAGAAATCTGTGTAGATATTTCCATGCATATGCAGACAGCTGTGTAGATATTTCTATGTTCATGCAGATAGCGGTGTAGATATTTCCATGATCATCCAGATGCCGGTGTAGATATATCCATGTTCATACAGATGGCGGTGAAGATATTTCCATGTTCATACAAATGGCGGTGTAGATATTTCCATGTTCGCACAGATGGCGTTGTAGATATTTCCATGTTCATAGAGATGGCAGTGAAGATATTTCCATGTTTATGCAGATAGCGGTATAGATATTTCCATGTTTATACAGATGGAGGTGTAGATATTTCCATGTTTATAGAGATGATGCTCTAGATATTTCCAAGTTTACAGAGAGAGTGGTGTAGTTATTTCCAAGTTTATAGAGACAGCGCTGTAGATATTTCCATGTTAATACAGATAGCGGTGAAGATATTTCCATGTTTATACAGATAGTGGTGTAGATATTTCCATGTTTATACAGATAGCAGAGTAGTCATTTCCATGTTTATAGAGATAGTGGTGTAGATAATTTCAATTTTATACCGAAAGCACTGTAGATATTTCCAAGTTCATACAGATAGCGGTGTGGATATTTCCACGTTTATAGAGATGGCGGTGTAGATATTTCCATGTTCATACAGACGGCGGTGTAGATATTTCCATGTTCATGCAGATGCCGTTGTAGATATATCCATGTTCATACAGATGGCGGTGAAGATATTTCCATGTTCATACAAATGGCGGTGTATATAGTTCCATGTTCATAGAGATGACAGTGTAGATATTTCCGTGTTCATACAAATGGCGGTGTAGATATTTCCATGCTCATAGAGATGGCGGTGTAGATATTTCCATGTTTATACAGATAGCAGTGTAGTTATTTCCATGTTTATAGAGATAGCAGTGTAGATATTTCCACTGATATACAGATAGCTGTGTAGATATTTGCATGTTCTTACAGATAGCGGTGTAGATATTTCCATGTTCATACAGATAGCGGTGTAGATATTTCCATGTTCATACAGATAGCGGTGTAGATATTTCCATGTTCATACAGATGGCGGTGTAGATATTTACATGTTCATACAGATGGCGGAGTAGATATTTCCATGTTCGTACAGATGGCGGTGTAGATATTTCCAAGTTCATAGTGATGGCTGTGTAGATATTTCCATGTTTATGCAGATAGCGGTATAGATATTTCCATGTTTATACAGATGGTGGTGTAGATATTTCCATGTTTATAGAGATGGCGGTCTAGATATTTCCATGTTTACAGAGAGATTCGTGTAGTTATTTCCAAGTTTATAGAGACAGCGCTGTAGATATTTCCATGTTTATACAGATAGCTGTGAAGATATTTCCATGTTTATACAGATAGTGGTGTAGATATTTCCATGTTTATACAGATAGCAGAGTAGATATTTCCATGTTTATAGAGATAGTGGTGTAGATAATTTCAATTTTATACCGAAAGCACTGTAGATATTTCCAAGTTCATACAGATAGCGGTGTGGATATTTCCACGTTTATAGAGATGGCGGTGTAGATATTTCCATGTTCATACAGACGGCGGTTTAGATATTTCCATGTTTATAGAGATGGCGGTGTAGATATTTTCATGTTTACACAGATGGCGGTGTAGATATTTCCAAGTTTACACAGATAGCCGTGTGGATATTTCCATGTTTATGCAGATAGCGGTGTAGATATTTCCCTGTTTATACAGATAGCAGTGCGGATAGTTCCATGTTTATACAGATAGTTGGGCAGATATTTCCGTGTTTATACAGATAGCGGTGTAGATATTTCTATCTTAATATAGATGGCTTTGTAGATATGTCCATGTTTGTACAGATGGCGGTGTAGATATTTCCATGTTCATAGAGATGGCGGTGTAGATATTTCCATGTTTATGCAGATAGCGGTATAGATATTTCCATGTTTATACAGATGGTGGTGTAGATATTTCCATGTTTATAGAGATGGCGGTCTAGATATTTCCATGTTTAGAGAGATAGTGGTGTAGTTATTTCCAAGTTTATAGAGACAGCGTTGTAGATATTACCATGTTTATACAGGTAGCGGTGAAGATATTTCCATGTTTATACAGATAGCGGTGTAGTTATTTCCATGTTTATACAGATAACAGTGTAGATATTTCCATGTTTATAGAGATAGTGGTGTAGATAATTTCAATTTTATACAGATAGCAGTGTAGATATTTCCAAGTTCATACAGATAGCGGTGTAGATATTTCCACGTTTATAGAGATGGCGGTGTAGATATTTCCATGTTCATACAGATGGCGGTATAGATATTTCCATGTTTACAGAGATGGCGGTGTAGATATTTTCATGTTTACACAGATGGCGGTGTAGATATTTCCATGTTTACACAGAGAGCGGTGTAGACATTTCCATGTTTAGACAGATAGCGGTGTGGATATTTCCATGTTTATGCAGATAGCGGTGTAGGTATTTCCATGTTTATACAGATAGCGGTGTGGATATTTCCATGTTTATACAGATAGTTGGGCAGATATTTCCATGTTTATACAGATAGCGGTGTAGATATTTCCATCTTAATACAGATGGCTTTGTAGAAATATCCATGTTTGTACAGATGGCGGTGTAGATATTTCCATGTTCATACAGATGGCGGTGTAGATGTTTTGAAGTTTATAGAGATAGCGCTGTAGTTATTTCCAGATTTATAAAAAAATCTGTGCAGATATTTCAATGTGCATGCAGATAGCTGTGTAGATACTTCCATGTTCATGCAGATAGCGGTGTAGATATTTCCATGTTCATCCAGAAGCCGGTGTAGATATATCCATGTTCATACAGATGGCGGTGAAGATATTTCCATGTTCCTACAGATGGCGGTGAAGATATTTCCATGTTCATACAAATGGCGGTGTGGATATTTCCATGTTCATAGAGATGGCGGTGTAGATATTTGCATGTTCATACAAATGGCGTTGTAGATATTTTCATGTTCATAGAGATGGCGGTGTAGATATTTCCATGTTCATACAAATGGAGTTGTAGGTATTTTCATGTTCATAGAGATGGTGGTGTAGATATTTCTATGTTTATACAGATAGCAGTGTAGATATTTCCATGTTTATTGAGATAGCAGTGTAGATATTTCCATTGATATACAGATAGCTGTGTAGATATTTGCATGTTCATACAGATAGCGGTGTAGATATTTTCATGTTCATACAGAGGGCGGTGTAGATATTTCCATGTTCATACAGATAGCGGTGTAGATATTTCCATGTTCATACAGATAGCGGTGTAGTTATTTCCATGTTCGTACAGATATCGGTGTAGATATTTCCATGTTCATACAGTTAGAGGTGTAGATATTTCCATGTTCATACAGATGGCGGTGTAGATATTTACAAGTTCATACAGATGGCGGTGTTGATATTTCCATGTTCTTACGGATGGCAGTGTATATATTTCCATGTTCATAGAGATGGCTGTGTAGATATTTCCATGTTTATGCAGATAGCGGTATAGATATTTCCATGTTCATACAGACGGCGGTGTAGATATTTCCATGTTTATAGAGATGGCGGTGTAGTTATTTCCATGTTTACACAGACGGCGGTGTAGATATTTCCATGTTTACACAGACAGCGGTGTAGACATTTCCATGTTTACACAGATAGCGGTGTGGATATTTCCATGTTTATGCAGATAGCTTTGTAGACATTTCCATGTCTATAAAGATAGCGGTGCGGATATTTCCATGTTTATACAGATAGTTGGGCAGATATTTTCATGTTTATACAGATAGCGGTGTAGATATTTCCATCTTAATACAGATGGCGGTGTAGATTTGTCCATGTTCGTACAGATGGCGGTGTAGATATTTCGAAGTTTATACAGATAGCACTGTAGTTATTTCCATATTTATAGAGAAATCTGTGTAGTTATTTCCATGTATATGGATATAGCTGTGTAGATATTTCCATGCTCATGCAGATAGCGCTGTAGATATTTCCATGTTCATCCAGATGCCGGTGTACATATATCCGTGCTCATACAGATGGAGGTGAAGATATTTCCATGTTCATACAGAGGGCGGTGTAGATATTTCCATGTTCATACAGATGGCGGTGTAGATATTTCCATGTTGATAGAGATGGCGGTGTAGATATTTCCATGTTCATACAAATGGCGTTGTAGATATTTCCATGTTCATAGGGATGGTGGTGTAGATATTTCCATGTTTATACAGATAGCAGTGTAGATATTTCCATGTTTTTTGAGATAGCAGTGTAGATATTTCCATTGATATACAGACAGCTGTGTAGATATTTGCATGTTCATACAGATAGCGGTGTAAATATTTCCATGTTCATACAGATAGCGGTGTAGATATTTCCATGTTCGTACAGATATCGGTGTAGATATTTCCATGTTCATACAGTTAGAGGTGTAGATATTTCCATGTTCATACAGATGGCGGTGTAGATATTTCCATGTTTATGCAGATAGCGGTATAGATATTTCCATGTTTATACAGATGGTGGTGTAGATATTTCCATGTTTATAGAGATGGCGGTCTAGATATTTCCATGTTTATAGAGATAGTGTTGTAGTTATTTCCAAGTTTATAGAGAGAGCATTGTAGATATTTCCATGTTTATACAGATAGCGGTGAAGATATTTCCATGTTTATACAGATAGCGGTGTAGATATTTCCATGTTTTTACAGATAGCAGTGTAGATATTTCCATGTTTATAGAGATAGTGGTGTAGATAATTTCAAATTTTTAGCGAGAGCAGTGTAGATATTTCCAAGTTCATACAGATAGCGGTGTAGATATTTCCACGTTTATAGAGATGGCGGTGTAGATATTTCCATGTTCATTCTGATGGCGGTGTAGATATTTCCATGTTTATAGAGATGGCGGTGTAGATATTTTCATGTTTACACAGATGGCTTTGTAGATATTTCCATGTTTACACAGATAGCGTTGTAGACATTTCCATGTTTACACAGATAGCGGTGCGGACATTTCCATGTTTATGCAGATAGCTGTGTAGATATTTCCATGTTTATACAGGTAGCGGTGCGGATATTTCCATGTTTATACAGATAGTTTGGCAGATATTTCCATGTTTATACAGATACCGGTGTAGAAGTTTCCATCTTAATACATATGGCGGTGTGGATATGTCCATGTTCGTACAGATGGCGGTGAAGATATTTCCATGTTCATACAGATGGCGGTGTAGGTATTTCGAAGTTTATAGAGACAGCGCTGTAGTTATTTCCATATTTATAGAGAAATCTGTGTAGATATTTCCATGCATATGCAGACAGCTGTGTAGATATTTCTATGTTCATGCAGATAGCGGTGTAGATATTTCCATGATCATCCAGATGCCGGTGTAGATATATCCATGTTCATACAGATGGCGGTGAAGATATTTCCATGTTCATACAAATGGCGGTGTAGATATTTCCATGTTCGCACAGATAGCGTTGTAGATATTTCCATGTTCATAGAGATGGCAGTGAAGATATTTCCATGTTTATGCAGATAGCGGTATAGATATTTCCATGTTTATACAGATGGAGGTGTAGATATTTCCATGTTTATAGAGATGATGCTCTAGATATTTCCAAGTTTACAGAGAGAGTGGTGTAGTTATTTCCAAGTTTATAGAGACAGCGCTGTAGATATTTCCATGTTTATACAGATAGCGGTGAAGATATTTCCATGTTTATACAGATAGTGGTGTAGATATTTCCATGTTTATACAGATAGCAGAGTAGTCATTTCCATGTTTATAGAGATAGTGGTGTAGATAATTTCAATTTTATACCGAAAGCACTGTAGATATTTCCAAGTTCATACAGATAGCGGTGTGGATATTTCCACGTTTATAGAGATGGCGGTGTAGATATTTCCATGTTCATACAGACGGCGGTGTAGATATTTCCATGTTCATGCAGATGCTGTTGTAGATATATCCATGTTCATACAGATGGCGGTGAAGATATTTCCATGTTCATACAAATGGCGGTGTATATAGTTCCATGTTCATAGAGATGACAGTGTAGATATTTCCGTGTTCATACAAATGGCGGTGTAGATATTTCCATGCTCATAGAGATGGCGGTGTAGATATTTCCATGTTTATACAGATAGCAGTGTAGTTATTTCCATGTTTATAGAGATAGCAGTGTAGATATTTCCACTGATATACAGATAGCTGTGTAGATATTTGCATGTTCTTACAGATAGCGGTGTAGATATTTCCATGTTCATACAGATAGCGGTGTAGATATTTCCATGTTCATACAGATAGCGGTGTAGATATTTCCATGTTCATACAGATGGCGGTGTAGATATTTACATGTTCATACAGATGGCGGAGTAGATATTTCCAAGTTCGTACAGATGGCGGTGTAGATATTTCCAAGTTCATAGTGATGGCTGTGTAGATATTTCCATGTTTATGCAGATAGCGGTATAGATATTTCCATGTTTATACAGATGGTGGTGTAGATATTTCCATGTTTATAGAGATGGCGGTCTAGATATTTCCATGTTTACAGAGAGATTCGTGTAGTTATTTCCAAGTTTATAGAGACAGCGCTGTAGATATTTCCATGTTTATACAGATAGCTGTGAAGATATTTCCATGTTTATACAGATAGTGGTGTAGATATTTCCATGTTTATACAGATAGCAGAGTAGATATTTCCATGTTTATAGAGATAGTGGTGTAGATAATTTCAATTTTATACCGAAAGCACTGTAGATATTTCCAAGTTCATACAGATAGCGGTGTGGATATTTCCACGTTTATAGAGATGGCGGTGTAGATATTTCCATGTTCATACAGACGGCGGTTTAGATATTTCCATGTTTATAGAGATGGCGGTGTAGATATTTTCATGTTTACACAGATGGCGGTGTAGATATTTCCAAGTTTACACAGATAGCCGTGTGGATATTTCCATGTTTATGCAGATAGCGGTGTAGATATTTCCCTGTTTATACAGATAGCAGTGCGGATAGTTCCATGTTTATACAGATAGTTGGGCAGATATTTCCGTGTTTATACAGATAGCGGTGTAGATATTTCTATCTTAATATAGATGGCTTTGTAGATATGTCCATGTTTGTACAGATGGCGGTGTAGATATTTCCATGTTTATGCAGATAGCGGTATAGATATTTCCATGTTTATACAGATGGTGGTGTAGATATTTCCATGTTTATAGAGATGGCGGTCTAGATATTTCCATGTTTAGAGAGATAGTGGTGTAGTTATTTCCAAGTTTATAGAGACAGCGTTGTAGATATTTCCATGTTTATACAGGTAGCGGTGAAGGTATTTCCATGTTTATACAGATAGCGGTGTAGTTATTTCCATGTTTATACAGATAACAGTGTAGATATTTCCATGTTTATAGAGATAGTGGTGTAGATAATTTCAATTTTATACAGATAGCAGTGTAGATATTTCCAAGTTCATACAGATAGCGGTGTAGATATTTCCACGTTTATAGAGATGGCGGTGTAGATATTTCCATGTTCATACAGATGGCGGTGTAGATATTTCCATGTTTACAGAGATGGCGGTGTAGATATTTTCATGTTTACACAGATGGCGGTGTAGATATTTCCATGTTTACACAGAGAGCGGTGTAGACATTTCCATGTTTAGACAGATAGCGGAGTGGATATTTCCATGTTTATGCAGATAGCGGTGTAGGTATTTCCATGTTTATACAGATAGCGGTGTGGATATTTCCATGTTTATACAGATAGTTGGGCAGATATTTCCATGTTTATACAGATAGCGGTGTAGATATTTCCATCTTAATACAGATGGCTTTGTAGAAATGTCCATGTTTGTACAGATGGCGGTGTAGATATTTCCATGTTCATACAGATGGCGGTGTAGATGTTTCGAAGTTTATAGAGATAGCGCTGTAGTTATTTCCATATTTATAAAAAAATCTGTGCAGATATTTCAATGTGCATGCAGATAGCTGTGTAGATACTTCCATGTTCATGCAGATAGCGGTGTAGATATTTCCATGTTCATCCAGAAGCCGGTGTAGATATATCCATGTTCATACAGATGGCGGTGAAGATATTTCCATGTTCCTACAGATGGCGGTGAAGATATTTCCATGTTCATACAAATGGCGGTGTGGATATTTCCATGTTCATAGAGATGGCGGTGTAGATATTTGCATGTTCATACAAATGGCATTGTAGATATTTTCATGTTCATAGAGATGGCGGTGTAGATATTTCCATGTTTATACAGATAGCAGTGTAGTTATTTGCATGTTTATAGAGATAGCAGTGTAGATATTTCCATTGATATACAGATAGCTGTTTAGTTATTTCCATGTTTATACAGATAGCGGTGTAGATATTTCCATGTTCATACAGATAGCGGTGTAGATATTTCCACGTTCATACAGATAGCGGTGTAGATATTTCCATGTTCATACAGATATCGGTGTAGATATTTCCATCTTAATATAGATGGCTTTGTAGATATGTCCATGTTTGTACAGATGGCGGTGTAGATATTTCCATGTTCATAGAGATGGCGGTGTAGATATTTCCATGTTTATGCAGATAGCGGTATAGATATTTCCATGTTTATACAGATGGTGGTGTAGATATTTCCATGTTTATAGAGATGGCGGTCTAGATATTTCCATGTTTATATAGATAGTGGTGTAGTTATTTCCAAGTTAATAGAGACAGCGTTGTAGATATTTCCATGTTTATACAGATAGCGGTGAAGATATTTCCATGTTCATACAGGTGGCGGTGTAGATATTTTCATGTTCATACAGATGGCCGTGTAGATATTTCCATGTTCATACGAATGGCAGTGTAGATATTTCCATGTTTATGCTGATAGCGGTGTAGATATTTCCATGTTTATACAGATAGTGGTGAAGATATTTCCATGTATAAACAGATAGCAGTGTAGATATTTCCATGTTTATACAGATAACAGTGTAGATATTTCCATGTTTATGGAGATAGTGTTGTAGATAATTTCAGTTTTATACAGATAGCAGTGTAGATATTTCCAAGTTCATACCGATAGCGGTGTAGGTATTTCCACGTTTATAGAGATGGCGGTGTAGATATTTACATGTTCATACAGATGGCGGTGTAGATATTTCCATGTTTATAGAGATGGCGGAGTAGATATTTTCATGTTTACACAGATGGCGATGTAGATATTTCCATGTTAACACAGATAGCGGTGTAGACATTTCCATGTTTACACAGAGAGCGGTGTGGATATTTCCATGTTTATGAAGATAGCGGTGTAGATATTTCCATGTTTATACAGATAGCGGTGAAGATATTTCCATGTTCATACAGATGGCTTTGTAGATATTTCCATGTTCATACAAATGGCGGTGTAGGGATTTCCATGTTCATACAGATAGCGGTGAAGATATTTCCATCTTAATACAGATGGCGGTGTAGATATGTCCATGTTCGAACAGATGGCGGTGTAGATATTTCCATGTTCATACAGATGGCGGTGTAGATATTTCCACGTTTATAGAGATGGTGGTGTAGATATTTCCATGTTCATACAGATGGCGGTGTAGATATTTCCATGTTCATACAAATGGCGGTGTAGATATTTCCATGTTCATACAGATGGCGGTGTAGATATTTCCACGTTTATACAAATGGCGGTGTAGATATTTCCATGTTCATAGAGATGGCGGTGGAGATATTTCCATGTCTATACAGATAGCAATGTAGTAATTTCCATGTTTATAGAGATAGCAGTGTAGATATTTCCATTGATATACAGATAGCTGTGTAGATATTTCCATGTTCATACAGATAGCGGTGTAGATATTTCCATGTTCATACAGACAGCGGTGTAAATATTTCCATGTTCATACAGATAGCAGTGTAGATATTTCCATGTTCATACAGATAGCGGTGTAGATATTTCCATGTTCGTACAGATGGCGGTGTAGATATTTCCATGTTCATAGAGATGGTGGTGTAGATATTTCCATGTTTATAGAGATGGCGGTCCAGATATTTCCATGTTTATAGAGACAGTGGTGTAGTTATTTCCAAGTTTATGGAGACAGCGTTGTAGATATTTCCATGTTTATACAGATAGCGGTGAAGATATTTCCATGTTTATACAGATAGCGGTGTAGATATTTTCATGTTTATACAGATAACAGTGTAGATATTTCCATGTTTATAGAGATAGTGGTGTAGATAATTTCAATTTTATATAGATAGCAGTGTAGATATTTCCAAGTTCAAACAGATAGCAGTGTAGATATTTCCAAGTTTATAGAGATGGCGGTGAAGATATTTCCATGTTTACACAGATGGCGGTGTAGGTGTAGATATTTCCATGTTTACACAGACAGCGGAGTAGACATTTCCATGTTTACACAGATAGCGGTGTGGATATTTCCATGTTTATGCAGATAGCGGTGTAGATATTTCCATCTTAATACAGATGGCGGTGTAG
Organism: Gorilla gorilla gorilla; assembly: GCF_029281585.2. Classification (NCBI taxonomy): domain Eukaryota; kingdom Metazoa; phylum Chordata; class Mammalia; order Primates; family Hominidae; genus Gorilla; species Gorilla gorilla. The sequence goes on from NC_073239.2 coordinate 127,017,220, forward strand.
ATATGTCCATGTTCGTACAGATGGCGGTGTAGATATTTCCATGTTCATACAGATGGCGGTGTAGATATTTCGAAGTTTATACAGATAGCGCTGTAGTTATTTCCATATTTATAGAGAAATCTGTGTAGGTATTTCCATGTATATGGATATAGCTGTGTAGATATTTCCATGTTCATGCAGATAGCGCTGTAGATATTTCCATGTTCAGCCAGATGCCGGTGTAGATATATCCAGGCTCATACAGATGGAGGTGAAGATATTTCCATGTTCATACAGAGGGCGGTGTAGATATTTCCATGTTCATACAAATGGCGGTGTAGATATTTCCATGTTCATAGAGATGGCGGTGTAGATATTTCCATGTTCATACAAATGGCGTTGTAGATATTTTCATGTTCATATAGATGGTAGTGTTGATATTTCCATGTTTATACAGATAGCAGTGTAGATATTTCCATGTTTATTGAGATAGCAGTGTAGATATTTACATTGATATACAGATAGCTGTGTAGATATTTGCATGTTCATACAGATAGCGGTGTAGATATTTCCATGTTCATACAGAGGGCGGTGTAGATATTTCCATGTTCATACAGATAGCGGTGTAGATATTTCCATCTTAATACAGATGGCGGTGTAGATATGTCCATGTTTGTACAGATGCCAGTGTAGATATTTCCATGTTCATACAGACGGCGGTGTAGATATTTCGAAGTTTATACAGATAGCGCTGTAGTTATTTCCATATTTATAGAGAAATCTGTGTAGATATTTCCATGTATATTTAGATAGCTGTGTAGATATTTCCATGTTCATGTAGATAGCGGTGTAGATATTTCCATGTTCATCCAGATGCCGGTGTAGATATATACATGTTCATACAGATGGCGGTGAAGATATTTCCATGTTCATACAGATGGCGGTGTAGATATTTCCATGTTCATACAAATGGCGGTGTAGATATTTCCATGTTCATAGAGATGGCGGTGTAGATATTTCCATGTTCATACAAATGGCGGTGTAGATATTTCCATGTTCATAGAGATGGCGGTGTAGATATTTCCATGTTTATACAGATAGCAGTGTTGTTATTTCCATGTTTATAGAGATAGCAGTGTAGATATTTCCATTGATATACAGATAGCAATGTAGATATTTGCATGTTTATACAGATAGCGGTGTAGATATTTCCATGTTCATACAGATAGCGGTGTAGATATTTCCATGTTCATACAGATAGCGGTGTAGATATTTCCATGTTCATACATATAGCGGGGTAGATATTTCCATGTTCATACAGTTAGCGGGGAAGATATTTCCATGTTTATAGAGATAGTGGTGTAGTTATTTCCAAGTTTATAGAGACAGCGGTGTAGATATTTCCATGTTCATACAGATAGCGGTGTAGATATTTAAATGTTCATACAGATAGCGGTGTAGATATTTCCATGTTCATACATATAGCGGGGTAGATATTTCCATGTTCATACAGTTAGCGGGGAAGATATTTCCATGTTTATAGAGATAGTGGTGTAGTTATTTCCAAGTTTATAGAGACAGCGGTGTAGATATTTCCATTTTTATACAGATAACAGTGTAGATATTTCCATGTATGTAGAGATAGTGGTGTAGATAATTTCAATTTTATCCAGATAGCAGGGTAGATATTTCCAAGTTCATACAGAGATCGGTGTAGATATTTCCACATTTATAGAGATGGCGGTTTAGATATTTCCATATTCATACAGATGGCGGTGTAGATATTTCCATGTTTATATAGATGGCGGTGTAGATATTTTCATGTTTACACAGATGGCGGTGTAGATATTTCCATGTTTACACAGATAGCAGTGTAGACATTTCCATGTTTACATAGATAGCGTTGTGGATATTTCCATGTTTATACATATAGCGGTGTAGATATTTCCATGTTTATACAGATATCGGTGCAGATATTTCCATGTTTATACAGATAGGCAGATATTTCCATGTTTATACAGATAGCGGTGTAGATATTTCCATCTTAATACAGATGGCGGTGTAGATATGTCCATGTTCGAACAGACGGCGGTGTAGATATTTCCATGTTCATAGAGATGGCGGTGTAGATATTTCCATGTTTATACAGATAGCAGTGTAGTTATTTGCATGTTTATAGAGATAGCAGTGTAGATATTTCCATTGATATACAGATAGCTGTTTAGTTATTTCCATGTTTATACAGATAGCGGTGTAGATATTTCCATGTTCATACAGATAGCGGTGTAGATATTTCCACGTTCATACAGATAGCGGTGTAGATATTTCCATGTTCATACAGATATCGGTGTAGTTATTTCCATCTTAATATAGATGGCTTTGTAGATATGTCCATGTTTGTACAGATGGCGGTGTAGATATTTCCATGTTCATAGAGATGGCGGTGTAGATATTTCCATGTTTATGCAGATAGCGGTATAGATATTTCCATGTTTATACAGATGGTGGTGTAGATATTTCCATGTTTATAGAGATGGCGGTCTAGATATTTCCATGTTTATATAGATAGTGGTGTAGTTATTTCCAAGTTTATAGAGACAGCGTTGTAGATATTTCCATGTTTATACAGATAGCGGTGAAGATATTTCCATGTTTATACAGATATCGGTGTTGATATTTCCATGTTTATACAGATAACAGAGTAGATATTTCCATGTTTATAGAGATAGTGGGGTAGATAATTTCAATTTTATACAGATAGCAGTTTAGATATTTCCAAGTTCATACCGATAGCGGTGTAGATATTTCCACATTTATAGAGATGGCGGTGTAGATATTTCCATGTTCATACAGATTGCGGTGTAGATATTTCCATGTTTATAGAGATGGCAGTGTAGATATTTTCATGTTTACACATATGGTGGTGTAGATATTTCCATGTTTACACAGATAGCGGTGTAGACATTTCCATGTTTACACAGATAGCGGTGTGGATATTTCCATGTTTATGCAGATAGCGGTGTAGATATTTCCATGTTTATACAGATAGCGGCGCGGATATTTCCATCTTTGTACAGATAGTTGGGCAGATATTTGCATGTTTATACAGATAGCGGTGTAGATATTTCCGTCTTAACAAAGATGGCTTTGTAGATATGTCCATGTTTGTACAGATGGCGGTGTAGATATTTCCATGTTCATAGAGATGGCGGTGTAGATATTTCCATGTTTATGCAGATAGCGGTATAGATATTTCCATGTTTATACAGATGGTGGTGTAGATATTTCCATGTTTATAGAGATGGCGGTCTAGATATTTCCATGTTTATATAGATAGTGGTGTAGTTATTTCAAAGTTTATAGAGACAGCGCTGTAGATATTTCCATGTTTATACAGATAGCGGTGAAGATATTTCCATGTTTATACAGATAGTGGTGTAGATATTTCCATGTTTATACAGATAGCAGAGTAGATATTTCCATGTTTATAGAGATAATGGTGTAGATAATTTCAATTTTATACCGAGAGCACTGTAGATATTTCCAAGTTCATACAGATAGCGGTGTGGATATTTCCACGTTTATAGAGATGGCGGTGTAGATATTTCCATGTTCATACATACGGCGGTGTAGATATTTCCATGTTTATAGAGATGGCGGTGTAGATATTTTCATGTTTACACAGATGGTGGTGTAGATATTTCCATGTTTACACAGATAGCGTTGTAGACATTTCCATGTTTACACAGATAGCAGTGTGGATATTTCCATGTTTATGCAGATAGTGGTGTAGATATTTCCATGTTTATACAGATAGCGGTGCGGATATTTCCATGATTATACAGATAGTTGGGCAGATATTCCCATGTATATGCAGATAGCTGTGTAGATAATTCCATGTTCATACAGATAGTGGTGTAGATATTTCCATGTTCTTACAGATAGCTGTGTAGATATTTGCATGTTCACACAGATAGCGGTGTAGATATTTCCATGTTCATACAGTTAGCGGTGTAGATATTTCCATGTTCATACAGATGGCGGTTTAGATATTTCCATGTTCATACAGATGGCGGTGTAGATATTTCCTTGTTCATACGGATGGCAGTGTAGATATTTCCATGTTCATGCAGGTGGCGGTGTAGATATTTCCATGTTTATACAGATAGCAGTGTAGTTATTTCCATGTTTATAGAGATAGCAGTGTAGATATTTACGTTGATATACAGATAGCTGTGTAGATATTTGCATGTTCATACAGATGGCGGTGTAGATATTTCCATGTTCATACAGATGGCCGTGTAGATATTTCCATGTTCATACAGATGGCGGTGTAGATATTTCGAAGTTTATAGAGATAGCGCTGTAGTTATTTCCATTTTTATAGAGAAATCTGTGTAGATATTTCCATGTATATGCAGAGAGCTGTGTAGATATTTCCATGTTCATGCAGATAGCGGTGTAGACATTTCCATGTTCATCCAGATGCCGGTGTAGATATATCCATACTCATACAGATGGCGGTGAAGATATTTCCATGTTCATACAGATGGCGGTGTAGATATTTCCATGTTCATACAAATGGCGGTGTAGATATTTCCATGTTCATAGAGATGGCGTTGTAGGTGTTTCCATGTTTATACAGATAGCAGTGTAGTTATTTCCATGTTTATAGAGATAGTAGTGTAGATATTTCCATTGATATATAGATAGCTGTGCAGATATTTGCATGTTCATACAGATAGCGGTGTAGATATTTCCATGTTCATACAGAGGGCGGTGTTGATATTTCCAAGTTCATACAGATAGCGGTGTAGATATTTCCATGTTCATACAGATAGTGGTGTAGATATTTCCATGTTCATACAGATAAGGGTATAGATATTTCCATGTTCTTACAGATAGCGGTGTTGATATTTCCATGTTCATACAGTTAGCGGTGTAGATATTTCCATGTTCATACTGATGGCGGTGTAGATATTTACATGTTCATACAGATGGCGGTGTAGATATTTCCATGTTCATACAGATGGCGGTGTAGATATTTCCATGTTCATAGAGATGGCGGTGTAGCTATTTCCATGTTTATGCAGATAGCGGTATAGATATTTCCATGTTTATACAGATGGTGGTGTAGATATATCCATGTTTATAGAGATGGCGGTCTAGATATTTCCATGTTTAAAGAGATAGTGGTGTAGTTATTTCCAAGTTTATAGAGACAGCGTTGTAGATATTTCCATGTTTTTACAGATAGCGTTGAAGGTATTTCCATGTTTATACAGATAGCGGTGTGGATATTTCCATGTTTATACAGATAGCGGTGTAGATAGTTCCATGTTGATAGAGATAGTGGTGTAGATATTTCCAATTTTATACAGATAGCAGTGTAGTTATTTCCAAGTTCATACAGATAGCGGTGTAGATATTTCCACGTTTATAGGGATGGCGGTGTAGATATTTCCATGTTCATACGGATGGCGGTGTAGATATTTCCATGTTTATAGAGATGGCGGTGTAGATATTTTCATGTTTACACAGATGGCGGTGTAGATATTTCCATGTTTACACAGATAGCGGTGTAGTCATTTCCATGTTTACACAGATAGCGGTGTGGATATTTCCATGTTTATACAGATAGTAGGGCAGATATTTCCATGTTTATACAGATAGCGGTGTAGATATTTCCATCTTAATACAGATGTCGGTGTAGGTATGTCCATGTTCGTACAGATGGCGGTGTAGATATTTCCATGTTCATACAGATGGCGGTGTAGATATTTCGATGTTTATAGGGATAGCGCTGTAGTTATTTCCATATTTATAGAGAAATCTGTGTAGATATTTCCATGTATATGCAGATAGCTGTGTAGATATTTACATGTTCATGCAGAGAGCGGAGTAGATATTTCCATGTTCATCCAGATGCCGGTGTAGATATATCCAGGTTCATACAGATGGCGGTGAAGATATTTCCATGTTCATAGAGACGGCGGTGTAGATATTTCCATGTTCATAGAGATGGCGGTGTAAATATTTCCATGCTCATACAAATGGCGGTGTAGATATTTCCATGTTCAAAGAGATGGTGGTGTAGATATTTCCATGTTTATACAGATAGCAGTGTAGTTATTTCCATGTTTATAGAGATAGCAGTGTAGATATTTCCATTGATATACAGATAGCTGTGTAGATATTTGCATCTTCATACAGAAAGCGGTGTAGATATTTCCATGTTCATACAGTTAGCGGTGTAGATATTTCCGTGTTCATACAGATAGCAGTGTAGATATTTCCATGTTCATACAGAGAGCGGTGTAGATATTTCCTTGTTCATAAAGATAGCGGTGTAGATATTTCCACGTTCATACAGATAGCGGTGTAGGTATATCCATGTTCATACAGATGGCAGTGTAGATATTTCCATGTTCCTACAGATGGCGGTGTAGATATTTACATGTTCATACAGATGACGGTGTAGATATTTCCATGTTAGTACGGATGGCAGTGTAGATATTTCCATGTTCATACAGGTGGCGGTGTAAATATTTCCATGTTTATACAGATAGCAGTGTAGATATTTCCATGTTTATAGAGATAGCAGTGTAGATATTTCCATTGATATACAGATAGCTGTGTAGATATTTGCATGTTCATACAGATAGCGGTGTAGATATTTCCATGTTCATACAGATTGCGGTGTAGATATTTCCATTTTCATTCAGATAGCGGTGTAGATATTTCCATGTTCATACAGATAACGGTGTAGATATTTCCATGTTCATACAGATAGTGGTGTAGATATTTCCATGTTCATACAGAGAGAGGTGTAGATGTTTCCATGTTCATACAGTTTGCGGTGTAGATATTTCCATGTTCATACAAATGGCGGTGTAGATATTTCCATGTTCATACAGATGGCGGTGTAGATATTTCCATGTTCGTACGGATGGCAGTGTAGATATTTCCATGTTCATACAGGTGGCGGTGTAGTTATTTCCATGTTTATACAGATAGCAGTGTAGTTATTTCCATGTTTATAGAGATAGCAGTGCAGATATTTCCATTGATATACAGATTGCTGTGTAGGTATTTGCATGTTCATACAGATAGCGGTGTAGATATTTCCATGCTCATACAGATAGCGGTGTAGATATTTCCATATACATAGAGATATCTGTGTAGATATTTCCACGTTCATCCCGATGGTGGTATGGGTATTTCCATGTTTATAGAGATGGCGGTCTAGATATTTCCATGTATATAGAGATAGTGGTGTGGTTATTACCAAGTTTATAGACATAGCGGTGTAGGTATTTCCATGTTTATACAGATAGTGGTGTAGATATTTATATGTTTATAGAGATGGCGGTCTAGATAGTTCCTTGTTTATACAGATAGCATTGTAGATATTTCCATGTTTATAGAGATAGCGGTGTAGATATTTCCATTTTTATACAGATAGCAGTGTAGATATTTCCATGTATATACAAGTAGCGGTTTAGATATTTCCACCTTTAGAGAGATGACGGTGTAGATATTTCCGTGTTCATACAGATGGTGGTGAAGATATTTAAATGTTTATAGAGATGGCGTTGTAGATATTTCCATGTTTATACAGAGGGTGGTTTAGATATTTCCATGTTTACTGATGTAGCGGTGTAGATATTTCCATGTTGATACACATAGCGGTGTAGATATTTCCAAGTTTATAGAGATAGCGGTGTAGGTATTTCCATGTTTATACAGATAGCGGTGTAGATATTTCCACGTTTATACAGATAGCGGTGTAGATATTTCCATCTTAATACAGATGGCGGTGAAGACATGTCCATGTTCATACAGATGGCGGTGTAGATATTTCCATGTTCTTACAGATGGCGGTGTAGGTATTTCGAAATTTATAGAGATAGCTCTGTAGTTATTTCCATATTTATAGAGAAATCTGTGTAGATATTTCCATGTATATGCAGATAGCTGTGTAGATATTTCCATGTTCATGCAGATAGCGGTGTAGATATTTCGATGTTCATCCAGATGCCGGTGTAGATATATCCACGTTCATACAGATGGCGGTGAAGATATTTCCATGTTCATACAGATGGCGGTGTAGATATTTCCACGTTCATACAAATGGCGGTGTAGATATTTCCATGTTCATAGAGATGGCGGTGTTGATATTTCCATGTTTATACAGATAGCAGTGTAGTTATTTCCATGTTTATAGAGATAGAAGTGTAGATATTTCCATTGATATACAGATAGCTGTGTAGATATTTGGATGTTCATACAGATAGCGGTGTAGATATTTCCATGTACATACAGATAGCGGTGTAGATATTTCCATGTTCATACAGATAGCGGAGTAGATATTTCCATGTTCATACAGATAGCGGTGTACATATTTCCATGTTCATACCAATAGCGGTGTAGATATTTCCATCTTCATACAGTTAGCGGTTAAGATATTTCCATGTTCATGCAGATGGCGGTGTAGATATTTACATGTTCATACAGATGGCGGTGTAGATATTTCCATGTTCATACGGATGGCAGTGTAGATATTCCCATGTTCATACAGGTGGCGGTGTAGATATTTCCATGTTTATACAGATAGCAGTTTAGTTATTTCCATGTTTATAGAGATAGCAGTGTAGATATTTCCATTGATATACAGATAGCTGTGTAGATATTTGCATGTTCATACAGATAGCGGTGTAGATGTTTACATGTTCGTACAGATAGAGCTGTAGATATTTCCATGTTCATACAGATTGCGGTGTAGTTATTTCCATGTTCATACAGATGGTGGTGTAGATATTTCCATGTTCATACAGATAACGGTGTAGATATTTCCATGTTCACAGATACCGGTGTAGATATTTCCATGTTCATACAGTTAGCGGTGTAGATATTTCCATGTTCATAGAGATGGCGGTGTAGATATTTCCATGTTTATGCAGATAGCGGTATAGATATTTCCATGTTTATACAGATGGTGGTGTAGATATTTCCATGTTTATAGAGATGGCGGTCTAGATATTTCCATGTTTATATAGATAGTGGTGTAGTTATTTCCAAGTTTATAGAGACAGCGCTGTAGATATTTCCATGTTTATACAGATAGCGGTGAAGATATTTCCATGTTTATACAGATAGTGGTGTAGATATTTCCATGTTTATACAGATAGCAGTGTAGATATTTCCATGTTTATAGAGATAGTGGTGTAGATAATTTCAATTTTATACCGAGAGCACTGTAGATATTTCCAAGTTCATACAGATAGCGGTGTGGATATTTCCACGTTTATAGAGATGGCGGTGTAGATATTTCCATGTTCATACATACGGCGGTGTAGATATTTCCATGTTTATAGAGATGGCGGTGTAGATATTTTCATGTTTACACATATGGTGGTGTAGATATTTCCATGTTTACACAGATAGCGGTGTAGACATTTCCATGTTTACACAGATAGCAGTGTGGATATTTCCATGTTTATGCAGATAGTGGTGTAGATATTTCCATGTTTATACAGATAGCGGTGCGGATATTTCCATGATTATACAGATAGTTGGGCAGATATTCCCATGTATATGCAGATAGCTGTGTAGATATTTCCATGTTCATGCAGATAGCGGTGTACATATTTCCATGTTCATCCAGATGCCGGTGTAGATATATCCATGTTCATACAGATGGTGGTGAAGATATTTCCATGTTCATACAGATGGCGGTGTAGATATTTCCATGTTCATAGGGATGGCGGTGTAGATATTTCCATGTTCATACAAATGGCGGTGTAGATATTTCCATGTTCATAGAGATGGCGGTGTAGATATTTCCATGTTTATACAGATAGCAGTGTAGTTATTTCCATGTTTATAGAGATAGCAGTGTAGATATTTCCATTGATATACAGATAGCTGTGTAGATATTTCCATGTTCATACAGATAGCGGTGTAGATATTTCCATGTTCATACAGATAGCGGTGTAGATATTTCCATGTTCATACAGATAGCGGTGTAGATATTTCCATGTTTATAGAGATAGTGGTGTAGTTATTTCCAAGTTTATAGAGACAGCGTTGTAGATATTTCCATGTTCATACAGATAGCCGTGTATATATTTCCATGTTCATACAGATAGCGGTGAAGGTATTTCCATGTTAATACAGATTGCGGTGTAGATATTTCCATGTTCATACAGATAGCGGTGATGATATTTCCAAGTTTATACAGGTAGCGGTGTAGATATTTCCATGTTTATACAAATAGCAGTGTAGATATTTCCATGTTTATACAGATAGCGTTGTAGATATTTCCATGTTTATACAGATAGCGGTGTAGATATCTCCATCTAAATACAGATGGCGGAGTAGATATTTCTATGTACATGCAGATGGCGGTGCAGATATTTCCATGTTCATACAGATAGCGGTGTAGTTATTTCCATGTTTAAAGAGATAGCTGTGTAGATATTTCCATGTATATGCAGATAGCTGTGTAGATATTTCCATTTTCATGCAGATAGCGGTTTAGATATTTCCATGTTCAAACAGATATCGGTGTAGATATTTCCATGTTCATACAGATAGCGGTGTAGATATTTCCATGTTCATCCAGATGGCTGTGTAGATATATCCATGTTCATACAGATAGCGGTGTAGTTATTTCCATATTCGTACAGATAGTGGTGTAGATATTTCCATGTTCATACAGATAGCGGTGTAGCTATTTCCATGTTCATAAAGATAGCGGTGTAGATATTTCAATGTTCGTACAGATAGCGGTGTATATATTTCCATGTTCATACAGATAGCTGTGCTGATATTTCCATGTTTATACAGGTAGCGGTGTAGATATTTCCATGTTTATACAGATAGCGGTGTAGATATTTCCATGTTTATACAGATAGCGGTGTAGATATTTCCAGGTTTATACAGATAGAGGTGTAGATATCTGCTTCTTAATACAGATGGCGGTGTAGATATTTATATGTTCATACAGATGGCGGTGCAGATATTTCCAAGTTCATACAGATAGCGGTGTAGATATTTCCATGTTTATAGAGATAGCGGTGAGGTTATATCCATGTGTAAAGAGATAGCTGTGTAGATATTTCCATGTATATGCAGATAGCTGTGTAGATATTTCCATTTTCATGCAGACAGCGGTATAGATATTTCCATGTTCAAACAGATAGCGGTGTAGATATTTCCATGTTCATACATATAGCGGTGTAGATATTTCCATGTTCATACAGATAGCGGTGTAGATATTTCCATGTTCATACAGATAGCGGTGTAGATATTTCCATGTTCTTACAGATAGCGGTGCTGTTATTTCCATGTTTATACAGGTAGCGGTGTAGATATTTCCATGTTTATACAGATAGTGGTGTAGATATTTCCATGTTTATACAGATAGCGGTGTAGATATTTCCATGTTTATACAGATAGCGGTGTAGATATCTCCATGTTAATACAGATGGCGGTGTAGATATTTATATGTTTATAAAGATGGCGGTGCAGATATTTCCATGTTCATACAGATAGCGGTGTAGCTATTTCCATGTTCATACAGATAGCGGTGTAGATATTTCCATGTTCATCCAGATGGCTGTGTAGACATATCCATGTTCATACAGATGGCAGTGAAGATAATTCCATGTTTATACATCTAGCGGTGTAGATATTTCCATGTTCATACAGATAGTGGTGTAGATATATCCATGTTCATATAGATAGTGGTGCTGATATTTCCATGTTTATACAGATAGCGGTGCTGTTATTTCCATGTTTATACAGGTAGCGGTGTAGATATTTCCATGTTTATACAGATAGCGGTGTAGATATTTCCATGTTTATACAGATAGCGGTGTAGATATCTCCATCTTAATACAGATGGCGGTGTAGATATTTATATGATCATACAGATGGCCGTGCAGATATTTCCATGTTCATACAGATAGCGGTGTAGTTATTTCCATGTGTAAAGAGATAGCTGCGTAGATATTTCCATGTATATGCAGATAGCTGTGTAGATATTTCCATTTTCATGCAGATAGCGGTTTAGATATTTCCATGTTCAAACAGATAGCGGTGTAGATATTTCCATGTTTATACAGATAGCGGTGAAGATGTACGCATGTTTACACACATAGTGGTGTAGATATTTCCATGTTCATACAGATAGCGGTGTAGCTATTTCCATGTTGATACAGATAGCGGTGTAGATATTTCCATCTTCGTACACATAGCGGTGTAGATATTTCCACGTTCATACAGATAGCTGTGCTGATATTTCCATGTTTATACAGGTAGCGGTGTAGATATTTCCATGTTCATACAGATAGTTGTGTAGCTATTTCCATGTTCATACAGATAGCTGTGCTGATATTTCCATGTTTATACAGGTAGCGGTGTAGATATTTCCATGTTCATACAGATAGCTGTGTAGCTATTTCCATGTTCATACAGATAGCGGTGTTGCTATTTCCATGTTCATACAGATAGCGGTGTAGATATTTCCATGTTCATCCAGATGGCTGTGTAGATATATCCATGTTCACACAGATGGCGTTGTAGATATTTCCATGTTCATACGGATAGCGTTGTAGATATTTCCATGTTCATACAGATAGCGGTGTAGGTATTTCCATGTTCATACAGATAGAGGGGCTGATATTTCCATGTTCATACAGATAGCGGTGATGATATTTCCATGTTTATACAGGTAGCGGTGTAGATATTTCCATGTTTATACAGATAGCGGTGTAGTTATTTCCATGTTTATTCAGATAGCGGTGTAGATATTTCCATGTTTATACTGATAGCGGTGTAGATATCTCCATCTTAATACAGATGGCCGTGTAGATATTTATATGTTCATAAAGATGGCGGTGCAGATATTTCCATGTTCATAAAGATGGCGGTGTAGATATTTCCATGTTCATACAGATAGTGGTGTAGTTATTTCCATGTGTAAAGAGATAGCTGAGTAGATATTTCCATGTATATGCAGATAGCTCTGTAGATATTTCCATTTTCATGCAGATAGCGGTGTAGATATTTCCATGTTCAGACAGATAGCGGTGTAGATATTTCCATGTTTATACAGATAGCGGTGAAGATGTATGCAAGTTTAAACACATAGTGGTGTAGATATTTCCATGTTCATACAGATAGTGGTGTAGATATTTCCATGTTCATACAGATAGCGGTGTAGCTATTTCCATGTTCATACAGATAGCGGTGTAGATATTTCCATCTTCATACACATAGCGGTGTAGATATTTCCATGTTCATACAGATAGCTGTGCTGATATTTCCATGTTTATACAGGTAGCGGTGTAGATATTTCCATGTTCATACAGATAGCTGTGTAGCTATTTCCATGTTCATACAGATAGTGGTGTAGATATTTCCATGTTCATCCAGATGGCTGTACAGATATATCCATGTTCATACAGATGGCGGTGAAGATAATTCCATGTTCATACAGATAGCGGTGTAGATATTTCCATGTTCATACAGATAGTGGTGTAGATATTTCCATGTTCATACAGATAGCGGTGTAGCTATTTCCATGTTCATACAGATAGCGGTGTAGATATTTCCATGTTCATCCAGATGGCTGTGTAGATATATCCATGTTCAAACAGATGGCGTTGTAGATATTTCCATGTTCATACGGATAGCGGTGTAGATATTTCCATGTTCATACATATAGCGGTGTAGGTATTTCCATGTTCATACAGATAGCGGTGCTGATATTTCCATGTTTATACAGGTAGCGGTGTAGATATTTCCATGTTCATACAGATAGCTGTGTTGCTATTTCCATGTTAATACAGATAGCGGTGTAGCTATTTCCATGTTCATACAGATAGCGGTGTAGATATTTCCATGTTCATCCAGATGGCTGTGTAGATATATCCATGTTCACACAGATGGCGTTGTAGATATTTCCATATTCATACGGATAGCGGTGTAGATATTTCCATGTTCATACAGATAGCAGTGTAGGTATTTCCATGTTCATACAGATAGAGGGGCTGATATTTCCATGTTCATACTGATAGCGGTGCTGATATTTCCATGTTTATACAGGTAGCGGTGTAGATATTTCCATGTTTATACAGATAGCGGTGTAGTTATTTCCATGTTTATACAGATAGCGGTGTAGATATTTCCATGTTTATACTGATAACGGTGTAGATATCTCCATCTTAATACAGATGGCCGTGTAGATATTTTTATGTTCATAAAGATGGCGGTGCAGATATTTCCATGTTCATACAGATGGCGGTGTAGATATTTCCATGTTCATACAGATAGCGGTGTAGTTATTTCCATGTGTAAAGAGATAGCTGTGTAGATATTTCCATGTATATGCAGATAGCTCTGTAGATATTTCCATTTTCATGCAGATAGCGGTGTAGATATTTCCATGTTCAAACAGATAGCGGTGTAGATATTTCCATGTTTATACAGATAGCGGTGAAGATGTATGCAAGTTTACACACATAGTGGTGTAGATATTTCCATGTTCATACAGATAGCGGTGTAGATATTTCCATGTTCATCCAGATGGCTGTGTAGATATATCCATGTTCATACAGATAGCGGTGTAGATATTTCCATGTTCATACAGATAGTGGTGTAGATATTTCCATGTTCATACAGATAGCGGTGTAGCTATTTCCATGTTCATACAGATAGCGGTGTAGATATTTCCATCTTCATACACATAGCGGTGTAGATATTTCCATGTTCATACAGATAGCTGTGCTGATATTTCCATGTTTATACAGGTAGCGGTGTTGATATTTCCATGTTCATACAGATAGCTGTGTAGCTATTTCCATGTTCATACAGATAGTGGTGTAGATATTTCCATGTTCATCCAGATGGCTGTACAGATATATCCATGTTCAAACAGATGGCGTTGTAGATATTTCCATGTTCATACGGATAGCGGTGTAGATATTTCCATGTTCATACATATAGCGGTGTAGGTATTTCCATGTTCATACAGATAGAGGGGCTGATATTTCCATGTTCATACAGATAGCGGTGCTGATATTTCCATGTTTATACAGGTAGTGGTGTAGATATTTCCATGTTCATACAGATAGCTGTGTTGCTATTTCCATGTTCATACAGATAGCGGTGTAGCTATTTCCATGTTCATACAGATAGCGGTGTAGATATTTCCATGTTCATCCAGATGGCTGTGTAGATATATCCATGTTCACACAGATGGCGTTGTAGATATTTCCATGTTCATACGGATAGCGGTGTAGATATTTCCATGTTCATACAGATAGCGGTGTAGGTATTTCCATGTTCATACAGATAGAGGGGCTGATATTTCCATGTTCATACTGATAGCGGTGCTGATATTTCCATGTTTATACAGGTAGCGGTGTAGATATTTCCATGTTTATACAGATAGCGGTGTAGTTATTTCCATGTTTATACAGATAGCGGTGTAGATATTTCCATGTTTATACTGATAACGGTGTAGATATCTCCATCTTAATACAGATGGCCGTGTAGATATTTATATGTTCATAAAGATGGCGGTGCAGATATTTCCATGTTCATACAGATGGCGGTGTAGATATTTCCATGTTCATACAGATAGCGGTGTAGTTATTTCCATGTGTAAAGAGATAGCTGTGTAGATATTTCCATGTATATGCAGATAGCTCTGTAGATATTTCCATTTTCATGCAGATAGCGGTGTAGATATTTCCATGTTCAAACAGATAGCGGTGTAGATATTTCCATGTTTATATAGATAGCGGTGAAGATGTATGCAAGTTTACACACATAGTGGTGTAGATATTTCCATGTTCATACAGATAGCGGTGTAGATATTTCCATGTTCATCCAGATGGCTGTGTAGATATATCCATGTTCATACAGATAGCGGTGTAGATATTTCCATGTTCATACAGTTAGCGGTGTAGATATTTACATGTTCATACAGATGGCGGTGTAGATACTTCCATGTTCGTACGGATGGCAGTGTAGATATTTCCATGTTTGTACAGGTGGCTGTGTAGATATTTTCATGTTCATACAGATAGCAGTGTAGATATTTCCATATTTATAGAGATAGCAATGTAGATATTTCCATTGATATACAGATAGCTGTGTAGATATTTGCATGTTCATACAGATAGCGGTGTAGATATTTCCATGTTCGAACAGATAGCGGTGTAGATATTTCCATGTTCATACAGATAGCGGTGTAGATATTTCGATGTTCATACAGATGACGGTGTAGATATTTCCATGTTCATACCGATAGCGGTGTAGATATTTCCATGTTCATACAGTTAGCGGTGTAGATATTTCCATGTTCATACACATGGCGGTGTAGATACTTACATGTTCATACAGATGGCGGTGTAGATATTTCCATGTTCGTACAGATGGCGGTGTAGATATTTCCATGTTCATAGAGATGGCGGTGTAGATATTTCCATGTTTATGCAGATAGAGGTATAGATATTTCCATATTTACACAGATAGCGCTGTAGACTTTTCCATGTTTACACAGATAGCGGTGTGGATATTTCCATGTTTATGCAGATAGCAGTGTAGATATTTCCATGTTTATACAGATAGCGGTGCGGATTTTTCCATGTTTATAGAGATAGTTGGGCAGATATTTCCATGGTTATACAGATAGCAGTGTAGATATTTCCATCTTAATACAGATGGCGGTGTTGATATGTCTATTTTTGTACAGATGGCAGTGTAGATATTTCCATGTTCATACAGACGGCGGTGTAGATATTTCGAAGTTTATACAGATAGCGCTGTAGTTATTTCCATATTTATAGAGAAATCTGTGTAGATATTTCCATGTATATTTAGATAGCTGTGTAGATATTTCCATGTTCATGTAGATAGCTGTGTAGATGTTTCCATGTTCATCCAGATGCCGGTGTAGATATATACATGTTCATACAGATGGCGGTGTAGATATTTCCATGTTCATACAAATGGCGGTGTAGATATTTCCATGTTCATAGAGATGGCGGTGTAGATATTTCCATGTTCATACAAATGGCGGTGTAGATATTTCCATGTTCATAGAGATGGCGGTGTAGGTATTTCCATGTTTATACAGATAGCAGTGTTGTTATTTCCATGTTTATAGAGATAGCAGTGTAGATATTTCCATTGATATACAGATAGCAATGTAGATATTTGCATGTTTATACAGATAGCGGTGTAGATATTTCCATGTTCATACAGATAGCGGTGTAGATATTTCCATGTTCATACAGATAGCGGTGTAGATATTTCCATGTTCATACAGAGGGCGGTGTAGATATTTCCATGTTCATACAGATTGCGGTGTAGATATTTCCATGTTCATACAGATAGCGGTGTAGATATTTCCATGTTCGTACAGATATCGGTGTAGATATTTCCATGTTCATACAGTTAGAGGTGTAGATATTTCCATGTTCATACAGATGGCGGTGTAGATATTTACATGTTCATACAGATGGCGGTGTAGATATTTCCATGTTCGTACAGATGGCAGTGTAGATATTTCCATGTTCATGGAGAACGCGGTGTAGATATTTCCATGTTTATGCAGATAGCGGTATAGATATTTCCATGTTCATACAGACGGCGGTGTAGATATTTCCATGTTTATAGAGATGGCGGTGTAGTTATTTCCATGTTTACACAGATGGCGGTGTAGATATTTCCATGTTTACACAGACAGCGGTGTAGACATTTCTATGTTTACAAAGATAGCGGTGTGGATATTTCCATGTTTATGCAGATAGCGGTGTAGATATTTCAATGTCTACACAGATAGCGGTGCGGATATTTCCATGTTTATACAGATAGTTGGGCAGATATTTTCATGTTTATACAGATTGCGGTGTAGATATTTCCATCTTAATACAGATGGCGGTGTAGATATGTCCATGTTCGTACAGATGGCGGTGTAGATATTTCCATGTTCATACAGATGGCGGTGTAGATATTTCGAAGTTTATACAGATAGCGCTGTAGTTATTTAAATATTTATAGAGAAATCTGTGTAGGAACTTCCATGTATATGGATATAGCTGTGTAGATATTTCCATGTTTATGCAGATAGCGCAGTAGATATTTCCATGTTCATCCAGATGCCGGTGTAGATATATCCATGCTCATACAGATGGCGGTGAAGATATTTCCATGTTCATACAGAGGGCGGTGTAGATATTTCCATGTTCAAATGGCGGTGAAGATATTTCCATGTTCATAGAGATGGCGGTGTAGATATTTCCATGTTCATACAAATGGAGTTGTAGGTATTTTCATGTTCATAGAGATGGTGGTGTAGATATTTCTATGTTTATACAGATAGCAGTGTAGATATTTCCATGTTTATTGAGATAGCAGTGTAGATATTTCCATTGATATACAGATAGCTGTGTAGATATTTGCATGTTCATACAGATAGCGGTGTAGATATTTTCATGTTCATACAGAGGGCGGTGTAGATATTTCCATGTTCATACAGATAGCGGTGTAGATATTTCCATGTTCATACAGATAGCGGTGTAGATATTTCCATGTTCGTACAGATATCGGTGTAGATATTTCCATGTTCATACAGTTAGAGGTGTAGATATTTCCATGTTCATACAGATGGCGGTGTAGATATTTACAAGTTCATACAGATGGCGGTGTTGATATTTCCATGTTCTTACGGATGGCAGTGTATATATTTCCATGTTCATAGAGATGGCGGTGTAGATATTTCCATGTTTATGCAGATAGCGGTATAGATATTTCCATGTTCATACAGACGGCGGTGTAGATATTTCCATGTTTATAGAGATGGCGGTGTAGTTATTTCCATGTTTACACAGACGGCGGTGTAGATATTTCCATGTTTACACAGACAGCGGTGTAGACATTTCCATGTTTACACAGATAGCGGTGTGGATATTTCCATGTTTATGCAGATAGCTGTGTAGACATTTCCATGTCTATAAAGATAGCGGTGCGGATATTTCCATGTTTATACAGATAGTTGGGCAGATATTTTCATGTTTATACAGATAGCGGTGTAGATATTTCCATCTTAATACAGATGGCGGTGTAGATTTGTCCATGTTCGTACAGATGGCGGTGTAGATATTTCGAAGTTTATACAGATAGCACTGTAGTTATTTCCATATTTATAGAGAAATCTGTGTAGTTATTTCCATGTATATGGATATAGCTGTGTAGATATTTCCATGCTCATGCAGATAGCGCTGTAGATATTTCCATGTTCATCCAGATGCCGGTGTAGATATATCCATGCTCATAGAGATGGAGGTGAAGATATTTCCATGTTCATACAGAGGGCGGTGTAGATATTTCCATGTTCGTACAAATGGCGGTGTAGATATTTCCATGTTGATATAGATGGCGGTGTAGATATTTCCATGTTCATACAAATGGCGTTGTAGATATTTCCATGTTCATAGGGATGGTGGTGTAGATATTTCCATGTTTATACAGATAGCAGTGTAGATATTTCCATGTTTTTTGAGATAGCAGTGTAGATATTTCCATTGATATACAGACAGCTGTGTAGATATTTGCATGTTCATACAGATAGCGGTGTAAATATTTCCATGTTCATACAGATAGCGGTGTAGATATTTCCATGTTCGTACAGATATCGGTGTAGATATTTCCATGTTCATACAGTTAGAGGTGTAGATATTTCCATGTTCATACAGATGGCGGTGTAGATATTTCCATGTTTATGCAGATAGCGGTATAGATATTTCCATGTTTATACAGATGGTGGTGTAGATATTTCCATGTTTATAGAGATGGCGGTCTAGATATTTCCATGTTTATAGAGATAGTGTTGTAGTTATTTCCAAGTTTATAGAGAGAGCATTGTAGATATTTCCATGTTTATACAGATAGCGGTGAAGATATTTCCATGTTTATACAGATAGCGGTGTAGATATTTCCATGTTTTTACAGATAGCAGTGTAGATATTTCCATGTTTATAGAGATAGTGGTGTAGATAATTTCAAATTTTTAGCGAGAGCAGTGTAGATATTTCCAAGTTCATACAGATAGCGGTGTAGATATTTCCACGTTTATAGAGATGGCGGTGTAGATATTTCCATGTTCATTCTGATGGTGGTGTAGATATTTCCATGTTTATAGAGATGGCGGTGTAGATATTTTCATGTTTACACAGATGGCTTTGTAGATATTTCCATGTTTACACAGATAGCGTTGTAGACATTTCCATGTTTACACAGATAGCGCTGCGGACATTTCCATGTTTATGCAGATAGCTGTGTAGATATTTCCATGTTTATACAGGTAGCGGTGCGGATATTTCCATGTTTATACAGATAGTTTGGCAGATATTTCCATGTTTATACAGATACCGGTGTAGAAGTTTCCATCTTAATACATATGGCGGTGTGGATATGTCCATGTTCGTACAGATGGCGGTGAAGATATTTCCATGTTCATACAGATGGCGGTGTAGGTATTTCGAAGTTTATAGAGACAGCGCTTTAGTTATTTCCATATTTATAGAGAAATCTGTGTAGATATTTCCATGCAAATGCAGACAGCTGTGTAGATATTTCTATGTTCATGCAGATAGCGGTGTAGATATTTCCATGATCATCCAGATGCCGGTGTAGATATATCCATGTTCATACAGATGGCGGTGAAGATATTTCCATGTTCATACAAATGGCGGTGTAGATATTTCCATGTTCGCACAGATGGCGTTGTAGATATTTCCATGTTCATAGAGATGGCAGTGAAGATATTTCCATGTTTATGCAGATAGCGGTATAGATATTTCCATGTTTATACAGATGGAGGTGTAGATATTTCCATGTTTATAGAGATGATGCTCTAGATATTTCCAAGTTTACAGAGAGAGTGGTGTAGTTATTTCCAAGTTTATAGAGACAGCGCTGTAGATATTTCCATGTTAATACAGATAGCGGTGAAGATATTTCCATGTTTATACAGATAGTGGTGTAGATATTTCCATGTTTATACAGATAGCAGAGTAGTCATTTCCATGTTTATAGAGATAGTGGTGTAGATAATTTCAATTTTATACCGAAAGCACTGTAGATATTTCCAAGTTCATACAGATAGCGGTGTGGATATTTCCACGTTTATAGAGATGGCGGTGTAGATATTTCCATGTTCATACAGACGGCGGTGTAGATATTTCCATGTTCATGCAGATGCCGTTGTAGATATATCCATGTTCATACAGATGGCGGTGAAGATATTTCCATGTTCATACAAATGGCGGTGTATATAGTTCCATGTTCATAGAGATGACAGTGTAGATATTTCCGTGTTCATACAAATGGCGGTGTAGATATTTCCATGCTCATAGAGATGGCGGTGTAGATATTTCCATGTTTATACAGATAGCAGTGTAGTTATTTCCATGTTTATAGAGATAGCAGTGTAGATATTTCCACTGATATACAGATAGCTGTGTAGATATTTGCATGTTCTTACAGATAGCGGTGTAGATATTTCCATGTTCATACAGATAGCGGTGTAGATATTTCCATGTTCATACAGATAGCGGTGTAGATATTTCCATGTTCATACAGATGGCGGTGTAGATATTTACATGTTCATACAGATGGCGGAGTAGATATTTCCATGTTCGTACAGATGGCGGTGTAGATATTTCCAAGTTCATAGTGATGGCTGTGTAGATATTTCCATGTTTATGCAGATAGCGGTATAGATATTTCCATGTTTATACAGATGGTGGTGTAGATATTTCCATGTTTATAGAGATGGCGGTCTAGATATTTCCATGTTTACAGAGAGATTCGTGTAGTTATTTCCAAGTTTATAGAGACAGCGCTGTAGATATTTCCATGTTTATACAGATAGCTGTGAAGATATTTCCATGTTTATACAGATAGTGGTGTAGATATTTCCATGTTTATACAGATAGCAGAGTAGATATTTCCATGTTTATAGAGATAGTGGTGTAGATAATTTCAATTTTATACCGAAAGCACTGTAGATATTTCCAAGTTCATACAGATAGCGGTGTGGATATTTCCACGTTTATAGAGATGGCGGTGTAGATATTTCCATGTTCATACAGACGGCGGTTTAGATATTTCCATGTTTATAGAGATGGCGGTGTAGATATTTTCATGTTTACACAGATGGCGGTGTAGATATTTCCAAGTTTACACAGATAGCCGTGTGGATATTTCCATGTTTATGCAGATAGCGGTGTAGATATTTCCCTGTTTATACAGATAGCAGTGCGGATAGTTCCATGTTTATACAGATAGTTGGGCAGATATTTCCGTGTTTATACAGATAGCGGTGTAGATATTTCTATCTTAATATAGATGGCTTTGTAGATATGTCAATGTTTGTACAGATGGCGGTGTAGATATTTCCATGTTCATAGAGATGGCGGTGTAGATATTTCCATGTTTATGCAGATAGCGGTATAGATATTTCCATGTTTATACAGATGGTGGTGTAGATATTTCCATGTTTATAGAGATGGCGGTCTAGATATTTCCATGTTTATAGAGATAGTGTTGTAGTTATTTCCAAGTTTATAGAGAGAGCATTGTAGATATTTCCATGTTTATACAGATAGCGGTGAAGATATTTCCATGTTTATACAGATAGCGGTGTAGATATTTCCATGTTTTTACAGATAGCAGTGTAGATATTTCCATGTTTATAGAGATAGTGGTGTAGATAATTTCAAATTTTTAGCGAGAGCAGTGTAGATATTTCCAAGTTCATACAGATAGCGGTGTAGATATTTCCACGTTTATAGAGATGGCGGTGTAGATATTTCCATGTTCATTCTGATGGTGGTGTAGATATTTCCATGTTTATAGAGATGGCGGTGTAGATATTTTCATGTTTAAACAGATGGCTTTGTAGATATTTCCATGTTTACACAGATAGCGTTGTAGACATTTCCATGTTTACACAGATAGCGCTGCGGACATTTCCATGTTTATGCAGATAGCTGTGTAGATATTTCCATGTTTATACAGGTAGCGGTGCGGATATTTCCATGTTTATACAGATAGTTTGGCAGATATTTCCATGTTTATACAGATACCGGTGTAGAAGTTTCCATCTTAATACATATGGCGGTGTGGATATGTCCATGTTCGTACAGATGGCGGTGAAGATATTTCCATGTTCATACAGATGGCGGTGTAGGTATTTCGAAGTTTATAGAGACAGCGCTTTAGTTATTTCCATATTTATAGAGAAATCTGTGTAGATATTTCCATGCATATGCAGACAGCTGTGTAGATATTTCTATGTTCATGCAGATAGCGGTGTAGATATTTCCATGATCATCCAGATGCCGGTGTAGATATATCCATGTTCATACAGATGGCGGTGAAGATATTTCCATGTTCATACAAATGGCGGTGTAGATATTTCCATGTTCGCACAGATGGCGTTGTAGATATTTCCATGTTCATAGAGATGGCAGTGAAGATATTTCCATGTTTATGCAGATAGCGGTATAGATATTTCCATGTTTATACAGATGGAGGTGTAGATATTTCCATGTTTATAGAGATGATGCTCTAGATATTTCCAAGTTTACAGAGAGAGTGGTGTAGTTATTTCCAAGTTTATAGAGACAGCGCTGTAGATATTTCCATGTTAATACAGATAGCGGTGAAGATATTTCCATGTTTATACAGATAGTGGTGTAGATATTTCCATGTTTATACAGATAGCAGAGTAGTCATTTCCATGTTTATAGAGATAGTGGTGTAGATAATTTCAATTTTATACCGAAAGCACTGTAGATATTTCCAAGTTCATACAGATAGCGGTGTGGATATTTCCACGTTTATAGAGATGGCGGTGTAGATATTTCCATGTTCATACAGACGGCGGTGTAGATATTTCCATGTTCATGCAGATGCCGTTGTAGATATATCCATGTTCATACAGATGGCGGTGAAGATATTTCCATGTTCATACAAATGGCGGTGTATATAGTTCCATGTTCATAGAGATGACAGTGTAGATATTTCCGTGTTCATACAAATGGCGGTGTAGATATTTCCATGCTCATAGAGATGGCGGTGTAGATATTTCCATGTTTATACAGATAGCAGTGTAGTTATTTCCATGTTTATAGAGATAGCAGTGTAGATATTTCCACTGATATACAGATAGCTGTGTAGATATTTGCATGTTCTTACAGATAGCGGTGTAGATATTTCCATGTTCATACAGATAGCGGTGTAGATATTTCCATGTTCATACAGATAGCGGTGTAGATATTTCCATGTTCATACAGATGGCGGTGTAGATATTTACATGTTCATACAGATGGCGGAGTAGATATTTCCATGTTCGTACAGATGGCGGTGTAGATATTTCCAAGTTCATAGTGATGGCTGTGTAGATATTTCCATGTTTATGCAGATAGCGGTATAGATATTTCCATGTTTATACAGATGGTGGTGTAGATATTTCCATGTTTATAGAGATGGCGGTCTAGATATTTCCATGTTTACAGAGAGATTCGTGTAGTTATTTCCAAGTTTATAGAGACAGCGCTGTAGATATTTCCATGTTTATACAGATAGCTGTGAAGATATTTCCATGTTTATACAGATAGTGGTGTAGATATTTCCATGTTTATACAGATAGCAGAGTAGATATTTCCATGTTTATAGAGATAGTGGTGTAGATAATTTCAATTTTATACCGAAAGCACTGTAGATATTTCCAAGTTCATACAGATAGCGGTGTGGATATTTCCACGTTTATAGAGATGGCGGTGTAGATATTTCCATGTTCATACAGACGGCGGTTTAGATATTTCCATGTTTATAGAGATGGCGGTGTAGATATTTTCATGTTTACACAGATGGCGGTGTAGATATTTCCAAGTTTACACAGATAGCCGTGTGGATATTTCCATGTTTATGCAGATAGCGGTGTAGATATTTCCCTGTTTATACAGATAGCAGTGCGGATAGTTCCATGTTTATACAGATAGTTGGGCAGATATTTCCGTGTTTATACAGATAGCGGTGTAGATATTTCTATCTTAATATAGATGGCTTTGTAGATATGTCCATGTTTGTACAGATGGCGGTGTAGATATTTCCATGTTCATAGAGATGGCGGTGTAGATATTTCCATGTTTATGCAGATAGCGGTATAGATATTTCCATGTTTATACAGATGGTGGTGTAGATATTTCCATGTTTATAGAGATGGCGGTCTAGATATTTCCATGTTTAGAGAGATAGTGGTGTAGTTATTTCCAAGTTTATAGAGACAGCGTTGTAGATATTACCATGTTTATACAGGTAGCGGTGAAGATATTTCCATGTTTATACAGATAGCGGTGTAGTTATTTCCATGTTTATACAGATAACAGTGTAGATATTTCCATGTTTATAGAGATAGTGGTGTAGATAATTTCAATTTTATACAGATAGCAGTGTAGATATTTCCAAGTTCATACAGATAGCGGTGTAGATATTTCCACGTTTATAGAGATGGCGGTGTAGATATTTCCATGTTCATACAGATGGCGGTATAGATATTTCCATGTTTACAGAGATGGCGGTGTAGATATTTTCATGTTTACACAGATGGCGGTGTAGATATTTCCATGTTTACACAGAGAGCGGTGTAGACATTTCCATGTTTAGACAGATAGCGGTGTGGATATTTCCATGTTTATGCAGATAGCGGTGTAGGTATTTCCATGTTTATACAGATAGCGGTGTGGATATTTCCATGTTTATACAGATAGTTGGGCAGATATTTCCATGTTTATACAGATAGCGGTGTAGACATTTCCATCTTAATACAGATGGCTTTGTAGAAATATCCATGTTTGTACAGATGGCGGTGTAGATATTTCCATGTTCATACAGATGGCGGTGTAGATGTTTTGAAGTTTATAGAGATAGCGCTGTAGTTATTTCCAGATTTATAAAAAAATCTGTGCAGATATTTCAATGTGCATGCAGATAGCTGTGTAGATACTTCCATGTTCATGCAGATAGCGGTGTAGATATTTCCATGTTCATCCAGAAGCCGGTGTAGATATATCCATGTTCATACAGATGGCGGTGAAGATATTTCCATGTTCCTACAGATGGCGGTGAAGATATTTCCATGTTCATACAAATGGCGGTGTGGATATTTCCATGTTCATAGAGATGGCGGTGTAGATATTTGCATGTTCATACAAATGGCGTTGTAGATATTTTCATGTTCATAGAGATGGCGGTGTAGATATTTCCATGTTCATACAAATGGAGTTGTAGGTATTTTCATGTTCATAGAGATGGTGGTGTAGATATTTCTATGTTTATACAGATAGCAGTGTAGATATTTCCATGTTTATTGAGATAGCAGTGTAGATATTTCCATTGATATACAGATAGCTGTGTAGATATTTGCATGTTCATACAGATAGCGGTGTAGATATTTTCATGTTCATACAGAGGGCGGTGTAGATATTTCCATGTTCATACAGATAGCGGTGTAGATATTTCCATGTTCATACAGATAGCGGTGTAGTTATTTCCATGTTCGTACAGATATCGGTGTAGATATTTCCATGTTCATACAGTTAGAGGTGTAGATATTTCCATGTTCATACAGATGGCGGTGTAGATATTTACAAGTTCATACAGATGGCGGTGTTGATATTTCCATGTTCTTACGGATGGCAGTGTATATATTTCCATGTTCATAGAGATGGCTGTGTAGATATTTCCATGTTTATGCAGATAGCGGTATAGATATTTCCATGTTCATACAGACGGCGGTGTAGATATTTCCATGTTTATAGAGATGGCGGTGTAGTTATTTCCATGTTTACACAGACGGCGGTGTAGATATTTCCATGTTTACACAGACAGCGGTGTAGACATTTCCATGTTTACACAGATAGCGGTGTGGATATTTCCATGTTTATGCAGATAGCTTTGTAGACATTTCCATGTCTATAAAGATAGCGGTGCGGATATTTCCATGTTTATACAGATAGTTGGGCAGATATTTTCATGTTTATACAGATAGCGGTGTAGATATTTCCATCTTAATACAGATGGCGGTGTAGATTTGTCCATGTTCGTACAGATGGCGGTGTAGATATTTCGAAGTTTATACAGATAGCACTGTAGTTATTTCCATATTTATAGAGAAATCTGTGTAGTTATTTCCATGTATATGGATATAGCTGTGTAGATATTTCCATGCTCATGCAGATAGCGCTGTAGATATTTCCATGTTCATCCAGATGCCGGTGTACATATATCCGTGCTCATACAGATGGAGGTGAAGATATTTCCATGTTCATACAGAGGGCGGTGTAGATATTTCCATGTTCATACAGATGGCGGTGTAGATATTTCCATGTTGATAGAGATGGCGGTGTAGATATTTCCATGTTCATACAAATGGCGTTGTAGATATTTCCATGTTCATAGGGATGGTGGTGTAGATATTTCCATGTTTATACAGATAGCAGTGTAGATATTTCCATGTTTTTTGAGATAGCAGTGTAGATATTTCCATTGATATACAGACAGCTGTGTAGATATTTGCATGTTCATACAGATAGCGGTGTAAATATTTCCATGTTCATACAGATAGCGGTGTAGATATTTCCATGTTCGTACAGATATCGGTGTAGATATTTCCATGTTCATACAGTTAGAGGTGTAGATATTTCCATGTTCATACAGATGGCGGTGTAGATATTTCCATGTTTATGCAGATAGCGGTATAGATATTTCCATGTTTATACAGATGGTGGTGTAGATATTTCCATGTTTATAGAGATGGCGGTCTAGATATTTCCATGTTTATAGAGATAGTGTTGTAGTTATTTCCAAGTTTATAGAGAGAGCATTGTAGATATTTCCATGTTTATACAGATAGCGGTGAAGATATTTCCATGTTTATACAGATAGCGGTGTAGATATTTCCATGTTTTTACAGATAGCAGTGTAGATATTTCCATGTTTATAGAGATAGTGGTGTAGATAATTTCAAATTTTTAGCGAGAGCAGTGTAGATATTTCCAAGTTCATACAGATAGCGGTGTAGATATTTCCACGTTTATAGAGATGGCGGTGTAGATATTTCCATGTTCATTCTGATGGCGGTGTAGATATTTCCATGTTTATAGAGATGGCGGTGTAGATATTTTCATGTTTACACAGATGGCTTTGTAGATATTTCCATGTTTACACAGATAGCGTTGTAGACATTTCCATGTTTACACAGATAGCGGTGCGGACATTTCCATGTTTATGCAGATAGCTGTGTAGATATTTCCATGTTTATACAGGTAGCGGTGCGGATATTTCCATGTTTATACAGATAGTTTGGCAGATATTTCCATGTTTATACAGATACCGGTGTAGAAGTTTCCATCTTAATACATATGGCGGTGTGGATATGTCCATGTTCGTACAGATGGCGGTGAAGATATTTCCATGTTCATACAGATGGCGGTGTAGGTATTTCGAAGTTTATAGAGACAGCGCTGTAGTTATTTCCATATTTATAGAGAAATCTGTGTAGATATTTCCATGCATATGCAGACAGCTGTGTAGATATTTCTATGTTCATGCAGATAGCGGTGTAGATATTTCCATGATCATCCAGATGCCGGTGTAGATATATCCATGTTCATACAGATGGCGGTGAAGATATTTCCATGTTCATACAAATGGCGGTGTAGATATTTCCATGTTCGCACAGATAGCGTTGTAGATATTTCCATGTTCATAGAGATGGCAGTGAAGATATTTCCATGTTTATGCAGATAGCGGTATAGATATTTCCATGTTTATACAGATGGAGGTGTAGATATTTCCATGTTTATAGAGATGATGCTCTAGATATTTCCAAGTTTACAGAGAGAGTGGTGTAGTTATTTCCAAGTTTATAGAGACAGCGCTGTAGATATTTCCATGTTTATACAGATAGCGGTGAAGATATTTCCATGTTTATACAGATAGTGGTGTAGATATTTCCATGTTTATACAGATAGCAGAGTAGTCATTTCCATGTTTATAGAGATAGTGGTGTAGATAATTTCAATTTTATACCGAAAGCACTGTAGATATTTCCAAGTTCATACAGATAGCGGTGTGGATATTTCCACGTTTATAGAGATGGCGGTGTAGATATTTCCATGTTCATACAGACGGCGGTGTAGATATTTCCATGTTCATGCAGATGCTGTTGTAGATATATCCATGTTCATACAGATGGCGGTGAAGATATTTCCATGTTCATACAAATGGCGGTGTATATAGTTCCATGTTCATAGAGATGACAGTGTAGATATTTCCGTGTTCATACAAATGGCGGTGTAGATATTTCCATGCTCATAGAGATGGCGGTGTAGATATTTCCATGTTTATACAGATAGCAGTGTAGTTATTTCCATGTTTATAGAGATAGCAGTGTAGATATTTCCACTGATATACAGATAGCTGTGTAGATATTTGCATGTTCTTACAGATAGCGGTGTAGATATTTCCATGTTCATACAGATAGCGGTGTAGATATTTCCATGTTCATACAGATAGCGGTGTAGATATTTCCATGTTCATACAGATGGCGGTGTAGATATTTACATGTTCATACAGATGGCGGAGTAGATATTTCCAAGTTCGTACAGATGGCGGTGTAGATATTTCCAAGTTCATAGTGATGGCTGTGTAGATATTTCCATGTTTATGCAGATAGCGGTATAGATATTTCCATGTTTATACAGATGGTGGTGTAGATATTTCCATGTTTATAGAGATGGCGGTCTAGATATTTCCATGTTTACAGAGAGATTCGTGTAGTTATTTCCAAGTTTATAGAGACAGCGCTGTAGATATTTCCATGTTTATACAGATAGCTGTGAAGATATTTCCATGTTTATACAGATAGTGGTGTAGATATTTCCATGTTTATACAGATAGCAGAGTAGATATTTCCATGTTTATAGAGATAGTGGTGTAGATAATTTCAATTTTATACCGAAAGCACTGTAGATATTTCCAAGTTCATACAGATAGCGGTGTGGATATTTCCACGTTTATAGAGATGGCGGTGTAGATATTTCCATGTTCATACAGACGGCGGTTTAGATATTTCCATGTTTATAGAGATGGCGGTGTAGATATTTTCATGTTTACACAGATGGCGGTGTAGATATTTCCAAGTTTACACAGATAGCCGTGTGGATATTTCCATGTTTATGCAGATAGCGGTGTAGATATTTCCCTGTTTATACAGATAGCAGTGCGGATAGTTCCATGTTTATACAGATAGTTGGGCAGATATTTCCGTGTTTATACAGATAGCGGTGTAGATATTTCTATCTTAATATAGATGGCTTTGTAGATATGTCCATGTTTGTACAGATGGCGGTGTAGATATTTCCATGTTTATGCAGATAGCGGTATAGATATTTCCATGTTTATACAGATGGTGGTGTAGATATTTCCATGTTTATAGAGATGGCGGTCTAGATATTTCCATGTTTAGAGAGATAGTGGTGTAGTTATTTCCAAGTTTATAGAGACAGCGTTGTAGATATTTCCATGTTTATACAGGTAGCGGTGAAGGTATTTCCATGTTTATACAGATAGCGGTGTAGTTATTTCCATGTTTATACAGATAACAGTGTAGATATTTCCATGTTTATAGAGATAGTGGTGTAGATAATTTCAATTTTATACAGATAGCAGTGTAGATATTTCCAAGTTCATACAGATAGCGGTGTAGATATTTCCACGTTTATAGAGATGGCGGTGTAGATATTTCCATGTTCATACAGATGGCGGTGTAGATATTTCCATGTTTACAGAGATGGCGGTGTAGATATTTTCATGTTTACACAGATGGCGGTGTAGATATTTCCATGTTTACACAGAGAGCGGTGTAGACATTTCCATGTTTAGACAGATAGCGGAGTGGATATTTCCATGTTTATGCAGATAGCGGTGTAGGTATTTCCATGTTTATACAGATAGCGGTGTGGATATTTCCATGTTTATACAGATAGTTGGGCAGATATTTCCATGTTTATACAGATAGCGGTGTAGATATTTCCATCTTAATACAGATGGCTTTGTAGAAATGTCCATGTTTGTACAGATGGCGGTGTAGATATTTCCATGTTCATACAGATGGCGGTGTAGATGTTTCGAAGTTTATAGAGATAGCGCTGTAGTTATTTCCATATTTATAAAAAAATCTGTGCAGATATTTCAATGTGCATGCAGATAGCTGTGTAGATACTTCCATGTTCATGCAGATAGCGGTGTAGATATTTCCATGTTCATCCAGAAGCCGGTGTAGATATATCCATGTTCATACAGATGGCGGTGAAGATATTTCCATGTTCCTACAGATGGCGGTGAAGATATTTCCATGTTCATACAAATGGCGGTGTGGATATTTCCATGTTCATAGAGATGGCGGTGTAGATATTTGCATGTTCATACAAATGGCATTGTAGATATTTTCATGTTCATAGAGATGGCGGTGTAGATATTTCCATGTTTATACAGATAGCAGTGTAGTTATTTGCATGTTTATAGAGATAGCAGTGTAGATATTTCCATTGATATACAGATAGCTGTTTAGTTATTTCCATGTTTATACAGATAGCGGTGTAGATATTTCCATGTTCATACAGATAGCGGTGTAGATATTTCCACGTTCATACAGATAGCGGTGTAGATATTTCCATGTTCATACAGATATCGGTGTAGATATTTCCATCTTAATATAGATGGCTTTGTAGATATGTCCATGTTTGTACAGATGGCGGTGTAGATATTTCCATGTTCATAGAGATGGCGGTGTAGATATTTCCATGTTTATGCAGATAGCGGTATAGATATTTCCATGTTTATACAGATGGTGGTGTAGATATTTCCATGTTTATAGAGATGGCGGTCTAGATATTTCCATGTTTATATAGATAGTGGTGTAGTTATTTCCAAGTTAATAGAGACAGCGTTGTAGATATTTCCATGTTTATACAGATAGCGGTGAAGATATTTCCATGTTCATACAGGTGGCGGTGTAGATATTTTCATGTTCATACAGATGGCCGTGTAGATATTTCCATGTTCATACGAATGGCAGTGTAGATATTTCCATGTTTATGCTGATAGCGGTGTAGATATTTCCATGTTTATACAGATAGTGGTGAAGATATTTCCATGTATAAACAGATAGCAGTGTAGATATTTCCATGTTTATACAGATAACAGTGTAGATATTTCCATGTTTATGGAGATAGTGTTGTAGATAATTTCAGTTTTATACAGATAGCAGTGTAGATATTTCCAAGTTCATACCGATAGCGGTGTAGGTATTTCCACGTTTATAGAGATGGCGGTGTAGATATTTACATGTTCATACAGATGGCGGTGTAGATATTTCCATGTTTATAGAGATGGCGGAGTAGATATTTTCATGTTTACACAGATGGCGATGTAGATATTTCCATGTTAACACAGATAGCGGTGTAGACATTTCCATGTTTACACAGAGAGCGGTGTGGATATTTCCATGTTTATGCAGATAGCGGTGTAGATATTTCCATGTTTATACAGATAGCGGTGAAGATATTTCCATGTTCATACAGATGGCTTTGTAGATATTTCCATGTTCATACAAATGGCGGTGTAGGGATTTCCATGTTCATACAGATAGCGGTGAAGATATTTCCATCTTAATACAGATGGCGGTGTAGATATGTCCATGTTCGAACAGATGGCGGTGTAGATATTTCCATGTTCATACAGATGGCGGTGTAGATATTTCCACGTTTATAGAGATGGTGGTGTAGATATTTCCATGTTCATACAGATGGCGGTGTAGATATTTCCATGTTCATACAAATGGCGGTGTAGATATTTCCATGTTCATACAGATGGCGGTGTAGATATTTCCACGTTTATACAAATGGCGGTGTAGATATTTCCATGTTCATAGAGATGGCGGTGGAGATATTTCCATGTCTATACAGATAGCAATGTAGTAATTTCCATGTTTATAGAGATAGCAGTGTAGATATTTCCATTGATATACAGATAGCTGTGTAGATATTTCCATGTTCATACAGATAGCGGTGTAGATATTTCCATGTTCATACAGACAGCGGTGTAAATATTTCCATGTTCATACAGATAGCAGTGTAGATATTTCCATGTTCATACAGATAGCGGTGTAGATATTTCCATGTTCGTACAGATGGCGGTGTAGATATTTCCATGTTCATAGAGATGGTGGTGTAGATATTTCCATGTTTATAGAGATGGCGGTCCAGATATTTCCATGTTTATAGAGACAGTGGTGTAGTTATTTCCAAGTTTATGGAGACAGCGTTGTAGATATTTCCATGTTTATACAGATAGCGGTGAAGATATTTCCATGTTTATACAGATAGCGGTGTAGATATTTTCATGTTTATACAGATAACAGTGTAGATATTTCCATGTTTATAGAGATAGTGGTGTAGATAATTTCAATTTTATATAGATAGCAGTGTAGATATTTCCAAGTTCAAACAGATAGCAGTGTAGATATTTCCAAGTTTATAGAGATGGCGGTGAAGATATTTCCATGTTTACACAGATGGCGGTGTAGGTGTAGATATTTCCATGTTTACACAGACAGCGGAGTAGACATTTCCATGTTTACACAGATAGCGGTGTGGATATTTCCATGTTTATGCAGATAGCGGTGTAGATATTTCCATCTTAATACAGATGGCGGTGTAGATATGTCCATGTTCGTACAGATGGCGGTGTAGATATTTCCATGTTCATACAGATGGCGGTGTAGATATTTCGAAGTTTATACAGATAGCGCTGTAGTTATTTCCATATTTATAGAGAAATCTGTGTAGGTATTTCCATGTATATGGATATAGCTGTGTAGATATTTCCATGTTCATGCAGATAGCGCTGTAGATATTTCCATGTTCAGCCAGATGCCGGTGTAGATATATCCAGGCTCATACAGATGGAGGTGAAGATATTTCCATGTTCATACAGAGGGCGGTGTAGATATTTCCATGTTCATAGAGACGGCGGTGTAGATATTTCCATGTTCATAGAGATGGCGGTGTAGATATTTCCATGTTCATACAAATGGCGTTGTAGATATTTTCATGTTCATATAGATGGTAGTGTTGATATTTCCATGTTTATACAGATAGCAGTGTAGATATTTCCATGTTTATTGAGATAGCAGTGTAGATATTTACATTGATATACAGATAGCTGTGTAGATATTTGCATGTTCATACAGATAGCGGTGTAGATATTTCCATGTTCATACAGAGGGCGGTGTAGATATTTCCATGTTCATACAGATAGCGGTGTAGATATTTCCATCTTAATACAGATGGCGGTGTAGATATGTCCATGTTTGTACAGATGCCAGTGTAGATATTTCCATGTTCATACAGACGGCGGTGTAGATATTTCGAAGTTTATACAGATAGCGCTGTAGTTATTTCCATATTTATAGAGAAATCTGTGTAGATATTTCCATGTATATTTAGATAGCTGTGTAGATATTTCCATGTTCATGTAGATAGCGGTGTAGATATTTCCATGTTCATCCAGATGCCGGTGTAGATATATACATGTTCATACAGATGGCGGTGAAGATATTTCCATGTTCATACAGATGGCGGTGTAGATATTTCCATGTTCATACAAATGGCGGTGTAGATATTTCCATGTTCATAGAGATGGCGGTGTAGATATTTCCATGTTCATACAAATGGCGGTGTAGATATTTCCATGTTCATAGAGATGGCGGTGTAGATATTTCCATGTTTATACAGATAGCAGTGTTGTTATTTCCATGTTTATAGAGATAGCAGTGTAGATATTTCCATTGATATACAGATAGCAATGTAGATATTTGCATGTTTATACAGATAGCGGTGTAGATATTTCCATGTTCATACAGATAGCGGTGTAGATATTTCCATGTTCATACAGATAGCGGTGTAGATATTTCCATGTTCATACATATAGCGGGGTAGATATTTCCATGTTCATACAGTTAGCGGGGAAGATATTTCCATGTTTATAGAGATAGTGGTGTAGTTATTTCCAAGTTTATAGAGACAGCGGTGTAGATATTTCCATGTTCATACAGATAGCGGTGTAGATATTTAAATGTTCATACAGATAGCGGTGTAGATATTTCCATGTTCATACATATAGCGGGGTAGATATTTCCATGTTCATACAGTTAGCGGGGAAGATATTTCCATGTTTATAGAGATAGTGGTGTAGTTATTTCCAAGTTTATAGAGACAGCGGTGTAGATATTTCCATTTTTATACAGATAACAGTGTAGATATTTCCATGTATGTAGAGATAGTGGTGTAGATAATTTCAATTTTATCCAGATAGCAGGGTAGATATTTCCAAGTTCATACAGAGATCGGTGTAGATATTTCCACATTTATAGAGATGGCGGTTTAGATATTTCCATATTCATACAGATGGCGGTGTAGATATTTCCATGTTTATATAGATGGCGGTGTAGATATTTTCATGTTTACACAGATGGCGGTGTAGATATTTCCATGTTTACACAGATAGCAGTGTAGACATTTCCATGTTTACATAGATAGCGTTGTGGATATTTCCATGTTTATACATATAGCGGTGTAGATATTTCCATGTTTATACAGATATCGGTGCAGATATTTCCATGTTTATACAGATAGGCAGATATTTCCATGTTTATACAGATAGCGGTGTAGATATTTCCATCTTAATACAGATGGCGGTGTAGATATGTCCATGTTCGAACAGACGGCGGTGTAGATATTTCCATGTTCATAGAGATGGCGGTGTAGATATTTCCATGTTTATACAGATAGCAGTGTAGTTATTTGCATGTTTATAGAGATAGCAGTGTAGATATTTCCATTGATATACAGATAGCTGTTTAGTTATTTCCATGTTTATACAGATAGCGGTGTAGATATTTCCATGTTCATACAGATAGCGGTGTAGATATTTCCACGTTCATACAGATAGCGGTGTAGATATTTCCATGTTCATACAGATATCGGTGTAGTTATTTCCATCTTAATATAGATGGCTTTGTAGATATGTCCATGTTTGTACAGATGGCGGTGTAGATATTTCCATGTTCATAGAGATGGCGGTGTAGATATTTCCATGTTTATGCAGATAGCGGTATAGATATTTCCATGTTTATACAGATGGTGGTGTAGATATTTCCATGTTTATAGAGATGGCGGTCTAGATATTTCCATGTTTATATAGATAGTGGTGTAGTTATTTCCAAGTTTATAGAGACAGCGTTGTAGATATTTCCATGTTTATACAGATAGCGGTGAAGATATTTCCATGTTTATACAGATATCGGTGTTGATATTTCCATGTTTATACAGATAACAGAGTAGATATTTCCATGTTTATAGAGATAGTGGGGTAGATAATTTCAATTTTATACAGATAGCAGTTTAGATATTTCCAAGTTCATACCGATAGCGGTGTAGATATTTCCACATTTATAGAGATGGCGGTGTAGATATTTCCATGTTCATACAGATTGCGGTGTAGATATTTCCATGTTTATAGAGATGGCAGTGTAGATATTTTCATGTTTACACATATGGTGGTGTAGATATTTCCATGTTTACACAGATAGCGGTGTAGACATTTCCATGTTTACACAGATAGCGGTGTGGATATTTCCATGTTTATGCAGATAGCGGTGTAGATATTTCCATGTTTATACAGATAGCGGTGCGGATATTTCCATCTTTGTACAGATAGTTGGGCAGATATTTGCATGTTTATACAGATAGCGGTGTAGATATTTCCGTCTTAACAAAGATGGCTTTGTAGATATGTCCATGTTTGTACAGATGGCGGTGTAGATATTTCCATGTTCATAGAGATGGCGGTGTAGATATTTCCATGTTTATGCAGATAGCGGTATAGATATTTCCATGTTTATACAGATGGTGGTGTAGATATTTCCATGTTTATAGAGATGGCGGTCTAGATATTTCCATGTTTATATAGATAGTGGTGTAGTTATTTCAAAGTTTATAGAGACAGCGCTGTAGATATTTCCATGTTTATACAGATAGCGGTGAAGATATTTCCATGTTTATACAGATAGTGGTGTAGATATTTCCATGTTTATACAGATAGCAGAGTAGATATTTCCATGTTTATAGAGATAATGGTGTAGATAATTTCAATTTTATACCGAGAGCACTGTAGATATTTCCAAGTTCATACAGATAGCGGTGTGGATATTTCCACGTTTATAGAGATGGCGGTGTAGATATTTCCATGTTCATACATACGGCGGTGTAGATATTTCCATGTTTATAGAGATGGCGGTGTAGATATTTTCATGTTTACACAGATGGTGGTGTAGATATTTCCATGTTTACACAGATAGCGTTGTAGACATTTCCATGTTTACACAGATAGCAGTGTGGATATTTCCATGTTTATGCAGATAGTGGTGTAGATATTTCCATGTTTATACAGATAGCGGTGCGGATATTTCCATGATTATACAGATAGTTGGGCAGATATTCCCATGTATATGCAGATAGCTGTGTAGATAATTCCATGTTCATACAGATAGTGGTGTAGATATTTCCATGTTCTTACAGATAGCTGTGTAGATATTTGCATGTTCACACAGATAGCGGTGTAGATATTTCCATGTTCATACAGTTAGCGGTGTAGATATTTCCATGTTCATACAGATGGCGGTTTAGATATTTCCATGTTCATACAGATGGCGGTGTAGATATTTCCTTGTTCATACGGATGGCAGTGTAGATATTTCCATGTTCATGCAGGTGGCGGTGTAGATATTTCCATGTTTATACAGATAGCAGTGTAGTTATTTCCATGTTTATAGAGATAGCAGTGTAGATATTTACGTTGATATACAGATAGCTGTGTAGATATTTGCATGTTCATACAGATGGCGGTGTAGATATTTCCATGTTCATACAGATGGCCGTGTAGATATTTCCATGTTCATACAGATGGCGGTGTAGATATTTCGAAGTTTATAGAGATAGCGCTGTAGTTATTTCCATTTTTATAGAGAAATCTGTGTAGATATTTCCATGTATATGCAGAGAGCTGTGTAGATATTTCCATGTTCATGCAGATAGCGGTGTAGACATTTCCATGTTCATCCAGATGCCGGTGTAGATATATCCATACTCATACAGATGGCGGTGAAGATATTTCCATGTTCATACAGATGGCGGTGTAGATATTTCCATGTTCATACAAATGGCGGTGTAGATATTTCCATGTTCATAGAGATGGCGTTGTAGGTGTTTCCATGTTTATACAGATAGCAGTGTAGTTATTTCCATGTTTATAGAGATAGTAGTGTAGATATTTCCATTGATATATAGATAGCTGTGCAGATATTTGCATGTTCATACAGATAGCGGTGTAGATATTTCCATGTTCATACAGAGGGCGGTGTTGATATTTCCAAGTTCATACAGATAGCGGTGTAGATATTTCCATGTTCATACAGATAGTGGTGTAGATATTTCCATGTTCATACAGATAAGGGTATAGATATTTCCATGTTCTTACAGATAGCGGTGTTGATATTTCCATGTTCATACAGTTAGCGGTGTAGATATTTCCATGTTCATACTGATGGCGGTGTAGATATTTACATGTTCATACAGATGGCGGTGTAGATATTTCCATGTTCGTACAGATGGCGGTGTAGATATTTCCATGTTCATAGAGATGGTGGTGTAGCTATTTCCATGTTTATGCAGATAGCGGTATAGATATTTCCATGTTTATACAGATGGTGGTGTAGATATATCCATGTTTATAGAGATGGCGGTCTAGATATTTCCATGTTTAAAGAGATAGTGGTGTAGTTATTTCCAAGTTTATAGAGACAGCGTTGTAGATATTTCCATGTTTTTACAGATAGCGTTGAAGGTATTTCCATGTTTATACAGATAGCGGTGTGGATATTTCCATGTTTATACAGATAGCGGTGTAGATAGTTCCATGTTGATAGAGATAGTGGTGTAGATATTTCCAATTTTATACAGATAGCAGTGTAGTTATTTCCAAGTTCATACAGATAGCGGTGTAGATATTTCCACGTTTATAGGGATGGCGGTGTAGATATTTCCATGTTCATACGGATGGCGGTGTAGATATTTCCATGTTTATAGAGATGGCGGTGTAGATATTTTCATGTTTACACAGATGGCGGTGTAGATATTTCCATGTTTACACAGATA
This sequence comes from Gorilla gorilla gorilla, assembly GCF_029281585.2. Classification (NCBI taxonomy): domain Eukaryota; kingdom Metazoa; phylum Chordata; class Mammalia; order Primates; family Hominidae; genus Gorilla; species Gorilla gorilla. The sequence continues at coordinate 127,056,627 of NC_073239.2, forward strand.
GCGGTGTAGTCATTTCCATGTTTACACAGATAGCGGTGTGGATATTTCCATGTTTATACAGATAGTAGGGCAGATATTTCCATGTTTATACAGATAGCGGTGTAGATATTTCCATCTTAATACAGATGTCGGTGTAGGTATGTCCATGTTCGTACAGATGGCGGTGTAGATATTTCCATGTTCATACAGATGGCGGTGTAGATATTTCGATGTTTATAGGGATAGCGCTGTAGTTATTTCCATATTTATAGAGAAATCTGTGTAGATATTTCCATGTATATGCAGATAGCTGTGTAGATATTTACATGTTCATGCAGAGAGCGGAGTAGATATTTCCATGTTCATCCAGATGCCGGTGTAGATATATCCAGGTTCATACAGATGGCGGTGAAGATATTTCCATGTTCATAGAGACGGCGGTGTAGATATTTCCATGTTCATAGAGATGGCGGTGTAGATATTTCCATGTTCATACAAATGGCGTTGTAGATATTTTCATGTTCATATAGATGGTAGTGTTGATATTTCCATGTTTATACAGATAGCAGTGTAGATATTTCCATGTTTATTGAGATAGCAGTGTAGATATTTACATTGATATACAGATAGCTGTGTAGATATTTGCATGTTCATACAGATAGCGGTGTAGATATTTCCATGTTCATACAGAGGGCGGTGTAGATATTTCCATGTTCATACAGATAGCGGTGTAGATATTTCCATCTTAATACAGATGGCGGTGTAGATATGTCCATGTTTGTACAGATGCCAGTGTAGATATTTCCATGTTCATACAGACGGCGGTGTAGATATTTCGAAGTTTATACAGATAGCGCTGTAGTTATTTCCATATTTATAGAGAAATCTGTGTAGATATTTCCATGTATATTTAGATAGCTGTGTAGATATTTCCATGTTCATGTAGATAGCGGTGTAGATATTTCCATGTTCATCCAGATGCCGGTGTAGATATATACATGTTCATACAGATGGCGGTGAAGATATTTCCATGTTCATACAGATGGCGGTGTAGATATTTCCATGTTCATACAAATGGCGGTGTAGATATTTCCATGTTCATAGAGATGGCGGTGTAGATATTTCCATGTTCATACAAATGGCGGTGTAGATATTTCCATGTTCATAGAGATGGCGGTGTAGATATTTCCATGTTTATACAGATAGCAGTGTTGTTATTTCCATGTTTATAGAGATAGCAGTGTAGATATTTCCATTGATATACAGATAGCAATGTAGATATTTGCATGTTTATACAGATAGCGGTGTAGATATTTCCATGTTCATACAGATAGCGGTGTAGATATTTCCATGTTCATACAGATAGCGGTGTAGATATTTCCATGTTCATACATATAGCGGGGTAGATATTTCCATGTTCATACAGTTAGCGGGGAAGATATTTCCATGTTTATAGAGATAGTGGTGTAGTTATTTCCAAGTTTATAGAGACAGCGGTGTAGATATTTCCATGTTCATACAGATAGCGGTGTAGATATTTAAATGTTCATACAGATAGCGGTGTAGATATTTCCATGTTCATACATATAGCGGGGTAGATATTTCCATGTTCATACAGTTAGCGGGGAAGATATTTCCATGTTTATAGAGATAGTGGTGTAGTTATTTCCAAGTTTATAGAGACAGCGGTGTAGATATTTCCATTTTTATACAGATAACAGTGTAGATATTTCCATGTATGTAGAGATAGTGGTGTAGATAATTTCAATTTTATCCAGATAGCAGGGTAGATATTTCCAAGTTCATACAGAGATCGGTGTAGATATTTCCACATTTATAGAGATGGCGGTTTAGATATTTCCATATTCATACAGATGGCGGTGTAGATATTTCCATGTTTATATAGATGGCGGTGTAGATATTTTCATGTTTACACAGATGGCGGTGTAGATATTTCCATGTTTACACAGATAGCAGTGTAGACATTTCCATGTTTACATAGATAGCGTTGTGGATATTTCCATGTTTATACATATAGCGGTGTAGATATTTCCATGTTTATACAGATATCGGTGCAGATATTTCCATGTTTATACAGATAGGCAGATATTTCCATGTTTATACAGATAGCGGTGTAGATATTTCCATCTTAATACAGATGGCGGTGTAGATATGTCCATGTTCGAACAGACGGCGGTGTAGATATTTCCATGTTCATAGAGATGGCGGTGTAGATATTTCCATGTTTATACAGATAGCAGTGTAGTTATTTGCATGTTTATAGAGATAGCAGTGTAGATATTTCCATTGATATACAGATAGCTGTTTAGTTATTTCCATGTTTATACAGATAGCGGTGTAGATATTTCCATGTTCATACAGATAGCGGTGTAGATATTTCCACGTTCATACAGATAGCGGTGTAGATATTTCCATGTTCATACAGATATCGGTGTAGTTATTTCCATCTTAATATAGATGGCTTTGTAGATATGTCCATGTTTGTACAGATGGCGGTGTAGATATTTCCATGTTCATAGAGATGGCGGTGTAGATATTTCCATGTTTATGCAGATAGCGGTATAGATATTTCCATGTTTATACAGATGGTGGTGTAGATATTTCCATGTTTATAGAGATGGCGGTCTAGATATTTCCATGTTTATATAGATAGTGGTGTAGTTATTTCCAAGTTTATAGAGACAGCGTTGTAGATATTTCCATGTTTATACAGATAGCGGTGAAGATATTTCCATGTTTATACAGATATCGGTGTTGATATTTCCATGTTTATACAGATAACAGAGTAGATATTTCCATGTTTATAGAGATAGTGGGGTAGATAATTTCAATTTTATACAGATAGCAGTTTAGATATTTCCAAGTTCATACCGATAGCGGTGTAGATATTTCCACATTTATAGAGATGGCGGTGTAGATATTTCCATGTTCATACAGATTGCGGTGTAGATATTTCCATGTTTATAGAGATGGCAGTGTAGATATTTTCATGTTTACACATATGGTGGTGTAGATATTTCCATGTTTACACAGATAGCGGTGTAGACATTTCCATGTTTACACAGATAGCGGTGTGGATATTTCCATGTTTATGCAGATAGCGGTGTAGATATTTCCATGTTTATACAGATAGCGGTGCGGATATTTCCATCTTTGTACAGATAGTTGGGCAGATATTTGCATGTTTATACAGATAGCGGTGTAGATATTTCCGTCTTAACAAAGATGGCTTTGTAGATATGTCCATGTTTGTACAGATGGCGGTGTAGATATTTCCATGTTCATAGAGATGGCGGTGTAGATATTTCCATGTTTATGCAGATAGCGGTATAGATATTTCCATGTTTATACAGATGGTGGTGTAGATATTTCCATGTTTATAGAGATGGCGGTCTAGATATTTCCATGTTTATATAGATAGTGGTGTAGTTATTTCAAAGTTTATAGAGACAGCGCTGTAGATATTTCCATGTTTATACAGATAGCGGTGAAGATATTTCCATGTTTATACAGATAGTGGTGTAGATATTTCCATGTTTATACAGATAGCAGAGTAGATATTTCCATGTTTATAGAGATAATGGTGTAGATAATTTCAATTTTATACCGAGAGCACTGTAGATATTTCCAAGTTCATACAGATAGCGGTGTGGATATTTCCACGTTTATAGAGATGGCGGTGTAGATATTTCCATGTTCATACATACGGCGGTGTAGATATTTCCATGTTTATAGAGATGGCGGTGTAGATATTTTCATGTTTACACAGATGGTGGTGTAGATATTTCCATGTTTACACAGATAGCGTTGTAGACATTTCCATGTTTACACAGATAGCAGTGTGGATATTTCCATGTTTATGCAGATAGTGGTGTAGATATTTCCATGTTTATACAGATAGCGGTGCGGATATTTCCATGATTATACAGATAGTTGGGCAGATATTCCCATGTATATGCAGATAGCTGTGTAGATAATTCCATGTTCATACAGATAGTGGTGTAGATATTTCCATGTTCTTACAGATAGCTGTGTAGATATTTGCATGTTCACACAGATAGCGGTGTAGATATTTCCATGTTCATACAGTTAGCGGTGTAGATATTTCCATGTTCATACAGATGGCGGTTTAGATATTTCCATGTTCATACAGATGGCGGTGTAGATATTTCCTTGTTCATACGGATGGCAGTGTAGATATTTCCATGTTCATGCAGGTGGCGGTGTAGATATTTCCATGTTTATACAGATAGCAGTGTAGTTATTTCCATGTTTATAGAGATAGCAGTGTAGATATTTACGTTGATATACAGATAGCTGTGTAGATATTTGCATGTTCATACAGATGGCGGTGTAGATATTTCCATGTTCATACAGATGGCCGTGTAGATATTTCCATGTTCATACAGATGGCGGTGTAGATATTTCGAAGTTTATAGAGATAGCGCTGTAGTTATTTCCATTTTTATAGAGAAATCTGTGTAGATATTTCCATGTATATGCAGAGAGCTGTGTAGATATTTCCATGTTCATGCAGATAGCGGTGTAGACATTTCCATGTTCATCCAGATGCCGGTGTAGATATATCCATACTCATACAGATGGCGGTGAAGATATTTCCATGTTCATACAGATGGCGGTGTAGATATTTCCATGTTCATACAAATGGCGGTGTAGATATTTCCATGTTCATAGAGATGGCGTTGTAGGTGTTTCCATGTTTATACAGATAGCAGTGTAGTTATTTCCATGTTTATAGAGATAGTAGTGTAGATATTTCCATTGATATATAGATAGCTGTGCAGATATTTGCATGTTCATACAGATAGCGGTGTAGATATTTCCATGTTCATACAGAGGGCGGTGTTGATATTTCCAAGTTCATACAGATAGCGGTGTAGATATTTCCATGTTCATACAGATAGTGGTGTAGATATTTCCATGTTCATACAGATAAGGGTATAGATATTTCCATGTTCTTACAGATAGCGGTGTTGATATTTCCATGTTCATACAGTTAGCGGTGTAGATATTTCCATGTTCATACTGATGGCGGTGTAGATATTTACATGTTCATACAGATGGCGGTGTAGATATTTCCATGTTCGTACAGATGGCGGTGTAGATATTTCCATGTTCATAGAGATGGTGGTGTAGCTATTTCCATGTTTATGCAGATAGCGGTATAGATATTTCCATGTTTATACAGATGGTGGTGTAGATATATCCATGTTTATAGAGATGGCGGTCTAGATATTTCCATGTTTAAAGAGATAGTGGTGTAGTTATTTCCAAGTTTATAGAGACAGCGTTGTAGATATTTCCATGTTTTTACAGATAGCGTTGAAGGTATTTCCATGTTTATACAGATAGCGGTGTGGATATTTCCATGTTTATACAGATAGCGGTGTAGATAGTTCCATGTTGATAGAGATAGTGGTGTAGATATTTCCAATTTTATACAGATAGCAGTGTAGTTATTTCCAAGTTCATACAGATAGCGGTGTAGATATTTCCACGTTTATAGGGATGGCGGTGTAGATATTTCCATGTTCATACGGATGGCGGTGTAGATATTTCCATGTTTATAGAGATGGCGGTGTAGATATTTTCATGTTTACACAGATGGCGGTGTAGATATTTCCATGTTTACACAGATAGCGGTGTAGTCATTTCCATGTTTACACAGATAGCGGTGTGGATATTTCCATGTTTATACAGATAGTAGGGCAGATATTTCCATGTTTATACAGATAGCGGTGTAGATATTTCCATCTTAATACAGATGTCGGTGTAGGTATGTCCATGTTCGTACAGATGGCGGTGTAGATATTTCCATGTTCATACAGATGGCGGTGTAGATATTTCGATGTTTATAGGGATAGCGCTGTAGTTATTTCCATATTTATAGAGAAATCTGTGTAGATATTTCCATGTATATGCAGATAGCTGTGTAGATATTTACATGTTCATGCAGAGAGCGGAGTAGATATTTCCATGTTCATCCAGATGCCGGTGTAGATATATCCAGGTTCATACAGATGGCGGTGAAGATATTTCCATGTTCATAGAGACGGCGGTGTAGATATTTCCATGTTCATAGAGATGGCGGTGTAAATATTTCCATGCTCATACAAATGGCGGTGTAGATATTTCCATGTTCAAAGAGATGGTGGTGTAGATATTTCCATGTTTATACAGATAGCAGTGTAGTTATTTCCATGTTTATAGAGATAGCAGTGTAGATATTTCCATTGATATACAGATAGCTGTGTAGATATTTGCATCTTCATACAGAAAGCGGTGTAGATATTTCCATGTTCATACAGTTAGCGGTGTAGATATTTCCGTGTTCATACAGATAGCAGTGTAGATATTTCCATGTTCATACATAGAGCGGTGTAGATATTTCCTTGTTCATAAAGATAGCGGTGTAGATATTTCCACGTTCATACAGATAGCGGTGTAGGTATATCCATGTTCATACAGATGGCAGTGTAGATATTTCCATGTTCCTACAGATGGCGGTGTAGATATTTACATGTTCATACAGATGACGGTGTAGATATTTCCATGTTAGTACGGATGGCAGTGTAGATATTTCCATGTTCATACAGGTGGCGGTGTAAATATTTCCATGTTTATACAGATAGCAGTGTAGATATTTCCATGTTTATAGAGATAGCAGTGTAGATATTTCCATTGATATACAGATAGCTGTGTAGATATTTGCATGTTCATACAGATAGCGGTGTAGATATTTCCATGTTCATACAGATTGCGGTGTAGATATTTCCATTTTCATTCAGATAGCGGTGTAGATATTTCCATGTTCATACAGATAACGGTGTAGATATTTCCATGTTCATACAGATAGTGGTGTAGATATTTCCATGTTCATACAGAGAGAGGTGTAGATGTTTCCATGTTCATACAGTTTGCGGTGTAGATATTTCCATGTTCATACAAATGGCGGTGTAGATATTTCCATGTTCATACAGATGGCGGTGTAGATATTTCCATGTTCGTACGGATGGCAGTGTAGATATTTCCATGTTCATACAGGTGGCGGTGTAGTTATTTCCATGTTTATACAGATAGCAGTGTAGTTATTTCCATGTTTATAGAGATAGCAGTGCAGATATTTCCATTGATATACAGATTGCTGTGTAGGTATTTGCATGTTCATACAGATAGCGGTGTAGATATTTCCATGCTCATACAGATAGCGGTGTAGATATTTCCATATACATAGAGATATCTGTGTAGATATTTCCACGTTCATCCCGATGGTGGTATGGGTATTTCCATGTTTATAGAGATGGCGGTCTAGATATTTCCATGTATATAGAGATAGTGGTGTGGTTATTACCAAGTTTATAGACATAGCGGTGTAGGTATTTCCATGTTTATACAGATAGTGGTGTAGATATTTATATGTTTATAGAGATGGCGGTCTAGATAGTTCCTTGTTTATACAGATAGCATTGTAGATATTTCCATGTTTATAGAGATAGCGGTGTAGATATTTCCATTTTTATACAGATAGCAGTGTAGATATTTCCATGTATATACAAGTAGCGGTTTAGATATTTCCACCTTTAGAGAGATGACGGTGTAGATATTTCCGTGTTCATACAGATGGTGGTGAAGATATTTAAATGTTTATAGAGATGGCGGTGTAGATATTTCCATGTTTATACAGAGGGTGGTTTAGATATTTCCATGTTTACTGATGTAGCGGTGTAGATATTTCCATGTTGATACACATAGCGGTGTAGATATTTCCAAGTTTATAGAGATAGCGGTGTAGGTATTTCCATGTTTATACAGATAGCGGTGTAGATATTTCCACGTTTATACAGATAGCGGTGTAGATATTTCCATCTTAATACAGATGGCGGTGAAGACATGTCCATGTTCATACAGATGGCGGTGTAGATATTTCCATGTTCTTACAGATGGCGGTGTAGGTATTTCGAAATTTATAGAGATAGCTCTGTAGTTATTTCCATATTTATAGAGAAATCTGTGTAGATATTTCCATGTATATGCAGATAGCTGTGTAGATATTTCCATGTTCATGCAGATAGCGGTGTAGATATTTCGATGTTCATCCAGATGCCGGTGTAGATATATCCACGTTCATACAGATGGCGGTGAAGATATTTCCATGTTCATACAGATGGCGGTGTAGATATTTCCACGTTCATACAAATGGCGGTGTAGATATTTCCATGTTCATAGAGATGGCGGTGTTGATATTTCCATGTTTATACAGATAGCAGTGTAGTTATTTCCATGTTTATAGAGATAGAAGTGTAGATATTTCCATTGATATACAGATAGCTGTGTAGATATTTGGATGTTCATACAGATAGCGGTGTAGATATTTCCATGTACATACAGATAGCGGTGTAGATATTTCCATGTTCATACAGATAGCGGAGTAGATATTTCCATGTTCATACAGATAGCGGTGTACATATTTCCATGTTCATACCAATAGCGGTGTAGATATTTCCATCTTCATACAGTTAGCGGTTAAGATATTTCCATGTTCATGCAGATGGCGGTGTAGATATTTACATGTTCATACAGATGGCGGTGTAGATATTTCCATGTTCATACGGATGGCAGTGTAGATATTCCCATGTTCATACAGGTGGCGGTGTAGATATTTCCATGTTTATACAGATAGCAGTTTAGTTATTTCCATGTTTATAGAGATAGCAGTGTAGATATTTCCATTGATATACAGATAGCTGTGTAGATATTTGCATGTTCATACAGATAGCGGTGTAGATGTTTACATGTTCGTACAGATAGAGCTGTAGATATTTCCATGTTCATACAGATTGCGGTGTAGTTATTTCCATGTTCATACAGATGGTGGTGTAGATATTTCCATGTTCATACAGATAACGGTGTAGATATTTCCATGTTCACAGATACCGGTGTAGATATTTCCATGTTCATACAGTTAGCGGTGTAGATATTTCCATGTTCATAGAGATGGCGGTGTAGATATTTCCATGTTTATGCAGATAGCGGTATAGATATTTCCATGTTTATACAGATGGTGGTGTAGATATTTCCATGTTTATACAGACGGCAGTGTAGATATTTCCATGTTTATAGAGATAGCGGTGTAGTTATTTCCAAGTTTATAGAGACAGCGTTGTAGATATTTCCGTGTTTATACTGATAGCGGTGAAGATATTTCCATGTTTATACAGATAGCGGTGTAGATATTTCCATGTTTATACACATAGCATTGTAGATATTTCCATGTTTATAGAGATAGTGGTGTAGATAATTACAATTTTGTACAGATAGCAGTGTAGATATTTCCAAGTTCCTACAGATAGCAGTGTAGATATTTCCACGTTTATAGAGATGGCGGTGTAGATATTTCCATGTTCATACAGATGGCGGTGTAGATATTTCCATGTTTATAGTGATGGCGGTGTAGATATTTTCATGTTTATACAGATGGCGGTGTAGATATTTCCATGTTCTTAGAGATGGCGTTGTAGGTATTTCCATGTTCATACAGATGGTGGTGTAGTTATTTCCACGTTTATAGAGATATCAGTGTAGACATTTCCATTGACATACAGATAGCTGTGTAGATATTTCCACGTTCATACAGATAGCGGTGAAGACATTTCCACGTTCATACAGATAGCCGTGTAGATATTTCCATGTTCATACAGATAGCGGTGTTGATATTTCCATGTTCATACAGATAGCGGTGTTGATATTTCCGTGTTCATCCAGTTAGCGGTGTTGATATTTCCATGTTCATACAGATAGCGGTGTAGATATTTCCATGTTCATACAGATAACGGTGTAGATATTACCATGTTCATACAGATGGCGGTGTAAATATTTCCATCTTCGTACAGATGGCGGTGTAGATATTTCCATGTTCATACAGATAGCTGTGTAGATATTTCCATGTTCATTGAGATAGCGGTGCAGATATTTCCATGTTTATACAGATAGCGGTGCAGATATTTGCATCTTAATACAGATGGCGTTGTAGATATTTCCATGTTCCTAGAGATGGCAGTGTAGATATTTCCATGTTCATACAAATGGCAGTGTGGATATTTAAATGTTCATAGAGATAGCGGTGTAGTAATTTCCTTGTTTATAGAGAAAGCTGTGTAGATATTTCCATGTATACGCAGTTAGCTGTGTAGATATTTCCATGTTCATACAAATAGCGGTGTAGATATTTCCACGTTTATAGAGATGGCGGTGTAGATATTTCCATGTTCATACAGATGGCGGGGTAGACATTTCCATGTTTACACAGATAGCATTGTAGATATTTCCATGCTGATACACATAGCGGTGTAGATATTTCCGTGTCAATAGAGATAGCGGTGTAGTTATTTCCTTGTTTATAGAGAAAGCTGTGTAGATATTTCCATGTGTATGCAGTTAGCTGTGTAGATATTTCCATGTTTACACTGATAACGGTGTAGACATTTCAATTTTTCCACAGATAGCAGTGTAGATATTTCCATGTTTACACAGATAGCATTATTATATTTACATGTAGATAGAGATAGCGGTGTAGTTATTTCCAAGTTTATACAGACAGCTTTGAAGATATTTCCATGTTTATAGAGGTAGCGGTGTAGATATTTCCATGTTTATAGAGAAAGCTGTATAGATATTTCCATGTTTATACAGATAGCGGTGTAGATATTTCCATGTTTATACAGATATCGGTTTAGATATTTCCATGTTTCTACAGATAGCGGTGTGGATATTTGCATCTTAATACAGATGACGGTGTAGATATTTCCATGTCAATATAGATGGTGGTGCAGATATTTCCATGTTCATACAGATGGCGGTGTAGATATTTCTATGTTTATAGAGATGGCGGTGTAGATATTTCCATGTTTATACTGATGGCGGTGTAGATATTTCCATGTTTATACAGAAAGCGTTGTAGATATTTCCATGTTTACACAGATAGTGGTGTAGACCTTTCCATGTTTACACAGATAGCGTTGTAGATATTTACATGTTTGTAGAGATAATGGTGTAGTTATTTCCATGTTTATACAGATAGCGGTGAAGTTATTTCCATGTTTACACAGACAGCGGTGTGGATATTTCAATGATTATACAGAGAGCGGGGTAGATATTTCCATGTTTATACAGATAGCGGTGTTGATATTTCCATGTTTATACAGATAGTGGTGTGGATATTTCCATGTTTATGCATATAGTGGTGTGGATATTTTCATGTTTATACAGATAGCAGTGTAGATATTTCCATGTTTATACAGATAGCGGTGTAGATATCTCCATATTCATACAGATAGCGGTGGAGATATTTCCATGTTTTTACAGATAGCGGTGTAGATATTTCCATGTTTATAGAGATGGCGGTCTAGATATTTCCATGTTTATAGAGATAGTGGTGTAGTTATTTCCAAGTTTGTAGAGACAGTGCTGTAGTTCTTTCCGTGTTTATACAGATAGCGGTGAAGATATTTCCATGTTTATACAGATAGCGGTGTAGATATTTACAAGTTTATAGAGATGGCGGTCTAGATATTGTCTTGTTTATACAGATAGCGGTGTAGATATTTCCATGTTTATAGAGATAGCGGTGTAGATTATTCCAATTTTATACAGATAGCAGTGTAGATATTTCCATGTTCATACAAATAGCGGTGTAGAAATTTCAACGTTTATAGAGATGGTGGTGTAGATATTTCCATGTTCATACAGATGGCGGTGTAGATATTTCCATGTTTACACAGATAGCGGTGTAGATATTTCCTTGTTGATACACATAGCGGTGTAGATATTTCCATGTGTTTAGAGATAGCGGTGTAGTTATTTCCTTGTTTATAGAGAAAGCTGTGTAGATATTTCGATGTATATGCAGTTAACTGTGTAGATATTTCCATGTTCATACAGATAGCGGTGTAGATATTTCCATGTTCATACAGATGGCGGTGAAGATAATTCCATGTTCAAACAGATGGCGGTGTAGATATTTCCATGTTCATACAAATGGCGGTGTAGTTATTTGCATGTTCATAGAGATGGCGCTGTAGTTATTTCCATGTTTATAGAGATAGCGGTGTAGTTATTTCCATGTTTATAGAGATAGCGTTGTAGTTATTTCCATGTTTATGGAGATAGCGGTGTAGATATTTGCATGTATATACAGATAGCAGTGTGATTTTTTCCATGTTCTTACAGATTGCGGTATAGATATTTTCATCTTTGTAGAGATGGCGGTGTAGATATTTCCATGTTCATACAGATGGCGGTGTAGATATTTCCATGTTCATACACATGGAGGTTTAGATATTTCCATGTTCATAGAGATGGCGGTGTAGATATTTCCATGTTCATAAAAACGGCGGTGTAGATATTTCCATGTTCATACAGATAGCGGTGTAGATACTTCCATGTTCATACAGTTAGCGGTGTAGATATTTCCATGTTCATACAGATGGCGGTGTAGATATTTACATGTTCATACAGATGGCGGTGTACATATTTCCATGTTTATAGAGATGGCGGTGCAGATATTTCCATGTTTATAGAGATAGTAGTGTAGATATTTCCATTGATATACAGATAGCTGTGTAGATATTTGCATGTTCATACAGATAGCGGTGTAGATATTTCCATGTTCATGCTGATAGCGGTGTACATATTTCCATGTTCATGCTGATAGCGGTGTCGATATTTCCATGTTCATACAGTTAGGGGTGTCGATATTTCCATGTTCATACAGATGGTGGTGTAGATATTTCCATGTTCATACAGATGGCGGTGTAGATATTTCCATGTTCATACTGATGGCCGTGTAGATATTTCCATGTTCATACAGATGGCGGTGTAGATGTTTCCATGTTCGTACGGATGGCAGTGTAGATATTTCCATGTTGATACCAGTGGCGGTGTAGATATTTCCATGTTTTTACAGATAGCTGTGTAGACATTTCCATGTTTATAGAGATAGCAGTGTAGATATTTCCATTGATATACAGAGAGCTGTGTAGATATTTGCATGTTCATACAGATAGCAGTGTAGATATTTCCATGTTCATACAGATAGCGGTGTAGATATTTCCATGTTCATACAGATATCGGTGTAGATATTTCCATGTTCATACAGTTAGCGGTGTAGATATTTCCATGTTCATACAGATGGCGGTGTAGATATTCACATGTTGATACAGATGGCGGTGTAGATATTTCCATGTTCGTACAGATGTCGGTGTAGATATTTCCATGTTCATGGAGATGGCAGTGTAGATATTTCCATGTTCATACAAATGGCGGTGTAGATATTTCCATGTTCATAGAGATGGCGGTGTAGATATTTCCATGTTTATACAGATAGCTATGTAGTTGTTTCCATGTTTATAGAGATAGCAGTGTAGATATTTCCATTGATATACAGATAGCTGTGTAGATATTTGCATGTTCATAAAGATAGCGGTGTAGATATTTCCATGTTCATGCTGATAGCGGTGTAGATATTTCCATGTTCATACAGATGGCGGTGTAGATATTTACATGTTCATACAGATGGCGGTGTAGATATTTCCATGTTCGTACAGATGGCGGTGTAGATATTTCCATGTTCATGGAGATGGCGGTGTACATATTTCCATGTTTATGCAGATAACGGTATAGATATTTCCATGTTCATACAGATGTCGGTGTAGGTATTTCCATGTTTATTGAGATGGCGGTCTAGATATTTCCATGTTTATAGAGATAGTGGTGTAGTTATTTCCAAGTTTATAGTGACATCGTTGTAGATATTTCCATGTTTATACAGATAGCGGTGAAGATATTTCCATGTTTATACAGATAGCGGTGTAGATATTTCCATCTTAATACAGATGGCGGTGAAGACATGTCCATGTTCATACAGATGGCGGTGTAGATATTTCCATGTTCATACAGATGGCGGAGTAGGTATTTCGAAGTTTATAGAGATAGCTCTGTAGTTATTTCCATATTTATAGAGAAATCTGTGTAGATATTTCCATGTATATGCAGATAGCTGTGTAGATATTTCCATGTTCATGCAGATAGCGGTGTAGATATTTCGATGTTCATCCAGATGCCGGTGTAGATATATCCACGTTCATACAGATGGCGGTGAAGATATTTCCATGTTCATACAGATGGCGGTGTAGATATTTCCACGTTCATACAAATGGCGGTGTAGATATTTCCATGTTCATAGAGATGGCGGTGTTGATATTTCCATGTTTATACAGATAGCAGTGTTGTTATTTCCATGTTTATATAGATAGAAGTGTAGATATTTCCATTGATATACAGATAGCTGTGTAGATATTTGGATGTTCATACAGATAGCGGTGTAGATATTTCCATGTACATACAGATAGCGGTGTAGATATTTCCATGTTCATACAGATAGCGGAGTAGATATTTCCATGTTCATACAGATAGCGGTGTACATATTTCCATGTTCATACCAATAGCGGTGTAGATATTTCCATCTTCATACAGTTAGCGGTTAAGATATTTCCATGTTCATGCAGATGGCGGTGTAGATATTTACATGTTCATACAGATGGCGGTGTAGATATTTCCATGTTCATACGGATGGCAGTGTAGATATTCCCATGTTCATACAGGTGGCGGTGTAGATATTTCCATGTTTATACAGATAGCAGTTTAGTTATTTCCATGTTTATAGAGATAGCAGTGTAGATATTTCCATTGATATACAGATAGCTGTGTAGATATTTGCATGTTCATACAGATAGCGGTGTAGATGTTTACATGTTCGTACAGATAGAGGTGTAGATATTTCCATGTTCATACAGATTGCGGTGTAGTTATTTCCATGTTCATACAGATAACGGTGTAGATATTTCCATGTTCATACAGATAACGGTGTAGATATTTCCATGTTCACAGATACCGGTGTAGATATTTCCATGTTCATACAGTTAGCGGTGTAGATATTTCCATGTTCATAGAGATGGCGGTTTAGATATTTCCATGTTTATGCAGATAGCGGTATAGATATTTCCATGTTTATACAGATGGTGGTGTAGATATTTCCATGTTTATACAGACGGCAGTGTAGATATTTCCATGTTTATAGAGATAGCGGTGTAGTTATTTCCAAGTTTATAGAGACAGCGTTGTAGATATTTCCGTGTTTATACTGATAGCGGTGAAGATATTTCCATGTTTATACAGATAGCGGTGTAGATATTTCCATGTTTATACACATAGCATTGTAGATATTTCCATGTTTATAGAGATAGTGGTGTAGATAATTACAATTTTGTACAGATAGCAGTGTAGATATTTCCAAGTTCCTACAGATAGCAGTGTAGATATTTCCACGTTTATAGAGATGGCGGTGTAGATATTTCCATGTTCATACAGATGGCGGTGTAGTTATTTGCATGTTCATAGAGATGGCGCTGTAGTTATTTCCATGTTTATAGAGATAGCGGTGTAGTTATTTCCATGTTTATAGAGATAGCGTTGTAGTTATTTCCATGTTTATGGAGATAGCGGTGTAGATATTTGCATGTATATACAGATAGCAGTGTGATTTTTTCCATGTTCTTACAGATTGCGGTATAGATATTTTCATCTTTGTAGAGATGGCGGTGTAGATATTTCCATGTTCATACAGATGGCGGTGTAGATATTTCCATGTTCATACACATGGAGGTTTAGATATTTCCATGTTCATAGAGATGGCGGTGTAGATATTTCCATGTTCATAAAAACGGCGGTGTAGATATTTCCATGTTCATACAGATAGCGGTGTAGATACTTCCATGTTCATACAGTTAGCGGTGTAGATATTTCCATGTTCATACAGATGGCGGTGTAGATATTTACATGTTCATACAGATGGCGGTGTACATATTTCCATGTTTATAGAGATGGCGGTGCAGATATTTCCATGTTTATAGAGATAGTAGTGTAGATATTTCCATTGATATACAGATAGCTGTGTAGATATTTGCATGTTCATACAGATAGCGGTGTAGATATTTCCATGTTCATGCTGATAGCGGTGTACATATTTCCATGTTCATGCTGATAGCGGTGTCGGTATTTCCATGTTCATACAGTTAGGGGTGTCGATATTTCCATGTTCATACAGATGGTGGTGTAGATATTTCCATGTTCATACAGATGGCGGTGTAGATATTTCCATGTTCATACTGATGGCCGTGTAGATATTTCCATGTTCATACAGATGGCGGTGTAGATGTTTCCATGTTCGTACGGATGGCAGTGTAGATATTTCCATGTTGATACCAGTGGCGGTGTAGATATTTCCATGTTTTTACTGATAGCTGTGTAGACATTTCCATGTTTATAGAGATAGCAGTGTAGATATTTCCATTGATATACAGAGAGCTGTGTAGATATTTGCATGTTCATACAGATAGCAGTGTAGATATTTCCATGTTCATACAGATAGCGGTGTAGATATTTCCATGTTCATACAGATATCGGTGTAGATATTTCCATGTTCATACAGTTAGCGGTGTAGATATTTCCATGTTCATACAGATGGCGGTGTAGATATTCACATGTTGATACAGATGGCGGTGTAGATATTTCCATGTTCGTACAGATGTCGGTGTAGATATTTCCATGTTCATGGAGATGGCAGTGTAGATATTTCCATGTTCATACAAATGGCGGTGTAGATATTTCCATGTTCATAGAGATGGCGGTGTAGATATTTCCATGTTTATACAGATAGCTATGTAGTTGTTTCCATGTTTATAGAGATAGCAGTGTAGATATTTCCATTGATATACAGATAGCTGTGTAGATATTTGCATGTTCATAAAGATAGCGGTGTAGATATTTCCATGTTCATGCTGATAGCGGTGTAGATATTTCCATGTTCATACAGATGGCGGTGTAGATATTTACATGTTCATACAGATGGCGGTGTAGATATTTCCATGTTCGTACAGATGGCGGTGTAGATATTTCCATGTTCATGGAGATGGCGGTGTACATATTTCCATGTTTATGCAGATAACGGTATAGATATTTCCATGTTCATACAGATGTCGGTGTAGGTATTTCCATGTTTATTGAGATGGCGGTCTAGATATTTCCATGTTTATAGAGATAGTGGTGTAGTTATTTCCAAGTTTATAGTGACATCGTTGTAGATATTTCCATGTTTATACAGATAGCGGTGAAGATATTTCCATGTTTATACAGATAGCGGTGTAGATATTTCCATCTTAATACAGATGGCGGTGAAGACATGTCCATGTTCATACAGATGGCGGTGTAGATATTTCCATGTTCATACAGATGGCGGAGTAGGTATTTCGAAGTTTATAGAGATAGCTCTGTAGTTATTTCCATATTTATAGAGAAATCTGTGTAGATATTTCCATGTATATGCAGATAGCTGTGTAGATATTTCCATGTTCATGCAGATAGCGGTGTAGATATTTCGATGTTCATCCAGATGCCGGTGTAGATATATCCACGTTCATACAGATGGCGGTGAAGATATTTCCATGTTCATACAGATGGCGGTGTAGATATTTCCACGTTCATACAAATGGCGGTGTATATATTTCCATGTTCATAGAGATGGCGGTGTTGATATTTCCATGTTTATACAGATAGCAGTGTAGTTATTTCCATGTTTATAGAGATAGAAGTGTAGATATTTCCATTGATATACAGATAGCTGTGTAGATATTTGGATGTTCATACAGATAGCGGTGTAGATATTTCCATGTACATACAGATAGCGGTGTAGATATTTCCATGTTCATACAGATAGCGGAGTAGATATTTCCATGTTCATACAGATAGCGGTGTACATATTTCCATGTTCATACCAATAGCGGTGTAGATATTTCCATCTTCATACAGTTAGCGGTTAAGATATTTCCATGTTCATGCAGATGGCGGTGTAGATATTTACATGTTCATACAGATGGCGGTGTAGTTATTTCCATGTTCATACGGATGGCAGTGTAGATATTCCCATGTTCATACAGGTGGCGGTGTAGATATTTCCATGTTTATACAGATAGCAGTTTAGTTATTTCCATGTTTATAGAGATAGCAGTGTAGATATTTCCATTGATATACAGATAGCTGTGTAGATATTTGCATGTTCATACAGATAGCGGTGTAGATGTTTACATGTTCGTACAGATAGAGGTGTAGATATTTCCATGTTCATACAGATTGCGGTGTAGTTATTTCCATGTTCATACAGATAACGGTGTAGATATTTCCATGTTCATACAGATAACGGTGTAGATATTTCCATGTTCACAGATACCGGTGTAGATATTTCCATGTTCATACAGTTAGCGGTGTAGATATTTCCATGTTCATAGAGATGGCGGTTTAGATATTTCCATGTTTATGCAGATAGCGGTATAGATATTTCCATGTTTATACAGATGGTGGTGTAGATATTTCCATGTTTATACAGACGGCAGTGTAGATATTTCCATGTTTATAGAGATAGCGGTGTAGTTATTTCCAAGTTTATAGAGACAGCGTTGTAGATATTTCCGTGTTTATACTGATAGCGGTGAAGATATTTCCATGTTTATACAGATAGTGGTGTAGATATTTCCATGTTTATACACATAGCATTGTAGATATTTCCATGTTTATAGAGATAGTGGTGTAGATAATTACAATTTTGTACAGATAGCAGTGTAGATATTTCCAAGTTCCTACAGATAGCAGTGTAGATATTTCCACGTTTATAGAGATGGCGGTGTAGATATTTCCATGTTCATACAGATGGCGGTGTAGATATTTCCATGTTTATAGTGATGGCGGTGTAGATATTTTCATGTTTATACAGATGGCGGTGTAGATATTTCCATGTTCTTAGAGATGGCGTTGTAGGTATTTCCATGTTCATACAGATGGTGGTGTAGTTATTTCCACGTTTATAGAGATATCAGTGTAGACATTTCCATTGACATACAGATAGCTGTGTAGATATTTCCACGTTCATACAGATAGCGGTGAAGACATTTCCACGTTCATACAGATAGCCGTGTAGATATTTCCATGTTCATACAGATAGCGGTGTTGATATTTCCATGTTCATACAGATAGCGGTGTTGATATTTCCGTGTTCATCCAGTTAGCGGTGTTGATATTTCCATGTTCATACAGATAGCGGTGTAGATATTTCCATGTTCATACAGATAACGGTGTAGATATTACCATGTTCATACAGATGGCGGTGTAAATATTTCCATCTTCGTACAGATGGCGGTGTAGATATTTCCATGTTCATACAGATAGCTGTGTAGATATTTCCATGTTCATTGAGATAGCGGTGCAGATATTTCCATGTTTATACAGATAGCGGTGCAGATATTTGCATCTTAATACAGATGGCGTTGTAGATATTTCCATGTTCCTAGAGATGGCAGTGTAGATATTTCCATGTTCATACAAATGGCAGTGTGGATATTTAAATGTTCATAGAGATAGCGGTGTAGTAATTTCCTTGTTTATAGAGAAAGCTGTGTAGATATTTCCATGTATACGCAGTTAGCTGTGTAGATATTTCCATGTTCATACAAATAGCGGTGTAGATATTTCCACGTTTATAGAGATGGCGGTGTAGATATTTCCATGTTCATACAGATGGCGGGGTAGACATTTCCATGTTTACACAGATAGCATTGTAGATATTTCCATGCTGATACACATAGCGGTGTAGATATTTCCGTGTCAATAGAGATAGCGGTGTAGTTATTTCCTTGTTTATAGAGAAAGCTGTGTAGATATTTCCATGTGTATGCAGTTAGCTGTGTAGATATTTCCATGTTTACACTGATAACGGTGTAGACATTTCAATTTTTCCACAGATAGCAGTGTAGATATTTCCATGTTTACACAGATAGCATTATTATATTTACATGTAGATAGAGATAGCGGTGTAGTTATTTCCAAGTTTATACAGACAGCTTTGAAGATATTTCCATGTTTATAGAGATAGCGGTGTAGATATTTCCATGTTTATAGAGAAAGCTGTATAGATATTTCCATGTTTATACAGATAGCGGTGTAGATATTTCCATGTTTATACAGATATCGGTTTAGATATTTCCATGTTTCTACAGATAGCGGTGTGGATATTTGCATCTTAATACAGATGACGGTGTAGATATTTCCATGTCAATATAGATGGTGGTGCAGATATTTCCATGTTCATACAGATGGCGGTGTAGATATTTCTATGTTTATAGAGATGGCGGTGTAGATATTTCCATGTTTATACTGATGGCGGTGTAGATATTTCCATGTTTATACAGAAAGCGGTGTAGATATTTCCATGTTTACACAGATAGTGGTGTAGACCTTTCCATGTTTACACAGATAGCGTTGTAGATATTTACATGTTTGTAGAGATAATGGTGTAGTTATTTCCATGTTTATACAGATAGCGGTGAAGTTATTTCCATGTTTACACAGACAGCGGTGTGGATATTTCAATGATTATACAGAGAGCGGGGTAGATATTTCCATGTTTATACAGATAGCGGTGTTGATATTTCCATGTTTATACAGATAGTGGTGTGGATATTTCCATGTTTATGCATATAGTGGTGTGGATATTTTCATGTTTATACAGATAGCAGTGTAGATATTTCCATGTTTATACAGATAGCGGTGTAGATATCTCCATATTCATACAGATAGCGGTGGAGATATTTCCATGTTTTTACAGATAGCGGTGTAGATATTTCCATGTTTATAGAGATGGCGGTCTAGATATTTCCATGTTTATAGAGATAGTGGTGTAGTTATTTCCAAGTTTGTAGAGACAGTGCTGTAGTTCTTTCCGTGTTTATACAGATAGCGGTGAAGATATTTCCATGTTTATACAGATAGCGGTGTAGATATTTACAAGTTTATAGAGATGGCGGTCTAGATATTGTCTTGTTTATACAGATAGCGGTGTAGATATTTCCATGTTTATAGAGATAGCGGTGTAGATTATTCCAATTTTATACAGATAGCAGTGTAGATATTTCCATGTTCATACAAATAGCGGTGTAGAAATTTCAACGTTTATAGAGATGGTGGTGTAGATATTTCCATGTTCATACAGATGGCGGTGTAGATATTTCCATGTTTACACAGATAGCGGTGTAGATATTTCCATGTTGATACACATAGCGGTGTAGATATTTCCATGTGTTTAGAGATAGCGGTGTAGTTATTTCCTTGTTTATAGAGAAAGCTGTGTAGATATTTCGATGTATATGCAGTTAACTGTGTAGATATTTCCATGTTCATACAGATAGCGGTGTAGATATTTCCATGTTCATACAGATGGCGGTGAAGATAATTCCATGTTCAAACAGATGGCGGTGTAGATATTTCCATGTTCATACAAATGGCGGTGTAGTTATTTGCATGTTCATAGAGATGGCGCTGTAGTTATTTCCATGTTTATAGAGATAGCGGTGTAGTTATTTCCATGTTTATAGAGATAGCGTTGTAGTTATTTCCATGTTTATGGAGATAGCGGTGTAGATATTTGCATGTATATACAGATAGCAGTGTGATTTTTTCCATGTTCTTACAGATTGCGGTATAGATATTTTCATCTTTGTAGAGATGGCGGTGTAGATATTTCCATGTTCATACAGATGGCGGTGTAGATATTTCCATGTTCATACACATGGAGGTTTAGATATTTCCATGTTCATAGAGATGGCGGTGTAGATATTTCCATGTTCATAAAAACGGCGGTGTAGATATTTCCATGTTCATACAGATAGCGGTGTAGATACTTCCATGTTCATACAGTTAGCGGTGTAGATATTTCCATGTTCATACAGATGGCGGTGTAGATATTTACATGTTCATACAGATGGCGGTGTACATATTTCCATGTTTATAGAGATGGCGGTGCAGATATTTCCATGTTTATAGAGATAGTAGTGTAGATATTTCCATTGATATACAGATAGCTGTGTAGATATTTGCATGTTCATACAGATAGCGGTGTAGATATTTCCATGTTCATGCTGATAGCGGTGTACATATTTCCATGTTCATGCTGATAGCGGTGTCGATATTTCCATGTTCATACAGTTAGGGGTGTCGATATTTCCATGTTCATACAGATGGTGGTGTAGATATTTCCATGTTCATACAGATGGCGGTGTAGATATTTCCATGTTCATACTGATGGCCGTGTAGATATTTCCATGTTCATACAGATGGCGGTGTAGATGTTTCCATGTTCGTACGGATGGCAGTGTAGATATTTCCATGTTGATACCAGTGGCGGTGTAGATATTTCCATGTTTTTACAGATAGCTGTGTAGACATTTCCATGTTTATAGAGATAGCAGTGTAGATATTTCCATTGATATACAGAGAGCTGTGTAGATAT
The DNA here is from genome assembly GCF_029281585.2 of Gorilla gorilla gorilla. NCBI lineage: Eukaryota > Metazoa > Chordata > Mammalia > Primates > Hominidae > Gorilla > Gorilla gorilla. The sequence continues at coordinate 127,079,092 of NC_073239.2, forward strand.
TTGCATGTTCATACAGATAGCAGTGTAGATATTTCCATGTTCATACAGATAGCGGTGTAGATATTTCCATGTTCATACAGATATCGGTGTAGATATTTCCATGTTCATACAGTTAGCGGTGTAGATATTTCCATGTTCATACAGATGGCGGTGTAGATATTCACATGCTGATACAGATGGCGGTGTAGATATTTCCATGTTCGTACAGATGTCGGTGTAGATATTTCCATGTTCATGGAGATGGCAGTGTAGATATTTCCATGTTCATACAAATGGCGGTGTAGATATTTCCATGTTCATAGAGATGGCGGTGTAGATATTTCCATGTTTATACAGATAGCTATGTAGTTGTTTCCATGTTTATAGAGATAGCAGTGTAGATATTTCCATTGATATACAGATAGCTGTGTAGATATTTGCATGTTCATAAAGATAGCGGTGTAGATATTTCCATGTTCATGCTGATAGCGGTGTAGATATTTCCATGTTCATACAGATGGCGGTGTAGATATTTACATGTTCATACAGATGGCGGTGTAGATATTTCCATGTTCGTACAGATGGCGGTGTAGATATTTCCATGTTCATGGAGATGGCGGTGTACATATTTCCATGTTTATGCAGATAACGGTATAGATATTTCCATGTTCATACAGATGTCGGTGTAGGTATTTCCATGTTTATTGAGATGGCGGTCTAGATATTTCCATGTTTATAGAGATAGTGGTGTAGTTATTTCCAAGTTTATAGTGACATCGTTGTAGATATTTCCATGTTTATACAGATAGCGGTGAAGATATTTCCATGTTTATACAGATAGCGGTGTAGATATTTCCATCTTAATACAGATGGCGGTGAAGACATGTCCATGTTCATACAGATGGCGGTGTAGATATTTCCATGTTCATACAGATGGCGGAGTAGGTATTTCGAAGTTTATAGAGATAGCTCTGTAGTTATTTCCATATTTATAGAGAAATCTGTGTAGATATTTCCATGTATATGCAGATAGCTGTGTAGATATTTCCATGTTCATGCAGATAGCGGTGTAGATATTTCGATGTTCATCCAGATGCCGGTGTAGATATATCCACGTTCATACAGATGGCGGTGAAGATATTTCCATGTTCATACAGATGGCGGTGTAGATATTTCCACGTTCATACAAATGGCGGTGTAGATATTTCCATGTTCATAGAGATGGCGGTGTTGATATTTCCATGTTTATACAGATAGCAGTGTAGTTATTTCCATGTTTATAGAGATAGAAGTGTAGATATTTCCATTGATATACAGATAGCTGTGTAGATATTTGGATGTTCATACAGATAGCGGTGTAGATATTTCCATGTACATACAGATAGCGGTGTAGATATTTCCATGTTCATACAGATAGCGGAGTAGATATTTCCATGTTCATACAGATAGCGGTGTACATATTTCCATGTTCATACCAATAGCGGTGTAGATATTTCCATCTTCATACAGTTAGCGGTTAAGATATTTCCATGTTCATGCAGATGGCGGTGTAGATATTTACATGTTCATACAGATGGCGGTGTAGATATTTCCATGTTCATACGGATGGCAGTGTAGATATTCCCATGTTCATACAGGTGGCGGTGTAGATATTTCCATGTTTATACAGATAGCAGTTTAGTTATTTCCATGTTTATAGAGATAGCAGTGTAGATATTTCCATTGATATACAGATAGCTGTGTAGATATTTGCATGTTCATACAGATAGCGGTGTAGATGTTTACATGTTCGTACAGATAGAGGTGTAGATATTTCCATGTTCATACAGATTGCGGTGTAGTTATTTCCATGTTCATACAGATAACGGTGTAGATATTTCCATGTTCATACAGATAACGGTGTAGATATTTCCATGTTCACAGATACCGGTGTAGATATTTCCATGTTCATACAGTTAGCGGTGTAGATATTTCCATGTTCATAGAGATGGCGGTTTAGATATTTCCATGTTTATGCAGATAGCGGTATAGATATTTCCATGTTTATACAGATGGTGGTGTAGATATTTCCATGTTTATACAGACGGCAGTGTAGATATTTCCATGTTTATAGAGATAGCGGTGTAGTTATTTCCAAGTTTATAGAGACAGCGTTGTAGATATTTCCGTGTATATACTGATAGCGGTGAAGATATTTCCATGTTTATACAGATAGTGGTGTAGATATTTCCATGTTTATACACATAGCATTGTAGATATTTCCATGTTTATAGAGATAGTGGTGTAGATAATTACAATTTTGTACAGATAGCAGTGTAGATATTTCCAAGTTCCTACAGATAGCAGTGTAGATATTTCCACGTTTATAGAGATGGCGGTGTAGATATTTCCATGTTCATACAGATGGCGGTGTAGATATTTCCATGTTTATAGTGATGGCGGTGTAGATATTTTCATGTTTATACAGATGGCGGTGTAGATATTTCCATGTTCTTAGAGATGGCGTTGTAGGTATTTCCATGTTCATACAGATGGTGGTGTAGTTATTTCCACGTTTATAGAGATATCAGTGTAGACATTTCCATTGACATACAGATAGCTGTGTAGATATTTCCACGTTCATACAGATAGCGGTGAAGACATTTCCACGTTCATACAGATAGCCGTGTAGATATTTCCATGTTCATACAGATAGCGGTGTTGATATTTCCATGTTCATACAGATAGCGGTGTTGATATTTCCGTGTTCATCCAGTTAGCGGTGTTGATATTTCCATGTTCATACAGATAGCGGTGTAGATATTTCCATGTTCATACAGATAACGGTGTAGATATTACCATGTTCATACAGATGGCGGTGTAAATATTTCCATCTTCGTACAGATGGCGGTGTAGATATTTCCATGTTCATACAGATAGCTGTGTAGATATTTCCATGTTCATTGAGATAGTGGTGCAGATATTTCCATGTTTATACAGATAGCGGTGCAGATATTTGCATCTTAATACAGATGGCGTTGTAGATATTTCCATGTTCCTAGAGATGGCAGTGTAGATATTTCCATGTTCATACAAATGGCAGTGTGGATATTTAAATGTTCATAGAGATAGCGGTGTAGTAATTTCCTTGTTTATAGAGAAAGCTGTGTAGATATTTCCATGTATACGCAGTTAGCTGTGTAGATATTTCCATGTTCATACAAATAGCGGTGTAGATATTTCCACGTTTATAGAGATGGCGGTGTAGATATTTCCATGTTCATACAGATGGCGGGGTAGACATTTCCATGTTTACACAGATAGCATTGTAGATATTTCCATGCTGATACACATAGCGGTGTAGATATTTCCGTGTCAATAGAGATAGCGGTGTAGTTATTTCCTTGTTTATAGAGAAAGCTGTGTAGATATTTCCATGTGTATGCAGTTAGCTGTGTAGATATTTCCATGTTTACACTGATAACGGTGTAGACATTTCAATTTTTCCACAGATAGCAGTGTAGATATTTCCATGTTTACACAGATAGCATTATTATATTTACATGTAGATAGAGATAGCGGTGTAGTTATTTCCAAGTTTATACAGACAGCTTTGAAGATATTTCCATGTTTATAGAGATAGCGGTGTAGATATTTCCATGTTTATAGAGAAAGCTGTATAGATATTTCCATGTTTATACAGATAGCGGTGTAGATATTTCCATGTTTATACAGATATCGGTTTAGATATTTCCATGTTTCTACAGATAGCGGTGTGGATATTTGCATCTTAATACAGATGACGGTGTAGATATTTCCATGTCAATATAGATGGTGGTGCAGATATTTCCATGTTCATACAGATGGCGGTGTAGATATTTCTATGTTTATAGAGATGGCGGTGTAGATATTTCCATGTTTATACTGATGGCGGTGTAGATATTTCCATGTTTATACAGAAAGCGGTGTAGATATTTCCATGTTTACACAGATAGTGGTGTAGACCTTTCCATGTTTACACAGATAGCGTTGTAGATATTTACATGTTTGTAGAGATAATGGTGTAGTTATTTCCATGTTTATACAGATAGCGGTGAAGTTATTTCCATGTTTACACAGACAGCGGTGTGGATATTTCAATGATTATACAGAGAGCGGGGTAGATATTTCCATGTTTATACAGATAGCGGTGTTGATATTTCCATGTTTATACAGATAGTGGTGTGGATATTTCCATGTTTATGCATATAGTGGTGTGGATATTTTCATGTTTATACAGATAGCAGTGTAGATATTTCCATGTTTATACAGATAGCGGTGTAGATATCTCCATATTCATACAGATAGCGGTGGAGATATTTCCATGTTTTTACAGATAGCGGTGTAGATATTTCCATGTTTATAGAGATGGCGGTCTAGATATTTCCATGTTTATAGAGATAGTGGTGTAGTTATTTCCAAGTTTGTAGAGACAGTGCTGTAGTTCTTTCCGTGTTTATACAGATAGCGGTGAAGATATTTCCATGTTTATACAGATAGCGGTGTAGATATTTACAAGTTTATAGAGATGGCGGTCTAGATATTGTCTTGTTTATACAGATAGCGGTGTAGATATTTCCATGTTTATAGAGATAGCGGTGTAGATTATTCCAATTTTATACAGATAGCAGTGTAGATATTTCCATGTTCATACAAATAGCGGTGTAGAAATTTCAACGTTTATAAAGATGGTGGTGTAGATATTTCCATGTTCATACAGATGGCGGTGTAGATATTTCCATGTTTACACAGATAGCGGTGTAGATATTTCCATGTTGATACACATAGCGGTGTAGATATTTCCATGTGTTTAGAGATAGCGGTGTAGTTATTTCCTTGTTTATAGAGAAAGCTGTGTAGATATTTCGATGTATATGCAGTTAACTGTGTAGATATTTCCATGTTCATACAGATAGCGGTGTAGATATTTCCATGTTCATACAGATGGCGGTGAAGATAATTCCATGTTCAAACAGATGGCGGTGTAGATATTTCCATGTTCATACAAATGGCGGTGTAGTTATTTGCATGTTCATAGAGATGGCGCTGTAGTTATTTCCATGTTTATAGAGATAGCGGTGTAGTTATTTCCATGTTTATAGAGATAGCGTTGTAGTTATTTCCATGTTTATGGAGATAGCGGTGTAGATATTTGCATGTATATACAGATAGCAGTGTGATTTTTTCCATGTTCTTACAGATTGCGGTATAGATATTTTCATCTTTGTAGAGATGGCGGTGTAGATATTTCCATGTTCATACAGATGGCGGTGTAGATATTTCCATGTTCATACACATGGAGGTTTAGATATTTCCATGTTCATAGAGATGGCGGTGTAGATATTTCCATGTTCATAAAAACGGCGGTGTAGATATTTCCATGTTCATACAGATAGCGGTGTAGATACTTCCATGTTCATACAGTTAGCGGTGTAGATATTTCCATGTTCATACAGATGGCGGTGTAGATATTTACATGTTCATACAGATGGCGGTGTACATATTTCCATGTTTATAGAGATGGCGGTGCAGATATTTCCATGTTTATAGAGATAGTAGTGTAGATATTTCCATTGATATACAGATAGCTGTGTAGATATTTGCATGTTCATACAGATAGCGGTGTAGATATTTCCATGTTCATGCTGATAGCGGTGTACATATTTCCATGTTCATGCTGATAGCGGTGTCGATATTTCCATGTTCATACAGTTAGGGGTGTCGATATTTCCATGTTCATACAGATGGTGGTGTAGATATTTCCATGTTCATACAGATGGCGGTGTAGATATTTCCATGTTCATACTGCTGGCCGTGTAGATATTTCCATGTTCATACAGATGGCGGTGTAGATGTTTCCATGTTCGTACGGATGGCAGTGTAGATATTTCCATGTTGATACCAGTGGCGGTGTAGATATTTCCATGTTTTTACAGATAGCTGTGTAGACATTTCCATGTTTATAGAGATAGCAGTGTAGATATTTCCATTGATATACAGAGAGCTGTGTAGATATTTGCATGTTCATACAGATAGCAGTGTAGATATTTCCATGTTCATACAGATAGCGGTGTAGATATTTCCATGTTCATACAGATATCGGTGTAGATATTTCCATGTTCATACAGTTAGCGGTGTAGATATTTCCATGTTCATACAGATGGCGGTGTAGATATTCACATGTTGATACAGATGGCGGTGTAGATATTTCCATGTTCGTACAGATGTCGGTGTAGATATTTCCATGTTCATGGAGATGGCAGTGTAGATATTTCCATGTTCATACAAATGGCGGTGTAGATATTTCCATGTTCATAGAGATGGCGGTGTAGATATTTCCATGTTTATACAGATAGCTATGTAGTTGTTTCCATGTTTATAGAGATAGCAGTGTAGATATTTCCATTGATATACAGATAGCTGTGTAGATATTTGCATGTTCATAAAGATAGCGGTGTAGATATTTCCATGTTCATGCTGATAGCGGTGTAGATATTTCCATGTTCATACAGATGGCGGTGTAGATATTTACATGTTCATACAGATGGCGGTGTAGTTATTTCCACGTTTATAGAGATATCAGTGTAGACATTTCCATTGACATACAGATAGCTGTGTAGATATTTCCACGTTCATACAGATAGCGGTGAAGACATTTCCACGTTCATACAGATAGCCGTGTAGATATTTCCATGTTCATACAGATAGCGGTGTTGATATTTCCATGTTCATACAGATAGCGGTGTTGATATTTCCGTGTTCATCCAGTTAGCGGTGTTGATATTTCCATGTTCATACAGATAGCGGTGTAGATATTTCCATGTTCATACAGATAACGGTGTAGATATTACCATGTTCATACAGATGGCGGTGTAAATATTTCCATCTTCGTAGAGATGGCGGTGTAGATATTTCCATGTTCATACAGATAGCTGTGTAGATATTTCCATGTTCATTGAGATAGCGGTGCAGATATTTCCATGTTTATACAGATAGCGGTGCAGATATTTGCATCTTAATACAGATGGCGTTGTAGATATTTCCATGTTCCTAGAGATGGCAGTGTAGATATTTCCATGTTCATACAAATGGCAGTGTGGATATTTAAATGTTCATAGAGATAGCGGTGTAGTAATTTCCTTGTTTATAGAGAAAGCTGTGTAGATATTTCCATGTATACGCAGTTAGCTGTGTAGATATTTCCATGTTCATACAAATAGCGGTGTAGATATTTCCACGTTTATAGAGATGGCGGTGTAGATATTTCCATGTTCATACAGATGGCGGGGTAGACATTTCCATGTTTACACAGATAGCATTGTAGATATTTCCATGCTGATACACATAGCGGTGTAGATATTTCCGTGTCAATAGAGATAGCGGTGTAGTTATTTCCTTGTTTATAGAGAAAGCTGTGTAGATATTTCCATGTGTATGCAGTTAGCTGTGTAGATATTTCCATGTTTACACTGATAACGGTGTAGACATTTCAATTTTTCCACAGATAGCAGTGTAGATATTTCCATGTTTACACAGATAGCATTATTATATTTACATGTAGATAGAGATAGCGGTGTAGTTATTTCCAAGTTTATACAGACAGCTTTGAAGATATTTCCATGTTTATAGAGATAGCGGTGTAGATATTTCCATGTTTATAGAGAAAGCTGTATAGATATTTCCATGTTTATACAGATAGCGGTGTAGATATTTCCATGTTTATACAGATATCGGTTTAGATATTTCCATGTTTCTACAGATAGCGGTGTGGATATTTGCATCTTAATACAGATGACGGTGTAGATATTTCCATGTCAATATAGATGGTGGTGCAGATATTTCCATGTTCATACAGATGGCGGTGTAGATATTTCTATGTTTATAGAGATGGCGGTGTAGATATTTCCATGTTTATACTGATGGCGGTGTAGATATTTCCATGTTTATACAGAAAGCGGTGTAGATATTTCCATGTTTACACAGATAGTGGTGTAGACCTTTCCATGTTTACACAGATAGCGTTGTAGATATTTACATGTTTGTAGAGATAATGGTGTAGTTATTTCCATGTTTATACAGATAGCGGTGAAGTTATTTCCATGTTTACACAGACAGCGGTGTGGATATTTCAATGATTATACAGAGAGCGGGGTAGATATTTCCATGTTTATACAGATAGCGGTGTTGATATTTCCATGTTTATACAGATAGTGGTGTGGATATTTCCATGTTTATGCATATAGTGGTGTGGATATTTTCATGTTTATACAGATAGCAGTGTAGATATTTCCATGTTTATACAGATAGCGGTGTAGATATCTCCATATTCATACAGATAGCGGTGGAGATATTTCCATGTTTTTACAGATAGCAGTGTAGATATTTCCATGTTTATAGAGATGGCGGTCTAGATATTTCCATGTTTATAGAGATAGTGGTGTAGTTATTTCCAAGTTTGTAGAGACAGTGCTGTAGTTCTTTCCGTGTTTATACAGATAGCGGTGAAGATATTTCCATGTTTATACAGATAGCGGTGTAGATATTTACAAGTTTATAGAGATGGCGGTCTAGATATTGTCTTGTTTATACAGATAGCGGTGTAGATATTTCCATGTTTATAGAGATAGCGGTGTAGATTATTCCAATTTTATACAGATAGCAGTGTAGATATTTCCATGTTCATACAAATAGCGGTGTAGAAATTTCAACGTTTATAGAGATGGTGGTGTAGATATTTCCATGTTCATACAGATGGCGGTGTAGATATTTCCATGTTTACACAGATAGCGGTGTAGATATTTCCATGTTGATACACATAGCGGTGTAGATATTTCCATGTGTTTAGAGATAGCGGTGTAGTTATTTCCTTGTTTATAGAGAAAGCTGTGTAGATATTTCGATGTATATGCAGTTAACTGTGTAGATATTTCCATGTTCATACAGATAGCGGTGTAGATATTTCCATGTTCATACAGATGGCGGTGAAGATAATTCCATGTTCAAACAGATGGCGGTGTAGATATTTCCATGTTCATACAAATGGCGGTGTAGTTATTTGCATGTTCATAGAGATGGCGCTGTAGTTATTTCCATGTTTATAGAGATAGCGGTGTAGTTATTTCCATGTTTATAGAGATAGCGTTGTAGTTATTTCCATGTTTATGGAGATAGCGGTGTAGATATTTGCATGTATATACAGATAGCAGTGTGATTTTTTCCATGTTCTTACAGATTGCGGTATAGATATTTTCATCTTTGTAGAGATGGCGGTGTAGATATTTCCATGTTCATACAGATGGCGGTGTAGATATTTCCATGTTCATACACATGGAGGTTTAGATATTTCCATGTTCATAGAGATGGCGGTGTAGATATTTCCATGTTCATAAAAACGGCGGTGTAGATATTTCCATGTTCATACAGATAGCGGTGTAGATACTTCCATGTTCATACAGTTAGCGGTGTAGATATTTCCATGTTCATACAGATGGCGGTGTAGATATTTACATGTTCATACAGATGGCGGTGTACATATTTCCATGTTTATAGAGATGGCGGTGCAGATATTTCCATGTTTATAGAGATAGTAGTGTAGATATTTCCATTGATATACAGATAGCTGTGTAGATATTTGCATGTTCATACAGATAGCGGTGTAGATATTTCCATGTTCATGCTGATAGCGGTGTACATATTTCCATGTTCATGCTGATAGCGGTGTCGATATTTCCATGTTCATACAGTTAGGGGTGTCGATATTTCCATGTTCATACAGATGGTGGTGTAGATATTTCCATGTTCATACAGATGGCGGTGTAGATATTTCCATGTTCATACTGATGGCCGTGTAGATATTTCCATGTTCATACAGATGGCGGTGTAGATGTTTCCATGTTCGTACGGATGGCAGTGTAGATATTTCCATGTTGATACCAGTGGCGGTGTAGATATTTCCATGTTTTTACAGATAGCTGTGTAGACATTTCCATGTTTATAGAGATAGCAGTGTAGATATTTCCATTGATATACAGAGAGCTGTGTAGATATTTGCATGTTCATACAGATAGCAGTGTAGATATTTCCATGTTCATACAGATAGCGGTGTAGATATTTCCATGTTCATACAGATATCGGTGTAGATATTTCCATGTTCATACAGTTAGCGGTGTAGATATTTCCATGTTCATACAGATGGCGGTGTAGATATTCACATGTTGATACAGATGGCGGTGTAGATATTTCCATGTTCGTACAGATGTCGGTGTAGATATTTCCATGTTCATGGAGATGGCAGTGTAGATATTTCCATGTTCATACAAATGGCGGTGTAGATATTTCCATGTTCATAGAGATGGCGGTGTAGATATTTCCATGTTTATACAGATAGCTATGTAGTTGTTTCCATGTTTATAGAGATAGCAGTGTAGATATTTCCATTGTTATACAGATAGCTGTGTAGATATTTGCATGTTCATAAAGATAGCGGTGTAGATATTTCCATGTTCATGCTGATAGAGGTGTAGATATTTCCATGTTCATACAGATGGCGGTGTAGATATTTACATGTTCATACAGATGGCGGTGTAGATATTTCCATGTTCGTACAGATGGCGGTGTAGATATTTCCATGTTCATGGAGATGGCGGTGTACATATTTCCATGTTTATGCAGATAACGGTATAGATATTTCCATGTTCATACAGATGTCGGTGTAGGTATTTCCATGTTTATTGAGATGGCGGTCTAGATATTTCCATGTTTATAGAGATAGTGGTGTAGTTATTTCCAAGTTTATAGTGACATCGTTGTAGATATTTCCATGTTTATACAGATAGCGGTGAAGATATTTCCATGTTTATACAGATAGCGGTGTAGATATTTCCATGTTTATACAGATAGCGGTGTAGATATTTCCATGTTTATAGAGATAATAGTGTAGATAATTCCAAATTTATACAGATAGCAGTGTAGATATTTCCAAGTTCATACAGATAGCGGTGTAGATATTTCCACGTTTATAGAGATGGCGGTGTAGACATTTCCATGTTCATACAGATGGCGGTGTAGATATTTCCATGTTTATAGAGATGGCGGTGTAGATATTTTCATGTTTACACAGACGGCGGTATAGGTATTTCCATGTTTACACGGATAGCGGTGTAGGCATTTCCATGTTTACACAGATAGCGGTGTGGATATTTCCATGTTTATGCAGATAGTGGCGTAGATATTTCCATGTTTATACAGATAGCGATGCTGATATTTCCATGTTTATACAGATGGGCAGATATTTCAATGTTTATACAGATGGCGGTGTAGATATGTCCATGTTTGTTCCGATGGCGGTGCAGATATTTCCATGTTCATACAGATGGCGGTGTAGATATTTTGAAGTTTATAGAGATAGCGCTGAAGTTATTTCCATGTTTATAGAGAAATCTGTGCAGATATTTCCATGTATATGCAGATAGCTGTGTAGATATTTCCATGTTCATGCAGATAGCGGTGTAGATATTTCCATGTTCATCCAGATTCCCGTGTAGATATATCCATCATCATACAGATGGTGGGGAAGATATATCCATGTTCATACAGATGGCGGTGTAGATATTTCCTTGTTCATACAAATGGCGGTGTAGGTATTTCCATGTTCACAGAGATGGCGGTGTAGATATTTCCATGTTCATACAAATGGCAGTGTAGATATTTCCATGTTCATAGAGATGGCGGTGTAGATATTTCCATGTTTATACAGATAGCAGAGTAGTTATTTCCATGTTTATAGAGATAGAGGTGTAGATATTTGCATGTTCATACAGATAGCGGTGTAGATATTTCCATTTTCATACAGATAGCCTTGTAGATATTTCCATGTTCATACAGATAGCGGTGTAGATAATTCCATGTTCATGCAGACAGCGGTGTAGATAATTCCAGGTTTATACCAATACCGGTGTAGATATTTCAATGTCCATACAGTTAGCGGTGTAGATATTTCCATGTTCATACAGGTGGCGGTGTAGATATTTCCATGTTTATTCAGATAGCAGTGTAGTTATTTCCATGTTTATAGAGATAGCAGTGTAGATATTTCCATGGATATACAGATAGCTGTGTAGATATTTGCATGTTCATACAGATTGCAGTGTAGGTATTTCCATGTTCGTACAGATAGCGGTGTAGATATTTCCATGTTTATAGAGATGGCGGTGTAGATATTTTCATGTTTCCTCAGATGGCGGTGTAGATATTTCCGTGTTCCTACAGATGGCGGTCTAGATATTTACATGTTCATACAGATGGCGGTGTAGATATTTCCATGTTCTTACAGATGGCGGTGTAGATATTTCCATGTTCATAGAGATGGCGGTGTAGATATTTCCATGTTTATGCAGATAGCGGTATAGATATTTCCATGTTTATACAGATGGTGGTGTAGATATTTCCATGTTTATAGAGATGGCGGTGTAGATATTTCCATGTTTATAGAGATAGTGGTGTAGTTATTTCCAAGTTTATAGAGACAGCGTTGTAGATATTTCCATGTTTATACAGATAGCGGTGAAGATATTTCCATGTTTATACAGATAGCAGTGTAGATATTTACATGTTTATACAGATAGCGGTGTAGATATTTCCATGTTGATAGAGATAGGGGTGTAGATAATTTCAATTTTATACAGACAGCAGTGTAGATATTTCCAAGTTCATACAGATAGCTGTGTAGATATTTCCACGTTTATAGAGATGGCGGTGTAGATATTTCCATGTTCATACTGATGGCGGTGTAGATATTTCCATATTTATAGAGATGGCGGTGTAGATATTTTCATGTTTATACAGATGGCGGTGTAGATATTTCCATGTTTACACAGATAGCGGTGTAGACATTTCCATGTTAACACAGATAGCTCTGTGGATATTTCCATGTTTATGCAGATAGCGGTGTAGATATTTCCATGTTTATACAGATAGCGGTGCGGATATTTCCATGTTTATACAGATAGTGGTGCAGATATTTCCATGTTTATACAGATAGCGGTGTAGATATTTCCATCTTATTACAGTTAATGGTGTAGATATGTCCATGTTCGTACAGATGGCGGTGTAGATATTTCCATGTTCATACAGATGGTGGTGTAGATATTTCGAAGTTTATTGAGATAGCGCTGTAGTTACTTCTATATTTACATAGAAATCTGTGTAGATATTTCCATGTATATGCAGATAGCTTTGTATATATTTCCATGTTCATGCAGATAGCGGTGTAGATATTTCCATGTTCATACAAACGGCGGTGTAGATATTTCCATGTTCATACAGATAGCGGTGTAGATATTTCCATGTTCATACAGTTAGCGGTGTAGATATTTCCATGTTCATACAGATGGCGGTGTAGATATTTACATGTTCATACAGATGGCGGTGTACATATTTCCATGTTTATAGAGATGGCGGTGCAGATATTTCCATGTTTATAGAGATAGTAGTGTAGATATTTCCATTGATATACAGATAGCTGTGTAGATATTTGCATGTTCATACAGATAGCGGTGTAGATATTTCCATGTTCATGCTGATAGCGGTGTACATATTTCCATGTTCATGCTGATAGCGGTGTCGATATTTCCATGTTCATACAGTTAGGGGTGTCGATATTTCCATGTTCATACAGATGGTGGTGTAGATATTTCCATGTTCATACAGATGGCGGTGTAGATATTTCCATGTTCCTACTGATGGCCGTGTAGATATTTCCATGTTCATACAGATGGCGGTGTAGATGTTTCCATGTTCGTACGGATGGCAGTGTAGATATTTCCATGTTGATACCAGTGGCGGTGTAGATATTTCCATGTTTTTACAGATAGCTGTGTAGACATTTCCATGTTTATAGAGATAGCAGTGTAGATATTTCCATTGATATACAGAGAGCTGTGTAGATATTTGCATGTTCATACAGATAGCAGTGTAGATATTTCCATGTTCATACAGATAGCGGTGTAGATATTTCCATGTTCATACAGATATCGGTGTAGATATTTCCATGTTCATACAGTTAGCGGTGTAGATATTTCCATGTTCATACAGATGGCGGTGTAGATATTCACATGTTGATACAGATGGCGGTGTAGATATTTCCATGTTTGTACAGATGTCGGTGTAGATATTTCCATGTTCATGGAGATGGCAGTGTAGATATTTCCATGTTCATACAAATGGCGGTGTAGATATTTCCATGTTCATAGAGATGGCGGTGTAGATATTTCCATGTTTATACAGATAGCTATGTAGTTGTTTCCATGTTTATAGAGATAGCAGTGTAGATATTTCCATTGATATACAGATAGCTGTGTAGATATTTGCATATTCATAAAGATAGCGGTGTAGATATTTCCATGTTCATGCTGATAGCGGTGTAGATATTCCCATGTTCATACAGATGGCGGTGTAGATATTTACATGTTCATACAGATGGCGGTGTAGATATTTCCATGTTCGTACAGATGGCGGTGTAGATATTTCCATGTTCATGGAGATGGCGGTGTACATATTTCCATGTTTATGCAGATAACGGTATAGATATTTCCATGTTCATACAGTTGGCGGTGTAGGTATTTCCATGTTTATAGAGATGGCGGTCTAGATATTTCCATGTTTATAGAGATAGTGGTGTAGTTATTTCCAAGTTTATAGTGACATCGTTGTAGATATTTCCATGTTTATACAGATAGCGGTGAAGATATTTCCATGTTTATACAGATAGCGGTGTAGATATTTCCATGTTTATACAGATAGCGGTGTAGATATTTCCATGTTTATAGAGATAATAGTGTAGATAATTCCAAATTTATACAGATAGCAGTGTAGATATTTCCAAGTTCATACAGATAGCGGTGTAGATATTTCCACGTTTATAGAGATGGCGGTGTAGACATTTCCATGTTCATACAGATGGCGGTGTAGATATTTCCATGTTTATATTGATGGCGGTGTAGATATTTTCATGTTTACACAGACGGCGGTATAGGTATTTCTATGTTTACACGGATAGCGGTGTAGGCATTTCCATGTTTACACAGATAGCGGTGTGGATATTTCCATGTTTATGCAGATAGTGGCGTAGATATTTCCATGTTTATACAGATAGCGATGCTGATATTTCCATGTTTATACACATGGGCAGATATTTCCATGTTTATACAGATGGTGGTGTAGATATGTCCATGTTTGTTCCGATGGCGGTGCAGATATTTCCATGTTCATACAGATGGCGGTTTAGATATTTTGAAGTTTATAGAGATAGCGCTGAAGTTATTTCCATGTTTATAGAGAAATCTGTGCAGATATTTCCATGTATATGCAGATAGCTGTGTAGATATTTCCATGTTCATGCAGATAGCGGTGTAGATATTTCCATGTTCATCCAGATTCCCGTGTAGATATATCCATCATCATACAGATGGCGGGGAAGATATATCCATGTTCATACAGATGGCGGTGTAGATATTTCCTTGTTCATACAAATGGCGGTGTAGGTATTTCCATGTTCACAGAGATGGCGGTGTAGATATTTCCATGTTCATACAAATGGCAGTGTGGATATTTCCATGTTCATAGAGATGGCGGTGTAGATATTTCCATGTTTATACAGATAGCAGAGTAGTTATTTCCATGTTTATAGAGATAGAGGTGTAGATATTTGCATGTTCATACAGATAGCGGTGTAGATATTTCCATTTTCATACAGATAGCCTTGTAGATATTTCCATTTTCATACAGATAGCGGTGTAGATAATTCCATGTTCATGCAGACAGTGGTGTAGATAATTCCAGGTTTATACCAATACCGGTGTAGATATTTCAATGTCCATACAGTTAGCGGTGTAGATATTTCCATGTTCATACAGGTGGCGGTGTAGATATTTCCATGTTTATTCAGATAGCAGTGTAGTTATTTCCATGTTTTTAGAGATAGCAGTGTAGATATTTCCATGGATATACAGATAGCTGTGTAGATATTTGCATGTTCATACAGATTGCAGTGTAGGTATTTCCATGTTCGTACAGATAGCGGTGTAGATATTTCCATGTTTATAGAGATGGCGGTGTAGATATTTTCATGTTTCCTCAGATGGCGGTGTAGATATTTCCATGTTCATACAGATAGCGGTGTAGATATTTCCATGTTCATACAGATAGCGGTGTAGATATTTCCATGTTCATGCAGATAGCGGTGTAGATATTTCCATGTTCATACCAAAAGCGGTGTAGATATTTCCATGTCCATACATTTAGCGTTGTAGATATTTCCTTGTTCATACAGATGGCGGTGTAGATATTTACATGTTCATACAGATGGCGGTGTAGATATTTCCATGTTCGTACGGATGGCAGTGTAGATATTTCCATGTTCATACAAGTGGCGGTGTAGATATTTCCATGTTTATACAGATAGCAGTGTAGTTATTTCCATGTTTATAGAGATAGCAGTGTAGATATTTCCATTGACATACAGATAGCTCTGTAGATATTTGCATGTTCATACAGATAGCGGTGTAGATATTTCCATGTTCATACAGATAGCGGTGTAGATATTTCCATGTTCATACAGATAGCGGTGTAGATATTTCCATGTTTATACAGATAGCAGTGTAGATATTTCCAAGTTCATACAGATAGCGATGTAGATATTTCCACGTTTATAGAGATGGCGATGTAGTTATTTCCATGTTCATGCAGATGGCGGTGTAGTTATTTCCGTGTTCATACAAATGGCCGTGTAGATATTTCCATGTTCATAGAGATGGCGGTTGAGACATTTCCATGTTTATACAGATAGCAGTGTAGTAATTTCCATGTTTATAGAGATAGCAGTGTAGATATTTCCATTGATATACAGATAGCTGTGTAGATATTTGCATGTTCATACAGATAGCGGTGTAGATATTTCCATGTTCATACAGATAGCGGTGTAGATATTTCCATGTTCATACAGAAAGCGTTGTAGATATTTCCATGTTCATACAGATAGCGGTGTAGATATTTCCATGTTCATACAGATAGCGGTTCAGATATTTCCATGTTCATACAGTTAGCGGTGAAGATATTTCCATGTTCATACAGATGGCGGTGTAGATATTTACATGTTCATAGTGATGGCGGTGTAGATATTTCCATGTTCGTACGGATGGCAGTATAGATAATTCCATGTTCATACAGGTGGCGGTGTAGGCATTTCCATGTTTATACAGATAGCAGTGTAGTTATTTCCATGTTTATAGAGACAGCAGTGTAGATATTTCCATTGATATACAGATAGCTGTGTAGATATGTGCATGTTCATAGAGATAGCGGTGTAGCTATTTCCATCTTCGTACAGATAGCGGTGTAGGTATTTCCATGTTCATACAGATAGCGGTGTAGATATTTCCATGTTCATACAGATAACGGTGTAGATATTTCCATGTTCATACAGATAGCTGTGTAGATATTTCCATGTTCATACAGTTAGCGGTATAGATATTTCCATGTTTATACAGATGGTGGTGTAGATATTTCCATGTTTATAGAGATGGCGGTCCAGTTATTTCCATGTTTATAGAGATAGTGGTGTAGTTATTTCCAAGTTTATAGAGACAGCGTTGTAGATATTTCCATGTTTATACAGATAGCGGTGAAGATATTTCCATGTTTATACAGATAGCGGTGTAGATATTTTCATATTTACCGATAACAGTGTAGATATGTCCATGTTTATAGAGATAGTGGTGTAGATTATTTCAATTTTATACAGATAGCAGTGTAGATATTTCCAAGTTCATACAGATAGCGGTGTAGATATTTCCAAGTTTATAGAGATGGTGGTGTAGATATTTCCAAGTTCATACAGACGGCGGTGTAGATATTTCCATGTCCAAACAGTTAGCGGTATAGATATTTCCATGTTCATACAGATGGCGGTGTAGATATTTACATGTTCATACAAATGGCGGTGTAGATATTTCCATGTTCGTACGGATGGCATTGTAGATATTTCCATGTTCATTCAGGTGGCAGTGTAGATATTTCCATGTTTATGCAGATAGCAGTGTAGTTATTTCCATGTTTATAGAGATAGCAGTGTAGATATTTCCATTGATATACAGATAGCTGTGTGGATATTTGCATGTTCATACAGATAGCGGTGTAGATATTTCCATGTTCATACAGATAGCGGTGTAGATATTTCCATGTTCATACAGATAGCGGTGTAGATATTTCGATGTTCATACAGATAACGGTGTAGATATTTCCATGTTCATACAGATAGCGGTGTAGATATTTCCATGTTCATACAGTTGGCGGTGTAGATATTCCCGTGTTCATACAGATGGCGATGTAGATATTTACATGTTCGTACAGATGGCGGTGTAGATATTTCCATGTTTATACAGATGGTGGTGTAGATATTTCCATGTTTATAGAGATGGCGGTCTAGATATTTCCATGTTTACAGAGATAGTGGTGTAGTTATTTCCAGGTTTATAGAGACAGCGCTGTAGATATTTCCATGTTTATACAGATAGCGGTGAAGATATTTCCATGTTTATACAGATAGCGGTGTAGATATTTCCATGTTTATACAGATAGCAGAGTAGATATTTCCATGTTTATAGAGATAGTGGTGTAGATAATTTCAATTTTATACCGAGAGCACTGTAGTTATTTCCAAGTTCATACAGATAGCGGTGTGGATATTTCCACGTTTATAGAGATGGCGGTGTAGATATCTCCATGTTCATACAGATGGCGGTGTAGATATTTCCATGTTTATAGAGATGGCGGTGTAGATATTTTCATATTTACACAGATGGCGGTGTAGATATTTACATGTTTACACAGATAGCGGTGTAGACATTTCCATGTTTGCACAGAGAGCGGTGTGGATATTTCCATGTTTATGCAGATAGCGGTGTAGAAATTTCCATGTTTATACAGATAGAGGTGCGGATATTTCCATGTTTATACAGATAGTTGGGCAGATATTTCCATGTTTATACAGATAGCGGTGTAGATATTTCCATCTAAATATAGATGGCTTTGTAGATATGTCCATGTTTGTACAGATGGCGGTGTAGATATTACCTTGTTCATAGAGATGGCGGTGTAGATATTTCCATGTTTATGCAGATAGCGGTATAGATATTTCCATGTTTATACAGATGGTGGTGTAGATATTTCCATGTTTATAGAGATGGCGGTCTAGATATTTCCATGTTTATAGAGATAGTGGTGTAGTTATTTCCAAGTTTATAGAGACAGCGTTGTAGATATTTCCATGTTTATACAGATAGCGGTGAAGATATTTCCAAGTTTATACAGATAGCGGTGCAGATATTTCCATGTTTATACAGATAACAGTGTAGATATTTCCATGTTTATAGAGATAGTGGTGTAGATAATTTCAATTTTATACAGATAGCAGTGTAGATATTTCCAAGTTCATACAGATAGCGGTGTAGATATTTCCACGTTTATAGAGATGGCGGTGTAGATATTTCCATGTTCATACAGATGGCGGTGTAGATATTTCCATGTTTATAGAGATGGCGGTGTAGATATTTTCATGTTTACACAGATGGCGGTGTAGATATTTCCATGTTTACACAGATAGCGGTGTAGACATTTCCATGTTTACACAGATAGCGGTGTGGATATTTCCATGTTTATGCAGATAGCGGTGTAGATATTTCCATGTTTATACAGATAGCGGTGCGGATATTTCCATGTTTCTACAGATAGTTGGGCAGATATTTTCATGTTTATACAGATAGCGGTGTAGATATTTCCATCTTAATACAGATGGCTTTGTAGATATGTCCATGTTTGTACAGATGGCGGTGTAGATATTTCCATGTTCATACAGATGGCGGTGTAGATATTTACATGTTCATGCAGATGGCGGTGTAGATATTTCCATGTTCGTACAGATGGCGGTGTAGATATTTCCATTTTCATAGAGATGGCGGTGTAGTTATTTCCTTGTTTATGCAGATAGCGGTATAGATATTTCCATGTTTATACAGATGGTGGTGTAGATATTTCCATGTTTATAGAGATGGCGGTCTAGATATTTCCATGTTTACAGAGATAGTGGTGTAGTTATTTCCAAGTTTATAGAGACAGCGCTGTAGATATTTCCATGTTTATACAGATAGCGGAGAAGATATTTCCATGTTTATACAGATAGCGGTGTAGATATTTCCATCTTAATATAGATGGCTTTGTAGATATGTCCATGTTTGTACAGATGGCGGTGTAGATATTTCCATGTTCAAAGAGATGGCGGTGTAGATATTTCCATGTTTACAGAGATGGCGGTGTAGATATTCCCATGTTTACACAGATGGCGGTGTAGATATTTTCATGTTTAAACAGATTGGGGTGTAGATATTTCCATGTTTACAGAGATAGCGTTGTAGACATTTCCATGTTTACACAGATAGCGGTGTGGATATTTCCAAATTTATGCAGATAGCGGTGTAGATATTTCCATGTTTATACAGATAGCGGTGCGGATATTTCCATGTTTATACAGGTAGCGGTGTAGATATTTCCATCTTAATACAGATGGCGGTGTAGATATGTCCTTGTTCGTACAGATGGCGGTGTAGATATTTCCACGTTCATACAGATGGCGGTGTAGATATTTCGAAGTTTATTGAGATAGCGCTGTAGTTATTACCATATTTATAGAGAAATCTGTGTAGATATTTCCATGTATATGCAGATAGCTGTGTAGATATTTCCATGTTCATCCAGATGCCGGTGTAGATATATCCATGTTCATACAGAGGGCGGTGAAGATATTTCCATCTTCATACAGATGGCGGTGTAGTTATTTCCATGGTCATACAAATGGCGGTGTAGATATTTCCATGTTCATAGAGATGGCAGTGTAGATATTTCCATGTTCATACAAATGGCGGTGTAGATATTACCATGTTCATAGAGATGGCGGTGTAGATATTTCCATGTTTATACAGATAGCAGTGTAGTTATTTCCATGTTTATAGAGATAGTGGTGTAGATAATTTCAATTATATACAGAAAGCTGTGTAGATATTTCCATGTTCATACAGATAGCGGTGTAGATATTTCCATGTTCATGCAGATAGTGGTGTAGATATTTCCATGTTCATACCAATAGCGGTGTAGATATTTCCATGTCCATACAGTTAGCGTTGTAGATATTTCCATGTTCATACCGATGGCGGTGTAGATATTTACATGTTCATACAGATGGCGGTGTAGATATTTCCATGTTCGTACAGATGGCGGTGTAGGTATTTCCATGTTCATAGAGATGGCGGTGTAGATATTTCCATGTTTATGCAGATAGCAGTACAGATATTTCCATGTTTACACAGATGGTGGTGTAGATATTTCAATGTTTATAGAGACAGCGTTGTAGATATTTCCATGTTTATACAGATAGCGGTGAAGATATTTCCATGTTTATACAGATAGCGGTGTAGATATTTTCATATTTACCGAT
This sequence comes from Gorilla gorilla gorilla, assembly GCF_029281585.2. NCBI lineage: Eukaryota > Metazoa > Chordata > Mammalia > Primates > Hominidae > Gorilla > Gorilla gorilla. The sequence goes on from NC_073239.2 coordinate 127,100,630, forward strand.
AACAGTGTAGATATGTCCATGTTTATAGAGATAGTGGTGTAGATTATTTCAATTTTATACAGATAGCAGTGTAGATATTTCCAAGTTCATACAGATAGCGGTGTAGATATTTCCAAGTTTATAGAGATGGTGGTGTAGATATTTCCAAGTTCATACAGACGGCGGTGTAGATATTTCCATGTCCAAACAGTTAGCGGTATAGATATTTCCATGTTCATACAGATGGCGGTGTAGATATTTACATGTTCATACAAATGGCGGTGTAGATATTTCCATGTTCGTACGGATGGCATTGTAGATATTTCCATGTTCATTCAGGTGGCAGTGTAGATATTTCCATGTTTATGCAGATAGCAGTGTAGTTATTTCCATGTTTATAGAGATAGCAGTGTAGATATTTCCATTGATATACAGATAGCTGTGTGGATATTTGCATGTTCATACAGATAGCGGTGTAGATATTTCCATGTTCATACAGATAGCGGTGTAGATATTTCCATGTTCATACAGATAGCGGTGTAGATATTTCGATGTTCATACAGATAACGGTGTAGATATTTCCATGTTCATACAGATAGCGGTGTAGATATTTCCATGTTCATACAGTTGGCGGTGTAGATATTCCCGTGTTCATACAGATGGCGATGTAGATATTTACATGTTCGTACAGATGGCGGTGTAGATATTTCCATGTTTATACAGATGGTGGTGTAGATATTTCCATGTTTATAGAGATGGCGGTCTAGATATTTCCATGTTTACAGAGATAGTGGTGTAGTTATTTCCAGGTTTATAGAGACAGCGCTGTAGATATTTCCATGTTTATACAGATAGCGGTGAAGATATTTCCATGTTTATACAGATAGCGGTGTAGATATTTCCATGTTTATACAGATAGCAGAGTAGATATTTCCATGTTTATAGAGATAGTGGTGTAGATAATTTCAATTTTATACCGAGAGCACTGTAGTTATTTCCAAGTTCATACAGATAGCGGTGTGGATATTTCCACGTTTATAGAGATGGCGGTGTAGATATCTCCATGTTCATACAGATGGCGGTGTAGATATTTCCATGTTTATAGAGATGGCGGTGTAGATATTTTCATATTTACACAGATGGCGGTGTCGATATTTACATGTTTACACAGATAGCGGTGTAGACATTTCCATGTTTGCACAGAGAGCGGTGTGGATATTTCCATGTTTATGCAGATAGCGGTGTAGAAATTTCCATGTTTATACAGATAGAGGTGCGGATATTTCCATGTTTATACAGATAGTTGGGCAGATATTTCCATGTTTATACAGATAGCGGTGTAGATATTTCCATCTAAATATAGATGGCTTTGTAGATATGTCCATGTTTGTACAGATGGCGGTGTAGATATTACCTTGTTCATAGAGATGGCGGTGTAGATATTTCCATGTTTATGCAGATAGCGGTATAGATATTTCCATGTTTATACAGATGGTGGTGTAGATATTTCCATGTTTATAGAGATGGCGGTCTAGATATTTCCATGTTTATAGAGATAGTGGTGTAGTTATTTCCAAGTTTATAGAGACAGCGTTGTAGATATTTCCATGTTTATACAGATAGCGGTGAAGATATTTCCAAGTTTATACAGATAGCGGTGCAGATATTTCCATGTTTATACAGATAACAGTGTAGATATTTCCATGTTTATAGAGATAGTGGTGTAGATAATTTCAATTTTATACAGATAGCAGTGTAGATATTTCCAAGTTCATACAGATAGCGGTGTAGATATTTCCACGTTTATAGAGATGGCGGTGTAGATATTTCCATGTTCATACAGATGGCGGTGTAGATATTTCCATGTTTATAGAGATGGCGGTGTAGATATTTTCATGTTTACACAGATGGCGGTGTAGATATTTCCATGTTTACACAGATAGCGGTGTAGACATTTCCATGTTTACACAGATAGCGGTGTGGATATTTCCATGTTTATGCAGATAGCGGTGTAGATATTTCCATGTTTATACAGATAGCGGTGCGGATATTTCCATGTTTCTACAGATAGTTGGGCAGATATTTTCATGTTTATACAGATAGCGGTGTAGATATTTCCATCTTAATACAGATGGCTTTGTAGATATGTCCATGTTTGTACAGATGGCGGTGTAGATATTTCCATGTTCATACAGATGGCGGTGTAGATATTTACATGTTCATGCAGATGGCGGTGTAGATATTTCCATGTTCGTACAGATGGCGGTGTAGATATTTCCATTTTCATAGAGATGGCGGTGTAGTTATTTCCTTGTTTATGCAGATAGCGGTATAGATATTTCCATGTTTATACAGATGGTGGTGTAGATATTTCCATGTTTATAGAGATGGCGGTCTAGATATTTCCATGTTTACAGAGATAGTGGTGTAGTTATTTCCAAGTTTATAGAGACAGCGCTGTAGATATTTCCATGTTTATACAGATAGCGGAGAAGATATTTCCATGTTTATACAGATAGCGGTGTAGATATTTCCATCTTAATATAGATAGCTTTGTAGATATGTCCATGTTTGTACAGATGGCGGTGTAGATATTTCCATGTTCAAAGAGATGGCGGTGTAGATATTTCCATGTTTACAGAGATGGCGGTGTAGATATTCCCATGTTTACACAGATGGCGGTGTAGATATTTTCATGTTTAAACAGATTGGGGTGTAGATATTTCCATGTTTACAGAGATAGCGTTGTAGACATTTCCATGTTTACACAGATAGCGGTGTGGATATTTCCAAATTTATGCAGATAGCGGTGTAGATATTTCCATGTTTATACAGATAGCGGTGCGGATATTTCCATGTTTATACAGGTAGCGGTGTAGATATTTCCATCTTAATACAGATGGCGGTGTAGATATGTCCTTGTTCGTACAGATGGCGGTGTAGATATTTCCATGTTCATACAGATGGCGGTGTAGATATTTCGAAGTTTATTGAGATAGCGCTGTAGTTATTACCATATTTATAGAGAAATCTGTGTAGATATTTCCATGTATATGCAGATAGCTGTGTAGATATTTCCATGTTCATCCAGATGCCGGTGTAGATATATCCATGTTCATACAGAGGGCGGTGAAGATATTTCCATCTTCATACAGATGGCGGTGTAGTTATTTCCATGGTCATACAAATGGCGGTGTAGATATTTCCATGTTCATAGAGATGGCAGTGTAGATATTTCCATGTTCATACAAATGGCGGTGTAGATATTACCATGTTCATAGAGATGGCGGTGTAGATATTTCCATGTTTATACAGATAGCAGTGTAGTTATTTCCATGTTTATAGAGATAGTGGTGTAGATAATTTCAATTATATACAGAAAGCTGTGTAGATATTTCCATGTTCATACAGATAGCGGTGTAGATATTTCCATGTTCATGCAGATAGTGGTGTAGATATTTCCATGTTCATACCAATAGCGGTGTAGATATTTCCATGTCCATACAGTTAGCGTTGTAGATATTTCCATGTTCATACCGATGGCGGTGTAGATATTTACATGTTCATACAGATGGCGGTGTAGATATTTCCATGTTCGTACAGATGGCGGTGTAGGTATTTCCATGTTCATAGAGATGGCGGTGTAGATATTTCCATGTTTATGCAGATAGCAGTACAGATATTTCCATGTTTACACAGATGGTGGTGTAGATATTTCAATGTTTATAGAGATGGCGGTCTAGATATTTCCATGTTTATACAGATAGCGGTGAAGATATTTCCATGTTTATACAGATAGCGGTGTAGATATTTCCATGTTTATACAGATAGCAGTGTAGATATTTCCATGTTTATAGTGATAGTGGTGTAGATAATTTCAATTTTATACCGAGATCAGTGTAGATATTTCCAAGTTCATACAGATAGCGGTGTAGATATTTCCACGTTTATAGAGATGGCGGTGTAGATATTTCCATGTTCATACAGATGGCGGTGTAGTTATTTCCATGTTCATACAAATGGCGGTGTAGATATTTCCATGTTCATAGAGATGGCGGTGGAGACATTTCCATGTTTATACAGATAGCAGTGTAGTAATTTCCATGTTTATAGAGATAGCAGCGTTGATATTTCCATTGATATACAGATAGCTGTGTAGATATTTGCATGTTCATACAGATAGCGGTGTAGATATTTCCATGTTCATACAGATAGCGGTGTAGATATTTCCATGTTCATACAGATAGCGGTGTAGATATTTCCATGTTCATACAGATAGCGGTGTAGATATTTCCATGTTCATACAGATGGCGGTGCAGATATTTCCATGTTCATACAGTTAGCGGTGTAGATATTTCCATGTTCATACAGATGGCGGTGTAGATATTTACATGTTCATAGTGATGGCGGTGTAGATATTTCCATGTTCGTACGGATGGCAGTGTAGATAATTCCATGTTCATACCAATAGGAGTATAGATATTTCCATGTCCATACAGTTAGCGTTGTAGATATTTCCATGTTCATACAGATGGCGGTGTAGATATTTCCATGTTCGTACGGATGTCGGTGTAGATATTTCCATGTTCATAGAGATGGCGGTGTAGATATTTCCATGTTTATGCAGATAGCGGTATAGATATTTCCATGTTTATACAGATGGTGGTGTAGAGAATTCAATGTTCATAGAGATGGCGGTCTAGATATTTCCATGTTTATACAGATAGCGGTGAAGATATTTCCATGTTTATACAGATAGCAGTGTAGATATTTCCATGTTTATACAGATAGCAGTGTAGATATTTCCATGTTTATAGAGATAGTGGTGTAGATAATTTCAATTTTATACCGAGAGCAGTGTAGATATTTCCAAGTTCATACAGATAGCGATGTAGATATTTCCACGTTTATAGAGATGGCAGTGTAGATATTTCCATGTTCATACTGATGGCGGTGTAGATATTTCCATGTTCATACAAATGGCGGTGTAGATATTTCCATGTTCATAGAGATGGCGGTGTAGATATTTCCATGTTCGTACGGATGGCAGTGTAGACATTTCCATGTTCATACAGGTGGCGGTGTAGATATTTCCATGTTTATACAGATAGCAGTGTAGTTATTTCTATCTTTATAGAGATAGCAGTGTAGATATTTCCATTGATATACAGATAGCTGTGTAGATATTTGCATGTTCATATCGATAGCGGTGTAGATATTTCCATGTTCGTACAGAGAGTGGTGTAGATATTTCCATGTTCATACAGATAGCGGTGTAGATATTTCCATGTTCACACAGATAACGGTGTAGATATTTCCATGTTCATACAGATAGCGGTGTAGATATTTCCATGTTCATACAGTTGGAGGTGTAGATATTTCCATGTTCATACAGATGGCGGTGTAGGTATTTACATGTTCATACAGATGGCGGTGTAGATATTTCCATGTTCGTACAGATGGCGGTGTAGATATTTCCATGTTCATAGATATGGCGGTGTAGATATTTCCATGTTTATGCAGATAGCGGTATAGATATTTCCATGTTTATACAGATGGTGGTGTAGGTATTTCCATGTTTATACAGATGGCGGTCTAGATGTTTCCATGTTTATAGAGATAGTGGTGTAGTTATTTCCAAGTTTATAGAGACAGCGTTATAGATATTTCCATGTTTATACATGTAGCGGTGAAGATATTTCCATGTTTATACAGATAGCGGTGTAGATATTTCCATGTTTATACATATAAGAGTGTAGATATTTCCATGTTTATAGAGATAGGGGTGTAGATAATTTCAATTTTATACAGATAGCAGTGTAGATATTTCCAAGTTCATACAGATAGCGGTGTAGATATTTCCACGTGTATAGAGATGGCGGTATAGATATTTCCATGTTCATACAGATGGCGGTGTAGATATTTCCATGTTTATAGAGATGGCGGTGTAGATATTTTCATGTTTAAACAGATTGGGGTGTAGATATTTCCATGTTTACAGAGATAGCGGTGTAGACATTTCCATGTTTACACAGATAGCGGTGTGGATATTTCCAGGTTTATGCAGAGAGCGGTGTAGATATTTCCATGTTTATACAGATAGCGGTGCGGATATTTCCATGTTTATACAGATAGCGGTGTAGATATTTCCATCTAAATACAGATGGCGGTGTAGATATGTCCTTGTTCGTACAGATGGCGGTGTAGATATTTCCATGTTCATACAGATGGCGGTGTAGATATTTCGAAGTTTATAGAGATAGCGCTGTAGTTATTACCATATTTATAGAGAAATCTGTGTAGATATTTCCGTGTATATGCAGATAGCTGTGTAGATATTTCCATGTTCATCCAGATGCCAGTGTAGATATATCCATGTTCATACAGAGGACGCTGAAGATATTTCCATGTTCATACAGATGGCGGTGTAGTTATTTCCATGGTCATACAAATGGCGGTGTAGATATTTCCAAGTTCATAGAGATGGACGTGTAGATATTTCCATGTTTATACAGATAGCAGTGTAGTTATTTCCATGTTTATAGAGATAGTGGTGTAGATAATTTCAATTATATACAGATAGCTGTGTATATATTTCCATGTTCATACAGATAGCGGTGTAGATATTTCCATGTTCATGCAGATAGTGGTGTAGATATTTCCATGTTCATACCAATAGGAGTGTAGATATTTCCATGTCCATACAGTTAGCGTTGTAGATATTTCCATGTTCATACAGATGGCGGTGTAGATATTTCCATGTTCGTACGGATGTCGCTGTAGATATTTCCATGTTCATAGAGATGGCGGTGTAGATATTTCCATGTTTATGCAGATAGCGGTGAAGATATTTCCATGTTTATACAGATAGCAGTGTAGATATTTCCATGTTTATACCGATAGCAGTGTAGATATTTCCATGTTTATAGAGATAGTGGTGTAGATAATTTCAATTTTATACCGAGAGCAGTGTAGGTATTTCCAAGTTCATACAGATAGCGATGTAGATATTTCCACGTTTATAGAGATGGCAGTGTAGATATTTCCATGTTCATACTGATGGCGGTGTAGATATTTCCATGTTCATACAAATGGCGGTGTAGATATTTCCATCTTCATAGAGATGGCGGTGTAGATGTTTCCATGTTCGTACGGATGGCAGTGTAGACATTTCCATGTTCATACAGGTGGCGGTGTAGATATTTCCATGTTTATACAGATAGCAGTGTAGTTATTTCTATCTTTATAGAGATAGCAGTGTAGATATTTCCATTGATATACAGATAGCTGTGTAGATATTTGCATGTTCATATCGATAGCGGTGTAGATATTTCCATGTTCGTACAGAGAGCGGTGTAGATATTTCCATGTTCATACAGATAGCGGTGTAGATATTTCCATGTTCATACAGATAACGGTGTAGATATTTCCATGTTCATACAGATAGCGGTGTAGATATTTCCATGTTCATACAGTTGGAGGTGTAGATATTTCCATGTTCATACAGATGGCGGTGTAGGTATTTACATGTTCATACAGATGGCGGTGTAGATATTTCCATGTTCATACAGATGGCGGTGTAGATATTTCCATGTTCATAGAGATGGCGGTGTAGATATTTCCATGTTTATGCAGATAGCGGTATAGATATTTCCATGTTTATACAGATGGTGGTGTAGGTATTTCCATGTTTATACAGATGGCGGTCTAGATGTTTCCATGTTTATAGAGATAGTGGTGTAGTTATTTCCAAGTTTATAGAGACAGCGTTATAGTTATTTCCATGTTCATACATGTAGCGGTGAAGATATTTCCATGTTTATACAGATAGCGGTGTAGATATTTCCATGTTTATACATATAAGAGTGTAGATATTTCCATGTTTATAGAGATAGGGGTGTAGATAATTTCAATTTTATACAGATAGCAGTGTAGATATTTCCAAGTTCATACAGATAGCGGTGTAGATATTTCCACGTGTATAGAGATGGCGGTATAGATATTTCCATGTTCATACAGATGGCGGTGTAGATATTTCCATGTTTATAGAGATGGCGGTGTAGATATTATGATGTTTAAACAGATTGGGGTGTAGATATTTCCATGTTTACAGAGATAGCGGTGTAGACATTTCCATGTTTACACAGATAGCGGTGTGGATATTTCCAAATTTATGCAGATAGCGGTGTAGATATTTCCATGTTTATACAGATAGCGGTGCGGATATTTCCATGTTTATACAGGTAGCGGTGTAGATATTTCCATCTTAATACAGATGGCGGTGTAGATATGTCCTTGTTCTTACAGATGGCGGTGTAGATATTTCCATGTTCATACAGATGGCGGTGTAGATATTTCGAAGTTTATTGAGATAGCGCTGTAGTTATTACCATATTTATAGAGAAATCTGTGTAGATATTTCCGTGTATATGCAGATAGCTGTGTAGATATTTCCATGTTCATTCAGATAGCGGTGTAGATATTTCCATGTTCATACAGTTAGAGGTGCAGATATTTCCATGTTCATACAGATGGCGGTGAAGGTATTTACATGTTCATACAGATGGCGGTGTAGATATTTCCATGTTCGTACGGATGGCAGTGTAGATATTTCCATGTTCATACAAGTGGCGGTATAGATATTTCCATGTTTATACAGATAGCAGTGTAGTTATTTCCATGTTTATAGAGATAGCAGTGTAGATATTTCCATTGACATACAGATAGCTCTGTAGATATTTCCATGTTCATACAGATAGCGGTGTAGATATTTCCATGTTCGTACAAATAGCGGGGAGATATTTCCTTGTTCATACAGATAGCAGTGTAGTTATTTCCATGTTCATACAGATAACGGTGTAGATATTTTCATGTTCATACAGATAGCGGTGTAGATATTTCCATGATCATACAGTTAGCGGTGTAGATATTTCCATGTTCATACAGATGGCGGTGTAGATATTTACATGTTCATACAGATGGCGGTGTAGATATTTCCTTGTTCGTACAGATGGCGGTGTAGTTATTTCCATGTTCATAGAGATGGCGTTGTAGATATTTCCATGTTTATGCAGATAGCGGTATAGATATTCCCATGTTTATACAGATGGTGGTGTAGATATTTCAATGTTTATAGAGATGGCGGTGTAGATATTTCCATGTTTATAGAGATAGCGGTGTAGATATTTCCATGTTTATACAGATAGCGGTGCAGATATTTCCATGTTTATACAGATAACAGTGTAGATATTTCCATGTTTATAGAGATAGTGGTGTAGATAATTTCAATTTTATACAGATAGCAGTGTAGATATTTCCAAGTTCATACAGATAGCGGTGTAGATATTTCCACGTTTATAGAGAAGGCGATGTAGATATTTCCATGTTCATACAGATGGCGGTGTAGATATTTCCATGTTTATAGAGATGGCAATGTAGATATTTTCATGTTTACACAGATGGCGGTGTAGATATTTCCATGTTTACACAGATAGCGGTGTAGACATTTCCATGTTTACACAGATAGCGGTGTGGATATTTCCATGTTTATGCAGATAGCGGTGTAGATATTTCCATGTTTATACAGATAGCGGTGCGGATATTTCCATGTTTATTCAGATAGTGGTGTAGTTATTTCCATCTTAATACAGATGGCGGTGTAGATATGTCCTTGTTCGTAAAGATGGCGGTGTAGATATTTCCATGTTCATACAGATGGCGGTGTAGATATTTCGAAGTTTATAGAGATAGCGCTGTAGTTATTACCATATTTATAGAGAAATCTGTGTAGATATTTCCATGTATATGCAGATAGCTGTGTAGATATTTCCATGTTCATCCAGATGCCGGTGTAGACATATCCATGTTCATACAGAGGGCGGTGAATATATTTCCATGTTCATACAGATTTCGGTGTAGTTATTTCCATGTTCATACAAATGGCGGTGTTGATATTTCCATGTTCATAGAGATGGCAGTGTAGATATTTCCATGTTCATACAAATGGCGGTGTAGGTATTACCATGTTCATAGAGATGGCGGTGTAGATATTTCCATGTTTATACAGATAGCAGTGCAGTTATTTCCATGTTTATAGAGATAGTGGTGTATATAATTTCAATTTTATGCAGATAGCTGTGTAGATATTTGCATGTTCATACAGATAGCGGTGTAGATATTTCCATGTTCATACAGATAGCGGTGTAGATATTTCCATGTTCATACAGATAGCGCTGTAGATATTTCCATGTTCATGCAGATAGCGGTGTAGATATTTCCATGTTCATACCAAAAGCGGTGTAGATATTTCCATGTCCATACATTTAGCGTTGTAGATATTTCCATGTTCATACAGATGGCGGTGTAGATATTTACATGTTCATACAGATGGCGGTGTAGAGATTTCCATGTTCGTACGGATGGCAGTGTGGATATTTCCATGTTCATACAAGTGGCGGTGTAGATATTTCCATGTTTATACAGATAGCAGTGTAGTTATTTCCATGTTTATAGAGATAGCAGTGTAGATATTTCCATTGACATACAGATAGCTCTGTAGATATTTGCATGTTCATACAGATAGCGGTGTAGATATTTCCAAGTTCATACAGATAGCGGTGTAGATATTTCCATGTTCATACAGATAGCGGTGTAGATATTTCCATGTTTATACAGATAGCAGTGTAGATATTTCCAAGTTCATACAGATAGCGATGTAGATATTTCCACGTTTATAGAGATGGCGGTGTAGTTATTTCCATGTTCATGCAGATGGCGGTGTAGTTATTTCCGTGTTCATACAAATGGCCGTGTAGATATTTCCATGTTCATAGAGATGGCGGTTGAGACATTTCCATGGTTATACAGATAGCAGTGTAGTAATTTCCATGTTTATAGAGATAGCAGTGTAGATATTTCCATTGATATACAGATAGCTGTGTAGATATTTGCATGTTCATACAGATAGCGGTGTAGATATTTCCATGTTCATACAGATAGCGGTGTAGATATTTCCATGTTCATACAGATAGCGTTGTAGATATTTCCATGTTCATACAGATAGCGGTGTAGATATTTCCATGTTCATACAGATAGCGTTTCAGATATTTCCATGTTCATACAGTTAGCGGTGAAGATATTTCCATGTTCATACAGATGGCGGTGTAGATATTTACATGTTCATAGTGATGGCGGTGTAGATATTTCCATGTGCGTACGGATGGCAGTATAGATAATTCCATGTTCATACAGGTGGCGGTGTAGGCATTTCCATGTTTATACAGATAGCAGTGTAGTTATTTCCATGTTTATAGAGACAGCAGTGTAGATATTTCCATTGATATACAGATAGCTGTGTAGATATGTGCATGTTCATAGAGATAGCGGTGTAGCTATTTCCATCTTCGTACAGATAGTGGTGTAGGTATTTCCATGTTCATACAGATAGCGGTGTAGATATTTCCATGTTCATACAGATAACGGTGTAGATATTTCCATGTTCATACAGATAGCTGTGTAGATATTTCCATGTTCATACAGTTAGCGGTATAGGTATTTCCATGTTTATACAGATGGTGGTGTAGATATTTCCATGTTTATAGAGATGGCGGTCCAGTTATTTCCATGTTTATAGAGATAGTGGTGTAGTTATTTCCAAGTTTATAGAGACAGCGTTGTAGATATTTCCATGTTTATACAGATAGCGGTGAAGATATTTCCATGTTTATACAGATAGCGGTGTAGATATTTTCATATTTACCGATAACAATGTAGATATGTCCATGTTTATAGAGATAGTGGTGTAGATTATTTCAATTTTATACAGATAGCAGTGTAGATATTTCCAAGTTCATACAGATAGCGGTGTAGATATTTCCAAGTTTATAGAGATGGTGGTGTAGATATTTCCAAGTTCATACAGACGGCGGTGTAGATATTTCCATGTCCAAACAGTTAGCGGTATAGATATTTCCATGTTCATACAGATGGCGGTGTAGATATTTACATGTTCATACAAATGGCGGTGTAGATATTTCCATGTTCGTACGGATGGCATTGTAGATATTTCCATGTTCATTCAGGTGGCAGTGTAGATATTTCCATGTTTATGCAGATAGCAGTGTAGTTATTTCCATGTTTATAGAGATAGCAGTGTAGATATTTCCATTGATATACAGATAGCTGTGTGGATATTTGCATGTTCATACAGATAGCGGTGTAGATATTTCCATGTTCATACAGATAGCAGTGTAGATATTTCCATGTTCATACAGATAGCGGTGTAGATATTTCGATGTTCATACAGATAACGGTGTAGATATTTCCATGTTCATACAGATAGCGGTGTAGATATTTCCATGTTCATACAGTTGGCGGTGTAGATATTCCCGTGTTCATACAGATGGCGATGTAGATATTTACATGTTCGTACAGATGGCGGTGTAGATATTTCCATGTTTATACAGATGGTGGTGTAGATATTTCCATGTTTATAGAGATGGCGGTCTAGATATTTCCATGTTTACAGAGATAGTGGTGTAGTTATTTCCAGGTTTATAGAGACAGCGCTGTAGATATTTCCATGTTTATACAGATAGCGGTGAAGATATTTCCATGTTTATACAGATAGCGGTGTAGATATTTCCATGTTTATACAGATAGCAGAGTAGATATTTCCATGTTTATAGAGATAGTGGTGTAGATAATTTCAATTTTATACCGAGAGCACTGTAGTTATTTCCAAGTTCATACAGATAGCGGTGTGGATATTTCCACGTTTATAGAGATGGCGGTGTAGATATCTCCATGTTCATACAGATGGCGGTGTAGATATTTCCATGTTTATAGAGATGGCGGTGTAGATATTTTCATATTTACACAGATGGCGGTGTAGATATTTACATGTTTACACAGATAGCGGTGTAGACATTTCCATGTTTGCACAGAGAGCGGTGTGGATATTTCCATGTTTATGCAGATAGCGGTGTAGAAATTTCCATGTTTATACAGATAGAGGTGCGGATATTTCCATGTTTATACAGATAGTTGGGCATATATTTCCATGTTTATACAGATAGCGGTGTAGATATTTCCATCTAAATATAGATGGCTTTGTAGATATGTCCATGTTTGTACAGATGGCGGTGTAGATATTACCTTGTTCATAGAGATGGCGGTGTAGATATTTCCATGTTTATGCAGATAGCGGTATAGATATTTCCATGTTTATACAGATGGTGGTGTAGATATTTCCATGTTTATAGAGATGGCGGTCTAGATATTTCCATGTTTATAGAGATAGTGGTGTAGTTATTTCCAAGTTTATAGAGACAGCGTTGTAGATATTTCCATGTTTATACAGATAGCGGTGAAGATATTTCCAAGTTTATACAGATAGCGGTGCAGATATTTCCATGTTTATACATATAACAGTGTAGATATTTCCATGTTTATAGAGATAGTGGTGTAGATAATTTCAATTTTATACAGATAGCAGTGTAGATATTTCCAAGTTCATACAGATAGCGGTGTAGATATTTCCACGTTTATAGAGATGGCGGTGTAGATATTTCCATGTTCATACAGATGGCGGTGTAGATATTTCCATGTTTATAGAGATGGCGGTGTAGATATTTTCATGTTTACACAGATGGCGGTGTAGATATTTCCATGTTTACACAGATAGCGGTGTAGACATTTCCATGTTTACACAGATAGCGGTGTGGATATTTCCATGTTTATGCAGATAGCGGTGTAGATATTTCCATGTTTATACAGATAGCGGTGCGGATATTTCCATGTTTATACAGATAGTTGGGCAGATATTTTCATGTTTATACAGATAGCGGTGTAGATATTTCCATCTTAATACAGATGGCTTTGTAGATATGTCCATGTTTGTACAGATGGTGGTGAAGATATTTCCATGTTCATACAGATGGCGGTGTAGATATTTACATGTTCATGCAGATGGCGGTGTAGATATTTCCATGTTCGTACAGATGGCGGTGTAGATATTTCCATTTTCATAGAGATGGCGGTGTAGTTATTTCCTTGTTTATGCAGATAGCGGTATAGATATTTCCATGTTTATACAGATGGTGGTGTAGATATTTCCATGTTTATAGAGATGGCGGTCTAGATATTTCCATGTTTACAGAGATAGTGGTGTAGTTATTTCCAAGTTTATAGAGACAGCGCTGTGGATATTTCCATGTTTATACAGATAGCGGAGAAGATATTTCCATGTTTATACAGATAGCGGTGTAGATATTTCCATCTTAATATAGATGGCTTTGTAGATATGTCCATGTTTGTACAGATGGCGGTGTAGATATTTCCATGTTCAAAGAGATGGCGGTGTAGATATTTCCATGTTTACAGAGATGGCGGTGTAGATATTCCCATGTTTACACAGATGGCGGTGTAGATATTTTCATGTTTAAACAGATTGGGGTGTAGATATTTCCATGTTTACAGAGATAGCGGTGTAGACATTTCCATGTTTACACAGATAGCGGTGTGGATATTTCCAAATTTATGCAGATAGCGGTGTAGATATTTCCATGTTTATACAGATAGCGGTGCGGATATTTCCATGTTTATACAGGTAGCGGTGTAGATATTTCCATCTTAATACAGATGGCGGTGTAGATATGTCCTTGTTCGTACAGATGGCGGTGTAGATATTTCCATGTTCATACAGATGGCGGTGTAGATATTTCGAAGTTTATTGAGATAGCGCTGTAGTTATTACCATATTTATAGAGAAATCTGTGTAGATATTTCCATGTATATGCAGATAGCTGTGTAGATATTTCCATGTTCATCCAGATGCCGGTGTAGATATATCCATGTTCATACAGAGGGCGGTGAAGATATTTCCATCTTCATACAGATGGCGGTGTAGTTATTTCCATGGTCATACAAATGGCGGTGTAGATATTTCCATGTTCATAGAGATGGCAGTGTAGATATTTCCATGTTCATACAAATGGCGGTGTAGATATTACCATGTTCATAGAGATGGCGGTGTAGATATTTCCATGTTTATACAGATAGCAGTGTAGTTATTTCCATGTTTATAGAGATAGTGGTGTAGATAATTTCAATTATATACAGATAGCTGTGTAGATATTTCCATGTTCATACAGATAGCGGTGTAGATATTTCCATGTTCATGCAGATAGTGGTGTAGATATTTCCATGTTCATACCAATAGCGGTGTAGATATTTCCATGTCCATACAGTTAGCGTTGTAGATATTTCCATGTTCATACCGATGGCGGTGTAGATATTTACATGTTCATACAGATGGCGGTGTAGATATTTCCATGTTCGTACAGATGGCGGTGTAGGTATTTCCATGTTCATAGAGATGGCGGTGTAGATATTTCCATGTTTATGCAGATAGCGGTACAGATATTTCCATGTTTACACAGATGGTGGTGTAGATATTTCAATGTTTATAGAGATGGCGGTCTAGATATTTCCATGTTTATACAGATAGCGGTGAAGATATTTCCATGTTTATACAGATAGCGGTGTAGATATTTCCATGTTTATACAGATAGCAGTGTAGATATTTCCATGTTTATGGTGATAGTGGTGTAGATAATTTCAATTTTATACCGAGATCAGTGTAGATATTTCCAAGTTCATACAGATAGCGGTGTAGATATTTCCACGTTTATAGAGATGGCGGTGTAGATATTTCCATGTTCATACAGATGGCGGTGTAGTTATTTCCATGTTCATACAAATGGCGGTGTAGATATTTCCATGTTCATAGAGATGGCGGTGGAGACATTTCCATGTTTATACAGATAGCAGTGTAGTAATTTCCATGTTTATAGAGATAGCAGCGTAGATATTTCCATTGATATACAGATAGCTGTGTAGATATTTGCATGTTCATACAGATAGCGGTGTAGATATTTCCATGTTCATACAGATAGCGGTGTAGATATTTCCATGTTCATACAGATAGCGGTGTAGATATTTCCATGTTCATACAGATAGCGGTGTAGATATTTCCATGTTCATACAGATGGCGGTGCAGATATTTCCATGTTCATACAGTTAGCGGTGTAGATATTTCCATGTTCATACAGATGGCGGTGTAGATATTTACATGTTCATAGTGATGGCGGTGTAGATATTTCCATGTTCGTACGGATGGCAGTGTAGATAATTCCATGTTCATACCAATAGGAGTATAGATATATCCATGTCCATACAGTTAGCGTTGTAGATATTTCCATGTTCATACAGATGGCGGTGTAGATATTTCCATGTTCGTACGGATGTCGGTGTAGATATTTCCATGTTCATAGAGATGGCGGTGTAGATATTTCCATGTTTATGCAGATAGCGGTATAGATATTTCCATGTTTATACAGATGGTGGTGTAGAGAATTCAATGTTCATAGAGATGGCGGTCTAGATATTTCCATGTTTATACAGATAGCGGTGAAGATATTTCCATGTTTATACAGATAGCAGTGTAGATATTTCCATGTTTATACAGATAGCAGTGTAGATATTTCCATGTTTATAGAGATAGTGGTGTAGATAATTTCAATTTTATACCGAGAGCAGTGTAGATATTTCCAAGTTCATACAGATAGCGATGTAGATATTTCCACGTTTATAGAGATGGCAGTGTAGATATTTCCATGTTCATACTGATGGCGGTGTAGATATTTCCATGTTCATACAAATGGCGGTGTAGATATTTCCATGTTCATAGAGATGGCGGTGTAGATATTTCCATGTTCGTACGGATGGCAGTGTAGACATTTCCATGTTCATACAGGTGGCGGTGTAGATATTTCCATGTTTATACAGATAGCAGTGTAGTTATTTCTATCTTTATAGAGATAGCAGTGTAGATATTTCCATTGATATACAGATAGCTGTGTAGATATTTGCATGTTCATATCGATAGCGGTGTAGATATTTCCATGTTCGTACAGAGAGTGGTGTAGATATTTCCATGTTCATACAGATAGCGGTGTAGATATTTCCATGTTCATACAGATAACGGTGTAGATATTTCCATGTTCATACAGATAGCGGTGTAGATATTTCCATGTTCATACAGTTGGAGGTGTAGATATTTCCATGTTCATACAGATGGCGGTGTAGGTATTTACATGTTCATACAGCTGGCGGTGTAGATATTTCCATGTTCGTACAGATGGCGGTGTAGATATTTCCATGTTCATAGAGATGGCGGTGTAGATATTTCCATGTTTATGCAGATAGCGGTATAGATATTTCCATGTTTATACAGATGGTGGTGTAGGTATTTCCATGTTTATACAGATGGCGGTCTAGATGTTTCCATGTTTATAGACATAGTGGTGTAGTTATTTCCAAGTTTATAGAGACAGCGTTATAGATATTTCCATGTTTATACATGTAGCGGTGAAGATATTTCCATGTTTATACAGATAGCGGTGTAGATATTTCCATGTTTATACATATAAGAGTGTAGATATTTCCATGTTTATAGAGATAGGGGTGTAGATAATTTCAATTTTATACAGATAGCAGTGTAGATATTTCCAAGTTCATACAGATAGCGGTGTAGATATTTCCACGTGTATAGAGATTGCGGTATAGATATTTCCATGTTCATACAGATGGCGGTGTAGATATTTCCATGTTTATAGAGATGGCGGTGTAGATATTTTCATGTTTAAACAGATTGGGGTGTAGATATTTCCATGTTTACAGAGATAGCGGTGTAGACATTTCCATGTTTACACAGATAGCGGTGTGGATATTTCCAGGTTTATGCAGAGAGCGGTGTAGATATTTCCATGTTTATACAGATAGCGGTGCGGATATTTCCATGTTTATACTGATAGCGGTGTAGATATTTCCATCTAAATACAGATGGCGGTGTAGATATGTCCTTGTTCGTACAGATGGCGGTGTAGATATTTCCATGTTCATACAGATGGCGGTGTAGATATTTCGAAGTTTATAGAGATAGCGCTGTAGTTATTACCATATTTATAGAGAAATCTGTGTAGATATTTCCGTGTATATGCAGATAGCTGTGTAGATATTTCCATGTTCATCCAGATGCCAGTGTAGATATATCCATGTTCATACAGAGGGCGCTGAAGATATTTCCATGTTCATACAGATGGCGGTGTAGTTATTTCCATGGTCATACAAATGGCGGTGTAGATATTTCCAAGTTCAAAGAGATGGAAGTGTAGATATTTCCATGTTCATACAAATGGCGGTGTAGATATTACCATGTTCATAGAGATGGCGGTGTAGATATTTCCATGTTTATACAGATAGCAGTGTAGTTATTTCCATGTTTATAGAGATAGTGGTGTAGATAATTTCAATTATATACAGATAGCTGTGTAGATATTTCCATGTTCATACAGATAGCGGTGTAGATATTTCCATGTTCATGCAGATAGTGGTGTAGATATTTCCATGTTCATACCAATAGCGGTGTAGATATTTCCATGTCCATACAGTTAGCGTTGTAGATATTTCCGTGTTCATACAGATGGCGGTGTAGATATTTCCATGTTCGTTCGGATGTCGGTGTAGATATTTCCATGTTCATAGAGATGGCGGTGTAGGTATTTCCATGTTTATGCAGATAGCGGTGAAGATATTTCCATGTTTATGCAGATAGCGGTATAGATATTTCCATGTTTATACAGATGGCGGTGAAGATATTTCAATGTTTATAGAGATGGCGGTCTAGATATTTCCATGTTTATACAGATAGCGGTGAAGATATTTCCATGTTTATACAGATAGCGGAGTAGATATTTCCACGTTTATACAGATAGCAGTGTAGATATTTCCATGTTTATAGAGATAGTGGTGTAGATAATTTCAATTTTATACCGAGATCAGTGTAGATATTTCCAAGTTCATACAGATAGCGATGTAGATATTTCCACGTTTATAGAGATGGCTGTTTAGATATTTCCATGTTCATACAGATGGCGGTGTAGTTATTTCCATGTTCATACAAATGGCGGTGTAGATATTTCCATGTTCATAGAGATGGCGGTGGAGACATTTCCACGTTTATACAGATAGCAGTGTAGTAATTTCCATGTTTATAGAGATAGCAGTGTAGATATTTCCACTGATATACAGATAGCTGTGTAGATATTTGCATGTTCATACAGATAGCGGTGTAGATATTTCCATGTTCATACAGATAGCGGTGTAGATATTTCCATGTTCATACAGATAGCGGTGTAGATATTTCCATGTTCATACAGATAGTGGTGTAGATATTTCCATGTTCATACAGGTAGCGGTGCAGATATTTCCATGTTCATACAGTTAGCGGTGTACATATTTCCTTGTTCATACAGATGGCGGTGTAGATATTTACATGTTCATAGTGATGGCTGTGTAGATATTTCCATGTTCGTACGGATGACAGTGTTGATAATTCCATGTTCATACAGGTGGCGGTGTTGCCATTTCCATGTTTATACAGATAGCGGTGTAGTTATTTCCATGTTTATAGAGATAGCAGTGTAGATATTTCCATTGATATACAGATAGCTGTGTAGATATGTGCATGTTCATACAGATAGCCGTGTAGCTATTTCCATCTTCGTACAGATAGCGGTGTAGGTATTTCCATGTTCATACAGATAGCGGTGTAGATATTTCCATGTTCATACAGATAGCGGTGTAGATATTTCCATGTTCATACAGATAGCGGTGTAGATATTTCCATGTTCATACAGTTAGCGGTATAGATATTTCCATGTTTATACAGATGGTGGTGTATATATTTCCATGTTTATGGAGATGGCGGTCCAGTTATTTCCATGTTTATAGAGATAGTGGTGTAGTTATTTCCAAGTTTATAGAGACAGCGTTGTAGATATTTCCATGTTTATACAGATAGCGGTGAAGATATTTCCATGTTTATACAGATAGCGGTGTAGATATTTTCATGTTTATACAGATAACAGTGTAGATATTTCCAAGTTTGTAGAGATAGTGGTGTAGATTATCTCAATTTTATACAGATAGCAGTGTAGATATTTCCAAGTTCATACAGATAGCGGTGTAGATATTTCCAAGTTTATAGAGATGGCGGTGTAAATATTTCCATGTTCAAACAGTTAGCGGTGTAGATATTTCCATGTTCATACAGATGGCGGTGTAGATATTTAGATGTTCATACAGATGGCGGTGTAGATATTTCCATGTTCATACAGATAGCGGTGTAGATATTTCCATGTTCATACAGATAGCGGTGTAGATATTTCCATGTTCATACAGATAGCGGTGTAGACATTTCCATGTTCATACAGATAGCGGTGTAGATATTTCCATGTTCATACAGATAGCGGTGTAGATATTTCCATGTTTATACAGATAGCGGTGTAGATATTTCCATCTTCATAGAGATAGCGGTGTAGATATTTCCATGTTCATACAGATAACGGTGTAGATATTTCCATGTTTATACAGATAGCGGTGTAGATATTTCCATGTTTATACATATAGCGGTGTAGATATTTCCAAGTTTATACAGATAGCGGTGTAGATATCTCCATCTTAATATAGATGGGAGTGTAGATATTTATATCTTCATACAGATGGCGGTGCAGATATTTCCAAGTTCATACAGATGGCAGTGTAGATATTTGCATGTTTATAGAGATAGCGCTGTAGTTATTTCCATGTGTAAAGAGATAGCTTTGTAGATATTTCCATGTATATGCAGATCGCTGTGTAGATATTTCCATTTTCATGCAGATAGCGGTGTAGATATTTCCATGTTCATACAGATAGCAGTGTAGTTATTTCCATGTATAAAGAGATAGCGGTGTAGATATTTCCATGTATATGCAGATAGCTGTGTAGATATTTCCACTTTCATGCAGATAGCGGTTTAGATATTTCCATGTTCAAACAGATAGCGGTGTAGATATTTCCATGTTCATAGAGATACCGGTGTAGATATTTCCATGTTCATACAGATAGAGGGGTTATTTCCATGTTCTTACAGATAGCGGTGCTGATATTTCCATGTTTATACAGGTAGCGGTGTAGATATTTCCATGTTTATACAGATAGCAGTGTAGATATTTCCATGTTTATACAGATAGCGGTGTAGATATTTCCATGTTTTTACAGATAGCAGTGTAGATATCTCCATCTTAATACAGATGGCGGAGTAGATATTTCCATGTTCATACAGATAGCAGTGTAGTTATTTCCATGTGTAAAGAGATTGCTGTGTAGATATTTCCATTTTCATGCTGATAGCGGTTTAGATATTTCCATGTTCAAACAGATAGCGGTGTAGATATTTCCATGTTCATAAAGATAGCGGTGTAGATATTTCCATGCTTATACAGATTGCAGTGAAGATGTATGCATGTTTACACAGATAGCGGAGTTGATATTTCCATGTTCATGTAGATAGCGGTGTAGATATATCCATGTTCATACAGATGGCGGTGTAGATATTTCCATCTTCAAACAGATAGCGGTGTAGATATTTCCATGTTCAGATAGCGGTGTAGATATTTCCATGTTGATACAGACTGCGGTGAAGATGTATGCATGTTTACACAGATAGCGGTGTAGATATTTCCATGTTCATCCAGATGGCTGTGTAGATATTTCCATGTTTATACAGATAGCGGTATAGATATTTCCATGTTCATACAGATAGCGGTGTAGATATTTCCAAGTTCATCCAGATGGCTGTGTAGATATATCCATGTTCATACAGATAGCGGTGTAGATATTTCCATGTTCATACAGATAGCGGTGCAGATATTTCCATGTTCATACAGATAGCAGTGTAGATATTTCCATGTTCAAACAGATAGCGGTGTAGATATCTCCATCTTAATACAGATGGCTGTGTAGATATTTATATGTTCATACAGATGGCGGTGTAGACATTTCCATGTTTATAGAGATAGCGGTGTAGTTATTTCCATGTGTAAAGAGATAGGTTTGTAGTTATTTCCACGTATATGCAGATAGCTGTTTAGATATTTCTCTTTTCATGCAGAAAGCGGTTTAGATATTTCCATGTTCAAACAGATAGCGGTGTAGATATTTCCATGTTCATCCAGATGGCTGTGTAGATATATCCATGTTCATACAGATAGCGGTGTAGATATTTCCATGTTCATACAGATAGCGGTGTAGATATTTCCATGTTTATACAGATAGCGGTGAAATGTATGCATGTTTACTCAGATAGCGGTGTAGATATTTCCATGTTCATACAGATCGCGGTGTAGATATTTCCATGTTCATCCAGATCGCTGTGTAGACATATCCATATTCATACAGATGGCGGTGAAGATATTTCCATGTTCATACAGATAGCGTTGTAGATATTTCCATGTTCATACAGATAGAGGGGCTGATATTTCCATGTTCATACAGATAGCGGTGCTGATATTTCCATGTGTATACAGGTAGCGGTGTAGATATTATCATGTTCATACAGATAGCGGTGCAGATATTTCCATGTTCATACAGATAGCAGTGTAGATATTTCCATCTTCAAACAGATAGCGGTGTAGATATCTGCATCTTAATACAGATGGCGGTGTAGATATTTATATGTTCATACAGATGGCAGTGAAGATATTTCCATGTTCATACAGATGGCGGTGTAGAAATTTCCATGTTTATAGAGATAGCGGTGCAGTCATTTCCCCGTGTAAAGAGATAGCTGTATAGATATTTCCATGTATATGCAGACATCTGTGTAGATATTTCCATTTTCATGCAGACAGCGGTTTTGATATTTCCATGTTCAAACAGATAGCGGTGTAGATATTTCCATGTTCATACAGATAGCGGTGTATATATTTCCATGTTCATACAGATAGCGGTGTAGATATTTCCATGTTCATACAGATAGCGGTGTAGGTATTTCCATGTTTATACAGATAGCGGTGTAGATATCTCCATCTTAATACAGATGGCGGAGTAGATATTTATATGTACATACAGAGGGCGGTGCAGATATTTCCATGTTCATACAGATAGCGGTGTAGCTATTTCCATGTTCATACAGATAGCGGTGTAGATATTTCCATGTTCATCCAGATGGCTGTGTAGACATATCCATGTTCATACAGATGGCGGTGAAGATAATTCCATGTCCATACAGATAGCGGTGTAGATATTTCCATGTTCATACAGATAGTGGTGCAGATATTTCCATGTTCACACAGATAGAGGGGCTGATATTTCCATGTTCATACAGATAGCGGTGCTGATATTTCCATGTTTTTACAGGTAGCGGTGTAGATATTTCCATGTTTTTACAGATAACTGTGTAGATATTTCCATGTTTATACAGATAGCGGTGTAGATATTTCCATGTTTATACAGATAGCGGTGTAGATATCTCCATCTTAATACAGATGGCGGTGTAGATATTTATATGCTCATACAGATGGCTGTGCAGATATTTCCATGTTCATACAGATAGCGGTGTAGTTATTTCCATGCGTAAAGAGATAGCTGTGTAGATATTTCCACGTATATGCAGATAGTTCTGTAGATATTTCCATTTTCATGCAGATAGCGGTTTAGATATTTCCAAGTTCAAACAGCGGTGTAGATATTTCCATGTTCATACAGATAGCGGTGTAGATACTTCCATGTTCATACAGATAGCGGTGTAGATATTTCCATGTTCATACAGATAGCGGTGTAGATATTTCCATGTCCATCCAGATGGCTGTGTAGATATGTCCATGTTCATACAGATAGCAGTGTAGTTATTTCCATGTTCATACAGATAGTGGTGTAGATATTTCCATGTTCATACAGATAGCGGTGTAGCTATTTTCATGTTTATACAGGTAGCGGTGTAGATATTTCCAGGTTTATACAGATAGCGGGGTAGATATTTCCATGTTTATACAGATAGCGGTGTAGATATTTCCAGGTTTATACAGATAGCGGTGCAGATATCTCCTTCTTAATACAGATGGCGGTGTAGATATTTATATGTTCATACAGATGGCGGTGCAGATATTTCCATGTTCAAACAGATGGCGGTGTAGATATTTCCATGTTTTTAGAGATAGCGGTGTAGTTATTTCCATGTGTATAGAGATAGCTGTGTAGATATTTCCATGTATATGCAGATATCTCTGTAGATATTTACATTTTCATGCAGACAGCGGTGTAGATATTTCCATGTTCAAACAGATAGCGGTGTAGATATTTCCATGATCATACATATAGCGGTGCAGATATTTCCAAGTTCATCCAGATGGCTGTGTAGATATATCCATGTTCATACAGATAGCGGTGTAGATATTTCCATGTTCATACAGATAGCGGTGCAGATATTTCCATGTTCATACAGATAGCAGTGTAGATATTTCCATGTTCATAAAGATAGCGGTGTAGATATTTCCATGCTTATACAGATTGCAGTGAAGATGTATGCATGTTTACACAGATAGCGGAGTTGATATTTCCATGTTCATGTAGATAGCGGTGTAGATATATCCATGTTCATACAGATAGCGGTGTAGATATTTCCATCTTCAAACAGATAGCGGTGTAGATATTTCCATGTTCATACAGATAGCGGTGTAGATATTTCCATGTTGATACAGACTGCGGTGAAGATGTATGCATGTTTACACAGATAGCGGTGTAGATATTTCCATGTTCATCCAGATGGCTGTGTAGATATTTCCATGTTTATACAGATAGCGGTATAGATATTTCCATGTTCATACAGATAGCGGTGTAGATATTTCCAAGTTCATCCAGATGGCTGTGTAGATATATCCATGTTCATACAGATAGCGGTGTAGATTTTTCCATGTTCATACAGATAGCGGTGCAGATATTTCCATGTTCATACAGATAGCAGTGTAGATATTTCCATGTTCAAACAGATAGCGGTGTAGATATCTCCATCTTAATACAGATGGCTGTGTAGATATTTATATGTTCATACAGATGGCAGTGCAGATATTTCCATGTTCATACAGATGGCGGTGTAGATATTTCCATGTTTATAGAGATAGCGGTGTAGTTATTTCCATGTGTAAAGAGATAGGTTTGTAGTTATTTCCACGTATATGCAGATAGCTGTTTAGATATTTCTCTTTTCATGCAGAAAGTGGTTTAGATATTTCCATGTTCAAACAGATAGCGGTGTAGATATTTCCATGTTCATCCAGATGGCTGTGTAGATATATCCATGTTCATACAGATAGCGGTGTAGATATTTCCATGTTCATACAGATAGCGGTGTAGATATTTCCATGTTTATACAGATAGCGGTGAAATGTATGCATGTTTACTCAGATAGCGGTGTAGATATTTCCATGTTCATACAGATCGCGGTGTAGATATTTCCATGTTCATCCAGATCGCTGTGTAGACATATCCATATTCATACAGATGGCGGTGAAGATATTTCCATGTTCATACAGATTGCGGTGTAGATATTTCCATGTTCATACAGATAGCGTTGTAGATATTTCCATGTTCATACAGATAGAGGGGCTGATATTTCCATGTTCATACAGATAGCGGTGCTGATATTTCCATGTGTATACAGTTAGCGGTGTAGATATTATCATGTTCATACAGATAGCGGTGCAGATATTTCCATGTTCATACAGATAGCAGTGTAGATATTTCCATGTTCAAACAGATAGCGGTGTAGATATCTCCATCTTATTACAGATGGCGGTGTAGATAGTTATATGTCCATACAGATGGCAGTGAAGATATTTCCATGTTCATACAGATGGCGGTGTAGAAATTTCCATGTTTATAGAGATAGCGGTGCAGTTATTTCCCCGTGTAAAGAGATAGCTGTATAGATATTTCCATGTATATGCAGACAACTGTGTAGATATTTCCATTTTCATGCAGACAGCGGTTTAGATATTTCCATGTTCAAACAGATAGCGGTCTAGATATTTCCATGTTCATACAGATAGCGGTGTAGATATTTCCATGTTCATACAGATAGCGGTGTAGGTATTTCCATGTTTATACAGATAGCGGTGTAGATATCTCCATCTTAATACAGATGTCGGAGTAGATATTTATATGTACATACAGATGGCGGTGCAGATATTTCCATGTTCATACAGATAGCGGTGTAGCTATTTCCATGTTCATACAGATAGCGGTGTAGATATTTCCATGTTCATCCAGATGGCTGTGTAGACATATCCATGTTCATACAGATGGCGGTGAAGATAATTCCATGTCCATACAGATAGCAGTGTAGATATTTCCATGTTCATAAAGATAGCGGTGTAGATATTTCCATGCTTATACAGATTGCAGTGAAGATGTATGCATGTTTACACAGATAGCGGAGTCGATATTTCCATGTTCATGTAGATAGCGGTGTAGATATATCCATGTTCATACAGATAGCGGTGTAGATATTTCCATCTTCAAACAGATAGCGGTGTAGATATTTCCATGTTCATACAGATAGCGGTGTAGATATTTCCATGTTGATACAGACTGCGGTGAAGATGTATGCATGTTTACACAGATAGCGGTGTAGATATTTCCATGTTCATCCAGATGGCTGTGTAGATATTTCCATGTTTATACAGATAGCGGTATAGATATTTCCATGTTCATACAGATAGCGGTGTAGATATTTCCAAGTTCATCCAGATGGCTGTGTAGATATATCCATGTTCATACAGATAGCGGTGTAGATTTTTCCATGTTCATACAGATAGCGGTGCAGATATTTCCATGTTCATACAGATAGCAGTGTAGATATTTCCATGTTCAAACAGATAGCGGTGTAGATATTTCCATCTTAATACAGATGGCTGTGTAGATATTTATATGTTCATACAGATGGCAGTGCAGATATTTCCATGTTAATACAGATGGCGGTGTAGATATTTCCATGTTTATAGAGATAGCGGTGTAGTTATTTCCATGTGTAAAGAGATAGGTTTGTAGTTATTTCCACGTATATGCAGATAGCTGTTTAGATATTTCTCTTTTCATGCATAAAGCGGTTTAGATATTTCCATGTTCAAACAGATAGCGGTGTAGATATTTCCATGTTCATCCAGATGGCTGTGTAGATATATCCATGTGCATACAGATAGCGGTGTAGATATTTCCATGTTCATACAGATCGCGGTGTAGATATTTCCATGTTCATCCAGATCGCTGTGTAGACATATCCATATTCATACAGATGGCGGTGAATATATTTCCATGTTCATACAGATTGCGGTGTAGATATTTCCATGTTCATACAGATAGCGTTGTAGATATTTCCATGTTCATACAGATAGAGGGGCTGATATTTCCATGTTCATACAGATAGCGGTGCTGATATTTCCATGTGTATACAGGTAGCGGTGTAGATATTATCATGTTCATACAGATAGCGGTGCAGATATTTCCATGTTCATACAGATAGCAGTGTAGATATGTCCATGTTCAAACAGATAGCGGTGTAGATATCTCCATCTTAATACAGATGGCGGTGTAGATATTTATATGTTCATACAGATGGCAGTGAAGATATTTCCATGTTCATACAGATGGCGGTGTAGAAATTTCCATGTTTATAGAGATAGCGGTGCAGTTATTTCCCCGTGTAAAGAGATAGCTGTATAGATATTTCCATGTATATGCAGACAGCTGTGTAGATATTTCCATTTTCATGCAGACAGCGGTTTAGATATTTCCATGTTCAAACAGATAGCGGTGTAGATATTTCCATGTTCATACAGATAGCGGTGTATATATTTCCATGTTCATACAGATAGCGGTGTAGATATTTCCATGTTCATACAGATAGCGGTGTAGGTATTTCCATGTTCATACAGATAGCGGTGTAGATATCTCCATCTTAATACAGATGGCGGAGTACATATTTATATGTACATACAGATGGCGGTGTAGATATTTCCATGTTCATACAGATAGCGGTGTAGCTATTTCCATGTTCATACAGATAGCGGTGTAGATATTTCCATGTTCATCCAGATGGCTGTGTAGACATATCCATGTTCATACAGATGGCGGTGAAGATAATTCCATGTCCATACAGATAGCGGTGTAGATATTTCCCTGTTCATACAGATAGTTGTGCAGATATTTCCATGTTAACACAGATAGAGGGGCTGATATTTCCATGTTCATACAGATAGCGGTGCTGATATTTCCATGTTTTTACAGGTAGCGGTGTAGATATTTCCATGTTTTTACAGATAGCGGTGTAGATATTTCCATGTTTATACAGATAGCGGTGTAGATATCTCCATCTTAATACAGATGGCGGTGTAGATATTTATATGTTCATACAGATGGCTGTGCAGATATTTCCATGTTCATACAGATAGCGGTGTAGTTATTTCCATGTGTAAAGAGATAGCTGTGTAGATATTTCCACGTATATGCAGATAGTTCTGTAGATATTTCCATTTTCATGCAGATAGCGGTTTAGATATTTCCAAGTTCAAACAGCGGTTTTGATATTTCCATGTTCATACAGATAGCGGTGTAGATATTTCCATGTTCATACAGATAGCGGTGTAGATATTTCCATGTTCATACAGATAGCGGTGTAGATATTTCCATGTCCATCCAGATGGCTGTGTAGATATATCCATGTTCATACAGATAGCAGTGTAGTTATTTCCATGTTCATACAGATAGTGGTGTAGATATTTCCATGTTCATACAGATAGCGGTGTAGCTATTTCCATGTTTATACAGGTAGCGGTGTAGATATTTCCAGGTTTATACAGATAGCGGGGTAGATATTTCCATGTTTATACAGATAGCGGTGTAGATATTTCCAGGTTTATACAGATAGCGGTGCAGATATCTCCTTCTTAATACAGATGGCGGTGTAGATATTTATATGTTCATAGAGATGGCGGTGCAGATATTTCCATGTTCAAACAGATGGCGGTGTAGATATTTCCATGTTTTTAGAGATAGCGGTGTAGTTATTTCCATGTGTATAGAGATAGCTGTGTAGATATTTCCATGTATATGCAGATATCTGTGTAGATATTTACATTTTCATGCAGACAGCGGTGTAGATATTTCCATGTTCAAACAGATAGCGGTGTAGATATTTCCATGTTCATACATATAGCGGTGCAGATATTTCCAAGTTCATCCAGATGGCTGTGTAGATATATCCATGTTCATACAGATAGCGGTGCAGATATTTCCATGTTCATACAGATAGCAGTGTAGATATTTCCATGTTCAAACAGATAGCGGTGTAGATATCTCCATCTTAATACAGATGGCTGTGTAGATATTTATATGTTCATACAGATGGCAGTGCAGATATTTCCATGTTCATACAGATGGCCGTGTAGATATTTCCATGTTTATAGAGATAGCGGTGTAGTTATTTCCATGTGTAAAGAGATAGGTTTGTAGTTATTTCCATGTATATGCAGATAGCTGTTTAGATATTTCTATTTTCATGCAGAAAGCGGTTTAGATATTTCCATGTTCAAACAGATAGCGGTGTAGATATTTCCATGTTCATCCAGATGGCTGTGTAGATATATCCATGTTCATACAGATAGCGGTGTAGATATTTCCATGTTCATACAGATAGCGGTGTAGATATTTCCATGTTTATACAGATAGCGGTGAAATGTATGCATGTTTACACAGATAGCGGTGTAGATATTTCCATGTTCATACAGATCGCGGTGTAGATATTTCCATGTTCATCCAGATCGCTGTGTAGACATATCCATATTCATACAGATGGCGGTGAAGATATTTCCATGTTCATACAGATTGCGGTGTAGATATTTCCATGTTCATACAGATAGCGTTGTAGATATTTCCATGTTCATACAGATAGAGGGGCTGATATTTCCATGTTCATACAGATAGCGGTGCTGATATTTCCATGTGTATACAGGTAGCGGTGTAGATATTATCATGTTCATACAGATAGCGGTGCAGATATTTCCATGTTCATACAGATAGCAGTGTAGATATTTCCATGTTCAAACAGATAGCGGTGTAGATATCTCCATCTTAATACAGATGGCGGTGTAGATATTTATATGTTCATACAGATGGCAGTGAAGATATTTCCATGTTCATACAGATGGCGGTGTAGAAATTTCCATGATTATAGAGATAGCGTTGCAGTTATTTCCCCGTGTAAAGAGATAGCTGTATAGATATTTCCATGTATATGCAGACAGCTGTGTAGATATTTCCATTTTCATGCAGAAAGCGGTTTAGATATTTCCATGTTCAAACAGATAGCGGTGTAGATATTTCCATGTTCATACAGATAGCGGTGTATATATTTCCATGTTCATACAGATAGCGGTGTAGGTATTTCCATGTTCATACAGATAGCGGTGTAGGTATTTCCATGTTTATACAGATAGCGGTGTAGATATCTCCATCTTAATACAGATGGCGGAGTAGATATTTATATGTACATACAGATGGCGGTGCAGATATTTCCATGTTCATACAGATAGCGGTGTAGCTATTTCCATGTTCATACAGATAGCGGTGTAGATATTTCCATGTTCATCCAGATGGCTGTGTAGACTTATCCATGTTCATACAGATGGCGGTGAAGATAATTCCATGTCCATACAGATAGCGGTGTAGATATTTCCATGTTCATACAGATAGTGGTGCAGATATTTCCATGTTCACACAGATAGAGGGGCTGATATTTCCATGTTCATACAGATAGCGGTGCTGATATTTCCATGTTTTTACAGGTAGCGGTGTAGAAATTTCCATGTTTTTACAGATAACTGTGTAGATATTTCCATGTTTATACAGATAGCGGTGTAGATATTTCCATGTTTATACAGATAGCGGTGTAGATATCTCCATCTTAATACAGATGGCGGTGTAGATATTTATATGTTCATACAGATGGCTGTGCAGATATTTCCATGTTCATACAGATAGCGGTGTAGGTATTTCCATGTGTAAAGAGATAGCTGTGTAGATATTTCCACGTATATGCAGATAGTTCTGTAGATATTTCCATTTTCATGCAGATAGCGGTTTAGATATTTCCAAGTTCAAACAGCGGTGTAGATATTTCCATGTTCATACAGATAGCGGTGTAGATATTTCCATGTTCATACAGATAGCGGTGTAGATATTTCCATGTTCATACAGATAGCGGTGTAGATATTTCCATGTCCATCCAGATGGCTGTGTAGATATATCCATGTTCATACAGATAGCGGTGTAGTTATTTCCATGTTCATACAGATAGTGGTGTAGATATTTCCATGTTCATACAGATAGCGGTGTAGCTATTTCCATGTTTATACAGGTAGCGGTGTAGATATTTCCAGGTTTATACAGATAGCGGGGTAGATATTTCCATGTTTATACAGATAGCGGTGTAGATATTTCCAGGTTTATACAGATAGCGGTGCAGATATCTCCTTCTTAATACAGATGGCGGTGTAGATATTTATATGTTCATACAGATGGCGGTGCAGATATTTCCATGTTCAAACAGATGGCGGTGTAGATATTTCCATGTTTTTAGAGATAGCGGTGTAGTTATTTCCATGTGTATAGAGATAGCTGTGTAGATATTTCCATGTATATGCAGATATCTGTGTAGATATTTACATTTTCATGCAGACAGCGGTGTAGATATTTCCATGTTCAAACAGATAGCGGTGTAGATATTTCCATGTTCATACATATAGCGGTGCAGATATTTCCATGTTCATACACATAGCGGAGCAGCTATTTCCATGTTCATACAGTTAGCGGAGCAGCTATTTCCATGTTCATACAGATAGCGGTGTAGATAATTCCATGTTCCTCCAGATGGCTGTGTAGACATATCCATGTTCACACAGATGGCGTTGTAGATAATTCCATGTTCATACATCTAGCGGTGTAGATATTTCCATGTTCATACAGATAGCGTTGTAGATATTTCCATGTTCATACAGATAGAGGGGCTGATATTTCCATGTTCATACAGATAGCGGTGCTGATATTTCCATGTTTATACAGGTAGCGGTGTAGATATTATCATGTTTATACAGATAGCGGTGTAGATATTTCCATGTTTATACAGATATCGGTGTAGGTAATTCCATCTTAATACAGATGGGGGTGTAGATATTTATATGTTCATACAGATGGCCGTGCAGATATTTCCATGTTCATACAGATAGCGGTGTAGTTATTTCCATGTGTAAAGAGATAGCTGTGCAGATATTTCCATGTATATGCAGATAGCTGTGTAGATATTTCCATTTTCATGCAGATAGCGGTTTAGATATTTCCACTTTCAAACTGATAGCGGTGTAGCTATTTCCATGTTCATACAGATAGCGGTGTAGATATTTCCATGTTCATCCAGATGGTTGTGTAGATATATCCATGTTAATACAGATAGCGGTGTAGATATTTCCATGTTCATACAGATAGCAGTGTAGATATTTCCATGTTTATACAGATAGCGGTGAAGATGTATGCATGTTTACACAGATAGCGGTGTATATATTTCTATGTTCATACAGATAGCTGTGTAGGTATTTCCATGTTCATCCAGATGGCTGTGTAGATATATCAATGTTCATACAGATGGCGGTGAAGATATTTCCATGTTCATACAGATAACGGTGTAGATATTTCCATGTTCATACAGATATCGGTGTAGATATTTCCATGTTCATACAGATGGCTGTGTAGATATATCCATGTTCATACAGATGACGGTGAAGATATTTCCAGGTTCATACAGATAGCGGTGTAGATATTTCCATGTTCATACAGATAGCGGTGTAGATATTTCCATGTTAATACCGATAGCGGTGCTGATATTTCTATGTTTATACAGGAAGCGGTGTAGATATTTCCATGTTTATACAGATAGCGTTGTAGATATTTCCATGTTTATACAGATAGCGGTGTAGATATTTCCATGTTTATACAGATAGCGGTGTAGGTATCTCCTTCTTAATACAGATGGCAGTGTAGATATTTATAAGTTCATACAGATGTCGGTGCAGATATTTCCATGTTCATACAGATGGCGAAGTAGATATTTCCATGCTTATAGAGATAGCGGTGTAGTTATTTCCATGTGTAAAGAGATAGCTGTGTAGATATTTCCATGTATATGCAGATAGCTGTGTAGATATTTCCGTTTTCATGCAGACAGCGGTGTAGATATTTCCTTGTTCAAATAGATAGCGGTGTAGATATTTCCATGTTCATACAGATAGCGGTGTAGCTATTTCCATGTTCATACTGATAGCGGTGTAGATATTTCCATGTTCATACAGATAGCGTTGTATATATTTCCATGTTCATACAAATAGTGGTGCTGATATATCCATGTTTATACAGGTAGCAGTGTAGATATTTCCATGTTTGTACAGATAGCGGTGTAGTTATTTCCATGTTTATACAGATAGCGGTGTAGATATTTCCATGTTTATGCAGATAGCGGTGTAGATATCTCCATCTTAATACAGATGGCGGTGTAGATATTTATATGTTCATACAGATGGCAGTGCAGATATTTCCATGTTCATACAGATGGCGGTGTAGATATTTCCATGTTCATACAAATAGCGGTGTAGTTATTTCCATGTGTAAACAGATAGCTGTGTAGATATTTCCATGTATATGCAGATAGCAGTGTAGATATTTCCATCTTCAAACAGATAGCGGTGTAGATATTTCCATGTTCATAGAGATAGCGGTGTAGATATTTCCATGTTCATACAGACAGCGGTGTAGATATTTCCATGTTTATACAGACTGCGGTGAAGATGTATGCATGTTTACACAGATAGCGGTGTAGATATTTCCATGTTCATCCAGATGGCTGTGTAGATATTTCCATGTTTATACAGATAGCGGTGTAGATATTTTCATTTTCATACAGATAGCGGTGTAGATATTTCCATGTTCATCCAGATGGCTGTGTAGATATATCCATGTTCATACAGATAGCGGTGTAGATATTTCCATGTTCATACAGATAGCAGTGTAGATATTTCCATGTTCAAACAGATAGCGGTGTAGATATCTCCATCTTAATACAGATGGCGGTGTAGATATTTATATGTTCATACAGATGGCCGTGCAGATATTTCCATGTTCATACAGATAGCGGTGTAGTTATTTCCATGTGTAAAGAGATAGCTGTGCAGATATTTCCATGTATATGCAGATAGCTGTGTAGATATTTCCATTTTCATGCAGATAGCGGTTTAGATATTTCCATTTTCAAACAGATAGTGGTGTAGCTATTTCCATGTTCATACAGATAGCGGTGTAGATATTTCCATGTTCATCCAGATGGTTGTGTAGATATATCCATGTTAATACAGATAGCGGTGTAGATATTTCCATGTTCATACAGATAGCAGTGTAGATATTTCCATGTTTATACAGATAGCAGTGAAGATGTATGCATGTTTACACAGATAGCGGTGTATATATTTCCATGTTCATACAGATAGCTGTGTTGGTATTTCCATGTTCATCCAGATGGCTGTGTAGATATATCCATGTTCATACAGATGGCGGTGAAGATATTTCCATGTTCATACAGATAACGGTGTAGATATTTCCATGTTCATACATATATCGGTGTAGATATTTCCATGTTCATACAGATGGCTGTGTAGATATATCCATGTTCATACAGATGACGGTGAAGATATTTCCAGGTTCATACAGATAGTGGTGTAGATATTTCCATGTTCATACAGATAGCGGTGTAGATATTTCCATGTTAATACCGATAGCGGAGCTGATATTTCCATGTTTATACAGGAAGCGGTGTAGATATTTCCATGTTTATACAGATAGCATTGTAGATATTTCCATGTTTATACAGATAGCGGTGTAGATATTTCCATGTTTATACAGATAGCGGTGTAGGTATCTCCTTCTAAATACAGATAGCAGTGTAGATATTTCCATGTTCATACAGATAGCGGTGTAGATATTTCCATGTTCATACAGATAGCAGTGTAGATATTTACATGTTCAAACAGATAGCGGTGTAGATATCTCCATCTTAATACAGATGGCGGTGTAGATATTTATATGTTCATACAGATGGCAGTGCAGATATTTCCACGTTCATACAGATGGCGGTGTAGATATTTCCATGTTTATAGAGATAGCGGTGTAGTTATTTCCATGTGTAAAGAGATAGGTTTGTAGATATTTCCATGTATATGCAGAGAGCTGTGTAGATATTTCTATTTTCATGCAGATAGCGGTTTAGATATTTCCATGTTCAAACAGATAGCGGTGTAGATATTTCCATGTTCATCCAGATGGCTGTGTAGATATATCCATGTTCATACAGATAGCGGTGTAGATATTTCCATGTTCATACAGATAGCGGTGTAGATATTTCCATGTTTATACAGATAGCGGTGAAATGTATGCATGTTTACACAGATAGCGGTGTAGATATTTCCATGTTCATACAGATCGCGGTGTAGATATTTCCATGTTCATCCAGATCGCTGTGTAGACATATCCATATTCATACAGATGGCGGTGAAGATATTTCCATGTTCATACAGTTTGTGGTGTAGATATTTCCATGTTCATACAGATAGCGGTGTAGATATCTCCATGTTCATACAGATAGCGGTGTAGATATTTCCATGTTCACACAGATGGCGGTGCAGATATTTCCATGTTCATACAGACAGCGGTGTAGATATTTCCATGTTTATACAGACTGCGGTGAAGATGTATGCATGTTTACACAGATAGCGGTGTAGATATTTCCATGTTCATCCAGATGGCTGTGTAGATATTTCCATGTTTATACAGATAGCGGTGTAGATATTTTCATTTTCATACAGATAGCGGTGTAGATATTTCCATGTTCATCCAGATGGCTGTGTAGATATATCCATGCTCATACAGATAGCGGTGTAGATATTTCCATGTTCATACAGATAGCGGTGTAGATATTTCCATGTTCATACAGATAGCAGTGTAGATATTTACATGTTCAAGCAGATAGCGGTGTAGATATCTCCATCTTAATACAGATGGCGGTGTAGATATTTATATGTTCATACAGATGGCAGTGCAGATATTTCCATGTTCATACAGATGGCGGTGTAGATATTTCCATGTTTATAGAGATAGCGGTGTAGTTATTTCCATGTGTAAAGAGATAGGTTTGTAGATATTTCCATGTAAATGCAGAGAGCTGTGTAGATATTTCTATTTTCATGCAGATAGCGGTTTAGGTATTTCCATGTTCAAACAGATAGCGGTGTAGATATTTCCATGTTCATCCAGATGGCTGTGTAGATATATCCATGTTCATACAGATAGTGGTGTAGATATTTCCATGTTCATACAGATAGCGGTGTAGATATCTCCATGTTAATACAGATAGCGGTGTAGATATTTCCATGTTCACACAGATGGCGGTGCAGATATTTCCATGTTCATACTGATAGCGGTGCTGATATTTCCATTTTTATACAGATAGCGGTGTAGATATTTCCATGTTTATATAGATAGCGGTGTAGATATTTCCATGTTTATACAGATAGCGGTGTAGATATCTCCTTAATACATATGGCGGGGTAGATATTTATATGTTCATACAGATGGCAGTGAAGATATTTCCATGTTCATACAGATGGTGGAGTAGATATTTCCATGTTTATAGAGATAGCGGTGTAGTTATTTCCACGTGTAAAGAGACAGCTGTGTACATATTTACATGTATATGCAGATAGCTGTGTAGATATTTCCATTTTCATGCAGACAGCGGTGTAGATATTTCCATGTTCAGATAGCGGTGTAGATATTTCCATGTTCATACAGATAGCGGTGTATATATTTCCATGTTAATACAGATAGCGGTGTAGATATTTCCATGTTCATACAGATAGCGGTGAAGATATTTCCATGTTCATACAGATAGCGGTGTAGATATTTCCATGTTCGTACAGATAGCGGTGTAGATATTTCCATGTTCATACAGATAGCGGTGTAGATATTTCCATGTTCATACAGATAGCGGTGTAGATATTTCCATGTTTATACAGGTAGCGGTGTAGATATTTCCATGTTTATACACATAGCGGTGTAGATATTTCCATGTTTATACTGATAGCGGTGTAGATATTTCCATGTTTATACAGATAGCGGTGTAGATATCTCCATCTTAATACAGATGGCGGAGTAGATATTTATATGTACATACAGATTGCGGTTCAGATATTTCCATGTTCATACAGATAGCGGTGTAGCTATTTCCATGTTCATACAGATAGCGGTGTAGATATTTCCATGTTCATCCAGATGGCTGTGTAGACATATCCATGTTCATACAGATGGCGGTGAAGATAATTCCATGTTCAGATAGTGGTGTAGATATTTCCATGTTCACACAGATACAGGGGCTGATATTTCCATGTTCATACAGATAGCGGTGCTGATATTTCCATGTTTTTACAGGTAGCGGTGTAGATATTTCCATGTTTATACAGATAACGGTGTAGATATTTCCATGTTTATACAGATAGCTGTGTAGATATTTCCATGTTTATACAGATAGCGGTGTAGATATCTCCATCTTAATACAGATGGCTGTGTAGATATATATATGTTCATACAGATGGCCGTGCAGATATTTCCATGTTCATACAGA
Organism: Gorilla gorilla gorilla; assembly: GCF_029281585.2. Classification (NCBI taxonomy): domain Eukaryota; kingdom Metazoa; phylum Chordata; class Mammalia; order Primates; family Hominidae; genus Gorilla; species Gorilla gorilla. The sequence continues at coordinate 127,138,320 of NC_073239.2, forward strand.
TAGTGGTGTAGTTATTTCCATGTGTAAAGAGGTAGCTGTGTAGATATTTCCATGCATATGCAGATAGCTGTGTAGATATTTCCATTTTCATGCACACAGCGGTGTAGATATTTCCATGTTCAAACAGATAGCGGTGTAGATATTTCCATGTTCATACAGATAGCGGTGTAGATATTTCCATGTTCATACAGATAGCGGTGTAGATATTTCCATGTTCATACAGATAGCGGTGTAGTTATTTCCGTGTTCATACATATAGCGGTGCTGATATTTCCTTGTTTATACAGGTAGCAGTGTAGATATTTCCATGTTTATACAGATAGCGGTGAAGATGTATGCATGTTTACACAGATAGCGGTGTAGATATTTCCATGTTCATACAGATAGCGGTGTAGATATTTCCATGTTCATACAGATAGCAGTGTAGATATTTCCATGTTTATACAGATAGCGGTGAAGATGTATGCATGTTTACACAGATAGCGGTGTAGATATTTCCATGTTCAAAAAGACAGCGGTGTAGATATTTCCATGTTCATACAGATAGAGGTGTAGATATTTCCATGTTTATACAGATTGCGGTGAAGATGTATGCATATTTACACAGATAGCGGTGTAGATATTTCCATGTTCATACAGATAGCTGTGTAGATATTTCCATGTTCATCCAGATGGCTGTGTAGATATATCCATATTCATACAGATAGCGGTGTAGATATTTCCATGTTCATACACATAGCGTTGTAGATATCTCCATGTTCATACAGATAGAGGGGCTATTTCCATGTTCATGCAGATAGCGCTGCTGATATTTCCATGTTTATACAGGTAGCGTTGTAGATATTTCCACGTTTATACAGATAGCGGTGTAGATATTTCCATGTTTATACAGATAGTGGTGTAGATATTTCCATGTTTATACAGATAGCGGTGTAGATATTTCCAAGTTCAAACAGATAGCGGTGTAGATATTTCCATGTTCATACAGATAGCGGTGCTATTTCCATGTTTATACAGGTAGTGGTGTAGATATTTCCATGTTTATACAGATAGCTGTGTAGATATCTCCTTCTTAATACAGATGGCGGAGTAGATATTTATATGTACATACAGATGGCGGTGCAGATATTTCCATGTTCATACAGATAGCGGTGTAGCTATTTCCATGTTCATAGCGATAGCTGCGTAGATATTTCCATGTTCATCCAGATGGCTGTGTAGACATATCCATGTTCATACAGATGGCGGTGAAGATAATTCCATGTTCATACAGATAGCGGTGTAGATATTTCCATGTTCATGCAGAGTGTGGTGTAGATATTTCCATATTCATACAGATAGAGGGGCTGATATTTCCATGTTCATACAGATAGCGGTGCTGATATTTCCATGTTCAAACAGATAGCGGTGTAGATATTTCCATGTTCATACAGATAGCGGTGTAGATATTACCATGTTCATACAGATAGCGGTGCTGATATTTCCATGTTTATACAGGCAGCGCTGTAGATATTTCCATGTTTATACAGATAGCGGTTTAGATATTTCCTTCTTAATACAGATGGCGGTGTAGATATTTATATGTTCATACAGATGGCGGTGCAGATACTTCCATGTTTATAGATATAGCGGTGTAGTTATTTCCATGTGTAAAGAGATAGCTGTGTAGATATTTCCATGTATATGCAGATAGCTGTGTAGATATTTCCACTTTCATGCAGATAGTGGTGTAGATATTTACATGTTCAAACAGATAGCGGTGTAGATATTTCCATGGTCATCCAGATGGCTGTTTAGATATATCCAAGTTCATAGAGATAGAGGTGTAGATATTTCCATGTTCATACAGGTAGTGGTGTAGATATTTCCATGTTCATACAGATAGCGGTGTAGCTATTTCCATGTTCATACAGATAGCGGTGTAGATATATCCATGTTCATACAGATGGCGGTGAAGATATTTCCATGTTCATACAGATAGCGGTGTAGTTATTTCCATTTGTAAAGAGATAGCTGTGTAGATATTTCCATGTATATGCAGATAGCTGTGTAGATATTTCCATTTTCCTGCAGATAGCGGTTTAGATATTTCCATGTTCAAACAGATAGCGGTGTAGATATTTCCATGTTCATTGAGATACCGGTGTAGATATATCCATGTTCATATAGATAGAGGGGTTATTTCCATGTTGTTACAGATAGCGGTGCTGATATTTCCATATTTATACAGGTAGCGGTGTAGATACTTCCATGTTTATACAGATAGCAGTGTAGATATTTCCATGTTTATACAGATGGCGGTGTAGATATTTCCATGTTTTTACAGATAGCGCTGTAGATATCTCCATCTTAATACAGATGGCGGAGTAGATATTTATATGTTCATACAGATGGCGGTGCAGATATTTCCATGTTCATACAGATGGCGGTGTAGATATTTCCATGTTCATACAGATAGCGGTGTAGTTATTTCCATGTGTAAAGAGATAGCGGTGTAGATATTTCCATGTATTTGCAGATAGCTGTGTAGAGATTTCCATTTTCATGCTGATAGCGGTTTAGATATTTAAATGTTCAAACAGATAGCGGTGTAGATATTTCCATGTTCATACAGATAGCGGTGTAGATATTTCCATGCTTATACAGATTGCGAAGATATATGCATATATACACAGATAGCGGTGTAGATATTTCCATGTTCATGCAGATAGCGGTGTAGATATTTCCATGTTCTTACAGATAGCGGTGCTGATATTTCCATGTTTATACAGGTAGCGGTGTAGTTATTTCCATGTTTATTCAGATAGCGGTGTAGATATTTCCATGTTTATACAGATAGCTTTGTAGGTATTTCCAAGTTTATACAGATAGCGGTGAAGATATCTCCATCTTAATGCAGATGGCGGTGTAGCTATTTATATGTTCATACAGATGGCGGTGCAGATATTTCCATGTTCATACAGATGGCGGTGTAGATATTTCCATGTTTATAGAGATAGCGGTGTAGTTATTTCCATGTGTAAAGAGATAGCGGTGTAGATATTTCCATGTATTTGCAGATAGCTGTGTAGAGATTTCCATTTTCATGCTGATAGCGGTTTAGATATTTAAATGTTCAAACAGATAGCGGAGTAGATATTTCCATGTTCATACAGATAGCGGTGTAGTTATTTCCATGTGTAAAGAGATAGCGGTGTAGATATTTCCATGTATTTGCAGATAGCTGTGTAGAGATTTCCATTTTCATGCTGATAGCGGTTTAGATATTTAAATGTTCAAACAGATAGCGGTGTAGATATTTCCATGTTCATACAGATAGCGGTGTAGATATTTCCATGCTTATACAGATTGCGAAGATATATGCATATATACACAGATAGCGGTGTAGATATTTCCATGTTCATGCAGATAGCGGTGTAGATATTTCCATGTTCTTACAGATAGCGGTGTAGATATTTCCATGCTGATAGAGATAGCGGTGTAGATATTTCCATGTTCATACAGATAGCGGTGCTGATATTTCCATGTTTATACAGGTAGCGGTGTAGTTATTTCCATCTTTATTCAGATAGCGGTGTAGATATTTCCATGTTTATACAGATAGCGGTGTAGGTATTTCCAAGTTTATACAGATAGCGGTGAAGATATCTCCATCTTAATACAGATGGCGGTGTAGCTATTTATATGTTCATACAGATGGCGGTGCAGATATTTCCATGTTCATACAGATGGCGGTGTAGATATTTCCATGTTTATAGAGATAGCGGTGTAGTTATTTCCATGTGTAAAGAGATAGCTTTGTAGATATTTCCATGTATATGCAGATAGCTGTGTAGATATTTCTATTTTCATGCAGAGAGCGGTTTAGATATTTCCATGTTCAAACAGATAGCGATGTAGATATTTCCATGTTCATACAGATAGCGGTGTAGATATTTCCATGTTTATACAGATAGCGGTGAATATGTATGCATGTTTACACAGATAGCAGTGTAGATATTTCCATGTTCATACAGATAGCGGTGTAGATATTTCCATGTTCATCCAGATGGCTGTGTAGTTATATCCATGTTCATACAGATAGCGGTGTAGATATTTCCATGTTCATACAGATAGTGGTGTAGATATTTCCATGTTCATACAGATAGCGGTGTAGCTGTTTCCATGTTCATACAGATAGCGGTGTAGATATTTCCATGTTCATACAGATAGCGGTGTAGATATTGCCATGTTCATACAGATAGCGGTGGTGCTATTTCCATGTTTATACAGGTAGCGGTGTAGATATTTACATCTTCATACAGATAGCGGTGTAGCTATTTCCATGTTCATACAGATAGCGGTGTAGATATTTCCATGTTCATCCAGATGGCTGTGTAGATATATCCATGTTCATACAGATGGCGGTGAAGATATTTCCATGTTCGTACAGATAGAGGGGCTGATATTTCCATGTTCATACAGATAGCGGTGCTGATATTTCCATGTTTATACAGGTAGCGGTGTAGATATTTCCATGTTTATACAGGTAGCGGTGTAGATATTTCCATGTTTATACAGATAGCTGTGTAGATATTTCCATGTTTATACAGACAGCGGTGTAGATATTTCTATCTTAATACAGATGGCCGTGTAGTTATTTATATGCTCATACAGATGGTGGTGCAGATATTTCCATGTTCATACAGATGGCGGGGTAGATATTTCCATGTTCATATAGATAGCGGTGTAGTTATTTCCATGTGTAAAGAGATAGATGTGTAGGTATTTCCATGTATATGCAGATAGCTCTGTAGATATTCCCATAATTTTGCAGATAGCGGTTTAGATATTTCCATGTTCAAACAGATAGCGGTGTAGATATTTCCATGTCTATACAGATAGCGGTGTAGATATTTCCATGTTTATGCAGATAGTGGTGTAGATATCTCCATCTTAATACAGAGGGCGGTGTAGATATTTCCATGTTCATCCAGATGGCTGTGTAGATATATCCATGTTCATACAGATGGCGGGGAAGATATTTCCATGTTCATACAGATAGCGGTGTAGATATTTCCATGTTTATACAGATAGCGGTGATGATGTATGCATGTTTACACAGATAGCGGTTTAGATATTTCCATGTTCATACAGATCGCGGTTTAGATATTTCCATGTTCATCTAGATGGCTGAGTAGACATATCCATGTTCATACAGATGGCGGTGAAGGTATTTCCATGTTCATACAGATAGCGGTGCTGATATTTCCATGTTTATACAGGTAGCGGTGAAGATATTTCCATGTTTATACAGATAGCGGTTTAGATATTTCCCTCTTAATACACATGGCGGTGCAGATACTTCCATGTTCATACAGATGGCGGTGTAGATATTTCCATGTTTATAGATATAGCGGTGTAGTTATTTCCATGTGTAAAGAGATAGCTGTGTAGATATTTCCATGTATATGCAGATAGCTGTGTAGATATTTCCACTTTCATGCAGATAGCGGTGAAGATATTTACATGTTCAAACAGATAGCGGTGTAGATATTTCCATGTTCATCCAGATGGCTGTGTAGATATATCCATGTTCATAGAGATAGAGGTGTAGATATTTCCATGTTCATACAGGTAGTGGTGTAGATATTTCCATGTTCATACAGATAGCGGTGTAGCTATTTCCATGTTCATACAGATAGCGGTGTAGATATTTCCATGTTCATAGAGATAGCGGTGTAGGTATTTCCATGTTCATACAGATAGCGGTGCTGATATTTAAATGTTTATACAGGTAGCGGTGTAGATATTTCCAAGTTTATACAGATAGCGGTGTAGATATTTCCATGTTTATACAGATAGCGGTGTAGATATTTCCAAGTTTACACAGATAGCAGTGTAGATATCTCCATCTTAATATAGATGGTGGTGTAGATATTTATATGTTCATACAGATGGCGGTGCAGATATTTCCATGTTCATACAGATGGTGGAGTAGATATTTCCATGTTTAGAGAGATAGCGCTGTAGTTATTTCCATGTGTAAATATATAGCTTTGTGGATATTTCCATGTATATGCAGATCGCTGTGTAGATATTTCCATTTTCATCCAGATAGCCGTGTAGATATTTCCATGTTCATGCAGATAGCGGTGTAGATATTTCCATGTTCATTCAGATGGCTGTGTAGATATATCCATGTTCATACAGATAGCGGTGTAGATATTTCCATGTTCATACAGATAGCGTTGTAGCTATTTCCATGTTCATACAGATAGCCGTGTAGATATTTCCATGTTCATAGAGAAAGCGGTGTAGATATTTCCAAGTTCATACAGATAGTGGGGCTGATATTTCCATGTTTATACAGGTAGCGGTGTAGATATTTCCATGTTCATACAGAGTGTGGTGTAGATATTTCCATATTCATACAGATAGAGGGGCTGATATTTCCATGTTCATACAGATAGCGGTGCTGATATTTCCATGTTTTTACAGGTAGCGGTATAGATATTTCCATGTTTATACAGAAAGCGGTGTAGATATTTCCATGTTTATACAGATAGCGGTGTAGATATTTCCATGTTTATACAGATAGCGGTGTAGATATCTCCATCTTAATACAGATGGCGGTGTAGATATTTATATGTTCATACAGATGGCCGTGCAGATATTTCCATGTTCATACAGATAGCGGTGTAGTTATTTCCATGTGTAAAGATATAGCTGTGTAGATACTTCCATGTATATGCAGATAGTTGTGTAGATATTTCCATTTTCATGCAGATAGCGGTTTAGATATTTCCATGTTCAAACAGATAGCGGTGTAGATATTTCCATGTTTATACAGATAGCGGTGAAGATGTATGCATGTTTACACAGATAGCGGTGTAGATATTTCCGTGTTCATACAGATAGCGGTGTAGATATTTCCATGTTCATACAGATAGCGTTGTAGATATTTCCATGTTTATACAGATAGCGGTGAAGATGTATGCATGTTTACACAGATAGCGGTGTAGATATTTCCATGTTCATACAGATAGCGGTGTAGATATTTCCATGTTCATACAGATAGTGGTGTAGATATTTCCATCTTAATATAGATGGGGGTGTAGATATTTATATCTTCATACAGATGGCGGTGCAGATATTTATATGTTCATACAGATGGCAGTGTAGATATTTGCATGTTTATAGAGATAGCGCTGTAGTTATTTCCATGTGTAAAGAGATAGCTTTGTAGATATTTCCATGTATATGCAGATCGCTGTGTAGATAGTTCCATTTTCATGCAGATAGCGGTGTAGATATTTCCATGTTCATGCAGATAGCAGTGTAGATATTTCCATGTTTATACAGATAGCGGTGAAGATGTATGCATGTTTACACAGATAGCGGTGTATATATTTCCATGTTCATACAGATAGCGGTGTAGATATTTCCATGCTCTTCCAGATGGCTGTGTAGATATATCCATGTTCATACAGATGGCGGTGAAGATATTTCCATGTTCATACAGATAGCGGTGTAGTTATTTCCATGTGTAAAGAGATAGCTGTGTAGATATTTCCATGTATATGCAGATAGCTTTGTAGATATTTCCATTTTCATGCAGATAGCGGTTTAGATATTTCCATGTTCAAACAGATAGCGGTGTAGATATTTCCATGTCCATACAGATAGCGGTGTAGATATTTCCATGTTCATCCAGATGGCTGTGTAGATATATCCATGTTCATGCAGATATCAGTGTAGATATTTCCATGTTTATACAGATAGCGGTGAAGATGTATGCATGTTTACAAAGATAGCGTTGTAGATATTTCCATGTTCATTCAGATTGCGGTGTAGATATTTCCATGCTCATCCAGATGGCTGTGTAGATGTATCCATGTTCATACAGATGGCGGTGAAGATATTTCCATGTTCAAACAGATAGCGGTGTAGATATTTCCATGTTTATACAGATAGCGGTGTAGATATTTCCATGTTTATACAGATAGCGGTGTAGATATTTCCATGTTTATACAGATAGCGGTGTAGATATTTCCATGTTCATCCAGATAGCGGTGCAGATATTTCCATGTTCATACTGATAGCGGTGCTGATATTTCCATGTTCATACAGATAGCGGTGTAGATATTTCCATGTTTATACAGATAGCGGTGTAGATATTTCCATGTTTATACTGATAGCGGTGTAGATATCTCCTTCTTAATACAGATGGCGGAGTAGATATTTATATGTACATACAGATGGCGGTGCAGATATTTCCATGTTCATACTGATAGCGGTGTAGCTATTTCCATGTTCATACCAATAGCGGCGTAGATATTTCCATGTTCATCCAGATGGCTGTGTAGACATATCCATGTTCATACAGATAGCGGTGTAGATATTTCCATGTTCATACAGATAGCAGTGTAGATATTTCCATGTTCATACAGATAGTGGTGTAGATATTTCCATGTTCATACAGATAGCAGTGTAGATATTTCCATGTTCGTACAGATAGCGGTGTAGATATTTCCATCTTCATAGAGATAGCGGTGTAGATATTTCCATGTTCATACAGATAACGGTGCTGATATTTCCATGTTTATACAGGTAGCGGTGTAGCTATTTCCATGTTTATACAGATAGCAGTGTAGATATTTCCATGTTTATACTTATAGCGGTGTAGATATTTCCAAGTTTATACAGATAGCGGTGTAGATATCTCCATCTTAATATAGATGGGGGTGTAGATATTTATATCTTCATACAGATGGCGGTGCAGATATTTCCATGTTCATACAGATGGCGGTGTAGATATTTGCATGTTTATAGAGATAGCGCTGTAGTTATTTCCATGTGTAAAGAGATAGCTTTGTAGATATTTCCATCTATATGCAGATCGCTGTGTAGATATTTCCATTTTCATGCAGATAGCAGTGTAGATATTTCCATGTTCAAACAGATAGCGGTGTAGATATTTCCATGTTCATGCAGATAGCAGTGTAGATATTTCCATGTTTATACAGATAGCGGTGAAGATGTATGCATGTTTACACAGATAGCCGTGTAAATATTTCCATGTTCATACAGATAGCGGTGTAGATATTTCCATGCTCATCCAGATGGCTGTGTAGATATATCCATGTTCATACAGATGGCGGTGAAGATATTTCCAAGTTCATACAGATAGCGGTGTAGTTATTTCCATGTGTAAGGAGATAGCTGTGTAGTTATTTCCATGTATATGCAGATAGCTGTGTAGATATTTCCATTTTCATGCAGATAGCGGTTTAGATATTTCCATGTTCAAACAGATAGCGGTGTAGATATTTCCATGTTCATAGAGATAGCGGTGTAGATATTTCCATGTTCATACAGATAGCGGTGTAGATATTTCCATGTGCATACAAATGGCTGTGTAGATATATCCATGTCCATACTGATGGCGGTGAAGATATTTCCATGTTCATACAGATAGCGGTGTAGATATTTCCATGTTCATACAGATAGCGGTGCAGATATTTCCATGTTCATACTGATATCGGTGCCGATATTTCCATGTTTATACAGATAGCGGTGTAGATATTTCCATGTTTAAACAGATAGCGGTGTAGATATTTCCATTTTTATACTGATTGCGGTGTAGCTATTTCCATGTTCATACAGATAGCGGTGTATGTATTTCCATGTTCATACAGATTGCGGTGTAGATATTTCCATGTTCATACAGATAGCGGTGTATGTATTTCCATGTTCATACAGATAGCGGTGTAGATATTTCCATGTTCATACAGATAGCGGTGTAGATATTTCCATGTTCATAGAGATAGCGGTGTAGATATTTCCATGTTCATACAGATAGCGGTGCTGATATTTCCAAGTTTATACAGATAGCGGTGAAGATATCTCCATCTTAATACAGATGGCGGTGTAGATATTTATATGTTCATACAGATGGCGGTGCAGTTATTTCCATGTTCATACAGATGGCGGTGTAGATATTTCCATGTTTATAGAGATAGCGGTGTAGTTATTTCCATGTGTATAGAGATAGCTTTGTAGATATTTCCATGTATATGCAGATAGCTGTGTAGATATTTCTATTTTCATGCAGATAACGGTTTAGATATTTCCATGTTCAAACAGATAGCGGTGTAGATATTTCCATGTTCATACAGATAGCGGTGAAGATGTATGCATGTTTCCACAGATAGCGGTGTAGATATTTCCATGTTCATACAGATCACGGTGTAGATATTTCCATGTTAATCCAGTTGGCTGTGTAGACATATCCATGTTCATACAGATGGCGGTGAAGATATTTCCATGTTCATACAGATATCGGTGTAGATATTTCCATGTTCATACAGATAGCTGTGTAGATATTTCCATGTTCATACAGATGGCTGTGTATATATATCCATGTTCATACAGATGGCGTTGAAGATATTTCCATGTTCATAGAGATAGCGGTGTAGATATTTCCATGTTCATACAGATAGCGGGGTAGATATTTCCATGTTCATACCGATAGCGGTGCTGATATTTCCATGTTTATACAGGTAGCGGTGTAGATATTTCCATGTTTATACAGATAGCGGTGTAGCTATTTCCATGTTCATACAGATAGCGGTGTAGATATTTCCATGTTCATCCAGATGGCTGTGTAGATATATCCATGTTCATACAGATGTCGGTGAAGATATTTCCATGTTCATACAGATAGCGGTGTAGATATTTCCATGTTCATACAGATAGCGGTGTAGATATTTCCATGTTCATACAGATAGAGGGGCTGATATTTCCATGTTCATACAGATAGCGGTGCTGATATTTCCATGTTTCTACAGGTAGCTGGGTAGATATTTCCATGTTTGTACAGATAGCGGTGTAGATATTTCCATGTTTATACAGATAGCGGTGTAGATATTTCCATGTTTATACAGATAACGGTGTAGATATCTCCATCTTAATACAGATGGCCATGCAGATATTTATATGTTCATACAGATGTCGTTGCAGATATTTCCATGTTCACACAGATCGCGGTGTAGATATTTCCATGTTCATCCAGATGGCTGTGTAGACATATCCAAGTTCATGCAGATGGCGGTGAAGATATTTCCATGTTCATACAGATGTTCGTGCAGATATTTCCATGTTCATACAGATGGCGGTGTAGATATTTCCATGTTCATACAGATAGCGGTGTAGTTATTTCCATGTTTAAAGAGATAGCTGTGTAGATATTTCCATGTATATGCAGATAGCTGTGTAGATAATTCCATTTTCATGCAGATAGAGGTTTAGATATTTACATGGTCAAACAGATAGCGGTGTAGATATTTCCATGTTCATACAGATAGCGGTGTAGATATATCCATGTTTATACAGATAGCAGTGAAGATGTATGCATGTTTACACAGATAGCGGTGTAGATATTTCCATGTTCATACAGATAGCGGTGTAGATATTTCCATGTTCATCCAGATGGCTGTGTAGATATATCCATGTTCATACAGATAGCGGTGTACATATTTCCATGTTCATACAGATAGTGCTGTAGATATTTCCATGTTCATACAGATAGCGGTGCAGCTATTTCCATGTTCATACAGATAGCGGTGTAGATATTTCCATGTTCGTACAGATAGCGGTGTAGATATTTCCACGTTTATACAGATAGCGGTGTAGATATCTCCATCTTAATAGAGATGGCGGTGTAGATATTTATATGTTCATACAGATGGCGGTGCAGATATTTCCATGTTCATACAGATGGCGGTGTAGATATTTTCATGTTTATAGAGATAGTGGTGTAGTTATTTCCATGTGTAAAGAGATAGCTTTGTAGATATTTCCATGTATATGCAGATAGCTGTGTAGATATTTACATTTTCATGCAGATAGCGGTGCAGATATTTCCATGTTCATTCAGATAGCGTTGTAGATATTTCCATGTTTATACAGATAGCGGGGAAGATGTATGCATGTTTACACTGATAGCGGTGTAGATATTTCCATGTTCATACAGATGGCGGTGTAGATATTTCCATGTTTTTACAGATAGCAGTGTAGATATTTCCATCTTTATACACATAACGGTGTAGATATTTCGATGTTTATACAGATGGCTGTGTAGATATTTCCATACCCATACAGATGGCGGTGTAGATATTTCCATGTTTATAGATATAGCGGTGTAGGTATTTCCATGTTTACACAGACAGCGGTGTAGATATTTCCATGTTTACCCAGATAGCGGTGTAGATATTTCCATGTTTATAGAGATAGCGGTGTAGATATTTCCATGTTTATAGAGATATCAGTGTAGATATTTCCAGGTTTATACAGAGAGTAGTGTAGATATTTCCATGTTTATATAGATGGCTGTGTGGATATTTCCATGTTTATAGAGATAGCGGTGTAGATATCTCCATGTTTACACAGATAGCGGTGTAGATATTTCCATGTTTACACAGACAGCGGTGTAGACATTTCCATGTTCATACAGATTGCGGTGTAGATAATTCCATGTGTATACAGATAACGGTGTAGATATTTACATATTCCTACAGAGGGCTGTGTAGATATTTCCATGTTTGTACAGATAGCAGTGTAGATATTTCCATGTTTACACAGATAGTGGTGTAGATATTTCCATGTTTACACAGATAGCGGTGTAGATATTTCCATGTTTATACAGATAGCGGTGTAGATATTTCCATGTCTATACAGATAGCGGTGTGGATATTTCCATGTTTATACAGATAGCGGTGTAGATATTTCCATGGTTATAGAGATAGCGGTGTAGATATTTCCATGTTTATACAGATAGCAGTGTAGATAATTCCATGTGTACACAGATAACGGTGTAGACATTTACATATTCCTACAAGTGGCTGTGTAGATATTTCCATGTTTATACAGATAGCAGTGTAGATATTTCCATGTTTACGGAGATAGCGGTGTAGATATTTCCATGTTCCTACAATTGGTGGTGTAGATATTTCCATGTTTACTCAGATAGCGGTGTAGACATTTCCATGTTTTCACAGATAGCGGTGTAGACATTTCCATGTTTACACAGATAGCCGTGTAGATGTTTACATGTTTATACAGATAGTGGTGTTGATATTTCCATGTTAATAGAGTTGGCGGTGTAGATATTTCCATGTTTATATAGTTGGCAGCGGAGATATTTCCATGTTCATACAGATGGCGGTGAAGATATTTCCATGTTTATACACATAACGGTGTAGATATTTCCAAGTTTTAAGAGATAGCGGTGTAGATATTTCCATGTGTATACAGATAGCGGTGTAGATATTTACATGTGTATACAGATAATGGTGTAGATATATACATGTTCCTACAGATGGCTGTGTAGGTATTTCCTTGTTTATACAAATAGCGGTTTAGATATTCCCATGATTATAGAGATAGCGGTGTAAGTATTTCCATGTTCCTACAGTTGGTGTTGTAGATATTTCCATGTTTACACAGATAGTGCTGTAGATATTTCCAAGTTTATGCAGATAGCGGTGTAGATATTTCCAAATTTATGCAGATAGCGGTGTAGGTATTTCCATGTTTAAACAGAAAGCTGTGCAGATATTTCCATGTTCCTACACAAGGCGCTGTAGATATTTCCATGTTTATAGAGTTGGCGGTTTGGACATTTCCATGTTCATACAGATGGCGGTGTAGATATTTCCATGTTTATAGAGATATCGGTGTAGATATTTCCATGTTTATACAGATAGCGGTGTAGATGTATCCATGTTCATACAGATTGCGGTGTAGATAATTCCATGTTCAAACAGATGGCGTTGAAGGTATTTCCATGATTATAGAGATATCGGTGTAGATATTTCCATGTTTACACAGGTAGCGGTGTAGATATTTCCATGTTTTTAGAGATAGTGGTGTAGGTATTTCCATGCTTATAGAGATATCGGTGTAGATATTTCCATGTTTATACAGATAGCGGTGTAGATATTTCCATGTTTACACAGATAGCAGTGTAGAAGTTTCTATGTTTACACAGAAAGCGTTGTAGATATTTCCATGTTTATAGAGATATCGGTGTAGATATTTCCATGTTTATACAGATAGCAGTGTAGATATTTTCATGCTCTTACACATTTCGGTGTAGATATTTCCATGGTTATATACATAACGGTGTATATATTTCCATGTTTACAGAGATAGAGTTGTATATTTTTCCATGTTTACAAAGATAGCAGTGTAGATATTTCCATGTTTACACAGATGGCGAAGTAAATATTTCCATGTTTATACAGATAGCGGTTTAGATATTTCCATGTTTATAGAGTTGGCGGTGTAGATATTTCCATGTTCATACAGAGTGTGGTGTAGATATTTCCATATTCATACAGATAGAGGGGCTGATATTTCCATGTTCATACAGATAGCAGTGCTGATATTTCCATGTTTTTACAGGTAGCGGTGTAGATATTTCCATGTTTATACAGATAGCGGTGTAGATATTTCCATGTTTATACAGATAGCGGTGTAGATATTTCCATGTTTATACAGATAGCGGTGTAGATATCTCCATCTTAATACAGATGGCGGTGTAGATATTTATATGTTCATACAGATGGCCGTGCAGATATTTCCATGTTCATACAGATAGCGGTGTAGTTATTTCCATGTGTAAAGATATAGCTGTATAGATACTTCCATGTATATGCAGATAGTTGTGTAGATATTTCCATTTTCATGCAGATAGCGGTTTAGATATTTCCATGTTCAAACAGATAGCAGTGTAGATATTTCCATGTTCATACAGATAGCGGTGTAGATATTTCCATGTTTATACAGATAGCGGTGAAGATGTATGCATGTTTACACAGATAGCGGTGTAGATATTTCCGTGTTCATACAGATAGCGGTGTAGATATTTCCATGTTCATACAGATAGCGGTGTAGATATTTCCATGTTTATACAGATAGCGGTGAAGATGTATGCATGTTTACACAGATAGCGGTGTAGATATTTCCATGATCATACAGATAGCGGTGTAGATATTTCCATGTTCATACAGGTGGTGGTGTAGACATTTCCATCCTTATGCAGATAGCAGTGTAGATATTTCCATGTTTACACAGATGGCGGTGTAGATATTTCCATCTTTGTACAGATAGCGGTGTAGATATTTCCATGTTCGTACAGATAGCGGTGTAGATATTTCCATGTTCATGCAGAAAGCGGTGAAGATATTTCCATGTTCAAACAGATAGCGGTGTAGATATTTCCATGTTCATGCAGATAGCAGTGTAGATATTTCCATGTTTATACAGATAGCGGTGAAGACGTATGCATGTTTACACAGATAGCCGTGTATATATTTCCATGTTCATACAGATAGCGGTGTAGATATTTCCATGTTCATACAGATGGCGGTGAAGATATTTCCATGTTCATACAGATAGCGGTGTAGTTATTTCCATGTGTAAAGAGATAGCTGTGTAGATATTTCCATGCATATGCAGATAGCTGTGTAGATATTTCCATTTTCATGCAGATAGCGGTTTATATATTTCCATGTTCAAACACATAGCGGTGTAGATATTTCCATGTTCATAGAGATAGCGGTGTAGAAATTTCCATGTTCATACAGATAGCGGCGTAGATATTTCCATGTGCATACAGATGGCTGTGTAGATATATCCATGTTCATACTGATGGCGGTGAAGATATTTCCATGTTCAAACAGATAGCGGTGTAGATATTTCCATGTTCATACAGATAGCGGTGCAGATATTTCCATGTTCATACTGATAGCGGTGCTGATATTTCCAAGTTTATACAGATAGCGGTGTAGATATTTCCATGTTTAAACAGATAGCGGTGTAGATATTTCCATGTTTATACAGATAGCGGTGTAGATATTTCCATGTTCATACAGATAGCAGTGTATGTATTTCCATGTTCATACAGATAGCGGTGTAGATATTTCCATGTTCATACAGATAGCGGTGTATGTATTTCCATGTTCATACAGATAGCGGTGTAGATATTTCCATGTTCATACAGATAGCGGTGTAGATATTTCCATGTTAATAGAGATAGCGGTGTTGATATTTCCATGTTCGTACAGATAGCGGTGCTGATATTTCCAAGTTTATACAGATAGCGGTGAAGATATCTCCATCTTAATACAGATGGCGGTGTAGATATTTATATGTTCATACAGATGGCGGTGCAGTTATTTCCATGTTCATTCAGATGGCGGTGTAGATATTTCCATGTTTATAGAGATAGCGGTGTAGTTATTTCCATGTGTATAGAGATAGCTTTGTAGATATTTCCATGTATATGTAGATAGCTGTGTAGATATTTCTATTTTCATGCAGATAGCGGTTTAGATATTTCCATGTTCAAACAGATAGCGGTGTAGATATTTCCATGTTCATACAGACGGAGGTGTAGATATTTCCATGTTTATACAGATAGCGGTGAAGATATTTCCATGTTCATACAGATCACGGTGTAGATATTTCCATGTTAATCCAGATGGCTGTGTAGACATATCCATGTTCATACAGATGGCGGTGAAGATATTTCCATGTTCATACAGATATCGGTTTAGATATTTCCATGTTCATACAGATAGCGGTGTAGATATTTCCGTGTTCATACAGATGGCTGTGTATATATGTCCAGGTTCATACAGATGACGTTGAAGTTATTTCCATGTTCATAGAGATAGCGGTGTAGATATTTCCATGTTCCTACAGATAGCGGTGTACATATTTCCATGTTCATACCGATAGCGGTGCTGATATTTCCATGTTTATACAGGTAGCGGAGTAGATATTTCCATGTTTATACAGATTGCGGTGTAGCTATTTCCATGTTCATACAGATAGCGGTGTAGATATTTCCATGTACATCCAGATGGCTGTGTAGATATATGCATGTTCATACAGATGGCTGTGAAGATATTTCCATGTTCATACAGATAGCGGTGTAGATATTTCCATGTTCATACAGATAGCGGTGTAGATATTTCCATGTTCATACAGATAGAGGGGCTGATATTTCCATGTTCATACAGATAGCGGTGCTGATATTTCCATGTTTCTACAGGTAGCGGGGTAGATATTTCCATGTTTATACAGATAGCGGTGTAGCTATTTCCATGTTCATACAGATAGCGGTGTGGATATTTCCATGTTCATCCAGATGGCTGTGTAGATATATCCATGTTCATACAGATGGCGGTGAAGATTTTTCCATGTTCATACAGATAGCGGTGTAGATATTTCCATGTTCATACAGATAGCGGTGTAGATATTTCCATGTTCATACAGATAGAGGGGCTGATATTTACATGTTCATACAGATAGCGGTGCTGATATTTCCATGTTTCTTCAGGTAGCGGGGTAGATATTTCCATGTTTATACAGATAGCGGTGTAGATATTTCCATGTTTATACAGATAGCCGTGTAGATATTTCCATGTTTATACAGATAACGGTGTAGATATCTCCATCTTAATACAGATGGCCGTGTAGATATTTATATGTTCATACAGATGTCGTTGCAGATATTTCCATGTTCATACAGATGGCGGTGTAGATATTTCCATGTTCATACAGATAGCGGTGTAGATATTTCCATGCTCATCCAGATGGCTGTGTAGATATATCCATGTTCATACAGATGGCGGTGAAGATATTTCCATGTTCATACAGATAGCGGTGTAGTTATTTCCATGTGTAAAGAGATAGCTGTGTAGATATTTCCATGTGTATGCAGATAGCTGTGTAGATATTTCCATTTTCATGCAGATAGCGGTTTAGATATTTCCATGTTCAAACAGATAGCGGTGTAGATGTTTCCGTGTTCATACAGATGGCTGTGTGTATATATCCAGGTTCATACAGATGACGTTGAAGTTATTTCCATGTTCATAGAGATAGCGGTGTAGATATTTCCATGTTCACACAGATAGCGGTGTAGATATTTCCATGTTCATACCGATAGCGGTGCTGATATTTCCATGTTTATACAGGTAGCGGAGTAGATATTTCCATGTTTATACAGATAGCGGTGTAGCTATTTCCATGTTCATACAGATAGCGGTGTAGATATTTCCCTGTACATCCAGATGGCTGTGTAGATATATCCATGTTCATACAGATGGCGGTGATGATATTTCCATGTTCATACAGATAGCGGTGTAGATATTTCCATGTTCATACAGATAGCGGTGTAGATATTTCCCTGTACATCCAGATGGCTGTGTAGATATATCCATGTTCATACAGATAGCGGTGCTGATATTTCCATGTTTCTACAGGTAGCGGGGTAGATATTTCCATGTTTATACAGATAGCGGTGTAGGTATTTCCATGTTTATACAGATAGCGGTGTAGATATTTCCATGTTTATACAGATAACGCTGTAGATATCTCCATCTTAATACAGATGGCCGTGTAGATATTTATATGTTCATACAGATGTCGTTGCAGATATTTCCATGTTCATACAGATGGCGGTGTAGATATTTCCTTGTTCATACAGATAGCGGTGCTGATATTTCCATGTTTATACAGGTAGCGGTGTAGATATTTCCATGTTTATACAGATAGCGGTGTAGCTATTTCCATGTTCATACAGATAGCGGTGTGGATATTTCCATGTTCATCCAGATGGCTGTGTAGATTTATCCATGTTCATACAGATGGCGGTGAAGATTTTTCCATGTTCATACAGATAGCGGTGTAGATATTTCCATGTTCATACAGATAGCGGTGTAGATATTTCCATGTTCATACAGATAGAGGGGCTGATATTTACATGTTCATACAGATAGCGGTGCTGATATTTCCATGTTTCTACAGGTAGCGGGGTAGATCTTTCCATGTTTATACAGATAGCGGTGTAGATATTTCCATGTTTATACAGATAGCCGTGTAGATATTTCCATGTTTATACAGATAACGGTGTAGATATCTCCATCTTAATACAGATGGCCGTGTAGATATTTATATGTTCATACAGATGTCATTGCAGATATTTCCATGTTCATACAGATGGCGGTGTAGATATTTCCATGTGCATACAGATAGCGGTGTAGATATTTCCATGCTCATCCAGATGGCTGTGTAGATATATCAATGTTCATACAGATGGCGGTGAAGATATTTCCATGTTCGTACAGATAGCGGTGTAGTTATTTCCATGTGTAAAGAGATAGCTGTGTAGATATTTCCATGTATATGCAGATAGCTGTGTAGATATTTCCATTTTCATGCAGATAGCGGTTTAGATATTTCCATGTTCAAACAGATAGCGGTGTAGATATTTCCATGTTCATAGAGATAGCGGTGTAGATATTTCCATGTTCATTCAGATAGCGGTGTAGATATTTCTATGTGCATACAGATGGCTGTGTAGATCTATCCATGTTCATATTGATGGCGGTGAAGATATTTCCATGTTCATACAGATAGCAGTGTAGATATTTCCATGTTCATACAGATAGCGGTGCAGATATTTCCATGTTCATACTGATAGCGGTGCTGATATTTCCATGTTTATACAGATAGCGGTGTAGATATTTCCATGTTTAAACAGATAGCGGTGTAGATATTTCCATGTTTATACAGATTGCGGTGTAGCTATTTCCATGTTCATACAGATGGCGGTGTATGTATTTCCATGTTCATACAGATAGCGTTGTAGATATTTCCATGTTCATACAGATAGCGGTGTATGTATTTCCATGTTCATACAGATAGCGGTGAAGATATTTCCATGTTCATACAGATAGCGGTGTAGATATTTCCATGTTCATAGAGATAGTGGTGTAGATATTTCCATGTTCATACAGATAGCGGTGCTGATATTTCCAAGTTTATACAGATAGAGGTGAAGATAACTCCATCTTAATACAGATGGCGGTGTAGATATTTATATGTTCATACAGATGGCGGTGCAGTTATTTCCATGTTCGTACAGATGGCGGTGTAGATATTTCCATGGTTATAGAGATAGCGGTGTAGTTATTTCCACGTGTATAGAGATAGCATTGTAGATATTACCATGTATATGCAGATAGCTGTGTAGATATTTCTATTTTCATGCAGATAGCGGTGTAGATATTTCCATGTTCAAACAGATAGCGGTGTAGATATTTCCATGTTCATACAGATAGCGGTGTAGATATTTCCATGTTTATACAGATAGCGGTGAAGATGTATGCATGTTTACACAGATAGCGGTGTAGATATTTCCATGTTCATACAGATCACGGTGTAGATATTTCCATGTTAATCCAGATGGCTGTGTAGACATATCCATGTTCATACAGATGGCGGTGAAGAGATTTCCATGTTCATACAGATATCGGTTTAGATATTTCCATGTTCATACAGATAGCAGTGTAGATATTTCCATGTTCATACAGATGGCTGTGTATATATATCCATGTTCATACAGATGACGTTGAAGATATTTCCATGTTCATAGAGATAGCGGTGTAGATATTTCCATGTTCATACAGATAGCGGTGTAGATATTTCCATGTTCATACCGATAGCGGTGCTGATATTTCCATGTTTATACAGGTAGCGGAGTAGATATTTCCATGTTTATACAGATAGCGGTGTAGCTATTTCCATGTTCATACAGATAGCGGTGTAGATATTTCCATGTACATCCAGATGGCTGTGTAGACATATCCATGTTCATACAGATGGCGGTGAAGATATTTCCATGTTCATACAGATAGCGGTGTAGATATTTCCATGTTCATACAGATAGCGGTGTAGATATTTCCATGTTCATACAGATAGAGGGGCTGATATTTCCATGTTCATACAGATAGCGGTGCTGATATTTCCATGTTTCTACAGGTAGCGGGGTAGATATTTCCATGTTTATACAGATAGCTGTGTAGATATTTCCATGTTTATACAGATAGCGGTGTAGATATTTCCATGTTTATACAGATAACGGTGTAGATATCTCAATATTAATACAGATGGCCGTGTAGATATTTATATGTTCATACAGATGTCGTTGCAGATATTTCCATGTTCATACAGATGGCGGTGTAGATATTTCCATGTTCATACAGATAGCAGTGTAGATATTTCCATGCTCATCCAGATGGCTGTGTAGATATATCCATGTTCATACAGATGGCGGTGAAGATATTTCCATGTTCATACAGATAGCGGTGTAGTTATTTCCATGTGTAAAGAGATAGCTGTGTAGATATTTCCATGTATATGCAGATAGCTGTGTAGATATTTCCATTTTCATGCAGATAGCGGTTTAGATATTTCCATGTTCAAACAGATAGCGGTGTAGATATTTCCATGTTCATGGAGATAGCGGTGTAGATATTTCCATGTTCATTCAGATAGCGGTGTAGATATTTCTATGTGCATACAGATGGCTGTGTAGATATATCCATGTTCATACTGATGGCGGTGAAGATATTTCCATGTTCATACAGATAGCGGTGCAGATATTTCCATGTTCATACTGATAGCGGTGCTGATATTTCCATGTTTATACAGATAGCGGTGCAGATATTTCCATGTTCATACTGATAGCGGTGCTGATATTTCCATGTTTATACAGATAGCGGTGTAGATATTTCCATGTTTAAACAGATAGCGGTGTAGATATTTCCATGTTTATACAGATTGCGGTGTAGCTATTTCCATGTTCATACAGATGGCGGTGTATGTATTTCCATGTTCATACAGATAGCGGTGTAGATATTTCCATGTTCATACAGATAGCGGTGTATGTAGTTCCATGTTCATAGAGATAGTGGTGTAGATATTTCCATGTTCATACAGATAGCGGTGTAGATATTTCCATGTTCATAGAGATAGTGGTGTAGATATTTCCATGTTCATACAGATAGCGGTGCTGATATTTCCAAGTTTATACAGATAGAGGTGAAGATAACTCCATCTCAATACAGATAGCGGTGTAGATATTTATATGTTCATACAGATGGCGGTGCAGTTATTTCCATGTTCGTAAAGATGGTGGTGTAGATATTTCCATGTTTATAGAGATAGCGGTGTAGTTATTTCCACGTGTATAGAGATAGCTTTGTAGATATTTCCATGTATATGCAGATAGCTGTGTAGATATTTCTATTTTCATGCAGATAGCGGTGTAGATATTTCCACGTTCAAAAAGATAGCGGTGTAGATATTTCCATGTTCATACAGATAGCGGTGTAGATATTTCCATGTTTATACATATAGCGGTGAAGATGTATGCATGTTTACACAGATAGCGGTGTAGATATTTCCATGTTCATACAGATCACGGTGTAGATATTTCCATGTTAATCCAGATGGCTGTGTAGACATATCCATGTTCATACAGATGGCGGTGAAGAGATTTCCATGTTCATACAGATATCGGTTTAGATATTTCCATGTTCAAACAGATTGCGGTGTAGATATTTCCATGTTCATACAGATAGCGGTGTAGATATTTCCATGTTTATGTAGATAGCAGTGAAGGCGTATGCATGTTTACACAGATAGCGGTGTAGATATTTCCATGTTCATACAGATCGCGGTGTAGATATTTCCATGTTCATCCAGATGGCTGTGTAGACATATCCATGTTCATAGAGATGGCGGTGAAAATATTTCCATGTTCATAGAGATGTTCGTGCAGATATTTCCATGTTCATACAGATGGCGGTGTAGATATTTCCATGTTCATACAGATAGCGGTGTAGTTATTTCCATGTTTTAAGAGATAGCTGTGTAGATATTTCCATGTATATGCAGACAGCTGTGTAGATATTTCCATTTTCATGCAGATAGCGGTTTAGATATTTACATGGTCAGATAGCGGTGTAGATATTTCCATGTTCATACAGATAGCGGTGTAGATATATCCATGTTTATACAGATAGCGGTGAAGATATATGCATGTTTACACAGATAGCGGTGTAGATATTTCCATGTTCATACAGATAGCGGTGTAGATATTTCCATGTTCATCCAGATGGCTGTGTAGATATATCCATGTTCATACAGATTGCGGTGTACATATTTCCATGTTCATACAGATAGTGCTGTAGATATTTCCATGTTCATACAGATAGCGGTGCTGCTATTTCCATGTTCATACAGATAGCGGTGTAGATATTTCCATGTTCGTACAGATAGCGGTGTAGATATCTCCATCTTAATACAGATGGCGGTGTAGATACTTCCATGTTTATACAGATAGCGGTGTGGATATTTCCACGTTTATACAGATAGCGGTGTAGATATCTCCATCTTAATAGAGATGGCGGTGTAGATATTTATATGTTCATACAGATGGCGGTGCAGATATTTCCATGTTCATACAGATGGCGGTGTAGATATTTCCATGTTTATAGAGATAGTGGTGTAGTTATTTCCATGTGTAAACAGATAGCTTTGTAGATATTTCCATGTATATGCAGATAGCTGTGTAGATATTTACATTTTCATGCAGATAGCGGTGTAGACATTTCCATGTTCAAGCAGATAGCGGTGTAGATATTTCCATGTTCATTCAGATAGCGGTGTAGATATTTCCATGTTTATACAGATAGCGGTAAAGATGTATGCATGTTTACACTGATAGCGGTGTAGATATTTCCATGTTCATACAGATGGCGGTGTAGATATTTCCATGTTTTTACAGATAGCAGTGTAGATATTTCCATCTTTATACACATAACGGTGTAGATATTTCCATGTTTATACAGATGGCGGTGTAGATATTTCCATACCCATACAGATGGCGGTGTAGATATTTCCATGTTTTTACAGATAGCAGTGTAGATATTTCCATCTTTATACACATAACGGTGTAGATATTTCCATGTTCATACTGATGGCGGTGTAGATATTTCCATGTTTATAGATATAGCGGTATAGGTATTTCCATGTTTACACTGACAGCGGTGTAGATATTTCCACGTTTACACAGATAGCGGTGTAGATATTTCCATGTTTATAGAGATAGCGGTGTAGATATTTCCATGTTTATTGAGATATCAGTGTAGATATTTCCAGGTTTATACAGAGAGTGGTGTAGATATTTCCATGTTTATATAGATGGCTGTGTGGATATTTCCATGTTTATAGAGATAGCGGTGTAGATATCTCCATGTTTACACAGATAGCGGTGTAGATATTTCCATGTTTACACAGATAGCGGTGTAGACATTTCCATGTTCATACAGATAGCGGTGTAGGTAATTCCATGTGTATACAGATAACGGTGTATATATTTACATATTCCTACAGATGGCTGTGTAGATATTTCCATGTTTGTACAGATAGCGGTGTAGCTATTTCCATGTTTACACAGATAGCGGTGTAGATATTTCCATGTTTACACAGATAGCGGTGTAGATATTTCCATGTTTATACAGATAGCGGTGTAGATATTTCCATGTCTATACAGATATCGGTGTGGATATTTCCATGTTTATACAGATAGCGGTGTAGATATTTCCATGGTTATAGAGATAGCGGTGTAGATATTTCCATGTTTATACAGATAGCAGTGTAGATACTTCCATGTGTACACAGATAACGGTGTAGATATTTACATATTCCTACAAGTGGCTGTGTAGATATTTCCATGTTTATACAGATAGCAGTGTAGATATTTCCATGTTTACAGAGATAGCGGTGTAGATATTTCCATGTTCCTGCAATTCGTGGTGTAGATATTTCCATGTTTACACAGATAGCGGTGTAGACATTTCCATGTTTACACAGATAGCGGTGTAGACATTTCCATGTTTACACAGATAGCGGTGTAGATGTTTCCATGTTTATACAGATAGTGGTGTAGATATTTCCATGTTAATAGAGTTGGCGGTGTAGATATTTCCATGTTTATATAGTTGGCAGTGGAGATATTTCCATGTTCATACAGATGGCGGTGAAGATATTTCCTTGTTTATACACATAACGGTGTAGATATTTCCAAGTTTTAAGAGATAGCGGTGTAGATATTTCCATGTGTATACAGATAGCGGTGTAGATATTTACATGTGTATACAGATAATGGTGTAGATATTTACATGTTCCTACAGATGGCTGTGTAGGTATTTCCATGTTTATACACATAGCGGTGTAGATATTCTCATGATTATAGAGATAGCGGTGTAGGTATTTCCATGTTCCTACAGTTGGTGGGGTAGATATTTCCATGTTTACACAGATAGTGCTGTAGATATTTCCAAGTTTATGCAGATAGCGGTGTAGATATTTCCAATTTTATGCAGATAGCGGTGTAGGTATTTCCATGTTTAAACAGAAAGCGGTGCAGATATTTCCATGTTCCTACACAAGGCGCTGTAGATATTTCCATGTTTATAGAGTTGGCGGTTTGGACATTTCCATGTTCATATAGATGGCGGTGTAGATATTTCCATGTTTATAGAGATATCGGTGTAGATATTTCCATGTTTATACAGATAGCGGTGTAGATGTATCCATGTTCATACAGATGACGGTGTAGATATTTCCATGTTCATACAGATGGCGGTGTACGTATTTCCATGTTTATGGAGATAGCGGTGTACATATTTCCATGTTTACACAGATAGCAGTGTAGATATTTCCATGTTTACACAGATAGCGGAGTAGATATTTCCATCTTTATACAGATAGCGGTGTAGATATTTCCATGTGTATACAGATAATGGTGTAGATATTTACATGTTCCTACAGATGGCTGTGTAGATATTTCCATCTTTATACAGTTAGCTTTGTACATATTTCCATGGTTATAGAGATAGCTGTGTAGATATTTCCATGTTCCTATAATTGGTGGTGTAGCCATTTCAATGTTTACACAGATAGTGGTGTAGATATTTCCAAGTTTATGCAGATAGCGGTGGAGATATTTCCACTTTTATGCAGATAGCGTTGTAGATATTTCCATGTTTATACAGCTGGCGGTTTAGACATTTCCATGTTCATACAGATGGCTGTGTAGATATTTCCATGTTCATAGACATTGCGGTGTAGATATTTCCATATTTAAACAGATAGGGGTGTAGATATTTCCATGTTTTTAGAGATAGCTGTGTAGATATTTCCATGTTTACACAGATAGCGGTGTAGATATTTCCACGTTTAGACAGATAGCAGTGTAGATATTTCGATGGTTACACAGAGAACGGTGTAGATATTTCCATGTTTATAGAGATGGAAGTGTAGATATTTCCATGTTCATACAGATTGCAGTGTAGATATTTCCATGTTTATTAAGATGGCGGTGTAGATATTCCCATGTTTATGAAGATAGCGGTGTAGATATTTACTTCGTTATACAGATAGCAGTGTAGATATTTCCATGTTTATACAGATAGCAGTGTAGATATTTCCGTGTTTATAGAGATAGCGGTGTGGATATTTCCCAGTTTCACGGATAGCAGTGTAGATATTTCAATGTTTATACAGATAACGGTGTAGATATATTCATATTTATAGAGATAGCGGTGTAGTTATTTCCATGCTTATTCAGATAACGCTGTAGATATGTCCATGTTTATAGAGATAGCGGTGTAGATATTTCCAAGTTCATACAGATATCAGTGTAGATATTTCCATGTTCATACAGATGGCGTTGTTGATATTTCCATCTTCATACAGGTGGCAGTGAAGATATTTGCATGTTCATACAGATGGCAGTGTAGATATTTCCATGTTCACACAGATGGCTGTGTAGATATTTCCATGTTCATACAGATGGCGGTGTAGATATTTCCATGTTTATGAAGATAGCGGTGTAGATATTTACATCTTTATATAGATAGCGGTGTAGATATTTCCATGTTTATACAGATAGCGGTGTAGATATTTCCATGTTCATACACATAGCGGTGTGGATATTTCCATGTTTAAACAGATAGCAGTGTAGATACTTCCATGTGTATAGAGATGGCGGTATAAATATTTCTGTGTTTATACAGATGGCGGGTAGATATTTCCATGTTCATACAGATGGCGGTGTAGATATTTCCGTGTTTATAGAGATAGCGGTGTAGATATTTCCTTGTTTATACACATTGCTCTCTATATATTTGCATGTTTATGGAGGTAGTGTTGTAGGTATTTCCATGATTGTAGAGATAGTGGTGTAGATATTTCCGTGTTTATAGAGATAGCGGTGTGGATATTTCCCAGTTTCACAGATAGCGGTGTAGATATTTCCATGTTTATACAGATAACGGTGTAGATATATTCATGTATATAGAGATAGCGGTGTAGTTATTTCCATGCTTATACAGATAACGCTGTAGATATGTCCATGTTTATAGAGATAGCGGTGTAGATATTTCCAAGTTCATACAGATATCAGTGTAGATATTTCCATGTTCATACAGATGGCGTTGTTGATATTTCCATCTTCATACAGGTGGCAGTGAAGATATTTGCATGTTCATACAGATGGCGGTGTAGATATTTCCATGTTCATACAGATGGCTGTGTAGATATTTCCATGTTCATACAGATGGCGGTGTAGGTATTTCCATGTTTATGAAGATAGCGGTGTAGATATTTACATCTTTATACAGATAGCGGTGTAGATATTTCCATGTTTATACAGATAGCGGTGTAGATATTTCCATGTTCATACAGATAGCGGTGTAGATATTTCCATGTTTACACAGATAGCGGTGTAGATATTTCCATGTGTATAGAGATGGCGGTATAAATATTTCTGTGTTTATACAGATGGCGGGTAGATATTTCCATGTTCATACAGAAGGCGGTGTAGATATTTACATGTTTATAGAGATAGCGGTGTAGATATTTCCATTTCATACACATTGCTCTCTAGATATTTCCATGTTTATAGTGGTAGTGTTGTTGATATTTCCATGATTGTAGAGATAGTGGTGTAGATATTTCCGTGTTTATAGAGATAGCGGTGTGGATATTTCCCAGTTTCACGGATAGCGGTGTAGATATTTCCATATTTATACAGATAACGGTGTAGATGTATTCATGTTTATAGAGATAGCGGTGAAGTTATTTCCATGCTTATACAGATAATGCTGTAGATATGTCCATGAATATAGAGATAGCGGTGTAGATATTTCCAAGTTCATACAGATATCAGTGTAGATATTTCCATGTTCATACAGACGGCGTTGTTATTTCCATCTTCATACAGGTGGCAGTGAAGATATTTGCATGTTCATACAGATGGCGGTGTAGATATTTCCATGTTCATACAGATGGCTGTGTAGATATTTCCATGTTCATACAGATGGCGGTGTAGATATTTCCATGTTTATACTGATGGCGTTGTAGATATTTCCATCTTTATGCAGATTGCGGTGTAGATATTTCCATGTTTATAGAGATGGCAGTGAAGATATTTCCATGTTTGTGGAGATAGCGGTGTAGATATTTCCATGTTTACACAGAAAGCGGTGTAGATATTTCCATGTTTACACAGACAGCGGAGTAGATATTTCCATCTTTATACACATAGCGGTGTAGATATTTCCACGTTTATAGGGATATCGGTGTAGATATTTCCATGTTTATAGAGATAGCAGTGTAGATATTTCCATCTTTATACACATAGCGGTGTAGGTATTTCCATCTTTATAGGGATATCAGTGTAGATATTTCCATGTTTATACAGAGAGTAGTGTAGATATTGCCATGTATATAGAGATAGCGGAGTAGATATTTCCACGTTTTTACACATAGCTGTGTAGATATTTCTAAGTTCATACTGATGGCGGTGTACATATTTAAATCTTTATAGAGATGGCGGTGTACATATTTAAATGTTCATAGAGATGGCGGTTTAGATATTGCCATGTATATAGAGATGGCGGTGTAGATATTGCCATGTTTATAAAGAAGGCGGGCTAGATATTTCCATGTTTATACACAGAGCACTGTAGTTATTTCCATGTTTATAGAGATAGCGGTGTAGATAGTTCCATGTTTATACACATAACGTTGCAGATATTTCCATGTTTATACAGGTAGCGGTGAAGATATTTCCATGTTTATAGAGATATCGGTGTAGATATTTCCAGGTTTATACAGATCGCAGTGTAGATATTTCCATGTTTATATGGATGGCTGTGTAGATATTTCCATGTTTATAGAGAAAGCGGTGTAGATATTTCCATGTTTACACAGATAGCGGTGTAGATATTTCCATGTTCATACAGATAGCGATGTAGATAATTCCATGTGTATATAGATAACGGTGTAGATATTTACATATTCCTACAGATGGCTGTGTAGATATATCCATCTTCATACAGATAGCAGTGTAGATAATTCCATGTTTACACAGATAGCGGTGTAGATATTTCCATGTTTACACAGATAGCGCAGTAGATATTTCATGTTTATACAGATAGCGGTGTACATATTTCCATGTGTATACAGATCACGGTGTAGATATTTACATGTTCCTACAGATGGCTGTGTAGATATTTCCATGTTTATACGGATAGCGTTGTAGATATTTCCATGTTTATGGAGATAGCGGTGTAGATATTTCCATGTGTGCACATATAGCGGTGTAGATATTTCCATGTTCATACAGATAGCATTGTAGATAATTCCATGTGTATACAGATAAAGGTGTAGATATTTACATATTCCTACAGATGGCTGTGTAGATTTTTATATGTTTATACAAATAGCGGTGTAGATATCTCCATGTTTAGAGAGATAGTGGTGTAGATATTTCCATGTTCATACAGATGGCAGTGTAGATATTTCCATGTTCTTACCGATGGAGGTGAGGATATTTCCATGTTTATAGAGATAGCGGTGTAGATATTTCCATGTTCACACAGATAACGGTGTAGTTATTTCCATGTTCACACAGATAGTGGTGTAGATATTTTCATGTTTATACAGAAATCGGTGTAGATATTTCCATGTTTACAGAGATATCGGTGTAGATATTTCCATGTTTACACAGATAGCGGTGTAGATATTTCCATGTTTATACAGATGGCTGTGTAGATATTTCCATGTTTATACAGAAAGCGGTGTAGATATTTCCATGTTTTTAGAGATATCGGTGTAGATATTTCAATTTTTATACAGATAGCGGTGTAGATATTTCCATGTTCATACACATGGCGATGTAAATGTTTCCATGTTCATACAAATGGCGGTGAAGATATTTCCATGTTTATAGAGATGGCAGTGTAGATATTTCCTTTTTTATACAGATAGCGGTGTAGATATTTCCATGTTCATAGAGATAGCGGTGCAGATATTTCCATGTTCATACAGTTAGCGGTGTAGATATTTCCAAATTCATGCAGATGGCGGTATAGATATTTCCATGTTCATACAGATGGCGGTGAAGATATTTGCATGTTCATTCAGATGGTGGTGTAGATATTTCCATGTTCCTACAGATGGCGGTGTAGAAATTTCCATGTTTATATAGATGGCAGTGTAGATAATTCCATGTTCATACAGATGGCGGTGAAGATATTTCCATGTTTACACACATAACGGTTCAGATATTTCCAAGTTTTAACAGACAGCGATGTAGATATTTCCATGTTTACACAGATAGCGGTGTAGATACTTCCACGTTTATACAGATAGTGGTGTAGATATTTCCATGTTCATACTGATAGCGGTGTAGATATTTCCATGTTTATACGGTTGGCGGTGTAGATATTTCCATTTTCATACAGATGGCGGTGTAGATATTTCCATGTTTATAGAGATGGCGGTGTAGATATTTCCATGTTTATACAGAGGCTGTGTAGATATTTCCATGTTCATACAGATAGCGGTGTAGATATTTCCATGTTTATACACATGGCGGTGTAGATATTTCCATGTTTATAGAGATGGCGGTGTAGATATTTCCATGTTTATATAGAAGGCGTTCTAGATATTTCCATGTTTATACACATAGCGGTGTAGGTATTTCCATGTTTATACAGATGGCTGTGTAGATATTTCCATGTTAATAAAGATGGTGGTGAAGATATTTCCATGCTTATTCAGATAGCGGTGTAGGTATTTCTCTGTTTCGCAGATAGCAGTGTAGATATTTCCATGTTTATACAGATAGCGGTGTAGATATATCCATGTTTATAGAGATAGCGTTGTAGTTATTTCCATGTTTATATAGATAACGCTGTAGATATTTCCATGTTTATACGGATAGCGGAGTAAATATTTCCATGTATGTACACATGGCTGTGTAGATATTTCCGTGTTTATACAGATGGAAGTGTAGATATTTCCATGTTTATAGAGATGGCAGTGTAGATATTTCCTTCTTTACACAGTTAGCGGTGTAGACATTTCCATGTTTATAGAGATAGAGTAGCAGATATTTCCATGTTCATACAGATAGCAGTGTGGATATTTCCATGTTCATACAGATGACAGTGTAGATATTTCCATGTTCATACAGATGGCGGTGAAGATATTTGCATGTTCATACAGATGGCGGTGTAGATATTTCCATGTTCATACAGATGGCGGTGAAGATATTTGCATGTTCATACAGATGGCGGTGTAGATATTTCTATGTTTATACAGATAGCGGTGTAGGTATTTCCATGTTTGTACACATTACGTTGTAGATATTTCCATGTTTTAAGAGATAGCGGTGTAGATATTTCCATGTTTACAGAGACAGCGGTGTAGATATTTCCATGTTTATACAGATAGCATTGTAGATATTTCCATGTTTATACTGATAGCGGTGTAGATATTTCCATGTTTACACAGATAGCGGAGTAGATATTTCCATGTTTATACAAATAGCTTTGTATGTATTTCCTTGTTTATACAGATATCGGTGTAGACATTTCCACGTTTATAGAGATTGTGGTGTAGATATTTCCATGTTTATACAGATAGCCGTGTAGGTATTTCCAAGTTTATAGAGATAGCGGTTTAGACATTTCCATGTTCCTACAGATGGTGCTGTAGATATTTCCATGTGCATACAAATTGCGGTGTAGATATTTCCGTGTTTATAAATATAGCGGTGTAGATATTTCCATGTTTATCCAGATAGCGGTGTACGTATTTCCATGTATATACAGATGGCGTTGCAGACATTTCCAAGTTTATAGAGATAGCGTTGTAGATATTTCCATGTTCCTACAGATGGCGGTGTGGATATTTCCATGTTTACAGAGTTGGCGGTGTAGATATTTCCACGTTCATACAGATGGCGGTGTAGATATTTCCATGTTAATACAGATAGCGGGGCAGGTATTTCCATGTTTATACACATTACGCTGTAGATATTTCCATGTTTTTACAGATAGCTGTGTAGATATTTCCATGTTTATACAGATGGCGGTGTAGATATTTCCATGTTCATAGGGATGGCGTTGTATATATTTCCATCTTTATAGAGGTGGCAGTGTAGATATTTCCATCTTAATACAGATAGAGTTGTAGATATTTCCATGTTTAAACAGATGGCGGTGTAGATATTTCCATCTTTATAGAGATTGCGCTGTAGATATTTCCATATTCATACAGATGGCGGTGTAGATATTTCCATGTTTATATAGATGGCGGTGTAGATATTTCCATCTTAATACAGATAGCAGTGTAGATATTTCTATGTTTATGCAGATGGCGGTGTAGATATTTTCATGTCGATACAGATGGCGGTGTAGGTATTTCCATGTTTATAGAGAGAGCGGTGTAGATATTTCCAAGTTGATAGAGATAGCGGTGTAGATATTTCCATGTATATACAGATAGCGGTGTAGATATTTCCATGTTTATACAGATAGCGGTGTACATATTTCCATGTATATACAGATGGCGTTGTAGACATTTCCATGTTTATAGTGATAGCGTTGTAGATATTTCCATGTTCCTACAGATGGCGGTGTAGATATTTCCATGTTTACAGAGTTGGCGGTGTAGATATTTCCACGTTCATACAGATGGCGGTGTAGATATTTCCATGTTAATACAGATAGCGGGGCAGGTATTTCCATGTTTATACACATTACGCTGTAGATATTTCCATGTTTTTACAGATAGCTGTGTAGATATTTCCATGTTTATACAGATGGCAGTGTAGATATTTCCATGTTCATAGGGATGGCGTTGTAGATATTTCCATCTTTATAGAGATGGCAGTGTAGATATTTCCATCTTAATACAGATAGAGGTGTAGATATTTCCATGTTTAAACAGACGGCGGTGTAGATATTTCCATCTTTATAGAGATTGCGCTGTAGATATTTCCATATTCATACAGATGGTGGTGTAGATATTTCCATGTTTATAAAGATGGCGGTGTAGATATTTCCATCTTAATACAGATAGCGGTGTAGATATTTCTATGTTTATGCAGATGGCGGTGTAGATATTTTCATGTCGATACAGATGGCGGTGTAGGTATTTCCATGTTTATAGAGAGAGCGGTGTAGATATTTCCAAGTTGATAGAGATAGCGGTGTAGATATTTCCATGTATATACAGATAGCGGTGTAGATATTTCCATGTTTATACAGATAGCGGTGTAGATATTTCAATGTTCATACAGATGGCGTTGTAGATATTTCCATGTTCATACAGTTGGCGGTGTAGATATTTCCACGTTTATAGAGATAGCGGTGTAGTTATTTCCAAGTTTATAGAGATAGCGTTGCAGATATTTCCATGTTTATACAAATAGCAGTGTAGGTATTTCAATGTTTATAAAGATTGCAGTGTAGATATTTCAATGTTTATAGAGATAGTGGTGTAGATATTTCCCTGTTTTACAGGTAGCAGTTTAGATATTTCCATGTTTATAGAGATAGCCGTGTAGATATTTCCATATATATTCAGATAGCGGTGTAGATATTTCCATGTTCATACAGATGGCGGTGTAGATATTTCCATCTTTATAGAGATGGCAGTGTAGATATTTCCATCTTAATACAGATAGAGGTGTAGATATTTCCATGTTTAAACAGATTGCGGTGTAGATACTTCCATCTTTATAGAAATTGCCCTGTAGATATTTCCATGTTCATACAGATGGCGGTTTAGATATTTCCATGTTTATATCGATGGCGGTGTAGTTATTTCCATCTTAATACAGATAGCAGTGTAGATATTTCCATGTTTATACAGATGGCGGTGTAGATATTTTCATGTCGATCCAGATGGCGGTGTAGGTATTTCAATGTTTATAGAGATAGCGGTGTAGATATTTCCATGTTGATAGAGATAGCGGTGTTGATATTTCCATGTATATACAGATAGCGGTGTAGATATTTCCATGTTTATACAGATAGCGGTGAAGATATTTCAATGTTCATACAGATGACGTTGTAGATAATTCCATGTTCATACAGATGGTGGTGTAGATATTTCCACGT
Source organism: Gorilla gorilla gorilla (assembly GCF_029281585.2). Taxonomy (NCBI): domain Eukaryota; kingdom Metazoa; phylum Chordata; class Mammalia; order Primates; family Hominidae; genus Gorilla; species Gorilla gorilla. Next base: position 127,172,711 of record NC_073239.2, read on the forward strand.
TTATAGAGATAGCGGTGTAGTTATTTCCATGTTTATAGAGATAGCGTTGTAGATATTTCCATGTTTATACAAATAGCAGTGTAGGTATTTCAATGTTTATAAAGATAGCAGTGTAGATGTTTCAATGTTTATAGAGATAGCGGTGTAGATATTTCCCTGTTTTACAGGTAGCGGTTTAGATATTTCCATGTTTATGCAGATAGCAGTGTAGATATTTCCATGTTTATAGAGATAGAGGTGTAGTTATTTCCATGTTTATATAGATAACGGTGTAGATATTTCCATGTTTATAGAGATAGCGGTGTATATATTTCCATGTATATACAGATAGCGGTGTAGTTATTTCCATGTTTATACAGATGGCCCTGTAGGTATATCCATGTTTATAGAGATGGCGGTGTAGTTATTTCCTTGTTTATACAGATAGCGGTGTAGATATTTCCATGTTCATACGGATAGCGCTGTAGATATTTCCATGTTTAGAGATAGCGGTGTAGATATTTCCATGTTTATACAGATAGCGGTGTAGATATTTCCATGTTTATACAGGTAGCGCTGTAGATATTTCCATATTTGTACAGGTAGCAGTGAAGATATTTCCATATTTATACAGCTAGCGGTGCAGATATGTGAATTCATTAAACCTCTTTTTCTTTATAAATGACCCAGTCTTGGGTATGTCTTTATCAGCAGCATGAAAATTGACTAATACACTCACTGCCCATGAATGATACTCTGTTATCCCATTTGCATTGTTATAAAGAAATACCTGAGGTTGGGTAATTAATAAAGAAATGAGGTTTATTTGGCTCCTTGTTCTGAAGGCTGTACGTGAAGCATAGTACTGGCACCTGCTTCCAGGGAGGGCCTCAGGAACCTTCCAATCATGGTGGAAGGTGAAGGGAAACCAGCATATCACATGGTGAGAGAGGAAGCAAGAGAGACAGGGAGGAGGTGTCAGTCTCTTTTAAACAACCAGATATCGCATGAACTCACAGGGTAAGAACTCATTCATTACCAAGAGGACAGCACCAAGCCATTCAGGAGGCATCTATCTCCAACATTGGGGATCACATTTTAACGTGAGATTTGAAGGGGACAAACATCCAAACTATGTCAGATACCAAAGCTGACAATGCTTAGGATCTTTAGCTGTTCCAGGTTCTGGGAAAAGGGAGAGAGTTAGCTTCCCTCGTCTATGCTGTGCTACTCCATATTATATTAGTAATTATTGTTCTCTAAAGGTTCTTGAAAGCAAATAAACAAATGCAAGGCAAAACATATGAAATGCAAGGCAAAACATATGAAATGCAAGGGAAATGCATTAAAAACTTTTGAGTGTTAATATATAGGTTTTATTTTATCTTTTTAATTTCTTTTGCTTAACCAAATAGATTATGTAGTTTTGATTAACTGGCCATGAAATAGCTCTGCCTACATAGAATTTCCCATGAATAATTGGTTGTGGAGACTTTTGTGTGTGACCCAAATCCTCCCTCAAAACTGAAGTTTGCCCAGCTATTGGGAGTGTTGGCAAATCATGCCTCTCAGCTGATTCTCTCTAGAATTTATTCTCAGGAGATCTAATTAATAACTTGTCAAGCTGATGTCCATCCTTGGGGACAACTCGTATCTGAAGAATGGCCAGTGAAAGGTATTAAAACTCCATACTCCTGCCTCAATTTAGGGCAACTCTGAAGGGTCACCCCTGCTTCTCTGCTCCCCCTTGAGATTAGCTGAGGTATTTGTTGTGACTGCCTCACACCTCAACTCCCTTTGTCCAATTCAGCTTTTTCGCCACAGTTGTTGGCTCCTAGGATTTTACCCAGTTAAATGTTCTCTACACAAATCTCTATCTCAAATCTGCTTTACAGGGAATGTGGCCTCAGACAGGTTTTCATTAGGTTCTGGACATAACTCTCATTAGTCATTGATATGATTCGGCTGTGTCTCCACCCGAATCTCACCTTGATTGTAATTATCCCCGCATGTCAAGGATGGAGTCAGGTGGAGATCATTGAATCATAGGGGCGGGTTCCCCCTACTGTTCTCCTGGTAGCGAATAAGTCTCACGAGATCTTATGCTTTTAAAATGGGAGTTTCCCTACACAAGCTTTCTTCTCTGCTACCATTTAAGATGTGCCTTTGCTTCTTTTTTGCCTTCTGCCGTGACTATGAGGCCTCCCCAGCCATGTGGAATTGTGAGTTCCTTAAACCTCTTTCCTTTCTAAATTACCCGGTCTTGGGTATGACTTTATTAGCAGCATGAGAACAAACTAGTGCATTCTGTTCTATAAGCCCAAGTCGGATCACAGAGTCCCGCTTTCTGTTTTTTTTTTTCTAGCCCATATTTCTACTAAAACTTGACTCATATAGACTTAAAACAAAATAATTAAGCATGGCTAGTATTTATTTAATATTTTATACGTGTCAGGTACTGTATTTTGTAACTTACCTTTTAATAATCTTTCCAAATCTCTAAAAGGAGAATTCTGCTCTTTTATAGAGAAAATAAGGATGGCTCAATCTTTTGATTTTTATTACAAGCTTTATTTTGTATAACATATAATAAACTAAAAATATTGAAAGTTTAGAAACCATCAGCACACAATCGAGGTGATGGAAATATACTTCACCTCCAGTTTCCTGATGCCTCTTTATAATACATTTCTCTGGCCCCTCATTCCTGGCCCTTAAAAACCACCAAACTGCTTTCTGTCACTGGACAGTAATTTATACAGTCAAAAAATGTATATAAATAAAATTTTACACTATGCACTTTTTTGTCTGACATTTTATGTTTTTTTCTCTGCATGTTTTACCTCTAGAGTCTGCCTTGTTTCACTTAGTATAGTTATTTTGAGATTCATTCATGTTATAGTATGTATCCATAATTAATTCGGATAAAGCAAGTTAATTCATTAATGTATTGATTGATATTTAGACTGTTTCTAGTTTGGGCTATTATGAATACATGTGCTATGAACATTTGTGTTGATATCATTATATGAACACCTACTTTTATCTCTCTTGGGTAAATACCCAGGAGTGCAATGGCTGAGTCTTACGGCAGAAGTATGTTTAACTTTTTAAGGGACTCTTAAACTGTTTTTCAAAGGTTACACTTTTTTGTATTCCCATCAGCAGTGTATGAGAGTTTCAGCTTCTCCACATCCAAGCCAGTGCTTGGCTGTTATCAGTCATGCTAATCTTAGCTATTTAAAAATAGATAGTGGCGTCTCATTTTGGTTTTAATTTGCATTGCCCTAAGCATGAATTATGTTGAGCATATGTGCTTATTTACCAAACAAATGTCTACTTTGAAATGTCTGTTCCAGTCTTTCACCCAAGTTTTAAATGGGGTTGTTTGTTTTTCATTATTAAATTTTGAGCTTTTAAAATATATTTTTGATGCAAGCCTTTCATCAGATATATGAATTGCAAATATTTTCTCCCAGCCTGCAGCTTGTCTTTTCAGTCTCTTAATAGATTCTTTTGAAGAGCAGATTCTTTTTTTTAAATTTGATGAGTTCTTCTTATCAATATATTATTATATAAATCATGCTGTGGGGTCATATCAAAGAAAGCTTTGCCTGACTCAAAGTCCCAAATGTTTTCACATCTTCCCTCTCCTCTCCTTTGGGAACTGAGATTACACGTAAATTCAGTTACTTGAAATGTACTGTCTACTATTGCTCTGTTCATGTTTTTTAAAAATTTATTTTCTCTCTCTATTTTATTTTGAGAGGTGTCTATCTTTTCTTCTTTAATGACTAACGTGCTATCAGCCTACCATGTAGCTGGGACTACAGCCGCATGCTACTATGCCCCGCTAATTTTTGTATTTTTAGTAGAGATGGGATTTCACCATATTGGTCAGGCTGGTCCTGAACTCCTGACTTCGTGATCCACCTGCCTCGGCCTCGCAAAATGCTGAGATTACAGGCGTGAGCCACTGCGCCCAGCCTCCTTTAGTGTATCTTGCATGTCTCTATTTTAGAACATATAGAATACTGTTTCAATAAGCATTTGAATGTTCTTAACTTATAACTCTGGCACCTTGATTTACTCTGGATCAGTTCTGACTCAGTGATTTTTCTCCTTATTATGAGCCACGTTCTTCTGTCTTTTGTTGTTACTGTTGTGTCTCTGCTAAACTGTGTCTGGATGTCAGATATGGTGACTTTTATCTTATTGAGTGCTGGAAGTATATATAAATATTCTTGATCTTTGTATTGGTATGTATTTAAGTTTAGTTGGAAAGAGTTTGACTCTTTTTGGTCTTGCTTTAAAAATTCATTAGGTGGGATCAGACCAGTTCTCATTTTAGAGCTAATCACTCCCAACTAGTGAGGCAAGATCCTTCTGGGTATCCCTGGGAATCTTGAGGTGTTTCTGGTTTGGCTGATAAAATAAGCACTATTACTGGACCTTGGTGAGCATGTGTACTGTTACTTTTCATCTTATCTGGGTGTTGTTTCCCCAACCGTAGGTACTTTTCTCTAGGCCTGTCCTAACAATTACTTAGCTATGTACTTTAGGGGGACCCTTTGCAGAGCTCTGGAGTTCTCTTTCTGTGCAGCCCCTTCTTCTCGGAAACCTTGTCCTGAGAGCTCATGTCAACATGGTTTCTGTGGACTCTGAGCTCTGTCCCCTCAGCTCAGGGAGAACAATGGGCTCCTCTTGGGCTTTTCTCCTGCAGTAGTGGGCTGGAAAACTTTCTCCAGGCGTAAATTAGGGCAGTTGATAGGCTCACCTTGTTTGAGACTGACTTTACAGGGTCTTGCAAACTTTTGTGGCATACATTTTGGCCATTTTTTTGGTTGTTTCAGGAGGGAGAGAAAGTCTAGTTCTTGTTACTCCATCATGGTCATTGCAGAAGTCAACCTAACTGATATTTCTCAATACAGTCTGTTGCTACACATTGAACTTGCTTAAGATAATTTTTAGATGGCACAGAACTTTCTGTCCATTGAATGAGACTCTCTGCTTATTTTGCAAGTGCTCATTTGTATGGAGACATTTGTATGGAGAAACTTCAAAAAGTTTGTGGAAAAATGAAGTTAAAAGATAAACATTGAAAATGTGATCTTCGGTTTTCATCCCTAAAGAACTGATGGTCCTGGGAACTTAACAATGTCAATGCAGTCTCTTATACATTATTAACTTAAGAAAAATGGGTGCCCTTTCCACATTTGTTGAGATTGGGAAACAAAAAGAAGTCAGAAGGAGCCAAATCAGAGCTGTAAGGTGGATGCCTGACAATTTCCCATTGAGACTCTCACAAAATTGCCTTTGCTTGATGACAGGAATGAGCAGAAACATTGTGGTGTTAGAGGACTGTCTGCTAAAGCTTTCCCAGGTATTTTGCCCTAAAACTTTGGCTAACTTATTCAAAACACTCTCATGATATGCAGATATTATTGTTCTTTGACCTTCCACAAAGTCAACAAGCAAAATGCCTGGAATGTCCCCAAAAAACTGTTGCCGTGACCTTTGCTCTTGAGTGATCCCCTTTAGCTTTGACTGGACCACTTCCACCTTTGGTAGCCATTGCTTTGATTGTCTTTTGCCCTCAGGATCATACTGGGAAAGCCATGTTTTATCTTCTGTTACAATTCTTCAAAGAAATCCTTCAGGATCTTGACCCTAGTTCTTTAAAATTTCCATTGAGAGCTCTCCTCTTGTCTGCAGCTGATCTGAGCACAACACTTTTGGCACCCATGCAGTGGAAAGTTGGTTCAACTTTAATTTTTTAGTCAGAACTGTGTAAGCTGAACCAATTAAGATGTCTATGATGTTGGCTATTGTTTGTGCTGTTGATTATCAGTCCTCTTCAATTAGGGCACAAACAAGATTAATTTTTTTCCTTGCAAATTGATATGGATGATCTGTCCCTGTGGACTTCATCTTCCACATCATCTCGTTTCTTCTTTAAAAAAGCTGTCCGCTTGTGAACTACTGATTTCTTTGGTGCATTGTCCCCTCAAGCTTCTTGTAAAGCATCAGTGATTTCACCATTCTTTCACTCAAGCTTCATCATAATCTAATGTTTGTTCTTGCTTCAATTTTAGCAGAATTTACATTGCTCTGCTAGGGGCTCTTTTCAAACTAATGTCTACTCCTTCTTACTGTCTCAAACTAGATCCTGTTCAAACATGCTATAATAAATTAGTATGAGTTTATTTTGCTGCCAAACTTGAAACCTTTGCATAGTTTTTTTCATAATATACATTTTCCATGAACTTTTTAAGGCCTCTCATGTATCCACAGGTAGAGTGCCTTACCTATTCTGACTTCAGTCAATTATTCAAGACCTTTCCTTGTCAGTGATACATTAGAAAGGTAGAGTATTGAAAAATAAGAGTAGCTTCTTCTGATTAAGAAATACTATATCTTTTTCTACTTCTTTCTTTTTTTTTTTTCTTTTTTTTTTTTTTTTGAGACAGCATCTTTCTCTGTCACCCAGGCTGGAGTGCAGTGGTGTGATCTCAGCTCACTGCAACCTCTGCCTCCCAGGGTCAAGTGATTCTCCTGCCTCAGCCTCCCGAGTAGCTGGGACTATAGGTGCCTGCCACCACACCCAGCTAATTTTTGTATTTTTAGTGGAGACAAGGTTTCACCATATTGGCCAGGCTGGTCTTGAACTCCTGACCTTGTGATCTGCCTGACTCGGCCTCCCAAAGCGCTGGGATTACAGTCATGAGCCACCGTACCTAGCTTTCTACTTCTTTCTTATTATTTTCCTCCTCTCTCATTCCTATATTCTCTCCTTTCTCCTACTTTCCTCCCCACTCCCTGTTTCCTTCCTTTCATCTTTCCTATTTTCAAGACTTAATATTTCTTGAACCTCCGATGTTATCATAGTATGTTATTTGTTTAATTTTCACATAACAATAATAGTTTAAATACAAATAATATTTATTTTCATCCCCATGTTATCAGTATAACAGTAAAGATGTGGAGAGGCCAGCTGGGCATGGTGGCTCAAGCCTGTAATCCCAGCACATTGGGAGGCCGAGGTGGGTGGATCACGAGGTCAGGAGATCGAGACCATCCTGGCTAACACGGTGAAACCCCATCTCTACTAAAAAATAGAAAAAATTAGCTGGGCGTGGTGGCGCGTGCCTGTAGTCCCAGCTACTCGGGAGGCTGAGGCAGGAGAATAGTGTGAACCCGGGAGGCAGAACTTGCAGTGAGCCAAGATCACGCCACTGCACTCCAGCCTGGGTGACAGAGCGAGACTCTGTCTCAAAAAATAAATAAATAAATAAATGAAAATAAAATTAGAAAAATGATGTGGAGAGGCCAAACCAATGGCTCTTATATCCACGTTCTTTCTTCTAAATGATTTCACCTTAGTTTTGGTCTGCATCTCTAACCATAGCTAGTTGCAGCAGGACTTCTATCTGGCCTTGCTGCTCTCATTTTTGGACCTCCTCACTGAAATCAAATTGATCTTTCTAAAATGCAAACCTGGTCTTAGTATTTTATTACTTAAAACCCATTGGTGGCTTTCCATGATTTATGGAATAAAGTCAAAATTCCTGTTTTTGCCCATGTTTCTGTGTGCCTCTCATCCCTACATTTACTGATTCCTGTGTGCCATAAATTGCCAGTTGTCCAGAGTTCATTCTCTTTTTGTACTTGGGAGGACTTCTGCATCCTGCAACTTTTCCCCTGAAACGTGCTTGGAAAATACCTACTCATTTTTTTCAGATTCAGGTTAGCTTTTTACTTCAGTTTCTTTTCCTGAAGCTTATACTGACTGCTCCATATGGCTTTGGGGATTAGCTACTCATTCCTTTGTGCCCTTTGTAGATACACATTTATCATGGAGTCTTTTTTTTTTTTTGAGACAGAGTCTCACTCTGTCACCAGGCTGGAGTGCAGTGGTGTGATCTCAGCTCACTGCAACCTTTGCCTTCCAGGTTCAACTGATTCTCTTGCCTCAGCCTCCCAAGTAACTACAGGCGTGCACCACCGTGCCCAGCTAATTTTTGTATTTTTAGTAGAGACGGGGTTTCACTATGTTGGCCAGGATGGTCTCGATCTCTTGACCTCGTGATCTGCCCACGATGGCCTCCCAAAGTGCTGGGATTACAGGCATGAACCACCGCTCCCAATCAGTCATGCAGTCTTTATACTTACTTGTTTACTTGCCTGTGAGCTCACTGAATGCAGGGACTATTTCCTTGTTGCTCTAGCACCTACACCAGTACCTGGTATCCAGAAGCTGTATGCTAAATGTTTGTTGAGTGGCTGTTTGACTGAATGATTGTACTCCTAATTAGTAGATAGAAAGCCATGAACTTCCCAGTTCATCATTCTCTGTGCTCAATTCTGGTTTCTTTATTGTGTTCAAAAGAGTTCCTTAGTGACATAAAACTATGGAGCCAGTATGTCAGCTCATTTAAGCAATGATTGGTTTATGTATATAAGAGGCTTCAATAATTATATATTTTTATTTCAGTTTCAATAAATGATCAATTTATTAATTTTCTCTGTTTTGGCTTATTGTTCACATTTAATATCAAATAAAAGTGTTTTACTTAAAATTATTCATGCCAATTATGACAGTTAGGTGAATATTACTTTGACTTACATTCCAGTAGTAGTTTTGGTTGAACCCTGAATATGCTAAGACGTCCCTTTTCTTTTTTCTTATGAACAGGCTACTGTGTTTACATATATTATTAAAATCTTCTTTGAAAATACGAAGAGTGTTACATTTCTTATATTTAGTTCTCTGTGCTTCAGAATTCCTGTGATACTTGCACTTAAGTCCTTCTGAGCAGTTGATGTTGATATTTATGTGGTTAATTTCATGAAACGTGGTGGTTTTCATTTCTATCATTAATTTATACAGGAGATAGACTGTTTTCCAGGTGTAAGCTCAGTCATATAATTAGAAAATTTATAAGCAGAAAGGAGTTATTTGGTCTAACCCATTTATTCTACAGATAGAGAAATTAGAGTCCAGAAACTCTGTCTTCTTTAAAGTCTTACAGGTATTTAAGAAAAAAGAATAGACTTGAGGTTTCTGTGCTCTGAACCCAGTGATCTTGACACTGTAATGATCTTCATCCATATTATTCACAGAAGTAAATATAATCACATATTAAATAAGAAACAAAAATACTAAGGAGATATTATACTGAAAAATGAAATAATATTATCTTAATTATTTTGATCAGATTCAATCTATAGCAGCTTGAAGGCTAATAATTCCAATGATTCTCTGAATAAACCATTTTTCTAATAAGATTACAGGTTTTAGTAATCTAATTATTTTGACTGATGCAAATGTTACCCCGCCAGTCTGAAAAATGTGTTTATTTATATGTCATAAAGAATAATTTATTCCAAAAAGGCTAATTTTCAAAATATATGTATCTTCTGAAACTGTATCTATTTTTTCCCCACGTTTTCTAAATATATTTTAGAGGGCATTTGTAGATTTTCATGGTGCTGAAAAATTAAGGTATAATGGTCTCATGAAGGAGAATAATGTCATTTAGACATTGTAATTTTGGAGGATCACAATACTTTTTGGAATGTGGTTGTTGCAGCACTGGTCACTTATACTAATTATATAATAACATACTATACTAATGCAATAATATACCATATGAAATTATTCAGTGGTAAATTTGTCTTAAATCCTCTAGAATACTGCAAAGAAATAGTTTATATAAGAAAGAGTACCATAGCATATGTGAACACAATATTTCCTATTTTTTTCTTCTTTTTTATTTTTTTGAAGACAAGTTCTCACTCTGTTGCCCAGACTGGAGTTCAGTGCCATGTTCATAGTTCACTGCAACCTCAAACTCCCAAGCTCAAGTGATCCTCTTGATTCAGCCTCTGAAGTAGCTGTGCCTATAGGTGTGCACCACCACACCGGCTAAGTTTTAAAATTTTTTATAGATATGTTGCCCAAGCTGCTCTCAAATTCTTGAGCTCAAGAGATCTTCTCACCTTGGCCTCCCAGAGTGTTGGGATTACAGGCATGAGCCACCATACTCAGCCAATATTTCTTTTGTAAAAGACATTTTCTAACATACTTCTCATTTTAACTAACATAATATTCAAAGTGTAGATCTGAGAAAGAGATAGTGCCTGCAGATCTGGGATCCTACATGCTAATATTATGGGATGCATTCAGATTTGATCAGCAGATATTCCATTTATTCTAGAACACCACCAGCAGAAGAATGTAATTACGTCTATCACTAAAACTTTGTGTCAATACAGACTACTGTATTTGTTATCATAGATGGTCCTTGGATGGCAGCCTTAAGCAATTTTAAACCTAGACAGGTGATGTACTTTTTCTTCTTGGATAATTTTCATGGTTTTATCTAATTTGGTTGTAACTAATGTGTTTAATATGGCTTGCTTGTTTTTTAAAAAGTTGTTCAGTATCCTTAGAACTCAGTGCTGATTTCTTTTTCTAGCAGGCCTTTTATATAGGACATCTCACTTTCTCCTGGCTCTCTACTACTAGCATGAGGTCTCTGAAAAATCAAGACAGCAAAATAATTTGTTATAGAACAGCCTATGTAGAGGGACAGGGGAGGAGTCATATTCCAAGAGGGAAAGACCTTTGAGCCAGGCTCAATTTGTAGAGGCTGTTGAATGAAAATGAGAGAGAGAGAATGCACACTTTACTGCACTATTAAAGCAAAATTCTGACAATAACTTCTAAAAATGATTCAACTCTTATACACTGAGAATATGACAGACCTTCCAAAAGTATAATTTCTTACATGAACGTCCAGGTATATAAGGAAAAATAACTATTTCATACCAATATCTCCAGCCGCCTTTATTGTTGGTTCACCACATAGGTTTTTATCAGAATCGCAGAACATTAATTTTTTAAATTAGCTACCATTACAACTAGCTTGAGAAGAACTTTCTTTTTAATAATTCGACCCAGATGCATTCTAGATACTCCAGTGTTACGAATCGATGGCTTCATGAGGAGCCGCTGTTGACTCATGCTATCTCTGGACACACTGACAGGAAATGTTTTCTTACACCTGTTTTCCTCCTGCTTTTCCTTGGTAGGACTTAGTTCCTTGGCATAGTTCAGTATCAATGGCAGTCATAGAGAAGTGTTACAGAAACCCAGCTTATTCCAACTTGTGAATTATTTGGCACCCAGGAACCAGGTCTTACAATCTTCAACCCACTTTTTCTTAACATGGCCCCTTTTCTGAAATGTTTATTTATATATGATGTAGGCCTGGGGAAAGGACATGGACTTTCAAAGAAAATATTCTCCAATAGATCTGTCAACTCCAGAGAACCTTCTGACTAAATCTGAAAGAATTCCACTGTGCTCTGATAACATCCTTTAATAATGAAGGAAAAGATATTTTTCCCCCAGGAGGATTTTGTAGTGAAAAGATGGCATAATTTTTTTAAAAATGTTGTTTATAATCTCATTTGTTTTTTCATTTGTGAGGTGTGTCTTAAATCCTAAATGGTACATCCTTTTTAAAATACTTCTAGTAATAAAATGTTTCTGAAGTTATGTTGTAAATATCATTGGACTATGTTTAATAATGTTAAGTTGATCCCACTTCCCCTGAAATTATATACATAAATGCTGAAAGTATAAATTTACATATACAACTTCATGGAACATTTTTCTTCCAAGTGTGCATTTGCTAGAATTTGCATTGAAAGGTTTTGGAAGGAGCCTGTTGGTATGAATCCTGTGTGAGCAACACTCAGATTTGTTGCATACTGAACAGCATGCTAAATCTCACTTCACAATCTTAGATTTCTCATCTACCATCTTGAGCTGAATTTAAAATGTAACTGAAGTTTATTATGTCACCTGTTCGTCAAACACTGATGCAAAGCTTAGTTTTCAGTGTGAAGAACCCATGACTAGAGAAGGGAAGAAGAAAGGGTCAAGCAGACCTCATTAAAGAGTGTATGGGCAAGAAAACACATCAGATGTCTTGATAGGTTTTTTAAAGTCCTGTTAGACTTGTCATGATTTCCAAAACACTAAATGCCATCTAGTATTTTGGACCCTCCAAAATTACAGTAGAATATTATTATGGGTCATCTTAATTGGAAATATACAGGAAAATCCTGATGATTAATGTAGACTAGTGATAGCTCTCACACATTTATATAACCTATGTTGAAAAGAAAGAAGAAAGGCAGGAAGGAAAGAAGGAAAAAGAGCGGAGAGAGAGGAACAAGAAAACACGTGGATTTGTGGAAATGAAAATTTTTAAATTACTAATTTGCAAGAATGGGTAAGAAAAATACCGAGTATGAACATAAATGCTTTCAATTCCGTTTGTCTCTTAATCCTTCTCAGTCCGTGGCCAATTTTGAAACTTGGTGTTACTTCCTTCCTTTATTCCTCCCTCCCTTGCTCCCTCCATCCCTTCTTGCCAGCCTCCTTCCCTTCCTCTCTCCTTGAGTTTCCTTCTTCTTTCTTGTTCCCTCCCTCCCTCCCTCTCTCTTTTTTCCCCTTAGTTTCCCCGGAAGCACATATACCAGCCATTTGAATGGTTTCTGCTCATAGATACTGCCAAGCCCCCTCACCCATACTGCTGAATAGATTTGGTAGAATGGAATGAGAAACATAGACTTTGTGTCTGTGGCGGCCACCTCTGATGTTGCAGACTTTTGCCGTGATTATGCACTCCAGCCGAGGGACGCTAGAGAGGTTGAAATTTCAACTGTGGGATTTGCCATTTTGGAATTTGCAGAAATGTACTGGATATGCTAACAGCAGCCTGGCTAGCCTCCACTTCACAAGGAAGTATTTAAATATACACGTGTAATATGAAGAAAATTGCATTAGATCATAAGGGATGAATTATTTTGTAAATGACTATACCATCAAATACCATACCTGATATCAATCATCTTCATCAGACAGTATCTGTGTATGTAAGTAGATAAACAAAAAAGCAGGAGTTTATTTCTCTCTAATGTATCCTTGACTCTCTAGCAGTGACCTCTGAAATGTCTCTTCTGATCCAGACTTGTTTGAATCATGTGCAACATTTTAGATTTGTCTTTTCTCTGCAAGTTTTTTTTGTTAAGTACCATAACATATTGAACCAAATAGTTTTGCTTGCTTTCTATTGATGACACATGATTTTGGCTTTTATCTTCAGTGGAAAATCAATGTGTCACATGGAGTTCACTAAGAAAAAGGTATGGGGCCTCTTTGTAATTCTTTGTCAGATGATTGCTTTATCTTGATTTATGCCTTCAAACTTTTTCCCATTCAGCAGAAAATATTGTGTCGCTATCTGTGAGAGCAAAGCGATCTATACCAATTTATGCTCTAAGTGTAGCCTCCTTCCAGAACTGCTTATGGAACATATCAACTCACTATAGATTAGGGACATAATGGATTCTTCTTTCTTAAAAGTGGCAGATTGACAATTTTAGTTCATATACAAGCTTTTATATTAACATTAAAACAATATTTCTATGTAAAGTAAAATATTGTAGTTGATTATTATTCGAGGGCCTCCCAGAATTTCAAGGTCTGAAAATAAATTCAGTGTTCCTGGTGGTAACAAAATTGCCCCTACTTCCTTGTATCAGGACTGCCATTTGGAACTGCTGGGGAAGCTCTTTTCAGAAATTATTTTCAAAACAGCATTGTTGCCTTTTGCCAAACTGAAATCTGGTTGTAAACTTTTGAAAACTAGTTCCTTGGAATGGAATTCAAGTTGTCTTCTAAGCAATTTTGTTTAACTCAAACATACATTCTATCTTGCTTTATTATGTCACTATTTGTGTAGGAAACATATTTCTATTTTTACCATTTTCAATTTATTTACATTTACATTTACATTTGTGTGTATATATATATACACACATACATACACTTTAAGTTCTGGGATACATTTGCAGAACTTGCAGTTTTGTGAAATAGGTATACATGTGCTGTCGTGGTTTGCTGCACCCATCAACTCGTCATCTACATTAAGTATTTCTCCTAATGCTATCCCTCCTCTTTCCTTCCTACCCACTGACAGGCCCCAGTGTGTGATGTTCCCCTCCCTGTGTCTATGTGTTCTCATTGTTCAACTCCCACTTATGAGTGAGAACATGTGGTGTTTGGTTTTCTGTTCTTGTGATAGTTTGCTGAGAATGATGGTTTCCAGCTTCATCCATGTCTCTGCAAAAGACATTAATCCATCCTTTTTTATAGCTGCATGGTATTTCATGGTGTATATGTGCCACATATTCTTTATCCAGTCTATCATTGATGGGCATTTGGGTTGGTTCCTAGTCTTTGCTCTTGTGAATAGTGCTGCAATAAACATATGTGTGAATGTGTCTTTATAGTAGAATGATTTATAATCCTTTGGATGTGTACCTAGTAATGAGACTGTTAGGTCAAATGATATTTCTAGTTCTGGATCCTTGAGGAATTGCTACACTGTCTTCCACAATGGTTGAACTAATTTACACTCCCACCAACAGTGTAAAAGCATTCCTATTTCTCCACATCCTCTCTAGCACCTGTTGTTTCCTGACTTTTTAATGATTGCCATTCTAACTGGCGCGAGATGGTATCTCATTGGACCAGGGGTGATGAGCTTTTTTTTTTTTTCTTCGAGACAGCCTCACTCTGTCACCCAGGGTGGAGTGCAGTGGCACAATTTCGGCTCACTGCAACCTCCACCTAATGGGTTCAAGCAATTCTCCTGCCTTAGCCTCTTGAGTAGCTGGGATTACAGATATATACCACCACGCCTGGCTAAAGTTTTTTTGTGTGTTTTTGGTAGAGACAGAGTTTCACCATAGTGGCCAGGCAAGTCTCAAACTCCTGACCTTGTGATCCACTCGCCTTGGCCTCCCAAAGTGATGGGATTACAGGCGTGAGCCACCACGCCCAGCCTATGATGAGCTTTTTCTCATGTGTTTATTGGCCGCATAAATGTCTTCTTTTGAGAAGTGTCTGTTCATATCCTTTTCCCACTTTTTGATGGGGTTGTTTTTTTCTTGTAAATTTGTTTAAGTTCCTTGTAGATTCTGGATATTAGCCCTTTGTTAGATGGATAGATTGCAAAAATTTTCTCCCACTCTGTAGGTTGTGTGTTCACTCCGATGATAGTGTCTTTTGCTGTGCAGAAGCTATCTTTAGTTTAATTAGATCCCATTTCTCAATTTTGGCTTTTGTTGCCACTGCTTTTGGTGTTTTAGTCGTGAAGTCTTTGCCTATGCCTATGTTCTGAATGGTATTGGCTAGGTTGTCTTCTAGAGTTTTTATGGTTTTAGATCTTATGTTTAAGTCTTTAATCCATCTTGAGTTAATTATTTTATAAGGTGTAAGGAAGGGGTCCACTTTCAGCTTTCTTCATTTGGCTAGCCAGTTTTCCCATCACCATTTATTAAATAGTCAATCTTTCCCCATTGTTTGTTTTCGTCAGGTGTGTCAGAGATATGTTGTATATTTCATGGTACAATGCCTTCTGTCAATGGGGAAAAATAACAAGCATATATGGGATGAATGAAGTCTGCTATGGTTAAGGTTGAGAATATTTACTGATCCTTGAGTTCAGTCTCCAGGAATGTTGGAAATAGAGAATGGAGATAATGGAGATAAAGAAAAGTTCTGAAAATGACACTTCCCATAGTGTCAAAATTGTGATCTATTGCAGAATTCTGTGATACATCAAAATCTCTGTTTATACTGAGGTTTGTTATTGTGTATGAGCATATCTTTATCAGGTGTAGGCTATTTCTATACTTTCATGTCTTTAAATCAATGTTTCTATTCACATATGTATATGTGCAAATAGAAGCATATTAATATTATATATATATTTTCTGTCATTACCATGATTGCTATGATTATCATTAGCATGTATTATTAGTGTGACCGAAGTATCATCAGTATCAGTTTCTTTCTCACTGCAGTGCTCCTGTAATGCTTCATTTCTACAGAGCCAACCTACACCCACCGTTTCCCTGACTATAACTTTACCTAAAGTATAAGCCCTTATAAAGCCATGAAAGCCTACCAAGAATTGTCAAAGAAGCTAGGCAGCAGCCAGGCTCTGCCTTAGGAAAAGATTTTACTTTTTATTATCATGTGCAGTACTTAACCACTTGTTTTGACCTCTAAGATTTTGCTCTCCTATATTTCTATCCCCTGGCTTTCTGATATTTCATGTGATTATATTTGAAATTTTAACCTTGCTTTTCTTTTTGGAATCTCTGATATCTCTGCTGCCACAGGTAATGACAGGTTCCTCTCTAACTGTTGGTGTTATCCCTGGTCAGATTATTACTGATGACAGAAGTAGATGTTTTACGTGGATTCTCTCGATATCAGAAACAAATACAGATATCACAACTCAAAAATGACAGACTGATAACCATTATGAACTTAGATGCAACATTCTTAATACAATATTAGCAAATTGAGTCTAGGAATATTTAAAAATGATAATGTGTTTTAACCAAGTGGGGTTTATCTCAAGTTGGTTTCAACAACTGAAAATCTACCATGCTGACAGAAAAAAGAAAAATCACGTGACACTCTCAATAGATGCAAAAAAGGAATTTACAAAATGTAACACATTTTTTAAATTAAAAACTCCCAGCAAACTGAGGATAGAAAAGTACATTTTCAAACTGATTATGTGTTTACAAAAAATCTATAGCAAACATCTTACTTAAAATGGTGAAAGCCTTAATACTTTCTACATAAGATTATGAAAAATGCAATGATGTCCTCTCTCCCTAGTTCTTTAAAGTATTGCATTCAATATTAAATAAGTGGAAATATATACCAAGTTCATTGATAAATATTTAATACTTATGAGATGATAATTCTCCTGAAATTGATCTCTAGATTTAGTGGAATTCCCATGAAACCTTATAGGTCCTTTTGGATAAATTACAAAAATGATTCTAAAACAGGGAGAAAGAAAGAAGGGAAGGAAGGAGGAATGGACAGAAAGAAGAAAGAAATAAAGAGAAAAGAAAAGAAAATAAGAAATAAGTGACACCCAAGTTGGGAAGAAAGAAAAATACTATTCTCACGTGATGTAAACATATACATAGAAAATCCTTAGGCATCTGCAGAAGTGTGCTAGAGGTATGAAGTGAATTTAACAAAGTTGTAGGATGAAAGATCAATAAATAAAATCAATTGTGTTTCTATACACAATCAACACCAATTAGAAAATAAAATTATGTAAGCAATTTAACTTATAATAGCCTCAAAAATAATAAAATAATTGAGAATAAATTTAATAAAAGGTATGCTGATCCAAAATTTCTAAATCACTAATACGAGAGATTGAATAGGTAGAAATATGTATCAAGTTCATTGGTAAATATACATGTCATACTTATTAGATGATAATTCTTCTGAAACTGATCTCCAGATTTGGCACAATCCCAGTCAAACCTATAGGCCTTTTTGGAGAAATTACAAAGCTGATTCTAATTTTTTTTTTAAATGCAGAAGTCCTAGAATAGCCAGAGCATGTTTTAGAAAGAAGAATAAAGTTGGAAAACTTTCCAAATTTCAAGACATATTGTAAAGCTACACTAAACAGTACAGTAAACTTACTGGCATGAAGAAGACATATATATCAGTGAAACAGAATAAATAATTTAGAAATATATCCTGCCTTACATGGCCAAAGTTGCCAAAATATTTCAATAAGGAAATCAATGTCTTTATAAAGATGGTACTATTAAAATTGGATATTAAATGGAGAATATGAACTTCAGAATTACCTCACACCATATCCTCAAATTAACTCAACATGTATTTTATACATAATGTAAATATAAAATGTATAAAGCTTACTGAATAGGAAAAATTTTTAATAATCTTACTATAGCTAAAAATTTTTTAGATAAGAAAAGGATGGATGAAAATGGAAAAAAATAGTAAGTTGGACTTCATGAAATTAAGACTTTTGCAACTTAAAACATAGCATCAAAAAATGAAAAGGCAAACCACAGATTGGGACAGAATAATTTTAAATATGTCTGATAAAGAACTTTCATCTAGAATGTACACATAACTAAAAAACTAAATAACAAAACACAAATAACTCATTTAACGTAATATTTTGACCTAAATGGGCCAAATATTTGTACAGATATTTTAATTTAAAAAGAGATGATGTCCAATACACAAATGAAAAGATACTTAACGTTACCCGTCATCAGGGAAATGCAAGTTAAAACCACATTGAGGTACCACTGTACACCCACTGGAGTGGCTGACACGAGCAGAACTGACCATACCACATGATGTGAAGAATTGCTATTCACACCTGGCTAGTGGGACTTCAAAATGGTACAGACATTTTGGAAAGCAGTTTGGCAGTTTCTTTTAATGTTAAACTTAGTACTGATCATATAGCCAAATAATTCCACTGCGACTCAAAATAAATAAAAACATATCCGTACCAAGCCTCATCCTTGAAGTTCATAGCAGATGTGTCCATCAACTTGTAAATGGATAAACCAGTTGTAGATGGAGTACCACTCAACAATAAAAAGGAGCAAACTGATACAACAGCAATATAAATGAATATCAAAAGCATTATGCTCAGTGAAAGAAGCTAGACATGAAAGACACCAATGTATCATTCCACTAATAGGATACTCTAGAAAATGCAAACTGTAGAAACAGAAGCAGATTAGTGGTTGCCTGTGTTCAGGAATGGAGAAAAGATCAAATGCAAAACAGCAAAAGAAAACGTTTTGTGATGATGCAGATTTTCTGTATCTTGATCATGATTGTGGTCAAATGATGATATTCATCTGCCATAACCCATTAAATTGCACATTGAAAAGGGTGAATTTTACTGTGTGTACATTATACTTAAATGGAGCTGTAAATATGTTTGGAGCTTATCTGTGAACATTAGTTGCAGAGCAGGAGTTACTTTTATAGAGTGGAAATCTGCTGAGTGCCAACTTGAGAAGGGTTGAAAAAAATTAGAACCTTCTTCCAACACATTTCAGTTAGAACACTCTTAGGATGTCGTTACAGCTGCGCTCTATATTGGAGTCTCTGATGAAGTCACATGTCTGACGATCTCAGCATGCCTTTAATCAACAGAATATACACGTGTTTTCTTTTATTACTATAAAGGATATACCAAACAACTTTTTCAAGACTTTACTTCAAAGAGGCACGTAGTTTTGCAACATTTTTGGTAAGTCTTTAATTATTTCAAAATGAAAAATTGAAAATAAAATGCAATTATTTACTCAGGCCCCCCAAAAAAAGGTCTGTACGGGGAATGCATGTGGTGTGTGTGTGTGTGTGTGTGTAAGTGTGTGATTTGAAGAATTGAAAAAATTTTAGTGGGGTTTTGTAGCATCACTTTGATAGCATCCTGTAATTTTGTATTGTGTTTGAAATAAAAATAAAGTGAATACACTGATAAAAGAATTTGAAAAGAATTTGCATTATTGCCTAAATTATGTGTGGTTTCCACAGTGGCATGAATCGAGCATCTTTAACCTACATAACAATATATCAGAAGTATTAGGTAAAAAATAAGTAAACTAGTATAACAAAGTTAAATATTTCTAAAGTAAAATTATAGCTTTATTTTTTTTTCCTGAAATGTTTTGAGGAGATATTTACACCAAAAGATATTATCACTGATCAATGAAACTTTTTCAGAATTTGCTTGTGTCCCACCAATATTTGATTACATAGTGCTTCTGTGAGTTCCATTTCATTAATTTAGCTTTGACAGGAGAGAAGGCAATGGCTCTGCAGCCTCTCTCGGTGTGGCATGATCCTGGTTCCGCTGGCTGATCTCTATTAGAACCATGGCCTTAATCATGCCTTTCATGCTTCTAACTTGATTTGCATTTGTTGTGTGATCCAAATTTATTCTCTCGTTTAGTCACTTCCACCCATAGAAAAGCAGGTCTTTTTCATTTCTCCTTCACCATTGCCCCCATTTTTTCTTTTTGTCCTCCCATGATGAAAAACAAGACAGAAAACAAACTATAACAACAACAGACACCTTTTGTCTGTGGTCACCAATGCATTGTAGCACTAAACTTTGTTCAAAATCTCTAGATCTGACCTCTATATCTGCTGTTCCCAGAGTTTTTCAATGTGTTCTCTAGACTGCTGTGACCCACTGACAGAAAGTCTAGCTATATTTAATTGAAAGTTATTACTGTCTGATATGGTTTGGCTGTGTCCCCACTGAAATCTCATCTTGCACTGTAGCTCCCATAATTCACATGTTGTGGGAGGGACCCAGTGAGAGGTAAGTGGATCATGGGGGCAGTTTTCCCCACACTGTTCTAGTGGTAGTGAATAAGTCTCATGAGATCTGATGGTTTTATAAGGGGAAACCCCTTTCGCCTTTCACTTGGTTCTCATTTGCTGTTTGCCTGCTGCCATGTAAGATGCGCCTTTCGCCTTCTGCCATAACTGTGAGGCCTCCTCAGCCATGTGGAACTGTGAATTCATTAAACCTCTTTTTCTTTATAAATGACCCAGTCTTGGGTATGTCTTTATCAGCAGCATGAAAATTGACTAATACACTCACTGTCCATGAATGATACTCTGTTAGCCCATTTGCATTGTTATAAAGAAATACCTGAGGCTGGGTAATTTATAAAGAAATGCGGTTTATTTGGCTCCTTGTTGTGAAGACTGTACATGAAGCATAGTACTGGCACCTGCTTCCAGGGAGGGTCTCAGGAACCTTCCAATCATGGTGGAAGGTGAAGGGAAACCAGCATATCACATGGTGAGAGAGGAAGCAAGAGAGACAGGGAGGAGGTGTCAGTCTCTTTTAAACAACCAGATATCGCATGAACTCACAGGGTAAGAACTCATTCATTACCAAGAGGACAGCACCAAGCCATTCAGGAGGCATCTATCTCCAACATTGGGGATCACATTTTAACGTGAGATTTGAAGGGGACAAACATCCAAACTATGTCAGATACCAAAGCTGACAATGCTTAGGATCTTTAGCTGTTCCAGGTTCTGGGAAAAGGGAGAGAGTTAGCTTCCCTCGTC
Organism: Gorilla gorilla gorilla; assembly: GCF_029281585.2. Lineage (NCBI taxonomy): Eukaryota > Metazoa > Chordata > Mammalia > Primates > Hominidae > Gorilla > Gorilla gorilla. Next base: position 127,193,760 of record NC_073239.2, read on the forward strand.
TATGCTGTGCTACTCCATATTATATTAGTAATTATTGTTCTCTAAAGGTTCTTGAAAGCAAATAAACAAATGCAAGGCAAAACATATGAAATGCAAGGCAAAACATATGAAATGCAAGGGAAATGCATTAAAAACTTTTGAGTGTTAATATATAGGTTTTATTTTATCTTTTTAATTTCTTTTGCTTAACCAAATAGATTATGTAGTTTTGATTAACTGGCCATGAAATAGCTCTGCCTACATAGAATTTCCCATGAATAATTGGTTGTGGAGACTTTTGTGTGTGACCCAAATCCTCCCTCAAAACTGAAGTTTGCCCAGCTATTGGGAGTGTTGGCAAATCATGCCTCTCAGCTGATTCTCTCTAGAATTTATTCTCAGGAGATCTAATTAATAACTTGTCAAGCTGATGTCCATCCTTGGGGACAACTCGTATCTGAAGAATGGCCAGTGAAAGGTATTAAAACTCCATACTCCTGCCTCAATTTAGGGCAACTCTGAAGGGTCGCCCCAGCTTCTCAGCTCCCCCTTGAGATTAGCTGAGGTATTTGTTGTGACTGCCTCACATCTCAACTCCCTTTATCCAATTCAGCTTTTTCGCCACAGTTGTTGGTTCCTAGGATTTTACCCAGTTAAATATTCTCTACACAAATCTCTATCTCAAATCTGCTTTACAGGGAATGTGGCCTCAGACAGGTTTTCATTAGGTTCTGGACGTAACTCTCATTAGTCATTGATATGATTCGGCTGTGTCTCCACCCGAATCTCACCTTGATTGTAATTATCCCCGCATGTCAAGGATGGAGTCAGGTGGAGATCATTGAATCATAGGGGCGGGTTCCCCCTACTGTTCTCCTGGTAGCGAATAAGTCTCACGAGATCTGATGCTTTTAAAATGGGAGCTTCTCTACACAAGCTTTCTTCTCTGCTACCATTTAAGATGTGCCTTTGCTTCTTTTTTGCCTTCTGCCGTGACTGTGAGGCCTCCCCAGCCATGTGGAATTGTGAGTTCCTTAAACCTCTTTCCTTTCTAAATTACCCGGTCTTGGGTATGACTTTATTAGCAGCATGAGAACAAACTAGTGCATTCTGTTCTATAAGCCCAAGTCGGATCACAGAGTCCCGCTTTCTGTTTTTTTTTCTAGCCCATATTTCTACTAAAACTTGACTCATATAGACTTAAAACAAAATAATTAAGCATGGCTAGTATTTATTTAATATTTTATACGTGTCAGGTACTGTATTTTGTAACTTATCTTTTAATAATCTTTCCAAATCTCTAAAAGGAGAACTCTGCTCTTTTATAGAGCAAATAAGGATGGCTCTGAAAATGTTAGCATTAGGGGAAGTAGGGTGAGGGACATAGGGGGCACTTTGTGTTATTTGTGCATTTTGCTATCAATCTAAAATCAGGTCAAAATAAAAATTAAAAAATGGGTAGTAGAAGCAGGTTGTTAAGATTTTCAGTGTGACTCTAGAATTTTTTTGTTTGTTGTTTGTTTTGGAGTGTAGTGGTAAGATCTCTGCTCACTGCAACCTCCACTTCCCAGGCTCAAGCAATTCTCCTGCCTCAGTCTCCCAAGTAGCTGGGATTATAGGTGCCCGCCACCACACCCAGCTAAGTTTTCTATTTTTTTTTTTTAGTAGAGATGGGGTTTCAGCATGTTGGCCAGTCCAGTCTCCTACTCCTGACTTCAAGTCATCCGCCCGCCTCAGCCTCCCGAAGTGCTGGGATTATAGGCATGAGCTCCCACTCCTGGCCCAAAGTTCATATTTTAACTACTAACCTAAATTATTTTAAAAACAAAAGCCTCCTTGGACTCAAACCAGGTCAGAGTGACATGATCATGTGCCTGTTTTGTGCAGGGTGAAGTGAGATTATTATCTAGGAAATAGCTGAAATGTCTTGTTGTGGGCATACATATTTCATATAAATTCTAAGCTTCATATTAGCACTTAGATTATAATTATCTAAAGAATAGAGAACAATTTCATATAATTTTCAGTGTATCAGGCGAATCAAAAGTATACATACAAGCATGCAGATGAATTTCAGTGAATATAGTGTTGACAATGCTCAACAGAATATGTGTCCCCCACCCAACCCTGCTTCTTGCTCTTTCACTGTCCTAAAGATAGAACAAAATGGTTCAGGCATCCAGCTTGTCCCCTCCACACTTCACACTTTTACTTAATAGCAGCTTATCTTTAACACTTTGTCATCTTTAAGATGTTGCTAATTCTTTCTGGTAGATCCCAGGACTGAGGATGAGGAAGAATGATTTTATTTAAATAAAGTTGCTTAATTAAAAAACCCTTTTTTTAGTTTTAAAATATTTTCATTATTTTATAAAATTTTTGTGGGTACATAGGAGGTTTATATATTTGTGGGGTACATGAGATGTTTTGATACAGGCATGCAGTGTGAAATAATCACGTCATGAGGAATGGGCTTTCCATCCCCTCAAGCATTTATCCTCTGAGTTAAAAACTATTCAATTGGCTGGGCACGGTGGCTCACGCCTGTAGTCCCAGCTCTTTGGGAGGCCGAGGTTGGCGGATCGCCTGAGGTCAGGAGTTTGAGACCAGCCTGGCCAACATGATGAAACCCCATCTCTACTAAAAATACAAAAATTAGCCGGGTGTGGTGGCCAGTGCCTGTCATCCCAGCTACTCGGGAGGCTGAGACAGGAGAATCATTTGAACCTGGGAGGTGGAGGTTACAGTGAGCCGAGATCATGCCATTGTACTCCAGCCTGAGTGACAAGAGTGAAACTCCATGTCAAAAACAAACAAAAATCAATTACATTCTTTAAGTTATTAAAATTAAACATTGTAAATGATTTTTTTTCCCAAAGCTTTTTCAAAGAAAAAAAAGTAGAAACAAAGACACTTTCTACTGATTTCCAATATGGTGACTCTGTATTTCTAGCATGTTAACACATGCTAGGTGAAAAATTGATTTTATGTTTAATACAAAACATAGCATAATGTAATGAAAAGCAAGATTGTAATGATAAAGGAAAATAACACTAGTGCTAATTTTTTTCAATTTGAAGCATTGGATTAAAATGAATTAGGTTATATTCAAACATGTTTATATTGAATTTCTTTTTTCTCCAATTGGTTTCTTTTTATTAATGGGTGAGTGTTGCATTTGTATAAGGTTTCCCTATTATATTCAATTGTTTTGAGATGCTTTTAATTTGAAGTTTTTATGTTTTCTTTTTGATGTATACATGTTATGCTTTTATGCTGAATTTGATAATTGGTGCTGTATATGCAAAGCAAATGTAATTTCCCAGCTTTTATTTTTTAAAGCCCTGGGAAGCAACATAATAAAGTAGAAATAGTATCAAGACAGGAGTTAGAATACCTGGATTCTAAAATTTAAATTAAATTAGGATCTAGTGACATTATAGGTGTTCCTTGATCTTCTGATGACCTGATTACTCAAAAGAAAAATAAAATAATCTATAAATTGTTTCTAATTCTAAAACTCTATAAATCCTATTTTTAAAATTATAATTAGTTGAACTCTATAAGGTCACAAAAATCCCTATTAAGAAACTAAAATAAAATTTTATCATATCTTAAAAATACTCTGATCTTTTTTTATATGCTGACATGAATTCTAATTATTTTTGAGCCCCTAAAAAACATTTAAGATCACAGTTTATGTTTTATTATTGACTTTCAGATAATTAACATTTTACTGATAGATATGAACAAATCTACTCTAACAGAGATAGTCATTAGTTTATTTCTCTCTTTCAGTATCAATAAAAAGTATCGATTTACCAATAACAATGAATTAATTGCCTGAAATAAATGAAACGTAAGCAGCAAAAGTGAACTTTTTAGTATAACTCTTCTTGTAAACATTGACTTAGTTCAAAGGGAGCTTATCTTTAAAAAAAAAAAAAGCGCTAATTCATGTCTATTGGTATAGATATAATCTTTTTTTCCTTGAAAATAGATCCTACTATACTCCAGACACTATGCCACTAGGTGCAGATATTAACACAAATAGCAGGTGATCATTGTCCTCATGGAGTTTATTTTAAAGAGAACAAAGTGAGACAAAGGCACACAAGCAAAGAACTACAATACAAAGGGGATGGCATCTGACTCAGCATGGAGGTGTCACGGAAGGTGTTGTTTTGCTTAGGTTTTGAAGTGTGGGTAGGAGATGGCCCATGTTGAGAGTGGGAACTGGGAATTAAAAAGATGAGGAGGTCTCTGCAAATCTACATGGATGGGAAGTAGCATGCTGATGTGGGAAACAACTAAAAAGTTCCAGAATGCATGGTTTATAAAGCGTGAGTCAGAGAGGGCTAGACCAGTAGCCAGATCAAGGATATCTCAGATGTTATAGTCATGAATTAGTGCATTGACCTGCAGGCCATGGGAGTCACTGAAGGTTTCAGTCAGGTAAGTGAGCTGATCAGAACAGTCCTTTAGATAGGCCGCTCTTTTGGCTGTAATGGGGACACGTTTGAAGTAGGGCTATAGCTAAAAATATACAGACACTTCCTCTTGTCTACAGCCCTGCTGGCATCTGTTGTATTTTGACTTTTTAATAATAGCCATTCCAACCAGTATGAAATGGTATCTCATTGTGTTTTGATTTGCATTTTTCTGATGATTAGTGATTCTAAGCATTTTTTTTTTCGTGTATTTGTTGGCCATTTGTATGTGTTCTTTTGAGAAGTGTTTGTTCATGTCCTTTGCCCATTTTTTAATTGGGTTATTTTTTTTTCTAATTGATTTAAGTTCCCTGTAGATTCTGGATACTAAAAAACAAACAAAAACCAGAAGTAAATAAATTCTCAGGACACACACACCCACACCCACACCCACAGAGAGAGAGAGAGAGAGAGAGAGAGAGAGAGAGCGCCTAGGTAAGAGGCCACCAACCACCAGGGTCTAAACTGGGAACACTTTCTAGTACAGAATGAATGGAAAGGATTCATGAAATATCTAGAAAGTAACGTTAATGAGATTTACATGTATGGAGTGAATGAGGAGAAACAGGGATCATTCAGGATTCTGGTGGGAATAACAGGGGGAGCCATTAGTTGAAATTTTGAAGTGGGAGAAGGAGAGGGAGTTTTAGGGAGAAAGATGAGTTGTTTTTTTAGGTATTTCAAACCCTTGAAGCTTCTATGGGACATCAAAGTGGAAATAACAGTCTGTGGGTTGGGACAATAAAGAAAGAAATTGGTTGAAGACTAGGGGAAGAGTATAGAGCAAAGAAATATTTCAGATAATAAACATATAGAGATAGCTGAAAATGTGGGACTGGATTACAAAGGAAGAATGATTTAGTTATGAAGCCCAAGGGCTGACAGGAATGGGTGACTAGTCGAGGAGTTCATATGCATCTGTTATTGTATGAATAAAAAAAATTATCTGTTCCTTCCTAAAGATATCTTCAACCTGTTTTTGGATACATATGGGCACTGCTTTTCACTCTCTTAGCCCCATTTCTTGTTTTAGCCTCTGCTGTAGCGATCAGTTCTGCACAGGCTTTGACCCAGGCTTTGACTAGTTGGTGCAGGTGTGATATGATACTTACCTGGAATGGCCCACAGTTTGTGGCTGCTCTTACTTAAGCAGGTGGGATGCTCATGTAGGTGTCCCTTTCCTCCTCCCAGATTGAGGAGTCTTGCATTATGTAATAAAACTCCTTAGAAGGCCTATTAGGTTCCAATACAGCATTAGGCAACTTGATAAGGTATCCCATCATCAGCCTTCCTTTCTTCCCTCATTCCTCTGCCTCTCACTCTTTCTTCCTAAGTTAACTTCTTAGATAAAATGCCAACTTTCTATATTTTGTCTCACATCAGGGAAAATAATTGTATACCCCATTTCAAAAGCACATAAAAAGGTTACTGTACAGAAAATTTGTCTTTAAGAGATTAAGCTGTAATTTTCCAAATACTTTAAAATTTTATTTCAGATACGTTTTTCATTTTTATAAGCTTCATCTAAAAGCAGAGTTCACCTAAGAATATACCTAAGAGCATATTACATAGAATATATTTTATATTTCAGTAGTTTAGCTAGGATTCTTTCAAAATTGAGAGGATCTACAAATATTTCTAACACATTAGTTTTCAGTCTTAAGGCTGAGTCAAGAACAAAGCTCCTAAACTTTGCATTGGTGATTGAGAACATTTTAAAATTGTTATTTAATTCATTAATTTATTTTTAAAAAATTTTCACATTGTAATTATATAGATTTATAGGATACAATTTGATGTTTCAATGAATATGTATGTTGTCTAATGATCCAATAAGGATAGTTAGTGTATTAATTACCTCATGCATTCATCATTTCTTTTTAATAAGAAATTTCAAAATCCTTTCTTCTAGATACTTTGTAATATACAATACTTTACTTTTAACTATAGTCACCCTGCTTTGCAAAGAACACTACAACTTATTCTTCCTATATAATTGTGATTTCATAACTGTTAACCAATCTATCTCCATTTTGCCCTCCCCGCTTCTTCCTCACTGTTTGGTAACCACTATTCTACTCTACTTCTCTATTAACATTTTTTTTTTTAAGATTCCACATATGAGCAAGATCATGCGGTATTTGCTTTCTGTGTCTGGCTTATTTCACTTAACATTGTATCCTACAGGGTCATCCATGTTGTTGCAACTGGCAGAATTTCATTCTTTTTTTATGGCTGAATAGTATTTCATTGTGTGTCCATATATATATATATATATATACATATATAATTTTATGTATAATTATAATTACACATAAAATTATATGTAATTATAATTAATTTTATGCATAATTATAATTACACATAAAATTATATATAATTATAATTATAATTATATATAATTATATATAATAATAATATATATTATATGTGATATATAATATACATAACATACATAATGTATATTATATATAATATACATAACGTATATTATATACATTATACATTATATATATTATAATATACATAATATATATTATGTATATAATATACATAATATGTATTATATATAAAATATACATAATATATAATGTATATTATACATATAATATATGTTATATATTAATAATAATTAATATTAGTATTAATTATTATTAATTATTATTAATTATTAATAATTATTAAATAATACTTATTATTTATTATTAATATTATTAATATTAATATATAATACATTAATATTAATAATATATTAATATATAATATATTATATATTATACATAATATATTATATATAATATACATAATATGTATTATATATAATATACATAATATATATTATATATATATAATTCACTTGTTTGTTTTTATACACATAGGTTGATTCCATATCTGATTATTAGAAATAGTGCTACAGTAAACATAAGAGTGCAGATATTTTTCAAACACAATGATTTCATTTCCTATGGATATATACCCAGTAGTGGGATTGCTGGGTTATGTGATCGAATGATTGTTTTTTTTTTTATTTTTTATTTTTTAGCGAACTTCCATAAAGTTTTGCTTAATGGTTGTACTAGTTTACAACCCCATCAACAGTGCGTAAGTGTTCCGTTTTCTCCACTTCCTTGCCAACTCTTGTTATCTTTTACCTTTTTGCTAATAGCCATTCTAATGGGTGAACTGGTATCTCATTGCGGTTTTGATTTGCATTTCTCTGATGGTTAGTGATGTTGAACATGATTTTATTATATATTCGTCTTGACCCTTTCTATATTTTCTCTTGTGGCATTTCTTTTAGTTTATTTTGTCCTTTTTTTTTTTTTTTTTTTTGCGAAGGAGTCTTGGTCTGTTGCCCAAGCTGGAGTGCAGTGGTGCAATCGGGGCTCACGGCAACCTCCATCTCCCTGGTTCAAGCAATTCCCCTGCCTCAGCCTGCTGAGTAGCTGGGGTTACAGGCACACGCCATCATGTTTGGCTAAATTTTTGTATTTTTAGTAGAGAAATGATTTCACCATATTGGTCAGGCTGGTCTCAAACTCCTGACCTCAGGCAATCCGCCTGCCTCAGCCTCCCAGTTTTGCCCATTTTTAAATAAGTTATTTATGTTTTTGCTGTTGAGTTGTTTAAGTTTGTTATATAATCTGGGCATTAACTCCTTAGCAGATGTATAGTTTGCAAATATTGTATCCCATTCTGTAAGTTGTTTTTTCACTCTGTTAAGTTTCCTTTGCTGTGCAAAAGCATTTTAGTTTGATGAAACCCCATTTATCTCTTTTTGCTTTTGTTGCCTGTGCTTTTGACGTCTCATTTAAAAAATCCTTGTAGAACCCAAAGTTATAGAGAATTTCCCACATGTTATCTTCTAGTAGTTTTTCATAGTTTTCAATCTTACCTTTAGGTCTTTAATCGCATTTGAGTTGATTTTTGTATAAGGTAAAAGATAGGGGTCTAATTTCATTATCCCACATGTAGATATCCAATCTTCTCAGTACCATTTAATGAAGAGACTGTCTTTACCCCTGTGTGTGCTCTTGACTCCTTTTTTGAAAATCAGTTGACTTTAGGTATGAGAATTTATTTCTGAGCTGTATATTCTCTTCCATTGGTCTATGTGTTTGCTTTATGGCAGTGCCATGCTGTTTTGCTTACTATGGCTTTGTAGTATATTTTGAAGTCAGGTAGTGTGGTGCCTCCAGCTTTGTTATTTTTGCACAGGATTGCTTTGGTTATTTGGGGTCTTTTCTGGTTTCATACAAATTTTAGGGTATTTTTTTCTATTTCTGTGAAGAATTTCATTGGTATTTTGATAGGGATTGCATTGAATCTGTAGGGCATTTTGTTAGTATGGTCATTTCAATAGTATCAATTCTTCCATTCCATGAGTATATAGTGTCCATTTTTTGTGGATCGTAAATTTTTCCATCAGTGTGTTATAGTTTTCATTGAAGAGATCTTTCACGACCTTGATTAAATTTATCTGCAGATTTATTGGTAGCTATTGTAAATGGAATTCCTTTCTTGATGACTTTTTCAGATAGTTCACTATTAGTGTATAGAAACACCACGGAATTTTCTGTGTTGATTTTGTATACTACAACTTTACTGAATTTATTTATGATTTCTAGTAGTTTTTGGTCAAGTCTTTAGGGTTCTCACTCTATATAAGTATATATAGAAAGAACCCTAAAGAGAGAGAGATCATATATATCTATATGATCATATATATAGATGTATACATATGTATGTGAGATCACATTTTCTACAAACAGAAACAATCTGACTTCCTTCTTTCCAGTTTGGATCCCTCTTATTTATTTCTTTTGTCTAATTGCTCTGGCTCTGACCTCCAGTACTATGCTAAATAGAAGTGGTAGAAGTTGACATCCTTGTCTTCCTCCATATCAAAGAGGAAAAGCATTTAACTATTCACCATAAATAAGATGTTAGCTGTGGGTTTGTCACCTATGGCCTTTACTGCGTTGAGGTACACTCCTATACCTACTTTCTTGACAGTTTTTATCATAAAGGAATGTTGACTTTTGTCAAGTGTTCTTTTTGCATCTGTTGAAATGATCACATGGTTTTTGTTCTTCTTTCTATTGTGGTGGTGTATCATATTTACTGATTTGTGCATGTTAAGCCATCCTTTCATCCCTGGGATGAACCCCACTTGATTATAGTGAATACTCTTTTTAGTGTGCTGTCGAAGTCAGTTCACTTGTATCTTGTTGAGAACTTTTGTATCTATGTTCTTCAGGAATATTGGCCTGTTATTTTCATTTTGTGCGTGTCTTTGTCTGGTTTTAGAATCAGGATGTTGCGAGCCTCATAAGATGAGTATGGAAGTATTCCTTCCTCATTACTTTTGTGGAAAAGTTTGTGGAGAATTGGTAGTTATTCTTTAACTGTTTGGTAGAATTCAGCAGTGAAGACATCAGGTCCTGGGTGTTGGTTGTTGTTGTTGTTGTTTTGATGGAAGATGTTTTATTATTGATTCAATTTCCAAACTCATTCTTGATGTGTTCAGATGTTATATTTCCTCACAATTTAATCTGGGTAGTTGTATGTGTGCAGAAATTTATTCATTTTATTCTACACTATCAAATTTGTTGGCATATAGTTATGAGTAATGTCTTACAATCCCTTCTATTTCTGTGGTGTATCAGTTGTAATGTCTCCTTTTTCATCTTTTATTTATTTGAATTTTCTCTCCTTTTGTCTTAGTTTAGCTAAAGGTTTGTCAGTTTTACCTTTACACTTTGTCTTATTTATCTTTTGAAATATTTTTTAGTGTCTGTTTCATTTATATCTGCTGTGAGCTTTATTATTTCCTTCCTTCTACCAATTTTGGGTTTAGTTTGTTTTTGATGTTCTAGTTACTTGAAGTGTATAATTTTGCTTTGTGATTTGAAAATCTTTCTTCTTTTTTGGTGTAGGCTTTTATTGCTATAAATTTCCCTCTTAGAACTGCTTTTGCTACGTTCCATAGGTTTGGGTATGTTGGATTTTCATTCTTACTTGTCTCAGTGACTTTTGAAATTTTCCTATTAATGTCTTAATGAGACCTATTGATTTCTTGGGTGCGTGCTATTTAATTTCCATGTTTTTATAAAATTTCCAAGGGCTTTCCTGTTGTTGATTTCTGGCTTTATATCCCTGGAATCAGAAAAGATACTTCATATGATATCTGTCTTCTTAAGTTTGTTAAGACTTATTATGTGTCATAATGTATGATTGGTCCTAGAGAATGTTTGGTGTACAGTTGAGAATAATTTGTATTCTGCAGCTGTTGGATGATGTATTAGTCTGTTTTCATACTGCTGATAAAGACATACCCGAGACTGGGTAATTTACAGAGAAAAAGAGGTTTAGTGGACTCATAGTTCCACGTGGCTGGGGAGGTCTCCCAATCATGATGGAAGGCGAAAGACACATCTTACATGGTAGCAAACAAAATAGAATTGAGAACCAAGTGAAAGGGTTCCCCCTTATAAAACCATCAGATCTTGTTAGACGTATTCACTACCACAAGAACAGTATGGGGGAACCGCCCCCATGATTCAATTATCTCCCACTGGTTCCCTCCCACAACATGTATGAATTATGGGAGCTATAATCAAGATGAGATTTCGGTGGGGATATACAGCCAAACCATATCAGGTGAGATCTTCTTTACCTGCTAGGTCCATTTGGTCTATGGTATAGTTTGAGTCTGTCATTTTTTGGTTGATTTTCTCTTCATAGAATCTGTCCATTTTTAAAGTGGAGTGTTGAAATTTCCTACTAATATTGTATTGCAGTCTATCTCTACCTTTAAATCTAATATTTGCTTTATATATCTGGTTGTTCTGGTGTTGGGTACATATATAGTTACACCTAAGTAATATATATGTTATGTCCTCTTATTGAATTGGGCCTTTTATCATTTCATTATACAGTGACATTCTTTTTTTATATAGTTTTTTTATTTAAAGCCTTTTAAAATATGACATGACTGTGGCTACTCCTGCTTGCTTTTCATTTGTTTGCATAAAATATATTTTTCCATCTCTTCACTTTCAGTCTATTTGTCTTTAATAGTGAGGTAAGTATCATGTAGGCAGCATATAGGTGGGTTTTGCTATCTGAATCCATTCATCCACTTTATATCTTTTAAGTAGAGTTTAATCCACTTCTATTCAAGTTTATTATTGATAAATTAGGACTTCCTTCTATCATTTCATTAGTTGTTTTTTAGATTACTTGTTCACTTCTTCCTTTCTTATTGTTTATCCCTCTAGTTTGGTGGTTTTCTGTGGTGCTAAGCTTTGTTTCTTTTCCCTTTTTTGGTGTGTGTGTGTGTATCTGCTGTAATTTCTTTCTTTCTGGTTAGTGAAACTAACATACAGAGTCCTGTATTTGTAACAGACTATTTTACACTGATAACAACTTAACTTCTGTCACATAAAAATACTCTTGACTTCTCCCCCCCACACACACAATTTATATTTTTGTTACCTTACATTGCATCTTTATGAATGGTAGACTCCATGGAACATAGGATCTATGTCACAACTAAATCAATTATTTAATGGCAGCATTAAAGCAGCCCAAAGAATGTGAAAAACTGGTGTGGGTGTATTTAACTTTTTAAAAACTATGTTTCATAATGGTTTCATTAAAAAGTCTTTATCAGTTTGCTAATGCCTAGTTTTTACAACCAGCCACCATAGATTTTACAGGATAAATATATTATTTCAGTGGTAATTGAAGCAGAATTTTTGTTGCTCTTCTTACCCTTAGAGATTGTGTATTATCCTCAGACGTAATTCTTTGATTTTTTTTTCTTTTCATGTTGTTACACATAGTTACCAACAATCAACGTGAGAATAACCTTTGAATATTTTCAAGCATTAAGATTTGTTTATACAGCTGCAGAATTAGACAACCAACACTCTTGGGTCCTTACCTCTCAGCATACACCTGATTATTAACTTAAAGGTATGATGGGAAAAGTATCAATTTTTGTTGGTCACCTAGATTTGGAAATATGTAATAACTATAAGCTTGGGTCTGCTTCTTCAGAAGCCTAGGAATTGGAGTGATGGTTCTCTGAAGAGGCTGGAAACAAAGTATGTGTTTCCAGAAGGCTTAATAGAATATGTTGAGACATAGGCCATTAACACAAAAGTGAAAGAAATGCAAAAAATGTATGAAAGTAAGGATTTGAGAAGGGAAATTTTATTTTTAAGTCTAAGATTCCTATGAATTATATGAAAGTAAATGTCCTATCCTTAAAATTAGCCAAAGGAAGCACTTTACTTATCAATATGATATGACTTTTCATACTCTTATCTAAAGATATCCTAAACTAAGATCCAGTTTTCTAAGTAAAGACCTTTTACTCATGCTTTAAAGCATGTTAGATGATTCCTACCACATCACATCATGTTGTTTACATGTATGATTTAAACTGCATTTATTCTTCAACTCACTGGTTCCTTAGGCTTCTTATCTTTCCTTGCACGCTTAGATAATTTTATGTTAAATTGATTTTTAGAAGTTTAGTTGCTGGGCGTAGTGGCTGTCGCCTGTAAACCCAGTACTTTGGGAATTCAAGGCAGGTGGATTGCTTGAGTCTTGGAGTTTGAGGCCTGCCTGGGAAAGATGACAAACCCCATTTGTACAAAAATAAAAATATTAGCTGGGTATGGTGGCACATGCCTGTGGTCCCAGCTACTCCAAGGCTGAGGTGGGAGGATGGCTTGAGTCCGAGAGGCAGAGGTGTGAGCCAAGATCATGCCCTGCTCTTCAGCCTGGGCAACCAAGCCAGACCCTGTTTCAAAAAAAAAATATAGTGAGATTTGATTTCTATTTCTATGTGATTCAAAAGTAGGAGAGCTTCAAGGCTAATGACTATTAAAAAATGGCCATTGCTACTTGCATTTTCTATGAAGCCAGCATACACAGCAACGTGCAACCTAAAAACCAAGCTATTTAATATGTAGCTTAGATTTCAGGTTTGATTGTCTTTGAGGTTTGATTATTGCAGAGATCAATTGCCAGACCAAATATAGTCTATTTCTGTATTTGGTCTTTTTATCATATGAAACATCCCAGCCTTGGGTATAAATTAAGAGCAAATACAGACATTTATACCGATAGCGGTGTAGATATTTCCATGTTTATACAGTTACCGGTGTAGATACTTCCATGTCTATACAGATAGCGGTGTGGATATTTCCATGTTCATACAGATAGTGGTGTAGATATTTCCATGTTAATAGAGATAGCGGTGTAGATATATCCATGTTTATAGAGATAGCGGTGTAGATATTTCCATGTTTATACAGATAGCGGTGTAGATATTTCCATGTTTATACAGATAGCATTGTAGATATTTCCATGTTTATAGAGACAGAGGTGTATATATTTCAATATTTATAGAGATAGCGGCGCACATATTTCCATGTTTATAGAGACAGCGATGTAGATAATTCCATGTTTATACAGATAGCGGTGTAGATTTTCCATGTTAATACAGGTAGCGGTGTACATATTGCCATGTTCATACAGATAGCGGTGTAGATATTTCCACATTTATACAGATGGCGGTGTACATATTTCCATGTTCATACAGATGGCGGTGTAGATATTTCTATGTTTATAGAGATGGCGGTGTAGATATTTAAATGTTTATACAGATAGCTGTGAAGATATTCCCATGTTTATAGAGATGGCGGTGTAGATATTTCCATGTTTCTACAGATGGCGGTGTAGATATTTCCATGATTATACAGATGGAGGTGTAGATATTTCCATGTTTTTACAGATAGCGTTGTAGATATATCCATGTTCACACAGATAGCAGTGTAGTTATTTCCACCTTTATACAGATGGTGGTGTAGATTTTTCCATTTCCATACAGACGGCGGTTTAGATATTTACATTGTTATAGAGATGGCGGTGCAGATATTTCCATTGTGATACAGATGGCGGTGTAGGTATTTTCATGTTGATACAGATGGTGGTGTACATAGTTCCCTGTTCATACAGATGGCGGTGTAGATATTTTCATTTTCCTACCGATGGCGGTGTAGATATTTCCATGTTTATACAGATAGCGGTGTAGATGTATCCATGTTCATACAGATGGCAGTGTAGATAATTCCATGTTCATACAGATGGAGTTGAAGATATTTCCATGTTTATACATATGGCGCTGTAGATATTTCCATGTTTACACAGAAGGCGGTGTAGGTATTTCCATGTTTATACAGATAGCGGTGTAGATATTTCAATGTTTATAGAGTTGGCGGTGTAGATACTTTCATGTTCCTACAGTTGGTGGTGCAGATATTTCCATGTGTACACAGATAGCGGTGTAGGTATTTCCAAGTTTATGCAGATAGCGGTGTAGATATTTCCACTTTTAGGCAGATAGCAGTGTAGATATTTCAATGTTTAAACAGATAGCGTTGTAGATATTTCCATGTTCCTACAGAGGGCGGTGTAGATATTTACATGTTTATAGAGATGGCGGTTTAGACATTTCCACGTTCATACAGATGGCGGAGTAGATATTTCCATGTTTATACAGATAGCGGTGTAGATATTTCCGTCTTTATACACATAATGGTGTAGATCTTTCCATGTTTTTAGAGATAGCGGTGTAGATATTTCCATGTTTACACAGATAGCGGTGTAGATATTTCCATGTTTATACAGATGACTCTGTAGATATTTCCATGTTAACAGAGATAGCGGTGTAGATATTTCCATGTTTACAGAGATATCGGTGTAGATATTACCATGTTTACACAGATAGCGGTGTAGATATTTGCATGTATATAGAGATAGCGGTGTAGATATTTCCATGTTTACGCAGATAGCATTGTAGATATTTCCAAGCTTATACAGAAAGCGGTGTAGATAATTCCATGTGTACACAGATAACGGTGTAGATATTTCCATGTTTATACAGATGGCGGTGTAGATATTTCCATACCCATACAGATGGCGGTGTAGATATTTCCATGTTTATAGATATAGCGGTGTAGGTATTTCCATGTTTACACAGAAAGCGGTGTAGATATTTCCATGTTTATACAGAGCGTAGTGTAGATATTTCCATGTTTATATGGATGGCTGTGTGGATATTTCCATGTTTATAGAGATAGCGGTGTAGATATCTCCATGTTTACACAGATAGCGGTGTAGATATTTCCATGTTTACACAGATAACGGTGTAGATATTTACATATTCCTACAGAGGGCTGTGTAGATATTTCCATGTTTGTACAGATAGCGGTGTAGATATTTCCATGTTTACACAGATAGCGGTGTAGATATTTCCATGTTTACACAGATAGCGGTGTAGATATTTCCATGTTTATACAGATAGCGGTGTAGATATTTCCATGTCTATACAGATAGCAGTGTGGATATTTCCATGTTCATACAGATAGCGGTGTAGATATTTCCATGTTCATACAGATAGTGGTGTAGATATTTCTATGTTCATTCAGATAGAGGGGCTGATATTTCCATGTTTATACAGAAAGCGGTGCTGATATGTCCATGTTTATACAGGTAGCGGTGTAGATATTTCCATGTTTATACAGATAGCGGTGTAGATATTTCCATGTTTATACAGATAGCGGTGTAGATATCTCCATCTTAATACAGATGGCAGTGTAGATATTTATGTGTTCATACAGATGGCCGTGCAGATATTTCCATGTTCATACAGATGGCGGTGTAGATATTTCCATGTTCATACAGATAGCGGTGTAGTTATTTCCATGTGCAAAGAGATAGCTGTGTAGATATTTACATGTATATGCAGATAGCTGTGTAGATATTTCCATTTTCATGCAGATAGCGGTTTAGATATTTCCATGTTCAAACAGATAGCGGTGTAGATATTTCCATGTTCATACAGATAGCGGTGTAGATATTTCCATGTTTATACAGATAGCGGTGAAGATGTATGCATGTTTACACAGATAGCGGTGTAGATATTTCCATGTTCATACAGATAGTGGTGTAGATATTTCCATGTTCATCCAGATGGCTGTGTAGATATATCCATGTTCATACAGATAGCGGTGTAGATATTTCCATGTTCATACAGATAGTGGTGTAGATATTTCCATGTTCATACAGATAGCGGTGTAGCTATTTCCATGTTCATACAGAAAGCGGTGTAGATATTTCCATGTTCGTACAGATAGCGGTGTAGATATTTCCATGTTCATACAGATAGCGGTGCTGATATTTCCATGTTTATACAGGTAGCGGTGTGGATATTTCCATGTTTATACAGATAGCGGTGTGGATATTTCCATGTTTATACAGAGAGCGCTGTAGATATTTCCAGGTGTATACAGATAGAGGTGTACATATCTCCATCTTAATACGGATGGCGGTGTAGATATTTATATGTTCATACAGATGGCGGTGCAGATATTTCCATGTTCATACAGATGGCGGTGTAGCTATTTCCATGTTCATACAGATAGCGTAGCTATTTCCATGTTCATGCAGATAGCGGTGTAGATATTTCCATGTTCATCCATATGGCTGTGTAGATATATCCTTGTTCATACAGATGGCGGTGAAGGTATTTCCATGTTCATACAGATAGCGGTGTAGATATTTTCATGTTCCTACAGTTGGTGGTGTAGATATTTCCATGTGTACACAGATAGCGGTGTAGGTATTTCCAAGTTTGTGCAGATAGCGTTGTAGATATTTCCACTTTTTGGCATATAGCCGTGTAGATATTTCAATGTTTAAACAGATAGCGTTGTAGATATTTCCATGTTCCTACAGAGGGCGGTGTAGATATTTACATGTTTATAGAGATGGCGGTTTAGACATTTCCACGTTCATATAGATGGCGGTGTAGATATTTCCATGTTTATACAGATACCGGTGTAGATATTTCCGTCTTTATACACATAATGGTGTAGATCTTTCCATGTTTTTAGAGATAGCGGTGTAGATATTTCCATGTTTACACAGATAGCGGTGTAGATATTTCCATGTTTATACAGATGACTCTGTAGATATTTCCATGTTTACAGAGATAGCGGTGTAGATATTTCCATGTTTACAGAGATATCGGTGTAGATATTGCCATGTTTACACAGATAGCGGTGTAGATATTTGCATGTATATAGAGATAGCGGTGTAGATTTTCCATGTTTACGCAGATAGCATTGTAGATATTTCCAAGTTTATACAGATAGCGGTGTAGATAATTCCATGTGTACACAGATAACGGTGTAGATATTTCCATGTTTATACAGATGGCGGTGTAGATATTTCCATACCCATACAGATGGCGCTGTAGATATTTCCATGTTTATAGATATAGCGGTGTAGGTATTTCCATGTTTACACAGAAAGCGGTGTAGATATTTCCATGTTTACACAGATAGCGGTGTAGATATTTCCATGTTTATAGAGATAGCGGTGTAGATGTTTCCATGTTAATAGAGATATCAGTGTAGATATTTCCAGGTTTATACAGAGCGTAGTGTAGATATTTCCATGTTTATGTGGATGGCTGTGAGGATATTTCCATGTTTATAGAGATAGCGGTGTAGATATCTCCATGTTTACACAGATAGCGGTGTAGATATTTCAATGTTTACACAGATAGCGGTGTAGATATTTCCATCTTCATACAGATAGCTGTGTAGATAATTCCATGTGTATAGAGATAACGGTGTAGATATTTACATATTCCTACAGATGGCTGTGTAGATATTTCCATGTTTGTACAGATAGCGGTGTAGATATTTCCATGTTTACACAGATAGTGGTGTAGATATTTCCATGTTTACACAGATAGCGGTGTAGATATTTCCATGTTTATACAGATAGCGGTGTAGATATTTCCATGTTTATAGAGATAGCGGTTTAGATATTTCCATGTTTATACAGATAGCGGTGTAGATATTTCCATGTTTATACAGATAGCGGTGTAGATATTTCCATGTTTATACAGATAGCATTGTTGATATTTCCATGTTTATAGAGACAGCAGTGTAGATATTTCCATGTTTATACAGATGGCGATGTAGATATTTCCATGTTCATACAGAAGGCGGTGAAGATATTTCCATGTTTATAGAGATAGCGGTGTAGATACTTCCATGTTTACACAGATAGCAGTGTAGATATTTCCATGTTTACACAGAGAGTGGTGTAGATATTTCCATGTTTATACAGATAGCGGTGTAGATATTTCAATGTTTATAGAGTTGGCGGTGTAGATATTTTCATGTTCAAACAGATGGCGGTGTAGATATTTCCATGTTTATATCGATGGCAGTGTAGATATTTCCATGTTCATACAGATGACGGTGAAGATATTTCCATGTTTATACACATAACGGTGAAGATATTTCCAAGTTTTAAGAGACGGCGGTGTAGATATTTCCATGTTTACACAGATAGCGGTGTAGATATTTCCATGTTTACACAGATAGCGGTGTAGATATTTCCATGTTTATACAGATAGCGGTGTAGATATTTCCATGTGTATACAGATAACTGTGTAGATATTTACATGTTCCTACAGATGGCTGCGTAGATAGTTCCATGTTTATACAGATAGCGGTGTAGATATTTCCGTCTTTATACACATAATGGTGTAGATCTTTCCATGTTTTCAGAGATAGCGGTGTAGATCTTTCCATGTTTACACAGATAGCGGTGTAGATAATTCCATGTTTATACAGATAGCAGTGTAGATATTTCCATGTTTATAGAGATAGTGGTGTAGATATTTACATGTTCCTACAGATGGCTGTGTAGATATTTCCATGTTTATACAGATAGCGGTGTAGATATGTCAATGTTTGTGGAGATAGTGGTGTAGATATTTCCATGTTCCTACAGTTGGTGGTTTAGATATTTCCATGTTTACACAGATAGCGGTGTAGGTATTTCCAAGTTTATGCAGATAGCGGTGTAGATATTTCCACTTTTAGGCACATAGCGGTGTAGATATTTCAATGTTTAAACAGATAGCGTTGTAGATATTTCCATGTTCCTACAGAGGGCGGTGTAGATATTTACATGTTTATAGAGATGGCGGTTTAGACATTTCCACGTTCATACAGATGGCGGTGTAGATATTTCCATGTTTATACAGATAGCCGTGTAGATATTTCCATCTTTATACCCATAATGGTGTAGATCTTTCCATGTTTTTAGAGATAGCGGTGTAGATATTTCCATGTTTACACAGATAGCGGTGTAGATATTTCCAAGTTTACACAGATAGCGGTGTAGATATTTCCATGTTTATACAGATAGCGGTGTAGATATTTCCATGTGTATACAGATAACTGTGTAGATATTTACATGTTCCTACAGATGGCTGTGTAGATATTTCCAAGTTTATACAGATAGCGGTGTAGATATTTCCATGTTTATAGAGATAGCGGTGTAGATATTTCCATGTTCCCGCAGTTGTTTTTTTAGATATTTCCATGTTTACAAGAGTGTGGTGTAGATATTTCCAAGTTTATGCAGATAGCGGTGAAGATATTTCCACTTTTATGCAGATAGCGGTGTAGATATTTCCATGTTTATACAGAAAGCGGTGTAGATATTTCTATGTTCCAACACATAGCGCTGTAGATATTTCCATGTTTATAGAGTTAGCGGTTTAGACATTTCCATGTTCATACAGATGGCGTTGTAGATATTTCCATGTTTTTACAGATAGCAGTGTAGATATTTCCATCTTTATACACATAAGGGTGTCGATATTTCCATGTTTATACAGATGGCGGTGTAGATATTTCCATACCCATACAGATGGCGGTGTAGATATTTCCATGTTTATAAATATAGCGGTGTAGGTATTTCCATGTTTACACAGACAGCGGTGTAGATATTTCCATGTTTACACAGATAGCGGTGTAGATATTTCCATGTTTATAGAGATAGCGGTGTAGTTATTTCCATGTTTATAGAGATATCAGTGTAGATATTTCCATGTTTATACAGAGCGTAGTGTAGATATTTCCATGTTTATATAGATGGCTCTGTGGATATTTCCATGTTTATAGAGATAGCGGTGTAGATATTTCCATGTTTACACAGATAGCGGTGTAGATATTTCCATGTTTACACAGATAGAGGTGTAGACATTTCCATGTTCATACAGATAGCGGTGTAGATAATTCCATGTGTATACAGATAACGGTGTAGATATTTACATATACCTATAGATGGCTGTGTAGATATTTCCTTGTTTGTACAGATAGCGGTGTAGATATTTCCATGTTTACACAGATAGCAGTGGAGATATTTCCATGTTTACACAGATAGCGGTGGAGATATTTCCATGTTTATACAGATAGCGGTGTAGATATTTCCATGTCTATACAGATAGCGGTGTGGATATTTCCATGTTCATACAGATAGCGGTGTAGATATTTCCATGTTCATACAGATTGTGGTGTAGATATTTCCATGTTCATACAGATGGAGGGGCTGATATTTCCATGTTCATACAGAAAGCGGTGCTGATATTTCCATGTTTATACAGGTAGCGGTGTAGATATTTCCACGTTTATACAGATAGCGGTGTAGAGATTTCCATGTTTATACAGATAGCGGTGTAGATATCTCCATCTTAATACAGATGGCAGTGTAGATATTTATATGTTCATACAGATGGCCGTGCAGATATTTCCATGTTCATACAGATGGCGGTGCAGATATTTCCATGTTCATACAGATAGCGTTGTAGTTATTTCCATGTGCAAAGAGTTAGCTGTGTAGATATTTACATGTATATGCAGATAGCTGTGTAGATATTTCCATTTTCCTGCAGATAGCGGTTTAGATATTTCCATGTTCAAACAGATAGCGGTGTAGATATTTCCATGTTCATACAGATAGCGGTGTAGATATTTCCATGTTTATACAGATAGCGGTGAAGATGTATGCATGTTTACACAGATAGCGGTGTAGATATTTCCATGTTCATTCAGATAGTGGTGTAGATATTTCCATGTTTATACAGATGGCGGTGTAGCTATTTCCATGTTCATACAGATAACGGTGTAGCTATTTCCATGTTCATGCAGATAGCGGTGTAGATATTTCCATGTTCATCCATATGGCTGTGTAGATATATCCATGTTCATACAGATGGCGGTGAAGATATTTCCATGTTCATACAGATAGCGGTGTAGATATTTCCATGTTCATACAGATAGTGGTGTAGATATTTCCATGTTCATACAGATAGGGTGGCTGATATTTCCATGTTCATACAGATAGCGGTGCTGATATTTCCATGTTTATACAGGTAGCGGTGTAGATATTTCCATGTCTATACAGATAGCAGTGTGGATATTTCCATGTTTATACAGATAGCGGTGTAGATATTTCCATGGTTATAGAGATAGCGGTGTAGATATTTCCATGTTTATACAGGTAGTGTTGTAGATATTTCCATGTTTATACAGATAGCGGTGTAGATATTTCCATGTTTATACAGATAGCGGTGTAGATATTTCCATGTTTATACAGATAGAAGTATAGATATCTCCATCTTAATACAGATGGCGGTGTAGATATTTATAAGTTCATACAGATGGCGGTGCAGATATTTCCATGTTCATACAGATGGCGGTGTAGATATTTCCATGTTCATACAGATAGCGGTGTAGTTATTTCCATGTGTAAAGAGATAGCTGTGTAGGTGTTTAAATGTATATGCAGATAGCAGTGTAGAAATTTCCATTTTCATGCAGATAGCGGTGTAGATATTTCCATGTTCAAACGGATAGCGGTGTAGATATTTCCATGTTCATACAGATAGCGGTGTAGTTATTTCCATGTTTATACAGATAGCTGTGTAGATATTTCCATGTTCATACAGATAGCGGTGTAGATATTTCCATGTTCATACAGATAGCGGTGCTGATATTTCCATGTTTATGCAGGAAGCGGTGTAGATATTTCCATGTTTATACAGATAGCGGTTTAGATATTTCCTTCTTAATACAGATGGCGGTGTAGATATTTATATGTTCATACAGATGGCGGTGCAGATACTTCCATGTTCATACAGATGGCGGTGTAGATATTTCCATGTTTATAGATATAGCGGTGTAGTTATTTCCATGTTCATACAGATAGCGGTGTAGATATTTCCATGTTCATACAGATAGCGGTGCTGATATTTAAATGTTTATACAGATAGCGGTGTAGATATTTCCATGTTCATACAGATAGCGGTGTAGATATTTCCATGTTTATACATATAGCGGTGTAGATATTTCCAAGTTTATACAGATAGCGGTGTAGATATCTCCATCTTAATATAGATGGCGGAGTAGATATTTATATGTTCATACAGATGGCGGTGCAGATATTTCCATGTTCATACAGATGGTGGAGTAGATATTTCCATGTTTATGGAGATAGCGCTGTAGTTATTTCCATGTGTAAAGATATAGCTTTGTAGATATTTCCATGTATATGCAGATCGCTGTGTAGATATTTCCATTTTCATGCAGATAGCGGTGTAGATATTTCCATGTTCAAACAGATAGCGGTGTAGATATTTCCATGTTCATGCAGATAGCAGTGCAGATATTTCCATGTTTATACAGATAGCGGTGAAGATGTATGCATGTTTACACACATAGCGGTGTAGATATTTCCATGTTCATACAGATAGCGGTGTAGATATTCCCATGTTCATCCAGATGGCTGTGTAGATATATCCATGTTCATACAGATGGCGGTGAAGATATTTCCATGTTCATACAGATAGCGGTGTAGTTATTTCCATTTGTAAAGAGATAGCTGTGTAGATATTTCCATGTATATGCAGATAGCTGTGTAGATATTTCCATTTTCATGCAGATAGCGGTTTAGATATTTCCATGTTCAAACAGATAGCGGTGTAAATATTTCCATGTTCATAGAGATACCGGTGTTGATATTTCCATGTTCATACAGATAGACGGGTTATTTCCATGTTCTTACAGATAGCGGTGCTGATATTTCCATGTTTATACAGGTGGCGGTGTAGATATTTCCATGTTTATACAGATAGCAGTGTAGATATTTCCATGTTTATACAGATAGCAGTGTAGATATTTCCATGTTTTTACAGATAGCGGTGTAGATATCTCCATCTTAATACAGATGGCGGTGTAGATATTTATATGTTCATACAGATGGCTGTGCAGATATTTCCATGTTCATACAGGTGGCGGTGTAGATATTTCCATGTTCATACAGATAGCGGTGTAGTTATTTCCATGTGTAAAGAGATAGCTGTGTAGATATTTCCATGTATTTGCAGATAGCTGTTTAGAGATTTCCATTTTCATGCTGATAACGGTTTAGATATTTAAATGTTCAAACAGATAGCGGTGTAGATATTTCCATGTTCATACGATAGCGGTGTAGATATCTCCATGCTTATACAGATTGCGAAGATGTATGCATATTTACACAGATAGCAGTGTAGATATTTCCATGTTCATGCAGATAGCGGTGTAGATATTTCCATGTTCATCCAGATGGCTGTGTAGATATATCCATGTTCATACAGATGGCGGTGTAGATATTTACATGTTCATACAGATAGTGGTGTAGATATTTCCGTGTTCATACAGATAGCGTTGTAGCTATTTCCATGTTCATACAGATAGCGGTGTAGATATTTCCATGTTCATAGAGATAGCGGTGTAGATATTTCCATGTTCATACAGATAGCGGTGCTGATATTTCCAGGTTTATACAGGTAGCGGTGTAGATATTTCCATGTTCATGCAGATAGCGGTGTAGATATTTCCATGTTCATCCAGATGGCTGTGTAGATATATCCATGTTCATACAGATGGCGGTGAAGATATTTCCATGTTCATATTGATAGAGGGGCAGATATTTCCATGTTCATACAGATAGCGGTGCTGATATTTCCATGTTTATACAGGTAGCGGTGTAGATATTTCCATGATTATACAGGTAGCGGTGTAGATATTTCCATGTTTATACAGATAGCGGAGTAGATATTTCAATGTTTATACAGATAGCGGTGTAGATATTTCTATCTTAATACAGATGGCCGTGTAGTTATTTATATGTTCATACAGATTGCGGTGCAGATATTTCCATGTTCATACAGATGGCGGTGTAGATATTTCCATGTTCATACAGATAGCGGTGTAGTTATTTCCATGTGAAAAGAGATATATGCGTAGGTATTTCCATGTATATGCAGATAGCTCTGTAGATATTTCCATTTTCATGCAGATAGCGGTTTAGATATTTCCATGTTCAAACAGATAGCGGTGTAGATATTTCCATGTTCATACAGATAGCGGTGTAGATATTTCCATGTTTATACAGATAGCGGTGATGATGTATGCATGTTTAAACAGATAGCGGTGTAGATATTTCCATGTTCATACAGATCGCGGTGTAGATATTTCCATGTTCATCTAGATGGCTGAGTAGACATATCCATGTTCATACAGATGGCGGTGAAGGTATTTCAATGTTCATACAGATAGCGGTGTAGATATTTCCATGTTCAAACCGATAGCGGTGTAGATATTTCCATGTTCATTCAGATAGAGGAGTAGATATTTCCATGTTCATACAGATAGCGGTGTAGATATTTCCATGTTCATACAGATAGCGGTGTAGATATTTCCAAGTTTATACAGACAGCGGTGAAGATGTATGAATATTTCAACAGATAGCGTTGTGGAGATTTCCATGATCATCCAGAGGGCTGTGTAGATATATCCATGTTCATACAGATGGCGCTGTAGATATTTCCATGTTTATAGAGATAGCGGTGTAGTTATTTCCATGTGCAAAGAGATAGCTGTGTAGATATTTACATGTATATGCAGATAGCTGTGTAGATATTTCCATTTTCATGCAGATAGCTGTTTAGATATTTCCATGTTTATACAGATAGCGGTGTAGATATTTCCATGTTTATACAGATAGCGGTGTAGATATTTCCATGTTTATGCAGATAGCGGTGTAGATATCTCCATCTTAATACAGATGGCGGTGTAGATTTTTATATGTTCATACAGATGGCGGTGCAGATATTTCCATGTTCATACAGATGGCGGTGTAGATATTTCCATGTTCATACAGAAAGCGGTGTAGTTATTTCCATGTGTAAAGAGATAGCTGTGTAGATATTTCCATGTATATGCAGATAGCAGTGTAGATATTTCCATTTTCAAGCAGATAGCGGTGTAGATATTTCCATGTTCAAACAGATAGCAGTGTAGATATTTCCATGTTCATACAGATAGCGGTGTAGATATCTCCATGTTCATACAGATAGCGGTGTAGATATTTCCATGTTTATACAGACTGCGGTGAAGATGTATGCATGTTTACACAGATAGCGGTGTAGATCTTTCCATGTTCATCCAGTTGGCTGTGTAGATATGTCCATGTTCATACAGATAGCTGTGTAGATATTTCCATGTTCATACAGATAGCGGAGTAGATATTTCCATGTTCATCCAGATGGCTGTGTAGATATATCCATGTTCATACAGATAGCGGTGTAGATATTTCCATGTTCATACAGATAGCGGTGTAGATATTTCCATGTTCATACAGGAAGCGGTGAAGATATTTCCATGTTCATACAGATAGCGGTGCTGATATTTCCATGTTTATACAGGCAGCGGTGTAGATATTTCCATGTTTATACAGATAGCGGTGTAGATATCTCCATCTTAATTCAGATGGCGGTGTAGATATCTATATGTTCATACATATGGCATTGAGGCTATTTCCATGTTTATACAGATGGCAGTGTAGATATTTCCATGTTTATAGATATAGCGGTGTAGTTATTTCCATGTGTAAAGAGATGGCTGTGTAGATATTTCCATGTATATGCAGATTGCTTTGTAGATATTTCCATTTTCATGCAGATAGCGGTGTAGATATTTACATGTTCAAACAGATAGCGGTGCAGAAATTTCCATGTTGATTCAGACATCTTTGTAGATATTTCCATGTTCATACAGATAGCGGTGTAGATATTTCCATGTTCATACAGATAGCGGTGTAGATATTTCCATGTTCATACAGATAGCGATGCTGATATTTCCAAGTTTATACAGGTAGCGGTGTAGATATTTCCATGTTTATACAGATAGTGGTGTAGATATTTCCATGTTTATACAGATAGTAGTGTAGACATTTCCATGTTGTTTCAGATAGCGGTGTAGATATCTCCATCTTAATACAGATGGCGGTGTAGATATTTACATGTTCATACAGATGGCGGTGCAGATATTTCCATGTTCATACAGATGGCGGTGTAGATATTTCCATGTTCATACAGATAGCGGTGTAGTTATTTCCATGTGTAAAGAGATAGCTGTGTAGATATTTCCATGTATATGCAGATAGCTGTGTAGATATTTCCATTTTCATGCAGATAGCGGTGTAGATATTTCCATGTTCAAACAGATAGCGGAGTAGATATCTCCATGTTGATACAGATAGCGGTGTAGATATTTCCATGTTTATACTGATAGCGGTGAAGATGTATGCATGTTTACACAGATAGCGGGGTAGATATTTCCATGTTCATCCAGACGGCTGTGTAGACATATCCATGTTCATACAGATGGCAGTGAAGATATTTCCATGTTCATACAGATGGCTGTGTAGATATATCCATGTTCATACAGATGGCGGTGACGATATTTCCATGTTCATACGGATGGCGGTGAAGATATTTCCATGTTCATACAGATGGCGGTGTAGAAACTTCCATGTTCATACTGATAGCGGTGCTGATATTTCCATGTTTATACAGGTAGCGGTGTAGATATTTCCATGTTTATACAGATAGCGGTGTAGATATTTCCATGCTTATACACATAGCGGTGTAGATACTTCCATGTTTATGCAGATCGTTGTGTAGATATCTAATTCTTAATACAGATGGCGGTGTAGATATTTAAATGTTCATACAGATGGCTGTGTAGACATATCCATGTTCATACAGATGTCAGTGAAGATATTTCCATGTTCATACAGATAGCGGTGTAGATATTTCCATGTTCATACAGATAGCGGTGTAGATATTTCCATGTTCATACAGATGGCTGTGTAGATATATCCATGTTCCTACAGATGGCGGTGAAGATATTTCCATGTTCATACAGATGGCCTTGTAGATATTTCCATGTTCATACAGATAGCGGGGCTGATATTTCCATGTTTATACATGTAGCGGTGTAGATATTTCCATGTTTATACAGATAGCGGTGTAGATATTTCCATGTTTATACACATAGCGGTGTAGATATTTCCATGTTCATACAGATAGCGGTGTATGTATTTCCATTTTCATACAGATAGCGGTGTAGATATTTCCATTTTCATGCAGATAGCGGTGTATATATTTCCCTGTTCAAACAGTAAGCGGTGTAGATATTTCCATGTTCATAAAGATAGCGATGTAGATTCCATGTTTATACAGATAGCGCTGAAGTTGTATGCATGTTTACACAGATAGCGGTGTAGATATTTCCACGTTCATCCAGATGGCTGTGTAGATATATCCATGTTCATACAGATAGCGGTGTAGATATTTCCATGTTCATACAGATAGCGGTGTAGATATTTCCATGTTCATACAGATAGAGGTGTAGATATTTCCATGTTCATACAGATATCGGTGTATGTATTTCCATGTTCATACAGATAGCGGTGTAGATATTTCCATGTTCATCCAGATGGCTGTGTAGATATTTCCATGTTCATACAGATAGCGGTGTAGATATTTCCATGTTCATACAGATAGCGGTGTAGATATTTCCATGTTCATCCAGATGGCTGTGTAGATATATTCATGTTCATACAGATGGCGGTGAAGACATTTCCATGTTCATACAGATAGCGGTGTAGATATTTCCATGTTCATACAGATAGCCGTGTAGATATTGCCAAATTCATACTGATAGCGGTGCTGATACTTCCGTGTTGATACAGGTAGCGGTGTAGATATTTCCATGTTTATACACATAGCGGTGTAGATATTTCCATGTTTGTACAGATAGCGGTGTAGATATCTCCATCTTAATACAGATGGCGGTGTAGATATTTATATGTTCATACAGATGGCGGTGCAGATATTTCCATGTTCATACGGATGGCGGTGAAGATATTTCCATGTTCATACAGATGGCGGTGTAGAAACTTCCATGTTCATACTGATAGCGGTGCAATTTCCATGTTTATACAGGTAGCGGTGTAGATATTTCCATGTTTATACAGATAGCAGTCTAGATATTTCCATGTTTATAGACATAGCGGTGTAGATATTTCCATGTTTATGCAGATAGTGGTGTAGATATCTCCATCTTAATACAGATGGCGGTGTAGATATTTAAATGTTCTTACTGATGGCGGTGCAGATATATCCATGTTCATACAGATGGCGGTGTAGATATTTCCATGTTCATCCAGATGGCTGTGTAGATATATCCATGTTCATACAGATGGCGGTGAAGATATTTCCGTGTTCATACAGATAGCGGTGTAGATATTTCCATGTTCATACAGATATCGGTGTAGATATTTCCATGTTCATACAGATAGCGGTGAATGTATTTCCATGTTCATATATATAGCGGTGTAGATATTTCCATGTTCATCCAGATGGCTGTGTAGATATATCCATGTTCATACAGACGGCAGTGAACATATTTCCATGTTCATACAGATAGCTGTGTAGATATTTCCATGTTCATACTGATAGCGGTGTAGATATTTCCATGTTCATACAGATAGCGGTGTAGATATTTCCATGTTCATACAGATAGCGGTGAATGTATTCCCATGTTCATACAGATAGCGGTGTAGATATTTTCATGTTCATCCAGATGCCTGTGTAGGTATATCCATGTTCATACAGATAGCGGTGTACATATTTCCATGTTCATCCAGATGGCTGTGTAGCTATTTCCATGTTCATACAGATAGTGGTGTTGATATTTCCATGTTCATACAGGTAGCGGTGTAGATATTTCCATGTTCATACAGAAAGCAGTGTAGATATTGCCATGTTCATACCGATAGCGCTGCTGATACTTCCATGTTTATACAGGTAGCGGTGTACATATTTCCGTGTTCATACAGGTAGCGGTGTAGATATTTCCATGTTCATACAGATAGCGGTGTAGATATTTCCATGTTTATACAGATAGCGGTGTAGATATTTCCTTCTTAATACAGATGGCGGTGCAGATATTTATATGTTCATACAGATAGCAGTGTAGATATTTCCATGTTCAAACAGATAGCGGTGTAGATATCTCCATCTTAATGCAGATGGCGGTGTAGATATTTATATGTTCATACAGATGGCGGTGCAGATATTTCCATGTTCATACAGATGGCGGTGAAGATATTTCCATGTTCATACAGATGGCGGTGTAGATACTTCCATGTTCATACTGATAGCGGTGCTGATATTTCCATGTTTATACAGGTAGCGGTGTAGATATTTCCATGTTTATACACATAGCGGTGTAGATATTTCCATGTTTATACAGATAGCGGTGTAGATATCTCCATCTTAATACAGATGGCGGTGTAGATATTTATATGTTCATTCAGATGGCGGTGCAGATATTTCCATGTTCATACAGATGGCGGTGTAGATATTTCCATGTTCATACAGATAGCGGTGTAGTTATTTCCATGTGTAAAGAGATAGCTGTGTAGATATTTCCATGTATATGCAGATAGCTGTGTAGACATTTCCATTTTCATGCAGATAGCGGTGTATATATTTCCCTGTTCAAACAGTTAGAGGTGTAGATATTTCCATGTTCATAAAGATAGCAGTGTAGATATTTCCATGTTTATACAGATAGCGGTGAAGATGTATGCATGTTTACACAGATAGCGGTGTAGATATATCCATGTTCATCCAGATGGCTGTGTAGATATATCCATGTTCATACAGATAGCGGTGTAGATATTTCCATGTTCATACAGATAGCGGTGCATATATTTCCATGTTCATCCAGATGGCTGTGTAGATATATCCATGTTCATACAGATGGCGGTGAAGATATTTCCATGTTCATACAGATGGCGGTGTAGATATTTCCATGTTCATACAGATAGCGGTGTAGATATTTCCATGTTCATACAGATAGAGGTGTATGTATTTCCATGTTCATACAGATAGCGGTGAAGATATTTCCATGTTCATCCAGATGGCTGTGTAGCTATTTCCATGTTCATACAGATAGTGGTGTAGATATTTCCATGTTCATACAGATAGCGGTGTAGCTATTTCCATGTTCATACAGATAGCCATGTAGATATTGCCATGTTCATACCGATTGCGGTACTGATACTTCCATGTTTATACAGGTAGCGGTGTACATATTTCCGTGTTTCTACAGGTAGCGGTGTAGATATTTCCATGTTCATACAGATAGCGGTGTAGATATTTCCATGTTTATACAGATTGCGGTGTAGATATCTCCTTCTTAATACAGATGGCGGTGTAGATATTTATATGTTCATACAGATGGCGGTGCAGATATTTCCATGTTCATACAGATGGTGGTGTAGATATTTCCATGTTTATAGAGATAGCGGTGTAGTTATTTCCATGTGCAAAGAGATAGCTGTGTTGATATTTCCATGTAAATGCAGATAGCTGTGTAGATATTTCCATTTTAATGCAAATAGCGGTGTAGATATTTCCATGTTCAAACAGATAGCGGTGTAGATATTTCCATGTTCATACAGATAGCGTTGTGGATATTTCCATGTTTATACAGATAGCGGTGAAGATGTATGCATGTTTACACAGATTGCGGTGTAGATATTTCCATGTTCATACAGATAGCGGTGTAGATATTTCCATGTTCATCCTGACGGCTGTGTAGACATATCCATGTTCATACAGATGGCGGTGAAGATATTTCCATGTTCATACAGATGGCTGTGTAGATATATCCATGTTCATACAGATGGCGGTGAAGATTTTTCCAGGTTCATACAGATGGCGGTGTAGATAATTCCATGTTCATGCAGATAGCGGTGCTGATATTTCCATGTTTATACAGGTAGCAGTGTAGATATTTCCATGTTTATACAGATAGTGGTGTAGATATTTCCATGTTTATACACATAGCGGTGTAGATATTTCCATGTTTATACAGATAGCGGTGTAGATATCTCCATCTTAATACACATGGCGGTGTAGATATTTATATGTTCATACAGATGGCGGTGCAGTTATTTCCATGTTCATACAGATGGCGGTGAAGATATTTCCATGTTCATACAGATGGCGGTGTAGATACTTCCATGTTCATACTGATAGCGGTGCTGATATTTCCATGTTTATACAGGTAGCGGTGTAGATATTTCCATGTTTATGCAGATAGCGGTGTAGATATTTCCATGTTTATACACATAGCGGTGTAGATATTTCCATGTTTATACAGATAGCGGTGTAGATATCTCCATCTTAATACAGATGGCGGTGTAGATATTTATATGTTCATTCAGATGGCGGTGCAGATATTTCCAAGTTCGTACTGATGGCGGTGTAGATATTTCCATCTTCATACAGATAGCGGTGCTGATATTTCCATGTTTATACAGGTAGCATTGTAGATATTTCCATGTTTATACACATAGCGGTGTAGATATTTCCATGTTCATACAGATAGCGGTGTAGATATCTCCATCTTAATACAGATGGCGGTGTATATATTTATATGTTCATACAGATGTCGGTGCAGATATTTCCATGTTCATACAGATGGCGGTGAAGTTATTTCCATGTTCATATAGATGGCGGTGTAGTTACTTCCATGTTCATACTGATAGCGGTGCTGATATTTCCATGTTTATACAGGTAGCGGTGTAGATATTTCCATGTTTATACACATAGCGGTGTAGATATTTCCATGTTTATACAGATAGCGGTGTAGATATCTCCATCTTAATACAGATGGCGGTGTAGATATTTATATGTTCATTCAGATGGTGGTGCAGATATTTCCATGTTCATACAGATGGCGGTGTATCAATTTCCATGTTCATACAGATAGCGGTGTAGTTATTTCCATGTGTAAAGAGATAGCTGTGTAGATATTCCCAAGTATATGCAGATAGCTGTGTAGGTATTTCAATTTTCAAGCAGATAGCGGTGTATATACTTCCCTGTTCAAACAGATAGCGGTGTAGATATTTCCATGTTCATACAGATAGTGGTGTAGATATTTCGATGTTTGTACAGATAGCGGTGTAGATATCTCCATCTTCATACAGATAGCGGTGCAGATATTTCCATGTTCATCCAGATGGCTGTGTAGATATATCCATGTTCATACAGATGGCGGTGAAGATATTTCCATGTTCATACAGATAGCGGTGTAGATATTTCCATGTTTATACAGATAGTGGTGTAGATATCTCCTTCTTAATACAGATGGCGGTGTAGATATTTCCATGTTCATACAGATGGCGGTGTAGATATTTCCATGTTTATAGAGATAGCGGTGTAGTTATTTCCATGTGCAAAGAGATAGCTCTGTAGATATTTCCATTTATATGCAGATAGTTGTGTAGATACTTCCATTTTCATGCAGATAGCGGTGTAGATATTTCCATGTTCAAACAGATAGCGGTGTAGATATTTCCATGTCCATACAGATAGCGGTGTAGATATTTCCATGTTTATACAGATAGCGGTGAAGATATATGCATGTTTACACAGATAGCGGTGTAGATATTTCAATGTTCATACAGACGGCTGTGTAGACATATCCATGTTCATACAGATGGCGGTGAAGATATTTCCATGTTCATACAGATGGCTGTGTAGATATATCCATGTTCATAGAGATGGCGGTGACGATATTTCCATGCTCATACAGACGGCGGTGTAGATATTTCCATGTACATACAGATAGCGGTGCTGATATTTCCATGTTTATACAGGTAGCGGTGTAGATATTTCCATGTTTATACAGATAGTGGTGTAGATATTTCCATGTTCATCCAGATGGCTGTGTAGATATATCCATGTTAATACAGACGGCGGTGAAGACATTTCCATGTTCATACAGATAGCGGTGTAGATATTTCCATGTTCATACAGATAACCGTGTAGATATTGCCATGTTCATACTGATAGCAGTGCTGATACTTCCATGTTTATACAGGTAGCGGTGTAGATATTTCCATGTTTATACACATAGCGGTGTAGATATTTCCATGTTTATACAGATAGCGGTGTAGATATCTCCATCTTAATACAGATGGCGGTGTAGATATTTATATGTTCATACAGATGGCGGAGCAGATATTTCCATGTTCATATGGATGGCGGTGAAGATATTTCCATGTTCATACAGATGGCGGTGTAGAAACTTCCATGTTCATACTGATAACGGTGCTGACATTTCCATGTTTACACAGGTAGCGGTGTAGATATTTCCATGTTTATACAGATAGCAGTGTAGTTATTTCCATGTTTATGCATATAGCGGTGTAGATATTTCCATGTTTATACAGATAGCGGTGTAGATATTTCCATGTTTATGCAGATAGTGGTGTAGATATCTCCATCTTAATACAGATGGCGGTGTAGATATTTAAATGTTCATACAGTTGGCGGTGCAGATATTTCCATGTTCATACAGATGGCGGTGTAGATATTTCCATGTTCACACAGATAGCGGTGTAGTTATTTCCATGTGTAAAGAGATAGCTGTGTAGATATTTCCATGTATAAGCAGATAGCTGTGTAGATATTTCCGTTTTCATGCATATAGCGGTGTATATATTTCCCTGTTCAAACAGTTAGCGGTGTAGATATTTCCATGTTCATAAAGATAGCGGTGTAGATATTTCCATGTTTATACAGATAGCGGTGTAGATATTTCCATGTTCATACAGATAACCGTGTAGATATTGCCATGTTCATACCGATAGCGGTGCTGATACTTCCATGTTTATACAGGTAGCGAGGTACATATTTCCGGGTTTATACAGATAGCGGTGTAGATATTTCCATGTTTATACAGATAGCGGTGTAGATATCTCCTTCTTAATACAGATGGCGGTGTATATATTTCCATGTTCATACAGATGGTGGTGTAGATATTTCCATGTTTATAGAGATAGCGGTGTAGTTATTTCCATGTGCAAAGAGATAGCTGTGTAGATATTTCCATTTATATGCAGATAGTTGTTTAGATATTTCCATTTTCATGCAGATAGCGGTGTAGATATTTCCATGTTCATACAGATAGCGGTGTAGATATTTCCACGTTCATCCAGATGGCTGTGATGATATATCCATGTTCATACAGATGGCGGTGAAGATATTTCCAAGTTCATACAGATAGCGGTGTAGATATTTCCATGTTCATACAGATAGCGGTGTAGATATTTCCATGTTCATACAGATAGCGGTGTAGATATTTCCATGTTCATACAGATAGCGGTGTATGTATTTCCACGTTCATACAGATAGCGGTGTGGATATTTCCATGTTCATCCAGATGGCTGTGTAGATATTTCCATGTTCATACAGATAGCGGTGTAGGTATTTCCATGTTCATTCAGATGGCTGTGTAGATATATCAATGTTCATACAGATGGCGGTGAAGACATTTCCATGTTCATAAAGATAGCGGTGTAGATATTTCCATGTTCATACAGATAGCCGTGTAGATATTGCCATGTTCATACCGATAGCGGTGTAGATATTTCCATGTTCATCCAGATGGCTGTGTAGCTATTTCCATGTTCATACAGATAGCGGTGTAGATATATCCATGTTCATACAGATGGCGGTGCAGATATTTCCATGTTCATACATATGGCGGTGTAGATATTTCCATGTTCATACAGATAGTGGTGTAGATTTTTCCATGTTCATACAGATAGCGGTGTAGATATTTCCATGTTCATCCAGATGGCTGTGTAGATATATCCATGTTCATACAGATAGCGGTGTAGATATTTCCATGTTCATACAGATAGTGGTGTAGATATTTCCATGTTCATACAGATAGCGGTGTAGCTATTTCCATGTTCATACAGATAGCGGTGTAGATATTTCCATTTTTGTACAGATAGCGGTGAAGATGTATGCATGTTTACAAGGATAGCAGTGTAGATGTTTCCATGTTCATGCAGATAGCGGTGTAGATATTTCCATGTTCATACAGATAGCGGTGTATGTATTTCCATGTTCATACAGATAGCGGTGTAGATATTTCCATGTTCATCCTGATGGCTGGGTAGATATATCCATGTTCATACAGATAGCGGTGTAGATATTTCCATGTTCATCCAGATGGCTGTGTAGCTATTTCCATGTCCATACAGATAGTGGTGTAGATATTTCCATGTTAATACAGATAGCGGTTTAGATATTTCCATGTTCATACAGATAGCCGTGTAGATATTGCCATGTTCATACCGATAGCACTGCTGATACTTCCATGTTTATACAGGTAGCGGTGTACATATTTCCGTGTTTATACAGGTAGCGGTGTAGATATTTCCATGTTCATACAGTTAGCGGTGTAGATATTTCCATGTTTATACAGATAGCGGTGTAGATATCTCCTTCTTAATACAGATGGCGGTGTAGATATTTATATGTTCATACAGATGGCAGTGCAGATAATTCCATGTTCATACAGATGGTGGTGTAGATATTTACATGTTTATAGAGATAGCGGTGTAGTTATTTCCATGTGCAAAGAGATAGCTGTGTAAATATTTCCATGTATATGCAGATAGCTTTGTAGATATTTCCATTTTCATGCAGATAGCGGTGTATATATTTCCGTGTTTATACAGGTAGCGGTGTAGATATTTCCATGTTCATACAGATAGCGGTGTGGATATTTCCATGTTTTTACAGATAGCGGTGAAGACGTATGCATGTTTACACAGATAGCGGTGTAGATATTTTCATGTTCATACAGATAGCGGTGTAGATATTTCCATGTTCATCCAGACGGCTGTGTAGACATATCCATGTTCATACAGATGGCGGTGAAGATTTTTCCATGTTCATACAGATGGCGGTGTAGATATTTCCATGTTCATACAGATAGCGGGGCTGATATTTCAATGTTTATACAGGTAGCAGTGTAGATATTTCCATGTTTATACAGATAGCGGTGTAGATATTTCCATGTTTATACACATAGCGGTGTAGATATTTCCATGTTTATACAGATAGCGGTGTAGATATCTCCTTCTTAATACAGATGGCGGTGTAGATATTTATATGTTCATACAGATGGCGGTGCAGATATTTCCATGTTCATACAGATGGCGGTGAAGATATTTCCATGTTCATACAGATGGCGGGGTAGATACTTCCATGTTCATACTGATAGCGGTGCTGATATTTCCATGTTTATACAGGTAGCGGTGTAGATATTTCCATGTTTATACAGATAGCGGTGTAGATATGTCCATGTTTATACAGATAGCGGCGTAGATATTTCCAGGTTGATACAGATAACGGTGAAGATATCTCCATCTTAATACAGATGGCGGTGTAGATATTTATATGTGCATACAGAGAGCGGTGCTGATATTTCCATGTTCATACAGGTAGCCGTGTAGATATTTCCATGCTTATACAGATAGCGGTGTAGATTTTTCCAAGTTTATACAGATAGCGGTGTAGATATCTCCATCTTAATACAGATGGCGGTGTAGAAATTTATATGTTCATACAGATGGCGGTGCAGATATTTCCATGTTCATACAGATGGCGGTGTAGATATTTCCATGTTCATACAGATAGCGGTGTAGATAATTCCATGTTCATAGAGATAGCGGTGTAGATATTTGTATGTTCATACAGATAGCGGTGCTGATATTTCCATGTTTATACAGGTAGCGGTGTAGACATTTCCATGTTTATACAGATAGTGGTGTAGATATTTCCATGTTTATACAGATAGCGGTGTAGATATTTCCAAGTTTATACAGATAGCGGTGTAGATATCTCCATCTTAATACAGATGGCGGTGTAGATATTTATATGTTCATACAGATGGCGGTGCAGATATTTCCATGTTCATACAGATGGCAGTGTATATATTTCCATGTTCATACAGATAGCGGTGTAGTTATTTCCATGTGTAAAGAGATAGCTGTGTAGATTTTCCCATGTATATGCAGATAGCTGTGTAGATATTTCCATTTTCAAGCAGATAGCGGTGTATATACTTCCCTGTTCAAACAGATACCGGTGTAGATATTTCCATGTTCATACAGATAGTGGTGTAGATATTTCCATGTTCATACAGATAGCGGTGTAGCTATTTCCATGTTCATACAGATAGCGGTGTGAATATTTCCATGTTCATAGAGATAGCGGTGTAGATATTTCCATGTTTATGCAGGTGGCGGTGTAGATATTTCCATGTTCATACAGATAGCGGTGAAGATGTATGCAAGTTTACACAGATAGCTGTGTAGATATTTTCATGTTCATCCAGATGGCTGTGTAGATATTTCCATGTTCATACAGATAGCGGTGTAGATATTTCCATGTTCATCCAGATGGCTGTGTAGATATATCCATGTTCATACAGATGGCGGTGAAGATATTTCCATGTTCATACAGATAGCGGTGTAGATATTTCCATGTTTATACAGATAGCGGTGTTGATATTTCCATGTTCATACAGATAGCAGTGTAGCTATTTCCATGTTCATACAGATAGCGGTGTAGATATTTCCATGTTCATCCAGATGGCTGTGTAGATATATCCATGTTCATACAGATGGCGGTGAAGATATTTCCATGTTCATACAGATAGCGGTGTAGATATTTCCATGTTCATACAGATAGTGGTGTAGATATTTCCATGTTCATACAGATAGCGGTGTAGCTATTTCGATGTTCATACAGATAGCGGTGTAGATATTTCCATGTTCATCCAGATGGCTGTGTAGCTATTTACATGATCATACAGATAGCGGTGCTGATATTTCCATGTTTATACAGGTAGCAGTGTAGATATTTCCTTGTTTATACAGAAAGCGGCGTAGATATTTCCATGTTTTTACAGATAGCGGTGTAGATATTTCCAAGTTTATACAGATAGCGGTGTAGATATCTCCATCTTAATACAGATGGCGGTGTAGATATTTATATGTTCATACACATGTCGGTGCAGATATTTCCATGTTCATACAGATGGCGGTGTAGATATTTCCATGTTTATAGAGATAGCAGTGTAGTTATTTCCATGTGTAAAGAGATAGCTTTGTAGATATTTCCATGTATATGCAGATAGCTGTGTAGATATTGCCATGTTTATACCGATAGCGGTGCTGATACTTCCATGTTTATACAGGTAGCGGTGTACATATTTCCATGTTTATACAGATAGTGGTGTAGATATTTCCATGTTCATACAGGTAGCGGTATAGATATTTCCATGTTTATACAGATAGCGGTGTAGATATATCCTTCTTCATACAGTTGGCGGTGTAGATATTTATATGTTCATTCAGATGGCGGTGCGGATATTTCCATGTTCATACAGATGGTGGTGTAGATATTTCCATGTTCATACAGGTAGCGGTATAGATATTTCCATGTTTATACAGATAGCGGTGTAGATATATCCTTCTTCATACAGTTGGCGGTGTAGATATTTATATGTTCAAACCGATAGCGGTGTAGATATTTCCATTTTCATACAGATAGCGGTGTAGATATTTGCATGTTTATACAGATAGCGGTGAAGATGTATGCATGTTTGCACAAATAGCTGTGTAGATATTTCCATGTTCATACAGATAGCGGTGTATGTATTTCCATGTTCATACAGATAGCGGTGTAGATATTTCCATTTTCATGCAGATAGCGGTGTATATAATTCCCTGTTCAAACAGTTAGCGGTTTAGATATTTCCATGTTCATACAGATAGCGGTGTAGATATTTCCATGTTCATACAGATGGCTGTGTAGATACATCCAAGTTCATACAGATAGCGGTGAAGATATTTCCTTGTTCATACAGATGGCGGTGTAGATATTTCCATGTTCATACCGATAGCGGTGCTGATATTTCCATGTTTATACAGGTAGCGGTGTAGATATTTCCATGTTTATAGAGATAGCGGTGTAGTTATTTCCATGTGTAAAGAGATAGCTTTGTAGATATTTCCATGTGTATGCAGATAGCTGTGTAGATATTTCCATTTTCATGCGGATAGCGGTGTAGATATTTCCAAGTTCAAACAGATAGCGGTGTAGATATTTCCATGTTCATACAGATAGTGGTGTAGATTTTTCCATGTTTATACAGATAGCGGTGAAGATGTATGCATGTTTACAAGGATAGCAGTGTAGATATTTCCATGTTCATACAGGTAGCGGTGTAGATATTTCCATGTTCATCCAGATGGCTGTGTAGATATATCCATGTTCATACAAATGGCAGTGAACATATTTCCATGTTCATACAGATAGCGGTGTAGATATTTCCATGTTCATACAGATAGCGGTGTAGACATTTCCGTGTTCATACCGATAGCGGTGCTGATATTTCCATGTTTATGCATGTAGCAGTGTAGATATTTCCATGTTTATACAGATAGCGTTGTAGATATTTCCTTGTTTATACAGATACCAGTGTAGATATTTCCATGTTTATACAGATAGCGGTGTAGATATCTCCTTCTTAATACAGATGGCGGTGTAGATATTTATATGTTCATACAGATGGCGGTGCAGATATTTCCATGTTCATACAGATGGCGGTGTTGATATTTCCATGTTCATACAGATAGCGGTGTAGTTATTTCCATGTGTAAAGAGATAGCTGTGTAGATATTTCCATGTATATGCAGATAGCTGTGTAGATATTTCCATTTTCATGCAGATAGCGGTGTATATATTTCCCTGTTCAAACAGATAGCGGTGTAGATATTTCCATGTTCAAACAGATAGAGGTGTAGATATGTCCATGTTCATACAGATAGTGGTGTAGATATTTCCATGTTCATACAGATAGCGGTGTAGCAATTTCCATGTTCATACAGATAGCATTGTAGATATTTCCATGTTCATAGAGATAGCGATGTAGATATTTACATGTTCATACAGATAGCGGTGCTGATATTTCCATGTTTATACAGGTAGCGGTGTAGATATTTCCATGTTTATACAGATACTGATGTAGATATTTCCATGTTTATTCAGATAGCGGTGTAGATATTTCCAAGTTTATACAGATAGCGGTGTAGATATCTCCATCTTAATACAGATGGCAGTGTAGATATTTATGTGTTCATACAGATGGCGGTGCAGATATTTCCAAGTTCATATAGATGGCGGTGTAGATATTTCCATGTTTATAGAGATAGCGGTGTAGTTATTTCCATGTGTAAAGAGATAGCTTTGTAGATATTTCCATTTGTATGCAGATAGCTGTGTAGATATTTCCATTTTCATGCAGATAGCGGTCTAGACATTTCCATGTTCATCCAGATGGCATTGTAGATATATCCATGTTCATACAGATGGCAGTGAAGATATTTCCATGTTCATACAGATAGCGGTGTAGATATTTCCATGTTTATACAGATAGCGGTGAAGATGTATGCATGTTTACACATATAGCGGTGTACATATTTTCATGTTCATCCAGATGGCTGTGTAGATATTTCCATGTTCATACAGATAGCGGTGTAGATATTTCCATGTTCATCCAGATGGCTGTGTAGATATATCCATGTTCATACAGATGGCAGTGAAGGTATTTCCATGTTCATACAGATAGCGGTGTAGATATTTCCATGTTCATACAGATGGCGGTGTAGATATTTCCATGTTCATACAGATAGCGGTGTAGATATTTCCATTTTCATGCAGATAGCGGTGTATATATTTCCCTGTTCAAACAGTAAGCGGTGTAGATATTTACATGTTCATAAAGATAGCGTTGTAGATTCCATGTTTATACAGATAGCGGAGAAGTTGTATGCATGTTTACACAGATAGCGGTGTAGATATTTCCACGTTCATCCAGATGGCTGTGTAGATATATCCATGTTCATACAGATAGCGGTGTAGATATTTCCATGTTCATACAGATAGCGGTGTAGATATTTCCATGTTCATGCAGATAGCGGTGTAGATATTTCCATGTTCATACAGATATCGGTGTATGTATTTCCATGTTCATAAAGATAGCGGTGTAGATATTTCCATGTTCATCCAGATGGCTGTGTAGATATTTCCATTTTCATAGAGATATCGGTGTAGATATTTCCATGTTCATACAGACAGCGGTGTAGATATTTCCATGTTTATACAGATAGCGGTGTAGATATTTCCATGTTCATACGGATAGCAGTGTAGCTATTTCCATGTTCATACACATAGCGGTGTAGATATTTCCATGTTCATTCTGATGGCTGTGTAGATATATCCATGTTCATACAGATGGCGGTGTAGATATTTCCATGTTCATACAGATAGTGGTGTAGATATTTCCATGTTCATACAGATAGCGGTGTAGCTATTTCCATGTTCATACAGATAGCGGTGTAGATATTTCCATGTTCATCCAGATGGCTGTGTATCTATTTACATGTTCATACAGATAGCGGTGCTGATATTTCCATGTTTATACAGGTAGCAGTGTAGATATTTCCTTGTTTATACAGAAAGCGGCATAGATATTTCCATGTTTATACAGATAGCGGTGTAGTTGTTTCCAAGTTTATACAGATAGCGGTGTAGATATCTCCATCTTAATACAGATGGCGGTGTAGATATTTATATGTTCATAGAGATGTCGGTGCAGATATTTCCATGTTCATACAGATGGTGGTGTAGATATTTCCATGTTTATAGAGATAGCAGTGTAGTTATTTCCATGTGTAAAGAGATAGCTTTGTAGATATTTCCATGTATATGCAGATAGCTGTGTAGATATTTCCATTTCCATGCAGATAGCGGTGAAGATGTATACATGTTTACACAGATAGCTGTGTAGGTATTTCCATGTTCATACAGATAGCGGTGTAGATATTTCCATGTTCATACAGATGGCTGTGTAGATATATCTATGTTCTTACAGATGGCGGAGAAGATATTTCCATGTTCATACAGATAGCGGTGTAGATAATTCCATGTTCATAGAGATAGCGGTGTAGTTATTTACATGTTCATACAGATAGCGGTGCTGATATTTCCATGTTTATACAGGTAGCGGTGTAGACATTTCCATGTTTATACAGTTAGTGGTGTAGATATTTCCATGTTTATACAGATAGCGGTGTAGATATTTCCAAGTTTATACAGATAGCGGTGTAGATATCTCCATCTTAATACAGATGGCGGTGTAGATATTTATATGTTCATACAGATGGCGGTGCAGATATTTCCATGTTCATACAGATGGCAGTGTATATATTTCCATGTTCATACAGATAGCGGTGTAGTTATTTCCATGTGTAAAGAGATAGCTGTGTAGATTTTCCCATGTATATGCAGATAGCTGTGTAGATATTTCCATTTTCAAGCAGATAGCGGTGTATATACTTCCCTGTTCAAACAGATACCGGTGTAGATATTTCCATGTTCATACAGATAGTGGTGTAGATATTTCCATGTTCATACAGATAGCGGTGTAGCTATTTCCATGTTCATACAGATAGCGGTGTGGATATTTCCATGTTCATAGAGATAGCGGTGTAGATATTTCCATGTTTATACAGATAGCGGTGAAGATGTATGCATGTTTACCCAGATAGCGGTGTAGATATTTTCATGTTCATCCAGATGGCTGTGTAGATATTTCCATGTTCATACAGATAGCGGTGTAGATATTTCCATGTTCATCCAGATGGCTGTGTAGATATATCCATGTTCATACAGATGGCGGTGAAGATATTTCCATGTTCATACAGATAGTGGTGTAGATATTTCCATGTTTATACAGATAGCGGTGTAGATATTTCCATGTTCATACAGATAGCAGTGTAGCTATTTCCATGTTCTTACAGATAGCGGTGTAGATATTTCCATG
Source organism: Gorilla gorilla gorilla (assembly GCF_029281585.2). NCBI lineage: Eukaryota > Metazoa > Chordata > Mammalia > Primates > Hominidae > Gorilla > Gorilla gorilla. The sequence goes on from NC_073239.2 coordinate 127,237,357, forward strand.
TTCATCCAGATGGCTGTGTAGATATATCCATGTTCATACAGATGGCGGTGAAGATATTTCCATGTTCATACAGATAGCGGTGTAGATATTTCCATGTTCATACAGATAGTGGTGTAGATATTTCCATGTTCATACAGATAGCGGTGTAGCTATTTCCATGTTCATACAGATAGCGGTGTAGATATTTCCATGTTCATCCAGATGGCTGTGTAGCTATTTACATGATCATACAGATAGCGGTGCTGATATTTCCATGTTTATACAGGTAGCAGTGTAGATATTTCCTTGTTTATATAGAAAGCGGCGTAGATATTTCCATGTTTTTACAGATAGCGGTGTAGAAATTTCCAAGTTTATACAGATAGCGGTGTAGATATCTCCATCTTAATACAGATTGCGGTGCAGATATTTATATGTTCATACAGATGTCGGTGCAGATATTTCCATGTTCATACAGATGGCGGTGTAGATATTTCCATGTTTATAGAGATAGCAGTGTAGTTATTTCCATGTGTAAAGAGATAGCTTTGTAGATATTTCCATGTATATGCAGATAGCTGTGTAGATATTGCCATGTTTATACCGATAGCGGTGCTGATACTTCCATGTTTATGCAGGTAGCGGTGTACATATTTCCATGTTTATACAGATAGCGGTGTAGATATTTCCATGTTTATACAGATAGCGGTATAGATATATCCTTCTTCATACAGTTGGCGGTGTAGATATTTATATGTTCATTCAGATGGCGGTGCGGATATTTCCATGTTCATACAGATGGCGGTGTAGATATTTCCATGTTTATAGAGATACCGGTGTAGTTATTTCCATGTGTAAAGAGATAGCTGTGTAGATATATCCATGTATATGCAGATAGCTGTGTAGATATTTCCATTTTCATGCAGATAGCGGTCTAGATATTTCCATGTTCAAACAGATAGCGGTGTAGATATTTCCATGTTTATACACATAGCGGTGTAGATATTTCCATGTTTATACAGATAGCGGTGTAGATATTTCAGTGTTTATACAGATAGCGGTGTAGATATTTCCATGTTCATACAGATAGCGGTGTATGTATTTCCATGTTCATACAGATAGCGGTGTAGATATTTCCATTTTCATGCAGATAGCGGTGTATATATTTCCCTGTTCAAACAGTTAGCGGTTTAGATATTTCCATGTTCATACAGATAGCGGTGTAGATATTTCCATGTTCATACAGATGGCTGTGTAGATACATCCAAGTTCTTACAGATAGCGGTGAAGATATTTCCATGTTCATACAGATGGCGGTGTGGATATTTCCATGTTCATACCGATAGCGGTGCTGATATTTCCATGTTTATACAGGTAGCGGTGTAGATATTTCCATGTTTATACAGATAGCGGTGTGGATATTTCCATGTTTATACACATAGCGGTGTGGTTATTTCTATGTTTATAAAGATAGCGGTGTAGATATTTCCGTGTTTATACAGATAGCGGTGTAGATATTTCCATGTTCATACAGATAGCGGTGTATGTATTTCCATGTTCATACAGATAGCGGTGTAGATATTTCCATTTTCATGCTGATAGCGGTGTATATATTTCCGTGTTCAAACAGTTAGCGGTTTAGAAATTTCCATGTTCATAAAGATAGCGGTGTAGATATTTCCATGTTTATACAGATAGCGGTGAAGATGTATGCATGTTTACACAGATAGCGGTGTAGATATTTCCATGTTCATCCAGATGGCTGTGTAGATATATAAATGTTCATACAGATGGCGGTGAAGATATTTCCATGTTCATACAGATAGCGGTGTAGGTATTTCCATGTTCATACAGATAGTGGTGTAGTTATTTCCATGTTCATACAGATAACGGTGTAGCTATTTCCATGTTCATACAGATAGCGGTGTAGGTATTTCCATGTTCATCCAGATGGCTTTGTAGCTATTTACATGACCATACAGATAGCGGTGCTGATATTTCCATGTTTATACAGGTAGCAGTGTAGATATTTCCATGTTTATACAGATAGCGGTGTAGATATTTCCATGTTCATCCAGATGGCTGTGTAGATATATCCATGTTCATACAGATGGCGGTGAAGATATTTCCATGTTCATGCAGATAGCCGTGTAGATATTGCCATGTTCATACCGATAGCGGAGTACATATTTCCGTGTTTATACAGATAGCGGTGTAGATATTTCCATGTTGATACAGATAGCGGTGTAGATATTTCCATGTTCATACAGACAGCGGTGTAGATATTTCCATGTTTATACAGATAGTGGTGTAGATATCTCCTTCTTAATACAGATAGCTGTGTAGATATTTATATGTTCATACAAACGGCGGTGCAGATATTTCCATGTTCATACAGATGGTGGTGTAGATATTTCCATGTTTATAGAGATAGCAGTGTAGTTATTTCCATGTGCAAAGAGATAGCTGTGTAGATATTTCCACGTATATGCAGATAGCGGTGTAGATATTTCCATTTTCATGCAGATAGCGGTGTAGATATTTCCATGTTCAAACAGATAGCGGTGTAGATATTTCCATGTTCATACAGATAGCGGTGTGGATATTTCCATGTTTATACAGATAGCGGTGAAGATGTATGCATGTTTACACAGATAGAGGTGTAGATATTTCCATGTTCATACAGATAGCGGTGTAGATATTTCCATGTTCATCCAGACGGCTGTGTAGACATATCCATGTTCATACAGATGGCGGTGAAGATATTTCCATGTTCATACAGATGGCTGTGTAGATATATCCATGTTCATACAGATGACGGTGAAGATTTTTCCATGTTCATACAGATGGCGGTGTAGATATTTCCATGTTCATACAGATAGCGGTGCTGATATTTCCATGTTCAGATAGCGGTGTACCTATTTCCATGTTCATACAGATAGCGGTGTGGTTATTTCCATGTTCATAGAGATAGCGGTGTAGATATTTCCATGTTTATACAGGTAGCGGTGTAGATATTTCCATGTTTATACAGATAGCGGTGAAGATGTATGCATTTTTACACAGATAGCGGTGTAGATATTTTAATGTTCATCCAGATGGCTGTGTGGATATTTCCATGTTCATACAGATAGCGGTGTAGATATTTCCATGTTCATCCAGATGGCTGTGTAGATATATCCATGTTCATACAGATGGCGGTGAAGATATTTCCATGTTCATACAGATAGCTGTGTAGATATTTCCATGTTCAAAGAGATAGCAGTTTAGCTATTTCCATGTTCCTACGGATAGCGGTGTAGATATTTCCATGTTCATCCAGATGGCTGCGTAGATATATCCATGTTCATACAGATGGCGGTGAAGATATTTCCATATTCATACAGATAGCGGTGTAGATATATCCATGTTCATACAGATAGTGGTGTAGATATTTCCATGTTCATACAGATAGCGGTGCAGATATTTCCATGTTCATACAGATAGTGGTGTAGATATTTCCATGTTCATACAGATAGCGGTGTAGCTATTTCCATGTTCATACAGATAGCGGTGTAGATATTTCCATGTTCATCCAGATGGCTGTGTAGCTATTTACATGATCATACAGATAGCGGTGCTGATATTTCGATGTTTATTCAGGTAGCAGTGTAGATATTTCCTTGTTTATATAGAAAGCGGCGTAGATATTTCCATGTTTTTACAGATAGCGGTGTAGAAATTTCCAAGTTTATACAGATAACGGTGTAGATATCTCCATCTTAATACAGATTGCGGTGCAGATATTTATATGTTCATACAGATGTCGGTGCAGATATTTCCATGTTCATACAGATGGCGGTGTAGATATTTCCATGTTTATAGAGATAGCAGTGTAGTTATTTCCATGTGTAAAGAGATAGCTTTGTAGATATTTCCATGTATATGCAGATAGCTGTGTAGATATTGCCATGTTTATACCGATAGCGGTGCTGATACTTCCATGTTTATACAGGTAGCGGTGTACATATTTCCATGTTTATACAGATAGCGGTGTAGATATTTCCATGTTTATACAGACAGCGGTATAGATATATCCTTCTTCATACAGTTGGCGGTGTAGATATTTATATGTTCATTCAGATGGCGGTGCGGATATTTCCATGTTCATACAGATGGCGGTGTAGATATTTCCATGTTTATAGAGATACCGGTGTAGTTATTTCCATGTGTAAAGAGATAGCTGTGTAGATATATCCATGTATATGCAGATAGCTGTGTAGATATTTCCATTTTCATGCAGATAGCGGTCTAGATATTTCCATGTTCAAACAGATAGCGGAGTAGATATTTCCATGTTTATACACATAGCGGTGTAGATATTTCCATGTTTATACAGATAGCGGTGTAGATATTTCAGTGTTTATACAGATAGCGGTGTAGATATTTCCATGTTCATACAGATAGCGGTGTATGTATTTCCATGTTCATACAGATAGCGGTGTAGATATTTCCATTTTCATGCAGATAGCGGTGTATATATTTCCCTGTTCAAACAGTTAGCGGTTTAGATATTTCCATGTTCATACAGATAGCGGTGTAGATATTTCCATGTTCATACAGATGGCTGTGTAGATACATCCAAGTTCATACAGATAGCGGTGAAGATATTTCCATGTTCATACAGATGGCGGTGTAGATATTTCCATGTTCATACCGATAGCGGTGCTGATATTTCCATGTTTATACAGGTAGCGGTGTAGATATTTCCATGTTTATACAGATAGCGGTGTGGATATTTCCATGTTTATACACATAGCGGTGTGGATATTTCCATGTTTATAAAGATAGCGGTGTAGATATTTCCGTGTTTATACAGATAGCGGTGTAGATATTTCCATGTTCATACAGATAGCGGTGTATGTATTTCCATGTTCATACAGATAGCGGTGTAGATATTTCCATTTTCATGCAGATAGCGGTGTGTATATTTCCGTGTTCAAACAGTTAGCGGTTTAGAAATTTCCATGTTCATAAAGATAGCGGTGTAGATATTTCCATGTTTATACAGATAGCGGTGAAGATGTATGCATGTTTACACAGATAGCGGTGTAGATATTTCCATGTTCATCCAGATGGCAGTGTAGATATATAAATGTTCATACAGATGGCGGTGAAGATATTTCCATGTTCATACAGATAGCGGTGTAGGTATTTCCATGTTCATACAGATAGTGGTGTAGTTATTTCCATGTTCATACAGATAACGGTGTAGCTATTTCCATGTTCATACAGATAGCGGTGTAGATATTTCCATGTTCATCCAGATGGCTGTGTAGCTATTTACATGACCATACAGATAGCGGTGCTGATATTTCCATGTTTATACAGGTAGCAGTGTAGATATTTCCATGTTTATACAGATAGCGGTGTAGATATTTCCATGTTCATCCAGATGGCTGTGTAGATATATCCATGTTCATACAGATGGCGGTGAAGATATTTCCATGTTCATGCAGATAGCCGTGTAGATATTGCCATGTTCATACCGATAGCGGAGTACATATTTCCGAGTTTATACAGATAGCGGTGTAGATATTTCCATGTTGATACAGATAGCGGTGTAGATATTTCCATGTTCATACAGACAGCGGTGTAGATATTTCCATGTTTATACATATAGTGGTGTAGATATCTCCTTCTTAATACAGATAGCTGTGTAGATATTTATATGTTCATACAAACGGCGGTGCAGATATTTCCATGTTCATACAGATGGTGGTGTAGATATTTCCATGTTTATAGAGATAGCGGTGTAGTTATTTCCATGTGCAAAGAGATAGCTGTGTAGATATTTCCACGTATATGCAGATAGCGGTGTAGATATTTCCATTTTCATGCAGATAGCGGTGTAGATATTTCCATGTTCAAACAGATAGCGGTGTAGATATTTCCATGTTCATACAGATAGCGGTGTGGATATTTCCATGTTTATACAGATAGCGGTGAAGATGTATGCATGTTTACACAGATAGAGGTGTAGATATTTCCATGTTCATACAGATAGCGGTGTAGATATTTCCATCTTCATCCAGACGGCTGTGTAGACATATCCATGTTCATACAGATGGCGGTGAAGATATTTCCATGTTCATACAGATGGCTGTGTAGATATATCCATGTTCATACAGATGACGGTGAAGATTTTTCCATGTTCATACAGATGGCGGTGTAGATATTTCCATGTTCATACAGATAGCGGTGCTGATATTTCCATGTTTATACAGGTAGCAGTGTAGATATTTCCATGTTTATGCAGATAGCGCTGTAGATATTTCCATGTTTATACACATAGCGGTGTAGATATTTCCATGTTTATACAGATAGCGGTGTAGATATCTCCATCTTAATACAGATGGCGGTGTAGATATTTATATGTTCATACAGATGGCGGTGCAGATATTTCCATGTTCATACAGATGGCGGTGAAGATATTTCCATGTTCATACAGATGGCGGTGTAGATATTTCCATGTTCATACAGAGAGCGGTGTAGATATTTCCATGTTCATACAGATAGCGGTGTACCTATTTCCATGTTCATACAGATAGCGGTGTGGATATTTCCATGTTCATAGAGATAGCGGTGTAGATATTTCCATGTTTATACAGGTAGCGGTGTAGATATTTCCATGTTTATACAGATAGCGGTGAAGATGTATGCATTTTTACACAGATAGCGGTGTAGATATTTTCATGTTCATCCAGATGGCTGTGTGGATATTTCCATGTTCATACAGATAGCGGTGTAGATATTTCCATGTTCATCCAGATGGCTGTGTAGATATATCCATGTTCATACAGATGGCGGTGAAGATATTTCCATGTTCATACAGATAGCTGTGTAGATATTTCCATGTTCAAAGAGATAGCAGTGTAGCTATTTCCATGTTCCTACAGATAGCGGTGTAGATATTTCCATGTTCATCCAGATGGCTGTGTAGATATATCCATGTTCATACAGATGGTGGTGAAGATATTTCCATATTCATACAGATAGCGGTGTAGATATATCCATGTTCATACAGATAATGGTGTAGATATTTCCATGTTCATACAGATAGCGGTGCAGATATTTCCATGTTCATACAGATAGCGGTGTAGATATTTCCATGTTCATACAGATAGTGGTGTATGTATTTCCATGTTCATACAGATTGTGGTGTAGATATTTCCATTTTCATGCAGATAGCGGTGTATATATTTCCCTGTTCAAACAGTTAGCCGTGTAGATATTTCCATGTTCATAAAGATAGCGGTGTAGATATTTCCATGTTTATACAGATAGCAGTGAAGATGTATGCATGTTTACACAGATAGCGGTGTAGATATTTCCATGTTCATCCACATGGCTGTGTAGATATATCCATGTTCAAACAGATGGCGGTGAAGATATTTCCATGTTCATACAGATAGCGGTGTAGATATTTCCATGTTCATAGAGATAGCCGTGTAGATATTTCCATGTTCATACAGAGAGCGGTGTATGTATTTCCATGCACATACAGATAGCGGTGTAGATATTTCCATGTTCATCCTGATGGCTGTGTACATATTTCCATGTTCATACAGATCGCGGTGTGGATATTTCCATGTTCATACAGATAGCAGTGTAGATATTTCCATGTTCATCCAGATGGCTGTGTACATATATCCATGTTCATACAGATGGCGGTGAGGATATTTCCATGTTCACACAGATGGCGTTGCAGATATTTCCATGTTCATACAGATAGCCGTGTAGATATTGGCATGTTCATACCGATAGCGGTGCTGATACTTCCATGTTTATACAGGTAGCGGTGTACATATTTCTGTGTTTATACAGGTAGCGGTGTAGATATTTCCATATTCATACAGATAGCGGTGTAGATATTTCCATGTTTATACAGATAGCGGCGTTGATATCTCCTTCTTAATACAGACGGCAGTGTAGATATTTATATGTTCATGCAGATGGCGGTGCAGATATTTCCATTTTCATACAGATGGTGGTGTAGATATTTCCATGTTTATAGTGATAGCGGTGTAGTTATTTCCATGTGCAAAGAGATAGCTGTGTAGATATTTCCATGTATATGCAGATAGCTGTGTAGATATTTCCATTTTCATGCAGATAGCGGTGTAGATATTTCCATCTTCAAACAGATAGCGGTGTAGATATTTCCATGTTCATACAGATAGCGGTGTGGGTATTTCCATGTTTATACAGATAGCGGTGAAGATATATGCATTTTTACACAGATAGCGGTGTAGATATTTCCATGTTCATACAGATAGCTGTGTAGATATTTCCATGTTCATCCAGACGGCTGTGTAGACATATCCATGTTCATACAGATGGCGGTGAAAATATTTCCATGTTCATACAGATGGCTGTGTAGATATATCCATGTTCATACAGATGACGGTGAAGATTTTTCCATGTTCATACAGATGGCGGTGTAGATATTTCCATGTTCATACAGATAGCGGTGCTGATTTTTCCATGTTTATACAGGTAGCAGTGTAGATATTTCCATGTTTATACAGATAGCGGTGTAGATATTTCCATGTTTATACACATAGCAGTGTAGATATTTCCATGTTCATACAGATAGCGGTGTAGATATATCCATCTTAATACAGATGGTGGTGTAGATATTTATATGTTCATACGGATGGCGGTGCAGATATTTCCATGTTCATACAGATGGCGTTGAAGATATTTCCATGTTCATACAGATGGCGGTGTAGGTACTTCCATGTTCATACTGATAGCGGTGCTGATATTTCCATGTTTATACAGGTAGCGGTGTAGATATTTCCATGTTTATACAGAGAGCGGTGTAGTTATTTCCATGTGTAAAGAGATAGCTGTGTAGATATTCCCATGTATATGCAGATAACTGTGTAGATATTTCCATTTTCAAGCATATAGCGGTGTATATACTTCCCAGTTCAAACAGATAGTGGTGTAGATATTTCCATGTTCATACAGATAGTGGTGTAGATATTTCCATGTTTGTACAGATAGCGGTGTAGATATCTCCATCTTAATACAGATGGCGGTGTAGATATTTATAGGTTCATACAGATGGTGGTGCAGATATTTCCATGTTCATACACACGGCGGTGTAGATATTTCCATGTTCATACAGATAGTGGTGCAGTTATTTCCATGTGTAAAGAGATAGCTGTGTAGATATTTCCATGTATATGCAGATAGCTGTGTAGATATTTCCATTTTCATGCAGATAGCGGTGTATATATTTCCCTGTTCAAACAGTTAGCGGTGTAGGTATTTCCATGTTCAGAAAGATAGCGGTGTAGATATTTCCATGTTTATAAAGATAGCGGTGAAGATGTATGCATGTTTACACAGATAGCGGTGTAGATATTTCCATGTTCATCCAGATGGCTGTGTAGATATATCCATGTTCATACAGATAGCGGTGTAGATATTTCCATCTTCATACAGATAGCGGTGCAGATATTTCCATGTTCATCCAGATGGCTGTGTAGATATATCCATGTTCATACAGATGGCGGTGAAGATATTTCCATGTTCATACAGATAGCGGTGTAGATATTTCCATGTTCATGCAGAAAGCGGTGTAGATATTTCCTTGTTCATACAGATAGCGGTGTATGTATTTCCATGTTCATACAGATAGCAGTGTAGATATTTCCAATTTCAAGCAGATAGCGCTGTATATATTTCCATGTTCAAACAAATAGCGGTGTAGATATTTCCATGTTCATACAGATAGCGGTGTAGATATTTCCATGTTTATACAGATAGCGGTGAAAATGTATGCATGTTTACACAGATAGCGGTGTAGATATTTCCATGTTCATCCAGATGGCTGTGTAGATATATCCATGTTCATACAGATGGTGGTGAAGATATTTCCATGGTCATACAGATAGCGGTGTAGATATTTCCATGTTTATACAGATAGCGGTTTATATATTTCCATGTTCATACAGATAGCGGTGCATGTATTTCCATGTTCATGCAGATAGCGGAGTAGATATTTCCGTGTTCATCCAGATGTCTGTGTAGATATTTCCAGGTTCATACAGATAGCGGTGTAGATATTTCCATGTTCATACAGATAGCGGTGTAGATATTTCCATGTTCATCCAGATGGCTGTGTAGATATATCCATGTTCATACAGATGGCTCTGAAGATATTTCCATGTTCATACAGATAGCCGTGTAGATATTGCCATGTTCATACCGATAGCGGTGCTGATACTTCCATGTTTATACAGGTAGCGGTGTACATATTTCCGTGTTTATACAGAGAGCGGTTTAGATATTTCCATGTTCATACAGATAGCGGTGTAGATATGTCCATGTTTATAGAGATAGCGGTGTAGATATCTCCTTCTTAATACAGATGGCGGTGTAGATATTTCCATGTTCATACAGATGGCGGTGTAGATATTTCCATGTTTATAGAGATAGCGGTGTAGTTATTTCCATGTGCAAAGAGATAGCTGTGTAGATATTTCCATTTATATGCAGATAGTTGTGTAGATATTTCCATTTTCATGCAGATAGCGGTGTAGATATTTCCATGTTCAAACAGATAGCGGTGTAGATATTTCCATGTTCATACAGATAGCGGTGTAGATATTTCCATGTTTATACAGATAGCGGTGAAGATGTATGCATGTTTACACAGATAGCGGTGTAGATATTTCCATGTTCATACAGACGGCTGTGTAGACATATCCATGTTCATACAGATGGCGGTGAATATATTTCCATGTTCATACAGATGGCTGTGTAGATATATCCATGTTCATACAGATGGCGGTGACGATATTTCCGTGTTCATACAGACGGCGGTGTAGATATTTCCATGTTCATACAGATAGCGGTGCTGATATTTCCATGTTTATAAAGGTAGCGGTGTAGATATTTCCATATTTATACAGATAGCGGTGTAGATATTTCCATGTTCATCCGGATGGCTGTGTAGATATATCCATGTTCATACAGATGACGGTGAAGACATTTTCATGTTAATACAGATAGCGGTGTAGATATTTCCATGTTCATACAGATAACCGTGTAGATATGGCCATGTTCCTACCGATAGCGGTGCTGATACTTCCATGTTTATACAGGTAGCGGTGTAGATATTTCCATGTTTATACACATAGCGGTGTAGATATTTCCATGTTTATACAGATAGCGGTGTAGATATCTCCATCTTAATACAGATGGCGGTGTAGATATTTATATGTCCATACAGATGGCGGTGCAGATATTTCCATGTTCATACGGATGGCGGTGAAGATATTTCCATGTTCATACAGATGGCGGTGTAGAAACTTCCATGTTCATACTGATAGCGGTGCTGATATTTCCATGTTTATACAGGTAGCGGTGTAGATATTTCCATGTTTATACAGATAGCAGTGAAGGTATTTCCATGTTTATACACATAGCGGTGTAGATATTTCCAAGTTTATACAGATAGCGGTGTAGATATTTCCATGTTTATGCAGATAGTGGTGTAGATATCTCCATCTTAATACAGATGGAGGTGTAGATATTTAAATGTTCATACAGATGGCGGTGCAGATATTTCCATGTTCATACAGATGGCGGTGTAGATATTTCCATGTTCATACAGATAGCGGTGTAGTTATTTCCATTTGTAAAGAGATAGCTGTGTAGGTATTTCTATGTATAAGCAGATAGCTCTGTAGATATTTCCGTTTTCATGCAGATAGCGGTGTATATATTTCCCTGTTCAAACAGTTAGCGGTGTAGATATTTCCATGTTGATAAAGATAGCGGTGTAGATATTTCCATGTTTATACAGATAGTGGTGTAGATATTTCCATGTTAATACAGATATCCGTGTAGATATTGCCATGTTCATACCGATAGCGGTGCTGATACTTCCATGTTTATACAGGTAGCGGTGTACATATTTCCGTGTTTATACAGATAGCGGTGTAGATATTTCCATGTTCATACAGATAGCGGTGTAGATATTTCCATGTTTATACAGATAGCGGTGTAGATATCTCCTTCTTAATTCTGATGGCGGTGTAGATATTTCCACGTTCATACAGATGGCGGTGTAGATATTTCCATGTTTATAGAGATAGCGGTGTAGTTATTTCCATGTGCAAAGAGATAGCTGTGTAGATATTTCCATTTATATGCAGATAGTTGTGTAGATATTTCCATTTTCATGCAGATAGCGGTGTAGATATTTCCATGTTCAAACAGATAGCGGTGTAGATATTTCCATGTTCATACAGATAGCGGTGTAGATATTTCCATGTTTATACAGATAGCGGTGAAGATGTATGCATGTTTACACAGATAGCGGTGTAGATATTTCCATGTTCATCCAGACGGCTGTGTAGACATATCCATGTTCATACAGATGGCGGTGAAGATATTTCCATGTTCATACAGATGGCTGTGTAGATATATCCATGTTCATACAGATGGCGGTGACGATATTTCCATGTTCATACAGACGGCGGTGTAGATATTTCCATGTTCATACAGAGAGCGGTGCTGATATTTCCATGTTTATACAGGTAGCGGTGGAGATATTTCCATGTTTATACAGATAGCGGTGTAGAAATTTCCATGTTTATACAGATAGCGGTGTAGATATTTCCATGTTCATCCTGATGGCTGTGTAGATATTTCCATGTTCATACAGATAGCGGTGTAGATATTTCCATGTTCATACAGATAGCGGTGTAGATATTTCCATGTTCATCCAGATGGCTGTGTAGATATATACATGTTCATACAGATGGCGGTGAAGATATTTCCATGTTCATACTGATGGCGTTGTAGATATTTCCATGTTCATACAGATAGCCGTGTAGATATTGCCATGTTCATACCGATAGCGGTGCTGATGCTTCCATGTTTATACAGTTAGCGGTGTACATATTTCCGTGTTTATACAGGTAGCGGTGTAGATATTTCCATGTTCATACAGATAGCGGTGTAGATATTTCCATGTTCAAACAGATAGCGGTGTAGATATTTCCATGTTCATACAGATAGCGGTGTAGATATTTCCATGTTTATACAGATAGCGGTGAAGATGTATGCATGTTTACACAGATAGCGGTGTAGATATTTCCATGTTCATCCAGACGGCTGTGTAGACATATCCATGTTCATACAGATGGCGGTGAAGATATTTCCATGCTTATACAGAAGCTGTGTAGATATATCCATGTTGATACAGATGGCGGTGAAGATTTTTCCATGTTCATACAGATGGCGGTGTAGATATTTCCATGTTCATACAGATAGCGGTGCTGATATTTCCATGTTTATACAGGTAGCAGTGTCGATATTTCCATGTTTTTACAGATAGTGGTGTTGATATTTCCATGGTTATACACATAGCGGTGTAGATATTTCCATGTTTATACAGATAGCGGTGTAGATATCTCCATCTTAATACAGATGGCGGTGTAGATATTTATATGTTCATACAGATGGCGATGCAGATATTTCCATGTTCATACAGATGGCGGTGAAGATATTTCCATGTTCATACAGATGGCGGTGTAGATATCTCCATGTTCATACTGATAGCGGTGCTGATATTTCCATGTTTATACAGGTAGTGGTGTAGATATTTGCATGTTTATACAGATAGCGGTGTAGATATTTCCATGTTTATACACATAGCGGTGTAGATATTTCCATGTTTATACACATAGCGGTGTAGATATCTCCATCTTAATACAGATGGCGGTGTAGATATTTATATGTTTTTCAGATGGCGGTGCAGATATTTCCATGTTCATACAGATAGCGGTGTAGTTATTTCCATGTGTAAAGAGATAGCTGTGTAGATATTTCCATGTATATGCAGATAGCTGTGTAGACATTTCCATTTTCATGCAGATAGCGGTGAATATATTTCCCTGTTCAAACAGTTAGCGGTGTAGATATTTCCATGTTCATAAAGATAGCAGTGTAGATATTTCCATGTTTATACAGATAGCGGTGAAAATGTATGCATGTTTACACAGATAGCGGTGTACATATTTCCATGTTCATCCAGATGGCTGTGTAGATATATCCATGTTCATACAGATAGCGGTGTAGATATTTCCATGTTCATAAAGATCGCGGTGCAGATATTTCCATGTTCATCCAGATGGCTGTGTAGATATATCCATGTTCATACAGATGGCGGTGAAGATATTTCCATGTTCATACAGATAGCAGTGTAGATATTTCCATGTTCATACAGATAGCGGTGTAGATATTTCCATGTTCATACAGATAGCGGTGTATGTATTTCTATGTTCATACGGATAGCGGTGTTGATATTTCCATGTTCATCCAGATGGCTGTGTAGGTATATCCATGTTCATTCAGATAGCGGTGTAGATATTTCCATGTTCATCCAGATGGCTCTGTACCTATTTCCATGTTCATACAGATAGTGGTGTAGATATTTCCATGTTCATACAGATAGCGGTGTAGATATTTCCATGTTCATACAGATAGCCGTGTAGATATTGCCATGTCCATACCGATAGCGGTGCTGATACTTCCATGTTTATACAGGTATCGGTGTACATATTTCCGCGTTTATACAGGTAGCGGTGTAGATATTTCCATGTTTATACAGATAGCGGTGTAGATATTTCCATGTTTATACAGATAGCGGTGTAGATATCTCCTTCTTCATACAGATGGCGGTGTAGATATTTATATGTTCATACAGATGGCGGTGCAGATATTTCCATGATTATACAGGTAGCGGTGTACATATTTCCATGTTTATACACATAGCGGTGTAGATATTTCCATGTTTATACAGATAGCGGTGTAGATATTTCCATGTTTATGCAGATAGTTGTGTAGATATCTCCATCTTAATACAGATGGCGGTGTAGATATTTAAATGTTCATACAGATGGCTGTGTATACATATCCATGTTCATACAGATGGCGGTGAAGATATTTCCATGTTCATACAGATAACGGTGTAGATATTTCCATGTTCATACAGATAGCGGTGTAGATATTTCCATGTTCATACAGATGGCTGTGTAGATATATCCATGTTCCTACAGATGGCAGTGAAGATATTTCCATGTTCATACAGATGGTGGTGTAGATATTTCCATGTTCATACAGATAGCGGGGCTGATATTTCCATGTTTATACATGTAGCGGTGTAGATATTTCCATGTTTATACAGATAGCGGTGTAGATATTTCCATGTTTATACACATAGCGGTGTAGATATTTCCATGTTCATACAGATAGCGGTGTATGTATTTCCATTTTCATACAGATAACGGTGTAGATATTTCCATTTTCATGCAGATAGCGGTGTATATATTTCCCTGTTCAAACATTAAGCGGTGTAGATATTTCCATGTTCATAAAATAGCGGTGTAGATTCCATGTTTATACAGACAGCGGTGAAGTTGTATGCATGTTTACACAGATAGCGGTGTAGATATTTCCACGTTCATCCAGATGGCTGTGTAGATATATCCATGTTCATACAGATAGCGGTGTAGATATTTCCATGTTCATACAGATAGCGGTGTAGATATTTCCATGTTCATACAGATAGCAGTGTAGATATTTCCATGTTCATACAGATATCGGTGTATGTATTTCCATGTTCATACAGATAGCGGTGTAGATATTTCCATGTTCATCCAGATGGCAGTGTAGATATTTCCATGTTCATACAGATAGCGGTGTAGATATTTCCATGTTCATACAGATAGCGGTGTAGATATTTCCATGTTCATCCAGATGGCTGTGTAGATATATCCATGTTCATACAGATGGCGGTGAAGACATTTCCATGTTCATACAGATAGCGGTGTAGATATTTCCATGTTCATAGAGATAGCCGTGTAGATATTGCCATGTTCATACCGATAGCGGTGCTGATACTTCCATGTTGATACAGATAGCGGTGTAGATATTTCCATGTTCATCCAGATGGCAGTGTAGATATTTCCATGTTTATACAGATAGCGGTGAAGATGTATGCATGTTTACACAGATAGCGGTGTAGATATTTCCATGTTCATCCAGATGGCTGTTTAGATATATAAATGTTCATACAGATGGCGGTGAAGATATTTCCATGTTCATACAGATAGCGGTGTAGATATTTCCATGTTCATACAGATAGCGGTGTAGATATTTCCATGTTCACACAGATAGCGGTGTACGTATTTCCATGTTCATACATATAGCGGTGTAGATATTTCCATTTTCATGCAGATAGCGCTGTATATATTTCCCTGTTCAAAGAGTTAGCGGTTTAGATATTTCCATGTTCATCCGGATGGCTGAGTAGATATTTCCATGTTCATGCAGATAGCGGTGTAGATATTTCCATGTTCATACAGATAGCGTTGTAGATATTTCCATGTTCATCCAGATGGCTGGGTAGATATATCCATGTTCATACAGATGGCGGTGAAGATATTTCCATGTTCATACAGATAGCGGTGTAGATATTTCCATGTTCATACAGATAGCCGTGTAGATATTGCCATGTTCATACCGATAGCGGTGTACATATTTCCGTGTTTATACAGATAGCGGTGTAGATATTTCCATGTTGATACAGATAGCGGTGTAGATATTTCCATGTTCATACAGATAGCAGTGTAGATATTTCCATGTTCATCCAGATGGCTGTGTAGATATATCCATGTTCATACAGATGGCGGTGAAGATATTTACATGTTCATGCAGATAGCCGTGTAGATATTGCCATGTTCATACCGATAGCGGAGTACATATTTCCGTGTTTATACAGATAGTGGTGTAGATATTTCCATGTTGATACAGATAGCGGTGTAGATATTTCCATGTTTATACAGAAAGCGGTGTAGATATTTCCATGTTTATACAGATAGCGGTGTAGATATCTCCTTCTTCATACAGATGGCGGTGTAGATATTTATATGTTCATACAGATGGCGGTTCAGATATTTCCATGTTCATACAGATTGTGGTGTAGATATTTCCATGTTTATAGAGATAGCGGTGTAGTTATTTCCATGTGTAAAGAGATAGCTGTGTAGATATTTCCATGTATATGCAGATAGCTGGGTAGATATTTCCATGTTTATCCAGATGGCTGTGTAGATATATCCATGTTCATCCAGATGGCGGTGAAGATATTTCCATGTTCCTACAGATAGCGGTGAAGATATTTCCATGTTCATACAGATAGCGGTGTAGATATTTCCATGTTCATACAGATGGCTGTGTAGATATATCCATGTTCCTACAGATGGCGGTGAAGATATTTCCATGTTCATACAGATGGCGGTGTAGATATTTCCATGTTCATACAGATAGCGGTGCTGATATTTCCATGTTTATACATGTAGAGGTGTAGATATTTCCATGTTTTTACAGATAGCGGTGTAGATATTTCCATGTTTATACACATAGCGGTTTAGATATTTCCATGTTTATACAGATAGCGGTGCAGATATTTCCATGTTTATGCAGATAGTGGTGTAGATATCTCCAACTTAATACAGATGGCGGTGTAGATATTTATGTGTTCATACAGATGGCGGTGCAGGTATTTCCATGTTCATACAGATGACGGTGTAGATATTTCCATGTTCATACAGATAGCGTTGTATTTTTTTCCATGTGTAAAGAGATAGCTGTGTAGATATTTCCATGTATAAGCAGATAGCGGTGTAGATATTTCCATTTTCATGCAGATAGCGGTGTATATGCTTCCCTGTTCAAACAGTTAGCGGTGTAGATATTTCTATGTTCATAAAGATAGCGGTGTAGATATTTCCATGTTTATACAGATAGCGGTGAAGATGTATGCATGTTTACACAAATAGCGGTTTAGATATTTCCATGTTCATCCAGACGGCTGTGTAGATATATCCATGTTCATGCAGATAGCGGTGTAGATATTTCCATGTTCATACAGATAGCAGTGCAGATATTTCCATGTTCATCCAGGTGGCTGTGTAGATATATCCATGTTCATACAGATGGCGGTGAAGGTATTGCCATGTTCATACAGATAGCGGTGTAGATATTTAAATGTTCATACAGATAGCTGTGTAGATATTTCCATGTTCATACAGATAGCGGTGTAAGTATTTCCATGTTCATACAGATAGCGGTGTAGATATTTCCATTTTTAAGCAGATAGCGGTGTATATATTTCCCTGTTCATACAGTTAGCGGTTTAGATATTTCCATGTTCATAAAGATAGCGGTGTAGATATTTCCATGTTTATACAGATAGCGGTGAAGTTGTATGCATGTTTACACAGATAGTGGTGTAGGTATTTCCACGTTCATCCAGATGGCTGTGTAGATATATCCATGTTCATACAGATGGCGGTGAAGTTATTTCCATGTTCATACAGATAGCGGTGTAGATATTTCCATGTTCATACAGATAGCGGTGTAGATATTTCCATATTCATTAAGATGGCTCTGTAGATATATAAATGTTCATACAGATGGCGGTGAATACATTTCCATGTTCATACAGATAGCGGTGTAGATATTTCCATGTTCATACAGATAGCCGTGTAGATATTGCCATGTTCATACCGATAGCGGTGCTGATACTTCCATGTTTATACAGGTAGCGGTGAACATATTTCCGTGTTTATACAGATAGCGGTGTAGATATTTACATCTTAATACAGATAGCGGTGTACATATTTCCATGTTTATACAGATAGCGGTGTAGATATCTCCTTCTTAATACAGATGGCCGTGTAGATATTTCCATGTTCATACAGATGGCGGTGTAGATATTTCCATGTTTATAGAGATAGCGGTGTAGTTATTTCCATGTGCAAAGAGATAGCTGTGTAGATATTTCCATTTATATGCAGATAGTTGTGTAGATATTTCCATTTTCATGCAGATAGCGGTGTAGATATTTCCATGTTCAAACAGATAGCGGTGTAGATATTTCCATGTTCATACAGATAGCGGTGTAGATATTTCCATGTTTATACAGATAGCGGTGAAGATGTATGCATGTTTACCCAGATAGCGGTGTAGATATTTCCATGTTCATACAGATAGCGGTGTAGATATTTCCATGTTCATCCAGACGGCTGTGTAGACATATCCATGTTCATACAGATGGCGGTGAAGATATTTCCATGTTCATACAGATAGCGGTGTAGATATCTCCATCTTAATACAGATGGCGGTGTAGATATTTATATGTTTATACAGATGGCGGTGCAGATATTTCCATGTTCATACGGATGGCGGTGAAGATATTTCCATGTTCATACAGATGGCGGTGTAGAAACTTCCATGTTCATACTGATAGCGGTGCTGATATTTCCATGTTTATACAGGTAGCGGTGTAGATATTTCCATTTTTATACAGATAGCAGTGTAGATATTTCCATGTTTATACACATAGCGGTGTAGATATTTCCATGTCTATACAGAGAGCGGTGTAGATATTTCCATGTTTATGCAGATAGTGGTGTAGATATCTCCATCTTAATACAGATGGCTTTGTAGATATTTAAATGTTCATACAGATGGCGCTGCAGATATTTCCATGTTCATACAGATGGCGGTGTAGATATTATCATGTTCGTACAGATAGCGGAGTAGTTATTTCCATGTGTAAAGAGATAGCTGTGTAGATATTTCCATGTATAAGCAGATAGCTGTGTAGATATTTCCGTTTTCATGCAGATAGCGGTGTATATATTTCCCTGTTCAAACAGTTAGTGGTGTAGATATTTCCATGTTCATAAAGATAGCGGTGTAGATATTTCCATGTTTATACAGATAGCAGTGAAGATGTATGCATGTTTACACAGATAGCAGTGTAGATATTTCCATGTTCATCCAGATGGCTGTGTAGATATATCCATGTTCATACAGATAGAGGTGTAGATATTTCCATTTTCATACAGATAGCGGTGCAGATATTCCCATGTTTATCCAGATGGCTGTGTAGATATATCCATGTACATACTGATGGCGGTGAAGATATTTCCATGTTTATACAGATAGCGGTGAAGATGTATGCATGTTTTCACAGATATCGGTGTAGATATTTCCATGTTCATCCACATGGCTGTGTAGATATATCCATGTTCATACAGATGGCGGTGAAGATATTTCCATGTTCATACAGATAGCGGTGTAGATATTTCCATGTTCATACAGATAGCGGTGTAGATATTTCCATGTTCATACAGATAGCGGTGTATGTATTTCCATGTTCATACAGATAGCGGTGTAGATATTTCCATGTTCATCCTGATGGCTGTGTAGATATTTCCATGTTCATACAGATAGCGGTGTAAATATTTCCAAGTTCATACAGATAGCGGTGTAGATATTTCCATGTTCATCCAGATGGCTGTGTAGATATATCCATGTTCATACAGATGGCGGTGAAGATATTTCCATGTTCATATAGATGGCGTTGTAGATATTTCCATGTTCATACAGATAGCCGTGTAGATATTGCCATGTTCATACCGATATCGGTGCTGATACTTCCATGTTTATACAGGTAGCGGTGTACATAATTCCGTGTTTATATAGGTAACGGTGTAGAAATTTCCATGTTCATACAGATGGTTGTGTAGATATTTCCATGTTTATAGAGATAGCGGTGTAGTTATTTCCATGTTCAAAGAGATAGCTGTGTAGATATTTCCACGTATATGCAGATAGCGGTGTAGATATTTCCATTTTCATGCAGATAGCGGTGTAGATATTTCCATGTTCAAACAGATAGCGGTGTAGATATTTCCATGTTCATACAGATAGCGGTGTGCATATTTCCATGTTTATACAGATAGCGGTGAAGATGTATGCATGTTTACACTGATAGAGGTGTAGATATTTCCATGTTCATACAGATAGCCGTGTAGATATTTCCATGTTCATCCAGACGGCTGTGTAGGCATATCCATGTTCATACAGATGGCGGTGAAGATATTTCCATGTTCATACAGATGGCTGTGTAGATATATCCATGTTCATACAGATGACGGTGAAGATTTTTCCGTGTTCATACAGATGGCGGTGTAGATATTTCCATGTTTATAAAGATATCGGTGAAGATGTATGCATGTTTACACAGATAGTGGTGTAGATATTTCCATGTTCATACAGATAGTGGTGTAGATATTTCCATGTTTGAACAGATAGCCGGGGAGATATCTCCATCTTAATACAGATGGCGGTGTAGATATTTATAGGTTCATACAGATGGCGGTGCAGATATTTCCATGTTCATACACACGGCGGTGTAGATATTTCCATGTTCATACAGATAGTGGTGCAGTTATTTCCATGTGTAAAGAGATAGCTGTGTAGATATTTCCATGTATATGCAGATAGCTGTGTAGATATTTCCATTTTCATGCAGATAGCGGTGTATATATTTCCCTGTTCAGTTAGCGGTGTAGTTATTTCCATGTTCAGAAAGATAGCGGTGTAGATATTTCCATGTTTATAAAGATAGCGGTGAAGATGTATGCATGTTTACACAGATAGCGGTGTAGATATTTCCATGTTCATCCAGATGGCTGTGTAGATATATCCATGTTCATACAGATAGCGGTGTAGATATTTCCATCTTCATACAGATAGCGGTGCAGATATTTCCATGTTCATCCAGATGGCTGTGTAGATATATCCATGTTCATACAGATGGCGGTGAAGATATTTCCATGTTCATACAGATAGCGGTGTAGATATTTCCATGTTCATACAGATAGCGGTGCATGTATTTCCATGTTCATACAGATAGCGGAGTAGATATTTCCGTGTTCATCCAGATGTCTGTGTAGATATTTCCAGGTTCATACAGATAGCGGTGTAGATATTTCCATGTTCATGCAGAAAGCGGTGTAGATATTTCCTTGTTCATACAGATAGCGGTGTATGTATTTCCATGTTCATACAGATAGCAGTGTAGATATTTCCATTTTCAAGCAGATAGCGCTGTATATATTTCCATGTTCAAACAGATAGCGGTGTAGATATTTCCATGTTCATAAAGATAGCGGTGTAGATATTTCCATGTTTATACAGATAGCGGTGAAAATGTATGCATGTTTACACAGATAGCGGTGTAGATATTTCCATGTTCATCCAGATGGCTGTGTAGATATATCCATGTTCATACAGATGGCGGTGAAGATATTTCCATGTTCATACAGATAGCGGTGTAGATATTTCCATGTTTATACAGATAGCGGTTTAGATATTTCCATGTTCATACAGATAGCGGTGCATGTATTTCCATGTTCATACAGATAGCGGAGTAGATATTTCCGTGTTCATCCAGATGTCTTTGTAGATATTTCCAGGTTCATACAGATAGCGGTGTAGATATTTCCATGTTCATACAGATAGCGGTGTAGATATTTCCATGTTCATCCAGATGGCTGTGTAGATATATCCATGTTCATACAGATGGCTCTGAAGATATTTCCATGTTCATACAGATAGCGGTGCAGATATTTCCATGTTCATACAGATAGCCGTGTAGATATTGCCATGTTCATACCGATAGCGGTGCTGATACTTCCATGTTTATACAGGTATCGGTGTACATATTTCCGTGTTTATACAGATGGCGGTGAAGACATTTGCATGTTAATACAGATAGCGGTGTAGATATTTCCATGTTCATACAGATAACCGTGTAGATATGGCCATGTTCCTACCGATAGCTGTGCTGATACTTCCATGTTTATACAGGTAGCAGTGTAGATATTTCCCTGTTTATATACATAGCGGTGTAGATATTTCCATGTTTATACAGATAGCGGTGTAGATATCTCCATCTTAATACAGATGGCGGTGTAGATATTTATATGTTCATACAGATGGCGGTGCAGATATTTCCATGTTCATACGGATGGCGGTGAAGATATTTCCATGTTCATACAGATGGCGGTGTAGAAACTTCCATGTTCATATTGATAGTGGTGCTGATATTTCCATGTTTATACAGGTAGCGGTGTAGATATTTCCATGTTTATACAGATAGCAGTGTAGATATTTCCATGTTTATACAGGTAGCAGTGTAGATATTTCCATGTTTGTACAGATAGCAGTGTAGATATTTCCATGTTTATACAGGTAGCAGTGTAGATATTTCCATGTTTGTACAGATAGCGGTGTAGATATTTCCATGTTTATGCAGATAGTGGTGTAGATATCTCCATCTTAATACAGATGGCGGTGTAGATATTTAAATGTTCATACAGATGGTGGTGCAGATATTTCCATGTTCATACAGATGGCGGTGTAGATATTTCCATGTTTGTACAGATAGCGGTGTAGTTATTTCCATTTGTAAAGAGATAGCTGTGTAGGTATTTCTATGTATAAGCAGATAGCTCTGTAGATATTTCCGTTTTCATGCAGATAGCGGTGTATATATTTCCCTGTTCAAACAGTTAGCGGTGTAGATATTTCCATGTTGATAAAGATAGCGGTGTAGATATTTCCATGTTTATACAGATAGTGGTGTAGATATTTCCATGTTAATACAGATATCCGTGTAGATATTGCCATGTTCATACCGATAGCGGTGCTGATACTTCCATGTTTATACAGGTAGCGGTGTACATATTTCGGTGTTTATACAGATAGCGGTGTTGATATTTCCCTCTTCATACAGATAGCAGTGTAGATATTTCCATGTTTATACAGATAGCGGTGTAGATATCTCCTTCTTAATTCTGATGGCGGTGTAGATATTTCCAGGTTCATACAGATGGCGGTGTAGATATTTCCATGTTTATAGAGATAGCGGTGTAGTTATTTCCATGTGCAAAGAGATAGCTGTGTAGATATTTCCATTTATATGCAGATAGTTGTGTAGATATTTCCATTTTCATGCAGATAGCGGTGTAGATATTTCCATGTTCAAACAGATAGTGGTGTAGATATTTCCATGTTCATACAGATAGCGGTGTAGATATTTCCATGTTTATACAGATAGCGGTGAAGATGTATGCATGTTTACACAGATAGCGGTGTAGATATTTCCATGTTCATACAGATGGCTGTGTAGATATATCCATGTTCCTGCAGATGGCGGTGAAGGTATTTCCATGTTCATACAGATGGCGGTGTAGATATTTCCATGTTCATACAGATAGCGGGGCTGATATTTCCATGTTTATACATGTAGCGGTGTAGATATTTCCATGTTTATACAGATAGCGGTGTAGATATTTCCATGTTTATACACATAGCGGTGTAGATATTTCCATGTTCATACAGATAGCGGTGTATGTATTTCCATTTTCATACAGATAGCGGTGTAGATATTTCCATTTTCATGCAGATAGCGGTGTATATATTTCCCTATTCAAACATTAAGCGGTGTAGATATTTCCATGTTCATAAAATAGCGGTGTAGATTCCATGTTTATACAGACAGCGGTGAAGTTGTATGCATGTTTACACAGATAGCGGTGTAGATATTTCCACGTTCATCCAGATGGCTGTGTTGATATATCCATGTTCATACAGATAGCGGTGTAGATATTTCCATGTTCATACAGATGGCTGTGTAGATATATCCATGTTCATAGAGATAGCCGTGTAGATATTGCCATGTTCATACCGATAGCGGTGCTGATACTTCCATGTTGATACAGGTAGCGGTGTAGATATTTCCATGTTTATACACATAGCGGTGTAGATATTTCCATGTTTGTACAGATAGCGGTGTAGATATCTCCATCTTCATACAGATGGCGGTGT
Organism: Gorilla gorilla gorilla; assembly: GCF_029281585.2. Taxonomy (NCBI): domain Eukaryota; kingdom Metazoa; phylum Chordata; class Mammalia; order Primates; family Hominidae; genus Gorilla; species Gorilla gorilla. Next base: position 127,262,158 of record NC_073239.2, read on the forward strand.
AGATATTTATATGTTCATACAGATGGCGGTGCAGATATTTCCATGTTCATACGGATGGCAGTGAAGATATTTCCATATTCATACAGATGGCGGTGTAGTAACTTCCATGTTCATACTGATAGCGGTGCTGATATTTCCATGTTTATACAGGTAGCGGTGTAGATATTTCCATGTTTATACAGATAGCAGTGTAGATATTTCCATGTTTATACACATAGCGGTGTAGATATTTCCATGTTTATACAGATAGCGGTGTAGATATTTCCATGTTCATACTGATAGCGGTGTAGTTATTTCCATGTGTAAAGAGATAGCAGTGTAGATATTTCCATGTATAAGCGGATAGCTGTGTAGATATTTCCGTTTTCATGCAGATAGCGGGGTATGTATTTGCCTGTTCAAACAGTTAGCGGTGTAGATATTTCCATGTTCATAAAGATAGCGGTGTAGATATTTCCATGTTTATACAGATAGAGGTGTAGATATTTCCATGTTAATACAGATATCCGTGTAGATATTGCCATGTTCATACCGATAGCGGTGCTGAAACTTCCATGTTTATACAGGTAGCGGTGTACATATTTCCGTGTTTATACAGATAGCGGTGTAGATATTTCCATGTTCATACAGATAGCGGTGTAGATATTTCCATGTTCATACAGATGGCTGTGTAGATATATCCATGTTCCTACAGATGGCGGTGAAGGTATTTCCATGTTCATACAGATGGCGGTGTAGATATTTCCATGTTCATACAGATAGCGGGGCTGATATTTCCATGTTTATACATGTAGCGGTGTAGATATTTCCATGTTTATACAGATAGCGGAGTAGATATTTCCATGTTTATGCACATAGCGGTGTAGATATTTCCATGTTTATACAGATAGCGGTGTAGATATTTCCATGTTTATGCAGATAGTTGTGTAGATATCTCCATCTTAATACAGATGGCGGTGTAGATATTTAAATGTTCATACAGATGGCTGTGTAGACATATCCATATTCATACAGATGGCGGTGAATATATTTCCATGTTCATACAGATAGCGGTGTAGATATTTCCATGTTCATACAGATAGCGGAGTAGATATTTCCATGTTCATACAGATGGCTGTGTAGATATATCCATGTTCCTACAGATGGCGGTGAAGATATTTCCATGTTCATACAGATAGCGGTGTAGATATTTCCATGTTCACACTGATAGCGGTGTAGGTATTTCCATGTTCATACAGATGGCTGTGTAGATATATCCATGTTCCTACAGATGGCGGTGAAAATATTTCCATGTTCATACAGATGGTGGTGTAGATATTTCCATGTTCATACAGATAGCGGGGCTGATATTTCCATGTTTATACATGTAGCGGTGTAGATATTTCCATGTTTATACAGATAGCGGAGTAGATATTTCCATGTTTATACACATAGCGGTGTAGATATTTCCATGTTTATACAGATAGCGGTGTAGATATTTCCATGTTTATGCAGATAGTTGTGTAGATATCTCCATCTTAATACAGATGGCGGTGTAGATATTTAAATGTTCATACAGATGGCTGTGTAGACATATCCATATTCATACAGATGGCGGTGAAGATATTTCCATGTTCATACAGATAGCGGTGTAGATATTTCCATGTTCATACAGATAGCGGTGTAGTTATTTCCATGTTCATACAGATGGCTGTGTAGATATATCCATGTTCCTACAGATGGCGGTGAAGATATTTCCATGTTCATACAGATGGCGGTGTAGATATTTCCATGTTCATACAGATAGCGGGGCTGATATTTCCATGTTTATACATGTAGCGGTGTAGATATTTCCATGTTTATACAGATAGCGGTGTAGATATTTCCATGTTTATGCACATAGCGGTGTAGATATTTCCATGTTCATACAGATAGCGGTGTATGTATTTCCATTTTCATACAGATAGCGGTGTAGATATTTCCATTTTCATGCAGATAGCGGTGTATATATTTCCCTGTTCAAACAGTAAGCGGTGTAGATATTTCCATGTTCATAAAGATAGCGGTATAGATTCCATGTTTATACAGATAGCGGTGAAGTTGTATGCATGTTTACACAGATAGCGGTGTAGATATTTCCACGTTCATCCAGATGGCTGTGTAGATATATCCATGTTCATACAGATAGCGGTGTAGATATTTCCATGTTCATACAGATAGCGGTGTAGATATTTCCATGTTCATACAGATAGCGGTGTAGATATTTCCATGTTCATACAGATAGCGGTGTAGATATTTCCATGTTCATACAGATGGCTGTGTAGATATATCCATGTTCCTACAGATGGCGGTGAAAATATTTCCATGTTCATACAGATAGCGGTGTAGATATTTCCATGTTCACACTGATAGCGGCGTAGGTATTTCCATGTTCATACAGATGGCTGTGTAGATATATCCATGTTCCTACAGATGGCGGTGAAAATATTTCCATGTTCATACAGATGGCGGTGTAGATATTTCCATGTTCATACAGATAGCGGGGCTGATATTTCCATGTTTATGCATGTAGCGGTGTAGATATTTCCATGTTTATACAGATAGCGGAGTAGATATTTCCATGTTTATACACATAGCGGTGTAGATATTTCCATGTTTATACAGATAGCGGTGTAGATATTTCCATGTTTATGCAGATAGTTGTGTAGATATCTCCATCTTAATACAGATGGCGGTGTAGATATTTAAATGTTCATACAGATGGCTGTGTAGACATATCCATATTCATACAGATGGCGGTGAAGATATTTCCATGTTCATACAGATAGCGGTGTAGATATTTCCATGTTCATAGAGATAGCGGTGTAGTTATTTCCATGTTCATACAGATGGCTGTGTAGATATATCCATGTTCCTACAGATGGCGGTGAAGATATTTCCATGTTCATACAGATGGCGGTGTAGATATTTCCATGTTCATACAGATAGCTGGGCTGATATTTCCATGTTTATACATGTAGCGGTGTAGATATTTCCATGTTTATACAGATAGCGGTGTAGATATTTCCATGTTTATACACATAGCGGTGTAGATATTTCCATGTTCATACGGATAGCAGTGTAGCTATTTCCATGTTCATACAGATAGCGGTGTAGATATTTCCATGTTCATCCTGATGGCTGTGTAGATATATCCATGTTCATACAGATGGCGGTGTAGATATTTCCATGTTCATACAGATAGTGGTGTAGATATTTCCATGTTCATACAGATAGCGGTGTAGCTCTTTCCATGTTCATACAGATAGCGGTGTAGATATTTCCATGTTCATTCAGATGGCTGTGTAGCTATTTACATGTTCATACAGATAGCGGTGCTATTTCCATGTTTATACAGGTAGCAGTGTAGATATTTCCTTGTTTATACAGAAAGCGGCATAGATATTTCTATGTTTATACAGATAGCGGTGTAGTTATTTCCAAGTTTATACAGATAGCGGTGTAGATATCTCCATCTTAATACAGATGGCGGTGTAGATATTTATATGTTCATACAGATGTCGGTGCAGATATTTCCATGTTCATACAGATGGTGGTGTAGATGTTTCCATGTTTATAGAGATAGCAGTGTAGTTATTTCCATGTGTAAAGAGATAGCTTTGTAGATATTTCCATATATATGCAGATAGCTGTGTAGATATTTCCATTTTCATGCAGATAGCAGTGAAGATGTATACATGTTTACACAGATAGCGGTGTAGATATTTCCATGTTCATACAGATAGCGGTGTAGATATTTCCATGTTCATACAGATGGCTGTGTAGATATATCTATGTTCTTACAGATGGCGGAGAAGATATTTCCATGTTCATACAGATAGCGGTGTAGATATTTCCATGTTCCTACAGATAGCGGTTTAGGTATTTCCATGTTCATACAGATAGCGGTGTAGATATTTCCATGTTCATACAGATAGCGGTGTAGATATTTCCATGTTCATCCAGATGGCTGTGTAGATATATCCATGTTCATACAGATGGCGGTGAAGATATTTCCATGTTCATACAGATAGCGGTGTAGATATTGCCATGTTTATACCGATAGCGGTGCGGATACTTCCATGTTTATACAGGTAGCGGTGTACATATTTCCATGTTTATACAGATAGCGGTGTAGATATTTCCATGTTCATACAGATAGCGGTGTAGATAATTCCATGTTCATAGAGATAGCGGTGTAGATATTTACATGTTCATACAGATAGCGGTGCTGATATTTCCATGTTTATACAGGTAGCGGTGTAGACATTTCCATGTTTATACAGATAGTGGTGTAGATATTTCCATGTTTATACAGATAGCGGTGAAGATATTTCCATGTTCATACAGATAGCGGTGTAGATAATTCCATGTTCATAGAGATAGCGGTGTAGATATTTACATGTTCATACAGATAGCGGTGCTGATATTTCCATGTTTATACAGGTAGCGGTGTAGACATTTCCATGTTTATACAGATAGTGGTGTAGATATTTCCATGTTTATACAGATAGCGGTGTAGATGTTTCCAAGTTTATACAGATAGCGGTGTAGATATCTCCATCTTAATACAGATGGCGGTGTAGATATTTATATGTTCATACAGATGGCGGTGCAGATATTTCCATGTTCATACAGATGGCAGTGTATATATTTCCATGTTCATACAGATAGCGGTGTAGTTATTTCCACGTGTAAAGAGATAGCTGTGTAGATTTTCCCATGTATATGCAGATAGCTGTGTAGATATTTCCATTTTCAAGCAGATAGCGGTGTATATACTTCCCTGTTCAAACAGATACCGGTGTAGATATTTCCATGTTCATACAGATAGTGGTGTAGATATTTCCATGTTCATACAGATAGCGGTGTAGCTATTTCCATGTTCATACAGATAGCGGTGTGGATACTTCCATGTTCATAGAGATAGCTTTGTAGATATTTCCATGTATATGCAGATAGCTGTGTAGATATTGCCATGTTTATACCGATAGCGGTGCTGATACTTCCATGTTTATACACGTAGCGGTGTACATATTTCCATGTTTATACAGATAGTGGTGTAGATATTTCCATGTTTATACAGATAGCGGTGTAGATATATCCTTCTTCATACAGTTGGCGGTGTAGATATTTATATGTTCATTCAGATGGCGGTGCGGATATTTCCATGTTCATAGAGATGGCGGTGTAGATATTTCCATGTTTATAGAGATACCGGTGTAGTTATTTCCATGTGTAAAGAGATAGCTGTGTAGATATATCCATGTATATGCAGATAGCTGTGTAGATATTTCCATTTTCATGCAGATAGCGGTCTAGATATTTCCATGTTCAAACAGATAGCGGTGTAGATATTTCCATGTTTATACACATAGCGGTGTAGATATTTCCATGTTTATACAGATAGCGGTGTAGATATTTCCGTGTTTATACAGATAGCGGTGTAGATATTTCCATGTTAATACAGATAGCGGTGTATGCATTTCCATGTTCATACAGATAGCGGTGTAGATATTTCCATTTTCATGCAGATAGCGGTGTATATAATTCCCTGTTCAAACAGTTAGCGGTTTAGATATTTCCATGTTCATACAGATAGCGGTGTAGATATTTCCATGTTCATACAGATGGCTGTGTAGATACATCCAAGTTCATACAGATAGCGGTGAAGATATTTCCATGTTCATACAGATGGCGGAGTAGATATTTCCATGTTCATACCGATAGCGGTGCTGATATTTCCATGTTTATACAGGTAGCGGTGTAGATATTTCCATGTTTATACAGATAGCGGTGTGGATATTTCCATGTTTATACACATAGCGGTGTAGATATTTCCATGTTTATACAGATAGCGGTGTAGATATTTCCGTGTTTCTACAGATAGCGGTGTAGATATTTCCAAGTTCATACAGATAGCGGTGTATGTATTTCCATGTTCATACAGATAGCGGTGTAGATATTTCCATTTTCATGCAGATAGCGGTGTAGATATTTCCGTGTTCAAACAGTTAGCGGTTTAGAAATTTCCATGTTCATAAAGATAGCGGTGTAGATATTTCCATGTTTATACAGATAGCGGTGAAGATGTATGCATGTTTACACAGATAGCGGTGTAGATATTTCCATGTTCATCCAGATGGCTGTGTAGATATATAAATGTTCATACAGATGGCGGTGAAGATATTTCCATGTTCATACAGATAGCGGTGTAGATATTTCCATGTTCATACAGATAGTGGTGTAGATATTTCCATGTTCATACAGATAGCGGTGTAGCTATTTCCACGTTCATACAGATAGCGGTGTAGATATTTCCATGTTCATCCAGATGGCTGTGTTGCTATTTACATGATCATACAGATAGCGGTGATGATATTTCCATGTTTATACAGGTAGCAGTGTAGATATTTCCTTGTTTATACAGAAAGCGGCGTAGATATTTCCATGCTTTTACAGATAGCGGTGTAGATATTTCCAAGTTTATACAGATAGCGGTGTAGATATCTCCATCTTAATACAGATGGCGGTGTAGATATTTATATGTTCATACAGATGTCGGTGCAGATATTTCCATGTTCATACAGATGGCGGTGTAGATATTTCCATGTTTATAGAGATAGCAGTTTAGTTATTTCCATGTGTAAAGAGATAGCTTTGTAGATATTTCCATGTATATGCAGATAGCTGTGTAGATATTGCCATGTTTATACCGATAGTGGTGCTGATACTTCCATGTTTATACAGGTAGCGGTGTACATATTTCCATGTTTATACAGATAGCGGTGTAGATATTTCCATGTTTATACAGATAGCGGTGTAGATATATCCTTCTTCATACAGTTGGCGGTGTAGATATTTATATGTTCATTCAGATGGCGGTGCGGATATTTCCATGTTCATACAGATGGCGGTGTAGATATTTCCATGTTTATAGAGATACCGGTGTAGTTATTTCCATGTGTAAAGAGATAGCTGTGTAGATATATCCATTTATATGCAGATAGCTGTGTAGATATTTCCATTTTCATGCAGATAGCGGTCTAGATATTTCCATGTTCAAACAGATAGCGGTGTAGATATTTCCATGTTTATACACATAGCGGTGTAGATATTTCCATGTTTATACAGATAGCGGTGTAGATATTTCCGTGTTTATACAGATAGCGGTGTAGATATTTCCATGTTCATACAGATAGCTGTTTATGTATTTCCATGTTCATACAGATAGCGGTGTATATATTTCCATTTTCATTCAGATAGCGGTGTATATATTTCCCTGTTCAAACAGTTAGCGGTTTAGATATTTCCATGTTCATACAGATAGCGGTGTAGATATTTCCATGTTCATACAGATGGCTGTGTAGATACATCCAAGTTCATACAGATAGCGGTGAAGATATTTCCATGTTCATACAGATGGCGGTGTAGATATTTCCATGTTCATACCGATAGCGGTGCTGATATTTCCATGTTTATACAGGTTGCGGTGTAGATATTTCCATGTTTATACAGATAGCGGTGTGGATATTTCCATTTTTATACACATAGCGCTGTAGATATTTCCATGTTTATTCAGATAGCGGTGTATATATTTCCGTGTTTATACAGATAGCGGTGTAGATATTTCCATGTTCATACAGATAGCGGTGTATGTATTTCCATGTTCATACAGATAGCGGTGTAGATATTTCCATTTTCATGCAGATAGCGGTGTATATATTTCCGTGTTCAAACAGTTAGCGGTTTAGAAATTTCCATGTTCATAAAGATAGCGGTGTAGATATTTCCATGTTTATTCAGATAGCGGTGAAGATGTATACATGTTTACACAGATAGCGGTGTAGATATTTCCATGTTCATCCAGATGGCTGTGTAGATATTTCCATGTTCATACAGATGGCTGTGTAGATATATCTATGTTCTTACAGATGGCGGAGAAGATATTTCCATGTTCATACAGATAGCGGTGTAGATATTTCCATGTTCCTACAGATAGCGGTGTAGGTATTTCCATGTTCATACAGATAGCGGTGTAGATATTTCCATGTTCATACAGATAGCGGTGTAGATATTTCCATGTTCATCCAGATGGCTGTGTAGATATATCCATGTTCATACAGATGGCGGAGAAGATATTTCCATGTTCATACAGATAGCGGTGCAGATATTTCCATGTTCATACAGAGAGCCGTGTAGATATTGCCATGTTTATACCGATAGCGGTGCGGATACTTCCATGTTTATACAGGTAGCGGTGTACATATTTCCATGTTTATACAGATAGCGGTGTAGATATTTCCATGTTCATACAGATAGCGGTGTAGATAATTCCATGTTCATAGAGATAGCGGTGTAGATATTTACATGTTCATACAGATAGCGGTGCTGATATTTCCATGTTTATACAGGTAGCGGTGTAGACATTTCCATGTTTATACAGATAGTGGTGTAGATATTTCCATGTTTATACAGATAGTGGTGTAGATATTTCCATGTTCATACAGATAGCGGTGTAGATAATTCCATGTTCATAGAGATAGCGGTGTAGATATTTACATGTTCATACAGATAGCGGTGCTGATATTTCCATGTTTATACAGGTAGCGGTGTAGACATTTCCATGTTTATACAGATAGTTGTGTAGATATTTCCATGTTTATACAGATAGCGGTGTAGATATTTCCAACTTTATACAGATAGCGGTGTAGATATCTCCATCTTAATACAGATGGCGGTGTAGATATTTATATGTTCATACAGATGGCGGTGCAGATATTTCCATGTTCATACAGATGGCAGTGTATATATTTCCATGTTCATACAGATAGCGGTGTAGTTATTTCCACGTGTAAAGAGATAGCTGTGTAGATTTTCCCATGTATATGCAGATAGCTGTGTAGATATTTCCATTTTCAAGCAGATAGCGGTGTATATACTTCCCTGTTCAAACAGATACCGGTGTAGATATTTCCATGTTCATACAGATAGTGGTGTAGATATTTCCATGTTCATACAGATAGCGGTGTAGCTATTTCCATGTTCATACAGATAGCGGTGTGGATACTTCCATGTTCATAGAGATAGCTTTGTAGATATTTCCATGTATATGCAGATAGCTGTGTAGATATTGCCATGTTTATACCGATAGCGGTGCTGATACTTCCATGTTTATACACGTAGCGGTGTACATATTTCCATGTTTATACAGATAGTGGTGTAGATATTTCCATGTTTATACAGATAGCGGTGTAGATATATCCTTCTTCATACAGTTGGCGGTGTAGATATTTATATGTTCATTCAGATGGCGGTGCGGATATTTCCATGTTCATAGAGATGGCGGTGTAGATATTTCCATGTTTATAGAGATACCGGTGTAGTTATTTCCATGTGTAAAGAGATAGCTGTGTAGATATATCCATGTATATGCAGATAGCTGTGTAGATATTTCCATTTTCATGCAGATAGCGGTCTAGATATTTCCATGTTCAAACAGATAGCGGTGTAGATATTTCCATGTTTATACACATAGCGGTGTAGATATTTCCATGTTTATACAGATAGCGGTGTAGATATTTCCGTGTTTATACAGATAGCGGTGTAGATATTTCCATGTTCATACAGATAGCGGTGTATGCATTTCCATGTTCATACAGATAGCGGTGTAGATATTTCCATTTTCATGCAGATAGTGGTGTATATAATTCCCTGTTCAAACAGTTAGCGGTTTAGATATTTCCATGTTCATACAGATAGCGGTGTAGATATTTCCATGTTCATACAGATGGCTGTGTAGATACATCCAAGTTCATACAGATAGCGGTGAAGATATTTCCATGTTCATACAGATGGCGGAGTAGATATTTCCATGTTCATACCGATAGCGGTGTAGATATTTCCACGTTTATACAGGTTGCGGTGTAGATATTTCCATGTATATACAGATAGCGGTGTAGATATTTCCATGTTCATACAGATAGCGGTGTAGATATTTCCATGTTCATCCTGATGGCTGTGTAGATATATCCATGTTAATACAGATAGCTGTGTAGATATTTCCATGTTCATACAGGTAGTGGTGTAGATATTTCCATGTTCATACAGATAGCGGTGTAGCTATTTCCATGTTCATACAGATAGCGGTGTAGATAATTCCATCTTCATAGAGATAGCGGTGTACGTACTTCCATGTTCATACAGATAACGGTGCTGATATTTCCATGTTTATACAGGTAGCGGTGTAGATATTTCCATGTTTATACAGATAGCGGTGTAGATATTTCCATGTTTATACATATAGCAGTGTAGATATTTCCAAGTTTATGCAGATAGCGGTGTAGATATCTCCATCTTAATATAGATGGGGGTGTAGGTATTTATATCTTCATACAGATGGCGGTGCAGATATTTCCATGTTCATACAGATGGCGGTGTAGATATTTGCATGTTTATAGAGATAGCGCTGTAGTTATTTCCATTTGTAAAGAGATAGCTTTGTAGATATTTCCATGTATATGCAGATCGCTGTGTAGATATTTAAATTTTCATGCAGATAGCGGTGTAGATATATCCATGTTCAAACAGATAGCGGTGTAGATATTTCCATGTTCATGCAGATAGCAGTGTAGATATTTCCATGTTTATACAGATAGTGGTGAAGATGTATGCATGTTTACACCGATAGCGGTGTAGATATTTCCATGTTCATACAGATAGCGGTGTAGATATTTCCATGCTCATCCAGATGTCTGTGTAGATGTATCCATGTTCATACAGATGGCGGTGTAGATATTTGCATGTTTATAGAGATGGCACTGTAGTTATTTCCATGTGTAAAGAGATAGCTTTGTAGATATTTCCATGTATATGCAGATCGCTGTGTAGATATTTAAATTTTCATGCAGATAGCGGTGTAGATATTTCCATGTTCAAACAGATAGCGGTGTAGATATTTCCATGTTCATACAGATAGAGGGGCTGATATTTCCATGTTCATACAGATAGCGGTGCTGATATTTCCATGTTTCTACAGGTAGCGGGGTAGATATTTCCATGTTTATACAGATAGCGGTGTAGATATTTCCATGTTTATACAGATAGCGGTGTAGATATTTCCATGTTTATACAGAGAACGGTGTAGATATCTCCATCTTAATACAGACGGCCATGTAAATATTTATATGTTCATACAGATGTCGTTGCAGATATTTCCATGTTCATACAGATGGCGGTGTAGATATTTCCATGTTCATACAGATAGCGGTGTAGATATTTCCATGTGTAAAGAGATAGCTGTGTATATATTTCCATGTATATGGAGATAGCTCTGTAGATATTTCCATTTTCATGCAGATAGCGGTGTAGATATTTCCATGTTCAAACAGATAGCGGTGTAGATATTTCCATGTTCATACAGATAGCGGTGTAGATATTTCCATGTTCATACAGAGTGTGGTGAAGATGTATGCATATTTACACAGATAGCGGTGTAGATATTTCCATGTTCATACAGATAGCGTTGTAGATATTTCCATGTTCATCCAGATGGCTGTGTAGATATATCCATGTTCATACAGATAGCGGTGTAGATATTTCCATCTTCATAGAGATAGCGGTGTAGGTACTTCCATGTTCATACAGATAACGGTGCTGATATATCCATGTTTATACAGGTAGCAGTGTAGATATTTCCATGTTTATACAGATAGCGGTGTAGATATTTCCATGTTTATACATATAGCAGTGTAGATATTTCCAAGTTTATGCAGATAGCGGTGTAGATATCTCCATCTTAATATAGATGGGGGTGTAGCTATTTATATCTTCATACAGATGTCGGTGCAGATATTTCCATGTTCATACAGATGGCGGTGTAGATATTTGCATGTTTATAGAGATAGTTCTGTAGTTATTTCCAATTGTAAAGAGATAGCTTTGTAGATATTTCCATGTATATGCAGATCGCTGTGTAGATATTTAAATTTTCATGCAGATAGCGGTGTAGATATATCCATGTTCAAACAGATAGCGGTGTAGATATTTCCATGTTCATGCAGATAGCAGTGCAGATATTTCCATGTTTATACAGATAGTGGTGAAGATGTATGCATGTTTACACAGATAGCGGTGTAGATATTTCCATGTTCATACAGATAGCGGTGTAGATATTTCCATGCTCATCCAGATGTCTGTGTAGATGTATCCATGTTCATACAGATGGCGGTGTAGATATTTGCATGTTTATAGAGATAGCACTGTAGTTATTTCCATGTGTAAAGAGATAGCTTTGTAGATATTTCCATGTATATGCATATCGCTGTGTAGATATTTAAATTTTCATGCAGATAGCGGTGTAGATATTTCCATGTTCAAACAGATAGCGGTGTAGATATTTCCATGTTCATGCAGATAGCAGTGTAGATATTTCCATGTTTATACAGATAGCGGTGAAGATGTATGCATGTTTACACAGATAGCGGTGTAGATATTTCCATGTTGATACAGATAGCGGTGTAGATATTTCCTTGTTTATTCAGATAGCGGTGAATATGTATGCATGTTTACACAGATAGTGGTGTAGATATTTCCATCTTCATACAGATAGCGGTGTATATATTTCCATGTTCATACAGATAGCGGTGTAGATATTTCCTTGTTTATACAGATAGCGGTGAAGATGTATGCATGTTTACACAGATAGAGGTGTAGATATTTCCATGTTCATACAGATAGCGGTGTAGATATTTCCATGTTCATACAGATAGCGGTGTAGATATTTCCATGTTTATACAGATAGCGGTGAAGATGTATGCATGTTCATACAGATAGCGGTGTAGATATTTCCATGTTCATACAGATAGCGGTGTAGATATTTCCATGTTCATACAGATAGCGGTGTAGGTATTTCCATGTTCATACAGATAGCGGTGTAGATATTTCCATGTTCATACAGATAGCGGTGAAGATATTTCCATGTTCATACTGATAGCGGTGCTGATATTTCCATGTTTATACAGATAGCGGTGTAGATATTTCCCTGTTTAAACAGATAGCGGTGTAGATATTTCCATGTTTATACAGATAGCGGTGTAGCAATTTCCATGTTCATACAGATAGCGGTGTATGTATTTCCATGTTCATACAGATAGCGGTGTAGATAATTCCATGTTCATACAGATAGCGGTGTATGTATTTCCATGTTCATACAGATAGTGGTGTAGATATTTCCATGTTTATACAGATAGCGGTGTCGATATTTCCATGTTCATACAGATGGCAGCGTAAATATTTCCATGTTCATACAGATAGCTGTGTAGTTATTTCCATGTGTAAAGAGATTGCTGTGTAGATATTTCCATGTTTATGCAGATAGCTGTGTTGATATTTCCATTTTCATGCAGATAGCGTTGTAGATATTTCCATGTTCAAACAGATAGCGGTGAAGATATATCCATGTTCATACAGATAGCGGTGTAGATATTTCCATGTTCATTCAGATAGTGGTGTAGATATTTCCATCTTCATAGAGATAGCGGTGTAGATATTTCCATGTTCATACAGATAGCGGTGCTGATATTTCCATGTTTATACAGGTAGCGGTGTAGATATTTCCATGTTTATATAGATAGCGGTGAAGATGTATGCATGTTTACACAGATAGCGGAGTAGATATCTCCATGTTCATACAGATCGCGGTGTAGATATTTCCATGTTCATCCAGATGGCTGTGTAGACATATCCATGTTCATGCAGATGGCGGTGAAGATATTTCCATGTTCATACAGATGTTCGTGCAGATATTTCCATGTTCATACAGATGGCGGTGTAGATATTTCCATGTTCATACAGATAGCGGTGTAGTTATTTCCATGTTTAAAGAGATAGCTGTGTAGATATTTCCATGTATATGCAGAGAGCTGTGTAGATATTTCCATTTTCATGCAGATAGAGGTTTAGATATTTCCATGGTCAAACAGATAGCGGTGTAGATATTTCCATGTTCATACAGATAGCGGTGTAGATATATCCATGTTTATACAGATAGCAGTGAAGATGTATGCATGTTTACACAGATAGCGGTGTAGATATTTCCATGTTCATACAGATAGCGGTGTAGATATTTCCATGTTCATCCAGATGGCTGTGTAGATATATCCATGTTCATACAGATAGCGGTGTACATATTTCCATGTTCATACAGATAGTGCTGTAGATATTTCCATGTTGATACAGATAGCGGTGCAGCTATTTCCATGTTCATACAGATAGCGGTGTAGATATTTCCATGTTCGTACAGATAGCGGTGTAGATATTTCCACGTTTATACAGGTAGCGGTGTAGATATCTCCATCATAATAGAGATGGCGGTGTAGATATTTATAAGTTCATACAGATGGCGGTGCAGATATTTCCATGTTCATACAGATGGCTGTGTAGATATTTTCATGTTTATAGAGATAGTGGTGTAGTTATTTCCATGTGTAAAGAGATAGCTTTGTAGATATTTCCATGTATATGCAGATAGCTGTGTAGATATTTCCATTTTCATGCAGATAGCGGTGCAGATATTTCCATGTTCATTCAGATAGCGGTGTAGATATTTCCATGTTTATACAGATAGCGGGGAAGATGTATGCATGTTTACACTGATAGCGGTGTAGATATTTCCATGTTCATACAGATGGCGGTGTCGATATTTCCATGTTTTTACAGATAGCAGTGTAGATATTTCCATCTTTATACACATAACGGTGTAGATATTTCGATGTTTATACAGATGGCTGTGTAGATATTTCCATACCCATACAGATGGCGGTGTAGATATTTCCATGTTTATAGATATAGCGGTGTAGGTATTTCCATGTTTACACAGACAGCGGTGTAGATATTTCCATGTTTACCCAGATAGCGGTGTAGATATTTCCATGTTTATAGAGATAGCGGTGTAGATATTTCCATGTTTATAGAGATATCAGTGTAGATATTTCCAGGTTTATACAGAGAGTAGTGTAGATATTTCCATGTTTATATAGATGGCTGTGTGGATATTTCCATGTTTATAGAGATAGCGGTGTAGATATCTCCATGTTTACACAGATAGCGGTGTAGATATTTCCATGTTTACACAGATAGCGGTGTAGACATTTCCATGTTCATACAGATTGCGGTGTAGATAATTCCATGTGTATACAGATAACGGTGTAGATATTTACATATTCCTACAGAGGGCTGTGTAGATATTTCCATGTTTGTACAGATAGCGGTGTAGATATTTCCATGTTTACACAGATAGTGGTGTAGATATTTCCATGTTTACACAGATAGCGGTGTAGATATTTCCATGTTTATACAGATAGCGGTGTAGATATTTCCATGTCTATACAGATAGCGGTGTGGATATTTCCATGTTTATACAGATAGCGGTGTAGATATTTCCATGGTTATAGAGATAGCGGTGTAGATATTTCCATGTTTATACAGATAGCAGTGTAGATAATTCCATGTGTACACAGATAACGGTGTAGATATTTACATATTCCTACAAGTGGCTGTGTAGATATTTCCATGTTTATACAGATAGCAGTGTAGATATTTCCATGTTTACGGAGATAGCGGTGTAGATATTTCCATGTTCCTACAATTGGTGGTGTAGATATTTCCATGTTTACTCAGATAGCGGTGTAGACATTTCCATGTTTTCACAGATAGCGGTGTAGACATTTCCATGTTTACACAGATAGCCGTGTAGATGTTTCCATGTTTATACAGATAGTGGTGTTGATATTTCCATGTTAATAGAGTTGGCGGTGTAGATATTTCCATGTTTATATAGTTGGCAGCGGAGATATTTCCATGTTCATACTGATGGCGGTGAAGATATTTCCATGTTTATACACATAACGGTGTAGATATTTCCAAGTTTTAAGAGATAGCGGTGTAGATATTTCCATGTGTATACAGATAGCGGTGTAGATATTTACATGTGTATAGAGATAATGGTGTAGATATTTACATGTTCCTACAGATGGCTGTGTAGGTATTTCCATGTTTATACAAATAGCGGTGTAGATATTCCCATGATTATAGAGATAGCGGTGTAAGTATTTCCATGTTCCTACAGTTGGTGGTGTAGATATTTCCATGTTTACACAGATAGTGCTTTAGATATTTCCAAGTTTATGCAGATAGCGGTGTAGATATTTCCAAATTTATGCAGATAGCGGTGTAGGTATTTCCATGTTTAAACAGAAAGCTGTGCAGATATTTCCATGTTCCTACACAAGGCGCTGTAGATATTTCCATGTTTATAGAGTTGGCGGTTTGGACATTTCCATGTTCATACAGATGGCGGTGTAGATATTTCCATGTTTATAGAGATATCGGTGTAGATATTTCCATGTTTATACAGATAGCGGTGTAGATGTATCCATGTTCATACAGATTGCGGTGTAGATAATTCCATGTTCAAACAGATGGCGTTGAAGGTATTTCCATGTTTATAGAGATATCGGTGTAGATATTTCCATGTTTACACAGGTAGCGGTGTAGATATTTCCATGTTTATAGAGATAGTGGTGTAGGTATTTCCATGCTTATAGAGATATCGGTGTAGATATTTCCATGTTTATACAGATAGCGGAGTAGATATTTCCATGTTTACACAGATAGCAGTGTAGAAGTTTCCATGTTTACACAGAAAGCGTTGTAGATATTTCCATGTTTATAGAGATATCGGTGTAGATATTTCCATGTTTATACAGATAGCAGTGTAGATATTTTCATGCTCTTACACATTTCGGTGTAGATATTTCCATGGTTATATACATAACGGTGTATATATTTCCATGTTTACAGAGATAGAGGTGTATATTTTTCCATGTTTACAAAGATAGCAGTGTAGATATTTCCATGTTTACACAGATGGCGAAGTAAATATTTAAATGTTTATACAGATAGCGGTTTAGATATTTCCATGTTTATAGAGTTGGCAGGAAAGATATTTCCATGTTCATACAGAGTGTGGTGTAGATATTTCCATATTCATACAGATAGAGGGGCTGATATTTCCATGTTCATACAGATAGCAGTGCTGATATTTCCATGTTTTTACAGGTAGCGGTGTAGATATTTCCATGTTTATACAGATAGCGGTGTAGATATTTCCATGTTTATACAGATAGCGGTGTAGATATCTCCATCTTAATACAGATGGCGGTGTAGATATTTATATGTTCATACAGATGGCCGTGCAGATATTTCCATGTTCATACAGATAGCGGTGTAGTTATTTCCATGTGTAAAGATATAGCTGTGTAGATACTTCCATGTATATGCAGATAGTTGTGTAGATATTTCCATTTTCATGCAGATAGCGGTTTAGATATTTCCATGTTCAAACAGATAGCAGTGTAGATATTTCCATGTTCATACAGATAGCGGTGTAGATATTTCCATGTTTATACAGATAGCGGTGAAGATGTATGCATGTTTACACAGATAGCGGTGTAGATATTTCCGTGTTCATACAGATAGCGGTGTATATATTTCCATGTTCATACAGATAGCGGTGTAGATATTTCCATGTTTATACAGATAGCGGTGAAGATGTATGCATGTTTACACAGATAGCGGTGTAGATATTTCCATGTTCATACAGATAGCGGTGTAGATATTTCCATGATCATACAGATAGCGGTGTAGATATTTCCATGTTCATACAGGTGGTGGTGTAGACATTTCCATCCTTATGCAGATAGCAGTGTAGATATTTCCATGTTTACACAGATGGCGGTGTAGATATTTCCATCTTTATACAGATAGCGGTGTAGATATTTCCATGATCGTACAGATAGCGGTGTAGATATTTCCATGTTCATGCAGATAGCGGTGAAGATATTTCCATGTTCAAACAGATAGCGGTGTAGATATTTCCATGTTCATGCAGATAGCAGTGTAGATATTTCCATGTTTATACAGATAGCGGTGAAGAGGTATGCATGTTTACACAGATAGCCGTGTATATATTTCCATGTTCATACAGATAGCGGTGTAGATATTTCCATGCTCATCCAGATGGCTGTGTAGATATATCCATGTTCATACAGATGGCGGTGAAGATATTTCCATGTTCATACAGATAGTGGTGTAGTTATTTCCATGTGTAAAGAGATAGCTGTGCAGATATTTCCATGCATATGCAGATAGCTGTGTAGATATTTCCATTTTCATGCAGATAGCGGTTTAGATATTTCCATGTTCAAACACATAGCGGTGTAGATATTTCCATGTTCATAGAGATAGCGGTGTAGATATTTCCATGTTCATACAGATAGCGGCGTAGATATTTCCATGTGCATACAGATGGCTGTGTAGATATATCCATGTTCATACTGATGGCGGTGAAGATATTTCCATGTTCATACAGATAGCGGTGTAGATATTTCCATGTTCATACAGATAGCGGTGCAGATATTTCCATGTTCATACTGATAGCGGTGCTGATATTTCCAAGTTTATACAGATAGCGGTGTAGATATTTCCATGTTTAAACAGATAGCGGTGTAGATATTTCCATGTTTATACAGATTGCGGTGTAGCTATTTCCATGTTCATACAGATAGCTGTGTAGGTATTTCCATGTTCATACAGATAGCGGTGTAGATATTTCCATGTTCATACAGATAGTGGTGTATGTATTTCCATGTTCATACAGATAGCGGTGTAGATATTTCCATGTTCATACAGATAGCGGTGTAGATATTTCCATGTTAATAGAGATAGCGGTGTTGATATTTCCATGTTCATACAGATTGTGTTGCTGATATTTCCAAGTTTATACAGATAGCGGTGAAGATATCTCCATCTTAATACAGATGGCGGTGTAGATATTTATATGTTCATACAGATGGCGGTGCAGTTATTTCTATGTTCATTCAGATGGCGGTGTAGATATTTCCATGTTTATAGAGATAGCGGTGTAGTTATTTCCATGTGTATAGAGATAGCTTTGTAGATATTTCCATGTATATGCAGATAGCTGTGTAGATATTTCTATTTTCATGCAGATAGCGTTTTAGATATTTCCATGTTCAAACAGATAGCGGTGTAGATATTTCCATGTTCATACAGACGGCGGTGTAGATATTTCCATGTTTATACAGATAGCGGTGAAGATGTATGCATGTTTACACAGATAGCGGTGTAGATATTTCCATGTTCATACAGATCACGGTGTAGATATTTCCATGTTAATCCAGATGGCTGTGTAGACATATCCATGTTCATACAGACGGCGGTGAAGATATTTCCATGTTCATACAGATATCGGTTTAGATATTTCCATGTTCATACAGATAGCGGTGTAGATATTTCCGTGTTCATACAGATGGCTGTGTATATATATCCAGGTTCATACAGATGACGTTGAAGTTATTTCCATGTTCATAGAGATAGCGGTGTAGATATTTCCATGTTCATACAGATAGCGGTGTAGATATTTCCATGTTAATACCGATAGCGGTGCTGATATTTCCATGTTTATACAGGTAGCGGTGTAGATATTTCCATGTTTATACAGATAGCGGTGTAGCTATTTCCATGTTCATACAGATAGCGGTGTGGATATTTCCATGTTCATCCAGATGGCTGTGTAGATATATCCATGTTCATACAGATGGCGGTGAAGATTTTTCCATGTTCATACAGATAGCGGTGTAGATATTTCCATGTTCATACAGATAGCGGTGTAGATATTTCCATGTTCATACAGATAGAGGGGCTGATATTTACATGTTCATACATATAGCGGTGCTGATATTTCCATGTTTCTACAGGTAGCGGGGTAGATATTTCCATGTTTATACAGATAGCGGTGTAGGTATTTCCATGTTTATACATATAGCCGTGTAGATATTTCCATGTTTATACAGATAACGGTGTAGATATCTCCATCTTAATACAGATGGCCGTGTAAATATTTATATGTTCATACAGATGTCGTTGCAGATATTTCCATGTTCATACAGATGGCGGTGTAGATATTTCCATGTTCATACAGATAGCGGTGTAGATATTTCCATGCTCATCCAGATGGCTGTGTAGATATATCCATGTTCATACAGATGGCGGTGAAGATATTTCCATGTTCATACAGATAGCGGTGTAGTTATTTCCATGTGTAAAGAGATAGCTGTGTAGATATTTCCATGTATATGCAGATAGCTGTGTAGATATTTCCATTTTCATGCAGATAGCGGTTTAGATATTTCCATGTTCAAACAGATAGCGGTGTAGATATTTCCGTGTTCATACAGATGGCTGTGTATATATATCCAGGTTCATACAGATGACGTTGAAGTTATTTCCATGTTCATAGAGATAGCGGTGTAGATATTTCCATGTTCATACAGATAGCGGTGTAGATATTTCCATGTTCATACCGATAGCGGTGCTGATATTTCCATGTTTATACAGGTAGCGGAGTAGATATTTCCATGTTTATACAGATAGCGGTGTAGCTATTTCCATGTTCATACAGATAGCGGTGTAGATATTTCCCTGTACATCCAGATGGCTGTGTAGATATATCCATGTTCATACAGATGGCGGTGAAGATATTTCCATGTTCATACAGATAGCGGTGTAGATATTTCCATGTTCATACAGATAGCGGTGTAGATATTTCCCTGTACATCCAGATGGCTGTGTAGATATATCCATGTTCATGCAGATAGCGGTGCTGATATTTCCATGTTTCTACAGGTAGCGGGGTAGATATTTCCATGTTTATACAGATAAGAGTGTAGGTATTTCCATGTTTATACAGATAGCGGTGTAGATATTTCCATGTTTATACAGATAACGGTGTAGATATCTCCATCTTAATACAGATGGCCGTGTAGATATTTATATGTTCATACAGATGTCGTTGCAGATATTTCCATGTTCATACAGATGGCGGTGTAGGTATTTCCATGTTCATACAGATAGCGGTGCTGATATTTCCATGTTTATACAGGTAGCGGTGTAGATATTTCCATGTTTATACAGATAGCGGTGTAGCTATTTCCATGTTCATACACATATCGGTGTGGATATTTCCATGTTCATCCAGATGGCTGTGTAGATATATCCATGTTCATACAGATGGCGGTGAAGATTTTTCCATGTTCATACAGATAGCGGTGTAGATATTTCCATGTTCATACCGATAGCGGTGCTGATATTTCCATGTTTATACAGGTAGCGGAGTAGATATTTCCATGTTTATACAGATAGCGGTGTAGCTATTTCCATGTTCATACAGATAGCGGTGTAGATATTTCCCTGTACATCCAGATGGCTGTGTAGATATATCCATGTTCATACAGATGGCGGTGAAGATATTTCCATGTTCATACAGATAGCGGTGTAGATATTTCCATGTTCATACAGATAGCGGTGTAGATATTTCCCTGTACATCCAGATGGCTGTGTAGATATATCCATGTTCATACAGATAGCGGTGCTGATATTTCCATGTTTCTACAGGTAGCGGGGTAGATATTTCCATGTTTATACAGATAGCAGTGTAGGTATTTCCATGTTTATACAGATAGCGGTGTAGATATTTCCATGTTTATACAGATAACGGTGTAGATATCTCCATCTTAATACAGATGGCCGTGTAGATATTTATATGTTCATACAGATGTCGTTTCAGATATTTCCATGTTCATACAGATGGCGGTGTAGGTATTTCCATGTTCATACAGATAGCGGTGCTGATATTTCCATGTTTATACAGGTAGCGGTGTAGATATTTCCATGTTTATACAGATAGCGGTGTAGCTATTTCCATGTTCATACACATATCGGTGTGGATATTTCCATGTTCATCCAGATGGCTGTGTAGATATATCCATGTTCTTACAGATGGCGGTGAAGATTTTTCCATGTTCATACAGATAGCGGTGTAGATATTTCCATGTTCATACAGATAGCGGTGTAGATATTTCCATGTTCATACAGGTAGAGGGGCTGATATTTACATGTTCATACAGATAGCGGTGCTGATATTTCCATGTTTCTACAGGTAGCGGGGTAGATATTTCCATGTTTATACAGATAGCGGTGTAGACATTTCCATGTTTATACAGATAGCCGTGTAGATATTTCCATGTTTATACAGATAACGGTGTAGATATCTCCATCTTAATACAGATGGCCGTGTAGATATTTATATGTTCATACAGATGTCATTGCAGATATTTCCATGTTCATACAGATGGCGGTGTAGATATTTCCATGTTCATACAGATAGCGGTGTAGATATTTCCATGCTCATCCAGATGGCTGTGTAGATATATCCATGTTCATACAGATTGCGGTGAAGATATTTCCATGTTCGTACAGATAGCGGTGTAGTTATTTCCATGAGTAAAGAGATAGCTGTGTAGATATTTCCATGTATATGCAGATAGCTGTGTAGATATTTCCATTTTCATGCAGATAGCGGTTTAGATATTTCCATGTTCAAACAGATAGCGGTGTAGATATTTCCATGTTCATAGAGATAGCGGTGTAGATATTTCCATGTTCATTCAGATAGCGGTGTAGATATTTCTATGTGCATACAGATGGCTGTGTAGATATATCCATGTTCATATTGATGGCGGTGAAGATATTTCCATGTTCATACAGATAGCGGTGTAGATATTTCCATGTTTATACAGATAACGGTGTAGATATTTCCATGTTTAAACAGATAGCGGTGTAGATATTTCCATGTTTATACAGATGGCGGTGTATGTATTTCCATGTTCATACAGATAGCGGTGTAGATATTTCCATGTTCATACAGATAGCGGTGTATGTATTTCCATGTTCATACAGATAGCGGTGTAGATATTTCCATGTTCATACAGATAGCGGTGTAGATATTTCCATGTTCATAGAGATAGTGGTGTAGATATTTCCATGTTCATACAGATAGCGGTGCTGATATTTCCAAGTTTATACAGATAGAGGTGAAGATAACTCCATCTTAATACAGATGGCGGTGTAGATATTTATATGTTCATACAGATGGCGGTGCAGTTATTTCCATGTTCGTACAGATGGCGGTGTAGATATTTCCATGTTTATAGAGATAGCGGTGTAGTTATTTCCACGTGTATAGAGATAGCTTTGTAGATATTACCATGTATATGCAGATAGCTGTGTAGATATTTCAATTTTCATGCAGATAGCGGTGTAGATATTTCCATGTTCAAACAGATAGCGGTGTAGATATTTCCATGTTCATACAGATAGCGGTGTAGATATTTCCATGTTTATACAGATAGCGGTGAAGATGTATGCATGTTTACACAGATAGCGGTGTAGATATTTCCATGTTCATACAGATCACGGTGTAGATATTTCCATGTTCATAGAGATGGCGGTGTAGATATTTCCATGTTTATGCAGATAGCGGTATAGATATTTCCATGTTTATACAGATAGCGGTGAAGATGTATGCATGTTTACACAGATAGCGGTGTGGATATTTCCATGTTCATCCAGAGGGCTGTGTCGATATATCCATGTTCATCCAGATGGCTGTGTAGATATATCCATGTTCATACTGATAGCGGTGCTGATATTTCCATGTTTATACAGGTAGCGGTGTAGATATTTCCATGTTTATACAGATAGCGGTGTAGATATTTCCATGTTTATACAGATGGCGGTGTAGATATTACCATGTTTATAGAGATGGCGGTCTGCATATTTCCATGTCTATAGAGATAGTATTGTACTTATTTCCAAGTTTATAGAGAGCATTGTAGATATTTCCATGTTTATAGAGATAGCGGTGAAGATATTGCCAAGTTTATAGAGATAGCGGTGTAGATATTTCCATGTTTATACAGATAGCGGTGTAGATATTTCCATGTTCAAACAGATAGCAGTGTGGTTATTTGCATGTTTATAGAGGTGGCAGTGTAGATATTTCCATGTTCATACATATGGCGGTTTAGATATTTCCATGTTCATAAAGATGGCGTTCTAGATATTTCCATGTTTACACATTGCGCTGTAGTTATTTCCATGTTTAAAGAGATTGCGGTGTAGATATTTCCAAGTTTATTCAGATAGCGGTGTAGATATTTCCATGTTTATAAAGATAGCGTGTAGATATTTCCGTGTTCATACAGATAGTTGAGTAGATATTTACATCTTTATACAGATGGCTGTGTAGATATTTCCATTTTCATACAGATGGCGGAGTCGATATTTCCATGTTTATAGAGATGGCGGTGTAGATATTTCCATGTTTATACAGACGGCGGTGTAGATAATTCCATCTTTATAGAGATGGCAGTGTAGGTATTTCCATGTTCATACAGATGGCGGTGTAGATATTTCCATGTTCCTACATAGGGCGGTGTAGATAGCGGTGTAGATATTTCCATGTTCCTACAGATGTCGGTGTAAATATTTCCATGTTCATACAGATGACGCTGTAGATATTTCCATGTTCATACAGATGGCGGTGTACGTATTTCCATGTTTATAGAGATAGCGGTGTACATATTTCCATGTTTACACAGATAGCAGTGTAGATATTTCCATGTTTACACAGATAGCGGAGTAGATATTTCCATCTTTATACAGATAGCGGTGTAGATATTTCCATGTGTTTACGGATAACGGTGTAGATATTTACATGTTCCTGCAGAGGGCTGTGTAGATATCTCCATCTTTATACAGATAGCGGTGTAGATATTTCCATGTTTATAGAGATAGCTGTGTAGATATTTCCATGTTCCTATAGTTGGTGGTGTAGCTATTTCAATGTTTACACAGATAGTGGTGTAGATATTTCCAAGTTTATGCAGATAGCTGTGGAGATATTTCCACTTTTATGCAGATAGCCGTGTAGATATTTGCATGTTTATACAGCTGGCGGTTTAGACATTTCCATGTTCATACAGATGGCTGTGTAGATATTTCCATGTTCATAGACATTGCGGTGTAGATATTTCCATATATAAACAGATAGCGGTGTAGATATTTCCATGTTTTTAGAGATAGCTGTGTAGATATTTCCATGTTTACACAGATAGCGGTGTAGATATTTCCATGTATAGACAGATAGCAGTGTAGATATTTCGATGGTTATACAGAGAACGGTGTAGATATTTCCATGTTTATAGAGATGGCAGTGTAGATATTTCCATGTTCATACAGATTGCAGTGTAGATATTTCCATGTTTATTAAGATGGCGGTGTAGGTATTTCCATGTTTATGAAGATAGCGGTGTAGATATTTACATCGTTATACAGATAGCGGTGTAGATATTTCCATGTTTATACAGATAGCGTTGTAGATATTTCCATGTTCATACAGATAGTTGAGTAGATATTTCCATCTTTATACAGATGGCTGTGTAGATATTTCCATTTTCATACAGATGGTGGAGTAGATATTTCCATGTATATAGAGATGGCGGTGTAGATATTTCCATGCTATACAGACGGCGGTGTAGATAATTCCATCTTTATAGAGATGGCAGTGTAGGTATTTCCATGTTCATGCAGATGGCGGTGTAGATATTTCCATGTTCATACAGAGTGTGGTGTAGATATTTCCATGTTCATACAGAGGTCGGTGTAGATAGCGGTGTAGATATTTCCATGTTCCTACAGATGTCGGTGTAGATATTTCCATGTTCATACAGATGACGGTGTAGATATTTCCATGTTCATACAGATGGCGGTGTACGTATTTCCATGTTTATGGAGATAGCGGTGTACATATTTCCATGTTTACACAGATAGCAGTGTAGATATTTCCATGTTTACACAGATAGCGGAGTAGATATTTCCATCTTTATACAGATAGCGGTGTAGATATTTCCATGTGTATACAGATAACGGTGTAGATATTTACATGTTCCTACAGATGGCTGTGTAGATATTTCCATCTTTATACAGATAGCTTTGTAGATATTTCCATGCTTATAGAGATAGCTGTGTAGATATTTCCATGTTCCTATAATTGGTGGTGTAGCCATTTCAATGTTTACACAGATAGTGGTGTAGATATTTCCAAGTTTATGCAGATAGCGGTGGAGATATTTCCACTTTTATGCAGATAGCGTTGTAGATATTTCCATGTTTATACAGCTGGCGGTTTAGACATTTCCATGTTCATACAGATGGCTGTGTAGATATTTCCATGTTCATAGACATTGCGGTGTAGATATTTCCATATTTAAACAGATACGGGTGTAGATATTTCCATGTTTTTAGAGATAGCTGTGTAGATATTTCCATGTTTACACAGATAGCGGTGTAGATATTTCCACGTTTAGACAGATAGCAGTGTAGATATTTCGATGGTTACACAGAGAACGGTGTAGATATTTCCATGTTTATAGAGATGGAAGTGTAGATATTTCCATGTTCATACAGATTGCAGTGTAGATATTTCCATGTTTATTAAGATGGCGGTGTAGATATTCCCATGTTTATGAAGATAGCGGTGTAGATATTTACTTCGTTATACAGATAGCAGTGTAGATATTTCAATGTTTATACAGATAGCAGTGTAGATATTTCCGTGTTTATAGAGATAGCGGTGTGGATATTTCCCAGTTTCACGGATAGCAGTGTAGATATTTCAATGTTTATACAGATAACGGTGTAGATATATTCATATTTATAGAGATAGCGGTGTAGTTATTTCCATGCTTATTCAGATAACGCTGTAGATATGTCCATGTTTATAGAGATAGCGGTGTAGATATTTCCAAGTTCATACAGATATCAGTGTAGATATTTCCATGTTTAAACAGATAGCAGTGTAGATACTTCCATGTGTATAGAGATGGCGGTATAAATATTTCTGTGTTTATACAGATGGCGGGTAGATATTTCCATGTTCATACAGATGGCGGTGTAGATATTTCCATGTTTATAGAGATAGCGGTGTAGATATTTCCTTGTTTATACACATTGCTCTCTAGATATTTGCATGTTTATGGAGGTAGTGTTGTAGGTATTTCCATGATTGTAGAGATAGTGGTGTAGATATTTCCGTGTTTATAGAGATAGCGGTGTGGATATTTCCCAGTTTCACAGATAGCGGTGTAGATATTTCCATGTTTATACAGATAACGGTGTAGATATATTCATGTATATAGAGATAGCGGTGTAGTTATTTCCATGCTTATACAGATAACGCTGTAGATATGTCCATGTTTATAGAGATAGAGGTGTAGATATTTCCAAGTTCATACAGATATCAGTGTAGATATTTCCATGTTCATACAGATGGCGTTGTTGATATTTCCATCTTCATACAGGTGGCAGTGAAGATATTTGCATGTTCATACAGATGGCGGTGTAGATATTTCCATGTTCATACAGATGGCTGTGTAGATATTTCCATGTTCATACAGATGGCGGTGTAGGTATTTCCATGTTTATGAAGATAGCGGTGTAGATATTTACATCTTTATACAGATAGCGGTGTAGATATTTCCATGTTTATACAGATAGCGGTGTAGATATTTCCATGTTCATACAGATAGCGGTGTAGATATTTCCATGTTTACACAGATAGCGGTGTAGATATTTCCATGTGTATAGAGATGGCGGTATAAATATTTCTGTGTTTATACAGATGGCGGGTAGATATTTCCATGTTCATACAGAAGGCGGTGTAGATATTTACATGTTTATAGAGATAGCGGTGTAGATATTTCCATTTCATACACATTGCTCTCTAGATATTTCCATGTTTATAGTGGTAGTGTTGTTGATATTTCCATGATTGTAGAGATAGTGGTGTAGATATTTCCGTGTTTATAGAGATAGCGGTGTGGATATTTCCCAGTTTCACGGATAGCGGTGTAGATATTTCCATGTTTATACAGATAACGGTGTAGATGTATTCATGTTTATAGAGATAGCGGTGAAGTTATTTCCATGCTTATACAGATAATGCTGTAGATATGTCCATGAATATAGAGATAGCGGTGTAGATATTTCCAAGTTCATACAGATATCAGTGTAGATATTTCCATGTTCATACAGACGGCGTTGTTATTTCCATCTTCATACAGGTGGCAGTGAAGATATTTGCATGTTCATACAGATGGCGGTGTAGATATTTCCATGTTCATACAGATGGCTGTGTAGATATTTCCATGTTCATACAGATGGCGGTGTACATATTTCCATGTTTATACTGATGGCGTTGTAGATATTTCCATCTTTATGCAGATTGCGGTGTAGATATTTCCACGTTTATAGAGATGGCAGTGAAGATATTTCCATGTTTGTGGAGATAGCGGTGTAGATATTTCCATGTTTACACAGATAGCGGTGTAGATATTTCCATGTTTACACAGACAGCGGAGTAGATATTTCCATCTTTATACACATAGCGGTGTAGATATTTCCATGTTTATAGGGATATCGGTGTAGATATTTCCATGTTTATAGAGATAGCAGTGTAGATATTTCCATCTTTATACACATAGCGGTGTAGGTATTTCCATCTTTATAGGGATATCAGTGTAGATATTTCCATGTTTATACAGAGAGTGGTGTAGATATTGCCATGTATATAGAGATAGCGGAGTAGATATTTCCACGTTTTTACACATAGCTGTGTAGATATTTCTAAGTTCATACTGATGGCGGTGTACATATTGAAATCTTTATAGAGATGGCGGTGTACATATTTAAATGTTCATAGAGATGGCGGTTTAGATATTGCCATGTATATAGAGATGGCGGTGTAGATATTGCCATGTTTATAAAGATGGCGGGCTAGATATTTCCATGTTTATACACAGAGCACTGTAGTTATTTCCATGTTTATAGAGATAGCGGTGTAGATAGTTCCATGTTTATACACATAACTTTGCAGATATTTCCATGTTTATACAGATAGCGGTGAAGATATTTCCATGTTTATAGAGATATCGGTGTAGATATTTCCAGGTTTATACAGATCGCAGTGTAGATATTTCCATGTTTATATGGATGGCTGTGTAGATATTTCCATGTTTATAGAGAAAGCGGTGTAGATATTTCGTTGTATACACGGATAGCGGTCTAGATATTTCCATGTTTACACAGATAGCGGTGTAGATATTTCCATGTTCATACAGATAGCGATGTAGATAATTCCATGTGTATATAGATAACGGTGTAGATATTTACATATTCCTACAGATGGCTGTGTAGATATATCCATCTTCATACAGATAGCAGTATAGATAATTCCATGTTTACACAGATAGCGGTGTAGATATTTCCATGTTTACACAGATAGCGCAGTAGATATTTCATGTTTATACAGATAGCGGTGTACATATTTCCATGTGTATACAGATCACGGTGTAGATATTTACATGTTCCTACAGATGGCTGTGTAGATATTTCCATGTTTATACGGATAGCGTTGTAGATATTTCCATGTTTATGGAGATAGCGGTGTAGATATTTCCATGTGTGCACATATAGCGGTGTAGATATTTCCATGTTCATACAGATAGCATTGTAGATAATTCCATGTGTATACAGATAAAGGTGTAGATATTTACATATTCCTACAGATGGCTGTGTAGATTTTTATATGTTTATACAAATAGCGGTGTAGATATCTCCATGTTTAGAGAGATAGCGGTGTAGATATTTCCAGGTTCATACAGATGGCAGTGTAGATATTTCCATGTTCTTACCGATGGAGGTGAGGATATTTCCATGTTTATAGAGATAGCGGTGTAGATATTTCCATGTTCACACAGATAACGGTGTAGATATTTCCATGTTCACACAGATAGTGGTGTAGATATTTTCATGTTTATACAGAAATCGGTGTAGATATTTCCATGTTTACAGAGATATCGGTGTAGATATTTCCATGTTTACACAGATAGCGGTGTAGATATTTCCATGTTTATACAGATGGCTGTGTAGATATTTCCATGTTTATACAGAAAGCGGTGTAGATATTTCCATGTTTTTAGAGATATCGGTGTAGATATTTCAATTTTTATACAGATAGCGGTGTAGATATTTCCATGTTCATACACATGGCGATGTAAATGTTTCCATGTTCATACAAATGGCGGTGAAGATATTTCCATGTTTATAGAGATGGCAGTGTAGATATTTCCTTCTTTATACAGATAGCGGTGTAGATATTTCCATGTTCATAGAGATAGCGGTGCAGATATTTCCATGTTCATACAGTTAGCGGTGTAGATATTTCCAAATTCATGCAGATGGCGGTATAGATATTTCCATGTTCATACAGATGGCGGTGAAGATATTTGCATGTTCATTCAGATGGTGGTGTAGATATTTCCATGTTCCTACAGATGGCGGTGTAGAAATTTCCATGTTTATATAGATGGCAGTGTAGATAATTCCATGTTCATACAGATGGCGGTGAAGATATTTCCATGTTTACACACATAACGGTGCAGATATTTCCAAGTTTTAACAGACAGCGATGTAGATATTTCCATGTTTACACAGATAGCGGTGTAGATACTTCCACGTTTATACAGATAGTGGTGTAGATATTTCCATGTTCATACTGATAGCGGTGTAGATATTTCCATGTTTATACGGTTGGCGGTGTAGATATTTCCATTTTCATACAGATGGCGGTGTAGATATTTCCATGTTTATAGAGATGGCGGTGTAGATATTTCCATGTTTATACAGAGGCTGTGTAGATATTTCCATGTTTATTCAGAAAGCGGTGTAGATATGTCCATGTTCATACAGATAGCGGTATAGATATTTCCATGTTTATACACATGGCAGTGTAGATATTTCCATGTTTATAGAGATGGCGGTGTAGATATTTCCATGTTTATATAGAAGGCGTTCTAGATATTTCCATGTTTATACACATAGCGGTGTAGGTATTTCCATGTTTATACAGATGGCTGTGTAGATATTTCCATGTTAATAAAGATGGTGGTGAAGATATTTCCATGCTTATTCAGATAGCGGTGTAGGTATTTCTCTGTTTCGCAGATAGCAGTGTAGATATTTCCATGTTTATACAGATAGCGGTGTAGATATATCCATGTTTATAGAGATAGCGTTGTAGTTATTTCCATGTTTATATAGATAACGCTGTAGATATTTCCATGTTTATACGGATAGCGGAGTAAATATTTCCATGTATGTACACATGGCTGTGTAGATATTTCCGTGTTTATACAGATGGAAGTGTAGATATTTCCATGTTTATAGAGATGGCAGTGTAGATATTTCCTTCTTTACACAGTTAGCGGTGTAGACATTTCCATGTTTATAGAGATAGAGTAGTAGATATTTCCATGTTCATACAGATAGCAGTGTGGATATTTCCATGTTCATACAGATGACAGTGTAGATATTTCCATGTTCATACAGATGGCGGTGAAGATATTTGCATGTTCATACAGATGGCGGTGTAGATATTTCCATGTTCATACAGATGGCGGTGAAGATATTTGCATGTTCATACAGATGGCGGTGTAGATATTTCCATGTTTATACAGATAGCGGTGTAGGTATTTCCATGTTTGTACACATTACGTTGTAGATATTTCCATGTTTTAAGAGATAGCGGTGTAGATATTTCCATGTTTACAGAGACATCGGTGTAGATATTTCCATGTTTATACATATAGCATTGTAGATATTTCCATGTTTATACTGATAGCGGTGTAGATATTTCCATGTTTACACAGATAGCGGAGTAGATATTTCCATGTTTATACAAATAGCTTTGTATGTATTTCCTTGTTTATACAGATATCGGTGTAGACATTTCCACGTTTATAGAGATTGTGGTGTAGATATTTCCATGTTTATACATATAGCGGTGTAGGTATTTCCAAGTTTATAGAGATAGCGGTTTAGACATTTCCATGTTCCTACAGATGGTGCTGTAGATATTTCCATGTGCATACAAATTGCGGTGTAGATATTTCTGTGTTTATAAATATAGCGGTGTATATATTTCCATGTTTATCCAGATAGCGCTGTACGTATTTCCATGTATATACAGATGGCGTTGCAGACATTTCCAAGTTTATAGAGATAGCGTTGTAGATATTTCCATGTTCCTACAGATGGCGGTGTGGATATTTCCATGTTTACAGAGTTGGCGGTGTAGATATTTCCACGTTCATACAGATGGCGGTGTAGATATTTCCATGTTAATACAGATAGCGGGGCAGGTATTTCCATGTTTATACACATTACGCTGTAGATATTTCCATGTTTTTACAGATAGCTGTGTAGATATTTCCATGTTTATACAGATGGCGGTGTAGATATTTCCATGTTCATAGGGATGGCGTTGTATATATTTCCATCTTTATAGAGGTGGCAGTGTAGATATTTCCATCTTAATACAGATAGAGGTGTAGATATTTCCATGTTTAAACAGATGGCGGTGTAGATATATCCATCTTTATAGAGATTGCGCTGTAGATATTTCCATATTCATACAGATGGCGGTGTAGATATTTCCATGTTTATATAGATGGCGGTGTAGATATTTCCATCTTAATACAGATAGCAGTGTACATATTTCTATGTTTATGCAGATGGCGGTGTAGATATTTTCATGTCGATACAGATGGCAGTGTAGGTATTTCCATGTTTATAGAGAGAGCGGTGTAGATATTTCCAAGTTGATAGAGATAGCGGTGTAGATATTTCCATGTATATACAGATAGCAGTGTAGATATTTCCATGTTTATACAGATAGCGGTGTACATATTTCCATGTATATACAGATGGCGTTGTAGACATTTCCATGTTTATAGTGATAGCGTTGTAGATATTTCCATGTTCCTACAGATGGCGGTGTAGATATTTCCATGTTTACAGAGTTGGCGGTGTAGATATTTCCACGTTCATACAGATGGCGGTGTAGATATTTCCATGTTAATACAGATAGCGGGGCAGGTATTTCCATGTTTATACACATTACGCTGTAGATATTTCCATGTTTTTACAGATAGCTGTGTAGATATTTCCATGTTTATACAGATGGCAGTGTAGATATTTCCATGTTCATAGGGATGGCGTTGTAGATATTTCCATCTTTATAGAGATGGCAGTGTAGATATTTCCATCTTAATACAGATAGAGGTGTAGATATTTCCATGTTTAAACAGATGGCGGTGTAGATATTTCCATCTTTATAGAGATTGCGCTGTAGATATTTCCATATTCATACAGATGGTGGTGTAGATATTTCCATGTTTATAAAGATGGCGGTGTAGATATTTCCATCTTAATACAGATAGCGGTGTAGATATTTCTATGTTTATGCAGATGGCGGTGTAGATATTTTCATGTCGATACAGATGGCGGTGTAGGTATTTCCATGTTTATAGAGAGAGCGGTGTAGATATTTCCAAGTTGATAGAGATAGCGGTGTAGATATTTCCATGTATATACAGATAGCGGTGTAGATATTTCCATGTTTATACAGATAGCGGTGTAGATATTTCAATGTTCATACAGATGGCGTTGTAGATATTTCCATGTTCATACAGTTGGCGGTGTAGATATTTCCACGTTTATAGAGATAGCGGTGTAGTTATTTCCATGTTTATAGAGATAGCGTTGTAGATATTTCCATGTTTATACAAATAGCAGTGTAGGTATTTCAATGTTTATAAAGATAGCAGTGTAGATGTTTCAATGTTTATAGAGATAGCGGTGTAGATATTTCCCTGTTTTACAGGTAGCGGTTTAGATATTTCCATGTTTATGCAGATAGCAGTGTAGATATTTCCATGTTTATAGAGATAGAGGTGTAGTTATTTCCATGTTTATATAGATAACGGTGTAGATATTTCCATGTTTATAGGGATAGCGGTGTATATATTTCCATGTATATACAGATAGCGGTGTAGTTATTTCCATGTTTATACAGATGGCCCTGTAGGTATATCCATGTTTATAGAGATGGCGGTGTAGTTATTTCCTTGTTTATACAGATAGCGGTGTAGATATTTCCATGTTCATACGGATAGCGCTGTAGATATTTCCATGTTTAGAGATAGCGGTGTAGATATTTCCATGTTTATACAGATAGCGGTGTAGATATTTCCATGTTTATACAGGTAGCGCTGTAGATATTTCCATATTTGTACAGGTAGCAGTGAAGATATTTCCATATTTATACAGCTAGCGGTGCAGATATGTGAATTCATTAAACCTCTTTTTCTTTATAAATGACCCAGTCTTGGGTATGTCTTTATCAGCAGCATGAAAATTGACTAATACACTCACTGCCCATGAATGATACTCTGTTATCCCATTTGCATTGTTATAAAAAATACCTGAGGTTGGGTAATTAATAAAGAAATGAGGTTTATTTGGCTCCTTGTTCTGAAGGCTGTACGTGAAGCATAGTACTGGCACCTGCTTCCAGGGAGGGCCTCAGGAACCTTCCAATCATGGTGGAAGGTGAAGGGAAACCAGCATATCACATGGTGAGAGAGGAAGCAAGAGAGACAGGGAGGAGGTGTCAGTCTCTTTTAAACAACCAGATATCGCATGAACTCACAGGGTAAGAACTCATTCATTACCAAGAGGACAGCACCAAGCCATTCAGGAGGCATCTATCTCCAACATTGGGGATCACATTTTAACGTGAGATTTGAAGGGGACAAACATCCAAACTATGTCAGATACCAAAGCTGACAATGCTTAGGATCTTTAGCTGTTCCAGGTTCTGGGAAAAGGGAGAGAGTTAGCTTCCCTCGTCTATGCTGTGCTACTCCATATTATATTAGTAATTATTGTTCTCTAAAGGTTCTTGAAAGCAAATAAACAAATGCAAGGCAAAACATATGAAATGCAAGGCAAAACATATGAAATGCAAGGGAAATGCATTAAAAACTTTTGAGTGTTAATATATAGGTTTTATTTTATCTTTTTAATTTCTTTTGCTTAACCAAATAGATTATGTAGTTTTGATTAACTGGCCATGAAATAGCTCTGCCTACATAGAATTTCCCATGAATAATTGGTTGTGGAGACTTTTGTGTGTGACCCAAATCCTCCCTCAAAACTGAAGTTTGCCCAGCTATTGGGAGTGTTGGCAAATCATGCCTCTCAGCTGATTCTCTCTAGAATTTATTCTCAGGAGATCTAATTAATAACTTGTCAAGCTGATGTCCATCCTTGGGGACAACTCGTATCTGAAGAATGGCCAGTGAAAGGTATTAAAACTCCATACTCCTGCCTCAATTTAGGGCAACTCTGAAGGGTCACCCCTGCTTCTCAGCTCCCCCTTGAGATTAGCTGAGGTATTTGTTGTGACTGCCTCACATCTCAACTCCCTTTGTCCAATTCAGCTTTTTCGCCACAGTTGTTGGCTCCTAGGATTTTACCCAGTTAAATGTTCTCTACACAAATCTCTATCTCAAATCTGCTTTACAGGGAATGTGGCCTCAGACAGGTTTTCATTAGGTTCTGGACATAACTCTCATTAGTCATTGATATGATTCGGCTGTGTCTCCA
The DNA here is from genome assembly GCF_029281585.2 of Gorilla gorilla gorilla. Classification (NCBI taxonomy): domain Eukaryota; kingdom Metazoa; phylum Chordata; class Mammalia; order Primates; family Hominidae; genus Gorilla; species Gorilla gorilla. Next base: position 127,297,726 of record NC_073239.2, read on the forward strand.
CCCGAATCTCACCTTGATTGTAATTATCCCCGCATGTCAAGGATGGAGTCAGGTGGAGATCATTGAATCATAGGGGCGGGTTCCCCCTACTGTTCTCCTGGTAGCGAATAAGTCTCACGAGATCTTATGCTTTTAAAATGGGAGTTTCCCTACACAAGCTTTCTTCTCTGCTACCATTTAAGATGTGCCTTTGCTTCTTTTTTGCCTTCTGCCGTGACTATGAGGCCTCCCCAGCCATGTGGAATTGTGAGTTCCTTAAACCTCTTTCCTTTCTAAATTACCCGGTCTTGGGTATGACTTTATTAGCAGCATGAGAACAAACTAGTGCATTCTGTTCTATAAGCCCAAGTCGGATCACAGAGTCCCGCTTTCTGTTTTTTTTTTTCTAGCCCATATTTCTACTAAAACTTGACTCATATAGACTTAAAACAAAATAATTAAGCATGGCTAGTATTTATTTAATATTTTATACGTGTCAGGTACTGTATTTTGTAACTTACCTTTTAATAATCTTTCCAAATCTCTAAAAGGAGAATTCTGCTCTTTTATAGAGAAAATAAGGATGGCTCAATCTTTTGATTTTTATTACAAGCTTTATTTTGTATAACATATAATAAACTAAAAATATTGAAAGTTTAGAAACCATCAGCACACAATCGAGGTGATGGAAATATACTTCACCTCCAGTTTCCTGATGCCTCTTTATAATACATTTCTCTGGCCCCTCATTCCTGGCCCTTAAAAACCACCAAACTGCTTTCTGTCACTGGACAGTAATTTATACAGTCAAAAAATGTATATAAATAAAATTTTACACTATGCACTTTTTTGTCTGACATTTTATGTTTTTTTCTCTGCATGTTTTACCTCTAGAGTCTGCCTTGTTTCACTTAGTATAGTTATTTTGAGATTCATTCATGTTATAGTATGTATCCATAATTAATTCGGATAAAGCAAGTTAATTCATTAATGTATTGATTGATATTTAGACTGTTTCTAGTTTGGGCTATTATGAATACATGTGCTATGAACATTTGTGTTGATATCATTATATGAACACCTACTTTTATCTCTCTTGGGTAAATACCCAGGAGTGCAATGGCTGAGTCTTACGGCAGAAGTATGTTTAACTTTTTAAGGGACTCTTAAACTGTTTTTCAAAGGTTACACTTTTTTGTATTCCCATCAGCAGTGTATGAGAGTTTCAGCTTCTCCACATCCAAGCCAGTGCTTGGCTGTTATCAGTCATGCTAATCTTAGCTATTTAAAAATAGATAGTGGCGTCTCATTTTGGTTTTAATTTGCATTGCCCTAAGCATGAATTATGTTGAGCATATGTGCTTATTTACCAAACAAATGTCTACTTTGAAATGTCTGTTCCAGTCTTTCACCCAAGTTTTAAATGGGGTTGTTTGTTTTTCATTATTAAATTTTGAGCTTTTAAAATATATTTTTGATGCAAGCCTTTCATCAGATATATGAATTGCAAATATTTTCTCCCAGCCTGCAGCTTGTCTTTTCAGTCTCTTAATAGATTCTTTTGAAGAGCAGATTCTTTTTTTTAAATTTGATGAGTTCTTCTTATCAATATATTATTATATAAATCATGCTGTGGGGTCATATCAAAGAAAGCTTTGCCTGACTCAAAGTCCCAAATGTTTTCACATCTTCCCTCTCCTCTCCTTTGGGAACTGAGATTACACGTAAATTCAGTTACTTGAAATGTACTGTCTACTATTGCTCTGTTCATGTTTTTTAAAAATTTATTTTCTCTCTCTATTTTATTTTGAGAGGTGTCTATCTTTTCTTCTTTAATGACTAACGTGCTATCAGCCTACCATGTAGCTGGGACTATAGCCGCATGCTACTATGCCCCGCTAATTTTTGTATTTTTAGTAGAGATGGGATTTCACCATATTGGTCAGGCTGGTCCTGAACTCCTGACTTCGTGATCCACCTGCCTCAGCCTCGCAAAATGCTGAGATTACAGGCGTGAGCCACTGCGCCCAGCCTCCTTTAGTGTATCTTGCATGTCTCTATTTTAGAACATATAGAATACTGTTTCAATAAGCATTTGAATGTTCTTAACTTATAACTCTGGCACCTTGATTTACTCTGGATCAGTTCTGACTCAGTGATTTTTCTCCTTATTATGAGCCACGTTCTTCTGTCTTTTGTTGTTACTGTTGTGTCTCTGCTAAACTGTGTCTGGATGTCAGATATGGTGACTTTTATCTTATTGAGTGCTGGAAGTATATATAAATATTCTTGATCTTTGTATTGGTATGTATTTAAGTTTAGTTGGAAAGAGTTTGACTCTTTTTGGTCTTGCTTTAAAAATTCATTAGGTGGGATCAGACCAGTTCTCATTTTAGAGCTAATCACTCCCAACTAGTGAGGCAAGATCCTTCTGGGTATCCCTGGGAATCTTGAGGTGTTTCTGGTTTGGCTGATAAAATAAGCACTATTACTGGACCTTGGTGAGCATGTGTACTGTTACTTTTCATCTTATCTGGGTGTTGTTTCCCCAACCGTAGGTACTTTTCTCTAGGCCTGTCCTAACAATTACTTAGCTATGTACTTTAGGGGGACCCTTTGCAGAGCTCTGGAGTTCTCTTTCTGTGCAGCCCCTTCTTCTCGGAAACCTTGTCCTGAGAGCTCATGTCAACATGGTTTCTGTGGACTCTGAGCTCTGTCCCCTCAGCTCAGGGAGAACAATGGGCTCCTCTTGGGCTTTTCTCCTGCAGTAGTGGGCTGGAAAACTTTCTCCAGGCATAAATTAGGGCAGTTGATAGGCTCACCTTGTTTGAGACTGACTTTACAGGGTCTTGCAAACTTTTGTGGCATACATTTTGGCCATTTTTTTGGTTGTTTCAGGAGGGAGAGAAAGTCTAGTTCTTGTTACTCCATCATGGTCATTGCAGAAGTCAACCTAACTGATATTTATCAATACAGTCTGTTGCTACACATTGAACTTGCTTAAGATAATTTTTAGATGGCACAGAACTTTCTGTCCATTGAATGAGACTCTCTGCTTATTTTGCAAGTGCTCATTTGTATGGAGACATTTGTATGGAGAAACTTCAAAAAGTTTGTGGAAAAATGAAGTTAAAAGATAAACATTGAAAATGTGATCTTCGGTTTTCATCCCTAAAGAACTGATGGTCCTGGGAACTTAACAATGTCAATGCAGTCTCTTATACATTATTAACTTAAGAAAAATGGGTGCCCTTTCCACATTTGTTGAGATTGGGAAACAAAAAGAAGTCAGAAGGAGCCAAATCAGAGCTGTAAGGTGGATGCCTGACAATTTCCCATTGAGACTCTCACAAAATTGCCTTTGCTTGATGACAGGAATGAGCAGAAACATTGTGGTGTTAGAGGACTGTCTGCTAAAGCTTTCCCAGGTATTTTGCCCTAAAACTTTGGCTAACTTATTCAAAACACTCTCATGATATGCAGATATTATTGTTCTTTGACCTTCCACAAAGTCAACAAGCAAAATGCCTGGAATGTCCCCAAAAAACTGTTGCCGTGACCTTTGCTCTTGAGTGATCCCCTTTAGCTTTGACTGGACCACTTCCACCTTTGGTAGCCATTGCTTTGATTGTCTTTTGCCCTCAGGATCATACTGGGAAAGCCATGTTTTATCTTCTGTTACAATTCTTCAAAGAAATCCTTCAGGATCTTGACCCTAGTTCTTTAAAATTTCCATTGAGAGCTCTCCTCTTGTCTGCAGCTGATCTGAGCACAACACTTTTGGCACCCATGCAGTGGAAAGTTGGTTCAACTTTAATTTTTTAGTCAGAACTGTGTAAGCTGAACCAATTAAGATGTCTATGATGTTGGCTATTGTTTGTGCTGTTGATTATCAGTCCTCTTCAATTAGGGCACAAACAAGATTAATTTTTTTCCTTGCAAATTGATATGGATGATCTGTCCCTGTGGACTTCATCTTCCACATCATCTCGTTTCTTCTTTAAAAAAGCTGTCCGCTTGTGAACTACTGATTTCTTTGGTGCATTGTCCCCTCAAGCTTCTTGTAAAGCATCAGTGATTTCACCATTCTTTCACTCAAGCTTCATCATAATCTAATGTTTGTTCTTGCTTCAATTTTAGCAGAATTTACATTGCTCTGCTAGGGGCGCTTTTCAAACTAATGTCTACTCCTTCTTACTGTCTCAAACTAGATCCTGTTCAAACATGCTATAATAAATTAGTATGAGTTTATTTTGCTGCCAAACTTGAAACCTTTGCATAGTTTTTTTCATAATATACATTTTCCATGAACTTTTTAAGGCCTCTCATGTATCCACAGGTAGAGTGCCTTACCTATTCTGACTTCAGTCAATTATTCAAGACCTTTCCTTGTCAGTGATACATTAGAAAGGTAGAGTATTGAAAAATAAGAGTAGCTTCTGCTGATTAAGAAATACTATATCTTTTTCTACTTCTTTCTTTTTTTTTTTTCTTTTTTTTTTTTTTTTTTGAGACAGCATCTTTCTCTGTCACCCAGGCTGGAGTGCAGTGGTGTGATCTCAGCTCACTGCAACCTCTGCCTCCCAGGGTCAAGTGATTCTCCTGCCTCAGCCTCCCGAGTAGCTGGGACTATAGGTGCCTGCCACCACACCCAGCTAATTTTTGTATTTTTAGTGGAGACAAGGTTTCACCATATTGGCCAGGCTGGTCTTGAACTCCTGACCTTGTGATCTGCCTGACTCGGCCTCCCAAAGCGCTGGGATTACAGTCATGAGCCACCGTACCTAGCTTTCTACTTCTTTCTTATTATTTTCCTCCTCTCTCATTCCTATATTCTCTCCTTTCTCCTACTTTCCTCCCCACTCCCTGTTTCCTTCCTTTCATCTTTCCTATTTTCAAGACTTAATATTTCTTGAACCTCCGATGTTATCATAGTATGTTATTTGTTTAATTTTCACATAACAATAATAGTTTAAATACAAATAATATTTATTTTCATCCCCATGTTATCAGTATAACAGTAAAGATGTGGAGAGGCCAGCTGGGCATGGTGGCTCAAGCCTGTAATCCCAGCACATTGGGAGGCCGAGGTGGGTGGATCACGAGGTCAGGAGATCGAGACCATCCTGGCTAACACGGTGAAACCCCATCTCTACTAAAAAATAGAAAAAATTAGCTGGGCGTGGTGGCGCGTGCCTGTAGTCCCAGCTACTCGGGAGGCTGAGGCAGGAGAATAGTGTGAACCCGGGAGGCAGAACTTGCAGTGAGCCAAGATCACGCCACTGCACTCCAGCCTGGGTGACAGAGCGAGACTCTGTCTCAAAAAATAAATAAATAAATAAATGAAAATAAAATTAGAAAAATGATGTGGAGAGGCCAAACCAATGGCTCTTATATCCACGTTCTTTCTTCTAAATGATTTCACCTTAGTTTTGGTCTGCATCTCTAACCATAGCTAGTTGCAGCAGGACTTCTATCTGGCCTTGCTGCTCTCATTTTTGGACCTCCTCACTGAAATCAAATTGATCTTTCTAAAATGCAAACCTGGTCTTAGTATTTTATTACTTAAAACCCATTGGTGGCTTTCCATGATTTATGGAATAAAGTCAAAATTCCTGTTTTTGCCCATGTTTCTGTGTGCCTCTCATCCCTACATTTACTGATTCCTGTGTGCCATAAATTGCCAGTTGTCCAGAGTTCATTCTCTTTTTGTACTTGGGAGGACTTCTGCATCCTGCAACTTTTCCCCTGAAACGTGCTTGGAAAATACCTACTCATTTTTTTCAGATTCAGGTTAGCTTTTTACTTCAGTTTCTTTTCCTGAAGCTTATACTGACTGCTCCATATGGCTTTGGGGATTAGCTACTCATTCCTTTGTGCCCTTTGTAGATACACATTTATCATGGAGTCTTTTTTTTTTTTTTTTGAGACAGAGTCTCACTCTGTCACCAGGCTGGAGTGCAGTGGTGTGATCTCAGCTCACTGCAACCTTTGCCTTCCAGGTTCAACTGATTCTCTTGCCTCAGCCTCCCAAGTAACTACAGGCGTGCACCACCGTGCCCAGCTAATTTTTGTATTTTTAGTAGAGACGGGGTTTCACTATGTTGGCCAGGATGGTCTCGATCTCTTGACCTCGTGATCTGCCCACGATGGCCTCCCAAAGTGCTGGGATTACAGGCATGAACCACCGCTCCCAATCAGTCATGCAGTCTTTATACTTACTTGTTTACTTGCCTGTGAGCTCACTGAATGCAGGGACTATTTCCTTGTTGCTCTAGCACCTACACCAGTACCTGGTATCCAGAAGCTGTATGCTAAATGTTTGTTGAGTGGCTGTTTGACTGAATGATTGTACTCCTAATTAGTAGATAGAAAGCCATGAACTTCCCAGTTCATCATTCTCTGTGCTCAATTCTGGTTTCTTTATTGTGTTCAAAAGAGTTCCTTAGTGACATAAAACTATGGAGCCAGTATGTCAGCTCATTTAAGCAATGATTGGTTTATGTATATAAGAGGCTTCAATAATTATATATTTTTATTTCAGTTTCAATAAATGATCAATTTATTAATTTTCTCTGTTTTGGCTTATTGTTCACATTTAATATCAAATAAAAGTGTTTTACTTAAAATTATTCATGCCAATTATGACAGTTAGGTGAATATTACTTTGACTTACATTCCAGTAGTAGTTTTGGTTGAACCCTGAATATGCTAAGACGTCCCTTTTCTTTTTTCTTATGAACAGGCTACTGTGTTTACATATATTATTAAAATCTTCTTTGAAAATACGAAGAGTGTTACATTTCTTATATTTAGTTCTCTGTGCTTCAGAATTCCTGTGATACTTGCACTTAAGTCCTTCTGAGCAGTTGATGTTGATATTTATGTGGTTAATTTCATGAAACGTGGTGGTTTTCATTTCTATCATTAATTTATACAGGAGATAGACTGTTTTCCAGGTGTAAGCTCAGTCATATAATTAGAAAATTTATAAGCAGAAAGGAGTTATTTGGTCTAACCCATTTATTCTACAGATAGAGAAATTAGAGTCCAGAAACTCTGTCTTCTTTAAAGTCTTACAGGTATTTAAGAAAAAAGAATAGACTTGAGGTTTCTGTGCTCTGAACCCAGTGATCTTGACACTGTAATGATCTTCATCCATATTATTCACAGAAGTAAATATAATCACATATTAAATAAGAAACAAAAATACTAAGGAGATATTATACTGAAAAATGAAATAATATTATCTTAATTATTTTGATCAGATTCAATCTATAGCAGCTTGAAGGCTAATAATTCCAATGATTCTCTGAATAAACCATTTTTCTAATAAGATTACAGGTTTTAGTAATCTAATTATTTTGACTGATGCAAATGTTACCCCGCCAGTCTGAAAAATGTGTTTATTTATATGTCATAAAGAATAATTTATTCCAAAAAGGCTAATTTTCAAAATATATGTATCTTCTGAAACTGTATCTATTTTTTCCCCACGTTTTCTAAATATATTTTAGAGGGCATTTGTAGATTTTCATGGTGCTGAAAAATTAAGGTATAATGGTCTCATGAAGGAGAATAATGTCATTTAGACATTGTAATTTTGGAGGATCACAATACTTTTTGGAATGTGGTTGTTGCAGCACTGGTCACTTATACTAATTATATAATAACATACTATACTAATGCAATAATATACCATATGAAATTATTCAGTGGTAAATTTGTCTTAAATCCTCTAGAATACTGCAAAGAAATAGTTTATATAAGAAAGAGTACCATAGCATATGTGAACACAATATTTCCTATTTTTTTCTTCTTTTTTATTTTTTTGAAGACAAGTTCTCACTCTGTTGCCCAGACTGGAGTTCAGTGCCATGTTCATAGTTCACTGCAACCTCAAACTCCCAAGCTCAAGTGATCCTCTTGATTCAGCCTCTGAAGTAGCTGTGCCTATAGGTGTGCACCACCACACCGGCTAAGTTTTAAAATTTTTTATAGATATGTTGCCCAAGCTGCTCTCAAATTCTTGAGCTCAAGAGATCTTCTCACCTTGGCCTCCCAGAGTGTTGGGATTACAGGCATGAGCCACCATACTCAGCCAATATTTCTTTTGTAAAAGACATTTTCTAACATACTTCTCATTTTAACTAACATAATATTCAAAGTGTAGATCTGAGAAAGAGATAGTGCCTGCAGATCTGGGATCCTACATGCTAATATTATGGGATGCATTCAGATTTGATCAGCAGATATTCCATTTATTCTAGAACACCACCAGCAGAAGAATGTAATTACGTCTATCACTAAAACTTTGTGTCAATACAGACTACTGTATTTGTTATCATAGATGGTCCTTGGATGGCAGCCTTAAGCAATTTTAAACCTAGACAGGTGATGTACTTTTTCTTCTTGGATAATTTTCATGGTTTTATCTAATTTGGTTGTAACTAATGTGTTTAATATGGCTTGCTTGTTTTTTAAAAAGTTGTTCAGTATCCTTAGAACTCAGTGCTGATTTCTTTTTCTAGCAGGCCTTTTATATAGGACATCTCACTTTCTCCTGGCTCTCTACTACTAGCATGAGGTCTCTGAAAAATCAAGACAGCAAAATAATTTGTTATAGAACAGCCTATGTAGAGGGACAGGGGAGGAGTCATATTCCAAGAGGGAAAGACCTTTGAGCCAGGCTCAATTTGTAGAGGTTGTTGAATGAAAATGAGAGAGAGAGAATGCACACTTTACTGCACTATTAAAGCAAAATTCTGACAATAACTTCTAAAAATGATTCAACTCTTATACACTGAGAATATGACAGACCTTCCAAAAGTATAATTTCTTACATGAACGTCCAGGTATATAAGGAAAAATAACTATTTCATACCAATATCTCCAGCCGCCTTTATTGTTGGTTCACCACATAGGTTTTTATCAGAATCGCAGAACATTAATTTTTTAAATTAGCTACCATTACAACTAGCTTGAGAAGAACTTTCTTTTTAATAATTCGACCCAGATGCATTCTAGATACTCCAGTGTTACGAATCGATGGCTTCATGAGGAGCCGCTGTTGACTCATGCTATCTCTGGACACACTGACAGGAAATGTTTTCTTACACCTGTTTTCCTCCTGCTTTTCCTTGGTAGGACTTAGTTCCTTGGCATAGTTCAGTATCAATGGCAGTCATAGAGAAGTGTTACAGAAACCCAGCTTATTCCAACTTGTGAATTATTTGGCACCCAGGAACCAGGTCTTACAATCTTCAACCCACTTTTTCTTAACATGGCCCCTTTTCTGAAATGTTTATTTATATATGATGTAGGCCTGGGGAAAGGACATGGACTTTCAAAGAAAATATTCTCCAATAGATCTGTCAACTCCAGAGAACCTTCTGACTAAATCTGAAAGAATTCCACTGTGCTCTGATAACATCCTTTAATAATGAAGGAAAAGATATTTTTCCCCCAGGAGGATTTTGTAGTGAAAAGATGGCATAATTTTTTTAAAAATGTTGTTTATAATCTCATTTGTTTTTTCATTTGTGAGGTGTGTCTTAAATCCTAAATGGTACATCCTTTTTAAAATACTTCTAGTAATAAAATGTTTCTGAAGTTATGTTGTAAATATCATTGGACTATGTTTAATAATGTTAAGTTGATCCCACTTCCCCTGAAATTATATACATAAATGCTGAAAGTATAAATTTACATATACAACTTCATGGAACATTTTTCTTCCAAGTGTGCATTTGCTAGAATTTGCATTGAAAGGTTTTGGAAGGAGCCTGTTGGTATGAATCCTGTGTGAGCAACACTCAGATTTGTTGCATACTGAACAGCATGCTAAATCTCACTTCACAATCTTAGATTTCTCATCTACCATCTTGAGCTGAATTTAAAATGTAACTGCAGTTTATTATGTCACCTGTTCGTCAAACACTGATGCAAAGCTTAGTTTTCAGTGTGAAGAACCCATGACTAGAGAAGGGAAGAAGAAAGGGTCAAGCAGACCTCATTAAAGAGTGTATGGGCAAGAAAACACATCAGATGTCTTGATAGGTTTTTTAAAGTCCTGTTAGACTTGTCATGATTTCCAAAACACTAAATGCCATCTAGTATTTTGGACCCTCCAAAATTACAGTAGAATATTATTATGGGTCATCTTAATTGGAAATATACAGGGAAATCCTGATGATTAATGTAGACTAGTGATAGCTCTCACACATTTATATAACCTATGTTGAAAAGAAAGAAGAAAGTCAGGAAGGAAAGAAGGAAAAAGAGCGGAGAGAGAGGAACAAGAAAACACGTGGATTTGTGGAAATGAAAATTTTTAAATTACTAATTTGCAAGAATGGGTAAGAAAAATACCGAGTATGAACATAAATGCTTTCAATTCCGTTTGTCTCTTAATCCTTCTCAGTCCGTGGCCAGTTTTGAAACTTGGTGTAACTTCCTTCCTTTATTCCTCCCTCCCTTGCTCCCTCCATCCCTTCTTGCCAGCCTCCTTCCCTTCCTCTCTCCTTGAGTTTCCTTCTTCTTTCTTGTTCCCTCCCTCCCTCCCTCTCTCTTTTTTCCCCTTAGTTTCCCCGGAAGCACATATACCAGCCATTTGAATGCTTTCTGCTCATAGATACTGCCAAGCCCCCTCACCCATACTGCTGAATAGATTTGGTAGAATGGAATGAGAAACATAGACTTTGTGTCTGTGGCGGCCACCTCTGATGTTGCAGACTTTTGCCGTGATTATGCACTCCAGCCGAGGGACGCTAGAGAGGTTGAAATTTCAACTGTGGGATTTGCCATTTTGGAATTTGCAGAAATGTACTGGATATGCTAACAGCAGCCTGGCTAGCCTCCACTTCACAAGGAAGTATTTAAATATACACGTGTAATATGAAGAAAATTGCATTAGATCATAAGGGATGAATTATTTTGTAAATGACTATACCATCAAATACCATACCTGATATCAATCATCTTCATCAGACAGTATCTGTGTATGTAAGTAGATAAACAAAAAAGCAGGAGTTTATTTCTCTCTAATGTATCCTTGACTCTCTAGCAGTGACCTCTGAAATGTCTCTTCTGATCCAGACTTGTTTGAATCATGTGCAACATTTTAGATTTGTCTTTTCTCTGCAAGTTTTTTTTGTTAAGTACCATAACATATTGAACCAAATAGTTTTGCTTGCTTTCTATTGATGACACATGATTTTGGCTTTTATCTTCAGTGGAAAATCAATGTGTCACATGGAGTTCACTAAGAAAAAGGTATGGGGCCTCTTTGTAATTCTTTGTCAGATGATTGCTTTATCTTGATTTATGCCTTCAAACTTTTTCCCATTCAGCAGAAAATATTGTGTCGCTATCTGTGAGAGCAAAGCGATCTATACCAATTTATGCTCTAAGTGTAGCCTCCTTCCAGAACTGCTTATGGAACATATCAACTCACTATAGATTAGGGACATAATGGATTCTTCTTTCTTAAAAGTGGCAGATTGACAATTTTAGTTCATATACAAGCTTTTATATTAACATTAAAACAATATTTCTATGTAAAGTAAAATATTGTAGTTGATTATTATTCGAGGGCCTCCCAGAATTTCAAGGTCTGAAAATAAATTCAGTGTTCCTGGTGGTAACAAAATTGCCCCTACTTCCTTGTATCAGGACTGCCATTTGGAACTGCTGGGGAAGCTCTTTTCAGAAATTATTTTCAAAACAGCATTGTTGCCTTTTGCCAAACTGAAATCTGGTTGTAAACTTTTGAAAACTAGTTCCTTGGAATGGAATTCAAGTTGTCTTCTAAGCAATTTTGTTTAACTCAAACATACATTCTATCTTGCTTTATTATGTCACTATTTGTGTAGGAAACATATTTCTATTTTTACCATTTTCAATTTATTTACATTTACATTTACATTTGTGTGTATATATATATACACACATACATACACTTTAAGTTCTGGGATACATTTGCAGAACTTGCAGTTTTGTGAAATAGGTATACATGTGCTGTCGTGGTTTGCTGCACCCATCAACTCGTCATCTACATTAAGTATTTCTCCTAATGCTATCCCTCCTCTTTCCTTCCTACCCACTGACAGGCCCCAGTGTGTGATGTTCCCCTCCCTGTGTCTATGTGTTCTCATTGTTCAACTCCCACTTATGAGTGAGAACATGTGGTGTTTGGTTTTCTGTTCTTGTGATAGTTTGCTGAGAATGATGGTTTCCAGCTTCATCCATGTCTCTGCAAAAGACATTAATCCATCCTTTTTTATAGCTGCATGGTATTTCATGGTGTATATGTGCCACATATTCTTTATCCAGTCTATCATTGATGGGCATTTGGGTTGGTTCCTAGTCTTTGCTCTTGTGAATAGTGCTGCAATAAACATATGTGTGAATGTGTCTTTATAGTAGAATGATTTATAATCCTTTGGATGTGTACCTAGTAATGAGACTGTTAGGTCAAATGATATTTCTAGTTCTGGATCCTTGAGGAATTGCTACACTGTCTTCCACAATGGTTGAACTAATTTACACTCCCACCAACAGTGTAAAAGCATTCCTATTTCTCCACATCCTCTCTAGCACCTGTTGTTTCCTGACTTTTTAATGATTGCCATTCTAACTGGCGCGAGATGGTATCTCATTGGACCAGGGGTGATGAGCTTTTTTTTTTTTTCTTCGAGACAGCCTCACTCTGTCACCCAGGGTGGAGTGCAGTGGCACAATTTCGGCTCACTGCAACCTCCACCTAATGGGTTCAAGCAATTCTCCTGCCTTAGCCTCTTGAGTAGCTGGGATTACAGATATATACCACCACGCCTGGCTAAAGTTTTTTTGTGTGTTTTTGGTAGAGACAGAGTTTCACCATAGTGGCCAGGCAAGTCTCAAACTCCTGACCTTGTGATCCACTCGCCTTGGCCTCCCAAAGTGATGGGATTACAGGCGTGAGCCACCACGCCCAGCCTATGATGAGCTTTTTCTCATGTGTTTATTGGCCGCATAAATGTCTTCTTTTGAGAAGTGTCTGTTCATATCCTTTTCCCACTTTTTGATGGGGTTGTTTTTTTCTTGTAAATTTGTTTAAGTTCCTTGTAGATTCTGGATATTAGCCCTTTGTTAGATGGATAGATTGCAAAAATTTTCTCCCACTCTGTAGGTTGTGTGTTCACTCCGATGATAGTGTCTTTTGCTGTGCAGAAGCTATCTTTAGTTTAATTAGATCCCATTTCTCAATTTTGGCTTTTGTTGCCACTGCTTTTGGTGTTTTAGTCGTGAAGTCTTTGCCTATGCCTATGTTCTGAATGGTATTGGCTAGGTTGTCTTCTAGAGTTTTTATGGTTTTAGATCTTATGTTTAAGTCTTTAATCCATCTTGAGTTAATTATTTTATAAGGTGTAAGGAAGGGGTCCACTTTCAGCTTTCTTCATTTGGCTAGCCAGTTTTCCCATCACCATTTATTAAATAGTCAATCTTTCCCCATTGTTTGTTTTCGTCAGGTGTGTCAGAGATATGTTGTATATTTCATGGTACAATGCCTTCTGTCAATGGGGAAAAATAACAAGCATATATGGGATGAATGAAGTCTGCTATGGTTAAGGTTGAGAATATTTACTGATCCTTGAGTTCAGTCTCCAGGAATGTTGGAAATAGAGAATGGAGATAATGGAGATAAAGAAAAGTTCTGAAAATGACACTTCCCATAGTGTCAAAATTGTGATCTATTGCAGAATTCTGTGATACATCAAAATCTCTGTTTATACTGAGGTTTGTTATTGTGTATGAGCATATCTTTATCAGGTGTAGGCTATTTCTATACTTTCATGTCTTTAAATCAATGTTTCTATTCACATATGTATATGTGCAAATAGAAGCATGTTAATATTATATATATATTTTCTGTCATTACCATGATTGCTATGATTATCATTAGCATGTATTATTAGTGTGACCGAAGTATCATCAGTATCAGTTTCTTTCTCACTGCAGTGCTCCTGTAATGCTTCATTTCTACAGAGCCAACCTACACCCACCGTTTCCCTGACTATAACTTTACCTAAAGTATAAGCCCTTATAAAGCCATGAAAGCCTACCAAGAATTGTCAAAGAAGCTAGGCAGCAGCCAGGCTCTGCCTTAGGAAAAGATTTTACTTTTTATTATCATGTGCAGTACTTAACCACTTGTTTTGACCTCTAAGATTTTGCTCTCCTATATTTCTATCCCCTGGCTTTCTGATATTTCATGTGATTATATTTGAAATTTTAACCTTGCTTTTCTTTTTGGAATCTCTGATATCTCTGCTGCCACAGGTAATGACAGGTTCCTCTCTAACTGTTGGTGTTATCCCTGGTCAGATTATTACTGATGACAGAAGTAGATGTTTTACGTGGATTCTCTCGATATCAGAAACAAATACAGATATCACAACTCAAAAATGACAGACTGATAACCATTATGAACTTAGATGCAACATTCTTAATACAATATTAGCAAATTGAGTCTAGGAATATTTAAAAATGATAATGTGTTTTAACCAAGTGGGGTTTATCTCAAGTTGGTTTCAACAACTGAAAATCTACCATGCTGACAGAAAAAAGAAAAATCACGTGACACTCTCAATAGATGCAAAAAAGGAATTTACAAAATGTAACACATTTTTTAAATTAAAAACTCCCAGCAAACTGAGGATAGAAAAGTACATTTTCAAACTGATTATGTGTTTACAAAAAATCTATAGCAAACATCTTACTTAAAATGGTGAAAGCCTTAATACTTTCTACATAAGATTATGAAAAATGCAATGATGTCCTCTCTCCCTAGTTCTTTAAAGTATTGCATTCAATATTAAATAAGTGGAAATATATACCAAGTTCATTGATAAATATTTAATACTTATGAGATGATAATTCTCCTGAAATTGATCTCTAGATTCAGTGGAATTCCCATGAAACCTTATAGGTCCTTTTGGATAAATTACAAAAATGATTCTAAAACAGGGAGAAAGAAAGAAGGGAAGGAAGGAGGAATGGACAGAAAGAAGAAAGAAATAAAGAGAAAAGAAAAGAAAATAAGAAATAAGTGACACCCAAGTTGGGAAGAAAGAAAAATACTATTCTCACGTGATGTAAACATATACATAGAAAATCCTTAGGCATCTGCAGAAGTGTGCTAGAGGTATGAAGTGAATTTAACAAAGTTGTAGGATGAAAGATCAATAAATAAAATCAATTGTGTTTCTATACACAATCAACACCAATTAGAAAATAAAATTATGTAAGCAATTTAACTTATAATAGCCTCAAAAATAATAAAATAATTGAGAATAAATTTAATAAAAGGTATGCTGATCCAAAATTTCTAAATCACTAATACGAGAGATTGAATAGGTAGAAATATGTATCAAGTTCATTGGTAAATATACATGTCATACTTATTAGATGATAATTCTTCTGAAACTGATCTCCAGATTTGGCACAATCCCAGTCAAACCTATAGGCCTTTTTGGAGAAATTACAAAGCTGATTCTAATTTTTTTTTTAAATGCAGAAGTCCTAGAATAGCCAGAGCATGTTTTAGAAAGAAGAATAAAGTTGGAAAACTTTCCAAATTTCAAGACATATTGTAAAGCTACACTAAACAGTACAGTAAACTTACTGGCATGAAGAAGACATATATATCAGTGAAACAGAATAAATAATTTAGAAATATATCCTGCCTTACATGGCCAAAGTTGCCAAAATATTTCAATAAGGAAATCAATGTCTTTATAAAGATGGTACTATTAAAATTGGATATTAAATGGAGAATATGAACTTCAGAATTACCTCACACCATATCCTCAAATTAACTCAACATGTATTTTATACATAATGTAAATATAAAATGTATAAAGCTTACTGAATAGGAAAAATTTTTAATAATCTTACTATAGCTAAAAATTTTTTAGATAAGAAAAGGATGGATGAAAATGGAAAAAAATAGTAAGTTGGACTTCATGAAATTAAGACTTTTGCAACTTAAAACATAGCATCAAAAAATGAAAAGGCAAACCACAGATTGGGACAGAATAATTTTAAATATGTCTGATAAAGAACTTTCATCTAGAATGTACACATAACTAAAAAACTAAATAACAAAACACAAATAACTCATTTAACGTAATATTTTGACCTAAATGGGCCAAATATTTGTACAGATATTTTAATTTAAAAAGAGATGATGTCCAATACACAAATGAAAAGATACTTAACGTTACCCGTCATCAGGGAAATGCAAGTTAAAACCACATTGAGGTACCACTGTACACCCACTGGAGTGGCTGACACGAGCAGAACTGACCATACCACATGATGTGAAGAATTGCTATTCACACCTGGCTAGTGGGACTTCAAAATGGTACAGACATTTTGGAAAGCAGTTTGGCAGTTTCTTTTAATGTTAAACTTAGTACTGATCATATAGCCAAATAATTCCACTGCGACTCAAAATAAATAAAAACATATCCGTACCAAGCCTCATCCTTGAAGTTCATAGCAGATGTGTCCATCAACTTGTAAATGGATAAACCAGTTGTAGATGGAGTACCACTCAACAATAAAAAGGAGCAAACTGATACAACAGCAATATAAATGAATATCAAAAGCATTATGCTCAGTGAAAGAAGCTAGACATGAAAGACACCAATGTATCATTCCACTAATAGGATACTCTAGAAAATGCAAACTGTAGAAACAGAAGCAGATTAGTGGTTGCCTGTGTTCAGGAATGGAGAAAAGATCAAATGCAAAACAGCAAAAGAAAACGTTTTGTGATGATGCAGATTTTCTGTATCTTGATCATGATTGTGGTCAAATGATGATATTCATCTGCCATAACCCATTAAATTGCACATTGAAAAGGGTGAATTTTACTGTGTGTACATTATACTTAAATGGAGCTGTAAATATGTTTGGAGCTTATCTGTGAACATTAGTTGCAGAGCAGGAGTTACTTTTATAGAGTGGAAATCTGCTGAGTGCCAACTTGAGAAGGGTTGAAAAAAATTAGAACCTTCTTCCAACACATTTCAGTTAGAACACTCTTAGGATGTCGTTACAGCTGCGCTCTATATTGGAGTCTCTGATGAAGTCACATGTCTGACGATCTCAGCATGCCTTTAATCAACAGAATATACACGTGTTTTCTTTTATTACTATAAAGGATATACCAAACAACTTTTTCAAGACTTTACTTCAAAAAGGCACGTAGTTTTGCAACATTTTTGGTAAGTCTTTAATTATTTCAAAATGAAAAATTGA
Organism: Gorilla gorilla gorilla; assembly: GCF_029281585.2. Taxonomy (NCBI): domain Eukaryota; kingdom Metazoa; phylum Chordata; class Mammalia; order Primates; family Hominidae; genus Gorilla; species Gorilla gorilla. The sequence continues at coordinate 127,315,015 of NC_073239.2, forward strand.
AAATAAAATGCAATTATTTACTCAGGCCCCCCAAAAAAAGGTCTGTACGGGGAATGCATGTGGTGTGTGTGTGTGTGTGTGTGTAAGTGTGTGATTTGAAGAATTGAAAAAATTTTAGTGGGGTTTTGTAGCATCACTTTGATAGCATCCTGTAATTTTGTATTGTGTTTGAAATAAAAATAAAGTGAATACACTGATAAAAGAATTTGAAAAGAATTTGCATTATTGCCTAAATTATGTGTGGTTTCCACAGTGGCATGAATCGAGCATCTTTAACCTACATAACAATATATCAGAAGTATTAGGTAAAAAATAAGTAAACTAGTATAACAAAGTTAAATATTTCTAAAGTAAAATTATAGCTTTATTTTTTTTTCCTGAAATGTTTTGAGGAGATATTTACACCAAAAGATATTATCACTGATCAATGAAACTTTTTCAGAATTTGCTTGTGTCCCACCAATATTTGATTACATAGTGCTTCTGTGAGTTCCATTTCATTAATTTAGCTTTGACAGGAGAGAAGGCAATGGCTCTGCAGCCTCTCTCGGTGTGGCATGATCCTGGTTCCGCTGGCTGATCTCTATTAGAACCATGGCCTTAATCATGCCTTTCATGCTTCTAACTTGATTTGCATTTGTTGTGTGATCCAAATTTATTCTCTCGTTTAGTCACTTCCACCCATAGAAAAGCAGGTCTTTTTCATTTCTCCTTCACCATTGCCCCCATTTTTTCTTTTTGTCCTCCCATGATGAAAAACAAGACAGAAAACAAACTATAACAACAACAGACACCTTTTGTCTGTGGTCACCAATGCATTGTAGCACTAAACTTTGTTCAAAATCTCTAGATCTGACCTCTATATCTGCTGTTCCCAGAGTTTTTCAATGTGTTCTCTAGACTGCTGTGACCCACTGACAGAAAGTCTAGCTATATTTAATTGAAAGTTATTACTGTCTGATATGGTTTGGCTGTGTCCCCACTGAAATCTCATCTTGCACTGTAGCTCCCATAATTCACATGTTGTGGGAGGGACCCAGTGAGAGGTAAGTGGATCATGGGGGCAGTTTTCCCCACACTGTTCTAGTGGTAGTGAATAAGTCTCATGAGATCTGATGGTTTTATAAGGGGAAACCCCTTTCGCCTTTCACTTGGTTCTCATTTGCTGTTTGCCTGCTGCCATGTAAGATGCGCCTTTCGCCTTCTGCCATAACTGTGAGGCCTCCTCAGCCATGTGGAACTGTGAATTCATTAAACCTCTTTTTCTTTATAAATGACCCAGTCTTGGGTATGTCTTTATCAGCAGCATGAAAATTGACTAATACACTCACTGTCCATGAATGATACTCTGTTAGCCCATTTGCATTGTTATAAAGAAATACCTGAGGCTGGGTAATTTATAAAGAAATGCGGTTTATTTGGCTCCTTGTTGTGAAGACTGTACATGAAGCATAGTACTGGCACCTGCTTCCAGGGAGGGTCTCAGGAACCTTCCAATCATGGTGGAAGGTGAAGGGAAACCAGCATATCACATGGTGAGAGAGGAAGCAAGAGAGACAGGGAGGAGGTGTCAGTCTCTTTTAAACAACCAGATATCGCATGAACTCACAGGGTAAGAACTCATTCATTACCAAGAGGACAGCACCAAGCCATTCAGGAGGCATCTATCTCCAACATTGGGGATCACATTTTAACGTGAGATTTGAAGGGGACAAACATCCAAACTATGTCAGATACCAAAGCTGACAATGCTTAGGATCTTTAGCTGTTCCAGGTTCTGGGAAAAGGGAGAGAGTTAGCTTCCCTCGTCTATGCTGTGCTACTCCATATTATATTAGTAATTATTGTTCTCTAAAGGTTCTTAAAAGCAAATAAACAAATGCAAGGCAAAACATATAAAAGGCAAGGCAAAACATATGAAATGCAAGGCAAATGCATTAAAAAACTTTTGAGTGTTAATATATAGGTTTTATTTTATCTTTTTAATTTCTTTTGCTTAACCAAATAGATTATGTAGTTTTGATTAACTGGCCATGAAATAGCTCTGCCTACATAGAATTTCCCATGAATAATTGGTTGTGGAGACTTTTGTGTGTGACCCAAATCCTCCCTCAAAACTGAAGTTTGCCCAGCTATTGGGAGTGTTGGCAAATCATGCCTCTCAGCTGATTCTCTCTAGAATTTATTCTCAGGAGATCTAATTAATAACTTGTCAAGCTGATGTCCATCCTTGGGGACAACTCGTATCTGAAGAATGGCCAGTGAAAGGTATTAAAACTCCATACTCCTGCCTCAATTTAGGGCAACTCTGAAGGGTCGCCCCAGCTTCTCAGCTCCCCCTTGAGATTAGCTGAGGTATTTGTTGTGACTGCCTCACATCTCAACTCCCTTTATCCAATTCAGCTTTTTCGCCACAGTTGTTGGTTCCTAGGATTTTACCCAGTTAAATATTCTCTACACAAATCTCTATCTCAAATCTGCTTTACAGGGAATGTGGCCTCAGACAGGTTTTCATTAGGTTCTGGACGTAACTCTCATTAGTCATTGATATGATTCGGCTGTGTCTCCACCCGAATCTCACCTTGATTGTAATTATCCCCGCATGTCAAGGATGGAGTCAGGTGGAGATCATTGAATCATAGGGGCGGGTTCCCCCTACTGTTCTCCTGGTAGCGAATAAGTCTCACGAGATCTGATGCTTTTAAAATGGGAGCTTCTCTACACAAGCTTTCTTCTCTGCTACCATTTAAGATGTGCCTTTGCTTCTTTTTTGCCTTCTGCCGTGACTGTGAGGCCTCCCCAGCCATGTGGAATTGTGAGTTCCTTAAACCTCTTTCCTTTCTAAATTACCCGGTCTTGGGTATGACTTTATTAGCAGCATGAGAACAAACTAGTGCATTCTGTTCTATAAGCCCAAGTCGGATCACAGAGTCCCGCTTTCTGTTTTTTTTTCTAGCCCATATTTCTACTAAAACTTGACTCATATAGACTTAAAACAAAATAATTAAGCATGGCTAGTATTTATTTAATATTTTATACGTGTCAGGTACTGTATTTTGTAACTTATCTTTTAATAATCTTTCCAAATCTCTAAAAGGAGAACTCTGCTCTTTTATAGAGCAAATAAGGATGGCTCTGAAAATGTTAGCATTAGGGGAAGTAGGGTGAGGGACATAGGGGGCACTTTGTGTTATTTGTGCATTTTGCTATCAATCTAAAATCAGGTCAAAATAAAAATTAAAAAATGGGTAGTAGAAGCAGGTTGTTAAGATTTTCAGTGTGACTCTAGAATTTTTTTGTTTGTTGTTTGTTTTGGAGTGTAGTGGTAAGATCTCTGCTCACTGCAACCTCCACTTCCCAGGCTCAAGCAATTCTCCTGCCTCAGTCTCCCAAGTAGCTGGGATTATAGGTGCCCGCCACCACACCCAGCTAAGTTTTCTATTTTTTTTTTTTTAGTAGAGATGGGGTTTCAGCATGTTGGCCAGTCCAGTCTCCTACTCCTGACTTCAAGTCATCCGCCCGCCTCAGCCTCCCGAAGTGCTGGGATTATAGGCATGAGCTCCCACTCCTGGCCCAAAGTTCATATTTTAACTACTAACCTAAATTATTTTAAAAACAAAAGCCTCCTTGGACTCAAACCAGGTCAGAGTGACATGATCATGTGCCTGTTTTGTGCAGGGTGAAGTGAGATTATTATCTAGGAAATAGCTGAAATGTCTTGTTGTGGGCATACATATTTCATATAAATTCTAAGCTTCATATTAGCACTTAGATTATAATTATCTAAAGAATAGAGAACAATTTCATATAATTTTCAGTGTATCAGGCGAATCAAAAGTATACATACAAGCATGCAGATGAATTTCAGTGAATATAGTGGTGACAATGCTCAACAGAATATGTGTCCCCCACCCAACCCTGCTTCTTGCTCTTTCACTGTCCTAAAGATAGAACAAAATGGTTCAGGCATCCAGCTTGTCCCCTCCACACTTCACACTTTTACTTAATAGCAGCTTATCTTTAACACTTTGTCATCTTTAAGATGTTGCTAATTCTTTCTGGTAGATCCCAGGACTGAGGATGAGGAAGAATGATTTTATTTAAATAAAGTTGCTTAATTAAAAAACCCTTTTTTTAGTTTTAAAATATTTTCATTATTTTATAAAATTTTTGTGGGTACATAGGAGGTTTATATATTTGTGGGGTACATGAGATGTTTTGATACAGGCATGCAGTGTGAAATAATCACGTCATGAGGAATGGGCTTTCCATCCCCTCAAGCATTTATCCTCTGAGTTAAAAACTATTCAATTGGCTGGGCACGGTGGCTCACGCCTGTAGTCCCAGCTCTTTGGGAGGCCGAGGTTGGCGGATCGCCTGAGGTCAGGAGTTTGAGACCAGCCTGGCCAACATGATGAAACCCCATCTCTACTAAAAATACAAAAATTAGCCGGGTGTGGTGGCCAGTGCCTGTCATCCCAGCTACTCGGGAGGCTGAGACAGGAGAATCATTTGAACCTGGGAGGTGGAGGTTACAGTGAGCCGAGATCATGCCATTGTACTCCAGCCTGAGTGACAAGAGTGAAACTCCATGTCAAAAACAAACAAAAATCAATTACATTCTTTAAGTTATTAAAATTAAACATTGTAAATGATTTTTTTTCCCAAAGCTTTTTCAAAGAAAAAAAAGTAGAAACAAAGACACTTTCTACTGATTTCCAATATGGTGACTCTGTATTTCTAGCATGTTAACACATGCTAGGTGAAAAATTGATTTTATGTTTAATACAAAACATAGCATAATGTAATGAAAAGCAAGATTGTAATGATAAAGGAAAATAACACTAGTGCTAATTTTTTTCAATTTGAAGCATTGGATTAAAATGAATTAGGTTATATTCAAACATGTTTATATTGAATTTCTTTTTTCTCCAATTGGTTTCTTTTTATTAATGGGTGAGTGTTGCATTTGTATAAGGTTTCCCTATTATATTCAATTGTTTTGAGATGCTTTTAATTTGAAGTTTTTATGTTTTCTTTTTGATGTATACATGTTATGCTTTTATGCTGAATTTGATAATTGGTGCTGTATATGCAAAGCAAATGTAATTTCCCAGCTTTTATTTTTTAAAGCCCTGGGAAGCAACATAATAAAGTAGAAATAGTATCAAGACAGGAGTTAGAATACCTGGATTCTAAAATTTAAATTAAATTAGGATCTAGTGACATTATAGGTGTTCCTTGATCTTCTGATGACCTGATTACTCAAAAGAAAAATAAAATAATCTATAAATTGTTTCTAATTCTAAAACTCTATAAATCCTATTTTTAAAATTATAATTAGTTGAACTCTATAAGGTCACAAAAATCCCTATTAAGAAACTAAAATAAAATTTTATCATATCTTAAAAATACTCTGATCTTTTTTTATATGCTGACATGAATTCTAATTATTTTTGAGCCCCTAAAAAACATTTAAGATCACAGTTTATGTTTTATTATTGACTTTCAGATAATTAACATTTTACTGATAGATATGAACAAATCTACTCTAACAGAGATAGTCATTAGTTTATTTCTCTCTTTCAGTATCAATAAAAAGTATCGATTTACCAATAACAATGAATTAATTGCCTGAAATAAATGAAACGTAAGCAGCAAAAGTGAACTTTTTAGTATAACTCTTCTTGTAAACATTGACTTAGTTCAAAGGGAGCTTATCTTTAAAAAAAAAAAAAAGCGCTAATTCATGTCTATTGGTATAGATATAATCTTTTTTTCCTTGAAAATAGATCCTACTATACTCCAGACACTATGCCACTAGGTGCAGATATTAACACAAATAGCAGGTGATCATTGTCCTCATGGAGTTTATTTTAAAGAGAACAAAGTGAGACAAAGGCACACAAGCAAAGAACTACAATACAAAGGGGATGGCATCTGACTCAGCATGGAGGTGTCACGGAAGGTGTTGTTTTGCTTAGGTTTTGAAGTGTGGGTAGGAGATGGCCCATGTTGAGAGTGGGAACTGGGAATTAAAAAGATGAGGAGGTCTCTGCAAATCTACATGGATGGGAAGTAGCATGCTGATGTGGGAAACAACTAAAAAGTTCCAGAATGCATGGTTTATAAAGCGTGAGTCAGAGAGGGCTAGACCAGTAGCCAGATCAAGGATATCTCAGATGTTATAGTCATGAATTAGTGCATTGACCTGCAGGCCATGGGAGTCACTGAAGGTTTCAGTCAGGTAAGTGAGCTGATCAGAACAGTCCTTTAGATAGGCCGCTCTTTTGGCTGTAATGGGGACACGTTTGAAGTAGGGCTATAGCTAAAAATATACAGACACTTCCTCTTGTCTACAGCCCTGCTGGCATCTGTTGTATTTTGACTTTTTAATAATAGCCATTCCAACCAGTATGAAATGGTATCTCATTGTGTTTTGATTTGCATTTTTCTGATGATTAGTGATTCTAAGCATTTTTTTTTTCGTGTATTTGTTGGCCATTTGTATGTGTTCTTTTGAGAAGTGTTTGTTCATGTCCTTTGCCCATTTTTTAATTGGGTTATTTTTTTTTCTAATTGATTTAAGTTCCCTGTAGATTCTGGATACTAAAAAACAAACAAAAACCAGAAGTAAATAAATTCTCAGGACACACACACCCACACCCACACCCACAGAGAGAGAGAGAGAGAGAGAGAGAGAGAGCCTAGGTAAGAGGCCACCAACCACCAGGGTCTAAACTGGGAACACTTTCTAGTACAGAATGAATGGAAAGGATTCATGAAATATCTAGAAAGTAACGTTAATGAGATTTACATGTATGGAGTGAATGAGGAGAAACAGGGATCATTCAGGATTCTGGTGGGAATAACAGGGGGAGCCATTAGTTGAAATTTTGAAGTGGGAGAAGGAGAGGGAGTTTTAGGGAGAAAGATGAGTTGTTTTTTTAGGTATTTCAAACCCTTGAAGCTTCTATGGGACATCAAAGTGGAGATAACAGTCTGTGGGTTGGGACAATAAAGAAAGAAATTGGTTGAAGACTAGGGGAAGAGTATAGAGCAAAGAAATATTTCAGATAATAAACATATAGAGATAGCTGAAAATGTGGGACTGGATTACAAAGGAAGAATGATTTAGTTATGAAGCCCAAGGGCTGACAGGAATGGGTGACTAGTCGAGGAGTTCATATGCATCTGTTATTGTATGAATAAAAAAAATTATCTGTTCCTTCCTAAAGATATCTTCAACCTGTTTTTGGATACATATGGGCACTGCTTTTCACTCTCTTAGCCCCATTTCTTGTTTTAGCCTCTGCTGTAGCGATCAGTTCTGCACAGGCTTTGACCCAGGCTTTGACTAGTTGGTGCAGGTGTGATATGATACTTACCTGGAATGGCCCACAGTTTGTGGCTGCTCTTACTTAAGCAGGTGGGATGCTCATGTAGGTGTCCCTTTCCTCCTCCCAGATTGAGGAGTCTTGCATTATGTAATAAAACTCCTTAGAAGGCCTATTAGGTTCCAATACAGCATTAGGCAACTTGATAAGGTATCCCATCATCAGCCTTCCTTTCTTCCCTCATTCCTCTGCCTCTCACTCTTTCTTCCTAAGTTAACTTCTTAGATAAAATGCCAACTTTCTATATTTTGTCTCACATCAGGGAAAATAATTGTATACCCCATTTCAAAAGCACATAAAAAGGTTACTGTACAGAAAATTTGTCTTTAAGAGATTAAGCTGTAATTTTCCAAATACTTTAAAATTTTATTTCAGATACGTTTTTCATTTTTATAAGCTTCATCTAAAAGCAGAGTTCACCTAAGAATATACCTAAGAGCATATTACATAGAATATATTTTATATTTCAGTAGTTTAGCTAGGATTCTTTCAAAATTGAGAGGATCTACAAATATTTCTAACACATTAGTTTTCAGTCTTAAGGCTGAGTCAAGAACAAAGCTCCTAAACTTTGCATTGGTGATTGAGAACATTTTAAAATTGTTATTTAATTCATTAATTTATTTTTAAAAAATTTTCACATTGTAATTATATAGATTTATAGGATACAATTTGATGTTTCAATGAATATGTATGTTGTCTAATGATCCAATAAGGATAGTTAGTGTATTAATTACCTCATGCATTCATCATTTCTTTTTAATAAGAAATTTCAAAATCCTTTCTTCTAGATACTTTGTAATATACAATACTTTACTTTTAACTATAGTCACCCTGCTTTGCAAAGAACACTACAACTTATTCTTCCTATATAATTGTGATTTCATAACTGTTAACCAATCTATCTCCATTTTGCCCTCCCCGCTTCTTCCTCACTGTTTGGTAACCACTATTCTACTCTACTTCTCTATTAACATTTTTTTTTTTAAGATTCCACATATGAGCAAGATCATGCGGTATTTGCTTTCTGTGTCTGGCTTATTTCACTTAACATTGTATCCTACAGGGTCATCCATGTTGTTGCAACTGGCAGAATTTCATTCTTTTTTTATGGCTGAATAGTATTTCATTGTGTGTCCATATATATATATATATATATATACATATATAATTTTATGTATAATTATAATTACACATAAAATTATATATAATTATAATTAATTTTATGCATAATTATAATTACACATAAAATTATATATAATTATAATTATAATTATATATAATTATATATAATAATAATATATATTATATGTGATATATAATATACATAACATACATAATGTATATTATATATAATATACATAACGTATATTATATACATTATACATTATATATATTATAATATACATAATATATATTATGTATATAATATACATAATATGTATTATATATAAAATATACATAATATATAATGTATATTATACATATAATATATGTTATATATTAATAATATATTAATATTAGTATTAATTATTATTAATTATTATTAATTATTAATAATTATTAAATAATACTTATTATTTATTATTAATATTATTAATATTAATATATAATACATTAATATTAATAATATATTAATATATAATATATTATACATAATATATTATATATAATATACATAATATGTATTATATATAATATACATAATATATATTATATATATATAATTCACTTGTTTGTTTTTATACACATAGGTTGATTCCATATCTGATTATTAGAAATAGTGCTACAGTAAACATAAGAGTGCAGATATTTTTCAAACACAATGATTTCATTTCCTATGGATATATACCCAGTAGTGGGATTGCTGGGTTATGTGATCGAATGATTGTTTTTTTTTTTATTTTTTATTTTTTAGCGAACTTCCATAAAGTTTTGCTTAATGGTTGTACTAGTTTACAACCCCATCAACAGTGCGTAAGTGTTCCGTTTTCTCCACTTCCTTGCCAACTCTTGTTATCTTTTACCTTTTTGCTAATAGCCATTCTAATGGGTGAACTGGTATCTCATTGCGGTTTTGATTTGCATTTCTCTGATGGTTAGTGATGTTGAACATGATTTTATTATATATTCGTCTTGACCCTTTCTATATTTTCTCTTGTGGCATTTCTTTTAGTTTATTTTGTCCTTTTTTTTTTTTTTTTTTTGCAAAGGAGTCTTGCTCTGTTGCCCAAGCTGGAGTGCAGTGGTGCAATCGGGGCTCACGGCAACCTCCATCTCCCTGGTTCAAGCAATTCCCCTGCCTCAGCCTGCTGAGTAGCTGGGGTTACAGGCACACGCCATCATGTTTGGCTAAATTTTTGTATTTTTAGTAGAGAAATGATTTCACCATATTGGTCAGGCTGGTCTCAAACTCCTGACCTCAGGCAATCCGCCTGCCTCAGCCTCCCAGTTTTGCCCATTTTTAAATAAGTTATTTATGTTTTTGCTGTTGAGTTGTTTAAGTTTGTTATATAATCTGGGCATTAACTCCTTAGCAGATGTATAGTTTGCAAATATTGTATCCCATTCTGTAAGTTGTTTTTTCACTCTGTTAAGTTTCCTTTGCTGTGCAAAAGCATTTTAGTTTGATGAAACCCCATTTATCTCTTTTTGCTTTTGTTGCCTGTGCTTTTGACGTCTCATTTAAAAAATCCTTGTAGAACCCAAAGTTATAGAGAATTTCCCACATGTTATCTTCTAGTAGTTTTTCATAGTTTTCAATCTTACCTTTAGGTCTTTAATCGCATTTGAGTTGATTTTTGTATAAGGTAAAAGATAGGGGTCTAATTTCATTATCCCACATGTAGATATCCAATCTTCTCAGTACCATTTAATGAAGAGACTGTCTTTACCCCTGTGTGTGCTCTTGACTCCTTTTTTGAAAATCAGTTGACTTTAGGTATGAGAATTTATTTCTGAGCTGTATATTCTCTTCCATTGGTCTATGTGTTTGCTTTATGGCAGTGCCATGCTGTTTTGCTTACTATGGCTTTGTAGTATATTTTGAAGTCAGGTAGTGTGGTGCCTCCAGCTTTGTTATTTTTGCACAGGATTGCTTTGGTTATTTGGGGTCTTTTCTGGTTTCATACAAATTTTAGGGTATTTTTTTCTATTTCTGTGAAGAATTTCATTGGTATTTTGATAGGGATTGCATTGAATCTGTAGGGCATTTTGTTAGTATGGTCATTTCAATAGTATCAATTCTTCCATTCCATGAGTATATAGTGTCCATTTTTTGTGGATCGTAAATTTTTCCATCAGTGTGTTATAGTTTTCATTGAAGAGATCTTTCACGACCTTGATTAAATTTATCTGCAGATTTATTGGTAGCTATTGTAAATGGAATTCCTTTCTTGATGACTTTTTCAGATAGTTCACTATTAGTGTATAGAAACACCACGGAATTTTCTGTGTTGATTTTGTATACTACAACTTTACTGAATTTATTTATGATTTCTAGTAGTTTTTGGTCAAGTCTTTAGGGTTCTCACTCTATATAAGTATATATAGAAAGAACCCTAAAGAGAGAGAGATCATATATATCTATATGATCATATATATAGATGTATACATATGTATGTGAGATCACATTTTCTACAAACAGAAACAATCTGACTTCCTTCTTTCCAGTTTGGATCCCTCTTATTTATTTCTTTTGTCTAATTGCTCTGGCTCTGACCTCCAGTACTATGCTAAATAGAAGTGGTAGAAGTTGACATCCTTGTCTTCCTCCATATCAAAGAGGAAAAGCATTTAACTATTCACCATAAATAAGATGTTAGCTGTGGGTTTGTCACCTATGGCCTTTACTGCGTTGAGGTACACTCCTATACCTACTTTCTTGACAGTTTTTATCATAAAGGAATGTTGACTTTTGTCAAGTGTTCTTTTTGCATCTGTTGAAATGATCACATGGTTTTTGTTCTTCTTTCTATTGTGGTGGTGTATCATATTTACTGATTTGTGCATGTTAAGCCATCCTTTCATCCCTGGGATGAACCCCACTTGATTATAGTGAATACTCTTTTTAGTGTGCTGTCGAAGTCAGTTCACTTGTATCTTGTTGAGAACTTTTGTATCTATGTTCTTCAGGAATATTGGCCTGTTATTTTCATTTTGTGCGTGTCTTTGTCTGGTTTTAGAATCAGGATGTTGCGAGCCTCATAAGATGAGTATGGAAGTATTCCTTCCTCATTACTTTTGTGGAAAAGTTTGTGGAGAATTGGTAGTTATTCTTTAACTGTTTGGTAGAATTCAGCAGTGAAGACATCAGGTCCTGGGTGTTGGTTGTTGTTGTTGTTGTTTTGATGGAAGATGTTTTATTATTGATTCAATTTCCAAACTCATTCTTGATGTGTTCAGATGTTATATTTCCTCACAATTTAATCTGGGTAGTTGTATGTGTGCAGAAATTTATTCATTTTATTCTACACTATCAAATTTGTTGGCATATAGTTATGAGTAATGTCTTACAATCCCTTCTATTTCTGTGGTGTATCAGTTGTAATGTCTCCTTTTTCATCTTTTATTTATTTGAATTTTCTCTCCTTTTGTCTTAGTTTAGCTAAAGGTTTGTCAGTTTTACCTTTACACTTTGTCTTATTTATCTTTTGAAATATTTTTTAGTGTCTGTTTCATTTATATCTGCTGTGAGCTTTATTATTTCCTTCCTTCTACCAATTTTGGGTTTAGTTTGTTTTTGATGTTCTAGTTACTTGAAGTGTATAATTTTGCTTTGTGATTTGAAAATCTTTCTTCTTTTTTGGTGTAGGCTTTTATTGCTATAAATTTCCCTCTTAGAACTGCTTTTGCTACGTTCCATAGGTTTGGGTATGTTGGATTTTCATTCTTACTTGTCTCAGTGACTTTTGAAATTTTCCTATTAATGTCTTAATGAGACCTATTGATTTCTTGGGTGCGTGCTATTTAATTTCCATGTTTTTATAAAATTTCCAAGGGCTTTCCTGTTGTTGATTTCTGGCTTTATATCCCTGGAATCAGAAAAGATACTTCATATGATATCTGTCTTCTTAAGTTTGTTAAGACTTATTATGTGTCATAATGTATGATTGGTCCTAGAGAATGTTTGGTGTACAGTTGAGAATAATTTGTATTCTGCAGCTGTTGGATGATGTATTAGTCTGTTTTCATACTGCTGATAAAGACATACCCGAGACTGGGTAATTTACAGAGAAAAAGAGGTTTAGTGGACTCATAGTTCCACGTGGCTGGGGAGGTCTCCCAATCATGATGGAAGGCGAAAGACACATCTTACATGGTAGCAAACAAAATAGAATTGAGAACCAAGTGAAAGGGTTCCCCCTTATAAAACCATCAGATCTTGTTAGACGTATTCACTACCACAAGAACAGTATGGGGGAACCGCCCCCATGATTCAATTATCTCCCACTGGTTCCCTCCCACAACATGTATGAATTATGGGAGCTATAATCAAGATGAGATTTCGGTGGGGATATACAGCCAAACCATATCAGGTGAGATCTTCTTTACCTGCTAGGTCCATTTGGTCTATGGTATAGTTTGAGTCTGTCATTTTTTGGTTGATTTTCTCTTCATAGAATCTGTCCATTTTTAAAGTGGAGTGTTGAAATTTCCTACTAATATTGTATTGCAGTCTATCTCTACCTTTAAATCTAATATTTGCTTTATATATCTGGTTGTTCTGGTGTTGGGTACATATATAGTTACACCTAAGTAATATATATGTTATGTCCTCGTATTGAATTGGGCCTTTTATCATTTCATTATACAGTGACATTCTTTTTTTATATAGTTTTTTTATTTAAAGCCTTTTAAAATATGACATGACTGTGGCTACTCCTGCTTGCTTTTCATTTGTTTGCATAAAATATATTTTTCCATCTCTTCACTTTCAGTCTATTTGTCTTTAATAGTGAGGTAAGTATCATGTAGGCAGCATATAGGTGGGTTTTGCTATCTGAATCCATTCATCCACTTTATATCTTTTAAGTAGAGTTTAATCCACTTCTATTCAAGTTTATTATTGATAAATTAGGACTTCCTTCTATCATTTCATTAGTTGTTTTTTAGATTACTTGTTCACTTCTTCCTTTCTTATTGTTTATCCCTCTAGTTTGGTGGTTTTCTGTGGTGCTAAGCTTTGTTTCTTTTCCCTTTTTTGGTGTGTGTGTGTGTATCTGCTGTAATTTCTTTCTTTCTGGTTAGTGAAACTAACATACAGAGTCCTGTATTTGTAACAGACTATTTTACACTGATAACAACTTAACTTCTGTCACATAAAAATACTCTTGACTTCTCCCCCCCACACACACAATTTATATTTTTGTTACCTTACATTGCATCTTTATGAATGGTAGACTCCATGGAACATAGGATCTATGTCACAACTAAATCAATTATTTAATGGCAGCATTAAAGCAGCCCAAAGAATGTGAAAAACTGGTGTGGGTGTATTTAACTTTTTAAAAACTATGTTTCATAATGGTTTCATTAAAAAGTCTTTATCAGTTTGCTAATGCCTAGTTTTTACAACCAGCCACCATAGATTTTACAGGATAAATATATTATTTCAGTGGTAATTGAAGCAGAATTTTTGTTGCTCTTCTTACCCTTAGAGATTGTGTATTATCCTCAGACGTAATTCTTTGATTTTTTTTTCTTTTCATGTTGTTACACATAGTTACCAACAATCAACGTGAGAATAACCTTTGAATATTTTCAAGCATTAAGATTTGTTTATACAGCTGCAGAATTAGACAACCAACACTCTTGGGTCCTTACCTCTCAGCATACACCTGATTATTAACTTAAAGGTATGATGGGAAAAGTATCAATTTTTGTTGGTCACCTAGATTTGGAAATATGTAATAACTATAAGCTTGGGTCTGCTTCTTCAGAAGCCTAGGAATTGGAGTGATGGTTCTCTGAAGAGGCTGGAAACAAAGTATGTGTTTCCAGAAGGCTTAATAGAATATGTTGAGACATAGGCCATTAACACAAAAGTGAAAGAAATGCAAAAAATGTATGAAAGTAAGGATTTGAGAAGGGAAATTTTATTTTTAAGTCTAAGATTCCTATGAATTATATGAAAGTAAATGTCCTATCCTTAAAATTAGCCAAAGGAAGCACTTTACTTATCAATATGATATGACTTTTCATACTCTTATCTAAAGATATCCTAAACTAAGATCCAGTTTTCTAAGTAAAGACCTTTTACTCATGCTTTAAAGCATGTTAGATGATTCCTACCACATCACATCATGTTGTTTACATGTATGATTTAAACTGCATTTATTCTTCAACTCACTGGTTCCTTAGGCTTCTTATCTTTCCTTGCACGCTTAGATAATTTTATGTTAAATTGATTTTTAGAAGTTTAGTTGCTGGGCGTAGTGGCTGTCGCCTGTAAACCCAGTACTTTGGGAATTCAAGGCAGGTGGATTGCTTGAGTCTTGGAGTTTGAGGCCTGCCTGGGAAAGATGACAAACCCCATTTGTACAAAAATAAAAATATTAGCTGGGTATGGTGGCACATGCCTGTGGTCCCAGCTACTCCAAGGCTGAGGTGGGAGGATGGCTTGAGTCCGAGAGGCAGAGGTGTGAGCCAAGATCATGCCCTGCTCTTCAGCCTGGGCAACCAAGCCAGACCCTGTTTCAAAAAAAAAATATAGTGAGATTTGATTTCTATTTCTATGTGATTCAAAAGTAGGAGAGCTTCAAGGCTAATGACTATTAAAAAATGGCCATTGCTACTTGCATTTTCTATGAAGCCAGCATACACAGCAACGTGCAACCTAAAAACCAAGCTATTTAATATGTAGCTTAGATTTCAGGTTTGATTGTCTTTGAGGTTTGATTATTGCAGAGATCAATTGCCAGACCAAATAAAGTCTATTTCTGTATTTGGTCTTTTTATCATATGAAACATCCCAGCCTTGGGTATAAATTAAGAGCAAATACAGACATTTATACCGATAGCGGTGTAGATATTTCCATGTTTATACAGTTACCGGTGTAGATACTTCCATGTCTATACAGATAGCGGTGTGGATATTTCCATGTTCATACAGATAGTGGTGTAGATATTTCCATGTTAATAGAGATAGCGGTGTAGATATATCCATGTTTATAGAGATAGCGGTGTAGATATTTCCATGTTTATACAGATAGCAGTGTAGATATTTCCATGTTTATACAGATAGCATTGTAGATATTTCCATGTTTATAGAGACAGAGGTGTATATATTTCAATATTTATAGAGATAGCGGCGCACATATTTCCATGTTTATAGAGACAGCGATGAAGATATTTCCATGTTTATACAGATAGCGGTGTAGATTTTCCATGTTAATACAGGTAGCGGTGTACATATTGCCATGTTCATACAGATAGCGGTGTAGATATTTCCACATTTATACAGATGGCGGTGTACATATTTCCATGTTCATACAGATGGCGGTGTAGATATTTCTATGTTTATAGAGATGGCGGTGTAGATATTTAAATGTTTATACAGATAGCTGTGAAGATATTTCCATGTTTATAGAGATGGCGGTGTAGATATTTCCATGTTTCTACAGATGGCGGTGTAGATATTTCCATGTTTATACAGATGGAGGTGTAGATATTTCCATGTTTTTACAGATAGCGTTGTAGACATATCCATGTTCACACAGATAGCGGTGTAGATATTTCCACCTTTATACAGATGGTGGTGTAGATTTTTCCATTTCCATACAGACGGCAGTTTAGATATTTCCATTGTTATAGAGATGGCGGTGCAGATATTTCCATAGTGATACAGATGGCGGTGTAGGTATTTTCATGTTGATACAGATGGTGGTGTACATAGTTCCCTGTTCATACAGATGGCGGTGTAGATATTTTCATTTTCCTACCGATGGCGGTGTAGATATTTCCATGTTTATACAGATAGCGGTGTAGATGTATCCATGTTCATACAGATGGCAGTGTAGATAATTCCATGTTCATACAGATGGAGTTGAAGATATTTCCATGTTTATACATATGGCGCTGTAGATATTTCCATGTTTACACAGAAGGCGGTGTAGGTAGTTCCATGTTTACACAGATAGCGGTGTAGATATTTCCATGTTTATACAGATAGCGGTGTAGATATTTCAATGTTTATAGAGTTGGCGGTGTAGATACTTTCATGTTCCTACAGTTGGTGGTGCAGATATTTCCATGTGTACACAGATAGCGGTGTAGGTATTTCCAAGTTTATGCAGATAGCGGTGTAGATATTTCCACTTTTAGGCAGATAGCAGTGTAGATATTTCAATGTTTAAACAGATAGCGTTGTAGATATTTCCATGTTCCTACAGAGGGCGGTGTAGATATTTACATGTTTATAGAGATGGCGGTTTAGACATTTCCACGTTCATACAGATGGCGGAGTAGATATTTCCATGTTTATACAGATAGCGGTGTAGATATTTCCGTCTTTATACACATAATGGTGTAGATCTTTCCATGTTTTTAGAGATAGCGATGTAGATATTTCCATGTTTACACAGATAGCGGTGTAGATATTTCCATGTTTATACAGATGACTCTGTAGATATTTCCATGTTTACAGAGATAGCGGTGTAGATATTTCCATGTTTACAGAGATATCGGTGTAGATATTACCATGTTTACACAGATAGCGGTGTAGATATTTGCATGTATATAGAGATAGCGGTGTAGATATTTCCATGTTTACGCAGATAGCATTGTAGATATTTCCAAGCTTATACAGATAGCGGTGTAGATAATTCCATGTGTACACAGATAACGGTGTAGATATTTCCATGTTTATACAGATGGCGGTGTAGATATTTCCATACCCATACAGATGGCGGTGTAGATATTTCCATGTTTATAGATATAGCGGTGTAGGTATTTCCATGTTTACACAGAAAGCGGTGTAGATATTTCCATGTTTATACAGAGCGTAGTGTAGATATTTCCATGTTTATATGGATGGCTGTGTGGATATTTCCATGTTTATAGAGATAGCGTTGAAGATATCTCCATGTTTACACAGATAGCGGTGTAGATATTTCCATGTTTACACAGATAGCGGTGTAGATATTTCCATGTTCATACAGATAGCGGTGTAGATAATTCCATGTGTATAGAGATAACGGTGTAGATATTTACATATTCCTACAGATGGCTGTGTAGATATTTCCATGTTTGTACAGATAGCGGTGTAGATATTTCCATGTTTACACAGATAGTGGTGTAGATATTTCCATGTTTATACAGATAGCGGTGTAGATATTTCCATGTTTATAGAGATAGCGGTGTAGAAATTTCCATGTTTATACAGTTAGCGGTGTAGATATTTCCATGTTTATACAGATAGCGTTGTTAATATTTCCATGTTTATAGAGACAGCAGTGTAGATATTTCCATGTTTATACAGATGGCGATGTAGATATTTCCATGTTCATACAGATGGCGGTGAAGATATTTCCATGTTTATAGAGATAGCGGTGTAGATACTTCCATGTTTACACAGATAGCGGTGTAGATATTTCCATGTTTACACAGATAGCGGTGTAGATATTTCCATGTTTATACAGATAGCGGTGTAGATATTTCAATGTTTATAGAGTTGGCGGTGTAGATATTTTCATGTTCAGATGGCGGTGTAGATATTTCCATGTTTATATCGATGGTAGTGTAGATATTTCCAAGTTCATACAGATGACGGTGAAGATATTTCCATGTTTATACACATAACGGTGAAGATATTTCCAAGTTTTAAGAGATGGCGGTGTAGATATTTCCATGTTTACACAGATAGCGGTGTAGATATTTCCATGTTTACACAGATAGCGGTGTAGATATTTCCATGTTTATACAGATAGCGGTGTAGATATTTCCATGTTTATACAGATAGCAGTGTAGATATTTCCATGTTTATAGAGATAGTGGTGTAGATATTTACATGTTCCTACAGATGGCTGTGTAGATATTTCCATGTTTATACAGATAGCGGTGTAGATATGTCAATGTTTGTGGAGATAGTGGTGTAGATATTTCCATGTTCCTACAGTTGGTGGCTTAGATATTTCCATGTTTACACAGATAGCGGTGTAGGTATTTCCAAGTTTATGCAGATAGCGGTGTAGATATTTCCACTTTTAGGCACATAGCGGTGTAGATATTTCAATGTTTAAACAGATAGCGTTGTAGATATTTCCATGTTCCTACAGAGGGCGGTGTAGATATTTACATGTTTATAGAGATGGCGGTTTAGACATTTCCACGTTCATACAGATGGCGGTGTGGATATTTCCATGCTTATACAGATAGCGGTGTAGATATTTCCATGTGTATACAGATAACTGTGTAGATATTTACATGTTCCTACAGATGGCTGTGTAGATATTTCCAAGTTTATACAGATAGCAGTGTAGATATTTCCATGTTTATATAGATAGCGGTGTAGATATTTCCATGTTCCCACAGTAGTTTTTTTAGATATTTCCATGTTTACAAGATAGTGGTGTAGATATTTCCAAGTTTATGCAGATAGCGGTGAAGATATTTCCACTTTTATGCAGATAGCGGTGTAGATATTTCCATGTTTATACAGAAAGCGGTGTAGATATTTCTATGTTCCAACACATAGCGCTGTAGATATTTCCATGTTTATAGAGTTGGCGGTTTAGACATTTCCATGTTCATACAGATGGCGGTGTAGATATTTCCATGTTTTTACAGATAGCTGTGTAGGTATTTCCATCTTTATACACATAACGGTGTAGATATTTCCATGTTTATACAGATGGCGGTGTAGATATTTCCATACCCATACAGATGGCGGTTTAGATATTTCCATGTTTATAGATATAGCGGTATAGGTATTTCCATGTTTACACAGACAGCGGTGTAGATATTTCCATGTTTACACAGATAGCGGTGTAGATATTTCCATGTTTATAGAGACAGCGGCGTAGTTATTTCCATGTTTATAGAGATAACAGTGTAGATATTTCCAGGTTTATACAGAGCGTAGTGTAGATATTTCCATGTTTATATAGATGGCTGTGTGGATATTTCCATGTTTATAGAGATAGCGGTGTAGATATCTCCATGTTTACACAGATAGCAGTGTAGATATTTCCATGTTTACACAGATAGAGGTGTAGATATTTCTATGTTCATTCAGATAGAGGGGCTGATATTTCCATGTTTATACAGAAAGCGGTGCTGATATGTCCATGTTTATACAGGTAGTGGTGTAGATATTTCCATGTTTATACAGATAGCGGTGTAGATATTTCCATGTTTATACAGATAGCGGTGTACATATCTCCATCTTAATACAGATGGCAGTGTAGATATTTATGTGTTCATAGAGATGGCCGTGCAGATATTTCCATGTTCATACAGATGGCGGTGTAGATATTTCCATGTTCATACAGATAGCGGTGTAGTTATTTCCATGTGCAAAGAGATAGCTGTGTAGATATTTACATGTATATGCAGATAGCTGTGTAGATATTTCCATTTTCATGCAGATAGCGGTTTAGATATTTCCATGTTCAAACAGATAGCGGTGTAGATATTTCCATGTTCATACAGATAGCGGTGTAGATATTTCCATGTTTATACAGATAGCGGTGAAGATGTATGCATGTTTACACAGATAGCGGTGTAGATATTTCCATGTTCATACAGATAGTGGTGTAGATATTTCCATGTTCATCCAGATGGCTGTGTAGATATATCCATGTTCATACAGATAGCGGTGTAGATATTTCCATGTTCATACAGATAGTGGTGTAGATATTTCCATGTTCATACAGATAGCGGTGTAGCTATTTCCATGTTCATACAGAAAGCGGTGTAGATATATCCATGTTCGTACAGATAGCGGTGTAGGTATTTCCATGTTCATACAGATAGCGGTGCTGATATTTCCATGTTTATACAGGTAGCGGTGTGGATATTTCCATGTTTATACAGATAGCGGTGTGGATATTTCCATGTTTATACAGAGAGCGCTGTAGATATTTCCAGGTGTATACAGATAGCGGTGTAGATATCTCCATCTTAATACGGATGGCGGTGTAGATATTTATATGTTCATACAGATGGCGGTGCAGATATTTCCATGTTCATACAGATGGCGGTGTAGCTATTTCCATGTTCATACAGATAGCGTAGCTATTTCCATGTTCATGCAGATAGCGGTGTAGATATTTCCATGTTCATCCATATGGCTGTGTAGATATATCCTTGTTCATACAGATGGCGGTGAAGGTATTTCCATGTTCATACAGATAGCGGTGTAGATATTTTCATGTTCCTACAGTTGGTGGTGTAGATATTTCCATGTGTACACAGATAGCGGTGTAGGTATTTCCAAGTTTGTGCAGATAGCGTTGTAGATATTTCCACTTTTAGGCATATAGCCGTGTAGATATTTCAATGTTTAAACAGATAGCGTTGTAGATATTTCCATGTTCCTACAGAGGGCGGTGTAGATATTTACATGTTTATAGAGATGGCGGTTTAGACATTTCCACGTTCATATGGATGGCGGTGTAGATATTTCCATGTTTATACAGATACCGGTGTAGATATTTCCGTCTTTATACACATAATGGTGTAGATCTTTCCATGTTTTTAGAGATAGCGGTGTAGATATTTCCATGTTTACACAGATAGCGGTGTAGATATTTCCATGTTTATACAGATGACTCTGTAGATATTTCCATGTTTACAGAGATAGCGGTGTAGATATTTCCATGTTTACAGAGATATCGGTGTAGATATTGCCATGTTTACACAGATAGCGGTGTAGATATTTGCATGTATATAGAGATAGCGGTGTAGATTTTCCATGTTTACGCAGATAGCATTGTAGATATTTCCAAGTTTATACAGATAGCGGTGTAGATAATTCCATGTGTACACAGATAACGGTGTAGATATTTCCAGGTTTATACAGATGGCGGTGTAGATATTTCCAAGTTTATACAGATAGCGATGTAGATATTTCCATGTTTATACAGATAGCGGTGTAGATATCTCCTTCTTAATACAGATGGCGATGTACATATTTATATGTTCATACAGATGGCTGTGAAGATATTTCCATGTTCATACAGATGGCGGTGTAGATATTTCCATGTTTATAGAGATAGCGGTGTAGTTATTTCCATGTGTAAAGATATAGCTGTGTAGATATTTCCATGTATATGCAGATAGCTGTGTAGATATTTCCATTTTCATGCAGACAGCGGTGTAGATATTTCCATGTGCAACAGATAGCGGTGTAGATATTTCCATGTTCATACTGATAGCGGTGTATATATATCCATGTTCATACAGATAGCGGTGTAGATATTTCCATGTTAATACAGATTGCGGTGTAGATATTTCCATGTTCATACAGATAGCGGTGCTGATATTTCCATGTTTATACAGGTAGCGGTGTAGATATTTCCATGTTTATACAGATAGCGGTGTAGTTATTTCCATGTTTATACAGATAGCGGTGTAGATATTTCCATGTTTATACTGATAGCTGTGTAGATATCTCCATCTTAATACAGATGGCCGTGTAGATATTTATATGTTCATACAGATGGCGGTGCAGATATTTCCATGTTCATACAGATGGCGGTGTAGATATTTCCATGTTAATACAGATAGCGGTGTAGTTATTTCCATGTGTAAAGAGATAGCTGTGTAGATATTTCCATGCATATGCAGATAGCTCTGTAGATATTTCCATTTTCATGCAGATAGCGGTGTAGATATTTCCATGTTCAAACAGATAGCGGTGTAGACATTTCCAAGTTCATTCAGATAGCGGTGAAGATATTTCCATGTTTATACAGATTGCGGTGAAGATGTATGCATATTTACACAGATAGTGGTGTAGATATTTCCATGTTCCTACAAATAGCGGTGTAGATATTTCCATGGTCATCCAGATGGCTGTGTAGAAATATCCATGTTCATACAGATAGCGGTGTAGATATTTCCATGTTCATACAGGTAGTGGTGTAGATATTTCCATGTTCATACAGATAGCGGTGTAGCTATTTCCATGTTCATACAGATAGCGGTGTAGATATTTCCATGTTCATAGAGATAGCGGTGTAGATATTTCCGTGTTCATACAGATAGCGGTGCTGATATTTCCATGTTTATACAGGTAGCGGTGTAGATATTTCCATGTTTATACAGATAGCGGTGTAGATATTTCCATGTTTATACAGATAGCGGTGTAGATATTTCTATGTTTATACATATAGCGGTGTAGGTATCTCCATCTTAATATAGATTGGGGTGTAGATATTTATGTCTTCATACAGATGTCGGTGCAGATATTTCCATGTTCATACAGATGGCAGTGTAGATATTTGCATGTATATAGAGATAGCGGTGTAGTTATTTCCATGTGTAAAGAGATAGCTTTGTAGATATTTCCATGTATATGCAGATCGCTGTGTAGATATTTCCATTTTCATGCAGATAGCGGTGTAGATATTTCCATGTTCAGATAGCGGTGTAGATATTTCCATGTTCATGCAGATAGCAGTGTAGATATTTCCATGTTTATACAGATAGCGGTGAAGATGTATGCATGTTTATACAGATAGCGGTGTAGATATTTCCATGTTCATCCAGATGGCTGTGTTGATATATCCATGTTCATACAGATGGCGGTGAAGATATTTCCATGTTCATACAGATAGCGGTGTAGTTATTTCCGTGTGTAAAGAGATAGCTGTGTAGATATTTCCATGTATATGCAGATAGCTGTGTAGATATTTCCATTTTCACGCAGATAGCGTTTTAGATATTTCCATGTTCAAACAGATAGCGGTGTAGATATTTCCATGTTCATAGAGAGAGCGGTGTAGATATTTCCATGTTCATAGAGATAGCGGTGTAGATATTTCCATGTTTATACAGATAGTGGTGAAGATGTATGCATGTTTACACAGATAGCGGTGTAGATATTTCCATGTTCATACAGATAGCGGTGTAGATATTTCCATTTTCATCCAGATGGCTGTGTAGACATATCCATGTTCATACAGATGGCGGTGAAGATATTTCCATGATCATACAGATAGCGGTGTAGATATTTCCATGTTCATCCAGATGGCTGTGTAGATATATCCATGTTCATACAGATAGCGGTGTAGATATTTCCATGTTCATACAGATAGCGGTGTAGATATTTCCATGTTCATACAGATAGCGGTGTAGATAATTCCATGTTCATAAAGATAGCGGTGTAGATATTTCCATGTTCATACAGGTATCGGTGTAGATATTTCCATGTTCATACAGATAGCGGTGCTGATATTTCCATGTTTATACAGGCAGCGGTGTAGATATTTCCATGATTATACAGATAGCGGTGTAGATATCTCCTTCTTAATACAGATGGCGGTGTAGATATTTATATGTTCATACAGATGGCGGTGCAGATATTTCCATGTTCATAGAGATGGTGGTGTAGATATTTCCATGTTTATAAATATAGCGGTGTAGTTATTTCCGTGTGTAAAGAGATAGCTGTGTATATATTTCCATGTATATGCAGATAGCTTTGTAGATATTTCCATTTTCATGCAGTGAGCGGTGTAGATATTTACATGTTCAAACAGATAGCGGTGTAGGTATTTCCATGTTCATTCAGATAGCTTTGTAGATATTTCCATGTTCATACAGATAGCGGTGTAGATATTTCCATGTTCATACAGATAGCGGTGTAGATATTTCCATGTTCATACAGATAGCGGTGCTGATATTTCCATGTTTATACAGGTAGCGGTGTAAATATTTCCATGTTTATACAGATATCGGTGTAGATATTTGCATGTTTATACAGATAGCGGTGTAGATATTTCCATGTTTATTCAGATAGCGGTATAGATATCTCCATCTTAATACAGATGTTGGTGTAGATATTTATATGTTCATACAGATGGCGGTGCAGATATTTCCATGTTCATACAGATGGCGGTGTAGATATTTCCATGTTCAGATAGCGGTGTAGATATTTCCATGTTCATACAGATAGCGGTGTAGATATTTCTATGTTCATACAGATAGCGGTGTAGATATTTCCATGTTCATACAGGTAGCGGTGTAGATTTTTCTATGTTCATACAGATAGCGGTGTAGATATTTCCATGCTCATACAGATAGCTGTGTAGTTATTTCCATGTGTAAAGAGATAGCTGTGTAGATATTTCCATGTATATGCAGATAGCTGTGTGGATATTTCCATTTTCATGCAGATAGCGGTTTAGATATTTCCATGTTCAAACAGATAGCGGTGTAGATATTTCCATGTTCAAAGAGATAGCGGTGTAGATATTTCCATGTTCATACAGATAGAGGGGCTGATATTTCCATGTTCATAAAGATAGCGGTGCTATTTCCATGTTTATACAGGTAGCGGTTTAGATATTTCCATGTTTATACAGGTAGCAGTGTTGATATTTCCATGTTTATACAGAGAGCGGTGTAGATATATCCATGTTTATACAGATAGCGGTGTAGATATCTCCTTCTTAATACAGATGGAGGTGTAGATATTTATATGTTCATACAGATGGCGGTGCAGATATTTCCATGTACAGATGGCTGTGTAGATATTTCCATGTTCATACAGATAGCGGTGTAGTTATTTCCATGTGTAAAGAGATAGCTGTGTAGATATTTCCATGTATATGCAGATAGCGGTGTAGATATTTCCATTTTTATGCTGATAGCGGTTTAGATATTTCCATGATCAAACAGATAGCGGTGTAGATATTTCCATGTTCATTCAGATAGCGGTGTAGCTCTTTCCATGTGTTTGCAGATTGCGGTGCAGATGTATGCATGTTTACACAAATAGCGGTGTAGATATTTCCATGTTCATGCAGATAGCGGTGTAGATATTTCCATGTTCATCCAGATGGCTGTGTAGATATATCCATGTTCATACAGATAGCGGTGTAGATATTTCCATGTTCATTGAGATTGCGGTGTAGATATTTCCATTTTCATACAGATAGCAGTGCTGATATTTCCATGTTTATACAGGTAGCGGTGTAGGTATTTCCATGTTTATACAGATAGCGGTGTTGATATTTCCAAGTTTATACAGATAGCGGGGAAGATATCTCCATCTTAATACAGATGGCGGTGTAGATATTTATATGTTCATACAGATGGCAGTGCAGATATTTCCATGTTCATACAGATGGCGGTGTAGATATTTCCATGTTCATCCAGATGGCTGTGTAGACATATCCATGTTCATACAGATGGCGGTGAAGATATTTCCATGTTCATACAGATAGCGGTGTAGATATTTCCATGTTCATACAGATAGCGGTGTAGATATTTCCATGTTCATAGAGATAGCGGTGTAGATATTTCCGTGTTCATACAGATAGCGGTGCTGATATTTCCATGTTTATACAGGTAGCAGTGTAGATATTTCCATGTTTATACAGATAGCGGTGTAGATATTTCCATGTTTATACAGATAGCGGTGTAGATATTTCTATGTTTATACATATAGCGGTGTAGGTATCTCCATCTTAATATAGATTGGGGTGTAGATATTTATGTCTTCATACAGATGTCGGTGCAGATATTTCCATGTTCATACAGATGGCAGTGTAGATATTTGCATGTATATAGAGATAGCGCTGTAGTTATTTCCATGTGTAAAGAGATAGCTTTGTAGATATTTCCATGTATATGCAGATCGCTGTGTAGATATTTCCATTTTCATGCAGATAGCGGTGTAGATATTTCCATGTTCAGATAGCGGTGTAGATATTTCCATGTTCATGCAGATAGCAGTGTAGATATTTCCATGTTTATACAGATAGCGGTGAAGATGTATGCATGTTTATACAGATAGCGGTGTAGATATTTCCATGTTCATCCAGATGGCTGTGTTGATATATCCATGTTCATACAGATGGCGGTGAAGATATTTCCATGTTCATACAGATAGCGGTGTAGTTATTTCCGTGTGTAAAGAGATAGCTGTGTAGATATTTCCATGTATATGCAGATAGCTGTGTAGATATTTCCATTTTCATGCAGATAGCGTTTTAGATATTTCCATGTTCAAACAGATAGCGGTGTAGATATTTCCATGTTCATAGAGAGAGCGGTGTAGATATTTCCATGTTCATAGAGATAGCGGTGTAGATATTTCCATGTTTATACAGATAGTGGTGAAGATGCATGCATGTTTACACAGATAGCGGTGTAGATATTTCCATGTTCATACAGATAGCGGTGTAGATATTTCCATGTTCATACAGATGGCTGTGTAGACATATCCATGTTCATACAGATGGCGGTGAAGATATTTCCATGATCATACAGATAGCGGTGTAGATATTTCCATGTTCATCCAGATGGCTGTGTAGTTATATCCATGTTCATACAGATAGCGGTGTAGATATTTCCATGTTCATACAGATAGCGGTGTAGATATTTCCATGTTCATACAGATAGCGGTGTAGATAATTCCATGTTCATAAAGATAGCGGTGTAGATATTTCCATGTTCATACAGGTATCGGTGTAGATATTTCCATGTTCATACAGATAGCGGTGCTGATATTTCCATGTTTATACAGGCAGCGGTGTAGATATTTCCATGATTATACAGATAGCGGTGTAGATATCTCCTTCTTAATACAGATGGCGGTGTAGATATTTATATGTTCATACAGATGGCGGTGCAGATATTTCCATGTTCATACAGATGGTGGTGTAGATATTTCCATGTTTATAAATATAGCGGTGTAGTTATTTCCGTGTGTAAAGAGATAGCTGTGTATATATTTCCATGTATATGCAGATAGATTTGTAGATATTTCCATTTTCATGCAGTTAGCGGTGTAGATATTTACATGTCCAAACAGATAGCGGTGTAGGTATTTCCATGTTCATTCAGATAGCTTTGTAGATATTTCCATGTTCATACAGATAGCGGTGTAGATATTTCCATGTTCATACAGATAGCGGTGTAGATATTTCCATGTTCATACAGATAGCGGTGCTGATATTTCCATGTTTATACAGGTAGCGGTGTAGATATTTCCATGTTTATACAGATAGCGGTGTAGTTATTTCCATGTGTAAAGAGATAGCTGTGTAGATATTTCCATGTATATGCAGATAGCTGTGTAGATATTTCCATTTTCAAGCAGATAGTGGTGTATATATTTCCATCTTCAAACAGATAGCGGTGTAGATATTTCCATGTTCATACAGATAGCGGTGTAGATATTTCCAAGTTTATACAGACAGCGGTGAAGATGTATGCATGTTTACACAGATAGCGGTGTGGAGATTTCCATGTTCATACAGTGGGCTGTGTAGATATATCCATGTTCATACAGATAGCGGTGTAGATATTTCCATGTTCATACAGATAGCGGTGTAGATATTTCCATGTTCATCCAGATGGCTGCGTAGATATATCCATGTTCATACCGATGGCGGTGAAGATATTTCCATGTCCATACAGATAGCGGTGTAGATATTTCCATGTTCATACGGATGGCGTTGCAGATATTTCCATGTTCATACAGATGGCGGTGTAGATATTTCCATGTTCATACAGATAGCGGTGTAGTTATTTCCATGTGTAAAGAGATAGCTGTGTAGATATTTCCATGTATATGCAGATAGCTCTGTAGATATTTCCATTTTCATGCAGATAGCGGTGTAGGTATTTCCATGTTCAAACAGATAGCGGTGTAGACATTTCCATGTTCATTCAGATAACGGTGAAGATATTTCCATGTTTATACAGATTGCGGTGAAGCTGTATGCATATTTAAACAGATAGCGGTGTAGATATTTCCATGTTCATACAGGTAGCGGTGTAGTTATTTCCATGTTCATCCAGATGGCTGTGTAGATATATCCATGTTCATACAGATAGCGGTGTAGATATTTCCATGTTCATAGAGATAGCGGTGTAGATATTTCCGTGTTCATACAGATAGCGGTGTGGATATTTCCATGTTTATACAGATAGCGGTGTAGATATTTCCATGTTTATACAGATGGCGATGTAGATATTTCCATGTTCATACAGATGGCGGTGAAGATATTTCCATGTTTATAGAGATAGCGGTGTAGATACTTCCATGTTTACACAGATAGCGGTGTAGATATTTCCATGTTTACACAGATAGCGGTGTAGATATTTCCATGTTTATACAGATAGCGGTGTAGATATTTCAATGTTTATAGAGTTGGCGGTGTAGATATTTTCATGTTCAGATGGCGGTGTAGATATTTCCATGTTTATATCGATGGTAGTGTAGATATTTCCAAGTTCATACAGATGACGGTGAAGATATTTCCATGTTTATACACATAACGGTGAAGATATTTCCAAGTTTTAAGAGATGGCGGTGTAGATATTTCCATGTTTACACAGATAGCGGTGTAGATATTTCCATGTTTACACAGATAGCGGTGTAGATATTTCCATGTTTATACAGATAGCGGTGTAGATATTTCCATGTTTATACAGATAGCAGTGTAGATATTTCCATGTTTATAGAGATAGTGGTGTAGATATTTACATGTTCCTACAGATGGCTGTGTAGATATTTCCATGTTTATACAGATAGCGGTGTAGATATGTCAATGTTTGTGGAGATAGTGGTGTAGATATTTCCATGTTCCTACAGTTGGTGGCTTAGATATTTCCATGTTTACACAGATAGCGGTGTAGGTATTTCCAAGTTTATGCAGATAGCGGTGTAGATATTTCCACTTTTAGGCACATAGCGGTGTAGATATTTCAATGTTTAAACAGATAGCGTTGTAGATATTTCCATGTTCCTACAGAGGGCGGTGTAGATATTTACATGTTTATAGAGATGGCGGTTTAGACATTTCCACGTTCATACAGATGGCGGTGTGGATATTTCCATGCTTATACAGATAGCGGTGTAGATATTTCCATGTGTATACAGATAACTGTGTAGATATTTACATGTTCCTACAGATGGCTGTGTAGATATTTCCAAGTTTATACAGATAGCAGTGTAGATATTTCCATGTTTATATAGATAGCGGTGTAGATATTTCCATGTTCCCACAGTAGTTTTTTTAGATATTTCCATGTTTACAAGATAGTGGTGTAGATATTTCCAAGTTTATGCAGATAGCGGTGAAGATATTTCCACTTTTATGCAGATAGCGGTGTAGATATTTCCATGTTTATACAGAAAGCGGTGTAGATATTTCTATGTTCCAACACATAGCGCTGTAGATATTTCCATGTTTATAGAGTTGGCGGTTTAGACATTTCCATGTTCATACAGATGGCGGTGTAGATATTTCCATGTTTTTACAGATAGCTGTGTAGGTATTTCCATCTTTATACACATAACGGTGTAGATATTTCCATGTTTATACAGATGGCGGTGTAGATATTTCCATACCCATACAGATGGCGGTTTAGATATTTCCATGTTTATAGATATAGCGGTATAGGTATTTCCATGTTTACACAGACAGCGGTGTAGATATTTCCATGTTTACACAGATAGCGGTGTAGATATTTCCATGTTTATAGAGACAGCGGCGTAGTTATTTCCATGTTTATAGAGATAACAGTGTAGATATTTCCAGGTTTATACAGAGCGTAGTGTAGATATTTCCATGTTTATATAGATGGCTGTGTGGATATTTCCATGTTTATAGAGATAGCGGTGTAGATATCTCCATGTTTACACAGATAGCAGTGTAGATATTTCCATGTTTACACAGATAGAGGTGTAGATATTTCTATGTTCATTCAGATAGAGGGGCTGATATTTCCATGTTTATACAGAAAGCGGTGCTGATATGTCCATGTTTATACAGGTAGTGGTGTAGATATTTCCATGTTTATACAGATAGCGGTGTAGATATTTCCATGTTTATACAGATAGCGGTGTACATATCTCCATCTTAATACAGATGGCAGTGTAGATATTTATGTGTTCATAGAGATGGCCGTGCAGATATTTCCATGTTCATACAGATGGCGGTGTAGATATTTCCATGTTCATACAGATAGCGGTGTAGTTATTTCCATGTGCAAAGAGATAGCTGTGTAGATATTTACATGTATATGCAGATAGCTGTGTAGATATTTCCATTTTCATGCAGATAGCGGTTTAGATATTTCCATGTTCAAACAGATAGCGGTGTAGATATTTCCATGTTCATACAGATAGCGGTGTAGATATTTCCATGTTTATACAGATAGCGGTGAAGATGTATGCATGTTTACACAGATAGCGGTGTAGATATTTCCATGTTCATACAGATAGTGGTGTAGATATTTCCATGTTCATCCAGATGGCTGTGTAGATATATCCATGTTCATACAGATAGCGGTGTAGATATTTCCATGTTCATACAGATAGTGGTGTAGATATTTCCATGTTCATACAGATAGCGGTGTAGCTATTTCCATGTTCATACAGAAAGCGGTGTAGATATATCCATGTTCGTACAGATAGCGGTGTAGGTATTTCCATGTTCATACAGATAGCGGTGCTGATATTTCCATGTTTATACAGGTAGCGGTGTGGATATTTCCATGTTTATACAGATAGCGGTGTGGATATTTCCATGTTTATACAGAGAGCGCTGTAGATATTTCCAGGTGTATACAGATAGCGGTGTAGATATCTCCATCTTAATACGGATGGCGGTGTAGATATTTATATGTTCATACAGATGGCGGTGCAGATATTTCCATGTTCATACAGATGGCGGTGTAGCTATTTCCATGTTCATACAGATAGCGTAGCTATTTCCATGTTCATGCAGATAGCGGTGTAGATATTTCCATGTTCATCCATATGGCTGTGTAGATATATCCTTGTTCATACAGATGGCGGTGAAGGTATTTCCATGTTCATACAGATAGCGGTGTAGATATTTTCATGTTCCTACAGTTGGTGGTGTAGATATTTCCATGTGTACACAGATAGCGGTGTAGGTATTTCCAAGTTTGTGCAGATAGCGTTGTAGATATTTCCACTTTTAGGCATATAGCCGTGTAGATATTTCAATGTTTAAACAGATAGCGTTGTAGATATTTCCATGTTCCTACAGAGGGCGGTGTAGATATTTACATGTTTATAGAGATGGCGGTTTAGACATTTCCACGTTCATATAGATGGCGGTGTAGATATTTCCATGTTTATACAGATACCGGTGTAGATATTTCCGTCTTTATACACATAATGGTGTAGATCTTTCCATGTTTTTAGAGATAGCGGTGTAGATATTTCCATGTTTACACAGATAGCGGTGTAGATATTTCCATGTTTATAGAGATGACTCTGTAGATATTTCCATGTTTACAGAGATAGCGGTGTAGATATTTCCATGTTTACAGAGATATCGGTGTAGATATTGCCATGTTTACACAGATAGCGGTGTAGATATTTGCATGTATATAGAGATAGCGGTGTAGATTTTCCATGTTTACGCAGATAGCATTGTAGATATTTCCAAGTTTATACAGATAGCGGTGTAGATAATTCCATGTGTACACAGATAACGGTGTAGATATTTCCAGGTTTATACAGATGGCGGTGTAGATATTTCCAAGTTTATACAGATAGCGATGTAGATATTTCCATGTTTATACAGATAGCGGTGTAGATATCTCCTTCTTAATACAGATGGCGATGTACATATTTATATGTTCATACAGATGGCTGTGAAGATATTTCCATGTTCATACAGATGGCGGTGTAGATATTTCCATGTTTATAGAGATAGCGGTGTAGTTATTTCCATGTGTAAAGATATAGCTGTGTAGATATTTCCATGTATATGCAGATAGCTGTGTAGATATTTCCATTTTCATGCAGACAGCGGTGTAGATATTTCCATGTGCAACAGATAGCGGTGTAGATATTTCCATGTTCATACTGATAGCGGTGTATATATATCCATGTTCATACAGATAGCGGTGTAGATATTTCCATGTTAATACAGATTGCGGTGTAGATATTTCCATGTTCATACAGATAGCGGTGCTGATATTTCCATGTTTATACAGGTAGCGGTGTAGATATTTCCATGTTTATACAGATAGCGGTGTAGTTATTTCCATGTTTATACAGATAGCGGTGTAGATATTTCCATGTTTATACTGATAGCTGTGTAGATATCTCCATCTTAATACAGATGGCCGTGTAGATATTTATATGTTCATACAGATGGCGGTGCAGATATTTCCATGTTCATACAGATGGCGGT
This sequence comes from Gorilla gorilla gorilla, assembly GCF_029281585.2. Taxonomy (NCBI): domain Eukaryota; kingdom Metazoa; phylum Chordata; class Mammalia; order Primates; family Hominidae; genus Gorilla; species Gorilla gorilla. The sequence continues at coordinate 127,347,773 of NC_073239.2, forward strand.
GTAGATATTTCCATGTTAATACAGATAGCGGTGTAGTTATTTCCATGTGTAAAGAGATAGCTGTGTAGATATTTCCATGCATATGCAGATAGCTCTGTAGATATTTCCATTTTCATGCAGATAGCGGTGTAGATATTTCCATGTTCAAACAGATAGCGGTGTAGACATTTCCAAGTTCATTCAGATAGCGGTGAAGATATTTCCATGTTTATACAGATTGCGGTGAAGATGTATGCATATTTACACAGATAGTGGTGTAGATATTTCCATGTTCCTACAAATAGCGGTGTAGATATTTCCATGGTCATCCAGATGGCTGTGTAGAAATATCCATGTTCATACAGATAGCGGTGTAGATATTTCCATGTTCATACAGGTAGTGGTGTAGATATTTCCATGTTCATACAGATAGCGGTGTAGCTATTTCCATGTTCATACAGATAGCGGTGTAGATATTTCCATGTTCATAGAGATAGCGGTGTAGATATTTCCGTGTTCATACAGATAGCGGTGCTGATATTTCCATGTTTATACAGGTAGCGGTGTAGATATTTCCATGTTTATACAGATAGCGGTGTAGATATTTCCATGTTTATACAGATAGCGGTGTAGATATTTCTATGTTTATACATATAGCGGTGTAGGTATCTCCATCTTAATATAGATTGGGGTGTAGATATTTATGTCTTCATACAGATGTCGGTGCAGATATTTCCATGTTCATACAGATGGCAGTGTAGATATTTGCATGTATATAGAGATAGCGGTGTAGTTATTTCCATGTGTAAAGAGATAGCTTTGTAGATATTTCCATGTATATGCAGATCGCTGTGTAGATATTTCCATTTTCATGCAGATAGCGGTGTAGATATTTCCATGTTCAGATAGCGGTGTAGATATTTCCATGTTCATGCAGATAGCAGTGTAGATATTTCCATGTTTATACAGATAGCGGTGAAGATGTATGCATGTTTATACAGATAGCGGTGTAGATATTTCCATGTTCATCCAGATGGCTGTGTTGATATATCCATGTTCATACAGATGGCGGTGAAGATATTTCCATGTTCATACAGATAGCGGTGTAGTTATTTCCGTGTGTAAAGAGATAGCTGTGTAGATATTTCCATGTATATGCAGATAGCTGTGTAGATATTTCCATTTTCACGCAGATAGCGTTTTAGATATTTCCATGTTCAAACAGATAGCGGTGTAGATATTTCCATGTTCATAGAGAGAGCGGTGTAGATATTTCCATGTTCATAGAGATAGCGGTGTAGATATTTCCATGTTTATACAGATAGTGGTGAAGATGTATGCATGTTTACACAGATAGCGGTGTAGATATTTCCATGTTCATACAGATAGCGGTGTAGATATTTCCATTTTCATCCAGATGGCTGTGTAGACATATCCATGTTCATACAGATGGCGGTGAAGATATTTCCATGATCATACAGATAGCGGTGTAGATATTTCCATGTTCATCCAGATGGCTGTGTAGATATATCCATGTTCATACAGATAGCGGTGTAGATATTTCCATGTTCATACAGATAGCGGTGTAGATATTTCCATGTTCATACAGATAGCGGTGTAGATAATTCCATGTTCATAAAGATAGCGGTGTAGATATTTCCATGTTCATACAGGTATCGGTGTAGATATTTCCATGTTCATACAGATAGCGGTGCTGATATTTCCATGTTTATACAGGCAGCGGTGTAGATATTTCCATGATTATACAGATAGCGGTGTAGATATCTCCTTCTTAATACAGATGGCGGTGTAGATATTTATATGTTCATACAGATGGCGGTGCAGATATTTCCATGTTCATAGAGATGGTGGTGTAGATATTTCCATGTTTATAAATATAGCGGTGTAGTTATTTCCGTGTGTAAAGAGATAGCTGTGTATATATTTCCATGTATATGCAGATAGCTTTGTAGATATTTCCATTTTCATGCAGTGAGCGGTGTAGATATTTACATGTTCAAACAGATAGCGGTGTAGGTATTTCCATGTTCATTCAGATAGCTTTGTAGATATTTCCATGTTCATACAGATAGCGGTGTAGATATTTCCATGTTCATACAGATAGCGGTGTAGATATTTCCATGTTCATACAGATAGCGGTGCTGATATTTCCATGTTTATACAGGTAGCGGTGTAAATATTTCCATGTTTATACAGATATCGGTGTAGATATTTGCATGTTTATACAGATAGCGGTGTAGATATTTCCATGTTTATTCAGATAGCGGTATAGATATCTCCATCTTAATACAGATGTTGGTGTAGATATTTATATGTTCATACAGATGGCGGTGCAGATATTTCCATGTTCATACAGATGGCGGTGTAGATATTTCCATGTTCAGATAGCGGTGTAGATATTTCCATGTTCATACAGATAGCGGTGTAGATATTTCTATGTTCATACAGATAGCGGTGTAGATATTTCCATGTTCATACAGGTAGCGGTGTAGATTTTTCTATGTTCATACAGATAGCGGTGTAGATATTTCCATGCTCATACAGATAGCTGTGTAGTTATTTCCATGTGTAAAGAGATAGCTGTGTAGATATTTCCATGTATATGCAGATAGCTGTGTGGATATTTCCATTTTCATGCAGATAGCGGTTTAGATATTTCCATGTTCAAACAGATAGCGGTGTAGATATTTCCATGTTCAAAGAGATAGCGGTGTAGATATTTCCATGTTCATACAGATAGAGGGGCTGATATTTCCATGTTCATAAAGATAGCGGTGCTATTTCCATGTTTATACAGGTAGCGGTTTAGATATTTCCATGTTTATACAGGTAGCAGTGTTGATATTTCCATGTTTATACAGAGAGCGGTGTAGATATATCCATGTTTATACAGATAGCGGTGTAGATATCTCCTTCTTAATACAGATGGAGGTGTAGATATTTATATGTTCATACAGATGGCGGTGCAGATATTTCCATGTACAGATGGCTGTGTAGATATTTCCATGTTCATACAGATAGCGGTGTAGTTATTTCCATGTGTAAAGAGATAGCTGTGTAGATATTTCCATGTATATGCAGATAGCGGTGTAGATATTTCCATTTTTATGCTGATAGCGGTTTAGATATTTCCATGATCAAACAGATAGCGGTGTAGATATTTCCATGTTCATTCAGATAGCGGTGTAGCTCTTTCCATGTGTTTGCAGATTGCGGTGCAGATGTATGCATGTTTACACAAATAGCGGTGTAGATATTTCCATGTTCATGCAGATAGCGGTGTAGATATTTCCATGTTCATCCAGATGGCTGTGTAGATATATCCATGTTCATACAGATAGCGGTGTAGATATTTCCATGTTCATTGAGATTGCGGTGTAGATATTTCCATTTTCATACAGATAGCAGTGCTGATATTTCCATGTTTATACAGGTAGCGGTGTAGGTATTTCCATGTTTATACAGATAGCGGTGTTGATATTTCCAAGTTTATACAGATAGCGGGGAAGATATCTCCATCTTAATACAGATGGCGGTGTAGATATTTATATGTTCATACAGATGGCAGTGCAGATATTTCCATGTTCATACAGATGGCGGTGTAGATATTTCCATGTTCATCCAGATGGCTGTGTAGACATATCCATGTTCATACAGATGGCGGTGAAGATATTTCCATGTTCATACAGATAGCGGTGTAGATATTTCCATGTTCATACAGATAGCGGTGTAGATATTTCCATGTTCATAGAGATAGCGGTGTAGATATTTCCGTGTTCATACAGATAGCGGTGCTGATATTTCCATGTTTATACAGGTAGCAGTGTAGATATTTCCATGTTTATACAGATAGCGGTGTAGATATTTCCATGTTTATACAGATAGCGGTGTAGATATTTCTATGTTTATACATATAGCGGTGTAGGTATCTCCATCTTAATATAGATTGGGGTGTAGATATTTATGTCTTCATACAGATGTCGGTGCAGATATTTCCATGTTCATACAGATGGCAGTGTAGATATTTGCATGTATATAGAGATAGCGCTGTAGTTATTTCCATGTGTAAAGAGATAGCTTTGTAGATATTTCCATGTATATGCAGATCGCTGTGTAGATATTTCCATTTTCATGCAGATAGCGGTGTAGATATTTCCATGTTCAGATAGCGGTGTAGATATTTCCATGTTCATGCAGATAGCAGTGTAGATATTTCCATGTTTATACAGATAGCGGTGAAGATGTATGCATGTTTATACAGATAGCGGTGTAGATATTTCCATGTTCATCCAGATGGCTGTGTTGATATATCCATGTTCATACAGATGGCGGTGAAGATATTTCCATGTTCATACAGATAGCGGTGTAGTTATTTCCGTGTGTAAAGAGATAGCTGTGTAGATATTTCCATGTATATGCAGATAGCTGTGTAGATATTTCCATTTTCATGCAGATAGCGTTTTAGATATTTCCATGTTCAAACAGATAGCGGTGTAGATATTTCCATGTTCATAGAGAGAGCGGTGTAGATATTTCCATGTTCATAGAGATAGCGGTGTAGATATTTCCATGTTTATACAGATAGTGGTGAAGATGCATGCATGTTTACACAGATAGCGGTGTAGATATTTCCATGTTCATACAGATAGCGGTGTAGATATTTCCATGTTCATACAGATGGCTGTGTAGACATATCCATGTTCATACAGATGGCGGTGAAGATATTTCCATGATCATACAGATAGCGGTGTAGATATTTCCATGTTCATCCAGATGGCTGTGTAGTTATATCCATGTTCATACAGATAGCGGTGTAGATATTTCCATGTTCATACAGATAGCGGTGTAGATATTTCCATGTTCATACAGATAGCGGTGTAGATAATTCCATGTTCATAAAGATAGCGGTGTAGATATTTCCATGTTCATACAGGTATCGGTGTAGATATTTCCATGTTCATACAGATAGCGGTGCTGATATTTCCATGTTTATACAGGCAGCGGTGTAGATATTTCCATGATTATACAGATAGCGGTGTAGATATCTCCTTCTTAATACAGATGGCGGTGTAGATATTTATATGTTCATACAGATGGCGGTGCAGATATTTCCATGTTCATACAGATGGTGGTGTAGATATTTCCATGTTTATAAATATAGCGGTGTAGTTATTTCCGTGTGTAAAGAGATAGCTGTGTATATATTTCCATGTATATGCAGATAGATTTGTAGATATTTCCATTTTCATGCAGTTAGCGGTGTAGATATTTACATGTCCAAACAGATAGCGGTGTAGGTATTTCCATGTTCATTCAGATAGCTTTGTAGATATTTCCATGTTCATACAGATAGCGGTGTAGATATTTCCATGTTCATACAGATAGCGGTGTAGATATTTCCATGTTCATACAGATAGCGGTGCTGATATTTCCATGTTTATACAGGTAGCGGTGTAGATATTTCCATGTTTATACAGATAGCGGTGTAGTTATTTCCATGTGTAAAGAGATAGCTGTGTAGATATTTCCATGTATATGCAGATAGCTGTGTAGATATTTCCATTTTCAAGCAGATAGTGGTGTATATATTTCCATCTTCAAACAGATAGCGGTGTAGATATTTCCATGTTCATACAGATAGCGGTGTAGATATTTCCAAGTTTATACAGACAGCGGTGAAGATGTATGCATGTTTACACAGATAGCGGTGTGGAGATTTCCATGTTCATACAGTGGGCTGTGTAGATATATCCATGTTCATACAGATAGCGGTGTAGATATTTCCATGTTCATACAGATAGCGGTGTAGATATTTCCATGTTCATCCAGATGGCTGCGTAGATATATCCATGTTCATACCGATGGCGGTGAAGATATTTCCATGTCCATACAGATAGCGGTGTAGATATTTCCATGTTCATACGGATGGCGTTGCAGATATTTCCATGTTCATACAGATGGCGGTGTAGATATTTCCATGTTCATACAGATAGCGGTGTAGTTATTTCCATGTGTAAAGAGATAGCTGTGTAGATATTTCCATGTATATGCAGATAGCTCTGTAGATATTTCCATTTTCATGCAGATAGCGGTGTAGGTATTTCCATGTTCAAACAGATAGCGGTGTAGACATTTCCATGTTCATTCAGATAACGGTGAAGATATTTCCATGTTTATACAGATTGCGGTGAAGCTGTATGCATATTTAAACAGATAGCGGTGTAGATATTTCCATGTTCATACAGGTAGCGGTGTAGTTATTTCCATGTTCATCCAGATGGCTGTGTAGATATATCCATGTTCATACAGATAGCGGTGTAGATATTTCCATGTTCATAGAGATAGCGGTGTAGATATTTCCGTGTTCATACAGATAGCGGTGTGGATATTTCCATGTTTATACAGATAGCGGTGTAGATATTTCCATGTTTATACAGATAGCGGTGTAGATATTTCTATGTTTATACATTTAGCGGTGTAGATATCTCCATCTTAATATAGATTGGGGTGTAGATATTTATATCTTCATACAGATGTCGGTGCAGATATTTCCATGTTCATACAGATGGCAGTGTAGATATTTGCATGTATATAGAGATAGCGGTGTAGTTATTTCCATGTGTAAAGAGATAGCTTTGTAGATATTTCCATGTATATGCAGATCGCTGTGTAGATATTTCCATTTTCATGCAGATAGCGGTGTAGATATTTCCATGTTCAGATAGCGGTGTAGATATTTCCATGTTCATGCAGATAGCAGTGTAGATATTTCCATGTTTATACAGATAGCGGTGAAGATGTATGCATGTTTATACAGATAGCGGTGTAGATATTTCCATGTTCATCCAGATGGCTGTGTTGATATATCCATGTTCATACAGATGGCGGTGAAGATATTTCCATGTTCATACAGATAGCGGTTTAGTTATTTCCATGTGTAAAGAGATAGCTGTGTAGATATTTCCATGTATATGCAGATAGCTGTGTAGATATTTCCATTTTCATGCAGATAGCGTTTTAGATATTTCCATGTTCAAACAGATAGCGGTGTAGATATTTCCATGTTCATAGAGAGAGCGGTGTAGATATTTCCATGTTCATACAGATAGCGGTGTAGATATTTCCATGTTTATACAGATAGTGGTGAAGATGTATGCATGTTTACACAGATAGCGGTGTAGATATTTCCATGTTCATACAGATAGCGGTGTAGATATTTCCATGTTCATCCAGATGGCTGTGTAGACATATCCATGTTCATACAGATGGCGGTGAAGATATTTCCATGTTCATACAGATAGCGGTGTAGATATTTCCATGTTCATCCAGATGGCTGTGTAGTTATATCCATGTTCATACAGATAGCGGTGTAGATATTTCCATGTTCATACAGATAGCGGTGTAGATATTTCCATGTTCATACAGATAGCGGTGTAGATATTTCCATGTTCATACAGATAGCGGTGTAGATATTTCCATGTTCATACAGGTAGCGGTGTAGATATTTCCATGTTCATACAGATAGCGGTGCTGATATTTCCATGTTTATACAGGCAGCGGTGTAGATATTTCCATGTTTATACAGATAGCGGTTTAGATATCTCCTTCTTAATACAGATGGCAGTGTAGATATTTATATGTTAATACAGATGGCGGTGCAGATATTTCCATGTTCATACAGATGGTGGTGTAGATATTTCCATGTTTATAGATATAGCGGTGTAGTTATTTCCATGTGTAAAGAGATAGCTGTGTATATATTTCCATGTATATGCAGATAGCTTTGTAGATATTTCCATTTTCATGCAGTTAGCGGTGTAGATATTTACATGTTCAAACAGATAGCGGTGTAGGTATTTCCATGTTCATTCAGATAGCTTTGTAGATATTTCCATGTTCATACAGATAGCGTTGTAGATATTTCCATGTTCATACAGATAGCGGTGTAGATATTTCCATGTTCATACAGATAGCGGTGCTGATATTTCCATGTTTATACAGGTAGAGGTGTAGATATTTCCATGTTTATACAGATAGCGGTGTAGATATTTCCATGTTTATACAGATAGCGGTGTAGATATTTCCATGTTTATTGAGATAGCGGTATAGATATCTCCATCTTAATACAGATGTTGGTGTAGATATTTATATGTTCATACAGATGGCGGTGCAGATATTTCCATGTTCATACAGATGGCGGTGTAGATATTTCCATGTTCAGATAGCGGTGTAGATATTTCCATGTTCATACAGATAGCGGTTTAGATATTTCCATGCTCATACAGATAGCGGTGTAGATAATTCCATGTTCATACAGGTAGCGGTGTAGATTTTTCTATGTTCATACAGATAGCGGTGTAGATATTTCCATGTTCATACAGATAGCGGTGTAGTTATTTCCATGTGTAAAGAGATAGCTTTGTAGATATTTCCATGTATATGCAGATAGCTGTGTGGATATTTCCATTTTCATGCAGATAGCGGTTTAGATATTTCCATGTTCAAACAGATAGCGGTGTAGATATTTCCATGTTCATAGAGATAGCGGTGCAGATATTTCCATGTTTATACAGATAGCGGTGAAGATGTATGCATGTTTACACAGATAGCGGAGTAGATATTTCCATGTTCACACAGATCGCGGTGTAGATATTTCCATGTTCATCCAGATGGCTGTGTAGACATATCCATGTTCATACAGATGGCGGTGAAGATATTTCCATGTTCATACAGACAGCGGTGTAGATATTTCCATGTTCATACAGATAGCGGTGTAGATATTTCCATGTTCATACAGATGGCTGTGTAGATATATCCATGTTCATACAGATGACGGTGAATAGATTTCCATGTTCATACAGATAGCGGTGTAGATATTTCCATGTTCATACAGATAGCGGTGTAGATATCTCCATGTTCATACCGATAGCGGTGCTGATATTTCCATGTTTATACAGGTAGCGGTGTAGATATTTCCATGTTTATACAGATAGCGGTGTAGATATTTCCATGTTTATACAGATAGCGGTGTAGATATTTCCATGTTTATACAGATAGCGGTGTAGATATCTCCTTCTTAATACAGATGGCTGTGTAGATGTTTATATGTTCATACAGATGGCGGTGCAGATATTTCCATGTGCATACAGACGGCAGTGTAGATATTTCCAAGTTTATAGAGATTGCGGTGTAGTTATTTGCATGTGTAAAGAGGTAGCTGTGTAGATATTTCCATGTATATGCAGATAGCTGTGTTGATATTTCCATTTTCACGCAGATAGCGTTTTAGATATTTCCATGTTCAAACAGATAGCGGTGTAGATATTTCCATGTTCATAGAGAGAGCGGTGTAGATATTTCCATGTTCATACACATAGCGGTGTAGATATTTCCATGTTTATACAGATAGCGGTGAAGATGTATGCATGTTTACACAGATAGCGGTGTAGATATTTCCATGTTCATACAGATAGCGGTGTAGATATTTCCATGTTCATCCAGATGGCTGTGTAGACATATCCATGTTCATACAGATGGCGGTGAAGATATTTCCATGTTCATTCAGATAGCGGTGTAGATATTTCCATGTTCATCCAGATGGCTGTGTAGTTATATCCATGTTCATACAGATAGCGGTGTAGATATTTCCATGTTCATACAGATAGCGGTGTAGATATTTCCATGTTCATACAGATAGCGGTATAGATATTTCCATGTTCATACAGATAGCGGTGTAGATATTTCCATGTTCATACAGGTAGCGGTGTAGATATTTCCATGTTCATACAGATAGCGGTGCTGATATTTCCATTTTTATACAGGCAGCGGTGTAGATATTTCCATGTTTATACAGATAGCAGTGTAGATATCTCCTTCTTAATACAGATGGCAGTGTAGATATTTATATGTTCATACAGATGGCGGTGCAGATATTTCCATGTTCATACAGATGGTGGTGTAGATATTTCCATGTTTATAGATATAGCGGTGTAGTTATTTCCATGTGTAAAGAGATAGCTGTGTATATATTTCCATGTATATGCAGATAGCTTTGTAGATATTTCCATTTTCATGCAGTTAGCGGTGTAGATATTTACATGTTCAAACAGATAGCGGTGTAGGTATTCCCATGTTCATTCAGATAGCTTTGTAGATATTTCCATGTTCATACAGATAGCGTTGTAGATATTTCCATGTTCATACAGATAGCGGTGTAGATATTTCCATGTTCATACAGATAGAGGGGCTGATATTTCCATGTTTATACAGGTAGCGGTGTAGATATTTCCATGTTTATACAGTTAGCGGTGTAGATATTTCCATGTTTATACAGATAGCGGTGTAGATATTTCCATGTTTATTCAGATAGCGGTATAGATATCTCCATCTTAATACAGATGTTGGTGTAGATATTTATATGTTCATACAGATGGCGGTGCAGATATTTCCATGTTCATACAGATGGCAGTGTAGATATTTCCATGTTCAGATAGCGGTGTAGATATTTCCATGTTCATACAGATAGCGGTGTAGATATTTCCATTTTCATACAGATAGCGGTGTAGATAATTCCATGTTCATACAGGTAGCGGTGTATATTTTTCTATGTTCGTACAGATAGCGGTGTAGTTATTTCCATGTGTAAAGAGATAGCTGTCTAGATATTTCCATGTATATGCAGATAGCTGTGCGGATATTTCCATTTTCATGCAGATAGCGGTTTAGGTATTTCCATGTTCAAACAGATAGCGGTGTAGTTATTTCCATGTTCATAGAGATAGCGGTGTAGATATTTCCATGTTCATACAGATAGAGGGGATGATATTTCCATGTTCATACAGATAGCGGTGCTATTTCCATGTTTATACAGGTAGCGGTTTAGATATTTCCATGTTTATACAGGTAGCAGTGTAGATATTTCCATGTTTATACAGAGAGCGGTGTAGATATATCCATGTTTATACAGATAGCGCTGTAGATATCTCCTTCTTAATACTGATGGCGGTGTAGATATTTATATGTTCATACAGATGGCGGTGCAGATATTTCCATGTTCATACAGATGGCTGTGTAGATATTTCCATGTTCATACAGATAGCGGTGTAGTTATTTCCATGTGTAAAGAGATAGCTGTGTAGATATTTCCATGTATATGCAGATAGCGGTGTAGATATTTCCATTTTCATTCTGATAGCGGTTTAGATATTTCCATGATCAAACAGATAGCGGTGTAGATATTTCCATGTTCATTCAGATAGCGGTGTAGCTATTTCCATGCTTTTGCAGATTGCGTTGAAGATGTATGCATGTTTACACAAATAGCGGTGTAGATATTTCCATGTTCATCCAGATGGCTGTGTAGATATATCCATCTTCATACAGATAGCGGTGTAGATATTTCCATGTTCATTGAGATTGCGGTGTAGATATTTCCATGTTCATACAGATAGCAGTGCTCATATTTCCATGTTTATAAAGGTAGCGGTGTAGGTATTTCCATGTTTATACAGATAGCGGTGTAGATATTTCCAAGTTTATACAGATAGCGGGGAAGGTATCTCCATCTTAATACAGATGGCGGTGTAGATATTTATATGTTCATACAGATGGCAGTGCAGATATTTCCATGTTCATACAGATGGCGGTGTAGATATTTCCATGTTCATCCAGAAGGCTGTGTAGACATATCCATGTTCATACAGATGGCGGTGAAGATATTTCCATGTTCATACAGATAGCGGTGTAGATATTTCCATGTTCATACATATAGCGGTGTAGGTATTTCCATGTTTATACAGATAGCAGTGTAGATATTTCCATGTTTATACAGATAGCGGTGTAGATATCTCCTTCTTAATACAGATGGCGGTGCAGATATTTATATGTTCATACACATGGCGGTGCAGATATTTCCATGTTCATACAGATGGCGGTGTAGATATTTCCATGTTCATACAGATAGCGGTGTAGATATTTCCAAGTTTATAGGGAAAGCGGTGTAGTTATTTCCATGTGTAAAGAGGTAGCTGTGTAGATATTTCCATGTATGTGCAGATAGCTGTGTAGATATTTCCATTTCCATGCAGACAGCGGTGTAGATATTTCCATGTTCAAACAGATAGCGGTGTAGATATTTCCATGTTCATACAGATAGCGGTGTAGATATTTCCATGTTCATACAGATAGCGGTGTAGATATTTCCATGTTCATACACATAGCGGTGTAGATATTTCCATGTTCATACATATAGGGGTGCTGATATTTCCTTGTTTATACAGGTAGCGGTGTAGATATTTCCATGTTTATACAGATAGCGGTGTAGATATTTCCATGTTTATACAGATAGCGGTGTAGATATCTCCATCTTAATACAGATGGCGGTGTAGTTATTTATATGTTCATACAGTTGGCAGTGCATATATTTCCATGTTCATACAGATGGCGGTGTAGATATTTCCATGTTCATACAGATAGCGGTGTAGTTATTTCCATGTGTAAAGAGATAGCTGTGTAGATATTTCCATGTATATGCAGATAGCAGTGTAGATATTTCCATTTTCATGCAGATAGCGGTGTAGATATTTCCATGTTCAAACAGATAGCGGTGTAGATATTTCCACGTTCATACAGATAGCGGTGTAGATATTTCCATGTTCATACAGATAGCAGTGTAGATATTTCCATGTTTATACAGATAGCGGTGAAGATGTATGCATGTTTACAGAGATAGCGGTGTAGATATTTCCATGTTCAAACAGATAGCGGTGTAGATATTTCCATGTTCATACAGATAGAGGTGTAGATATTTCCATGTTTATACAGATTGCGGTGAAGATGTATGCATATTTACACTGATAGCGGTGTAGATATTTCCATGTTCATACAGATAGCGGTGTAGATATTTCCATGTTCATCCAGATGGCTGTGTAGATATATCCATGATCATACAGATAGCGGTGTATATATTTCCATTTTCATACAGGTAGTGGTGTAGATATTTCCATGTTCATACAGATAGCGGTGTAGCTATTTCCATATTCATGCAGATAGCGGTGTAGATATTTCCATGTTCATAGAGATAGCGGTGTAGATATTCCCATGTTCAAACAGATAGCGGTGCTGATATTTCCATGTTTATACAGGTAGCGGTGTAGATATTTCCATGTTCATACAAATGGCGGTGTAGATATTTGCATGTTTATAGAGATAGCGCTATAGTTATTTCCATGTGCAAAGAGATAGCTTTGTAGATATTTCCATGTATATGCAGATCGCTGTGTAGATATTTCCATTTTCATGCAGATATCGGTGTAGATATTTCCATGTTCATCCAGATGGCTGTGTAGATATATCCATGTTCTTACAGATAACGGTGTAGATATTTCCATGTTCATACAGATGGCGGTGTAGATATTTCCATGTTCATACAGATAGCCGTGTATATATTTCCATGTTCATACAGATAGCGGTGTAGATATTTCCATTTTCATACAGATAGCGGTGTAGATATTTCCATGTTTATACAGATAGCGGTGTAGATATTTCCATGTTTATACAGATAGCAGTGTAGATATTTCCATGTTTATACAGATAGCGGTGTAGATATCTCCTTCTTAATACAGATGGCGGTGCAGATATTTCCATGTTCATACAGATGGCGGTGTAGATATTTCCATGTTCATACAGATAGCGGTGTAGATATTTCCAAGTTTATAGGGAAAGCGGTGTAGTTATTTCCATGTGTAAAGAGGTAGCTGTGTAGATATTTCCATGTATATGCAGATAGCTGTGTAGATATTTCCATTTCCATGCAGACAGCGGTGTAGATATTTCCATGTTCAAACAGATAGCGGTGTAGATATTTCCATGTTCATACAGATAGCGGTGTAGATATTTCCATGTTCATACAGATAGCGGTGTAGATATTTCCATGTTCATACACATAGCGGTGTAGATATTTCCATGTTCATACATATAGGGGTGCTGATATTTCCTTGTTTATACAGGTAGCGGTGTAGATATTTCCATGTTTATACAGATAGCGGTGTAGATATTTCCATGTTTATACAGATAGCGGTGTAGATATCTCCATCTTAATACAAATGGCGGTGTAGTTATTTATATGTTCATACAGTTGGCAGTGCATATATTTCCATGTTCATACAGATGGCGGTGTAGATATTTCCATGTTCATACAGATAGCGGTGTAGTTATTTCCATGTGTAAAGAGATAGCTGTGTAGATATTTCCATGTATATGCAGATAGCAGTGTAGATATTTCCATTTTCATGCAGATAGCGGTGTAGATATTTCCATGTTCAAACAGATAGCGGTGTAGATATTTCCACGTTCATACAGATAGCGGTGTAGATATTTCCATGTTCATACAGATAGCAGTGTAGATATTTCCATGTTTATACAGATAGCGGTGAAGATGTATGCATGTTTACAGAGATAGCGGTGTAGATATTTCCATGTTCAAACAGATAGCGGTGTAGATATTTCCATGTTCATACAGATAGAGGTGTAGATATTTCCATGTTTATACAGATTGCGGTGAAGATGTATGCATATTTACACAGATAGCGGTGTAGATATTTCCATGTTCATACAGATAGCGGTGTAGATATTTCCATGTTCATACAGATAGCGGTGTAGATATTTCCATGTTCATACAGATTGCGGTGCTGATATTTCCATGTTTATACAGGTAGCGGTGTAGATATTTCCATGTTTATACAGATAGCGGTGTAGATATTTCCATGTTTATACAGATAGCGGTGTAGATATTTCCATGTTTATACAGATAGCGGTGTAGATATCTCCATCTTAATAAAGATGGCGGTGTAGATAGTTATATGTTCATACAGTTGGCGGTGCAGATATTTCCATGTTCATACAGATGGCGGTGTAGATATTTCCATGTTCATACAGATAGCGGTGTAGTTATTTCCATGTGCAAAGAGATAGCTGAGTAGATATTTCCATGTATATGCAGATAGCAGTATAGATATTTCCATTTTCATGCAGATAGCGGTGTAGATATTTCCATGTTCAAACAGATAGCAGTGAAGATATTTCCATGTTCATACAGATAGCGGTGTAGATATTTCCATGTTCAGATAGCGGTGTAGATATTTCCATGTTTATACATATAGCGGTGAGGATGTATGCATGTTTACACAGATAGCGGTGTAGATATCTCCATCTTAATATAGATTGGGTTGTAGATATTTATATCTTCATACAGATATCGGTGCAGATATTTCCATGTTCATACAGATGGCAGTGTAGATATTTGCATGTATATAGAGATAGCGCTGTAGTTATTTCCATGTGTAAAGAGATAGCTTGGTAGATATTTCCATGTATATGCAGATCGCTATGTAGATATTTCCATTTTCATGCAGATAGCGGTGTAGATATTTCCATGTTCAGATAGCGGTGTAGATATTTCCATGTTCATGCAGATAGCAGTGTAGATATTTCCATGTTTATACAGATAGTGGTGAAGATGTATGCATGTTTATGCAGATAGCGGTGTAGATATTTCCATGTTCATCCAGATGGCTGTGTTGATATATCAATGTTCATACAGATGGCGGTGAAGATATTTCCATGTTCATACAGATAGCGGTGTAGTTATTTCCGTGTGTAAAGAGATAGCTGTGTAGATATTTCCATGTATATGCAGATTGCTGTGTAGATATTTCCATTTTCATGCAGATAGCGTTTTAGATATTTCCATGTTCAAACAGATAGCGGTGTAGATATTTCCATGTTCATAGAGAGAGCGGTGTTGATATTTCCATGTTCATACAGATAGCGGTGTAGATATTTCCATGTTTATACAGATAGTGGTGAAGATGTATGCATGTTTACACAGATAGCGGTGTAGATATTTACATGTTCATAGAGATAGCGGTGTAGATATTTCCATCTTCATCCAGATGGCTGTGTAGACATATCCATGTTCATACAGATGGCGGTGAAGATATTTCCATGTACATACAGATAGCGGTGTAGATATTTCCATGTTCATCCAGATGGCTGTGTAGTTATATCCATGTTCATACAGATAGCGGTGTAGATATTTCCATGTTCATACAGATAGCGGTGTAGATATTTCCATGTTCATACAGATAGCGGTGTAGATATTTCCATGTTCATACAGATAGCGGTGTAGATATCTCCTTCTTAATACAGATGGCGGTGTAGATATTTATATGTTCATACAGATGGCGGTGCAGATATTTCCATGTTCATACAGATGGTGGTGTAGATATTTCCATGTTTATAGATATAGCGGTGTAGTTATTTCCATGTGTAAAGAGATAGCTGTGTATATATTTCCATGTATATGCAGATAGCTTTGTAGATATTTCCATTTTCATGCAGATAGCGGTGTAGATATTTCCATGTTTATTCAGATAGTGGTATAGATATCTCCATCTTAATACAGATGTTGGTGTAGATATTTATATGTTCATACAGATGGCGGTGCAGATATTTCCATGTTCATACAGATGGCAGTGTAGATATTTCCATGTTCAGATAGCGGTGTAGATATTTCCATGTTCATACAGATAGCAGTGTAGATATTTCCATGTTCATACAGATAGTGGTGTAGATAATTCCATGTTCATACAGGTAGCGGTGTATATTTTTCTATGTTCATACAGATAACGGTGTAGATATTTCCATGTTCATACAGATAGCGGTGTAGTTATTTCCATGTGTAAAGAGATAGCTGTGTAGATATTTCCATGTATATGCAGATAGCTGTGCGGATATTTCCATTTTCATGCAGATAGCGGTTTAGGTATTTCCATGTTCAAACAGATAGCGGTGTAGTTATTTCCATGTTCATAGAGATAGAGGTGTAGATATTTCCATGTTCATACAGATAGCGGTGCTATTTCCATGTTTATACAGGTAGCGGTTTAGATATTTCCATGTTTATACAGGTAGCAGTGTAGATATTTCCATGTTTATACAGAGAGCGGTTTAGATATATCCATGTTTATACAGATAGCGGTGTAGATATCTCCTTCTTAATACAGATGGCGGTGTAGATATTTATATGTTCATACAGATGGCGGTGCAGATATTTCCATGTTCATACAGATGGCTGTGTAGATATTTCCATGTTCATACAGATAGCGGTGTAGTTATTTCCATGTGTAAAGAGATAGCTGTGGAGATATTTCCATGTATATGCAGATAGCGGTGTAGATATTTCCATTTTCATTCTGATAGCGGTTTAGATATTTCCATGATCAAACAGATAGCGGTGTAGATATTTCCATGTTCATTCAGATAGCGGTGTAGCTATTTCCATGCTTTTGCAGATTGCGTTGAAGATGTTTGCATGTTTACACAAATAGCGGTGTAGATATTTCCATGTTCATGCAGATAGCGGTGTAGATATTTCCATGTTCATCCAGATGGCTGTGTAGATATATCCATGTTCATACAGATAGCGGTGTAGATATTTCCATGTTCATTGAGATTGCGGTGTAGATATTTCCATGTTCATACAGATAGCAGTGCTGATATTTCCATGTTTATAAAGGTAGCGGTGTAGGTATTTCCATGTTTATACAGATAGCGGTGTAGATATTTCCAAGTTTATACAGATAGCGGGGAAGGTATCTCCATCTTAATACAGATGGCGGTGTAGATATTTATATGTTCATACAGATGGCAGTGCAGATATTTCCATGTTCATACAGATGGCGGTGTAGATATTTCCATGTTCATCCAGAAGGATGTGTAGACATATCCATGTTCATACAGATGGCGGTGAAGATATTTCCATGTTCATACAGATAGCGGTGTAGATATTTCCATGTTCATACATATAGCGGTGTAGATATTTCCATGATCATACAGATGGCTGTGTAGATATATCCATGTTCATACAGATGGCGGTGAAGTTATTTCCATGTTCATACAGATTGCGGTGCTGATATTTCCATGTTTATACAGGTAGCGGTGTAGATATTTCCATGTTTATACAGATAGCGGTGTAGATATTTCCATGTTTATACAGATAGCGGTGTAGATATTTCCATGTTTATACAGATAGCGGTGTAGATATCTCCATCTTAATAAAGATGGCGGTGTAGATAGTTATATGTTCATACAGTTGGCGGTGCAGATATTTCCATGTTCATACAGATGGCGGTGTAGATATTTCCATGTTCATACAGATAGCGGTGTAGTTATTTCCATGTGCAAAGAGATAGCTGAGTAGATATTTCCATGTATATGCAGATAGCAGTATAGATATTTCCATTTTCATGCAGATAGCGGTGTAGATATTTCCATGTTCAAACAGATAGCAGTGTAGATATTTCCATGTTCATACAGATAGCGGTGTAGATATTTCCATGTTCAGATAGCGGTGTAGATATTTCCATGTTTATACAGATAGCGGTGAGGATGTATGCATGTTTACACAGATAGCGGTGTAGATATCTCCATCTTAATATAGATTGGGTTGTAGATATTTATATCTTCATACAGATGTCGGTGCAGATATTTCCATGTTCATACAGATGGCAGTGTAGATATTTGCATGTATATAGAGATAGCGCTGTAGTTATTTCCATGTGTAAAGAGATAGCTTGGTAGATATTTCCATGTATATGCAGATCGCTGTGTAGATATTTCCATTTTCATGCAGATAGCGGTGTAGATATTTCCATGTTCAGATAGCGGTGTAGATATTTCCATGTTCATGCAGATAGCAGTGTAGATATTTCCAAGTTTATACAGATAGCGGTGAAGATGTATGCATGTTTATGCAGATAGCGGTGTAGATATTTCCATGTTCATCCAGATGGCTGTTTTGATATATCAATGTTCATACAGATGGCGGTGAAGATATTTCCATGTTCATACAGATAGCGGTGTAGTTATTTCCGTGTGTAAAGAGATAGCTGTGTAGATATTTCCATGTATATGCAGATTGCTGTGTAGATATTTCCATTTTCATGCAGATAGCGTTTTAGATATTTCCATGTTCAAACAGATACCGGTGTAGATATTTCCATGTTCATAGAGAGAGCGGTGTTGATATTTCCATGTTCATACAGATAGCGGTGTAGATATTTCCATGTTTATACAGATAGTGGTGAAGATGTATGCATGTTTACACAGATAGCGGTGTAGATATTTACATGTTCATAGAGATAGCGGTGTAGATATTTCCATCTTCATCCAGATGGCTGTGTAGACATATCCATGTTCATACAGATGGCGGTGAAGATATTTCCATGTTCATACAGATAGCGGTGTAGATATTTCCATGTTCATCCAGATGGCTGTGTAGTTATATCCATGTTCATACAGATAGCGGTGTAGATATTTCCATGTTCATACAGATAGCGGTGTAGATATTTCCATGTTCATACAGATAGCGGTGTAGATATTTCCATGTTCATACAGATAGCGGTGTAGATATTTCCATGTTCATACAGGTAGCGGTGTAGATATTTCCATGTTCATACAGATAGCGGTGCTGATATTTCCATGTTCATACAGATAGCGGTGTAGATATTTCCATGTTCAGATAGCGGTGTAGACATTTCCATGTTTATACAGATAGCGGTGAAGATGTATGCATGTTTACACAGATAGCGGTGTAGATATTTCCATGTTCATCCAGATGGCTGTGTAGATATATCCATGTTTATACAGATAGCGGTGAAGATGTATGCATGTTTACACAGATAGCGGTGTAGATATTTCCATGTTCATCCAGATGGCTGTGTAGATATATCCATGTTCTTACAGATAACGGTGTAGATATTTCCATGTTCATACAGATAGCGGTGTAGATATTTCCATGTTCATCCAGATGGCTGTGTAGATATATCCATGTTCATGCAGATAGCGGTGTAGATATTTCCATGTTCATACAGATAGCCGTGTACATATTTCCATGTTCATACAGATAGCGGTGTAGATATTTCCATTTTCATACAGATAGCAGTGTAGATATTTCCATGTTTATACAGATAGCGGTGAAGATGTATGCATGTTTACACAGATAGCGGTGTAGATATTTCCATGTTTATACAGATAGCGGTGTAGATATTTCCATGTTTATACAGATAGCGGTGTAGATATCTCCTTCTTAATACAGATGGCTGTGTAGATGTTTATATGTTCATACAGATGGCGGTGCAGATATTTCCATGTGCATACAGATGGCAGTGTAGATATTTCCAAGTTTATAGAGATTGCGGTGTAGTTATTTGCATGTGTAAAGAGGTAGCTGTGTAGATATTTCCATGTATATGCAGATAGGTGTGTAGATATTTCCATTTTCATGCAGACAGCGCTGTAGATATTTCCATGTTCAAACAGATAGCGGTGTAGATATTTCCACGTTCATACAGATAGCGGTGTAGATATTTCCATGTTCATACAGATAGCGGTGTAGATATTTCCATGTTCATACAGATAGCGGTGTAGATATTTCCATATTCATACAGATAGCGGTGCTGATATTTCCATGGTTATACAGGTAGCGGTGTAGATATTTCCATGTTTATACAGATAGCGGTGTAGATATTTCCATGTTTATACAGATAGCGGTGTAGATATTTAAATGTTTATACAGATAGCGGTGTAGATATCTCCATGTTAATAAAGATGGCGGTGTAGTTATTTATATGTTCATAAAGTTGGCGGTGCAGATATTTCCATGTTCATACAGATGGCGGTGTAGATATTTCCATGTTCATACAGATAGCGGTGTAGTTATTTCCATGTGCAAAGAGATAGCTGAGTAGATATTTCCATGTATATGCAGATAGCAGTATAGATATTTCCATTTTCATGCAGATAGCGGAGTAGATATTTCCATGTTCAAACAGATAGCAGTGTAGATATTTCCATGTTCATACAGATAGCGGTGTAGATATTTCCATGTTCAGATAGCGGTGTAGATATTTCCATGTTTATACAGATAGCGGTGAAGATGTTTGCATGTTTACACAGATAGCGGTGTAGATATTTCCATGTTCATCCAGATGGCTGTGTAGATATATCCATGTTCTTACAGATAACGGTGTAGATATTTCCATGTTCATACAGATAGCGGTGTAGATATTTCCATGTTCATCCAGATGGCTGTGTAGATATATCCATGTTCATACAGATAGCGGTGTAGATATTTCCATGTTCATACAGATAGCCGTGTACATATTTCCATGTTCATACAGATAGCGCTGTAGATATTTCCATTTTCATTCAGATAGCAGTGTAGATATTTCCATGTTTATACAGATAGCGGTGAAGATGTATGCATGTTTACACAGATAGCGGTGTAGATATTTCCATGTTCAAACAGATAGCGGTGTAGATATTTCCATGTTCATACAGGTAGCGGTGTAGATATTTCCATGTTTATACAGATTGCAGTGAAGATGTATGCATATTTACACAGATAGCGGTGTAGATATTTCCATGTTCATACAGATAGCGGTGTAGATATTTCTATGTTCATACAGATAGCGGTGTAGATATTTCCATGTTCATACAGATTGCGGTGCTGATATTTCCATGTTTATACAGGAAGCGGTGTAGATATTTCCATGTTTATACAGATAGCGGTGTAGATATTTCCATGTTTATACAGATAGCGGTGTAGATATTTCCATGTCTATACAGATAGCGGTGTAGATATCTCCATCTTAATAAAGATGGCGGTGTAGATAGTTATATGTTCATACAGTTGGCGGTGCAGATATTTCCATGTTCATACAGATGGCGGTGTACATATTTCCATGTTCATACAGATAGCGGTGTTGTTATTTCCAAGTGCAAAGAGATAGCTGAGTAGATATTTCCATGTATATGCAGATAGCAGTATAGATATTTCCATTTTCATGCAGATAGCGGTGTAGATATTTCCATGTTCAAACAGATAGCAGTGTAGATATTTCCATGTTCATACAGATAGCGGTGTAGATATTTCCATGTTCAGATAGCGGTGTAGATATTTCCATGTTTATACAGATAGCGGTGAAGATGTATGCATGTTTACACAGATAGCCGTGTAGATATTTCCATGTTCATCCAGATGGCTGTGTAGATATATCCATGTTCTTACAGATAACGGTGTAGATATTTCCATGTTCATACAGATAGCGGTGTAGATATTTCCATGTTCATCCAGATGGCTGTGTAGATATATCCATGTTCATACAGATAGCGGTGTAGATATTTCCATGTTCATACAGATAGCCGTGTACATATTTCCATGTTCAAACAGATAGCGGTGTAGATATTTCCATTTTCATACAGATAGCAGTGTAGATATTTCCATGTTTATACAGATAGCGGTGAAGATGTATGCATTTTTACACAGATAGCGGTGTAGATATTTCCATGTTCAAACAGATAGCGGTGTAGATATTTCCATGTTCATACAGGTAGCGGTGTAGATATTTCCATGTTCATTCAGATAGCGGTGTAGATATTTCCATGTTCATACAGATAGCGGTGTAGATATTTCCATGTTCCTACAGATTGCGGTGCTTATATTTCCATGTTTATACAGGTAGCGGTGTAGATATTTCCATGTTTATACAGATAGCGGTGTAGATATTTCCATGTTTATACAGATAGCGGTGTAGATATTTCCATGTTTATACAGATAGCGGTGTAGATATCTCCATCTTAATAAAGATGGCGGTGTAGATAGTTATATGTTCATACAGTTGGCGGTGCAGATATTTCCATGTTCGTACAGATGGCGGTGTAGATATTTCCATGTTCATACAGATAGCGGTGTAGTTATTTCCATGTGTAAAGAGATAGCTGAGTAGTTATTTCCATGTATATGCAGATAGCAGTGTAGATATTTCCATTTTCATGCAGATAGCGGTGTAGATATTTCCATGTTCAAACAGATAGCAGTGTAGATATTTCCATGTTCATACAGATAGCGGTGTAGATATTTCCATGTTTATACAGATAGCGGTGTAGATATTTCCATGTTTATACAGATAGCGGTGAAGATGTATGCATGTTTACACAGATAGCGGTGTAGATATTTCCATGTTCATCCAGATGGCTGTGTAGATATATCCATGTTCATACAGATAACGGTGTAGATATTTCCATGTTCAAACAGATAGCGGTGTAGATATTTCCATGTTCAAACAGATAGCAGTGTAGATATTTCCATGTTTGTACAGATAGCGGTGAAGATGAATGCATGTTTACACAGATAGCGGTGTAGATATTTCCATGTTCATACAGATAGCGGTGTAGATATTTCCATGTTCATCCAGATGGCTGTGTAGATATATCCATGTTCATACAGATTGCGGTGAAGATATTTCCATGTTCATACAGATAGCGGTGTAGTTATTTCCATGTGTAAAGAGATAGCTGTGTAGATATTTCCATGTATATGCAGATAGCTGTGTAGATATTTCCAGTTTCATGTAGATAGCGGTTTAGATATTTCCATGTTCAAACAGATAGCGGTGTAGATATTTCCATGTTCATAGAGATAGCGGTGTAGATATTTCCATGTTCATACAGATAGAGGGGCTGATATTTCCATGTTCATACAGATAGCGGTGCTGATATTTCCATGTTTATACAGGTAGCGGTGTAGATATTTCCATGTTTATACAGATAGCAGTGTAGATATGTCCATGTTTATGGAGATATTGGTGTAGATATTTCCATGTTCCTACAGTTGGTGGTTTAGATATTTCCATGTTTACACAGATAGCGGTGTAGATATTTCCAAGTTTATGCAGATAGCGGTGTAGGTATTTCCACTTTTAGGCAGATAGCGGTGTAGATATTTCAATGTTCAAACAGATAGCGTTGTAGATATTTCCATGTTCCTACAGAAGGCGGTGTAGATATTTACATGTTTATAGAGATGGCGGTTTAGACATTTCCACGTTCATGCAGATGGCGGTGTAGATATTTCCATGTTTATACAGATAGCTGTGTAGTTATTTCCATCTTTATACACATAATGGTGTGGATCTTTCCATGTTTTTAGAGATAGCAGTGTAGATATTTCCATGTTTACACAGATAGCGGTGTAGATATTTCCAAGTTTACACAGATAGCGGTGTAGATATTTCCATGTTTATACAGATAGCGGTGTAGATATTTCCATGTGTATACATATAACTGTGTAGATATTTACATGTTCCTAGAGATGGCTGTGTAGATATTTCCATGTTTATACAGATAGCGGTGTAGATATTTCCATGTTTATAGAGATAGCGGTGTAGATGTTTCCATGTTCCTACAGTTGTTTTTTTAGATATTTCCATGTTTACAAGAGAGTGGTGTAGATATTTCCAAGTTTATGCAGATAGTGGTGAAGAGATTTCCACTTTTATGCAGATATCGGTGTAGATATTTCCAAGTTTATACAGAAAGCGGTGTAGATATATCTATGTTCCAACACATGGCGCTGTAGATATTTCCATGTTTATAGAGTTGGCGGTTTAGACATTTCCATGTTCATACATATGGCGGTGTAGATATTTCCATGTTTTTACTGATAGCAGTGTAGATATTTCCATCTTTATACACATAACGGTGTAGATATTTCCATGTTTATACAGATGGCGGTGTAGATATTTCCATACCCATACAGATGGCGTTGTAGATATTTCCATGTTTATAGACATAGCGGTGTAGTTATTTCCATGTTTATAGAGATATCAGTGTAGATATTTCCAGGTTTATACAGAGCGTAGTGTAGATATTTCCATGTTTATATAGATGGCTTTGTGGATATTTCCATGTTTATAGAGATAGCGGTATTGATATCTCCATGTTTACACAGATAGCAGTGTAGATATTTCCATGTTTACACAGATAGCGGTGTAGACATTTTCATGTTCATACAGATAGCGGTGTAGATAATTCCATGTGTATACAGATAACGGTGTAGATATTTACATATTCCTACAGATGGCTGTGTAGATATTTCCATGTTTGTACAGATAGCGGTGTAGATATTTCCATGTTTACACAGATAGTGGTGTAGATATTTCCATGTTTACACAGATAGCGGGGTAGATATTTCCATGTTTATACAGATAGCGGTGTAGATATTTCCATGTCTATACAGATAGCAGTGTGGATATTTCCATGTTTATACAGATAGCATTGTAGTTATTTCCATGTTTATAGAGACAGCAGTGTAGATATTTCTTTGTTTATACAGATCGCGATGTAGTTATTTCCGTGTTCATACAGATGGCGGTGAAGATATTTCCATGTTTATAGAGATAGCCCTGTAGATACTTCCATGTTTACACAGATAGCGGTGTAGATATTTCCATGTTTACACAGATAGTGGTGTAGATATTTCCATGCTTATACAGATAGCGGTGTAGATATTTCAATGTTTATAGAGTTGGCGGTGTAGATATTTTCATGTTCAAACAGGTGGCGGTGTAGATATTTCCATGTTTATATAGATGGCAGAGTAGATATTTCCATGTTCATACAGACGACGGTGAAGATATTTCCATGTTTATACACATAACGGTGAAGATATTTCCAAGTTTTAAGAGATGGCGGTGTAGATATTTCCATGTTTACACAGATAGCAGTGTAGATATTTCCATGTTTATACAGATAGCGGTGTAGATATTTCCATGTGTATACAGATAACTGTGTAGATATTTACATGTTCCTACAGATGGCTGCGTAGATATTTCCATGTTTTTACAGATAGCGGTGTAGATATTTACGTCTTTAAACACATAATGTTGTAGATCTTTCCATGTTTTCAGAGATAGCGGTGTAGATCTTTCCATGTTTACACAGATAGCGGTGTAGATATTTCCATGTTTATACAGATAGCAGTGTAGATATTTCCATGTTTATAGAGATAATGCTGTAGATATTTACATCTTCCTACAGATGGCTGTGTAGATATTTCCATGTTTATACAGATAGCGGTGTAGATATTTCCATGTTTATGGAGATAGTCGTGTAGATATTTCCATGTTCCTACAGTTTGTGGTTTAGATATTTCCATGTTTACACAGACAGCGGTGTAGATATTTCCAAGTTTATGCAGATAGCGGTGTAGATATTTCCACTTTTAGGCAGATAGCGGTGTAGATATTTCAATGTTTAAACAGATAACATTGTAGATATTTCCATGTTCCTTCAGAGGGAGGTGTAGATATTTACATGTTTAAAGAGATGGCGGTTTAGACATTTCCACGTTCATACTGATGGCGGTGTAGATATTTCCAAGTTTATACAGATAGCGGTGTAGATATTTCCGTCTTTATACACATAATGGTGTAGGTCTTTCCATGTTTTTAGAGATAGCAGTGTAGATATTTCCATGTTTACACAGATAACGGTGTAGATATTTCCATGTTTATACAGATGTATACAGATGACTCTGTAGATATTTCCATGTTTACAGAAATTGTGGTGTAGATATTTCCATGTTTACACAGATATCGATGTAGATATTTCCATGTTTACACAGATAGCGGTGTACATATTTGCATGTATATATAGATAGCGGTGTAGATATTTCCATGTTTATATAGTTGGCAGTGGAAATATTACCATGTTCATGCAGAAGGTGGTAAAGATATGTCCATCTTTATACACATAACGGTGTAGATATTTCCAAGTTTTAAGTGATAGCGGTGTAGATATTTCCATGTTTACACAGATAGCATTGTAGATATTTCCATGTTTATACAGATAGCAGTGTAGATAATTCCATGTGTACACAGATAACGGTGTAGATATTTACATATTCCTACATGTGGCTGTGTAGATATTTCCATGTTTATACAGATAGCACTGTAGATATTTCCATGTTTACCGAGATAGCGGTGTAGATATTTCCATGTTCCTACAATTGGTGGTGTAGATATTTCCATGTTTACACAGATAGCGGTGTAGACATTTCCATGTTTACACAGATAGCGGTGTAGATATTTCCATGTTTACACAGATAGCGGTGTAGATGTTTCCATGTTTATACAGATAGTGGTGTAGATATTTCCATGTTTATAGAGTTGGGGGTGTAGATATTTCCATGTTTATATAGTTGGCAGCGGAGATATTTCCATGTTCATACAGATGGCGGTGAAGATATTTCCATGTTTATTCACATAACGGTGTAGATACTTCCAAGTTTTAAGAGATAGCGGTGTAGATATTTCCATGTGTATACAGATAGCGGTGTAGATATTTACATGTGTATACAGATAATGGTGTAGATATTTACATGTTCCTACAGATGGCTGTGTAGGTATTTCCATGTTTATACAGATAGCGGTGTAGATATTCCGATGAATATGGAGATAGCGGTGTAGGTATTTCCATGTTCCTACAGTTGGTGAGGTAGATATTTCCATGTTTACACAGATAGCGGTGTAGATATTTCCAAGTTTATGCTGATAGCGGTGTAGATATTTCCACTTTTATGCAGATAGCGGTGTAGATATTTCCATGTTTAAACAGAAAGCGGTGTAGATATTTCCATGTTCCTACACAAGGCTCTGCAGATATTTCCATGTTTTTAGAGTTGGCGGTTTGGGCATTTCCATGTTCATACAGATGGCGGTGTAGATATTTCCATGTTTATACAGATGGCGGTGTAGATATTTCCATGTTTATACAGATAGCGTTGTAGATATTTCCATGTTTATAGAGACAGCAGTGTAGACATTTCCATGTTTATACACATGGCGATGTAGATATTTCCATGTTCATACAGATGGCGGTGAAGATATTTCCATGTTTATAGAGATAGCCGTGTAGATACTTCCATGTTTACACAGATAGCGGTGTAGATATTTCCATGTTTACACAGATAGCAGTGTACATATTTCCATGTTTATACAGATAGTGGTGAAGATATTTCAATGTTTATAGAGTTGGCGGTGTAGATATTTTCATGTTCAAACAGATGGCGGTGTAGATATTTCCATGTTTATATATATGGCAGTGTAGATAATTCCATGTTCATACAGATGACGGTGAAGATATTTCCATGTTTATTCACATAACGGTGAAGATATTTCCAAGTTTTAACAGATGGCGGTGTAGATATTTCCATGTTTACACAGATAGCGGTGTAGCTATTTCCATGTTCTTACAGTTAGAGGGGCTGATATTTCCATGTTCATACAGATAGCGGTGCTTATATTTCCACGTTTATACAGGTAGTGGTGTAGATATTTCCAAGTTTATACAGATAGCAGTGTAGACATTTCCATGTTTATACAGAGAGCGGTGTAGATATCTCCATCTTAATACACATGGCGGTGTAGATATTTATATGTTCATACAGATGGCCGTGCAGATATTTCCATGTTCATACAGATGGCGGTGTAGATATTTCCATGTTCATACAGATAGCGGTGTAGTTATTTCCATGTGTAAAGAGATAGCTGTGTAGATATTTCCATTTTCATGCAGATAGCGGTTTAGATATTTCCATGCTGAAACAGATAGCGGTGTAGATATTTCCATGTTCATACAGATAGCGGTGTAGGTATATCCATGTTTATACAGATAGCGGTGAAGATGTATGCATGTTTACACAGATAGCAGTGTAGATATTTCCATGTTCATCCAGATGGCTGTGTAGATATATCCATGTTCATACAGATGGCGTTGAAGATATTTCCATGTTTATACAGATAGCGGTGTAGATATCTCCATCTTAATACACATGGCGGTGTAGATATTTATATGTTCATACAGATGGCCGTGCAGATATTTCCATGTTCATACAGATGGCGGTGTAGATATTTCCATGTTCATACAGATAGCGGTGTAGTTATTTCCATGTGTAAAGAGATAGCTGTGTAGATATTTCCATTTTCATGCAGATAGCGGTTTAGATATTTCCATGCTGAAACAGATAGCGGTGTAGATATTTCCATGTTCATACAGATAGCGGTGTAGGTATATCCATGTTTATACAGATAGCGGTGAAGATGTATGCAGGTTTACACAGATAGCGGTGTAGATATTTCCATGTTCATACAGATAGCGGTGTAGATATTTCCATGTTCATCCAGATGGCTGTGTAGATATATCCATGTTCATACAGATAGCGGTGTAGATATTTCCATGTTCATACAGGTAGTGCTGTAGATATTTCCATGTTCATACAGATAGCGGTGCAGCTATTTCCATGTTCATACAGATAGCGGTGTAGATATTTCCATGTTCGTACAGATAGCGGTGTAGATATTTCCATGTTCATACAGATAGCGGTGCTTATATTTCCATGTTTATACAGGTAGCAGTGTAGATATTTCCATGTTCATACAGATAGCAGTGTAGATATTTCCATGTTCATCCAGATGGCTGTGTAGATATATCCATGTTCATACAGATGGCGGTGAAGACATTTCCATGTTCATACAGATAGCGGTGTAGATATTTCCATGTTCATAGAGATATTGGTGTAGATATTCCCATGTCCATACAGATAGCGGTGTAGCTATTTCCATGTTCATGGAGATAGCGGTGTAGATATTTCCATGTTCATCCAGATGGCTGTGCAGATATATCCATGTTCCTACAGATGGCGGTGAAGATATTTCCATGTTCATACAGATAGCGGTGTAGATATTTCCATGTTTATACAGATAGTGGTGTAGAT
This sequence comes from Gorilla gorilla gorilla, assembly GCF_029281585.2. NCBI lineage: Eukaryota > Metazoa > Chordata > Mammalia > Primates > Hominidae > Gorilla > Gorilla gorilla. The sequence continues at coordinate 127,377,447 of NC_073239.2, forward strand.
ATTTCCATGTTCATTCAGATAGCGGTGTAGCTATTTCCATGTTCATTCAGATAGCGGTCTAGATATTTCCATGTTCATCCAGATGGCTGTGTAGACATATCCATGGTCATACAGATGGCGGTGAAGATAATTCCATGTTCATACAGATTGCGGTGTAGATATTTCCATGTTCATACAGATAGTGGTGTAGATATTTCCATGTTCATACAGATAGAGGGTCTGATATTTCAATGTTCATACAGATAGCGGTGCTGATATTTCCATGTTTATACAGGTAGCGGTGTAGATATTTCCATGTTCATATAGATAGCGATGTAGATATTTCCATGTTTATAGAGATAGCGGTGTAGATATCTCCATCTTAATACAGATGGCGGTGTAGATATTTATATGTTCATACAGATGGCCTTGCAGATATTTCCATGTACATACAAAGGGCGGTGGAGATATTTCCATGGTCATACAGATAGCGGTGTAGTTATTTCCATGTGTAAAGAGATAGCGGTGTAGATATTTCCATGTATATGCAGATAGCTGTGTAGATATCTCCATTTTCATGCAGACAGCGGTTTAGATATTTCCATGTTCATACAGATGGCGTTGAAGATATTTCCATGTTCATACAGATGGCGGTGTAGATATTTCCATGTTTACACAGATAGCGGTGTAGATATTTCCATGACCATGGAGATAGCTGTGTAGATATCTCCATTTTCATGCAGATAGCGGTTTAGATATTTCCATGTTCAAACAGATAGCGGTTTAGATATTTCCATTTTCATACAGATAGTGGTGTAGATATTTTCATGTTTATACAGATAGCGGTGAAGATATATGCAAGTTTACACAGATAGCGGTGAAGATATTTCCATGTTCATACAGATAGCGGCGTAGATATTTAAATGTTCATCCAGATGGCTGTGTAGATATATCCATGTTCATACAGATAGCGGTGTAGATATTTCCATGTTCATACAGATAGTGGTGTAGATATTTCCATGTTCATACAGATAGCGGTGTAGCTATTTCCGTGTTCACACAGAGAGCGGTGTAGATATTTCCATGTTCATACAGATAGCGGTGCTGATATTTCCATGTTTATATAGGTAGCGGAATGGATATTTCCATGTTTATACAGATAGCAGTGTGGATATTTCCATGTTTATACAGATAGCGGTGTAGATATTTCCATGTTCATACAGATAGCGGTGTAGATATTTCCATGTTTATTCAGATAGCGGTGTAGCTATTTCCATGTTCATACAGATAGCGGTGTATATATTTCCATGTTCATACAGATAGCGGTGTAGCTATTTCCATGTTCATACAGATAGCGGTGTAGCTATTTCCATGTTCATACAGATAGCGGTGTAGATATTTCCATGTTCATCCATATGGCTGTGTCGATATATCCATGTTCATACAGATGGCAGTGAAGATATTTCCATGTTCATACAGAAAGTGGTGTAGATATTTCCATGTTCATACAGATAGTGTTGTAGATATTTCCATGTTCATACAGATGGCGGTGTAGCTATTTCCATGTTCATACAGATAGCGGTGTAGATATTTCCATGTTCATCCAGATGGCTGTGTAGATATATCCATGTTCATACAGATGGCGGTGAAGATATTTCCATGTTCATACGGATAGCGGTGTAGATATTTCCATGTTCATACAGATAGTGGTGTAGATATTTCCATGTTCATACAGATAGAGGGGCTGATATTTCCATGTTCATACAGATAGCGGTGCTGATATTTCCACGTTTATACAGGTAGCGGTGTAGATATTTCCATGTTTATACAGATAGCGGTGTAGATATTTCCATGTTTATACAGACAACAGTGTAGATATTTCCATGTTTATACTGATAGCGGTGTAGATATCTCCATCTTAATACACATGGCGGTATAGATATTTATATGTTCATACTGATGGCGGTGCAGATATTTCCATGTTCATACAGACGGCGGTGTAGATATTTCCATGTTCATACAGATAGCGGTGTAGTTATTTCCATGTGTAAAGAGATAGCTGTGTAGATATTTCCATGTATATGCAGATAGCTGAGTAGATATTTCCATTTTCTGGCAGATAGCGGTTTAGATATTTCCATGTTCAGATAGCGGTGTAGATATTTCCATGTTCATACAGATAGTGGTGTAGATATTTCCATGTTTATACAGATAGCGGTGAAGATGTATGCAAGTTTAAACAGATAGCGGTGAAGATATTTCCATGTTCATACAGATAGCGGTGTAGATATTTAAATGTTCATCCAGATGGCTGTGTAGATATATCCATGTTCATACAGATAGCGGTGTAGATATTTCCATGTTCATACAGATAGCGGTGTAGCTATTTCCATGTTCATACAGATAGCGGTGAAGCTATTTCCATGTTCATACAGATAGCGGTGTAGTTATTTCCATGTGTAAAGAGATAGCTGTGTAGATATTTCCATGTATATGCAGATAGCTGAGTAGATATTTCCATTTTCTGGCAGATAGCGGTTTAGATATTTCCATGTTCAAACAGAGATCGGTGTAGATATTTCCATGTTCAAACAGATAGCGGTGTAGATATTTACATGTTCATACAGATAGCGGTGTAGATATTTCCATGTTCATACAGATAGCGGTGTAGCTATTTCCATGTTCATACAGATAGCGGTGTAGATATTTCCATGTTCGTACAGATAGCGGTGTAGATATTTCCAAGTTCATACAGATAGCGGTGCTGATATTTCCATGTTTATACAGGTAGCGGTGTGGATATTTCCATGTTTATACAGATAGCGGTGTGGATATTTCCATGTTTTTACAGATAGCGGTGTAGATATTTCCAGGTTTATACAGATAGCGGTGTAGATATCTCCATCTGAATACAGATGGCGGTGTAGATATTTGTATGTTCATATAGATGGCGGTGCAGATATTTCCATGTTCATACAGATGGCGGTGTAGCTATTTCCATGTTCACGCAGATAGCGGTGTAGATATTTCCATGTTCATCCATATGGCTGTGTATACATATCCATTTTCATACAGATGGTGGTGAAGATATTTCCATGTTCTTACAGATAGCGGTGTAGATATTTCCATGTTCATACAGATAGTGCTGTAGATATTTCCATGTTCATACAGATAGCGGTGTAGCTATTTCCATGTTCATGCAGATAGCCGTGTAGATATTTCCATGTTCATCCAGATGGCTGTGTAGATATATCCATGTTCATACAGATGGCGGTGAAGATATTTCCATGCTCATATGGATAGCGGTGTAGATATTTCCATATTCATACATATAGTGGTGTAGATATTTCCATGTTCATACAGATAGAGGGGCTGATATTTCCATGTTCATACAGATAGCGGTGCTGATATTTACATGTTTATACAGGTAGCGGTGTAGATATTTCCATGTTTATACAGATAGCGGTGTAGATATTTCCATGTTTATACAGATAGCGGTGTAGATATTTCCATGTTTATACAGATAGCGGTGTAGATTTCTCCATCTTAATACAGATGGCGGTGTAGATATTTATATGTTCATACAGATGGCCGTGCAGATATTTCCATGTTCATACAGATGGCGGTGTAGCTATTTCCATGTTCATACAGATAGCGGTGCTGATATTTCCATGTTTATATAGGTAGCGGTGTGGATATTTCCATGTTTATACAGATAGCAGTGTGGATATTTCCATGTTTATACAGATAGCGGTGTAGATATTTCCAGGTTTATACAGATAGCGGTGTAGATATCTCGATCTTAATACTGATGGCGGTGTAGATATTTATATGTTCATACAGATGGCGGTGCAGATATTTCCATGTTCGTACAGATGGCGGTGTAGCTATTTCCATGTTCATACAGATAGCGGTGTAGCTATTTCCATGTTCATGCAGATAGCGGTGTAGATATTTCCATGTTCATCCATATGGCTGTGTTGATATATCCATGTTCATACAGATGGCGGTGAAGATATTGCCATGTTCATACAGAAAGCGGTGTAGATATTTCCATGTTCATACAGATAGTGGTGTAGATATTTCCATGTCCATACAGATAGAGGGGCTGATATTTCCATGTTCATACAGAGAGCGGTGCTGATATTTCCACGTTTACAGAGGTAGCGGAGTACATATTTCCATGTTCATACAGATGGCGGTGTAGATATTTCTATGTTTATAGAGATAGTATTGTAGTTATTTCCATGTGTAAAGAGATAGCTTTGTAGATATTTCCATGTATATGCAGATAGCTGTGTAGATATTTCCATTTTCATGCAGATAGCGGTGAAGATGTATGCATGTTTACCCAGATAGCACTGTAGATATTTCCATGTTCATACAGATAGCGGTGTAGATATTTCCAAGTTCATCCAGATGGGTGTGTGGATATATCCATGTTCATACAGATGGCGGTGAAGATATTTCCATGTTCATACAGATAGCGGTGTAGATACTTCCATGTTCATACAGATAGCGTTGTAGATATTTCCATGTTCATACAGATAGCGGTGTAGATATTTCCATGTTTATACAGATTGCGGTGAAGATGTATGCATATTTACACAGATAGCGTTGTAGATATTTCCATGTTCACACAGATAGCGGTGTAGATATTTCCGTGTTCATCCAAATGGCTGTGTAGATATATCCATGTTCATACAGATAGCGGTGTAGATATTTCCATGTTCATACAGGTAGTGGTGTAGATATTTCCATGTTCATACAGATAGCGGTGTAGCTATTTCCATGTTCATACAGATAGCGGTGTAGAAATTTCCATGTTCATAGAGATAGCGGTGTAGATATTTCCATGTTCATACAGATAGCGGTGCTGATATTTCCATGTTTATACAGGTAGCGGTGTAGATATTTCCATGTTCATACAGATGGCGGTGAAGATATTTCCATGTTCATACAGATAGCGGTGCAGATATTTCCATGTTCATACAGATAGTGGTGTAGATATTTCCATGTTCATGCAGATAGCGGTGTAGCTATTTCCATGTTCATACAGATAGCGGTGTAGATATTTCCATGTTCATCCAGATGGGTGTGTAGACATATCTATGTTCATACGGATGGCGGTGAAGATAATTCCATGTTCATACAGATAGCGGTGTAGATATTTCAATGTTCGTACAGATAGTGGTGTAGATATTTCCATGTTCATACAGATAGAGGGGCTGATATTTCCATCTTCATACAGATAGCGGTGCTGATATTTCCATGTTTATACAGATAGCGGTGTGGATATTTCCATGTTTATACAGATAGCGGTGTAGATATTTCCATGTTTATACAGATAGCGGTGTAGATATTTCCATATTTATACAGATAGCGGTGTAGATATCTCCATCTTAATACAGTTCGCGGTGTAGATATTTATATGTTCATACAGATGTTTGTGCATATATTTCCATGTTCTTACAGATGGCGGTGTAGATATTTCCATGTTAATACAGATAACGGTGTAGTTATTTCCATGTGTAAAGAGATAGCTGTGTAGATATTTCCATGTATATGCAGATAGCTGTGTAGATATTTCCATTTTCATGCTGATAGCGGTTTAGATATTTCCATGTTCAAACAGATAGCGGTGTAGATGTTTCCACGTTCATACAGAAATCGGTGTTGATATTTCCATGCTTATACAGATTGCGGTGAAGATGTATGGTTCTTTACACAGATTGCGGTGTAGATATTTCCATGTTCATGCAGATAGCGGTGTAGATATTTCCATGTTCATCCAGATGGCTGTGTAGATATATCCATGTTCATACAGATAGCGGTGTAGATATTTCCATGTTTATACAGATAGTGGTGTAGATATTTCCACGTTCATACAGATAGCGGTGTAGCTATTTATATGTTCATACAGATAGCGGTGTAGGTATTTCCACGTTCATAGAGATAGCGGCGTAGATATTTCCATGTTCATACAGATAGCGGTGCTGATATTCCCATGTTTATACAGGTAGCGGTGTAGATATTTCCATGTTTATACAGATAGCGGTGTAGATATCTCCATCTTAATACAGATGGCGGTGCTGATATTTCCATGTTCATTCAGATGGCTGTGTAGATATATCCATGTTCATACAGATGGCGGTGAAGGTATTTCCATGTTCATACAGATGGCGCTGTACATATTTCCATGTTCATACATATAGCTGTGTAGGTGTTTCCATGTTCATACAGATAGCGGTGCTGATATTTCCATGTTCATACAGGTAGCGGCATAGATATTTCCATGTTTATACAGATAGCGGTGTCGATATTTCCAAGTTTATGCAGATAGCGGTGAAGATGTATGCATGTTTACACAGATTGCGGTGTAGATATTTCCATGTTCATACAGATCGCAGTGTAGATGTTTCCATGTTCATATAGATAGAGGTGTAGATATTTCCATGTTCATACAGATGGCTGTGTAGGTATATCCATGTTCATACAGATGGCGGTGAAGGTATTTCCATGTTCACACATAGCGGTGAAGATATTTCCATGTTCATAGAGATAGCGGTGCTGATATTTCCATGTTCATACCGAGAGCGGTGCTGATATTTCCATGTTTATACAGGTAGCGGTGTAGATATTTCCATGTTTATACAGATAGCGGTGTAGATATTTCCATGTTTATACAGATGGCGGTGTAGATACTTCCATGTCAATAGAGATAGCGGTATAGTTATTTCCATGTGTTAAGAGATAGCTGTGTAGATATTTCCAAGTATATGCAGATAGCTGTGTAGATATTTCCATTTTCATGCATACAGCGGTGTAGATATTTCCATGTTCAAACAGATAGCGGTGTAGATATTTACATGTTCATACAGATAGGGGTATAGATATTTCCATGTTCATGCAGATAGCGGTGTAGGTATTTCCATGTACATACAGATAGCGGTGTAGATATTTCCATCTTCATACAGATAGCGGTGCTGATATTTCCATGTTTATACAGATAGCAGTGTAGATATTTCCATGTTTATAAAGATAGCGGTGTAGATATTTCCATGTTTATACAGATAGCGGTGTAGATATCTCCATCTTAATACAGATGGCCGTGTAGATATTTATATGTTAATACAGATGGCGGTGCAGATATTTCCATGTTCATACAGATGGCGGTGTAGATATTTCCATGTTCATACAGATAGCGGTGTAGTAATTTCCATGTGTAAAGGGATAGCTGTGTAGATATTTCCATGTATATGCAGATAGCAGTGTAGATATTTCCATTTTCATGCAGATAGCGGTGAAGATATTTCCATGTTCAAACAGATAGCGGTGTAGATATTTCCACGTTCATACAGAAAGCGGTGTTGATATTTCCATGCTTATACAGATTGCGGTGAAGATGTATGCTTCTTTACACAGATAGCGGTGTAGATATTTCCATGTTCATGCAGATAGCGGTGTAGATATTTCCATGTTCATCCAGATGGCTGTGTAGATATATCCATTTTCATACAGATAGCGGTGTAGATATTTCCATGTTTATACAGATAGTGGTGTAGATATTTCCATGTTCATACAGATAGCGGTGTAGCTATTTATATGTTCATACAGATAGCGGTGTAGGTATTTCCACGTTCATAGAGATAGCGGTGTAGATATTTCCATGTTCATACAGATAGCGGTGCTGATATTTCCATGTTTATACAGGTAGCGGTGTAGATATTTCCATGTTTATACAGATAGCGGTGTAGATATCTCCATCTTAGTAGAGATGGCGGTGTAGATATTTATATGTTCATACAGACGGCGGTGCAGATATTTCCATGTTCATGCAGCTGGCGGTGTAGATATTTCCATGTTCCTACAGATAGTGGTGTAGATATTTCCATGTTCATACAGATAGCGGTGTAGCTGTTTATATGTTCATACAGATAGCGGTGTAGGTATTTCCACGTTCATAGAGATAGCGGTGTAGCTATTTCCATGTTCATACAGATAGCGGTGCTGATATTTCCATGTTCATCCAGATGGCTGTGTAGATATATCCATGTTCATACAGATGGCGGTGAAGATATTTCCATGTTTTACAGATGGCGGTGTACATATTTCCATGTTCATACATATAGCTGTGTAGGTGTTTCCATTTTCATACAGATAGCGGTGCTGATATTTCCATGTTCATACAGGTAGCGGCGTAGATATTTCCGTGTTTATACAGATAGCGGTGTAGATATTTCCATGTTTATACAGGTAGCGGTGTAGATATTTCCATGTTTGTACAGACAGCGGTGTAGATATTTCCATGTTTATACAGATAGCGGTGTAGATATTTCCATGTTCATACAGATAGCGGTGTAGATATTTCCATGTTCAAGCAGATAGCGGTGTAGGTATTTCCATGTTCATACAGATAGCGGTGTAGATATTTCCATCTTCGTACAGATAGCGGTACTGATATTTCCATGTTCATACAGATAGAGGTGTAGATATTTCCATGTTCGTGCAGATAGCGGTGTAGCTATTTCCATGTTCATGCAGATAGCGGTGTAGATATTTCCATGTTCATAGAGATAGCGTTGTAGATATTTCCATATTCATACAGATAGCGGTGCTGATATTTCCATGTTCAAACAGATAGCGGTGTAGATATTTACATGTTCATACAGATAGCGGTGTAGATATTTCCATGTTCATGCAGATAGCGGTGTAGGTATTTCCATGTACATACAGATAGCGGTGTAGATATTTCCATCTTCATACAGATAGCGGTGATGATATTTCCATGTTTATACAGGTAGCGGTGTAGATATTTCCATGTTTATACAGATAGCAGTGTAGATATTTCCATGTTTATAAAGATAGCGGTGTAGATATTTCCATGTTTATACAGATAGCGGTGTAGATATCTCCATCTTAATACAGATGGCCGTGTAGATATTTATATGTTCATACAGATGGCGGTGCAGATATTTCCATGTTCATACAGATGGCGGTGTAGATATTTCCATGTTCATACAGATAGCGGTGTAGTAATTTCCATGTGTAAAGGGATAGCTGTGTAGATATTTCCATGTATATGCAGATAGCAGTGTAGATATTTCCATTTTCATGCAGATAGCGGTGAAGATATTTCCATGTTCAAACAGATAGCGGTGTAGATATTTCCACGTTCATACAGAAAGCGGTGTTGATATTTCCATGCTTATACAGATTGCGGTGAAGATGTATGCTTCTTTACACAGATAACGGTGTAGATATTTCCATGTTCATGCAGATAGCGGTGTAGATATTTCCATGTTCATCCAGATGGCTGTGTAGATATATCCATGTTCATACAGATAGCGGTGTAGATATTTCCATGTTTATACTGATAGTGGTGTAGATATTTCCATGTTCATACAGATAGCGGTGTAGCTATTTATATGTTCATACAGATAGCAGTGTAGGTATTTCCACGTTGATAGAGATAGCGGTGTAGATATTTCCATGTTCATACAGATAGCGGTGCTGATATTTCCATGTTTATACAGGTAGCGGTGTAGATATTTCCATGTTTATACAGATAGCGGTGTAGATATCTCCATCTTAGTACAGATGGCGGTGTAGATATTTATATGTTCATACAGATGGTGGTGCAGATATTTCCATGTTCATACAGCTGGCGGTGTAGATATTTCCATGTTCCTACAGATAGTGGTGTAGATATTTCCATGTTCATACAGATAGCGGTGTAGCTATTTATATGTTCATACAGATAGCGGTGTAGATATTTCCATGTTCATAGAGATAGGGGTGCTGATATTTCCATGTTCATACCGAGAGCGGTGCTGATATTTCCATGTTTATACAGGTAGCGGTGTAGATATTTCCATGTTTATACAGATAGCGGTGAAGATATTTCCAAGTTTATACAGATAGTGGTGTTGATATTTATATGTTCATACAGATGGCGATGCAGATATTTCCATGTTCATACAGATGGCGGTGTAGATACTTCCATGTTAATAGAGATAACGTTGTAGTTATTTCCATGTGTAAAGAGATAGCTGTGTAGATATTTCCATGTATATGCAGATAGCTGTGTAGATATTTCCATTTTCATGCATACAGCGGTGTAGATATTTCCATGTTCAAACAGATAGTGGTGTAGATATTTACATGTTCATACAGATAGCGGTGTAGATATTTCCCTGTTCATGCAGATAGCGGTGTAGGTATTTCCATGTTCATACAGATAGCGGTGTAGATATTTCCATCTTCATACAGATAGCGGTACTGATATTTCCATGTTTATACAGGTAGCGGTGTAGATATTTCCATGTTTATACAGATAGCGGTGTAGATATTTCCATGTTTATACAGATAGCAGTGTAGATATTTCCATGTTTATACAGATAGCGGTGTAGATATCTCCATCTTAATACAGATGGCCGTGTAGATATTTATATGTTCATACAGATGGCGGTGCAGATATTTCCATGTTCATACAGATGGCGGTGTAGATATTTCCATGTTCATACAGATAGCGGTGTAGTTATTTCCATGTGTAAAGAGATAGCTGTGTAGATATTTCCATGTATATGCAGATAGCTCTGTAGATATTTCCATCTTCATGCAGATAGCGGTGTAGATATTTCCATGTTCAAACAGATAGCGGTGTAGACATTTCCATGTTCATTCAGATAGCGGTGAAGATATTTCCATGTTTATACAGATTGCTGTGAAGATGTATGCATATTTACACAGATAGCGGTGTAGATATTTCCATGTTCATACAGATAGCGGTGTAGATATTTCCATGTTCATCCAGATGGCTGTGTAGACATATCCATGTTCATACAGATAGCGGTGTAGATATTTCCATGTTCATATAGATAGAGGTGTAGATATTTCCATGTTCGTACAGATAGCGGTGTAGCTATTTCCATGTTCATGCAGATAGCGGTGTAGATATTTCCATGTTCATAGAGATAGCGGTGTAGATATTTCCATGTTCATACAGTTAGCGGTGCTGATATTACCATGTTTATACAGGTAGCGGTGTAGATATTTCCATGTTTATACAGATAGCGGTGTAGATATTTCCAGGTTTATAAAGATAGCGGTGTAAATATTTCCAAGTTTTTACAGATAGCGGTGAAGATATCTCCATCTTAATACAGATGGCGGTGTAGATATTTATATGTTCATACAGATGGCAGTGCAGATATTTCCATGTTCATACAGATGGCGGTGTAGATATTTCCATGTTTATAGAGAAAGCGGTGTAGTTATTTCCATGTGTAAAGAGATAGGTTTGTAGATATTTCCATGTATATGCAGATAGCTGTGTAGATATTTCTATTTTCATGCAGATAGCGGTTTAGATATTTCCATGTTCAAACAGATAGCGGTGTAGATATTTCCATGTTCATACAGATAGCGGTGTAGATATTTCCATGTTTATACAGATAGCGGTGAAACGTATGCATGTTTACACAGATAGCGGTGTAGATATTTCCATGTTCATCCAGATGGCTGTGTAGACATATCCATGTTCATACAGATGGCGGTGAAGGTATTTCCATGTTCATACAGATAGCGGTGTAGATATTTCCATGTTCATACAGATAGCGGTGTAGATATTTCCATGTTCATCCAGATGGCTGTGTAGATATATCCATGTTCAGACAGATGGCGGTGAAGAAATTTCCATGTCCATACAGATAGCGGTGTAGCTATTTCCATGTTCATACAGATAGCGGTGTATGTATTTCCAAGTTCATACAGATAGCGGTGTAGATATTTCCATGTTCATCCAGATGGCTGTGTAGATATATCCATGTTCATACAGATGGCGGTGTAGATATTTCCATGTTCATAGAGATAGCGGTGTAGATATTAACACGTTCATACAGATAGAGGGGCTGATATTTCCATGTTCATACAGATAGCGGTGCTGATATTTCCATGTTTATACAGGTAGTGGTGTGGATATTTCCATGTTTATACAGATAGCGGTGTAGATATCTCCATCTTAATACAGATGGCGGTGTAGATATTTATATGTTCATTCAGATGGCGGTGCAGATATTTCCATGTTCATACAGATGGCGGTGTAGATATTTCCATGTTCATACAGATAGCGGTGTAGTTATTTCCATGTGTAAAGAGATAGCTGTGTAGATATTTCCATGTATATGCAGATAGCTGTGTAGATATTACTATTTTCATGCTGATAGCGGTTTAGATATTTCCATGTTCAAACATATAGCGGTGTAGATATTTCCATGTTCATACAGATAACGTTGTAGATATTTCCATGCTTATACAGATTGCAGTGAAGATGTATGCATGTTTACACAGATAGCGGTGTAGATATTCCCATGTTCATGCAGATAGCGCTGCAGATATTTCCATGTTCCTCCAGATGTCTGTGTAGATATATCCATGTTCATACAGAGAGCGGTGTAGATATTTCCATGTTCATACAGATAGAAGTGTAGATATTTCCATGTTCGTACAGATAGCGGTGTAGCTATTTCCATGTTCATGCAGGTAGCGGTGTAGATACTTCCATGTTCATAGAGATAGCGGTGTAGATATTTCCATGTTCATACAAATAGCGGTGCTGATATATCCATGTTTATACAGGTAGCGGTGTAGATATTTCCATGTTTATACAGATAGCGGTGTAGATATTTCCAGGTTTATAAAGATAGCGGTGTAGATATTTCCAAGTTTATACAGATAGCAGTGAAGGTATCTCCATCTTAATACAGATGGCGGTGAAGATATTTATATGTTCATACAGATGGCAGTGCAGATATTTCCATGTTCATACAGATGGCGGTGCAGATATTTCCATGTTTATAGACATAGCGGTTTAGTTATTTCCATGTGTAAAGAGATAGGTTTGTAGATATTTCCATGTATATGCAGATAGCTGTGTAGATATTTCTATTTTCATGCAGATAGCGGTTTAGATATTTCCATGTTCAAACAGATAGCGGTGTAGATATTTCCATGTTCATACAGATAGCGGTGTGGATATTTCCATGTTTATACAGATAGCGGTGAAACGTTTGCAAGTTTACACAGATAGCGGTGTAGATATTTCCATGTTCATACAGATCGTGGTGTAGATATTTCCATGTTCATCCAGATGGCTGTGTAGACATATCCATGTTCATACAGATGGCGGTGAAGATATTTCCATGTTCATACAGATAGTGGTGTAGATATTTCCATGTTCATACAGATAGCGGTGTAGATATTTCCATGTTCATACAGATGGCTGTGTAGATATATCCATGTTCATACAGATGGCGGTGAATATATTTCCATGTTCATACAGATAGCGTTGTAGATATTTCCATGTTCATACATATAGCGGTGCAGATATTTCCATGTTCATACAGATAGCGGTGCTGATATTTCCATGTTTATACAGATAGCGATGTAGATATTTCCATGTTTATACAGATAGCGGTGTAGATATCTCCTTCTTAATACAGATGGAGGTGTACATATTTATATGTTCATACAGATGGCTGTGAAGATATTTCCAGGTTCATACAGATGGCGGTATAGATATTTCCATGTTTATAGAGATAGCGGTGTAGTTATTTCCATGTGTAAAGAGATAGCTGTGTAGATATTTCCATGTATATGCAGATAGCTGTGTAGATATTTCCATTTTCATGCAGACAGCGGTGTAGATATTTCCATGTTCAAACAGATAGCGGTGTAGATATTTCCATGTTCATACAGATAGCGGTGTATATATATCCATGTTCATACAGATAGCGGTGAAGATATTTCCATTTTAATACAGATTGCGGTGTAGATATTTCCGTGTTCACACAGATAGCGGTGCTGATATTTCCAAGTTTATACAGGTAGCGGTGTAGATATTTCCATGTTTATACAAATAGCGGTGTAGATATTTCCATGTTTATACAGATAGCGTTGTAGATATTTCCATGTTTATACAGATAGCGGTGTAGATATCTCCATCTTAATACAGATGGCGGAGTAGATATTTCTATGTACATGCAGATGGCGGTGCAGATATTTCCATGTTCATACAGATAGCGGTGTAGTTATTTCCATGTGTAAAGAGATAGCTGTGTAGATATTTCCATGTATATGCAGATAGCTGTGTAGATATTTCAATTTTCATGCAGATAGCGGTTTAGATATTTCCATGTTCAAACAGATATCGGTGTAGATATTTCCATGTTCATACAGATAGCGGTGTAGATATTTCCATGTTCATCCAGATGGCTGTGTAGATATATCCATGTTCATACAGATAGCGGTGTAGTTATTTCCATATTCGTACAGATAGTGGTGTAGATATTTCCATGTTCATACAGATAGAGGTGTAGCTATTTCCATGTTCATAAAGATAGCAGTGTAGATATTTCAATGTTCGTACAGATAGCGGTGTATATATTTCCATGTTCATACAGATAGCTGTGCTGATATTTCCATGTTTATACAGGTAGCGGTGTAGATATTTCCATGTTTATACAGATAGCGGTGTAGATATTTCCATGTTTATACAGATAGCGGTGTAGATATTTCCAGGTTTATACAGATAAAGGTGTAGATATCTGCTTCTTAATACAGATGGCGGTGTAGATATTTATATGTTCATACAGATGGCGGTGCAGATATTTCCATGTTCATACAGATAGCGGTGTAGATATTTCCATGTTTATAGAGATAGCGGTGAGGTTATATCCATGTGTAAAGAGATTGCTGTGTAGATATTTCCATGTATATGCAGATAGCTGTGTAGATATTTCCATTTTCATGCAGACAGCGGTATAGATATTTCCATGTTCAAACAGATAGCGGTGTAGATATTTCCATGTTCATACATAAAGCGGTGTAGATATTTCCATGTTCATACAGATAGCGGTGTAGATATTTCCATGTTCATACAGATAGCGGTGCTGTTATTTCCATGTTTATACAGGTAGCGGTGTAGATATTTCCATGTTTATACAGATAGCGGTGTCGATATTTCCATGTTTATACAGATAGCGGTGTAGATATTTCCATGTTTATACAGATAGCGGTGTAGATATCTCAATGTTAATACAGATGGCGGTGTAGATATTTATATGTTTATAAAGATGGCGGTGCAGATATTTCCATGTTCATACAGATAGCGGTGTAGCTATTTCCATGTTCATACAGATAGCGGTGTAGATATTTCCATGTTCATCCAGATGGCTGTGTAGACATATCCATGTTCATACAGATGGCAGTGAAGATAATTCCATGTTTATACATCTAGCGGTGTAGATATTTCCATGTTCATACAGATAGTGGTGTAGATATATCCATGTTCATACAGATAGTGGTGCTGATATTTCCATGTTTATACAGGTAGCGGTGCTGTTATTTCCATGTTTATACAGGTAGCGGTGTAGATATTTCCATGTTTATACAGATAGCGGTGTACATATTTCCATGTTTATACAGATAGCGGTGTAGATATCTCCATCTTAATACAGATGGCGTTGTAGATATTTATATGATCATACAGATGGCCGTGCAGATATTTCCATGTTCATACAGATAGCGGTGTAGTTATTTCCATGTGTAAAGAGATAGCTGTGTAGATATTTCCATGTATATGCAGATAGCTGTGTAGATATTTCCATTTTCATGCAGATAGCGGTTTAGATATTTCCATGTTCAAACAGATAGCGGTGTAGATATTTCCATGTTTATACAGATAGCGGTGAAGATGTACGCATGTTTACACACATAGTGGTGTAGATATTTCCATGTTCATACAGATAGCGGAGTAGATATTTCCATGTTCATCCAGATGGCTGTTTAGATATATCCATGTTCATACAGATAGCGGTGTAGTTATTTCCATGTTCATACAGAGAGTGGTGTAGATATTTCCATGTTCATACAGATAGCGGTGTAGCTATTTCCATGTTGATACAGATAGCGGTGTAGATATTTCCATTTTCGTACACATAGCGGTGTAGATATTTCCATGTTCAAACAGATAGCGGTGTAGACATTCCCATGTTCATTCAGATAGCGGTGAAGATATTTCCATGTTTATACAGATTGCGGTGAAGATGTATGCATATTTACACAGATAGCGGTGTAGATATTTCCATGTTCATACAGATAGCGGTGTAGATATTTCCATGGTCATCCAGATGGCTGTGTAGATATATCCATGTTCATACAGATAGCGGTGTAGATATTTCCATGTTCATACAGGTAGTGGTGTAGATATTTCCATGTTCATACAGATAGCGGTGTAGCTATTTCCATGTTCATACAGATAGCGGTGTAGATATTTCCATGTTCATAGAGATAGCGGTGTAGATATTTCCGTGTTCATTCAGATAGCGGTGCTGATATTTCCATGTTTATACAGGTAGCGGTGTAGATATTTCCATGTTTATACAGATAGCGGTGTAGATATTTCCATGTTTATACAGATAGCGGTGTAGATATTTCCATGTTTATACATATAGCGGTGTAGATATCTCCATCTTAATACAGAGGTTGGTGTAGATATTTATATGTTCATACAGATGTCGGTGCAGATATTTCCATGTTCATACAGATGGCAGTGTAGATATTTGCATGTATATAGAGATAGCGCTGTAGTTATTTCCATGTGTAAAGAGATAGCTTTGTAGATATTTCCATGTATATGCAGATCGCTGGGTAGATATTTCCATTTTCATGCAGATAGCATTGTAGATATTTCCATGTTCAGATAGCGGTGTAGATATTTCCATGTTCATGCAGGTAGCAGTGTAGATATTTCCATGTTTATACAGATAGCGGTGAAGATGTATGCATGTTTATACAGATAGCGGTGTAGATATTTCCATGTTCATCCAGATGGCTGTGTTGATATATCCATGTTCATACAGATGGCGGTGAAGATATTTCCATGTTCATACAGATATCGGTGTAGTTATTTCCGTGTGTAAAGAGATAGCTGTGTAGATATTTCCATGTATATGCAGATAGCTGTGTAGATATTTCCATTTTCATGCAGATAGCGTTTTAGATATTTCCATGTTCAAACAGATAGCGGTGTAGATATTTCCATGTTCCTTCAGATAGCGGTGTAGATATTTCCATGTTCATACAGATAGCGGTGTAGATATTTCCAGATTCATACATATAGCGGTGCTGATATTTCCTTGTTTATACAGGTAGAGGTGTAGATATTTCCATGTTTATACAGATAGCGGTGTAGATATTTCCATGTTTATACAGATAGCGGTGTAGATATCTCCATCTTAATACAGATGGCGGTGTAGTTATTTATATGTTCATACAGTTGGCGGTGCATATATTTCCATGTTCATACAGATGGTTGTGTAGATATTTGCATGTTTATAGAGATAGCGCTGTAGTTATTTCCATGTGTAAAGAGATAGCTGTGTAGATATTTCCATGTATGTGCAGATCGCTGTGTAGATATTTCCATTTTCATGCAGATAGCGGTGTAGATATTTCCATGTTCAAACAGATAGCGGTGTAGATATTTCCATGTTCATGCAGATAGCAGTGTAGATATTTCCATGTTTATACAGATGGCGGTGAAGATGTATGCATGTTTACACAGATAGCGGAGTAGATATTTCCATGTTCATACAGATAGCGGTGTAGATATTACCATGTTCATCCAGATGGCTGTGTATATATATCCATCTTCATACAGATGGCGGTGAAGATATTTCCATGTTCATACAGATAGCGGTGTAATTATTTCCATGTGTAAAGAGATAGCTGTGTAGATATTTCCATATATATGCAGTTAGCTGTGTACATATTTCCATTTTCATGCAGATAGCGGTTTAGATATTTCGATGTTCAAACAGATAGCGGTGTAGATATTTCCATGTTCATAGAGATAGCGGTGTAGATATTTCCATGTTCATACAGATAGCGGTGCTGATATTTCCATGTTTATACAGGTAGCGGTGTAGATATTTCCATGTTTATACAGGTAGCGGTGTAGATATTTCCATGTTTATACAGATAGCGGTGTAGATATCTCCTACTTAATACAGATGGCGGTGTAGATGTTTATATGTTCGTACAGATGGCGGTGCAGATATTTCCATGTGCACACAGATGGAGGTGTAGATATTTCCAAGTTTATAGGGATAGCGGTGTAGTTATTTCCATGTGTAAAGAGGTAGCTGTGTAGATATTTCCATGTATATGCAGATAGCTGTGTAGATATTTCCATTTCCATGCAGACAGCGGTGTAGATATTTCCATGTTCAAACAGATAGCGGTGTAGATATTTCCATGTTCATACAGATAGCGGTGTAGATAT
Organism: Gorilla gorilla gorilla; assembly: GCF_029281585.2. Taxonomy (NCBI): domain Eukaryota; kingdom Metazoa; phylum Chordata; class Mammalia; order Primates; family Hominidae; genus Gorilla; species Gorilla gorilla. The sequence goes on from NC_073239.2 coordinate 127,395,772, forward strand.
TTCCATGTTCATACAGATAGCGGTGTAGATATTTCCATGTTCATACAGATAGCGGTGTAGATATTTCCATGTTCATACATATAGCGGTGCTGATATTTCCTTGTTTATACAGGTAGCGGTGTAGATATTTCCATGTTTATACAGATAGTGGTGTAGATATTTCCATGTTTATACAGATAGCGGTGTAGTTATCTCCATCTTAATACAGATGGCGGTGTAGTTATTTATATGTTCATACAGTTGGCGGTGCATATATTTCCATGTTCATACAGATGGCGGTGTAGATATTTCCATGTTCATCCAGATGGCTGTGTAGACATATCCATGTTCATACAGATGGCGGTGAAGGTATTTCCATGTTCATACAGATAGCGGTGTAGATATTTCCATGTTCATACATATAGCGGTGTAGATATTTCCATGATCATACAGATGGCTGTGTAGATATATCCATGTTCATACTGATGGCGGTGAAGTTATTTCCATGTTCATACAGATAGTGGTGTAGGTATTTCCATGTTCATACAGATAGCGGTGTAGATATTTCCATGTTCATACAGATAGCAGTGTAGATATTTCCATGTTCATACAGGTGGCAGTGTAGATATTTCCATGTTCAGATAGCGGTGTAGATATTTCCATGTTCAAACAGATAGCGGTGTAGATATTTCCATGTTCATACAGATGGCTGTGTAGATATTTCCATGTTCATACAGATAGCGGGGTAGTTATTTCCATGTGTAAAGAGATAGCTGAGTAGATATTTCCATGTATATGCAGATAGCAGTATAGATATTTCCATTTTCATGCAGATAGCGGTGTAGATATTTCCATGTTCAAACAGATAGCAGTGTAGATATTTCCATGTTCATACAGATAGCGGTGTAGATATTTCCATGTTCAGATAGCGGTGTAGATATTTCCATGTTTATACAGATAGCGGTGAAGATGTATGCATGTTTACACAGATAGCGGTGTAGATATTTCCATGTTCATCCAGATGGCTTTGTAGATATATCCATGTTCTTACAGATAACGGGGTAGATATTTCCATGTTCATACAGATAGCGGTGTAGATATTTCCATGTTCATCCAGATGGCTGTGTAGATATATCCATGTTCATACAGATAGCGGTGTAGATATTTCCATGTTCATACAGATAGCGGTGTAGATATTTCCATGTTCATCCAGATGGCTGTGTAGATATATCCATGATCATACAGATAGCGGTGTACATATTTCCATTTTCATACAGGTAGTGGTGTAGATATTTCCATGTTCATACAGATAGCGGTGATGATATTTCCATGTTCATACAGGTAGCGGTGTAGATATTTCCATGTTTATACAGATAGCGGTGTAGATATTTCCATGTTTATACATATAGCGGTGTAGATATTTCCAAGTTATACAGATAGCGGTGTAGATATCTCCATCTTAATATAGATGGGGGTGTAAATATTTATATCTTCATACAGATGGCGGTGCAGATATTTCCATGTTCATACAGATCGTGGTGTAGATATTTGCATGTTTATAGAGATAGCGCTGTAGTTATTTCCATGGGTAAAGAGATAGCTTTGTAGATATTTCCATGTATATGCAGATCGCTGTGTAGATATTTCCATTTTCATGCAGATATCGGTGTAGATATTTCCATGTTCAAACAGATAGCGGTGTAGTTATTTCCACGTTCATACAGATAGCGGTGTAGATATTTCCATGTTCATACAGATAGCGGTGTAGATATTTCCATGTTCATCCAGATGGCTGTGTAGATATATCCATGATCATACAGATAGCGGTGTACATATTTCCATTTTCATACAGGTAGTGGTGTAGTTATTTCCATGTTCATACAGATAGCGGTGTAGCTATTTCCATGTTCATACAGATAGCGGTGTAGATATTTCCATGTTCATACAGATAGCGGTGTAGATATTTCCATGTTCATACAGATAGCGGTGCTGATATTTCCATGTTTATACAGGTAGCGGTGTAGATATTTCCATGTTTATACAGATAGCGGTGTAGATATTTCCATGTTTATACAGATAGCGGTGTAGATATTTAAATGTTTATACAGATAGCGGTGTAGATATCTCCATGTTAATAAAGATGGCGGTGTAGTTATTTATATGTTCATAAAGTTGGCGGTGCAGATATTTCCATGTTCATACAGATGGCGGTGTAGATATTTCCATGTTCATACAGATAGCGGTGTAGTTATTTCCATGTGTAAAGAGATAGCTGAGTAGATATTTCCATGTATATGCAGATAGCAGTATAGATATTTCCATTTTCATGCAGATAGCGGTGTAGATATTTCCATGTTCAAACAGATAGCAGTGTAGATATTTCCATGTTCTTACAGATAGCGGTGTAGATATTTCCATGTTCAGATAGCGGTGTAGATATTTCCATGTTTATACAGATAGCGGTGAAGATGTATGCATGTTTACACAGATAGCGGTGTAGATATTTCCATGTTCATCCAGATGGCTTTGTAGATATATCCATGTTCTTACAGATAACGGGGTAGATATTTCCATGTTCATACAGATAGTGGTGTAGGTATTTCCATGTTTATACAGATAGCGGTGTCGATATTTCCATGTTTATACAGATAGCGGTGTAGATATTTCCATGTTTATACAGATAGCGGTGTAGATATCTCAATGTTAATACAGATGGCGGTGTAGATATTTATATGTTTATAAAGATGGCGGTGCAGATATTTCCATGTTCATACAGATAGCGGTGTAGCTATTTCCATGTTCATACAGATAGCGGTGTAGATATTTCCATGTTCATCCAGATGGCTGTGTAGACATATCCATGTTCATACAGATGGCAGTGAAGATAATTCCATGTTTATACATCTAGCGGTGTAGATATTTCCATGTTCATACAGATAGTGGTGTAGATATATCCATGTTCATACAGATAGTGGTGCTGATATTTCCATGTTTATACAGGTAGCGGTGCTGTTATTTCCATGTTTATACAGGTAGCGGTGTAGATATTTCCATGTTTATACAGATAGCGGTGTACATATTTCCATGTTTATACAGATAGCGGTGTAGATATCTCCATCTTAATACAGATGGCGTTGTAGATATTTATATGATCATACAGATGGCCGTGCAGATATTTCCATGTTCATACAGATAGCGGTGTAGTTATTTCCATGTGTAAAGAGATAGCTGTGTAGATATTTCCATGTATATGCAGATAGCTGTGTAGATATTTCCATTTTCATGCAGATAGCGGTTTAGATATTTCCATGTTCAAACAGATAGCGGTGTAGATATTTCCATGTTTATACAGATAGCGGTGAAGATGTACGCATGTTTACACACATAGTGGTGTAGATATTTCCATGTTCATACAGATAGCGGAGTAGATATTTCCATGTTCATCCAGATGGCTGTTTAGATATATCCATGTTCATACAGATAGCGGTGTAGTTATTTCCATGTTCATACAGAGAGTGGTGTAGATATTTCCATGTTCATACAGATAGCGGTGTAGCTATTTCCATGTTGATACAGATAGCGGTGTAGATATTTCCATTTTCGTACACATAGCGGTGTAGATATTTCCATGTTCAAACAGATAGCGGTGTAGACATTCCCATGTTCATTCAGATAGCGGTGAAGATATTTCCATGTTTATACAGATTGCGGTGAAGATGTATGCATATTTACACAGATAGCGGTGTAGATATTTCCATGTTCATACAGATAGCGGTGTAGATATTTCCATGGTCATCCAGATGGCTGTGTAGATATATCCATGTTCATACAGATAGCGGTGTAGATATTTCCATGTTCATACAGGTAGTGGTGTAGATATTTCCATGTTCATACAGATAGCGGTGTAGCTATTTCCATGTTCATACAGATAGCGGTGTAGATATTTCCATGTTCATAGAGATAGCGGTGTAGATATTTCCGTGTTCATTCAGATAGCGGTGCTGATATTTCCATGTTTATACAGGTAGCGGTGTAGATATTTCCATGTTTATACAGATAGCGGTGTAGATATTTCCATGTTTATACAGATAGCGGTGTAGATATTTCCATGTTTATACATATAGCGGTGTAGATATCTCCATCTTAATACAGAGGTTGGTGTAGATATTTATATGTTCATACAGATGTCGGTGCAGATATTTCCATGTTCATACAGATGGCAGTGTAGATATTTGCATGTATATAGAGATAGCGCTGTAGTTATTTCCATGTGTAAAGAGATAGCTTTGTAGATATTTCCATGTATATGCAGATCGCTGGGTAGATATTTCCATTTTCATGCAGATAGCATTGTAGATATTTCCATGTTCAGATAGCGGTGTAGATATTTCCATGTTCATGCAGGTAGCAGTGTAGATATTTCCATGTTTATACAGATAGCGGTGAAGATGTATGCATGTTTATACAGATAGCGGTGTAGATATTTCCATGTTCATCCAGATGGCTGTGTTGATATATCCATGTTCATACAGATGGCGGTGAAGATATTTCCATGTTCATACAGATATCGGTGTAGTTATTTCCGTGTGTAAAGAGATAGCTGTGTAGATATTTCCATGTATATGCAGATAGCTGTGTAGATATTTCCATTTTCATGCAGATAGCGTTTTAGATATTTCCATGTTCAAACAGATAGCGGTGTAGATATTTCCATGTTCCTTCAGATAGCGGTGTAGATATTTCCATGTTCATACAGATAGCGGTGTAGATATTTCCAGATTCATACATATAGCGGTGCTGATATTTCCTTGTTTATACAGGTAGAGGTGTAGATATTTCCATGTTTATACAGATAGCGGTGTAGATATTTCCATGTTTATACAGATAGCGGTGTAGATATCTCCATCTTAATACAGATGGCGGTGTAGTTATTTATATGTTCATACAGTTGGCGGTGCATATATTTCCATGTTCATACAGATGGTTGTGTAGATATTTGCATGTTTATAGAGATAGCGCTGTAGTTATTTCCATGTGTAAAGAGATAGCTGTGTAGATATTTCCATGTATGTGCAGATCGCTGTGTAGATATTTCCATTTTCATGCAGATAGCGGTGTAGATATTTCCATGTTCAAACAGATAGCGGTGTAGATATTTCCATGTTCATGCAGATAGCAGTGTAGATATTTCCATGTTTATACAGATGGCGGTGAAGATGTATGCATGTTTACACAGATAGCGGAGTAGATATTTCCATGTTCATACAGATAGCGGTGTAGATATTACCATGTTCATCCAGATGGCTGTGTATATATATCCATCTTCATACAGATGGCGGTGAAGATATTTCCATGTTCATACAGATAGCGGTGTAATTATTTCCATGTGTAAAGAGATAGCTGTGTAGATATTTCCATATATATGCAGTTAGCTGTGTACATATTTCCATTTTCATGCAGATAGCGGTTTAGATATTTCCATGTTCAAACAGATAGCGGTGTAGATATTTCCATGTTCATAGAGATAGCGGTGTAGATATTTCCATGTTCATACAGATAGCGGTGCTGATATTTCCATGTTTATACAGGTAGCGGTGTAGATATTTCCATGTTTATACAGGTAGCGGTGTAGATATTTCCATGTTTATACAGATAGCGGTGTAGATATCTCCTACTTAATACAGATGGCGGTGTAGATGTTTATATGTTCGTACAGATGGCGGTGCAGATATTTCCATGTGCACACAGATGGAGGTGTAGATATTTCCAAGTTTATAGGGATAGCGGTGTAGTTATTTCCATGTGTAAAGAGGTAGCTGTGTAGATATTTCCATGTATATGCAGATAGCTGTGTAGATATTTCCATTTCCATGCAGACAGCGGTGTAGATATTTCCATGTTCAAACAGATAGCGGTGTAGATATTTCCATGTTCATACAGATAGCGGTGTAGATATTTCCATGTTCATACAGATAGCGGTGTAGATATTTCCATGTTCATACAGATAGCGGTGTAGATATTTCCATGTTCATACATATAGCGGTGCTGATATTTCCTTGTTTATACAGGTAGCGGTGTAGATATTTCCATGTTTATACAGATAGTGGTGTAGATATTTCCATGTTTATACAGATAGCGGTGTAGTTATCTCCATCTTAATACAGATGGCGGTGTAGTTATTTATATGTTCATACAGTTGGCGGTGCATATATTTCCATGTTCATACAGATGGCGGTGTAGATATTTCCATGTTCATCCAGATGGCTGTGTAGACATATCCATGTTCATACAGATGGCGGTGAAGGTATTTCCATGTTCATACAGATAGCGGTGTAGATATTTCCATGTTCATACATATAGCGGTGTAGATATTTCCATGATCATACAGATGGCTGTGTAGATATATCCATGTTCATACTGATGGCGGTGAAGTTATTTCCATGTTCATACAGATAGTGGTGTAGGTATTTCCATGTTCATACAGATAGCGGTGTAGATATTTCCATGTTCATACAGATAGCAGTGTAGATATTTCCATGTTCATACAGGTGGCAGTGTAGATATTTCCATGTTCAGATAGCGGTGTAGATATTTCCATGTTCAAACAGATAGCGGTGTAGATATTTCCATGTTCATACAGATGGCTGTGTAGATATTTCCATGTTCATACAGATAGCGGGGTAGTTATTTCCATGTGTAAAGAGATAGCTGAGTAGATATTTCCATGTATATGCAGATAGCAGTATAGATATTTCCATTTTCATGCAGATAGCGGTGTAGATATTTCCATGTTCAAACAGATAGCAGTGTAGATATTTCCATGTTCATACAGATAGCGGTGTAGATATTTCCATGTTCAGATAGCGGTGTAGATATTTCCATGTTTATACAGATAGCGGTGAAGATGTATGCATGTTTACACAGATAGCGGTGTAGATATTTCCATGTTCATCCAGATGGCTTTGTAGATATATCCATGTTCTTACAGATAACGGGGTAGATATTTCCATGTTCATACAGATAGCGGTGAAGATATTTCCATGTTCATCCAGATGGCTGTGTAGATATATCCATGTTCATACAGATAGCGGTGTAGATATTTCCATGTTCATACAGATAGCGGTGTAGATATTTCCATGTTCATCCAGATGGCTGTGTAGATATATCCATGATCATACAGATAGCGGTGTACATATTTCCATTTTCATACAGGTAGTGGTGTAGATATTTCCATGTTCATACAGATAGCGGTGATGATATTTCCATGTTCATACAGGTAGCGGTGTAGATATTTCCATGTTTATACAGATAGCGGTGTAGATATTTCCATGTTTATACATATAGCGGTGTAGATATTTCCAAGTTATACAGATAGCGGTGTAGATATCTCCATCTTAATATAGATGGGGGTGTAAATATTTATATCTTCATACAGATGGCGGTGCAGATATTTCCATGTTCATACAGATCGTGGTGTAGATATTTGCATGTTTATAGAGATAGCGCTGTAGTTATTTCCACGGGTAAAGAGATAGCTTTGTAGATATTTCCATGTATATGCAGATCGCTGTGTAGATATTTCCATTTTCATGCAGATATCGGTGTAGATATTTCCATGTTCAAACAGATAGCGGTGTAGTTATTTCCACGTTCATACAGATAGCGGTGTAGATATTTCCATGTTCATACAGATAGCGGTGTAGATATTTCCATGTTCATCCAGATGGCTGTGTAGATATATCCATGATCATACAGATAGCGGTGTACATATTTCCATTTTCATACAGGTAGTGGTGTAGTTATTTCCATGTTCATACAGATAGCGGTGTAGCTATTTCCATGTTCATACAGATAGCGGTGTAGATATTTCCATGTTCATACAGATAGCGGTGTAGATATTTCCATGTTCATACAGATAGCGGTGCTGATATTTCCATGTTTATACAGGTAGCGGTGTAGATATTTCCATGTTTATACAGATAGCGGTGTAGATATTTCCATGTTTATACAGATAGCGGTGTAGATATTTAAATGTTTATACAGATAGCGGTGTAGATATCTCCATGTTAATAAAGATGGCGGTGTAGTTATTTATATGTTCATAAAGTTGGCGGTGCAGATATTTCCATGTTCATACAGATGGCGGTGTAGATATTTCCATGTTCATACAGATAGCGGTGTAGTTATTTCCATGTGTAAAGAGATAGCTGAGTAGATATTTCCATGTATATGCAGATAGCAGTATAGATATTTCCATTTTCATGCAGATAGCGGTGTAGATATTTCCATGTTCAAACAGATAGCAGTGTAGATATTTCCATGTTCTTACAGATAGCGGTGTAGATATTTCCATGTTCAGATAGCGGTGTAGATATTTCCATGTTTATACAGATAGCGGTGAAGATGTATGCATGTTTACACAGATAGCGGTGTAGATATTTCCATGTTCATCCAGATGGCTTTGTAGATATATCCATGTTCTTACAGATAACGGGGTAGATATTTCCATGTTCATACAGATAGCGGTGTAGATATTTCCATGTTCATCCAGATGGCTGTGTAGATATATCCATGTTCATACAGATAGCGGTCTAGATATTTCCATGTTCATACAGATAGCGGTGTAGATATTTCAATGTTCTTACAGATAGCGGTGTAGATATTTCCATTTTCATACAGATAGAAGTGTAGATATGTCCATGTTTATACAGATAGCGGTGAAGATGTATGCATGTTTACATAGATAGCGGTGTAGATATTTCCATGTTCAAACAGATAGCGGTGTAGATATTTCCATGTTCACACAGGTAGCGGTGTAGATATTTCCATGTTTATACAGATAGCGGTGTAGATATTTCCATGTTTATACAGATAGCAGTGTAGATATTTCCATGTTTATACAGATAGCGGTGTAGATATCTCCATCTTAATAAAGATGGCGGTGTAGATAGTTATATGTTTATACAATTGGCGGTGCAGATATTAACATGTACATACAGATGGCGGCGTAGATATTTCCATGTTCATACAGATAGCGGTGTAGTTATTTCCATGTGTAAAGAGATAGCTGAGTAGTTATTTCCATGTATATGCAGATAGCAGGGTAGATATTTCCATTTTCATGCAGATAGCGGTGTAGATATTTCCATGTTCAAACAGATAGCAGTGTAGATATTTCCATGTTCATACACATAGCGGTGTAGTTATTTCCATGTTCATACAGATAGCAGTGTAGATATTTCCATGTTTATACAGATAGCGGTGAAGATGTATGCATGTTTACACAGATAGCGGTGTAGATATTTCCATGTTCATCCAGATGGCTGTGTAGATATATCCATGTTCATACAGATAACGGTGTAGATATTTCCATGTTCATACAGATAGCGGTGTAGATATTTCCATGTTCATCCAGATGGCTGTGTAGATATATCCATGTTCATACAGATAGCGGTGTAGATATTTCCATGTTCATACAGATAGCCGTGTACATATTTCCATGTTCATACAGATAGCGGTGTAGATATTTCCATTTGCATACAGATAGCAGTGTAGATATTTCCATGTTTATACAGATAGCGGTGAAGATGTATGCATGTTTACACAGATAGCGGTGTAGATATTTCCATGTTTAAACAGATAGCGGTGTAGATATTTCCATGTTCATACAGATAGCGGTGTAGATATTTCCATGTTTATACAGATTGCGGTGAAGATGTATTCATATTTACACAGATAGCGGTGAAGATATTTCCATGTTCATACAGATAGCGGTGTATATATTTCCATGTTCATCCAGATGGCTGTGTAGATATTTCCATGGTCATACAGATAGCGGTGTAGTTATTTCCATGTGTAAAGAGATAGCTGAGTAGATATTTCCATGAATATGCAGATAGCAGTATAGATATTTCCATTTTCATGCAGATAGCGGTGTAGATATTTCCTTGTTCAAACAGATATCAGTGTAGATATTTCCATGTTCATACAGATAGCGGTGTAGATATTTCCATGTTCAGATAGCGGTGTAGATATTTCCATGTTTATACAGATAGCGGTGAAGATGTATGCATGTTTACACAGATAGCGGTGTAGATATTTCCATGTTCATCCAGATGGCTGTGTAGATATATCCATGTTCTTACAGATAACGGGGTAGATATTTCCATGTTCATACAGATAGCGGTGTAGATATTTCCATGTTCATCCAGATGGCTGTGTAGATATATCCATGTTCATACAGATAGCGGTCTAGATATTTCCACGTTCATACAGATAGCGGTGTAGATATTTCCATGTTCTTACAGATAGCGGTGTAGATATTTCCATTTTCATACAGATAGCAGTGTAGATAAGTCCATGTTTATACAGATAGCGGTGAAGATGTATGCATGTTTACATAGATAGCGGTGTAGATATTTCCATGTTCAAACAGATAGCGGTGTAGATATTTCCATGTTCACACAGGTAGCGGTGTAGATATTTCCATGTTTATACAGATAGCGGTGTAGATATTTCCATGTTTATACAGATAGCAGTGTAGATATTTCCATGTTTATACAGATAGCGGTGTAGATATCTCCATCTTAATAAAGATGGCGGTGTAGATAGTTATATGTTTATACAATTGGCGGTGCAGATATTTCCATGTACATACAGATGGCGGTGTAGATATTTCCATGTTCATACAGATAGCGTTGTAGTTATTTCCATGTGTAAAGAGATAGCTGAGTAGTTATTTCCATGTATATGCAGATAGCAGTGTAGATATTTCCATTTTCATGCAGATAGCGGTGTAGATATTTCCATGTTCAAACAGATAGCAGTGTAGATATTTCCATGTTCATACACATAGCGGTGTAGTTATTTCCATGTTCATACAGATAGCAGTGTAGATATTTCCATGTTTATACAGATAGCGGTGAAGATGTATGCATGTTTACACAGATAGCGGTGTAGATATTTCCATGTTCATCCAGATGGCTGTGTAGATATATCCATGTTCATACAGATAACGGTGTAGATATTTCCATGTTCATACAGATAGCGGTGTAGATATTTCCATGTTCATCCAGATGGCTGTGTAGATATATCCATGTTCATACAGATAGCGGTGTAGATATTTCCATGTTCATACAGATAGCCGTGTACATATTTCCATGTTCATACAGATAGCGGTGTAGATATTTCCATTTGCATACAGATAGCAGTGTAGATATTTCCATGTTTATACAGATAGCGGTGAAGATGTATGCATGTTTACACAGATAGCGGTGTAGATATTTCCATGTTTAAACAGATAGCGGTGTAGATATTTCCATGTTCATACAGATAGCGGTGTAGATATTTCCATGTTTATACAGATTGCGGTGAAGATGTATTCATATTTACACAGATAGCGGTGTAGATATTTCCATGTTCATACAGATAGCGGTGTATATATTTCCATGTTCATCCAGATGGCTGTGTAGATATTTCCATGTTCATACAGATAGCGGTGTAGCTATTTCCATGTTCATACAGATAGCGGTGTAGATATTTCCATGTTCATAGAGATAGCGGTGTAGATATTTCCATGTTCATACAGATAGCGGTGCTGATATTTCCATGTTTATACTGGTAGCGGTGTAGATATTTCCATGTTTATACAGATATCGTTGTAGATATTTCCATGTTTATACATATAGCGGTGTAGATATTTCCAAGTTTATGCAGATAGAGGTGTAGATATCTCCATCTTAATATAGATGGGGGTGTAGATATTTATATCTTCATACAGATGGCGGTGCAGATATTTCCATGTTCATACAGATGGCGGTGTAGATATTTGCATCTTTATAGACATAGCGCTGTAGTTATTTCCATGTGTAAAGACATAGCTTTGTAGATATTTCCATGTATATGCAGATCGCTGTGTATATATTTCCATTTTCATGCAGATATCGGTGTAGATATTTCCATGTTCTAACAGATAGCGGTGTAGTTATTTCCACGTTCATGCAGATAGCGGTGTAGATATTTCCATGGTCATACAGATAGCGGTGTAGATATTTCCATGATCATACAGATAGCGGTGTAGATATTTCCATGTTCATACAGATAGCGGTGCTGATATTTCCATGTTTATACAGGTAGCGGTGTAGATATTTCCATGTTTATACAGATAGCGGTGTAGATATTTCCATGTTTATACAGACAGCGGTGTAGATATTTCCATGTTTATACAGATAGCGGTGTAGATATCTCCATCTTAATAAAGATGGTGGTGTAGATAGTTATATGTTCATACAATTGGCGGTGCAGATATTTCCATGTACATACAGATGGCGGTGTAGATATTTCCATGTTCATACAGATAGCGGTGTAGTTATTTCCATGTGTAAAGAGATAGCTGAGTAGTTATTTCCATGTATATGCAGATAGCAGTGTAGATATTTCCATTTTCATGCAGATAGCGGTGTAGATATTTCCACGTTCAAACAGATAGCAGTGTAGATATTTCCATGTTCATACAGATAGCGGTGTAGATATTTCCATGTTCATACAGATAGCAGTGTAGATATTTCCATGTTTATACAGATAGCGGTGAAGATGTATGCATGTTTACACAGATAGCGGTGTAGATATTTCCATGTTCATCCAGATGGCTGTGTAGATATATCCATGTTCATACAGATAACGGTGTAGATATTCCCATGTTCATACAGATAGCGGTGTAGATATTTCCATGTTCATCCAGATGGCTGTGTAGATATATCCATGTTCATACAGATAGCGGTGTAGATATTTCCATGTTCATACAGATAGCCGTGTACATATTTCCATGTTCATACAGATAGCGGTGTAGATATTTCCATTTGCATACAGATAGCAGTGTAGATATTTCCATGTTTATACAGATAGCGGTGAAGATGTATGCATGTTTACACAGATAGCGGTGTAGATATTTCCATGTTTAAACAGATAGCGGTGTAGATATTTCCATGTTCATACAGATAGCGGTGTAGATATTTCCATGTTTATACAGATTGCGGTGAAGATGTATGCATATTTACACAGATAGCGGTGTAGATATTTCCATGTTCATACAGATAGCGGTGTAGATATTTCCATGTTCATCCAGATGGCTGTGTAGATATATCCATGATCATACAGATAGCGGTGTACATATTTCCATGTTCATACAGGTAGTGGTGTAGATATTTCCATGTTCATACAGATAGCGGTGTAGCTATTTCCATGTTCATACAGATAGCGGTGTAGATATTTCCATGTTCATAGAGATAGCGGTGTAGATATTCCCATGTTCAAACAGATAGCGGTGCTGATATTTCCATGTTTATACAGGTAGCGGTGTAGATATTTCCATGTTTATACAGATGGCGGTGTAGATATTTCCATGTTTATACATATAGCGGTGTAGATATTTCCAAGTTATACAGATAGCGGTGTAGATATCTCCATCTTAATATAGATTGGGGTGTAGATATTTATATCTTCATACAGATGGCGGTGCAGATATTTCCATGTTCATACAGATGGCGGTGTAGATATTTGCATGTTTATAGAGATAGCGCTGTAGTTATTTCCATGTGTAAAGAGATAGCTTTGTAGATATTTCCATGTATATGCAGATCGCTGTGTAGATATTTCCATTTTCATGCAGATATCGGTGTAGATATTTCCATGTTCAAACAGATAGCGGTGTAGTTATTTCCACGTTCATACATATAGCGGTGTAGATATTTCCATGTTCATACAGATAGCGGTGTAGATATTTCCATGTTCATACAGATAGCAGTGCTGATATTTCCATGGTTATACAGGTAGCGGTGTAGATATTTCCATGTTTATACAGATAGCGGTGTAGATATTTCCATGTTTATACAGATAGCGGTGTAGATATTTAAATGTTTATACAGATAGTGGTGTAGATATCTCCATGTTAATAAAGATGGCGGTGTAGTTATTTATATGTTCATAAAGTTGGCGGTGCAGATATTTCCATGTTCATCCAGATGGCTGTGTAGATATATCCATGTTCATACAGATAGCAATGTAGTTATTTCCATGTGTAAAGGGATAGCTGAGTAGATATTTCCATGTATATGCAGATAGCAGTATAGATATTTCCATTTTCATGCAGATAGTGGTGTAGATATTTCCATGTTCAAACAGATAGCAGTGTAGATATTTCCATGTTCATACAGATAGCGGTGTAGATATTTCCATGTTCAGATAGCGGTGTAGATATTTCCATGTTTATACAGATAGCGGTGAAGATGTATGCATGTTTACACAGATAGCGGTGTAGATATTTCCATGTTCATCCAGATGGCTGTGTAGATATATCCATGTTCTTACAGATAACGGTGTACATATTTCCATGTTCATACAGATAGCGGTGTAGATATTTCCATGTTCATCCAGATGGCTGTGTAGTTATATCCATGTTCATACAGATAGCGGTGTAGATATTTCCATGTTCATACAGATAGCCGTGTACATATTTCCATGTTCATACAGATAGCGGTGTAGATATTTCCGTTTTCATACAGATAGCAGTGTAGATATTTCCATGTTTATACAGATAGCGGTGAAGATGTATGCATGTTTACACAGATAGCGGTGTAGATATTTCCATGTTCAAACAGATAGCGGTGTAGATATTTCCATGTTCATACAGGTAGCGGTGTAGATATTTCCATGTTTATACAGATTGCGGTGAAGATGTATGCATATTTACACAGATAGCGGTGTAGATATTTCCATGTTCATACAGATAGCGGTGCTGATATTTCCATGTTTATACAGGTAGCGGTGTAGATATTTCTATGTTTATACAGATAGCGGTGTAGATATTTCCATGTTTATAAGGATAGCGGTGTAGATATTTAAATGTTTATACAGATAGCGGTGCAGATATTTCCATGTTTATACAGATAGCGGTGAAGATGTATGCATGTTTACACAGATAGCGGTGTAGATATTTCCATGTTCATCCAGATGGCTGTGTAGATATATCCATGTTCATACAGATAACGGTGTAGATATTTCCATGTTCATACAGATAGCGGTGTAGATATTTTCATGTTCATCCAGATGGCTGTGTAGATATATCCATGTTCATACAGATAGCGGTGTAGATATTTCCATGTTCATACAGATAGCCGTGTACATATTTCCATATTCATACAGATAGCGGTGTAGATATTTCCATTTGCATACAGATAGCAGTGTAGATATTTCCATGTTTATACAGATAGCGGTGAAGATGTATGCATGTTTACACAGATAGCGGTGTAGATATTTCCATGTTTAAACTGATAGCGGTGTAGATATTTCCATGTTCATACAGATAGCGGTGTAGATATTTCCATGTTTATACAGATTGCGGTGAAGATGTATGCATATTTACACAGATAGCGGTGTAGATATTTCCATGTTCATACAGATAGCGGTGTATATATTTCCATGTTCATGCAGATGGCTGTGTAGATATTTCCATGTTCATACAGATAGTGGTGTAGCTATTTCCATGTTCATACAGATAGCGGTGTAGATATTTCCATGTTCATAGAGATAGCGGTGTAGATATTTCCATGTTCATACAGATAGCGGTGCTGATATTTCCATGTTTATACTGGTAGCGGTGTAGATATTTCCATGTTCATACAGATAGTGGTGTAGATATTTCCATGTATATGCAGATCGCTGTGTAGATATTTCCATTTTCATGCAGATATCGGTGTAGATATTTCCATGTTCATACAGATAGCGGTGTAGATATTTCCACGTTCATACAGATAGCGGTGTAGATATTTCCATGTTCATACAGATAGCGGTGTAGATATTTCCATGTTCATACAGATAGCGGTGTAGATATTTCCATGTTCATACAGATAGCGGTGCTGATATTTCCATGTTTATACAGGTAGCGGTGTAGATATTTCCATGTTTATACAGATAGCGGTGTAGATATTTCCATGTTTATACAGATAGCGGTGTAGATATTTAAATGTTTATTCAGATAGCGGTGTAGATATCTCCATGTTAATAAAGATGGCGGTGTAGTTATTTATATGTTCATAAAGTTGGCGGTGCAGATATTTCCATGTTCATACAGATGGCGGTGTAGATATTTCCATGTTCATACAGATAGCGGTGTAGTTATTTCCATGTGTAAAGAGATAGCTGAGTAGATATTTCCATGTATATGCAGATAGCAGTATAGATATTTCCATTTTCATGCAGATAGCGGTGTAGATATTTCCATGTTCAAACAGATAGCAGTGTAGATATTTCCATGTTCATACAGATAGCGGTGTAGATATTTCCATGTTCAGATAGCGGTGTAGATATTTCCATGTTTATACAGATAGCGGTGAAGTTGTATGCATGTTTACACAGATAGCGGTGTAGATATTTCCATGTTCATCCAGATGGCTTTGTAGATATATCCATGTTCTTACAGATAACGGGGTAGATATTTCCATGTTCATACAGATAGCGGTGTAGATATTTCCATGTTCATCCAGATGGCTGTGTAGATATATCCATGTTCATACAGATAGCGGTGTAGATATTTCCATGTTCATACAGATAGCGGTGTAGATATTTCCATGTTCTTACAGATAGCGGTGTAGATATTTCCATTTTCATACAGATAGCAGTGTAGATATGTCCATGTTTATACAGATAGCGGTGAAGATGTATGCATGTTTACATAGATAGCGGTGTAGATATTTCCATGTTCAAACAGATAGCGGTGTAGATATTTCCATGTTCATACAGGTAGCGGTGTAGATATTTCCATGTTTATACAGATAGCGGTGTAGATATTTCCATGTTTATACAGATAGCGGTGTAGATATTTCCATGTTTATACAGATAGCGGTGTAGATATCTCCATCTTAATAAAGATGGCGGTGTAGATAGTTATATGTTTATACAATTGGCGGTGCAGATATTTCCATGTACATACAGATGGCGGTGTAGATATTTCCATGTTCATACAGATAGCGGTGTAGTTATTTCCATGTGTAAAGAGATAGCTGAGTAGTTATTTCCATGTATATGCAGATAGCAGTGTAGATATTTCCATTTTCATGCAGATAGCGGTGTAGATATTTCCATGTTCAAACAGATAGCAGTGTAGATATTTCCATGTTCATACACATAGCGGTGTAGATATTTCCATGTTCATACAGATAGCAGTGTAGATATTTCCATGTTTATACAGATTGCGGTGAAGATGTATGCATGTTTACACAGATAGCGGTGTAGATATTTCCATGTTCATCCAGATGGCTGTGTAGATATATCCATGTTCATACAGATAACGGTGTAGATATTTCCATGTTCATACAGATAGCGGTGTAGATATTTCCATGTTCATCCAGATGGCTGTGTAGATATATCCATGTTCATACAGATAGCGGTGTAGATATTTCCATGTTCATACAGATAGCCGTGTACATATTTCCATGTTCATACAGATAGCGGTGTAGATATTTCCATTTGCATACAGATAGCAGTGTAGATATTTCCATGTTTATACAGATAGCGGTGAAGATGTATGCATGTTTACACAGATAGCGGTGTAGATATTTCCATGTTTAAACAGATAGCGGTGTAGATATTTCCATGTTCATACAGATAGCGGTGTAGATATTTCCATGTTTATACAGATTGCGGTGAAGATGTATTCATATTTACACAGATAGCGGTGTAGATATTTCCATGTTCATACAGATAGCGGTGTATATATTTCCATGTTCATCCAGATGGCTGTGTAGATATTTCCATGTTCATACAGATAGCGGTGTAGCTATTTCCATGTTCATACAGATAGCGGTGTAGATATTTCCATGTTCATAGAGATAGCGGTGTAGATATTTCCATGTTCATACAGATAGCGGTGCTGATATTTCCATGTTTATACTGGTAGCGGTGTAGATATTTCCATGTTTATACAGATATCGGTGTAGATATTTCCATGTTTATACATATAGCGGTGTAGATATTTCCAAGTTTTTGCAGATAGCGGTGTAGATATCTCCATCTTAATATAGATGGGGGTGTAGATATTTATATCTTCATACAGATGGCGGTGCAGATATTTCCATGTTCATACAGATGGCGGTGTAGATATTTGCATCTTTATAGAGATAGCGCTGTAGTTATTTCCATGTGTAAAGAGATAGCTTTGTAGATATTTCCATGTATATGCAGATCGCTGTGTATATATTTCCATTTTCATGCAGATATCGGTGTAGATATTTCCATGTTCTAACAGATAGCGGTGTAGTTATTTCCACGTTCATGCAGATAGCGGTGTAGATATTTCCATGTTCATACAGATAGCGCTGTAGATATTTCCATGATCATACAGATAGCGGTGTAGATATTTCCATGTTCATACAGATAGCGGTGCTGATATTTCCATATTTATACAGGTAGCGGTGTAGGTATTTCCATGTTTATACAGATAGCGGTGTAGATATTTCCATGTTTATACAGATAGCGGTGTAGATATTTCCATGTTTATACAGATAGCGGTGTAGATATCTCCATCTTAATAAAGATGGTGGTGTAGATAGTTATATGTTCATACAATTGGCGGTGCAGATATTTCCATGTACATACAGATGGCGGTGTAGATATTTCCATGTTCATACAGATAGCGGTGTAGTTATTTCCATGTGTAAAGAGATAGCTGAGTAGTTATTTCCATGTATATGCAGATAGCAGTGTAGATATTTCCATTTTCATGCAGATAGCGGTGTAGATATTTCCATGTTCAAACAGATAGCAGTGTAGATATTTCCATGTTCATACAGATAGCGGTGTAGATATTTCCATGTTCATACAGATAGCAGTGTAGATATTTCCATGTTTATACAGATAGCGGTGAAGATGTATGCATGTTTACACAGATAGCGGTGTAGATATTTCCATGTTCATCCAGATGGCTGTGTAGATATATCCATGTTCATACAGATAACGGTGTAGATATTCCCATGTTCATACAGATAGCGGTGTAGATATTTCCATGTTCATCCAGATGGCTGTGTAGATATATCCATGTTCATACAGATAGCGGTGTAGATATTTCCATGTTCATACAGATAGCCGTGTACATATTTCCATGTTCATACAGATAGCGGTGTAGATATTTCCATTTGCATACAGATAGCAGTGTAGATATTTCCATGTTTATACAGATAGCGGTGAAGATGTATGCATGTTTACACAGATAGCGGTGTAGATATTTCCATGTTTAAACAGATAGCGGTGTAGATATTTCCATGTTCATACAGATAGCGGTGTAGATATTTCCATGTTTATACAGATTGCGGTGAAGATGTATGCATATTTACACAGATAGCGGTGTAGATATTTCCATGTTCATACAGATAGCGGTGTAGATATTTCCATGTTCATCCAGATGGCTGTGTAGATATATCCATGATCATACAGATAGCGGTGTACATATTTCCATGTTCATACAGGTAGTGGTGTAGATATTTCCATGGTCATACAGATAGCGGTGTAGCTATTTCCATGTTCATACAGATAGCGGTGTAGATATTTCCATGTTCATAGAGATAGCGGTGTAGATATTCCCATGTTCAAACAGATAGCGGTGCTGATATTTCCATGTTTATACAGGTAGCGGTGTAGATATTTCCATGTTTATACAGATGGCGGTGTAGATATTTCCATGTTTATACATATAGCGGTGTAGATATTTCCAAGTTATACAGATAGCGGTGAAGATATCTCCATCTTAATATAGATTGGGGTGTAGATATTTATATCTTCATACAGATGGCGGTGCAGATATTTCCATGTTCATACAGATGGCGGTGTAGATATTTGCATGTTTATAGAGATAGCGCTGTAGTTATTTCCATGTGTAAAGAGATAGCTTTGTAGATATTTCCATGTATATGCAGATCGCTGTGTAGGTATTTCCATTTTCATGCAGATATCGGTGTAGATATTTCCATGTTCAAACAGATAGCGGTGTAGTTATTTCCACGTTCATACAGATAGCGGTGTAGATATTTCCATGTTCATACAGATAGCGGTGTAGATATTTCCATGTTCATACAGATAGCGGTGCTGATATTTCCATGGTTATACAGGTAGCGGTGTAGATACTTCCATGTTTATACAGATAGCGGTGTAGATATTTCCATGTTTATACAGATAGCGGTGTAGATATTTAAATGTTTATACAGATAGCGGAGTAGATATCTCCATGTTAATAAAGATGGCGGTGTAGTTATTTATATGTTCATAAAGTTGGCGGTGCAGATATTTCCATGTTCATCCAGATGGCTGTGTAGATATATCCATGTTCATACAGATAGCAATGTAGTTATTTCCATGTGTAAAGGGATAGCTGAGTAGATATTTCCATGTATATGCAGATAGCAGTATAGATATTTCCATTTTCATGCAGATAGTGGTGTAGATATTTCCATGTTCAAACAGATAGCAGTGTAGATATTTCCATGTTCATACAGATAGCGGTGTAGATATTTCCATGTTCAGATAGCGGTGTAGATATTTCCATGTTTATACAGATAGCGGTGAAGATGTATGCATGTTTACACAGATAGCGGTGTAGATATTTCCATGTTCATCCAGATGGCTGTGTAGATATATCCATGTTCTTACAGATAACGGTGTACATATTTCCATGTTCATACAGATAGCGGTGTAGATATTTCCATGTTCATCCAGATGGCTGTGTAGATATATCCATGTTCATACAGATAGCGGTGTAGATATTTCCATGTTCATAAAGATAGCCGTGTACATATTTCCATGTTCATACAGATAGCGGTGTAGATATTTCCGTTTTCATACAGATAGCAGTGTAGATATTTCCATGTTTATACAGATAGCGGTGAAGATGTATGCATGTTTACACAGATAGCGGTGTAGATATTTCCATGTTCAAACAGATAGCGGTGTAGATATTTCCATGTTCATACAGGTAGCGGTGTAGATATTTCCATGTTTATACAGATTGCGGTGAAGATGTATGCATATTTACACAGATAGCGGTGTAGATATTTCCATGTTCATACAGATAGCGGTGCTGATATTTCCATGTTTATACAGGTAGCGGTGTAGATATTTCTATGTTTATACAGATAGCGGTGTAGATATTTCCATGTTTATAAAGATAGCGGTGTAGATATTTAAATGTTTATACAGATAGCGGTGCAGATATTTCCATGTTTATACAGATAGCGGTGAAGATGTATGCATGTTTACACAGATAGCGGTGTAGATATTTCCATGTTCATACAGATAGCGGTGCTGATATTTCCATGTTTATACTGGTAGCGGTGTAGATATTTCCATGTTCATACAGATAGTGGTGTAGATATTTCCATGTATTTGCAGATCGCTGTGTAGATATTTCCATTTTCATGCAGATATCGGTGTAGATATTTCCATGTTCAAACAGATAGCGGTGTAGTTATTTCCACGTTCATACAGATAGCGGTGTAGATATTTCCATGTTCATACAGATAGCGGTGTAGATATTTCCATTTTCATACAGATTGCGGTGTAGATATTTCCATGTTCATACAGATAGCGGTGCTGATATTTCCATGTTTATACAGGTAGCGGTGTAGATATTTCCATGTTTATACAGATAGCGGTGTAGATATTTCCATGTTTATACAGATAGCGGTGTAGATATTTAAATATTTATACAGATAGCGGTGTAGATATCTCCATGTTAATAAAGATGGCGGTGTAGTTATTTATATGTTCATAAAGTTGGCGGTGCAGATATTTCCATGTTCATACAGATGGCGGTGTAGATATTTCCATGTTCATACAGACAGCGGTGTAGTTATTTCCATGTGTAAAGAGATAGCTGAGTAGATATTTCCATGTATATGCAGATAGCAGTATAGATATTTCCATTTTCATGCAGATAGCGGTGTAGATATTTCCATGTTCAAACAGATAGCAGTGTAGATATTTCCATGTTCATACAGATAGCGGTGTAGATATTTCCATGTTCAGATAGCGGTGTAGATATTTCCATGTTTATACAGATAGCGGTGAAGATGTATGCATGTTTACTCAGATAGCGGTGTAGATATTTCCATGTTCATCCAGATGGCTGTGTAGATATATCCATGTTCTTACAGATAACGGTGTAGATATATCCATGTTCATACAGATAGCGGTGTAGATACTTCCATGTTCATCCAGATGGCTGTGTAGATATATCCATGTTCATACTGATAGCGGTGTAGTTATTTCCATGTGTAAAGGGATAGCTGAGTAGATATTTCCATGAATATGCAGATAGCAGTATAGATATTTCCATTTTCATGCAGATAGCGGTGTAGATATTTCCATGTTCAAACAGATAGCAGTGTAGATATTTCCATGTTCATACAGATAGCTGTGTAGGTATTTCCATGTTCAGATAGCGGTGTAGATATTTCCATGTTTATACATATAGCTCTGAAGATGTATGCATGTTTGCACAGATAGCGGTGTAGATATTTCCATGTTCATCCAGATGGCTGTGTAGATATATCCATGTTCTTACAGATAACGGTGTAGATATTTCCATGTTCATACAGATAGCGGTGTAGATATTTCCATGTTCATCCAGATGGCTGTGTAGATATATCCATGTTCATACAGAAAGCGGTGTAGATATTTCCATGTTCATACAGATAGCCGTGTACATATTTCCATGTTCATACAGATAGCGGTGTAGATATTTCCATTTTCACACAGATAGCAGTGTAGATATTTCCATGTTTATACAGATAGCGGTGAAGTTGTATGCATGTTTACACAGATAGCGGTGTAGATATTTCCATGTTCAAACATATAGCGGTGTAGATATTTCCATGTTCATACAGGTAGCGGTGTAGATATTTCCATGTTTATACAGATTGCGGTGAAGATGTATGCATATTTACACAGATAGCGGTGTAGATATTTCCATGTTCATACAGATAGCGGTGTAGATATTTCCATGTTCATACAGATAGCGGTGTAGATATTTCCATGTTCATTCAGATAGCGGTGCTGATATTTCCATGTTTATACAGGTAGCGGTGTAGATATTTCCATGTTTATACAGATAGCGTTGTAGATATTTCCATGTTTATACAGATAGCGGTGCAGATATTTCCATGTTTATACAGATAGCGGTGTAGATATCTCCATCTTAATAAAGATGGCGGTGTAGATAGTTATATGTTCATACAGTTGGCGGTGCAGATATTTCCATGTTCATACAGATGGCGGTGTAGATATTTCCATGTTCATACAGATAGCGGTGTAGTTATTTCCATGTGTAAAGAGATAGCTGAGTAGTTATTTCCATGTATATGCAGATAGCAGTGTAGATATTTCCATTTTCATGCAGATTGCGGTGTAGATATTTCCATGTTCAAACAGATAGCAGTGAAGATATTTCCATGTTCATACAGATAGCGGTGTAGATATTTCCATGTTCATACAGGTAGTGGTGTAGATATTTCCATGTTTATACAGATAGCGGTGAAGATGTATGCATGTTTACACAGATAGCGGTGTAGATATTTCCATGTTCATCCAGATGGCTGTGTAGATATATCCATGTTCATAGAGATAACGGTGTAGATATTTCCATGTTCATACAGATAGCGGTGTAGATATTTCCATGTTCATCCAGATGGCTGTGTAGATATATCCATGTTCATACAGATAGCGGTGTAGATATTTCCATGTTCATACAGATAGCCGTGTACATATTTCCATGTTCATACAGATAGCGGTGTAGATATTTCCATTTGCATACAGATAGCACTGTAGATATATCCATGTTCAAACTGATGGCGGTTAAGTTATTTCCATGTTCATACAGATAGCGGTGTAGATATTTCCATGTTCATACAGATAGCGGTGAAGATATTTCCATGTTCATACTGATAGCGGTGCTGATATTTCCATGTTTATACAGGTAGCGGTGTAGATATTTCCATGTTTATACAGATAGCGGTGTAGATATTTCCATGTTTATACAGATAGCGGTGTAGATATTTCCATGTTTATACAGATAGCGGTGTAGATATCTCCATCTTAATACAGATGGCGGTGTAGATATTTATATGTTCATACAGTTGGCGGTGCAGATATTTCCAAGTTCTTACAGATGGCGGTGTAGATATTTCCATGTTTATACAGATAGCGGTGTAGTTATTTCCATGTGTAAAGAGATAGCGGTGTAGATATTTCCATGAATATGCAGATAGCAGTGTAGATATTTCCATTTTCATGCAGATAGCGGTGTAGATATTTCCATGTTCAAACAGATAGCGGTGTAGATATTTCCGTGTTCATACAGATAGCGGTGTAGATATTTCCATGTTCATACAGATATCAGTGTAGATATTTCCATGTTTATACAGATTGCGGTGAAGATGTATGCATGTTTACACAGATAGCGGTGTAGATATTTCCATGTTCAAACAGCGGTGTAGATATTTCCATGTTCATACAGATAGCGGTGTAGATATTTCCATGTTTATACAGATTGCGGTGAAGATGTGTGCATATTTACACAGATAGCGGTGTAGATATTTCCATGTTCATACAGATAGCGGTGTAGATATTTCCATGTTCATCCAGATGGCTGTGTAGATATATCCATGTTCATACAGTTGGCGGTGAAGATATTTCCATGTTCATACAGATAGCGGTGTAGTTATTTCCATGTGTAAAGAGATAGCTGTGAAGATATTCCCATGTATATGCAGATTGCTGTGTAGATATTTCCATTTTCATGCAGATAGCGGTTTAGTTATTTCCATGTTTAAACAGATAGCGGTGTAGATATTTCCATGTTCGTAGAGATAGCGGTGTAGATATTTCCATGTTCATACAGATAGCGGTGCTGATATTTCCATGTTTATACAGGTAGCGGTGTAGATATTTCCAAGTTTATACAGAGAGCGGTGAAGATATCTCCATCTTAAGGCAGATGGCGGTGTAGATATTTATATGTTCATACAGATGGCGGTGCAGATATTTCCATGTTCATACAGATGGCGCTGTAGATATTTCCATGTTTATAGAGATAGTGGTGCAGTTATTTCCATGCGTATAGAGATAGCTTTGTAGATATTTCCATGTATATGCAGATAGCTGTGTAGATATTTCTATTTTTATGCAGATAGGGGTTTAGATATTTCCATGTTCAAACAGATAGCGGTGTAGATATTTCCATGTTCATACAGATCGCGGTGTAGATATTTCCATGTTCATCCAGATGGCTGTGTAGACATATCCATGTTCATACAGATGGCGGTGAAGATATTTCCATGTTCATACAGACGGCGGTATAGATATTTCCATGTTCATACAGGTAGCGGTGTAGATATTTCCATGTTCATACAGATGGCTGTGTAGATATATCCATGTTCATACAGATGACGATGAAGATACTTCCATGTTCATACAGATAGCGGTGTAGATATTTCCATGTTTATACAGATAGCGGTGTAGAAATTTCCATGTTTATACAGATAGCGGTGTAGATATTTCCATGTTTATACAGATAGCGGTGTAGATATCTCCTTCTTAATACAGATGGCGGTGTAGATGTTTATATGTTCATACAGATGGCGGTGCAGATATTTCCATGTGCACACAGATGGCGGTGTAGATATTTCCAAGTTTATAGGGATAGCGGTGTAGTTATTTCTATGTGTAAAGAGGTAGCTGTGTAGATATTTCCATGTATATGCAGATAGCTGTGTAGATATTTCCATTTCCATGCAGACAGCGGTGTAGATATTTCCATTTTCATGCAGATAGCAGTGTAGATATTTCCATGTTCATACAGATAGCGGTGTAGATATTTCCATGTTCATACAGATAGCGGTGTAGATATTTTCATGTTCATAGAGATAGCGGTGTAGATATTTCCATGTTCATACATATAGCGGTGCTGATATTTCCTTGTTTATACAGGTAGCGGTGTAGATATTTCCATGTTTATACAGATAGCGGTGTAGATATCTCCATCTTAATACAGATGGCGGTGTAGTTATTTATATGTTCATACAGTTGGCGGTGCATATATTTCCATGTTCATACACATGGCGGTGTAGATATTTCCATGTTCATACAGATAGCTGTGTAGTTATTTCCATGTGTAAAGAGATAGCTGTGTAGATATTTCCATGTATATGCAGATAGCAGTGTAGATATTTCCATTTTCATGCAGATAGCGGTGTAGATATTTCCATGTTCATACAGATAGCAGTGTAGATATTTCCATGTTTATACAGATAGCGGTGAAGATGTATGCATGTTTACACAGATAGCGGTGTAGATATTTCCATGTTCAAACAGATAGCGGTGTAGATATTTCCATGTTCATACAGATAGAGGTGTAGATATTTCCATGTTTATACAGAATGCGGTGAAGATGTATGCATATTTACACAGATAGCTGTGTAGATATTTCCATGTTCATACAGATAGCGGTGTAGATATTTCCATGTTCATCCAGATGGCTGTGTAGATATATCCATGATCATACAGATAGCGGTGTACATATTTCCATTTTCATACAGGTAGTGGTGTAGATATTTCCATGTTCATACAGATAGCGGTGTAGATATTTCCATGTTTATACATATAGCGGTGTAGATATTTCCAAGTTATACAGATAGCGGTGTAGATATCTCCATCTTAATATAGATGGGGGTGTAAATATTTATATCTTCATACAGATGGCGGTGCAGATATTTCCATGTTCATACAGATGGCGGTGTAGATATTTGCATGTTTATAGAGATAGCGCTGTAGTTATTTCCATGTGTAAAGAGATAGCTTTGTAGATATTTCCATGTATATGCAGATTGCTGTCTAGATATTTCCATTTTCATGCAGATATCGGTGTAGATATTTCCATGTTCAAACAGATAGCGGTGTAGTTATTTCCACGTTCATACAGATAACGGTGCAGATATTTCCATGTTCATACAGATAGCGGTGTAGATATTTCCATGTTCATACAGATAGCGGTGTAGATATTTCCATGTTCATACAGATAGCGGTGCTGATATTTCCATGTTTATACAGGTAGCGGTGTAGATATTTCCATGTTTATACAGATAGCGGTGTAGATATTTCCATGTTTATACAGATAGCGGTTTAGATATTTAAATGTTTATACAGATAGCGGTGTAGATATCTCCATGTTAATAAAGATGGCGGTGTAGTTATTTATATGTTCATAAAGTTGGCGGTGCAGATATTTCCATGTTCATACAGATGGCGGTGTAGATATTTCCATGTTCATACAGATAGCGGTGTAGTTATTTCCATGTGTAAAGAGATAGCTGAGTAGATATTTCCATGTATATGCAGATAGCAGTATAGATATTTCCATTTTCATGCAGATAGCGGTGTAGATATTTCCATGTTCAAACAGATAGCAGTGTAGATATTTCCATGTTCATACAGATAGCGGTGTAGATATTTCCATGTTCATCCAGATGGCTGTGTAGACATATCCATGTTCATACAGATGGCGGTGAAGATATTTCCATGTTCACACAGACAGCGGTATAGATATTTCCATGTTCATACAGATAGCGGTGTAGATATTTCCATGTTCATACAGATGGCTGTGTAGATATATCCATGTTCATACAGATGACGGTGAAGATATTTCCATGTTCATACAGATAGCGGTGTAGATATTTCCATGTTCATACAGATAGCGGTGTAGATATTTCCATGTTCATACCGAAAGCGGTGCTGATATTTCCATGTTTATACAGGTAGCGGTGTAGATATTTCCATGTTTATACAGATAGCGGTGTAGAAATTTCCATGTTTATACAGATAGCGGTGTAGATATTTCCATGTTTATACAGATAGTGGTGTAGATATCTCCTTCTTAATACAGATGGCGGTGTAGATGTTTATATGTTCATACAGATGGCGGTGCAGATATTTCCATGTGCACACAGATGGCGGTGTAGATATTTCCAAGTTTATAGGGATAGCGGTGTAGTTATTTCCATGTGTAAAGAGGTAGCTGTGTAGATATTTCCATGTATATGCAGATAGCTGTGTAGATATTTCCATTTCCATGCAGACAGCGGTGTAGATATTTCCATGTTCAAACAGATAGCAGTTTAGATATTTCCATGTTCATACAGATAGCGGTGTAGATATTTCCATGTTCATACAGATAGCGGTGTAGATATTTCCATGTTCATAGAGATAGCGGTGTAGATATTTCCATGTTCATACATATAGCGGTGCTGATATTTCCTTGTTTATACAGGTAGCGGTGTAGATATTTCCATGTTTATACAGATAGCGGTGTAGATATTTCCATGTTTATACAGATAGCGGTGTAGATATCTCCATCTTAATACAGATGGCGGTGTAGTTATTTATATGTTCATACAGTTGGCGGTGCATATATTTCCATGTTCATACAGATGGCGGTTTAGATATTTCCATGTTCATACAGATAGCTGTGTAGTTATTTCCATGTGTAAAGAGATAGCTGTGTAGATATTTCCATGTATATGCAGATAGCAGTGTAGATATTTCCATTTTCATGCAGATAGCGGTGTAGATATTTCCATGTTCATACAGATAGCAGTGTAGTTATTTCCATGTTTATACAGATAGCGGTGAAGATGTATGCATGTTTACACAGATAGCGGTGTAGATATTTCCATGTTCAAACAGATAGCGGTGTAGATATTTCCATGTTCATACAGATAGAGGTGTAGATATTTCCATGTTTATACAGATTGCGGTGAAGATGTATGCATATTTACACAGATAGCTGTGTAGATATTTCCATGTTCATACAGATAGCGGTGTAGATATTTCCATGTTCATCCAGATGGCTGTGTAGATATATCCATGATCATACAGATAGCGGTGTACATATTTCCATTTTCATACAGGTAGTGGTGTAGATATTTCCATGTTCATACAGATAGCGGTGCTGATATTTCCATGTTTATACAGGTAGCGGTGTAGATATTTCCATGTTTATACAGATAGCGGTGTAGATATTTCCATGTTTATACATATAGCGGTGTAGATATTTCCAAGTTATACAGATAGCGGTGTAGATATCTCCATCTTAATATAGATGGGGGTGTAAATATTTATATCTTCATACAGATGGCGGTGCAGATATTTCCATGTTCATACAGATGGCGGTGTAGATATTTGCATGTTTATAGAGATAGCGCTGTAGTTATTTCCATGTGTAAAGAGATAGCTTTGTAGATATTTCCATGTATATGCAGATCGCTGTGTAGATATTTCCATTTTCATGCAGATATCGGTGTAGATATTTCCATGTTCAAACAGATAGCGGTGTAGTTATTTCCACGTTCATACAGATAGCGGTGTAGATATTTCCATGTTCATACAGATAGCGGTGTAGATATTTCCATGTTCATACAGATAGCGGTGTAGATATTTCCATGTTCATACAGATAGCGGTGCTGATATTTCCATGTTTATACAGGTAGCGGTGTAGATATTTCCATGTTTATACAGATAGCGGTGTAGATATTTCCATGTTTATACAGATAGCGGTGTAGATATATAATGTTTATACAGATAGCGGTGTAGATATCTCCATGTTAATAAAGATGGCGGTGTAGTTATTTATATGTTCATAAAGTTGGCGGTGCAGATATTTCCATGTTCATACAGATGGCGGTGTAGATATTTCCATGTTCATACAGATAGCGGTGTAGTGATTTCCATGTGTAAAGAGATAGCTGAGTAGATATTTCCATGTATATGCAGATAGCAGTATAGATATTTCCATTTTCATGCAGATAGCGGTGAAGATATTTCCATGTTCAAACAGATAGCAGTGTAGATATTTCCATGTTCATACAGATAGCGGTGTAGATATTTCCATGTTCAGATAGCGGAGTAGATATTTCCATGTTTATACAGATAGCGGTGAAGATGTATGCATGTTTACACAGATAGCGGTGTAGATATTTCCATGTTCATCCAGATGGCTGTGTAGATATATCCATGTTCATACAGATACCGGTGTAGATATTTCCATGTTCATACAGATAGCATTGTAGATATTTCCATGTTCATCCAGATGGCTGTGTAGTTATAACCATGTTCATACAGATAGCGGTGTAGATATTTCCATGTTCATACAGATAGCCGTGTACATATTTCCATGTTCATACAGATAGCGGTGTAGATATTTCCATTTTCATACAGATAGCAGTGTGGATATGTCCATGTTTATACAGATAGCGGTGAAGATGTATGCATGTTTACACAGATAGCAGTGTAGATATTTAGATGTTCAAACAGGTAGTGGTGTAGATATTTCCATGTTCATACAGGTAGCGGTGTAGATATTTCCATGTTGATACAGATTGCGGTGAAGATGTATGCATATTTACACAGATAGCGGTGTAGATATTTCCATGTTCATAGAGATAGCGGTGTAGATATTTCCATGTTCGTACAGATAGCGGTGTAGATATTTCCATGTTCATACAGATAGCGGTGCTGATATTTCCATGTTTATACAGGTAGCGGTGTAGATATTTCCATGTTTATTCAGATAGCGGTGTAGATATTTCCAGGTTTATACAGATAGCGGTGTAGATTTCTCCATCTTAATACAGATGGCGGTGTAGATATTTATATGTTCATACAGATGGCGGTGCAGATATTTCCATGTTCATACAGATGGCGGTGTAGCTATTTCCATGTTCATGCAGATAGCGGTGTAGCTATTTCCATGTTCATGCAGATAGCGGTGTAGATATTTCCATGTTCATCCATATGGCTGTGTAGATATCCATGTTCATACAGATGGCAGTGAAGATATTTCCATGTTCATACAGAAAGTGGTGTAGATATTTCCATATTCATACAGTTAGTGTTGTAGATATTTCCATGTTCATACAGATAGCGGTGTAGCTATTTCCATGTTCATACAGATAGCGGTGTAGATATTTCCATGTTCATCCAGATGGCTGTGTAGATATATCCATGTTCATACAGATGGCGGTGAAGATATTTCCATGTTCATACGGATAGCGGTGTAGATATTTCCATGTTCATACAGATAGTGGTGTAGATATTTCCATGTTCATACAGATAGAGGGGCTGATATTTCCATGTTCATACAGATAGCGGTGCTGATATTTCCACGTTTATACAGGTAGCGGTGTAGATATTTCTATGTTTATACAGATAGCGGTGTAGATATTTCCATGTTTATACAGACAGCAGTGTAGATATTTCCATGTTTATACTGATAGCTGTGTAGATATCTCCATCTTAATACACATGGCGGTGTAGATATTTATATGTTCATACTGATGGCGGTGCAGATATTTCCATGTTCATACAGACGGCGGTGTAGATATTTCCATGTTCATACAGATAGCGGTGTAGTTATTTCCATCTGTAAAGAGATAGCTGTGTAGATATTTCCATGTATATGCAGATAGCTGAGTAGATATTTCCATTTTCTGGCAGATAGCGGTTTAGATATTTCCATGTTCAAACAGATAGCGGTGTAGATATTTCCATGTTCATACAGATAGCGGTGTAGATATTTCCATGTTTATACAGATAGCGGTGAAGATGTATGCAAGTTTAAACAGATAGCGGTGAAGATATTTCCATGTTCATACAGATAGCGGTGTAGATATTTAAATGTTCATCCAGATGGCTGTGTAGATATATCCATGTTCATACAGATAGCGGTGTAGATATTTCCGTGTTCATACAGATAGTGGTGTAGATATTTCCATGTTCATACAGATAGCGGTGTAGCTATTTCCATGTTCATACAGATAGCGGTGTAGATATTTCCATGTTCGTACAGATAGCGGTGTAGATATTTCCAAGTTCATACAGATAGCGGTGCTGATATTTCCATGTTTATACAGGTAGCGGTGTGGATATTTCCATGTTTATACAGGTAGCGGTGTGGATATTTCCATGTTTATACAGATAGCGGTGTAGATATTTCCAGGTTTATACAGATAGCGGTGTATATATCTCCATCTTAATACAGATGGTGGTGTAGATATTTGTATGTTCATACAGATGGCGGTGCAGATATTTCCATGTTCATACAGATGGCGGAGTAGCTATTTCCATGTTCACACAGATAGCGGTGTAGATATTTCCATGTTCATCAATATGGCTGTGTATACATATCCATTTTCATACAGATGGTGGTGAAGATATTTCCATGTTCTTACAGATAGCGGTGTAGGTATTTCCATGTTCATACAGATAGTGCTGTAGATATTTCCATGTTCATACAGATAGCGGTGTAGCTATTTCCATGTTCATACAGATAGCCGTGTAGATATTTCCATGTTCATCCAGATGGCTGTGTAGATATATCCATGTTCATACAGATGGCGGTGAAGATATTTCCATGCTCATATGG
Organism: Gorilla gorilla gorilla; assembly: GCF_029281585.2. Lineage (NCBI taxonomy): Eukaryota > Metazoa > Chordata > Mammalia > Primates > Hominidae > Gorilla > Gorilla gorilla. The sequence goes on from NC_073239.2 coordinate 127,428,263, forward strand.
ATAGCGGTGTAGATATTTCCATGTTCATACATATAGTGGTGTAGATATTTCCAAGTTCATACAGATAGAGGGGCTGATATTTCCATGTTCATACAGATAGCGGTGCTGATATTTACATGTTTATACAGGTAGCGGTGTAGATATTTCCATGTTTATACAGATAGCGGTGTAGATATTTCCATGTTTATACAGATAGCGGTGTAGATATTTCCATGTTTATACAGATAGCGGTGTAGATTTCTCCATCTTAATACAGATGGCGGTGTAGATATTTATATGTTCATACAGATGGCCGTGCAGATATTTCCATGTTCATACAGATGGCGGTGTAGATACTTCCATGATCATACAGATAGCGGTGCTGATATTTCCATGTTTATATAGGTAGCGGTGTGGATATTTCCATGTTTATACAGATAGCAGTGTGGATATTTCCATGTTTATACAGATAGCGGTGTAGATATTTCCAGGTTTATACAGATAGCGGTGTAGATATCTCGATCTTAATACTGATGGCGGTGTAGATATTTATATGTTCATACAGATGGCGGTGCAGATATTTCCATGTTCATACAGATGGCGGTGTAGCTATTTCCATGTTCATACAGATAGCGGTGTAGCTATTTCCATGTTCATGCAGATAGCGGTGTAGATATTTCCATGTTCATCCATATGGCTGTGTTGATATATCCATGTTCATACAGGTGGCGGTGAAGATATTTCCATGTTCATACAGAAAGCGGTGTAGATATTTCCATGTTCATACAGATAGTGGTGTAGATATTTCCATGTCCATACAGATAGAGGGGCTGATATTTCCATGTTCATACAGAGAGCGGTGCTGATATTTCCACGTTTACACAGGTAGCGGAGTAGATATTTCCATGTTTATACAGATAGCGGTGTAGATATTTCCATGTTTATACAGATAGCGGTGTAGATATTTCCATGTTTATACAGATAGCGGTGTAGATATATGCATCTTAATACAGATGGCGGTGTAGATATTTATATGTCCATACAGATGGCCGTGCAGATATTTCCATGTTCATACAGATGGCGGTGTAGATATTTCCATGTTCATACAGATAGCGGTGTAGTTATTTCCATGTGTAAATAGATAGCTGTGTACATATTTCCATGTATATGCAGATAGCTGTGTAGATATTTCCATTTTCTTGCAGGTAGCGGTTTAGATATTTCCATGTTCAAACAGATTGCGGTGTAGATATTTCCATGTTCATACAGATAGCGGTGTAGATATTTCCATGTTTATTCAGATAGCTTTGAAGATGTATGCAAGTTTACCCAGATAGCGGTGAAGATATTTCCATGTTCATACAGATAGCGGTGTAGATATTTAAATGTTCATCCAGATGGCTGTGTAGATATATCCATGTTCATACAGATAGCGGTGTAGATATTTCCATGTTCATACAGATAGCGGTGTAGATATTTCCATGTTCATACAGATAGCGGTGTAGCTATTTCCATGTTCATACAGATAGCGGTGTAGATATTTCCATGTTCGTACAGATAGCGGTGAAGATATTTCCATGTTCATACAGATAGCGGTGCTGATATTTCCATGTTTATACAGGTATCGGTGTGGATATTTCCATGTTTATACAGATAGCGGTGCGGATATTTCCATGTTTATACAGATAGCGGTGTAGATATTTCCAGGATTATACAGATAGCGGTGTAGATATCTCCATCTTAATACAGATGGCGGTGTAGATATTTATATGTTCATACAGATGGCGGTGCAGACATTTCCATGTTCATACAGATGGCGGTGTAGCTATTTCCATGTTCATACAGATAGCGGTGTAGCTATTTCCATGTTCATACAGATAGCGGTGTAGATATTTCCATGTTCATCCATATGGCTGTGTAGATATATCCATTTTCATACAGATGGCGGTGAAGATATTTCCATGTTCATACAGATAGCGGTGTAGATATTTCCATGTTCATACAGATAGTGGTGTAGATATTTCCATGTTCATACAGACAGCGGTGTAGCTATTTCCATGTTCATACAGATAGCCTTGTAGATATTTCCATGTTCATCCAGATGGCTGTGTAGATATATCCATGTTCATACAGATGGCGGTGAAGATATTTCCATGCTCATATGGATAGTGGTGTAGATATTTCCATGTTCATACATGTAGTGGTGTAGATATTTCCATGTTCATACAGATAGAGGGGCTGATATTTCCATGTTCATACAGATAGCGGTGCTGATATTTACATGTTTATACAGGTAGCGGTGTAGATATTTCCATGTTTCTACAGATAGCGGTGTAGATATTTCCATGTTTATACAGATAGCGGTTTAGATTTCTCCATCTTAATACAGATTTCGGTGCAGATATTTATATGTTCATACAGATGGCCGTGCACATATTTCCATGTTTTACAGATGGCGGTGTAGATATTTCCATGTTCATACAGATAGCTGTGCTGATATTTCCATGTTTATATAGGTAGTGGTGTGGATATTTCCATGTTTATACAGATAGCAGTGTGGATATTTCCATGTTTATACAGATAGCGGTGTAGATATTTCCAGGTTTATACAAATAGCGGTGTAGATATCTCGATCTTAATACAGATGGCGGTGTAGATATTTATATGTTCATACAGATGGCGGTGCAGATATTTCCATGTTCATACAGATGGCGGTGTAGCTATTTCCATGTTCATACAGATAGCGGTGTAGCTATTGCCATGTTCATGCAGATAGCGGTGTAGATATTTCCATGTTCATCCATATGGCTGTGTAGATATATCCATGTTCATACAGATGGCAGTGAAGATATTTCCATGTTCATACAGAAAGTGGTGTAGATATTTCCATGTTCATTCAGATAGTGTTGTAGATATTTCCATGTTCATACAGATGGCGGTGTAGCTATTTCCATGTTCGTACAGATAGCGGTGTAGATATTTCCATGTTCATCCAGATGGATGTGTAGATATATCCATGTTCATACAGATGGCGGTGAAGATATTTCCATGTTCATACGGATAGCGGTGTAGATATTTCCATGTTCATACAGATAGTGGTGTAGATATTTCCATGTTCATACAGATAGAGGGGCTGATATTTCCATGTTCATACAGAAAGCGGTGCTGATATTTCCACGTTTATACAGGTAGCGGTGTAGATATTTCCATGTTTATACAGATAGCGGTGTAGATATTTCCATGTTTATACAGACAGCAGTGTAGATATTTCCATGTTTATACTGATAGCGGTGTAGATATCTCCATCTTAATACACATGGCGGTGTAGATATTTATATGTTCATACTGATGGCGGTGCAGATATTTCCATGTTCATACAGACGGCGGTGTAGATATTTCCATGTTCATACAGATAGCAGTTTAGTTATTTCCATGTGTAAAGAGATAGCTGTGTAGATATTTCCATGTATATGCAGATAGCTGAGTAGATATTTCCATTTTCTGGCAGATAGCGGTTTAGATAATTCCATGTTCAAACAGATAGCGGTGCAGATATTTCCATGTTCATACAGATAGCGGTGTAGATATTTCCATGTTTATACAGATAGCGGTGGAGGTGTATGCAAGTTTACACAGATAGCGGTGAAGATATTTCCATGTTCATACAGATAGCGGTGTAGATATTTAAATGTTCATCCAGATGGCTGTGTAGATATATCCATGTTCATACAGATAGCGGTGTAGATATTTCCATGTTCATACAGATAGTGGTGTAGATATTTCCATGTTCATACAGATAGCGGTGTAGCTATTTCCATGTTCATACAGATAGAGGTGTAGATATTTCCATCTTCGTACAGATAGCGGTGTAGGTATTTCCAAGTTCATACAGATAGCGGTGCTGATATTTCCATGTTTATACAGGTAGCGGTGTGGATATTTCCATGTTTATACAGATAGCGGTGTGGATATTTCCATGTTTATACAGATAGCGGTGTAGATATTTCCAGGTTTATACAGATAGCGGTGTAGATATCTCCATCTTAATACAGATGGCGGTGTAGATATTTGTATGTTCATACAGATGGCGATGCAGATATTTCCATGTTCATACAGATGGCGGTGTAGCTATTTCCATGTTCACGGAGATAGCGGAGTAGATATTTCCATGTTCATCCATATGGCTGTGTATACATATCCATTTTCATACAGATGGTGGTGAAGATATTTCCATGTTCTTACAGATAGCGGTGTAGATATTTCCATGTTCATACAGATAGTGCTGTAGATATTTCCATGTTCATACAGATAGCGGTGTAGCTATTTCCATGTTCATACAGATAGCCGTGTAGATATTTCCATGTTCATCCAGATGGCTGTGTAGATATATCCATGTTCATACAGATGGCGGTGAAGATATTTCCATGCTCATATGGATAGCGGTGTAGATATTTCCATGTTCATACATATAGTGGTGTAGATATTTCCATGTTCATACAGATAGAGGGGCTGATATTTCCATGTTCATACAGATAGCGGTGCTGATATTTACATGTTTATACAGGTAGCGGTGTAGATATTTCCATGTTTATACAGATAGCGGTGTAGATATTTCCATGTTTATACAGATAGCGGTGTAGATATTTCCATGTTTATACAGATAGCGGTGTAGATTTCTCCATCTTAATACAGATGGCGGTGTAGATATTTATATGTTCATACAGATGGCCGTGCAGATATTTCCATGTTCATGCAGATGGCGGTGTAGATATTTCCATGTTCATACAGATAGCGGTGCTGATATTTCCATGTTTATATAGGTAGCGGTGTGGATATTTCCATGTTTATACAGATAGCAGTGTGGATATTTCCATGTTTATACAGATAGCGGTGTAGATATTTCCAGGTTTATACAGATAGCGGTGTAGATATCTCGATCTTAATACTGATGGCGGTGTAGATATTTATATGTTCATACAGATGGCGGTGCAGATATTTCCATGTTCATACAGATGGCGGTGTAGCTATTTCCATGTTCATACAGATAGCGGTGTAGCTATTTCCATGTTCATGCAGATAGCGGTGTAGATATTTCCATGTTCATCCATATGGCTGTGTTGATATATCCATGTTCATAAAGATGACAGTGCAGATATTTCCATGTTCATACAGAATGCGGTGTAGATATTTCCATGTTCATACAGATAGTGGTGTAGATATTTCCATGTCCATACAGATAGAGGGGCTGATATTTCCATGTTCATACAGAGAGCGGTGCTGATATTTCCACGTTTACACAGGTAGCGGAGTAGATATTTCCATGTTTATACAGATAGCGGTGTAGATATTTCCATGTTTATACAGATAGCGGTGTAGATATTTCCATGTTTATACAGATAGCGGTGTAGATATATCCATCTTAATACAGATGGCGGTGTAGATATTTATATGTCCATACAGATGGCCATGCAGATATTTCCATGTTCATACAGATGGCGGTGTAGATATTTCCATGTTCATACAGATAGCGGTGTAGTTATTTCCATGCGTAAAGAGATAGCTGTGTAGATATTTCCATGTATATGCAGATAGCTGTGTAGATATTTCCATTTTCTTGCAGATAGCGGTGTAGATATTTCCATGTTCATACAGATAGCGGTGCTGATATTTCCATGTTTATACAGGTAGCGGTGTGGATATTTCCATGTTTATACAGATAGCGGTGTGGATATTTCCATGTTTATACAGATAGCGGTGTAGATATTTCCAGGTTTATACAGATAGCGGTGTAGATATCTCCATCTTAATACAGATGCCGGTGTAGATATTTATATGTTCATACAGATGGCGGTGCAGATATTTCCATGTTCATACAGATGGCGGTGTAGCTATTTCCATGTACATACAGATAGCGGTGTAGCTATTTCCATGTTCATACAGATAGCAGTGTAGATATTTCCATGTTCATCCATATGGCTGTGTAGATATATCCATTTTCATACAGATGGCGGTGAAGATATTTCCATGTTCATACAGATAGCGGTGTAGATATTTCCATGTTCATACAGATAGTGGTGTAGATATTTCCATGTTCATACAGATAGCGGTGAAGGTGTATGCAAGTTTACACAGATAGCGGTGAAGATATTTCCATGTTCATACAGATAGCGGTGTAGATATTTAAATGTTCATCCAGATGGCTGTGTAGATATATCCATGTTCATACAGATAGCGGTGTAGATATTTCCATGTTCATACAGATAGTGGTGTAGATATTTCCATGTTCATACAGATAGCGGTGTAGCTATTTCCATGTTCATACAGATAGCGGTGTAGATATTTCCATCTTCATACAGATAGCGGTGTAGATATTTCCAAGTTCATACAGATAGCGGTGCTGATATTTCCATGTTTATACAGGTAGCGGTGTGGATATTTCCATGTTTATACAGATAGCGGTGTGGATATTTCCATGTTTATACAGATAGCGGTGTAGATATTTCCAGGTTTATACAGATAGCGGTGTTGATATCTCCATCTTAATACAGATGGCGGTGTAGATATTTGTATGTTCATACAGATGGCGGTGCAGATATTTCCATGTTCATACAGATGGCGGTGTAGCTATTTCCATGTTCACGCAGATAGCGGAGTAGATATTTCCATGTTCATCCATATGGCTGTGTATACATATCCATTTTCATACAGATGGTGGTGAAGATATTTCCATGTTCTTACAGATAGCGGTGTAGATATTTCCATGTTCATACAGATAGTGCTGTAGATATTTCCATGTTCATACAGATAGCGGTGTAGCTATTTCCATGTTCATACCGATAGCCGTGTAGATATTTCCATGTTCATCCAGATGGCTGTGTAGATATATCCATGTTCATACAGATGGCGGTGAAGATATTTCCATGCTCATATGGATAGCGGTGTAGATATTTCCATGTTCATACATATAGTGGTGTAGATATTTCCATGTTCATACAGATAGAGGGGCTGATATTTCCATGTTCATACAGATAGCGGTGCTGATATTTACATGTTTATACAGGTAGCAGTGTAGATATTTCCATGTTTATACAGATAGTGGTGTAGATATTTCCATGTTTATACAGATAGCGGTGTAGATATTTCCATGTTTATACAGATAGCGGTGTAGATTTCTCCATCTTAATACAGATGGCGGTGTAGATATTTATATGTTCATACAGATGGCCGTGCAGATATTTCCATGTTCATACAGATGGCGGTGTAGATATTTCCATGTTCATACAGATAGCGGTGCTGATATTTCCATGTTTATATAGGTAGCGGTGTGGATATTTCCATGTTTATACAGATAGCAGTGTGGATATTTCCATGTTTATACAAATAGCGGTGTAGATATTTCCAGGTTTATACAGATAGCGGTGTAGATATCTCGATCTTAATACTGATGGCGGTGTAGATATTTATATGTTCATACAGATGGCGGTGCAGATATTTCCATGTTCATACAGATGGCGGTGTAGCTATTTCCATGTTCATACAGATAGCGGTGTAGCTATTTCCATGTTCATGCAGATAGCGGTGTAGATATTTCCATGTTCATCCATATGGCTGTGTTGATATATCCATGTTCATACAGATGGCGGTGCAGATATTTCCATGTTCATACAGAATGCGGTGTAGATATTTCCATGTTCATACAAATAGTGGTGTAGATATTTCCATGTCCATACAGATAGAGGGGCTGATATTTCCATGTTCATACAGAGAGCGGTGCTGATATTTCCACGTTTACACAGGTAGCGGCGTAGATATTTCCATGTTTATACAGATAGCGGTGTAGATATTTCCATGTTTATACAGATAGCGGTGTAGATATTTCCATGTTTATACAGATAGCGGTGTAGATATATCCATCTTAATACAGATGGCGGTGTAGATATTTATATGTCCATACAGATGGCCGTGCAGATATTTCCATGTTCATACAGATGGCGGTGTAGATATTTCCATGTTCATACAGATAGCGGTGTAGTTATTTCCATGCGTAAAGAGATAGCTGTGTAGATATTTCCATGTATATGCAGATAGCTGTGTAGATATTTCCATTTTCTTGCAGATAGCGGTGTAGATATTTCCATGTTCATACAGATAGCCGTGCTGATATTTCCATGTTTATACAGGTAGCGGTGTGGATATTTCCATGTTTATACAGATAGCGGTGTGGATATTTCCACGTTTATACAGATAGCGGTGTAGATATTTCCAGGTTTATACAGATAGCGGTGTAGATATCTCCATCTTAATACAGATGGCGGTGTAGATATTTATATGTTCATACAGATGGCGGTGCAGATATTTCCATGTTCATACAGATGGCGGTGTAGCTATTTCCATGTACATACAGATAGCGGTGTAGCTATTTCCATGTTCATACAGATAGCAGTGTAGATATTTCCATGTTCATCCATATGGCTGTGTAGATATATCCATTTTCATACAGATGGCGGTGAAGATATTTCCATGTTCATACAGATAGCGGTGTAGATATTTCCATGTTCATACAGATAGTGGTGTAGATATTTCCATGTTCATACAGATAGAGGTGTAGCTATTTCCATGTTCATACAGATAGCCTTGTAGATATTTCCATGTTCATCCAGATGGCTCTGTAGATATATCCATGTTCATACAGATGGCGGTGAAGATATTTCCATGCTCATATGGATAGTGGTGTAGATATTTCCATCTTCATACATATAGTGGTGTAGATATTTCCATGTTCATACAGATAGAGGGGCTGATATTTCCATGTTCATACAGATAGCGGTGCTGATATTTCCATGTTTATACAGGTAGCGGTGTAGATATTTCCATGTTTATACAGATAGCGGTGTAGATATTTCCATGATTATACAGTTAGCGGTGTAGATATTTCCATGTTTATACAGATATCGGTGTAGATATCTCCATCTTAATATAGATGGCCGTGTAGATATGTATACGTTCATACAGATGTCGGTGCAGATATTTCCATGTTCATACAGATGGCTGTGTAGATATATCCATGTTCATACAGATGGCGGTGAAGATTTTTCCAGGTTCATACAGATGGCGGTGTAGATAATTCCATGTTCATGCAGATAGCGGTGCTGATATTTCCATGTATATGCAGATAGCAGTGTAGATAATTCCATTTTCAAGCAGATAGCGGTGTAGATATTTCCATGTTCAAACAGATAGCGGTGTAGATATTTCCGTGTTCATACAGATAGCGGTGTAGATATTTCCATGTTTATACAGATTGCGGTGAAGATGTATGCATATTTACACAGATAGCGGTGTAGATATTTCCATGTTCATACAGATAGCGGTGCAGATATTTCCGTGTTCATCCAGATGGCTGTGTAGATATATCCATGTTCATACAGATAGCGGTGTAGATATTTCCATCTTCATACAGATAGCGGTGTAGTTATTTCCATGTTTATACAGATAGCGGTGTAGATATTTCCAAGTTTATACAGATAGCGGTGAAGATATCTCCATCTTAATACAGATGGCGGTGTAGATATTTGTATGTTCATACAGATGGTGGTGCAGATATTTCCATGTTCATACAGATGGCGGTGTAGATATTTCCATGTTTATAGAGATAGCAGTGTATTTATTTCCATGTGTAAAGAGATAGCTTTGTAGATATTTCCATGTATATGCAGATAGCTGTGTAGATATTTCCATTTTCATGCAGATAGCGGTGAAGATGTATGCATGTTTACACAGATAGCACTGTAGATATTTCCATGTTCATACAGATAGCGGTGTAGATATTTCCATGTTCATCCAGATGGGTGTGTGGATATATCCATGTTCATACAGATGGCGGTGAAGATATTTCCATGTTCATACAGATAGCGGTGTAGATACTTCCATGTTCATACAGATAGCGTTGTAGATATTTCCATGTTCATACAGATAGCAGTGTAGATATTTCCATGTTTATACAGATTGCAGTGAAGATGTATGCATATTTACACAGATAGCGGTGTAGATATTTCCATGTTCACACAGATAGCAGTGTAGATATTTCCGTGTTCATCCAGATGGCTGTGTAGGTATATCCATGTTCATACTGATAGCGGTGTAGATATTTCCATGTTCATACAGGTAGTGGTGTAGATATTTCCATGTTCATACAGATAGCGGTGTAGCTATTTCCATGTTCATACAGATAGCGGTGTAGAAATTTCCATGTTCATAGAGATAGCGGTGTAGATATTTCCATGTTCATACAGATAGCGGTGCTGATATTTACATGTTTATACAGGTAGCGGTGTAGATATTTCCATGTTCATACAGATGGCGGTGAAGATATTTCCATGTTCATACAGATAGGGGTGTAGATATTTCCATGTTCATACAGATAATGGTGTAGATATTTCCATGTTCATACAGATGGCGGTGAAGATATTTCCATGTTCATACACATAGCGGTGTAGATATTTCCATGTTCATACAGATAGTGGTGTAGATATTTCCATGTTCATACAGATAGCGGTGTAGCTATTTCCGTGTTCATACAGATAGCGGTGTAGATATTTCCATGTTCATCCAGATGGGTGTGTAGACATATCTATGTTCATACAGATGGCGGTGAAGATAATTCCATGTTCATACAGATAGCGGTGTAGATATATCAATGTTCGTACAGATAGTGGTGTAGATATTTCCATGTTCATACAGATAGAGGGGCTGATATTTCCATCTTCATACAGATAGCGGTGCTGATATTTCCATGTTTATACAGATAGCGGTGTGGATATTTCCATGTTTATACAGACAGCGGTGTAGATATTTCCATGTTTATACAGATAGCGGTGTAGATATTTCCACATTTATACAGATAGCGGTGTAGATATCTCCATCTTAAAACAGTTCGCGGTGTAGATATTTATATGTTCATACGGATGGTTGTGCAGATATTTCCATGTTCTTACAGATGGCAGTGTAGATGTTTCCATGTTCATACAGATAGCGGTGTAGTTATTTCAATGTGTAAAGAGATAGCTGTGTAGATATTTCCATGTATATGCAGATAGCTGTGTAGATATTTCCATTTTCATGCTGATAGCGGTTTAGATATTTCCATGTTCAAACAGATAGCGGTGTAGTTATTTCCACGTTCATACAGAAAGCGGTGTTGATATTTCCATGCTTATACAGATTGCGGTGAAGATGTATGCTTCTTTACACAGATTGCGGTGTAGATATTTCCATGTTCATGCAGATAGCGGTGTAGATATTTCCATGTTCATCCAGATGGCTGTGTAGATATATCCATGTTCATACAGATACCGGTGTAGATATTTCCATGTTTATACAGATAGTGGTGTAGATATTTCCATGTTCATACAGATAGCGGTGTAGCTATTTATATGTTCATACAGATAGCGGTGTAGGTATTTCCATGTTCATAGAGATAGCGGTGTAGATATTTCCATGTTCATACAGATAGCGGTGCTGATATTTCCATGTTTATACAGGTAGCGGTGTAGATATTTCCATGTTTATACAGATAGTGGTGTAGATATCTCCATCTTAATACAGATGGTGGTGCTGATATTTCCATGTTCATCCAGATGGCTGTGTAGATATATCCATGTTCATACAGATGGCGGTGAAGATATTTCCATGTTCATACAGATGGCGCTGTACATATTTCCATGTTCATACATATAGCTGTGTAGGTGTTTCCATGTTCATACAGATAGCGGTGCTGATATTTCCATGTTCATACAGGTAGCGGCATAGATATTTCCATGTTTATACAAATAGCGGTGTAGATATTTCCATGTTTATACAGATAGCGGTGTCGATATTTCCAATTTTATGCAGATAGCGGTGAAGATGTATGCATGTTTACACAGATTGCGGTGTAGATATTTCCATGTTCATACAGATCGCGGTGTAGATGTTTCCATGTTCATATAGATAGAGGTTTAGATATTTCCATGTTCATACAGATGGCTGTGTAGATATATCCATGTTCATACAGATGGCGGTGAAGATATTTCCATGTTCACACATAGCGGTGTAGATATTTCCGTGTTCATAGAGATAGAGGGGCTGATATTTCCATGTTCATACCGAGAGCGGTGCTGATATTTCCATGTATATACAGGTAGCGGTGTAGATATTTCCATGATTATACAGATAGCGGTGTAGATATTTCCATGTTTATACAGATAGCGGTGTTGATATTTATATGTTTATACAGATAGCGGTGTAGATATCTCCTTCTTAATACAGATGGCGGTGTAGATATTTATATGTTCATACAGATGGCGGTGCAGATATTTCCATGTTCATACAGATGGCGGTGTAGATACTTCCATGTTAATAGAGATAGCGGTGTAGTTATTTCCATGTGTAAAGAGATAGCTGTGTAGATATTTCCATGTATATGCAGATAGCTGTGTAGATATTTCCATTTTCATGCATACAGCGGTGTAGATATTTCCATGTTTAAACAGATAGCGGTGTAGATATTTACATGTTCATACAGATGGCGGTGTAGATATTTCCATGTTCATGCAGATAGCGGTGTAGGTATTTCCATGTACATACAGATAGCGTTGTAGATATTTCCATCTTCATACAGATAGCGGTGCTGATATTTCCATGTTTATACAGGTAACGGTGTAGATATTTCCATGTTTATACAGATAGCAGTGTAGATATTTCCATGTTTATAAAGATAGCGGTGTAGATATTTCCATGTTTATACAGATAGCGTTGTAGATATCTCCATCTTAATACAGATGGCCGTGAAGATATTTATATGTTCATACAGATGGCGGTGCAGATATTTCCATGTTCATACAGATTGCGGTGTAGGTATTTCCATGTTCATACAGATAGCGTTGTAGTAATTTCCATGTGTAAAGGGATAGCTGTGTAGATACTTCCATGTATATGCAGATAGCATTGTAGATATTTCCATTTTCATGCAGATAGCTGTGAAGATATTTCCATGTTCAAACATATAGCGGTGTAGATATTTCCACGTTCATACAGAAAGCGGTGTTGATATTTCCATGCTTATACAGATTGCGGTGAAGATGTATGCTTCTTTACACAGATAGCGGTGTAGATATTTCCATGTTCATGCAGATAGCAGTGTAGATATTTCCATGTTCATCCAGATGGCTGTGTAGATATATCCATGTTCATACAGATAGCGGTGTAGATATTTCCATGTTTATACAGATAGTGGTGTAGATATTTCCATGTTCATATAGATAGCGGTGTAGCAATTTATATGTTCATACAGATAGCGGTGTAGGTATTTCCACGTTCATAGAGATAGCGGTGTAGATATTTCCATGTTCATACAGATAGCGGTGCTGATATTTCCATGTTTATACAGGTAGCGGTGTAGATATTTCCATGTTTATACAGATAGCGGTGTAGATATCTCCATCTTAGAAAAGATGGCGGTGTAGATATTTATATGTTCATACAGATGGCGGTGCAGATATTTCCATGTTCATACAGCTGGCGGTGTAGATATTTCCATGTTCCTACAGATAGTGGTGTAGATATTTCCATGTTCATACAGATAGCGGTGTTGCTATTTATATGTTCATACAGATAGCGGTGTAGGTATTTCCACGTTCATAGAGATAGCGGTGTAGCTATTTCCATGTTCATACAGATAGCGGTGCTGATATTTCCATGTTCATCCAGATGGCTGTGTAGATATATCCATGTTCATACAGATGGCGTTGAAGATATTTCCATGTTTTACAGATGGCGGTGTACATATTTCCATGTTTATACATATAGCTGTGTAGGTGTTTCCATGTTCATACAGATAGCGGTGCTGATATTTCCATGTTTATACAGGTAGCGGTGTAGATATTTCCATGTTTATACAGATAGCGGTGAAGATATTTCCATGTTTATACAGATAGCGGTGTTGATATTTATATGTTCATACAGATGGCGGTGCAGATATTTCCAAGTTCATACAGATGGCGGTGTAGATACTTCCATGTTAATAGAGATAACGTTGTAGTTATTTCCATGTGTAAAGAGATAGTCGTGTAGATATTTCCATGTATATGCAGATAGCTGTGTAGATATTTCCATTTTCATGCAGATAGCGGTTTAGATATTTCCATGTTCAAACAGATAGCAGTGTAGATATTTCCATGTTTATACAGATAGCGGTGAAGATGTACGCATGTTTACACACATAGTGGTGTAGATATTTCCATGTTCATACAGATAGCGGTGTAGCTATTTCCATGTTGATACAGATAGCGGTGTAGATATTTCCATCTTCGTACACATAGCGGTGTAGATATTTCCATGTTCATACAGATAGCTGTGCTGATATTTCCATGTTTATACAGGTAGCGGTGTAGATATTTCCATGTTCATACAGATAGTTGTGTAGCTATTTCCATGTTCATACACATAGCTGTGCTGATATTTCCATGTTTATTCAGGTAGCGGTGTAGATATTTCCATGTTCATACAGATAGCTGTGTAGCTATTTCCATGTTCATACAGATAGCGGTGTTGCTATTTCCATGTTCATACAGATAGCGGTGTAGATATTTCCATGTTCATCCAGATGGCTGTGTAGATATATCCATGTTCACACAGATGGCGTTGTAGATATTTCCATGTTCACACGGATAGCGTTGTAGATATTTCCATGTTCATACAGATAGCGGTGTAGGTATTTCCATGTTCATACAGATAGAGGGGCTGATATTTCCATGTTCATACAGATAGCGGTGCTGATATTTCCATGTTTATACAGGTAGCGGTGTAGATATTTCCATGTTTATACAGATAGCGGTGTAGTTATTTCCATGTTTATACAGATAGCGGTGTAGATATTTCCATGTTTATACTGATAGCGGTGTAGATATCTCCATCTTAATACAGATGGCCGTGTAGATATTTATATGTTCATAAAGATGGCGGTGCAGATATTTCCATGTTCATACAGATGGCGGTGTAGATATTTCCATGTTCATACAGATAGTGGTGTAGTTATTTCCATGTGTAAAGAGATAGCTGTGTAGATATTTCCATGTATATGCAGATAGCTCTGTAGATATTTCCATTTTCATGCAGATAGCGGTGTAAGTATTTCCATGTTCAGACAGATAGCGGTGTAGATATTTCCATGTTTATACAGATAGCGGTGAAGATGTATGCAAGTTTACACACATAGTGGTGTAGATATTTCCATGTTCATACAGATAGCGGTGTAGATATTTCCATGTTCATCCAGATGGCTTTGTAGATATATCCATGTTCATACAGATAGCGGTGTAGATATTTCCATGTTCATACAGATAGTGGTGTAGATATTTCCATGTTCATACAGATAGCGGTGTAGCTATTTCCATGTTCATACAGATAGCGGTGTAGATATTTCCATCTTCATACACATAGCGGTGTAGATATTTCCATGTTCATACAGATAGCTGTGCTGATATTTCCATGTTTATACAGGTAGCGGTGTAGATATTTCCATGTTCATACAGATAGCTGTGTAGCTATTTCCATGTTCATACAGATAGTGGTGTAGATATTTCCATGTTCATCCAGATGGCTGTACAGATATATCCATGTTCATACAGATGGCGGTGAAGATAATTCCATGTTCATACAGATAGCGGTGTAGATATTTCCATGTTCATACAGATAGTGGTGTAGATATTTCCATGTTCATACAGATAGCGGTGTAGCTATTTCCCTGTTCATACAGATAGCGGTGTAGATATTTCCATGTTCATCCAGATGGCTGTGTAGATATATCCATGTTCAAACAGATGGCGTTGTAGATATTTCCATGTTCATACGTATAGCGGTGTAGATATTTCCATGTTCATACATATAGCGGTGTAGGTATTTCCATGTTCATACAGATAGAGGGGCTGATATTTCCATGTTCATACAGATAGCGGTGCTGATATTTCCATGTTTATACAGGTAGCGGTGTAGATATTTCCATGTTCATACAGATAGCTGTGTTGCTATTTCCATGTTCATACAGATAGCGGTGTAGCTATTTCCATGTTCATACAGATAGCGGTGTAGATATTTCCATGTTCATCCAGATGGCTGTGTAGATATATCCATGTTCACACAGATGGCGTTGTAGATATTTCCATGTTCATACGGATAGCGGTGTAGATATTTCCATGTTCATACAGATAGCGGTGTAGGTATTTCCATGTTCATACAGATAGAGGGGCTGATATTTCCATGTTCATACTGATAGCGGTGCTGATATTTCCATGTTTATACAGGTAGCGGTGTAGATATTTCCATGTTTATACAGATAGCGGTGTAGTTATTTCCATTTTTATACAGATAGCGGTGTAGATATTTCCATGTTTATACTGATAACGGTGTAGATATCTCCATCTTAATACAGATGGCCGTGTAGATATTTATATGTTCATAAAGATGGCGGTGCAGATATTTCCATGTTCATACAGATGGCTGTGTAGATATTTCCATGTTCATACAGATAGCGGTGTAGTTATTTCCATGTGTAAAGAGATAGCTGTGTAGATATTTCCATGTATATGCAGATAGCTCTGTAGATATTTCCATTTTCATGCAGATAGCGGTGTAGATATTTCCATGTTCAGATAGCGGTGTAGATATTTCCATGTTTATAAAGATAGCGGTGAAGATGTATGCAAGTTTACACACATAGTGGTGTAGATATTTCCATGTTCATACAGATAGCGGTGTAGATATTTCCATGTTCATCCAGATGGCTGTGTAGATATATCCATGTTCATACAGATAGCGGTGTAGATATTTCCATGTTCATACAGATAGTGGTGTAGATATTTCCATGTTCATACAGATAGCGGTGTAGCTATTTCCATGTTCATACAGATAGCGGTGTAGATATTTCCATCTTCATACACATAGCGGTGTAGATATTTCCATGTTCATACAGATAGCTGTGCTGATATTTCCATGTTTATACAGGTAGCGGTGTTGATATTTCCATGTTCATACAGATAGCTGTGTAGCTATTTCCATGTTCATACAGATAGTGGTGTAGATATTTCCATGTTCATCCAGATGGCTGTACAGATATATCCATGTTCATACAGATGGCGGTGAAGATAATTCCATGTTCATACAGATAGCGGTGTAGATATTTCCATGTTCATACAGATAGCGGTGTAGATATTTCCATGTTCATACAGATAGCGGTGTAGCTATTTCCATGTTCATACAGATAGCGGTGTAGATATTTCCATGTTCATCCAGATGGCTGTGTAGATATATCCATGTTCAAACAGATGGCGTTGTAGATATTTCCATGTTCATACGGATAGCGGTGTAGATATTTCCATGTTCATACATATAGCGGTGTAGGTATTTCCATGTTCATACAGATAGAGGGGCTGATATTTCCATGTTCATACAGATAGCGGTGCTGATATTTCCATGTTTATACAGGTAGCGGTGTAGATATTTCCATGTTTATACAGATAGCGGTGTAGTTATTTCCATGTTTATACAGATAGCGGTGTAGAAATTTCCATGTTTATACTGATAGCGGTGTAGATATCTCCATCTTAATACAGATGGCCGTGTAGATATTTATATGTTCATACAGATGGCGGTGCAGATATTTCCATGTTCATACAGATGGCGGTGTAGATATTTCCATGTTCATACAGATAGCGGTGTAGTTATTTCCATGTGTAAAGAGATAGCTGTGTAGATATTTCCATGTATATGCAGATAGCTCTGTAGATATATCCATTTTCATGCAGATAGCGGTGTATATATTTCCATGTTCAAACAGGTAGCGGTGTAGACATTTCCATGTTCATTCAGATAGCGGTGAAGATATTTCCATGTTTATACAGATTGCGGTGAAGATGTATGCATATTTACACAGATAGCGGTGTAGATATTTCCATGTTCATACAGATAGCGGTGCTGATATTTCCGTGGTCATCCAGATGGCTGTGTAGATATATCCATGTTCATACAGATAGCGGTGTAGATATTTCCATGTTCATACAGGTAGTGGTGTAGATATTTCCATGTTCATACAGATAGCGGTGTAGCCATTTCCATGTTCATACAGATAGCCGTGTAGATATTTCCATGTTAATAGAGATAGCGGTGTAGATATTTCCGTGTTCATAGACATAGCGGTGCTGATATTTCCGTGTTTATACAGGTAGCGGAGTAGATATTTCCATGTTTATACAGATAGCGGTGTAGATATTTCCATGTTCATAGAGATAGCGGTGTAGATATTTCCATGTTTATACAGATAGTGGTGAAGATGTATGCATGTTTACACAGATAGCGGTGTAGATATTTCCATGTTCATACAGATAGCGGTGTAGATATTTCCATGTTCATCCAGATGGCTGTGTAGACATATCCATGTTCATACAGATGGCGGTGAAGATATTTCCATGTTCATACAGATAGCGGTGTAGATATTTCCATGTTCATCCAGATGGCTGTGTAGTTATATCCTTGTTCATACAGATAGCGGTGTAGATATTTCCATGTTCATACAGATAGCGGTGTAGATGTTTCCATGTTCATACAGATAGCGGTGTAGATAATTCCATGTTCATACAGATAGCGTTGTAGATATTTCCACGTTCATACAGGTAGCGGTGTAGATATTTCCATGTTCATACAGATAGCGGTGCTGATATTTCCATGTTTATACAGGCAGCGGTGTAGATATTTCCATGATTATACAGATAGCGGTGTAGATATCTCCTTCTTAATACCGATGGCGGTGTAGATATTTATATGTTCATACAGATGGCGGTGCAGATATTTCCATGTTCATACAGATGGTGGTGTAGATATTTCCATGTTTATAAATATAGCGGTGTAGTTATTTCCGTGTGTTAGGATATAGCTGTGTATATATTTCCATGTATATGCAGATAGCTTTGTAGATATTTCCATTTTCATGCAGTTAGCGGTGTAGATATTTACATGTTCAAACAGATAGCGGTGTAGGTATTTCCATGTTCATTCAGATAGCTTTGTAGATATTTCCATGTTCATACAGGTAGCGGTGTATATATTTCCATGTTCATACAGATAGCGGTGTAGATATTTCCATGTTCATACAGATAGCGGTGCTGATATTTCCATGTTTATACAGGTAGCGGTGTAGATATTTCCATGTTTATACAGATAGCGGTGTAGATATTTCCATGTTTATGCAGATAGCGGTGTAGATATTTCCATGTTTATTCAGATAGCGGTATAGATATCTCCATCTTAAAACAGATGTTGGTGTAGATATTTATATGTTCATACAGATGGCGGTGCAGATATTTCCATGTTCATACAAATGGCGGTGTAGATATTTCCATGTTCAGATAGCGGTGTAGATATTTCCATGTTCATACAGATAGCGGTGTAGATATTTCCATTTTCATAGAGATAGCGGTGTAGATATTTCCATGTTCATACAGGTAGCGGTGTAGATTTTTCTATGTTCATACAGATAGCGGTGTAGATATTTCCATGTTTATACAGATAGCGGTGTAGTTATTTCCATGTGTAAAGAGATAGCTGTGTAGATATTTCCATGTATATGCAGATAGCTGTGTGGATATTTCCATTTTCATGCAGATAGCGGTTTAGATATTTCCATGGCCAAACAGATAGCGGTGTAGATATTTCCATGTTCATAGAGATAGCGGTGTAGATATTTCCATGTTCATACAGATAGAGGGGCTGATATTTCCATGTTCATACAGATAGCGGTGCTATTTCCATGTTTATACAGGTAGCGGTTTAGATATTTCCATGTTTATACAGGTAGCAGTGTAGATATTTCCATGTTTATACAGAGAGCGGTGTAGATATATCCATGTTTATACAGATAGCGGTGTAGATATATCCATGTTCATACTGATGGCGGTGAAGTTATTTCCATGTTCATACAGATAGCGGTGTAGATATTTCCATGTTCATACAGATAGCGGTGTAGATATTTCCATGTTCATACTGATAGCGGTGCTGATATTTCCATGTTTATACAAGTAGCGCTATAGATATTTCCATGTTTATACAGATAGCGGTGTAGATATTTCCATGTTTATACAGATAGCGGTGTAGATATTTCCATGTTTATACAGATAGCGGTGTAGATAACTCCATCTTAATACAGATGGCGGTGTAGATATTTATATGTTCATACAGTTGGCGGTGCAGATATTTCCATGTTCATACAGATGGCGGTGTAGTTATTTCCATGTTCATACAGATAGCGGTGTAGTTATTTCCATGTGTAAAGAGATAGCTGTGTAGATATTTCCATGAATATGCAGATAGCTGTGTAGATACTTCCATGTTTATGGAGATAGTGTTGTAGATAATTTCAATTTTATACAGATAGCAGTGTAGATATTTCCAAGTTCATACCGATAGCGGTGTAGGTATTTCCACGTTTATAGAGATGGCGGTGTAGATATTTACATGTTCATACAGATGGCGGTGTAGATATTTCCATGTTTATAGAGATGGCGGAGTAGATATTTTCATGTTTACACAGATGGCGATGTAGATATTTCCATGTCAACACAGATAGCGGTGTAGACATTTCCATGATTACACAGATAGCGGTGTGGATATATCCATGTTTATGCAGATAGCGGTGTAGATATTTCCATGTTTATACAGATAGCGGTGAAGGTATTTCCATGTTCATACAGATGGCTTTGTAGATATTTCCATGTTCATACAAATGGCGGTGTAGGTATTTCCATGTTCATACAGATAGCGGTGAAGATATTTCCATGTTGATACAGATGGCGGTGTAGATATTTCCATGTTCATACAAATGGCGGTGTAGATATTTCCATGTTCATGGAGATGGCGGTTGAGATATTTCCGTGTTCATACAAATGGCACTGTAGATATTTCCATGTTCATAGAGATGGCAGTGTAGATATTTCCATGTTTATACAGAAAGCAGTGTAGTTATTTCCATGTTTATAGAGATAGCAGTGTAGATATTTCCATTGATATACAGATAGCTGTGTACATATTTGCATGTTCTTACAGATAGCGGTGTAGATATTTCCATGTTCATACGGATAGCGGTGTAGATATTTCCATGTTCATACAGATAGTGGTGTAGATATTTCCATGTTCACACAGATAGCGGTGTAGATATTTCCATGTTCATACAGTTAGCGGTGTAGATATTTACATGTTCATACAGATGGCGGTGTAGATACTTCCATGTTCGTACGGATGGCAGTGTAGATATTTCCATGTTTGTACAGGTGGCTGTGTAGATATTTTCATGTTCATACAGATAGCAGTGTAGATATTTCCATATTTATAGAGATAGCAATGTAGATATTTCCATTGATATACAGATAGCTGTGTAGATATTTGCATGTTCATACAGATAGCGGTGTAGATATTTCCATGTTCGAACAGATAGCGGTGTAGATATTTCCATGTTCATACAGATAGCGGTGTAGATATTTCGATGTTCATACAGATGATGGTGTAGATATTTCCATGTTCATACCGATAGCGGTGTAGATATTTCCATGTTCATACAGTTAGCGGTGTAGATATTTCCATGTTCATACACATGGCGGTGTAGATACATACATGTTCATACAGATGGCGGTGTAGATATTTCCATGTTCGTACAGATGGCGGTGTAGATATTTCCATGTTCATAGAGATGGCGGTGTAGATATTTCCATGTTTATGCAGATAGCGGTATAGATATTTCCATGTTTACACAGATAGCGCTGTAGACTTTTCCATGTTTACACAGATAGCGGTGTGGATATTTCCATGTTTATGCAGATAGCAGTGTAGATATTTCCATGTTTATACAGATAGCGGTGCGGATTTTTCCATGTTTATACAGATAGTTGGGCAGATATTTCCATGGTTATACAGATAGCGGTGTAGATATTTCCATCTTAATACAGATGGCGGTGTAGATATGTCCATGTTTGTACAGATGGCAGTGTAGATATTTCCATGTTCATACAGACGGCGGTGTAGATATTTCGAAGTTTATACAGATATCGCTGTAGTTATTTCCATATTTATAGAGAAATCTGTGTAGATATTTCCATGTATATTTAGATAGCTGTGTAGATATTTCCGTGTTCATGTAGATAGCGGTGTAGATATTTCCATGTTCATCCAGATGCCGGTGTAGATATATACATGTTCATACAGATGGCGGTGTAGATATTTCCATGTTCATACAAATGGCGGTGTAGATATTTCCATGTTCATAGAGATGGCGGTGTAGATATTTCCATCTTCATACAAATAGCGGTGTAGATATTTCCATGTTCATAGAGATGGCGGTGTAGATATTTCCATGTTTATACAGATAGCAGTGTTGTTATTTCCATGTTTATAGAGATAGCAGTGTAGATATTTCCATTGATATACAGATAGCAATGTAGATATTTGCATGTTTATACAGATAGCGGTGTAGATATTTCCATGTTCATACAGATAGCGGTGTAGATATTTCCATGTTCATACAGATAGCGGTGTAGATATTTCCATGTTCATACGGAGGGCGGTGTAGATATTTCCATGTTCATACAGATTGCGGTGTAGATATTTCCATGTTCATACAGATAGCGGTGTAGATATTTCCATGTTCGTACAGATATCGGTGTAGATATTTCCATGTTCATACAGTTAGAGGTGTAGATATTTCCATGTTCATACAGATGGCGGTGTACATATTTACATGTTCATACAGATGGCGGTGTAGATATTTCCATGTTCGTACAGATGGCAGTGTAGATATTTCCATGTTCATGGAGAACGCGGTGTAGATATTTCCATGTTTATGCAGATAGCGGTATAGATATTTCCATGTTCATACAGACGGCGGTGTAGATATTTCCATGTTTATAGAGATGGCGGTGTAGTTATTTCCATGTTTACACAGATGGCGGTGTAGATATTTCCATGTTTACACAGACAGCGGTGTAGACATTTCTATGTTTACAAAGATAGCGGTGTGGATATTTCCATGTTTATGCAGATAGCGGTGTAGATATTTCAATGTCTACACAGATAGCGGTGCGGATATTTCCATGTTTATACAGATAGTTGGGCAGATATTTTCATGTTTATACAGATTGCGGTGTAGATATTTCCATCTTAATACAGATGGCGGTGTAGATATGTCCATGTTCGTACAGATGGCGGTGTAGATATTTCCATGTTCATACAGATGGCGGTGTAGATATTTCGAAGTTTATACAGATAGCGCTGTAGTTATTTAAATATTTATAGAGAAATCTGTGTAGGAACTTCCATGTATATGGATATAGCTGTGTAGATATTTCCATGTTTATGCAGATAGCGCAGTAGATATTTCCATGTTCATCCAGATGCCGGTGTAGATATATCCATGCTCATACAGATGGCGGTGAAGATATTTCCATGTTCATACAGAGGGCGGTGTAGATATTTCCATGTTCAAATGGCGGTGAAGATATTTCCATGTTCATAGAGATGGCGGTGTAGATATTTCCATGTTCATACAAATGGAGTTGTAGGTATTTTCATGTTCATAGAGATGGTGGTGTAGATATTTCTATGTTTATACAGATAGCAGTGTAGATATTTCCATGTTTATTGAGATAGCAGTTTGGATATTTCCATTGATATACAGATAGCTGTGTAGATATTTGCATGTTCATACAGATAGCGGTGTAGATATTTTCATGTTCATACAGAGGGCGGTGTGGATATTTCCATGTTCATACAGATAGCGGTGTAGATATTTCCATGTTCATACAGATAGCGGTGTAGATATTTCCATGTTCGTACAGATATCGGTGTAGATATTTCCATGTTCATACAGTTAGAGGTGTAGATATTTCCAGGTTCATACAGATGGCGGTGTAGATATTTACAAGTTCATACAGATGGCGGTGTTGATATTTCCATGTTCTTACGGATGGCAGTGTATATATTTCCATGTTCATAGAGATGGCGGTGTAGATATTTCCATGTTTATGCAGATAGCGGTATAGATATTTCCATGTTCATACAGACGGCGGTGTAGATATTTCCATGTTTATAGAGATGGCGGTGTAGTTATTTCCATGTTTACACAGACGGCGGTGTAGATATTTCCATGTTTACACAGACAGCGGTGTAGACATTTCCATGTTTACACAGATAGCGGTGTGGATATTTCCATGTTTATGCAGATAGCTGTGTAGACATTTCCATGTCTATAAAGATAGCGGTGCGGATATTTCCATGTTTATACAGATAGTTGGGCAGATATTTTCATGTTTATACAGATAGCGGTGTAGATATTTCCATCTTAATACAGATGGCGGTGTAGATTTGTCCATGTTCGTACAGATGGCGGTGTAGATATTTCGAAGTTTATACAGATAGCACTGTAGTTATTTCCATATTTATAGAGAAATCTGTGTAGTTATTTCCATGTATATGGATATAGCTGTGTAGATATTTCCATGCTCATGCAGATAGCGCTGTAGATATTTCCATGTTCATCCAGATGCCGGTGTAGATATATCCATGCTCATACAGATGGAGGTGAAGATATTTCAATGTTCATACAGAGGGCGGTGTAGATATTTCCATGTTCATACAAATGGCGGTGTAGATATTTCCATGTTGATAGAGATGGCGGTGTAGATATTTCCATGTTCATACAAATGGCGTTGTAGATATTTCCATGTTCATAGGGATGGTGGTGTAGATATTTCCATGTTTATACAGATAGCAGTGTAGATATTTCCATGTTTATTGAGATAGCAGTGTAGATATTTCCATTGATATACAGACAGCTGTGTAGATATTTGCATGTTCATACAGATAGCGGTGTAAATATTTCCATGTTCATACAGATAGCGGTGTAGATATTTCCATGTTCGTACAGATATCGGTGTAGATATTTCCATGTTCATACAGTTAGAGGTGTAGATATTTCCATGTTCATACAGATGGCGGTGTAGATATTTCCATGTTTATGCAGATAGCGGTATAGATATTTCCATGTTTATACAGATGGTGGTGTAGATATTTCCATGTTTATAGAGATGGCGGTCTAGATATTTCCATGTTTATAGAGATAGTGTTGTAGTTATTTCCAAGTTTATAGAGAGAGCATTGTAGATATTTCCATGTTTATACAGATAGCGGTGAAGATATTTCCATGTTTCTACAGATAGCGGTGTAGATATTTCCATGTTTTTACAGATAGCAGTGTAGATATTTCCATGTTTATAGAGATAGTGGTGTAGATAATTTCAAATTTTTAGCGAGAGCAGTGTAGATATTTCCAAGTTCATACAGATAGCGGTGTAGATATTTCCACGTTTATAGAGATGGCGGTGTAGATATTTCCATGTTCATTCTGATGGCGGTGTAGATATTTCCATGTTTATAGAGATGGCGGTGTAGATATTTTCATGTTTACACAGATGGCTTTGTAGATATTTCCATGTTTACACAGATAGCGCTGTAGACATTTCCATGTTTACACAGATAGCGGTGCGGACATTTCCATGTTTATGCAGATAGCTGTGTAGATATTTCCATGTTTATACAGGTAGCGGTGCGGATATTTCCATGTTTATACAGATAGTTTGGCAGATATTTCCATGTTTATACAGATACCGGTGTAGAAGTTTCCATCTTAATACATATGGCGGTGTGGATATGTCCATGTTCGTACAGATGGCGGTGTAGATATTTCCATGTTCATACAGATGGCGGTGTAGGTATTTCGAAGTTTATAGAGACAGCGCTGTAGTTATTTCCATATTTATAGAGAAATCTGTGTAGATATTTCCATGCATATGCAGACAGCTGTGTAGATATTTCTATGTTCATGCAGATAGCGGTGTAGATATTTCCATGATCATCCAGATGCCGGTGTAGATATATCCATGTTCATACAGATGGCGGTGAAGATATTTCCATGTTCATACAAATGGCGGTGTAGATATTTCCATGTTCGCACAGATGGCGTTGTAGATATTTCCATGTTCATAGAGATGGCAGTGAAGATATTTCCATGTTTATGCAGATAGCGGTATAGATATTTCCATGTTTATACAGGTGGAGGTGTAGATATTTCCATGTTTATAGAGATGATGCTCTAGATATTTCCAAGTTTACAGAGAGAGTGGTGTAGTTATTTCCAAGTTTATAGAGACAGCGCTGTAGATATTTCCATGTTTATACAGATAGCGGTGAAGATATTTCCATGTTTATACAGATAGTGGTGTAGATATTTCCATGTTTATACAGATAGCAGAGTAGTCATTTCCATGTTTATAGAGATAGTGGTGTAGATAATTTCAATTTTATACCGAGAGTACTGTAGATATTTCCAAGTTCATACAGATAGCGGTGTGGATATTTCCACGTTTATAGAGATGGCGGTGTAGATATTTCCATGTTCACACAGACGGCGGTGTAGATATTTCCATGTTTATAGAGATGGCGGTGTAGATATTTTCATGTTTACACAGATAGCGGTGTGGATATTTCCATGTTTATGCAGATAGCGGTGTAGATATTTCCATGTTTATACAGATAGCGGTGCGGATAGTTCCATGTTTATACAGATAGTTGGGCAGATATTTCCATGTTTATACAGATAGCGGTGTAGATATTTCCATCTTAATATAGATGGCTTTGTAGATATGTCCATGTTTGTACAGATGGCGCTGTAGATATTTCCATGTTCATAGAGATGGCGGTGTAGATATTTCCATGTTTATGCAGATAGCGGTATAGATATTTCCATGTTTATACAGATGGTGGTGTAGATATTTCCATGTTTATGGAGATGGCGGTCTAGATATTTCCATGTTTAGAGAGATAGTGGTGTAGTTATTTCCAAGTTTATAGAGACAGCGTTGTAGATATTTCCATGTTTATACAGATAGCGGTGACGATATTTCCATGTTTATACAGATAGCGGTGTAGATATTTCCATGTTTATACAGATAACAGTGTAGGTATTTCCATGTTTATAGAGATAGTGGTGTAGATAATTTCAATTTCATACAGATAGCAGTGTAGATACTTCCAAGTTCATACAGATAGCGGTGTAGATATTTCCACGTTTATAGAGATGGCGGTGTAGATATTTCCATGTTCATACAGATGGCGGTGTAGATATTTCCATGTTTATAGAGATGGCGGTGTAGATATTTTCATGTTTACACAGATGGCGGTGTAGATATTTCCATGTTTACACAGATAGCGGTGTAGACATTTCCATGTTTAGACAGATAGCGGTGTGGATATTTCCATGTTTATGCAGATAGCGGTGTAGGTATTTCCATGTTTATTCAGATAGCGGTGCAGATATTTCCATGTTTATTCAGATAGTTGGGCAGATATTTCCATGTTTATACAGATAGCGGTGTAGATATTTCCATCTTAATACAGATGGCTTTGTAGTTATGTCCATGTTTGTACAGATGGCGGTGTAGATATTTCCATGTTCATACAGATGGTGGTGTAGATGTTTCGAAGTTTATAGAGATAGCGCTGTAGTTATTTCCATATTTATAAAGAAATCTGTGCAGATATTTCCATGTATATGCAGATAGCTGTGTAGACATTTCCATGTTCATGCAGATAGCGGTGTAGATATTTCCATGTTCATGCAGATGCCGTTGTAGATATATCCATGTTCATACAGATGGCGGTGAAGATATTTCCATGTTCATACAAATGGCGGTGTATATATTTCCATGTTCATAGAGATGACAGTGAAGATATTTCCGTGTTCATACAAATGGCGGTGTAGATATTTCCATGCTCATAGAGATGGCGGTGTAGATATTTCCATGTTTATACAGATAGCAGTGTAGTTATTTCCATGTTTATAGAGATAGCAGTGTAGATATTTCCACTGATATACAGATAGCTGTGTAGATATTTGCATGTTCTTACAGATAGCGGTGTAGATATTTCCATGTTCATACAGATAGCGGTGTAGATATTTCCATGTTCATACAGATAGCGGTGTAGATATTTCCATGTTCATACAGATGGCGGTGTAGATATTTACATGTTCATAAAGATGGCGGAGTAGATATTTCCATGTTCGTACAGATGGCGGTGTAGATATTTCCAAGTTCATAGAGATGGCTGTGTAGATATTTCCATGTTTATGCAGATAGCGGTATAGATATTTCCATGTTTATACAGATGGTGGTGTAGATATTTCCATGTTTATAGAGATGGCGGTCTAGATATTTCCATGTTTACAGAGAGATTCGTGTAGTTATTTCCAAGTTTATAGAGACAGCGCTGTAGATATTTCCATGTTTATACAGATAGCTGTGAAGATATTTCCATGTTTATACAGATAGTGGTGTAGATATTTCCATGTTTATACAGATAGCAGAGTAGATATTTCCATGTTTATAGAGATAGTGGTGTAGATAATTTCAATTTTATACCGAAAGCACTGTAGATATTTCCAAGTTCATACAGATAGCGGTGTGGATATTTCCACGTTTATAGAGATGGCGGTGTAGATATTTCCATGTTCATACAGACGGCGGTTTAGATATTTCCATGTTTATAGAGATGGCGGTGTAGATATTTTCATGTTTACACAGATGGCGGTGTAGATATTTCCAAGTTTACACAGATAGCCGTGTGGATATTTCCATGTTTATGCAGATAGCGGTGTAGATATTTCCCTGTTTATACAGATAGCAGTGCGGATAGTTCCATGTTTATACAGATAGTTGGGCAGATATTTCCGTGTTTATACAGATAGCGGTGTAGATATTTCTATCTTAATATAGATGGCTTTGTAGATATGTCCATGTTTGTACAGATGGCGGTGTAGATATTTCCATGTTCATAGAGATGGCGGTGTAGATATTTCCATGTTTATGCAGATAGCGGTATAGATATTTCCATGTTTATACAGATGGTGGTGTAGATATTTCCATGTTTATAGAGATGGCGGTCTAGATATTTCCATGTTTAGAGAGATAGTGGTGTAGTTATTTCCAAGTTTATAGAGACAGCGTTGTAGATATTTCCATGTTTATACTGGTAGCGGTGAAGATATTTCCATGTTTATACAGATAGCGGTGTAGTTATTTCCATGTTTATACAGATAACAGTGTAGATATTTCCATGTTTATAGAGATAGTGGTGTAGATAATTTCAATTTTATACAGATAGCAGTGTAGATATTTCCAAGTTCATACAGATAGCGGTGTAGATATTTCCACGTTTATAGAGATGGCGGTGTAGATATTTCCATGTTCATACAGATGGCGGTGTAGATATTTCCATGTTTACAGAGATGGCGGTGTAGATATTTTCATGTTTACACAGATGGCGGTGTAGATATTTCCATGTTTACACAGAGAGCGGTGTAGACATTTCCATGTTTAGACAGATAGCGGTGTGGATATTTCCATGTTTATGCAGATAGCGGTGTAGGTATTTCCATGTTTATACAGATAGCGGTGTGGATATTTCCATGTTTATACAGATAGTTGGGCAGATATTTCCATGTTTATACAGATAACGGTGTAGATATTTCCATCTTAATACAGATGGCTTTGTAGAAATGTCCATGTTTGTACAGATGGCGGTGTAGATATTTCCATGTTCATACAGATGGCGGTGTAGATGTTTCGAAGTTTATAGAGATAGCGCTGTAGTTATTTCCATATTTATAAAAAAATCTGTGCAGATATTTCAATGTGCATGCAGATAGCTGTGTAGATACTTCCATGTTCATGCAGATAGCGGTGTAGATATTTCCATGTTCATCCAGAAGCCGGTGTAGATATATCCATGTTCATACAGATGGCGGTGAAGATATTTCCATGTTCATACAAATGGCGGTGTATATATTTCCATGTTCATAGAGATGGCGGTGTAGATATTTCCGTGTTCATACAAATGGCGGTGTAGATATTTCCAAGTTCATAGAGATGGCGGTGTAGATATTTCCTTTTTTATACAGATAGCAGTGTAGTTATTTCCATGTTTATAGAGATAGCATTGTAGATATTTCCATTGATATCCAGAAAGCTGTGTAGATATTTGCATGTTCTTACAGATAGCGGTGTAGATATTTCCATATTCATACAGATAGCGGTGTAGATGTTTCCATGTTCATACAGATAGCGGTGTAGATATTTCCTTGTTCATACAGATAGCTGTTTAGATATTTCCATGTTCACACAGATAGCGGTGTAGATATTTCCATGTTCATACAGCTAGCGGTGTAGATATTTCCATGTTCACACAGATAGCGGTGTAGATATTTCCATGTTCATACAGTTAGCGGTGTAGATATTTCCATGTTCGTACAGATGGCGGTGTAAATATTTACATGTTCATACAGATGGCGGTGTAGATATTTCCATGTTCGTACGGATGGCCGTGTAGATATTTCCATGTTCGTACAGGTGGCGGTGTAGATATTTCCATGTTTATACAGATAGCATTGTCTTTATTTCCATGTTTATAGAGATAGCAATGTAGATATTTCCATTGATATACAGATAGCTGTGTAGATATTTGCATGTTCATACAGATAGCGGTGTAGATATTTCCATGTTCGTACAGATAGCGGTGTAGATATTTCCATGTTCATACAGATAGCGGTGTAGATATTTCCATGTTCATACAGATAACGGGGTAGATATTTCCATGTTCATACAGATGGCGGTGTAGATATTTCCATGTTCATAGAGGTGGCGGTGTAGATATTTCCATGTTTATGCAGATAGGGGTATAGATATTTCCATGCTTATACAGATTGTGGTGTAGATATTTCCATGTTTATGGGGATGGCGGTGTAGGTATTTTCATGTTTACACTGATGGTGGTGTAGATATTTCCATGTTTACACAGATAGCGCTGTAGACATTTCCATGTTTACACAGATAGTGGTGCGGATATTTCCATGTTTATACAGAGAGTTGGGCAGATATTTCCATCTTTATACAGATAGCGGTGTAGATATTTCCATCTTAATACAGATGGCGGTGTAGATATGTCCATGTTTGTACAGATGGCAGTGTAGATATTTCCATGTTCATACAGATGACGGTGTAGATATTTCCAAGTTTATAGAGACAGTGCTGTAGTTATTTCCATATTTATAGGGAAATCTGTGCAGATATTTCCATGTATATTCAGATACCTGTGTAGATATTTCCATGTTCATGCAGATAGCGGTGTAGATATTTCCATGTTCATCCAGATGCCGGTGTAGATATATCCATGTTCATACAGATGGCGGTGAAGATATTTCCATGTTCCTACAGATGGCGGTGAAGATATTTCCATGTTCATACAAATGGCGGTGTGGATATTTCCATGTTCATAGAGATGGCGGTGTAGATATTTGCATGTTCATACAAATGGCGTTGTAGATACTTTCATGTTCATAGAGATGGCGGTGTAGATATTTCCATGTTTATACAGATAGCAGTGTAGTTATTTGCATGTTTATAGAGATAGCAGTGTAGATATTTCCATTGATATACAGATAGCTGTTTAGTTATTTCCATGTTTATACAGATAGCGGTGTAGATATTTCCATGTTCATACAGATAGCGGTGTAGATATTTCCACGTTCATACAGATAGCGGTGTAGATATTTCCATGTTCATACAGATATCGGTGTAGATATTTCCATCTTAATATAGATGGCTTTGTAGATATGTCCATGTTTGTACAGATGGCGGTGTAGATATTTCCATGTTCATAGAGATGGCGGTGTAGATATTTCCATGTTTATGCAGATAGCGGTATAGATATTTCCATGTTTATACAGATGGTGGTGTAGATATTTCCATGTTTATAGAGATGGCGGTCTAGATATTTCCATGTTTATATAGATAGTGGTGTAGTTATTTCCAAGTTTATAGAGACAGCGTTGTAGATATTTCCATGTTTATACAGATAGCGGTGAAGATATTTCCATGTTCATACAGGTGGCGGTGTAGATATTTTCATGTTCATACAGATGGCCTTGTAGATATTTCCATGTTCATACGAATGGCAGTGTAGATATTTCCATGTTTATGCTGATAGCGGTGTAGATATTTCCATGTTTATACAGATAGCGGTGAAGATATTTCCATGTATAAACAGATAGCAGTGTAGATATTTCCATGTTTATACAGATAACAGTGTAGATATTTCCATGTTTATGGAGATAGTGTTGTAGATAATTTCAATTTTATACAGATAGCAGTGTAGATATTTCCAAGTTCATACCGATAGCGGTGTAGGTATTTCCACGTTTATAGAGATGGCGGTGTAGATATTTACATGTTCATACAGATGGCGGTGTAGATATTTCCATGTTTATAGAGATGGCGGAGTAGATATTTTCATGTTTACACAGATGGCGATGTAGATATTTCCATGTTAACACAGATAGCGGTGTAGACATTTCCATGTTTACACAGAGATTGGTGTGGATATTTCCATGTTTATGCAGATAGCGGTGTAGATATTTCCATGTTTATACAGATAGCGGTGAAGATATTTCCATGTTCATACAGATGGCTTTGTAGATATTTCCATGTTCTTACAAATGGCGGTGTAGGGATTTCCATGTTCATACATATAGCGGTGAAGATATTTCCATCTTAATACAGATGGCGGTGTAGATATGTCCATGTTCGAACAGATGGCGGTGTAGATATTTCCATGTTCATAGAGATGGAGGTGTAGATATTTCCATGTTTATACAGATAGCAGTGTAGTTATTTGCATGTTTATAGAGATAGCAGTGTAGATATTTCCATTGATATACAGATAGCTGTTTAGTTATTTCCATGTTTATACAGATAGCGGTGTAGATATTTCCATGTTCATACAGATAGCGGTGTAGATATTTCCACGTTCATACAGATAGCGGTGTACATATTTCCATGTTCATACAGATATCGGTGTAGTTATTTCCATCTTAATATAGATGGCTTTGTAGATATGTCCATGTTTGTACAGATGGCGGTGTAGATATTTCCATGTTCATAGAGATGGCGGTGTAGATATTTCCATGTTTATGCAGATAGCGGTATAGATATTTCCATGTTTATACAGATAGTGGTGTAGATATTTCCATGTTTATAGAGATGGCGGTCTAGATATTTCCATGTTTATATAGATAGTGGTGTAGTTATTTCCAAGTTTATAGAGACAGCGTTGTAGATATTTCCATGTTTATACAGATAGCGGTGAAGATATTTCCATGTTTATACAGATATCGGTGTTGATATTTCCATGTTTATACAGATAACAGAGTAGATATTTCCATGTTTATAGAGATAGTGGGGTAGATAATTTCAATTTTATACAGATAGCAGTTTAGATATTTCCAAGTTCATACCGATAGCGGTGTAGATATTTCCATGTTTATAGAGATGGCGGTGTAGATATTTTCATGTTTACACAGATGGCGGTGTAGATATTTCCATGTTTACACAGATAGCGGTGTAGACATTTCCATGTTTAGACAGATAGCGGTGTGGATATTTCCATGTTTATGCAGATAGCGGTGTAGGTATTTCCATGTTTATACAGATAGCGGTGCAGATATTTCCATGTTTATTCAGATAGTTGGGCAGATATTTCCATGTTTATACAGATAGCGGTGTAGATATTTCCATCTTAATACAGATGGCTTTGTAGTTATGTCCATGTTTGTACAGATGGCGGTGTAGATATTTCCATGTTCATACAGATGGTGGTGTAGATGTTTCGAAGTTTATAGAGATAGCGCTGTAGTTATTTCCATATTTATAAAGAAATCTGTGCAGATATTTCCATGTATATGCAGATAGCTGTGTAGACATTTCCATGTTCATGCAGATAGCGGTGTAGATATTTCCATGTTCATGCAGATGCCGTTGTAGATATATCCATGTTCATACAGATGGCGGTGAAGATATTTCCATGTTCATACAAATGGCGGTGTATATAGTTCCATGTTCATAGAGATGACAGTGAAGATATTTCCGTGTTCATACAAATGGCGGTGTAGATATTTCCATGCTCATAGAGATGGCGGTGTAGATATTTCCATGTTTATACAGATAGCAGTGTAGTTATTTCCATGTTTATAGAGATAGCAGTGTAGATATTTCCACTGATATACAGATAGCTGTGTAGATATTTGCATGTTCTTACAGATAGCGGTGTAGATATTTCCATGTTCATACAGATAGCGGTGTAGATATTTCCTTGTTCATACAGATAGCGGTGTAGATATTTCCATGTTCATACAGATGGCGGTGTAGATATTTACATGTTCATAAAGATGGCGGAGTAGATATTTCCATGTTCGTACAGATGGGCGTGTAGATATTTCCAAGTTCATAGAGATGGCTGTGTAGATATTTCCATGTTTATGCAGATAGCGGTATAGATATTTCCATGTTTATACAGATGGTGGTGTAGATATTTCCATGTTTATAGAGATGGCGGTCTACATATTTCCAAGTTTACAGAGAGATTCGTGTAGTTATTTCCAAGTTTATAGAGACAGCGCTGTAGATATTTCCATGTTTATACAGATAGCTGTGAAGATATTTCCATGTTTATACAGATAGTGGTGTAGATATTTCCATGTTTATACAGATAGCAGAGTAGATATTTCCATGTTTATAGAGATAGTGGTGTAGATAATTTCAATTTTATACCGAAAGCACTGTAGATATTTCCAAGTTCATACAGATAGCGGTGTGGATATTTCCACGTTTATAGAGATGGCGGTGTAGATATTTCCATGTTCATACAGACGGCGGTTTAGATATTTCCATGTTTATAGAGATGGCGGTGTAGATATTTTCATGTTTACACAGATGGCGGTGTAGATATTTCCAAGTTTACACAGATAGCCGTGTGGATATTTCCATGTTTATGCAGATAGCGGTGTAGATATTTCCCTGTTTATACAGATAGCAGTGCGGATAGTTCCATGTTTATACAGATAGTTGGGCAGATATTTCCGTGTTTATACAGATAGCGGTGTAGATATTTCTATCTTAATATAGATGGCTTTGTAGATATGTCCATGTTTGTACAGATGGCGGTGTAGATATTTCCATGATCATAGAGATGGCGGTGTAGATATTTCCATGTTTATGCAGATAGCGGTATAGATATTTCCATGTTTATACAGATGGTGGTGTAGATATTTCCATGTTTATAGAGATGGCGGTATAGATATTTCCATGTTTAGAGAGATAGTGGTGTAGTTATTTCCAAGTTTATAGAGACAGCGTTGTAGATATTTCCATGTTTATACTGGTAGCGGTGAAGATATTTCCATGTTTATACAGCTAGCGGTGTAGTTATTTCCATGTTTATACAGATAACAGTGTAGATATTTCCATGTTTATAGAGATAGTGGTGTAGATAATTTCAATTTTATACAGATAGCAGTGTAGATATTTCCAAGTTCATACAGATAGCGGTGTAGATATTTCCACGTTTATAGAGATGGCGGTGTAGATATTTCCATGTTCATACAGATGGCGGTGTAGATATTTCCATGTTTACAGAGATGGCGGTGTAGATATTTTCATGTTTACACAGATGGCGGTGTAGATATTTCCATGTTTACACAGAGAGCGGTGTAGACATTTCCATGTTTAGACAGATAGCGGTGTGGATATTTCCATGTTTATGCAGATAGCGGTGTAGGTATTTCCATGTTTATACAGATAGCGGTGTGGATATTTCCATGTTTATACAGATAGTTGGGCAGATATTTCCATGTTTATACAGATAACGGTGTAGATATTTCCATCTTAATACAGATGGCTTTGTAGAAATGTCCATGTTTGTACAGATGGCGGTGTAGATATTTCCATGTTCATACAGATGGCGGTGTAGATGTTTCGAAGTTTATAGAGATAGCGCTGTAGTTATTTCCATATTTATAAAAAAATCTGTGCAGATATTTCAATGTGCATGCAGATAGCTGTGTAGATACTTCCATGTTCATGCAGATAGCGGTGTAGATATTTCCATGTTCATCCAGAAGCCGGTGTAGATATATCCATGTTCATACAGATGGCGGTGAAGATATTTCCATGTTCATACAAATGGCGGTGTATATATTTCCATGTTCATAGAGATGGCGGTGTAGATATTTCCGTGTTCATACAAATGGCGGTGTAGATATTTCCAAGTTCATAGAGATGGCGGTGTAGATATTTCCTTTTTTATACAGATAGCATTGTCTTTATTTCCATGTTTATAGAGATAGCAATGTAGATATTTCCATTGATATACAGATAGCTGTGTAGATATTTGCATGTTCATACAGATAGCGGTGTAGATATTTCCATGTTCGTACAGATAGCGGTGTAGATATTTCCATGTTCATACAGATAGCGGTGTAGATATTTCCATGTTCATACAGATAACGGGGTAGATATTTCCATGTTCATACAGATGGCGGTGTAGATATTTCCATGTTAATAGAGGTGGCGGTGTAGATATTTCCATGTTTATGCAGATAGGGGTATAGATATTTCCATGCTTATACAGATTGTGGTGTAGATATTTCCATGTTTATGGGGATGGCGGTGTAGGTATTTTCATGTTTACACTGATGGTGGTGTAGATATTTCCATGTTTACACAGATAGCGCTGTAGACATTTCCATGTTTACACAGATAGTGGTGCGGATATTTCCATGTTTATACAGAGAGTTGGGCAGATATTTCCATCTTTATACAGATAGCGGTGTAGATATTTCCATCTTAATACATATGGCGGTGTAGATATGTCCATGTTTGTACAGATGGCAGTGTAGATATTTCCATGTTCATACAGATGACGGTGTAGATATTTCCAAGTTTATAGAGACAGTGCTGTAGTTATTTCCATATTTATAGGGAAATCTGTGCAGATATTTCCATGTATATTCAGATACCTGTGTAGATATTTCCATGTTCATGCAGATAGCGGTGTAGATATTTCCATGTTCATCCAGATGCCGGTGTAGATATATCCATGTTCATACAGATGGCGGTGAAGATATTTCCATGTTCCTACAGATGGCGGTGAAGATATTTCCATGTTCATACAAATGGCGGTGTGGATATTTCCATGTTCATAGAGATGGCGGTGTAGATATTTGCATGTTCATACAAATGGCGTTGTAGATATTTTCATGTTCATAGAGATGGCGGTGTAGATATTTCCATGTTTATACAGATAGCAGTGTAGTTATTTGCATGTTTATAGAGATAGCAGTGTAGATATTTCCATTGATATACAGATAGCTGTTTAGTTATTTCCATGTTTATACAGATAGCGGTGTAGATATTTCCATGTTCATACAGATAGCGGTGTAGATATTTCCACGTTCATACAGATAGCGGTGTAGATATTTCCATGTTCATACAGATATCGGTGTAGATATTTCCATCTTAATATAGATGGCTTTGTAGATATGTCCATGTTTGTACAGATGGCGGTGTAGATATTTCCATGTTCATAGAGATGGCGGTGTAGATATTTCCATGTTTATGCAGATAGCGGTATAGATATTTCCATGTTTATACAGATGGTGGTGTAGATATTTCCATGTTTATAGAGATGGCGGTCTAGATATTTCCATGTTTATATAGATAGTGGTGTAGTTATTTCCAAGTTTATAGAGACAGCGTTGTAGATATTTCCATGTTTATACAGATAGCGGTGAAGATATTTCCATGTTCATACAGGTGGCGGTGTAGATATTTTCATGTTCATACAGATGGCCGTGTAGATATTTCCATGTTCATACGAATGGCAGTGTAGATATTTCCATGTTTATGCTGATAGCGGTGTAGATATTTCCATGTTTATACAGATAGCGGTGAAGATATTTCCATGTATAAACAGATAGCAGTGTAGATATTTCCATGTTTATACAGATAACAGTGTAGATATTTCCATGTTTATGGAGATAGTGTTGTAGATAATTTCAATTTTATACAGATAGCAGTGTAGATATTTCCAAGTTCATACCGATAGCGGTGTAGGTATTTCCACGTTTATAGAGATGGCGGTGTAGATATTTACATGTTCATACAGATGGCGGTGTAGATATTTCCATGTTTATAGAGATGGCGGAGTAGATATTTTCATGTTTACACAGATGGCGATGTAGATATTTCCATGTTAACACAGATAGCGGTGTAGACATTTCCATGTTTACACAGAGATCGGTGTGGATATTTCCATGTTTATGCAGATAGCGGTGTAGATATTTCCATGTTTATACAGATAGCGGTGAAGATATTTCCATGTTCATACAGATGGCTTTGTAGATATTTCCATGTTCTTACAAATGGCGGTGTAGGGATTTCCATGTTCATACAGATAGCGGTGAAGATATTTCCATCTTAATACAGATGGCGGTGTAGATATGTCCATGTTCGAACAGATGGCGGTGTAGATATTTCCATGTTCATAGAGATGGAGGTGTAGATATTTCCATGTTTATACAGATAGCAGTGTAGTTATTTGCATGTTTATAGAGATAGCAGTGTAGATATTTCCATTGATATACAGATAGCTGTTTAGTTATTTCCATGTTTATACAGATAGCGGTGTAGATATTTCCATGTTCATACAGATAGCGGTGTAGATATTTCCACGTTCATACAGATAGCGGTGTACATATTTCCATGTTCATACAGATATCGGTGTAGTTATTTCCATCTTAATATAGATGGCTTTGTAGATATGTCCATGTTTGTACAGATGGCGGTGTAGATATTTCCATGTTCATAGAGATGGCGGTGTAGATATTTCCATGTTTATGCAGATAGCGGTATAGATATTTCCATGTTTATACAGATGGTGGTGTAGATATTTCCATGTTTATAGAGATGGCGGTCTAGATATTTCCATGTTTATATAGATAGTGGTGTAGTTATTTCCAAGTTTATAGAGACAGCGTTGTAGATATTTCCATGTTTATACAGATAGCGGTGAAGATATTTCCATGTTTATACAGATATCGGTGTTGATATTTCCATGTTTATACAGATAACAGAGTAGATATTTCCATGTTTATAGAGATAGTGGGGTAGATAATTTCAATTTTATACAGATAGCAGTTTAGATATTTCCAAGTTGATACCGATAGCGGTGTAGATATTTCCACATTTATAGAGATGGCGGTGTAGATATTTCCATGTTCATACAGATGGCGGTGTAGATATTTCCATGTTTATAGAGATGGCAGTGTAGATATTTTCATGTTTACACATATGGTGGTGTAGATATTTCCATGTTTACACAGATAGCGGTGTAGACATTTCCATGTTTACACAGATAGCGGTGTGGATATTTCCATGTTTATGCAGATAGCGGTGTAGATATTTCCATGTTTATACAGATAGCGGTGCGGATATTTCCATCTTTGTACAGATAGTTGGGCAGATATTTCCATGTTTATACAGATAGCGGTGTAGATATTTCCGTCTTAATAAAGATGGCTTTGTAGATATGTCCATGTTTGTACAGATGGCGGTGTAGATATTTCCATGTTCATAGAAATGGCGGTGTAGATATTTCCATGTTTATGCAGATAGCGGTATAGATATTTCCATGTTTATACAGATGGTGGTGTAGATATTTCCATGTTTATAGAGATGGCGGTCTAGATATTTCCATGTTTATATAGATAGTGGTGTAGTTATTTCCAAGTTTATAGAGACAGCGCTGTAGATATTTCCATGTTTATACAGATAGCGGTGAAGATATTTCCATGTTTATACAGATAGTGGTGTAGATATTTCCATGTTTATACAGATAGCAGTGTAGATATTTCCATGTTTATAGAGATAGTGGTGTAGATAATTTCAATTTTATACCGAGAGCACTGTAGATATTTCCAAGTTCATACAGATAGCGGTGTGGATATTTCCACGTTTATAGAGATGGCGGTGTAGATATTTCCATGTTCATACATACGGCGGTGTAGATATTTCCATGTTTATAGAGATGGCGGTGTAGATATTTTCATGTTTACACATATGGTGGTGTAGATATTTCCATGTTTACACAGATAGCGGTGTAGACATTTCCATGTTTACACAGATAGCAGTGTGGATATTTCCATGTTTATGCAGATA
Organism: Gorilla gorilla gorilla; assembly: GCF_029281585.2. Taxonomy (NCBI): domain Eukaryota; kingdom Metazoa; phylum Chordata; class Mammalia; order Primates; family Hominidae; genus Gorilla; species Gorilla gorilla. The sequence continues at coordinate 127,468,471 of NC_073239.2, forward strand.
GTGGTGTAGATATTTCCATGTTTATACAGATAGCGGTGCGGATATTTCCATGATTATACAGATAGTTGGGCAGATATTCCCATGTATATGCAGATAGCTGTGTAGATATTTCCATGTTCATGCAGATAGCGGTGTACATATTTCCATGTTCATCCAGATGCCGGTGTAGATATATCCATGTTCATACAGATGGTGGTGAAGATATTTCCATGTTCATACAGATGGCGGTGTAGATATTTCCATGTTCATAGGGATGGCGGTGTAGATATTTCCATGTTCATACAAATGGCGGTGTAGATATTTCCATGTTCATAGAGATGGCGGTGTAGATATTTCCATGTTTATACAGATAGCAGTGTAGTTATTTCCATGTTTATAGAGATAGCAGTGTAGGTATTTCCATTGATATACAGATAGCTGTGTAGATATTTCCATGTTCATACAGATAGCGGTGTAGATATTTCCATGTTCATACAGATAGCGGTGTAGATATTTCCATGTTCATACAGATAGCGGTGTAGATATTTCCATGTTCATACAGTTAGCGGTGTAGATATTTCCATGTTTATAGAGATAGTGGTGTAGTTATTTCCAAGTTTATAGAGACAGCGTTGTAGATATTTCCATGTTCATACAGATAGCCGTGTATATATTTCCATGTTCATACAGATAGCGGTGAAGGTATTTCCATGTTAATACAGATTGCGGTGTAGATATTTCCATGTTCATACAGATAGCGGTGATGATATTTCCAAGTTTATACAGGTAGCGGTGTAGATATTTCCATGTTTATACAAATAGCAGTGTAGATATTTCCATGTTTATACAGATAGCGTTGTAGATATTTCCATGTTTATACAGATAGCGGTGTAGATATCTCCATCTAAATACAGATGGCGGAGTAGATATTTCTATGTACATGCAGATGGCGGTGCAGATATTTCCATGTTCATACAGATAGCGGTGTAGTTATTTCCATGTTTAAAGAGATAGCTGTGTAGATATTTCCATGTATATGCAGATAGCTGTGTAGATATTTCCATTTTCATGCAGATAGCGGTTTAGATATTTCCATGTTCAAACAGATATCGGTGTAGATATTTCCATGTTCATACAGATAGCGGTGTAGATATTTCCATGTTCATCCAGATGGCTGTGTAGATATATCCATGTTCATACAGATAGCGGTGTAGTTATTTCCATATTCGTACAGATAGTGGTGTAGATATTTCCATGTTCATACAGATAGCGGTGTAGCTATTTCCATGTTCATAAAGATAGCGGTGTAGATATTTCAATGTTCGTACAGATAGCGGTGTATATATTTCCATGTTCATACAGATAGCTGTGCTGATATTTCCATGTTTATACAGGTAGCGGTGTAGATATTTCCATGTTTATACAGATAGCGGTGTAGATATTTCCATGTTTATACAGATAGCGGTGTAGATATTTCCAGGTTTATACAGATAGAGGTGTAGATATCTGCTTCTTAATACAGATGGCGGTGTAGATATTTATATGTTCATACAGATGGCGGTGCAGATATTTCCAAGTTCATACAGATAGCGGTGTAGATATTTCCATGTTTATAGAGATAGCGGTGAGGTTATATCCATGTGTAAAGAGATAGCTGTGTAGATATTTCCATGTATATGCAGATAGCTGTGTAGATATTTCCATTTTCATGCAGACAGCGGTATAGATATTTCCATGTTCAAACAGATAGCGGTGTAGATATTTCCATGTTCATACATATAGCGGTGTAGATATTTCCATGTTCATACAGATAGCGGTGTAGATATTTCCATGTTCATACAGATAGCGGTGTAGATATTTCCATGTTCTTACAGATAGCGGTGCTGTTATTTCCATGTTTATACAGGTAGCGGTGTAGATATTTCCATGTTTATACAGATAGTGGTGTAGATATTTCCATGTTTATACAGATAGCGGTGTAGATATTTCCATGTTTATACAGATAGCGGTGTAGATATCTCCATGTTAATACAGATGGCGGTGTAGATATTTATATGTTTATAAAGATGGCGGTGCAGATATTTCCATGTTCATACAGATAGCGGTGTAGCTATTTCCATGTTCATACAGATAGCGGTGTAGATATTTCCATGTTCATCCAGATGGCTGTGTAGACATATCCATGTTCATACAGATGGCAGTGAAGATAATTCCATGTTTATACATCTAGCGGTGTAGATATTTCCATGTTCATACAGATAGTGGTGTAGATATATCCATGTTCATATAGATAGTGGTGCTGATATTTCCATGTTTATACAGATAGCGGTGCTGTTATTTCCATGTTTATACAGGTAGCGGTGTAGATATTTCCATGTTTATACAGATAGCGGTGTAGATATTTCCATGTTTATACAGATAGCGGTGTAGATATCTCCATCTTAATACAGATGGCGGTGTAGATATTTATATGATCATACAGATGGCCGTGCAGATATTTCCATGTTCATACAGATAGCGGTGTAGTTATTTCCATGTGTAAAGAGATAGCTGCGTAGATATTTCCATGTATATGCAGATAGCTGTGTAGATATTTCCATTTTCATGCAGATAGCGGTTTAGATATTTCCATGTTCAAACAGATAGCGGTGTAGATATTTCCATGTTTATACAGATAGCGGTGAAGATGTACGCATGTTTACACACATAGTGGTGTAGATATTTCCATGTTCATACAGATAGCGGTGTAGCTATTTCCATGTTGATACAGATAGCGGTGTAGATATTTCCATCTTCGTACACATAGCGGTGTAGATATTTCCACGTTCATACAGATAGCTGTGCTGATATTTCCATGTTTATACAGGTAGCGGTGTAGATATTTCCATGTTCATACAGATAGTTGTGTAGCTATTTCCATGTTCATACAGATAGCTGTGCTGATATTTCCATGTTTATACAGGTAGCGGTGTAGATATTTCCATGTTCATACAGATAGCTGTGTAGCTATTTCCATGTTCATACAGATAGCGGTGTTGCTATTTCCATGTTCATACAGATAGCGGTGTAGATATTTCCATGTTCATCCAGATGGCTGTGTAGATATATCCATGTTCACACAGATGGCGTTGTAGATATTTCCATGTTCATACGGATAGCGTTGTAGATATTTCCATGTTCATACAGATAGCGGTGTAGGTATTTCCATGTTCATACAGATAGAGGGGCTGATATTTCCATGTTCATACAGATAGCGGTGATGATATTTCCATGTTTATACAGGTAGCGGTGTAGATATTTCCATGTTTATACAGATAGCGGTGTAGTTATTTCCATGTTTATTCAGATAGCGGTGTAGATATTTCCATGTTTATACTGATAGCGGTGTAGATATCTCCATCTTAATACAGATGGCCGTGTAGATATTTATATGTTCATAAAGATGGCGGTGCAGATATTTCCATGTTCATAAAGATGGCGGTGTAGATATTTCCATGTTCATACAGATAGTGGTGTAGTTATTTCCATGTGTAAAGAGATAGCTGAGTAGATATTTCCATGTATATGCAGATAGCTCTGTAGATATTTCCATTTTCATGCAGATAGCGGTGTAGATATTTCCATGTTCAGACAGATAGCGGTGTAGATATTTCCATGTTTATACAGATAGCGGTGAAGATGTATGCAAGTTTAAACACATAGTGGTGTAGATATTTCCATGTTCATACAGATAGTGGTGTAGATATTTCCATGTTCATACAGATAGCGGTGTAGCTATTTCCATGTTCATACAGATAGCGGTGTAGATATTTCCATCTTCATACACATAGCGGTGTAGATATTTCCATGTTCATACAGATAGCTGTGCTGATATTTCCATGTTTATACAGGTAGCGGTGTAGATATTTCCATGTTCATACAGATAGCTGTGTAGCTATTTCCATGTTCATACAGATAGTGGTGTAGATATTTCCATGTTCATCCAGATGGCTGTACAGATATATCCATGTTCATACAGATGGCGGTGAAGATAATTCCATGTTCATACAGATAGCGGTGTAGATATTTCCATGTTCATACAGATAGTGGTGTAGATATTTCCATGTTCATACAGATAGCGGTGTAGCTATTTCCATGTTCATACAGATAGCGGTGTAGATATTTCCATGTTCATCCAGATGGCTGTGTAGATATATCCATGTTCAAACAGATGGCGTTGTAGATATTTCCATGTTCATACGGATAGCGGTGTAGATATTTCCATGTTCATACATATAGCGGTGTAGGTATTTCCATGTTCATACAGATAGCGGTGCTGATATTTCCATGTTTATACAGGTAGCGGTGTAGATATTTCCATGTTCATACAGATAGCTGTGTTGCTATTTCCATGTTAATACAGATAGCGGTGTAGCTATTTCCATGTTCATACAGATAGCGGTGTAGATATTTCCATGTTCATCCAGATGGCTGTGTAGATATATCCATGTTCACACAGATGGCGTTGTAGATATTTCCATATTCATACGGATAGCGGTGTAGATATTTCCATGTTCATACAGATAGCAGTGTAGGTATTTCCATGTTCATACAGATAGAGGGGCTGATATTTCCATGTTCATACCGATAGCGGTGCTGATATTTCCATGTTTATACAGGTAGCGGTGTAGATATTTCCATGTTTATACAGATAGCGGTGTAGTTATTTCCATGTTTATACAGATAGCGGTGTAGATATTTCCATGTTTATACTGATAACGGTGTAGATATCTCCATCTTAATACAGATGGCCGTGTAGATATTTTTATGTTCATAAAGATGGCGGTGCAGATATTTCCATGTTCATACAGATGGCGGTGTAGATATTTCCATGTTCATACAGATAGCGGTGTAGTTATTTCCATGTGTAAAGAGATAGCTGTGTAGATATTTCCATGTATATGCAGATAGCTCTGTAGATATTTCCATTTTCATGCAGATAGCGGTGTAGATATTTCCATGTTCAAACAGATAGCGGTGTAGATATTTCCATGTTTATACAGATAGCGGTGAAGATGTATGCAAGTTTACACACATAGTGTTGTAGATATTTCCATGTTCATACAGATAGCGGTGTAGATATTTCCATGTTCATCCAGATGGCTGTGTAGATATATCCATGTTCATACAGATAGCGGTGTAGATATTTCCATGTTCATACAGATAGTGGTGTAGATATTTCCATGTTCATACAGATAGCGGTGTAGCTATTTCCATGTTCATACAGATAGCGGTGTAGATATTTCCATCTTCATACAGATAGCGGTGTAGATATTTCCATGTTCATACAGATAGCGGTGCTGATATTTCCATGTTTATACAGGTAGCGGTGTTGATATTTCCATGTTCATACAGATAGCTGTGTAGCTATTTCCATGTTCATACAGATAGTGGTGTAGATATTTCCATGTTCATCCAGATGGCTGTACAGATATATCCATGTTCAAACAGATGGCGTTGTAGATATTTCCATGTTCATACGGATAGCGGTGTAGATATTTCCATGTTCATACATATAGCGGTGTAGGTATTTCCATGTTCATACAGATAGAGGGGCTGATATTTCCATGTTCATACAGATAGCGGTGCTGATATTTCCATGTTTATACAGGTAGTGGTGTAGATATTTCCATGTTCATACAGATAGCTGTGTTGCTATTTCCATGTTCATACAGATAGCGGTGTAGCTATTTCCATGTTCATACAGATAGCGGTGTAGATATTTCCATGTTCATCCAGATGGCTGTGTAGATATATCCATGTTCACACAGATGGCGTTGTAGATATTTCCATGTTCATACGGATAGCGGTGTAGATATTTCCATGTTCATACAGATAGCGGTGTAGGTATTTCCATGTTCATACAGATAGAGGGGCTGATATTTCCATGTTCATACTGATAGCGGTGCTGATATTTCCATGTTTATACAGGTAGCGGTGTAGATATTTCCATGTTTATACAGATAGCGGTGTAGTTATTTCCATGTTTATACAGATAGCGGTGTAGATATTTCCATGTTTATACTGATAACGGTGTAGATATCTCCATCTTAATACAGATGGCCGTGTAGATATTTATATGTTCATAAAGATGGCGGTGCAGATATTTCCATGTTCATACAGATGGCGGTGTAGATATTTCCATGTTCATACAGATAGCGGTGTAGTTATTTCCATGTGTAAAGAGATAGCTGTGTAGATATTTCCATGTATATGCAGATAGCTCTGTAGATATTTCCATTTTCATGCAGATAGCGGTGTAGATATTTCCATGTTCAAACAGATAGCGGTGTAGATATTTCCATGTTTATATAGATAGCGGTGAAGATGTATGCAAGTTTACACACATAGTGGTGTAGATATTTCCATGTTCATACAGATAGCGGTGTAGATATTTCCATGTTCATCCAGATGGCTGTGTAGATATATCCATGTTCATACAGATAGCGGTGTAGATATTTCCATGTTCATACAGTTAGCGGTGTAGATATTTACATGTTCATACAGATGGCGGTGTAGATACTTCCATGTTCGTACGGATGGCAGTGTAGATATTTCCATGTTTGTACAGGTGGCTGTGTAGATATTTTCATGTTCATACAGATAGCAGTGTAGATATTTCCATATTTATAGAGATAGCAATGTAGATATTTCCATTGATATACAGATAGCTGTGTAGATATTTGCATGTTCATACAGATAGCGGTGTAGATATTTCCATGTTCGAACAGATAGCGGTGTAGATATTTCCATGTTCATACAGATAGCGGTGTAGATATTTCGATGTTCATACAGATGACGGTGTAGATATTTCCATGTTCATACCGATAGCGGTGTAGATATTTCCATGTTCATACAGTTAGCGGTGTAGATATTTCCATGTTCATACACATGGCGGTGTAGATACTTACATGTTCATACAGATGGCGGTGTAGATATTTCCATGTTCGTACAGATGGCGGTGTAGATATTTCCATGTTCATAGAGATGGCGGTGTAGATATTTCCATGTTTATGCAGATAGAGGTATAGATATTTCCATATTTACACAGATAGCGCTGTAGACTTTTCCATGTTTACACAGATAGCGGTGTGGATATTTCCATGTTTATGCAGATAGCAGTGTAGATATTTCCATGTTTATACAGATAGCGGTGCGGATTTTTCCATGTTTATAGAGATAGTTGGGCAGATATTTCCATGGTTATACAGATAGCAGTGTAGATATTTCCATCTTAATACAGATGGCGGTGTTGATATGTCTATGTTTGTACAGATGGCAGTGTAGATATTTCCATGTTCATACAGACGGCGGTGTAGATATTTCGAAGTTTATACAGATAGCGCTGTAGTTATTTCCATATTTATAGAGAAATCTGTGTAGATATTTCCATGTATATTTAGATAGCTGTGTAGATATTTCCATGTTCATGTAGATAGCTGTGTAGATGTTTCCATGTTCATCCAGATGCCGGTGTAGATATATACATGTTCATACAGATGGCGGTGTAGATATTTCCATGTTCATACAAATGGCGGTGTAGATATTTCCATGTTCATAGAGATGGCGGTGTAGATATTTCCATGTTCATACAAATGGCGGTGTAGATATTTCCATGTTCATAGAGATGGCGGTGTAGGTATTTCCATGTTTATACAGATAGCAGTGTTGTTATTTCCATGTTTATAGAGATAGCAGTGTAGATATTTCCATTGATATACAGATAGCAATGTAGATATTTGCATGTTTATACAGATAGCGGTGTAGATATTTCCATGTTCATACAGATAGCGGTGTAGATATTTCCATGTTCATACAGATAGCGGTGTAGATATTTCCATGTTCATACAGAGGGCGGTGTAGATATTTCCATGTTCATACAGATTGCGGTGTAGATATTTCCATGTTCATACAGATAGCGGTGTAGATATTTCCATGTTCGTACAGATATCGGTGTAGATATTTCCATGTTCATACAGTTAGAGGTGTAGATATTTCCATGTTCATACAGATGGCGGTGTAGATATTTACATGTTCATACAGATGGCGGTGTAGATATTTCCATGTTCGTACAGATGGCAGTGTAGATATTTCCATGTTCATGGAGAACGCGGTGTAGATATTTCCATGTTTATGCAGATAGCGGTATAGATATTTCCATGTTCATACAGACGGCGGTGTAGATATTTCCATGTTTATAGAGATGGCGGTGTAGTTATTTCCATGTTTACACAGATGGCGGTGTAGATATTTCCATGTTTACACAGACAGCGGTGTAGACATTTCTATGTTTACAAAGATAGCGGTGTGGATATTTCCATGTTTATGCAGATAGCGGTGTAGATATTTCAATGTCTACACAGATAGCGGTGCGGATATTTCCATGTTTATACAGATAGTTGGGCAGATATTTTCATGTTTATACAGATTGCGGTGTAGATATTTCCATCTTAATACAGATGGCGGTGTAGATATGTCCATGTTCGTACAGATGGCGGTGTAGGTATTTCCATGTTCATACAGATGGCGGTGTAGATATTTCGAAGTTTATACAGATAGCGCTGTAGTTATTTAAATATTTATAGAGAAATCTGTGTAGGAACTTCCATGTATATGGATATAGCTGTGTAGATATTTCCATGTTTATGCAGATAGCGCAGTAGATATTTCCATGTTCATCCAGATGCCGGTGTAGATATATCCATGCTCATACAGATGGCGGTGAAGATATTTCCATGTTCATACAGAGGGCGGTGTAGATATTTCCATGTTCAAATGGCGGTGAAGATATTTCCATGTTCATAGAGATGGCGGTGTAGATATTTCCATGTTCATACAAATGGAGTTGTAGGTATTTTCATGTTCATAGAGATGGTGGTGTAGATATTTCTATGTTTATACAGATAGCAGTGTAGATATTTCCATGTTTATTGAGATAGCAGTGTAGATATTTCCATTGATATACAGATAGCTGTGTAGATATTTGCATGTTCATACAGATAGCGGTGTAGATATTTTCATGTTCATACAGAGGGCGGTGTAGATATTTCCATGTTCATACAGATAGCGGTGTAGATATTTCCATGTTCATACAGATAGCGGTGTAGATATTTCCATGTTCGTACAGATATCGGTGTAGATATTTCCATGTTCATACAGTTAGAGGTGTAGATATTTCCATGTTCATACAGATGGCGGTGTAGATATTTACAAGTTCATACAGATGGCGGTGTTGATATTTCCATGTTCTTACGGATGGCAGTGTATATATTTCCATGTTCATAGAGATGGCGGTGTAGATATTTCCATGTTTATGCAGATAGCGGTATAGATATTTCCATGTTCATACAGACGGCGGTGTAGATATTTCCATGTTTATAGAGATGGCGGTGTAGTTATTTCCATGTTTACACAGACGGCGGTGTAGATATTTCCATGTTTACACAGACAGCGGTGTAGACATTTCCATGTTTACACAGATAGCGGTGTGGATATTTCCATGTTTATGCAGATAGCTGTGTAGACATTTCCATGTCTATAAAGATAGCGGTGCGGATATTTCCATGTTTATACAGATAGTTGGGCAGATATTTTCATGTTTATACAGATAGCGGTGTAGATATTTCCATCTTAATACAGATGGCGGTGTAGATTTGTCCATGTTCGTACAGATGGCGGTGTAGATATTTCGAAGTTTATACAGATAGCACTGTAGTTATTTCCATATTTATAGAGAAATCTGTGTAGTTATTTCCATGTATATGGATATAGCTGTGTAGATATTTCCATGCTCATGCAGATAGCGCTGTAGATATTTCCATGTTCATCCAGATGCCGGTGTAGATATATCCATGCTCATACAGATGGAGGTGAAGATATTTCCATGTTCATACAGAGGGCGGTGTAGATATTTCCATGTTCGTACAAATGGCGGTGTAGATATTTCCATGTTGATATAGATGGCGGTGTAGATATTTCCATGTTCATACAAATGGCGTTGTAGATATTTCCATGTTCATAGGGATGGTGGTGTAGATATTTCCATGTTTATACAGATAGCAGTGTAGATATTTCCATGTTTTTTGAGATAGCAGTGTAGATATTTCCATTGATATACAGACAGCTGTGTAGATATTTGCATGTTCATACAGATAGCGGTGTAAATATTTCCATGTTCATACAGATAGCGGTGTAGATATTTCCATGTTCGTACAGATATCGGTGTAGATATTTCCATGTTCATACAGTTAGAGGTGTAGATATTTCCATGTTCATACAGATGGCGGTGTAGATATTTCCATGTTTATGCAGATAGCGGTATAGATATTTCCATGTTTATACAGATGGTGGTGTAGATATTTCCATGTTTATAGAGATGGCGGTCTAGATATTTCCATGTTTATAGAGATAGTGTTGTAGTTATTTCCAAGTTTATAGAGAGAGCATTGTAGATATTTCCATGTTTATACAGATAGCGGTGAAGATATTTCCATGTTTATACAGATAGCGGTGTAGATATTTCCATGTTTTTACAGATAGCAGTGTAGATATTTCCATGTTTATAGAGATAGTGGTGTAGATAATTTCAAATTTTTAGCGAGAGCAGTGTAGATATTTCCAAGTTCATACAGATAGCGGTGTAGATATTTCCACGTTTATAGAGATGGCGGTGTAGATATTTCCATGTTCATTCTGATGGTGGTGTAGATATTTCCATGTTTATAGAGATGGCGGTGTAGATATTTTCATGTTTACACAGATGGCTTTGTAGATATTTCCATGTTTACACAGATAGCGTTGTAGACATTTCCATGTTTACACAGATAGCGCTGCGGACATTTCCATGTTTATGCAGATAGCTGTGTAGATATTTCCATGTTTATACAGGTAGCGGTGCGGATATTTCCATGTTTATACAGATAGTTTGGCAGATATTTCCATGTTTATACAGATACCGGTGTAGAAGTTTCCATCTTAATACATATGGCGGTGTGGATATGTCCATGTTCGTACAGATGGCGGTGAAGATATTTCCATGTTCATACAGATGGCGGTGTAGGTATTTCGAAGTTTATAGAGACAGCGCTTTAGTTATTTCCATATTTATAGAGAAATCTGTGTAGATATTTCCATGCATATGCAGACAGCTGTGTAGATATTTCTATGTTCATGCAGATAGCGGTGTAGATATTTCCATGATCATCCAGATGCCGGTGTAGATATATCCATGTTCATACAGATGGCGGTGAAGATATTTCCATGTTCATACAAATGGCGGTGTAGATATTTCCATGTTCGCACAGATGGCGTTGTAGATATTTCCATGTTCATAGAGATGGCAGTGAAGATATTTCCATGTTTATGCAGATAGCGGTATAGATATTTCCATGTTTATACAGATGGAGGTGTAGATATTTCCATGTTTATAGAGATGATGCTCTAGATATTTCCAAGTTTACAGAGAGAGTGGTGTAGTTATTTCCAAGTTTATAGAGACAGCGCTGTAGATATTTCCATGTTAATACAGATAGCGGTGAAGATATTTCCATGTTTATACAGATAGTGGTGTAGATATTTCCATGTTTATACAGATAGCAGAGTAGTCATTTCCATGTTTATAGAGATAGTGGTGTAGATAATTTCAATTTTATACCGAAAGCACTGTAGATATTTCCAAGTTCATACAGATAGCGGTGTGGATATTTCCACGTTTATAGAGATGGCGGTGTAGATATTTCCATGTTCATACAGACGGCGGTGTAGATATTTCCATGTTCATGCAGATGCCGTTGTAGATATATCCATGTTCATACAGATGGCGGTGAAGATATTTCCATGTTCATACAAATGGCGGTGTATATAGTTCCATGTTCATAGAGATGACAGTGTAGATATTTCCGTGTTCATACAAATGGCGGTGTAGATATTTCCATGCTCATAGAGATGGCGGTGTAGATATTTCCATGTTTATACAGATAGCAGTGTAGTTATTTCCATGTTTATAGAGATAGCAGTGTAGATATTTCCACTGATATACAGATAGCTGTGTAGATATTTGCATGTTCTTACAGATAGCGGTGTAGATATTTCCATGTTCATACAGATAGCGGTGTAGATATTTCCATGTTCATACAGATAGCGGTGTAGATATTTCCATGTTCATACAGATGGCGGTGTAGATATTTACATGTTCATACAGATGGCGGAGTAGATATTTCCATGTTCGTACAGATGGCGGTGTAGATATTTCCAAGTTCATAGTGATGGCTGTGTAGATATTTCCATGTTTATGCAGATAGCGGTATAGATATTTCCATGTTTATACAGATGGTGGTGTAGATATTTCCATGTTTATAGAGATGGCGGTCTAGATATTTCCATGTTTACAGAGAGATTCGTGTAGTTATTTCCAAGTTTATAGAGACAGCGCTGTAGATATTTCCATGTTTATACAGATAGCTGTGAAGATATTTCCATATTTATACAGATAGTGGTGTAGATATTTCCATGTTTATACAGATAGCAGAGTAGATATTTCCATGTTTATAGAGATAGTGGTGTAGATAATTTCAATTTTATACCGAAAGCACTGTAGATATTTCCAAGTTCATACAGATAGCGGTGTGGATATTTCCACGTTTATAGAGATGGCGGTGTAGATATTTCCATGTTCATACAGACGGCGGTTTAGATATTTCCATGTTTATAGAGATGGCGGTGTAGATATTTTCATGTTTACACAGATGGCGGTGTAGATATTTCCAAGTTTACACAGATAGCCGTGTGGATATTTCCATGTTTATGCAGATAGCGGTGTAGATATTTCCCTGTTTATACAGATAGCAGTGCGGATAGTTCCATGTTTATACAGATAGTTGGGCAGATATTTCCGTGTTTATACAGATAGCGGTGTAGATATTTCTATCTTAATATAGATGGCTTTGTAGATATGTCCATGTTTGTACAGATGGCGGTGTAGATATTTCCATGTTCATAGAGATGGCGGTGTAGATATTTCCATGTTTATGCAGATAGCGGTATAGATATTTCCATGTTTATACAGATGGTGGTGTAGATATTTCCATGTTTATAGAGATGGCGGTCTAGATATTTCCATGTTTAGAGAGATAGTGGTGTAGTTATTTCCAAGTTTATAGAGACAGCGTTGTAGATATTACCATGTTTATACAGGTAGCGGTGAAGATATTTCCATGTTTATACAGATAGCGGTGTAGTTATTTCCATGTTTATACAGATAACAGTGTAGATATTTCCATGTTTATAGAGATAGTGGTGTAGATAATTTCAATTTTATACAGATAGCAGTGTAGATATTTCCAAGTTCATACAGATAGCGGTGTAGATATTTCCACGTTTATAGAGATGGCGGTGTAGATATTTCCATGTTCATACAGATGGCGGTATAGATATTTCCATGTTTACAGAGATGGCGGTGTAGATATTTTCATGTTTACACAGATGGCGGTGTAGATATTTCCATGTTTACACAGAGAGCGGTGTAGACATTTCCATGTTTAGACAGATAGCGGTGTGGATATTTCCATGTTTATGCAGATAGCGGTGTAGGTATTTCCATGTTTATACAGATAGCGGTGTGGATATTTCCATGTTTATACAGATAGTTGGGCAGATATTTCCATGTTTATACAGATAGCGGTGTAGATATTTCCATCTTAATACAGATGGCTTTGTAGAAATATCCATGTTTGTACAGATGGCGGTGTAGATATTTCCATGTTCATACAGATGGCGGTGTAGATGTTTTGAAGTTTATAGAGATAGCGCTGTAGTTATTTCCAGATTTATAAAAAAATCTGTGCAGATATTTCAATGTGCATGCAGATAGCTGTGTAGATACTTCCATGTTCATGCAGATAGCGGTGTAGATATTTCCATGTTCATCCAGAAGCCGGTGTAGATATATCCATGTTCATACAGATGGCGGTGAAGATATTTCCATGTTCCTACAGATGGCGGTGAAGATATTTCCATGTTCATACAAATGGCGGTGTGGATATTTCCATGTTCATAGAGATGGCGGTGTAGATATTTGCATGTTCATACAAATGGCGTTGTAGATATTTTCATGTTCATAGAGATGGCGGTGTAGATATTTCCATGTTCATACAAATGGAGTTGTAGGTATTTTCATGTTCATAGAGATGGTGGTGTAGATATTTCTATGTTTATACAGATAGCAGTGTAGATATTTCCATGTTTATTGAGATAGCAGTGTAGATATTTCCATTGATATACAGATAGCTGTGTAGATATTTGCATGTTCATACAGATAGCGGTGTAGATATTTTCATGTTCATACAGAGGGCGGTGTAGATATTTCCATGTTCATACAGATAGCGGTGTAGATATTTCCATGTTCATACAGATAGCGGTGTAGTTATTTCCATGTTCGTACAGATATCGGTGTAGATATTTCCATGTTCATACAGTTAGAGGTGTAGATATTTCCATGTTCATACAGATGGCGGTGTAGATATTTACAAGTTCATACAGATGGCGGTGTTGATATTTCCATGTTCTTACGGATGGCAGTGTATATATTTCCATGTTCATAGAGATGGCTGTGTAGATATTTCCATGTTTATGCAGATAGCGGTATAGATATTTCCATGTTCATACAGACGGCGGTGTAGATATTTCCATGTTTATAGAGATGGCGGTGTAGTTATTTCCATGTTTACACAGACGGCGGTGTAGATATTTCCATGTTTACACAGACAGCGGTGTAGACATTTCCATGTTTACACAGATAGCGGTGTGGATATTTCCATGTTTATGCAGATAGCTTTGTAGACATTTCCATGTCTATAAAGATAGCGGTGCGGATATTTCCATGTTTATACAGATAGTTGGGCAGATATTTTCATGTTTATACAGATAGCGGTGTAGATATTTCCATCTTAATACAGATGGCGGTGTAGATTTGTCCATGTTCGTACAGATGGCGGTGTAGATATTTCGAAGTTTATACAGATAGCACTGTAGTTATTTCCATATTTATAGAGAAATCTGTGTAGTTATTTCCATGTATATGGATATAGCTGTGTAGATATTTCCATGCTCATGCAGATAGCGCTGTAGATATTTCCATGTTCATCCAGATGCCGGTGTACATATATCCGTGCTCATACAGATGGAGGTGAAGATATTTCCATGTTCATACAGAGGGCGGTGTAGATATTTCCATGTTCATACAAATGGCGGTGTAGATATTTCCATGTTGATAGAGATGGCGGTGTAGATATTTCCATGTTCATACAAATGGCGTTGTAGATATTTCCATGTTCATAGGGATGGTGGTGTAGATATTTCCATGTTTATACAGATAGCAGTGTAGATATTTCCATGTTTTTTGAGATAGCAGTGTAGATATTTCCATTGATATACAGACAGCTGTGTAGATATTTGCATGTTCATACAGATAGCGGTGTAAATATTTCCATGTTCATACAGATAGCGGTGTAGATATTTCCATGTTCGTACAGATATCGGTGTAGATATTTCCATGTTCATACAGTTAGAGGTGTAGATATTTCCATGTTCATACAGATGGCGGTGTAGATATTTCCATGTTTATGCAGATAGCGGTATAGATATTTCCATGTTTATACAGATGGTGGTGTAGATATTTCCATGTTTATAGAGATGGCGGTCTAGATATTTCCATGTTTATAGAGATAGTGTTGTAGTTATTTCCAAGTTTATAGAGAGAGCATTGTAGATATTTCCATGTTTATACAGATAGCGGTGAAGATATTTCCATGTTTATACAGATAGCGGTGTAGATATTTCCATGTTTTTACAGATAGCAGTGTAGATATTTCCATGTTTATAGAGATAGTGGTGTAGATAATTTCAAATTTTTAGCGAGAGCAGTGTAGATATTTCCAAGTTCATACAGATAGCGGTGTAGATATTTCCACGTTTATAGAGATGGCGGTGTAGATATTTCCATGTTCATTCTGATGGCGGTGTAGATATTTCCATGTTTATAGAGATGGCGGTGTAGATATTTTCATGTTTACACAGATGGCTTTGTAGATATTTCCATGTTTACACAGATAGCGTTGTAGACATTTCCATGTTTACACAGATAGCGGTGCGGACATTTCCATGTTTATGCAGATAGCTGTGTAGATATTTCCATGTTTATACAGGTAGCGGTGCGGATATTTCCATGTTTATACAGATAGTTTGGCAGATATTTCCATGTTTATACAGATACCGGTGTAGAAGTTTCCATCTTAATACATATGGCGGTGTGGATATGTCCATGTTCGTACAGATGGCGGTGAAGATATTTCCATGTTCATACAGATGGCGGTGTAGGTATTTCGAAGTTTATAGAGACAGCGCTGTAGTTATTTCCATATTTATAGAGAAATCTGTGTAGATATTTCCATGCATATGCAGACAGCTGTGTAGATATTTCTATGTTCATGCAGATAGCGGTGTAGATATTTCCATGATCATCCAGATGCCGGTGTAGATATATCCATGTTCATACAGATGGCGGTGAAGATATTTCCATGTTCATACAAATGGCGGTGTAGATATTTCCATGTTCGCACAGATAGCGTTGTAGATATTTCCATGTTCATAGAGATGGCAGTGAAGATATTTCCATGTTTATGCAGATAGCGGTATAGATATTTCCATGTTTATACAGATGGAGGTGTAGATATTTCCATGTTTATAGAGATGATGCTCTAGATATTTCCAAGTTTACAGAGAGAGTGGTGTAGTTATTTCCAAGTTTATAGAGACAGCGCTGTAGATATTTCCATGTTTATACAGATAGCGGTGAAGATATTTCCATGTTTATACAGATAGTGGTGTAGATATTTCCATGTTTATACAGATAGCAGAGTAGTCATTTCCATGTTTATAGAGATAGTGGTGTAGATAATTTCAATTTTATACCGAAAGCACTGTAGATATTTCCAAGTTCATACAGATAGCGGTGTGGATATTTCCACGTTTATAGAGATGGCGGTGTAGATATTTCCATGTTCATACAGACGGCGGTGTAGATATTTCCATGTTCATGCAGATGCTGTTGTAGATATATCCATGTTCATACAGATGGCGGTGAAGATATTTCCATGTTCATACAAATGGCGGTGTATATAGTTCCATGTTCATAGAGATGACAGTGTAGATATTTCCGTGTTCATACAAATGGCGGTGTAGATATTTCCATGCTCATAGAGATGGCGGTGTAGATATTTCCATGTTTATACAGATAGCAGTGTAGTTATTTCCATGTTTATAGAGATAGCAGTGTAGATATTTCCACTGATATACAGATAGCTGTGTAGATATTTGCATGTTCTTACAGATAGCGGTGTAGATATTTCCATGTTCATACAGATAGCGGTGTAGATATTTCCATGTTCATACAGATAGCGGTGTAGATATTTCCATGTTCATACAGATGGCGGTGTAGATATTTACATGTTCATACAGATGGCGGAGTAGATATTTCCAAGTTCGTACAGATGGCGGTGTAGATATTTCCAAGTTCATAGTGATGGCTGTGTAGATATTTCCATGTTTATGCAGATAGCGGTATAGATATTTCCATGTTTATACAGATGGTGGTGTAGATATTTCCATGTTTATAGAGATGGCGGTCTAGATATTTCCATGTTTACAGAGAGATTCGTGTAGTTATTTCCAAGTTTATAGAGACAGCGCTGTAGATATTTCCATGTTTATACAGATAGCTGTGAAGATATTTCCATGTTTATACAGATAGTGGTGTAGATATTTCCATGTTTATACAGATAGCAGAGTAGATATTTCCATGTTTATAGAGATAGTGGTGTAGATAATTTCAATTTTATACCGAAAGCACTGTAGATATTTCCAAGTTCATACAGATAGCGGTGTGGATATTTCCACGTTTATAGAGATGGCGGTGTAGATATTTCCATGTTCATACAGACGGCGGTTTAGATATTTCCATGTTTATAGAGATGGCGGTGTAGATATTTTCATGTTTACACAGATGGCGGTGTAGATATTTCCAAGTTTACACAGATAGCCGTGTGGATATTTCCATGTTTATGCAGATAGCGGTGTAGATATTTCCCTGTTTATACAGATAGCAGTGCGGATAGTTCCATGTTTATACAGATAGTTGGGCAGATATTTCCGTGTTTATACAGATAGCGGTGTAGATATTTCTATCTTAATATAGATGGCTTTGTAGATATGTCCATGTTTGTACAGATGGCGGTGTAGATATTTCCATGTTTATGCAGATAGCGGTATAGATATTTCCATGTTTATACAGATGGTGGTGTAGATATTTCCATGTTTATAGAGATGGCGGTCTAGATATTTCCATGTTTAGAGAGATAGTGGTGTAGTTATTTCCAAGTTTATAGAGACAGCGTTGTAGATATTTCCATGTTTATACAGGTAGCGGTGAAGGTATTTCCATGTTTATACAGATAGCGGTGTAGTTATTTCCATGTTTATACAGATAACAGTGTAGATATTTCCATGTTTATAGAGATAGTGGTGTAGATAATTTCAATTTTATACAGATAGCAGTGTAGATATTTCCAAGTTCATACAGATAGCGGTGTAGATATTTCCACGTTTATAGAGATGGCGGTGTAGATATTTCCATGTTCATACAGATGGCGGTGTAGATATTTCCATGTTTACAGAGATGGCGGTGTAGATATTTTCATGTTTACACAGATGGCGGTGTAGATATTTCCATGTTTACACAGAGAGCGGTGTAGACATTTCCATGTTTAGACAGATAGCGGAGTGGATATTTCCATGTTTATGCAGATAGCGGTGTAGGTATTTCCATGTTTATACAGATAGCGGTGTGGATATTTCCATGTTTATACAGATAGTTGGGCAGATATTTCCATGTTTATACAGATAGCGGTGTAGATATTTCCATCTTAATACAGATGGCTTTGTAGAAATGTCCATGTTTGTACAGATGGCGGTGTAGATATTTCCATGTTCATACAGATGGCGGTGTAGATGTTTCGAAGTTTATAGAGATAGCGCTGTAGTTATTTCCATATTTATAAAAAAATCTGTGCAGATATTTCAATGTGCATGCAGATAGCTGTGTAGATACTTCCATGTTCATGCAGATAGCGGTGTAGATATTTCCATGTTCATCCAGAAGCCGGTGTAGATATATCCATGTTCATACAGATGGCGGTGAAGATATTTCCATGTTCCTACAGATGGCGGTGAAGATATTTCCATGTTCATACAAATGGCGGTGTGGATATTTCCATGTTCATAGAGATGGCGGTGTAGATATTTGCATGTTCATACAAATGGCATTGTAGATATTTTCATGTTCATAGAGATGGCGGTGTAGATATTTCCATGTTTATACAGATAGCAGTGTAGTTATTTGCATGTTTATAGAGATAGCAGTGTAGATATTTCCATTGATATACAGATAGCTGTTTAGTTATTTCCATGTTTATACAGATAGCGGTGTAGATATTTCCATGTTCATACAGATAGCGGTGTAGATATTTCCACGTTCATACAGATAGCGGTGTAGATATTTCCATGTTCATACAGATATCGGTGTAGATATTTCCATCTTAATATAGATGGCTTTGTAGATATGTCCATGTTTGTACAGATGGCGGTGTAGATATTTCCATGTTCATAGAGATGGCGGTGTAGATATTTCCATGTTTATGCAGATAGCGGTATAGATATTTCCATGTTTATACAGATGGTGGTGTAGATATTTCCATGTTTATAGAGATGGCGGTCTAGATATTTCCATGTTTATATAGATAGTGGTGTAGTTATTTCCAAGTTAATAGAGACAGCGTTGTAGATATTTCCATGTTTATACAGATAGCGGTGAAGATATTTCCATGTTCATACAGGTGGCGGTGTAGATATTTTCATGTTCATACAGATGGCCGTGTAGATATTTCCATGTTCATACGAATGGCAGTGTAGATATTTCCATGTTTATGCTGATAGCGGTGTAGATATTTCCATGTTTATACAGATAGTGGTGAAGATATTTCCATGTATAAACAGATAGCAGTGTAGATATTTCCATGTTTATACAGATAACAGTGTAGATATTTCCATGTTTATGGAGATAGTGTTGTAGATAATTTCAGTTTTATACAGATAGCAGTGTAGATATTTCCAAGTTCATACCGATAGCGGTGTAGGTATTTCCACGTTTATAGAGATGGCGGTGTAGATATTTACATGTTCATACAGATGGCGGTGTAGATATTTCCATGTTTATAGAGATGGCGGAGTAGATATTTTCATGTTTACACAGATGGCGATGTAGATATTTCCATGTTAACACAGATAGCGGTGTAGACATTTCCATGTTTACACAGAGAGCGGTGTGGATATTTCCATGTTTATGCAGATAGCGGTGTAGATATTTCCATGTTTATACAGATAGCGGTGAAGATATTTCCATGTTCATACAGATGGCTTTGTAGATATTTCCATGTTCATACAAATGGCGGTGTAGGGATTTCCATGTTCATACAGATAGCGGTGAAGATATTTCCATCTTAATACAGATGGCGGTGTAGATATGTCCATGTTCGAACAGATGGCGGTGTAGATATTTCCATGTTCATACAGATGGCGGTGTAGATATTTCCACGTTTATAGAGATGGTGGTGTAGATATTTCCATGTTCATACAGATGGCGGTGTAGATATTTCCATGTTCATACAAATGGCGGTGTAGATATTTCCATGTTCATACAGATGGCGGTGTAGATATTTCCACGTTTATACAAATGGCGGTGTAGATATTTCCATGTTCATAGAGATGGCGGTGGAGATATTTCCATGTCTATACAGATAGCAATGTAGTAATTTCCATGTTTATAGAGATAGCAGTGTAGATATTTCCATTGATATACAGATAGCTGTGTAGATATTTCCATGTTCATACAGATAGCGGTGTAGATATTTCCATGTTCATACAGACAGCGGTGTAAATATTTCCATGTTCATACAGATAGCAGTGTAGATATTTCCATGTTCATACAGATAGCGGTGTAGATATTTCCATGTTCGTACAGATGGCGGTGTAGATATTTCCATGTTCATAGAGATGGTGGTGTAGATATTTCCATGTTTATAGAGATGGCGGTCCAGATATTTCCATGTTTATAGAGACAGTGGTGTAGTTATTTCCAAGTTTATGGAGACAGCGTTGTAGATATTTCCATGTTTATACAGATAGCGGTGAAGATATTTCCATGTTTATACAGATAGCGGTGTAGATATTTTCATGTTTATACAGATAACAGTGTAGATATTTCCATGTTTATAGAGATAGTGGTGTAGATAATTTCAATTTTATATAGATAGCAGTGTAGATATTTCCAAGTTCAAACAGATAGCAGTGTAGATATTTCCAAGTTTATAGAGATGGCGGTGAAGATATTTCCATGTTTACACAGATGGCGGTGTAGGTGTAGATATTTCCATGTTTACACAGACAGCGGAGTAGACATTTCCATGTTTACACAGATAGCGTTGTGGATATTTCCATGTTTATGCAGATAGCGGTGTAGATATTTCCATTTTAATACAGATGGCGGTGTAGATATGTCCATGTTCGTACAGATGGCGGTGTAGATATTTCCATGTTCATACAGATGGCGGTGTAGATATTTCGAAGTTTATACAGATAGCGCTGTAGTTATTTCCATATTTATAGAGAAATCTGTGTAGGTATTTCCATGTATATGGATATAGCTGTGTAGATATTTCCATGTTCATGCAGATAGCGCTGTAGATATTTCCATGTTCAGCCAGATGCCGGTGTAGATATATCCAGACTCATACAGATGGAGGTGAAGATATTTCCATGTTCATACAGAGGGCGGTGTAGATATTTCCATGTTCATACAAATGGCGGTGTAGATATTTCCATGTTCATAGAGATGGCGGTGTAGATATTTCCATGTTCATACAAATGGCGTTGTAGATATTTTCATGTTCATATAGATGGTAGTGTTGATATTTCCATGTTTATACAGATAGCAGTGTAGATATTTCCATGTTTATTGAGATAGCAGTGTAGATATTTACATTGATATACAGATAGCTGTGTAGATATTTGCATGTTCATACAGATAGCGGTGTAGATATTTCCATGTTCATACAGAGGGCGGTGTAGATATTTCCATGTTCATACAGATAGCGGTGTAGATATTTCCATCTTAATACAGATGGCGGTGTAGATATGTCCATGTTTGTACAGATGCCAGTGTAGATATTTCCATGTTCATACAGACGGCGGTGTAGATATTTCGAAGTTTATACAGATAGCGCTGTAGTTATTTCCATATTTATAGAGAAATCTGTGTAGATATTTCCATGTATATTTAGATAGCTGTGTAGATATTTCCATGTTCATGTAGATAGCGGTGTAGATATTTCCATGTTCATCCAGATGCCGGTGTAGATATATACATGTTCATACAGATGGCGGTGAAGATATTTCCATGTTCATACAGATGGCGGTGTAGATATTTCCATGTTCATACAAATGGCGGTGTAGATATTTCCATGTTCATAGAGATGGCGGTGTAGATATTTCCATGTTCATACAAATGGCGGTGTAGATATTTCCATGTTCATAGAGATGGCGGTGTAGATATTTCCATGTTTATACAGATAGCAGTGTTGTTATTTCCATGTTTATAGAGATAGCAGTGTAGATATTTCCATTGATATACAGATAGCAATGTAGATATTTGCATGTTTATACAGATAGCGGTGTAGATATTTCCATGTTCATACAGATAGCGGTGTAGATATTTCCATGTTCATACAGATAGCGGTGTAGATATTTCCATGTTCATACATATAGCGGGGTAGATATTTCCATGTTCATACAGTTAGCGGGGAAGATATTTCCATGTTTATAGAGATAGTGGTGTAGTTATTTCCAAGTTTATAGAGACAGCGGTGTAGATATTTCCATGTTCATACAGATAGCGGTGTAGATATTTAAATGTTCATACAGATAGCGGTGTAGATATTTCCATGTTCATACATATAGCGGGGTAGATATTTCCATGTTCATACAGTTAGCGGGGAAGATATTTCCATGTTTATAGAGATAGTGGTGTAGTTATTTCCAAGTTTATAGAGACAGCGGTGTAGATATTTCCATTTTTATACAGATAACAGTGTAGATATTTCCATGTATGTAGAGATAGTGGTGTAGATAATTTCAATTTTATCCAGATAGCAGGGTAGATATTTCCAAGTTCATACAGAGATCGGTGTAGATATTTCCACATTTATAGAGATGGCGGTTTAGATATTTCCATATTCATACAGATGGCGGTGTAGATATTTCCATGTTTATATAGATGGCGGTGTAGATATTTTCATGTTTACACAGATGGCGGTGTAGATATTTCCATGTTTACACAGATAGCAGTGTAGACATTTCCATGTTTACATAGATAGCGTTGTGGATATTTCCATGTTTATACATATAGCGGTGTAGATATTTCCATGTTTATACAGATATCGGTGCAGATATTTCCATGTTTATACAGATAGGCAGATATTTCCATGTTTATACAGATAGCGGTGTAGATATTTCCATCTTAATACAGATGGCGGTGTAGATATGTCCATGTTCGAACAGACGGCGGTGTAGATATTTCCATGTTCATAGAGATGGCGGTGTAGATATTTCCATGTTTATACAGATAGCAGTGTAGTTATTTGCATGTTTATAGAGATAGCAGTGTAGATATTTCCATTGATATACAGATAGCTGTTTAGTTATTTCCATGTTTATACAGATAGCGGTGTAGATATTTCCATGTTCATACAGATAGCGGTGTAGATATTTCCACGTTCATACAGATAGCGGTGTAGATATTTCCATGTTCATACAGATATCGGTGTAGTTATTTCCATCTTAATATAGATGGCTTTGTAGATATGTCCATGTTTGTACAGATGGCGGTGTAGATATTTCCATGTTCATAGAGATGGCGGTGTAGATATTTCCATGTTTATGCAGATAGCGGTATAGATATTTCCATGTTTATACAGATGGTGGTGTAGATATTTCCATGTTTATAGAGATGGCGGTCTAGATATTTCCATGTTTATATAGATAGTGGTGTAGTTATTTCCAAGTTTATAGAGACAGCGTTGTAGATATTTCCATGTTTATACAGATAGCGGTGAAGATATTTCCATGTTTATACAGATATCGGTGTTGATATTTCCATGTTTATACAGATAACAGAGTAGATATTTCCATGTTTATAGAGATAGTGGGGTAGATAATTTCAATTTTATACAGATAGCAGTTTAGATATTTCCAAGTTCATACCGATAGCGGTGTAGATATTTCCACATTTATAGAGATGGCGGTGTAGATATTTCCATGTTCATACAGATTGCGGTGTAGATATTTCCATGTTTATAGAGATGGCAGTGTAGATATTTTCATGTTTACACATATGGTGGTGTAGATATTTCCATGTTTACACAGATAGCGGTGTAGACATTTCCATGTTTACACAGATAGCGGTGTGGATATTTCCATGTTTATGCAGATAGCGGTGTAGATATTTCCATGTTTATACAGATAGCGGTGCGGATATTTCCATCTTTGTACAGATAGTTGGGCAGATATTTGCATGTTTATACAGATAGCGGTGTAGATATTTCCGTCTTAACAAAGATGGCTTTGTAGATATGTCCATGTTTGTACAGATGGCGGTGTAGATATTTCCATGTTCATAGAGATGGCGGTGTAGATATTTCCATGTTTATGCAGATAGCGGTATAGATATTTCCATGTTTATACAGATGGTGGTGTAGATATTTCCATGTTTATAGAGATGGCGGTCTAGATATTTCCATGTTTATATAGATAGTGGTGTAGTTATTTCAAAGTTTATAGAGACAGCGCTGTAGATATTTCCATGTTTATACAGATAGCGGTGAAGATATTTCCATGTTTATACAGATAGTGGTGTAGATATTTCCATGTTTATACAGATAGCAGAGTAGATATTTCCATGTTTATAGAGATAATGGTGTAATTTCAATTTTATACCGAGAGCACTGTAGATATTTCCAAGTTCATACAGATAGCGGTGTGGATATTTCCACGTTTATAGAGATGGCGGTGTAGATATTTCCATGTTCATACATACGGCGGTGTAGATATTTCCATGTTTATAGAGATGGCGGTGTAGATATTTTCATGTTTACACAGATGGTGGTGTAGATATTTCCATGTTTACACAGATAGCGTTGTAGACATTTCCATGTTTACACAGATAGCAGTGTGGATATTTCCATGTTTATGCAGATAGTGGTGTAGATATTTCCATGTTCTTACAGATAGCTGTGTAGATATTTGCATGTTCACACAGATAGCGGTGTAGATATTTCCATGTTCATACAGTTAGCGGTGTAGATATTTCCATGTTCATACAGATGGCGGTTTAGATATTTCCATGTTCATACAGATGGCGGTGTAGATATTTCCTTGTTCATACGGATGGCAGTGTAGATATTTCCATGTTCATGCAGGTGGCGGTGTAGATATTTCCATGTTTATACAGATAGCAGTGTAGTTATTTCCATGTTTATAGAGATAGCAGTGTAGATATTTACGTTGATATACAGATAGCTGTGTAGATATTTGCATGTTCATACAGATGGCGGTGTAGATATTTCCATGTTCATACAGATGGCCGTGTAGATATTTCCATGTTCATACAGATGGCGGTGTAGATATTTCGAAGTTTATAGAGATAGCGCTGTAGTTATTTCCATTTTTATAGAGAAATCTGTGTAGATATTTCCATGTATATGCAGAGAGCTGTGTAGATATTTCCATGTTCATGCAGATAGCGGTGTAGACATTTCCATGTTCATCCAGATGCCGGTGTAGATATATCCATACTCATACAGATGGCGGTGAAGATATTTCCATGTTCATACAGATGGCGGTGTAGATATTTCCATGTTCATACAAATGGCGGTGTAGATATTTCCATGTTCATAGAGATGGCGTTGTAGGTGTTTCCATGTTTATACAGATAGCAGTGTAGTTATTTCCATGTTTATAGAGATAGTAGTGTAGATATTTCCATTGATATATAGATAGCTGTGCAGATATTTGCATGTTCATACAGATAGCGGTGTAGATATTTCCATGTTCATACAGAGGGCGGTGTTGATATTTCCAAGTTCATACAGATAGCGGTGTAGATATTTCCATGTTCATACAGATAGTGGTGTAGATATTTCCATGTTCATACAGATAAGGGTATAGATATTTCCATGTTCTTACAGATAGCGGTGTTGATATTTCCATGTTCATACAGTTAGCGGTGTAGATATTTCCATGTTCATACTGATGGCGGTGTAGATATTTACATGTTCATACAGATGGCGGTGTAGATATTTCCATGTTCGTACAGATGGCGGTGTAGATATTTCCATGTTCATAGAGATGGTGGTGTAGCTATTTCCATGTTTATGCAGATAGCGGTATAGATATTTCCATGTTTATACAGATGGTGGTGTAGATATATCCATGTTTATAGAGATGGCGGTCTAGATATTTCCATGTTTAAAGAGATAGTGGTGTAGTTATTTCCAAGTTTATAGAGACAGCGTTGTAGATATTTCCATGTTTTTACAGATAGCGTTGAAGGTATTTCCATGTTTATACAGATAGCGGTGTGGATATTTCCATGTTTATACAGATAGCGGTGTAGATAGTTCCATGTTGATAGAGATAGTGGTGTAGATATTTCCAATTTTATACAGATAGCAGTGTAGTTATTTCCAAGTTCATACAGATAGCGGTGTAGATATTTCCACGTTTATAGGGATGGCGGTGTAGATATTTCCATGTTCATACGGATGGCGGTGTAGATATTTCCATGTTTATAGAGATGGCGGTGTAGATATTTTCATGTTTACACAGATGGCGGTGTAGATATTTCCATGTTTACACAGATAGCGGTGTAGTCATTTCCATGTTTACACAGATAGCGGTGTGGATATTTCCATGTTTATACAGATAGTAGGGCAGATATTTCCATGTTTATACAGATAGCGGTGTAGATATTTCCATCTTAATACAGATGTCGGTGTAGGTATGTCCATGTTCGTACAGATGGCGGTGTAGATATTTCCATGTTCATACAGATGGCGGTGTAGATATTTCGATGTTTATAGGGATAGCGCTGTAGTTATTTCCATATTTATAGAGAAATCTGTGTAGATATTTCCATGTATATGCAGATAGCTGTGTAGATATTTACATGTTCATGCAGAGAGCGGAGTAGATATTTCCATGTTCATCCAGATGCCGGTGTAGATATATCCAGGTTCATACAGATGGCGGTGAAGATATTTCCATGTTCATAGAGACGGCGGTGTAGATATTTCCATGTTCATAGAGATGGCGGTGTAAATATTTCCATGCTCATACAAATGGCGGTGTAGATATTTCCATGTTCAAAGAGATGGTGGTGTAGATATTTCCATGTTTATACAGATAGCAGTGTAGTTATTTCCATGTTTATAGAGATAGCAGTGTAGATATTTCCATTGATATACAGATAGCTGTGTAGATATTTGCATCTTCATACAGAAAGCGGTGTAGATATTTCCATGTTCATACAGTTAGCGGTGTAGATATTTCCGTGTTCATACAGATAGCAGTGTAGATATTTCCATGTTCATACAGAGAGCGGTGTAGATATTTCCTTGTTCATAAAGATAGCGGTGTAGATATTTCCACGTTCATACAGATAGCGGTGTAGGTATATCCATGTTCATACAGATGGCAGTGTAGATATTTCCATGTTCCTACAGATGGCGGTGTAGATATTTACATGTTCATACAGATGACGGTGTAGATATTTCCATGTTAGTACGGATGGCAGTGTAGATATTTCCATGTTCATACAGGTGGCGGTGTAAATATTTCCATGTTTATACAGATAGCAGTGTAGATATTTCCATGTTTATAGAGATAGCAGTGTAGATATTTCCATTGATATACAGATAGCTGTGTAGATATTTGCATGTTCATACAGATAGCGGTGTAGATATTTCCATGTTCATACAGATTGCGGTGTAGATATTTCCATTTTCATTCAGATAGCGGTGTAGATATTTCCATGTTCATACAGATAACGGTGTAGATATTTCCATGTTCATACAGATAGTGGTGTAGATATTTCCATGTTCATACAGAGAGAGGTGTAGAGGTTTCCATGTTCATACAGTTTGCGGTGTAGATATTTCCATGTTCATACAAATGGCGGTGTAGATATTTCCATGTTCATACAGATGGCGGTGTAGATATTTCCATGTTCGTACGGATGGCAGTGTAGATATTTCCATGTTCATACAGGTGGCGGTGTAGTTATTTCCATGTTTATACAGATAGCAGTGTAGTTATTTCCATGTTTATAGAGATAGCAGTGCAGATATTTCCATTGATATACAGATTGCTGTGTAGGTATTTGCATGTTCATACAGATAGCGGTGTAGATATTTCCATGCTCATACAGATAGCGGTGTAGATATTTCCATATACATAGAGATATCTGTGTAGATATTTCCACGTTCATCCCGATGGTGGTATGGGTATTTCCATGTTTATAGAGATGGCGGTCTAGATATTTCCATGTATATAGAGATAGTGGTGTGGTTATTACCAAGTTTATAGACATAGCGGTGTAGGTATTTCCATGTTTATACAGATAGTGGTGTAGATATTTATATGTTTATAGAGATGGCGGTCTAGATAGTTCCTTGTTTATACAGATAGCATTGTAGATATTTCCATGTTTATAGAGATAGCGGTGTAGATATTTCCATTTTTATACAGATAGCAGTGTAGATATTTCCATGTATATACAAGTAGCGGTTTAGATATTTCCACCTTTAGAGAGATGACGGTGTAGATATTTCCGTGTTCATACAGATGGTGGTGAAGATATTTAAATGTTTATAGAGATGGCGGTGTAGATATTTCCATGTTTATACAGAGGGTGGTTTAGATATTTCCATGTTTACTGATGTAGCGGTGTAGATATTTCCATGTTGATACACATAGCGGTGTAGATATTTCCAAGTTTATAGAGATAGCGGTGTAGGTATTTCCATGTTTATACAGATAGCGGTGTAGATATTTCCACGTTTATACAGATAGCGGTGTAGATATTTCCATCTTAATACAGATGGCGGTGAAGACATGTCCATGTTCATACAGATGGCGGTGTAGATATTTCCATGTTCTTACAGATGGCGGTGTAGGTATTTCGAAATTTATAGAGATAGCTCTGTAGTTATTTCCATATTTATAGAGAAATCTGTGTAGATATTTCCATGTATATGCAGATAGCTGTGTAGATATTTCCATGTTCATGCAGATAGCGGTGTAGATATTTCGATGTTCATCCAGATGCCGGTGTAGATATATCCACGTTCATACAGATGGCGGTGAAGATATTTCCATGTTCATACAGATGGCGGTGTAGATATTTCCACGTTCATACAAATGGCGGTGTAGATATTTCCATGTTCATAGAGATGGCGGTGTTGATATTTCCATGTTTATACAGATAGCAGTGTAGTTATTTCCATGTTTATAGAGATAGAAGTGTAGATATTTCCATTGATATACAGATAGCTGTGTAGATATTTGGATGTTCATACAGATAGCGGTGTAGATATTTCCATGTACATACAGATAGCGGTGTAGATATTTCCATGTTCATACAGATAGCGGAGTAGATATTTCCATGTTCATACAGATAGCGGTGTACATATTTCCATGTTCATACCAATAGCGGTGTAGATATTTCCATCTTCATACAGTTAGCGGTTAAGATATTTCCATGTTCATGCAGATGGCGGTGTAGATATTTACATGTTCATACAGATGGCGGTGTAGATATTTCCATGTTCATACGGATGGCAGTGTAGATATTCCCATGTTCATACAGGTGGCGGTGTAGATATTTCCATGTTTATACAGATAGCAGTTTAGTTATTTCCATGTTTATAGAGATAGCAGTGTAGATATTTCCATTGATATACAGATAGCTGTGTAGATATTTGCATGTTCATACAGATAGCGGTGTAGATGTTTACATGTTCGTACAGATAGAGCTGTAGATATTTCCATGTTCATACAGATTGCGGTGTAGTTATTTCCATGTTCATACAGATGGTGGTGTAGATATTTCCATGTTCATACAGATAACGGTGTAGATATTTCCATGTTCACAGATACCGGTGTAGATATTTCCATGTTCATACAGTTAGCGGTGTAGATATTTCCATGTTCATAGAGATGGCGGTGTAGATATTTCCATGTTTATGCAGATAGCGGTATAGATATTTCCATGTTTATACAGATGGTGGTGTAGATATTTCCATGTTTATACAGACGGCAGTGTAGATATTTCCATGTTTATAGAGATAGCGGTGTAGTTATTTCCAAGTTTATAGAGACAGCGTTGTAGATATTTCCGTGTTTATACTGATAGCGGTGAAGATATTTCCATGTTTATACAGATAGCGGTGTAGATATTTCCATGTTTATACACATAGCATTGTAGATATTTCCATGTTTATAGAGATAGTGGTGTAGATAATTACAATTTTGTACAGATAGCAGTGTAGATATTTCCAAGTTCCTACAGATAGCAGTGTAGATATTTCCACGTTTATAGAGATGGCGGTGTAGATATTTCCATGTTCATACAGATGGCGGTGTAGATATTTCCATGTTTATAGTGATGGCGGTGTAGATATTTTCATGTTTATACAGATGGCGGTGTAGATATTTCCATGTTCTTAGAGATGGCGTTGTAGGTATTTCCATGTTCATACAGATGGTGGTGTAGTTATTTCCACGTTTATAGAGATATCAGTGTAGACATTTCCATTGACATACAGATAGCTGTGTAGATATTTCCACGTTCATACAGATAGCGGTGAAGACATTTCCACGTTCATACAGATAGCCGTGTAGATATTTCCATGTTCATACAGATAGCGGTGTTGATATTTCCATGTTCATACAGATAGCGGTGTTGATATTTCCGTGTTCATCCAGTTAGCGGTGTTGATATTTCCATGTTCATACAGATAGCGGTGTAGATATTTCCATGTTCATACAGATAACGGTGTAGATATTACCATGTTCATACAGATGGCGGTGTAAATATTTCCATCTTCGTACAGATGGCGGTGTAGATATTTCCATGTTCATACAGATAGCTGTGTAGATATTTCCATGTTCATTGAGATAGCGGTGCAGATATTTCCATGTTTATACAGATAGCGGTGCAGATATTTGCATCTTAATACAGATGGCGTTGTAGATATTTCCATGTTCCTAGAGATGGCAGTGTAGATATTTCCATGTTCATACAAATGGCAGTGTGGATATTTAAATGTTCATAGAGATAGCGGTGTAGTAATTTCCTTGTTTATAGAGAAAGCTGTGTAGATATTTCCATGTATACGCAGTTAGCTGTGTAGATATTTCCATGTTCATACAAATAGCGGTGTAGATATTTCCACGTTTATAGAGATGGCGGTGTAGATATTTCCATGTTCATACAGATGGCGGGGTAGACATTTCCATGTTTACACAGATAGCATTGTAGATATTTCCATGCTGATACACATAGCGGTGTAGATATTTCCGTGTCAATAGAGATAGCGGTGTAGTTATTTCCTTGTTTATAGAGAAAGCTGTGTAGATATTTCCATGTGTATGCAGTTAGCTGTGTAGATATTTCCATGTTTACACTGATAACGGTGTAGACATTTCAATTTTTCCACAGATAGCAGTGTAGATATTTCCATGTTTACACAGATAGCATTATTATATTTACATGTAGATAGAGATAGCGGTGTAGTTATTTCCAAGTTTATACAGACAGCTTTGAAGATATTTCCATGTTTATAGAGGTAGCGGTGTAGATATTTCCATGTTTATAGAGAAAGCTGTATAGATATTTCCATGTTTATACAGATAGCGGTGTAGATATTTCCATGTTTATACAGATATCGGTTTAGATATTTCCATGTTTCTACAGATAGCGGTGTGGATATTTGCATCTTAATACAGATGACGGTGTAGATATTTCCATGTCAATATAGATGGTGGTGCAGATATTTCCATGTTCATACAGATGGCGGTGTAGATATTTCTATGTTTATAGAGATGGCGGTGTAGATATTTCCATGTTTATACTGATGGCGGTGTAGATATTTCCATGTTTATACAGAAAGCGGTGTAGATATTTCCATGTTTACACAGATAGTGGTGTAGACCTTTCCATGTTTACACAGATAGCGTTGTAGATATTTACATGTTTGTAGAGATAATGGTGTAGTTATTTCCATGTTTATACAGATAGCGGTGAAGTTATTTCCATGTTTACACAGACAGCGGTGTGGATATTTCAATGATTATACAGAGAGCGGGGTAGATATTTCCATGTTTATACAGATAGCGGTGTTGATATTTCCATGTTTATACAGATAGTGGTGTGGATATTTCCATGTTTATGCATATAGTGGTGTGGATATTTTCATGTTTATACAGATAGCAGTGTAGATATTTCCATGTTTATACAGATAGCGGTGTAGATATCTCCATATTCATACAGATAGCGGTGGAGATATTTCCATGTTTTTACAGATAGCGGTGTAGATATTTCCATGTTTATAGAGATGGCGGTCTAGATATTTCCATGTTTATAGAGATAGTGGTGTAGTTATTTCCAAGTTTGTAGAGACAGTGCTGTAGTTCTTTCCGTGTTTATACAGATAGCGGTGAAGATATTTCCATGTTTATACAGATAGCGGTGTAGATATTTACAAGTTTATAGAGATGGCGGTCTAGATATTGTCTTGTTTATACAGATAGCGGTGTAGATATTTCCATGTTTATAGAGATAGCGGTGTAGATTATTCCAATTTTATACAGATAGCAGTGTAGATATTTCCATGTTCATACAAATAGCGGTGTAGAAATTTCAACGTTTATAGAGATGGTGGTGTAGATATTTCCATGTTCATACAGATGGCGGTGTAGATATTTCCATGTTTACACAGATAGCGGTGTAGATATTTCCTTGTTGATACACATAGCGGTGTAGATATTTCCATGTGTTTAGAGATAGCGGTGTAGTTATTTCCTTGTTTATAGAGAAAGCTGTGTAGATATTTCGATGTATATGCAGTTAACTGTGTAGATATTTCCATGTTCATACAGATAGCGGTGTAGATATTTCCATGTTCATACAGATGGCGGTGAAGATAATTCCATGTTCAAACAGATGGCGGTGTAGATATTTCCATGTTCATACAAATGGCGGTGTAGTTATTTGCATGTTCATAGAGATGGCGCTGTAGTTATTTCCATGTTTATAGAGATAGCGGTGTAGTTATTTCCATGTTTATAGAGATAGCGTTGTAGTTATTTCCATGTTTATGGAGATAGCGGTGTAGATATTTGCATGTATATACAGATAGCAGTGTGATTTTTTCCATGTTCTTACAGATTGCGGTATAGATATTTTCATCTTTGTAGAGATGGCGGTGTAGATATTTCCATGTTCATACAGATGGCGGTGTAGATATTTCCATGTTCATACACATGGAGGTTTAGATATTTCCATGTTCATAGAGATGGCGGTGTAGATATTTCCATGTTCATAAAAACGGCGGTGTAGATATTTCCATGTTCATACAGATAGCGGTGTAGATACTTCCATGTTCATACAGTTAGCGGTGTAGATATTTCCATGTTCATACAGATGGCGGTGTAGATATTTACATGTTCATACAGATGGCGGTGTACATATTTCCATGTTTATAGAGATGGCGGTGCAGATATTTCCATGTTTATAGAGATAGTAGTGTAGATATTTCCATTGATATACAGATAGCTGTGTAGATATTTGCATGTTCATACAGATAGCGGTGTAGATATTTCCATGTTCATGCTGATAGCGGTGTACATATTTCCATGTTCATGCTGATAGCGGTGTCGATATTTCCATGTTCATACAGTTAGGGGTGTCGATATTTCCATGTTCATACAGATGGTGGTGTAGATATTTCCATGTTCATACAGATGGCGGTGTAGATATTTCCATGTTCATACTGATGGCCGTGTAGATATTTCCATGTTCATACAGATGGCGGTGTAGATGTTTCCATGTTCGTACGGATGGCAGTGTAGATATTTCCATGTTGATACCAGTGGCGGTGTAGATATTTCCATGTTTTTACAGATAGCTGTGTAGACATTTCCATGTTTATAGAGATAGCAGTGTA
This sequence comes from Gorilla gorilla gorilla, assembly GCF_029281585.2. NCBI lineage: Eukaryota > Metazoa > Chordata > Mammalia > Primates > Hominidae > Gorilla > Gorilla gorilla. The sequence continues at coordinate 127,502,934 of NC_073239.2, forward strand.
GATATTTCCATTGATATACAGAGAGCTGTGTAGATATTTGCATGTTCATACAGATAGCAGTGTAGATATTTCCATGTTCATACAGATAGCGGTGTAGATATTTCCATGTTCATACAGATATCGGTGTAGATATTTCCATGTTCATACAGTTAGCGGTGTAGATATTTCCATGTTCATACAGATGGCGGTGTAGATATTCACATGTTGATACAGATGGCGGTGTAGATATTTCCATGTTCGTACAGATGTCGGTGTAGATATTTCCATGTTCATGGAGATGGCAGTGTAGATATTTCCATGTTCATACAAATGGCGGTGTAGATATTTCCATGTTCATAGAGATGGCGGTGTAGATATTTCCATGTTTATACAGATAGCTATGTAGTTGTTTCCATGTTTATAGAGATAGCAGTGTAGATATTTCCATTGATATACAGATAGCTGTGTAGATATTTGCATGTTCATAAAGATAGCGGTGTAGATATTTCCATGTTCATGCTGATAGCGGTGTAGATATTTCCATGTTCATACAGATGGCGGTGTAGATATTTACATGTTCATACAGATGGCGGTGTAGATATTTCCATGTTCGTACAGATGGCGGTGTAGATATTTCCATGTTCATGGAGATGGCGGTGTACATATTTCCATGTTTATGCAGATAACGGTATAGATATTTCCATGTTCATACAGATGTCGGTGTAGGTATTTCCATGTTTATTGAGATGGCGGTCTAGATATTTCCATGTTTATAGAGATAGTGGTGTAGTTATTTCCAAGTTTATAGTGACATCGTTGTAGATATTTCCATGTTTATACAGATAGCGGTGAAGATATTTCCATGTTTATACAGATAGCGGTGTAGATATTTCCATCTTAATACAGATGGCGGTGAAGACATGTCCATGTTCATACAGATGGCGGTGTAGATATTTCCATGTTCATACAGATGGCGGAGTAGGTATTTCGAAGTTTATAGAGATAGCTCTGTAGTTATTTCCATATTTATAGAGAAATCTGTGTAGATATTTCCATGTATATGCAGATAGCTGTGTAGATATTTCCATGTTCATGCAGATAGCGGTGTAGATATTTCGATGTTCATCCAGATGCCGGTGTAGATATATCCACGTTCATACAGATGGCGGTGAAGATATTTCCATGTTCATACAGATGGTGGTGTAGATATTTCCACGTTCATACAAATGGCGGTGTAGATATTTCCATGTTCATAGAGATGGCGGTGTTGATATTTCCATGTTTATACAGATAGCAGTGTTGTTATTTCCATGTTTATATAGATAGAAGTGTAGATATTTCCATTGATATACAGATAGCTGTGTAGATATTTGGATGTTCATACAGATAGCGGTGTAGATATTTCCATGTACATACAGATAGCGGTGTAGATATTTCCATGTTCATACAGATAGCGGAGTAGATATTTCCATGTTCATACAGATAGCGGTGTACATATTTCCATGTTCATACCAATAGCGGTGTAGATATTTCCATCTTCATACAGTTAGCGGTTAAGATATTTCCATGTTCATGCAGATGGCGGTGTAGATATTTACATGTTCATACAGATGGCGGTGTAGATATTTCCATGTTCATACGGATGGCAGTGTAGATATTCCCATGTTCATACAGGTGGCGGTGTAGATATTTCCATGTTTATACAGATAGCAGTTTAGTTATTTCCATGTTTATAGAGATAGCAGTGTAGATATTTCCATTGATATACAGATAGCTGTGTAGATATTTGCATGTTCATACAGATAGCGGTGTAGATGTTTACATGTTCGTACAGATAGAGGTGTAGATATTTCCATGTTCATACAGATTGCGGTGTAGTTATTTCCATGTTCATACAGATAACGGTGTAGATATTTCCATGTTCATACAGATAACGGTGTAGATATTTCCATGTTCACAGATACCGGTGTAGATATTTCCATGTTCATACAGTTAGCGGTGTAGATATTTCCATGTTCATAGAGATGGCGGTTTAGATATTTCCATGTTTATGCAGATAGCGGTATAGATATTTCCATGTTTATACAGATGGTGGTGTAGATATTTCCATGTTTATACAGACGGCAGTGTAGATATTTCCATGTTTATAGAGATAGCGGTGTAGTTATTTCCAAGTTTATAGAGACAGCGTTGTAGATATTTCCGTGTTTATACTGATAGCGGTGAAGATATTTCCATGTTTATACAGATAGCGGTGTAGATATTTCCATGTTTATACACATAGCATTGTAGATATTTCCATGTTTATAGAGATAGTGGTGTAGATAATTACAATTTTGTACAGATAGCAGTGTAGATATTTCCAAGTTCCTACAGATAGCAGTGTAGATATTTCCACGTTTATAGAGATGGCGGTGTAGATATTTCCATGTTCATACAGATGGCGGTGTAGTTATTTGCATGTTCATAGAGATGGCGCTGTAGTTATTTCCATGTTTATAGAGATAGCGGTGTAGTTATTTCCATGTTTATAGAGATAGCGTTGTAGTTATTTCCATGTTTATGGAGATAGCGGTGTAGATATTTGCATGTATATACAGATAGCAGTGTGATTTTTTCCATGTTCTTACAGATTGCGGTATAGATATTTTCATCTTTGTAGAGATGGCGGTGTAGATATTTCCATGTTCATACAGATGGCGGTGTAGATATTTCCATGTTCATACACATGGAGGTTTAGATATTTCCATGTTCATAGAGATGGCGGTGTAGATATTTCCATGTTCATAAAAACGGCGGTGTAGATATTTCCATGTTCATACAGATAGCGGTGTAGATACTTCCATGTTCATACAGTTAGCGGTGTAGATATTTCCATGTTCATACAGATGGCGGTGTAGATATTTACATGTTCATACAGATGGCGGTGTACATATTTCCATGTTTATAGAGATGGCGGTGCAGATATTTCCATGTTTATAGAGATAGTAGTGTAGATATTTCCATTGATATACAGATAGCTGTGTAGATATTTGCATGTTCATACAGATAGCGGTGTAGATATTTCCATGTTCATGCTGATAGCGGTGTACATATTTCCATGTTCATGCTGATAGCGGTGTCGGTATTTCCATGTTCATACAGTTAGGGGTGTCGATATTTCCATGTTCATACAGATGGTGGTGTAGATATTTCCATGTTCATACAGATGGCGGTGTAGATATTTCCATGTTCATACTGATGGCCGTGTAGATATTTCCATGTTCATACAGATGGCGGTGTAGATGTTTCCATGTTCGTACGGATGGCAGTGTAGATATTTCCATGTTGATACCAGTGGCGGTGTAGATATTTCCATGTTTTTACTGATAGCTGTGTAGACATTTCCATGTTTATAGAGATAGCAGTGTAGATATTTCCATTGATATACAGAGAGCTGTGTAGATATTTGCATGTTCATACAGATAGCAGTGTAGATATTTCCATGTTCATACAGATAGCGGTGTAGATATTTCCATGTTCATACAGATATCGGTGTAGATATTTCCATGTTCATACAGTTAGCGGTGTAGATATTTCCATGTTCATACAGATGGCGGTGTAGATATTCACATGTTGATACAGATGGCGGTGTAGATATTTCCATGTTCGTACAGATGTCGGTGTAGATATTTCCATGTTCATGGAGATGGCAGTGTAGATATTTCCATGTTCATACAAATGGCGGTGTAGATATTTCCATGTTCATAGAGATGGCGGTGTAGATATTTCCATGTTTATACAGATAGCTATGTAGTTGTTTCCATGTTTATAGAGATAGCAGTGTAGATATTTCCATTGATATACAGATAGCTGTGTAGATATTTGCATGTTCATAAAGATAGCGGTGTAGATATTTCCATGTTCATGCTGATAGCGGTGTAGATATTTCCATGTTCATACAGATGGCGGTGTAGATATTTACATGTTCATACAGATGGCGGTGTAGATATTTCCATGTTCGTACAGATGGCGGTGTAGATATTTCCATGTTCATGGAGATGGCGGTGTACATATTTCCATGTTTATGCAGATAACGGTATAGATATTTCCATGTTCATACAGATGTCGGTGTAGGTATTTCCATGTTTATTGAGATGGCGGTCTAGATATTTCCATGTTTATAGAGATAGTGGTGTAGTTATTTCCAAGTTTATAGTGACATCGTTGTAGATATTTCCATGTTTATACAGATAGCGGTGAAGATATTTCCATGTTTATACAGATAGCGGTGTAGATATTTCCATCTTAATACAGATGGCGGTGAAGACATGTCCATGTTCATACAGATGGCGGTGTAGATATTTCCATGTTCATACAGATGGCGGAGTAGGTATTTCGAAGTTTATAGAGATAGCTCTGTAGTTATTTCCATATTTATAGAGAAATCTGTGTAGATATTTCCATGTATATGCAGATAGCTGTGTAGATATTTCCATGTTCATGCAGATAGCGGTGTAGATATTTCGATGTTCATCCAGATGCCGGTGTAGATATATCCACGTTCATACAGATGGCGGTGAAGATATTTCCATGTTCATACAGATGGCGGTGTAGATATTTCCACGTTCATACAAATGGCGGTGTATATATTTCCATGTTCATAGAGATGGCGGTGTTGATATTTCCATGTTTATACAGATAGCAGTGTAGTTATTTCCATGTTTATAGAGATAGAAGTGTAGATATTTCCATTGATATACAGATAGCTGTGTAGATATTTGGATGTTCATACAGATAGCGGTGTAGATATTTCCATGTACATACAGATAGCGGTGTAGATATTTCCATGTTCATACAGATAGCGGAGTAGATATTTCCATGTTCATACAGATAGCGGTGTACATATTTCCATGTTCATACCAATAGCGGTGTAGATATTTCCATCTTCATACAGTTAGCGGTTAAGATATTTCCATGTTCATGCAGATGGCGGTGTAGATATTTACATGTTCATACAGATGGCGGTGTAGATATTTCCATGTTCATACGGATGGCAGTGTAGATATTCCCATGTTCATACAGGTGGCGGTGTAGATATTTCCATGTTTATACAGATAGCAGTTTAGTTATTTCCATGTTTATAGAGATAGCAGTGTAGATATTTCCATTGATATACAGATAGCTGTGTAGATATTTGCATGTTCATACAGATAGCGGTGTAGATGTTTACATGTTCGTACAGATAGAGGTGTAGATATTTCCATGTTCATACAGATTGCGGTGTAGTTATTTCCATGTTCATACAGATAACGGTGTAGATATTTCCATGTTCATACAGATAACGGTGTAGATATTTCCATGTTCACAGATACCGGTGTAGATATTTCCATGTTCATACAGTTAGCGGTGTAGATATTTCCATGTTCATAGAGATGGCGGTTTAGATATTTCCATGTTTATGCAGATAGCGGTATAGATATTTCCATGTTTATACAGATGGTGGTGTAGATATTTCCATGTTTATACAGACGGCAGTGTAGATATTTCCATGTTTATAGAGATAGCGGTGTAGTTATTTCCAAGTTTATAGAGACAGCGTTGTAGATATTTCCGTGTTTATACTGATAGCGGTGAAGATATTTCCATGTTTATACAGATAGTGGTGTAGATATTTCCATGTTTATACACATAGCATTGTAGATATTTCCATGTTTATAGAGATAGTGGTGTAGATAATTACAATTTTGTACAGATAGCAGTGTAGATATTTCCAAGTTCCTACAGATAGCAGTGTAGATATTTCCACGTTTATAGAGATGGCGGTGTAGATATTTCCATGTTCATACAGATGGCGGTGTAGATATTTCCATGTTTATAGTGATGGCGGTGTAGATATTTTCATGTTTATACAGATGGCGGTGTAGATATTTCCATGTTCTTAGAGATGGCGTTGTAGGTATTTCCATGTTCATACAGATGGTGGTGTAGTTATTTCCACGTTTATAGAGATATCAGTGTAGACATTTCCATTGACATACAGATAGCTGTGTAGATATTTCCACGTTCATACAGATAGCGGTGAAGACATTTCCACGTTCATACAGATAGCCGTGTAGATATTTCCATGTTCATACAGATAGCGGTGTTGATATTTCCATGTTCATACAGATAGCGGTGTTGATATTTCCGTGTTCATCCAGTTAGCGGTGTTGATATTTCCATGTTCATACAGATAGCGGTGTAGATATTTCCATGTTCATACAGATAACGGTGTAGATATTACCATGTTCATACAGATGGCGGTGTAAATATTTCCATCTTCGTACAGATGGCGGTGTAGATATTTCCATGTTCATACAGATAGCTGTGTAGATATTTCCATGTTCATTGAGATAGCGGTGCAGATATTTCCATGTTTATACAGATAGCGGTGCAGATATTTGCATCTTAATACAGATGGCGTTGTAGATATTTCCATGTTCCTAGAGATGGCAGTGTAGATATTTCCATGTTCATACAAATGGCAGTGTGGATATTTAAATGTTCATAGAGATAGCGGTGTAGTAATTTCCTTGTTTATAGAGAAAGCTGTGTAGATATTTCCATGTATACGCAGTTAGCTGTGTAGATATTTCCATGTTCATACAAATAGCGGTGTAGATATTTCCACGTTTATAGAGATGGCGGTGTAGATATTTCCATGTTCATACAGATGGCGGGGTAGACATTTCCATGTTTACACAGATAGCATTGTAGATATTTCCATGCTGATACACATAGCGGTGTAGATATTTCCGTGTCAATAGAGATAGCGGTGTAGTTATTTCCTTGTTTATAGAGAAAGCTGTGTAGATATTTCCATGTGTATGCAGTTAGCTGTGTAGATATTTCCATGTTTACACTGATAACGGTGTAGACATTTCAATTTTTCCACAGATAGCAGTGTAGATATTTCCATGTTTACACAGATAGCATTATTATATTTACATGTAGATAGAGATAGCGGTGTAGTTATTTCCAAGTTTATACAGACAGCTTTGAAGATATTTCCATGTTTATAGAGATAGCGGTGTAGATATTTCCATGTTTATAGAGAAAGCTGTATAGATATTTCCATGTTTATACAGATAGCGGTGTAGATATTTCCATGTTTATACAGATATCGGTTTAGATATTTCCATGTTTCTACAGATAGCGGTGTGGATATTTGCATCTTAATACAGATGACGGTGTAGATATTTCCATGTCAATATAGATGGTGGTGCAGATATTTCCATGTTCATACAGATGGCGGTGTAGATATTTCTATGTTTATAGAGATGGCGGTGTAGATATTTCCATGTTTATACTGATGGCGGTGTAGATATTTCCATGTTTATACAGAAAGCGGTGTAGATATTTCCATGTTTACACAGATAGTGGTGTAGACCTTTCCATGTTTACACAGATAGCGTTGTAGATATTTACATGTTTGTAGAGATAATGGTGTAGTTATTTCCATGTTTATACAGATAGCGGTGAAGTTATTTCCATGTTTACACAGACAGCGGTGTGGATATTTCAATGATTATACAGAGAGCGGGGTAGATATTTCCATGTTTATACAGATAGCGGTGTTGATATTTCCATGTTTATACAGATAGTGGTGTGGATATTTCCATGTTTATGCATATAGTGGTGTGGATATTTTCATGTTTATACAGATAGCAGTGTAGATATTTCCATGTTTATACAGATAGCGGTGTAGATATCTCCATATTCATACAGATAGCGGTGGAGATATTTCCATGTTTTTACAGATAGCGGTGTAGATATTTCCATGTTTATAGAGATGGCGGTCTAGATATTTCCATGTTTATAGAGATAGTGGTGTAGTTATTTCCAAGTTTGTAGAGACAGTGCTGTAGTTCTTTCCGTGTTTATACAGATAGCGGTGAAGATATTTCCATGTTTATACAGATAGCGGTGTAGATATTTACAAGTTTATAGAGATGGCGGTCTAGATATTGTCTTGTTTATACAGATAGCGGTGTAGATATTTCCATGTTTATAGAGATAGCGGTGTAGATTATTCCAATTTTATACAGATAGCAGTGTAGATATTTCCATGTTCATACAAATAGCGGTGTAGAAATTTCAACGTTTATAGAGATGGTGGTGTAGATATTTCCATGTTCATACAGATGGCGGTGTAGATATTTCCATGTTTACACAGATAGCGGTGTAGATATTTCCATGTTGATACACATAGCGGTGTAGATATTTCCATGTGTTTAGAGATAGCGGTGTAGTTATTTCCTTGTTTATAGAGAAAGCTGTGTAGATATTTCGATGTATATGCAGTTAACTGTGTAGATATTTCCATGTTCATACAGATAGCGGTGTAGATATTTCCATGTTCATACAGATGGCGGTGAAGATAATTCCATGTTCAAACAGATGGCGGTGTAGATATTTCCATGTTCATACAAATGGCGGTGTAGTTATTTGCATGTTCATAGAGATGGCGCTGTAGTTATTTCCATGTTTATAGAGATAGCGGTGTAGTTATTTCCATGTTTATAGAGATAGCGTTGTAGTTATTTCCATGTTTATGGAGATAGCGGTGTAGATATTTGCATGTATATACAGATAGCAGTGTGATTTTTTCCATGTTCTTACAGATTGCGGTATAGATATTTTCATCTTTGTAGAGATGGCGGTGTAGATATTTCCATGTTCATACAGATGGCGGTGTAGATATTTCCATGTTCATACACATGGAGGTTTAGATATTTCCATGTTCATAGAGATGGCGGTGTAGATATTTCCATGTTCATAAAAACGGCGGTGTAGATATTTCCATGTTCATACAGATAGCGGTGTAGATACTTCCATGTTCATACAGTTAGCGGTGTAGATATTTCCATGTTCATACAGATGGCGGTGTAGATATTTACATGTTCATACAGATGGCGGTGTACATATTTCCATGTTTATAGAGATGGCGGTGCAGATATTTCCATGTTTATAGAGATAGTAGTGTAGATATTTCCATTGATATACAGATAGCTGTGTAGATATTTGCATGTTCATACAGATAGCGGTGTAGATATTTCCATGTTCATGCTGATAGCGGTGTACATATTTCCATGTTCATGCTGATAGCGGTGTCGATATTTCCATGTTCATACAGTTAGGGGTGTCGATATTTCCATGTTCATACAGATGGTGGTGTAGATATTTCCATGTTCATACAGATGGCGGTGTAGATATTTCCATGTTCATACTGATGGCCGTGTAGATATTTCCATGTTCATACAGATGGCGGTGTAGATGTTTCCATGTTCGTACGGATGGCAGTGTAGATATTTCCATGTTGATACCAGTGGCGGTGTAGATATTTCCATGTTTTTACAGATAGCTGTGTAGACATTTCCATGTTTATAGAGATAGCAGTGTAGATATTTCCATTGATATACAGAGAGCTGTGTAGATATTTGCATGTTCATACAGATAGCAGTGTAGATATTTCCATGTTCATACAGATAGCGGTGTAGATATTTCCATGTTCATACAGATATCGGTGTAGATATTTCCATGTTCATACAGTTAGCGGTGTAGATATTTCCATGTTCATACAGATGGCGGTGTAGATATTCACATGTTGATACAGATGGCGGTGTAGATATTTCCATGTTCGTACAGATGTCGGTGTAGATATTTCCATGTTCATGGAGATGGCAGTGTAGATATTTCCATGTTCATACAAATGGCGGTGTAGATATTTCCATGTTCATAGAGATGGCGGTGTAGATATTTCCATGTTTATACAGATAGCTATGTAGTTGTTTCCATGTTTATAGAGATAGCAGTGTAGATATTTCCATTGATATACAGATAGCTGTGTAGATATTTGCATGTTCATAAAGATAGCGGTGTAGATATTTCCATGTTCATGCTGATAGCGGTGTAGATATTTCCATGTTCATACAGATGGCGGTGTAGATATTTACATGTTCATACAGATGGCGGTGTAGATATTTCCATGTTCGTACAGATGGCGGTGTAGATATTTCCATGTTCATGGAGATGGCGGTGTACATATTTCCATGTTTATGCAGATAACGGTATAGATATTTCCATGTTCATACAGATGTCGGTGTAGGTATTTCCATGTTTATTGAGATGGCGGTCTAGATATTTCCATGTTTATAGAGATAGTGGTGTAGTTATTTCCAAGTTTATAGTGACATCGTTGTAGATATTTCCATGTTTATACAGATAGCGGTGAAGATATTTCCATGTTTATACAGATAGCGGTGTAGATATTTCCATCTTAATACAGATGGCGGTGAAGACATGTCCATGTTCATACAGATGGCGGTGTAGATATTTCCATGTTCATACAGATGGCGGAGTAGGTATTTCGAAGTTTATAGAGATAGCTCTGTAGTTATTTCCATATTTATAGAGAAATCTGTGTAGATATTTCCATGTATATGCAGATAGCTGTGTAGATATTTCCATGTTCATGCAGATAGCGGTGTAGATATTTCGATGTTCATCCAGATGCCGGTGTAGATATATCCACGTTCATACAGATGGCGGTGAAGATATTTCCATGTTCATACAGATGGCGGTGTAGATATTTCCACGTTCATACAAATGGCGGTGTAGATATTTCCATGTTCATAGAGATGGCGGTGTTGATATTTCCATGTTTATACAGATAGCAGTGTAGTTATTTCCATGTTTATAGAGATAGAAGTGTAGATATTTCCATTGATATACAGATAGCTGTGTAGATATTTGGATGTTCATACAGATAGCGGTGTAGATATTTCCATGTACATACAGATAGCGGTGTAGATATTTCCATGTTCATACAGATAGCGGAGTAGATATTTCCATGTTCATACAGATAGCGGTGTACATATTTCCATGTTCATACCAATAGCGGTGTAGATATTTCCATCTTCATACAGTTAGCGGTTAAGATATTTCCATGTTCATGCAGATGGCGGTGTAGATATTTACATGTTCATACAGATGGCGGTGTAGATATTTCCATGTTCATACGGATGGCAGTGTAGATATTCCCATGTTCATACAGGTGGCGGTGTAGATATTTCCATGTTTATACAGATAGCAGTTTAGTTATTTCCATGTTCATAGAGATAGCAGTGTAGATATTTCCATTGATATACAGATAGCTGTGTAGATATTTGCATGTTCATACAGATAGCGGTGTAGATGTTTACATGTTCGTACAGATAGAGGTGTAGATATTTCCATGTTCATACAGATTGCGGTGTAGTTATTTCCATGTTCATACAGATAACGGTGTAGATATTTCCATGTTCATACAGATAACGGTGTAGATATTTCCATGTTCACAGATACCGGTGTAGATATTTCCATGTTCATACAGTTAGCGGTGTAGATATTTCCATGTTCATAGAGATGGCGGTTTAGATATTTCCATGTTTATGCAGATAGCGGTATAGATATTTCCATGTTTATACAGATGGTGGTGTAGATATTTCCATGTTTATACAGACGGCAGTGTAGATATTTCCATGTTTATAGAGATAGCGGTGTAGTTATTTCCAAGTTTATAGAGACAGCGTTGTAGATATTTCCGTGTATATACTGATAGCGGTGAAGATATTTCCATGTTTATACAGATAGTGGTGTAGATATTTCCATGTTTATACACATAGCATTGTAGATATTTCCATGTTTATAGAGATAGTGGTGTAGATAATTACAATTTTGTACAGATAGCAGTGTAGATATTTCCAAGTTCCTACAGATAGCAGTGTAGATATTTCCACGTTTATAGAGATGGCGGTGTAGATATTTCCATGTTCATACAGATGGCGGTGTAGATATTTCCATGTTTATAGTGATGGCGGTGTAGATATTTTCATGTTTATACAGATGGCGGTGTAGATATTTCCATGTTCTTAGAGATGGCGTTGTAGGTATTTCCATGTTCATACAGATGGTGGTGTAGTTATTTCCACGTTTATAGAGATATCAGTGTAGACATTTCCATTGACATACAGATAGCTGTGTAGATATTTCCACGTTCATACAGATAGCGGTGAAGACATTTCCACGTTCATACAGATAGCTGTGTAGATATTTCCATGTTCATACAGATAGCGGTGTTGATATTTCCATGTTCATACAGATAGCGGTGTTGATATTTCCGTGTTCATCCAGTTAGCGGTGTTGATATTTCCATGTTCATACAGATAGCGGTGTAGATATTTCCATGTTCATACAGATAACGGTGTAGATATTACCATGTTCATACAGATGGCGGTGTAAATATTTCCATCTTCGTACAGATGGCGGTGTAGATATTTCCATGTTCATACAGATAGCTGTGTAGATATTTCCATGTTCATTGAGATAGCGGTGCAGATATTTCCATGTTTATACAGATAGCGGTGCAGATATTTGCATCTTAATACAGATGGCGTTGTAGATATTTCCATGTTCCTAGAGATGGCAGTGTAGATATTTCCATGTTCATACAAATGGCAGTGTGGATATTTAAATGTTCATAGAGATAGCGGTGTAGTAATTTCCTTGTTTATAGAGAAAGCTGTGTAGATATTTCCATGTATACGCAGTTAGCTGTGTAGATATTTCCATGTTCATACAAATAGCGGTGTAGATATTTCCACGTTTATAGAGATGGCGGTGTAGATATTTCCATGTTCATACAGATGGCGGGGTAGACATTTCCATGTTTACACAGATAGCATTGTAGATATTTCCATGCTGATACACATAGCGGTGTAGATATTTCCGTGTCAATAGAGATAGCGGTGTAGTTATTTCCTTGTTTATAGAGAAAGCTGTGTAGATATTTCCATGTGTATGCAGTTAGCTGTGTAGATATTTCCATGTTTACACTGATAACGGTGTAGACATTTCAATTTTTCCACAGATAGCAGTGTAGATATTTCCATGTTTACACAGATAGCATTATTATATTTACATGTAGATAGAGATAGCGGTGTAGTTATTTCCAAGTTTATACAGACAGCTTTGAAGATATTTCCATGTTTATAGAGATAGCGGTGTAGATATTTCCATGTTTATAGAGAAAGCTGTATAGATATTTCCATGTTTATACAGATAGCGGTGTAGATATTTCCATGTTTATACAGATATCGGTTTAGATATTTCCATGTTTCTACAGATAGCGGTGTGGATATTTGCATCTTAATACAGATGACGGTGTAGATATTTCCATGTCAATATAGATGGTGGTGCAGATATTTCCATGTTCATACAGATGGCGGTGTAGATATTTCTATGTTTATAGAGATGGCGGTGTAGATATTTCCATGTTTATACTGATGGCGGTGTAGATATTTCCATGTTTATACAGAAAGCGGTGTAGATATTTCCATGTTTACACAGATAGTGGTGTAGACCTTTCCATGTTTACACAGATAGCGTTGTAGATATTTACATGTTTGTAGAGATAATGGTGTAGTTATTTCCATGTTTATACAGATAGCGGTGAAGTTATTTCCATGTTTACACAGACAGCGGTGTGGATATTTCAATGATTATACAGAGAGCGGGGTAGATATTTCCATGTTTATACAGATAGCGGTGTTGATATTTCCATGTTTATACAGATAGTGGTGTGGATATTTCCATGTTTATGCATATAGTGGTGTGGATATTTTCATGTTTATACAGATAGCAGTGTAGATATTTCCATGTTTATACAGATAGCGGTGTAGATATCTCCATATTCATACAGATAGCGGTGGAGATATTTCCATGTTTTTACAGATAGCGGTGTAGATATTTCCATGTTTATAGAGATGGCGGTCTAGATATTTCCATGTTTATAGAGATAGTGGTGTAGTTATTTCCAAGTTTGTAGAGACAGTGCTGTAGTTCTTTCCGTGTTTATACAGATAGCGGTGAAGATATTTCCATGTTTATACAGATAGCGGTGTAGATATTTACAAGTTTATAGAGATGGCGGTCTAGATATTGTCTTGTTTATACAGATAGCGGTGTAGATATTTCCATGTTTATAGAGATAGCGGTGTAGATTATTCCAATTTTATACAGATAGCAGTGTAGATATTTCCATGTTCATACAAATAGCGGTGTAGAAATTTCAACGTTTATAAAGATGGTGGTGTAGATATTTCCATGTTCATACAGATGGCGGTGTAGATATTTCCATGTTTACACAGATAGCGGTGTAGATATTTCCATGTTGATACACATAGCGGTGTAGATATTTCCATGTGTTTAGAGATAGCGGTGTAGTTATTTCCTTGTTTATAGAGAAAGCTGTGTAGATATTTCGATGTATATGCAGTTAACTGTGTAGATATTTCCATGTTCATACAGATAGCGGTGTAGATATTTCCATGTTCATACAGATGGCGGTGAAGATAATTCCATGTTCAAACAGATGGCGGTGTAGATATTTCCATGTTCATACAAATGGCGGTGTAGTTATTTGCATGTTCATAGAGATGGCGCTGTAGTTATTTCCATGTTTATAGAGATAGCGGTGTAGTTATTTCCATGTTTATAGAGATAGCGTTGTAGTTATTTCCATGTTTATGGAGATAGCGGTGTAGATATTTGCATGTATATACAGATAGCAGTGTGATTTTTTCCATGTTCTTACAGATTGCGGTATAGATATTTTCATCTTTGTAGAGATGGCGGTGTAGATATTTCCATGTTCATACAGATGGCGGTGTAGATATTTCCATGTTCATACACATGGAGGTTTAGATATTTCCATGTTCATAGAGATGGCGGTGTAGATATTTCCATGTTCATAAAAACGGCGGTGTAGATATTTCCATGTTCATACAGATAGCGGTGTAGATACTTCCATGTTCATACAGTTAGCGGTGTAGATATTTCCATGTTCATACAGATGGCGGTGTAGATATTTACATGTTCATACAGATGGCGGTGTACATATTTCCATGTTTATAGAGATGGCGGTGCAGATATTTCCATGTTTATAGAGATAGTAGTGTAGATATTTCCATTGATATACAGATAGCTGTGTAGATATTTGCATGTTCATACAGATAGCGGTGTAGATATTTCCATGTTCATGCTGATAGCGGTGTACATATTTCCATGTTCATGCTGATAGCGGTGTCGATATTTCCATGTTCATACAGTTAGGGGTGTCGATATTTCCATGTTCATACAGATGGTGGTGTAGATATTTCCATGTTCATACAGATGGCGGTGTAGATATTTCCATGTTCATACTGATGGCCGTGTAGATATTTCCATGTTCATACAGATGGCGGTGTAGATGTTTCCATGTTCGTACGGATGGCAGTGTAGATATTTCCATGTTGATACCAGTGGCGGTGTAGATATTTCCATGTTTTTACAGATAGCTGTGTAGACATTTCCATGTTTATAGAGATAGCAGTGTAGATATTTCCATTGATATACAGAGAGCTGTGTAGATATTTGCATGTTCATACAGATAGCAGTGTAGATATTTCCATGTTCATACAGATAGCGGTGTAGATATTTCCATGTTCATACAGATATCGGTGTAGATATTTCCATGTTCATACAGTTAGCGGTGTAGATATTTCCATGTTCATACAGATGGCGGTGTAGATATTCACATGTTGATACAGATGGCGGTGTAGATATTTCCATGTTCGTACAGATGTCGGTGTAGATATTTCCATGTTCATGGAGATGGCAGTGTAGATATTTCCATGTTCATACAAATGGCGGTGTAGATATTTCCATGTTCATAGAGATGGCGGTGTAGATATTTCCATGTTTATACAGATAGCTATGTAGTTGTTTCCATGTTTATAGAGATAGCAGTGTAGATATTTCCATTGATATACAGATAGCTGTGTAGATATTTGCATGTTCATAAAGATAGCGGTGTAGATATTTCCATGTTCATGCTGATAGCGGTGTAGATATTTCCATGTTCATACAGATGGCGGTGTAGATATTTACATGTTCATACAGATGGCGGTGTAGTTATTTCCACGTTTATAGAGATATCAGTGTAGACATTTCCATTGACATACAGATAGCTGTGTAGATATTTCCACGTTCATACAGATAGCGGTGAAGACATTTCCACGTTCATACAGATAGCCGTGTAGATATTTCCATGTTCATACAGATAGCGGTGTTGATATTTCCATGTTCATACAGATAGCGGTGTTGATATTTCCGTGTTCATCCAGTTAGCGGTGTTGATATTTCCATGTTCATACAGATAGCGGTGTAGATATTTCCATGTTCATACAGATAACGGTGTAGATATTACCATGTTCATACAGATGGCGGTGTAAATATTTCCATCTTCGTAGAGATGGCGGTGTAGATATTTCCATGTTCATACAGATAGCTGTGTAGATATTTCCATGTTCATTGAGATAGCGGTGCAGATATTTCCATGTTTATACAGATAGCGGTGCAGATATTTGCATCTTAATACAGATGGCGTTGTAGATATTTCCATGTTCCTAGAGATGGCAGTGTAGATATTTCCATGTTCATACAAATGGCAGTGTGGATATTTAAATGTTCATAGAGATAGCGGTGTAGTAATTTCCTTGTTTATAGAGAAAGCTGTGTAGATATTTCCATGTATACGCAGTTAGCTGTGTAGATATTTCCATGTTCATACAAATAGCGGTGTAGATATTTCCACGTTTATAGAGATGGCGGTGTAGATATTTCCATGTTCATACAGATGGCGGGGTAGACATTTCCATGTTTACACAGATAGCATTGTAGATATTTCCATGCTGATACACATAGCGGTGTAGATATTTCCGTGTCAATAGAGATAGCGGTGTAGTTATTTCCTTGTTTATAGAGAAAGCTGTGTAGATATTTCCATGTGTATGCAGTTAGCTGTGTAGATATTTCCATGTTTACACTGATAACGGTGTAGACATTTCAATTTTTCCACAGATAGCAGTGTAGATATTTCCATGTTTACACAGATAGCATTATTATATTTACATGTAGATAGAGATAGCGGTGTAGTTATTTCCAAGTTTATACAGACAGCTTTGAAGATATTTCCATGTTTATAGAGATAGCGGTGTAGATATTTCCATGTTTATAGAGAAAGCTGTATAGATATTTCCATGTTTATACAGATAGCGGTGTAGATATTTCCATGTTTATACAGATATCGGTTTAGATATTTCCATGTTTCTACAGATAGTGGTGTGGATATTTGCATCTTAATACAGATGACGGTGTAGATATTTCCATGTCAATATAGATGGTGGTGCAGATATTTCCATGTTCATACAGATGGCGGTGTAGATATTTCTATGTTTATAGAGATGGCGGTGTAGATATTTCCATGTTTATACTGATGGCGGTGTAGATATTTCCATGTTTATACAGAAAGCGGTGTAGATATTTCCATGTTTACACAGATAGTGGTGTAGACCTTTCCATGTTTACACAGATAGCGTTGTAGATATTTACATGTTTGTAGAGATAATGGTGTAGTTATTTCCATGTTTATACAGATAGCGGTGAAGTTATTTCCATGTTTACACAGACAGCGGTGTGGATATTTCAATGATTATACAGAGAGCGGGGTAGATATTTCCATGTTTATACAGATAGCGGTGTTGATATTTCCATGTTTATACAGATAGTGGTGTGGATATTTCCATGTTTATGCATATAGTGGTGTGGATATTTTCATGTTTATACAGATAGCAGTGTAGATATTTCCATGTTTATACAGATAGCGGTGTAGATATCTCCATATTCATACAGATAGCGGTGGAGATATTTCCATGTTTTTACAGATAGCAGTGTAGATATTTCCATGTTTATAGAGATGGCGGTCTAGATATTTCCATGTTTATAGAGATAGTGGTGTAGTTATTTCCAAGTTTGTAGAGACAGTGCTGTAGTTCTTTCCGTGTTTATACAGATAGCGGTGAAGATATTTCCATGTTTATACAGATAGCGGTGTAGATATTTACAAGTTTATAGAGATGGCGGTCTAGATATTGTCTTGTTTATACAGATAGCGGTGTAGATATTTCCATGTTTATAGAGATAGCGGTGTAGATTATTCCAATTTTATACAGATAGCAGTGTAGATATTTCCATGTTCATACAAATAGCGGTGTAGAAATTTCAACGTTTATAGAGATGGTGGTGTAGATATTTCCATGTTCATACAGATGGCGGTGTAGATATTTCCATGTTTACACAGATAGCGGTGTAGATATTTCCATGTTGATACACATAGCGGTGTAGATATTTCCATGTGTTTAGAGATAGCGGTGTAGTTATTTCCTTGTTTATAGAGAAAGCTGTGTAGATATTTCGATGTATATGCAGTTAACTGTGTAGATATTTCCATGTTCATACAGATAGCGGTGTAGATATTTCCATGTTCATACAGATGGCGGTGAAGATAATTCCATGTTCAAACAGATGGCGGTGTAGATATTTCCATGTTCATACAAATGGCGGTGTAGTTATTTGCATGTTCATAGAGATGGCGCTGTAGTTATTTCCATGTTTATAGAGATAGCGGTGTAGTTATTTCCATGTTTATAGAGATAGCGTTGTAGTTATTTCCATGTTTATGGAGATAGCGGTGTAGATATTTGCATGTATATACAGATAGCAGTGTGATTTTTTCCATGTTCTTACAGATTGCGGTATAGATATTTTCATCTTTGTAGAGATGGCGGTGTAGATATTTCCATGTTCATACAGATGGCGGTGTAGATATTTCCATGTTCATACACATGGAGGTTTAGATATTTCCATGTTCATAGAGATGGCGGTGTAGATATTTCCATGTTCATAAAAACGGCGGTGTAGATATTTCCATGTTCATACAGATAGCGGTGTAGATACTTCCATGTTCATACAGTTAGCGGTGTAGATATTTCCATGTTCATACAGATGGCGGTGTAGATATTTACATGTTCATACAGATGGCGGTGTACATATTTCCATGTTTATAGAGATGGCGGTGCGGATATTTCCATGTTTATAGAGATAGTAGTGTAGATATTTCCATTGATATACAGATAGCTGTGTAGATATTTGCATGTTCATACAGATAGCGGTGTAGATATTTCCATGTTCATGCTGATAGCGGTGTACATATTTCCATGTTCATGCTGATAGCGGTGTCGATATTTCCATGTTCATACAGTTAGGGGTGTCGATATTTCCATGTTCATACAGATGGTGGTGTAGATATTTCCATGTTCATACAGATGGCGGTGTAGATATTTCCATGTTCATACTGATGGCCGTGTAGATATTTCCATGTTCATACAGATGGCGGTGTAGATGTTTCCATGTTCGTACGGATGGCAGTGTAGATATTTCCATGTTGATACCAGTGGCGGTGTAGATATTTCCATGTTTTTACAGATAGCTGTGTAGACATTTCCATGTTTATAGAGATAGCAGTGTAGATATTTCCATTGATATACAGAGAGCTGTGTAGATATTTGCATGTTCATACAGATAGCAGTGTAGATATTTCCATGTTCATACAGATAGCGGTGTAGATATTTCCATGTTCATACAGATATCGGTGTAGATATTTCCATGTTCATACAGTTAGCGGTGTAGATATTTCCATGTTCATACAGATGGCGGTGTAGATATTCACATGTTGATACAGATGGCGGTGTAGATATTTCCATGTTCGTACAGATGTCGGTGTAGATATTTCCATGTTCATGGAGATGGCAGTGTAGATATTTCCATGTTCATACAAATGGCGGTGTAGATATTTCCATGTTCATAGAGATGGCGGTGTAGATATTTCCATGTTTATACAGATAGCTATGTAGTTGTTTCCATGTTTATAGAGATAGCAGTGTAGATATTTCCATTGATATACAGATAGCTGTGTAGATATTTGCATGTTCATAAAGATAGCGGTGTAGATATTTCCATGTTCATGCTGATAGAGGTGTAGATATTTCCATGTTCATACAGATGGCGGTGTAGATATTTACATGTTCATACAGATGGCGGTGTAGATATTTCCATGTTCGTACAGATGGCGGTGTAGATATTTCCATGTTCATGGAGATGGCGGTGTACATATTTCCATGTTTATGCAGATAACGGTATAGATATTTCCATGTTCATACAGATGTCGGTGTAGGTATTTCCATGTTTATTGAGATGGCGGTCTAGATATTTCCATGTTTATAGAGATAGTGGTGTAGTTATTTCCAAGTTTATAGTGACATCGTTGTAGATATTTCCATGTTTATACAGATAGCGGTGAAGATATTTCCATGTTTATACAGATAGCGGTGTAGATATTTCCATGTTTATACAGATAGCGGTGTAGATATTTCCATGTTTATAGAGATAATAGTGTAGATAATTCCAAATTTATACAGATAGCAGTGTAGATATTTCCAAGTTCATACAGATAGCGGTGTAGATATTTCCACGTTTATAGAGATGGCGGTGTAGACATTTCCATGTTCATACAGATGGCGGTGTAGATATTTCCATGTTTATAGAGATGGCGGTGTAGATATTTTCATGTTTACACAGACGGCGGTATAGGTATTTCCATGTTTACACGGATAGCGGTGTAGGCATTTCCATGTTTACACAGATAGCGGTGTGGATATTTCCATGTTTATGCAGATAGTGGCGTAGATATTTCCATGTTTATACAGATAGCGATGCTGATATTTCCATGTTTATACAGATGGGCAGATATTTCAATGTTTATACAGATGGCGGTGTAGATATGTCCATGTTTGTTCCGATGGCGGTGCAGATATTTCCATGTTCATACAGATGGCGGTGTAGATATTTTGAAGTTTATAGAGATAGCGCTGAAGTTATTTCCATGTTTATAGAGAAATCTGTGCAGATATTTCCATGTATATGCAGATAGCTGTGTAGATATTTCCATGTTCATGCAGATAGCGGTGTAGATATTTCCATGTTCATCCAGATTCCCGTGTAGATATATCCATCATCATACAGATGGTGGGGAAGATATATCCATGTTCATACAGATGGCGGTGTAGATATTTCCTTGTTCATACAAATGGCGGTGTAGGTATTTCCATGTTCACAGAGATGGCGGTGTAGATATTTCCATGTTCATACAAATGGCAGTGTAGATATTTCCATGTTCATAGAGATGGCGGTGTAGATATTTCCATGTTTATACAGATAGCAGAGTAGTTATTTCCATGTTTATAGAGATAGAGGTGTAGATATTTGCATGTTCATACAGATAGCGGTGTAGATATTTCCATTTTCATACAGATAGCCTTGTAGATATTTCCATGTTCATACAGATAGCGGTGTAGATAATTCCATGTTCATGCAGACAGCGGTGTAGATAATTCCAGGTTTATACCAATACCGGTGTAGATATTTCAATGTCCATACAGTTAGCGGTGTAGATATTTCCATGTTCATACAGGTGGCGGTGTAGATATTTCCATGTTTATTCAGATAGCAGTGTAGTTATTTCCATGTTTATAGAGATAGCAGTGTAGATATTTCCATGGATATACAGATAGCTGTGTAGATATTTGCATGTTCATACAGATTGCAGTGTAGGTATTTCCATGTTCGTACAGATAGCGGTGTAGATATTTCCATGTTTATAGAGATGGCGGTGTAGATATTTTCATGTTTCCTCAGATGGCGGTGTAGATATTTCCGTGTTCCTACAGATGGCGGTCTAGATATTTACATGTTCATACAGATGGCGGTGTAGATATTTCCATGTTCTTACAGATGGCGGTGTAGATATTTCCATGTTCATAGAGATGGCGGTGTAGATATTTCCATGTTTATGCAGATAGCGGTATAGATATTTCCATGTTTATACAGATGGTGGTGTAGATATTTCCATGTTTATAGAGATGGCGGTGTAGATATTTCCATGTTTATAGAGATAGTGGTGTAGTTATTTCCAAGTTTATAGAGACAGCGTTGTAGATATTTCCATGTTTATACAGATAGCGGTGAAGATATTTCCATGTTTATACAGATAGCAGTGTAGATATTTACATGTTTATACAGATAGCGGTGTAGATATTTCCATGTTGATAGAGATAGGGGTGTAGATAATTTCAATTTTATACAGACAGCAGTGTAGATATTTCCAAGTTCATACAGATAGCTGTGTAGATATTTCCACGTTTATAGAGATGGCGGTGTAGATATTTCCATGTTCATACTGATGGCGGTGTAGATATTTCCATATTTATAGAGATGGCGGTGTAGATATTTTCATGTTTATACAGATGGCGGTGTAGATATTTCCATGTTTACACAGATAGCGGTGTAGACATTTCCATGTTAACACAGATAGCTCTGTGGATATTTCCATGTTTATGCAGATAGCGGTGTAGATATTTCCATGTTTATACAGATAGCGGTGCGGATATTTCCATGTTTATACAGATAGTGGTGCAGATATTTCCATGTTTATACAGATAGCGGTGTAGATATTTCCATCTTATTACAGTTAATGGTGTAGATATGTCCATGTTCGTACAGATGGCGGTGTAGATATTTCCATGTTCATACAGATGGTGGTGTAGATATTTCGAAGTTTATTGAGATAGCGCTGTAGTTACTTCTATATTTACATAGAAATCTGTGTAGATATTTCCATGTATATGCAGATAGCTTTGTATATATTTCCATGTTCATGCAGATAGCGGTGTAGATATTTCCATGTTCATACAAACGGCGGTGTAGATATTTCCATGTTCATACAGATAGCGGTGTAGATATTTCCATGTTCATACAGTTAGCGGTGTAGATATTTCCATGTTCATACAGATGGCGGTGTAGATATTTACATGTTCATACAGATGGCGGTGTACATATTTCCATGTTTATAGAGATGGCGGTGCAGATATTTCCATGTTTATAGAGATAGTAGTGTAGATATTTCCATTGATATACAGATAGCTGTGTAGATATTTGCATGTTCATACAGATAGCGGTGTAGATATTTCCATGTTCATGCTGATAGCGGTGTACATATTTCCATGTTCATGCTGATAGCGGTGTCGATATTTCCATGTTCATACAGTTAGGGGTGTCGATATTTCCATGTTCATACAGATGGTGGTGTAGATATTTCCATGTTCATACAGATGGCGGTGTAGATATTTCCATGTTCCTACTGATGGCCGTGTAGATATTTCCATGTTCATACAGATGGCGGTGTAGATGTTTCCATGTTCGTACGGATGGCAGTGTAGATATTTCCATGTTGATACCAGTGGCGGTGTAGATATTTCCATGTTTTTACAGATAGCTGTGTAGACATTTCCATGTTTATAGAGATAGCAGTGTAGATATTTCCATTGATATACAGAGAGCTGTGTAGATATTTGCATGTTCATACAGATAGCAGTGTAGATATTTCCATGTTCATACAGATAGCGGTGTAGATATTTCCATGTTCATACAGATATCGGTGTAGATATTTCCATGTTCATACAGTTAGCGGTGTAGATATTTCCATGTTCATACAGATGGCGGTGTAGATATTCACATGTTGATACAGATGGCGGTGTAGATATTTCCATGTTTGTACAGATGTCGGTGTAGATATTTCCATGTTCATGGAGATGGCAGTGTAGATATTTCCATGTTCATACAAATGGCGGTGTAGATATTTCCATGTTCATAGAGATGGCGGTGTAGATATTTCCATGTTTATACAGATAGCTATGTAGTTGTTTCCATGTTTATAGAGATAGCAGTGTAGATATTTCCATTGATATACAGATAGCTGTGTAGATATTTGCATATTCATAAAGATAGCGGTGTAGATATTTCCATGTTCATGCTGATAGCGGTGTAGATATTCCCATGTTCATACAGATGGCGGTGTAGATATTTACATGTTCATACAGATGGCGGTGTAGATATTTCCATGTTCGTACAGATGGCGGTGTAGATATTTCCATGTTCATGGAGATGGCGGTGTACATATTTCCATGTTTATGCAGATAACGGTATAGATATTTCCATGTTCATACAGATGGCGGTGTAGGTATTTCCATGTTTATAGAGATGGCGGTCTAGATATTTCCATGTTTATAGAGATAGTGGTGTAGTTATTTCCAAGTTTATAGTGACATCGTTGTAGATATTTCCATGTTTATACAGATAGCGGTGAAGATATTTCCATGTTTATACAGATAGCGGTGTAGATATTTCCATGTTTATACAGATAGCGGTGTAGATATTTCCATGTTTATAGAGATAATAGTGTAGATAATTCCAAATTTATACAGATAGCAGTGTAGATATTTCCAAGTTCATACAGATAGCGGTGTAGATATTTCCACGTTTATAGAGATGGCGGTGTAGACATTTCCATGTTCATACAGATGGCGGTGTAGATATTTCCATGTTTATATTGATGGCGGTGTAGATATTTTCATGTTTACACAGACGGCGGTATAGGTATTTCTATGTTTACACGGATAGCGGTGTAGGCATTTCCATGTTTACACAGATAGCGGTGTGGATATTTCCATGTTTATGCAGATAGTGGCGTAGATATTTCCATGTTTATACAGATAGCGATGCTGATATTTCCATGTTTATACACATGGGCAGATATTTCCATGTTTATACAGATGGTGGTGTAGATATGTCCATGTTTGTTCCGATGGCGGTGCAGATATTTCCATGTTCATACAGATGGCGGTTTAGATATTTTGAAGTTTATAGAGATAGCGCTGAAGTTATTTCCATGTTTATAGAGAAATCTGTGCAGATATTTCCATGTATATGCAGATAGCTGTGTAGATATTTCCATGTTCATGCAGATAGCGGTGTAGATATTTCCATGTTCATCCAGATTCCCGTGTAGATATATCCATCATCATACAGATGGCGGGGAAGATATATCCATGTTCATACAGATGGCGGTGTAGATATTTCCTTGTTCATACAAATGGCGGTGTAGGTATTTCCATGTTCACAGAGATGGCGGTGTAGATATTTCCATGTTCATACAAATGGCAGTGTGGATATTTCCATGTTCATAGAGATGGCGGTGTAGATATTTCCATGTTTATACAGATAGCAGAGTAGTTATTTCCATGTTTATAGAGATAGAGGTGTAGATATTTGCATGTTCATACAGATAGCGGTGTAGATATTTCCATTTTCATACAGATAGCCTTGTAGATATTTCCATTTTCATACAGATAGCGGTGTAGATAATTCCATGTTCATGCAGACAGTGGTGTAGATAATTCCAGGTTTATACCAATACCGGTGTAGATATTTCAATGTCCATACAGTTAGCGGTGTAGATATTTCCATGTTCATACAGGTGGCGGTGTAGATATTTCCATGTTTATTCAGATAGCAGTGTAGTTATTTCCATGTTTATAGAGATAGCAGTGTAGATATTTCCATGGATATACAGATAGCTGTGTAGATATTTGCATGTTCATACAGATTGCAGTGTAGGTATTTCCATGTTCGTACAGATAGCGGTGTAGATATTTCCATGTTTATAGAGATGGCGGTGTAGATATTTTCATGTTTCCTCAGATGGCGGTGTAGATATTTCCATG
Organism: Gorilla gorilla gorilla; assembly: GCF_029281585.2. NCBI lineage: Eukaryota > Metazoa > Chordata > Mammalia > Primates > Hominidae > Gorilla > Gorilla gorilla. Next base: position 127,528,529 of record NC_073239.2, read on the forward strand.
TTCATACAGATAGCGGTGTAGATATTTCCATGTTCATACAGATAGCGGTGTAGATATTTCCATGTTCATGCAGATAGCGGTGTAGATATTTCCATGTTCATACCAAAAGCGGTGTAGATATTTCCATGTCCATACATTTAGCGTTGTAGATATTTCCTTGTTCATACAGATGGCGGTGTAGATATTTACATGTTCATACAGATGGCGGTGTAGATATTTCCATGTTCGTACGGATGGCAGTGTAGATATTTCCATGTTCATACAAGTGGCGGTGTAGATATTTCCATGTTTATACAGATAGCAGTGTAGTTATTTCCATGTTTATAGAGATAGCAGTGTAGATATTTCCATTGACATACAGATAGCTCTGTAGATATTTGCATGTTCATACAGATAGCGGTGTAGATATTTCCATGTTCATACAGATAGCGGTGTAGATATTTCCATGTTCATACAGATAGCGGTGTAGATATTTCCATGTTTATACAGATAGCAGTGTAGATATTTCCAAGTTCATACAGATAGCGATGTAGATATTTCCACGTTTATAGAGATGGCGATGTAGTTATTTCCATGTTCATGCAGATGGCGGTGTAGTTATTTCCGTGTTCATACAAATGGCCGTGTAGATATTTCCATGTTCATAGAGATGGCGGTTGAGACATTTCCATGTTTATACAGATAGCAGTGTAGTAATTTCCATGTTTATAGAGATAGCAGTGTAGATATTTCCATTGATATACAGATAGCTGTGTAGATATTTGCATGTTCATACAGATAGCGGTGTAGATATTTCCATGTTCATACAGATAGCGGTGTAGATATTTCCATGTTCATACAGAAAGCGTTGTAGATATTTCCATGTTCATACAGATAGCGGTGTAGATATTTCCATGTTCATACAGATAGCGGTTCAGATATTTCCATGTTCATACAGTTAGCGGTGAAGATATTTCCATGTTCATACAGATGGCGGTGTAGATATTTACATGTTCATAGTGATGGCGGTGTAGATATTTCCATGTTCGTACGGATGGCAGTATAGATAATTCCATGTTCATACAGGTGGCGGTGTAGGCATTTCCATGTTTATACAGATAGCAGTGTAGTTATTTCCATGTTTATAGAGACAGCAGTGTAGATATTTCCATTGATATACAGATAGCTGTGTAGATATGTGCATGTTCATAGAGATAGCGGTGTAGCTATTTCCATCTTCGTACAGATAGCGGTGTAGGTATTTCCATGTTCATACAGATAGCGGTGTAGATATTTCCATGTTCATACAGATAACGGTGTAGATATTTCCATGTTCATACAGATAGCTGTGTAGATATTTCCATGTTCATACAGTTAGCGGTATAGATATTTCCATGTTTATACAGATGGTGGTGTAGATATTTCCATGTTTATAGAGATGGCGGTCCAGTTATTTCCATGTTTATAGAGATAGTGGTGTAGTTATTTCCAAGTTTATAGAGACAGCGTTGTAGATATTTCCATGTTTATACAGATAGCGGTGAAGATATTTCCATGTTTATACAGATAGCGGTGTAGATATTTTCATATTTACCGATAACAGTGTAGATATGTCCATGTTTATAGAGATAGTGGTGTAGATTATTTCAATTTTATACAGATAGCAGTGTAGATATTTCCAAGTTCATACAGATAGCGGTGTAGATATTTCCAAGTTTATAGAGATGGTGGTGTAGATATTTCCAAGTTCATACAGACGGCGGTGTAGATATTTCCATGTCCAAACAGTTAGCGGTATAGATATTTCCATGTTCATACAGATGGCGGTGTAGATATTTACATGTTCATACAAATGGCGGTGTAGATATTTCCATGTTCGTACGGATGGCATTGTAGATATTTCCATGTTCATTCAGGTGGCAGTGTAGATATTTCCATGTTTATGCAGATAGCAGTGTAGTTATTTCCATGTTTATAGAGATAGCAGTGTAGATATTTCCATTGATATACAGATAGCTGTGTGGATATTTGCATGTTCATACAGATAGCGGTGTAGATATTTCCATGTTCATACAGATAGCGGTGTAGATATTTCCATGTTCATACAGATAGCGGTGTAGATATTTCGATGTTCATACAGATAACGGTGTAGATATTTCCATGTTCATACAGATAGCGGTGTAGATATTTCCATGTTCATACAGTTGGCGGTGTAGATATTCCCGTGTTCATACAGATGGCGATGTAGATATTTACATGTTCGTACAGATGGCGGTGTAGATATTTCCATGTTTATACAGATGGTGGTGTAGATATTTCCATGTTTATAGAGATGGCGGTCTAGATATTTCCATGTTTACAGAGATAGTGGTGTAGTTATTTCCAGGTTTATAGAGACAGCGCTGTAGATATTTCCATGTTTATACAGATAGCGGTGAAGATATTTCCATGTTTATACAGATAGCGGTGTAGATATTTCCATGTTTATACAGATAGCAGAGTAGATATTTCCATGTTTATAGAGATAGTGGTGTAGATAATTTCAATTTTATACCGAGAGCACTGTAGTTATTTCCAAGTTCATACAGATAGCGGTGTGGATATTTCCACGTTTATAGAGATGGCGGTGTAGATATCTCCATGTTCATACAGATGGCGGTGTAGATATTTCCATGTTTATAGAGATGGCGGTGTAGATATTTTCATATTTACACAGATGGCGGTGTCGATATTTACATGTTTACACAGATAGCGGTGTAGACATTTCCATGTTTGCACAGAGAGCGGTGTGGATATTTCCATGTTTATGCAGATAGCGGTGTAGAAATTTCCATGTTTATACAGATAGAGGTGCGGATATTTCCATGTTTATACAGATAGTTGGGCAGATATTTCCATGTTTATACAGATAGCGGTGTAGATATTTCCATCTAAATATAGATGGCTTTGTAGATATGTCCATGTTTGTACAGATGGCGGTGTAGATATTACCTTGTTCATAGAGATGGCGGTGTAGATATTTCCATGTTTATGCAGATAGCGGTATAGATATTTCCATGTTTATACAGATGGTGGTGTAGATATTTCCATGTTTATAGAGATGGCGGTCTAGATATTTCCATGTTTATAGAGATAGTGGTGTAGTTATTTCCAAGTTTATAGAGACAGCGTTGTAGATATTTCCATGTTTATACAGATAGCGGTGAAGATATTTCCAAGTTTATACAGATAGCGGTGCAGATATTTCCATGTTTATACAGATAACAGTGTAGATATTTCCATGTTTATAGAGATAGTGGTGTAGATAATTTCAATTTTATACAGATAGCAGTGTAGATATTTCCAAGTTCATACAGATAGCGGTGTAGATATTTCCACGTTTATAGAGATGGCGGTGTAGATATTTCCATGTTCATACAGATGGCGGTGTAGATATTTCCATGTTTATAGAGATGGCGGTGTAGATATTTTCATGTTTACACAGATGGCGGTGTAGATATTTCCATGTTTACACAGATAGCGGTGTAGACATTTCCATGTTTACACAGATAGCGGTGTGGATATTTCCATGTTTATGCAGATAGCGGTGTAGATATTTCCATGTTTATACAGATAGCGGTGCGGATATTTCCATGTTTCTACAGATAGTTGGGCAGATATTTTCATGTTTATACAGATAGCGGTGTAGATATTTCCATCTTAATACAGATGGCTTTGTAGATATGTCCATGTTTGTACAGATGGCGGTGTAGATATTTCCATGTTCATACAGATGGCGGTGTAGATATTTACATGTTCATGCAGATGGCGGTGTAGATATTTCCATGTTCGTACAGATGGCGGTGTAGATATTTCCATTTTCATAGAGATGGCGGTGTAGTTATTTCCTTGTTTATGCAGATAGCGGTATAGATATTTCCATGTTTATACAGATGGTGGTGTAGATATTTCCATGTTTATAGAGATGGCGGTCTAGATATTTCCATGTTTACAGAGATAGTGGTGTAGTTATTTCCAAGTTTATAGAGACAGCGCTGTAGATATTTCCATGTTTATACAGATAGCGGAGAAGATATTTCCATGTTTATACAGATAGCGGTGTAGATATTTCCATCTTAATATAGATAGCTTTGTAGATATGTCCATGTTTGTACAGATGGCGGTGTAGATATTTCCATGTTCAAAGAGATGGCGGTGTAGATATTTCCATGTTTACAGAGATGGCGGTGTAGATATTCCCATGTTTACACAGATGGCGGTGTAGATATTTTCATGTTTAAACAGATTGGGGTGTAGATATTTCCATGTTTACAGAGATAGCGTTGTAGACATTTCCATGTTTACACAGATAGCGGTGTGGATATTTCCAAATTTATGCAGATAGCGGTGTAGATATTTCCATGTTTATACAGATAGCGGTGCGGATATTTCCATGTTTATACAGGTAGCGGTGTAGATATTTCCATCTTAATACAGATGGCGGTGTAGATATGTCCTTGTTCGTACAGATGGCGGTGTAGATATTTCCATGTTCATACAGATGGCGGTGTAGATATTTCGAAGTTTATTGAGATAGCGCTGTAGTTATTACCATATTTATAGAGAAATCTGTGTAGATATTTCCATGTATATGCAGATAGCTGTGTAGATATTTCCATGTTCATCCAGATGCCGGTGTAGATATATCCATGTTCATACAGAGGGCGGTGAAGATATTTCCATCTTCATACAGATGGCGGTGTAGTTATTTCCATGGTCATACAAATGGCGGTGTAGATATTTCCATGTTCATAGAGATGGCAGTGTAGATATTTCCATGTTCATACAAATGGCGGTGTAGATATTACCATGTTCATAGAGATGGCGGTGTAGATATTTCCATGTTTATACAGATAGCAGTGTAGTTATTTCCATGTTTATAGAGATAGTGGTGTAGATAATTTCAATTATATACAGAAAGCTGTGTAGATATTTCCATGTTCATACAGATAGCGGTGTAGATATTTCCATGTTCATGCAGATAGTGGTGTAGATATTTCCATGTTCATACCAATAGCGGTGTAGATATTTCCATGTCCATACAGTTAGCGTTGTAGATATTTCCATGTTCATACCGATGGCGGTGTAGATATTTACATGTTCATACAGATGGCGGTGTAGATATTTCCATGTTCGTACAGATGGCGGTGTAGGTATTTCCATGTTCATAGAGATGGCGGTGTAGATATTTCCATGTTTATGCAGATAGCAGTACAGATATTTCCATGTTTACACAGATGGTGGTGTAGATATTTCAATGTTTATAGAGATGGCGGTCTAGATATTTCCATGTTTATACAGATAGCGGTGAAGATATTTCCATGTTTATACAGATAGCGGTGTAGATATTTCCATGTTTATACAGATAGCAGTGTAGATATTTCCATGTTTATAGTGATAGTGGTGTAGATAATTTCAATTTTATACCGAGATCAGTGTAGATATTTCCAAGTTCATACAGATAGCGGTGTAGATATTTCCACGTTTATAGAGATGGCGGTGTAGATATTTCCATGTTCATACAGATGGCGGTGTAGTTATTTCCATGTTCATACAAATGGCGGTGTAGATATTTCCATGTTCATAGAGATGGCGGTGGAGACATTTCCATGTTTATACAGATAGCAGTGTAGTAATTTCCATGTTTATAGAGATAGCAGCGTTGATATTTCCATTGATATACAGATAGCTGTGTAGATATTTGCATGTTCATACAGATAGCGGTGTAGATATTTCCATGTTCATACAGATAGCGGTGTAGATATTTCCATGTTCATACAGATAGCGGTGTAGATATTTCCATGTTCATACAGATAGCGGTGTAGATATTTCCATGTTCATACAGATGGCGGTGCAGATATTTCCATGTTCATACAGTTAGCGGTGTAGATATTTCCATGTTCATACAGATGGCGGTGTAGATATTTACATGTTCATAGTGATGGCGGTGTAGATATTTCCATGTTCGTACGGATGGCAGTGTAGATAATTCCATGTTCATACCAATAGGAGTATAGATATTTCCATGTCCATACAGTTAGCGTTGTAGATATTTCCATGTTCATACAGATGGCGGTGTAGATATTTCCATGTTCGTACGGATGTCGGTGTAGATATTTCCATGTTCATAGAGATGGCGGTGTAGATATTTCCATGTTTATGCAGATAGCGGTATAGATATTTCCATGTTTATACAGATGGTGGTGTAGAGAATTCAATGTTCATAGAGATGGCGGTCTAGATATTTCCATGTTTATACAGATAGCGGTGAAGATATTTCCATGTTTATACAGATAGCAGTGTAGATATTTCCATGTTTATACAGATAGCAGTGTAGATATTTCCATGTTTATAGAGATAGTGGTGTAGATAATTTCAATTTTATACCGAGAGCAGTGTAGATATTTCCAAGTTCATACAGATAGCGATGTAGATATTTCCACGTTTATAGAGATGGCAGTGTAGATATTTCCATGTTCATACTGATGGCGGTGTAGATATTTCCATGTTCATACAAATGGCGGTGTAGATATTTCCATGTTCATAGAGATGGCGGTGTAGATATTTCCATGTTCGTACGGATGGCAGTGTAGACATTTCCATGTTCATACAGGTGGCGGTGTAGATATTTCCATGTTTATACAGATAGCAGTGTAGTTATTTCTATCTTTATAGAGATAGCAGTGTAGATATTTCCATTGATATACAGATAGCTGTGTAGATATTTGCATGTTCATATCGATAGCGGTGTAGATATTTCCATGTTCGTACAGAGAGTGGTGTAGATATTTCCATGTTCATACAGATAGCGGTGTAGATATTTCCATGTTCACACAGATAACGGTGTAGATATTTCCATGTTCATACAGATAGCGGTGTAGATATTTCCATGTTCATACAGTTGGAGGTGTAGATATTTCCATGTTCATACAGATGGCGGTGTAGGTATTTACATGTTCATACAGATGGCGGTGTAGATATTTCCATGTTCGTACAGATGGCGGTGTAGATATTTCCATGTTCATAGAGATGGCGGTGTAGATATTTCCATGTTTATGCAGATAGCGGTATAGATATTTCCATGTTTATACAGATGGTGGTGTAGGTATTTCCATGTTTATACAGATGGCGGTCTAGATGTTTCCATGTTTATAGAGATAGTGGTGTAGTTATTTCCAAGTTTATAGAGACAGCGTTATAGATATTTCCATGTTTATACATGTAGCGGTGAAGATATTTCCATGTTTATACAGATAGCGGTGTAGATATTTCCATGTTTATACATATAAGAGTGTAGATATTTCCATGTTTATAGAGATAGGGGTGTAGATAATTTCAATTTTATACAGATAGCAGTGTAGATATTTCCAAGTTCATACAGATAGCGGTGTAGATATTTCCACGTGTATAGAGATGGCGGTATAGATATTTCCATGTTCATACAGATGGCGGTGTAGATATTTCCATGTTTATAGAGATGGCGGTGTAGATATTTTCATGTTTAAACAGATTGGGGTGTAGATATTTCCATGTTTACAGAGATAGCGGTGTAGACATTTCCATGTTTACACAGATAGCGGTGTGGATATTTCCAGGTTTATGCAGAGAGCGGTGTAGATATTTCCATGTTTATACAGATAGCGGTGCGGATATTTCCATGTTTATACAGATAGCGGTGTAGATATTTCCATCTAAATACAGATGGCGGTGTAGATATGTCCTTGTTCGTACAGATGGCGGTGTAGATATTTCCATGTTCATACAGATGGCGGTGTAGATATTTCGAAGTTTATAGAGATAGCGCTGTAGTTATTACCATATTTATAGAGAAATCTGTGTAGATATTTCCGTGTATATGCAGATAGCTGTGTAGATATTTCCATGTTCATCCAGATGCCAGTGTAGATATATCCATGTTCATACAGAGGACGCTGAAGATATTTCCATGTTCATACAGATGGCGGTGTAGTTATTTCCATGGTCATACAAATGGCGGTGTAGATATTTCCAAGTTCATAGAGATGGAAGTGTAGATATTTCCATGTTTATACAGATAGCAGTGTAGTTATTTCCATGTTTATAGAGATAGTGGTGTAGATAATTTCAATTATATACAGATAGCTGTGTATATATTTCCATGTTCATACAGATAGCGGTGTAGATATTTCCATGTTCATGCAGATAGTGGTGTAGATATTTCCATGTTCATACCAATAGGAGTGTAGATATTTCCATGTCCATACAGTTAGCGTTGTAGATATTTCCATGTTCATACAGATGGCGGTGTAGATATTTCCATGTTCGTACGGATGTCGCTGTAGATATTTCCATGTTCATAGAGATGGCGGTGTAGATATTTCCATGTTTATGCAGATAGCGGTGAAGATATTTCCATGTTTATACAGATAGCAGTGTAGATATTTCCATGTTTATACCGATAGCAGTGTAGATATTTCCATGTTTATAGAGATAGTGGTGTAGATAATTTCAATTTTATACCGAGAGCAGTGTAGGTATTTCCAAGTTCATACAGATAGCGATGTAGATATTTCCACGTTTATAGAGATGGCAGTGTAGATATTTCCATGTTCATACTGATGGCGGTGTAGATATTTCCATGTTCATACAAATGGCGGTGTAGATATTTCCATCTTCATAGAGATGGCGGTGTAGATATTTCCATGTTCGTACGGATGGCAGTGTAGACATTTCCATGTTCATACAGGTGGCGGTGTAGATATTTCCATGTTTATACAGATAGCAGTGTAGTTATTTCTATCTTTATAGAGATAGCAGTGTAGATATTTCCATTGATATACAGATAGCTGTGTAGATATTTGCATGTTCATATCGATAGCGGTGTAGATATTTCCATGTTCGTACAGAGAGCGGTGTAGATATTTCCATGTTCATACAGATAGCGGTGTAGATATTTCCATGTTCATACAGATAACGGTGTAGATATTTCCATGTTCATACAGATAGCGGTGTAGATATTTCCATGTTCATACAGTTGGAGGTGTAGATATTTCCATGTTCATACAGATGGCGGTGTAGGTATTTACATGTTCATACAGATGGCGGTGTAGATATTTCCATGTTCATACAGATGGCGGTGTAGATATTTCCATGTTCATAGAGATGGCGGTGTAGATATTTCCATGTTTATGCAGATAGCGGTATAGATATTTCCATGTTTATACAGATGGTGGTGTAGGTATTTCCATGTTTATACAGATGGCGGTCTAGATGTTTCCATGTTTATAGAGATAGTGGTGTAGTTATTTCCAAGTTTATAGAGACAGCGTTATAGTTATTTCCATGTTCATACATGTAGCGGTGAAGATATTTCCATGTTTATACAGATAGCGGTGTAGATATTTCCATGTTTATACATATAAGAGTGTAGATATTTCCATGTTTATAGAGATAGGGGTGTAGATAATTTCAATTTTATACAGATAGCAGTGTAGATATTTCCAAGTTCATACAGATAGCGGTGTAGATATTTCCACGTGTATAGAGATGGCGGTATAGATATTTCCATGTTCATACAGATGGCGGTGTAGATATTTCCATGTTTATAGAGATGGCGGTGTAGATATTATGATGTTTAAACAGATTGGGGTGTAGATATTTCCATGTTTACAGAGATAGCGGTGTAGACATTTCCATGTTTACACAGATAGCGGTGTGGATATTTCCAAATTTATGCAGATAGCGGTGTAGATATTTCCATGTTTATACAGATAGCGGTGCGGATATTTCCATGTTTATACAGGTAGCGGTGTAGATATTTCCATCTTAATACAGATGGCGGTGTAGATATGTCCTTGTTCTTACAGATGGCGGTGTAGATATTTCCATGTTCATACAGATGGCGGTGTAGATATTTCGAAGTTTATTGAGATAGCGCTGTAGTTATTACCATATTTATAGAGAAATCTGTGTAGATATTTCCGTGTATATGCAGATAGCTGTGTAGATATTTCCATGTTCATTCAGATAGCGGTGTAGATATTTCCATGTTCATACAGTTAGAGGTGCAGATATTTCCATGTTCATACAGATGGCGGTGAAGGTATTTACATGTTCATACAGATGGCGGTGTAGATATTTCCATGTTCGTACGGATGGCAGTGTAGATATTTCCATGTTCATACAAGTGGCGGTATAGATATTTCCATGTTTATACAGATAGCAGTGTAGTTATTTCCATGTTTATAGAGATAGCAGTGTAGATATTTCCATTGACATACAGATAGCTCTGTAGATATTTCCATGTTCATACAGATAGCGGTGTAGATATTTCCATGTTCGTACAAATAGCGGGGAGATATTTCCTTGTTCATACAGATAGCAGTGTAGTTATTTCCATGTTCATACAGATAACGGTGTAGATATTTTCATGTTCATACAGATAGCGGTGTAGATATTTCCATGATCATACAGTTAGCGGTGTAGATATTTCCATGTTCATACAGATGGCGGTGTAGATATTTACATGTTCATACAGATGGCGGTGTAGATATTTCCTTGTTCGTACAGATGGCGGTGTAGTTATTTCCATGTTCATAGAGATGGCGTTGTAGATATTTCCATGTTTATGCAGATAGCGGTATAGATATTCCCATGTTTATACAGATGGTGGTGTAGATATTTCAATGTTTATAGAGATGGCGGTGTAGATATTTCCATGTTTATAGAGATAGCGGTGTAGATATTTCCATGTTTATACAGATAGCGGTGCAGATATTTCCATGTTTATACAGATAACAGTGTAGATATTTCCATGTTTATAGAGATAGTGGTGTAGATAATTTCAATTTTATACAGATAGCAGTGTAGATATTTCCAAGTTCATACAGATAGCGGTGTAGATATTTCCACGTTTATAGAGAAGGCGATGTAGATATTTCCATGTTCATACAGATGGCGGTGTAGATATTTCCATGTTTATAGAGATGGCAATGTAGATATTTTCATGTTTACACAGATGGCGGTGTAGATATTTCCATGTTTACACAGATAGCGGTGTAGACATTTCCATGTTTACACAGATAGCGGTGTGGATATTTCCATGTTTATGCAGATAGCGGTGTAGATATTTCCATGTTTATACAGATAGCGGTGCGGATATTTCCATGTTTATTCAGATAGTGGTGTAGTTATTTCCATCTTAATACAGATGGCGGTGTAGATATGTCCTTGTTCGTAAAGATGGCGGTGTAGATATTTCCATGTTCATACAGATGGCGGTGTAGATATTTCGAAGTTTATAGAGATAGCGCTGTAGTTATTACCATATTTATAGAGAAATCTGTGTAGATATTTCCATGTATATGCAGATAGCTGTGTAGATATTTCCATGTTCATCCAGATGCCGGTGTAGACATATCCATGTTCATACAGAGGGCGGTGAATATATTTCCATGTTCATACAGATTTCGGTGTAGTTATTTCCATGTTCATACAAATGGCGGTGTTGATATTTCCATGTTCATAGAGATGGCAGTGTAGATATTTCCATGTTCATACAAATGGCGGTGTAGGTATTACCATGTTCATAGAGATGGCGGTGTAGATATTTCCATGTTTATACAGATAGCAGTGCAGTTATTTCCATGTTTATAGAGATAGTGGTGTATATAATTTCAATTTTATGCAGATAGCTGTGTAGATATTTGCATGTTCATACAGATAGCGGTGTAGATATTTCCATGTTCATACAGATAGCGGTGTAGATATTTCCATGTTCATACAGATAGCGCTGTAGATATTTCCATGTTCATGCAGATAGCGGTGTAGATATTTCCATGTTCATACCAAAAGCGGTGTAGATATTTCCATGTCCATACATTTAGCGTTGTAGATATTTCCATGTTCATACAGATGGCGGTGTAGATATTTACATGTTCATACAGATGGCGGTGTAGAGATTTCCATGTTCGTACGGATGGCAGTGTGGATATTTCCATGTTCATACAAGTGGCGGTGTAGATATTTCCATGTTTATACAGATAGCAGTGTAGTTATTTCCATGTTTATAGAGATAGCAGTGTAGATATTTCCATTGACATACAGATAGCTCTGTAGATATTTGCATGTTCATACAGATAGCGGTGTAGATATTTCCAAGTTCATACAGATAGCGGTGTAGATATTTCCATGTTCATACAGATAGCGGTGTAGATATTTCCATGTTTATACAGATAGCAGTGTAGATATTTCCAAGTTCATACAGATAGCGATGTAGATATTTCCACGTTTATAGAGATGGCGGTGTAGTTATTTCCATGTTCATGCAGATGGCGGTGTAGTTATTTCCGTGTTCATACAAATGGCCGTGTAGATATTTCCATGTTCATAGAGATGGCGGTTGAGACATTTCCATGGTTATACAGATAGCAGTGTAGTAATTTCCATGTTTATAGAGATAGCAGTGTAGATATTTCCATTGATATACAGATAGCTGTGTAGATATTTGCATGTTCATACAGATAGCGGTGTAGATATTTCCATGTTCATACAGATAGCGGTGTAGATATTTCCATGTTCATACAGATAGCGTTGTAGATATTTCCATGTTCATACAGATAGCGGTGTAGATATTTCCATGTTCATACAGATAGCGTTTCAGATATTTCCATGTTCATACAGTTAGCGGTGAAGATATTTCCATGTTCATACAGATGGCGGTGTAGATATTTACATGTTCATAGTGATGGCGGTGTAGATATTTCCATGTTCGTACGGATGGCAGTATAGATAATTCCATGTTCATACAGGTGGCGGTGTAGGCATTTCCATGTTTATACAGATAGCAGTGTAGTTATTTCCATGTTTATAGAGACAGCAGTGTAGATATTTCCATTGATATACAGATAGCTGTGTAGATATGTGCATGTTCATAGAGATAGCGGTGTAGCTATTTCCATCTTCGTACAGATAGTGGTGTAGGTATTTCCATGTTCATACAGATAGCGGTGTAGATATTTCCATGTTCATACAGATAACGGTGTAGATATTTCCATGTTCATACAGATAGCTGTGTAGATATTTCCATGTTCATACAGTTAGCGGTATAGGTATTTCCATGTTTATACAGATGGTGGTGTAGATATTTCCATGTTTATAGAGATGGCGGTCCAGTTATTTCCATGTTTATAGAGATAGTGGTGTAGTTATTTCCAAGTTTATAGAGACAGCGTTGTAGATATTTCCATGTTTATACAGATAGCGGTGAAGATATTTCCATGTTTATACAGATAGCGGTGTAGATATTTTCATATTTACCGATAACAGTGTAGATATGTCCATGTTTATAGAGATAGTGGTGTAGATTATTTCAATTTTATACAGATAGCAGTGTAGATATTTCCAAGTTCATACAGATAGCGGTGTAGATATTTCCAAGTTTATAGAGATGGTGGTGTAGATATTTCCAAGTTCATACAGACGGCGGTGTAGATATTTCCATGTCCAAACAGTTAGCGGTATAGATATTTCCATGTTCATACAGATGGCGGTGTAGATATTTACATGTTCATACAAATGGCGGTGTAGATATTTCCATGTTCGTACGGATGGCATTGTAGATATTTCCATGTTCATTCAGGTGGCAGTGTAGATATTTCCATGTTTATGCAGATAGCAGTGTAGTTATTTCCATGTTTATAGAGATAGCAGTGTAGATATTTCCATTGATATACAGATAGCTGTGTGGATATTTGCATGTTCATACAGATAGCGGTGTAGATATTTCCATGTTCATACAGATAGCAGTGTAGATATTTCCATGTTCATACAGATAGCGGTGTAGATATTTCGATGTTCATACAGATAACGGTGTAGATATTTCCATGTTCATACAGATAGCGGTGTAGATATTTCCATGTTCATACAGTTGGCGGTGTAGATATTCCCGTGTTCATACAGATGGCGATGTAGATATTTACATGTTCGTACAGATGGCGGTGTAGATATTTCCATGTTTATACAGATGGTGGTGTAGATATTTCCATGTTTATAGAGATGGCGGTCTAGATATTTCCATGTTTACAGAGATAGTGGTGTAGTTATTTCCAGGTTTATAGAGACAGCGCTGTAGATATTTCCATGTTTATACAGATAGCGGTGAAGATATTTCCATGTTTATACAGATAGCGGTGTAGATATTTCCATGTTTATACAGATAGCAGAGTAGATATTTCCATGTTTATAGAGATAGTGGTGTAGATAATTTCAATTTTATACCGAGAGCACTGTAGTTATTTCCAAGTTCATACAGATAGCGGTGTGGATATTTCCACGTTTATAGAGATGGCGGTGTAGATATCTCCATGTTCATACAGATGGCGGTGTAGATATTTCCATGTTTATAGAGATGGCGGTGTAGATATTTTCATATTTACACAGATGGCGGTGTAGATATTTACATGTTTACACAGATAGCGGTGTAGACATTTCCATGTTTGCACAGAGAGCGGTGTGGATATTTCCATGTTTATGCAGATAGCGGTGTAGAAATTTCCATGTTTATACAGATAGAGGTGCGGATATTTCCATGTTTATACAGATAGTTGGGCATATATTTCCATGTTTATACAGATAGCGGTGTAGATATTTCCATCTAAATATAGATGGCTTTGTAGATATGTCCATGTTTGTACAGATGGCGGTGTAGATATTACCTTGTTCATAGAGATGGCGGTGTAGATATTTCCATGTTTATGCAGATAGCGGTATAGATATTTCCATGTTTATACAGATGGTGGTGTAGATATTTCCATGTTTATAGAGATGGCGGTCTAGATATTTCCATGTTTATAGAGATAGTGGTGTAGTTATTTCCAAGTTTATAGAGACAGCGTTGTAGATATTTCCATGTTTATACAGATAGCGGTGAAGATATTTCCAAGTTTATACAGATAGCGGTGCAGATATTTCCATGTTTATACAGATAACAGTGTAGATATTTCCATGTTTATAGAGATAGTGGTGTAGATAATTTCAATTTTATACAGATAGCAGTGTAGATATTTCCAAGTTCATACAGATAGCGGTGTAGATATTTCCACGTTTATAGAGATGGCGGTGTAGATATTTCCATGTTCATACAGATGGCGGTGTAGATATTTCCATGTTTATAGAGATGGCGGTGTAGATATTTTCATGTTTACACAGATGGCGGTGTAGATATTTCCATGTTTACACAGATAGCGGTGTAGACATTTCCATGTTTACACAGATAGCGGTGTGGATATTTCCATGTTTATGCAGATAGCGGTGTAGATATTTCCATGTTTATACAGATAGCGGTGCGGATATTTCCATGTTTATACAGATAGTTGGGCAGATATTTTCATGTTTATACAGATAGCGGTGTAGATATTTCCATCTTAATACAGATGGCTTTGTAGATATGTCCATGTTTGTACAGATGGCGGTGAAGATATTTCCATGTTCATACAGATGGCGGTGTAGATATTTACATGTTCATGCAGATGGCGGTGTAGATATTTCCATGTTCGTACAGATGGCGGTGTAGATATTTCCATTTTCATAGAGATGGCGGTGTAGTTATTTCCTTGTTTATGCAGATAGCGGTATAGATATTTCCATGTTTATACAGATGGTGGTGTAGATATTTCCATGTTTATAGAGATGGCGGTCTAGATATTTCCATGTTTACAGAGATAGTGGTGTAGTTATTTCCAAGTTTATAGAGACAGCGCTGTGGATATTTCCATGTTTATACAGATAGCGGAGAAGATATTTCCATGTTTATACAGATAGCGGTGTAGATATTTCCATCTTAATATAGATGGCTTTGTAGATATGTCCATGTTTGTACAGATGGCGGTGTAGATATTTCCATGTTCAAAGAGATGGCGGTGTAGATATTTCCATGTTTACAGAGATGGCGGTGTAGATATTCCCATGTTTACACAGATGGCGGTGTAGATATTTTCATGTTTAAACAGATTGGGGTGTAGATATTTCCATGTTTACAGAGATAGCGGTGTAGACATTTCCATGTTTACACAGATAGCGGTGTGGATATTTCCAAATTTATGCAGATAGCGGTGTAGATATTTCCATGTTTATACAGATAGCGGTGCGGATATTTCCATGTTTATACAGGTAGCGGTGTAGATATTTCCATCTTAATACAGATGGCGGTGTAGATATGTCCTTGTTCGTACAGATGGCGGTGTAGATATTTCCATGTTCATACAGATGGCGGTGTAGATATTTCGAAGTTTATTGGGATAGCGCTGTAGTTATTACCATATTTATAGAGAAATCTGTGTAGATATTTCCATGTATATGCAGATAGCTGTGTAGATATTTCCATGTTCATCCAGATGCCGGTGTAGATATATCCATGTTCATACAGAGGGCGGTGAAGATATTTCCATCTTCATACAGATGGCGGTGTAGTTATTTCCATGGTCATACAAATGGCGGTGTAGATATTTCCATGTTCATAGAGATGGCAGTGTAGATATTTCCATGTTCATACAAATGGCGGTGTAGATATTACCATGTTCATAGAAATGGCGGTGTAGATATTTCCATGTTTATACAGATAGCAGTGTAGTTATTTCCATGTTTATAGAGATAGTGGTGTAGATAATTTCAATTATATACAGATAGCTGTGTAGATATTTCCATGTTCATTCAGATAGCGGTGTAGATATTTCCATGTTCATGCAGATAGTGGTGTAGATATTTCCATGTTCATACCAATAGCGGTGTAGATATTTCCATGTCCATACAGTTAGCGTTGTAGATATTTCCATGTTCATACCGATGGCGGTGTAGATATTTACATGTTCATACAGATGGCGGTGTAGATATTTCCATGTTCGTACAGATGGCGGTGTAGGTATTTCCATGTTCATAGAGATGGCGGTGTAGATATTTCCATGTTTATGCAGATAGCGGTACAGATATTTCCATGTTTACACAGATGGTGGTGTAGATATTTCAATGTTTATAGAGATGGCGGTCTAGATATTTCCATGTTTATACAGATAGCGGTGAAGATATTTCCATGTTTATACAGATAGCGGTGTAGATATTTCCATGTTTATACAGATAGCAGTGTAGATATTTCCATGTTTATGGTGATAGTGGTGTAGATAATTTCAATTTTATACCGAGATCAGTGTAGATATTTCCAAGTTCATACAGATAGCGGTGTAGATATTTCCACGTTTATAGAGATGGCGGTGTAGATATTTCCATGTTCATACAGATGGCGGTGTAGTTATTTCCATGTTCATACAAATGGCGGTGTAGATATTTCCATGTTCATAGAGATGGCGGTGGAGACATTTCCATGTTTATACAGATAGCAGTGTAGTAATTTCCATGTTTATAGAGATAGCAGCGTAGATATTTCCATTGATATACAGATAGCTGTGTAGATATTTGCATGTTCATACAGATAGCGGTGTAGATATTTCCATGTTCATACAGATAGCGGTGTAGATATTTCCATGTTCATACAGATAGCGGTGTAGATATTTCCATGTTCATACAGATAGCGGTGTAGATATTTCCATGTTCATACAGATGGCGGTGCAGATATTTCCATGTTCATACAGTTAGCGGTGTAGATATTTCCATGTTCATACAGATGGCGGTGTAGATATTTACATGTTCATAGTGATGGCGGTGTAGATATTTCCATGTTCGTACGGATGGCAGTGTAGATAATTCCATGTTCATACCAATAGGAGTATAGATATATCCATGTCCATACAGTTAGCGTTGTAGATATTTCCATGTTCATACAGATGGCGGTGTAGATATTTCCATGTTCGTACGGATGTCGGTGTAGATATTTCCATGTTCATAGAGATGGCGGTGTAGATATTTCCATGTTTATGCAGATAGCGGTATAGATATTTCCATGTTTATACAGATGGTGGTGTAGAGAATTCAATGTTCATAGAGATGGCGGTCTAGATATTTCCATGTTTATACAGATAGCGGTGAAGATATTTCCATGTTTATACAGATAGCAGTGTAGATATTTCCATGTTTATACAGATAGCAGTGTAGATATTTCCATGTTTATAGAGATAGTGGTGTAGATAATTTCAATTTTATACCGAGAGCAGTGTAGATATTTCCAAGTTCATACAGATAGCGATGTAGATATTTCCACGTTTATAGAGATGGCAGTGTAGATATTTCCATGTTCATACTGATGGCGGTGTAGATATTTCCATGTTCATACAAATGGCGGTGTAGATATTTCCATGTTCATAGAGATGGCGGTGTAGATATTTCCATGTTCGTACGGATGGCAGTGTAGACATTTCCATGTTCATACAGGTGGCGGTGTAGATATTTCCATGTTTATACAGATAGCAGTGTAGTTATTTCTATCTTTATAGAGATAGCAGTGTAGATATTTCCATTGATATACAGATAGCTGTGTAGATATTTGCATGTTCATATCGATAGCGGTGTAGATATTTCCATGTTCGTACAGAGAGTGGTGTAGATATTTCCATGTTCATACAGATAGCGGTGTAGATATTTCCATGTTCATACAGATAACGGTGTAGATATTTCCATGTTCATACAGATAGCGGTGTAGATATTTCCATGTTCATACAGTTGGAGGTGTAGATATTTCCATGTTCATACAGATGGCGGTGTAGGTATTTACATGTTCATACAGATGGCGGTGTAGATATTTCCATGTTCGTACAGATGGTGGTGTAGATATTTCCATGTTCATAGAGATGGCGGTGTAGATATTTCCATGTTTATGCAGATAGCGGTATAGATATTTCCATGTTTATACAGATGGTGGTGTAGGTATTTCCATGTTTATACAGATGGCGGTCTAGATGTTTCCATGTTTATAGACATAGTGGTGTAGTTATTTCCAAGTTTATAGAGACAGCGTTATAGATATTTCCATGTTTATACATGTAGCGGTGAAGATATTTCCATGTTTATACAGATAGCGGTGTAGATATTTCCATGTTTATACATATAAGAGTGTAGATATTTCCATGTTTATAGAGATAGGGGTGTAGATAATTTCAATTTTATACAGATAGCAGTGTAGATATTTCCAAGTTCATACAGATAGCGGTGTAGATATTTCCACGTGTATAGAGATTGCGGTATAGATATTTCCATGTTCATACAGATGGCGGTGTAGATATTTCCATGTTTATAGAGATGGCGGTGTAGATATTTTCATGTTTAAACAGATTGGGGTGTAGATATTTCCATGTTTACAGAGATAGCGGTGTAGACATTTCCATGTTTACACAGATAGCGGTGTGGATATTTCCAGGTTTATGCAGAGAGCGGTGTAGATATTTCCATGTTTATACAGATAGCGGTGCGGATATTTCCATGTTTATACTGATAGCGGTGTAGATATTTCCATCTAAATACAGATGGCGGTGTAGATATGTCCTTGTTCGTACAGATGGCGGTGTAGATATTTCCATGTTCATACAGATGGCGGTGTAGATATTTCGAAGTTTATAGAGATAGCGCTGTAGTTATTACCATATTTATAGAGAAATCTGTGTAGATATTTCCGTGTATATGCAGATAGCTGTGTAGATATTTCCATGTTCATCCAGATGCCAGTGTAGATATATCCATGTTCATACAGAGGGCGCTGAAGATATTTCCATGTTCATACAGATGGCGGTGTAGTTATTTCCATGGTCATACAAATGGCGGTGTAGATATTTCCAAGTTCAAAGAGATGGAAGTGTAGATATTTCCATGTTCATACAAATGGCGGTGTAGATATTACCATGTTCATAGAGATGGCGGTGTAGATATTTCCATGTTTATACAGATAGCAGTGTAGTTATTTCCATGTTTATAGAGATAGTGGTGTAGATAATTTCAATTATATACAGATAGCTGTGTAGATATTTCCATGTTCATACAGATAGCGGTGTAGATATTTCCATGTTCATGCAGATAGTGGTGTAGATATTTCCATGTTCATACCAATAGCGGTGTAGATATTTCCATGTCCATACAGTTAGCGTTGTAGATATTTCCGTGTTCATACAGATGGCGGTGTAGATATTTCCATGTTCGTACGGATGTCGGTGTAGATATTTCCATGTTCATAGAGATGGCGGTGTAGGTATTTCCATGTTTATGCAGATAGCGGTGAAGATATTTCCATGTTTATGCAGATAGCGGTATAGATATTTCCATGTTTATACAGATGGCGGTGAAGATATTTCAATGTTTATAGAGATGGCGGTCTAGATATTTCCATGTTTATACAGATAGCGGTGAAGATATTTCCATGTTTATACAGATAGCGGAGTAGATATTTCCACGTTTATACAGATAGCAGTGTAGATATTTCCATGTTTATAGAGATAGTGGTGTAGATAATTTCAATTTTATACCGAGATCAGTGTAGATATTTCCAAGTTCATACAGATAGCGATGTAGATATTTCCACGTTTATAGAGATGGCTGTTTAGATATTTCCATGTTCATACAGATGGCGGTGTAGTTATTTCCATGTTCATACAAATGGCGGTGTAGATATTTCCATGTTCATAGAGATGGCGGTGGAGACATTTCCACGTTTATACAGATAGCAGTGTAGTAATTTCCATGTTTATAGAGATAGCAGTGTAGATATTTCCACTGATATACAGATAGCTGTGTAGATATTTGCATGTTCATACAGATAGCGGTGTAGATATTTCCATGTTCATACAGATAGTGGTGTAGATATTTCCATGTTCATACAGGTAGCGGTGCAGATATTTCCATGTTCATACAGTTAGCGGTGTACATATTTCCTTGTTCATACAGATGGCGGTGTAGATATTTACATGTTCATAGTGATGGCTGTGTAGATATTTCCATGTTCGTACGGATGACAGTGTTGATAATTCCATGTTCATACAGGTGGCGGTGTTGCCATTTCCATGTTTATACAGATAGCGGTGTAGTTATTTCCATGTTTATAGAGATAGCAGTGTAGATATTTCCATTGATATACAGATAGCTGTGTAGATATGTGCATGTTCATACAGATAGCCGTGTAGCTATTTCCATCTTCGTACAGATAGCGGTGTAGGTATTTCCATGTTCATACAGATAGCGGTGTAGATATTTCCATGTTCATACAGATAGCGGTGTAGATATTTCCATGTTCATACAGATAGCGGTGTAGATATTTCCATGTTCATACAGTTAGCGGTATAGATATTTCCATGTTTATACAGATGGTGGTGTATATATTTCCATGTTTATGGAGATGGCGGTCCAGTTATTTCCATGTTTATAGAGATAGTGGTGTAGTTATTTCCAAGTTTATAGAGACAGCGTTGTAGATATTTCCATGTTTATACAGATAGCGGTGAAGATATTTCCATGTTTATACAGATAGCGGTGTAGATATTTTCATGTTTATACAGATAACAGTGTAGATATTTCCAAGTTTGTAGAGATAGTGGTGTAGATTATCTCAATTTTATACAGATAGCAGTGTAGATATTTCCAAGTTCATACAGATAGCGGTGTAGATATTTCCAAGTTTATAGAGATGGCGGTGTAAATATTTCCATGTTCAAACAGTTAGCGGTGTAGATATTTCCATGTTCATACAGATGGCGGTGTAGATATTTAGATGTTCATACAGATGGCGGTGTAGATATTTCCATGTTCATACAGATAGCGGTGTAGATATTTCCATGTTCATACAGATAGCGGTGTAGATATTTCCATGTTCATACAGATAGCGGTGTAGACATTTCCATGTTCATACAGATAGCGGTGTAGATATTTCCATGTTCATACAGATAGCGGTGTAGATATTTCCATGTTTATACAGATAGCGGTGTAGATATTTCCATCTTCATAGAGATAGCGGTGTAGATATCTCCATGTTCATACAGATAACGGTGTAGATATTTCCATGTTTATACAGATAGCGGTGTAGATATTTCCATGTTTATACATATAGCGGTGTAGATATTTCCAAGTTTATACAGATAGCGATGTAGATATCTCCATCTTAATATAGATGGGAGTGTAGATATTTATATCTTCATACAGATGGCGGTGCAGATATTTCCAAGTTCATACAGATGGCAGTGTAGATATTTGCATGTTTATAGAGATAGCGCTGTAGTTATTTCCATGTGTAAAGAGATAGCTTTGTAGATATTTCCATGTATATGCAGATCGCTGTGTAGATATTTCCATTTTCATGCAGATAGCGGTGTAGATATTTCCATGTTCATACAGATAGCAGTGTAGTTATTTCCATGTATAAAGAGATAGCGGTGTAGATATTTCCATGTATATGCAGATAGCTGTGTAGATATTTCCACTTTCATGCAGATAGCGGTTTAGATATTTCCATGTTCAAACAGATAGCGGTGTAGATATTTCCATGTTCATAGAGATACCGGTGTAGATATTTCCATGTTCATACAGATAGAGGGGTTATTTCCATGTTCTTACAGATAGCGGTGCTGATATTTCCATGTTTATACAGGTAGCGGTGTAGATATTTCCATGTTTATACAGATAGCAGTGTAGATATTTCCATGTTTATACAGATAGCGGTGTAGATATTTCCATGTTTTTACAGATAGCAGTGTAGATATCTCCATCTTAATACAGATGGCGGAGTAGATATTTCCATGTTCATACAGATAGCAGTGTAGTTATTTCCATGTGTAAAGAGATTGCTGTGTAGATATTTCCATTTTCATGCTGATAGCGGTTTAGATATTTCCATGTTCAAACAGATAGCGGTGTAGATATTTCCATGTTCATAAAGATAGCGGTGTAGATATTTCCATGCTTATACAGATTGCAGTGAAGATGTATGCATGTTTACACAGATAGCGGAGTTGATATTTCCATGTTCATGTAGATAGCGGTGTAGATATATCCATGTTCATACAGATAGCGGTGTAGATATTTCCATGTTCATACAGATAGCGGTGTAGATATTTCCATGTTGATACAGACTGCGGTGAAGATGTATGCATGTTTACACAGATAGCGGTGTAGATATTTCCATGTTCATCCAGATGGCTGTGTAGATATTTCCATGTTTATACAGATAGCGGTATAGATATTTCCATGTTCATACAGATAGCGGTGTAGATATTTCCAAGTTCATCCAGATGGCTGTGTAGATATATCCATGTTCATACAGATAGCGGTGTAGATATTTCCATGTTCATACAGATAGCGGTGCAGATATTTCCATGTTCATACAGATAGCAGTGTAGATATTTCCATGTTCAAACAGATAGCGGTGTAGATATCTCCATCTTAATACAGATGGCTGTGTAGATATTTATATGTTCATACAGATGGCGGTGTAGACATTTCCATGTTTATAGAGATAGCGGTGTAGTTATTTCCATGTGTAAAGAGATAGGTTTGTAGTTATTTCCACGTATATGCAGATAGCTGTTTAGATATTTCTCTTTTCATGCAGAAAGCGGTTTAGATATTTCCATGTTCAATCAGATAGCGGTGTAGATATTTCCATGTTCATCCAGATGGCTGTGTAGATATATCCATGTTCATACAGATAGCGGTGTAGATATTTCCATGTTCATACAGATAGCCGTGTAGATATTTCCATGTTTATACAGATAGCGGTGAAATGTATGCATGTTTACTCAGATAGCGGTGTAGATATTTCCATGTTCATACAGATCGCGGTGTAGATATTTCCATGTTCATCCAGATCGCTGTGTAGACATATCCATATTCATACAGATGGCGGTGAAGATATTTCCATGTTCATACAGATAGCGTTGTAGATATTTCCATGTTCATACAGATAGAGGGGCTGATATTTCCATGTTCATACAGATAGCGGTGCTGATATTTCCATGTGTATACAGGTAGCGGTGTAGATATTATCATGTTCATACAGATAGCGGTGCAGATATTTCCATGTTCATACAGATAGCAGTGTAGATATTTCCATCTTCAAACAGATAGCGGTGTAGATATCTGCATCTTAATACAGATGGCGGTGTAGATATTTATATGTTCATACAGATGGCAGTGAAGATATTTCCATGTTCATACAGATGGCGGTGTAGAAATTTCCATGTTTATAGAGATAGCGGTGCAGTCATTTCCCCGTGTAAAGAGATAGCTGTATAGATATTTCCATGTATATGCAGACATCTGTGTAGATATTTCCATTTTCATGCAGACAGCGGTTTTGATATTTCCATGTTCAAACAGATAGCGGTGTAGATATTTCCATGTTCATACAGATAGCGGTGTATATATTTCCATGTTCATACAGATAGCGGTGTAGATATTTCCATGTTCATACAGATAGCGGTGTAGGTATTTCCATGTTTATACAGATAGCGGTGTAGATATCTCCATCTTAATACAGATGGCGGAGTAGATATTTATATGTACATACAGAGGGCGGTGCAGATATTTCCATGTTCATACAGATAGCGGTGTAGCTATTTCCATGTTCATACAGATAGCGGTGTAGATATTTCCATGTTCATCCAGATGGCTGTGTAGACATATCCATGTTCATACAGATGGCGGTGAAGATAATTCCATGTCCATACAGATAGCGGTGTAGATATTTCCATGTTCATACAGATAGTGGTGCAGATATTTCCATGTTCACACAGATAGAGGGGCTGATATTTCCATGTTCATACAGATAGCGGTGCTGATATTTCCATGTTTTTACAGGTAGCGGTGTAGATATTTCCATGTTTTTACAGATAACTGTGTAGATATTTCCATGTTTATACAGATAGCGGTGTAGATATTTCCATGTTTATACAGATAGCGGTGTAGATATCTCCATCTTAATACAGATGGCGGTGTAGATATTTATATGCTCATACAGATGGCTGTGCAGATATTTCCATGTTCATACAGATAGCGGTGTAGTTATTTCCATGCGTAAAGAGATAGCTGTGTAGATATTTCCACGTATATGCAGATAGTTCTGTAGATATTTCCATTTTCATGCAGATAGCGGTTTAGATATTTCCAAGTTCAAACAGCGGTGTAGATATTTCCATGTTCATACAGATAGCGGTGTAGATACTTCCATGTTCATACAGATAGCGGTGTAGATATTTCCATGTTCATACAGATAGCGGTGTAGATATTTCCATGTCCATCCAGATGGCTGTGTAGATATGTCCATGTTCATACAGATAGCAGTGTAGTTATTTCCATGTTCATACAGATAGTGGTGTAGATATTTCCATGTTCATACAGATAGCGGTGTAGCTATTTTCATGTTTATACAGGTAGCGGTGTAGATATTTCCAGGTTTATACAGATAGCGGGGTAGATATTTCCATGTTTATACAGATAGCGGTATAGATATTTCCAGGTTTATACAGATAGCGGTGCAGATATCTCCTTCTTAATACAGATGGCGGTGTAGATATTTATATGTTCATACAGATGGCGGTGCAGATATTTCCATGTTCAAACAGATGGCGGTGTAGATATTTCCATGTTTTTAGAGATAGCGGTGTAGTTATTTCCATGTGTATAGAGATAGCTGTGTAGATATTTCCATGTATATGCAGATATTTCTGTAGATATTTACATTTTCATGCAGACAGCGGTGTAGATATTTCCATGTTCAAACAGATAGCGGTGTAGATATTTCCATGATCATACATATAGCGGTGCAGATATTTCCAAGTTCATCCAGATGGCTGTGTAGATATATCCATGTTCATACAGATAGCGGTGTAGATATTTCCATGTTCATACAGATAGCGGTGCAGATATTTCCATGTTCATACAGATAGCAGTGTAGATATTTCCATGTTCATAAAGATAGCGGTGTAGATATTTCCATGCTTATACAGATTGCAGTGAAGATGTATGCATGTTTACACAGATAGCGGAGTTGATATTTCCATGTTCATGTAGATAGCGGTGTAGATATATCCATGTTCATACAGATAGCGGTGTAGATATTTCCATCTTCAAACAGATAGCGGTGTAGATATTTCCATGTTCATACAGATAGCGGTGTAGATATTTCCATGTTGATACAGACTGCGGTGAAGATGTATGCATGTTTACACAGATAGCGGTGTAGATATTTCCATGTTCATCCAGATGGCTGTGTAGATATTTCCATGTTTATACAGATAGCGGTATAGATATTTCCATGTTCATACAGATAGCGGTGTAGATATTTCCAAGTTCATCCAGATGGCTGTGTAGATATATCCATGTTCATACAGATAGCGGTGTAGATTTTTCCATGTTCATACAGATAGCGGTGCAGATATTTCCATGTTCATACAGATAGCAGTGTAGATATTTCCATGTTCAAACAGATAGCGGTGTAGATATCTCCATCTTAATACAGATGGCTGTGTAGATATTTATATGTTCATACAGATGGCAGTGCAGATATTTCCATGTTCATACAGATGGCGGTGTAGATATTTCCATGTTTATAGAGATAGCGGTGTAGTTATTTCCATGTGTAAAGAGATAGGTTTGTAGTTATTTCCACGTATATGCAGATAGCTGTTTAGATATTTCTCTTTTCATGCAGAAAGTGGTTTAGATATTTCCATGTTCAAACAGATAGCGGTGTAGATATTTCCATGTTCATCCAGATGGCTGTGTAGATATATCCATGTTCATACAGATAGCGGTGTAGATATTTCCATGTTCATACAGATAGCGGTGTAGATATTTCCATGTTTATACAGATAGCGGTGAAATGTATGCATGTTTACTCAGATAGCGGTGTAGATATTTCCATGTTCATACAGATCGCGGTGTAGATATTTCCATGTTCATCCAGATCGCTGTGTAGACATATCCATATTCATACAGATGGCGGTGAAGATATTTCCATGTTCATACAGATTGCGGTGTAGATATTTCCATGTTCATACAGATAGCGTTGTAGATATTTCCATGTTCATACAGATAGAGGGGCTGATATTTCCATGTTCATACAGATAGCGGTGCTGATAATTCCATGTGTATACAGTTAGCGGTGTAGATATTATCATGTTCATACAGATAGCGGTGCAGATATTTCCATGTTCATACAGATAGCAGTGTAGATATTTCCATGTTCAAACAGATAGCGGTGTAGATATCTCCATCTTATTACAGATGGCGGTGTAGATAGTTATATGTCCATACAGATGGCAGTGAAGATATTTCCATGTTCATACAGATGGCGGTGTAGAAATTTCCATGTTTATAGAGATAGCGGTGCAGTTATTTCCCCGTGTAAAGAGATAGCTGTATAGATATTTCCATGTATATGCAGACAACTGTGTAGATATTTCCATTTTCATGCAGACAGCGGTTTAGATATTTCCATGTTCAAACAGATAGCGGTCTAGATATTTCCATGTTCATACAGATAGCGGTGTAGATATTTCCATGTTCATACAGATAGCGGTGTAGGTATTTCCATGTTTATACAGATAGCGGTGTAGATATCTCCATCTTAATACAGATGTCGGAGTAGATATTTATATGTACATACAGATGGCGGTGCAGATATTTCCATGTTCATACAGATAGCGGTGTAGCTATTTCCATGTTCATACAGATAGCGGTGTAGATATTTCCATGTTCATCCAGATGGCTGTGTAGACATATCCATGTTCATACAGATGGCGGTGAAGATAATTCCATGTCCATACAGATAGCAGTGTAGATATTTCCATGTTCATAAAGATAGCGGTGTAGATATTTCCATGCTTATACAGATTGCAGTGAAGATGTATGCATGTTTACACAGATAGCGGAGTCGATATTTCCATGTTCATGTAGATAGCGGTGTAGATATATCCATGTTCATACAGATAGCGGTGTAGATATTTCCATCTTCAAACAGATAGCGGTGTAGATATTTCCATGTTCATACAGATAGCGGTGTAGATATTTCCATGTTGATACAGACTGCGGTGAAGATGTATGCATGTTTACACAGATAGCGGTGTAGATATTTCCATGTTCATCCAGATGGCTGTGTAGATATTTCCATGTTTATACAGATAGCGGTATAGATATTTCCATGTTCATACAGATAGCGGTGTAGATATTTCCAAGTTCATCCAGATGGCTGTGTAGATATATCCATGTTCATACAGATAGCGGTGTAGATTTTTCCATGTTCATACAGATAGCGGTGCAGATATTTCCATGTTCATACAGATAGCAGTGTAGATATTTCCATGTTCAAACAGATAGCGGTGTAGATATTTCCATCTTAATACAGATGGCTGTGTAGATATTTATATGTTCATACAGATGGCAGTGCAGATATTTCCATGTTAATACAGATGGCGGTGTAGATATTTCCATGTTTATAGAGATAGCGGTGTAGTTATTTCCATGTGTAAAGAGATAGGTTTGTAGTTATTTCCACGTATATGCAGATAGCTGTTTAGATATTTCTCTTTTCATGCATAAAGCGGTTTAGATATTTCCATGTTCAAACAGATAGCGGTGTAGATATTTCCATGTTCATCCAGATGGCTGTGTAGATATATCCATGTGCATACAGATAGCGGTGTAGATATTTCCATGTTCATACAGATCGCGGTGTAGATATTTCCATGTTCATCCAGATCGCTGTGTAGACATATCCATATTCATACAGATGGCGGTGAATATATTTCCATGTTCATACAGATTGCGGTGTAGATATTTCCATGTTCATACAGATAGCGTTGTAGATATTTCCATGTTCATACAGATAGAGGGGCTGATATTTCCATGTTCATACAGATAGCGGTGCTGATATTTCCATGTGTATACAGGTAGCGGTGTAGATATTATCATGTTCATACAGATAGCGGTGCAGATATTTCCATGTTCATACAGATAGCAGTGTAGATATGTCCATGTTCAAACAGATAGCGGTGTAGATATCTCCATCTTAATACAGATGGCGGTGTAGATATTTATATGTTCATACAGATGGCAGTGAAGATATTTCCATGTTCATACAGATGGCGGTGTAGAAATTTCCATGTTTATAGAGATAGCGGTGCAGTTATTTCCCCGTGTAAAGAGATAGCTGTATAGATATTTCCATGTATATGCAGACAGCTGTGTAGATATTTCCATTTTCATGCAGACAGCGGTTTAGATATTTCC
Organism: Gorilla gorilla gorilla; assembly: GCF_029281585.2. Taxonomy (NCBI): domain Eukaryota; kingdom Metazoa; phylum Chordata; class Mammalia; order Primates; family Hominidae; genus Gorilla; species Gorilla gorilla. The sequence goes on from NC_073239.2 coordinate 127,557,728, forward strand.
ATGTTCAAACAGATAGCGGTGTAGATATTTCCATGTTCATACAGATAGCGGTGTATATATTTCCATGTTCATACAGATAGCGGTGTAGATATTTCCATGTTCATACAGATAGCGGTGTAGGTATTTCCATGTTCATACAGATAGCGGTGTAGATATCTCCATCTTAATACAGATGGCGGAGTACATATTTATATGTACATACAGATGGCGGTGTAGATATTTCCATGTTCATACAGATAGCGGTGTAGCTATTTCCATGTTCATACAGATAGCGGTGTAGATATTTCCATATTCATCCAGATGGCTGTGTAGACATATCCATGTTCATACAGATGGCGGTGAAGATAATTCCATGTCCATACAGATAGCGGTGTAGATATTTCCCTGTTCATACAGATAGTTGTGCAGATATTTCCATGTTAACACAGATAGAGGGGCTGATATTTCCATGTTCATACAGATAGCGGTGCTGATATTTCCATGTTTTTACAGGTAGCGGTGTAGATATTTCCATGTTTTTACAGATAGCGGTGTAGATATTTCCATGTTTATACAGATAGCGGTGTAGATATCTCCATCTTAATACAGATGGCGGTGTAGATATTTATATGTTCATACAGATGGCTGTGCAGATATTTCCATGTTCATACAGATAGCGGTGTAGTTATTTCCATGTGTAAAGAGATAGCTGTGTAGATATTTCCACGTATATGCAGATAGTTCTGTAGATATTTCCATTTTCATGCAGATAGCGGTTTAGATATTTCCAAGTTCAAACAGCGGTTTTGATATTTCCATGTTCATACAGATAGCGGTGTAGATATTTCCATGTTCATACAGATAGCGGTGTAGATATTTCCATGTTCATACAGATAGCGGTGTAGATATTTCCATGTCCATCCAGATGGCTGTGTAGATATATCCATGTTCATACAGATAGCAGTGTAGTTATTTCCATGTTCATACAGATAGTGGTGTAGATATTTCCATGTTCATACAGATAGCGGTGTAGCTATTTCCATGTTTATACAGGTAGCGGTGTAGATATTTCCAGGTTTATACAGATAGCGGGGTAGATATTTCCATGTTTATACAGATAGCGGTGTAGATATTTCCAGGTTTATACAGATAGCGGTGCAGATATCTCCTTCTTAATACAGATGGCGGTGTAGATATTTATATGTTCATAGAGATGGCGGTGCAGATATTTCCATGTTCAAACAGATGGCGGTGTAGATATTTCCATGTTTTTAGAGATAGCGGTGTAGTTATTTCCATGTGTATAGAGATAGCTGTGTAGATATTTCCATGTATATGCAGATATCTGTGTAGATATTTACATTTTCATGCAGACAGCGGTGTAGATATTTCCATGTTCAAACAGATAGCGGTGTAGATATTTCCATGTTCATACATATAGCGGTGCAGATATTTCCAAGTTCATCCAGATGGCTGTGTAGATATATCCATGTTCATACAGATAGCGGTGCAGATATTTCCATGTTCATACAGATAGCAGTGTAGATATTTCCATGTTCAAACAGATAGCGGTGTAGATATCTCCATCTTAATACAGATGGCTGTGTAGATATTTATATGTTCATACAGATGGCAGTGCAGATATTTCCATGTTCATACAGATGGCCGTGTAGATATTTCCATGTTTATAGAGATAGCGGTGTAGTTATTTCCATGTGTAAAGAGATAGGTTTGTAGTTATTTCCATGTATATGCAGATAGCTGTTTAGATATTTCTATTTTCATGCAGAAAGCGGTTTAGATATTTCCATGTTCAAACAGATAGCGGTGTAGATATTTCCATGTTCATCCAGATGGCTGTGTAGATATATCCATGTTCATACAGATAGCGGTGTAGATATTTCCATGTTCATACAGATAGCGGTGTAGATATTTCCATGTTTATACAGATAGCGGTGAAATGTATGCATGTTTACACAGATAGCGGTGTAGATATTTCCATGTTCATACAGATCGCGGTGTAGATATTTCCATGTTCATCCAGATCGCTGTGTAGACATATCCATATTCATACAGATGGCGGTGAAGATATTTCCATGTTCATACAGATTGCGGTGTAGATATTTCCATGTTCATACAGATAGCGTTGTAGATATTTCCATGTTCATACAGATAGAGGGGCTGATATTTCCATGTTCATACAGATAGCGGTGCTGATATTTCCATGTGTATACAGGTAGCGGTGTAGATATTATCATGTTCATACAGATAGCGGTGCAGATATTTCCATGTTCATACAGATAGCAGTGTAGATATTTCCATGTTCAAACAGATAGCGGTGTAGATATCTCCATCTTAATACAGATGGCGGTGTAGATATTTATATGTTCATACAGATGGCAGTGAAGATATTTCCATGTTCATACAGATGGCGGTGTAGAAATTTCCATGATTATAGAGATAGCGTTGCAGTTATTTCCCCGTGTAAAGAGATAGCTGTATAGATATTTCCATGTATATGCAGACAACTGTGTAGATATTTCCATTTTCATGCAGAAAGCGGTTTAGATATTTCCATGTTCAAACAGATAGCGGTGTAGATATTTCCATGTTCATACAGATAGCGGTGTATATATTTCCATGTTCATACAGATAGCGGTGTAGATATTTCCATGTTCATACAGATAGCGGTGTAGGTATTTCCATGTTTATACAGATAGCGGTGTAGATATCTCCATCTTAATACAGATGGCGGAGTAGATATTTATATGTACATACAGATGGCGGTGCAGATATTTCCATGTTCATACAGATAGCGGTGTAGCTATTTCCATGTTCATACAGATAGCGGTGTAGATATTTCCATGTTCATCCAGATGGCTGTGTAGACTTATCCATGTTCATACAGATGGCGGTGAAGATAATTCCATGTCCATACAGATAGCGGTGTAGATATTTCCATGTTCATACAGATAGTGGTGCAGATATTTCCATGTTCACACAGATAGAGGGGCTGATATTTCCATGTTCATACAGATAGCGGTGCTGATATTTCCATGTTTTTACAGGTAGCGGTGTAGAAATTTCCATGTTTTTACAGATAACTGTGTAGATATTTCCATGTTTATACAGATAGCGGTGTAGATATTTCCATGTTTATACAGATAGCGGTGTAGATATCTCCATCTTAATACAGATGGCGGTGTAGATATTTATATGTTCATACAGATGGCTGTGCAGATATTTCCATGTTCATACAGATAGCGGTGTAGGTATTTCCATGTGTAAAGAGATAGCTGTGTAGATATTTCCACGTATATGCAGATAGTTCTGTAGATATTTCCATTTTCATGCAGATAGCGGTTTAGATATTTCCAAGTTCAAACAGCGGTGTAGATATTTCCATGTTCATACAGATAGCGGTGTAGATATTTCCATGTTCATACAGATAGCGGTGTAGATATTTCCATGTTCATACAGATAGCGGTGTAGATATTTCCATGTCCATCCAGATGGCTGTGTAGATATATCCATGTTCATACAGATAGCGGTGTAGTTATTTCCATGTTCATACAGATAGTGGTGTAGATATTTCCATGTTCATACAGATAGCGGTGTAGCTATTTCCATGTTTATACAGGTAGCGGTGTAGATATTTCCAGGTTTATACAGATAGCGGGGTAGATATTTCCATGTTTATACAGATAGCGGTGTAGATATTTCCAGGTTTATACAGATAGCGGTGCAGATATCTCCTTCTTAATACAGATGGCGGTGTAGATATTTATATGTTCATACAGATGGCGGTGCAGATATTTCCATGTTCAAACAGATGGCGGTGTAGATATTTCCATGTTTTTAGAGATAGCGGTGTAGTTATTTCCATGTGTATAGAGATAGCTGTGTAGATATTTCCATGTATATGCAGATATCTGTGTAGATATTTACATTTTCATGCAGACAGCGGTGTAGATATTTCCATGTTCAAACAGATAGCGGTGTAGATATTTCCATGTTCATACATATAGCGGTGCAGATATTTCCATGTTCATACACATAGCGGAGCAGCTATTTCCATGTTCATACAGTTAGCGGAGCAGCTATTTCCATGTTCATACAGATAGCGGTGTAGATAATTCCATGTTCCTCCAGATGGCTGTGTAGACATATCCATGTTCACACAGATGGCGTTGTAGATAATTCCATGTTCATACATCTAGCGGTGTAGATATTTCCATGTTCATACAGATAGCGTTGTAGATATTTCCATGTTCATACAGATAGAGGGGCTGATATTTCCATGTTCATACAGATAGCGGTGCTGATATTTCCATGTTTATACAGGTAGCGGTGTAGATATTATCATGTTTATACAGATAGCGGTGTAGATATTTCCATGTTTATACAGATATCGGTGTAGGTAATTCCATCTTAATACAGATGGGGGTGTAGATATTTATATGTTCATACAGATGGCCGTGCAGATATTTCCATGTTCATACAGATAGCGGTGTAGTTATTTCCATGTGTAAAGAGATAGCTGTGCAGATATTTCCATGTATATGCAGATAGCTGTGTAGATATTTCCATTTTCATGCAGATAGCGGTTTAGATATTTCCACTTTCAAACTGATAGCGGTGTAGCTATTTCCATGTTCATACAGATAGCGGTGTAGATATTTCCATGTTCATCCAGATGGTTGTGTAGATATATCCATGTTAATACAGATAGCGGTGTAGATATTTCCATGTTCATACAGATAGCAGTGTAGATATTTCCATGTTTATACAGATAGCGGTGAAGATGTATGCATGTTTACACAGATAGCGGTGTATATATTTCTATGTTCATACAGATAGCTGTGTAGGTATTTCCATGTTCATCCAGATGGCTGTGTAGATATATCAATGTTCATACAGATGGCGGTGAAGATATTTCCATGTTCATACAGATAACGGTGTAGATATTTCCATGTTCATACAGATATCGGTGTAGATATTTCCATGTTCATACAGATGGCTGTGTAGATATATCCATGTTCATACAGATGACGGTGAAGATATTTCCAGGTTCATACAGATAGCGGTGTAGATATTTCCATGTTCATACAGATAGCGGTGTAGATATTTCCATGTTAATACCGATAGCGGTGCTGATATTTCTATGTTTATACAGGAAGCGGTGTAGATATTTCCATGTTTATACAGATAGCGTTGTAGATATTTCCATGTTTATACAGATAGCGGTGTAGATATTTCCATGTTTATACAGATAGCGGTGTAGGTATCTCCTTCTTAATACAGATGGCAGTGTAGATATTTATAAGTTCATACAGATGTCGGTGCAGATATTTCCATGTTCATACAGATGGCGAAGTAGATATTTCCATGCTTATAGAGATAGCGGTGTAGTTATTTCCATGTGTAAAGAGATAGCTGTGTAGATATTTCCATGTATATGCAGATAGCTGTGTAGATATTTCCGTTTTCATGCAGACAGCGGTGTAGATATTTCCTTGTTCAAATAGATAGCGGTGTAGATATTTCCATGTTCATACAGATAGCGGTGTAGCTATTTCCATGTTCATACTGATAGCGGTGTAGATATTTCCATGTTCATACAGATAGCGTTGTATATATTTCCATGTTCATACAAATAGTGGTGCTGATATATCCATGTTTATACAGGTAGCAGTGTAGATATTTCCATGTTTGTACAGATAGCGGTGTAGTTATTTCCATGTTTATACAGATAGCGGTGTAGATATTTCCATGTTTATGCAGATAGCGGTGTAGATATCTCCATCTTAATACAGATGGCGGTGTAGATATTTATATGTTCATACAGATGGCAGTGCAGATATTTCCATGTTCATACAGATGGCGGTGTAGATATTTCCATGTTCATACAAATAGCGGTGTAGTTATTTCCATGTGTAAACAGATAGCTGTGTAGATATTTCCATGTATATGCAGATAGCAGTGTAGATATTTCCATCTTCAAACAGATAGCGGTGTAGATATTTCCATGTTCATAGAGATAGCGGTGTAGATATTTCCATGTTCATACAGACAGCGGTGTAGATATTTCCATGTTTATACAGACTGCGGTGAAGATGTATGCATGTTTACACAGATAGCGGTGTAGATATTTCCATGTTCATCCAGATGGCTGTGTAGATATTTCCATGTTTATACAGATAGCGGTGTAGATATTTTCATTTTCATACAGATAGCGGTGTAGATATTTCCATGTTCATCCAGATGGCTGTGTAGATATATCCATGTTCATACAGATAGCGGTGTAGATATTTCCATGTTCATACAGATAGCAGTGTAGATATTTCCATGTTCAAACAGATAGCGGTGTAGATATCTCCATCTTAATACAGATGGCGGTGTAGATATTTATATGTTCATACAGATGGCCGTGCAGATATTTCCATGTTCATACAGATAGCGGTGTAGTTATTTCCATGTGTAAAGAGATAGCTGTGCAGATATTTCCATGTATATGCAGATAGCTGTGTAGATATTTCCATTTTCATGCAGATAGCGGTTTAGATATTTCCATTTTCAAACAGATAGTGGTGTAGCTATTTCCATGTTCATACAGATAGCGGTGTAGATATTTCCATGTTCATCCAGATGGTTGTGTAGATATATCCATGTTAATACAGATAGCGGTGTAGATATTTCCATGTTCATACAGATAGCAGTGTAGATATTTCCATGTTTATACAGATAGCAGTGAAGATGTATGCATGTTTACACAGATAGCGGTGTATATATTTCCATGTTCATACAGATAGCTGTGTTGGTATTTCCATGTTCATCCAGATGGCTGTGTAGATATATCCATGTTCATACAGATGGCGGTGAAGATATTTCCATGTTCATACAGATAACGGTGTAGATATTTCCATGTTCATACATATATCGGTGTAGATATTTCCATGTTCATACAGATGGCTGTGTAGATATATCCATGTTCATACAGATGACGGTGAAGATATTTCCAGGTTCATACAGATAGCGGTGTAGATATTTCCATGTTCATACAGATAGCGGTGTAGATATTTCCATGTTAATACCGATAGCGGAGCTGATATTTCCATGTTTATACAGGAAGCGGTGTAGATATTTCCATGTTTATACAGATAGCATTGTAGATATTTCCATGTTTATACAGATAGCGGTGTAGATATTTCCATGTTTATACAGATAGCGGTGTAGGTATCTCCTTCTAAATACAGATAGCAGTGTAGATATTTCCATGTTCATACAGATAGCGGTGTAGATATTTCCATGTTCATACAGATAGCAGTGTAGATATTTACATGTTCAAACAGATAGCGGTGTAGATATCTCCATCTTAATACAGATGGCGGTGTAGATATTTATATGTTCATACAGATGGCAGTGCAGATATTTCCACGTTCATACAGATGGCGGTGTAGATATTTCCATGTTTATAGAGATAGCGGTGTAGTTATTTCCATGTGTAAAGAGATAGGTTTGTAGATATTTCCATGTATATGCAGAGAGCTGTGTAGATATTTCTATTTTCATGCAGATAGCGGTTTAGATATTTCCATGTTCAAACAGATAGCGGTGTAGATATTTCCATGTTCATCCAGATGGCTGTGTAGATATATCCATGTTCATACAGATAGCGGTGTAGATATTTCCATGTTCATACAGATAGCGGTGTAGATATTTCCATGTTTATACAGATAGCGGTGAAATGTATGCATGTTTACACAGATAGCGGTGTAGATATTTCCATGTTCATACAGATCGCGGTGTAGATATTTCCATGTTCATCCAGATCGCTGTGTAGACATATCCATATTCATACAGATGGCGGTGAAGATATTTCCATGTTCATACAGTTTGTGGTGTAGATATTTCCATGTTCATACAGATAGCGGTGTAGATATCTCCATGTTCATACAGATAGCCGTGTAGATATTTCCATGTTCACACAGATGGCGGTGCAGATATTTCCATGTTCATACAGACAGCGGTGTAGATATTTCCATGTTTATACAGACTGCGGTGAAGATGTATGCATGTTTACACAGATAGCGGTGTAGATATTTCCATGTTCATCCAGATGGCTGTGTAGATATTTCCATGTTTATACAGATAGCGGTGTAGATATTTTCATTTTCATACAGATAGCGGTGTAGATATTTCCATGTTCATCCAGATGGCTGTGTAGATATATCCATGCTCATACAGATAGCGGTGTAGATATTTCCATGTTCATACAGATAGCGGTGTAGATATTTCCATGTTCATACAGATAGCAGTGTAGATATTTACATGTTCAAGCAGATAGCGGTGTAGATATCTCCATCTTAATAAAGATGGCGGTGTAGATATTTATATGTTCATACAGATGGCAGTGCAGATATTTCCATGTTCATACAGATGGCGGTGTAGATATTTCCATGTTTATAGAGATAGCGGTGTAGTTATTTCCATGTGTAAAGAGATAGGTTTGTAGATATTTCCATGTAAATGCAGAGAGCTGTGTAGATATTTCTATTTTCATGCAGATAGCGGTTTAGGTATTTCCATGTTCAAACAGATAGCGGTGTAGATATTTCCATGTTCATCCAGATGGCTGTGTAGATATATCCATGTTCATACAGATAGTGGTGTAGATATTTCCATGTTCATACAGATAGCGGTGTAGATATCTCCATGTTAATACAGATAGCGGTGTAGATATTTCCATGTTCACACAGATGGCGGTGCAGATATTTCCATGTTCATACTGATAGCGGTGCTGATATTTCCATTTTTATACAGATAGCGGTGTAGATATTTCCATGTTTATATAGATAGCGGTGTAGATATTTCCATGTTTATACAGATAGCGGTGTAGATATCTCCTTAATACATATGGCGGGGTAGATATTTATATGTTCATACAGATGGCAGTGAAGATATTTCCATGTTCATACAGATGGTGGAGTAGATATTTCCATGTTTATAGAGATAGCGGTGTAGTTATTTCCACGTGTAAAGAGACAGCTGTGTACATATTTACATGTATATGCAGATAGCTGTGTAGATATTTCCATTTTCATGCAGACAGCGGTGTAGATATTTCCATGTTCAGATAGCGGTGTAGATATTTCCATGTTCATACAGATAGCGGTGTATATATTTCCATGTTAATACAGATAGCGGTGTAGATATTTCCATGTTCATACAGATAGCGGTGAAGATATTTCCATGTTCATACAGATAGCGGTGTAGATATTTCCATGTTCGTACAGATAGCGGTGTAGATATTTCCATGTTCATACAGATAGCGGTGTAGATATTTCCATGTTCATACAGATAGCGGTGCTGATATTTCCATGTTTATACAGGTAGCGGTGTAGATATTTCCATGTTTATACACATAGCGGTGTAGATATTTCCATGTTTATACTGATAGCGGTGTAGATATTTCCATGTTTATACAGATAGCGGTGTAGATATCTCCATCTTAATACAGATGGCGGAGTAGATATTTATATGTACATACAGATTGCGGTTCAGATATTTCCATGTTCATACAGATAGCGGTGTAGCTATTTCCATGTTCATACAGATAGCGGTGTAGATATTTCCATGTTCATCCAGATGGCTGTGTAGACATATCCATGTTCATACAGATGGCGGTGAAGATAATTCCATGTTCAGATAGTGGTGTAGATATTTCCATGTTCACACAGATACAGGGGCTGATATTTCCATGTTCATACAGATAGCGGTGCTGATATTTCCATGTTTTTACAGGTAGCGGTGTAGATATTTCCATGTTTATACAGATAACGGTGTAGATATTTCCATGTTTATACAGATAGCTGTGTAGATATTTCCATGTTTATACAGATAGCGGTGTAGATATCTCCATCTTAATACAGATGGCTGTGTAGATATATATATGTTCATACAGATGGCCGTGCAGATATTTCCATGTTCATACAGATAGTGGTGTAGTTATTTCCATGTGTAAAGAGGTAGCTGTGTAGATATTTCCATGCATATGCAGATAGCTGTGTAGATATTTCCATTTTCATGCACACAGCGGTGTAGATATTTCCATGTTCAAACAGATAGCGGTGTAGATATTTCCATGTTCATACAGATAGCGGTGTAGATATTTCCATGTTCATACAGATAGCGGTGTAGATATTTCCATGTTCATACAGATAGCGGTGTAGTTATTTCCATGTTCATACATATAGCGGTGCTGATATTTCCTTGTTTATACAGGTAGCAGTGTAGATATTTCCATGTTTATACAGATAGCGGTGAAGATGTATGCATGTTTACACAGATAGCGGTGTAGATATTTCCATGTTCATACAGATAGCGGTGTAGATATTTCCATGTTCATACAGATAGCAGTGTAGATATTTCCATGTTTATACAGATAGCGGTGAAGATGTATGCATGTTTACACAGATAGCGGTGTAGATATTTCCATGTTCAAAAAGACAGCGGTGTAGATATTTCCATGTTCATACAGATAGAGGTGTAGATATTTCCATGTTTATACAGATTGCGGTGAAGATGTATGCATATTTACACAGATAGCGGTGTAGATATTTCCATGTTCATACAGATAGCTGTGTAGATATTTCCATGTTCATCCAGATGGCTGTGTAGATATATCCATATTCATACAGATAGCGGTGTAGATATTTCCATGTTCATACACATAGCGTTGTAGATATCTCCATGTTCATACAGATAGAGGGGCTATTTCCATGTTCATGCAGATAGCGCTGCTGATATTTCCATGTTTATACAGGTAGCGTTGTAGATATTTCCACGTTTATACAGATAGCGGTGTAGATATTTCCATGTTTATACAGATAGTGGTGTAGATATTTCCATGTTTATACAGATAGCGGTGTAGATATTTCCATGTTCAAACAGATAGCGGTGTAGATATTTCCATGTTCATACAGATAGCGGTGCTATTTCCATGTTTATACAGGTAGTGGTGTAGATATTTCCATGTTTATACAGATAGCTGTGTAGATATCTCCTTCTTAATACAGATGGCGGAGTAGATATTTATATGTACATACAGATGGCGGTGCAGATATTTCCATGTTCATACAGATAGCGGTGTAGCTATTTCCATGTTCATAGCGATAGCTGCGTAGATATTTCCATGTTCATCCAGATGGCTGTGTAGACATATCCATGTTCATACAGATGGCGGTGAAGATAATTCCATGTTCATACAGATAGCGGTGTAGATATTTCCATGTTCATGCAGAGTGTGGTGTAGATATTTCCATATTCATACAGATAGAGGGGCTGATATTTCCATGTTCATACAGATAGCGGTGCTGATATTTCCATGTTCAAACAGATAGCGGTGTAGATATTTCCATGTTCATACAGATAGCGGTGTAGATATTACCATGTTCATACAGATAGCGGTGCTGATATTTCCATGTTTATACAGGCAGCGCTGTAGATATTTCCATGTTTATACAGATAGCGGTTTAGATATTTCCTTCTTAATACAGATGGCGGTGTAGATATTTATATGTTCATACAGATGGCGGTGCAGATACTTCCATGTTTATAGATATAGCGGTGTAGTTATTTCCATGTGTAAAGAGATAGCTGTGTAGATATTTCCATGTATATGCAGATAGCTGTGTAGATATTTCCACTTTCATGCAGATAGTGGTGTAGATATTTACATGTTCAAACAGATAGCGGTGTAGATATTTCCATGGTCATCCAGATGGCTGTTTAGATATATCCAAGTTCATAGAGATAGAGGTGTAGATATTTCCATGTTCATACAGGTAGTGGTGTAGATATTTCCATGTTCATACAGATAGCGGTGTAGCTATTTCCATGTTCATACAGATAGCGGTGTAGATATATCCATGTTCATACAGATGGCGGTGAAGATATTTCCATGTTCATACAGATAGCGGTGTAGTTATTTCCATTTGTAAAGAGATAGCTGTGTAGATATTTCCATGTATATGCAGATAGCTGTGTAGATATTTCCATTTTCCTGCAGATAGCGGTTTAGATATTTCCATGTTCAAACAGATAGCGGTGTAGATATTTCCATGTTCATTGAGATACCGGTGTAGATATATCCATGTTCATATAGATAGAGGGGTTATTTCCATGTTCTTACAGATAGCGGTGCTGATATTTCCATATTTATACAGGTAGCGGTGTAGATACTTCCATGTTTATACAGATAGCAGTGTAGATATTTCCATGTTTATACAGATGGCGGTGTAGATATTTCCATGTTTTTACAGATAGCGCTGTAGATATCTCCATCTTAATACAGATGGCGGAGTAGATATTTATATGTTCATACAGATGGCGGTGCAGATATTTCCATGTTCATACAGATGGCGGTGTAGATATTTCCATGTTCATACAGATAGCGGTGTAGTTATTTCCATGTGTAAAGAGATAGCGGTGTAGATATTTCCATGTATTTGCAGATAGCTGTGTAGAGATTTCCATTTTCATGCTGATAGCGGTTTAGATATTTAAATGTTCAAACAGATAGCGGTGTAGATATTTCCATGTTCATACAGATAGCGGTGTAGATATTTCCATGCTTATACAGATTGCGAAGATATATGCATATATACACAGATAGCGGTGTAGATATTTCCATGTTCATGCAGATAGCGGTGTAGATATTTCCATGTTCTTACAGATAGCGGTGCTGATATTTCCATGTTTATACAGGTAGCGGTGTAGTTATTTCCATGTTTATTCAGATAGCGGTGTAGATATTTCCATGTTTATACAGATAGCTTTGTAGGTATTTCCAAGTTTATACAGATAGCGGTGAAGATATCTCCATCTTAATGCAGATGGCGGTGTAGCTATTTATATGTTCATACAGATGGCGGTGCAGATATTTCCATGTTCATACAGATGGCGGTGTAGATATTTCCATGTTTATAGAGATAGCGGTGTAGTTATTTCCATGTGTAAAGAGATAGCGGTGTAGATATTTCCATGTATTTGCAGATAGCTGTGTAGAGATTTCCATTTTCATGCTGATAGCGGTTTAGATATTTAAATGTTCAAACAGATAGCGGAGTAGATATTTCCATGTTCATACAGATAGCGGTGTAGTTATTTCCATGTGTAAAGAGATAGCGGTGTAGATATTTCCATGTATTTGCAGATAGCTGTGTAGAGATTTCCATTTTCATGCTGATAGCGGTTTAGATATTTAAATGTTCAAACAGATAGCGGTGTAGATATTTCCATGTTCATACAGATAGCGGTGTAGATATTTCCATGCTTATACAGATTGCGAAGATATATGCATATATACACAGATAGCGGTGTAGATATTTCCATGTTCATGCAGATAGCGGTGTAGATATTTCCATGTTCTTACAGATAGCGGTGTAGATATTTCCATGCTGATAGAGATAGCGGTGTAGATATTTCCATGTTCATACAGATAGCGGTGCTGATATTTCCATGTTTATACAGGTAGCGGTGTAGTTATTTCCATCTTTATTCAGATAGCGGTGTAGATATTTCCATGTTTATACAGATAGCGGTGTAGGTATTTCCAAGTTTATACAGATAGCGGTGAAGATATCTCCATCTTAATACAGATGGCGGTGTAGCTATTTATATGTTCATACAGATGGCGGTGCAGATATTTCCATGTTCATACAGATGGCGGTGTAGATATTTCCATGTTTATAGAGATAGCGGTGTAGTTATTTCCATGTGTAAAGAGATAGCTTTGTAGATATTTCCATGTATATGCAGATAGCTGTGTAGATATTTCTATTTTCATGCAGAGAGCGGTTTAGATATTTCCATGTTCAAACAGATAGCGATGTAGATATTTCCATGTTCATACAGATAGCGGTGTAGATATTTCCATGTTTATACAGATAGCGGTGAATATGTATGCATGTTTACACAGATAGCAGTGTAGATATTTCCATGTTCATACAGATAGCGGTGTAGATATTTCCATGTTCATCCAGATGGCTGTGTAGTTATATCCATGTTCATACAGATAGCGGTGTAGATATTTCCATGTTCATACAGATAGTGGTGTAGATATTTCCATGTTCATACAGATAGCGGTGTAGCTGTTTCCATGTTCATACAGATAGCGGTGTAGATATTTCCATGTTCATACAGATAGCGGTGTAGATATTGCCATGTTCATACAGATAGCGGTGGTGCTATTTCCATGTTTATACAGGTAGCGGTGTAGATATTTACATCTTCATACAGATAGCGGTGTAGCTATTTCCATGTTCATACAGATAGCGGTGTAGATATTTCCATGTTCATCCAGATGGCTGTGTAGATATATCCATGTTCATACAGATGGCGGTGAAGGTATTTCCATGTTCGTACAGATAGAGGGGCTGATATTTCCATGTTCATACAGATAGCGGTGCTGATATTTCCATGTTTATACAGGTAGCGGTGTAGATATTTCCATGTTTATACAGGTAGCGGTGTAGATATTTCCATGTTTATACAGATAGCTGTGTAGATATTTCCATGTTTATACAGACAGCGGTGTAGATATTTCTATCTTAATACAGATGGCCGTGTAGTTATTTATATGCTCATACAGATGGTGGTGCAGATATTTCCATGTTCATACAGATGGCGGGGTAGATATTTCCATGTTCATATAGATAGCGGTGTAGTTATTTCCATGTGTAAAGAGATAGATGTGTAGGTATTTCCATGTATATGCAGATAGCTCTGTAGATATTCCCATAATTTTGCAGATAGCGGTTTAGATATTTCCATGTTCAAACAGATAGCGGTGTAGATATTTCCATGTCTATACAGATAGCGGTGTAGATATTTCCATGTTTATGCAGATAGTGGTGTAGATATCTCCATCTTAATACAGAGGGCGGTGTAGATATTTCCATGTTCATCCAGATGGCTGTGTAGATATATCCATGTTCATACAGATGGCGGGGAAGATATTTCCATGTTCATACAGATAGCGGTGTAGATATTTCCATGTTTATACAGATAGCGGTGATGATGTATGCATGTTTACACAGATAGCGGTTTAGATATTTCCATGTTCATACAGATCGCGGTTTAGATATTTCCATGTTCATCTAGATGGCTGAGTAGACATATCCATGTTCATACAGATGGCGGTGAAGGTATTTCCATGTTCATACAGATAGCGGTGCTGATATTTCCATGTTTATACAGGTAGCGGTGAAGATATTTCCATGTTTATACAGATAGCGGTTTAGATATTTCCCTCTTAATACACATGGCGGTGCAGATACTTCCATGTTCATACAGATGGCGGTGTAGATATTTCCATGTTTATAGATATAGCGGTGTAGTTATTTCCATGTGTAAAGAGATAGCTGTGTAGATATTTCCATGTATATGCAGATAGCTGTGTAGATATTTCCACTTTCATGCAGATAGCGGTGAAGATATTTACATGTTCAAACAGATAGCGGTGTAGATATTTCCATGTTCATCCAGATGGCTGTGTAGATATATCCATGTTCATAGAGATAGAGGTGTAGATATTTCCATGTTCATACAGGTAGTGGTGTAGATATTTCCATGTTCATACAGATAGCGGTGTAGCTATTTCCATGTTCATACAGATAGCGGTGTAGATATTTCCATGTTCATAGAGATAGCGGTGTAGGTATTTCCATGTTCATACAGATAGCGGTGCTGATATTTAAATGTTTATACAGGTAGCGGTGTAGATATTTCCAAGTTTATACAGATAGCGGTGTAGATATTTCCATGTTTATACAGATAGCGGTGTAGATATTTCCAAGTTTACACAGATAGCAGTGTAGATATCTCCATCTTAATATAGATGGTGGTGTAGATATTTATATGTTCATACAGATGGCGGTGCAGATATTTCCATGTTCATACAGATGGTGGAGTAGATATTTCCATGTTTAGAGAGATAGCGCTGTAGTTATTTCCATGTGTAAATATATAGCTTTGTGGATATTTCCATGTATATGCAGATCGCTGTGTAGATATTTCCATTTTCATCCAGATAGCCGTGTAGATATTTCCATGTTCATGCAGATAGCGGTGTAGATATTTCCATGTTCATTCAGATGGCTGTGTAGATATATCCATGTTCATACAGATAGCGGTGTAGATATTTCCATGTTCATACAGATAGCGTTGTAGCTATTTCCATGTTCATACAGATAGCCGTGTAGATATTTCCATGTTCATAGAGAAAGCGGTGTAGATATTTCCAAGTTCATACAGATAGTGGGGCTGATATTTCCATGTTTATACAGGTAGCGGTGTAGATATTTCCATGTTCATACAGAGTGTGGTGTAGATATTTCCATATTCATACAGATAGAGGGGCTGATATTTCCATGTTCATACAGATAGCGGTGCTGATATTTCCATGTTTTTACAGGTAGCGGTGTAGATATTTCCATGTTTATACAGAAAGCGGTGTAGATATTTCCATGTTTATACAGATAGCGGTGTAGATATTTCCATGTTTATACAGATAGCGGTGTAGATATCTCCATCTTAATACAGATGGCGGTGTAGATATTTATATGTTCATACAGATGGCCGTGCAGATATTTCCATGTTCATACAGATAGCGGTGTAGTTATTTCCATGTGTAAAGATATAGCTGTGTAGATACTTCCATGTATATGCAGATAGTTGTGTAGATATTTCCATTTTCATGCAGATAGCGGTTTAGATATTTCCATGTTCAAACAGATAGCGGTGTAGATATTTCCATGTTTATACAGATAGCGGTGAAGATGTATGCATGTTTACACAGATAGCGGTGTAGATATTTCCGTGTTCATACAGATAGCGGTGTAGATATTTCCATGTTCATACAGATAGCGGTGAAGATGTATGCATGTTTACACAGATAGCGGTGTATATATTTCCATGTTCATACAGATAGCGGTGTAGATATTTCCATGCTCTTCCAGATGGCTGTGTAGATATATCCATGTTCATACAGATGGCGGTGAAGATATTTCCATGTTCATACAGATAGCGGTGTAGTTATTTCCATGTGTAAAGAGATAGCTGTGTAGATATTTCCATGTATATGCAGATAGCTTTGTAGATATTTCCATTTTCATGCAGATAGCGGTTTAGATATTTCCATGTTCAAACAGATAGCGGTGTAGATATTTCCATGTCCATACAGATAGCGGTGTAGATATTTCCATGTTCATCCAGATGGCTGTGTAGATATATCCATGTTCATGCAGATAGCAGTGTAGATATTTCCATGTTTATACAGATAGCGGTGAAGATGTATGCATGTTTACAAAGATAGCGTTGTAGATATTTCCATGTTCATTCAGATTGCGGTGTAGATATTTCCATGCTCATCCAGATGGCTGTGTAGATGTATCCATGTTCATACAGATGGCGGTGAAGATATTTCCATGTTCAAACAGATAGCGGTGTAGATATTTCCATGTTTATACAGATAGCGGTGTAGATATTTCCATGTTTATACAGATAGCGGTGTAGATATTTCCATGTTTATACAGATAGCGGTGTAGATATTTCCATGTTCATCCAGATAGCGGTGCAGATATTTCCATGTTCATACTGATAGCGGTGCTGATATTTCCATGTTCATACAGATAGCGGTGTAGATATTTCCATGTTTATACAGATAGCGGTGTAGATATTTCCATGTTTATACTGATAGCGGTGTAGATATCTCCTTCTTAATACAGATGGCGGAGTAGATATTTATATGTACATACAGATGGCGGTGCAGATATTTCCATGTTCATACTGATAGCGGTGTAGCTATTTCCATGTTCATACCAATAGCGGCGTAGATATTTCCATGTTCATCCAGATGGCTGTGTAGACATATCCATGTTCATACAGATAGCGGTGTAGATATTTCCATGTTCATACAGATAGCAGTGTAGATATTTCCATGTTCATACAGATAGTGGTGTAGATATTTCCATGTTCATACAGATAGCAGTGTAGATATTTCCATGTTCGTACAGATAGCGGTGTAGATATTTCCATCTTCATAGAGATAGCGGTGTAGATATTTCCATGTTCATACAGATAACGGTGCTGATATTTCCATGTTTATACAGGTAGCGGTGTAGCTATTTCCATGTTTATACAGATAGCAGTGTAGATATTTCCATGTTTATACTTATAGCGGTGTAGATATTTCCAAGTTTATACAGATAGCGGTGTAGATATCTCCATCTTAATATAGATGGGGGTGTAGATATTTATATCTTCATACAGATGGCGGTGCAGATATTTCCATGTTCATACAGATGGCGGTGTAGATATTTGCATGTTTATAGAGATAGCGCTGTAGTTATTTCCATGTGTAAAGAGATAGCTTTGTAGATATTTCCATCTATATGCAGATCGCTGTGTAGAGATTTCCATTTTCATGCAGATAGCAGTGTAGATATTTCCATGTTCAAACAGATAGCGGTGTAGATATTTCCATGTTCATGCAGATAGCAGTGTAGATATTTCCATGTTTATACAGATAGCGGTGAAGATGTATGCATGTTTACACAGATAGCCGTGTAAATATTTCCATGTTCATACAGATAGCGGTGTAGATATTTCCATGCTCATCCAGATGGCTGTGTAGATATATCCATGTTCATACAGATGGCGGTGAAGATATTTCCAAGTTCATACAGATAGCGGTGTAGTTATTTCCATGTGTAAGGAGATAGCTGTGTAGTTATTTCCATGTATATGCAGATAGCTGTGTAGATATTTCCATTTTCATGCAGATAGCGGTTTAGATATTTCCATGTTCAAACAGATAGCGGTGTAGATATTTCCATGTTCATAGAGATAGCGGTGTAGATATTTCCATGTTCATACAGATAGCGGTGTAGATATTTCCATGTGCATACAAATGGCTGTGTAGATATATCCATGTCCATACTGATGGCGGTGAAGATATTTCCATGTTCATACAGATAGCGGTGTAGATATTTCCATGTTCATACAGATAGCGGTGCAGATATTTCCATGTTCATACTGATATCGGTGCCGATATTTCCATGTTTATACAGATAGCGGTGTAGATATTTCCATGTTTAAACAGATAGCGGTGTAGATATTTCCATTTTTATACTGATTGCGGTGTAGCTATTTCCATGTTCATACAGATAGCGGTGTATGTATTTCCATGTTCATACAGATTGCGGTGTAGATATTTCCATGTTCATACAGATAGCGGTGTATGTATTTCCATGTTCATACAGATAGCGGTGTAGATATTTCCATGTTCATACAGATAGCGGTGTAGATATTTCCATGTTCATAGAGATAGCGGTGTAGATATTTCCATGTTCATACAGATAGCGGTGCTGATATTTCCAAGTTTATACAGATAGCGGTGAAGATATCTCCATCTTAATACAGATGGCGGTGTAGATATTTATATGTTCATACAGATGGCGGTGCAGTTATTTCCATGTTCATACAGATGGCGGTGTAGATATTTCCATGTTTATAGAGATAGCGGTGTAGTTATTTCCATGTGTATAGAGATAGCTTTGTAGATATTTCCATGTATATGCAGATAGCTGTGTAGATATTTCTATTTTCATGCAGATAGCGGTTTAGATATTTCCATGTTCAAACAGATAGCGGTGTAGATATTTCCAAGTTCATACAGATAGCGGTGAAGATGTATGCATGTTTCCACAGATAGCGGTGTAGATATTTCCATGTTCATACAGATCACGGTGTAGATATTTCCATGTTAATCCAGTTGGCTGTGTAGACATATCCATGTTCATACAGATGGCGGTGAAGATATTTCCATGTTCATACAGATATCGGTGTAGATATTTCCATGTTCATACAGATAGCTGTGTAGATATTTCCATGTTCATACAGATGGCTGTGTATATATATCCATGTTCATACAGATGGCGTTGAAGATATTTCCATGTTCATAGAGATAGCGGTGTAGATATTTCCATGTTCATACAGATAGCGGGGTAGATATTTCCATGTTCATACCGATAGCGGTGCTGATATTTCCATGTTTATACAGGTAGCGGTGTAGATATTTCCATGTTTATACAGATAGCGGTGTAGCTATTTCCATGTTCATACAGATAGCGGTGTAGATATTTCCATGTTCATCCAGATGGCTGTGTAGATATATCCATGTTCATACAGATGTCGGTGAAGATATTTCCATGTTCATACAGATAGCGGTGTAGATATTTCCATGTTCATACAGATAGCGGTGTAGATATTTCCATGTTCATACAGATAGAGGGGCTGATATTTCCATGTTCATACAGATAGCGGTGCTGATATTTCCATGTTTCTACAGGTAGCTGGGTAGATATTTCCATGTTTGTACAGATAGCGGTGTAGATATTTCCATGTTTATACAGATAGCGGTGTAGATATTTCCATGTTTATACAGATAACGGTGTAGATATCTCCATCTTAATACAGATGGCCATGCAGATATTTATATGTTCATACAGATGTCGTTGCAGATATTTCCATGTTCACACAGATCGCAGTGTAGATATTTCCATGTTCATCCAGATGGCTGTGTAGACATATCCAAGTTCATGCAGATGGCGGTGAAGATATTTCCATGTTCATACAGATGTTCGTGCAGATATTTCCATGTTCATACAGATGGCGGTGTAGATATTTCCATGTTCATACAGATAGCGGTGTAGTTATTTCCATGTTTAAAGAGATAGCTGTGTAGATATTTCCATGTATATGCAGATAGCTGTGTAGATAATTCCATTTTCATGCAGATAGAGGTTTAGATATTTACATGGTCAAACAGATAGCGGTGTAGATATTTCCATGTTCATACAGATAGCGGTGTAGATATATCCATGTTTATACAGATAGCAGTGAAGATGTATGCATGTTTACACAGATAGCGGTGTAGATATTTCCATGTTCATACAGATAGCGGTGTAGATATTTCCATGTTCATCCAGATGGCTGTGTAGATATATCCATGTTCATACAGATAGCGGTGTACATATTTCCATGTTCATACAGATAGTGCTGTAGATATTTCCATGTTCATACAGATAGCGGTGCAGCTATTTCCATGTTCATACAGATAGCGGTGTAGATATTTCCATGTTCGTACAGATAGCGGTGTAGATATTTCCACGTTTATACAGATAGCGGTGTAGATATCTCCATCTTAATAGAGATGGCGGTGTAGATATTTATATGTTCATACAGATGGCGGTGCAGATATTTCCATGTTCATACAGATGGCGGTGTAGATATTTTCATGTTTATAGAGATAGTGGTGTAGTTATTTCCATGTGTAAAGAGATAGCTTTGTAGATATTTCCATGTATATGCAGATAGCTGTGTAGATATTTACATTTTCATGCAGATAGCGGTGCAGATATTTCCATGTTCATTCAGATAGCGTTGTAGATATTTCCATGTTTATACAGATAGCGGGGAAGATGTATGCATGTTTACACTGATAGCGGTGTAGATATTTCCATGTTCATACAGATGGCGGTGTAGATATTTCCATGTTTTTACAGATAGCAGTGTAGATATTTCCATCTTTATACACATAACGGTGTAGATATTTCGATGTTTATACAGATGGCTGTGTAGATATTTCCATACCCATACAGATGGCGGTGTAGATATTTCCATGTTTATAGATATAGCGGTGTAGGTATTTCCATGTTTACACAGACAGCGGTGTATATATTTCCATGTTTACCCAGATAGCGGTGTAGATATTTCCATGTTTATAGAGATAGCGGTGTAGATATTTCCATGTTTATAGAGATATCAGTGTAGATATTTCCAGGTTTATACAGAGAGTAGTGTAGATATTTCCATGTTTATATAGATGGCTGTGTGGATATTTCCATGTTTATAGAGATAGCGGTGTAGATATCTCCATGTTTACACAGATAGCGGTGTAGATATTTCCATGTTTACACAGACAGCGGTGTAGACATTTCCATGTTCATACAGATTGCGGTGTAGATAATTCCATGTGTATACAGATAACGGTGTAGATATTTACATATTCCTACAGAGGGCTGTGTAGATATTTCCATGTTTGTACAGATAGCAGTGTAGATATTTCCATGTTTACACAGATAGTGGTGTAGATATTTCCATGTTTACACAGATAGCGGTGTAGATATTTCCATGTTTATACAGATAGCGGTGTAGATATTTCCATGTCTATACAGATAGCGGTGTGGATATTTCCATGTTTATACAGATAGCGGTGTAGATATTTCCATGGTTATAGAGATAGCGGTGTAGATATTTCCATGTGTATACAGATAGCAGTGTAGATAATTCCATGTGTACACAGATAACGGTGTAGACATTTACATATTCCTACAAGTGGCTGTGTAGATATTTCCATGTTTATACAGATAGCAGTGTAGATATTTCCATGTTTACGGAGATAGCGGTGTAGATATTTCCATGTTCCTACAATTGGTGGTGTAGATATTTCCATGTTTACTCAGATAGCGGTGTAGACATTTCCATGTTTTCACAGATAGCGGTGTAGACATTTCCATGTTTACACAGATAGCCGTGTAGATGTTTACATGTTTATACAGATAGTGGTGTTGATATTTCCATGTTAATAGAGTTGGCGGTGTAGATATTTCCATGTTTATATAGTTGGCAGCGGAGATATTTCCATGTTCATACAGATGGCGGTGAAGATATTTCCATGTTTATACACATAACGGTGTAGATATTTCCAAGTTTTAAGAGATAGCGGTGTAGATATTTCCATGTGTATACAGATAGCGGTGTAGATATTTACATGTGTATACAGATAATGGTGTAGATATATACATGTTCCTACAGATGGCTGTGTAGGTATTTCCTTGTTTATACAAATAGCGGTTTAGATATTCCCATGATTATAGAGATAGCGGTGTAAGTATTTCCATGTTCCTACAGTTGGTGTTGTAGATATTTCCATGTTTACACAGATAGTGCTGTAGATATTTCCAAGTTTATGCAGATAGCGGTGTAGATATTTCCAAATTTATGCAGATAGCGGTGTAGGTATTTCCATGTTTAAACAGAAAGCTGTGCAGATATTTCCATGTTCCTACACAAGGCGCTGTAGATATTTCCATGTTTATAGAGTTGGCGGTTTGGACATTTCCATGTTCATACAGATGGCGGTGTAGATATTTCCATGTTTATAGAGATATCGGTGTAGATATTTCCATGTTTATACAGATAGCGGTGTAGATGTATCCATGTTCATACAGATTGCGGTGTAGATAATTCCATGTTCAAACAGATGGCGTTGAAGGTATTTCCATGATTATAGAGATATCGGTGTAGATATTTCCATGTTTACACAGGTAGCGGTGTAGATATTTCCATGTTTTTAGAGATAGTGGTGTAGGTATTTCCATGCTTATAGAGATATCGGTGTAGATATTTCCATGTTTATACAGATAGCGGTGTAGATATTTCCATGTTTACACAGATAGCAGTGTAGAAGTTTCTATGTTTACACAGAAAGCGTTGTAGATATTTCCATGTTTATAGAGATATCGGTGTAGATATTTCCATGTTTATACAGATAGCAGTGTAGATATTTTCATGCTCTTACACATTTCGGTGTAGATATTTCCATGGTTATATACATAACGGTGTATATATTTCCATGTTTACAGAGATAGAGGTGTATATTTTTCCATGTTTACAAAGATAGCAGTGTAGATATTTCCATGTTTACACAGATGGCGAAGTAAATATTTCCATGTTTATACAGATAGCGGTTTAGATATTTCCATGTTTATAGAGTTGGCGGTGTAGATATTTCCATGTTCATACAGAGTGTGGTGTAGATATTTCCATATTCATACAGATAGAGGGGCTGATATTTCCATGTTCATACAGATAGCAGTGCTGATATTTCCATGTTTTTACAGGTAGCGGTGTAGATATTTCCATGTTTATACAGATAGCGGTGTAGATATTTCCATGTTTATACAGATAGCGGTGTAGATATTTCCATGTTTATACAGATAGCGGTGTAGATATCTCCATCTTAATACAGATGGCGGTGTAGATATTTATATGTTCATACAGATGGCCGTGCAGATATTTCCATGTTCATACAGATAGCGGTGTAGTTATTTCCATGTGTAAAGATATAGCTGTATAGATACTTCCATGTATATGCAGATAGTTGTGTAGATATTTCCATTTTCATGCAGATAGCGGTTTAGATATTTCCATGTTCAAACAGATAGCAGTGTAGATATTTCCATGTTCATACAGATAGCGGTGTAGATATTTCCATGTTTATACAGATAGCGGTGAAGATGTATGCATGTTTACACAGATAGCGGTGTAGATATTTCCGTGTTCATACAGATAGCGGTGTAGATATTTCCATGTTCATACAGATAGCGGTGTAGATATTTCCATGTTTATACAGATAGCGGTGAAGATGTATGCATGTTTACACAGATAGCGGTGTAGATATTTCCATGATCATACAGATAGCGGTGTAGATATTTCCATGTTCATACAGGTGGTGGTGTAGACATTTCCATCCTTATGCAGATAGCAGTGTAGATATTTCCATGTTTACACAGATGGCGGTGTAGATATTTCCATCTTTGTACAGATAGCGGTGTAGATATTTCCATGTTCGTACAGATAGCGGTGTAGATATTTCCATGTTCATGCAGAAAGCGGTGAAGATATTTCCATGTTCAAACAGATAGCGGTGTAGATATTTCCATGTTCATGCAGATAGCAGTGTAGATATTTCCATGTTTATACAGATAGCGGTGAAGACGTATGCATGTTTACACAGATAGCCGTGTATATATTTCCATGTTCATACAGATAGCGGTGTAGATATTTCCATGTTCATACAGATGGCGGTGAAGATATTTCCATGTTCATACAGATAGCGGTGTAGTTATTTCCATGTGTAAAGAGATAGCTGTGTAGATATTTCCATGCATATGCAGATAGCTGTGTAGATATTTCCATTTTCATGCAGATAGCGGTTTATATATTTCCATGTTCAAACACATAGCGGTGTAGATATTTCCATGTTCATAGAGATAGCGGTGTAGAAATTTCCATGTTCATACAGATAGCGGCGTAGATATTTCCATGTGCATACAGATGGCTGTGTAGATATATCCATGTTCATACTGATGGCGGTGAAGATATTTCCATGTTCAAACAGATAGCGGTGTAGATATTTCCATGTTCATACAGATAGCGGTGCAGATATTTCCATGTTCATACTGATAGCGGTGCTGATATTTCCAAGTTTATACAGATAGCGGTGTAGATATTTCCATGTTTAAACAGATAGCGGTGTAGATATTTCCATGTTTATACAGATAGCGGTGTAGATATTTCCATGTTCATACAGATAGCAGTGTATGTATTTCCATGTTCATACAGATAGCGGTGTAGATATTTCCATGTTCATACAGATAGCGGTGTATGTATTTCCATGTTCATACAGATAGCGGTGTAGATATTTCCATGTTCATACAGATAGCGGTGTAGATATTTCCATGTTAATAGAGATAGCGGTGTTGATATTTCCATGTTCGTACAGATAGCGGTGCTGATATTTCCAAGTTTATACAGATAGCGGTGAAGATATCTCCATCTTAATACAGATGGCGGTGTAGATATTTATATGTTCATACAGATGGCGGTGCAGTTATTTCCATGTTCATTCAGATGGCGGTGTAGATATTTCCATGTTTATAGAGATAGCGGTGTAGTTATTTCCATGTGTATAGAGATAGCTTTGTAGATATTTCCATGTATATGTAGATAGCTGTGTAGATATTTCTATTTTCATGCAGATAGCGGTTTAGATATTTCCATGTTCAAACAGATAGCGGTGTAGATATTTCCATGTTCATACAGACGGAGGTGTAGATATTTCCATGTTTATACAGATAGCGGTGAAGATATTTCCATGTTCATACAGATCACGGTGTAGATATTTCCATGTTAATCCAGATGGCTGTGTAGACATATCCATGTTCATACAGATGGCGGTGAAGATATTTCCATGTTCATACAGATATCGGTTTAGATATTTCCATGTTCATACAGATAGCGGTGTAGATATTTCCGTGTTCATACAGATGGCTGTGTATATATGTCCAGGTTCATACAGATGACGTTGAAGTTATTTCCATGTTCATAGAGATAGCGGTGTAGATATTTCCATGTTCCTACAGATAGCGGTGTACATATTTCCATGTTCATACCGATAGCGGTGCTGATATTTCCATGTTTATACAGGTAGCGGAGTAGATATTTCCATGTTTATACAGATTGCGGTGTAGCTATTTCCATGTTCATACAGATAGCGGTGTAGATATTTCCATGTACATCCAGATGGCTGTGTAGATATATGCATGTTCATACAGATGGCTGTGAAGATATTTCCATGTTCATACAGATAGCGGTGTAGATATTTCCATGTTCATACAGATAGCGGTGTAGATATTTCCATGTTCATACAGATAGAGGGGCTGATATTTCCATGTTCATACAGATAGCGGTGCTGATATTTCCATGTTTCTACAGGTAGCGGGGTAGATATTTCCATGTTTATACAGATAGCGGTGTAGCTATTTCCATGTTCATACAGATAGCGGTGTGGATATTTCCATGTTCATCCAGATGGCTGTGTAGATATATCCATGTTCATACAGATGGCGGTGAAGATTTTTCCATGTTCATACAGATAGCGGTGTAGATATTTCCATGTTCATACAGATAGCGGTGTAGATATTTCCATGTTCATACAGATAGAGGGGCTGATATTTACATGTTCATACAGATAGCGGTGCTGATATTTCCATGTTTCTTCAGGTAGCGGGGTAGATATTTCCATGTTTATACAGATAGCGGTGTAGATATTTCCATGTTTATACAGATAGCCGTGTAGATATTTCCATGTTTATACAGATAACGGTGTAGATATCTCCATCTTAATACAGATGGCCGTGTAGATATTTATATGTTCATACAGATGTCGTTGCAGATATTTCCATGTTCATACAGATGGCGGTGTAGATATTTCCATGTTCATACAGATAGCGGTGTAGATATTTCCATGCTCATCCAGATGGCTGTGTAGATATATCCATGTTCATACAGATGGCGGTGAAGATATTTCCATGTTCATACAGATAGCGGTGTAGTTATTTCCATGTGTAAAGAGATAGCTGTGTAGATATTTCCATGTGTATGCAGATAGCTGTGTAGATATTTCCATTTTCATGCAGATAGCGGTTTAGATATTTCCATGTTCAAACAGATAGCGGTGTAGATGTTTCCGTGTTCATACAGATGGCTGTGTGTATATATCCAGGTTCATACAGATGACGTTGAAGTTATTTCCATGTTCATAGAGATAGCGGTGTAGATATTTCCATGTTCACACAGATAGCGGTGTAGATATTTCCATGTTCATACCGATAGCGGTGCTGATATTTCCATGTTTATACAGGTAGCGGAGTAGATATTTCCATGTTTATACAGATAGCGGTGTAGCTATTTCCATGTTCATACAGATAGCGGTGTAGATATTTCCCTGTACATCCAGATGGCTGTGTAGATATATCCATGTTCATACAGATGGCGGTGATGATATTTCCATGTTCATACAGATAGCGGTGTAGATATTTCCATGTTCATACAGATAGCGGTGTAGATATTTCCCTGTACATCCAGATGGCTGTGTAGATATATCCATGTTCATACAGATAGCGGTGCTGATATTTCCATGTTTCTACAGGTAGCGGGGTAGATATTTCCATGTTTATACAGATAGCGGTGTAGGTATTTCCATGTTTATACAGATAGCGGTGTAGATATTTCCATGTTTATACAGATAACGCTGTAGATATCTCCATCTTAATACAGATGGCCGTGTAGATATTTATATGTTCATACAGATGTCGTTGCAGATATTTCCATGTTCATACAGATGGCGGTGTAGATATTTCCTTGTTCATACAGATAGCGGTGCTGATATTTCCATGTTTATACAGGTAGCGGTGTAGATATTTCCATGTTTATACAGATAGCGGTGTAGCTATTTCCATGTTCATACAGATAGCGGTGTGGATATTTCCATGTTCATCCAGATGGCTGTGTAGATTTATCCATGTTCATACAGATGGCGGTGAAGATTTTTCCATGTTCATACAGATAGCGGTGTAGATATTTCCATGTTCATACAGATAGCGGTGTAGATATTTCCATGTTCATACAGATAGAGGGGCTGATATTTACATGTTCATACAGATAGCGGTGCTGATATTTCCATGTTTCTACAGGTAGCGGGGTAGATCTTTCCATGTTTATACAGATAGCGGTGTAGATATTTCCATGTTTATACAGATAGCCGTGTAGATATTTCCATGTTTATACAGATAACGGTGTAGATATCTCCATCTTAATACAGATGGCCGTGTAGATATTTATATGTTCATACAGATGTCATTGCAGATATTTCCATGTTCATACAGATGGCGGTGTAGATATTTCCATGTTCATACAGATAGCGGTGTAGATATTTCCATGCTCATCCAGATGGCTGTGTAGATATATCAATGTTCATACAGATGGCGGTGAAGATATTTCCATGTTCGTACAGATAGCGGTGTAGTTATTTCCATGTGTAAAGAGATAGCTGTGTAGATATTTCCATGTATATGCAGATAGCTGTGTAGATATTTCCATTTTCATGCAGATAGCGGTTTAGATATTTCCATGTTCAAACAGATAGCGGTGTAGATATTTCCATGTTCATAGAGATAGCGGTGTAGATATTTCCATGTTCATTCAGATAGCGGTGTAGATATTTCTATGTGCATACAGATGGCTGTGTAGATCTATCCATGTTCATATTGATGGCGGTGAAGATATTTCCATGTTCATACAGATAGCAGTGTAGATATTTCCATGTTCATACAGATAGCGGTGCAGATATTTCCATGTTCATACTGATAGCGGTGCTGATATTTCCATGTTTATACAGATAGCGGTGTAGATATTTCCATGTTTAAACAGATAGCGGTGTAGATATTTCCATGTTTATACAGATTGCGGTGTAGCTATTTCCATGTTCATACAGATGGCGGTGTATGTATTTCCATGTTCATACAGATAGCGTTGTAGATATTTCCATGTTCATACAGATAGCGGTGTATGTATTTCCATGTTCATACAGATAGCGGTGAAGATATTTCCATGTTCATACAGATAGCGGTGTAGATATTTCCATGTTCATAGAGATAGTGGTGTAGATATTTCCATGTTCATACAGATAGCGGTGCTGATATTTCCAAGTTTATACAGATAGAGGTGAAGATAACTCCATCTTAATACAGATGGCGGTGTAGATATTTATATGTTCATACAGATGGCGGTGCAGTTATTTCCATGTTCGTACAGATGGCGGTGTAGATATTTCCATGGTTATAGAGATAGCGGTGTAGTTATTTCCACGTGTATAGAGATAGCATTGTAGATATTACCATGTATATGCAGATAGCTGTGTAGATATTTCTATTTTCATGCAGATAGCGGTGTAGATATTTCCATGTTCAAACAGATAGCGGTGTAGATATTTCCATGTTCATACAGATAGCGGTGTAGATATTTCCATGTTTATACAGATAGCGGTGAAGATGTATGCATGTTTACACAGATAGCGGTGTAGATATTTCCATGTTCATACAGATCACGGTGTAGATATTTCCATGTTAATCCAGATGGCTGTGTAGACATATCCATGTTCATACAGATGGCGGTGAAGAGATTTCCATGTTCATACAGATATCGGTTTAGATATTTCCATGTTCATACAGATAGCAGTGTAGATATTTCCATGTTCATACAGATGGCTGTGTATATATATCCATGTTCATACAGATGACGTTGAAGATATTTCCATGTTCATAGAGATAGCGGTGTAGATATTTCCATGTTCATACAGATAGCGGTGTAGATATTTCCATGTTCATACCGATAGCGGTGCTGATATTTCCATGTTTATACAGGTAGCGGAGTAGATATTTCCATGTTTATACAGATAGCGGTGTAGCTATTTCCATGTTCATACAGATAGCGGTGTAGATATTTCCATGTACATCCAGATGGCTGTGTAGACATATCCATGTTCATACAGATGGCGGTGAAGATATTTCCATGTTCATACAGATAGCGGTGTAGATATTTCCATGTTCATACAGATAGCGGTGTAGATATTTCCATGTTCATACAGATAGAGGGGCTGATATTTCCATGTTCATACAGATAGCGGTGCTGATATTTCCATGTTTCTACAGGTAGCGGGGTAGATATTTCCATGTTTATACAGATAGCTGTGTAGATATTTCCATGTTTATACAGATAGCGGTGTAGATATTTCCATGTTTATACAGATAACGGTGTAGATATCTCAATATTAATACAGATGGCCGTGTAGATATTTATATGTTCATACAGATGTCGTTGCAGATATTTCCATGTTCATACAGATGGCGGTGTAGATATTTCCATGTTCATACAGATAGCGTTGTAGATATTTCCATGTTCATACAGATAGCGGTGTATGTATTTCCATGTTCATACAGATAGCGGTGAAGATATTTCCATGTTCATACAGATAGCGGTGTAGATATTTCCATGTTCATAGAGATAGTGGTGTAGATATTTCCATGTTCATACAGATAGCGGTGCTGATATTTCCAAGTTTATACAGATAGAGGTGAAGATAACTCCATCTTAATACAGATGGCGGTGTAGATATTTATATGTTCATACAGATGGCGGTGCAGTTATTTCCATGTTCGTACAGATGGCGGTGTAGATATTTCCATGGTTATAGAGATAGCGGTGTAGTTATTTCCACGTGTATAGAGATAGCATTGTAGATATTACCATGTATATGCAGATAGCTGTGTAGATATTTCTATTTTCATGCAGATAGCGGTGTAGATATTTCCATGTTCAAACAGATAGCGGTGTAGATATTTCCATGTTCATACAGATAGCGGTGTAGATATTTCCATGTTTATACAGATAGCGGTGAAGATGTATGCATGTTTACACAGATAGCGGTGTAGATATTTCCATGTTCATACAGATCACGGTGTAGATATTTCCATGTTAATCCAGATGGCTGTGTAGACATATCCATGTTCATACAGATGGCGGTGAAGAGATTTCCATGTTCATACAGATATCGGTTTAGATATTTCCATGTTCATACAGATAGCAGTGTAGATATTTCCATGTTCATACAGATGGCTGTGTATATATATCCATGTTCATACAGATGACGTTGAAGATATTTCCATGTTCATAGAGATAGCGGTGTAGATATTTCCATGTTCATACAGATAGCGGTGTAGATATTTCCATGTTCATACCGATAGCGGTGCTGATATTTCCATGTTTATACAGGTAGCGGAGTAGATATTTCCATGTTTATACAGATAGCGGTGTAGCTATTTCCATGTTCATACAGATAGCGGTGTAGATATTTCCATGTACATCCAGATGGCTGTGTAGACATATCCATGTTCATACAGATGGCGGTGAAGATATTTCCATGTTCATACAGATAGCGGTGTAGATATTTCCATGTTCATACAGATAGCGGTGTAGATATTTCCATGTTCATACAGATAGAGGGGCTGATATTTCCATGTTCATACAGATAGCGGTGCTGATATTTCCATGTTTCTACAGGTAGCGGGGTAGATATTTCCATGTTTATACAGATAGCTGTGTAGATATTTCCATGTTTATACAGATAGCGGTGTAGATATTTCCATGTTTATACAGATAACGGTGTAGATATCTCAATATTAATACAGATGGCCGTGTAGATATTTATATGTTCATACAGATGTCGTTGCAGATATTTCCATGTTCATACAGATGGCGGTGTAGATATTTCCATGTTCATACAGATAGCAGTGTAGATATTTCCATGCTCATCCAGATGGCTGTGTAGATATATCCATGTTCATACAGATGGCGGTGAAGATATTTCCATGTTCATACAGATAGCGGTGTAGTTATTTCCATGTGTAAAGAGATAGCTGTGTAGATATTTCCATGTATATGCAGATAGCTGTGTAGATATTTCCATTTTCATGCAGATAGCGGTTTAGATATTTCCATGTTCAAACAGATAGCGGTGTAGATATTTCCATGTTCATGGAGATAGCGGTGTAGATATTTCCATGTTCATTCAGATAGCGGTGTAGATATTTCTATGTGCATACAGATGGCTGTGTAGATATATCCATGTTCATACTGATGGCGGTGAAGATATTTCCATGTTCATACAGATAGCGGTGCAGATATTTCCATGTTCATACTGATAGCGGTGCTGATATTTCCATGTTTATACAGATAGCGGTGCAGATATTTCCATGTTCATACTGATAGCGGTGCTGATATTTCCATGTTTATACAGATAGCGGTGTAGATATTTCCATGTTTAAACAGATAGCGGTGTAGATATTTCCATGTTTATACAGATTGCGGTGTAGCTATTTCCATGTTCATACAGATGGCGGTGTATGTATTTCCATGTTCATACAGATAGCGGTGTAGATATTTCCATGTTCATACAGATAGCGGTGTATGTAGTTCCATGTTCATAGAGATAGTGGTGTAGATATTTCCATGTTCATACAGATAGCGGTGTAGATATTTCCATGTTCATAGAGATAGTGGTGTAGATATTTCCATGTTCATACAGATAGCGGTGCTGATATTTCCAAGTTTATACAGATAGAGGTGAAGATAACTCCATCTCAATACAGATAGCGGTGTAGATATTTATATGTTCATACAGATGGCGGTGCAGTTATTTCCATGTTCGTAAAGATGGCGGTGTAGATATTTCCATGTTTATAGAGATAGCGGTGTAGTTATTTCCACGTGTATAGAGATAGCTTTGTAGATATTTCCATGTATATGCAGATAGCTGTGTAGATATTTCTATTTTCATGCAGATAGCGGTGTAGATATTTCCACGTTCAAAAAGATAGCGGTGTAGATATTTCCATGTTCATACAGATAGCGGTGTAGATATTTCCATGTTTATACATATAGCGGTGAAGATGTATGCATGTTTACACAGATAGCGATGTAGATATTTCCATGTTCATACAGATCACGGTGTAGATATTTCCATGTTAATCCAGATGGCTGTGTAGACATATCCATGTTCATACAGATGGCGGTGAAGAGATTTCCATGTTCATACAGATATCGGTTTAGATATTTCCATGTTCAAACAGATTGCGGTGTAGATATTTCCATGTTCATACAGATAGCGGTGTAGATATTTCCATGTTTATGTAGATAGCAGTGAAGGCGTATGCATGTTTACACAGATAGCGGTGTAGATATTTCCATGTTCATACAGATCGCGGTGTAGATATTTCCATGTTCATCCAGATGGCTGTGTAGACATATCCATGTTCATAGAGATGGCGGTGAAAATATTTCCATGTTCATAGAGATGTTCGTGCAGATATTTCCATGTTCATACAGATGGCGGTGTAGATATTTCCATGTTCATACAGATAGCGGTGTAGTTATTTCCATGTTTTAAGAGATAGCTGTGTAGATATTTCCATGTATATGCAGACAGCTGTGTAGATATTTCCATTTTCATGCAGATAGCGGTTTAGATATTTACATGGTCAGATAGCGGTGTAGATATTTCCATGTTCATACAGATAGCGGTGTAGATATATCCATGTTTATACAGATAGCGGTGAAGATATATGCATGTTTACACAGATAGCGGTGTAGATATTTCCATGTTCATACAGATAGCGGTGTAGATATTTCCATGTTCATCCAGATGGCTGTGTAGATATATCCATGTTCATACAGATTGCGGTGTACATATTTCCATGTTCATACAGATAGTGCTGTAGATATTTCCATGTTCATACAGATAGCGGTGCTGCTATTTCCATGTTCATACAGATAGCGGTGTAGATATTTCCATGTTCGTACAGATAGCGGTGTAGATATCTCCATCTTAATACAGATGGCGGTGTAGATACTTCCATGTTTATACAGATAGCGGTGTGGATATTTCCACGTTTATACAGATAGCGGTGTAGATATCTCCATCTTAATAGAGATGGCGGTGTAGATATTTATATGTTCATACAGATGGCGGTGCAGATATTTCCATGTTCATACAGATGGCGGTGTAGATATTTCCATGTTTATAGAGATAGTGGTGTAGTTATTTCCATGTGTAAACAGATAGCTTTGTAGATATTTCCATGTATATGCAGATAGCTGTGTAGATATTTACATTTTCATGCAGATAGCGGTGTAGACATTTCCATGTTCAAGCAGATAGCGGTGTAGATATTTCCATGTTCATTCAGATAGCGGTGTAGATATTTCCATGTTTATACAGATAGCGGTAAAGATGTATGCATGTTTACACTGATAGCGGTGTAGATATTTCCATGTTCATACAGATGGCGGTGTAGATATTTCCATGTTTTTACAGATAGCAGTGTAGATATTTCCATCTTTATACACATAACGGTGTAGATATTTCCATGTTTATACAGATGGCGGTGTAGATATTTCCATACCCATACAGATGGCGGTGTAGATATTTCCATGTTTTTACAGATAGCAGTGTAGATATTTCCATCTTTATACACATAACGGTGTAGATATTTCCATGTTCATACTGATGGCGGTGTAGATATTTCCATGTTTATAGATATAGCGGTATAGGTATTTCCATGTTTACACTGACAGCGGTGTAGATATTTCCACGTTTACACAGATAGCGGTGTAGATATTTCCATGTTTATAGAGATAGCGGTGTAGATATTTCCATGTTTATTGAGATATCAGTGTAGATATTTCCAGGTTTATACAGAGAGTGGTGTAGATATTTCCATGTTTATATAGATGGCTGTGTGGATATTTCCATGTTTATAGAGATAGCGGTGTAGATATCTCCATGTTTACACAGATAGCGGTGTAGATATTTCCATGTTTACACAGATAGCGGTGTAGACATTTCCATGTTCATACAGATAGCGGTGTAGGTAATTCCATGTGTATACAGATAACGGTGTATATATTTACATATTCCTACAGATGGCTGTGTAGATATTTCCATGTTTGTACAGATAGCGGTGTAGCTATTTCCATGTTTACACAGATAGCGGTGTAGATATTTCCATGTTTACACAGATAGCGGTGTAGATATTTCCATGTTTATACAGATAGCGGTGTAGATATTTCCATGTCTATACAGATATCGGTGTGGATATTTCCATGTTTATACAGATAGCGGTGTAGATATTTCCATGGTTATAGAGATAGCGGTGTAGATATTTCCATGTTTATACAGATAGCAGTGTAGATACTTCCATGTGTACACAGATAACGGTGTAGATATTTACATATTCCTACAAGTGGCTGTGTAGATATTTCCATGTTTATACAGATAGCAGTGTAGATATTTCCATGTTTACAGAGATAGCGGTGTAGATATTTCCATGTTCCTGCAATTCGTGGTGTAGATATTTCCATGTTTACACAGATAGCGGTGTAGACATTTCCATGTTTACACAGATAGCGGTGTAGACATTTCCATGTTTACACAGATAGCGGTGTAGATGTTTCCATGTTTATACAGATAGTGGTGTAGATATTTCCATGTTAATAGAGTTGGCGGTGTAGATATTTCCATGTTTATATAGTTGGCAGTGGAGATATTTCCATGTTCATACAGATGGCGGTGAAGATATTTCCTTGTTTATACACATAACGGTGTAGATATTTCCAAGTTTTAAGAGATAGCGGTGTAGATATTTCCATGTGTATACAGATAGCGGTGTAGATATTTACATGTGTATACAGATAATGGTGTAGATATTTACATGTTCCTACAGATGGCTGTGTAGGTATTTCCATGTTTATACACATAGCGGTGTAGATATTCCCATGATTATAGAGATAGCGGTGTAGGTATTTCCATGTTCCTACAGTTGGTGGGGTAGATATTTCCATGTTTACACAGATAGTGCTGTAGATATTTCCAAGTTTATGCAGATAGCGGTGTAGATATTTCCAATTTTATGCAGATAGCGGTG
Source organism: Gorilla gorilla gorilla (assembly GCF_029281585.2). Taxonomy (NCBI): domain Eukaryota; kingdom Metazoa; phylum Chordata; class Mammalia; order Primates; family Hominidae; genus Gorilla; species Gorilla gorilla. Next base: position 127,593,997 of record NC_073239.2, read on the forward strand.
TAGGTATTTCCATGTTTAAACAGAAAGCGGTGCAGATATTTCCATGTTCCTACACAAGGCGCTGTAGATATTTCCATGTTTATAGAGTTGGCGGTTTGGACATTTCCATGTTCATATAGATGGCGGTGTAGATATTTCCATGTTTATAGAGATATCGGTGTAGATATTTCCATGTTTATACAGATAGCGGTGTAGATGTATCCATGTTCATACAGATGACGGTGTAGATATTTCCATGTTCATACAGATGGCGGTGTACGTATTTCCATGTTTATGGAGATAGCGGTGTACATATTTCCATGTTTACACAGATAGCAGTGTAGATATTTCCATGTTTACACAGATAGCGGAGTAGATATTTCCATCTTTATACAGATAGCGGTGTAGATATTTCCATGTGTATACAGATAATGGTGTAGATATTTACATGTTCCTACAGATGGCTGTGTAGATATTTCCATCTTTATACAGTTAGCTTTGTACATATTTCCATGGTTATAGAGATAGCTGTGTAGATATTTCCATGTTCCTATAATTGGTGGTGTAGCCATTTCAATGTTTACACAGATAGTGGTGTAGATATTTCCAAGTTTATGCAGATAGCGGTGGAGATATTTCCACTTTTATGCAGATAGCGTTGTAGATATTTCCATGTTTATACAGCTGGCGGTTTAGACATTTCCATGTTCATACAGATGGCTGTGTAGATATTTCCATGTTCATAGACATTGCGGTGTAGATATTTCCATATTTAAACAGATAGGGGTGTAGATATTTCCATGTTTTTAGAGATAGCTGTGTAGATATTTCCATGTTTACACAGATAGCGGTGTAGATATTTCCACGTTTAGACAGATAGCAGTGTAGATATTTCGATGGTTACACAGAGAACGGTGTAGATATTTCCATGTTTATAGAGATGGAAGTGTAGATATTTCCATGTTCATACAGATTGCAGTGTAGATATTTCCATGTTTATTAAGATGGCGGTGTAGATATTCCCATGTTTATGAAGATAGCGGTGTAGATATTTACTTCGTTATACAGATAGCAGTGTAGATATTTCCATGTTTATACAGATAGCAGTGTAGATATTTCCGTGTTTATAGAGATAGCGGTGTGGATATTTCCCAGTTTCACGGATAGCAGTGTAGATATTTCAATGTTTATACAGATAACGGTGTAGATATATTCATATTTATAGAGATAGCGGTGTAGTTATTTCCATGCTTATTCAGATAACGCTGTAGATATGTCCATGTTTATAGAGATAGCGGTGTAGATATTTCCAAGTTCATACAGATATCAGTGTAGATATTTCCATGTTCATACAGATGGCGTTGTTGATATTTCCATCTTCATACAGGTGGCAGTGAAGATATTTGCATGTTCATACAGATGGCAGTGTAGATATTTCCATGTTCACACAGATGGCTGTGTAGATATTTCCATGTTCATACAGATGGCGGTGTAGATATTTCCATGTTTATGAAGATAGCGGTGTAGATATTTACATCTTTATATAGATAGCGGTGTAGATATTTCCATGTTTATACAGATAGCGGTGTAGATATTTCCATGTTCATACACATAGCGGTGTGGATATTTCCATGTTTAAACAGATAGCAGTGTAGATACTTCCATGTGTATAGAGATGGCGGTATAAATATTTCTGTGTTTATACAGATGGCGGGTAGATATTTCCATGTTCATACAGATGGCGGTGTAGATATTTCCGTGTTTATAGAGATAGCGGTGTAGATATTTCCTTGTTTATACACATTGCTCTCTATATATTTGCATGTTTATGGAGGTAGTGTTGTAGGTATTTCCATGATTGTAGAGATAGTGGTGTAGATATTTCCGTGTTTATAGAGATAGCGGTGTGGATATTTCCCAGTTTCACAGATAGCGGTGTAGATATTTCCATGTTTATACAGATAACGGTGTAGATATATTCATGTATATAGAGATAGCGGTGTAGTTATTTCCATGCTTATACAGATAACGCTGTAGATATGTCCATGTTTATAGAGATAGCGGTGTAGATATTTCCAAGTTCATACAGATATCAGTGTAGATATTTCCATGTTCATACAGATGGCGTTGTTGATATTTCCATCTTCATACAGGTGGCAGTGAAGATATTTGCATGTTCATACAGATGGCGGTGTAGATATTTCCATGTTCATACAGATGGCTGTGTAGATATTTCCATGTTCATACAGATGGCGGTGTAGGTATTTCCATGTTTATGAAGATAGCGGTGTAGATATTTACATCTTTATACAGATAGCGGTGTAGATATTTCCATGTTTATACAGATAGCGGTGTAGATATTTCCATGTTCATACAGATAGCGGTGTAGATATTTCCATGTTTACACAGATAGCGGTGTAGATATTTCCATGTGTATAGAGATGGCGTTATAAATATTTCTGTGTTTATACAGATGGCGGGTAGATATTTCCATGTTCATACAGAAGGCGGTGTAGATATTTACATGTTTATAGAGATAGCGGTGTAGATATTTCCATTTCATACACATTGCTCTCTAGATATTTCCATGTTTATAGTGGTAGTGTTGTTGATATTTCCATGATTGTAGAGATAGTGGTGTAGATATTTCCGTGTTTATAGAGATAGCGGTGTGGATATTTCCCAGTTTCACGGATAGCGGTGTAGATATTTCCATATTTATACAGATAACGGTGTAGATGTATTCATGTTTATAGAGATAGCGGTGAAGTTATTTCCATGCTTATACAGATAATGCTGTAGATATGTCCATGAATATAGAGATAGCGGTGTAGATATTTCCAAGTTCATACAGATATCAGTGTAGATATTTCCATGTTCATACAGACGGCGTTGTTATTTCCATCTTCATACAGGTGGCAGTGAAGATATTTGCATGTTCATACAGATGGCGGTGTAGATATTTCCATGTTCATACAGATGGCTGTGTAGATATTTCCATGTTCATACAGATGGCGGTGTAGATATTTCCATGTTTATACTGATGGCGTTGTAGATATTTCCATCTTTATGCAGATTGCGGTGTAGATATTTCCATGTTTATAGAGATGGCAGTGAAGATATTTCCATGTTTGTGGAGATAGCGGTGTAGATATTTCCATGTTTACACAGAAAGCGGTGTAGATATTTCCATGTTTACACAGACAGCGGAGTAGATATTTCCATCTTTATACACATAGCGGTGTAGATATTTCCACGTTTATAGGGATATCGGTGTAGATATTTCCATGTTTATAGAGATAGCAGTGTAGATATTTCCATCTTTATACACATAGCGGTGTAGGTATTTCCATCTTTATAGGGATATCAGTGTAGATATTTCCATGTTTATACAGAGAGTAGTGTAGATATTGCCATGTATATAGAGATAGCGGAGTAGATATTTCCACGTTTTTACACATAGCTGTGTAGATATTTCTAAGTTCATACTGATGGCGGTGTACATATTTAAATCTTTATAGAGATGGCGGTGTACATATTTAAATGTTCATAGAGATGGCGGTTTAGATATTGCCATGTATATAGAGATGGCGGTGTAGATATTGCCATGTTTATAAAGAAGGCGGGCTAGATATTTCCATGTTTATACACAGAGCACTGTAGTTATTTCCATGTTTATAGAGATAGCGGTGTAGATAGTTCCATGTTTATACACATAACGTTGCAGATATTTCCATGTTTATACAGGTAGCGGTGAAGATATTTCCATGTTTATAGAGATATCGGTGTAGATATTTCCAGGTTTATACAGATCGCAGTGTAGATATTTCCATGTTTATATGGATGGCTGTGTAGATATTTCCATGTTTATAGAGAAAGCGGTGTAGATATTTCCATGTTTACACAGATAGCGGTGTAGATATTTCCATGTTCATACAGATAGCGATGTAGATAATTCCATGTGTATATAGATAACGGTGTAGATATTTACATATTCCTACAGATGGCTGTGTAGATATATCCATCTTCATACAGATAGCAGTGTAGATAATTCCATGTTTACACAGATAGCGGTGTAGATATTTCCATGTTTACACAGATAGCGCAGTAGATATTTCATGTTTATACAGATAGCGGTGTACATATTTCCATGTGTATACAGATCACGGTGTAGATATTTACATGTTCCTACAGATGGCTGTGTAGATATTTCCATGTTTATACGGATAGCGTTGTAGATATTTCCATGTTTATGGAGATAGCGGTGTAGATATTTCCATGTGTGCACATATAGCGGTGTAGATATTTCCATGTTCATACAGATAGCATTGTAGATAATTCCATGTGTATACAGATAAAGGTGTAGATATTTACATATTCCTACAGATGGCTGTGTAGATTTTTATATGTTTATACAAATAGCGGTGTAGATATCTCCATGTTTAGAGAGATAGTGGTGTAGATATTTCCATGTTCATACAGATGGCAGTGTAGATATTTCCATGTTCTTACCGATGGAGGTGAGGATATTTCCATGTTTATAGAGATAGCGGTGTAGATATTTCCATGTTCACACAGATAACGGTGTAGTTATTTCCATGTTCACACAGATAGTGGTGTAGATATTTTCATGTTTATACAGAAATCGGTGTAGATATTTCCATGTTTACAGAGATATCGGTGTAGATATTTCCATGTTTACACAGATAGCGGTGTAGATATTTCCATGTTTATACAGATGGCTGTGTAGATATTTCCATGTTTATACAGAAAGCGGTGTAGATATTTCCATGTTTTTAGAGATATCGGTGTAGATATTTCAATTTTTATACAGATAGCGGTGTAGATATTTCCATGTTCATACACATGGCGATGTAAATGTTTCCATGTTCATACAAATGGCGGTGAAGATATTTCCATGTTTATAGAGATGGCAGTGTAGATATTTCCTTTTTTATACAGATAGCGGTGTAGATATTTCCATGTTCATAGAGATAGCGGTGCAGATATTTCCATGTTCATACAGTTAGCGGTGTAGATATTTCCAAATTCATGCAGATGGCGGTATAGATATTTCCATGTTCATACAGATGGCGGTGAAGATATTTGCATGTTCATTCAGATGGTGGTGTAGATATTTCCATGTTCCTACAGATGGCGGTGTAGAAATTTCCATGTTTATATAGATGGCAGTGTAGATAATTCCATGTTCATACAGATGGCGGTGAAGATATTTCCATGTTTACACACATAACGGTTCAGATATTTCCAAGTTTTAACAGACAGCGATGTAGATATTTCCATGTTTACACAGATAGCGGTGTAGATACTTCCACGTTTATACAGATAGTGGTGTAGATATTTCCATGTTCATACTGATAGCGGTGTAGATATTTCCATGTTTATACGGTTGGCGGTGTAGATATTTCCATTTTCATACAGATGGCGGTGTAGATATTTCCATGTTTATAGAGATGGCGGTGTAGATATTTCCATGTTTATACAGAGGCTGTGTAGATATTTCCATGTTCATACAGATAGCGGTGTAGATATTTCCATGTTTATACACATGGCGGTGTAGATATTTCCATGTTTATAGAGATGGCGGTGTAGATATTTCCATGTTTATATAGAAGGCGTTCTAGATATTTCCATGTTTATACACATAGCGGTGTAGGTATTTCCATGTTTATACAGATGGCTGTGTAGATATTTCCATGTTAATAAAGATGGTGGTGAAGATATTTCCATGCTTATTCAGATAGCGGTGTAGGTATTTCTCTGTTTCGCAGATAGCAGTGTAGATATTTCCATGTTTATACAGATAGCGGTGTAGATATATCCATGTTTATTGAGATAGCGTTGTAGTTATTTCCATGTTTATATAGATAACGCTGTAGATATTTCCATGTTTATACGGATAGCGGAGTAAATATTTCCATGTATGTACACATGGCTGTGTAGATATTTCCGTGTTTATACAGATGGAAGTGTAGATATTTCCATGTTTATAGAGATGGCAGTGTAGATATTTCCTTCTTTACACAGTTAGCGGTGTAGACATTTCCATGTTTATAGAGATAGAGTAGCAGATATTTCCATGTTCATACAGATAGCAGTGTGGATATTTCCATGTTCATACAGATGACAGTGTAGATATTTCCATGTTCATACAGATGGCGGTGAAGATATTTGCATGTTCATACAGATGGCGGTGTAGATATTTCCATGTTCATACAGATGGCGGTGAAGATATTTGCATGTTCATACAGATGGCGGTGTAGATATTTCTATGTTTATACAGATAGCGGTGTAGGTATTTCCATGTTTGTACACATTACGTTGTAGATATTTCCATGTTTTAAGAGATAGCGGTGTAGATATTTCCATGTTTACAGAGACAGCGGTGTAGATATTTCCATGTTTATACAGATAGCATTGTAGATATTTCCATGTTTATACTGATAGCGGTGTAGATATTTCCATGTTTACACAGATAGCGGAGTAGATATTTCCATGTTTATACAAATAGCTTTGTATGTATTTCCTTGTTTATACAGATATCGGTGTAGACATTTCCACGTTTATAGAGATTGTGGTGTAGATATTTCCATGTTTATACAGATAGCCGTGTAGGTATTTCCAAGTTTATAGAGATAGCGGTTTAGACATTTCCATGTTCCTACAGATGGTGCTGTAGATATTTCCATGTGCATACAAATTGCGGTGTAGATATTTCCGTGTTTATAAATATAGCGGTGTAGATATTTCCATGTTTATCCAGATAGCGGTGTACGTATTTCCATGTATATACAGATGGCGTTGCAGACATTTCCAAGTTTATAGAGATAGCGTTGTAGATATTTCCATGTTCCTACAGATGGCGGTGTGGATATTTCCATGTTTACAGAGTTGGCGGTGTAGATATTTCCACGTTCATACAGATGGCGGTGTAGATATTTCCATGTTAATACAGATAGCGGGGCAGGTATTTCCATGTTTATACACATTACGCTGTAGATATTTCCATGTTTTTACAGATAGCTGTGTAGATATTTCCATGTTTATACAGATGGCGGTGTAGATATTTCCATGTTCATAGGGATGGCGTTGTATATATTTCCATCTTTATAGAGGTGGCAGTGTAGATATTTCCATCTTAATACAGATAGAGTTGTAGATATTTCCATGTTTAAACAGATGGCGGTGTAGATATTTCCATCTTTATAGAGATTGCGCTGTAGATATTTCCATATTCATACAGATGGCGGTGTAGATATTTCCATGTTTATATAGATGGCGGTGTAGATATTTCCATCTTAATACAGATAGCAGTGTAGATATTTCTATGTTTATGCAGATGGCGGTGTAGATATTTTCATGTCGATACAGATGGCGGTGTAGGTATTTCCATGTTTATAGAGAGAGCGGTGTAGATATTTCCAAGTTGATAGAGATAGCGGTGTAGATATTTCCATGTATATACAGATAGCGGTGTAGATATTTCCATGTTTATACAGATAGCGGTGTACATATTTCCATGTATATACAGATGGCGTTGTAGACATTTCCATGTTTATAGTGATAGCGTTGTAGATATTTCCATGTTCCTACAGATGGCGGTGTAGATATTTCCATGTTTACAGAGTTGGCGGTGTAGATATTTCCACGTTCATACAGATGGCGGTGTAGATATTTCCATGTTAATACAGATAGCGGGGCAGGTATTTCCATGTTTATACACATTACGCTGTAGATATTTCCATGTTTTTACAGATAGCTGTGTAGATATTTCCATGTTTATACAGATGGCAGTGTAGATATTTCCATGTTCATAGGGATGGCGTTGTAGATATTTCCATCTTTATAGAGATGGCAGTGTAGATATTTCCATCTTAATACAGATAGAGGTGTAGATATTTCCATGTTTAAACAGACGGCGGTGTAGATATTTCCATCTTTATAGAGATTGCGCTGTAGATATTTCCATATTCATACAGATGGTGGTGTAGATATTTCCATGTTTATAAAGATGGCGGTGTAGATATTTCCATCTTAATACAGATAGCGGTGTAGATATTTCTATGTTTATGCAGATGGCGGTGTAGATATTTTCATGTCGATACAGATGGCGGTGTAGGTATTTCCATGTTTATAGAGAGAGCGGTGTAGATATTTCCAAGTTGATAGAGATAGCGGTGTAGATATTTCCATGTATATACAGATAGCGGTGTAGATATTTCCATGTTTATACAGATAGCGGTGTAGATATTTCAATGTTCATACAGATGGCGTTGTAGATATTTCCATGTTCATACAGTTGGCGGTGTAGATATTTCCACGTTTATAGAGATAGCGGTGTAGTTATTTCCAAGTTTATAGAGATAGCGTTGCAGATATTTCCATGTTTATACAAATAGCAGTGTAGGTATTTCAATGTTTATAAAGATTGCAGTGTAGATATTTCAATGTTTATAGAGATAGTGGTGTAGATATTTCCCTGTTTTACAGGTAGCAGTTTAGATATTTCCATGTTTATAGAGATAGCCGTGTAGATATTTCCATATATATTCAGATAGTGGTGTAGATATTTCCATGTTCATACAGATGGCGGTGTAGATATTTCCATCTTTATAGAGATGGCAGTGTAGATATTTCCATCTTAATACAGATAGAGGTGTAGATATTTCCATGTTTAAACAGATTGCGGTGTAGATACTTCCATCTTTATAGAAATTGCCCTGTAGATATTTCCATGTTCATACAGATGGCGGTTTAGATATTTCCATGTTTATATCGATGGCGGTGTAGTTATTTCCATCTTAATACAGATAGCAGTGTAGATATTTCCATGTTTATACAGATGGCGGTGTAGATATTTTCATGTCGATCCAGATGGCGGTGTAGGTATTTCAATGTTTATAGAGATAGCGGTGTAGATATTTCCATGTTGATAGAGATAGCGGTGTTGATATTTCCATGTATATACAGATAGCGGTGTAGATATTTCCATGTTTATACAGATAGCGGTGAAGATATTTCAATGTTCATACAGATGACGTTGTAGATAATTCCATGTTCATACAGATGGTGGTGTAGATATTTCCACGTTTATAGAGATAGCGGTGTAGTTATTTCCATGTTTATAGAGATAGCGTTGTAGATATTTCCATGTTTATACAAATAGCAGTGTAGGTATTTCAATGTTTATAAAGATAGCAGTGTAGATGTTTCAATGTTTATAGAGATAGCGGTGTAGATATTTCCCTGTTTTACAGGTAGCGGTTTAGATATTTCCATGTTTATGCAGATAGCAGTGTAGATATTTCCATGTTTATAGAGATAGAGGTGTAGTTATTTCCATGTTTATATAGATAACGGTGTAGATATTTCCATGTTTATAGAGATAGCGGTGTATATATTTCCATGTATATACAGATAGCGGTGTAGTTATTTCCATGTTTATACAGATGGCCCTGTAGGTATATCCATGTTTATAGAGATGGCGGTGTAGTTATTTCCTTGTTTATACAGATAGCGGTGTAGATATTTCCATGTTCATACGGATAGCGCTGTAGATATTTCCATGTTTAGAGATAGCGGTGTAGATATTTCCATGTTTATACAGATAGCGGTGTAGATATTTCCATGTTTATACAGGTAGCGCTGTAGATATTTCCATATTTGTACAGGTAGCAGTGAAGATATTTCCATATTTATACAGCTAGCGGTGCAGATATGTGAATTCATTAAACCTCTTTTTCTTTATAAATGACCCAGTCTTGGGTATGTCTTTATCAGCAGCATGAAAATTGACTAATACACTCACTGCCCATGAATGATACTCTGTTATCCCATTTGCATTGTTATAAAGAAATACCTGAGGTTGGGTAATTAATAAAGAAATGAGGTTTATTTGGCTCCTTGTTCTGAAGGCTGTACGTGAAGCATAGTACTGGCACCTGCTTCCAGGGAGGGCCTCAGGAACCTTCCAATCATGGTGGAAGGTGAAGGGAAACCAGCATATCACATGGTGAGAGAGGAAGCAAGAGAGACAGGGAGGAGGTGTCAGTCTCTTTTAAACAACCAGATATCGCATGAACTCACAGGGTAAGAACTCATTCATTACCAAGAGGACAGCACCAAGCCATTCAGGAGGCATCTATCTCCAACATTGGGGATCACATTTTAACGTGAGATTTGAAGGGGACAAACATCCAAACTATGTCAGATACCAAAGCTGACAATGCTTAGGATCTTTAGCTGTTCCAGGTTCTGGGAAAAGGGAGAGAGTTAGCTTCCCTCGTCTATGCTGTGCTACTCCATATTATATTAGTAATTATTGTTCTCTAAATGTTCTTGAAAGCAAATAAACAAATGCAAGGCAAAACATATGAAATGCAAGGCAAAACATATGAAATGCAAGGGAAATGCATTAAAAACTTTTGAGTGTTAATATATAGGTTTTATTTTATCTTTTTAATTTCTTTTGCTTAACCAAATAGATTATGTAGTTTTGATTAACTGGCCATGAAATAGCTCTGCCTACATAGAATTTCCCATGAATAATTGGTTGTGGAGACTTTTGTGTGTGACCCAAATCCTCCCTCAAAACTGAAGTTTGCCCAGCTATTGGGAGTGTTGGCAAATCATGCCTCTCAGCTGATTCTCTCTAGAATTTATTCTCAGGAGATCTAATTAATAACTTGTCAAGCTGATGTCCATCCTTGGGGACAACTCGTATCTGAAGAATGGCCAGTGAAAGGTATTAAAACTCCATACTCCTGCCTCAATTTAGGGCAACTCTGAAGGGTCACCCCTGCTTCTCTGCTCCCCCTTGAGATTAGCTGAGGTATTTGTTGTGACTGCCTCACACCTCAACTCCCTTTGTCCAATTCAGCTTTTTCGCCACAGTTGTTGGCTCCTAGGATTTTACCCAGTTAAATGTTCTCTACACAAATCTCTATCTCAAATCTGCTTTACAGGGAATGTGGCCTCAGACAGGTTTTCATTAGGTTCTGGACATAACTCTCATTAGTCATTGATATGATTCGGCTGTGTCTCCACCCGAATCTCACCTTGATTGTAATTATCCCCGCATGTCAAGGATGGAGTCAGGTGGAGATCATTGAATCATAGGGGCGGGTTCCCCCTACTGTTCTCCTGGTAGCGAATAAGTCTCACGAGATCTTATGCTTTTAAAATGGGAGTTTCCCTACACAAGCTTTCTTCTCTGCTACCATTTAAGATGTGCCTTTGCTTCTTTTTTGCCTTCTGCCGTGACTATGAGGCCTCCCCAGCCATGTGGAATTGTGAGTTCCTTAAACCTCTTTCCTTTCTAAATTACCCGGTCTTGGGTATGACTTTATTAGCAGCATGAGAACAAACTAGTGCATTCTGTTCTATAAGCCCAAGTCGGATCACAGAGTCCCGCTTTCTGTTTTTTTTTTTCTAGCCCATATTTCTACTAAAACTTGACTCATATAGACTTAAAACAAAATAATTAAGCATGGCTAGTATTTATTTAATATTTTATACGTGTCAGGTACTGTATTTTGTAACTTACCTTTTAATAATCTTTCCAAATCTCTAAAAGGAGAATTCTGCTCTTTTATAGAGAAAATAAGGATGGCTCAATCTTTTGATTTTTATTACAAGCTTTATTTTGTATAACATATAATAAACTAAAAATATTGAAAGTTTAGAAACCATCAGCACACAATCGAGGTGATGGAAATATACTTCACCTCCAGTTTCCTGATGCCTCTTTATAATACATTTCTCTGGCCCCTCATTCCTGGCCCTTAAAAACCACCAAACTGCTTTCTGTCACTGGACAGTAATTTATACAGTCAAAAAATGTATATAAATAAAATTTTACACTATGCACTTTTTTGTCTGACATTTTATGTTTTTTTCTCTGCATGTTTTACCTCTAGAGTCTGCCTTGTTTCACTTAGTATAGTTATTTTGAGATTCATTCATGTTATAGTATGTATCCATAATTAATTCGGATAAAGCAAGTTAATTCATTAATGTATTGATTGATATTTAGACTGTTTCTAGTTTGGGCTATTATGAATACATGTGCTATGAACATTTGTGTTGATATCATTATATGAACACCTACTTTTATCTCTCTTGGGTAAATACCCAGGAGTGCAATGGCTGAGTCTTACGGCAGAAGTATGTTTAACTTTTTAAGGGACTCTTAAACTGTTTTTCAAAGGTTACACTTTTTTGTATTCCCATCAGCAGTGTATGAGAGTTTCAGCTTCTCCACATCCAAGCCAGTGCTTGGCTGTTATCAGTCATGCTAATCTTAGCTATTTAAAAATAGATAGTGGCGTCTCATTTTGGTTTTAATTTGCATTGCCCTAAGCATGAATTATGTTGAGCATATGTGCTTATTTACCAAACAAATGTCTACTTTGAAATGTCTGTTCCAGTCTTTCACCCAAGTTTTAAATGGGGTTGTTTGTTTTTCATTATTAAATTTTGAGCTTTTAAAATATATTTTTGATGCAAGCCTTTCATCAGATATATGAATTGCAAATATTTTCTCCCAGCCTGCAGCTTGTCTTTTCAGTCTCTTAATAGATTCTTTTGAAGAGCAGATTCTTTTTTTTAAATTTGATGAGTTCTTCTTATCAATATATTATTATATAAATCATGCTGTGGGGTCATATCAAAGAAAGCTTTGCCTGACTCAAAGTCCCAAATGTTTTCACATCTTCCCTCTCCTCTCCTTTGGGAACTGAGATTACACGTAAATTCAGTTACTTGAAATGTACTGTCTACTATTGCTCTGTTCATGTTTTTTAAAAATTTATTTTCTCTCTCTATTTTATTTTGAGAGGTGTCTATCTTTTCTTCTTTAATGACTAACGTGCTATCAGCCTACCATGTAGCTGGGACTACAGCCGCATGCTACTATGCCCCGCTAATTTTTGTATTTTTAGTAGAGATGGGATTTCACCATATTGGTCAGGCTGGTCCTGAACTCCTGACTTCGTGATCCACCTGCCTCGGCCTCGCAAAATGCTGAGATTACAGGCGTGAGCCACTGCGCCCAGCCTCCTTTAGTGTATCTTGCATGTCTCTATTTTAGAACATATAGAATACTGTTTCAATAAGCATTTGAATGTTCTTAACTTATAACTCTGGCACCTTGATTTACTCTGGATCAGTTCTGACTCAGTGATTTTTCTCCTTATTATGAGCCACGTTCTTCTGTCTTTTGTTGTTACTGTTGTGTCTCTGCTAAACTGTGTCTGGATGTCAGATATGGTGACTTTTATCTTATTGAGTGCTGGAAGTATATATAAATATTCTTGATCTTTGTATTGGTATGTATTTAAGTTTAGTTGGAAAGAGTTTGACTCTTTTTGGTCTTGCTTTAAAAATTCATTAGGTGGGATCAGACCAGTTCTCATTTTAGAGCTAATCACTCCCAACTAGTGAGGCAAGATCCTTCTGGGTATCCCTGGGAATCTTGAGGTGTTTCTGGTTTGGCTGATAAAATAAGCACTATTACTGGACCTTGGTGAGCATGTGTACTGTTACTTTTCATCTTATCTGGGTGTTGTTTCCCCAACCGTAGGTACTTTTCTCTAGGCCTGTCCTAACAATTACTTAGCTATGTACTTTAGGGGGACCCTTTGCAGAGCTCTGGAGTTCTCTTTCTGTGCAGCCCCTTCTTCTCGGAAACCTTGTCCTGAGAGCTCATGTCAACATGGTTTCTGTGGACTCTGAGCTCTGTCCCCTCAGCTCAGGGAGAACAATGGGCTCCTCTTGGGCTTTTCTCCTGCAGTAGTGGGCTGGAAAACTTTCTCCAGGCGTAAATTAGGGCAGTTGATAGGCTCACCTTGTTTGAGACTGACTTTACAGGGTCTTGCAAACTTTTGTGGCATACATTTTGGCCATTTTTTTGGTTGTTTCAGGAGGGAGAGAAAGTCTAGTTCTTGTTACTCCATCATGGTCATTGCAGAAGTCAACCTAACTGATATTTCTCAATACAGTCTGTTGCTACACATTGAACTTGCTTAAGATAATTTTTAGATGGCACAGAACTTTCTGTCCATTGAATGAGACTCTCTGCTTATTTTGCAAGTGCTCATTTGTATGGAGACATTTGTATGGAGAAACTTCAAAAAGTTTGTGGAAAAATGAAGTTAAAAGATAAACATTGAAAATGTGATCTTCGGTTTTCATCCCTAAAGAACTGATGGTCCTGGGAACTTAACAATGTCAATGCAGTCTCTTATACATTATTAACTTAAGAAAAATGGGTGCCCTTTCCACATTTGTTGAGATTGGGAAAGAAAAAGAAGTCAGAAGGAGCCAAATCAGAGCTGTAAGGTGGATGCCTGACAATTTCCCATTGAGACTCTCACAAAATTGCCTTTGCTTGATGACAGGAATGAGCAGAAACATTGTGGTGTTAGAGGACTGTCTGCTAAAGCTTTCCCAGGTATTTTGCCCTAAAACTTTGGCTAACTTATTCAAAACACTCTCATGATATGCAGATATTATTGTTCTTTGACCTTCCACAAAGTCAACAAGCAAAATGCCTGGAATGTCCCCAAAAAACTGTTGCCGTGACCTTTGCTCTTGAGTGATCCCCTTTAGCTTTGACTGGACCACTTCCACCTTTGGTAGCCATTGCTTTGATTGTCTTTTGCCCTCAGGATCATACTGGGAAAGCCATGTTTTATCTTCTGTTACAATTCTTCAAAGAAATCCTTCAGGATCTTGACCCTAGTTCTTTAAAATTTCCATTGAGAGCTCTCCTCTTGTCTGCAGCTGATCTGAGCACAACACTTTTGGCACCCATGCAGTGGAAAGTTGGTTCAACTTTAATTTTTTAGTCAGAACTGTGTAAGCTGAACCAATTAAGATGTCTATGATGTTGGCTATTGTTTGTGCTGTTGATTATCAGTCCTCTTCAATTAGGGCACAAACAAGATTAATTTTTTTCCTTGCAAATTGATATGGATGATCTGTCCCTGTGGACTTCATCTTCCACATCATCTCGTTTCTTCTTTAAAAAAGCTGTCCGCTTGTGAACTACTGATTTCTTTGGTGCATTGTCCCCTCAAGCTTCTTGTAAAGCATCAGTGATTTCACCATTCTTTCACTCAAGCTTCATCATAATCTAATGTTTGTTCTTGCTTCAATTTTAGCAGAATTTACATTGCTCTGCTAGGGGCTCTTTTCAAACTAATGTCTACTCCTTCTTACTGTCTCAAACTAGATCCTGTTCAAACATGCTATAATAAATTAGTATGAGTTTATTTTGCTGCCAAACTTGAAACCTTTGCATAGTTTTTTTCATAATATACATTTTCCATGAACTTTTTAAGGCCTCTCATGTATCCACAGGTAGAGTGCCTTACCTATTCTGACTTCAGTCAATTATTCAAGACCTTTCCTTGTCAGTGATACATTAGAAAGGTAGAGTATTGAAAAATAAGAGTAGCTTCTGCTGATTAAGAAATACTATATCTTTTTCTACTTCTTTCTTTTTTTTTTTTCTTTTTTTTTTTTTTTTGAGACAGCATCTTTCTCTGTCACCCAGGCTGGAGTGCAGTGGTGTGATCTCAGCTCACTGCAACCTCTGCCTCCCAGGGTCAAGTGATTCTCCTGCCTCAGCCTCCCGAGTAGCTGGGACTATAGGTGCCTGCCACCACACCCAGCTAATTTTTGTATTTTTAGTGGAGACAAGGTTTCACCATATTGGCCAGGCTGGTCTTGAACTCCTGACCTTGTGATCTGCCTGACTCGGCCTCCCAAAGCGCTGGGATTACAGTCATGAGCCACCGTACCTAGCTTTCTACTTCTTTCTTATTATTTTCCTCCTCTCTCATTCCTATATTCTCTCCTTTCTCCTACTTTCCTCCCCACTCCCTGTTTCCTTCCTTTCATCTTTCCTATTTTCAAGACTTAATATTTCTTGAACCTCCGATGTTATCATAGTATGTTATTTGTTTAATTTTCACATAACAATAATAGTTTAAATACAAATAATATTTATTTTCATCCCCATGTTATCAGTATAACAGTAAAGATGTGGAGAGGCCAGCTGGGCATGGTGGCTCAAGCCTGTAATCCCAGCACATTGGGAGGCCGAGGTGGGTGGATCACGAGGTCAGGAGATCGAGACCATCCTGGCTAACACGGTGAAACCCCATCTCTACTAAAAAATAGAAAAAATTAGCTGGGCGTGGTGGCGCGTGCCTGTAGTCCCAGCTACTCGGGAGGCTGAGGCAGGAGAATAGTGTGAACCCGGGAGGCAGAACTTGCAGTGAGCCAAGATCACGCCACTGCACTCCAGCCTGGGTGACAGAGCGAGACTCTGTCTCAAAAAATAAATAAATAAATAAATGAAAATAAAATTAGAAAAATGATGTGGAGAGGCCAAACCAATGGCTCTTATATCCACGTTCTTTCTTCTAAATGATTTCACCTTAGTTTTGGTCTGCATCTCTAACCATAGCTAGTTGCAGCAGGACTTCTATCTGGCCTTGCTGCTCTCATTTTTGGACCTCCTCACTGAAATCAAATTGATCTTTCTAAAATGCAAACCTGGTCTTAGTATTTTATTACTTAAAACCCATTGGTGGCTTTCCATGATTTATGGAATAAAGTCAAAATTCCTGTTTTTGCCCATGTTTCTGTGTGCCTCTCATCCCTACATTTACTGATTCCTGTGTGCCATAAATTGCCAGTTGTCCAGAGTTCATTCTCTTTTTGTACTTGGGAGGACTTCTGCATCCTGCAACTTTTCCCCTGAAACGTGCTTGGAAAATACCTACTCATTTTTTTCAGATTCAGGTTAGCTTTTTACTTCAGTTTCTTTTCCTGAAGCTTATACTGACTGCTCCATATGGCTTTGGGGATTAGCTACTCATTCCTTTGTGCCCTTTGTAGATACACATTTATCATGGAGTCTTTTTTTTTTTTTTTGAGACAGAGTCTCACTCTGTCACCAGGCTGGAGTGCAGTGGTGTGATCTCAGCTCACTGCAACCTTTGCCTTCCAGGTTCAACTGATTCTCTTGCCTCAGCCTCCCAAGTAACTACAGGCGTGCACCACCGTGCCCAGCTAATTTTTGTATTTTTAGTAGAGACGGGGTTTCACTATGTTGGCCAGGATGGTCTCGATCTCTTGACCTCGTGATCTGCCCACGATGGCCTCCCAAAGTGCTGGGATTACAGGCATGAACCACCGCTCCCAATCAGTCATGCAGTCTTTATACTTACTTGTTTACTTGCCTGTGAGCTCACTGAATGCAGGGACTATTTCCTTGTTGCTCTAGCACCTACACCAGTACCTGGTATCCAGAAGCTGTATGCTAAATGTTTGTTGAGTGGCTGTTTGACTGAATGATTGTACTCCTAATTAGTAGATAGAAAGCCATGAACTTCCCAGTTCATCATTCTCTGTGCTCAATTCTGGTTTCTTTATTGTGTTCAAAAGAGTTCCTTAGTGACATAAAACTATGGAGCCAGTATGTCAGCTCATTTAAGCAATGATTGGTTTATGTATATAAGAGGCTTCAATAATTATATATTTTTATTTCAGTTTCAATAAATGATCAATTTATTAATTTTCTCTGTTTTGGCTTATTGTTCACATTTAATATCAAATAAAAGTGTTTTACTTAAAATTATTCATGCCAATTATGACAGTTAGGTGAATATTACTTTGACTTACATTCCAGTAGTAGTTTTGGTTGAACCCTGAATATGCTAAGACGTCCCTTTTCTTTTTTCTTATGAACAGGCTACTGTGTTTACATATATTATTAAAATCTTCTTTGAAAATACGAAGAGTGTTACATTTCTTATATTTAGTTCTCTGTGCTTCAGAATTCCTGTGATACTTGCACTTAAGTCCTTCTGAGCAGTTGATGTTGATATTTATGTGGTTAATTTCATGAAACGTGGTGGTTTTCATTTCTATCATTAATTTATACAGGAGATAGACTGTTTTCCAGGTGTAAGCTCAGTCATATAATTAGAAAATTTATAAGCAGAAAGGAGTTATTTGGTCTAACCCATTTATTCTACAGATAGAGAAATTAGAGTCCAGAAACTCTGTCTTCTTTAAAGTCTTACAGGTATTTAAGAAAAAAGAATAGACTTGAGGTTTCTGTGCTCTGAACCCAGTGATCTTGACACTGTAATGATCTTCATCCATATTATTCACAGAAGTAAATATAATCACATATTAAATAAGAAACAAAAATACTAAGGAGATATTATACTGAAAAATGAAATAATATTATCTTAATTATTTTGATCAGATTCAATCTATAGCAGCTTGAAGGCTAATAATTCCAATGATTCTCTGAATAAACCATTTTTCTAATAAGATTACAGGTTTTAGTAATCTAATTATTTTGACTGATGCAAATGTTACCCCGCCAGTCTGAAAAATGTGTTTATTTATATGTCATAAAGAATAATTTATTCCAAAAAGGCTAATTTTCAAAATATATGTATCTTCTGAAACTGTATCTATTTTTTCCCCACGTTTTCTAAATATATTTTAGAGGGCATTTGTAGATTTTCATGGTGCTGAAAAATTAAGGTATAATGGTCTCATGAAGGAGAATAATGTCATTTAGACATTGTAATTTTGGAGGATCACAATACTTTTTGGAATGTGGTTGTTGCAGCACTGGTCACTTATACTAATTATATAATAACATACTATACTAATGCAATAATATACCATATGAAATTATTCAGTGGTAAATTTGTCTTAAATCCTCTAGAATACTGCAAAGAAATAGTTTATATAAGAAAGAGTACCATAGCATATGTGAACACAATATTTCCTATTTTTTTCTTCTTTTTTATTTTTTTGAAGACAAGTTCTCACTCTGTTGCCCAGACTGGAGTTCAGTGCCATGTTCATAGTTCACTGCAACCTCAAACTCCCAAGCTCAAGTGATCCTCTTGATTCAGCCTCTGAAGTAGCTGTGCCTATAGGTGTGCACCACCACACCGGCTAAGTTTTAAAATTTTTTATAGATATGTTGCCCAAGCTGGTCTCAAATTCTTGAGCTCAAGAGATCTTCTCACCTTGGCCTCCCAGAGTGTTGGGATTACAGGCATGAGCCACCATACTCAGCCAATATTTCTTTTGTAAAAGACATTTTCTAACATACTTCTCATTTTAACTAACATAATATTCAAAGTGTAGATCTGAGAAAGAGATAGTGCCTGCAGATCTGGGATCCTACATGCTAATATTATGGGATGCATTCAGATTTGATCAGCAGATATTCCATTTATTCTAGAACACCACCAGCAGAAGAATGTAATTACGTCTATCACTAAAACTTTGTGTCAATACAGACTACTGTATTTGTTATCATAGATGGTCCTTGGATGGCAGCCTTAAGCAATTTTAAACCTAGACAGGTGATGTACTTTTTCTTCTTGGATAATTTTCATGGTTTTATCTAATTTGGTTGTAACTAATGTGTTTAATATGGCTTGCTTGTTTTTTAAAAAGTTGTTCAGTATCCTTAGAACTCAGTGCTGATTTCTTTTTCTAGCAGGCCTTTTATATAGGACATCTCACTTTCTCCTGGCTCTCTACTACTAGCATGAGGTCTCTGAAAAATCAAGACAGCAAAATAATTTGTTATAGAACAGCCTATGTAGAGGGACAGGGGAGGAGTCATATTCCAAGAGGGAAAGACCTTTGAGCCAGGCTCAATTTGTAGAGGCTGTTGAATGAAAATGAGAGAGAGAGAATGCACACTTTACTGCACTATTAAAGCAAAATTCTGACAATAACTTCTAAAAATGATTCAACTCTTATACACTGAGAATATGACAGACCTTCCAAAAGTATAATTTCTTACATGAACGTCCAGGTATATAAGGAAAAATAACTATTTCATACCAATATCTCCAGCCGCCTTTATTGTTGGTTCACCACATAGGTTTTTATCAGAATCGCAGAACATTAATTTTTTAAATTAGCTACCATTACAACTAGCTTGAGAAGAACTTTCTTTTTAATAATTCGACCCAGATGCATTCTAGATACTCCAGTGTTACGAATCGATGGCTTCATGAGGAGCCGCTGTTGACTCATGCTATCTCTGGACACACTGACAGGAAATGTTTTCTTACACCTGTTTTCCTCCTGCTTTTCCTTGGTAGGACTTAGTTCCTTGGCATAGTTCAGTATCAATGGCAGTCATAGAGAAGTGTTACAGAAACCCAGCTTATTCCAACTTGTGAATTATTTGGCACCCAGGAACCAGGTCTTACAATCTTCAACCCACTTTTTCTTAACATGGCCCCTTTTCTGAAATGTTTATTTATATATGATGTAGGCCTGGGGAAAGGACATGGACTTTCAAAGAAAATATTCTCCAATAGATCTGTCAACTCCAGAGAACCTTCTGACTAAATCTGAAAGAATTCCACTGTGCTCTGATAACATCCTTTAATAATGAAGGAAAAGATATTTTTCCCCCAGGAGGATTTTGTAGTGAAAAGATGGCATAATTTTTTTAAAAATGTTGTTTATAATCTCATTTGTTTTTTCATTTGTGAGGTGTGTCTTAAATCCTAAATGGTACATCCTTTTTAAAATACTTCTAGTAATAAAATGTTTCTGAAGTTATGTTGTAAATATCATTGGACTATGTTTAATAATGTTAAGTTGATCCCACTTCCCCTGAAATTATATACATAAATGCTGAAAGTATAAATTTACATATACAACTTCATGGAACATTTTTCTTCCAAGTGTGCATTTGCTAGAATTTGCATTGAAAGGTTTTGGAAGGAGCCTGTTGGTATGAATCCTGTGTGAGCAACACTCAGATTTGTTGCATACTGAACAGCATGCTAAATCTCACTTCACAATCTTAGATTTCTCATCTACCATCTTGAGCTGAATTTAAAATGTAACTGAAGTTTATTATGTCACCTGTTCGTCAAACACTGATGCAAAGCTTAGTTTTCAGTGTGAAGAACCCATGACTAGAGAAGGGAAGAAGAAAGGGTCAAGCAGACCTCATTAAAGAGTGTATGGGCAAGAAAACACATCAGATGTCTTGATAGGTTTTTTAAAGTCCTGTTAGACTTGTCATGATTTCCAAAACACTAAATGCCATCTAGTATTTTGGACCCTCCAAAATTACAGTAGAATATTATTATGGGTCATCTTAATTGGAAATATACAGGAAAATCCTGATGATTAATGTAGACTAGTGATAGCTCTCACACATTTATATAACCTATGTTGAAAAGAAAGAAGAAAGGCAGGAAGGAAAGAAGGAAAAAGAGCGGAGAGAGAGGAACAAGAAAACACGTGGATTTGTGGAAATGAAAATTTTTAAATTACTAATTTGCAAGAATGGGTAAGAAAAATACCGAGTATGAACATAAATGCTTTCAATTCCGTTTGTCTCTTAATCCTTCTCAGTCCGTGGCCAATTTTGAAACTTGGTGTTACTTCCTTCCTTTATTCCTCCCTCCCTTGCTCCCTCCATCCCTTCTTGCCAGCCTCCTTCCCTTCCTCTCTCCTTGAGTTTCCTTCTTCTTTCTTGTTCCCTCCCTCCCTCCCTCTCTCTTTTTTCCCCTTAGTTTCCCCGGAAGCACATATACCAGCCATTTGAATGGTTTCTGCTCATAGATACTGCCAAGCCCCCTCACCCATACTGCTGAATAGATTTGGTAGAATGGAATGAGAAACATAGACTTTGTGTCTGTGGCGGCCACCTCTGATGTTGCAGACTTTTGCCGTGATTATGCACTCCAGCCGAGGGACGCTAGAGAGGTTGAAATTTCAACTGTGGGATTTGCCATTTTGGAATTTGCAGAAATGTACTGGATATGCTAACAGCAGCCTGGCTAGCCTCCACTTCACAAGGAAGTATTTAAATATACACGTGTAATATGAAGAAAATTGCATTAGATCATAAGGGATGAATTATTTTGTAAATGACTATACCATCAAATACCATACCTGATATCAATCATCTTCATCAGACAGTATCTGTGTATGTAAGTAGATAAACAAAAAAGCAGGAGTTTATTTCTCTCTAATGTATCCTTGACTCTCTAGCAGTGACCTCTGAAATGTCTCTTCTGATCCAGACTTGTTTGAATCATGTGCAACATTTTAGATTTGTCTTTTCTCTGCAAGTTTTTTTTGTTAAGTACCATAACATATTGAACCAAATAGTTTTGCTTGCTTTCTATTGATGACACATGATTTTGGCTTTTATCTTCAGTGGAAAATCAATGTGTCACATGGAGTTCACTAAGAAAAAGGTATGGGGCCTCTTTGTAATTCTTTGTCAGATGATTGCTTTATCTTGATTTATGCCTTCAAACTTTTTCCCATTCAGCAGAAAATATTGTGTCGCTATCTGTGAGAGCAAAGCGATCTATACCAATTTATGCTCTAAGTGTAGCCTCCTTCCAGAACTGCTTATGGAACATATCAACTCACTATAGATTAGGGACATAATGGATTCTTCTTTCTTAAAAGTGGCAGATTGACAATTTTAGTTCATATACAAGCTTTTATATTAACATTAAAACAATATTTCTATGTAAAGTAAAATATTGTAGTTGATTATTATTCGAGGGCCTCCCAGAATTTCAAGGTCTGAAAATAAATTCAGTGTTCCTGGTGGTAACAAAATTGCCCCTACTTCCTTGTATCAGGACTGCCATTTGGAACTGCTGGGGAAGCTCTTTTCAGAAATTATTTTCAAAACAGCATTGTTGCCTTTTGCCAAACTGAAATCTGGTTGTAAACTTTTGAAAACTAGTTCCTTGGAATGGAATTCAAGTTGTCTTCTAAGCAATTTTGTTTAACTCAAACATACATTCTATCTTGCTTTATTATGTCACTATTTGTGTAGGAAACATATTTCTATTTTTACCATTTTCAATTTATTTACATTTACATTTACATTTGTGTGTATATATATATACACACATACATACACTTTAAGTTCTGGGATACATTTGCAGAACTTGCAGTTTTGTGAAATAGGTATACATGTGCTGTCGTGGTTTGCTGCACCCATCAACTCGTCATCTACATTAAGTATTTCTCCTAATGCTATCCCTCCTCTTTCCTTCCTACCCACTGACAGGCCCCAGTGTGTGATGTTCCCCTCCCTGTGTCTATGTGTTCTCATTGTTCAACTCCCACTTATGAGTGAGAACATGTGGTGTTTGGTTTTCTGTTCTTGTGATAGTTTGCTGAGAATGATGGTTTCCAGCTTCATCCATGTCTCTGCAAAAGACATTAATCCATCCTTTTTTATAGCTGCATGGTATTTCATGGTGTATATGTGCCACATATTCTTTATCCAGTCTATCATTGATGGGCATTTGGGTTGGTTCCTAGTCTTTGCTCTTGTGAATAGTGCTGCAATAAACATATGTGTGAATGTGTCTTTATAGTAGAATGATTTATAATCCTTTGGATGTGTACCTAGTAATGAGACTGTTAGGTCAAATGATATTTCTAGTTCTGGATCCTTGAGGAATTGCTACACTGTCTTCCACAATGGTTGAACTAATTTACACTCCCACCAACAGTGTAAAAGCATTCCTATTTCTCCACATCCTCTCTAGCACCTGTTGTTTCCTGACTTTTTAATGATTGCCATTCTAACTGGCGCGAGATGGTATCTCATTGGACCAGGGGTGATGAGCTTTTTTTTTTTTTCTTCGAGACAGCCTCACTCTGTCACCCAGGGTGGAGTGCAGTGGCACAATTTCGGCTCACTGCAACCTCCACCTAATGGGTTCAAGCAATTCTCCTGCCTTAGCCTCTTGAGTAGCTGGGATTACAGATATATACCACCACGCCTGGCTAAAGTTTTTTTGTGTGTTTTTGGTAGAGACAGAGTTTCACCATAGTGGCCAGGCAAGTCTCAAACTCCTGACCTTGTGATCCACTCGCCTTGGCCTCCCAAAGTGATGGGATTACAGGCGTGAGCCACCACGCCCAGCCTATGATGAGCTTTTTCTCATGTGTTTATTGGCCGCATAAATGTCTTCTTTTGAGAAGTGTCTGTTCATATCCTTTTCCCACTTTTTGATGGGGTTGTTTTTTTCTTGTAAATTTGTTTAAGTTCCTTGTAGATTCTGGATATTAGCCCTTTGTTAGATGGATAGATTGCAAAAATTTTCTCCCACTCTGTAGGTTGTGTGTTCACTCCGATGATAGTGTCTTTTGCTGTGCAGAAGCTATCTTTAGTTTAATTAGATCCCATTTCTCAATTTTGGCTTTTGTTGCCACTGCTTTTGGTGTTTTAGTCGTGAAGTCTTTGCCTATGCCTATGTTCTGAATGGTATTGGCTAGGTTGTCTTCTAGAGTTTTTATGGTTTTAGATCTTATGTTTAAGTCTTTAATCCATCTTGAGTTAATTATTTTATAAGGTGTAAGGAAGGGGTCCACTTTCAGCTTTCTTCATTTGGCTAGCCAGTTTTCCCATCACCATTTATTAAATAGTCAATCTTTCCCCATTGTTTGTTTTCGTCAGGTGTGTCAGAGATATGTTGTATATTTCATGGTACAATGCCTTCTGTCAATGGGGAAAAATAACAAGCATATATGGGATGAATGAAGTCTGCTATGGTTAAGGTTGAGAATATTTACTGATCCTTGAGTTCAGTCTCCAGGAATGTTGGAAATAGAGAATGGAGATAATGGAGATAAAGAAAAGTTCTGAAAATGACACTTCCCATAGTGTCAAAATTGTGATCTATTGCAGAATTCTGTGATACATCAAAATCTCTGTTTATACTGAGGTTTGTTATTGTGTATGAGCATATCTTTATCAGGTGTAGGCTATTTCTATACTTTCATGTCTTTAAATCAATGTTTCTATTCACATATGTATATGTGCAAATAGAAGCATGTTAATATTATATATATATTTTCTGTCATTACCATGATTGCTATGATTATCATTAGCATGTATTATTAGTGTGACCGAAGTATCATCAGTATCAGTTTCTTTCTCACTGCAGTGCTCCTGTAATGCTTCATTTCTACAGAGCCAACCTACACCCACCGTTTCCCTGACTATAACTTTACCTAAAGTATAAGCCCTTATAAAGCCATGAAAGCCTACCAAGAATTGTCAAAGAAGCTAGGCAGCAGCCAGGCTCTGCCTTAGGAAAAGATTTTACTTTTTATTATCATGTGCAGTACTTAACCACTTGTTTTGACCTCTAAGATTTTGCTCTCCTATATTTCTATCCCCTGGCTTTCTGATATTTCATGTGATTATATTTGAAATTTTAACCTTGCTTTTCTTTTTGGAATCTCTGATATCTCTGCTGCCACAGGTAATGACAGGTTCCTCTCTAACTGTTGGTGTTATCCCTGGTCAGATTATTACTGATGACAGAAGTAGATGTTTTACGTGGATTCTCTCGATATCAGAAACAAATACAGATATCACAACTCAAAAATGACAGACTGATAACCATTATGAACTTAGATGCAACATTCTTAATACAATATTAGCAAATTGAGTCTAGGAATATTTAAAAATGATAATGTGTTTTAACCAAGTGGGGTTTATCTCAAGTTGGTTTCAACAACTGAAAATCTACCATGCTGACAGAAAAAAGAAAAATCACGTGACACTCTCAATAGATGCAAAAAAGGAATTTACAAAATGTAACACATTTTTTAAATTAAAAACTCCCAGCAAACTGAGGATAGAAAAGTACATTTTCAAACTGATTATGTGTTTACAAAAAATCTATAGCAAACATCTTACTTAAAATGGTGAAAGCCTTAATACTTTCTACATAAGATTATGAAAAATGCAATGATGTCCTCTCTCCCTAGTTCTTTAAAGTATTGCATTCAATATTAAATAAGTGGAAATATATACCAAGTTCATTGATAAATATTTAATACTTATGAGATGATAATTCTCCTGAAATTGATCTCTAGATTTAGTGGAATTCCCATGAAACCTTATAGGTCCTTTTGGATAAATTACAAAAATGATTCTAAAACAGGGAGAAAGAAAGAAGGGAAGGAAGGAGGAATGGACAGAAAGAAGAAAGAAATAAAGAGAAAAGAAAAGAAAATAAGAAATAAGTGACACCCAAGTTGGGAAGAAAGAAAAATACTATTCTCACGTGATGTAAACATATACATAGAAAATCCTTAGGCATCTGCAGAAGTGTGCTAGAGGTATGAAGTGAATTTAACAAAGTTGTAGGATGAAAGATCAATAAATAAAATCAATTGTGTTTCTATACACAATCAACACCAATTAGAAAATAAAATTATGTAAGCAATTTAACTTATAATAGCCTCAAAAATAATAAAATAATTGAGAATAAATTTAATAAAAGGTATGCTGATCCAAAATTTCTAAATCACTAATACGAGAGATTGAATAGGTAGAAATATGTATCAAGTTCATTGGTAAATATACATGTCATACTTATTAGATGATAATTCTTCTGAAACTGATCTCCAGATTTGGCACAATCCCAGTCAAACCTATAGGCCTTTTTGGAGAAATTACAAAGCTGATTCTAATTTTTTTTTTAAATGCAGAAGTCCTAGAATAGCCAGAGCATGTTTTAGAAAGAAGAATAAAGTTGGAAAACTTTCCAAATTTCAAGACATATTGTAAAGCTACACTAAACAGTACAGTAAACTTACTGGCATGAAGAAGACATATATATCAGTGAAACAGAATAAATAATTTAGAAATATATCCTGCCTTACATGGCCAAAGTTGCCAAAATATTTCAATAAGGAAATCAATGTCTTTATAAAGATGGTACTATTAAAATTGGATATTAAATGGAGAATATGAACTTCAGAATTACCTCACACCATATCCTCAAATTAACTCAACATGTATTTTATACATAATGTAAATATAAAATGTATAAAGCTTACTGAATAGGAAAAATTTTTAATAATCTTACTATAGCTAAAAATTTTTTAGATAAGAAAAGGATGGATGAAAATGGAAAAAAATAGTAAGTTGGACTTCATGAAATTAAGACTTTTGCAACTTAAAACATAGCATCAAAAAATGAAAAGGCAAACCACAGATTGGGACAGAATAATTTTAAATATGTCTGATAAAGAACTTTCATCTAGAATGTACACATAACTAAAAAACTAAATAACAAAACACAAATAACTCATTTAACGTAATATTTTGACCTAAATGGGCCAAATATTTGTACAGATATTTTAATTTAAAAAGAGATGATGTCCAATACACAAATGAAAAGATACTTAACGTTACCCGTCATCAGGGAAATGCAAGTTAAAACCACATTGAGGTACCACTGTACACCCACTGGAGTGGCTGACACGAGCAGAACTGACCATACCACATGATGTGAAGAATTGCTATTCACACCTGGCTAGTGGGACTTCAAAATGGTACAGACATTTTGGAAAGCAGTTTGGCAGTTTCTTTTAATGTTAAACTTAGTACTGATCATATAGCCAAATAATTCCACTGCGACTCAAAATAAATAAAAACATATCCGTACCAAGCCTCATCCTTGAAGTTCATAGCAGATGTGTCCATCAACTTGTAAATGGATAAACCAGTTGTAGATGGAGTACCACTCAACAATAAAAAGGAGCAAACTGATACAACAGCAATATAAATGAATATCAAAAGCATTATGCTCAGTGAAAGAAGCTAGACATGAAAGACACCAATGTATCATTCCACTAATAGGATACTCTAGAAAATGCAAACTGTAGAAACAGAAGCAGATTAGTGGTTGCCTGTGTTCAGGAATGGAGAAAAGATCAAATGCAAAACAGCAAAAGAAAACGTTTTGTGATGATGCAGATTTTCTGTATCTTGATCATGATTGTGGTCAAATGATGATATTCATCTGCCATAACCCATTAAATTGCACATTGAAAAGGGTGAATTTTACTGTGTGTACATTATACTTAAATGGAGCTGTAAATATGTTTGGAGCTTATCTGTGAACATTAGTTGCAGAGCAGGAGTTACTTTTATAGAGTGGAAATCTGCTGAGTGCCAACTTGAGAAGGGTTGAAAAAAATTAGAACCTTCTTCCAACACATTTCAGTTAGAACACTCTTAGGATGTCGTTACAGCTGCGCTCTATATTGGAGTCTCTGATGAAGTCACATGTCTGACGATCTCAGCATGCCTTTAATCAACAGAATATACACGTGTTTTCTTTTATTACTATAAAGGATATACCAAACAACTTTTTCAAGACTTTACTTCAAAGAGGCACGTAGTTTTGCAACATTTTTGGTAAGTCTTTAATTATTTCAAAATGAAAAATTGAAAATAAAATGCAATTATTTACTCAGGCCCCCCAAAAAAAGGTCTGTACGGGGAATGCATGTGGTGTGTGTGTGTGTGTGTGTGTAAGTGTGTGATTTGAAGAATTGAAAAAATTTTAGTGGGGTTTTGTAGCATCACTTTGATAGCATCCTGTAATTTTGTATTGTGTTTGAAATAAAAATAAAGTGAATACACTGATAAAAGAATTTGAAAAGAATTTGCATTATTGCCTAAATTATGTGTGGTTTCCACAGTGGCATGAATCGAGCATCTTTAACCTACATAACAATATATCAGAAGTATTAGGTAAAAAATAAGTAAACTAGTATAACAAAGTTAAATATTTCTAAAGTAAAATTATAGCTTTATTTTTTTTTCCTGAAATGTTTTGAGGAGATATTTACACCAAAAGATATTATCACTGATCAATGAAACTTTTTCAGAATTTGCTTGTGTCCCACCAATATTTGATTACATAGTGCTTCTGTGAGTTCCATTTCATTAATTTAGCTTTGACAGGAGAGAAGGCAATGGCTCTGCAGCCTCTCTCGGTGTGGCATGATCCTGGTTCCGCTGGCTGATCTCTATTAGAACCATGGCCTTAATCATGCCTTTCATGCTTCTAACTTGATTTGCATTTGTTGTGTGATCCAAATTTATTCTCTCGTTTAGTCACTTCCACCCATAGAAAAGCAGGTCTTTTTCATTTCTCCTTCACCATTGCCCCCATTTTTTCTTTTTGTCCTCCCATGATGAAAAACAAGACAGAAAACAAACTATAACAACAACAGACACCTTTTGTCTGTGGTCACCAATGCATTGTAGCACTAAACTTTGTTCAAAATCTCTAGATCTGACCTCTATATCTGCTGTTCCCAGAGTTTTTCAATGTGTTCTCTAGACTGCTGTGACCCACTGACAGAAAGTCTAGCTATATTTAATTGAAAGTTATTACTGTCTGATATGGTTTGGCTGTGTCCCCACTGAAATCTCATCTTGCACTGTAGCTCCCATAATTCACATGTTGTGGGAGGGACCCAGTGAGAGGTAAGTGGATCATGGGGGCAGTTTTCCCCACACTGTTCTAGTGGTAGTGAATAAGTCTCATGAGATCTGATGGTTTTATAAGGGGAAACCCCTTTCGCCTTTCACTTGGTTCTCATTTGCTGTTTGCCTGCTGCCATGTAAGATGCGCCTTTCGCCTTCTGCCATAACTGTGAGGCCTCCTCAGCCATGTGGAACTGTGAATTCATTAAACCTCTTTTTCTTTATAAATGACCCAGTCTTGGGTATGTCTTTATCAGCAGCATGAAAATTGACTAATACACTCACTGTCCATGAATGATACTCTGTTAGCCCATTTGCATTGTTATAAAGAAATACCTGAGGCTGGGTAATTTATAAAGAAATGCAGTTTATTTGGCTCCTTGTTGTGAAGACTGTACATGAAGCATAGTACTGGCACCTGCTTCCAGGGAGGGCCTCAGGAACCTTCCAATCATGGTGGAAGGTGAAGGGAAACCAGCATATCACATGGTGAGAGAGGAAGCAAGAGAGACAGGGAGGAGGTGTCAGTCTCTTTTAAACAACCAGATATCGCATGAACTCACAGGGTAAGAACTCATTCATTACCAAGAGGACAGCACCAAGCCATTCAGGAGGCATCTATCTCCAACATTGGGGATCACATTTTAACGTGAGATTTGAAGGGGACAAACATCCAAACTATGTCAGATACCAAAGCTGACAATGCTTAGGATCTTTAGCTGTTCCAGGTTCTGGGAAAAGGGAGAGAGTTAGCTTCCCTCGTCTATGCTGTGCTACTCCATATTATATTAGTAATTATTGTTCTCTAAAGGTTCTTGAAAGCAAATAAACAAATGCAAGGCAAAACATATGAAATGCAAGGCAAAACATATGAAATGCAAGGGAAATGCATTAAAAACTTTTGAGTGTTAATATATAGGTTTTATTTTATCTTTTTAATTTCTTTTGCTTAACCAAATAGATTATGTAGTTTTGATTAACTGGCCATGAAATAGCTCTGCCTACATAGAATTTCCCATGAATAATTGGTTGTGGAGACTTTTGTGTGTGACCCAAATCCTCCCTCAAAACTGAAGTTTGCCCAGCTATTGGGAGTGTTGGCAAATCATGCCTCTCAGCTGATTCTCTCTAGAATTTATTCTCAGGAGATCTAATTAATAACTTGTCAAGCTGATGTCCATCCTTGGGGACAACTCGTATCTGAAGAATGGCCAGTGAAAGGTATTAAAACTCCATACTCCTGCCTCAATTTAGGGCAACTCTGAAGGGTCGCCCCAGCTTCTCAGCTCCCCCTTGAGATTAGCTGAGGTATTTGTTGTGACTGCCTCACATCTCAACTCCCTTTATCCAATTCAGCTTTTTCGCCACAGTTGTTGGTTCCTAGGATTTTACCCAGTTAAATATTCTCTACACAAATCTCTATCTCAAATCTGCTTTACAGGGAATGTGGCCTCAGACAGGTTTTCATTAGGTTCTGGACGTAACTCTCATTAGTCATTGATATGATTCGGCTGTGTCTCCACCCGAATCTCACCTTGATTGTAATTATCCCCGCATGTCAAGGATGGAGTCAGGTGGAGATCATTGAATCATAGGGGCGGGTTCCCCCTACTGTTCTCCTGGTAGCGAATAAGTCTCACGAGATCTGATGCTTTTAAAATGGGAGCTTCTCTACACAAGCTTTCTTCTCTGCTACCATTTAAGATGTGCCTTTGCTTCTTTTTTGCCTTCTGCCGTGACTGTGAGGCCTCCCCAGCCATGTGGAATTGTGAGTTCCTTAAACCTCTTTCCTTTCTAAATTACCCGGTCTTGGGTATGACTTTATTAGCAGCATGAGAACAAACTAGTGCATTCTGTTCTATAAGCCCAAGTCGGATCACAGAGTCCCGCTTTCTGTTTTTTTTTCTAGCCCATATTTCTACTAAAACTTGACTCATATAGACTTAAAACAAAATAATTAAGCATGGCTAGTATTTATTTAATATTTTATACGTGTCAGGTACTGTATTTTGTAACTTATCTTTTAATAATCTTTCCAAATCTCTAAAAGGAGAACTCTGCTCTTTTATAGAGCAAATAAGGATGGCTCTGAAAATGTTAGCATTAGGGGAAGTAGGGTGAGGGACATAGGGGGCACTTTGTGTTATTTGTGCATTTTGCTATCAATCTAAAATCAGGTCAAAATAAAAATTAAAAAATGGGTAGTAGAAGCAGGTTGTTAAGATTTTCAGTGTGACTCTAGAATTTTTTTGTTTGTTGTTTGTTTTGGAGTGTAGTGGTAAGATCTCTGCTCACTGCAACCTCCACTTCCCAGGCTCAAGCAATTCTCCTGCCTCAGTCTCCCAAGTAGCTGGGATTATAGGTGCCCGCCACCACACCCAGCTAAGTTTTCTATTTTTTTTTTTTTAGTAGAGATGGGGTTTCAGCATGTTGGCCAGTCCAGTCTCCTACTCCTGACTTCAAGTCATCCGCCCGCCTCAGCCTCCCGAAGTGCTGGGATTATAGGCATGAGCTCCCACTCCTGGCCCAAAGTTCATATTTTAACTACTAACCTAAATTATTTTAAAAACAAAAGCCTCCTTGGACTCAAACCAGGTCAGAGTGACATGATCATGTGCCTGTTTTGTGCAGGGTGAAGTGAGATTATTATCTAGGAAATAGCTGAAATGTCTTGTTGTGGGCATACATATTTCATATAAATTCTAAGCTTCATATTAGCACTTAGATTATAATTATCTAAAGAATAGAGAACAATTTCATATAATTTTCAGTGTATCAGGCGAATCAAAAGTATACATACAAGCATGCAGATGAATTTCAGTGAATATAGTGGTGACAATGCTCAACAGAATATGTGTCCCCCACCCAACCCTGCTTCTTGCTCTTTCACTGTCCTAAAGATAGAACAAAATGGTTCAGGCATCCAGCTTGTCCCCTCCACACTTCACACTTTTACTTAATAGCAGCTTATCTTTAACACTTTGTCATCTTTAAGATGTTGCTAATTCTTTCTGGTAGATCCCAGGACTGAGGATGAGGAAGAATGATTTTATTTAAATAAAGTTGCTTAATTAAAAAACCCTTTTTTTAGTTTTAAAATATTTTCATTATTTTATAAAATTTTTGTGGGTACATAGGAGGTTTATATATTTGTGGGGTACATGAGATGTTTTGATACAGGCATGCAGTGTGAAATAATCACGTCATGAGGAATGGGCTTTCCATCCCCTCAAGCATTTATCCTCTGAGTTAAAAACTATTCAATTGGCTGGGCACGGTGGCTCACGCCTGTAGTCCCAGCTCTTTGGGAGGCCGAGGTTGGCGGATCGCCTGAGGTCAGGAGTTTGAGACCAGCCTGGCCAACATGATGAAACCCCATCTCTACTAAAAATACAAAAATTAGCCGGGTGTGGTGGCCAGTGCCTGTCATCCCAGCTACTCGGGAGGCTGAGACAGGAGAATCATTTGAACCTGGGAGGTGGAGGTTACAGTGAGCCGAGATCATGCCATTGTACTCCAGCCTGAGTGACAAGAGTGAAACTCCATGTCAAAAACAAACAAAAATCAATTACATTCTTTAAGTTATTAAAATTAAACATTGTAAATGATTTTTTTTCCCAAAGCTTTTTCAAAGAAAAAAAAGTAGAAACAAAGACACTTTCTACTGATTTCCAATATGGTGACTCTGTATTTCTAGCATGTTAACACATGCTAGGTGAAAAATTGATTTTATGTTTAATACAAAACATAGCATAATGTAATGAAAAGCAAGATTGTAATGATAAAGGAAAATAACACTAGTGCTAATTTTTTTCAATTTGAAGCATTGGATTAAAATGAATTAGGTTATATTCAAACATGTTTATATTGAATTTCTTTTTTCTCCAATTGGTTTCTTTTTATTAATGGGTGAGTGTTGCATTTGTATAAGGTTTCCCTATTATATTCAATTGTTTTGAGATGCTTTTAATTTGAAGTTTTTATGTTTTCTTTTTGATGTATACATGTTATGCTTTTATGCTGAATTTGATAATTGGTGCTGTATATGCAAAGCAAATGTAATTTCCCAGCTTTTATTTTTTAAAGCCCTGGGAAGCAACATAATAAAGTAGAAATAGTATCAAGACAGGAGTTAGAATACCTGGATTCTAAAATTTAAATTAAATTAGGATCTAGTGACATTATAGGTGTTCCTTGATCTTCTGATGACCTGATTACTCAAAAGAAAAATAAAATAATCTATAAATTGTTTCTAATTCTAAAACTCTATAAATCCTATTTTTAAAATTATAATTAGTTGAACTCTATAAGGTCACAAAAATCCCTATTAAGAAACTAAAATAAAATTTTATCATATCTTAAAAATACTCTGATCTTTTTTTATATGCTGACATGAATTCTAATTATTTTTGAGCCCCTAAAAAACATTTAAGATCACAGTTTATGTTTTATTATTGACTTTCAGATAATTAACATTTTACTGATAGATATGAACAAATCTACTCTAACAGAGATAGTCATTAGTTTATTTCTCTCTTTCAGTATCAATAAAAAGTATCGATTTACCAATAACAATGAATTAATTGCCTGAAATAAATGAAACGTAAGCAGCAAAAGTGAACTTTTTAGTATAACTCTTCTTGTAAACATTGACTTAGTTCAAAGGGAGCTTATCTTTAAAAAAAAAAAAAGCGCTAATTCATGTCTATTGGTATAGATATAATCTTTTTTTCCTTGAAAATAGATCCTACTATACTCCAGACACTATGCCACTAGGTGCAGATATTAACACAAATAGCAGGTGATCATTGTCCTCATGGAGTTTATTTTAAAGAGAACAAAGTGAGACAAAGGCACACAAGCAAAGAACTACAATACAAAGGGGATGGCATCTGACTCAGCATGGAGGTGTCACGGAAGGTGTTGTTTTGCTTAGGTTTTGAAGTGTGGGTAGGAGATGGCCCATGTTGAGAGTGGGAACTGGGAATTAAAAAGATGAGGAGGTCTCTGCAAATCTACATGGATGGGAAGTAGCATGCTGATGTGGGAAACAACTAAAAAGTTCCAGAATGCATGGTTTATAAAGCGTGAGTCAGAGA
Source organism: Gorilla gorilla gorilla (assembly GCF_029281585.2). NCBI lineage: Eukaryota > Metazoa > Chordata > Mammalia > Primates > Hominidae > Gorilla > Gorilla gorilla. The sequence continues at coordinate 127,628,473 of NC_073239.2, forward strand.
GGGCTAGACCAGTAGCCAGATCAAGGATATCTCAGATGTTATAGTCATGAATTAGTGCATTGACCTGCAGGCCATGGGAGTCACTGAAGGTTTCAGTCAGGTAAGTGAGCTGATCAGAACAGTCCTTTAGATAGGCCGCTCTTTTGGCTGTAATGGGGACACGTTTGAAGTAGGGCTATAGCTAAAAATATACAGACACTTCCTCTTGTCTACAGCCCTGCTGGCATCTGTTGTATTTTGACTTTTTAATAATAGCCATTCCAACCAGTATGAAATGGTATCTCATTGTGTTTTGATTTGCATTTTTCTGATGATTAGTGATTCTAAGCATTTTTTTTTTCGTGTATTTGTTGGCCATTTGTATGTGTTCTTTTGAGAAGTGTTTGTTCATGTCCTTTGCCCATTTTTTAATTGGGTTATTTTTTTTTCTAATTGATTTAAGTTCCCTGTAGATTCTGGATACTAAAAAACAAACAAAAACCAGAAGTAAATAAATTCTCAGGACACACACACCCACACCCACACCCACAGAGAGAGAGAGAGAGAGAGAGAGAGAGAGAGAGCGCCTAGGTAAGAGGCCACCAACCACCAGGGTCTAAACTGGGAACACTTTCTAGTACAGAATGAATGGAAAGGATTCATGAAATATCTAGAAAGTAACGTTAATGAGATTTACATGTATGGAGTGAATGAGGAGAAACAGGGATCATTCAGGATTCTGGTGGGAATAACAGGGGGAGCCATTAGTTGAAATTTTGAAGTGGGAGAAGGAGAGGGAGTTTTAGGGAGAAAGATGAGTTGTTTTTTTAGGTATTTCAAACCCTTGAAGCTTCTATGGGACATCAAAGTGGAAATAACAGTCTGTGGGTTGGGACAATAAAGAAAGAAATTGGTTGAAGACTAGGGGAAGAGTATAGAGCAAAGAAATATTTCAGATAATAAACATATAGAGATAGCTGAAAATGTGGGACTGGATTACAAAGGAAGAATGATTTAGTTATGAAGCCCAAGGGCTGACAGGAATGGGTGACTAGTCGAGGAGTTCATATGCATCTGTTATTGTATGAATAAAAAAAATTATCTGTTCCTTCCTAAAGATATCTTCAACCTGTTTTTGGATACATATGGGCACTGCTTTTCACTCTCTTAGCCCCATTTCTTGTTTTAGCCTCTGCTGTAGCGATCAGTTCTGCACAGGCTTTGACCCAGGCTTTGACTAGTTGGTGCAGGTGTGATATGATACTTACCTGGAATGGCCCACAGTTTGTGGCTGCTCTTACTTAAGCAGGTGGGATGCTCATGTAGGTGTCCCTTTCCTCCTCCCAGATTGAGGAGTCTTGCATTATGTAATAAAACTCCTTAGAAGGCCTATTAGGTTCCAATACAGCATTAGGCAACTTGATAAGGTATCCCATCATCAGCCTTCCTTTCTTCCCTCATTCCTCTGCCTCTCACTCTTTCTTCCTAAGTTAACTTCTTAGATAAAATGCCAACTTTCTATATTTTGTCTCACATCAGGGAAAATAATTGTATACCCCATTTCAAAAGCACATAAAAAGGTTACTGTACAGAAAATTTGTCTTTAAGAGATTAAGCTGTAATTTTCCAAATACTTTAAAATTTTATTTCAGATACGTTTTTCATTTTTATAAGCTTCATCTAAAAGCAGAGTTCACCTAAGAATATACCTAAGAGCATATTACATAGAATATATTTTATATTTCAGTAGTTTAGCTAGGATTCTTTCAAAATTGAGAGGATCTACAAATATTTCTAACACATTAGTTTTCAGTCTTAAGGCTGAGTCAAGAACAAAGCTCCTAAACTTTGCATTGGTGATTGAGAACATTTTAAAATTGTTATTTAATTCATTAATTTATTTTTAAAAAATTTTCACATTGTAATTATATAGATTTATAGGATACAATTTGATGTTTCAATGAATATGTATGTTGTCTAATGATCCAATAAGGATAGTTAGTGTATTAATTACCTCATGCATTCATCATTTCTTTTTAATAAGAAATTTCAAAATCCTTTCTTCTAGATACTTTGTAATATACAATACTTTACTTTTAACTATAGTCACCCTGCTTTGCAAAGAACACTACAACTTATTCTTCCTATATAATTGTGATTTCATAACTGTTAACCAATCTATCTCCATTTTGCCCTCCCCGCTTCTTCCTCACTGTTTGGTAACCACTATTCTACTCTACTTCTCTATTAACATTTTTTTTTTTAAGATTCCACATATGAGCAAGATCATGCGGTATTTGCTTTCTGTGTCTGGCTTATTTCACTTAACATTGTATCCTACAGGGTCATCCATGTTGTTGCAACTGGCAGAATTTCATTCTTTTTTTATGGCTGAATAGTATTTCATTGTGTGTCCATATATATATATATATATATACATATATAATTTTATGTATAATTATAATTACACATAAAATTATATGTAATTATAATTAATTTTATGCATAATTATAATTACACATAAAATTATATATAATTATAATTATAATTATATATAATTATATATAATAATAATATATATTATATGTGATATATAATATACATAACATACATAATGTATATTATATATAATATACATAACGTATATTATATACATTATACATTATATATATTATAATATACATAATATATATTATGTATATAATATACATAATATGTATTATATATAAAATATACATAATATATAATGTATATTATACATATAATATATGTTATATATTAATAATAATTAATATTAGTATTAATTATTATTAATTATTATTAATTATTAATAATTATTAAATAATACTTATTATTTATTATTAATATTATTAATATTAATATATAATACATTAATATTAATAATATATTAATATATAATATATTATATATTATACATAATATATTATATATAATATACATAATATGTATTATATATAATATACATAATATATATTATATATATATAATTCACTTGTTTGTTTTTATACACATAGGTTGATTCCATATCTGATTATTAGAAATAGTGCTACAGTAAACATAAGAGTGCAGATATTTTTCAAACACAATGATTTCATTTCCTATGGATATATACCCAGTAGTGGGATTGCTGGGTTATGTGATCGAATGATTGTTTTTTTTTTTATTTTTTATTTTTTAGCGAACTTCCATAAAGTTTTGCTTAATGGTTGTACTAGTTTACAACCCCATCAACAGTGCGTAAGTGTTCCGTTTTCTCCACTTCCTTGCCAACTCTTGTTATCTTTTACCTTTTTGCTAATAGCCATTCTAATGGGTGAACTGGTATCTCATTGCGGTTTTGATTTGCATTTCTCTGATGGTTAGTGATGTTGAACATGATTTTATTATATATTCGTCTTGACCCTTTCTATATTTTCTCTTGTGGCATTTCTTTTAGTTTATTTTGTCCTTTTTTTTTTTTTTTTTTTTGCGAAGGAGTCTTGGTCTGTTGCCCAAGCTGGAGTGCAGTGGTGCAATCGGGGCTCACGGCAACCTCCATCTCCCTGGTTCAAGCAATTCCCCTGCCTCAGCCTGCTGAGTAGCTGGGGTTACAGGCACACGCCATCATGTTTGGCTAAATTTTTGTATTTTTAGTAGAGAAATGATTTCACCATATTGGTCAGGCTGGTCTCAAACTCCTGACCTCAGGCAATCCGCCTGCCTCAGCCTCCCAGTTTTGCCCATTTTTAAATAAGTTATTTATGTTTTTGCTGTTGAGTTGTTTAAGTTTGTTATATAATCTGGGCATTAACTCCTTAGCAGATGTATAGTTTGCAAATATTGTATCCCATTCTGTAAGTTGTTTTTTCACTCTGTTAAGTTTCCTTTGCTGTGCAAAAGCATTTTAGTTTGATGAAACCCCATTTATCTCTTTTTGCTTTTGTTGCCTGTGCTTTTGACGTCTCATTTAAAAAATCCTTGTAGAACCCAAAGTTATAGAGAATTTCCCACATGTTATCTTCTAGTAGTTTTTCATAGTTTTCAATCTTACCTTTAGGTCTTTAATCGCATTTGAGTTGATTTTTGTATAAGGTAAAAGATAGGGGTCTAATTTCATTATCCCACATGTAGATATCCAATCTTCTCAGTACCATTTAATGAAGAGACTGTCTTTACCCCTGTGTGTGCTCTTGACTCCTTTTTTGAAAATCAGTTGACTTTAGGTATGAGAATTTATTTCTGAGCTGTATATTCTCTTCCATTGGTCTATGTGTTTGCTTTATGGCAGTGCCATGCTGTTTTGCTTACTATGGCTTTGTAGTATATTTTGAAGTCAGGTAGTGTGGTGCCTCCAGCTTTGTTATTTTTGCACAGGATTGCTTTGGTTATTTGGGGTCTTTTCTGGTTTCATACAAATTTTAGGGTATTTTTTTCTATTTCTGTGAAGAATTTCATTGGTATTTTGATAGGGATTGCATTGAATCTGTAGGGCATTTTGTTAGTATGGTCATTTCAATAGTATCAATTCTTCCATTCCATGAGTATATAGTGTCCATTTTTTGTGGATCGTAAATTTTTCCATCAGTGTGTTATAGTTTTCATTGAAGAGATCTTTCACGACCTTGATTAAATTTATCTGCAGATTTATTGGTAGCTATTGTAAATGGAATTCCTTTCTTGATGACTTTTTCAGATAGTTCACTATTAGTGTATAGAAACACCACGGAATTTTCTGTGTTGATTTTGTATACTACAACTTTACTGAATTTATTTATGATTTCTAGTAGTTTTTGGTCAAGTCTTTAGGGTTCTCACTCTATATAAGTATATATAGAAAGAACCCTAAAGAGAGAGAGATCATATATATCTATATGATCATATATATAGATGTATACATATGTATGTGAGATCACATTTTCTACAAACAGAAACAATCTGACTTCCTTCTTTCCAGTTTGGATCCCTCTTATTTATTTCTTTTGTCTAATTGCTCTGGCTCTGACCTCCAGTACTATGCTAAATAGAAGTGGTAGAAGTTGACATCCTTGTCTTCCTCCATATCAAAGAGGAAAAGCATTTAACTATTCACCATAAATAAGATGTTAGCTGTGGGTTTGTCACCTATGGCCTTTACTGCGTTGAGGTACACTCCTATACCTACTTTCTTGACAGTTTTTATCATAAAGGAATGTTGACTTTTGTCAAGTGTTCTTTTTGCATCTGTTGAAATGATCACATGGTTTTTGTTCTTCTTTCTATTGTGGTGGTGTATCATATTTACTGATTTGTGCATGTTAAGCCATCCTTTCATCCCTGGGATGAACCCCACTTGATTATAGTGAATACTCTTTTTAGTGTGCTGTCGAAGTCAGTTCACTTGTATCTTGTTGAGAACTTTTGTATCTATGTTCTTCAGGAATATTGGCCTGTTATTTTCATTTTGTGCGTGTCTTTGTCTGGTTTTAGAATCAGGATGTTGCGAGCCTCATAAGATGAGTATGGAAGTATTCCTTCCTCATTACTTTTGTGGAAAAGTTTGTGGAGAATTGGTAGTTATTCTTTAACTGTTTGGTAGAATTCAGCAGTGAAGACATCAGGTCCTGGGTGTTGGTTGTTGTTGTTGTTGTTTTGATGGAAGATGTTTTATTATTGATTCAATTTCCAAACTCATTCTTGATGTGTTCAGATGTTATATTTCCTCACAATTTAATCTGGGTAGTTGTATGTGTGCAGAAATTTATTCATTTTATTCTACACTATCAAATTTGTTGGCATATAGTTATGAGTAATGTCTTACAATCCCTTCTATTTCTGTGGTGTATCAGTTGTAATGTCTCCTTTTTCATCTTTTATTTATTTGAATTTTCTCTCCTTTTGTCTTAGTTTAGCTAAAGGTTTGTCAGTTTTACCTTTACACTTTGTCTTATTTATCTTTTGAAATATTTTTTAGTGTCTGTTTCATTTATATCTGCTGTGAGCTTTATTATTTCCTTCCTTCTACCAATTTTGGGTTTAGTTTGTTTTTGATGTTCTAGTTACTTGAAGTGTATAATTTTGCTTTGTGATTTGAAAATCTTTCTTCTTTTTTGGTGTAGGCTTTTATTGCTATAAATTTCCCTCTTAGAACTGCTTTTGCTACGTTCCATAGGTTTGGGTATGTTGGATTTTCATTCTTACTTGTCTCAGTGACTTTTGAAATTTTCCTATTAATGTCTTAATGAGACCTATTGATTTCTTGGGTGCGTGCTATTTAATTTCCATGTTTTTATAAAATTTCCAAGGGCTTTCCTGTTGTTGATTTCTGGCTTTATATCCCTGGAATCAGAAAAGATACTTCATATGATATCTGTCTTCTTAAGTTTGTTAAGACTTATTATGTGTCATAATGTATGATTGGTCCTAGAGAATGTTTGGTGTACAGTTGAGAATAATTTGTATTCTGCAGCTGTTGGATGATGTATTAGTCTGTTTTCATACTGCTGATAAAGACATACCCGAGACTGGGTAATTTACAGAGAAAAAGAGGTTTAGTGGACTCATAGTTCCACGTGGCTGGGGAGGTCTCCCAATCATGATGGAAGGCGAAAGACACATCTTACATGGTAGCAAACAAAATAGAATTGAGAACCAAGTGAAAGGGTTCCCCCTTATAAAACCATCAGATCTTGTTAGACGTATTCACTACCACAAGAACAGTATGGGGGAACCGCCCCCATGATTCAATTATCTCCCACTGGTTCCCTCCCACAACATGTATGAATTATGGGAGCTATAATCAAGATGAGATTTCGGTGGGGATATACAGCCAAACCATATCAGGTGAGATCTTCTTTACCTGCTAGGTCCATTTGGTCTATGGTATAGTTTGAGTCTGTCATTTTTTGGTTGATTTTCTCTTCATAGAATCTGTCCATTTTTAAAGTGGAGTGTTGAAATTTCCTACTAATATTGTATTGCAGTCTATCTCTACCTTTAAATCTAATATTTGCTTTATATATCTGGTTGTTCTGGTGTTGGGTACATATATAGTTACACCTAAGTAATATATATGTTATGTCCTCTTATTGAATTGGGCCTTTTATCATTTCATTATACAGTGACATTCTTTTTTTATATAGTTTTTTTATTTAAAGCCTTTTAAAATATGACATGACTGTGGCTACTCCTGCTTGCTTTTCATTTGTTTGCATAAAATATATTTTTCCATCTCTTCACTTTCAGTCTATTTGTCTTTAATAGTGAGGTAAGTATCATGTAGGCAGCATATAGGTGGGTTTTGCTATCTGAATCCATTCATCCACTTTATATCTTTTAAGTAGAGTTTAATCCACTTCTATTCAAGTTTATTATTGATAAATTAGGACTTCCTTCTATCATTTCATTAGTTGTTTTTTAGATTACTTGTTCACTTCTTCCTTTCTTATTGTTTATCCCTCTAGTTTGGTGGTTTTCTGTGGTGCTAAGCTTTGTTTCTTTTCCCTTTTTTGGTGTGTGTGTGTGTATCTGCTGTAATTTCTTTCTTTCTGGTTAGTGAAACTAACATACAGAGTCCTGTATTTGTAACAGACTATTTTACACTGATAACAACTTAACTTCTGTCACATAAAAATACTCTTGACTTCTCCCCCCCACACACACAATTTATATTTTTGTTACCTTACATTGCATCTTTATGAATGGTAGACTCCATGGAACATAGGATCTATGTCACAACTAAATCAATTATTTAATGGCAGCATTAAAGCAGCCCAAAGAATGTGAAAAACTGGTGTGGGTGTATTTAACTTTTTAAAAACTATGTTTCATAATGGTTTCATTAAAAAGTCTTTATCAGTTTGCTAATGCCTAGTTTTTACAACCAGCCACCATAGATTTTACAGGATAAATATATTATTTCAGTGGTAATTGAAGCAGAATTTTTGTTGCTCTTCTTACCCTTAGAGATTGTGTATTATCCTCAGACGTAATTCTTTGATTTTTTTTTCTTTTCATGTTGTTACACATAGTTACCAACAATCAACGTGAGAATAACCTTTGAATATTTTCAAGCATTAAGATTTGTTTATACAGCTGCAGAATTAGACAACCAACACTCTTGGGTCCTTACCTCTCAGCATACACCTGATTATTAACTTAAAGGTATGATGGGAAAAGTATCAATTTTTGTTGGTCACCTAGATTTGGAAATATGTAATAACTATAAGCTTGGGTCTGCTTCTTCAGAAGCCTAGGAATTGGAGTGATGGTTCTCTGAAGAGGCTGGAAACAAAGTATGTGTTTCCAGAAGGCTTAATAGAATATGTTGAGACATAGGCCATTAACACAAAAGTGAAAGAAATGCAAAAAATGTATGAAAGTAAGGATTTGAGAAGGGAAATTTTATTTTTAAGTCTAAGATTCCTATGAATTATATGAAAGTAAATGTCCTATCCTTAAAATTAGCCAAAGGAAGCACTTTACTTATCAATATGATATGACTTTTCATACTCTTATCTAAAGATATCCTAAACTAAGATCCAGTTTTCTAAGTAAAGACCTTTTACTCATGCTTTAAAGCATGTTAGATGATTCCTACCACATCACATCATGTTGTTTACATGTATGATTTAAACTGCATTTATTCTTCAACTCACTGGTTCCTTAGGCTTCTTATCTTTCCTTGCACGCTTAGATAATTTTATGTTAAATTGATTTTTAGAAGTTTAGTTGCTGGGCGTAGTGGCTGTCGCCTGTAAACCCAGTACTTTGGGAATTCAAGGCAGGTGGATTGCTTGAGTCTTGGAGTTTGAGGCCTGCCTGGGAAAGATGACAAACCCCATTTGTACAAAAATAAAAATATTAGCTGGGTATGGTGGCACATGCCTGTGGTCCCAGCTACTCCAAGGCTGAGGTGGGAGGATGGCTTGAGTCCGAGAGGCAGAGGTGTGAGCCAAGATCATGCCCTGCTCTTCAGCCTGGGCAACCAAGCCAGACCCTGTTTCAAAAAAAAAATATAGTGAGATTTGATTTCTATTTCTATGTGATTCAAAAGTAGGAGAGCTTCAAGGCTAATGACTATTAAAAAATGGCCATTGCTACTTGCATTTTCTATGAAGCCAGCATACACAGCAACGTGCAACCTAAAAACCAAGCTATTTAATATGTAGCTTAGATTTCAGGTTTGATTGTCTTTGAGGTTTGATTATTGCAGAGATCAATTGCCAGACCAAATATAGTCTATTTCTGTATTTGGTCTTTTTATCATATGAAACATCCCAGCCTTGGGTATAAATTAAGAGCAAATACAGACATTTATACCGATAGCGGTGTAGATATTTCCATGTTTATACAGTTACCGGTGTAGATACTTCCATGTCTATACAGATAGCGGTGTGGATATTTCCATGTTCATACAGATAGTGGTGTAGATATTTCCATGTTAATAGAGATAGCGGTGTAGATATATCCATGTTTATAGAGATAGCGGTGTAGATATTTCCATGTTTATACAGATAGCGGTGTAGATATTTCCATGTTTATACAGATAGCATTGTAGATATTTCCATGTTTATAGAGACAGAGGTGTATATATTTCAATATTTATAGAGATAGCGGCGCACATATTTCCATGTTTATAGAGACAGCGATGTAGATAATTCCATGTTTATACAGATAGCGGTGTAGATTTTCCATGTTAATACAGGTAGCGGTGTACATATTGCCATGTTCATACAGATAGCGGTGTAGATATTTCCACATTTATACAGATGGCGGTGTACATATTTCCATGTTCATACAGATGGCGGTGTAGATATTTCTATGTTTATAGAGATGGCGGTGTAGATATTTAAATGTTTATACAGATAGCTGTGAAGATATTCCCATGTTTATAGAGATGGCGGTGTAGATATTTCCATGTTTCTACAGATGGCGGTGTAGATATTTCCATGATTATACAGATGGAGGTGTAGATATTTCCATGTTTTTACAGATAGCGTTGTAGATATATCCATGTTCACACAGATAGCGGTGTAGTTATTTCCACCTTTATACAGATGGTGGTGTAGATTTTTCCATTTCCATACAGACGGCGGTTTAGATATTTACATTGTTATAGAGATGGCGGTGCAGATATTTCCATTGTGATACAGATGGCGGTGTAGGTATTTTCATGTTGATACAGATGGTGGTGTACATAGTTCCCTGTTCATACAGATGGCGGTGTAGATATTTTCATTTTCCTACCGATGGCGGTGTAGATATTTCCATGTTTATACAGATAGCGGTGTAGATGTATCCATGTTCATACAGATGGCAGTGTAGATAATTCCATGTTCATACAGATGGAGTTGAAGATATTTCCATGTTTATACATATGGCGCTGTAGATATTTCCATGTTTACACAGAAGGCGGTGTAGGTATTTCCATGTTTACACAGATAGCGGTGTAGATATTTCCATGTTTATACAGATAGCGGTGTAGATATTTCAATGTTTATAGAGTTGGCGGTGTAGATACTTTCATGTTCCTACAGTTGGTGGTGCAGATATTTCCATGTGTACACAGATAGCGGTGTAGGTATTTCCAAGTTTATGCAGATAGCGGTGTAGATATTTCCACTTTTAGGCAGATAGCAGTGTAGATATTTCAATGTTTAAACAGATAGCGTTGTAGATATTTCCATGTTCCTACAGAGGGCGGTGTAGATATTTACATGTTTATAGAGATGGCGGTTTAGACATTTCCACGTTCATACAGATGGCGGAGTAGATATTTCCATGTTTATACAGATAGCGGTGTAGATATTTCCGTCTTTATACACATAATGGTGTAGATCTTTCCATGTTTTTAGAGATAGCGGTGTAGATATTTCCATGTTTACACAGATAGCGGTGTAGATATTTCCATGTTTATACAGATGACTCTGTAGATATTTCCATGTTAACAGAGATAGCGGTGTAGATATTTCCATGTTTACAGAGATATCGGTGTAGATATTACCATGTTTACACAGATAGCGGTGTAGATATTTGCATGTATATAGAGATAGCGGTGTAGATATTTCCATGTTTACGCAGATAGCATTGTAGATATTTCCAAGCTTATACAGAAAGCGGTGTAGATAATTCCATGTGTACACAGATAACGGTGTAGATATTTCCATGTTTATACAGATGGCGGTGTAGATATTTCCATACCCATACAGATGGCGGTGTAGATATTTCCATGTTTATAGATATAGCGGTGTAGGTATTTCCATGTTTACACAGAAAGCGGTGTAGATATTTCCATGTTTATACAGAGCGTAGTGTAGATATTTCCATGTTTATATGGATGGCTGTGTGGATATTTCCATGTTTATAGAGATAGCGGTGTAGATATCTCCATGTTTACACAGATAGCGGTGTAGATATTTCCATGTTTACACAGATAACGGTGTAGATATTTACATATTCCTACAGAGGGCTGTGTAGATATTTCCATGTTTGTACAGATAGCGGTGTAGATATTTCCATGTTTACACAGATAGCGGTGTAGATATTTCCATGTTTACACAGATAGCGGTGTAGATATTTCCATGTTTATACAGATAGCGGTGTAGATATTTCCATGTCTATACAGATAGCAGTGTGGATATTTCCATGTTCATACAGATAGCGGTGTAGATATTTCCATGTTCATACAGATAGTGGTGTAGATATTTCTATGTTCATTCAGATAGAGGGGCTGATATTTCCATGTTTATACAGAAAGCGGTGCTGATATGTCCATGTTTATACAGGTAGCGGTGTAGATATTTCCATGTTTATACAGATAGCGGTGTAGATATTTCCATGTTTATACAGATAGCGGTGTAGATATCTCCATCTTAATACAGATGGCAGTGTAGATATTTATGTGTTCATACAGATGGCCGTGCAGATATTTCCATGTTCATACAGATGGCGGTGTAGATATTTCCATGTTCATACAGATAGCGGTGTAGTTATTTCCATGTGCAAAGAGATAGCTGTGTAGATATTTACATGTATATGCAGATAGCTGTGTAGATATTTCCATTTTCATGCAGATAGCGGTTTAGATATTTCCATGTTCAAACAGATAGCGGTGTAGATATTTCCATGTTCATACAGATAGCGGTGTAGATATTTCCATGTTTATACAGATAGCGGTGAAGATGTATGCATGTTTACACAGATAGCGGTGTAGATATTTCCATGTTCATACAGATAGTGGTGTAGATATTTCCATGTTCATCCAGATGGCTGTGTAGATATATCCATGTTCATACAGATAGCGGTGTAGATATTTCCATGTTCATACAGATAGTGGTGTAGATATTTCCATGTTCATACAGATAGCGGTGTAGCTATTTCCATGTTCATACAGAAAGCGGTGTAGATATTTCCATGTTCGTACAGATAGCGGTGTAGATATTTCCATGTTCATACAGATAGCGGTGCTGATATTTCCATGTTTATACAGGTAGCGGTGTGGATATTTCCATGTTTATACAGATAGCGGTGTGGATATTTCCATGTTTATACAGAGAGCGCTGTAGATATTTCCAGGTGTATACAGATAGAGGTGTACATATCTCCATCTTAATACGGATGGCGGTGTAGATATTTATATGTTCATACAGATGGCGGTGCAGATATTTCCATGTTCATACAGATGGCGGTGTAGCTATTTCCATGTTCATACAGATAGCGTAGCTATTTCCATGTTCATGCAGATAGCGGTGTAGATATTTCCATGTTCATCCATATGGCTGTGTAGATATATCCTTGTTCATACAGATGGCGGTGAAGGTATTTCCATGTTCATACAGATAGCGGTGTAGATATTTTCATGTTCCTACAGTTGGTGGTGTAGATATTTCCATGTGTACACAGATAGCGGTGTAGGTATTTCCAAGTTTGTGCAGATAGCGTTGTAGATATTTCCACTTTTTGGCATATAGCCGTGTAGATATTTCAATGTTTAAACAGATAGCGTTGTAGATATTTCCATGTTCCTACAGAGGGCGGTGTAGATATTTACATGTTTATAGAGATGGCGGTTTAGACATTTCCACGTTCATATAGATGGCGGTGTAGATATTTCCATGTTTATACAGATACCGGTGTAGATATTTCCGTCTTTATACACATAATGGTGTAGATCTTTCCATGTTTTTAGAGATAGCGGTGTAGATATTTCCATGTTTACACAGATAGCGGTGTAGATATTTCCATGTTTATACAGATGACTCTGTAGATATTTCCATGTTTACAGAGATAGCGGTGTAGATATTTCCATGTTTACAGAGATATCGGTGTAGATATTGCCATGTTTACACAGATAGCGGTGTAGATATTTGCATGTATATAGAGATAGCGGTGTAGATTTTCCATGTTTACGCAGATAGCATTGTAGATATTTCCAAGTTTATACAGATAGCGGTGTAGATAATTCCATGTGTACACAGATAACGGTGTAGATATTTCCATGTTTATACAGATGGCGGTGTAGATATTTCCATACCCATACAGATGGCGCTGTAGATATTTCCATGTTTATAGATATAGCGGTGTAGGTATTTCCATGTTTACACAGAAAGCGGTGTAGATATTTCCATGTTTACACAGATAGCGGTGTAGATATTTCCATGTTTATAGAGATAGCGGTGTAGATGTTTCCATGTTTATAGAGATATCAGTGTAGATATTTCCAGGTTTATACAGAGCGTAGTGTAGATATTTCCATGTTTATGTGGATGGCTGTGAGGATATTTCCATGTTTATAGAGATAGCGGTGTAGATATCTCCATGTTTACACAGATAGCGGTGTAGATATTTCAATGTTTACACAGATAGCGGTGTAGATATTTCCATCTTCATACAGATAGCTGTGTAGATAATTCCATGTGTATAGAGATAACGGTGTAGATATTTACATATTCCTACAGATGGCTGTGTAGATATTTCCATGTTTGTACAGATAGCGGTGTAGATATTTCCATGTTTACACAGATAGTGGTGTAGATATTTCCATGTTTACACAGATAGCGGTGTAGATATTTCCATGTTTATACAGATAGCGGTGTAGATATTTCCATGTTTATAGAGATAGCGGTTTAGATATTTCCATGTTTATACAGATAGCGGTGTAGATATTTCCATGTTTATACAGATAGCGGTGTAGATATTTCCATGTTTATACAGATAGCATTGTTGATATTTCCATGTTTATAGAGACAGCAGTGTAGATATTTCCATGTTTATACAGATGGCGATGTAGATATTTCCATGTTCATACAGAAGGCGGTGAAGATATTTCCATGTTTATAGAGATAGCGGTGTAGATACTTCCATGTTTACACAGATAGCAGTGTAGATATTTCCATGTTTACACAGAGAGTGGTGTAGATATTTCCATGTTTATACAGATAGCGGTGTAGATATTTCAATGTTTATAGAGTTGGCGGTGTAGATATTTTCATGTTCAAACAGATGGCGGTGTAGATATTTCCATGTTTATATCGATGGCAGTGTAGATATTTCCATGTTCATACAGATGACGGTGAAGATATTTCCATGTTTATACACATAACGGTGAAGATATTTCCAAGTTTTAAGAGACGGCGGTGTAGATATTTCCATGTTTACACAGATAGCGGTGTAGATATTTCCATGTTTACACAGATAGCGGTGTAGATATTTCCATGTTTATACAGATAGCGGTGTAGATATTTCCATGTGTATACAGATAACTGTGTAGATATTTACATGTTCCTACAGATGGCTGCGTAGATAGTTCCATGTTTATACAGATAGCGGTGTAGATATTTCCGTCTTTATACACATAATGGTGTAGATCTTTCCATGTTTTCAGAGATAGCGGTGTAGATCTTTCCATGTTTACACAGATAGCGGTGTAGATATTTCCATGTTTATACAGATAGCAGTGTAGATATTTCCATGTTTATAGAGATAGTGGTGTAGATATTTACATGTTCCTACAGATGGCTGTGTAGATATTTCCATGTTTATACAGATAGCGGTGTAGATATGTCAATGTTTGTGGAGATAGTGGTGTAGATATTTCCATGTTCCTACAGTTGGTGGTTTAGATATTTCCATGTTTACACAGATAGCGGTGTAGGTATTTCCAAGTTTATGCAGATAGCGGTGTAGATATTTCCACTTTTAGGCACATAGCGGTGTAGATATTTCAATGTTTAAACAGATAGCGTTGTAGATATTTCCATGTTCCTACAGAGGGCGGTGTAGATATTTACATGTTTATAGAGATGGCGGTTTAGACATTTCCACGTTCATACAGATGGCGGTGTAGATATTTCCATGTTTATACAGATAGCCGTGTAGATATTTCCATCTTTATACCCATAATGGTGTAGATCTTTCCATGTTTTTAGAGATAGCGGTGTAGATATTTCCATGTTTACACAGATAGCGGTGTAGATATTTCCAAGTTTACACAGATAGCGGTGTAGATATTTCCATGTTTATACAGATAGCGGTGTAGATATTTCCATGTGTATACAGATAACTGTGTAGATATTTACATGATCCTACAGATGGCTGTGTAGATATTTCCAAGTTTATACAGATAGCGGTGTAGATATTTCCATGTTTATAGAGATAGCGGTGTAGATATTTCCATGTTCCCGCAGTTGTTTTTTTAGATATTTCCATGTTTACAAGAGTGTGGTGTAGATATTTCCAAGTTTATGCAGATAGCGGTGAAGATATTTCCACTTTTATGCAGATAGCGGTGTAGATATTTCCATGTTTATACAGAAAGCGGTGTAGATATTTCTATGTTCCAACACATAGCGCTGTAGATATTTCCATGTTTATAGAGTTAGCGGTTTAGACATTTCCATGTTCATACAGATGGCGTTGTAGATATTTCCATGTTTTTACAGATAGCAGTGTAGATATTTCCATCTTTATACACATAAGGGTGTCGATATTTCCATGTTTATACAGATGGCGGTGTAGATATTTCCATACCCATACAGATGGCGGTGTAGATATTTCCATGTTTATAAATATAGCGGTGTAGGTATTTCCATGTTTACACAGACAGCGGTGTAGATATTTCCATGTTTACACAGATAGCGGTGTAGATATTTCCATGTTTATAGAGATAGCGGTGTAGTTATTTCCATGTTTATAGAGATATCAGTGTAGATATTTCCATGTTTATACAGAGCGTAGTGTAGATATTTCCATGTTTATATAGATGGCTCTGTGGATATTTCCATGTTTATACAGATAGCGGTGTAGATATCTCCATGTTTACACAGATAGCGGTGTAGATATTTCCATGTTTACACAGATAGAGGTGTAGACATTTCCATGTTCATACAGATAGCGGTGTAGATAATTCCATGTGTATACAGATAACGGTGTAGATATTTACATATACCTATAGATGGCTGTGTAGATATTTCCTTGTTTGTACAGATAGCGGTGTAGATATTTCCATGTTTACACAGATAGCAGTGGAGATATTTCCATGTTTACACAGATAGCGGTGGAGATATTTCCATGTTTATACAGATAGCGGTGTAGATATTTCCATGTCTATACAGATAGCGGTGTGGATATTTCCATGTTCATACAGATAGCGGTGTAGATATTTCCATGTTCATACAGATAGTGGTGTAGATATTTCCATGTTCATACAGATGGAGGGGCTGATATTTCCATGTTCATACAGAAAGCGGTGCTGATATTTCCATGTTTATACAGGTAGCGGTGTAGATATTTCCACGTTTATACAGATAGCGGTGTAGAGATTTCCATGTTTATACAGATAGCGGTGTAGATATCTCCATCTTAATACAGATGGCAGTGTAGATATTTATATGTTCATACAGATGGCCGTGCAGATATTTCCATGTTCATACAGATGGCGGTGCAGATATTTCCATGTTCATACAGATAGCGTTGTAGTTATTTCCATGTGCAAAGAGTTAGCTGTGTAGATATTTACATGTATATGCAGATAGCTGTGTAGATATTTCCATTTTCCTGCAGATAGCGGTTTAGATATTTCCATGTTCAAACAGATAGCGGTGTAGATATTTCCATGTTCATACAGATAGCGGTGTAGATATTTCCATGTTTATACAGATAGCGGTGAAGATGTATGCATGTTTACACAGATAGCGGTGTAGATATTTCCATGTTCATACAGATAGTGGTGTAGATATTTCCATGTTTATACAGATGGCGGTGTAGCTATTTCCATGTTCATACAGATAACGGTGTAGCTATTTCCATGTTCATGCAGATAGCGGTGTAGATATTTCCATGTTCATCCATATGGCTGTGTAGATATATCCATGTTCATACAGATGGCGGTGAAGATATTTCCATGTTCATACAGATAGCGGTGTAGATATTTCCATGTTCATACAGATAGTGGTGTAGATATTTCCATGTTCATACAGATAGGGTGGCTGATATTTCCATGTTCATACAGATAGCGGTGCTGATATTTCCATGTTTATACAGGTAGCGGTGTAGATATTTCCATGTCTATACAGATAGCAGTGTGGATATTTCCATGTTTATACAGATAGCGGTGTAGATATTTCCATGGTTATAGAGATAGCGGTGTAGATATTTCCATGTTTATACAGGTAGTGTTGTAGATATTTCCATGTTTATACAGATAGCGGTGTAGATATTTCCATGTTTATACAGATAGCGGTGTAGATATTTCCATGTTTATACAGATAGAAGTATAGATATCTCCATCTTAATACAGATGGCGGTGTAGATATTTATAAGTTCATACAGATGGCGGTGCAGATATTTCCATGTTCATACAGATGGCGGTGTAGATATTTCCATGTTCATACAGATAGCGGTGTAGTTATTTCCATGTGTAAAGAGATAGCTGTGTAGGTGTTTAAATGTATATGCAGATAGCAGTGTAGAAATTTCCATTTTCATGCAGATAGCGGTGTAGATATTTCCATGTTCAAACGGATAGCGGTGTAGATATTTCCATGTTCATACAGATAGCGGTGTAGTTATTTCCATGTTTATACAGATAGCTGTGTAGATATTTCCATGTTCATACAGATAGCGGTGTAGATATTTCCATGTTCATACAGATAGCGGTGCTGATATTTCCATGTTTATGCAGGAAGCGGTGTAGATATTTCCATGTTTATACAGATAGCGGTTTAGATATTTCCTTCTTAATACAGATGGCGGTGTAGATATTTATATGTTCATACAGATGGCGGTGCAGATACTTCCATGTTCATACAGATGGCGGTGTAGATATTTCCATGTTTATAGATATAGCGGTGTAGTTATTTCCATGTTCATACAGATAGCGGTGTAGATATTTCCATGTTCATACAGATAGCGGTGCTGATATTTAAATGTTTATACAGATAGCGGTGTAGATATTTCCATGTTCATACAGATAGCGGTGTAGATATTTCCATGTTTATACATATAGCGGTGTAGATATTTCCAAGTTTATACAGATAGCGGTGTAGATATCTCCATCTTAATATAGATGGCGGAGTAGATATTTATATGTTCATACAGATGGCGGTGCAGATATTTCCATGTTCATACAGATGGTGGAGTAGATATTTCCATGTTTATGGAGATAGCGCTGTAGTTATTTCCATGTGTAAAGATATAGCTTTGTAGATATTTCCATGTATATGCAGATCGCTGTGTAGATATTTCCATTTTCATGCAGATAGCGGTGTAGATATTTCCATGTTCAAACAGATAGCGGTGTAGATATTTCCATGTTCATGCAGATAGCAGTGCAGATATTTCCATGTTTATACAGATAGCGGTGAAGATGTATGCATGTTTACACACATAGCGGTGTAGATATTTCCATGTTCATACAGATAGCGGTGTAGATATTCCCATGTTCATCCAGATGGCTGTGTAGATATATCCATGTTCATACAGATGGCGGTGAAGATATTTCCATGTTCATACAGATAGCGGTGTAGTTATTTCCATTTGTAAAGAGATAGCTGTGTAGATATTTCCATGTATATGCAGATAGCTGTGTAGATATTTCCATTTTCATGCAGATAGCGGTTTAGATATTTCCATGTTCAAACAGATAGCGGTGTAAATATTTCCATGTTCATAGAGATACCGGTGTTGATATTTCCATGTTCATACAGATAGACGGGTTATTTCCATGTTCTTACAGATAGCGGTGCTGATATTTCCATGTTTATACAGGTGGCGGTGTAGATATTTCCATGTTTATACAGATAGCAGTGTAGATATTTCCATGTTTATACAGATAGCAGTGTAGATATTTCCATGTTTTTACAGATAGCGGTGTAGATATCTCCATCTTAATACAGATGGCGGTGTAGATATTTATATGTTCATACAGATGGCTGTGCAGATATTTCCATGTTCATACAGGTGGCGGTGTAGATATTTCCATGTTCATACAGATAGCGGTGTAGTTATTTCCATGTGTAAAGAGATAGCTGTGTAGATATTTCCATGTATTTGCAGATAGCTGTTTAGAGATTTCCATTTTCATGCTGATAACGGTTTAGATATTTAAATGTTCAAACAGATAGCGGTGTAGATATTTCCATGTTCATACGATAGCGGTGTAGATATCTCCATGCTTATACAGATTGCGAAGATGTATGCATATTTACACAGATAGCAGTGTAGATATTTCCATGTTCATGCAGATAGCGGTGTAGATATTTCCATGTTCATCCAGATGGCTGTGTAGATATATCCATGTTCATACAGATGGCGGTGTAGATATTTACATGTTCATACAGATAGTGGTGTAGATATTTCCGTGTTCATACAGATAGCGTTGTAGCTATTTCCATGTTCATACAGATAGCGGTGTAGATATTTCCATGTTCATAGAGATAGCGGTGTAGATATTTCCATGTTCATACAGATAGCGGTGCTGATATTTCCAGGTTTATACAGGTAGCGGTGTAGATATTTCCATGTTCATGCAGATAGCGGTGTAGATATTTCCATGTTCATCCAGATGGCTGTGTAGATATATCCATGTTCATACAGATGGCGGTGAAGATATTTCCATGTTCATATTGATAGAGGGGCAGATATTTCCATGTTCATACAGATAGCGGTGCTGATATTTCCATGTTTATACAGGTAGCGGTGTAGATATTTCCATGATTATACAGGTAGCGGTGTAGATATTTCCATGTTTATACAGATAGCGGAGTAGATATTTCAATGTTTATACAGATAGCGGTGTAGATATTTCTATCTTAATACAGATGGCCGTGTAGTTATTTATATGTTCATACAGATTGCGGTGCAGATATTTCCATGTTCATACAGATGGCGGTGTAGATATTTCCATGTTCATACAGATAGCGGTGTAGTTATTTCCATGTGAAAAGAGATATATGCGTAGGTATTTCCATGTATATGCAGATAGCTCTGTAGATATTTCCATTTTCATGCAGATAGCGGTTTAGATATTTCCATGTTCAAACAGATAGCGGTGTAGATATTTCCATGTTCATACAGATAGCGGTGTAGATATTTCCATGTTTATACAGATAGCGGTGATGATGTATGCATGTTTAAACAGATAGCGGTGTAGATATTTCCATGTTCATACAGATCGCGGTGTAGATATTTCCATGTTCATCTAGATGGCTGAGTAGACATATCCATGTTCATACAGATGGCGGTGAAGGTATTTCAATGTTCATACAGATAGCGGTGTAGATATTTCCATGTTCAAACCGATAGCGGTGTAGATATTTCCATGTTCATTCAGATAGAGGAGTAGATATTTCCATGTTCATACAGATAGCGGTGTAGATATTTCCATGTTCATACAGATAGCGGTGTAGATATTTCCAAGTTTATACAGACAGCGGTGAAGATGTATGAATATTTCAACAGATAGCGTTGTGGAGATTTCCATGATCATCCAGAGGGCTGTGTAGATATATCCATGTTCATACAGATGGCGCTGTAGATATTTCCATGTTTATAGAGATAGCGGTGTAGTTATTTCCATGTGCAAAGAGATAGCTGTGTAGATATTTACATGTATATGCAGATAGCTGTGTAGATATTTCCATTTTCATGCAGATAGCTGTTTAGATATTTCCATGTTTATACAGATAGCGGTGTAGATATTTCCATGTTTATACAGATAGCGGTGTAGATATTTCCATGTTTATGCAGATAGCGGTGTAGATATCTCCATCTTAATACAGATGGCGGTGTAGATTTTTATATGTTCATACAGATGGCGGTGCAGATATTTCCATGTTCATACAGATGGCGGTGTAGATATTTCCATGTTCATACAGAAAGCGGTGTAGTTATTTCCATGTGTAAAGAGATAGCTGTGTAGATATTTCCATGTATATGCAGATAGCAGTGTAGATATTTCCATTTTCAAGCAGATAGCGGTGTAGATATTTCCATGTTCAAACAGATAGCAGTGTAGATATTTCCATGTTCATACAGATAGCGGTGTAGATATCTCCATGTTCATACAGATAGCGGTGTAGATATTTCCATGTTTATACAGACTGCGGTGAAGATGTATGCATGTTTACACAGATAGCGGTGTAGATCTTTCCATGTTCATCCAGTTGGCTGTGTAGATATGTCCATGTTCATACAGATAGCTGTGTAGATATTTCCATGTTCATACAGATAGCGGAGTAGATATTTCCATGTTCATCCAGATGGCTGTGTAGATATATCCATGTTCATACAGATAGCGGTGTAGATATTTCCATGTTCATACAGATAGCGGTGTAGATATTTCCATGTTCATACAGGAAGCGGTGAAGATATTTCCATGTTCATACAGATAGCGGTGCTGATATTTCCATGTTTATACAGGCAGCGGTGTAGATATTTCCATGTTTATACAGATAGCGGTGTAGATATCTCCATCTTAATTCAGATGGCGGTGTAGATATCTATATGTTCATACATATGGCATTGAGGCTATTTCCATGTTTATACAGATGGCAGTGTAGATATTTCCATGTTTATAGATATAGCGGTGTAGTTATTTCCATGTGTAAAGAGATGGCTGTGTAGATATTTCCATGTATATGCAGATTGCTTTGTAGATATTTCCATTTTCATGCAGATAGCGGTGTAGATATTTACATGTTCAAACAGATAGCGGTGCAGAAATTTCCATGTTGATTCAGACATCTTTGTAGATATTTCCATGTTCATACAGATAGCGGTGTAGATATTTCCATGTTCATACAGATAGCGGTGTAGATATTTCCATGTTCATACAGATAGCGATGCTGATATTTCCAAGTTTATACAGGTAGCGGTGTAGATATTTCCATGTTTATACAGATAGTGGTGTAGATATTTCCATGTTTATACAGATAGTAGTGTAGACATTTCCATGTTGTTTCAGATAGCGGTGTAGATATCTCCATCTTAATACAGATGGCGGTGTAGATATTTACATGTTCATACAGATGGCGGTGCAGATATTTCCATGTTCATACAGATGGCGGTGTAGATATTTCCATGTTCATACAGATAGCGGTGTAGTTATTTCCATGTGTAAAGAGATAGCTGTGTAGATATTTCCATGTATATGCAGATAGCTGTGTAGATATTTCCATTTTCATGCAGATAGCGGTGTAGATATTTCCATGTTCAAACAGATAGCGGAGTAGATATCTCCATGTTGATACAGATAGCGGTGTAGATATTTCCATGTTTATACTGATAGCGGTGAAGATGTATGCATGTTTACACAGATAGCGGGGTAGATATTTCCATGTTCATCCAGACGGCTGTGTAGACATATCCATGTTCATACAGATGGCAGTGAAGATATTTCCATGTTCATACAGATGGCTGTGTAGATATATCCATGTTCATACAGATGGCGGTGACGATATTTCCATGTTCATACGGATGGCGGTGAAGATATTTCCATGTTCATACAGATGGCGGTGTAGAAACTTCCATGTTCATACTGATAGCGGTGCTGATATTTCCATGTTTATACAGGTAGCGGTGTAGATATTTCCATGTTTATACAGATAGCGGTGTAGATATTTCCATGCTTATACACATAGCGGTGTAGATACTTCCATGTTTATGCAGATCGTTGTGTAGATATCTAATTCTTAATACAGATGGCGGTGTAGATATTTAAATGTTCATACAGATGGCTGTGTAGACATATCCATGTTCATACAGATGTCAGTGAAGATATTTCCATGTTCATACAGATAGCGGTGTAGATATTTCCATGTTCATACAGATAGCGGTGTAGATATTTCCATGTTCATACAGATGGCTGTGTAAATATATCCATGTTCCTACAGATGGCGGTGAAGATATTTCCATGTTCATACAGATGGCCTTGTAGATATTTCCATGTTCATACAGATAGCGGGGCTGATATTTCCATGTTTATACATGTAGCGGTGTAGATATTTCCATGTTTATACAGATAGCGGTGTAGATATTTCCATGTTTATACACATAGCGGTGTAGATATTTCCATGTTCATACAGATAGCGGTGTATGTATTTCCATTTTCATACAGATAGCGGTGTAGATATTTCCATTTTCATGCAGATAGCGGTGTATATATTTCCCTGTTCAAACAGTAAGCGGTGTAGTTATTTCCATGTTCATAAAGATAGCGATGTAGATTCCATGTTTATACAGATAGCGCTGAAGTTGTATGCATGTTTACACAGATAGCGGTGTAGATATTTCCACGTTCATCCAGATGGCTGTGTAGATATATCCATGTTCATACAGATAGCGGTGTAGATATTTCCATGTTCATACAGATAGCGGTGTAGATATTTCCATGTTCATACAGATAGAGGTGTAGATATTTCCATGTTCATACAGATATCGGTGTATGTATTTCCATGTTCATACAGATAGCGGTGTAGATATTTCCATGTTCATCCAGATGGCTGTGTAGATATTTCCATGTTCATACAGATAGCGGTGTAGATATTTCCATGTTCATACAGATAGCGGTGTAGATATTTCCATGTTCATCCAGATGGCTGTGTAGATATATTCATGTTCATACAGATGGCGGTGAAGACATTTCCATGTTCATACAGATAGCGGTGTAGATATTTCCATGTTCATACAGATAGCCGTGTAGATATTGCCAAATTCATACTGATAGCGGTGCTGATACTTCCATGTTGATACAGGTAGCGGTGTAGATATTTCCATGTTTATACACATAGCGGTGTAGATATTTCCATGTTTGTACAGATAGCGGTGTAGATATCTCCATCTTAATACAGATGGCGGTGTAGATATTTATATGTTCATACAGATGGCGGTGCAGATATTTCCATGTTCATACGGATGGCGGTGAAGATATTTCCATGTTCATACAGATGGCGGTGTAGAAACTTCCATGTTCATACTGATAGCGGTGCAATTTCCATGTTTATACAGGTAGCGGTGTAGATATTTCCATGTTTATACAGATAGCAGTCTAGATATTTCCATGTTTATAGACATAGCGGTGTAGATATTTCCATGTTTATGCAGATAGTGGTGTAGATATCTCCATCTTAATACAGATGGCGGTGTAGATATTTAAATGTTCTTACTGATGGCGGTGCAGATATATCCATGTTCATACAGATGGCGGTGTAGATATTTCCATGTTCATCCAGATGGCTGTGTAGATATATCCATGTTCATACAGATGGCGGTGAAGATATTTCCGTGTTCATACAGATAGCGGTGTAGATATTTCCATGTTCATACAGATATCGGTGTAGATATTTCCATGTTCATACAGATAGCGGTGAATGTATTTCCATGTTCATATATATAGCGGTGTAGATATTTCCATGTTCATCCAGATGGCTGTGTAGATATATCCATGTTCATACAGACGGCAGTGAACATATTTCCATGTTCATACAGATAGCTGTGTAGATATTTCCATGTTCATACTGATAGCGGTGTAGATATTTCCATGTTCATACAGATAGCGGTGTAGATATTTCCATGTTCATACAGATAGCGGTGAATGTATTCCCATGTTCATACAGATAGCGGTGTAGATATTTTCATGTTCATCCAGATGCCTGTGTAGGTATATCCATGTTCATACAGATAGCGGTGTACATATTTCCATGTTCATCCAGATGGCTGTGTAGCTATTTCCATGTTCATACAGATAGTGGTGTTGATATTTCCATGTTCATACAGGTAGCGGTGTAGATATTTCCATGTTCATACAGAAAGCAGTGTAGATATTGCCATGTTCATACCGATAGCGCTGCTGATACTTCCATGTTTATACAGGTAGCGGTGTACATATTTCCGTGTTCATACAGGTAGCGGTGTAGATATTTCCATGTTCATACAGATAGCGGTGTAGATATTTCCATGTTTATACAGATAGCGGTGTAGATATTTCCTTCTTAATACAGATGGCGGTGCAGATATTTATATGTTCATACAGATAGCAGTGTAGATATTTCCATGTTCAAACAGATAGCGGTGTAGATATCTCCATCTTAATGCAGATGGCGGTGTAGATATTTATATGTTCATACAGATGGCGGTGCAGATATTTCCATGTTCATACAGATGGCGGTGAAGATATTTCCATGTTCATACAGATGGCGGTGTAGATACTTCCATGTTCATACTGATAGCGGTGCTGATATTTCCATGTTTATACAGGTAGCGGTGTAGATATTTCCATGTTTATACACATAGCGGTGTAGATATTTCCATGTTTATACAGATAGCGGTGTAGATATCTCCATCTTAATACAGATGGCGGTGTAGATATTTATATGTTCATTCAGATGGCGGTGCAGATATTTCCATGTTCATACAGATGGCGGTGTAGATATTTCCATGTTCATACAGATAGCGGTGTAGTTATTTCCATGTGTAAAGAGATAGCTGTGTAGATATTTCCATGTATATGCAGATAGCTGTGTAGACATTTCCATTTTCATGCAGATAGCGGTGTATATATTTCCCTGTTCAAACAGTTAGAGGTGTAGATATTTCCATGTTCATAAAGATAGCAGTGTAGATATTTCCATGTTTATACAGATAGCGGTGAAGATGTATGCATGTTTACACAGATAGCGGTGTAGATATATCCATGTTCATCCAGATGGCTGTGTAGATATATCCATGTTCATACAGATAGCGGTGTAGATATTTCCATGTTCATACAGATAGCGGTGCATATATTTCCATGTTCATCCAGATGGCTGTGTAGATATATCCATGTTCATACAGATGGCGGTGAAGATATTTCCATGTTCATACAGATGGCGGTGTAGATATTTCCATGTTCATACAGATAGCGGTGTAGATATTTCCATGTTCATACAGATAGAGGTGTATGTATTTCCATGTTCATACAGATAGCGGTGAAGATATTTCCATGTTCATCCAGATGGCTGTGTAGCTATTTCCATGTTCATACAGATAGTGGTGTAGATATTTCCATGTTCATACAGATAGCGGTGTAGCTATTTCCATGTTCATACAGATAGCCATGTAGATATTGCCATGTTCATACCGATTGCGGTACTGATACTTCCATGTTTATACAGGTAGCGGTGTACATATTTCCGTGTTTATACAGGTAGCGGTGTAGATATTTCCATGTTCATACAGATAGCGGTGTAGATATTTCCATGTTTATACAGATTGCGGTGTAGATATCTCCTTCTTAATACAGATGGCGGTGTAGATATTTATATGTTCATACAGATGGCGGTGCAGATATTTCCATGTTCATACAGATGGTGGTGTAGATATTTCCATGTTTATAGAGATAGCGGTGTAGTTATTTCCATGTGCAAAGAGATAGCTGTGTTGATATTTCCATGTAAATGCAGATAGCTGTGTAGATATTTCCATTTTAATGCAAATAGCGGTGTAGATATTTCCATGTTCAAACAGATAGCGGTGTAGATATTTCCATGTTCATACAGATAGCGTTGTGGATATTTCCATGTTTATACAGATAGCGGTGAAGATGTATGCATGTTTACACAGATTGCGGTGTAGATATTTCCATGTTCATACAGATAGCGGTGTAGATATTTCCATGTTCATCCTGACGGCTGTGTAGACATATCCATGTTCATACAGATGGCGGTGAAGATATTTCCATGTTCATACAGATGGCTGTGTAGATATATCCATGTTCATACAGATGGCGGTGAAGATTTTTCCAGGTTCATACAGATGGCGGTGTAGATAATTCCATGTTCATGCAGATAGCGGTGCTGATATTTCCATGTTTATACAGGTAGCAGTGTAGATATTTCCATGTTTATACAGATAGTGGTGTAGATATTTCCATGTTTATACACATAGCGGTGTAGATATTTCCATGTTTATACAGATAGCGGTGTAGATATCTCCATCTTAATACACATGGCGGTGTAGATATTTATATGTTCATACAGATGGCGGTGCAGTTATTTCCATGTTCATACAGATGGCGGTGAAGATATTTCCATGTTCATACAGATGGCGGTGTAGATACTTCCATGTTCATACTGATAGCGGTGCTGATATTTCCATGTTTATACAGGTAGCGGTGTAGATATTTCCATGTTTATGCAGATAGCGGTGTAGATATTTCCATGTTTATACACATAGCGGTGTAGATATTTCCATGTTTATACAGATAGCGGTGTAGATATCTCCATCTTAATACAGATGGCGGTGTAGATATTTATATGTTCATTCAGATGGCGGTGCAGATATTTCCAAGTTCGTACTGATGGCGGTGTAGATATTTCCATCTTCATACAGATAGCGGTGCTGATATTTCCATGTTTATACAGGTAGCATTGTAGATATTTCCATGTTTATACACATAGCGGTGTAGATATTTCCATGTTCATACAGATAGCGGTGTAGATATCTCCATCTTAATACAGATGGCGGTGTATATATTTATATGTTCATACAGATGTCGGTGCAGATATTTCCATGTTCATACAGATGGCGGTGAAGTTATTTCCATGTTCATATAGATGGCGGTGTAGTTACTTCCATGTTCATACTGATAGCGGTGCTGATATTTCCATGTTTATACAGGTAGCGGTGTAGATATTTCCATGTTTATACACATAGCGGTGTAGATATTTCCATGTTTATACAGATAGCGGTGTAGATATCTCCATCTTAATACAGATGGCGGTGTAGATATTTATATGTTCATTCAGATGGTGGTGCAGATATTTCCATGTTCATACAGATGGCGGTGTATCAATTTCCATGTTCATACAGATAGCGGTGTAGTTATTTCCATGTGTAAAGAGATAGCTGTGTAGATATTCCCAAGTATATGCAGATAGCTGTGTAGGTATTTCAATTTTCAAGCAGATAGCGGTGTATATACTTCCCTGTTCAAACAGATAGCGGTGTAGATATTTCCATGTTCATACAGATAGTGGTGTAGATATTTCGATGTTTGTACAGATAGCGGTGTAGATATCTCCATCTTCATACAGATAGCGGTGCAGATATTTCCATGTTCATCCAGATGGCTGTGTAGATATATCCATGTTCATACAGATGGCGGTGAAGATATTTCCATGTTCATACAGATAGCGGTGTAGATATTTCCATGTTTATACAGATAGTGGTGTAGATATCTCCTTCTTAATACAGATGGCGGTGTAGATATTTCCATGTTCATACAGATGGCGGTGTAGATATTTCCATGTTTATAGAGATAGCGGTGTAGTTATTTCCATGTGCAAAGAGATAGCTCTGTAGATATTTCCATTTATATGCAGATAGTTGTGTAGATACTTCCATTTTCATGCAGATAGCGGTGTAGATATTTCCATGTTCAAACAGATAGCGGTGTAGATATTTCCATGTCCATACAGATAGCGGTGTAGATATTTCCATGTTTATACAGATAGCGGTGAAGATATATGCATGTTTACACAGATAGCGGTGTAGATATTTCAATGTTCATACAGACGGCTGTGTAGACATATCCATGTTCATACAGATGGCGGTGAAGATATTTCCATGTTCATACAGATGGCTGTGTAGATATATCCATGTTCATAGAGATGGCGGTGACGATATTTCCATGCTCATACAGACGGCGGTGTAGATATTTCCATGTACATACAGATAGCGGTGCTGATATTTCCATGTTTATACAGGTAGCGGTGTAGATATTTCCATGTTTATACAGATAGTGGTGTAGATATTTCCATGTTCATCCAGATGGCTGTGTAGATATATCCATGTTAATACAGACGGCGGTGAAGACATTTCCATGTTCATACAGATAGCGGTGTAGATATTTCCATGTTCATACAGATAACCGTGTAGATATTGCCATGTTCATACTGATAGCGGTGCTGATACTTCCATGTTTATACAGGTAGCGGTGTAGATATTTCCATGTTTATACACATAGCGGTGTAGATATTTCCATGTTTATACAGATAGCGGTGTAGATATCTCCATCTTAATACAGATGGCGGTGTAGATATTTATATGTTCATACAGATGGCGGAGCAGATATTTCCATGTTCATATGGATGGCGGTGAAGATATTTCCATGTTCATACAGATGGCGGTGTAGAAACTTCCATGTTCATACTGATAACGGTGCTGACATTTCCATGTTTACACAGGTAGCGGTGTAGATATTTCCATGTTTATACAGATAGCAGTGTAGTTATTTCCATGTTTATGCATATAGCGGTGTAGATATTTCCATGTTTATACAGATAGCGGTGTAGATATTTCCATGTTTATGCAGATAGTGGTGTAGATATCTCCATCTTAATACAGATGGCGGTGTAGATATTTAAATGTTCATACAGTTGGCGGTGCAGATATTTCCATGTTCATACAGATGGCGGTGTAGATATTTCCATGTTCACACAGATAGCGGTGTAGTTATTTCCATGTGTAAAGAGATAGCTGTGTAGATATTTCCATGTATAAGCAGATAGCTGTGTAGATATTTCCGTTTTCATGCATATAGCGGTGTATATATTTCCCTGTTCAAACAGTTAGCGGTGTAGATATTTCCATGTTCATAAAGATAGCGGTGTAGATATTTCCATGTTTATACAGATAGCGGTGTAGATATTTCCATGTTCATACAGATAACCGTGTAGATATTGCCATGTTCATACCGATAGCGGTGCTGATACTTCCATGTTTATACAGGTAGCGAGGTACATATTTCCGGGTTTATACAGATAGCGGTGTAGATATTTCCATGTTTATACAGATAGCGGTGTAGATATCTCCTTCTTAATACAGATGGCGGTGTATATATTTCCATGTTCATACAGATGGTGGTGTAGATATTTCCATGTTTATAGAGATAGCGGTGTAGTTATTTCCATGTGCAAAGAGATAGCTGTGTAGATATTTCCATTTATATGCAGATAGTTGTTTAGATATTTCCATTTTCATGCAGATAGCGGTGTAGATATTTCCATGTTCATACAGATAGCGGTGTAGATATTTCCACGTTCATCCAGATGGCTGTGATGATATATCCATGTTCATACAGATGGCGGTGAAGATATTTCCAAGTTCATACAGATAGCGGTGTAGATATTTCCATGTTCATACAGATAGCGGTGTAGATATTTCCATGTTCATACAGATAGCGGTGTAGATATTTCCATGTTCATACAGATAGCGGTGTATGTATTTCCACGTTCATACAGATAGCGGTGTGGATATTTCCATGTTCATCCAGATGGCTGTGTAGATATTTCCATGTTCATACAGATAGCGGTGTAGGTATTTCCATGTTCATTCAGATGGCTGTGTAGATATATCAATGTTCATACAGATGGCGGTGAAGACATTTCCATGTTCATAAAGATAGCGGTGTAGATATTTCCATGTTCATACAGATAGCCGTGTAGATATTGCCATGTTCATACCGATAGCGGTGTAGATATTTCCATGTTCATCCAGATGGCTGTGTAGCTATTTCCATGTTCATACAGATAGTGGTGTAGATATTTCCATGTTCATACAGATAGCGGTGTAGATATTTCCATGTTCATACAGATGGTGGTGTAGATATTTCTATGTTTATGGAGATAGCGGTGTAGTTATTTCCATGTGCAAAGAGATAGCTGTGTAAATATTTCCATGTATATGCAGATAGCTTTGTAGATATTTCCATTTTCATGCAGATAGCGGTGTAGATATTTCCATTTTCAAACAGATAGCGGTGTAGATATTTCCATGTTCATACAGATAGAGGTGTGGATATTTCCATGTTTTTACAGATAGCGGTGAAGATGTATGCATGTTTACACAGATAGCGGTGTAGATATTTTCATGTTCAGTCAGATAGCGGTGTAGATATTTCCATGTTCATCCAGACGGCTGTGTAGACATATCCATGTTCATACAGATGGCGGTGAAGATATTTCCATGTTCGTACAGATGGCTGTGTAGATATATCCATGTTCATACAGATGGCGGTGAAGGTTTTTCCATGTTCATACAGATGGCGGTGTAGATATTTCCATGTTCATACAGATAGCGGGGCTGATATTTCCATGTTTATACAGGTAGCAGTGTAGATATTTCCATTTTTATACAGATAGGGTGTAGATATTTCCATGTTTATACACATAGCGGTGTAGATATTTCCATGTTTATACAGATAGCGGTGTAGATATCTCCATCTTAATACAGATGGCGGTGTAGATATTTATGTGTTCATACAGATGGCGGTGCAGATATTTCCATGTTCATACAGATGGCGGTGAAGATATTTCCATGTTCATACAGATGGCGGTGTAGATACTTCCATGTTCATACTGATAGCGGTGCTGATAATTCCATGTTTATACAGGTAGCGGTGTAGATATTTCCATGTTTATGCAGATAGCGGTGTAGATATTTCCATGTTTATACACATAGCGGTGTAGATATTTCCATGTTTATACAGATAGCCGTGTAGATATCTCCATCTTAATACAGATGGGGGTGTAGATATTTATATGTTCATTCAGATGGCGGTGCAGATATTTCCATGTTCATACAGATGGCGGTGTAGATATTTCCATGTTCATACAGATAGCGGTGTAGTTATTTCCATGTGTAAAGAGATAGCTGTGTAGATATTTCCATGTATATGCAGATAGCTGTGTAGATATTTCCATTTTCATGCAGATAGCGGTGTATATATTTCCCTGTTCAAACAGTTAGCGGTGTAGGTATTTCCATGTTCATAAAGATAGCAGTGTAGATATTTCCATGTTTATACAGATAGCGGTGAAGATGTATGCATGTTTACACAGATAGCGGTGTAGATATTTCCATGTTCATCCAGATGGCTGTGTAGATATATCCATGTTCATACAGATAGTGGTGTAGATATTTCCATGTTCATGCAGATAGCGGTGCAGATATTTCCATGTTCATCCAGATGGCTGTGTAGATATATCCATGTTCATACAGATGGCGGTGAAGATATTTCCATGTTCATACAGATGGCGGTGTAGATATTTCCATGTTCATACAGATAGCGGTGTAGATATTTCCATGTTCATACAGATAGCGGTGTATGTATTTCCATGTTCATACAGATAACGGTGTAGATATTTCCATGTTCATCCAGATGGCTGTGTAGATATATCCATGTTCATTCAGATAGCGGTGTAGATATTTCCATGTTCATTCAGATGGCTGTGTAGCTATTTCCATGTTCATCTAGATAGTGGTGTAGATATTTCCATGTTCATGCAGATAGCGGTGCTGATATTTCCATGTTTATACAGGTAGCAGTGTAGATATTTCCATGTTTATACAGATAGCGGTGTAGATATTTCCATGTATATACACATAGCGGTGTAGATATTTCCATGTTTATACAGATAGTGGTGTAGATATCTCCATCTTAATACAGATGGCGGTGTAGATATTTATATGTTCATACAGATGGCGGTGCAGATATTTCCATGTTCATACAGATGGCGGTGAAGGTATCTCCATGTTCATACAGATGGCGGTGTAGATACTTCCATGTTCATACTGATAGCGGTGCTTATATTTCCATGTTTATACAGGTAGCGGTGTAGATATTTCCATGTTTATACAGATAGCGGTGTAGATATGTCCATGTTTATACAGATAGCGGCATAAATATTTCCAGGTTTATACAGATAGCGGTGAAGATATCTCCATCTTAATACAGATGGCGGTGTAGATATTTATATGTGCATACAGATAGCAGTGATGATATTTCCATGTTTATACAGGTAGCAGTGTAGATATTTCCATGCTTATATAGATAGTGGTGTAGGTTTTTCCAAGTTTATACAGATAGCGGTGTAGATATCTCCATCTTAATACAGATTGCGGTGTAGAAATTTCTATGTTCATACAGATGGCGGTGCAGATATTTCCATGTTCATACAGATGGCGGTGTAGATATTTCCATGATTAGGGAGATAGCAGTGTAGTTATTTCCATGTGTAAAGAGATAGCTTTGTAGATATTTCCATGTATATGCAGATAGCTGTGTAGATATTTCCATTTTCATGCAGATAGCGGTGAAGATGTATGCATGTTTACACAGATAGCGGTGTAGATATTTCCATGTACATACAGATAGCGGTGTAGATATTTCCATGTTCATCCAGATGGCTGTGTAGATATATCCATGTTCATACAGATGGCGTTGAAGATATTTCCATGTTCATACACATAGCGGTGTATATATTTCCATGTTCATACAGATGGCGGTGTAGATATTTCCATGTTCATAAAGATAGCGGTGTAGATATTTCCATGTTTATACAGATAGCGGTGTAGATATCTCCTTCTCTATACAGATGGCGATGGAGATATTTATATGTTCATACAGATGGCCGTGCAGATATTTCCATGTTCATACAGATGGCGGTGTAGATATTTCCATGTTTATAGAGATAGCGGTGTAGATATTTCCTTGTGTAAAGAGATAGCTGTGTAGATATTTCCATGTATATGCAGATATATGTGTAGATATTTCCATTTTCATGCATATAGCGGTGTAGATATTTCCATGTTCAAATAGATAGCAGTGTAGATATTGCCATGTTCATACAGATAGCGGTGTAGATATTTCCATGTTTATACAGATAGCGGTGAAGATGTATGCATGTTTACACAGATAGCGGTGTAGATATTTCCATGTTCATACAGATAGCGGTGTAGATATTTCCATGTTCATCCAGATGGCTGTGTAGACATATCCGTTTTCATACAGATGGCATTGAAGATATTTCCATGTTCATACAGATAGCGGTGTAGATATTTCCATGTTTATACAGATAGCGGTGTATATATCTCCATCTTAATACAGATGGCGGTGCAGATATTTATATGTTCATACAGATGGCGGTGCAGATATTCCCAAGTTAATACAGATTGCGGTGAAGATATTTCCATGTCCAAACAGATAGCGGTGTAGATATTTCCACGTTTATACAGATAGCGGTGAAGATGTATGCATGTCTACACAGATAGCAGTGTACATATTTCCATCTTCATCCAGATGGCTGTGTAGATATATCCATGTTCATACAGATAGCGGTGTAGATATTTCCATGTTCATACAGATAGCTGTGTAGTTATTTCCATGTTCATACAGATGGCTGTGTAGATATATCCATGTTCATACAGATAGCGGTGTAGATATTTCCATGTTCATACAGATAGTGGTGTAGATATTTTCATGTTCATACAGATATTGGTGTAGATATTTCCATGTTCATACAGATAGCGGTGTAGATATTTCCATGTTCAAAGAGATAGCGGTGTAGATATTTCCATGTTCATACAGATAGCTGTGCTGATATTTCCATGTTTATACAGGTAGCGGTGTAGATATTTCCATGTTTATACAGATAGTGGTGTAGATATTTCCATGTTTATACAGATAGCGTTGTAGATATTTCCAAGTTTATACAGATAGATGTGTAGATATCTCCATCTTAATACAGATGGCGGTGTAGATATTTATATGTTCATACAGATGGAGGTGCAGATATTTCCATGTTCATATAGATGGCGGTGTAGATATTTCCATGTTTATAGAGATAACGGTGTAGTTATTTCCATGTGTAAAGAGATAGCTTTGTAGATATTTCCATGTGTATGCAGATAGCTGTGTAGATATTTCCATTTTCATGCGGATAGCGGTGTAGATATTTCCATGTTCAAACAGATAGCGGTGTAGATATTTCCATGTTCATACAGATAGTGGTGTAGATTTTTCCATGTTTATACAGATAGCTGTGAAGATGTATGCATGTTTACAAGGATAGCAGTGTAGATATTTCCATGTTCATAAAGATAGCGGTGTAGATATTTCCATGTTCATCCAGATGGCTGTGTAGATATATCCATGTTCATACAAATGGCAGTGAACATATTTCCATGTTCATACAGATAGCGGTGTAGATATTTCCATGTTCATACAGATAGCGGTGTAGACATTTCCGTGTTCATACCGATAGCGGTGATGATATTTCCATGTTTATCCACGTAGCGGTGTAGATATTTCCATGTTTATACAGATAGCGGTGTAGATATTTCCATGTTTATACAGAAACCAGTGTAGATATTTCCATGTTTATAGAGATAGCGGTGTAGATATCTCCTTCTTAATACAGATGGCGGTGTAGATATTTATGTGTTCATACAGATGGCGGTGCAGATATTTCCATGTTCATACAGATGGCGGTGTCGATATTTCCATGTTCATACAGATAGCGGTGTAGTTATTTCCATGTGTAAAGAGATAGCTGTGTAGATATTTCCATGTATATGCAGATAGCTGTGTAGATATTTCCATTTTCATGCAGATAGCGGTGTATATATTTCCCTGTTCAAACAGATAGCGGTGTAGATATTTCCATGTTCATACAGATAGAGGTGTAGATATTTCCATGTTCATACAGATAGTGGTGTAGATATTTCCATGTTCATACAGATAGCGGTGTAGCAATTTCCATGTTCATACAGATAGCGGTGTAGATATTTCCATGTTCATAGAGATAGCGATGTAGATATTTACATGTTCATACAGATAGCGGTGCTGATATTTCCATGTTTATACAGGTAGCGGTGTAGATATTTCCATGTTTATACAGATACTGATGTAGATATTTCCATGTTTATTCAGATAGCGGTGTAGATATTTCCAAGTTTATGCAGATAGCGGTGTAGATATCTCCATCTTAA
This sequence comes from Gorilla gorilla gorilla, assembly GCF_029281585.2. Taxonomy (NCBI): domain Eukaryota; kingdom Metazoa; phylum Chordata; class Mammalia; order Primates; family Hominidae; genus Gorilla; species Gorilla gorilla. The sequence goes on from NC_073239.2 coordinate 127,664,734, forward strand.
TACAGATGGCGGTGTAGATATTTATGTGTTCATACAGATGGCGGTGCAGATATTTCCATGTTCATATAGATGGCGGTGTAGATATTTCCATGTTTATAGAGATAGCGGTGTAGTTATTTCCATGTGTAAGGAGATAGCTTTGTAGATATTTCCATTTGTATGCAGATAGCTGTGTAGATATTTCCATTTTCATGCAGATAGCGGTGTAGATATTTCCATGTTGATCCAGATGGCTGTGTAGATATTTCCATGTTCATACAGATAGCGGTGCAGATATTTCCATGTTTATACAGATAGCGGTGAAGATGTATGCATGTTTACAAGGATAGCAGTGTAGATGTTTCCATGTTCATGCAGATAGCGGTCTAGATATTTCCATGTTCATCCAGATGGCATTGTAGATATATCCATGTTCATACAGATGGCAGTGAAGATATTTCCATGTTCATACAGATGGCGGTTTAGATATTTCCATGTTCATACAGATAGTGGAGTAGATATATCCATGTTCATATAGATAGCGGTGTAGCTATTTCCATGTTCATACAGATAGCGGTGTGGATATTTCCATGTTCATAGAGATAGCGGTGTAGATATTTCCATGTTCATACAGATAGCGGTGCTGATATTTCCATGTTTATACAGATAGCGGTGAAGATGTATGCATGTTTACACATATAGCGGTGTACATATTTTCATGTTCATCCAGATGGCTGTGTAGATATTTCCATGTTCATACAGATAGCGGTGTAGATATTTCCATGTTCATCCAGATGGCTGTGTAGATATATCCATGTTCATACAGATGGCAGTGAAGATATTTCCATGTTCATACAGATAGCGGTGTAGATAATTCCATGTTCATACAGATAGCGGTGTAGATATTTCCGTGTTCATACCGATAGCGGTGCTGATATTTCCATGTTTATACAGGTAGCGGTGTAGATATTTCCATGTTTATACAGATAGCCGTATAGATTTTTCCATGTTTATACAGATAGCAGTGTAGATATTTCCATGTTTATACAGATAGCGGTGTAGATATCTCTTTCTTAATACAGATGGCAGTTTAGATATTTATATGTCCATAGAGATGGCGGTGCAGATATTTCCATGTTCATACATATGGCGGTGTAGATATTTCCATGTTCATACAGATAGTGGTGTAGATTTTTCCATGTTCATACAGATAGCGGTGTAGATATTTCCATGTTCATCCAGATGGCTGTGTAGATATATCCATGTTCATACAGATAGCGGTGTAGATATTTCCATGTTCATACAGATAGTGGTGTAGATATTTCCATGTTCATACAGATAGCGGTGTAGCTATTTCCATGTTCATACAGATAGCGGTGTAGATATTTCCATTTTTGTACAGATAGCGGTGAAGATGTATGCATGTTTACAAGGATAGCAGTGTAGATGTTTCCATGTTCATGCAGATAGCGGTGTAGATATTTCCATGTTCATACAGATAGCGGTGTATGTATTTCCATGTTCATACAGATAGCGGTGTAGATATTTCCATGTTCATCCTGATGGCTGGGTAGATATATCCATGTTCATACAGATAGCGGTGTAGATATTTCCATGTTCATCCAGATGGCTGTGTAGCTATTTCCATGTCCATACAGATAGTGGTGTAGATATTTCCATGTTAATACAGATAGCGGTTTAGATATTTCCATGTTCATACAGATAGCCGTGTAGATATTGCCATGTTCATACCGATAGCACTGCTGATACTTCCATGTTTATACAGGTAGCGGTGTACATATTTCCGTGTTTATACAGGTAGCGGTGTAGATATTTCCATGTTCATACAGTTAGCGGTGTAGATATTTCCATGTTTATACAGATAGCGGTGTAGATATCTCCTTCTTAATACAGATGGCGGTGTAGATATTTATATGTTCATACAGATGGCAGTGCAGATAATTCCATGTTCATACAGATGGTGGTGTAGATATTTACATGTTTATAGAGATAGCGGTGTAGTTATTTCCATGTGCAAAGAGATAGCTGTGTAAATATTTCCATGTATATGCAGATAGCTTTGTAGATATTTCCATTTTCATGCAGATAGCGGTGTATATATTTCCGTGTTTATACAGGTAGCGGTGTAGATATTTCCATGTTCATACAGATAGCGGTGTGGATATTTCCATGTTTTTACAGATAGCGGTGAAGACGTATGCATGTTTACACAGATAGCGGTGTAGATATTTTCATGTTCATACAGATAGCGGTGTAGATATTTCCATGTTCATCCAGACGGCTGTGTAGACATATCCATGTTCATACAGATGGCGGTGAAGATTTTTCCATGTTCATACAGATGGCGGTGTAGATATTTCCATGTTCATACAGATAGCGGGGCTGATATTTCAATGTTTATACAGGTAGCAGTGTAGATATTTCCATGTTTATACAGATAGCGGTGTAGATATTTCCATGTTTATACACATAGCGGTGTAGATATTTCCATGTTTATACAGATAGCGGTGTAGATATCTCCTTCTTAATACAGATGGCGGTGTAGATATTTATATGTTCATACAGATGGCGGTGCAGATATTTCCATGTTCATACAGATGGCGGTGAAGATATTTCCATGTTCATACAGATGGCGGGGTAGATACTTCCATGTTCATACTGATAGCGGTGCTGATATTTCCATGTTTATACAGGTAGCGGTGTAGATATTTCCATGTTTATACAGATAGCGGTGTAGATATGTCCATGTTTATACAGATAGCGGCGTAGATATTTCCAGGTTGATACAGATAACGGTGAAGATATCTCCATCTTAATACAGATGGCGGTGTAGATATTTATATGTGCATACAGAGAGCGGTGCTGATATTTCCATGTTCATACAGGTAGCCGTGTAGATATTTCCATGCTTATACAGATAGCGGTGTAGATTTTTCCAAGTTTATACAGATAGCGGTGTAGATATCTCCATCTTAATACAGATGGCGGTGTAGAAATTTATATGTTCATACAGATGGCGGTGCAGATATTTCCATGTTCATACAGATGGCGGTGTAGATATTTCCATGTTCATACAGATAGCGGTGTAGATAATTCCATGTTCATAGAGATAGCGGTGTAGATATTTGTATGTTCATACAGATAGCGGTGCTGATATTTCCATGTTTATACAGGTAGCGGTGTAGACATTTCCATGTTTATACAGATAGTGGTGTAGATATTTCCATGTTTATACAGATAGCGGTGTAGATATTTCCAAGTTTATACAGATAGCGGTGTAGATATCTCCATCTTAATACAGATGGCGGTGTAGATATTTATATGTTCATACAGATGGCGGTGCAGATATTTCCATGTTCATACAGATGGCAGTGTATATATTTCCATGTTCATACAGATAGCGGTGTAGTTATTTCCATGTGTAAAGAGATAGCTGTGTAGATTTTCCCATGTATATGCAGATAGCTGTGTAGATATTTCCATTTTCAAGCAGATAGCGGTGTATATACTTCCCTGTTCAAACAGATACCGGTGTAGATATTTCCATGTTCATACAGATAGTGGTGTAGATATTTCCATGTTCATACAGATAGCGGTGTAGCTATTTCCATGTTCATACAGATAGCGGTGTGAATATTTCCATGTTCATAGAGATAGCGGTGTAGATATTTCCATGTTTATGCAGGTGGCGGTGTAGATATTTCCATGTTCATACAGATAGCGGTGAAGATGTATGCAAGTTTACACAGATAGCTGTGTAGATATTTTCATGTTCATCCAGATGGCTGTGTAGATATTTCCATGTTCATACAGATAGCGGTGTAGATATTTCCATGTTCATCCAGATGGCTGTGTAGATATATCCATGTTCATACAGATGGCGGTGAAGATATTTCCATGTTCATACAGATAGCGGTGTAGATATTTCCATGTTTATACAGATAGCGGTGTTGATATTTCCATGTTCATACAGATAGCAGTGTAGCTATTTCCATGTTCATACAGATAGCGGTGTAGATATTTCCATGTTCATCCAGATGGCTGTGTAGATATATCCATGTTCATACAGATGGCGGTGAAGATATTTCCATGTTCATACAGATAGCGGTGTAGATATTTCCATGTTCATACAGATAGTGGTGTAGATATTTCCATGTTCATACAGATAGCGGTGTAGCTATTTCGATGTTCATACAGATAGCGGTGTAGATATTTCCATGTTCATCCAGATGGCTGTGTAGCTATTTACATGATCATACAGATAGCGGTGCTGATATTTCCATGTTTATACAGGTAGCAGTGTAGATATTTCCTTGTTTATACAGAAAGCGGCGTAGATATTTCCATGTTTTTACAGATAGCGGTGTAGATATTTCCAAGTTTATACAGATAGCGGTGTAGATATCTCCATCTTAATACAGATGGCGGTGTAGATATTTATATGTTCATACACATGTCGGTGCAGATATTTCCATGTTCATACAGATGGCGGTGTAGATATTTCCATGTTTATAGAGATAGCAGTGTAGTTATTTCCATGTGTAAAGAGATAGCTTTGTAGATATTTCCATGTATATGCAGATAGCTGTGTAGATATTGCCATGTTTATACCGATAGCGGTGCTGATACTTCCATGTTTATACAGGTAGCGGTGTACATATTTCCATGTTTATACAGATAGTGGTGTAGATATTTCCATGTTCATACAGGTAGCGGTATAGATATTTCCATGTTTATACAGATAGCGGTGTAGATATATCCTTCTTCATACAGTTGGCGGTGTAGATATTTATATGTTCATTCAGATGGCGGTGCGGATATTTCCATGTTCATACAGATGGCGGTGTAGATATTTCCATGTTCATACAGGTAGCGGTATAGATATTTCCATGTTTATACAGATAGCGGTGTAGATATATCCTTCTTCATACAGTTGGCGGTGTAGATATTTATATGTTCAAACCGATAGCGGTGTAGATATTTCCATTTTCATACAGATAGCGGTGTAGATATTTGCATGTTTATACAGATAGCGGTGAAGATGTATGCATGTTTGCACAAATAGCTGTGTAGATATTTCCATGTTCATACAGATAGCGGTGTATGTATTTCCATGTTCATACAGATAGCGGTGTAGATATTTCCATTTTCATGCAGATAGCGGTGTATATAATTCCCTGTTCAAACAGTTAGCGGTTTAGATATTTCCATGTTCATACAGATAGCGGTGTAGATATTTCCATGTTCATACAGATGGCTGTGTAGATACATCCAAGTTCATACAGATAGCGGTGAAGATATTTCCTTGTTCATACAGATGGCGGTGTAGATATTTCCATGTTCATACCGATAGCGGTGCTGATATTTCCATGTTTATACAGGTAGCGGTGTAGATATTTCCATGTTTATAGAGATAGCGGTGTAGTTATTTCCATGTGTAAAGAGATAGCTTTGTAGATATTTCCATGTGTGTGCAGATAGCTGTGTAGATATTTCCATTTTCATGCGGATAGCGGTGTAGATATTTCCAAGTTCAAACAGATAGCGGTGTAGATATTTCCATGTTCATACAGATAGTGGTGTAGATTTTTCCATGTTTATACAGATAGCGGTGAAGATGTATGCATGTTTACAAGGATAGCAGTGTAGATATTTCCATGTTCATACAGGTAGCGGTGTAGATATTTCCATGTTCATCCAGATGGCTGTGTAGATATATCCATGTTCATACAAATGGCAGTGAACATATTTCCATGTTCATACAGATAGCGGTGTAGATATTTCCATGTTCATACAGATAGCGGTGTAGACATTTCCGTGTTCATACCGATAGCGGTGCTGATATTTCCATGTTTATGCATGTAGCAGTGTAGATATTTCCATGTTTATACAGATAGCGTTGTAGATATTTCCTTGTTTATACAGATACCAGTGTAGATATTTCCATGTTTATACAGATAGCGGTGTAGATATCTCCTTCTTAATACAGATGGCGGTGTAGATATTTATATGTTCATACAGATGGCGGTGCAGATATTTCCATGTTCATACAGATGGCGGTGTTGATATTTCCATGTTCATACAGATAGCGGTGTAGTTATTTCCATGTGTAAAGAGATAGCTGTGTAGATATTTCCATGTATATGCAGATAGCTGTGTAGATATTTCCATTTTCATGCAGATAGCGGTGTATATATTTCCCTGTTCAAACAGATAGCGGTGTAGATATTTCCATGTTCAAACAGATAGAGGTGTAGATATGTCCATGTTCATACAGATAGTGGTGTAGATATTTCCATGTTCATACAGATAGCGGTGTAGCAATTTCCATGTTCATACAGATAGCATTGTAGATATTTCCATGTTCATAGAGATAGCGATGTAGATATTTACATGTTCATACAGATAGCGGTGCTGATATTTCCATGTTTATACAGGTAGCGGTGTAGATATTTCCATGTTTATACAGATACTGATGTAGATATTTCCATGTTTATTCAGATAGCGGTGTAGATATTTCCAAGTTTATACAGATAGCGGTGTAGATATCTCCATCTTAATACAGATGGCAGTGTAGATATTTATGTGTTCATACAGATGGCGGTGCAGATATTTCCAAGTTCATATAGATGGCGGTGTAGATATTTCCATGTTTATAGAGATAGCGGTGTAGTTATTTCCATGTGTAAAGAGATAGCTTTGTAGATATTTCCATTTGTATGCAGATAGCTGTGTAGATATTTCCATTTTCATGCAGATAGCGGTCTAGACATTTCCATGTTCATCCAGATGGCATTGTAGATATATCCATGTTCATACAGATGGCAGTGAAGATATTTCCATGTTCATACAGATAGCGGTGTAGATATTTCCATGTTTATACAGATAGCGGTGAAGATGTATGCATGTTTACACATATAGCGGTGTACATATTTTCATGTTCATCCAGATGGCTGTGTAGATATTTCCATGTTCATACAGATAGCGGTGTAGATATTTCCATGTTCATCCAGATGGCTGTGTAGATATATCCATGTTCATACAGATGGCAGTGAAGGTATTTCCATGTTCATACAGATAGCGGTGTAGATATTTCCATGTTCATACAGATGGCGGTGTAGATATTTCCATGTTCATACAGATAGCGGTGTAGATATTTCCATTTTCATGCAGATAGCGGTGTATATATTTCCCTGTTCAAACAGTAAGCGGTGTAGATATTTACATGTTCATAAAGATAGCGTTGTAGATTCCATGTTTATACAGATAGCGGAGAAGTTGTATGCATGTTTACACAGATAGCGGTGTAGATATTTCCACGTTCATCCAGATGGCTGTGTAGATATATCCATGTTCATACAGATAGCGGTGTAGATATTTCCATGTTCATACAGATAGCGGTGTAGATATTTCCATGTTCATGCAGATAGCGGTGTAGATATTTCCATGTTCATACAGATATCGGTGTATGTATTTCCATGTTCATAAAGATAGCGGTGTAGATATTTCCATGTTCATCCAGATGGCTGTGTAGATATTTCCATGTTCATAGAGATATCGGTGTAGATATTTCCATGTTCATACAGACAGCGGTGTAGATATTTCCATGTTTATACAGATAGCGGTGTAGATATTTCCATGTTCATACGGATAGCAGTGTAGCTATTTCCATGTTCATACACATAGCGGTGTAGATATTTCCATGTTCATTCTGATGGCTGTGTAGATATATCCATGTTCATACAGATGGCGGTGTAGATATTTCCATGTTCATACAGATAGTGGTGTAGATATTTCCATGTTCATACAGATAGCGGTGTAGCTATTTCCATGTTCATACAGATAGCGGTGTAGATATTTCCATGTTCATCCAGATGGCTGTGTATCTATTTACATGTTCATACAGATAGCGGTGCTGATATTTCCATGTTTATACAGGTAGCAGTGTAGATATTTCCTTGTTTATACAGAAAGCGGCATAGATATTTCCATGTTTATACAGATAGCGGTGTAGTTGTTTCCAAGTTTATACAGATAGCGGTGTAGATATCTCCATCTTAATACAGATGGCGGTGTAGATATTTATATGTTCATAGAGATGTCGGTGCAGATATTTCCATGTTCATACAGATGGTGGTGTAGATATTTCCATGTTTATAGAGATAGCAGTGTAGTTATTTCCATGTGTAAAGAGATAGCTTTGTAGATATTTCCATGTATATGCAGATAGCTGTGTAGATATTTCCATTTCCATGCAGATAGCGGTGAAGATGTATACATGTTTACACAGATAGCTGTGTAGGTATTTCCATGTTCATACAGATAGCGGTGTAGATATTTCCATGTTCATACAGATGGCTGTGTAGATATATCTATGTTCTTACAGATGGCGGAGAAGATATTTCCATGTTCATACAGATAGCGGTGTAGATAATTCCATGTTCATAGAGATAGCGGTGTAGATATTTCCATGTTTATACAGGTAGCGGTGTAGACATTTCCATGTTTATACAGTTAGTGGTGTAGATATTTCCATGTTTATACAGATAGCGGTGTAGATATTTCCAAGTTTATACAGATAGCGGTGTAGATATCTCCATCTTAATACAGATGGCGGTGTAGATATTTATATGTTCATACAGATGGCGGTGCAGATATTTCCATGTTCATACAGATGGCAGTGTATATATTTCCATGTTCATACAGATAGCGGTGTAGTTATTTCCATGTGTAAAGAGATAGCTGTGTAGATTTTCCCATGTATATGCAGATAGCTGTGTAGATATTTCCATTTTCAAGCAGATAGCGGTGTATATACTTCCCTGTTCAAACAGATACCGGTGTAGATATTTCCATGTTCATACAGATAGTGGTGTAGATATTTCCATGTTCATACAGATAGCGGTGTAGCTATTTCCATGTTCATACAGATAGCGGTGTGGATATTTCCATGTTCATAGAGATAGCGGTGTAGATATTTCCATGTTTATACAGATAGCGGTGAAGATGTATGCATGTTTACCCAGATAGCGGTGTAGATATTTTCATGTTCATCCAGATGGCTGTGTAGATATTTCCATGTTCATACAGATAGCGGTGTAGATATTTCCATGTTCATCCAGATGGCTGTGTAGATATATCCATGTTCATACAGATGGCGGTGAAGATATTTCCATGTTCATACAGATAGTGGTGTAGATATTTCCATGTTTATACAGATAGCGGTGTATATATTTCCATGTTCATACAGATAGCAGTGTAGCTATTTCCATGTTCTTACAGATAGCGGTGTAGATATTTCCATGTTCATCCAGATGGCTGTGTAGATATATCCATGTTCATACAGATGGCGGTGAAGATATTTCCATGTTCATACAGATAGCGGTGTAGATATTTCCATGTTCATACAGATAGTGGTGTAGATATTTCCATGTTCATACAGATAGCGGTGTAGCTATTTCCATGTTCATACAGATAGCGGTGTAGATATTTCCATGTTCATCCAGATGGCTGTGTAGCTATTTACATGATCATACAGATAGCGGTGCTGATATTTCCATGTTTATACAGGTAGCAGTGTAGATATTTCCTTGTTTATATAGAAAGCGGCGTAGATATTTCCATGTTTTTACAGATAGCGGTGTAGAAATTTCCAAGTTTATACAGATAGCGGTGTAGATATCTCCATCTTAATACAGATTGCGGTGCAGATATTTATATGTTCATACAGATGTCGGTGCAGATATTTCCATGTTCATACAGATGGCGGTGTAGATATTTCCATGTTTATAGAGATAGCAGTGTAGTTATTTCCATGTGTAAAGAGATAGCTTTGTAGATATTTCCATGTATATGCAGATAGCTGTGTAGATATTGCCATGTTTATACCGATAGCGGTGCTGATACTTCCATGTTTATGCAGGTAGCGGTGTACATATTTCCATGTTTATACAGATAGCGGTGTAGATATTTCCATGTTTATACAGATAGCGGTATAGATATATCCTTCTTCATACAGTTGGCGGTGTAGATATTTATATGTTCATTCAGATGGCGGTGCGGATATTTCCATGTTCATACAGATGGCGGTGTAGATATTTCCATGTTTATAGAGATACCGGTGTAGTTATTTCCATGTGTAAAGAGATAGCTGTGTAGATATATCCATGTATATGCAGATAGCTGTGTAGATATTTCCATTTTCATGCAGATAGCGGTCTAGATATTTCCATGTTCAAACAGATAGCGGTGTAGATATTTCCATGTTTATACACATAGCGGTGTAGATATTTCCATGTTTATACAGATAGCGGTGTAGATATTTCAGTGTTTATACAGATAGCGGTGTAGATATTTCCATGTTCATACAGATAGCGGTGTATGTATTTCCATGTTCATACAGATAGCGGTGTAGATATTTCCATTTTCATGCAGATAGCGGTGTATATATTTCCCTGTTCAAACAGTTAGCGGTTTAGATATTTCCATGTTCATACAGATAGCGGTGTAGATATTTCCATGTTCATACAGATGGCTGTGTAGATACATCCAAGTTCATACAGATAGCGGTGAAGATATTTCCATGTTCATACAGATGGCGGTGTGGATATTTCCATGTTCATACCGATAGCGGTGCTGATATTTCCATGTTTATACAGGTAGCGGTGTAGATATTTCCATGTTTATACAGATAGCGGTGTGGATATTTCCATGTTTATACACATAGCGGTGTGGTTATTTCTATGTTTATAAAGATAGCGGTGTAGATATTTCCGTGTTTATACAGATAGCGGTGTAGATATTTCCATGTTCATACAGATAGCGGTGTATGTATTTCCATGTTCATACAGATAGCGGTGTAGATATTTCCATTTTCATGCTGATAGCGGTGTATATATTTCCGTGTTCAAACAGTTAGCGGTTTAGAAATTTCCATGTTCATAAAGATAGCGGTGTAGATATTTCCATGTTTATACAGATAGCGGTGAAGATGTATGCATGTTTACACAGATAGCGGTGTAGATATTTCCATGTTCATCCAGATGGCTGTGTAGATATATAAATGTTCATACAGATGGCGGTGAAGATATTTCCATGTTCATACAGATAGCGGTGTAGGTATTTCCATGTTCATACAGATAGTGGTGTAGTTATTTCCATGTTCATACAGATAACGGTGTAGCTATTTCCATGTTCATACAGATAGCGGTGTAGGTATTTCCATGTTCATCCAGATGGCTTTGTAGCTATTTACATGACCATACAGATAGCGGTGCTGATATTTCCATGTTTATACAGGTAGCAGTGTAGATATTTCCATGTTTATACAGATAGCGGTGTAGATATTTCCATGTTCATCCAGATGGCTGTGTAGATATATCCATGTTCATACAGATGGCGGTGAAGATATTTCCATGTTCATGCAGATAGCCGTGTAGATATTGCCATGTTCATACCGATAGCGGAGTACATATTTCCGTGTTTATACAGATAGCGGTGTAGATATTTCCATGTTGATACAGATAGCGGTGTAGATATTTCCATGTTCATACAGACAGCGGTGTAGATATTTCCATGTTTATACAGATAGTGGTGTAGATATCTCCTTCTTAATACAGATAGCTGTGTAGATATTTATATGTTCATACAAACGGCGGTGCAGATATTTCCATGTTCATACAGATGGTGGTGTAGATATTTCCATGTTTATAGAGATAGCAGTGTAGTTATTTCCATGTGCAAAGAGATAGCTGTGTAGATATTTCCACGTATATGCAGATAGCGGTGTAGATATTTCCATTTTCATGCAGATAGCGGTGTAGATATTTCCATGTTCAAACAGATAGCGGTGTAGATATTTCCATGTTCATACAGATAGCGGTGTGGATATTTCCATGTTTATACAGATAGCGGTGAAGATGTATGCATGTTTACACAGATAGAGGTGTAGATATTTCCATGTTCATACAGATAGCGGTGTAGATATTTCCATGTTCATCCAGACGGCTGTGTAGACATATCCATGTTCATACAGATGGCGGTGAAGATATTTCCATGTTCATACAGATGGCTGTGTAGATATATCCATGTTCATACAGATGACGGTGAAGATTTTTCCATGTTCATACAGATGGCGGTGTAGATATTTCCATGTTCATACAGATAGCGGTGCTGATATTTCCATGTTCAGATAGCGGTGTACCTATTTCCATGTTCATACAGATAGCGGTGTGGTTATTTCCATGTTCATAGAGATAGCGGTGTAGATATTTCCATGTTTATACAGGTAGCGGTGTAGATATTTCCATGTTTATACAGATAGCGGTGAAGATGTATGCATTTTTACACAGATAGCGGTGTAGATATTTTTATGTTCATCCAGATGGCTGTGTGGATATTTCCATGTTCATACAGATAGCGGTGTAGATATTTCCATGTTCATCCAGATGGCTGTGTAGATATATCCATGTTCATACAGATGGCGGTGAAGATATTTCCATGTTCATACAGATAGCTGTGTAGATATTTCCATGTTCAAAGAGATAGCAGTTTAGCTATTTCCATGTTCCTACGGATAGCGGTGTAGATATTTCCATGTTCATCCAGATGGCTGCGTAGATATATCCATGTTCATACAGATGGCGGTGAAGATATTTCCATATTCATACAGATAGCGGTGTAGATATATCCATGTTCATACAGATAGTGGTGTAGATATTTCCATGTTCATACAGATAGCGGTGCAGATATTTCCATGTTCATACAGATAGTGGTGTAGATATTTCCATGTTCATACAGATAGCGGTGTAGCTATTTCCATGTTCATACAGATAGCGGTGTAGATATTTCCATGTTCATCCAGATGGCTGTGTAGCTATTTACATGATCATACAGATAGCGGTGCTGATATTTCGATGTTTATTCAGGTAGCAGTGTAGATATTTCCTTGTTTATATAGAAAGCGGCGTAGATATTTCCATGGTTTTACAGATAGCGGTGTAGAAATTTCCAAGTTTATACAGATAGCGGTGTAGATATCTCCATCTTAATACAGATTGCGGTGCAGATATTTATATGTTCATACAGATGTCGGTGCAGATATTTCCATGTTCATACAGATGGCGGTGTAGATATTTCCATGTTTATAGAGATAGCAGTGTAGTTATTTCCATGTGTAAAGAGATAGCTTTGTAGATATTTCCATGTATATGCAGATAGCTGTGTAGATATTGCCATGTTTATACCGATAGCGGTGCTGATACTTCCATGTTTATACAGGTAGCGGTGTACATATTTCCATGTTTATACAGATAGCGGTGTAGATATTTCCATGTTTATACAGACAGCGGTATAGATATATCCTTCTTCATACAGTTGGCGGTGTAGATATTTATATGTTCATTCAGATGGCGGTGCGGATATTTCCATGTTCATACAGATGGCGGTGTAGATATTTCCATGTTTATAGAGATACCGGTGTAGTTATTTCCATGTGTAAAGAGATAGCTGTGTAGATATATCCATGTATATGCAGATAGCTGTGTAGATATTTCCATTTTCATGCAGATAGCGGTCTAGATATTTCCATGTTCAAACAGATAGCGGAGTAGATATTTCCATGTTTATACACATAGCGGTGTAGATATTTCCATGTTTATACAGATAGCGGTGTAGATATTTCAGTGTTTATACAGATAGCGGTGTAGATATTTCCATGTTCATACAGATAGCGGTGTATGTATTTCCATGTTCATACAGATAGCGGTGTAGATATTTCCATTTTCATGCAGATAGCGGTGTATATATTTCCCTGTTCAAACAGTTAGCGGTTTAGATATTTCCATGTTCATACAGATAGCGGTGTAGATATTTCCATGTTCATACAGATGGCTGTGTAGATACATCCAAGTTCATACAGATAGCGGTGAAGATATTTCCATGTTCATACAGATGGCGGTGTAGATATTTCCATGTTCATACCGATAGCGGTGCTGATATTTCCATGTTTATACAGGTAGCGGTGTAGATATTTCCATGTTTATACAGATAGCGGTGTGGATATTTCCATGTTTATACACATAGCGGTGTGGATATTTCCATGTTTATAAAGATAGCGGTGTAGATATTTCCGTGTTTATACAGATAGCGGTGTAGATATTTCCATGTTCATACAGATAGCGGTGTATGTATTTCCATGTTCATACAGATAGCGGTGTAGATATTTCCATTTTCATGCAGATAGCGGTGTATATATTTCCGTGTTCAAACAGTTAGCGGTTTAGAAATTTCCATGTTCATAAAGATAGCGGTGTAGATATTTCCATGTTTATACAGATAGCGGTGAAGATGTATGCATGTTTACACAGATAGCGGTGTAGATATTTCCATGTTCATCCAGATGGCTGTGTAGATATATAAATGTTCATACAGATGGCGGTGAAGATATTTCCATGTTCATACAGATAGCGGTGTAGGTATTTCCATGTTCATACAGATAGTGGTGTAGTTATTTCCATGTTCATACAGATAACGGTGTAGCTATTTCCATGTTCATACAGATAGCGGTGTAGATATTTCCATGTTCATCCAGATGGCTGTGTAGATACATCCAAGTTCATACAGATAGCGGTGAAGATATTTCCATGTTCATACAGATGGCTGTGTAGATACATCCAAGTTCATACAGATAGCGGTGAAGATATTTCCATGTTCATACAGATAGCGGTGTGGATATTTCCATGTTCATAGAGATAGCGGTGTAGATATTTCCATGTTTATACAGGTAGCGGTGTAGATATTTCCATGTTTATACAGATAGCGGTGAAGATGTATGCATTTTTACACAGATAGCGGTGTAGATATTTTCATGTTCATCCAGATGGCTGTGTGGATATTTCCATGTTCATACAGATAGCGGTGTAGATATTTCCATGTTCATCCAGATGGCTGTGTAGATATATCCATGTTCATACAGATGGCGGTGAAGATATTTCCATGTTCATACAGATAGCTGTGTAGATATTTCCATGTTCAAAGAGATAGCAGTGTAGCTATTTCCATGTTCCTACAGATAGCGGTGTAGATATTTCCATGTTCATCCAGATGGCTGTGTAGATATATCCATGTTCATACAGATGGTGGTGAAGATATTTCCATATTCATACAGATAGCGGTGTAGATATATCCATGTTCATACAGATAATGGTGTAGATATTTCCATGTTCATACAGATAGCGGTGCAGATATTTCCATGTTCATACAGATAGCGGTGTAGATATTTCCATGTTCATACAGATAGTGGTGTATGTATTTCCATGTTCATACAGATTGTGGTGTAGATATTTCCATTTTCATGCAGATAGCGGTGTATATATTTCCCTGTTCAAACAGTTAGCCGTGTAGATATTTCCATGTTCATAAAGATAGCGGTGTAGATATTTCCATGTTTATACAGATAGCAGTGAAGATGTATGCATGTTTACACAGATAGCGGTGTAGATATTTCCATGTTCATCCACATGGCTGTGTAGATATATCCATGTTCAAACAGATGGCGGTGAAGATATTTCCATGTTCATACAGATAGCGGTGTAGATATTTCCATGTTCATAGAGATAGCCGTGTAGATATTTCCATGTTCATACAGAGAGCGGTGTATGTATTTCCATGCACATACAGATAGCGGTGTAGATATTTCCATGTTCATCCTGATGGCTGTGTACATATTTCCATGTTCATACAGATCGCGGTGTGGATATTTCCATGTTCATACAGATAGCAGTGTAGATATTTCCATGTTCATCCAGATGGCTGTGTACATATATCCATGTTCATACAGATGGCGGTGAGGATATTTCCATGTTCACACAGATGGCGTTGCAGATATTTCCATGTTCATACAGATAGCCGTGTAGATATTGGCATGTTCATACCGATAGCGGTGCTGATACTTCCATGTTTATACAGGTAGCGGTGTACATATTTCTGTGTTTATACAGGTAGCGGTGTAGATATTTCCATATTCATACAGATAGCGGTGTAGATATTTCCATGTTTATACAGATAGCGGCGTTGATATCTCCTTCTTAATACAGACGGCAGTGTAGATATTTATATGTTCATGCAGATGGCGGTGCAGATATTTCCATTTTCATACAGATGGTGGTGTAGATATTTCCATGTTTATAGTGATAGCGGTGTAGTTATTTCCATGTGCAAAGAGATAGCTGTGTAGATATTTCCATGTATATGCAGATAGCTGTGTAGATATTTCCATTTTCATGCAGATAGCGGTGTAGATATTTCCATCTTCAAACAGATAGCGGTGTAGATATTTCCATGTTCATACAGATAGCGGTGTGGGTATTTCCATGTTTATACAGATAGCGGTGAAGATATATGCATTTTTACACAGATAGCGGTGTAGATATTTCCATGTTCATACAGATAGCTGTGTAGATATTTCCATGTTCATCCAGACGGCTGTGTAGACATATCCATGTTCATACAGATGGCGGTGAAAATATTTCCATGTTCATACAGATGGCTGTGTAGATATATCCATGTTCATACAGATGACGGTGAAGATTTTTCCATGTTCATACAGATGGCGGTGTAGATATTTCCATGTTCATACAGATAGCGGTGCTGATATTTCCATGTTTATACAGGTAGCAGTGTAGATATTTCCATGTTTATACAGATAGCGGTGTAGATATTTCCATGTTTATACACATAGCAGTGTAGATATTTCCATGTTCATACAGATAGCGGTGTAGATATATCCATCTTAATACAGATGGTGGTGTAGATATTTATATGTTCATACGGATGGCGGTGCAGATATTTCCATGTTCATACAGATGGCGTTGAAGATATTTCCATGTTCATACAGATGGCGGTGTAGATACTTCCATGTTCATACTGATAGCGGTGCTGATATTTCCATGTTTATACAGGTAGCGGTGTAGATATTTCCATGTTTATACAGAGAGCGGTGTAGTTATTTCCATGTGTAAAGAGATAGCTGTGTAGATATTCCCATGTATATGCAGATAACTGTGTAGATATTTCCATTTTCAAGCATATAGCGGTGTATATACTTCCCAGTTCAAACAGATAGTGGTGTAGATATTTCCATGTTCATACAGATAGTGGTGTAGATATTTCCATGTTTGTACAGATAGCGGTGTAGATATCTCCATCTTAATACAGATGGCGGTGTAGATATTTATAGGTTCATACAGATGGTGGTGCAGATATTTCCATGTTCATACACACGGCGGTGTAGATATTTCCATGTTCATACAGATAGTGGTGCAGTTATTTCCATGTGTAAAGAGATAGCTGTGTAGATATTTCCATGTATATGCAGATAGCTGTGTAGATATTTCCATTTTCATGCAGATAGCGGTGTATATATTTCCCTGTTCAAACAGTTAGCGGTGTAGGTATTTCCATGTTCAGAAAGATAGCGGTGTAGATATTTCCATGTTTATAAAGATAGCGGTGAAGATGTATGCATGTTTACACAGATAGCGGTGTAGATATTTCCATGTTCATCCAGATGGCTGTGTAGATATATCCATGTTCATACAGATAGCGGTGTAGATATTTCCATCTTCATACAGATAGCGGTGCAGATATTTCCATGTTCATCCAGATGGCTGTGTAGATATATCCATGTTCATACAGATGGCGGTGAAGATATTTCCATGTTCATACAGATAGCGGTGTAGATATTTCCATGTTCATGCAGAAAGCGGTGTAGATATTTCCTTGTTCATACAGATAGCGGTGTATGTATTTCCATGTTCATACAGATAGCAGTGTAGATATTTCCAATTTCAAGCAGATAGCGCTGTATATATTTCCATGTTCAAACAAATAGCGGTGTAGATATTTCCATGTTCATACAGATAGCGGTGTAGATATTTCCATGTTTATACAGATAGCGGTGAAAATGTATGCATGTTTACACAGATAGCGGTGTAGATATTTCCATGTTCATCCAGATGGCTGTGTAGATATATCCATGTTCATACAGATGGTGGTGAAGATATTTCCATGGTCATACAGATAGCGGTGTAGATATTTCCATGTTTATACAGATAGCGGTTTATATATTTCCATGTTCATACAGATAGCGGTGCATGTATTTCCATGTTCATGCAGATAGCGGAGTAGATATTTCCGTGTTCATCCAGATGTCTGTGTAGATATTTCCAGGTTCATACAGATAGCGGTGTAGATATTTCCATGTTCATACAGATAGCGGTGTAGATATTTCCATGTTCATCCAGATGGCTGTGTAGATATATCCATGTTCATACAGATGGCTCTGAAGATATTTCCATGTTCATACAGATAGCCGTGTAGATATTGCCATGTTCATACCGATAGCGGTGCTGATACTTCCATGTTTATACAGGTAGCGGTGTACATATTTCCGTGTTTATACAGAGAGCGGTTTAGATATTTCCATGTTCATACAGATAGCGGTGTAGATATGTCCATGTTTATAGAGATAGCGGTGTAGATATCTCCTTCTTAATACAGATGGCGGTGTAGATATTTCCATGTTCATACAGATGGCGGTGTAGATATTTCCATGTTTATAGAGATAGCGGTGTAGTTATTTCCATGTGCAAAGAGATAGCTGTGTAGATATTTCCATTTATATGCAGATAGTTGTGTAGATATTTCCATTTTCATGCAGATAGCGGTGTAGATATTTCCATGTTCAAACAGATAGCGGTGTAGATATTTCCATGTTCATACAGATAGCGGTGTAGATATTTCCATGTTTATACAGATAGCGGTGAAGATGTATGCATGTTTACACAGATAGCGGTGTAGATATTTCCATGTTCATACAGACGGCTGTGTAGACATATCCATGTTCATACAGATGGCGGTGAATATATTTCCATGTTCATACAGATGGCTGTGTAGATATATCCATGTTCATACAGATGGCGGTGACGATATTTCCGTGTTCATACAGACGGCGGTGTAGATATTTCCATGTTCATACAGATAGCGGTGCTGATATTTCCATGTTTATAAAGGTAGCGGTGTAGATATTTCCATATTTATACAGATAGCGGTGTAGATATTTCCATGTTCATCCGGATGGCTGTGTAGATATATCCATGTTCATACAGATGACGGTGAAGACATTTTCATGTTAATACAGATAGCGGTGTAGATATTTCCATGTTCATACAGATAACCGTGTAGATATGGCCATGTTCCTACCGATAGCGGTGCTGATACTTCCATGTTTATACAGGTAGCGGTGTAGATATTTCCATGTTTATACACATAGCGGTGTAGATATTTCCATGTTTATACAGATAGCGGTGTAGATATCTCCATCTTAATACAGATGGCGGTGTAGATATTTATATGTCCATACAGATGGCGGTGCAGATATTTCCATGTTCATACGGATGGCGGTGAAGATATTTCCATGTTCATACAGATGGCGGTGTAGAAACTTCCATGTTCATACTGATAGCGGTGCTGATATTTCCATGTTTATACAGGTAGCGGTGTAGATATTTCCATGTTTATACAGATAGCAGTGAAGGTATTTCCATGTTTATACACATAGCGGTGTAGATATTTCCAAGTTTATACAGATAGCGGTGTAGATATTTCCATGTTTATGCAGATAGTGGTGTAGATATCTCCATCTTAATACAGATGGAGGTGTAGATATTTAAATGTTCATACAGATGGCGGTGCAGATATTTCCATGTTCATACAGATGGCGGTGTAGATATTTCCATGTTCATACAGATAGCGGTGTAGTTATTTCCATTTGTAAAGAGATAGCTGTGTAGGTATTTCTATGTATAAGCAGATAGCTCTGTAGATATTTCCGTTTTCATGCAGATAGCGGTGTATATATTTCCCTGTTCAAACAGTTAGCGGTGTAGATATTTCCATGTTGATAAAGATAGCGGTGTAGATATTTCCATGTTTATACAGATAGTGGTGTAGATATTTCCATGTTAATACAGATATCCGTGTAGATATTGCCATGTTCATACCGATAGCGGTGCTGATACTTCCATGTTTATACAGGTAGCGGTGTACATATTTCCGTGTTTATACAGATAGCGGTGTAGATATTTCCATGTTCATACAGATAGCGGTGTAGATATTTCCATGTTTATACAGATAGCGGTGTAGATATCTCCTTCTTAATTCTGATGGCGGTGTAGATATTTCCACGTTCATACAGATGGCGGTGTAGATATTTCCATGTTTATAGAGATAGCGGTGTAGTTATTTCCATGTGCAAAGAGATAGCTGTGTAGATATTTCCATTTATATGCAGATAGTTGTGTAGATATTTCCATTTTCATGCAGATAGCGGTGTAGATATTTCCATGTTCAAACAGATAGCGGTGTAGATATTTCCATGTTCATACAGATAGCGGTGTAGATATTTCCATGTTTATACAGATAGCGGTGAAGATGTATGCATGTTTACACAGATAGCGGTGTAGATATTTCCATGTTCATCCAGACGGCTGTGTAGACATATCCATGTTCATACAGATGGCGGTGAAGATATTTCCATGTTCATACAGATGGCTGTGTAGATATATCCATGTTCATACAGATGGCGGTGACGAAATTTCCATGTTCATACAGACGGCGGTGTAGATATTTCCATGTTCATACAGAGAGCGGTGCTGATATTTCCATGTTTATACAGGTAGCGGTGGAGATATTTCCATGTTTATACAGATAGCGGTGTAGAAATTTCCATGTTTATACAGATAGCGGTGTAGATATTTCCATGTTCATCCTGATGGCTGTGTAGATATTTCCATGTTCATACAGATAGCGGTGTAGATATTTCCATGTTCATACAGATAGCGGTGTAGATATTTCCATGTTCATCCAGATGGCTGTGTAGATATATACATGTTCATACAGATGGCGGTGAAGATATTTCCATGTTCATACTGATGGCGTTGTAGATATTTCCATGTTCATACAGATAGCCGTGTAGATATTGCCATGTTCATACCGATAGCGGTGCTGATACTTCCATGTTTATACAGTTAGCGGTGTACATATTTCCGTGTTTATACAGGTAGCGGTGTAGATATTTCCATGTTCATACAGATAGCGGTGTAGATATTTCCATGTTCAAACAGATAGCGGTGTAGATATTTCCATGTTCATACAGATAGCGGTGTAGATATTTCCATGTTTATACAGATAGCGGTGAAGATGTATGCATGTTTACACAGATAGCGGTGTAGATATTTCCATGTTCATCCAGACGGCTGTGTAGACATATCCATGTTCATACAGATGGCGGTGAAGTTATTTCCATGCTTATACAGAAGCTGTGTAGATATATCCATGTTGATACAGATGGCGGTGAAGATTTTTCCATGTTCATACAGATGGCGGTGTAGATATTTCCATGTTCATACAGATAGCGGTGCTGATATTTCCATGTTTATACAGGTAGCAGTGTCGATATTTCCATGTTTTTACAGATAGTGGTGTTGATATTTCCATGGTTATACACATAGCGGTGTAGATATTTCCATGTTTATACAGATAGCGGTGTAGATATCTCCATCTTAATACAGATGGCGGTGTAGATATTTATATGTTCATACAGATGGCGATGCAGATATTTCCATGTTCATACAGATGGCGGTGAAGATATTTCCATGTTCATACAGATGGCGGTGTAGATATCTCCATGTTCATACTGATAGCGGTGCTGATATTTCCATGTTTATACAGGTAGTGGTGTAGATATTTGCATGTTTATACAGATAGCGGTGTAGATATTTCCATGTTTATACACATAGCAGTGTAGATATTTCCATGTTTATACACATAGCGGTGTAGATATCTCCATCTTAATACAGATGGCGGTGTAGATATTTATATGTTTTTCAGATGGCGGTGCAGATATTTCCATGTTCATACAGATAGCGGTGTAGTTATTTCCATGTGTAAAGAGATAGCTGTGTAGATATTTCCATGTATATGCAGATAGCTGTGTAGACATTTCCATTTTCATGCAGATAGCGGTGAATATATTTCCCTGTTCAAACAGTTAGCGGTGTAGATATTTCCATGTTCATAAAGATAGCAGTGTAGATATTTCCATGTTTATACAGATAGCGGTGAAAATGTATGCATGTTTACACAGATAGCGGTGTACATATTTCCATGTTCATCCAGATGGCTGTGTAGATATATCCATGTTCATACAGATAGCGGTGTAGATATTTCCATGTTCATAAAGATCGCGGTGCAGATATTTCCATGTTCATCCAGATGGCTGTGTAGATATATCCATGTTCATACAGATGGCGGTGAAGATATTTCCATGTTCATACAGATAGCAGTGTAGATATTTCCATGTTCATACAGATAGCGGTGTAGATATTTCCATGTTCATACAGATAGCGGTGTATGTATTTCTATGTTCATACGGATAGCGGTGTTGATATTTCCATGTTCATCCAGATGGCTGTGTAGGTATATCCATGTTCATTCAGATAGCGGTGTAGATATTTCCATGTTCATCCAGATGGCTCTGTACCTATTTCCATGTTCATACAGATAGTGGTGTAGATATTTCCATGTTCATACAGATAGCGGTGTAGATATTTCCATGTTCATACAGATAGCCGTGTAGATATTGCCATGTCCATACCGATAGCGGTGCTGATACTTCCATGTTTATACAGGTATCGGTGTACATATTTCCGTGTTTATACAGGTAGCGGTGTAGATATTTCCATGTTCATACAGATAGCGGTGTAGATATTTCCATGTTTATACAGATAGCGGTGTAGATATTTCCATGTTTATACAGATAGCGGTGTAGATATCTCCTTCTTCATACAGATGGCGGTGTAGATATTTATATGTTCATACAGATGGCGGTGCAGATATTTCCATGATTATACAGGTAGCGGTGTACATATTTCCATGTTTATACACATAGCGGTGTAGATATTTCCATGTTTATACAGATAGCGGTGTAGATATTTCCATGTTTATGCAGATAGTTGTGTAGATATCTCCATCTTAATACAGATGGCGGTGTAGATATTTAAATGTTCATACAGATGGCTGTGTATACATATCCATGTTCATACAGATGGCGGTGAAGATATTTCCATGTTCATACAGATAACGGTGTAGATATTTCCATGTTCATACAGATAGCGGTGTAGATATTTCCATGTTCATACAGATGGCTGTGTAGATATATCCATGTTCCTACAGATGGCAGTGAAGATATTTCCATGTTCATACAGATGGTGGTGTAGATATTTCCATGTTCATACAGATAGCGGGGCTGATATTTCCATGTTTATACATGTAGCGGTGTAGATATTTCCATGTTTATACAGATAGCGGTGTAGATATTTCCATGTTTATACACATAGCGGTGTAGATATTTCCATGTTCATACAGATAGCGGTGTATGTATTTCCATTTTCATACAGATAACGGTGTAGATATTTCCATTTTCATGCAGATAGCGGTGTATATATTTCCCTGTTCAAACATTAAGCGGTGTAGATATTTCCATGTTCATAAAATAGCGGTGTAGATTCCATGTTTATACAGACAGCGGTGAAGTTGTATGCATGTTTACACAGATAGCGGTGTAGATATTTCCACGTTCATCCAGATGGCTGTGTAGATATATCCATGTTCATACAGATAGCGGTGTAGATATTTCCATGTTCATACAGATAGCGGTGTAGATATTTCCATGTTCATACAGATAGCAGTGTAGATATTTCCATGTTCATACAGATATCGGTGTATGTATTTCCATGTTCATACAGATAGCGGTGTAGATATTTCCATGTTCATCCAGATGGCAGTGTAGATATTTCCATGTTCATACAGATAGCGGTGTAGATATTTCCATGTTCATACAGATAGCGGTGTAGATATTTCCATGTTCATCCAGATGGCTGTGTAGATATATCCATGTTCATACAGATGGCGGTGAAGACATTTCCATGTTCATACAGATAGCGGTGTAGATATTTCCATGTTCATAGAGATAGCCGTGTAGATATTGCCATGTTCATACCGATAGCGGTGCTGATACTTCCATGTTGATACAGATAGCGGTGTAGATATTTCCATGTTCATCCAGATGGCAGTGTAGATATTTCCATGTTTATACAGATAGCGGTGAAGATGTATGCATGTTTACACAGATAGCGGTGTAGATATTTCCATGTTCATCCAGATGGCTGTTTAGATATATAAATGTTCATACAGATGGCGGTGAAGATATTTCCATGTTCATACAGATAGCGGTGTAGATATTTCCATGTTCATACAGATAGCGGTGTAGATATTTCCATGTTCACACAGATAGCGGTGTACGTATTTCCATGTTCATACATATAGCGGTGTAGATATTTCCATTTTCATGCAGATAGCGCTGTATATATTTCCCTGTTCAAAGAGTTAGCGGTTTAGATATTTCCATGTTCATCCGGATGGCTGAGTAGATATTTCCCTGTTCAAAGAGTTAGCGGTTTAGATATTTCCATGTTCATCCGGATGGCTGAGTAGATATTTCCATGTTCATGCAGATAGCGGTGTAGATATTTCCATGTTCATACAGATAGCGTTGTAGATATTTCCATGTTCATCCAGATGGCTGGGTAGATATATCCATGTTCATACAGATGGCGGTGAAGATATTTCCATGTTCATACAGATAGCGGTGTAGATATTTCCATGTTCATACAGATAGCCGTGTAGATATTGCCATGTTCATACCGATAGCGGTGTACATATTTCCGTGTTTATACAGATAGCGGTGTAGATATTTCCATGTTGATACAGATAGCGGTGTAGATATTTCCATGTTCATACAGATAGCAGTGTAGATATTTCCATGTTCATCAAGATGGCTGTGTAGATATATCCATGTTCATACAGATGGCGGTGAAGATATTTACATGTTCATGCAGATAGCCGTGTAGATATTGCCATGTTCATACCGATAGCGGAGTACATATTTCCGTGTTTATACAGATAGTGGTGTAGATATTTCCATGTTGATACAGATAGCGGTGTAGATATTTCCATGTTTATACAGAAAGCGGTGTAGATATTTCCATGTTTATACAGATAGCGGTGTAGATATCTCCTTCTTCATACAGATGGCGGTGTAGATATTTATATGTTCATACAGATGGCGGTTCAGATATTTCCATGTTCATACAGATTGTGGTGTAGATATTTCCATGTTTATAGAGATAGCGGTGTAGTTATTTCCATGTGTAAAGAGATAGCTGTGTAGATATTTCCATGTATATGCAGATAGCTGGGTAGATATTTCCATGTTTATCCAGATGGCTGTGTAGATATATCCATGTTCATCCAGATGGCGGTGAAGATATTTCCATGTTCCTACAGATAGCGGTGAAGATATTTCCATGTTCATACAGATAGCGGTGTAGATATTTCCATGTTCATACAGATGGCTGTGTAGATATATCCATGTTCCTACAGATGGCGGTGAAGATATTTCCATGTTCATACAGATGGCGGTGTAGATATTTCCATGTTCATACAGATAGCGGTGCTGATATTTCCATGTTTATACATGTAGAGGTGTAGATATTTCCATGTTTTTACAGATAGCGGTGTAGATATTTCCATGTTTATACACATAGCGGTTTAGATATTTCCATGTTTATACAGATAGCGGTGCAGATATTTCCATGTTTATGCAGATAGTGGTGTAGATATCTCCAACTTAATACAGATGGCGGTGTAGATATTTATGTGTTCATACAGATGGCGGTGCAGGTATTTCCATGTTCATACAGATGACGGTGTAGATATTTCCATGTTCATACAGATAGCGTTGTATTTTTTTCCATGTGTAAAGAGATAGCTGTGTAGATATTTCCATGTATAAGCAGATAGCGGTGTAGATATTTCCATTTTCATGCAGATAGCGGTGTATATGCTTCCCTGTTCAAACAGTTAGCGGTGTAGATATTTCTATGTTCATAAAGATAGCGGTGTAGATATTTCCATGTTTATACAGATAGCGGTGAAGATGTATGCATGTTTACACAAATAGCGGTTTAGATATTTCCATGTTCATCCAGACGGCTGTGTAGATATATCCATGTTCATGCAGATAGCGGTGTAGATATTTCCATGTTCATACAGATAGCAGTGCAGATATTTCCATGTTCATCCAGGTGGCTGTGTAGATATATCCATGTTCATACAGATGGCGGTGAAGGTATTGCCATGTTCATACAGATAGCGGTGTAGATATTTAAATGTTCATACAGATAGCTGTGTAGATATTTCCATGTTCATACAGATAGCGGTGTAAGTATTTCCATGTTCATACAGATAGCGGTGTAGATATTTCCATTTTTAAGCAGATAGCGGTGTATATATTTCCCTGTTCATACAGTTAGCGGTTTAGATATTTCCATGTTCATAAAGATAGCGGTGTAGATATTTCCATGTTTATACAGATAGCGGTGAAGTTGTATGCATGTTTACACAGATAGTGGTGTAGGTATTTCCACGTTCATCCAGATGGCTGTGTAGATATATCCATGTTCATACAGATGGCGGTGAAGTTATTTCCATGTTCATACAGATAGCGGTGTAGATATTTCCATGTTCATACAGATAGCGGTGTAGATATTTCCATATTCATTAAGATGGCTCTGTAGATATATAAATGTTCATACAGATGGCGGTGAATACATTTCCATGTTCATACAGATAGCGGTGTAGATATTTCCATGTTCATACAGATAGCCGTGTAGATATTGCCATGTTCATACCGATAGCGGTGCTGATACTTCCATGTTTATACAGGTAGCGGTGAACATATTTCCGTGTTTATACAGATAGCGGTGTAGATATTTACATCTTAATACAGATAGCGGTGTACATATTTCCATGTTTATACAGATAGCGGTGTAGATATCTCCTTCTTAATACAGATGGCCGTGTAGATATTTCCATGTTCATACAGATGGCGGTGTAGATATTTCCATGTTTATAGAGATAGCGGTGTAGTTATTTCCATGTGCAAAGAGATAGCTGTGTAGATATTTCCATTTATATGCAGATAGTTGTGTAGATATTTCCATTTTCATGCAGATAGCGGTGTAGATATTTCCATGTTCAAACAGATAGCGGTGTAGATATTTCCATGTTCATACAGATAGCGGTGTAGATATTTCCATGTTTATACAGATAGCGGTGAAGATGTATGCATGTTTACCCAGATAGCGGTGTAGATATTTCCATGTTCATACAGATAGCGGTGTAGATATTTCCATGTTCATCCAGACGGCTGTGTAGACATATCCATGTTCATACAGATGGCGGTGAAGATATTTCCATGTTCATACAGATAGCGGTGTAGATATCTCCATCTTAATACAGATGGCGGTGTAGATATTTATATGTTTATACAGATGGCGGTGCAGATATTTCCATGTTCATACGGATGGCGGTGAAGATATTTCCATGTTCATACAGATGGCGGTGTAGAAACTTCCATGTTCATACTGATAGCGGTGCTGATATTTCCATGTTTATACAGGTAGCGGTGTAGATATTTCCATTTTTATACAGATAGCAGTGTAGATATTTCCATGTTTATACACATAGCGGTGTAGATATTTCCATGTCTATACAGAGAGCGGTGTAGATATTTCCATGTTTATGCAGATAGTGGTGTAGATATCTCCATCTTAATACAGATGGCTTTGTAGATATTTAAATGTTCATACAGATGGCGCTGCAGATATTTCCATGTTCATACAGATGGCGGTGTAGATATTACCATGTTCGTACAGATAGCGGAGTAGTTATTTCCATGTGTAAAGAGATAGCTGTGTAGATATTTCCATGTATAAGCAGATAGCTGTGTAGATATTTCCGTTTTCATGCAGATAGCGGTGTATATATTTCCCTGTTCAAACAGTTAGTGGTGTAGATATTTCCATGTTCATAAAGATAGCGGTGTAGATATTTCCATGTTTATACAGATAGCAGTGAAGATGTATGCATGTTTACACAGATAGCAGTGTAGATATTTCCATGTTCATCCAGATGGCTGTGTAGATATATCCATGTTCATACAGATAGAGGTGTAGATATTTCCATTTTCATACAGATAGCGGTGCAGATATTCCCATGTTTATCCAGATGGCTGTGTAGATATATCCATGTACATACTGATGGCGGTGAAGATATTTCCATGTTTATACAGATAGCGGTGAAGATGTATGCATGTTTTCACAGATATCGGTGTAGATATTTCCATGTTCATCCACATGGCTGTGTAGATATATCCATGTTCATACAGATGGCGGTGAAGATATTTCCATGTTCATACAGATAGCGGTGTAGATATTTCCATGTTCATACAGATAGCGGTGTAGATATTTCCATGTTCATACAGATAGCGGTGTATGTATTTCCATGTTCATACAGATAGCGGTGTAGATATTTCCATGTTCATCCTGATGGCTGTGTAGATATTTCCATGTTCATACAGATAGCGGTGTAAATATTTCCAAGTTCATACAGATAGCGGTGTAGATATTTCCATGTTCATCCAGATGGCTGTGTAGATATATCCATGTTCATACAGATGGCGGTGAAGATATTTCCATGTTCATATAGATGGCGTTGTAGATATTTCCATGTTCATACAGATAGCCGTGTAGATATTGCCATGTTCATACCGATATCGGTGCTGATACTTCCATGTTTATACAGGTAGCGGTGTACATATTTCCGTGTTTATATAGGTAACGGTGTAGAAATTTCCATGTTCATACAGATGGTTGTGTAGATATTTCCATGTTTATAGAGATAGCGGTGTATGTATTTCCATGTTCATACAGATAGCGGTGTAGACATTTCCATATTCATCCAGATGGCTGTGTAGATATTTCCATGTTCATACAGATAGCGGTGTAGATATTTCCATGTTCATACAGATAGCCGTGTAGATATTTCCATGTTCATCCAGACGGCTGTGTAGGCATATCCATGTTCATACAGATGGCGGTGAAGATATTTCCATGTTCATACAGATGGCTGTGTAGATATATCCATGTTCATACAGATGACGGTGAAGATTTTTCCGTGTTCATACAGATGGCGGTGTAGATATTTCCATGTTTATAAAGATATCGGTGAAGATGTATGCATGTTTACACAGATAGTGGTGTAGATATTTCCATGTTCATACAGATAGTGGTGTAGATATTTCCATGTTTGAACAGATAGCCGGGGAGATATCTCCATCTTAATACAGATGGCGGTGTAGATATTTATAGGTTCATACAGATGGCGGTGCAGATATTTCCATGTTCATACACACGGCGGTGTAGATATTTCCATGTTCATACAGATAGTGGTGCAGTTATTTCCATGTGTAAAGAGATAGCTGTGTAGATATTTCCATGTATATGCAGATAGCTGTGTAGATATTTCCATTTTCATGCAGATAGCGGTGTATATATTTCCCTGTTCAGTTAGCGGTGTAGTTATTTCCATGTTCAGAAAGATAGCGGTGTAGATATTTCCATGTTTATAAAGATAGCGGTGAAGATGTATGCATGTTTACACAGATAGCGGTGTAGATATTTCCATGTTCATCCAGATGGCTGTGTAGATATATCCATGTTCATACAGATAGCGGTGTAGATATTTCCATCTTCATACAGATAGCGGTGCAGATATTTCCATGTTCATCCAGATGGCTGTGTAGATATATCCATGTTCATACAGATGGCGGTGAAGATATTTCCATGTTCATACAGATAGCGGTGTAGATATTTCCATGTTCATACAGATAGCGGTGCATGTATTTCCATGTTCATACAGATAGCGGAGTAGATATTTCCGTGTTCATCCAGATGTCTGTGTAGATATTTCCAGGTTCATACAGATAGCGGTGTAGATATTTCCATGTTCATGCAGAAAGCGGTGTAGATATTTCCTTGTTCATACAGATAGCGGTGTATGTATTTCCATGTTCATACAGATAGCAGTGTAGATATTTCCATTTTCAAGCAGATAGCGCTGTATATATTTCCATGTTCAAACAGATAGCGGTGTAGATATTTCCATGTTCATAAAGATAGCGGTGTAGATATTTCCATGTTTATACAGATAGCGGTGAAAATGTATGCATGTTTACACAGATAGCGGTGTAGATATTTCCATGTTCATCCAGATGGCTGTGTAGATATATCCATGTTCATACAGATGGCGGTGAAGATATTTCCATGTTCATACAGATAGCGGTGTAGATATTTCCATGTTTATACAGATAGCGGTTTAGATATTTCCATGTTCATACAGATAGCGGTGCATGTATTTCCATGTTCATACAGATAGCGGAGTAGATATTTCCGTGTTCATCCAGATGTCTTTGTAGATATTTCCAGGTTCATACAGATAGCGGTGTAGATATTTCCATGTTCATACAGATAGCGGTGTAGATATTTCCATGTTCATCCAGATGGCTGTGTAGATATATCCATGTTCATACAGATGGCTCTGAAGATATTTCCATGTTCATACAGATAGCGGTGCAGATATTTCCATGTTCATACAGATAGCCGTGTAGATATTGCCATGTTCATACCGATAGCGGTGCTGATACTTCCATGTTTATACAGGTATCGGTGTACATATTTCCGTGTTTATACAGATGGCGGTGAAGACATTTGCATGTTAATACAGATAGCGGTGTAGATATTTCCATGTTCATACAGATAACCGTGTAGATATGGCCATGTTCCTAACGATAGCGGTGCTGATACTTCCATGTTTATACAGGTAGCAGTGTAGATATTTCCCTGTTTATATACATAGCGGTGTAGATATTTCCATGTTTATACAGATAGCGGTGTAGATATCTCCATCTTAATACAGATGGCGGTGTAGATATTTATATGTTCATACAGATGGCGGTGCAGATATTTCCATGTTCATACGGATGGCGGTGAAGATATTTCCATGTTCATACAGATGGCGGTGTAGAAACTTCCATGTTCATATTGATAGTGGTGCTGATATTTCCATGTTTATACAGGTAGCGGTGTAGATATTTCCATGTTTATACAGATAGCAGTGTAGATATTTCCATGTTTATACAGGTAGCAGTGTAGATATTTCCATGTTTGTACAGATAGCAGTGTAGATATTTCCATGTTTATACAGGTAGCAGTGTAGATATTTCCATGTTTGTACAGATAGCGGTGTAGATATTTCCATGTTTATGCAGATAGTGGTGTAGATATCTCCATCTTAATACAGATGGCGGTGTAGATATTTAAATGTTCATACAGATGGTGGTGCAGATATTTCCATGTTCATACAGATGGCGGTGTAGATATTTCCATGTTTGTACAGATAGCGGTGTAGTTATTTCCATTTGTAAAGAGATAGCTGTGTAGGTATTTCTATGTATAAGCAGATAGCTCTGTAGATATTTCCGTTTTCATGCAGATAGCGGTGTATATATTTCCCTGTTCAAACAGTTAGCGGTGTAGATATTTCCATGTTGATAAAGATAGCGGTGTAGATATTTCCATGTTTATACAGATAGTGGTGTAGATATTTCCATGTTAATACAGATATCCGTGTAGATATTGCCATGTTCATACCGATAGCGGTGCTGATACTTCCATGTTTATACAGGTAGCGGTGTACATATTTCCGTGTTTATACAGATAGCGGTGTTGATATTTCCCTCTTCATACAGATAGCAGTGTAGATATTTCCATGTTTATACAGATAGCGGTGTAGATATCTCCTTCTTAATTCTGATGGCGGTGTAGATATTTCCATGTTCATACAGATGGCGGTGTAGATATTTCCATGTTTATAGAGATAGCGGTGTAGTTATTTCCATGTGCAAAGAGATAGCTGTGTAGATATTTCCATTTATATGCAGATAGTTGTGTAGATATTTCCATTTTCATGCAGATAGCGGTGTAGATATTTCCATGTTCAAACAGATAGTGGTGTAGATATTTCCATGTTCATACAGATAGCGGTGTAGATATTTCCATGTTTATACAGATAGCGGTGAAGATGTATGCATGTTTACACAGATAGCGGTGTAGATATTTCCATGTTCATACAGATGGCTGTGTAGATATATCCATGTTCCTGCAGATGGCGGTGAAGGTATTTCCATGTTCATACAGATGGCGGTGTAGATATTTCCATGTTCATACAGATAGCGGGGCTGATATTTCCATGTTTATACATGTAGCGGTGTAGATATTTCCATGTTTATACAGATAGCGGTGTAGATATTTCCATGTTTATACACATAGCGGTGTAGATATTTCCATGTTCATACAGATAGCGGTGTATGTATTTCCATTTTCATACAGATAGCGGTGTAGATATTTCCATTTTCATGCAGATAGCGGTGTATATATTTCCCTTTTCAAACATTAAGCGGTGTAGATATTTCCATGTTCATAAAATAGCGGTGTAGATTCCATGTTTATACAGACAGCGGTGAAGTTGTATGCATGTTTACACAGATAGCGGTGTAGATATTTCCACGTTCATCCAGATGGCTGTGTTGATATATCCATGTTCATACAGATAGCGGTGTAGATATTTCCATGTTCATACAGATGGCTGTGTAGATATATCCATGTTCATAGAGATAGCCGTGTAGATATTGCCATGTTCATACCGATAGCGGTGCTGATACTTCCATGTTGATACAGGTAGCGGTGTAGATATTTCCATGTTTATACACATAGCGGTGTAGATATTTCCATGTTTGTACAGATAGCGGTGTAGATATCTCCATCTTCATACAGATGGCGGTGTAGATATTTATATGTTCATACAGATGGCGGTGCAGATATTTCCATGTTCATACGGATGGCAGTGAAGATATTTCCATATTCATACAGATGGCGGTGTAGTAACTTCCATGTTCATACTGATAGCGGTGCTGATATTTCCATGTTTATACAGGTAGCGGTGTAGATATTTCCATGTTTATACAGATAGCAGTGTAGATATTTCCATGTTTATACACATAGCGGTGTAGATATTTCCATGTTTATACAGATAGCGGTGTAGATATTTCCATGTTCATACTGATAGCGGTGTAGTTATTTCCATGTGTAAAGAGATAGCAGTGTAGATATTTCCATGTATAAGCGGATAGCTGTGTAGATATTTCCGTTTTCATGCAGATAGCGGGGTATGTATTTGCCTGTTCAAACAGTTAGCGGTGTAGATATTTCCATGTTCATAAAGATAGCGGTGTAGATATTTCCATGTTTATACAGATAGAGGTGTAGATATTTCCATGTTAATACAGATATCCGTGTAGATATTGCCATGTTCATACCGATAGCGGTGCTGAAACTTCCATGTTTATACAGGTAGCGGTGTACATATTTCCGTGTTTATACAGATAGCGGTGTAGATATTTCCATGTTCATACAGATAGCGGTGTAGATATTTCCATGTTCATACAGATGGCTGTGTAGATATATCCATGTTCCTACAGATGGCGGTGAAGGTATTTCCATGTTCATACAGATGGCGGTGTAGATATTTCCATGTTCATACAGATAGCGGGGCTGATATTTCCATGTTTATACATGTAGCGGTGTAGATATTTCCATGTTTATACAGATAGCGGAGTAGATATTTCCATGTTTATGCACATAGCGGTGTAGATATTTCCATGTTTATACAGATAGCGGTGTAGATATTTCCATGTTTATGCAGATAGTTGTGTAGATATCTCCATCTTAATACAGATGGCGGTGTAGATATTTAAATGTTCATACAGATGGCTGTGTAGACATATCCATATTCATACAGATGGCGGTGAATATATTTCCATGTTCATACAGATAGCGGTGTAGATATTTCCATGTTCATACAGATAGCGGAGTAGATATTTCCATGTTCATACAGATGGCTGTGTAGATATATCCATGTTCCTACAGATGGCGGTGAAGATATTTCCATGTTCATACAGATAGCGGTGTAGATATTTCCATGTTCACACTGATAGCGGTGTAGGTATTTCCATGTTCATACAGATGGCTGTGTAGATATATCCATGTTCCTACAGATGGCGGTGAAAATATTTCCATGTTCATACAGATGGTGGTGTAGATATTTCCATGTTCATACAGATAGCGGGGCTGATATTTCCATGTTTATACATGTAGCGGTGTAGATATTTCCATGTTTATACAGATAGCGGAGTAGATATTTCCATGTTTATACACATAGCGGTGTAGATATTTCCATGTTTATACAGATAG
The DNA here is from genome assembly GCF_029281585.2 of Gorilla gorilla gorilla. Classification (NCBI taxonomy): domain Eukaryota; kingdom Metazoa; phylum Chordata; class Mammalia; order Primates; family Hominidae; genus Gorilla; species Gorilla gorilla. The sequence continues at coordinate 127,699,122 of NC_073239.2, forward strand.
CGGTGTAGATATTTCCATGTTTATGCAGATAGTTGTGTAGATATCTCCATCTTAATACAGATGGCGGTGTAGATATTTAAATGTTCATACAGATGGCTGTGTAGACATATCCATATTCATACAGATGGCGGTGAAGATATTTCCATGTTCATACAGATAGCGGTGTAGATATTTCCATGTTCATACAGATAGCGGTGTAGTTATTTCCATGTTCATACAGATGGCTGTGTAGATATATCCATGTTCCTACAGATGGCGGTGAAGATATTTCCATGTTCATACAGATGGCGGTGTAGATATTTCCATGTTCATACAGATAGCGGGGCTGATATTTCCATGTTTATACATGTAGCGGTGTAGATATTTCCATGTTTATACAGATAGCGGTGTAGATATTTCCATGTTTATGCACATAGCGGTGTAGATATTTCCATGTTCATACAGATAGCGGTGTATGTATTTCCATTTTCATACAGATAGCGGTGTAGATATTTCCATTTTCATGCAGATAGCGGTGTATATATTTCCCTGTTCAAACAGTAAGCGGTGTAGATATTTCCATGTTCATAAAGATAGCGGTATAGATTCCATGTTTATACAGATAGCGGTGAAGTTGTATGCATGTTTACACAGATAGCGGTGTAGATATTTCCACGTTCATCCAGATGGCTGTGTAGATATATCCATGTTCATACAGATAGCGGTGTAGATATTTCCATGTTCATACAGATAGCGGTGTAGATATTTCCATGTTCATACAGATAGCGGTGTAGATATTTCCATGTTCATACAGATAGCGGTGTAGATATTTCCATGTTCATACAGATGGCTGTGTAGATATATCCATGTTCCTACAGATGGCGGTGAAAATATTTCCATGTTCATACAGATAGCGGTGTAGATATTTCCATGTTCACACTGATAGCGGCGTAGGTATTTCCATGTTCATACAGATGGCTGTGTAGATATATCCATGTTCCTACAGATGGCGGTGAAAATATTTCCATGTTCATACAGATGGCGGTGTAGATATTTCCATGTTCATACAGATAGCGGGGCTGATATTTCCATGTTTATGCATGTAGCGGTGTAGATATTTCCATGTTTATACAGATAGCGGAGTAGATATTTCCATGTTTATACACATAGCGGTGTAGATATTTCCATGTTTATACAGATAGCGGTGTAGATATTTCCATGTTTATGCAGATAGTTGTGTAGATATCTCCATCTTAATACAGATGGCGGTGTAGATATTTAAATGTTCATACAGATGGCTGTGTAGACATATCCATATTCATACAGATGGCGGTGAAGATATTTCCATGTTCATACAGATAGCGGTGTAGATATTTCCATGTTCATACAGATAGCGGTGTAGTTATTTCCATGTTCATACAGATGGCTGTGTAGATATATCCATGTTCCTACAGATGGCGGTGAAGATATTTCCATGTTCATACAGATGGCGGTGTAGATATTTCCATGTTCATACAGATAGCTGGGCTGATATTTCCATGTTTATACATGTAGCGGTGTAGATATTTCCATGTTTATACAGATAGCGGTGTAGATATTTCCATGTTTATACACATAGCGGTGTAGATATTTCCATGTTCATACGGATAGCAGTGTAGCTATTTCCATGTTCATACAGATAGCGGTGTAGATATTTCCATGTTCATCCTGATGGCTGTGTAGATATATCCATGTTCATACAGATGGCGGTGTAGATATTTCCATGTTCATACAGATAGTGGTGTAGACATTTCCATGTTCATACAGATAGCGGTGTAGCTCTTTCCATGTTCATACAGATAGCGGTGTAGATATTTCCATGTTCATTCAGATGGCTGTGTAGCTATTTACATGTTCATACAGATAGCGGTGCTATTTCCATGTTTATACAGGTAGCAGTGTAGATATTTCCTTGTTTATACAGAAAGCGGCATAGATATTTCTATGTTTATACAGATAGCGGTGTAGTTATTTCCAAGTTTATACAGATAGCGGTGTAGATATCTCCATCTTAATACAGATGGCGGTGTAGATATTTATATGTTCATACAGATGTCGGTGCAGATATTTCCATGTTCATACAGATGGTGGTGTAGATGTTTCCATGTTTATAGAGATAGCAGTGTAGTTATTTCCATGTGTAAAGAGATAGCTTTGTAGATATTTCCATATATATGCAGATAGCTGTGTAGATATTTCCATTTTCATGCAGATAGCAGTGAAGATGTATACATGTTTACACAGATAGCGGTGTAGATATTTCCATGTTCATACAGATAGCGGTGTAGATATTTCCATGTTCATACAGATGGCTGTGTAGATATATCTATGTTCTTACAGATGGCGGAGAAGATATTTCCATGTTCATACAGATAGCGGTGTAGATATTTCCATGTTCCTACAGATAGCGGTTTAGGTATTTCCATGTTCATACAGATAGCGGTGTAGATATTTCCATGTTCATACAGATAGCGGTGTAGATATTTCCATGTTCATCCAGATGGCTGTGTAGATATATCCATGTTCATACAGATGGCGGTGAATATATTTCCATGTTCATACAGATAGCGGTGTAGATATTGCCATGTTTATACCGATAGCGGTGCGGATACTTCCATGTTTATACAGGTAGCGGTGTACACATTTCCATGTTTATACAGATAGCGGTGTAGATATTTCCATGTTCATACAGATAGCGGTGTAGATAATTCCATGTTCATAGAGATAGCGGTGTAGATATTTACATGTTCATACAGATAGCGGTGCTGATATTTCCATGTTTATACAGGTAGCGGTGTAGACATTTCCATGTTTATACAGATAGTGGTGTAGATATTTCCATGTTTATACAGATAGCGGTGAAGATATTTCCATGTTCATACAGATAGCGGTGTAGATAATTCCATGTTCATAGAGATAGCGGTGTAGATATTTACATGTTCATACAGATAGCGGTGCTGATATTTCCATGTTTATACAGGTAGCGGTGTAGACATTTCCATGTTTATACAGATAGTGGTGTAGATATTTCCATGTTTATACAGATAGCGGTGTAGATGTTTCCAAGTTTATACAGATAGCGGTGTAGATATCTCCATCTTAATACAGATGGCGGTGTAGATATTTATATGTTCATACAGATGGCGGTGCAGATATTTCCATGTTCATACAGATGGCAGTGTATATATTTCCATGTTCATACAGATAGCGGTGTAGTTATTTCCACGTGTAAAGAGATAGCTGTGTAGATTTTCCCATGTATATGCAGATAGCTGTGTAGATATTTCCATTTTCAAGCAGATAGCGGTGTATATACTTCCCTGTTCAAACAGATACCGGTGTAGATATTTCCATGTTCATACAGATAGTGGTGTAGATATTTCCATGTTCATACAGATAGCGGTGTAGCTATTTCCATGTTCATACAGATAGCGGTGTGGATACTTCCATGTTCATAGAGATAGCTTTGTAGATATTTCCATGTATATGCAGATAGCTGTGTAGATATTGCCATGTTTATACCGATAGCGGTGCTGATACTTCCATGTTTATACACGTAGCGGTGTACATATTTCCATGTTTATACAGATAGTGGTGTAGATATTTCCATGTTTATACAGATAGCGGTGTAGATATATCCTTCTTCATACAGTTGGCGGTGTAGATATTTATATGTTCATTCAGATGGCGGTGCGGATATTTCCATGTTCATAGAGATGGCGGTGTAGATATTTCCATGTTTATAGAGATACCGGTGTAGTTATTTCCATGTGTAAAGAGATAGCTGTGTAGATATATCCATGTATATGCAGATAGCTGTGTAGATATTTCCATTTTCATGCAGATAGCGGTCTAGATATTTCCATGTTCAAACAGATAGCGGTGTAGATATTTCCATGTTTATACACATAGCGGTGTAGATATTTCCATGTTTATACAGATAGCGGTGTAGATATTTCCGTGTTTATACAGATAGCGGTGTAGATATTTCCATGTTAATACAGATAGCGGTGTATGCATTTCCATGTTCATACAGATAGCGGTGTAGATATTTCCATTTTCATGCAGATAGCGGTGTATATAATTCCCTGTTCAAACAGTTAGCGGTTTAGATATTTCCATGTTCATACAGATAGCGGTGTAGATATTTCCATGTTCATACAGATGGCTGTGTAGATACATCCAAGTTCATACAGATAGCGGTGAAGATATTTCCATGTTCATACAGATGGCGGAGTAGATATTTCCATGTTCATACCGATAGCGGTGCTGATATTTCCATGTTTATACAGGTAGCGGTGTAGATATTTCCATGTTTATACAGATAGCGGTGTGGATATTTCCATGTTTATACACATAGCGGTGTAGATATTTCCATGTTTATACAGAAAGCGGTGTAGATATTTCCGTGTTTATACAGATAGCGGTGTAGATATTTCCAAGTTCATACAGATAGCGGTGTATGTATTTCCATGTTCATACAGATAGCGGTGCAGATATTTCCATTTTCATGCAGATAGCGGTGTAGATATTTCCGTGTTCAAACAGTTAGCGGTTTAGAAATTTCCATGTTCATAAAGATAGCGGTGTAGATATTTCCATGTTTATACAGATAGCGGTGAAGATGTATGCATGTTTACACAGATAGCGGTGTAGATATTTCCATGTTCATCCAGATGGCTGTGTAGATATATAAATGTTCATACAGATGGCGGTGAAGATATTTCCATGTTCATACAGATAGCGGTGTAGATATTTCCATGTTCATACAGATAGTGGTGTAGATATTTCCATGTTCATACAGATAGCGGTGTAGCTATTTCCACGTTCATACAGATAGCGGTGTAGATATTTCCATGTTCATCCAGATGGCTGTGTTGCTATTTACATGATCATACAGATAGCGGTGATGATATTTCCATGTTTATACAGGTAGCAGTGTAGATATTTCCTTGTTTATACAGAAAGCGGCGTAGATATTTCCATGCTTTTACAGATAGCGGTGTAGATATTTCCAAGTTTATACAGATAGCGGTGTAGATATCTCCATCTTAATACAGATGGCGGTGTAGATATTTATATGTTCATACAGATGTCGGTGCAGATATTTCCATGTTCATACAGATGGCGGTGTAGATATTTCCATGTTTATAGAGATAGCAGTTTAGTTATTTCCATGTGTAAAGAGATAGCTTTGTAGATATTTCCATGTATATGCAGATAGCTGTGTAGATATTGCCATGTTTATACCGATAGTGGTGCTGATACTTCCATGTTTATACAGGTAGCGGTGTACATATTTCCATGTTTATACAGATAGCGGTGTAGATATTTCCATGTTTATACAGATAGCGGTGTAGATATATCCTTCTTCATACAGTTGGCGGTGTAGATATTTATATGTTCATTCAGATGGCGGTGCGGATATTTCCATGTTCATACAGATGGCGGTGTAGATATTTCCATGTTTATAGAGATACCGGTGTAGTTATTTCCATGTGTAAAGAGATAGCTGTGTAGATATATCCATTTATATGCAGATAGCTGTGTAGATATTTCCATTTTCATGCAGATAGCGGTCTAGATATTTCCATGTTCAAACAGATAGCGGTGTAGATATTTCCATGTTTATACACATAGCGGTGTAGATATTTCCATGTTTATACAGATAGCGGTGTAGATATTTCCGTGTTTATACAGATAGCGGTGTAGATATTTCCATGTTCATACAGATAGCTGTTTATGTATTTCCATGTTCATACAGATAGCGGTGTATATATTTCCATTTTCATTCAGATAGCGGTGTATATATTTCCCTGTTCAAACAGTTAGCGGTTTAGATATTTCCATGTTCATACAGATAGCGGTGTAGATATTTCCATGTTCATACAGATGGCTGTGTAGATACATCCAAGTTCATACAGATAGCGGTGAAGATATTTCCATGTTCATACAGATGGCGGTGTAGATATTTCCATGTTCATACCGATAGCGGTGCTGATATTTCCATGTTTATACAGGTTGCGGTGTAGATATTTCCATGTTTATACAGATAGCGGTGTGGATATTTCCATTTTTATACACATAGCGGTGTAGATATTTCCATGTTTATTCAGATAGCGGTGTATATATTTCCGTGTTTATACAGATAGCGGTGTAGATATTTCCATGTTCATACAGATAGCGGTGTATGTATTTCCATGTTCATACAGATAGCGGTGTAGATATTTCCATTTTCATGCAGATAGCGGTGTATATATTTCCGTGTTCAAACAGTTAGCGGTTTAGAAATTTCCATGTTCATAAAGATAGCGGTGTAGATATTTCCATGTTTATTCAGATAGCGGTGAAGATGTATACATGTTTACACAGATAGCGGTGTAGATATTTCCATGTTCATCCAGATGGCTGTGTAGATATTTCCATGTTCATACAGATGGCTGTGTAGATATATCTATGTTCTTACAGATGGCGGAGAAGATATTTCCATGTTCATACAGATAGCGGTGTAGATATTTCCATGTTCCTACAGATAGCGGTGTAGGTATTTCCATGTTCATACAGATAGCGGTGTAGATATTTCCATGTTCATACAGATAGCGGTGTAGATATTTCCATGTTCATCCAGATGGCTGTGTAGATATATCCATGTTCATACAGATGGCGGAGAAGATATTTCCATGTTCATACAGATAGCGGTGCAGATATTTCCATGTTCATACAGAGAGCCGTGTAGATATTGCCATGTTTATACCGATAGCGGTGCGGATACTTCCATGTTTATACAGGTAGCGGTGTACATATTTCCATGTTTATACAGATAGCGGTGTAGATATTTCCATGTTCATACAGATAGCGGTGTAGATAATTCCATGTTCATAGAGATAGCGGTGTAGATATTTACATGTTCATACAGATAGCGGTGCTGATATTTCCATGTTTATACAGGTAGCGGTGTAGACATTTCCATGTTTATACAGATAGTGGTGTAGATATTTCCATGTTTATACAGATAGTGGTGTAGATATTTCCATGTTCATACAGATAGCGGTGTAGATAATTCCATGTTCATAGAGATAGCGGTGTAGATATTTACATGTTCATACAGATAGCGGTGCTGATATTTCCATGTTTATACAGGTAGCGGTGTAGACATTTCCATGTTTATACAGATAGTTGTGTAGATATTTCCATGTTTATACAGATAGCGGTGTAGATATTTCCAAGTTTATACAGATAGCGGTGTAGATATCTCCATCTTAATACAGATGGCGGTGTAGATATTTATATGTTCATACAGATGGCGGTGCAGATATTTCCATGTTCATACAGATGGCAGTGTATATATTTCCATGTTCATACAGATAGCGGTGTAGTTATTTCCACGTGTAAAGAGATAGCTGTGTAGATTTTCCCATGTATATGCAGATAGCTGTGTAGATATTTCCATTTTCAAGCAGATAGCGGTGTATATACTTCCCTGTTCAAACAGATACCGGTGTAGATATTTCCATGTTCATACAGATAGTGGTGTAGATATTTCCATGTTCATACAGATAGCGGTGTAGCTATTTCCATGTTCATACAGATAGCGGTGTGGATACTTCCATGTTCATAGAGATAGCTTTGTAGATATTTCCATGTATATGCAGATAGCTGTGTAGATATTGCCATGTTTATACCGATAGCGGTGCTGATACTTCCATGTTTATACACGTAGCGGTGTACATATTTCCATGTTTATACAGATAGTGGTGTAGATATTTCCATGTTTATACAGATAGCGGTGTAGATATATCCTTCTTCATACAGTTGGCGGTGTAGATATTTATATGTTCATTCAGATGGCGGTGCGGATATTTCCATGTTCATAGAGATGGCGGTGTAGATATTTCCATGTTTATAGAGATACCGGTGTAGTTATTTCCATGTGTAAAGAGATAGCTGTGTAGATATATCCATGTATATGCAGATAGCTGTGTAGATATTTCCATTTTCATGCAGATAGCGGTCTAGATATTTCCATGTTCAAACAGATAGCGGTGTAGATATTTCCATGTTTATACACATAGCGGTGTAGATATTTCCATGTTTATACAGATAGCGGTGTAGATATTTCCGTGTTTATACAGATAGCGGTGTAGATATTTCCATGTTCATACAGATAGCGGTGTATGCATTTCCATGTTCATACAGATAGCGGTGTAGATATTTCCATTTTCATGCAGATAGTGGTGTATATAATTCCCTGTTCAAACAGTTAGCGGTTTAGATATTTCCATGTTCATACAGATAGCGGTGTAGATATTTCCATGTTCATACAGATGGCTGTGTAGATACATCCAAGTTCATACAGATAGCGGTGAAGATATTTCCATGTTCATACAGATGGCGGAGTAGATATTTCCATGTTCATACCGATAGCGGTGTAGATATTTCCACGTTTATACAGGTTGCGGTGTAGATATTTCCATGTATATACAGATAGCGGTGTAGATATTTCCATGTTCATACAGATGGCGGTGTAGATATTTCCATGTTCATACCGATAGCGGTGCTGATATTTCCATGTTCATACAGATAGCGGTGTAGATATTTCCATGTTCCTACAGATAGCGGTGTAGGTATTTCCATGTTCATACAGATAGCGGTGTAGATATTTCCATGTTCATACAGATAGCGGTGTAGATATTTCCATGTTCATCCAGATGGCTGTGTAGATATATCCATGTTCATACAGATGGCGGTGAAGATATTTCCATGTTCATACAGATAGCGGTGCAGATATTTCCATGTTCATACAGAGAGCCGTTTAGATATTGCCATGTTTATACCGATAGCGGTGCGGATACTTCCATGTTTATACAGGTAGCGGTGTACATATTTCCATGTTTATACAGATAGCGGTGTAGATATTTCCATGTTCATACAGATAGCGGTGTAGATAATTCCATGTTCATAGAGATAGCGGTGTAGATATTTACATGTTCATACAGATAGCGGTGCTGATATTTCCATGTTTATACAGGTAGCGGTGTAGATATTTCCATGTTTATACAGATAGCGGTGTGGATATTTCCATGTTTATACACATAGCGGTGTAGATATTTCCATGTTTATACAGATAGCGGTGTAGATATTTCCGTGTTTATACAGATAGCGGTGTAGATATTTCCATGTTCATACAGATAGCGGTGTATGTATTTCCATGTTCATACAGATAGCGGTGTAGATATTTCCATTTTCATGCAGATAGCGGTGTATATATTTCCGTGTTCAAACAGTTAGCGGTTTAGAAATTTCCATGTTCATAAAGATAGCGGTGTAGATATTTCCATGTTTATACAGATAGCGGTGAAGATGTATGCATGTTTACACAGATAGCGGTGTAGATATTTCCATGTTCATCCAGATGGCTGTGTAGATATATAAATGTTCATACAGATGGCGGTGAAGATATTTCCATGTTCATACAGATAGAGGTGTAGATATTTCCATGTTTATAAAGATAGTGGTGTAGATATTTCCATGTTCATACAGATAGCGGTGTAGATATTTCCATGTTCATACAGATAGCGGTGTAGATATTTCCATGTTCATCCAGATGGCTGTGTTGCTATTTACATGATCATACAGATAGCGGTGCTGATATTTCCATGTTTATACAGGTAGCAGTGTAGATATTTGCTTGTTTATACAGAAAGCGGCGTAGATATTTCCATGCTTTTACAGATAGCGGTGTAGATATTTCCAAGTTTATACAGATAGCGGTGTAGATATCTCCATCTTAATACAGATGGCGGTGTAGATATTTATATGTTCATACAGATGTCGGTGCAGATATTTCCATGTTCACACAGATGGCGGTGTAGATATTTCTATGTTTATAGAGATAGCAGTGTAGTTATTTCCATGTGTAAAGAGATAGCTTTGTAGATATTTCCATGTATATGCAGATAGCTGTGTAGATATTGCCATGTTTATACCGATAGTGGTGCTGATACTTCCATGTTTATACAGGTAGCGGTGTACATATTTCCATGTTTATACAGATAGCGGTGTAGATATTTCCAAGTTTATACAGATAGCGGTGTAGATATATCCTTCTTCATACAGTTGGCGGTGTAGATATTTATATGTTCATTCAGATGGCGGTGCGGATATTTCCATGTTCATACAGATGGCGGTGTAGATATTTCCATGTTTATAGAGATACCGGTGTAGTTATTTCCATGTGTAAAGAGATAGCTCTGTAGATATATCCATGTATATGCAGATAGCTGTGTAGATATGTCCATTTTCATGCAGATAGCGGTCTAGATATTTCCATGTTCAAACAGATAGCGGTGTAGATATTTCCATGTTTATACACATAGCGGTGTAGATATTTCCATGTTTATACAGATAGCGGTGTAGGTATTTCCGTGTTTATACAGATAGCGGTGTAGATATTTCCATTTTCATTCAGATAGCGGTGTATATATTTCCCTGTTCAAACAGTTAGCGGTTTAGATATTTCCATGTTCATACAGATAGCGGTGTAGATATTTCCATGTTCATACAGATGGCTGTGTAGATACATCCAAGTTCATACAGATAGCGGTGAAGATATTTCCATGTTCATACAGATGGCGGTGTAGATATTTCCATGTTCATACCGATAGCGGTGCTGATATTTCCATGTTTATACAGGTTGCGGTGTAGATATTTCCATGTTTATGCAGATAGCGGTGTATATATTTCCGTGTTTATACAGATAGCGGTGTAGATATTTCCATGTTCATACAGATAGCGGTGTATGTATTTCCATGTTCATACAGATAGCGGTGTAGATATTTCCATTTTCATGCAGATAGCGGTGTATATATTTCCGTGTTCAAACAGTTAGCAGTTTAGAAATTTCCATGTTCATAAAGATAGCGGTGTAGATATTTCCATGTTTATACAGATAGCGGTGAAGATGTATGCATGTTTACACAGATAGCGGTGTAGATATTTCCATGTTCATCCAGATGGCTGTGTAGATATATAAATGTTCATACAGATGGCGGTGAAGATATTTCCATGTTCATACAGATAGCGGTGTAGATATTTCCATGTTCATACAGATAGCGGTGTAGATATTTCCATGTTCATACAGATAGCGGAGTACGTATTTCCATGTTCATACATATAGCGGTGTAGATATTTCCATTTTAATGCAGATAGCGGTGTATATATTTCCCTGTACAAAGAGTTAGCGGTTTAGATATTTCCATGTTCATCCAGATGGCTGAGTAGATATTTCCATGTTCATGCAGATAGCGGTGTAGATATTTCCATGTTCATACAGATAGCGGTGTAGATATTTCCATGTTCATCCAGATGGCTGTGTGGATATATCCATGTTCATACAGATGGCGGTGAAGATATTTCCATGTTCATACAGATAGCGGTGTAGATATTTCCATGTTCGTACAGATAGCCGTGTAGATATTGCCATGTTCATACCGATAGCGGTGTACATATTTCCGTGTTTATACAGATAGCGGTGTAGATATTTCCATGTTGATACAGATAGCGGTGTAGATATTTCCATGTTTATACAGATAGCGGTGTAGATATTTCCATGTTCATCCAGATGGCTGTGTAGATATATCCATGTTCATACAGATGGCGGTGAAGATATTTCAATGTTCATGCAGATAGCCGTGTAGATATTGCCATGTTCATACCGATAGCGGAGTACATATTTCCGTGTTTATACAGATAGCGGTGTAGATATTTCCATGTTGATACAGATAGCGGTGTAGATATTTCCATGTTTATACAGATAGCGGTGTAGATATTTCCATGTTTATACAGATAGCGGTGTAGATATCTCCTTCTTCATACAGATGGCGGTGTAGATATTTATATGTTCATACAGATGGCGGTGCAGATATTTCCATGTTCATACAGATGGTGGTGTAGATATTTCCATGTTTATAGAGATAGCGGTGTAGTTATTTCCATGTGTAAAGAGATAGCTGTGTATATATTTCCATGTATATGCAGATAGCTGGGTAGATATTTCCATTTTTATGCAGATAGCGGTGTAGATACTTCCATGTTCAAACAGGTAGCGGTGTAGATATTTCCATGTTCGTACAGATAGCGGTGTAGATATTTCCATGTTAATACAGATAGCGGTGAAGATGTATGCATGTTTACACAGATAGCGGTGTAGATGTTTCCATGTTCATACAGATAGCTGTGTAGATATTTCCATGTTTATCCAGATGGCTGTGTAGATATATCCATGTTCATCCAGATGGCGGTGAAGATATTTCCATGTTCCTACAGATAGCGGTGAAGATATTTCCATGTTCATACAGATAGCGGTGTAGATATTTCCATGTTCATACAGATGGCTGTGTAGATATATCCATGTTCCTACAGATGGCGGTGAAGATATTTCCATGTTCATACAGATGGCGGTGTAGATATTTCCATGTTCATACAGATAGCGGTGCTGATATTTCCATGTTTAGATATGTAGCGGTGTAGATATTTCCATGTTTTTACAGATAGCGGTGTAGATATTTCCATGTTTATACACATAGCGGTTTAGATATTTCCATGTTTATACAGATAGCGGTGCAGATATTTCCATGTTTATGCAGATAGTGGTGTAGATATCTCCAACTTAATACAGATGGCGGTGTAGATATTTATGTGTTCATACAGATGGCGGTGCAGGTATTTCCATGTTCATACAGATGACGGTGTAGATATTTCCATGTTCATACAGATAGCGGTGTATTTTTTTCCATGTGTAAAGAGATAGCTTTGTAGATATTTCCATGTATAAGCAGATAGCTGTGTAGATATTTCCATTTTCATGCAGATAGCGGTGTATATACTTCCCTGTTCAAACAGTTAGCGGTGTAGATATTTCTATGTTCATAAAGATAGCGGTGTAGATATTTCCATGTTTACACAGATAGCGGTGTAGATATTTCCATGTTCATCCAGACGGCTGTGTAGATATATCCATGTTCATGCAGATAGCGGTGTAGATATTTCCATGTTCATACAGATAGCAGTGCAGATATTTCCATGTTCATCCAGGTGGCTGTGTAGATATATCCATGTTCATACAGATGGCGGTGAAGGTATTTCCATGTTCATACAGATAGCAGTGTAGATATTTCCATGTTCATGCAGATAGCGGTGTAGATATTTCCATGTTCATACAGATAGCGGTGTAAGTATTTCCATGTTCATACAGATAGCGGTGTAGATATTTCCATTTTTAAGCAGATAGCGGTGTATATATTTCCCTGTTCATACAGTTAGCGGTGTAGATATTTCCATGTTCATAAAGATAGCGGTGTAGATATTTCCATGTTTATACAGATAGCGGTGAAGTTGTATGCATGTTTACACAGATAGCGGTGTAGGTATTTCCACGTTCATCCAGATGGCTGTGTAGATATATCCATGTTCATACAGATGGCGGTGAAGTTATTTCCATGTTCATACAGATAGCGGTGTAGATATTTCCATGTTCATACAGATAGCGGTGTAGATATTTACATGTTAATACAGATAGCGGTGTAGATATTTCCATGTTTATACAGATAGCGGTGTAGATATCTCCTTCTTAATACAGATGGCCGTGTAGATATTTCCATGTTCATACAGATGGCGGTGTAGATATTTCCATGTTTATAGAGATAGCGGTGTAGTTATTTCCATGTGCAAAGAGATAGCTGTGTAGATATTTCCATTTATATGCAGATAGTTGTGTAGATATTTCCATTTTCATGCAGATAGCTGTGTAGATATTTCCATGTTCAAACAGATAGCGGTGTAGATATTTCCATGTTCATACAGATAGCGGTGTAGATATTTCCATGTTTATACAGATAGCGGTGAAGATGTATGCATGTTTACACAGATAGCGGTGTAGATATTTCCATGTTCATACAGATAGCGGTGTAGATATTTCCATGTTCATCCAGACGGCTGTGTAGACATATCCATGTTCATACAGATGGCGGTGAAGATATTTCCATGTTCATACAGATAGCGGTGTAGATATTTCCATGTTCATACAGATAGCGGTGTAGATATTTCCATGTTTATACACATAGCGGTGTAGATATTTCCATGTTTGTACAGATAGCGGTGTAGATATCTCCATCTTAATACAGATGGCTGTGTAGATATTTATATGTTCATACAGATGGCGGTGCAGATATTTCCATGTTCATACGGATGGCGGTGAAGATATTTCCATGTTCATACAGATGGCGGTGTAGAAACTTCCATGTTCATACTGATAGCGGTGCTGATATTTCCATTTTTATACAGGTAGCGGTGTAGATATTTCCATTTTTATACAGATAGCAGTGTAGATATTTCCATGTTTATACACATAGCGGTGTAGATATTTCCATGTCTATACAGAGAGCGGTGTAGATATTTCCATGTTTATGCAGATAGTGGTGTAGATATCTCCATCTTAATACAGATGGCGGTGTAGATATTTAAATGTTCATACAGATGGCGCTGCAGGTATTTCCATGTTCATACAGATGGCGGTGTAGATATTTCCATGTTCGTACAGATAGCGGTGTAGTTATTTCCATGTGTAAAGAGATAGCTGTTTAGATATTTCCATGTATAAGCAGATAGCTGTGTAGATATTTCCGTTTTCATGCAGATAGCGGTGTATATATTTCCCTGTTCAAACAGTTAGTGGTGTAGATATTTCCATGTTCATAAAGATAGCGGTGTAGATATTTCCATGTTTATACATATAGCAGTGAAGGTTTATGCATGTTTACACAGATAGCGGTGTAGATATTTCCATGTTCATCCAGATGGCTGTGTAGATATATCCATGTTCATACAGATAGAGGTGTAGATATTTCCATTTTCATACAGATAGCGGTGCAGATATTTCCATGTTCATCCAGATGGCTGTGTAGATATATCCATGTACATACTGATGGCGGTGAAGATATTTCCATGTTCATACAGATAGCGGTGTAGATATTTCCATGTTCATACAGATAGCGGTGTAGATATTTCCATGTTCATACAGATAGGGGTGTATGTATTTCCATGTTCATACAGATAGTGGTGTAGATATTTCCATTTTCATGCAGATAGCGGTGTATATATTTCCCTGTTCAAACAGTTAGCGGTGTAGATATTTCCATGTTCATAAAGATAGCGGTGTAGATATTTCCATGTTTATACAGATAGCGGTGAAGATGTATGCATGTTTTCACAGATATCGGTGTAGATATTTCCATGTTCATCCACATGGCTGTGTAGATATATCCATGTTCATACATATGGCGGTGAAGATATTTCCATGTTCATACAGATAGCGGTGTAGATATTTCCATGTTCATACAGATAGCGGTGTAGATATTTCCATGTTCATACAGATAGTGGTGTATGTATTTCCATGTTCATACAGATAGCTGTGTAGATATTTCCATGTTCATCCTGATGGCTGTGTAGATATTTCCATGTTCATACTGATAGCGGTGTAAATATTTCCATGTACATACAGATAGCGGGGTAGATATTTCCATGTTCACCCAGATGGCTGTGTAGATATATCCATGTTCATACAGATGGCGGTGAAGATATTTCCGTGTTCATACAGATGGCGTTGTAGATATTTCCATGTTCATTCAGATAGCCGTGTAGATATTGCCATGTTCATACCGATATCGGTGCTGATACTTCCATGTTTATACAGGTAGCGGTGTACATATTTCCGTGTTTATACAGGTAACGGTGTAGATATTTCCATGTTCATACAGATAGCGGTGTAGATATTTCCATGTTTATACAGATAGTGGTGTAGATATCTC
This sequence comes from Gorilla gorilla gorilla, assembly GCF_029281585.2. Classification (NCBI taxonomy): domain Eukaryota; kingdom Metazoa; phylum Chordata; class Mammalia; order Primates; family Hominidae; genus Gorilla; species Gorilla gorilla. The sequence continues at coordinate 127,715,003 of NC_073239.2, forward strand.
CTTCTTAATACAGATGGCGGTGTAGATATTTATATGTTCATACAAACGGCGGTGCAGGTATTTCCATGTTCATACAGATGGTGCTGTAGATATTTCCATGTTTATAAAGATAGCGGTGTAGTTATTTCCATGTGCAAAGAGATAGCTGTGTAGATATTTCCACGTATATGCAGATAGCGGTGTAGATATTTCCATTTTCTTGCAGATAGCGGTGTAGATATTTCCATGTTCAAACAGATAGCGGTGTAGATATTTCCATGTTCATACAGATAGCGGTGTGGATTTTTCCATGTTTATACAGATAGCGGTGAAGATGTATGCATGTTTACACAGATAGAGGTGTAGATATTTCCATGTTCATACAGATAGCGGTGTAGATATTTCCATGTTCATCCAGACGGCTGTGTAGACATCTCCATGTTCATACAGATGGCGGTGAAGATATTTCCATGTTCATACAGATGGCTGTGTAGATATATCCATGTTCATACAGATGACGGTGAAGATTTTTCCATGTTCATACAGATGGCGGTGTAGATATTTCCATGTTCATACAGATAGCGGTGCTGATATTTCCATGTTTATACAGGTAGCAGTGTAGATATTTCCATGTTTATGCAGATAGCGCTGTAGATATTTCCATGTTTATACACATAGCGGTGTAGATATTTCCATGTTTATACAGATAGCGGTGTAGATATTTCCATGTTTATACAGATAGCGGTGAAGATGTATGCATGTTTACACAGATAGTGGTGTAGATATTTCCATGTTCATACAGATAGTGGTGTAGATATTTCCATGTTTGTACAGATAGCGGTGTAGATATCTCCATCTTAATACAGATGGCGGTGTAGATATTTATAGGTTCATACAGATGGCGGTGCAGATATTTCCATGTTCATACACACGGCGGTGTAGATATTTCCATGTTCATACAGATAGTGGTGCAGTTATTTCCATGTGTAAAGAGATAGCTGTGTAGATATTTCCATGTATATGCAGATAGCTGTGTAGATATTTCCATTTTCATGCAGATAGCGGTGTATATATTTCCCTGTTCAAACAGTTAGCGGTGTAGGTATTTCCATGTTCAGAAAGATAGCGGTGTAGATATTTCCATGTTTATAAAGATAGCGGTGAAGATGTATGCATGTTTACACAGAGAGCGGTGTAGATATTTCCATGTTCATCCAGATGGCTGTGTAGATATATTCATGTTCATACAGATAGCGGTGTAGATATTTCCATCTTCATACAGATAGCGGTGCAGGTATTTCCATGTTCATCCAGATGGCTGTGTAGATATATCCATGTTCATACAGATGGCGGTGAAGATATTTCCATGTTCATACAGATAGCGGTGTAGATATTTCCATGTTCATGCAGAAAGCGGTGTAGATATTTCCTTGTTCATACAGATAGCGGTGTATGTATTTCCATGTTCATACAGATAGCAGTGTAGATATTTCCATTTTCAAGCAGATAGCGCTGTATATATTTCCATGTTCAAACAGATAGCGGTGTAGATATTTCCATGTTCATAAAGATAGCGGTGTAGATATTTCCATGTTTATACAGATAGCGGTGAAAATGTATGCATGTTTACACAGATAGCGGTGTAGATATTTCCATGTTCATCCAGATGGCTGTGTAGATATATCCATGTTCATACAGATGGCGGTGAAGATATTTCCGTGTTCATACAGATAGAGGTGTTGATATTTCCATGTTTATACAGATAGTGGTTTAGATATTTCCATGTTCATACAGATAGCGGTGTAGATATTTCCATGTTTATAGAGATAGCGGTGTAGATATCTCCTTCTTAATACAGATGGCGGTGTAGATATTTCCATGTTCATACAGATGGCGGTGTAGATATTTCCATGTTTATAGAGATAGCGGTGTAGTTATTTCCATGTGCAAAGAGATAGCTGTGTAGATATTTCCATTTATATGCAGATAGTTGTGTAGATATTTCCATTTTCATGCAGATAGCTGTGTAGATATTTCCATGTTCAAACAGATAGCGGTGTAGATATTTCCATGTTCATACAGATAGCGGTGTAGATATTTCCATGTTTATACATATAGCGGTGAAGATGTATGCATGTTTACACAGATAGCGGTGTAGATATTTCCATGTTCATACAGACGGCTGTGTAGACATATCCATGTTCACACAGATGGCGGTGAACATATTTCCATGTTCATACAGATGGCTGTGTAGATATATCCATGTTCATACAGATGGCGGTGACGATATTTCCATGTTCATACAGACGGCGGTGTAGATATTTCCATGTTCATACAGATAGCGGTGCTGATATTTCCATGTTTATACAGGTAGCGGTGTAGATATTTCCATATTTATACAGATAGCGGTGTAGATATTTCCATGTTCATCCAGATGGCTGTGTAGATATATCCATGTTCATACAGATGGCGGTGAAGACATTTCCATGTTAATATAGATAGCGGTGTAGATATTTCCATGTTCATACAGATAACCGTGTAGATATGGCCATGTTCCTACCGATAGCGGTGCTGATACTTCCATGTTTATACAGGTAGCGGTGTACATATTTCCGTGTTTATACAGGTAGCGGTGTAGATATTTCCATATTTATACAGATAGCGGTGTAGATATTTCCATGTTCATCCAGATGGCTGTGTAGATATATCCATGTTCATACAGATGGCGGTGAAGACATTTCCATGTTAATACAGATAGCGGTGTAGATATTTCCATGTTCATACAGATAACCGTGTAGATATGGCCATGTTCCTACCGATAGCGGTGCTGATACTTCCATGTTTATACAGGTAGCGGTGTAGATATTTCCATGTTTATACACATAGCGGTGTAGATATTTCCATGTTTATACAGATAGCGGTGTAGATATCTCCATCTTAATACAGATGGCGGTGTAGATATTTATATGTTCATACAGATGGCGGTGCAGATATTTCCATGTTCATACGGATGGCGGTGAAGATATTTCCATGTTCATACAGATGGCGGTGTAGAAACTTCCATGTTCATACTGATAGCGGTGCTGATATTTCCATGTTTATACAGGTAGCGGTGTAGATATTTCCATGTTTATACAGATAGCAGTGTAGATATTTCCATGTTTATACACATAGCGGTGTAGATATTTCCATGTTTATACAGATAGCGGTGTAGATATTTCCATGTTTATGCAGATAGTGGTGTAGATATCTCCATCTTAATACAGATGGCGGTGCAGATATTTAAATGTTCATACAGATGGCGGTGCAGATATTTCCATGTTCGTACAGACGGCGGTGTAGATATATCCATGTTCATACAGATAGCGGTGTAGTTATTTCCATTTGTAAAGAGATAGCTGTGTAGGTATTTCTATGTATAAGCAGATATCTCTGTAGATATTTCCGTTTTCATGCAGATAGCGGTGTATATATTTCCCTGTTCAAACTGTTAGCGGTGTAGATATTTCCATGTTGATAAAGATAGCGGTGTAGATATTTCCATGTTTATACAGATAGTGGTGTAGATATTTCCATGTTAATACAGATATCCGTGTAGATATTGCCATGTTAATACCGATACCGTTGCTGATACTTCCATGTTTATACAGGTAGCGGTGTACATATTTCCGTGTTTATACAGATAGCGGTGTAGATATTTCCATGTTCATACAGATAGCGGTGTAGATATTTCCATGTTTATACAGATAGCGGTGTAGATATCTCCTTCTTAATTCTGATGGCGGTGTAGATATTTCCATGTTCATACAGATGGCGGTGTAGATATTTCCATGTTTATAGAGAGAGCGGTGTAGTTATTTCCATGTGCAAAGAGATAGCTGTGTAGATATTTCCATTTATATGCAGATAGTTGTGTAGATATTTCCATTTTCATGCAGATAGCGGTGTAGATATTTCCATGTTCAAACAGATAGCGGTGTAGATATTTCCTTGTTCATACAGATAGCGGTGTAGATATTTCCATGTTTATACAGATAGCGGTGAAGATGTATGCATGTTTACACAGATAGCGGTGTAGATATTTCCATGTTCATCCAGACGGCTGTGTAGACATATCCATGTTCATACAGATGGCGGTGAAGATATTTCCATGTTCATACAGATGGCTGTGTAGATATATCCATGTTCATACAGATGGCGGTGACGATATTTCCATGTTCATACAGACGGCGGTGTAGATATTTCCATGTTCATACAGATAGCGGTGCTGATATTTCCATGATTATACAGATAGCGGTGTACATATTTCCATGTTTATACACATAGCGGTGTAGATATTTCCATGTTTATACAGATAGCGGTGTAGATATTTCCATGTTTATGCAGATAGTTGTGTAGATATCTCCATCTTAATACAGATGGCGGTGTAGATATTTAAATGTTCATACAGATGGCTGTGTAGACATATCCATGTTCATACAGATGGCGGTGAAGATATTTCCATGTTCATACAGATAACGGTGTAGATATTTCCATGTTCATACAGATAGCGGTGTAGATATTTCCATGTTCATACTGATGGCTGTGTAGATATATCCATGTTCCTACAGATGGCGGTGAAGATATTTCCATGTTCATACAGATGGTGGTGTAGATATTTCCATGTTCATACAGATAGCGGGGCTGATATTTCCATGTTTATACATGTAGCGGTGTAGATATTTCCATGTTTATACAGATAGCGGTGTAGATATTTCCATGTTTATACACATAGCGGTGTAGATATTTCCATGTTCATACAGATAGCGGTGTATGTATTTCCATTTTCATACAGATAACGGTGTAGATATTTCCATTTTCATGCAGATAGCGGTGTATATATTTCCCTGTTCAAACATTAAGCGGTGTAGATATTTCCATGTTCATAAAATAGCGGTGTAGATTCCATGTTTATACAGACAGCGGTGAAGTTGTATGCATGTTTACGCAGATAGCGGTGTAGATATTTCCACGTTCATCCAGATGGCTGTGTAGATATATCCATGTTCATACAGATAGCGGTGTAGATATTTCCATGTTCATACAGATAGCGGTGTAGATATTTCCATGTTCATACAGATAGCGGTGTAGATATTTCCATGTTCATACAGATATCGGTGTATGTATTTCCATGTTCATACAGATAGCGGTGTAGATATTTCCATGTTCATCCAGATGGCAGTGTAGATATTTCCATGTTCATACAGATAGCGGTGTAGATATTTCCATGTTCATACAGATAGCGGTGTAGATATTTCCATGTTCATCCAGATGGCTGTGTAGATATATCCATGTTCATACAGATGGCGGTGAAGACATTTCCATGTTCATACAGATAGCGGTGTAGATATTTCCATGTTCATAGAGATAGCCGTGTAGATATTGCCATGTTCATACCGATAGCGGTGCTGATACTTCCATGTTGATACAGATAGCGGTGTAGATATTTCCATGTTCATCCAGATGGCAGTGTAGATATTTCCATGTTTATACAGATAGCGGTGAAGATGTATGCATGTTTACACAGATAGCGGTGTAGATATTTCCATGTTCATCCAGATGGCTGTTTAGATATATAAATGTTCATACAGATGGCGGTGAAGATATTTCCATGTTCATACAGATAGCGGTGTAGATATTTCCATGTTCATACAGATAGCGGTGTAGATATTTCCATGTTCACACAGATAGCGGTGTACGTATTTCCATGTTCATACATATAGCGGTGTAGATATTTCCATTTTCATGCAGATAGCGCTGTATATATTTCCCTGTTCAAAGAGTTAGCGGTTTAGATATTTCCATGTTTATCCGGATGGCTGAGTAGATATTTCCATGTTCATACAGATAGCGGTGTAGATATTTCCATGTTCATACAGATAGCCGTGTAGATATTGCCATGTTCATACCGATAGCGGTGTACATATTTCCGTGTTTATACAGATAGCGGTGTAGATATTTCCATGTTGATACAGATAGCGGTGTAGATATTTCCATGTTCATACAGATAGCGGTGTAGATATTTCCATGTTCATCCAGATGGCTGTGTAGATATATCCATTCTCATACAGATGGCGGTGAAGCTATTTACATGTTCATGCAGATAGCCGTGTAGATATTGCCATGTTCATACCGATAGCGGAGTACATATTTCCGTGTTTATACAGATAGTGGTGTAGATATTTCCATGTTGATACAGATAGCGGTGTAGATATTTCCATGTTTATACAGAAAGCGGTGTAGATATTTCCATGTTTATACAGATAGCGGTGTAGATATCTCCTTCTTCATACAGATGGCGGTGTAGATATTTATATGTTCATACAGATGGCGGTGCAGATATTTCCATGTTCATACAGATTGTGGTGTAGATATTTCCATGTTTATAGAGATAGCGGTGTAGTTATTTCCATGTGTAAAGAGATAGCTGTGTAGATATTTCCATGTATATGCAGATAGCTGGGTAGATATTTCCATGTTTATCCAGATGGCTGTGTAGATATATCCATGTTCATCCAGATGGCGGTGAAGATATTTCCATGTTCCTACAGATAGCGGTGAAGATATTTCCATGTTCATACAGATAGCGGTGTAGATATTTCCATGTTCATACAGATGGCTGTGTAGTTATATCCATGTTCCTACAGATGGCGGTGAAGATATTTCCATGTTCATACAGATGGCGGTGTAGATATTTCCATGTTCATACAGATAGCGGTGCTGATATTTCCATGTTTATACATGTAGCGGTGTAGATATTTCCATGTTTTTACAGATAGCGGTGTAGATATTTCCATGTTTATACACATAGCGGTTTAGATATTTCCATGTTTATACAGATAGCGGTGCAGATATTTCCATGTTTATGCAGATAGTGGTGTAGATATCTCCAACTTAATACAGATGGCGGTGTAGATATTTATGTGTTCATACAGATGGCGGTGCAGGTATTTCCATGTTCATACAGATGACGGTGTAGATATTTCCATGTTCATACAGATAGCGGTGTATTTTTTTCCATGTGTAAAGAGATAGCTGTGTAGATATTTCCATGTATAAGCAGATAGCTGTGTAGATATTTCCATTTTCATGCAGATAGCGGTGTATATGCTTCCCTGTTCAAACAGTTAGCGGTGTAGATATTTCTATGTTCATAAAGATAGCGGTGTAGATATTTCCATGTTTATACAGATAGCGGTGAAGATGTATGCATGTTTACACAAATAGCGGTTTAGATATTTCCATGTTCATCCAGACGGCTGTGTAGATATATCCATGTTCATGCAGATAGCGGTGTAGATATTTCCATGTTCATACAGATAGCAGTGCAGATATTTCCATGTTCATCCAGGTGGCTGTGTAGATATATCCATGTTCATACAGATGGCGGTGAAGGTATTGCCATGTTCATACAGATAGCGGTGTAGATATTTAAATGTTCATACAGATAGCGGTGTAGATATTTCCATGTTCATACAGATAGCGGTGTAAGTATTTCCATGTTCATACAGATAGCGGTGTAGATATTTCCATTTTTAAGCAGATAGCGGTGTATATATTTCCCTGTTCATACAGTTAGCGGTTTAGATATTTCCATGTTCATAAAGATAGCGGTGTAGATATTTCCATGTTTATACAGATAGCGGTGAAGTTGTATGCATGTTTACACAGATAGCGGTGTAGGTATTTCCACGTTCATCCAGATGGCTGTGTAGATATATCCATGTTCATACAGATGGCGGTGAAGTTATTTCCATGTTCATACAGATAGCGGTGTAGATATTTCCATGTTCATACAGATAGCGGTGTAGATATTTCCATATTCATTAAGATGGCTGTGTAGATATATAAATGTTCATACAGATGGCGGTGAATACATTTCCATGTTCATACAGATAGCGGTGTAGATATTTCCATGTTCATACAGATAGCCGTGTAGATATTGCCATGTTCATACCGATAGCGGTGCTGATACTTCCATGTTTATACAGGTAGCGGTGAACATATTTCCGTGTTTATACAGATAGCGGTGTAGATATTTACATCTTAATACAGATAGCGGTGTACATATTTCCATGTTTATACAGATAGCGGTGTAGATATCTCCTTCTTAATACAGATGGCCGTGTAGATATTTCCATGTTCATACAGATGGCGGTGTAGATATTTCCATGTTTATAGAGATAGCGGTGTAGTTATTTCCATGTGCAAAGAGATAGCTGTGTAGATATTTCCATTTATATGCAGATAGTTGTGTAGATATTTCCATTTTCATGCAGATAGCGGTGTAGATATTTCCATGTTCAAACAGATAGCGGTGTAGATATTTCCATGTTCATACAGATAGCGGTGTAGATATTTCCATGTTTATACAGATAGCGGTGAAGATGTATGCATGTTTACCCAGATAGCGGTGTAGAGATTTCCATGTTCATACAGATAGCGGTGTAGATATTTCCATGTTCATCCAGACGGCTGTGTAGACATATCCATGTTCATACAGATGGCGGTGAAGATATTTCCATGTTCATACAGATAGCGGTGTAGATATCTCCATCTTAATACAGATGGCGGTGTAGATATTTATATGTTCATACAGATGGCGGTGCAGATATTTCCATGTTCATACGGATGGCGGTGAAGATATTTCCATGTTCATACAGATGGCGGTGTAGAAACTTCCATGTTCATACTGATAGCGGTGCTGATATTTCCATGTTTATACAGGTAGCGGTGTAGATATTTCCATTTTTATACAGATAGCAGTGTAGATATTTCCATGTTTATACACATAGCGGTGTAGATATTTCCATGTCTATACAGAGAGCGGTGTAGATATTTCCATGTTTATGCAGATAGTGGTGTAGATATCTCCATCTTAATACAGATGGCGGTGTAGATATTTAAATGTTCATACAGATGGCGCTGCAGATATTTCCATGTTCATACAGATGGCGGTGTAGATATTACCATGTTCGTACAGATAGCGGAGTAGTTATTTCCATGTGTAAAGAGATAGCTGTGTAGATATTTCCATGTATAAGCAGATAGCTGTGTAGATATTTCCGTTTTCATGCAGATAGAGGTGTATATATTTCCCTGTTCAAACAGTTAGTGGTGTAGATATTTCCATGTTCATAAAGATAGCGGTGTAGATATTTCCATGTTTATACAGATAGCAGTGAAGATGTATGCATGTTTACACAGATAGCAGTGTAGATATTTCCATGTTCATCCAGATGGCTGTGTAGATATATCCATGTTCATACAGATAGAGGTGTAGATATTTCCATTTTCATACAGATAGCGGTGCAGATATTTCCATGTTTATCCAGATGGCTGTGTAGATATATCCATGTACATACTGATGGCGGTGAAGATATTTCCATGTTTATACAGATAGCGGTGAAGATGTATGCATGTTTTCACAGATATCGGTGTAGATATTTCCATGTTCATCCACATGGCTGTGTAGATATATCCATGTTCATACAGATGGCGGTGAAGATATTTCCATGTTCATACAGATAGCGGTGTAGATATTTCCATGTTCATACAGATAGCGGTGTAGATATTTCCATGTTCATACAGATAGCGGTGTATGTATTTCCATGTTCATACAGATAGCGGTGTAGATATTTCCATGTTCATCCTGATGGCTGTGTAGATATTTCCATGTTCATACAGATAGTGGTGTAAATATTTCCAAGTTCATACAGATAGCGGTGTAGATATTTCCATGTTCATCCAGATGGCTGTGTAGATATATCCATGTTCATACAGATGGCGGTGAAGATATTTCCATGTTCATATAGATGGCGTTGTAGATATTTCCATGTTCATACAGATAGCCGTGTAGATATTGCCATGTTCATACCGATATCGGTGCTGATACTTCCATGTTTATACAGGTAGCGGTGTACATATTTCCGTGTTTATACAGGTAACGGTGTAGATATTTCCATGTTCATACAGATGGTTGTGTAGATATTTCCATGTTTATAGAGATAGCGGTGTAGTTATTTCCATGTGCAAAGAGATTGCTGTGTAGATATTTCCACGTATATGCAGATAGCGGTGTAGATATTTCCATTTTCATGCAGATAGCGGTGTAGATATTTCCATGTCCAAACAGATAGCGGTGTAGATATTTCCATGTTCATACAGATAGCGGTGTGCATATTTCCATGTTTATACAGATAGCGGTGAAGATGTATGCATGTTTACACTGATAGAGGTGTAGATATTTCCATGTTCATACAGATAGCCGTGTAGATATTTCCATGTTCATCCAGACGGCTGTGTAGGCATATCCATGTTCATACAGATGGCGGTGAAGATATTTCCATGTTCATACAGATGGCTGTGTAGATATATCCATGTTCATACAGATGACGGTGAAGATTTTTCCATGTTCATACAGATGGCGGTGTAGATATTTCCATGTTTATACAGATAGCGGTGAAGATGTATGCATGTTTACACAGATAGTGGTGTAGATATTTCCATGTTCATACAGATAGTGGTGTAGATATTTCCATGTTTGAACAGATAGCCGGGGAGATATCTCCATCTTAATACAGATGGCGGTGTAGATATTTATAGGTTCATACAGATGGCGGTGCAGATATTTCCATGTTCATACAAACGGCGGTGTAGATATTTCCATGTTCATACAGATAGTGGTGCAGTTATTTCCATGTGTAAAGAGATAGCTGTGTAGATATTTCCATGTATATGCAGATAGCTGTGTAGATATTTCCATTTTCATGCAGATAGCGGTGTATATATTTCCCTGTTCAAACAGTTAGCGGTGTAGTTATTTCCATGTTCAGAAAGATAGCGGTGTAGATATTTCCATGTTTATAAAGATAGCGGTGAAGTTGTATGCATGTTTACACAGATAGCGGTGTAGGTATTTCCACGTTCATCCAGATGGCTGTGTAGATATATCCATGTTCATACAGATGGCGGTGAAGTTATTTCCATGTTCATACAGATAGCGGTGTAGATATTTCCATGTTCATACAGATAGCGGTGTAGATATTTCCATATTCATTAAGATGGCTGTGTAGATATATAAATGTTCATACAGATGGCGGTGAATACATTTCCATGTTCATACAGATAGCGGTGTAGATATTTCCATGTTCATACAGATAGCCGTGTAGATATTGCCATGTTCATACCGATAGCGGTGCTGATACTTCCATGTTTATACAGGTAGCGGTGAACATATTTCCGTGTTTATACAGATAGCGGTGTAGATATTTACATCTTAATACAGATAGCGGTGTACATATTTCCATGTTTATACAGATAGCGGTGTAGATATCTCCTTCTTAATACAGATGGCCGTGTAGATATTTCCATGTTCATACAGATGGCGGTGTAGATATTTCCATGTTTATAGAGATAGCGGTGTAGTTATTTCCATGTGCAAAGAGATAGCTGTGTAGATATTTCCATTTATATGCAGATAGTTGTGTAGATATTTCCATTTTCATGCAGATAGCGGTGTAGATATTTCCATGTTCAAACAGATAGCGGTGTAGATATTTCCATGTTCATACAGATAGCGGTGTAGATATTTCCATGTTTATACAGATAGCGGTGAAGATGTATGCATGTTTACCCAGATAGCGGTGTAGATATTTCCATGTTCATACAGATAGCGGTGTAGATATTTCCATGTTCATCCAGACGGCTGTGTAGACATATCCATGTTCATACAGATGGCGGTGAAGATATTTCCATGTTCATACAGATAGCGGTGTAGATATCTCCATCTTAATACAGATGGCGGTGTAGATATTTATATGTTCATACAGATGGCGGTGCAGATATTTCCATGTTCATACGGATGGCGGTGAAGATATTTCCATGTTCATACAGATGGCGGTGTAGAAACTTCCATGTTCATACTGATAGCGGTGCTGATATTTCCATGTTTATACAGGTAGCGGTGTAGATATTTCCATTTTTATACTGATAGCAGTGTAGATATTTCCATGTTTATACACATAGCGGTGTAGATATATCCATGTCTATACAGAGAGCGGTGTAGATATTTCCATGTTTATGCAGATAGTGGTGTAGATATCTCCATCTTAATACAGATGGCGGTGTAGATATTTAAATGTTCATACAGATGGCGCTGCAGATATTTCCATGTTCATACAGATGGCGGTGTAGATATTACCATGTTCGTACAGATAGCGGAGTAGTTATTTCCATGTGTAAAGAGATAGCTGTGTAGATATTTCCATGTATAAGCAGATAGCTGTGTAGATATTTCCGTTTTCATGCAGATAGCGGTGTATATATTTCCCTGTTCAAACAGTTAGTGGTGTAGATATTTCCATGTTCATAAAGATAGCGGTGTAGATATTTCCATGTTTATACAGATAGCAGTGAAGATGTATGCATGTTTACACAGATAGCAGTGTAGATATTTCCATGTTCATCCAGATGGCTGTGTAGATATATCCATGTTCATACAGATAGAGGTGTAGATATTTCCATTTTCATACAGATAGCGGTGCAGATATTTCCATGTTTATCCAGATGGCTGTGTAGATATATCCATGTACATACTGATGGCGGTGAAGATATTTCCATGTTTATACAGATAGCGGTGAAGATGTATGCATGTTTTCACAGATATCGGTGTAGATATTTCCATGTTCATCCACATGGCTGTGTAGATATATCCATGTTCATACAGATGGCGGTGAAGATATTTCCATGTTCATACAGATAGCGGTGTAGATATTTCCATGTTCATACAGATAGCGGTGTAGATATTTCCATGTTCATACAGATAGCGGTGTATGTATTTCCATGTTCATACAGATAGCGGTGTAGATATTTCCATGTTCATCCTGATGGCTGTGTAGATATTTCCATGTTCATACAGATAGCGGTGTAAATATTTCCAAGTTCATACAGATAGCGGTGTAGATATTTCCATGTTCATCCAGATGGCTGTGTAGATATATCCATGTTCATAGAGATGGCGGTGAAGATATTTCCATGTTCATATAGATGGCGTTGTAGATATTTCCATGTTCATACAGATAGCCGTGTAGATATTGCCATGTTCATACCGATATCGGTGCTGATACTTCCATGTTTATACAGGTAGCGGTGTACATATTTCCGGGTTTATACAGGTAACGGTGTAGATATTTCCATGTTCATACAGATGGTTGTGTAGATATTTCCATGTTTATAGAGATAGCGGTGTAGTTATTTCCATGTTCAAAGAGATAGCTGTGTAGATATTTCCACGTATATGCAGATTGCGGTGTAGATATTTCCATTTTCATGCAGATAGCGGTGTAGATATTTCCATGTTCAAACAGATAGCGGTGTAGATATTTCCATGTTCATACAGATAGCGGTGTGCATATTTCCATGTTTATACAGATAGCGGTGAAGATGTATGCATGTTTACACTGATAGAGGTGTAGATATTTCCATGTTCATACAGATAGCCGTGTAGATATTTCCATGTTCATCCAGACGGCTGTGTAGGCATATCCATGTTCATACAGATGGCGGTGAAGATATTTCCATGTTCATACAGATGGCTGTGTAGATATATCCATGTTCATACAGATGACGGTGAAGATTTTTCCATGTTCATACAGATGGCGGTGTAGATATTTCCATGTTTATACAGATAGCGGTGAAGATGTATGCATGTTTACACAGATAGTGGTGTAGATATTTCCATGTTCATACAGATAGTGGTGTAGATATTTCCATGTTTGAACAGATAGCCGGGGAGATATCTCCATCTTAATACAGATGGCGGTGTAGATATTTATAGGTTCATACAGATGGCGGTGCAGATATTTCCATGTTCATACAAACGGCGGTGTAGATATTTCCATGTTCATACAGATAGTGGTGCAGTTATTTCCATGTGTAAAGAGATAGCTGTGTAGATATTTCCATGTATATGCAGATAGCTGTGTAGATATTTCCATTTTCATGCAGATAGCGGTGTATATATTTCCCTGTTCAAACAGTTAGCGGTGTAGTTATTTCCATGTTCAGAAAGATAGCGGTGTAGATATTTCCATGTTTATAAAGATAGCGGTGAAGATGTATGCATGTTTACAAAGATAGCGGTGTAGATATTTCCATGTTCATCCAGATGGCTGTGTAGATATATCCATGTTCATACAGATAGCGGTGTAGATATTTCCATCTTCATACAGATAGCGGTGCAGATATTTCCATGTTCATACAGATGGCTGTGTAGATATATCCATGTTCCTACAGATGGCGGTGAAGATATTTCCATGTTCATACAGATAGCGGTGTAGATATTTCCATGTTTATACAGATAGCGGTTTAGATATTTCCATGTTCATACAGATAGCGGTGCATGTATTTCCATGTTCATACAGATAGCGGAGTAGATATTTCCGTGTTCATCCAGATGTCTTTGTAGATATTTCCAGGTTCATACAGATAGCGGTGTAGATATTTCCATGTTCATACAGATAGCGGTGTAGATATTTCCATGTTCATCCAGATGGCTGTGTAGATATATCCATGTTCATACAGATGGCTCTGAAGATATTTCCATGTTCATACAGATAGCGGTGTAGATATTTCCATGTTCATACAGATAGCCGTGTAGATATTGCCATGTTCATACCGATAGCGGTGCTGATACTTCCATGTTTATACAGGTATCGGTGTACATATTTCCGTGTTTATACAGATGGCGGTGAAGACATTTCCATGTTAATACAGATAGCGGTGTAGATATTTCCATGTTCATACAGATAACCGTGTAGATATGGCCATGTTCCTACCGATAGCGGTGCTGATACTTCCATGTTTATACAGGTAGCAGTGTAGATATTTCCCTGTTTATATACATAGCGGTGTAGATATTTCCATGTTTATACAGATAGCGGTGTAGATATCTCCATCTTAATACAGATGGCGGTGTAGATATTTATATGTTCATACAGATGGCGGTGCAGATATTTCCATGTTCATACGGATGGCGGTGAAGATATTTCCATGTTCATACAGATGGCGGTGTAGAAACTTCCATGTTCATATTGATAGCGGTGCTGATATTTCCATGTTTATACAGGTAGCGGTGTAGATATTTCCATGTTTATACAGATAGCAGTGTAGATATTTCCATGTTTATACAGGTAGCAGTGTAGATATTTCCATGTTTGTACAGATAGCGGTGTAGATATTTCCATGTTTATGCAGATAGTGGTGTAGATATCTCCATCTTAATACAGATGGCGGTGTAGATATTTAAATGTTCATACAGATGGCGGTGCAGATATTTCCATGTTCATACAGATGGCGGTGTAGATATTTCCATGTTTGTACAGATAGCGGTGTAGTTATTTCCATTTGTAAAGAGATAGCTGTGTAGGTATTTCTATGTATAAGCAGATAGCTCTGTAGATATTTCCGTTTTCATGCAGATAGCGGTGTATATATTTCCCTGTTCAGTTAGCGGTGTAGATATTTCCATGTTGATAAAGATAGCGGTGTAGATATTTCCATGTTTATACAGATAGTGGTGTAGATATTTCCATGTTAATACAGATATCCGTGTAGATATTGCCATGTTCATACCGATAGCGGTGCTGATACTTCCATGTTTATACAGGTAGCGGTGTACATATTTCCGTGTTTATACAGATAGCGGTGTTGATATTTCCCTCTTCATACAGATAGCAGTGTAGATATTTCCATGTTTATACAGATAGCGGTGTAGATATCTCCTTCTTAATTCTGATGGCGGTGTAGATATTTCCATGTTCATACAGATGGCGGTGTAGATATTTCCATGTTTATAGAGATAGCGGTGTAGTTATTTCCATGTGCAAAGAGATAGCTGTGTAGATATTTCCATTTATATGCAGATAGTTGTGTAGATATTTCCATTTTCATGCAGATAGCGGTGTAGATATTTCCATGTTCAAACAGATAGTGGTGTAGATATTTCCATGTTCATACAGATAGCGGTGTAGATATTTCCATGTTTATACAGATAGCGGTGAAGATGTATGCATGTTTACACAGATAGCGGTGTAGATATTTCCATGTTCATACAGATGGCTGTGTAGATATATCCATGTTCCTGCAGATGGCGGTGAAGGTATTTCCATGTTCATACAGATGGCGGTGTAGATATTTCCATGTTCATACAGATAGCGGGGCTGATATTTCCATGTTTATACATGTAGCGGTGTAGATATTTCCATGTTTATACAGATAGCGGTGTAGATATTTCCATGTTTATACACATAGCGGTGTAGATATTTCCATGTTCATACAGATAGCGGTGTATGTATTTCCATTTTCATACAGATAGCGGTGTAGATATTTCCATTTTCATGCAGATAGCGGTGTATATGTTTCCCTATTCAAACATTAAGCGGTGGAGATATTTCCATGTTCATAAAATAGCGGTGTAGATTCCATGTTTATACAGACAGCGGTGAAGTTGTATGCATGTTTACACAGATAGCGGTGTAGATATTTCCACGTTCATCCAGATGGCTGTGTTGATATATCCATGTTCATACAGATAGCTGTGTAGATATTTCCATGTTCATACAGATGGCTGTGTAGATACATCCAAGTTCATACAGATAGCGGTGAAGATATTTCCATGTTCATACAGATGGCGGTGTAGATATTTCCATGTTCATACCGATAGCGGTGCTGATATTTCCATGTTTATACAGGTTGCGGTGTAGATATTTCCATGTTTATGCAGATAGCGGTGTATATATTTCCGTGTTTATACAGATAGCGGTGTAGATATTTCCATGTTCATACAGATAGCGGTGTATGTATTTCCATGTTCATACAGATAGCGGTGTAGATATTTCCATTTTCATGCAGATAGCGGTGTATATATTTCCGTGTTCAAACAGTTAGCAGTTTAGAAATTTCCATGTTCATAAAGATAGCGGTGTAGATATTTCCATGTTTATACAGATAGCGGTGAAGATGTATGCATGTTTACACAGATAGCGGTGTAGATATTTCCATGTTCATCCAGATGGCTGTGTAGATATATAAATGTTCATACAGATGGCGGTGAAGATATTTCCATGTTCATACAGATAGCGGTGTAGATATTTCCATGTTCATACAGATAGCGGTGTAGATATTTCCATGTTCATACAGATAGCGGTGTAGATATTTCCATGTTCATCCAGATGGCTGTGTTGCTATTTACATGATCATACAGATAGCGGTGCTGATATTTCCATGTTTATACAGGTAGCAGTGTAGATATTTGCTTGTTTATACAGAAAGCGGCGTAGATATTTCCATGCTTTTACAGATAGCGGTGTAGATATTTCCAAGTTTGTACAGATAGCGGTGTAGATATCTCCATCTTCATACAGATGGCGGTGTAGATATTTATATGTTCATACAGATGGCGGTGCAGATATTTCCATGTTCATACGGATGGCAGTGAAGATATTTCCATGTTCATACAGATGGCGGTGTAGTAACTTCCATGTTCATACTGATAGCGGTGCTGATATTTCCATGTTTATACAGGTAGCGGTGTAGATATTTCCATGTTTATACAGATAGCAGTGTAGATATTTCCATGTTTATACACATAGCGGTGTAGATATTTCCATGTTTATACAGATAGCGGTGTAGATATTTCCATGTTCATACAGATAGCGGTGTAGTTATTTCCATGTGTAAAGAGATAGCAGTGTAGATATTTCCATGTATAAGCAGATAGCTGTGTAGATATTTCCGTTTTCATGCAGATAGCGGGGTATGTATTTGCCTGTTCAAACAGTTAGCGGTGTAGATATTTCCATGTACATAAAGATAGCGGTGTAGATATTTCCATGTTTATACAGATAGCGGTGAAGATGTATGCATGTTTATACAGATAGCGGTGTAGATATTTCCATGTTTATCCACATGGCTGTGTAGATATATCCATGTTCATACAGATGGCGGTGAAGATATTTCCATGTTCATACAGATAGCGGTGTAGATATTTCCATGTTTATACAGATAGCGGTTTAGATATTTCCATGTTCATACAGATAGCGGTGCATGTATTTCCATGTTCATACAGATAGCGGAGTAGATATTTCCGTGTTCATCCAGATGTCTGTGTAGATATTTCCAGGTTCATACAGATAGCGGTGTAGATATTTCCATGTTCATACAGATAACCGTGTAGATATGGCCATGTTCCTACCGATAGCGGTGCTGATACTTCCATGTTTATACAGGTAGCAGTGTAGATATTTCCCTGTTTATATACATAGCGGTGTAGATATTTCCATGTTTATACAGATAGCGGTGTAGATATCTCCATCTTAATACAGATGGCGGTGTAGATATTTATATGTTCATACAGATGGCGGTGCAGATATTTCCATGTTCATACGGATGGCGGTGAAGATATTTCCATGTTCATACAGATGGCGGTGTAGAAACTTCCATGTTCATATTGATAGCGGTGCTGATATTTCCATGTTTATACAGGTAGCGGTGTAGATATTTCCATGTTTATACAGATAGCAGTGTAGATATTTCCATGTTTATACAGGTAGCAGTGTAGCTATTTCCATGTTTGTACAGATAGCGGTGTAGATATTTCCATGTTTATGCAGATAGTGGTGTAGATATCTCCATCTTAATACAGATGGCGGTGTAGATATTTAAATGTTCATACAGATGGCGGTGCAGATATTTCCATGTTCATACAGATGGCGGTGTAGATATTTCCATGTTTGTACAGATAGCGGTGTAGTTATTTCCATTTGTAAAGAGATAGCTGTGTAGGTATTTCTATGTATAAGCAGATAGCTCTGTAGATATTTCCGTTTTCATGCAGATAGCGGTGTATATATTTCCCTGTTCAGTTAGCGGTGTAGATATTTCCATGTTGATAAAGATAGCGGTGTAGATATTTCCATGTTTATACAGATAGTGGTGTAGATATTTCCATGTTAATACAGATATCCGTGTAGATATTGCCATGTTCATACCGATAGCGGTGCTGATACTTCCATGTTTATACAGGTAGCGGTGTACATATTTCCGTGTTTATACAGATAGCGGTGTTGATATTTCCCTCTTCATACAGATAGCAGTGTAGATATTTCCATGTTTATACAGATAGCGGTGTAGATATCTCCTTCTTAATTCTGATGGCGGTGTAGATATTTCCATGTTCATACAGATGGCGGTGTAGATATTTCCATGTTTATAGAGATAGCGGTGTAGTTATTTCCATGTGCAAAGAGATAGCTGTGTAGATATTTCCATTTATATGCAGATAGTTGTGTAGATATTTCCATTTTCATGCAGATAGCGGTGTAGATATTTCCATGTTCAAACAGATAGTGGTGTAGATATTTCCATGTTCATACAGATAGCGGTGTAGATATTTCCATGTTTATACAGATAGCGGTGAAGATGTATGCATGTTTACACAGATAGCGGTGTAGATATTTCCATGTTCATACAGATGGCTGTGTAGATATATCCATGTTCCTGCAGATGGCGGTGAAGGTATTTCCATGTTCATACAGATGGCGGTGTAGATATTTCCATGTTCATACAGATAGCGGGGCTGATATTTCCATGTTTATACATGTAGCGGTGTAGATATTTCCATGTTTATACAGATAGCGGTGTAGATATTTCCATGTTTATACACATAGCGGTGTAGATATTTCCATGTTCATACAGATAGCGGTGTATGTATTTCCATTTTCATACAGATAGCGGTGTAGATATTTCCATTTTCATGCAGATAGCGGTGTATATGTTTCCCTATTCAAACATTAAGCGGTGGAGATATTTCCATGTTCATAAAATAGCGGTGTAGATTCCATGTTTATACAGACAGCGGTGAAGTTGTATGCATGTTTACACAGATAGCGGTGTAGATATTTCCACGTTCATCCAGATGGCTGTGTTGATATATCCATGTTCATACAGATAGCTGTGTAGATATTTCCATGTTCATACAGATGGCTGTGTAGATACATCCAAGTTCATACAGATAGCGGTGAAGATATTTCCATGTTCATACAGATGGCGGTGTAGATATTTCCATGTTCATACCGATAGCGGTGCTGATATTTCCATGTTTATACAGGTTGCGGTGTAGATATTTCCATGTTTATGCAGATAGCGGTGTATATATTTCCGTGTTTATACAGATAGCGGTGTAGATATTTCCATGTTCATACAGATAGCGGTGTATGTATTTCCATGTTCATACAGATAGCGGTGTAGATATTTCCATTTTCATGCAGATAGCGGTGTATATATTTCCGTGTTCAAACAGTTAGCAGTTTAGAAATTTCCATGTTCATAAAGATAGCGGTGTAGATATTTCCATGTTTATACAGATAGCGGTGAAGATGTATGCATGTTTACACAGATAGCGGTGTAGATATTTCCATGTTCATCCAGATGGCTGTGTAGATATATAAATGTTCATACAGATGGCGGTGAAGATATTTCCATGTTCATACAGATAGCGGTGTAGATATTTCCATGTTCATACAGATAGCGGTGTAGATATTTCCATGTTCATACAGATAGCGGTGTAGATATTTCCATGTTCATCCAGATGGCTGTGTTGCTATTTACATGATCATACAGATAGCGGTGCTGATATTTCCATGTTTATACAGGTAGCAGTGTAGATATTTGCTTGTTTATACAGAAAGCGGCGTAGATATTTCCATGCTTTTACAGATAGCGGTGTAGATATTTCCAAGTTTGTACAGATAGCGGTGTAGATATCTCCATCTTCATACAGATGGCGGTGTAGATATTTATATGTTCATACAGATGGCGGTGCAGATATTTCCATGTTCATACGGATGGCAGTGAAGATATTTCCATGTTCATACAGATGGCGGTGTAGTAACTTCCATGTTCATACTGATAGCGGTGCTGATATTTCCATGTTTATACAGGTAGCGTGGTAGATATTTCCATGTTTATACAGATAGCAGTGTAGATATTTCCATGTTTATACACATAGCGGTGTAGATATTTCCATGTTTATACAGATAGCGGTGTAGATATTTCCATGTTCATACAGATAGCGGTGTAGTTATTTCCATGTGTAAAGAGATAGCAGTGTAGATATTTCCATGTATAAGCAGATAGCTGTGTAGATATTTCCGTTTTCATGCAGATAGCGGGGTATGTATTTGCCTGTTCAAACAGTTAGCGGTGTAGATATTTCCATGTACATAAAGATAGCGGTGTAGATATTTCCATGTTTATACAGATAGCGGTGAAGATGTATGCATGTTTATACAGATAGCGGTGTAGATATTTCCATGTTTATCCACATGGCTGTGTAGATATATCCATGTTCATACAGATGGCGGTGAAGATATTTCCATGTTCATACAGATAGCGGTGTAGATATTTCCATGTTTATACAGATAGCGGTTTAGATATTTCCATGTTCATACAGATAGCGGTGCATGTATTTCCATGTTCATACAGATAGCGGAGTAGATATTTCCGTGTTCATCCAGATGTCTGTGTAGATATTTCCAGGTTCATACAGATAGCGGTGTAGATATTTCCATGTTCATACAGATAGCGGTGTAGATATTTCCATGTTCATCCAGATGGCTGTGTAGATATATCCATGTTCATACAGATGGCTCTGAGGTTATTTCCATGTTCATACAGATAGCGGTGTAGATATTTCCATGTTCATACATATAGCCGTGTAGATATTGCCATGTTCATACCGATAGCGGTGCTGATACTTCCATGTTTATACAGGTATCGGTGTACATATTTCCGTGTTTATACAGATGGCGGTGAAGACATTTCCATGTTAATACAGATAGCGGTGTAGATATTTCCATGTTCATACAGATAACCGTGTAGATATGGCCATGTTCCTACCGATAGCGGTGCTGATACTTCCATGTTTTTACAGGTAGCGGTGTAGATATTTCCCTGTTTATATACATAGCGGTGTAGATATTTCCATGTTTATACAGATAGCGGTGTAGATATCTCCATCTTAATACAGATGGCGGTGTAGATATTTATATGTTCATACAGATGGCGCTGCAGATATTTCCATGTTCATACGGATGGCGGTGAAGATATTTCCATGTTCATACAGATGGCGGTGTAGAAACTTCCATGTTCATATTGATAGCGGTGCTGATATTTCCATGTTTATACAGGTAGCGGTGTAGATATTTCCATGTTTATACAGATAGCAGTGTAGATATTTCCATGTTTATACAGGTAGCAGTGTAGATATTTCCATGTTTGTACAGATA
Source organism: Gorilla gorilla gorilla (assembly GCF_029281585.2). Taxonomy (NCBI): domain Eukaryota; kingdom Metazoa; phylum Chordata; class Mammalia; order Primates; family Hominidae; genus Gorilla; species Gorilla gorilla. The sequence goes on from NC_073239.2 coordinate 127,737,367, forward strand.
GCGGTGTAGATATTTCCATGTTTATGCAGATAGTGGTGTAGATATCTCAATCTTAATACAGATGGCGGTGTAGATATTTAAATGTTCATACAGATGGCGGTGCAGATATTTCCATGTTCATACAGATGGCGGTGTAGATATTTCCATGTTCATACAGATAGCGGTGTAGTTATTTCCATTTGTAAAGAGATAGCTGTGTAGGTATTTCTATGTATAAGCAGATAGCTCTGTAGATATTTCCGTTTTCATGCAGATAGCGGTGTATATATTTCCCTGTTAAAACAGTTAGCGGTGTAGATATTTCCATGTTGATAAAGATAGCGGTGTAGATATTTCCATGTTTATACAGATAGTGGTGTAGATATTTCCATGTTAATACAGATATCCGTGTAGATATTGCCATGTTCATACCGATAGCGGTGCTGATACTTCCATGTTTATACAGGTAGCGGTGTACATATTTCCGTGTTTATACAGATAGCGGTGTAGATATTTCCCTGTTCATACAGATAGCGGTGTAGATATTTCCATGTTTATACAGATAGCGGTGTAGATATCTCCTTCTTAATTCTGATGGCGGTGTAGATATTTCCATGTTCATACATATAGCGGTGTAGATATTTCCATGTTTATACACATAGCGGTGTAGTTATTTCCATGTGCAAAGAGATAGCTGTGTAGATATTTCCATTTATATGCAGATAGTTGTGTAGATATTTCCATTTTCATGCAGATAGCGGTGTAGATATTTCCATGTTCAAACAGATAGCGGTGTAGATATTTCCATGTTCATACAGATAGCGGTGTAGATATTTCCATGTTTATACAGATAGCGGTGAAGATTTATGCATGTTTACACAGATAGCGGTGTAGATATTTCCATGTTCATACAGATAGCGGTGTAGATATTTCCATGTTCATCCAGACGGCTGTGTAGACATATCCATGTTCATACAGATGGCGGTGAAGACATTTCCATGTTCATACAGATAGCGGTGTAGATATTTCCATGTTCATACAGATAACCGTGTAGATATTGCCAAGTTCCTACCGATAGCGGTGCTGATACTTCCATGTTTATACAGGTAGCGGTGTAGATATTTCCATGTTTATACACATAGCGGTGTAGATATTTCCATGTTTATACAGATAGCGGTGTAGATATCTCCATCTTAATACAGATGGCGGTGTAGATACTTATATGTTCATACAGATGGCGGTGCAGATATTTCCATGTTCATACGGATGGTGGTGAAGATATTTCCATGTTCATACAGATGGCGGTGTAGAAACTTCCATGTTCATACTGATAGCGGTGCTGATATTTCCATGTTTATACAGGTAGCGGTGTAGATATTTCCATGTTTATACAGATAGCAGTGTAGATATTTCCATGTTTATACACATAGCGGTGTAGATATTTCCATGTTTATACAGATAACGGTGTAGATATTTCCATGTTTATGCAGATAGTGGTGTAGATATCTCCATCTTAATACAGATGGCGGTGTAAATATTTAAATGTTCATACAGATGGCGGTGCAGATATTTCCATGTTCATACAGATGGCGGTGTAGATATTTCCATGTTCATACAGATAGCGGTGTAGTTATTTCCATTTGTGAAGAGATAGCTGTGTAGGTATTTCCATGTATAAGCAGATAGCTCTGTAGACATTTCCGTTTTCATGCAGATAGCGGTGTATATATTTCCCTGTTCAAACAGTTAGCGGTGTAGATATTTCCATGTTCATAAAGATAGCGGTGTAGATATTTCCATGTTTATACAGATAGAGGTGTAGATATTTCCATGTTAATACAGATATCCGTGTAGATATTGCCATGTTCATACCGATAGCGGTGCTGAAACTTCCATGTTTATACAGGTAGCGGTGTACATATTTCCGTGTTTATACAGATAGCGGTGTAGATATTTCCATGTTCATACAGATAGCGGTGTAGATATTTCCATGTTCATACAGATGGCTGTGTAGATATATCCATGTTCCTACAGATGGCGGTGAAGGTATTTCCATGTTCATACAGATGGCGGTGTAGATATTTCCATGTTCATACAGATAGCGGGGCTGATATTTCCATGTTTATACATGTAGCGGTGTAGATATTTCCATGTTTATACAGATAGCGGAGTAGATATTTCCATGTTTATGCACATAGCGGTGTAGATATTTCCATGTTTATATAGATAGCGGTGTAGATATTTCCATGTTTATGCAGATAGTTGTGTAGATATCTCCATCATAATACAGATGGCGGTGTAGATATTTAAATGTTCATACAGATGGCTGTGTAGACATATCCATATTCATACAGATGGCGGTGAATATATTTCCATGTTCATACAGATAGCGGTGTAGATATTTCCATGTTCATACAGATAGCGGAGTAGATATTTCCATGTTCATACAGATGGCTGTGTAGATATATCCATGTTCCTACAGATGGCGGTGAAGATATTTCCATGTTCATACAGATAGCGGTGTAGATATTTCCATGTTCACACTGATAGCGGTGTAGGTATTTCCATGTTCATACAGATGGCTGTGTAGATATATCCATGTTCCTACAGATGGCGGTGAAAATATTTCCATGTTCATACAGATGGTGGTGTAGATATTTCCATGGTCATACAGATAGCAGGGCTGATATTTCCATGTTTATACGTGTAGCGGTGTAGATATTTCCATGTTTATACAGATAGCGGAGTAGATATTTCCATGTTTATACACATAGCTGTGTAGATATTTCCATGTTTATACAGATAGCGGTGTAGATATTTCCATGTTTATGCAGATAGTTGTGTAGATATCTCCATCTTAATACAGATGGCGGTGTAGATATTTAAATGTTCATACAGATGGCTGTGTAGACATATCCATATTCATACAGATGGCGGTGAAGATATTTCCATGTTCATACAGATAGCGGTGTAGATATTTCCATGTTCATACAGATAGCGGTGTAGTTATTTCCATGTTCATACAGATGGCTGTGTAGATATATCCATGTTCCTACAGATGGCGGTGAAGATATTTCCATGTTCATACAGATGGAGGTGTAGATATTTCCATGTTCATACAGATAGCGGGGCTGATATTTCCATGTTTATACATGTAGCGGTGTAGATATTTCCATGTTTATACAGATAGCGGTGTAGATATTTCCATGTTTATGCACATAGCGGTGTAGATATTTCCATGTTCATACAGATAGCGGTGTATGTATTTCCATTTTCATACAGATAGCGGTGTAGATATTTCCATTTTCATGCAGATAGCGGTGTATATATTTCCCTGTTCAAGCAGTAAGCGGTGTAGATATTTCCATGTTCATAAAGATAGCGGTATAGATTCCATGTTTATACAGATAGCGGTGAAGTTGTATGCATGTTTACACAGATAGCGGTGTAGATATTTCCACGTTCATCCAGATGGCTGTGTAGATATATCCATGTTCATACAGATAGCGGTGTAGATATTTCCATGTTCATACAGATAGCGGTGTAGATATTTCCATGTTCATACAGATAGCGGTGTAGATATTTCCATGTTCATACAGATAGCGGTGTAGATATTTCCATGTTCATACAGATGGCTGTGTAGATATATCCATGTTCCTACAGATGGCGGTGAAAATATTTCCATGTTCATACAGATAGCGGTGTAGATATTTCCATGTTCACACTGATAGCGGTGTAGGTATTTCCATGTTCATACAGATGGCTGTGTAGATATATCCATGTTCCTACAGATGGCGGTGAAAATATTTCCATGTTCATACAGATGGCGGTGTAGATATTTCCATGTTCATACAGATAGCGGGGCTGATATTTCCATGTTTATGCATGTAGCGGTGTAGATATTTCCATGTTTATACAGATAGCGGAGTAGATATTTCCATGTTTATACACATAGCGGTGTAGATATTTCCATGTTTATACAGATAGCGGTGTAGATATTTCCATGTTTATGCAGATAGTTGTGTAGATATCTCCATCTTAATACAGATGGCGGTGTAGATATTTAAATGTTCATACAGATGGCTGTGTAGACATATCCATATTCATACAGATGGCGGTGAAGATATTTCCATGTTCATACAGATAGCGGTGTAGATATTTCCATGTTCATACAGATAGCGGTGTAGTTATTTCCATGTTCATACAGATGGCTGTGTAGATATATCCATGTTTCTACAGATGGCGGTGAAGATATTTCCATGTTCATACAGATGGCGGTGTAGATATTTCCATGTTCATACAGATAGCTGGGCTGATATTTCCATGTTTATACATGTAGCGGTGTAGATATTTCCATGTTTATACAGATAGCGGTGTAGATATTTCCATGTTTATACACATAGCGGTGTAGATATTTCCATGTTCATACGGATAGCAGTGTAGCTATTTCCATGTTCATACAGATAGCGGTGTAGATATTTCCATGTTCATCCTGATGGCTGTGTAGATATATCCATGTTCATACAGATGGCGGTGTAGATATTTCCATGTTCATACAGATAGTGGTGTAGATATTTCCATGTTCATACAGATAGCGGTGTAGCTCTTTCCATGTTCATACAGATAGCGGTGTAGATATTTCCATGTTCATCCAGATGGCTGTGTAGCTATTTACATGTTCATACAGATAGCGGTGCTATTTCCATGTTTATACAGGTAGCAGTGTAGATATTTCCTTGTTTATACAGAAAGCGGCATAGATATTTCCATGTTTATACAGATAGCGGTGTAGTTATTTCCAAGTTTATACAGATAGCGTTGTAGATATCTCCATCTTAATACAGATGGCGGTGTAGATATTTATATGTTCATACAGATGTCGGTGCAGATATTTCCATGTTCATACAGATGGTGGTGTAGATATTTCCATGTTTATAGAGATAGCAGTGTAGTTATTTCCATGTGTAAAGAGATAGCTTTGTAGATATTTCCATATATATGCAGATAGCTGTGTAGATATTTCCATTTTCATGCAGATAGCGGTGAAGATGTATACATGTTTACACAGATAGCGGTGTAGATATTTCCATGTTCATACAGATAGCGGTGTAGATATTTCCATGTTCATACAGATGGCTGTGTAGATATATCTATGTTCTTACAGATGGCGGAGAAGATATTTCCATGTTCATACAGATAGCGGTGTAGATATTTCCATGTTCCTACAGATAGCGGTGTAGGTATTTCCATGTTCATACAGATAGCGGTGTAGATATTTCCATGTTCATACAGATAGCGGTGTAGATATTTCCATGTTCATCCAGATGGCTGTGTAGATATATCCATGTTCATACAGATGGCGGTGAAGATATTTCCATGTTCATACAGATAGCGGTGTAGATATTGCCATGTTTATACCGATAGCGGTGCGGATACTTCCATGTTTATACAGGTAGCGGTGTACATATTTCCATGTTTATACAGATAGCGGTGTAGATATTTCCATGTTCATACAGATAGCGGTGTAGATAATTCCATGTTCATAGAGATAGCGGTGTAGATATTTACATGTTCATACAGATAGCGGTGCTGATATTTCCATGTTTATACAGGTAGCGGTGTAGACATTTCCATGTTTATACAGATAGTGGTGTAGATATTTCCATGTTTATACAGATAGCGGTGTAGATATTTCCATGTTCATACAGATAGCGGTGTAGATAATTCCATGTTCATAGAGATAGCGGTGTAGATATTTACATGTTCATACAGATAGCGGTGCTGATATTTCCATGTTTATACAGGTAGCGGTGTAGACATTTCCATGTTTATACAGATAGTGGTGTAGATATTTCCATGTTTATACAGATAGCGGTGTAGATGTTTCCAAGTTTATACAGATAGTGGTGTAGATATCTCCATCTTAATACAGATGGCGGTGTAGATATTTATATGTTCATACAGATGGCGGTGCAGATATTTCCATGTTCATACAGATGGCAGTGTATATATTTCCATGTTCATACAGATAGCGGTGTAGTTATTTCCACGTGTAAAGAGATAGCTGTGTAGATTTTCCCATGTATATGCAGATAGCTGTGTAGATATTTCCATTTTCAAGCAGATAGCGGTTTATATACTTCCCTGTTCAAACAGATACCGGTGTAGATATTTCCATGTTCATACAGATAGTGGTGTAGATATTTCCATGTTCATACAGATAGCGGTGTAGCTATTTCCATGTTCATACAGATAGCGGTGTGGATACTTCCATATTCATAGAGATAGCTTTGTAGATATTTCCATGTATATGCAGATAGCTGTGTAGATATTGCCATGTTTATACCGATAGCGGTGCTGATACTTCCATGTTTATACACGTAGCGGTGTACATATTTCCATGTTTATACAGATAGTGGTGTAGATATTTCCATGTTTATACAGATAGCAGTGTAGATATATCCTTCTTCATACAGTTGGCGGTGTAGATATTTATATGTTCATTCAGATGGCGGTGCGGATATTTCCATGTTCATAGAGATGGCGGTGTAGATATTTCCATGTTTATAGAGATACCGGTGTAGTTATTTCCATGTGTAAAGAGATAGCTGTGTAGATATATCCATGTATATGCAGATAGCTGTGTAGATATTTCCATTTTCATGCAGATAGCTGTCTAGATATTTCCATGTTCAAACAGATAGCGGTGTAGATATTTCCATGTTTATACACATAGCGGTGTAGATATTTCCATGTTTATACAGATAGCGGTGTAGATATTTCCGTGTTTATACAGATAGCGGTGTAGATATTTCCATGTTCATACAGATAGTGGTGTATGCATTTCCATGTTCATACAGATAGCGGTGTAGATATTTCCATTTTCATGCAGATAGCGGTGTATATAATTCCCTGTTCAAACAGTTAGCGGTTTAGATATTTCCATGTTCATATTGATAGCGGTGTAGATATTTCCATGTTCATACAGATGGCTGTGTAGATACATCCAAGTTCATACAGATAGCGGTGAAGATATTTCCATGTTCATACAGATGGCGGAGTAGATATTTCCATGTTCATACCGATAGCGGTGCTGATATTTCCATGTTTATACAGGTAGCGGTGTAGATATTTCCATGTTTATACAGATAGCGGTGTGGATATTTCCATGTTTATACACATAGCGGTGTAGATATTTCCATGTTTATACAGATAGCGGTGTAGATATTTCCGTGTTTATACAGATAGCGGTGTAGATATTTCCATGTTCATACAGATAGCGGTGTATGTATTTCCATGTTCATACAGATAGCGGTGTAGATATTTCCATTTTCATGCAGATAGCGGTGTAGATATTTCCGTGTTCAAACAGTTAGCGGTTTAGAAATTTCCATGTTCATAAAGATAGCGGTGTAGATATTTCCATGTTTATACAGATAGCGGTGAAGATGTATGCATGTTTACACAGATAGCGGTGTAGATATTTCCATGTTCATCCAGATGGCTGTGTAGATATATAAATGTTCATACAGATGGCGGTGAAGATATTTCCATGTTCATACAGATAGCGGTGTAGCTATTTCCATGTTCATACAGATAGCGGTGTAGATATTTCCATGTTCATCCAGATGGCTGTGTTGCTATTTACATGATCATACAGATAGCGGTGATGATATTTCCATGTTTATACAGGTAGCAGTGTAGATATTTCCTTGTTTATACAGAAAGCGGCGTAGATATTTCCATGCTTTTACAGATAGCGGTGTAGATATTTCCAAGTTTATACAGATAGCGGTGTAGATATCTCCATCTTAATACAGATGGCGGTGTAGATATTTATATGTTCATACAGATGTCGGTGCAGATATTTCCATGTTCATACAGATGGCGGTGTAGATATTTCCATGTTTATAGAGATAGCAGTTTAGTTATTTCCATGTGTAAAGAGAGAGCTTTGTAGATATTTCCATGTATATGCAGATAGCTGTGTAGATATTGCCATGTTTATACCGATAGTGGTGCTGATACTTCCATGTTTATACAGGTAGCGGTGTACATATTTCCATGTTTATACAGATAGCGGTGTAGATATTTCCATGTTTATACAGATAGCGGTGTAGATATATCCTTCTTCATACATTTGGCGGTGTAGATATTTATATGTTCATTCAGATGGCGGTGCAGATATTTCCATGTTCATACAGATGGCGGTGTAGATATTTCCATGTTTATAGAGATACCGGTGTAGTTATTTCCATGTGTAAAGGGATAGCTGTGTAGATATATCCATGTATATGCAGATAGCTGTGTAGATATTTCCATTTTCATGCAGATAGCGGTCTAGATATTTCCATGTTCAAACAGATAGCGGTGTAGATATTTCCATGTTTATACACATAGCGGTGTAGATATTTCCATGTTTATACAGATAGCGGTGTAGATATTTCCGTGTTTATACAGATAGCGGTGTAGATATTTCCATGTTCATACAGATAGCTGTTTATGTATTTCCATGTTCATACAGATAGCGGTGTATATATTTCCATTTTCATTCAGATAGCGGTGTATATATTTCCCTGTTCAAACAGTTAGCGGTTTAGATATTTCCATGTTCATACAGATAGCGGTGTAGATATTTCCATGTTCATACAGATGGCTGTGTAGATACATCCAAGTTCATACAGATAGCGGTGAAGATATTTCCATGTTCATACAGATGGCGGTGTAGATATTTCCATGTTCATACCGATAGCGGTGCTGATATTTCCATGTTTATACAGGTTGCGGTGTAGATATTTCCATGTTTATACAGATAGCGGTGTGGATATTTCCATTTTTATACACATAGCGGTGTAGATATTTCCATGTTTATTCAGATAGCGGTGTATATATTTCCGTGTTTATACAGATAGCGGTGTAGATATTTCCATGTTCATACAGATAGCGGTGTATGTATTTCCATGTTCATACAGATAGCGGTGTAGATATTTCCATTTTCATGCAGATAGCGGTGTATATATTTCCGTGTTCAAACAGTTAGCGGTTTAGAAATTTCCATGTTCATAAAGATAGCGGTGTAGATATTTCCATGTTTATTCAGATAGCGGTGAAGATGTATACATGTTTACACAGATAGCGGTGTAGATATTTCCATGTTCATCCAGATGGCTGTGTAGATATTTCCATGTTCATACAGATGGCTGTGTAGATATATCTATGTTCTTACAGATGGCGGAGAAGATATTTCCATGTTCCTACAGATAGCGGTGTAGATATTTCCATGTTCCTACAGATAGCGGTGTAGGTATTTCCATGTTCATACAGATAGCGGTGTAGATATTTCCATGTTCATACAGATAGCGGTGTAGATATTTCCATGTTCATCCAGATGGCTGTGTAGATATATCCATGTTCATACAGATGGCGGTGAAGATATTTCCATGTTCATACAGATAGCGGTGCAGATATTTCCATGTTCATACAGAGAGCCGTGTAGATATTGCCATGTTTATACCGATAGCGGTGCGGATACTTCCATGTTTATACAGGTAGCGGTGTACATATTTCCATGTTTATACAGATAGCGGTGTAGATATTTCCATGTTCATACAGATAGCGGTGTAGATAATTCCATGTTCATAGAGATAGCGGTGTAGATATTTACATGTTCATACAGATAGCGGTGCTGATATTTCCATGTTTATACAGGTAGCGGTGTAGACATTTCCATGTTTATACAGATAGTGGTGTAGATATTTCCATGTTTATACAGATAGTGGTGTAGATATTTCCATGTTCATACAGATAGCGGTGTAGATAATTCCATGTTCATAGAGATAGCGGTGTAGATATTTACATGTTCATACAGATAGCGGTGCTGATATTTCCATGTTTATACAGGTAGCGGTGTAGACATTTCCATGTTTATACAGATAGTTGTGTAGATATTTCCATGTTTATACAGATAGCGGTGTAGATATTTCCAAGTTTATACAGATAGCGGTGTAGATATCTCCATCTTAATACAGATGGCGGTGTAGATATTTATATGTTCATACAGATGGCGGTGCAGATATTTCCATGTTCATACAGATGGCAGTGTATATATTTCCATGTTCATACAGATAGCGGTGTAGTTATTTCCACGTGTAAAGAGATAGCTGTGTAGATTTTCCCATGTATATGCAGATAGCTGTGTAGATATTTCCATTTTCAAGCAGATAGCGGTGTATATACTTCCCTGTTCAAACAGATACCGGTGTAGATATTTCCATGTTCATACAGATAGTGGTGTAGATATTTCCATGTTCATACAGATAGCGGTGTAGCTATTTCCATGTTCATACAGATAGCGGTGTGGATACTTCCATGTTCATAGAGATAGCTTTGTAGATATTTCCATGTATATGCAGATAGCTGTGTAGATATTGCCATGTTTATACCGATAACGGTGCTGATACTTCCATGTTTATACACGTAGCGGTGTACATATTTCCATGTTTATACAGATAGTGGTGTAGATATTTCCATGTTTATACAGATAGCAGTGTAGATATATCCTTCTTCATACAGTTGGCGGTGTAGATATTTATATGTTCATTCAGATGGCGGTGCGGATATTTCCATGTTCATAGAGATGGCGGTGTAGATATTTCCATGTTTATAGAGATACCGGTGTAGTTATTTCCATGTGTAAAGAGATAGCTGTGTAGATATATCCATGTATATGCAGATAGCTGTGTAGATATTTCCATTTTCATGCAGATAGCGGTCTAGATATTTCCATGTTCAAACAGATAGCGGTGTAGATATTTCCATGTTTATACACATAGCGGTGTAGATATTTCCATGTTTATACAGATAGCGGTGTAGATATTTCCGTGTTTATACAGATAGCGGTGTAGATATTTCCATGTTCATACAGATAGCGGTGTATGCATTTCCATGTTCATACAGATAGCGGTGTAGATATTTCCATTTTCATGCAGATAGTGGTGTATATAATTCCCTGTTCAAACAGTTAGCGGTTTAGATATTTCCATGTTCATACAGATAGCGGTGTAGATATTTCCATGTTCATACAGATGGCTGTGTAGATACATCCAAGTTCATACAGATAGCGGTGAAGATATTTCCATGTTCATACAGATGGCGGAGTAGATATTTCCATGTTCATACCGATAGTGGTGCTGATATTTCCATGTTTATACAGGTAGCGGTGTAGATATTTCCATGTTTATACAGATAGCGGTGTGGATATTTCCATGTTTATACACATAGCGGTGTAGATATTTCCATGTTTATACAGATAGCGGTGTAGATATTTCCGTGTTTATACAGATAGCGGTGTAGATATTTCCATGTTCATACAGATAGCGGTGTATGTATTTCCATGTTCATACAGATAGCGGTGTAGATATTTCCATTTTCATGCAGATAGCGGTGTATATATTTCCGTGTTCAAACAGTTAGCGGTTTAGAAATTTCCATGTTCATAAAGATAGCGGTGTAGATATTTCCATGTTTATACAGATAGCGGTGAAGATGTATGCATGTTTACACAGATAGCGGTGTAGATATTTCCATGTTCATCCAGATGGCTGTGTAGATATATAAATGTTCATACAGATGGCGGTGAAGATATTTCCATGTTCATACAGATAGAGGTGTAGATATTTCCATGTTCATACAGATAGTGGTGTAGATATTTCCATGTTCATACAGATAGCGGTGTAGCTATTTCCATGTTCATACAGATAGCGGTGTAGATATTTCCATGTTCATCCAGATGGCTGTGTTGCTATTTACATGATCATACAGATAGTGGTGCTGATATTTCCATGTTTATACAGGTAGCAGTGTAGATATTTCCTTGTTTATACAGAAAGCGGCGTAGATATTTCCATGCTTTTACAGATAGCGGTGTAGATATTTCCAAGTTTATACAGATAGCGGTGTAGATATCTCCATCTTAATACAGATGGCGGTGTAGATATTTATATGTTCATACAGATGTCGGTGCAGATATTTCCATGTTCATACAGATGGCGGTGTAGATATTTCCATGTTTATAGAGATAGCAGTGTAGTTATTTCCATGTGTAAAGAGATAGCTTTGTAGATATTTCCATGTATATGCAGATAGCTGTGTAGATATTGCCATGTTTATACCGATAGTGGTGCTGATACTTCCATGTTTATACAGGTAGCGGTGTACATATTTCCATGTTTATACAGATAGCGGTGTAGATATTTCCATGTTTATACAGATAGCGGTGTAGATATATCCTTCTTCATACAGTTGGCGGTGTAGATATTTATATGTTCATTCAGATGGCGGTGCGGATATTTCCATGTTCATACAGATGGCGGTGTAGATATTTCCATGTTTATAGAGATACCGGTGTAGTTATTTCCATGTGTAAAGAGATAGCTGTGTAGATATATCCATGTATATGCAGATTGCTGTGTAGATATTTCCATTTTCATGCAGATAGCGGTCTAGATATTTCCATGTTCAAACAGATAGCGGTGTAGATATTTCCATGTTTATACACATAGCGGTGTAGATATTTCCATGTTTATACAGATAGCGGTGTAGATATTTCCGTGTTTATACAGATAGCGGTGTAGATATTTCCATGTTCATACAGATAGCGGTTTATGTATTTCCATGTTCATACAGATAGCGGTGTATATATTTCCATTTTCATTCAGATAGCGGTGTATATATTTCCCTGTTCAAACAGTTAGCGGTTTAGATATTTCCATGTTCATACAGATAGCGGTGTAGATATTTCAATGTTCATACAGATGGCTGTGTAGATACATCCAAGTTCATACAGATAGCGGTGAAGATATTTCCATGTTCATACAGATGGCGGTGTAGATATTTCCATGTTCATACCGATAGCGGTGCTGATATTTCCATGTTTATACAGGTTGCGGTGTAGATATTTCCATGTATATACAGATAGCGGTGTGGATATTTCCATGTTTATACACATAGCGGTGTAGATATTTCCATGTTTATATAGATAGCGGTGTATATATTTCCGTGTTTATACAGATAGCGGTGTAGATATTTCCATGTTCATACAGATAGCAGTGTATGTATTTCCATGTTCATACAGATAGCGGTGTAGATATTTCCATTTTCATGCAGATAGCGGTGTATATATTTCCGTGTTCAAACAGTTAGCGGTTTAGAAATTTCCATGTTCATAAAGATAGCGGTGTAGATATTTCCATGTTTATACAGATAGCGGTGAAGATGTATACATGTTTACACAGATAGCGGTGTAGATATTTCCATGTTCATCCAGATGGCTGTGTAGATATTTCCATGTTCATACAGATGGCTGTGTAGATATATCTATGTTCTTACAGATGGCGGAGAAGATATTTCCATGTTCATACAGATAGCGGTGTAGATATTTCCATGTTCCTACAGATAGCGGTGTAGGTATTTCCATGTTCATACAGATAGCGGTGTAGATATTTCCATGTTCATACAGATAGCGGTGTATGTATTTCCATGTTCATACAGATAGCGGTGTAGATATTTCCATGTTCATGCAGATAGCGGTGTATATATTTCCGTGTTCAAACAGTGAGCGGTTTAGAAATTTCCATGTTCATAAAGATAGCGGTGTAGATATTTCCATGTTTATACAGATAGCGGTGAAGATGTATACATGTTTACACAGATAGCGGTGTAGATATTTCCATGTTCATCCAGATGGCTGTGTAGATATTTCCATGTTCATACAGATGGCTGTGTAGATATATCTATGTTCTTACAGATGGCGGAGAAGATATTTCCATGTTCATACAGATAGCGGTGTAGATATTTCCATGTTCCTACAGATAGCGGTGTAGGTATTTCCATGTTCATACAGATAGCGGTGTAGATATTTCCATGTTCATACAGATAGCGGTGTAGATATTTCCATGTTCATCCAGATGGCTGTGTAGATATATCCATGTTCATACAGATGGCGGTGAAGATATTTCCATGTTCATAGAGATAGCGGTGCAGATATTTCCATGTTCATACAGAGAGCCGTTTAGATATTGCCATGTTTATACCGATAGCGGTGCGGATACTTCCATGTTTATACAGGTAGCGGTGTACATATTTCCATGTTTATACAGATAGCGGTGTAGATATTTCCATGTTCATACAGATAGCGGTGTAGATAATTCCATGTTCATAGAGATAGCGGTGTAGATATTTACATGTTCATACAGATAGCGGTGCTGATATTTCCATGTTTATACAGGTAGCGGTGTAGACATTTCCATGTTTATACAGATAGTGGTGTAGATATTTCCATGTTTATACAGATAGCGGTGTATATATTTCCATGTTCATACAGATAGCGGTGTAGATAATTCCATGTTCATAGAGATAGCGGTGTAGATATTTACATGTTCATACAGATAGCGGTGCTGATATTTCCATGTTTATACAGGTAGCGGTGTAGACATTTCCATGTTTATACAGATAGTGGTGTAGATATTTCCATGTTTATACAGATAGCGGTGTAGATATTTCCAAGTTTATACAGATAGCGGTGTAGATATCTCCATCTTAATACAGATGGCGGTGTAGATATTTATATGTTCATACAGATGGCGGTGCAGATATATCCATGTTCATACAGATGGCAGTGTATAAATTTCCATGTTCATACAGATAGCGGTGTAGTTATTTCCACGTGTAAAGAGATAGCTGTGTAGATTTTCCCATGTATATGCAGATAGCTGTGTAGATATTTCCATTTTCAAGCAGATAGCGGTGTATATACTTCCCAGTTCAAACAGATACCGGTGTAGATATTTCCATCTTCATACAGATAGTGGTGTAGATATTTCCATGTTCATACAGATAGCGGTGTAGCTATTTCCATGTTCATACAGATAGCAGTGTGGATACTTCCATGTTCATAGAGATAGCTTTGTAGATATTTCCATGTATATTCAGATAGCTGTGTAGATATTGCCATGTTTATACCGATAGCGGTGCTGATACTTCCATGTTTATACACGTAGCGGTGTACATATTTCCATGTTTATACAGATAGTCGTGTAGATATTTCCATGTTTATACAGATAGCGGTGTAGATATATCCTTCTTCATACAGTTGGCGGTGTAGATATTTAAATGTTCATTCAGATGGCGGTGCGGATATTTCCATGTTCATACAGATGGCGGTGTAGATATTTCCATGTTTATTGAGATACCGGTGTAGTTATTTCCATGTGTAAAGAGATAGCTCTGTAGATATATCCATGTATATGCAGATAGCTGTGTAGATATTTCCATTTTCATGCAGATAGCGGTCTAGATATTTCCATGTTCAAACAGATAGCGGTGTAGATATTTCCATGTTTATACACATAGCGGTGTAGATATTTCCATGTTTATACAGATAGCGGTGTAGATATTTCCGTGTTTATACAGATAGCGGTGTAGATATTTCCATGTTCATACAGATAGCGGTGTATGCATTTCCATGTTCATACAGATAGCGGTGTAGATATTTCCATTTTCATGCAGATAGCGGTGTATATAATTCCCTGTTCAAACAGTTAGCGGTTTAGATATTTCCATGTTCATACAGATAGCGGTGTAGATATTTCCATTTTCATACAGATGGCTGTGTAGATACATCCAAGTTCATACAGATAGCGGTGAAGATATTTCCATGTTCATACAGATGGCGGAGTAGATATTTCCATGTTCATACCGATAGCGGTGCTGATATTTCCATGTTTATACAGGTAGCGGTGTAGATATTTCCATGTTTATACAGATAGCGGTGTGGATATTTCCATGTTTATACACATAGCGGTGTAGATATTTCCATGTTTATACAGATAGCGGTGTAGATATTTCCGTGTTTATACAGATAGCGGTGTAGATATTTCCATGTTCATACAGATAGCGGTGTATGTATTTCCATGTTCATACAGATAGCGGTGTAGATATTTCCATTTTCATGCAGATAGCGGTGTATATATTTCCGTGTTCAAACAGTTAGCGGTTTAGAAATTTCCATGTTCATAAAGATAGCGGTGTAGATATTTCCATGTTTATACAGATAGCGGTGAAGATGTATGCATGTTTACACAGATAGCGGTGTAGATATT
The DNA here is from genome assembly GCF_029281585.2 of Gorilla gorilla gorilla. Classification (NCBI taxonomy): domain Eukaryota; kingdom Metazoa; phylum Chordata; class Mammalia; order Primates; family Hominidae; genus Gorilla; species Gorilla gorilla. The sequence continues at coordinate 127,753,503 of NC_073239.2, forward strand.
TCCATGTTCATCCAGATGGCTGTGTAGATATATAAATGTTCATACAGATGGCGGTGAAGATATTTCCATGTTCATACAGATAGAGGTGTAGATATTTCCATGTTCATAAAGATAGTGGTGTAGATATTTCCATGTTCATACAGATAGCGGTGTAGATATTTCCATGTTCATACAGATAGCGGTGTAGATATTTCCATGTTCATCCAGATGGCTGTGTTGCTATTTACATGATCATACAGATAGCGGTGCTGATATTTCCATGTTTATACAGGTAGCAGTGTAGATATTTCCTTGTTTATACAGAAAGCGGCGTAGATATTTCCATGCTTTTACAGATAGCGGTGTAGATATTTCCAAGTTTATACAGATAGCGGTGTAGATATCTCCATCTTAATACAGATGGCGGTGTAGATATTTATATGTTCATACAGATGTCGGTGCAGATATTTCCATGTTCACACAGATGGCGGTGTAGATATTTCCATGTTTATAGAGATAGCAGTGTAGTTATTTCCATGTGTAAAGAGATAGCTTTGTAGATATTTCCATGTATATGCAGATAGCTGTGTAGATATTGCCATGTTTATACCGATAGTGGTGCTGATACTTCCATGTTTATACAGGTAGCGGTGTACATATTTCCATGTTTATACAGATAGCGGTGTAGATATTTCCATGTTTATACAGATAGCGGTGTAGATATTTCCTTCTTCATACAGTTGGCGGTGTAGATATTTATATGTTCATTCAGATGGCGGTGCGGATATTTCCATGTTCATACAGATGGCGGTGTAGATATTTCCATGTTTATAGAGATACCGGTGTAGTTATTTCCATGTGTAAAGAGATAGCTGTGTAGATATATCCATGTATATGCAGATAGCTGTGTAGATATGTCCATTTTCATGCAGATAGCGGTCTAGATATTTCCATGTTCAAACAGATAGCGGTGTAGATATTTCCATGTTTATACACATAGCGGTGTAGATATTTCCATGTTTATACAGATAGCGGTGTAGGTATTTCCGTGTTTATACAGATAGCGGTGTAGATATTTCCATTTTCATTCAGATAGCGGTGTATATATTTCCCTGTTCAAACAGTTAGCGGTTTAGATATTTCCATGTTCATACAGATAGCGGTGTAGATATTTCCATGTTCATACAGATGGCTGTGTAGATACATCCAAGTTCATACAGATAGCGGTGAAGATATTTCCATGTTCATACAGATGGCGGTGTAGATATTTCCATGTTCATACCGATAGCGGTGCTGATATTTCCATGTTTATACAGGTTGCGGTGTAGATATTTCCATGTTTATGCAGATAGCGGTGTATATATTTCCGTGTTTATACAGATAGCGGAGTAGATATTTCCATGTTCATACAGATAGCGGTGTATGTATTTCCATGTTCATACAGATAGCGGTGTAGATATTTCCATTTTCATGCAGATAGCGGTGTATATATTTCCGTGTTCAAACAGTTAGCAGTTTAGAAATTTCCATGTTCATAAAGATAGCGGTGTAGATATTTCCATGTTTATACAGATAGCGGTGAAGATGTATGCATGTTTACACAGATAGCGGTGTAGATATTTCCATGTTCATCCAGATGGCTGTGTAGATATATAAATGTTCATACAGATGGCGGTGAAGATATTTCCATGTTCATACAGATAGCGGTGTAGATATTTCCATGTTCATACAGATAGCGGAGTACGTATTTCCATGTTCATACATATAGCGGTGTAGATATTTCCATTTTAATGCAGATAGCGGTGTATATATTTCCCTGTACAAAGAGTTAGCGGTTTAGATATTTCCATGTTCATCCAGATGGCTGAGTAGATATTTCCATGTTCATGCAGATAGCGGTGTAGATATTTCCATGTTCATACAGATAGCGGTGTAGATATTTCCATGTTCATCCAGATGGCTGTGTAGATATATCCATGTTCATACAGATGGCGGTGAAGATATTTCCATGTTCATACAGATAGCGGTGTAGATATTTCCATGTTCGTACAGATAGCCGTGTAGATATTGCCATGTTCATACCGATAGCGGTGTACATATTTCCGTGTTTATACAGATAGCGGTGTAGATATTTCCATGTTGATACAGATAGCGGTGTAGATATTTCCATGTTTATACAGATAGCGGCGTAGATATTTCCATGTTCATCCAGATGGCTGTGTAGATATATCCATGTTCATACAGATGGCGGTGAAGATATTTCAATGTTCATGCAGATAGCCGTGTAGATATTGCCATGTTCATACCGATAGCGGAGTACATATTTCCGTGTTTATACAGATAGCGGTGTAGATATTTCCATGTTGATACAGATAGCGGTGTAGATATTTCCATGTTTATACAGATAGCGGTGTAGATATTTCCATGTTTATACACATAGCGGTGTAGATATCTCCTTCTTCATACAGATGGCGGTGTAGATATTTATATGTTCATACAGATGGCGGTGCAGATATTTCCATGTTCATACAGATGGTGGTGTAGATATTTTCATGTTTATAGAGATAGCGGTGTAGTTATTTCCATGTGTAAAGAGATAGCTGTGTAGATATTTCCATGTATATGCAGATGGCTGGGTAGATATTTCCATTTTCATGCAGATAGCGGTGTAGATACTTCCATGTTCAAACAGGTAGCGGTGTAGATATTTCCATGTTCGTACAGATAGCGGTGTAGATATTTCCATGTTAATACAGATAGCGGTGAAGATGTATGCATGTTTACACAGATAGCGGTGTAGATGTTTCCATGTTCATACAGATAGCTGTGTAGATATTTCCATGTTTATCCAGATGGCTGTGTAGATATATCCATGTTCATCCAGATGGCGGTGAAGATATTTCCATGTTCCTACAGATAGCGGTGAAGATATTTCCATGTTCATACAGATAGCGGTGTAGATATTTCCATGTTCATACAGATGGCTGTGTAGATATATCCATGTTCCTACAGATGGCGGTGAAGATATTTCCATGTTCATACAGATGGCGGTGTAGATATTTCCATGTTCATACAGATAGCGGTGCTGATATTTCCATGTTTAGACATGTAGCGGTGTAGATATTTCCATGTTTTTACAGATAGCGGTGTAGATATTTCCATGTTTATACACATAGCGGTTTAGATATTTCCATGTTTATACAGATAGCGGTGCAGATATTTCCATGTTTATGCAGATAGTGGTGTAGATATCTCCAACTTAATACAGATGGCGGTGTAGATATTTATGTGTTCATACAGATGGCGGTGCAGGTATTTCCATGTTCATACAGATGACGGTGTAGATATTTCCATGTTCATACAGATAGCGGTGTATTTTTTTCCATGTGTAAAGAGATAGCTGTGTAGATGTTTCCATGTATAAGCAGATAGCTGTGTAGATATTTCCATTTTCATGCAGATAGCGGTGTATATACTTCCCTGTTCAAACAGTTAGCGGTGTAGATATTTCTATGTTCATAAAGATAGCGGTGTAGATATTTCCATGTTTACACAGATAGCGGTGTAGATATTTCCATGTTCATCCAGACGGCTGTGTAGATATATCCATGTTCATGCAGATAGCGGTGTAGATATTTCCATGTTCATACAGATAGCAGTGCAGATATTTCCATGTTCATCCAGGTGGCTGTGTAGATATATCCATGTTCATACAGATGGCGGTGAAGGTATTTCCATGTTCATACAGATAGCAGTGTAGATATTTCCATGTTCATACAGATAGCGGTGTAGATATTTCCATGTTCATACAGATAGCGGTGTAAGTATTTCCATGTTCATATAGATAGCGGTGTAGATATTTCCATTTTTAAGCAGATAGCGGTGTATATATTTCCCTGTTCATACAGTTAGCGGTGTAGATATTTCCATGTTCATAAAGATAGCGGTGTAGATATTTCCATGTTTATACAGATAGCGCTGAAGTTGTATGCATGTTTACACAGATAGCGGTGTAGGTATTTCCACGTTCATCCAGATGGCTGTGTAGATATATCCATGTTCATACAGATGGCGGTGAAGTTATTTCCATGTTCATACAGATAGCGGTGTAGATATTTCCATGTTCATACAGATAGCGGTGTAGATATTTACATGTTAATACAGATATCGGTGTAGATATTTCCATGTTTATACAGATAGCGGTGTAGATATCTCCTTCTTAATACAGATGGCCGTGTAGATATTTCCATGTTCATACAGATGGCGGTGTAGATATTTCCATGTTTATAGAGATAGCGGTGTAGTTATTTCCATGTGCAAAGAGATAGCAGTGTAGATATTTCCATTTATATGCAGATAGTTGTGTAGATATTTCCATTTTCATGCAGATAGCTGTGTAGATATTTCCATGTTCAAACAGATAGCGGTGTAGATATTTCCATGTTCATACAGATAGCGGTGTAGATATTTCCATGTTTATACAGATAGCGGTGAAGATGTATGCATGTTTACACAGATAGCGGTGTAGATATTTCCATGTTCATACAGATAGCGGTGTAGATATTTCCATGTTCATCCAGACGGCTGTGTAGACATATCCATGTTCATACAGATGGCGGTGAAGATATTTCCATGTTCATACAGATAGCGGTGTAGATATTTCCATGTTCATACAGATAGCGGTGTAGATATTTCCATGTTTATACACATAGCGGTGTAGATATTTCCATGTTTGTACAGATAGCGGTGTAGATATCTCCATCTTAATACAGATGGCTGTGTAGATATTTATATGTTCATACAGATGGCGGTGCAGATATTTCCATGTTCATACGGATGGCGGTGAAGATATTTCCATGTTCATACAGATGGCGGTGTAGAAACTTCCATGTTCATACTGATAGCGGTGCTGATATTTCCATGTTTATACAGGTAGCGGTGTAGATATTTCCATTTTTATACAGATAGCAGTGTAGATATTTCCATGTTTATACACATAGCGGTGTAGATATTTCCATGTCTATACAGAGAGCAGTGTAGATATTTCCATGTTTATGCAGATAGTGGTGTAGATATCTCCATCTTAATACAGATGGAGGTGTAGATATTTAAATGTTCATACAGATGGCGCTGCAGGTATTTCCATGTTCATACAGATGGCGGTGTAGATATTTCCATGTTCGTACAGATAGCGGTGTAGTTATTTCCATGTGTAAAGAGATAGCTGTTTAGATATTTCCATGTATAAGCAGAGAGCTGTGTAGATATTTCCGTTTTCATGCAGATAGCGGTGTATATATTTCCCTGTTCAAACAGTTAGTGGTGTAGATATTTCCATGTTCATAAAGATAGCGGTGTAGATATTTCCATGTTTATACAGATAGCAGTGAAGGTTTATGCATGTTTACACAGATAGCGGTGTAGATATTTCCATGTTCATCCAGATGGCTGTGTAGATATATCCATGTTCATACAGATAGAGGTGTAGATATTTCCATTTTCATACAGATAGCGGTGCAGATATTTCCATGTTCATCCAGATGGCTGTGTAGATATATCCATGTACATACTGATGGCGGTGAAGATATTTCCATGTTCATACAGATAGCGGTGTAGATATTTCCATGTTCATACACATAGCGGTGTAGATATTTCCATTTTCATACAGATAGGGGTGTATGTATTTCCATGTTCATACAGATAGTGGTGTAGATATTTCCATTTTCATGCAGATAGCGGTGTATATATTTCCCTGTTCAAACAGTTAGCGGTGTAGATATTTCCATGTTCATAAAGATAGCGGTGTAGATATTTCCATGTTTATACAGATAGCGGTGAAGATGTATGCATGTTTTCACAGATATCGGTGTAGATATTTCCATGTTCATCCACATGGCTGTGTAGATATATCCATGTTCATACATATGGCGGTGAAGATATTTCCATGTTCATACAGATAGCAGTGTAGATATTTCCATGTTCATACAGATAGCGGTGTAGATATTTCCATGTTCATACAGATAGTGGTGTATGTATTTCCATGTTCATACAGATAGCGGTGTAGATACTTCCATGTTCATCCTGATGGCTGTGTAGATATTTCCATGTTCATACTGATAGCGGTGTAAATATTTCCATGTACATACAGATAGCGGGGTAGATATTTCCATGTTCACCCAGATGGCTGTGTAGATATATCCATGTTCATACAGATGGCGGTGAAGATATTTCCGTGTTCATACAGATGGCGTTGTAGATATTTCCATGTTCATACAGATAGCCGTGTAGATATTGCCATGTTCATACCGATATCGGTGCTGATACTTCCATGTTTATACAGGTAGCGGTGTACATATTTCCGTGTTTATACAGGTAACGGTGTAGATATTTCCATGTTCATACAGATAGCGGTGTAGATATTTCCATGTTTATACAGATAGTGGTGTAGATATCTCCTTCTTAATACAGATGGCGGTGTAGATATTTATATGTTCATACAAACGGCGGTGCAGATATTTCCATGTTCATACAGATGGTGCTGTAGATATTTCCATGTTTATAAAGATAGCGGTGTAGTTATTTCCATGTGCAAAGAGATAGCTGTGTAGATATTTCCACGTATATGCAGATAGCGGTGTAGATATTTCCATTTTCTTGCAGATAGCGGTGTAGATATTTCCATGTTCAAACAAATAGCGGTGTAGATATTTCCATGTTCATACAGATAGCGGTGTGGATTTTTCCATGTTTATACAGATAGCGGTGAAGATGTATGCATGTTTACACAGATAGAGGTGTAGATATTTCCATGTTCATACAGATAGCGGTGTAGATATTTCCATGTTCATCCAGACGGCTGTGTAGACATCTCCATGTTCATACAGATGGCGGTGAAGATATTTCCATGTTCATACAGATGGCTGTGTAGATATATCCATGTTCATACAGATGACGGTGAAGATTTTTCCATGTTCATACAGATGGCGGTGTAGATATTTCCATGTTCATACAGATAGCGGTGCTGATATTTCCATGTTTATACAGGTAGCAGTGTAGATATTTCCATGTTTATGCAGATAGCGCTGTAGATATTTCCATGTTTATACACATAGCGGTGTAGATATTTCCATGTTTATACAGATAGCGGTGTAGATATTTCCATGTTTATACAGATAGCGGTGAAGATGTATGCATGTTTACACAGATAGTGGTGTAGATATTTCCATGTTCATACAGATAGTGGTGTAGATATTTCCATGTTTGTACAGATAGCGGTGTAGATATCTCCATCTTAATACAGATGGCGGTGTAGATATTTATAGGTTCATACAGATGGCGGTGCAGATATTTCCATGTTCATACACACGGCGGTGTAGATATTTCCATGTTCATACAGATAGTGGTGCAGTTATTTCCATGTGTAAAGAGATAGCTGTGTAGATATTTCCATGTATATGCAGATAGCTGTGTAGATATTTCCATTTTCATGCAGATAGCGGTGTATATATTTCCCTGTTCAAACAGTTAGCGGTGTAGGTATTTCCATGTTCAGAAAGATAGCGGTGTAGATATTTCCATGTTTATAAAGATAGCGGTGAAGATGTATGCATGTTTACACAGAGAGCGGTGTAGATATTTCCATGTTCATCCAGATGGCTGTGTAGATATATCCATGTTCATACAGATAGCGGTGTAGATATTTCCATCTTCATACAGATAGCGGTGCAGATATTTCCATGTTCATCCAGATGGCTGTGTAGATATATCCATGTTCATACAGATGGCGGTGAAGATATTTCCATGTTCATACAGATAGCGGTGTAGATATTTCCATGTTCATGCAGAAAGCGGTGTAGATATTTCCTTGTTCATACAGATAGCGGTGTATGTATTTCCATGTTCATACAGATAGCAGTGTAGATATTTCCATTTTCAAGCAGATAGCGCTGTATATATTTCCATGTTCAAACAGATAGCGGTGTAGATATTTCCATGTTCATAAAGATAGCGGTGTAGATATTTCCATGTTTATACAGATAGCGGTGAAAATGTATGCATGTTTACACAGATAGCGGTGTAGATATTTCCATGTTCATCCAGATGGCTGTGTAGATATATCCATGTTCATACAGATGGCGGTGAAGATATTTCCGTGGTCATACAGATAGAGGTGTAGATATTTCCATGTTTATACAGATAGTGGTTTAGATATTTCCATGTTCATACAGATAGCGGTGTAGATATTTCCATGTTTATAGAGATAGCGGTGTAGATATCTCCTTCTTAATACAGATGGCGGTGTAGATATTTCCATGTTCATACAGATGGCGGTGTAGATATTTCCATGTTTATAGAGATAGCGGTGTAGTTATTTCCATGTGCAAAGAGATAGCTGTGTAGATATTTCCATTTATATGCAGATAGTTGTGTAGATATTTCCATTTTCATGCAGATAGCTGTGTAGATATTTCCATGTTCAAACAGATAGCGGTGTAGATATTTCCATGTTCATACAGATAGCGGTGTAGATATTTCCATGTTTATACATATAGCGGTGAAGATGTATGCATGTTTACACAGATAGCGGTGTAGATATTTCCATGTTCATACAGACGGCTGTGTAGACATATCCATGTTCACACAGATGGCGGTGAACATATTTCCATGTTCATACAGATGGCTGTGTAGATATATCCATGTTCATACAGATGGCGGTGACGATATTTCCATGTTCATACAGACGGCGGTGTAGATATTTCCATGTTCATACAGATAGCGGTGCTGATATTTCCATGTTTATACAGGTAGCGGTGTAGATATTTCCATATTTATACAGATAGCGGTGTAGATATTTCCATGTTCATCCAGATGGCTGTGTAGATATATCCATGTTCATACAGATGGCGGTGAAGACATTTCCATGTTAATACAGATAGCGGTGTAGATATTTCCATGTTCATACAGATAACCGTGTAGATATGGCCATGTTCCTACCGATAGCGGTGCTGATACTTCCATGTTTATACAGGTAGCGGTGTACATATATCCGTGTTTATACAGGTAGCGGTGTAGATATTTCCATATTTATACAGATAGCGGTGTAGATATTTCCATGTTCATCCAGATGGCTGTGTAGATATATCCATGTTCATACAGATGGCGGTGAAGACATTTCCATGTTAATACAGATAGCGGTGTAGATATTTCCATGTTCATACAGATAACCGTGTAGATATGGCCATGTTCCTACCGATAGCGGTGCTGATACTTCCATGTTTATACAGGTAGCGGTGTAGATATTTCCATGTTTATACACATAGCGGTGTAGATATTTCCATGTTTATACAGATAGCGGTGTAGATATCTCCATCTTAATACAGATGGCGGTGTAGATATTTATATGTTCATACAGATGGCGGTGCAGATATTTCCATGTTCATACGGATGGCGGTGAAGATATTTCCATGTTCATACAGATGGCGGTGTAGAAACTTCCATGTTCATACTGATAGCGGTGCTGATATTTCCATGTTTATACAGGTAGCGGTGTAGATATTTCCATGTTTATACAGATAGCAGTGTAGATATTTCCATGTTTATACACATAGCGGTGTAGATATTTCCATGTTTATACAGATAGCGGTGTAGATATTTCCATATTTATGCAGATAGTGGTGTAGATATCTCCATCTTAATACAGATGGCGGTGCAGATATTTAAATGTTCATACAGATGGCGGTGCAGATATTTCCATGTTCGTACAGATGGCGGTGTAGATATATCCATGTTCATACAGATAGCGGTGTAGTTATTTCCATTTGTAAAGAGATAGCTGTGTAGGTATTTCTATGTATAAGCAGATATCTCTGTAGATATTTCCGTTTTCATGCAGATAGCGGTGTATATATTTCCCTGTTCAAACTGTTAGCGGTGTAGATATTTCCATGTTCATAAAGATAGCGGTGTAGATATTTCCATGTTTATACAGATAGTGGTGTAGATATTTCCATGTTAATACAGATATCCGTGTAGATATTGCCATGTTCATACCGATACCGTTGCTGATACTTCCATGTTTATACAGGTAGCGGTGTACATATTTCCGTGTTTATACAGATAGCGGTGTAGATATTTCCATGTTCATACAGATAGCGGTGTAGATATTTCCATGTTTATACAGATAGCGGTGTAGATATCTCCTTCTTAATTCTGATGGCGGTGTAGATATTTCCATGTTCATACAGATGGCGGTGTAGATATTTCCATGTTTATAGAGAGAGCGGTGTAGTTATTTCCATGTGCAAAGAGATAGCTGTGTAGATATTTCCATTTATATGCAGATAGTTGTGTAGATATTTCCATTTTCATGCAGATAGCGGTGTAGATATTTCCATGTTCAAACAGATAGCGGTGTAGATATTTCCTTGTTCATACAGATAGCGGTGTAGATATTTCCATGTTTATACAGATAGCGGTGAAGATGTATGCATGTTTACACAGATAGCGGTGTAGATATTTCCATGTTCATCCAGACGGCTGTGTAGACATATCCATGTTCATACAGATGGCGGTGAAGATATTTCCATGTTCATACAGATGGCTGTGTAGATATATCCATGTTCATACAGATGGCGGTGACGATATTTCCATGTTCATACAGACGGCGGTGTAGATATTTCCATGTTCATACAGATAGCGGTGCTGATATTTCCATGATTATACAGATAGCGGTGTACATATTTCCATGTTTATACACATAGCGGTGTAGATATTTCCATGTTTATACAGATAGCGGTGTAGATATTTCCATGTTTATGCAGATAGTTGTGTAGATATCTCCATCTTAATACAGATGGCGGTGTAGATATTTAAATGTTCATACAGATGGCTGTGTAGACATATCCATGTTCATACAGATGGCGGTGAAGATATTTCCATGTTCATACAGATAACGGTGTAGATATTTCCATGTTCATACAGATAGCGGTGTAGATATTTCCATGTTCATACAGATGGCTGTGTAGATATATCCATGTTCCTACAGATGGCGGTGAAGATATTTCCATGTTCATACAGATGGTGGTGTAGATATTTCCATGTTCATACGGATAGCGGGGCTGATATTTCCATGTTTATACATGTAGCGGTGTAGATATTTCCATGTTTATACAGATAGCGGTGTAGATATTTTCATGTTTATACACATATCGGTGTAGATATTTCCATGTTCATACAGATAGCGGTGTATGTATTTCCATTTTCATACAGATAGCGGTGTAGATATTTCCATTTTCATGCAGATAGCGGTGTATATATTTCCCTGTTCAAACATTAAGCGGTGTAGATATTTCCATGTTCATAAAATAGCGGTGTAGATTCCATGTTTATACAGACAGCGGTGAAGTTGTATGCATGTTTACACAGATAGCGGTTTAGATATTTCCACGTTCATCCAGATGGCTGTGTAGATATATCCATGTTCATACAGATAGCGGTGTAGATATTTCCATGTTCATACAGATAGCGGTGTAGATATTTCCATGTTCATACAGATAGCGGTGTAGATATTTCCATGTTCATACAGATATCGGTGTATGTATTTCCATGTTCATACAGATAGCGGTGTAGATATTTCCATGTTCATCCAGATGGCAGTGTAGATATTTCCATGTTCATACAGATAGCGGTGTAGATATTTCCATGTTCATACAGATAGCGGTGTAGATATTTCCATGTTCATCCAGATGGCTGTGTAGATATATCCATGTTCATACAGATGGCGGTGAAGACATTTCCATGTTCATACAGATAGCGGTGTAGATATTTCCATGTTCATAGAGATAGCCGTGTAGATATTGCCATGTTCATACCGATAGCGGTGCTGATACTTCCATGTTGATACAGGTAGCGGTGTAGATATTTCCATGTTTATACACATAGCGGTGTAGATATTTCCATGTTTGTACAGATAGCGGTGTAGATATCTCCATCTTAATACAGATGACGGTGTAGATATTTATATGTTCATACAGATGGCGGTGCAGATATTTCCATGTTCATACGGATGGCGGTGAAGATATTTCCATGTTCATACAGATGGCGGTGTAGTAACTTCCATGTTCATACTGATAGCGGTGCTGATATTTCCATGTTTATACAGGTAGCGGTGTAGATATTTCCATGTTTATACAGATAGCAGTGTAGATATTTCCATGTTTATACACATAGCGGTGTAGATATTTCCATGTTTATACAGATAGCGGTGTAGATATTTCCATGTTCATACAGATAGCGGTGTAGTTATTTCCATGTGTAAAGAGATAGCAGTGTAGATATTTGCATGTATAAGCAGATAGCTGTGTAGATATTTCCGTTTTCATGCAGATAGCGGGGTATGTATTTGCCTGTTCAAACAGTTAGCGGTGTAGATATTTCCATGTACATAAAGATAGCGGTGTAGATATTTCCATGTTTATACAGATAGCAGTGTAGATATTTCCATGTTTATACACATAGCGGTGTAGATATTTCCATGTTTATACAGATAGCGGTGTAGATATTTCCATGTTCATACAGATAGCGGTGTAGTTATTTCCATGTGTAAAGAGATAGCAGTGTAGATATTTGCATGTATAAGCAGATAGCTGTGTAGATAATTCCGTTTTCATGCAGATAGCGGGGTATGTATTTGCCTGTTCAAACAGTTAGCGGTGTAGATATTTCCATGTACATACAGATAGTGGTGTAGATATTTCCATGTTTATCCACATGGCTGTGTAGATATATCCATGTTCATACAGATGGCAGTGAAGATATTTCCATGTTCATACAGATAGAGGTGCAAATATTTCCATGTTCATACAGATAGCGGTGTAGATATTTCCATGTTCATACAGATAGCGGTGCATGTATTTCCATGTTCATACAGATAGCGGTGTAGATATTTCCATGTTCATCCTGATGGCTGTGTACATATTTCCATGTTCATACAGATAGCGGTGTAGATATTTCCATGTTCATACAGATAGCGGTGTAGATATTTCCATGTTCATCCAGATGGCTGTGTAGATATATACATGTTCATACAGATGGCGGTGAAGATATTTCCATGTTCATACAGATGGCGTTGTAGATATTTCCATGTTCATACAGATAGCCGTGTAGATATTGCCATGTTCATACCGATAGCGGTGCTGATACTTCCATGTTTATACAGTTAGCGGTGTACATATTTCCGTGTTTATACAGGTAGCGGTGTAGATATTTCCATGTTCATACAGATAGCGGTGTAGATATTTCCATGTTCAAACAGATAGCGGTGTAGATATTTCCATGTTCATACAGATAGCGGTGTAGATATTTCCATGTTTATACGGATAGCGGTGAAGATGTATGCATGTTTACACAGATAGCGGTGTAGATATTTCCATGTTCATCCAGACGGCTGTGTAGACATATCCATGTTCATACAGATGGCGGTGAAGATATTTCCATGCTTATACAGAAGCTGTGTAGATATATCCATGTTGATACAGATGGCGGTGAAGATTTTTCCATGTTCATACAGATGGCGGTGTAGATATTTCCATGTTCATACAGATAGCGGTGCTGATATTTCCATGTTTATACAGGTAGCAGTGTCGATATTTCCATGTTTATACAGATAGTGGTGTAGATATTTCCATGTTTATACACATAGCGGTGTAGATATTTCCATGTTTATACAGATAGCGGTGTAGATATTTCCATGTTTATGCAGATAGTGGTGTAGATATCTCCATCTTAATACAGATGGCGGTGTAGATATTTATATGTTCATACAGATGGCGATGCAGATATTTCCATGTTCATACAGATGGCGGTGAAGATATTTCCATGTTCATACAGATGGCGGTGTAGATATCTCCATGTTCATACTGATAGCGGTGCTGATATTTCCATGTTTATACAGGTAGTGGTGTAGATATTTCCATGTTTATACAGATAGCGGTGTAGATATTTCCATGTTTATACACATAGCGGTGTAGATATTTCCATGTTTATACACATAGCGGTGTAGATATCTCCATCTTAATACAGATGGCGGTGTAGATATTTATATGTTTTTGAGATGGCGGTGCAGATATTTCCATGTTCATACAGATGGCGGTGTAGATATTTCCATGTTCATACAGATAGCGGTGTAGTTATTTCCATGTGTAAAGAGATAGCTGTGTAGATATTTCCATGTATATGCAGATAGCTGTGTAGACATTTCCATTTTCATGCAGATAGCGGTGTATATATTTCCCTGTTCAAACAGTTAGCGGTGTAGATATTTCCATGTTCATAAAGATAGCAGTGTAGATATTTCCATGTTTATACAGATAGCGGTGAAGATGTATACATGTTTACACAGATAGCGGTGTAGATATTTCCATGATCATCCAGATGGCTGTATAGATATATCCATGTTCATACAGATAGCGGTGTAGATATTTCCATGTTCATACAGATCGCGGTGCAGATATTTCCATGTTCATCCAGATGGCTGTGTAGATATATCCATGTTTATACAGATGGCGGTGAAGATATTTCCATGTTCATACAGATAGCAGTGTAGATATTTCCACGTTCATACAGATAGCAGTGTAGATATTTCCATGTTCATACAGATAGCGGTGTATGTATTTCCATGTTCATACGGATAGCGGTGTTGATATTTCCATGTTCATCCAGATGGCTGTGTAGATATATCCATGTTCATACAGATAGCGGTGTAGATATTTCCATGTTCATCCAGATGGCTCTGTAGCTATTTCCATGTTCATACAGATAGTGGTGTAGATATTTCCATGTTCATACAGATAGCGGTGTAGATATTTCCATGTTCATACAGATAGCCGTGTAGATATTGCCATGTCCATACCGATAGCGGTGCTGATACTTCCATGTTTATACAGGTAGCGGTGTACATATTTCCGTGTTTATACAGGTAGCGGTGTAGATATTTCCATGTTCATACAGATAGCGGTGTAGATATTTCCATGTTTATACAGATAGCTGTGTAGATATCTCCTTCTTAATACAGATGGCGGTGTAGATATTTATATGTTCATACAGATCGCGGTGCAGATATTTCCATGTTCATACAGATGGTGGTGTAGATATTTCCATGTTTATAGAGATAGCGGTGTAGTTATTTCCATGTGCAAAGAGATAGCTGTGTAGATATTTCCATGTATATGCAGATAGCAGTGTAGATATTTCCATTTTCATGCAGAAAGCGGTGTAGATATTTCCATGTTCAAACAGATAGCGGTGTAGATATTTCCATGTTCATACAGATAGCGGTGTGGATATTTCCATGTTCATACAGATAGCGGTGTAGATATTTGCATGTTCATCCAGACGGCTGTGTAGACATATCCATGTTCATACAGATGGCGGTGAAGATATTTCCTTGTTCATACAGATGGCTGTGTAGATATATCCAGGTTCATAGAGATGGCGGTGAAGTTTTTTCCATGTTCATACAGAAGCGGTGTAGATATTTCCATGTTCATACAGACAGCGGTGCGGATATATCCATGTTTATACAGGTAGCAGTGTAGATATTTCCATGTTTATAGAGATAGCGGTGTAGATATTTCCATGTTTATACACATAGATGTGTAGGTATTTCCATGTTCATACCGATAGCGGTGCTGATATTTCCATGTTTATACAGGTAGCAGTGTAGATATTTCCATGTTTATACAGATAGCAGTGTAGATATTTCCATGTTTATACACATAGCGGTGTAGATATTTCCATGTTTATACTGGTAGCGTGTAGATATCTCCATCTTAATACAAATGGCGGTGTAGATATTTATATGTTCATACAGATGGCGGTGCAGATATTTCCATGTTCATACAGATGGCGGTGAAGATATTTCCATGTTCATACAGATGGCGGTGTAGATACTTCCATGCTCATACTGATAGCGGTGCTGATATTTCCATGTTTTTACAGGTAGCGGTGTAGATATTTCCATGTTTACACAGATAGCGGTGTAGATATTTCCATGTTTATACACAAAGCGGTGTAGATATTTCCATGTTTATACACATAGCGGTGTAGATATCTCCATCTTAATACAGATGGCGGTGTAGATATTTATATGTTCATTCAGTTGGTGGTGCAGATATTTCCATGTTCATACAGATGGCGGTGTAGATATTTCAATGTTCATACAGATAGCGGTGTAGTTATTTCCATGTGTAAAGAGATAGCTGTGTAGATATTTCCATGTATATGCAGATAGCTGTGTAGACATTTCCATTTTCATGCAGATAGCGGTGTATATATTTCCCTGTTCAAACAGTTAGCGGTGTAGATATTTCCATGTTCATAAAGATAGCAGTGTAGATATTTCCATGTTTATACAGATAGCGGGGAAGATGTATGCATGTTTACACAAATAGCGGTGTAGATATTTCCATGTTCATCCAGATGGCTGTGTAGATATATCCATGTTCATACAGATATCGGTGTAGATATTTCCATGTTCATACAGATTGCGGTGCAGATATTTCCATGTTCATCCAGATGGCTGTGTAGTTATATCCATGTTCATACAGATGGCGGTGAAGATATTTCCATGTTCATACAGATAGCGGTGTAGATATTTCCATGTTCATACAGATAGCGGTGTAGATATTTCCATGTTCATACAGATAGCGGTGTAGATATTTCCATGTTCATACAGATAGCGGTGTATGTATTTCCATGTTCATACAGATAGCGGTGTAGATATTTCCATGTTCATCCTGATGGCTGTGTAGATATTTCCATGTTCATACAGATAGCGGTGTAAATATTTCCATGTTCATACAGATAGCGGTGTAGATATTTCCATGTTCATCCAGATGGCTGTGTAGATATATCCATGTTCATACAGATGGCGGTGAAGATATTTCCATGTTCATACAGATGGCGTTGTAGATATTTCCATGTTCATACAGATAGCCGTGTAGATATTGTCATGTTCATACCGATATCGGTGCTGATACTTCCATGTTTATACAGGTAGCGGTGTACATATTTCCGTGTTTATACAGGTAACGGTGTAGATATTTCCATGTTCATACAGATAGCGGTGTAGATATTTCCATGTTTATACAGATAGTGGTGTAGATATCTCCTTCTTAATACAGATGGCGGTGTAGATATTTATATGTTCATACAAACGGCGGTGCAGATATTTCCATGTTCATACAGATGGTGGTGTAGATATTTCCATGTTTATAGAGATAGCGGTGTAGTTATTTCCATGTGCAAAGAGATAGCTGTGTAGATATTTCCACGTATATGCAGATAGCGGTGTAGATATTTCCATTTTCATGCAGATAGCGGTGTAGATATTTCCATGTTCAAACAGATAGCGGTGTAGATAATTCCATATTCATACAGATAGCGGTGTGGATATTTCCATGTTTATACAGATAGCGGTGAAGATGTATGCACGTTTACACAGATAGAGGTGTAGATATTTCCATGTTCATACAGATAGCGGTGTAGTTATTTCCATGTGTAAAGAGATAGCAGTGTAGATATTTCCATGTATAAGCAGATAGCTGTGTAGATATTTCCGTTTTCATGCAGATAGCGGGGTATGTATTTGCCTGTTCAAACAGTTAGCGGTGTAGATATTTCCATGTACATAAAGATAGCGGTGTAGATATTTCCATGTTTATACAGATAGCGGTGAAGATGTATGCATGTTTATACAGATAGCGGTGTAGATATTTCCATGTTTATCCACATGGCTGTGTAGATATATCCATGTTCATACAGATGTCGGTGAAGATATTTCCATGTTCATACAGATAGAGGTGCAAATATTTCCATGTTCATACAGATAGCGGTGTAGATATTTCCATGTTCATACAGATAGCGGTGTAGATATTTCCATGTTCATACAGATAGCGGTGTAGATATTTCCATGTTCATCCTAATGGCTGTGTAGATATTTCCATGTTCCTACAGATAGCGGTGTAGATATTTCCATGTTCATCCAGATGGCTGTGTAGATATATACATGTTCATACAGATGGCGGTGAAGATATTTCCATGTTCATACAGATGGCGTTGTAGATATTTCCATGTTCATACAGATAGCCGTGTAGATATTGCCATGTTCATACCGATAGCGGTGCTGATACTTCCATGTTTATACAGTTAGCGGTGTAAATATTTCCGTGTTTGTACAGGTAGCGGTGTAGATATTTCCATGTTCATACAGATAGCGGTGTAGATATTTCCATGTTCAAACAGATAGCGGTGTAGATATTTCCATGTTCATACAGATAGCGTTGTAGATATTTCCATGTTTATACAGATAGCGGTGAAGATGTATGCATGTTTACACAGATAGCGGTGTAGATATTTCCATGTTCATCCAGACGGCTATGTAGGCATATCCATGTTCATACAGATGGCGGTGAAGATATTTCCATGCTTATACAGAAGCTGTGTAGATATATCCATGTTCATACAGATGGCGGTGAAGATTTTTCCATGTTCATACAGATGGCGGTGTAGTTATTTCCATGTGTAAAGAGATAGCTGTGTAGATATTTCCATGTATATGCAGATAGCTGTGTAGACATTTCCATTTTCATGCAGATAGCG
The DNA here is from genome assembly GCF_029281585.2 of Gorilla gorilla gorilla. Taxonomy (NCBI): domain Eukaryota; kingdom Metazoa; phylum Chordata; class Mammalia; order Primates; family Hominidae; genus Gorilla; species Gorilla gorilla. Next base: position 127,772,139 of record NC_073239.2, read on the forward strand.
GTGTATATATTTCCCTGTTCAAACATTTAGCGGTGTAGATATTTCCATGTTTATACACATAGCGGTGTAGATATTTCCATGTTTATACACATAGCGGTGTAGATATCTCCATCTTAATACAGATGGCGGTGTAGATATTTATATGTTTTTCAGATGGCGGTGCAGATATTTCCATGTTCATACAGATGGCGGTGTAGATATTTCCATGTTCATACAGATAGCGGTGTAGTTATTTCCATGTGTAAAGAGATAGCTGTGTAGATATTTCCATGTATAAGCAGATAGCTGTGTAGACATTTCCATTTTCATGCAGATAGCGGTGTATATATTTCCCTGTTCAAACAGTTAGCGGTGTAGATATTTCCATGTTTATAAAGATAGCAGTGTAGATATTTCCATGTTTATACAGATAGCGGTGAAGATGTATACGTGTTTACACAGATAGCGGTGTAGATATTTCCATGTTCATCCAGATGGCTGTGTAGATATATCCATGTTCATACAGATAGCGGTGTAGATATTTCCATGTTCATACAGATCGCGGTGCAGATATTTCCATGTTCATCCAGATGGCTGTGTAGATATATTCATGTTCATACAGATAGCGGTGTAGATATTTCCATGTTCATTCAGATGGCGGTGCAGATATTTCCATGTTCATCCAGATGGCTCTGTAGCTATTTCCATGTTCATACAGATAGTGGTGTAGATATTTCCATATTCATACAGATTGCGGTGTAGATATTTCCATGTTCATACAGATAGCCGTGTAGATATTGCCATGTCCATACCGATAGCGGTGCTGATACTTCCATGTTTATACAGGTAGCGGTGTACATATTTCCCTGTTTATACAGGTAGCGGTGTAGATATTTCCATGTTCATACAGATAGCGGTGTAGATATTTCCATGTTTATACAGATAGCGGTGTAGATATCTCCTTCTTAATACAGATGGCGGTGTAGATATTTATATGTTCATACAGATCGCGGTGCAGATATTTCCATGTTCATACAGATGGTGGTGTAGATATTTCCATGTTTATAGAGATAGCGGTGTAGTTATTTCCATGTGCAAAGAGATAGCTGTGTAGATATTTCCATGTATATGCAGATAGCTGTGTAGATATTTCCATTTTCATGCAGAAAGCGGTGTAGATATTTCCATGTTCAAACAGATAGCGGTGTAGATATTTCCATGTTCATACAGATAGCGGTGTGGATATTTCCATGTTTATACAGATAGCGGTGAAGATGTATGCATGTTTACACAGATAGCGGTGTAGATATTTCCATGTTCATACAGATAGCGGTGTAGATATTTCCATGTTCATCCAGACGGCTGTGTAGACATATCCATGTTCATACAGATGGCGGTGAAGATATTTCCTTGTTCATACAGATGGCTGTGTAGATATATCCAGGTTCATGGAGATGGCGGTGAAGTTTTTTCCATGTTCATACAGAAGCGGTGTAGATATTTCCATATTCATACAGACAGCGGTGCGGATATATCCATGTTTATACAGGTAGCAGTGTAGATATTTCCATGTTTATACAGATAGCGGTGTATATATTTGCATGTTTATACACATAGCTGTGCAGGTATTTCCATGTTCATACCGATAGCGGTGCTGATATTTCCATGTTTATACAGGTAGCAGTGTAGATATTTCCATGTTTATACAGATAGCAGTGTAGATATTTCCATGTTTATACAGATAGCAGTGTAGATATTTCCATGTTTATACACATAGCGGTGTAGATATTTCCATGTTTACACTGGTAGCGTGTAGATATCTCCGTCTTAATACAAATGGCGGTGTAGATATTTATATGTTCATACAAATGGCGGTGCAGATATTTCCATGTTCATACAGATGGCGGTGAAGATATTTCCATGTTCATACAGATGGCGGTGTAGATACTTCCATGTTCATACTGATAGCGGTGCTGATATTTCCATGTTTATACAGGTAGCGGTGTAGATATTTCCATGTTTATACACATAGCGGTGTAGATATTTCCATGTTTATACACATAGCGGTGTAGATATCTCCATCTTAATACAGATGGCGGTGTAGATATTTATATGTTCATTCAGATGGCGGTGCAGATATTTCTATGTTCATACAGATGGCGGTGTAGATATTTCCATGTTCATACAGATAGCGGTGTAGTTATTTCCATGTGTAAAGAGATAGCTGTGTAGATATTTCCATGTATATACAGATAGCTGTGTAGACATTTCCATTTTCATGCAGATAGCGGTGTATATATTTCCCTGTTCAAACAGTTAGCGGTGTAGATATTTCCATGTTCATAAAGATAGCAGTGTAGATATTTCCATGTTTATACAGATAGCGGTGAAGATGTATGCATGTTTACACAGATAGCGGTGTAGATATTTCCATGTTCATCCAGGTGGCTGTGTAGATATATCCATGTTCATACAGATAGCGGTGTAGATATTTCCATGTTCATACAGATTGCGGTGCAGATATTTCCATGTTCATCCAGATGCCTGTGTAGATATATCCATGTTCATACAGATGGCGGTGAAGATATTTCCATGTTAATACAGATAGCGGTGTAGATATTTCCATGTTCATACAGATAGCGGTGTAGATATTTCCATGTTCATACAGATATCGGTGTATGTATTTCCATGTTCATACAGATAGCGGTGTTGATATTTCCATGTTCATCCAGATGGCTGTTTAGATATATCCATGTTCATACAGATTGCGGTGTAGATATTTCCATGTTCATCCAGATGGCTGTGTAGCTATTTCCATGTTCATACAGATAGTGGTTTAAATATTTCATGTTCATACAGATAGCGGTGTAGATATTTCCATGTTCATACAGATAGCCGTGTAGATATTGCCATGTTCATACCGATAGCGGTGCTGATACTTCCATGTTTATACAGGTAGCGGTGTACATATTTCCGTGTTTATACAGGTAGTGGTGTAGATATTTCCATGTTCATACAGATAGCGGTGTAGATATTTCCATGTTTATACAGATAGCGGTGTAGATATCTCCTTCTTAATACAGATGGCGGTGTAGATATTTATATGTTCATACAGATCGTGGTGCAGATATTTCCATGTTCATACAGATGGTGGTGTAGATATTTCCATGTTTATAGAGATAGCGGTGTAGTTATTTCCATGTGCAAAGAGATAGCTGTGTAGATATTTCCATGTATATGCAGATAGCTGAGTAGATATTTCCATTTTCATGCAGATAGCGGTGTAGATATTTCCATGTTCAAACAGATAGCGGTGTAGATATTTCCATGTTCATACAGATAGCGTTGTGCATATTTCCATGTTTATACAGATAGCGGTGAAGATGTATGCATGTTTACACAGATAGCAGTGTAGATATTTCCATGTTCATACAGATAGCGGTGTAGATATTTCCATGTTCATCCAGACGGCTGTGTAGACATATCCATGTTCATACAGATGGCGGTGAAGATATTTCCTTGTTCATACAGATGGCAGTGTAGATATTTCCAGGTTCATAGAGATGGCGGTGAAGATTTTTCCATGTTCATACAGAAGCGGTGTAGATATTTCCATGTTCATACACATAGCGGTGCTGATATATCCATGTTTATACAGGTAGCAGTGTAGATATTTCCATGTTTATACAGATAGCGGTGTAGATATTTCCATGTTTATACACATAGCGGTGTAGGTATTTCCATGTTCATACAGATAGCGGTGCTGATATTTCCATGTTTATACAGGTAGCAGTGTAGATATTTCCATGTTTATACAGATAGCAGTGTAGATATTTCCATGTTTATACACATAGCGGTGTAGATATTTCCATGTTTATACAGATAGCGTTTAGATATCTCCATTTTAATACAAATGGCGGTGTAGATATTTATATGTTCATACAGATGGCGGTGCAGATATTTCCATGTTCATACAGATGGCGGTGAAGATATTTCCATGTTCATACAGATGGCGGTGTAGATACTTCCATGTTCATACTGATAGCGGTGCTGATATTTCCATGTTTATACTGGTAGCGGTGTAGATATTTCCATGTTTATACAGATAGCGGTGTAGATATTTCCATGTTTATACACATAGCGGTGTAGATATTTCCATGTTTATACACATAGTGGTGTAGATATCTCCATCTTAATACAGATGGCGGTGTAGATATTTATATGTTCATTCAGATGGCGGTGGAGATATTTCCATGTTCATACAGATGGCGGTGTAGATATTTCCATGTTCATACAGATAGCGGTGTAGTTATTTCCATGTGTAAAGAGATAGCTGTGTAGATATTTCCATGTATATGCAGATAGCTGTGTAGACATTTCCATTTTCATGCAGATAGCGGTGTATATATTTCCCTGTTCAAACAGTTAGCGGTGTAGATATTTCCATGTTCATAAAGATAGCAGTGTAGATATTTCCATGTTTATACAGAAAGCGGTGAAGATGTATGCAAGTTTACACAGATAGCGGTGTAGATATTTCCATGTTCATCCAGATGGCTGTGTAGATATATCCATGTTCATACAGATGGCGGTGAAGATATATCCATGTTCATACAGATAGCGGTGTCGATATTTCCATGTTCATACAGATAGCGGTGTAGATATTTCCATGTTCATACAGATAGCGGTGTATGTATTTCCATGTTCATACAGGTAGCGGTGTAGATATTTCCATGTTCATCCAGATGGCTCTGTAGATATATCCATGTTCATACAGATAGCGGTGTAGATATTTCCATGTTCATCCAGATGGCTGTGTAGCTATTTCCATGTTCATACAGATAGTGGTGTAGATATTTCCATGTTCATACAGATAGCGGTGTAGATATTTCCATGTTCATGCAGATAGCCGTGTAGATATTGCCATGTTCATACCGATAGCGGTGCTGATACTTCCATGTTTATACAGGTAGGGGTGTACATATTTCCGTGTTTATACAGGTAGCGGTGTAGATATTTCCATGTTCATACAGATAGCGGTGTAGATATTTCCATGTTTATACAGATAGCGGTGTAGATACCTCATTCTTAATACAGATGGCGGTGTAGATATTTATATGTTCATACAGATGGCGGTGCAGATATTTCCATGTTCATACAGATAGCTGTGTAGATATTTCCATGTTTATTCACATAGCGGTGTAGATATCTCATTCTTAATACAGATGGCGGTGTAGATATTTATATGTTCATCCAGACGGCTGTGTAGGCATATCCATGTTCATACAGATGGCGGTGAAGATATTTCCATGTTCATACAGATGGCGGTGTAGAAACTTCCATGTTCATACTGATAGCGGTGCTGATATTTCCATGTTTAAACAGGTAGCGGTGTAGATATTTCCATGTTTATACAGATAGCAGTGTATATATTTCCATGTTTATACACATAGCGGTGTAGATATATCCATGTTTATACAGATAGCAGTGTAGATATTTCCATGTTCATGCAGATAGTGGTGTAGATATCTCCATCTTAATGCTGATGGCGGTGTAGATATTTGAATGTTCATACAGATGGCGGTGCAGATATTTCCATGTTCATACAGATGGCGGTGTAGATATTTCCATGTTCATACAGATAGTGGTGTAGTTATTTCCATGTGTAAAGAGATAGCTGTGTAGATATTTCCATGTATAAGCAGATAGCTGTGTAGATATTTCCGTTTTCATGCAGATAGTGGTGTATGTATTTCCCTGTTCAAACAGTTAGCGGTGTAGATATTTCCATGTACATAAAGATAGCGGTGTAGATATTAACATGTTCATCCACATGGCTGTGTAGATATATCCATGTTCATACAGATGGCGGTGAAGATATTTCCATGTTCATACAGATAGCGGTGTAGATATTTCCATTTTCATACAAATAGCGGTGTAGATATTTCCATGTTCATACAGATAGCGGTGTATGTATTTCCATGTTCATACAGATAGCGGTGTAGATATTTCCATGTTCATCCTGATGGCTGTGTAGATATTTCCATGTTCATACAGATAGCGGTGTAGATATTTCCATGTTCATACAGATAGCGGTGTGGATATTTCCATGTTCATCCAGATGGCTGTGTAGATATATCCATGTTCATACAGATGGCGGTGAAGTTATTTCCATGTTCATACAGATGGCGTTGTAGATATTTCCATGTTCATACAGATAGCCGTGTAGATATTGCCATGTTCATACCGATAGCGGTGCTGATACTTCCATGTTTATACTGGTAGCGGTGTACATATTTTCGTGTTTATACAGATAGCGGTGTAGATATTTCCATGTTCATACAGATAGCGGTGTAGATATTTCCATGTTTATACAGATAGCGGTGTAGATATCTCCTTCTTAATACAGATGGCGGTTTAGATATTTATATGTTCATACAGATGGCGGTGCAGATATTTCCATGTTCATACAGATGGTGGTGTAGATATTTCCATGTTTATAGAGGTAGCGGTGTAGTTATTTCCATGTGCAAAGAGATAGCTGTGTAGATATTTCCATGTATATGCAGATAGCTGTGTAGATATTTCCATTTTCATGCAGATAGCGGTGTAGATATTTCCATGTTCAAACAGATAGCGGTGTAGATATTTCCATATTCATACAGATAGCGGTGTGGATATTTCCATGTTTATACAGATAGCTTTGAAGATGTATGCATGTTTACACAGATAGCGGTGTAGATATTTCCATGTTCATCCGGACGGCTGTGTAGACATATCCATGTTCATACAGATGGCGGTGAAGATATTTCCATGTTCATACAGATGGCTGTGTAGATATATCCATGTTCATACAGATGGCGGTGACGATATTTCCATGTTCATACAGACGGCGGTGTAGATATTTTCATGTTCATACAGATAGCGGTGCTGATATTTCCATGTTTATACAGGTAGTGGTGTAGATATTTCCAAGTTTATACAGATAGCGGTGTAGAAATATCCATGTTTATACAGATAGCTGTGTAGATATTTCCATGTTTATACAGATAGCGGTGTAGATATCTCCATCTTAATACAGATGGCGGTGTAGATATTTATATGTTCATACAGATGGCGGTGCAGATATTTCCATGTTCATACGGATGGCGGTGAAGATATTTCCATGTTCATACAGATGGCGGTGTAGAAACTTCCATGTTCATACTGATAGCGGTGCTGATATTTCCATGTTTATACAGGTAGCGGTGTAGATATTTCCATGTTTATACAGATATCGGTGTACATATTTCCATGTTTATACACATAGCGGTGTAGATATTTCCATTTTCATGCAGATAGCGGTGTATATATTTCCCTGTTCAAACAGTAAGCGGTGTAGATATTTCCATGTTCATAAAGATAGCGGTGTAGATTCCATGTTTATACAGATAGCGGTGAAGTTGTATGCATGTTTACACAGATAGCGGTGTAGATATTTCCACGTTCATCCAGATGGCTGTGTAGATATATCCATGTTCATACAGATAGCGGTGTAGATATTTCCATGTTCATAGAGATAGCGGTGTAGATATTTCCATGTTCATACAGATAGCGGTGTAGATATTTCCATGTTCATACAGATATCGGTGTATGTATTTCCATGTTCATACAGATAGCGGTGTAGATATTTCCATGTTCATCCAGATGGCTGTGTAGATATTTCCATGTTCATACAGATAGCGGTGTAGATATTTCCATGTTCATACAGATAGCGGTGTAGATATTTCCATGTTCATCCAGATGGCTGTGTAGATATATCCATGTTCATACAGATCGCGGTGAAGACATTTCCATGTTCATACAGATAGCGGTGTAGATATTTCCATGTTCATAGAGATAGCCGTTTAGATATTGACATGTTCATACCAATAGCGGTGCTGATACTTCCATGTTTATACAGGTAGCGGTGTACATATTTCCGTGTTTATACAGGTAGCGGTGTACATATTTCCATGTTTACACAGATAGTGGTGTAGATATTTCCATGTTTATACACATAGCGGTGTAGATATTTCCATGTTTGTACAGATAGCGGTGTAGATATCTCCATCTTAATACAGATGGCGGTGTAGATATTTATATGTTCATACAGATGGCGGTGCAGATATTTCCATGTTCATACGGATGGCAGTGAAGATATTTCCATGTTCATACAGATGGCGGTGTAGAAACTTCCATGTTCATACTGATAGCTGTGCTGATATTTCCATGTTTATACAGGTAGCGGTGTAGATATTTCCATGTTTATACAGATAGCAGTGTAGATATTTCCATGTTCATACAGATAGCCGTGTAGATATTGCCATGTTCATACCGATAGCGGTGCTGATACATCCATGTTTATACAGTTAGCGGTGTACATATTTCCGTGTTTATACAGGTAGCGGTGTAGATATTTCCATGTTCATACAGATAGCTGTGTAGATATTTCCATGTTTATACAGATAGCGGTGTAGATATCTCCTTCTTAATACAGATGGCGGTGTAGATATTTATATGTTCATACAGATGGCGGTGCAGATATTTCCATGTTCATACAGATGGTGGTGTAGATATTTCCATGTTTATAGAGGTAGCGGTGTAGTTATTTCCATGTGCAAAGAGATAGCTGTGTAGATATTTCCATGTATATGCAGATAGCTGTGTAGATATTTCCATTTTCATGCAGATAGCGGTGTAGATATTTCCATGTTCAAACAGATAGCGGTGTAGATATTTCCATATTCATACAGATAGCGGTGTGGATATTTCCATGTTTATACAGATAGCGGTTAAGATGTATGCACGTTTACACAGATAGCGGTGTAGATATTTCCATGTTCATACAGATAGCGGTGTAGATATTTCCATGTTCATCCAGACCGCTGTTTAGACATATCCATGTTCATACAGATGGCGGTGAAGATATTTCCATGTTCATACAGATGGCTGTGTAGATATATCCATGTTCATACAGATGGCGGTGAAGATTTTTCCATGTTCATACATATTCCGGTGTAGATATTTCCATGATCATACAGATAGAGGTGCTGATATTTCCATGTTTATACAGGTAGCAGTGTAGATATTTCCATGTTTATACAGATAACGGTCTAGATATTTCCATGTTTATACACATAGTGGTATAGATATTTCCATGTTTATACAGATAGCGGTGTAGATATCTCCATCTTAATACAGATGGCGGTGTAGATATTTATATGTTCATACAGATGGCGGTGCAGATATTTCCATGTTCATACAGATGGCGGTGAAGATATTTCCATGTTCATACAGATGGCGGTGCAGGTACTTCCATGTTCATACTGATAGCGGTGCTGTTATTTCCATGTTTATACAGGTAGCGTTGTAGATATTTCCATGTTCATACAGATAGCGGTGTAGTTATTTCCATGTGTAAAGAGATAGCTGTGTAGATATTTCCATGTATATGCAGATAGCTGTGTAGACATTTCCATTTTCATGCAGATAGCGGTGTATATATTTCCCTGTTCAAACAGATAGCGGTGTAGATATTTCCATCTTCATAAAGATAGCAGTGTAGATATTTCCATGTTCATACAGATAGCGGTGTAGATATTTCCATGTTCATCCAGACGGCTGTGTAGACATATCCATGTTCATACAGATGGCGGTGAAGATATTTCCATGCTTATACAGAAGCTGTGTAGGTATATCCATGTTGATACAGATGGCGGTGAAGATTTTTCCATGTTCATACAGATGGCGGTGTAGATATTTCCATGTCCATACAGATAGCGGTGCTGATATTTCCATGTTTATACAGATAGCGGTGTAGATATTTCCATGTTCATCCTGATGGCTGTGTAGTTATTTCCATGTTCATACAGAAAGCGGTGTAGATATTTCCGTGTCCATACAGATAGCGGTGTAGATATTTCCATGTTCATCCTGATGGCTGTGTAGATATATACATGTTCATACAGATGGCGGTGAAGATATTTCCATGTTCATACAGATGGCGTTGTAGATATTTCCATGTTCATACAGATAGCCGTGTAGATATTGCCATGTTCATACCGATAGCGGTGCTGATACTTCCATGTTTATACAGTTAGCGGTGTACATATTTCCGTGTTCATGCAGATAGCGGTGTAGATATTTCCATTTTCAAACAGATAGCGGTGTACATATTTCCATGTTCATACAGATAGCGGTGTAGATATTTCCATGTTTATACAGATAGCGGTGAAGATGTATGCATGTTTACACAGATAGCGGTGTAGATATTTCCATGTTCATCCAGACGGCTGTGTAGACATATCCATGTTCATACAGATGGCGGTGAAGATATTTCCATGTTCATACAGATGGCTGTGTAGATATATCCATGTTCTTACAGATGGCGGTGAAGATTTTTCCATGTTCATACAGATGGCGGTGTAGATATTTCCATGTTCATACAGATAGCGGTGCTCATATTTCCATGTTTATACAGATAGCGGTGTAGATATTTCCATGTTCATCCTGATGGCTGTGTAGTTATTTCCGTGTTCATACAGATAGCGGTGTAGATATTTCCGTGTTCATACAGATAGCGGTGTAGATATTTCCATGTTCATCCAGATGGCTGTGTAGATATATACATGTTCATACAGATGGCGGTGAAGATATTTCCATGTTCATACAGATGGCGTTGTAGATATTTCCATGTTCATACAGATAGCCGTGTAGATATTGCCATGTTCATACCGATAGCGGTGCTGATACTTCCATGTTTATACAGTTAGCGGTGTACATATTTCCGTGTTCATGCAGATAGCGGTGTAGATATTTCCATTTTCAAACAGATAGCGGTGTACATATTTCCATGTTCATACAGATAGCGGTGTAGATATTTCCATGTTTATACAGATAGCGGTGAAGATGTATGCATGTTTACACAGATAGCGGTGTAGATATTTTCATGTTCATCCAGACGGCTGTGTAGACATATCCATGTTCATACAGATGGCGGTGAAGATATTTCCATGTTCATACAGATGGCTGTGTAGATATATCCATGTTCTTACAGATGGCGGTGAAGATTTTTCCATGTTCATACAGATGGCGGTGTAGATATTTCCATGTTCATACAGATAGCGGTGCTCATATTTCCATGTTTATACAGGTAGCAGTGTAGATATTTCCATGTTTATACAGATAGCGGTGTAGATATTTCCATGTTTATACACATAGCGGTGTTGATATTTCCATGTTTATACAGATAGCGGTGTAGATATCTCCATCTTAATACAGATGGCGGTGTAGATATTTATATTTTCATACAGATGGCGGTGCAGATATTTCCATGTTCATACAGATGGCGGTGAAGATATTTCCATGTTCATACAGATGGCGGTGTAGAAACTTCCATGTTCATACTGATAGCGGTGCTGATATTTCCATGTTTAAACAGGTAGCGGTGTAGGTATTTCCATGTTTATAGAGATAGCAGTGTAGATATTTTCATGTTTATACACATAGCGGTGTAGATATATCCATGTTTATACAGATAGCGGTGTAGATATGTCCATGTTCATGCAGATAGTGGTGTAGATATCTCCATCTTAATACAGATGGCGGTGCAGATATTTAAATGTTCATTCAGATGGCGGTGCAGATATTTCCATGTTCATACAGATGGCGGTGTAGATATTTCCATGTTCATACAGATAGCGGTGTAGTTATTTCCATGTGTAAAGAGATAGCTGTGTAGATATTTCCATGTATATGCAGATAGCTCTGTAGACATTTCCATTTTCATGCAGATAGTGGTGTATATATTTCCCTGTTCAAACAGTTAGCGGTGTAGATATTTCCATGTTCATAAAGATAGCAGTGTAGATATTTCCTTGTTTATACAGATAGCGGTGAAGATGTATGCATGTATACACAGATAGCGGTGTAGATATTTCCATGTTCATCCAGATGTCTGTGTAGATATATCCATGTTCATACAGATAGCGGTGTAGATATTTCCAAGTTCATACAGATAGCGGTGCAGATATTTCCATGTTCATCCAGATGGCTGTGTAGATATATGCATGTTCATACAGATGGCACTGAAGATATTTCCATGTTCATACAGATAGCGGTGTAGATATTTCCATGTTCATACAGATAGCGGTGTAGATATTTCCATGTTCATACAGATAGCGGTGTATGTATTTCCATGTTCATACAGATAGCGGTGTTGATATTTCCATGTTCATCCAGATGGCTGTGTAGATATATCCATGTTCATACAGATAGCGCTGAAGATATTTCCATGTTCATCCAGAAGGCTGTGTAGCTATTTCCATGTTCATACAGATAGTGGTGTAGATATTTCCATGTTCATACAGATAGCGGTGTAGATATTTCCATGTTCATACAGATAGCCGTGTAGATATTGCCATGTTCATACCGATAGCGGTGCTGATACTTCCATGTTTATACAGGTAGCGGTGTACATATTTCCGTGTTTATACAGGTAGCGGTGTAGATATTTCCATGTTCATACAGATAGCCGTGTAGCTATTCCCATGTTTATACAGATAGCTGTGTAGATATCTCCTTCTTAATACAGATGGCGGTGTAGATATTTATATGTTCATACAGATGGTGGTGCAGATATTTCCATGTTCATACAGATGGTGGTGTAGATATTTCCATGTTCAAACAGATAGCGGAGTGGGTATTTCCATGTTTATACAGATAGCGGTGAAGATGTATGCATGTTTACACAGATAGCGGTGTAGATATTTCCATGTTCATACAGATAGCTGTGTAGATATTTCCATGTTCCTCTAGACGGCTGTGTAGACATATCCATGTTCATACAGATGGCGGTGAGGATATTTCCATGTTCATACAGTTGGCTGTGTAGATATATCCAGGTTCATAGAGATGGCGGTGAAGATTTTTCCATGTTCATACAGATAGCGGTGCAGATATTTCCATGTTCATCCAGATGGCTGTGTAGATATATCCATGTTCATACAGATGGCGGTGAAGATATTTCCATGTTCATACAGATGGTGGTGTAGATATTTCCATGTTTATAGAGATAGCGGTGTAGTTATTTCCATGTGCAAAGAGATAGCTGTGTAGATATTTCCATTTTCATGCAGATAGCGGTGTAGATATTTCCATGTTCATACAGATAGCGGTGCTGATATTTCCATGTTTATACAGGTAGCAGTGTAGATATTTCCATGTTTATACAGATAGCGGTGTAGATATTTCCATGTTTATACACATAGCGGTGTAGATATTTCCATGTGTAAACAGATAGCGTGTAGATATCTCCATCTTAATACAGATGGCGGTGTAATTTAAATGTTCATACAGATGGCGGTGCAGATATTTCCATGTTCATACAGATAGCGGTGTAGATATTTCCATGTTCATACAGATAGCGGTGTATGTATTTCCATGTTCATACAGATAGCGGTGTAGATATTTCCATGTTCATCCAGATGGCTGTGTACATATATCCATGTTCATACAGATAGCGGTGTAGTTATTTCCATTTGCAAAGAGATAGATGTGTAGATATTTCCATGTATATACAGATAGCTGTGTAGATATTTCCATTTCCATGCAGATAGCGGTGTAGATATTTCCATGTTCAAACAGATAGCGGTGTAGATATTTCCATGTTCATAGAGATAGCGGTGTGGATATTTCCATGTTTATACAGATAGCGGTGAAGATGTATGCATGTTTACACAGATAGCCGTGTAGATATTTCCATGTTCATACAGATAGCGGTGTAGATATTTCCATGTTCATCCAGACGGCTGTGTAGACATATCCATGTTCATACAGATGGCGGTGAAGATATTTCCATGCTTATACAGAAGCTGTGTAGATATATCCATGTTGATACAGATGGCGGTGAAGATATTTCCATGTTCATCCAGAAGGCTGTGTAGCTATTTCCATGTTCGTACAGATAGTGGTGTAGATATTTCCATGTTCATACAGATAGCGGTGTAGATATTTCCATGTTCATACAGATAGCCGAGTAGATATTGCCATGTTCATACCGATAGCGGTGCTGATACTTCCATGTTTATACAGGTAGCGGTGTACATATTTCCGTGTTTATACAGGTAGCGGTGTAGATATTTCCTTGTTCATACAGATAGCGGTGTAGCTATTTCCATGTTTATACAGATAGCGGTGTAGATATCTCCTTCTTAATACAGATGGCGGTGTAGATATTTATATGTTCATACAGATGGTGGTGCAGATATTTCCATGTTCATACAGATGGTGGTGTAGATATTTCCATGTTTATAGAGATAGCGGTGTAGTTATTTCCATGTGCAAAGAGATAGCTGTGTAGATATTTCCATGTATATGCAGATAGCTGTGTAGATATTTCCATGTATATGCAGACAGCTGTGTAGATATTTCCATTTTTATGCAGATAGCGGTGAAGTTATTTCCATGTTCAAGCAGATAGCGGTGTAGATATTTCCATGTTCATACAGATAGCGGTGTGGATATTTCCATGTTTATACAGATAGCGGTGAAGATGTATGCATGTTTACACATATAGCGGTGTAGATATTTCCATGTTCATACAGATAGCGGTGTAGATATTTCCATGTTCATCCAGACGGCTGTGTAGACATATCCATGTTCATACAGATGGCTGTGAAGTTATTTCCATGTTCATACAGATGGCTGTGTACATATATACATGTTCATACAGATGGCGGTGAAGATTTTTCCATGTTCATACAGATGCCGGTGTAGATATTTCCATGTTCATACAGATAGCGGTGCTGATATTTCCATGTTTATACAGGTAGCAGTGTAGATATTTCCATGTTTATACAGATAGCGGTGTAGATATCTCCATCTTAATACAGATGGAGGTGTAGATAATTATATGTTCATTGAGATGGCGGTGCAGATATTTCCATGTTCATACAGATGGCGGTGTAGATATTTCCATGTTCATACAGATAGCGGTGTATTTATTTCCATGTGTAAAGAGATAGCTGTGTAGATATTTCCATGTATATGCAGATAGCTGTGTTGACATTTCCATTTTCATGCAGATAGTGGTGTATATATTTCCCTGTTCAAACAGTTAGCGGTGTAGATATTTCCATGTTCATAAAGATAGCAGTGTAGATATTTCCATGTTTATACAGATAGCGGTGAAGATGTATGCATGTTTACACAGATAGCGGTGTAGATATTTCCATGTTCATCCAGATGGCTCTGTAGATATATCCATGTTCATACAGATAGCGGTGTAGATATTTCCAAGTTCATACAGATAGCGGTGCAGATATTTCCATGTTCATCCAGATGGCTGTGTAGATATATCCATGTTCATACAGATGGCGGTGAAGATATTTCCATGTTCATACAGATAGCGGTGTAGATATTTCCATGTTCATACAGATAGAGGTGTAGATATTTCCATGTTCATACAGATAGCGGTGTATGTATTTCCATGTTCATACAGATAGCGGTTTAGATATTACCATGTTCATCCAGATGGCTGTGTAGATACATCCATGTTCATACAGATAGCGGTGTAGATATTTCCATGTTCATCCAGATGGCTGTGTAGCTATTTCCATGTTCATACAGATAGTGCTGTAGATATTTCCATGTTCATACAGATGGCGGTGAAGATATTTCCATGTTCATACAGATGGCGGTGTAGATACTTCCATGTTCATACTGATAGCGGTGTTGATATTTCCATGTTTATACAGGTAGCGGTGTAGATATGTCCATGTTTATACAGATAGCGGTGTAGATATTTCCATGTTTATACACATAGCGGTGTAGATATTTCCATGTTTATACAGATAGCGGTGTAGATATCTCCATCTTAATACAGATGGTGGTGTAGATATTTATAAGTTCATACAGATGGCGGTGCAGATATTTCCATGTTCATACAGATGGCGGTGAAGATATTTCCATGTTCATACAGATGGCGTTGTAGATACTTCCATGTTCATACTGATAGCGGTGCTGATATTTCCATGTTTATACAGGTAGCGGTGTAGATATTTCCATGTTTATACAGATAGCGATGTAAGTATTTCCATGTTTATACACATAGCGGTGTAGATATTTCCATGTTTATGCAGATAGTGGTGTAGATATCTCCATCTTAATACAGATGGCGGTGTAGATATTTAAATGTTCATACAGATGGCGGTGCAGATATATCCATGTTCATACAGATGGCGGTGTAGATATTTCCATGTTCATACAGATAGCGGTGTAGTTATTTCCATGTGTAAAGAGATAGCTGTGTAGATATTTCCATGTATAAGCAGATAGCTGTGTAGATATTTCCGTTTTCATGCAGATAGCGGTGTATGTATTTCCCAGTTCAAACAGTTAGCGGTGTAGATATTTCCATGTACGTAAAGATAGCGGTGTAGATATTTCCATGTTCATCCACATGGCTGTGTAGATATATCCATGTTCATACAGATGGCGGTGAAGATATTTCCATGTTCATACAGATAGCGGTGTAGATATTTCCATGTTCATACAGATAGCGGTGTATGTATTTCCATGTTCATACAGATAGCGGTGTAGATATTTCCATGTTCATCCTGATGGCTGTGTAGATATTTCCATGTTCATACAGATAGCGGTGTAGATTTTTCCATGTTCATACTGATGGCGGTGTAGATATTTCCATGTTCATCCAGATGGCTGTGTAGATATATCCATGTTCATACAGATGGCGGTGAAGATATTTCCATGTTCATACGGATGGCGTTGTAGATATTTCCATGTTCATACAGATAACGGTGTAGATATTGCCATGTTCATACCGATAGCGGTGCTGATACTTCCATGTTTATACAGGTAGCGGTGTACATATTTCCGTGTTTATACAGGTAGCGGTGTAGATATTTCCATGTTCATACAGATAGCGGTGTATGTATTTCCATGTTTATACAGATAGCGGTGTAGATATTTCCATGTTCATCCTGATGGTTGTGTAGATATTTCCATGTTCATACAGATAGCGGTGTAGATATTTCCATGTTCATACAGATAGCGGTGTAGATATTTCCATGTTCATCCAGACGGCTGTGTAGACATATCCATGTTCATACAGATGGCTGTGAAGATATTTCCATGTTCATACAGATGGCTGTGTACATATATCCATGTTCATACAGATGGCGGTGAAGATTTTTCCATGTTCATACAGATAGCGGTGTAAATATTTCCATGTTCATACAGATAGCGGTGTAGCTATTTCCATGTTCATACTGATAGCGGTGCTGATATTTCCATGTTTATACAGGTAGCGGTGTAGATATTTCCATGTTCATCCAGATGGCTGTGTAGATATATCCATGATCATACAGATAGCTGTGTAGATATTTCCATGTTCATCCAGATGGCTGTGTAGCTATTTCCATGTTCATACAGATAGTGGTGTAGATATTTCCACGTTCATACAGATAGCGGTGTAGATATTTCCATGTTCATGCAGATAGCCGTGTAGATATTGCCATGTTCATACCGATAGCGGTGCTGATACTTCCATGTTTATACAGGTAGCGGTGTACATATTTCCATGTTTATACAGGTAGCGGTGTAGATATTTCCATGTTCATACAGATAGCTGTGTAGATATTTCCATGTATATGCAGATAGCTGTGTAGATATTTCCATTTTCATGCAGATAGCGGTGTAGGTATTTCCATGTTCAAACAGATAGCTGTGTAGATATTTCCATGTTCATACAGATAGCGGTGTGGATATTTCCATGTTTATACAGATAGCGGTGAAGATGTATGCATGTTTACACAGATAGCGGTGTAGATATTTCCATGTTCATACAGATAGCGGTGTAGATATTTCCATGTTCATCCAGACGGCTGTGTAGACATATCCATGTTCATACAGATGGCTGTGAAGATATTTCCATGTTCATACAGATGGCTGTGTACATATATCCATGTTCATACAGAGGGCGGTGAAGATATTTCCATGTTCATAAAGATGGCGGTGTAGATATTTCCATGTTCATACAGATAGCGGTGCTGATATTTCCATGTTTATACAGGTAGCAGTGTAGATATTTCCATGTTTATACAGATAGCGGTGTAGATATCTCCATCTTAATACAGATGGCGGTGTAGATAATTATATGTTCATTCAGATGGCGGTGCAGTTATTTCCATGTTCATACAGATGGCGGTGTAGATATTTCCATGTTCATACAGATAGAGGTGTAGTTATTTCCATTTGTAAAGAGATAGCTGTGTAGATATTTCCATGTATATGCAGATAGCTGTGTTGACATTTCCATTTTCATGCAGATAGTGGTGTATATATTTCCCTGTTCAAACAGTTAGCGGTGTAGATATTTCCATGTTCATAAAGATAGCAGTGTAGATATTTCCATGTTTATACAGATAGAGGTGAAGATGTATGCATGTTTACACAGATAGCGGTGTAGATATTTCCATGTTCATCCAGATGGCTCTGAAGATATATCCATGTTCATACAGATAGCGGTGTAGATATTTCCATGTTCATACAGATAGCGGTGCAGATATTTCCATGTTCATCCAGATTGCTGTTTAGATATATCCATGTTCATACAGATGGCGGTGAAGATATTTCCATGTTCATACAGATAGCGGTGTAGATATTTCCATGTTCATACAGATAGCGGTGTAGATATTTCCATGTTCATACAGATAGCGGTGTATGTATTTCCATGTTCATACAGATAGCGGTGTAGATATTTCCATGTTCATCCAGATGGCTGTGTAGATATATCCATGTTCATACAGATAGCGGTGTTGATATTTCCATGTTCATCCAGATGGCTGTGTAGCTATTTCCATGTTCATACAGATAGTGGTGTAGATGTTTCCATGTTCATACAAATAGCGATGTAGATATTTCCATGTACATTCAGATAGCCGTGTTGATATTGCCATGTTCATACCGATAGCGGTGCTGATACTTCCATGTTTATACAGGTAGCAGTGTAGATATTTCCATGTTTATACCGATAGCTGTGTAGATATTTCCATGTTTATACAAATAGCGGTGTAGATATTTCCATGTTTATACAGATAGCGGTGTAGATATCTCCATCTTAATACAGATGGTGGTTTAGATATTTATATGTTCATACAGATGGCGTTGCAGATATTTTCATGTTCATACAGATGGCGGTGAAGATATTTCCATGTTCACACAGATGGCAGTGTAGATACTTCCATGTTCATACTGATAGCGGTGCTGATATTTCCATGTTTATACAGGTAGCGGTGTATATATTTCCCTGTTCAAACAGTTAGCAGTGTAGATATTTCCATGTTCATAAAGATAGCAGTGTAGATATTTCCAAGTTTATACAGATAGCGGTGAAGATGTATTCATGTTTACACAGATAGCGGTGTAGATATTACCATGTTCATCCAGATGGCTGTGTAGATATATCCATGTTCATACAGATAGCAGTGTAGATATTTCCATGTTCATACAGATAGCGGTGCAGTTATTTCCATGTTCATCCAGATGGCTGTGTAGATATATCCATGTTCATACAGATGGCGGTGAAGATATTTCCATGTTCATACAGATAGCGGTGCAGATATTTCCATGTTCATACAGATAGCGGTGTAGATATTTCCATGTTCATACAGATAGCGGTGCAGATATTTCCTTGTTCATCCAGATGGCTGTGTAGATATATCCATGTTCATACACATGGCGGTGAAGATATTTCCATGTTCATACAGATAGCGGTGTAGATATTTCCATGTTCATACAGATAGCGGTGTAGATATTTCCATGTTCATCCAGATGGCTGTGTAGATATATCCATGTTCATACAGATAGCGGTGTAGATATTTCCATATTCATAAAGATGTCTGTGTAGCTATTTCCATGTTCATACAGATAGTGGTGTAGATATTTCCATGTTCATACAGATAGCGATGTAGATATTGCCATGTTCATACCGATAGCGGTGCTCATACTTCCATGTTTATACAGGTAGCGGTGTACATATTTCCGTGTTTATACAGGTTACGGTGTAGATATTTCCATGTTCATATAGATAGCGGTGTAGATATTTCCATGTTTATACAGATAGCGGTGTAGATATCTCCTTCTTAATACAGATGGCGGTGTAGATATTTATATGTTCATACAGACGGCGGTGCAGATATTTCCATGTTCATACAGATGGTGGTGTAGATATTTCCGTGTTCATACAGATAGCGGTGTGGATATTTCCATGTTTATACAGATAGCGGTGAGGATGTATGCATGTTTACACAGATAGTGGTGTAGATATTTCCATGTTCATACAGATAGCGGTGTAGATATTTCCATGTTCATCCAGACGGCTGTGTAGACATATCCATGTTCATACAGATGGCGGTGAAGATATTTCCAGGTTGATACAGATGGCTGTGTAGATATATCCATGTTCATACAGATGGCGGTGAAGATTTTTCCATGTTCATACAGATGGCGGTGTAGATATATCCATATTCATACAGATAGCGGTGCTGATGTTTCCATGTTTATACAGGTAGCAGTGTAGTTATTTCCATGTTTACACAGATAGCGGTGTAGATATTTCCATGTTTATACACATAGCGGTGTAGATATTTCCATGTTTATACAGATAGCGGTGTAGATATCTCCATCTTAATACAGATGGTGGTGTAGATATTTATATGTTCATACAGATGGCGGTGCAGATATTTCCATGTTCATACAGATGGCGGTGAAGATATTTCCATGTTCACACAGATGGCGGTGTAGATACCTCCATGTTCATACTGATAGCGGTGATGATATTTCCATGTTTATACAGGTAGCGGTGTAGATATTTTCATGTTTATACAGATAGCGGTGTAGATATTTTCATGTTTTTACACATAGCGGTGTAGATATTTCAATGTTTATACAGATAGCGGTGTAGATATCTCCATCTTAATACAGATGGCGGTGTAGATATTTATATGTTCTTTCAGATGGCGGTGCAGATATTTCCATGTTCATACAGATGGCGGTGTAGATATTTCCATGTTCATACAGATAGCGGTGTAGTTATTTCCATGTGTAAAGAGATAGCTGTGTAGGTATTTCCATGTATATGCAGTTAGCTGTGTAGACATTTCCATTTTCAAGCAGATAGCGGTGTATATATTTCCCTGTTCAAACAGTTAGCGGTGTAGATACTTCCATGTTCATAAAGATAGCAGTGTATATATTTCCATGTTTATACAGATAGCGGTGAAGATGTATGCATGTTTACACAGACAGCGGTGTAGATATTTCCATGTTCATACAGATGGCTGTGTAGATATATCCATGTTCATACAGATGGCGGTGTAGATATTTCCATGTTCATACACATAGCGGTGCAGTTATTTCCATGTTCAACCAGATGGCTGTGGAGATATATCCATGTTCATACAGATGGCGGTGAAGATATTTCCATGTTCATACAGATAGCGGTGTAGATATTTCCATGTTCATACAGATAGCGGTGTAGATATTTCCATGTTCATACAGATAGCGGTGCAGATATTTCCATGTTCATCCACATGGCTGTGTAGATATATCCATGTTCATACAGATGGCGGTGAAGATATTTCCATGTTCATACAGATAGCGGTGTATATATTTCCATGTTCGTACAGATAGCGGTGTAGATATTTCCATGTTCATACAGATAGCGGTGTAGATATTTCCATGTTTATACAGATAGCGGTGTATGTATTTCCATGTTCATACAGATAGCGGTGTGGATATTTCCATGTTCATCCAGATGGCTGTTTAGATATATCCATGTTCATACAGATAGCGGTGTAGATATTTCCATGTTCATCCAGACGGCTGTGTAGA
Source organism: Gorilla gorilla gorilla (assembly GCF_029281585.2). Lineage (NCBI taxonomy): Eukaryota > Metazoa > Chordata > Mammalia > Primates > Hominidae > Gorilla > Gorilla gorilla. The sequence goes on from NC_073239.2 coordinate 127,794,051, forward strand.
CATATCCATGTTCATACAGATGGCGGTGAAGATATTTTCATGTTCATAGAGATGGCTGTGTAGATATATCCATGTTCATACAGATGGCGGTGAAGATTTTTCCATGGTCATACAAATGGCGGTGTAGATATTTCCATGTTCATACAGATAGCGGTGCTGATATTTCCATGTTTATACAGGTAGCAGTGTAGATATTTAAATGTTTATACAGATAGCGGTGTAGATATTTCCATGTTTATACACATAGCGGTGTAGATATTTCCATGTTTAAACAGATAGCGGTGTAGATATCTCCATCTTAATACAGATGGCGGTGTAGATGTTTATATGTTCATACAGATGGCGGTGCAGATATTTCCATGTTCATACAGATGGCGGTGAAGATATTTCCATGTTCATACAGATGGCGGTGTAAATACTTCCATGTTCATACTGATAGCGGTGCTGATATTTCCATGTTTATACAGGTAGCGGTGTAGATATTTCCATGTTTATACAGATAGCGGTGTAGATATTTCCATGTTTATACACATAGCGGTGTAGATATTTCCATGTTTATACAGATAGCGGTGTAGATATCTCCATCTTAACACAGATGGCGGTGTATATATTTATATGTTCATTCAGATGGCAGTGCAGATATTTCCATGTTCATACAGATGGCGGTGTAGATATTTCCATGTTCATACTGATATCGGTGTAGTTATTTCCATGTTTATAGAGATAGCGGTGTAGTTATTTCCATGTGTAAAGAGATAGCTGTGTAGATATTTCCATGTATATGCAGACAGCTGTGTAGATATTTCCATTTTCATGCAGATAGCGGTGTAGATATTTCCATGTTCAAACAGATAGCAGTGTAGATATTTCCATGTTTATAAAGATAGCGGTGAAGATGTATGCATGTTTACACAGATAGCGGTGTAGATATTTCCATGTTCATCCAGATGGCTCTGAAGATATATCCATGTTCATAGAGATAGCGGTGTAGATATTTCCATGTTCATACAGATAGCGGTGCAGATATTTCCATGTTCATCCAGATGGCTGTGTAGATATATCCATGTTCATACAGATGGCGGTGAAGATATTTCCATGTTCATACAGATAGCGGTGTAGATATTTCCATATTCATGCAGATAACGGTGTAGATATTTCCATGTTCATACAGATAACGGTGTATGTATTTCCATGTTCAAACAGATAGCGGTGTAGATATTTCCATGTTCATCCAGATGGCTGTGTATATATATCCATGTTCATACAGATAGCGGTGTAGATATTTCCATGTTCATCCAGATGGCTGTGCAGCTATTTCCAAGTTCATACAGATAGCCGTGTAGATATTGCCATGTTCATACCGATAACGGTGCTGATACTTCCATGTTTATACAGGTAGCGGTGTACATATTTCCATGTTTATACAGATAGCGGTGTAGATATCTCCTTCTTAATACAGATGGCGGTGTAGATATTTATATGTTCATACAGATGGCGGTGCAGATATTTCCATGTTCAAACAGATGGTGGTGTAGATATTTCCATGTTCTTACAGATAGCGGTGTGGATATTTCCATGTTTATACAGATAGCGGTGAAGATGTATGCATGTTTACACAGATAGCGGTGTAGATATTTCCATGTTCATACAGATAGCGGTGTAGATATTTCCATGTTCATCCAGACGGCTGTGTAGACATATCCATGTTCATACAGATGGCTGTGAAGATATTTCCATGTTCATACAGATGGCTGTGTAGATATATCCATGTTCATACAGATGGCGGTGAAGATTTTTCCATGTTCATACAGATGGCGGTGTAGATATTTCCATGTTAATACAGATAGCGGTGCTGATATTTCCATGTTTATACAGGTATCAGTGTAGATATCTCCATGTTTATACAGATAGCGGTGAAGATATTTCCATGTTTATACACATAGCGGTGTAGATATTTCCATGTTTATACAGATAGCGGTGTAGATATCTCCATCTTAATACAGATGGCGTTGTAGATATTTATATGTTCTTACAGATGGCGGTGCAGATATTTCCATGTTCATACAGATGGCGGTGAAGATATTTCCATGTTCATACAGATGGCGGTGTAGATATTACCATGTTTATAGAGATAGCGGTGTAGTTATTTCCATGTGTAAAGAGATAGCTGTGTAGATATTTCCATGTATATGCAGACAGCTGTGTAGATATTTCCATTTTCATGCAGATAGCGGTGTAGATATTTCCATGTTCAAACAGATAGCAGTGTAGATATTTCCATGTTTATAAATATAGCGGTGAAGATGTATGCATGTTTACACAGATAGCGGTGTAGATATTTCCATGTTCATACAGATAGCGGTGTAGATATTTCCATGTTCATTCAGATGGCTGTGTAGATATATCCATGTTCATCCAGATGGCTGTGTAGATATATCCATGTTCATACAGATGGCGGTGAAGATATTTCCATGTTCATACAGATAGCGGTGTAGATATTTCCATGTTCATACAGATAGCGGTGTAGATATTTCCATGTTCATACAGACAGCGGTGTATGTATCTCCATGTTCATACAGATGGCGGTGTAGATATTTCCATGTTTATACCGGTAGCGGTGTAGATATTTCCATGTTCATACAGATAGCGGTGTAGATATTTCCATGTTCATAAAGATAGCGGTGCAGATATTTCCATGTTCATCCAGATAGCGGTGCAGATATTTCCATGTTCATCCAGATGGCTGTGTAGATATATCCATGTTCATAGAGATGGCGGTGAAGATATTTCCATGTTCATACAGATAGCGGTGTAGATATTTCCATGTTCATACAGATAGCGGTGTAGATATTTCCATCTTAATACAGATGTCGGTGTAGATATTTATAAGTTCATACAGATGGCAGTGCAAATATTTCCATGTTCATACAGATGGCGGTGTAGATATTACCATGTTTATAGAGATAGCGGTGTAGATATTTCCATGTGTAAAGAGATAGCTGTCTAGATATTTCCATGTATATGCAGATAGCTGTGTAGATATTTCCATTTTCATGCAGATAGCGGTGTAGATATTTCCATGTTCAAACAGATAGCAGTGTAGATATTTCCATGTACTTACAGATAGCAGTGTAGATATTTCCATGTTTATACAGATAGCGGTGAAGATGTATGCATGTTTACACAGACAGCGGTGTAGATATTTCCATGTTCATACAGATAGCGGTGTAGATATTTCCATGTTCATCCAGATGGCTGTGTAGATATATCCATGTTCATCCAGATGGCTGAGTAGATATATCCATGTTCATAGAGATGGCGGTGAAGATATTTCCATGTTCATACAGATAGCGGTGTAGATATTTCCATGTTCATAAAGATAGCGGTGCAGATATTTCCATGTTCATCCAGATAGCGGTGCAGATATTTCCATGTTCATCCAGATGGCTGTGTAGATATATCCATGTTCATAGAGATGGCGGTGAAGATATTTCCATGTTCATACAGATAGCGGTGTAGATATTTCCATGTTCATACAGATAGCGGTGTAGATATTTCCATCTTAATACAGATGTCGGTGTAGATATTTATAAGTTCATACAGATGGCAGTGCAAATATTTCCATGTTCATACAGATGGCGGTGTAGATATTACCATGTTTATAGAGATAGCGGTGTAGATATTTCCATGTGTAAAGAGATAGCTGTCTAGATATTTCCATGTATATGCAGATAGCTGTGTAGATATTTCCATTTTCATGCAGATAGCGGTGTAGATATTTCCATGTTCAAACAGATAGCAGTGTAGATATTTCCATGTACTTACAGATAGCAGTGTAGATATTTCCATGTTTATACAGATAGCGGTGAAGATGTATGCATGTTTACACAGACAGCGGTGTAGATATTTCCATGTTCATACAGATAGCGGTGTAGATATTTCCATGTTCATCCAGATGGCTGTGTAGATATATCCATGTTCATCCAGATGGCTGTGTAGATATATCCATGTTCATAGAGATGGCGGTGAAGATATTTCCATGTTCATACAGATAGCGGTGTAGATATTTCCATGTTCATACAGATAGCGGTGTGGATATTTCCATGTTTATACAGATAGCGGTGAGGATGTATGCATGTTTACACAGATAGTGGTGTAGATATTTCCATGTTCATCCAGACGGCTGTGTAAACATATCCATGTTCATACAGATGGCGGTGAAGATATTTCCAGGTTGATACAGATGGCTGTGTAGATATATCCATGTTCATACAGATGGCGGTGAAGATTTTTCCATGTTCATACAGATGGCGGTGTAGATATATCCATATTCATACAGATAGCGGTGCTGATGTTTCCATGTTTATACAGGTAGCAGTGTAGTTATTTCCATGTTTACACAGATAGCGGTGTAGATATTTCCATGTTTATACACATAGCGGTGTAGATATTTCCATGTTTATACGGATAGCGGTGTAGATATCTCCATCTTAATACAGATGGTGGTGTAGATATTTATATGTTCATACAGATGGCGGTGCAGATATTTCCATGTTCATACAGATGGCGGTGAAGATATTTCCATGTTCACACAGATGGCGGTGTAGATACCTCCATGTTCATACTGATAGCGGTGATGGTATTTCCATGTTTATACAGGTAGCGGTGTAGATATTTTCATGTTTATACAGATAGCGGTGTAGATATTTTCATGTTTTTACACATAGCGGTGTAGATATTTCAATGTTTATACAGATAGCGGTGTAGATATCTCCATCTTAATACAGATGGCGGTGTAGATATTTATATGTTCTTTCAGATGGCGGTGCAGATATTTCCATGTTCATACAGATGGCGGTGTAGATATTTCCATGTTCATACAGATAGCGGTGTAGTTATTTCCATGTGTAAAGAGATAGCTGTGTAGGTATTTCCATGTATATGCAGTTAGCTGTGTAGACATTTCCATTTTCAAGCAGATAGCGGTGTATATATTTCCCTGTTCAAACAGTTAGCGGTGTAGATACTTCCATGTTCATAAAGATAGCAGTGTATATATTTCCATGTTTATACAGATAGCGGTGAAGATGTATGCATGTTTACACAGACAGCGGTGTAGATATTTCCATGTTCATACAGATGGCTGTGTAGATATATCCATGTTCATACAGATGGCGGTGTAGATATTTCCATGTTCATACACATAGCGGTGCAGTTATTTCCATGTTCAACCAGATGGCTGTGGAGATATATCCATGTTCATACAGATGGCGGTGAAGATATTTCCATGTTCATACAGATAGCGGTGTAGATATTTCCATGTTCATACAGATAGCGGTGTAGATATTTCCATGTTCATACAGATAGCGGTGCAGATATTTCCATGTTCATCCACATGGCTGTGTAGATATATCCATGTTCATACAGATGGCGGTGAAGATATTTCCATGTTCATACAGATAGCGGTGTATATATTTCCATGTTCGTACAGATAGCGGTGTAGATATTTCCATGTTCATACAGATAGCGGTGTAGATATTTCCATGTTTATACAGATAGCGGTGTATGTATTTCCATGTTCATACAGATAGCGGTGTGGATATTTCCATGTTCATCCAGATGGCTGTTTAGATATATCCATGTTCATACAGATAGCGGTGTAGATATTTCCATGTTCATCCAGACGGCTGTGTAGACATATCCATGTTCATACAGATGGCGGTGAAGATATTTTCATGTTCATAGAGATGGCTGTGTAGATATATCCATGTTCATACAGATGGCGGTGAAGATTTTTCCATGGTCATACAAATGGCGGTGTAGATATTTCCATGTTCATACAGATAGCGGTGCTGATATTTCCATGTTTATACAGGTAGCAGTGTAGATATTTAAATGTTTATACAGATAGCGGTGTAGATATTTCCATGTTTATACACATAGCGGTGTAGATATTTCCATGTTTATACAGATAGCGGTGTAGATATCTCCATCTTAATACAGATGGCGGTGTAGATGTTTATATGTTCATACAGATGGCGGTGCAGATATTTCCATGTTCATACAGATGGCGGTGAAGATATTTCCATCTTCATACAGATGGCGGTGTAAATACTGCCATGTTCATACTGATAGCGGTGCTGATATTTCCATGTTTATACAGGTAGCGGTGTAGATATTTCCATGTTTATACAGATAGCGGTGTAGATATTTCCATGTTTATACACATAGCGGTGTAGATATTTCCATGTTTATACAGATAGCGGTGTAGATATCTCCATCTTAACACAGATGGCGGTGTATATATTTATATGTTCATTCAGATGGCAGTGCAGATATTTCCATGTTCATACAGATGGCGGTGTAGATATTTCCATGTTCATACTGATATCGGTGTAGTTATTTCCATGTTTATAGAGATAGCGGTGTAGTTATTTCCATGTGTAAAGAGATAGCTGTGTAGATATTTCCATGTATATGCAGACAGCTGTGTAGATATTTCCATTTTCATGCAGATAGCGGTGTAGATATTTCCATGTTCAAACAGATAGCAGTGTAGATATTTCCATGTTTATAAAGATAGCGGTGAAGATGTATGCATGTTTACACAGATAGCGGTGTAGATATTTCCATGTTCATCCAGATGGCTCTGAAGATATATCCATGTTCATAGAGATAGCGGTGTAGATATTTCCATGTTCATACAGATAGCGGTGCAGATATTTCCATGTTCATACAGATAGCGGTGTAGATATTTCCATGTTCATTCAGATGGCTGTGTATATATATCCATGTTCATCCAGATGGCTGTGTAGATATATCCATGTTCATACAGATGGCGGTGTAGATATTTCCATGTTCATACAGATAGCGGTGTGGATATTTCCATGTTTATACAGATAGCGGTGAGGATGTATGCATGTTTACACAGATAGTGGTGTAGATATTTCCATGTTCATCCAGACGGCTGTGTAAACATATCCATGTTCATACAGATGGCGGTGAAGATATTTCCAGGTTGATACAGATGGCTGTGTAGATATATCCATGTTCATACAGATGGCGGTGAAGATTTTTCCATGTTCATACAGATGGCGGTGTAGATATATCCATATTCATACAGATAGCGGTGCTGATGTTTCCATGTTTATACAGGTAGCAGTGTAGTTATTTCCATGTTTACACAGATAGCGGTGTAGATATTTCCATGTTTATACACATAGCGGTGTAGATATTTCCATGTTTATACGGATAGCGGTGTAGATATCTCCATCTTAATACAGATGGTGGTGTAGATATTTATATGTTCATACAGATGGCGGTGCAGATATTTCCATGTTCATACAGATGGCGGTGAAGATATTTCCATGTTCACACAGATGGCGGTGTAGATACCTCCATGTTCATACTGATAGCGGTGATGGTATTTCCATGTTTATACAGGTAGCGGTGTAGATATTTTCATGTTTATACAGATAGCGGTGTAGATATTTTCATGTTTTTACACATAGCGGTGTAGATATTTCAATGTTTATACAGATAGCGGTGTAGATATCTCCATCTTAATACAGATGGCGGTGTAGATATTTATATGTTCTTTCAGATGGCGGTGCAGATATTTCCATGTTCATACAGATGGCGGTGTAGATATTTCCATGTTCATACAGATAGCGGTGTAGTTATTTCCATGTGTAAAGAGATAGCTGTGTAGGTATTTCCATGTATATGCAGTTAGCTGTGTAGACATTTCCATTTTCAAGCAGATAGCGGTGTATATATTTCCCTGTTCAAACAGTTAGCGGTGTAGATACTTCCATGTTCATAAAGATAGCAGTGTATATATTTCCATGTTTATACAGATAGCGGTGAAGATGTATGCATGTTTACACAGACAGCGGTGTAGATATTTCCATGTTCATACAGATGGCTGTGTAGATATATCCATGTTCATACAGATGGCGGTGTAGATATTTCCATGTTCATACACATAGCGGTGCAGTTATTTCCATGTTCAACCAGATGGCTGTGGAGATATATCCATGTTCATACAGATGGCGGTGAAGATATTTCCATGTTCATACAGATAGCGGTGTAGATATTTCCATGTTCATACAGATAGCGGTGTAGATATTTCCATGTTCATACAGATAGCGGTGCAGATATTTCCATGTTCATCCACATGGCTGTGTAGATATATCCATGTTCATACAGATGGCGGTGAAGATATTTCCATGTTCATACAGATAGCGGTGTATATATTTCCATGTTCGTACAGATAGCGGTGTAGATATTTCCATGTTCATACAGATAGCGGTGTAGATATTTCCATGTTTATACAGATAGCGGTGTATGTATTTCCATGTTCATACAGATAGCGGTGTGGATATTTCCATGTTCATCCAGATGGCTGTTTAGATATATCCATGTTCATACAGATAGCGGTGTAGATATTTCCATGTTCATCCAGACGGCTGTGTAGACATATCCATGTTCATACAGATGGCGGTGAAGATATTTTCATGTTCATAGAGATGGCTGTGTAGATATATCCATGTTCATACAGATGGCGGTGAAGATTTTTCCATGGTCATACAAATGGCGGTGTAGATATTTCCATGTTCATACAGATAGCGGTGCTGATATTTCCATGTTTATACAGGTAGCAGTGTAGATATTTAAATGTTTATACAGATAGCGGTGTAGATATTTCCATGTTTATACACATAGCGGTGTAGATATTTCCATGTTTATACAGATAGCGGTGTAGATATCTCCATCTTAATACAGATGGCGGTGTAGATGTTTATATGTTCATACAGATGGCGGTGCAGATATTTCCATGTTCATACAGATGGCGGTGAAGATATTTCCATCTTCATACAGATGGCGGTGTAAATACTGCCATGTTCATACTGATAGCGGTGCTGATATTTCCATGTTTATACAGGTAGCGGTGTAGATATTTCCATGTTTATACAGATAGCGGTGTAGATATTTCCATGTTTATACACATAGCGGTGTAGATATTTCCATGTTTATACAGATAGCGGTGTAGATATCTCCATCTTAACACAGATGGCGGTGTATATATTTATATGTTCATTCAGATGGCAGTGCAGATATTTCCATGTTCATACAGATGGCGGTGTAGATATTTCCATGTTCATACTGATATCGGTGTAGTTATTTCCATGTTTATAGAGATAGCGGTGTAGTTATTTCCATGTGTAAAGAGATAGCTGTGTAGATATTTCCATGTATATGCAGACAGCTGTGTAGATATTTCCATTTTCATGCAGATAGCGGTGTAGATATTTCCATGTTCAAACAGATAGCAGTGTAGATATTTCCATGTTTATAAAGATAGCGGTGAAGATGTATGCATGTTTACACAGATAGCGGTGTAGATATTTCCATGTTCATCCAGATGGCTCTGAAGATATATCCATGTTCATAGAGATAGCGGTGTAGATATTTCCATGTTCATACAGATAGCGGTGCAGATATTTCCATGTTCATACAGATAGCGGTGTAGATATTTCCATGTTCATTCAGATGGCTGTGTATATATATCCATGTTCATCCAGATGGCTGTGTAGATATATCCATGTTCATACAGATGGCGGTGAAGATATTTCCATGTTCATACAGATAGCGGTGTAGATATTTCCATGTTCATACAGATAGCGGTGTAGATATTTCCATGTTCATACAGACAGCGGTGTATGTATCTCCATGTTCATACAGATGGCGGTGTAGATATTTCCATGTTTATACCGGTAGCGGTGTAGATATTTCCATGTTCATACAGATAGCGGTGTAGATATTTCCATGTTCATAAAGATAGCGGTGCAGATATTTCCATGTTCATCCAGATAGCGGTGCAGATATTTCCATGTTCATCCAGATGGCTGTGTAGATATATCCATGTTCATAGAGATGGCGGTGAAGATATTTCCATGTTCATACAGATAGCGGTGTAGATATTTCCATGTTCATACAGATAGCGGTGTAGATATTTCCATCTTAATACAGATGTCGGTGTAGATATTTATAAGTTCATACAGATGGCAGTGCAAATATTTCCATGTTCATACAGATGGCGGTGTAGATATTACCATGTTTATAGAGATAGCGGTGTAGATATTTCCATGTGTAAAGAGATAGCTGTCTAGATATTTCCATGTATATGCAGATAGCTGTGTAGATATTTCCATTTTCATGCAGATAGCGGTGTAGATATTTCCATGTTCAAACAGATAGCAGTGTAGATATTTCCATGTACTTACAGATAGCAGTGTAGATATTTCCATGTTTATACAGATAGCGGTGAAGATGTATGCATGTTTACACAGACAGCGGTGTAGATATTTCCATGTTCATACAGATAGCGGTGTAGATATTTCCATGTTCATCCAGATGGCTGTGTAGATATATCCATGTTCATCCAGATGGCTGTGTAGATATATCCATGTTCATAGAGATGGCGGTGAAGATATTTCCATGTTCATACAGATAGCGGTGTAGATATTTCCATGTTCATACAGATAGCGGTGAAGATGTATGCATGTTGACACAGATAGAGGTGTAGATATTTCCATGTTCATCCAGATGGCTTTGTAGATATATCCATGTTCATACAGATGGCGGTGAAGATATTTCCATGTTCATACAGATAGCGGTGTAGATATTTCCATGTTCATACAGATAGCGGTGTAGATATTTCCATGTTCATACAGACAGCGGTGTATGTATCTCCATGTTCATACAGATAGCGGAGCAGATATTTCCATGTTCATCCAGATAGCGGTGCAGATATTTCCATGTTCATCCAGATGGCTGTGTAGATATATCCATGTTCATACAGATGGCGGTGAAGATATTTCCATGTTCATACAGATAGCGGTGTAGATATTTCCATGTTCATACAGATAGCTGTGTAGATATTTCCATGTTCATAGAGATAGCGGTGTATGTATTTCCATGTTCATACAGATAGCGGTGTAGACATTTCCATATTCATCCAGATGGCTGTGTAGATATTTCCATGTTCATACAGATAGCGGTGTAGATATTTCCATGTTCATACAGATAGCGGTGTAGATATTTCCATGTTCATACAGATAGCCGTGTTGATATTGCCATGTTCATACCGATAGCGGCGATGATACTTCCATGTTTATACAGGTAGCGGTGTACATATTTCCGTGTTTATACAGATAGCGGTGTAGATATTTCCTTGTTCATAAAGATGGCGGTGTAGATATTTCCATGTTTATAGAGATAGCGGTGTAGTTATTTCCATGTGTAAAGAGATAGCTGTGTAGATATTTCCATGTATATGCAGATAGCTGTGTAGATATTTCAATTTTCATGCAGATAGCGGTGTAGATATTTCCATGTTCAAACAGATAGCGGTGTAGATATTTCCATGTTCATAAAGATAGCGGTGCAGATATTTCCATGTTTATACAGATAGCGGTGAAGATGTATGCATGTTTACACAGATAGCGGTGTAGATATTTCCATGTTCATCCAGATGGCTGTGTAGATATATCCATGTTCATACAGATGGCAGTGAAGATATTTCCATGTTCATACAGATAGCGGTGTAGATATTTCCATGTTCATACAGATAGCGGTGTATGTATTTCCATGTTCATAAAGAGAGCGGTGAAGATATTTCCATTTTCATGCAGATAGCGGTATAGATATTTCCCTGTTCAAACAGTTTGCGGTGTAGATATTTCCATGTTCATAAAGATAGCGGTTTAGATACTTCCATGTTTATACAGATAGCGGTGAAGATGTATGCATGTTTACACAGATAGCGGTGTAGATATTTCCATGTTCATCCAGATGGCTGTGTAGATATATCCATGTTCATACAGATGAGGGTGAAGATATTTCCATGTTCATACATATAGCGGTGTAGATATTTCCATCTTCATCCTGATGGATGTGTGGATATATCCATGTTCAAACAGATGGCGGTGAAGATATTTCCATGTTCATACAGATAGAGGTGTAGATATTTCCATGTTCATACAGATAGCCGTGTAGATATTGCCATGTTCATACCGATAGCGGTGCTGATACTTCCATGTTTATACAGGTAGCGGTGTACATATTTCCGTGTTTATACAGATAGCGGTGTAGATATTTCCATGTTCATACAGATGGCGGTGTAGATATTTCCATGTTTATAGAGATAGCGGTGTAGTTATTTCCATGTGTAAAGAGATAGCTGTGTAGATATTTCCATGTATATGCAGATAGCTGTGTAGATATTTCCATTTTCATGCAGACAGCGGTGTAGATATTTCCATGTTCAAATAGCGGTATAGATATTTCCATGTTCGTACAGATAGCGGTGTAGATTTTCCATGTTTATACTGATAGCGGTGAAGATGTATGCATGTTTACACAGATAGCGGTGTAGATATTTCCATGTTCATACAGATAGCGGTGTAGATAATTCCATGTTCATCCAGATGGCTTTGTAGACATATCCATGTTCATACAGATGGCGGTGAAGATATTTCCATGTTCATACAGATAGCAGTGTAGATATTTCCATGTTCATACAGATAGCGGTGTAGATATTTCCATGTTCATACAGAAAACGGTGTAGATATTTCCATGTTTATACAGATAGCGGTGAAGATGTATGCATGTTTACACAGATAGCGGTGTAGATAATTCCATGTTCATCCAGATGGCTGTGTAGATATTTCCACGTTCATCCAGATGGCTGTGTAGATATATCCATGTTCATACAGATGGCGGTTAAGATATTTCCATGTTCATGCAGATGGCGGTGTAGATATTTCCATGTTCATACCGATAGCGGTGCTGATATTTCCATGTTCATACAGGTAACTGTGTAGATATTTCCATGTTTATGCAGATAGTGTTGTAGATATTTCCATGTTTATACACATAGCGGTGTAGATATTTCCATGTTTATACTGATAGCGGTGTAGATATCTCCATCTTAATACAGGTGGCGGTGTAGATATTTATATGTTCATACAGATGGCGGTGCAGATATTTCCATGTTCATACAGATGGCGGTGTAGATATTACCATATTTATAGAGATAGCGGTGTAGTTATTTCCATGTGTAAAGAGATAGCTGTATAGATATTTCCATGTATATGCAGATAGCTGTGTAGATATTTCCATTTTCATGCAGATAGCGGTGTAGATATTTCCATGTTCAAACAGATAGCGGTGTAGATATTTCCATGTTCATACAGATAGCGGTGTAGATATTTCCATGTTCATACAGATAGCGGTGTAGATATTTCCATGTTCATACAGATAGCGGTGTATGTATTTCCATGTTCATACAGATAGCGGTGTAGATATTTCCATGTTCATACAGATGGCTGTGTAGATATATCCATGTTCATAGAGATGGCAGTGAAGATATTTAAATGTTCATACAGATATCTGTGTAGACATTTCCATGTTCTTACCGATAGCGCTGTAGATATTTCTATATTCATACAGACAGTGGTGAATGTATCTCCATGTTAATACAGATAGCGGTGTAGGTATTTCCATGTTCATCCAGATAGCTGTGTAGATATTTCCATGTTTATAGAGATAGCGGTGTAGTTATTTCCATGTGTAAAGAGATATCTTTGTAGATATTTCCATGTATGTGCAGACAGCTGTGTAGATATTTCCATTTTCATGCAGATAGCGGTGTAGATATTTCCATTTTCAAACAGATAGCGGTGTATGTATTTCCATGTTCTTGCAGATAGCGGTGTAGACATTTCCATGTTCATACAGATAGCGGTGTTGATATTTCCATGTTCATACAGACAGCGGTGTACGTATCTCCATGTTCATACAGATAGCGGTGTAGATATTTCCATGTTCATCCAGATGGCTGTGTAGATATTTCCATGTTCATACAGATAGCGGTGTAGATATTTCCATGTTCATACATATAGCGGTGCAGATATTTCCATGTTCATCCATATAGCAGTGCAGATATTTCCATGTTCATCCAGATGGCTGTGTAGATATATCCATGTTCATACAGATGGCGGTGAAGATATTTCCATGTTCATACAGATAGCGGTGTAGATATTTCCATGTTCATCCAGATGGCTTTGTAGACATATCCATGTTCATACAGATGGCGGTGAAGATATTTCCATGTTCATACAGATAGCGGTGTAGATATTTCCATGTTCATACAGATAGCGGTGTAGATATTTCCATGTTCATACAGATGGCTGTGTAGATATATCCATGATCATAGAGATGGCGGTGAAGATATTTAAATGTTCATACAGATATCTGTGTAGATATTTCCATGTTCATACCGATAGCGCTGTAGATATTTCTATGTTCATACAGATAGCGGTGAAGATATTTCCATGTTGATACAGATAGCGGTGTAGATATTTCCATGTTTATACAGATAGCGGTGTAGATATTTCCATGTTTATACAGATAGCGGTGTAGATATCTCCTTCTTCATACAGATGGCGGTGTAGATATTTATATGTTCATACAGATGGCGGTGCAGATATTTCCATGTTCATACAGATGGTGGTGTAGATATTTCCATGTTTATAGAGATAGCGGTGTAGTTATTTCCATGTGTAAAGAGATATCTGTGTAGATATTTCCATGTATATGCAGATAGCTGGGTAGATATTTCCATTTTCATGCAGATAGCGGTGTAGATACTTCCATGTTCAAACAGGTAGCGGTGTAGATATTTCCATGTTCGTACAGATAGCGGTGTAGACATTTCCGTGTTTATACAGATAGCGGTGAAGATGTATGCATGTTTACACAGATAGCGGTGTAGATGTTTCCATGTTCATACAGATAGCGGTGTAGATATTTCCATGTTTATCCAGATGGCTGTGTAGATATATCCATGTTCATACAGATGGCTGTGAAGATATTTCCATGTTCATACAGATAGCGGTGGAGATATTTCCATGTTCATACAGATAGCGGTGTAGATATTTCCATGTTCATACAGATGGCTGTGTAGATATTTCCATGTTCATACAGATAGCGGTGCTGATATTTCCATGTTTATACATGTAGCGGTTTAGATATTTCCATGTTTTTACAGATAGCGGTGTAGATATTTCCATGTTTATACACATAGTGGTTTAGATATTTCCATGTTTATACAGATAGAGGTGTAGATATTTCCATGTTCATACAGATGGCGGTGCAGGTATTTCCATGTTCATACAGATGGCGGTGTAGATATTTCCATGTTCATACAGATAGCGGTGTAGATATTTCCATGTTCATCCTGATGGCTGTGTAGATATATCCATGTTCATACAGATGGCGGTGAAGATATTTCCATATGCATACAGATAGCGGTGTAGATATATCCATGTTCATACAGATAGTGGTGTAGATATTTCCATGTTCATACAGATGGCGGTGTAGATATTTCCATGTTTGTAGAGATAGCGGTGTAGTTATTTCCTTGTGTAAAGAGATAGCTGTGTAGATATTTCCATGTATATGCAGATAGCTGTGTAGATATTTCCATTTTCATGCAGATAGCGGTGTAGATATTTCCATGTTCAAACAAATAGCGGTATAGATATTTCCATGTTCGTACAGATAGCGGTGTAGATTTTCCATGTTTATACTGGTAGCGGTGAAGATTTATGCATGTTTACACAAATAGCGGTGTAGATATTTCCATCTTCATACAGATAGCGGTGTAGATATTTCCATGTTCATCCAGATGGCTTTGTAGACATATCCATGTTCATACAGATGGCGGTGAAGATATTTCCATGTTCATACAGATAGCGGTGTGGATATTTCCATGTTCATACAGATAGCGGTGTAGATATTTCCAAGTTCATACAGATGGCTGTGTAGATATATCCATGTTCATAGAGATGGCGGTGAAGATATTTAAATGTTCATACAGATATCTCTGTAGATATTTCCATGTTCATACCGATAGAGCTGTAGATATTTGTATGTTCATACAGATAGCGGTGAAGATATTTCCATGTTGATACAGATAGCGGTGTAGATATTTCCATGTTTATACAGATAGCGGTGTAGATATTTCCATGTTTATACAGATAGCGGTGTAGATATCTCCTTCTTCATACAGATGGCGGTGTAGATATTTATATGTTCATACATATGGCGGTGCAGATATTTCCATGTTCATACAGATGGTGGTGTAGATATTTCCATGTTTATAGAGATAGCGGTGTAGTTATTTCCATGTGTAAAGAGATATCTGTGTAGATATTTCCATGTATATGCAGATAGCTGGGTAGATATTTCCATTTTCATGCAGATAGCGGTGTATATACTTCCATGTTCAAACAGGTAGCGGTGTAGATATTTCCATGTTCGTACAGATAGCGGTGTAGATATTTCCATGTTTATACAGATAGCGGTGAAGATGTAAGCATGTTTACACAGATAGCGGTGTAGATGTTTCCATGTTCATACAGATGGCGGTGTAGGTATTTCCATGTTTATCCAGATGGCTGTGTAGATATATCCATGTTCATACAGATGGCGGTGAAGATATTTCCATGTTCATACAGATAGCGGTGAAGATATTTCCATGTTCATACAGATAGCGGTGTAGATATTTCCATGTTCATACAGATGGCTCTGAAGATATTTCCATGTTCATACAGATAGCGGTGCTGATATTTCCATGTTTATACATGTAGCGGTGTAGATATTTCCATGTTTTTACAGATAGCGCTGTAGATATTTCCATGTTTATACACATAACGGTTTAGATATTTCCATGTTTATACAGATAGCGGTGTAGATATTTCCATGTTCATACAGATGGCGGTGCAGGTATTTCCATGTTCATACAGATGGCGGTGTAGATATTTCCATGTTCATACAGATAGCGGTGTATTTTTTTCCATGTGTAAAGAGATAGCTGTGTAGATATTTCCATGTATAAGCAGATAGCTGTGTAGATATTTCCATTTTCATGCAGATAGCGGTGTATATACTTCCCTGTTCAAATAGTTAGCGGTGTAGATATTTCAATGTTCATAAAGATAGCGGTGTAGATATTTCCATGTTTATACAGATAGCGGTGAAGATGTATGCATGTTTACACAGATAGCGGTGTAGATATTTCCATGTTCATCCACATGGCTGTGTAGATATATCCATGTTCATGCAGATAGCGGTGTAGATATTTCCATGTTCATACAGATAGCGGTGCAGATATTTCCATGTTCATCCAGGTGGCTGTGTAGATATATCCATGTTCATACAGATGGCAGTGAAGGTATTTCCATGTTCATACAGATAGCGGTGTAGATATTTCCATGTTCATACAGATAGCGGTGTAGATATTTCCATGTTCATACAGATAGTGGTGTAAGTATTTCCATGTTCATACAGATAGCGGTGTAGATATTTCCATTTTTAAGCAGATAGCGGTGTATATATTTCCCTGTTCAAACAGTAAGCGGTGTAGATATTTCCATGTTCATAAAGATAGCGGTGTAGATATTTCCATGTTTATACAGATAGCGGTGAAGTTGTATGCATGTTTACACAGATAGCGGTGTAGGTATTTCCACGTTCATCCAGATGGCTGTGTAGATATATCCATGTTCATACAGATGGCGGTGAAGTTATTTCCATGTTCATACAGATAGCAGTGTAGATATTTCCATGTTCATACAGATAGCGGTGTAGATATTTCCATGTTCATACAGATAGCAGTGTAGATATTTCCATGTTCATACAGATAGCGGTGTATGTATTTCCATGTTCATACAGATAGCGTTGTAGATATTTCCATGTTCATCCAGATGGCTGTGTAGATATTCCCATGTTCATACAGATAGCGGTGTAGATATTTCCATGTTCATACAGATAGCGGTGTAGATATTTCCATATTCATCCAGATGGCTGTGTAGATATATCCATGTTCATACAGATGGCGGTGAAGACATTTCCATGTTCATACAGATAGCGGTGTAGATATTTCCATGTTCATACAGATAGCCGTGTAGATATTTCCATGTTCATCCAGACGGCTGTGTAGACATATCCATGTTCATACAGATGGCTGTGAAGATATTTCCATGTTCATACAGATGGCTGTGTAGATATATCCATGTTCATACAGATGGCGGTGAAGATTTTTCCATGTTCATACAGATGGCGGTGTAGATATTTACATGTTCATACAGATAGCGGTGCTGATATTTCCATGTTTATACAGGTAGCAGTGTAGATATTTCCATGTTTATACAGATAGCGGTGTAGATATCTCCATCTTAAAACAGATGGCAGTGTAGATAATTATATGTTCATTCAGATGGCGGTGCAGATATTTCCATGTTCATACAGATGGCGGTGTAGATATATCCATATTGCTAAAGATAGCGGTGTAGATATTTCCATGTTTATACAGATAGCGGTGAAGATGTATGCATGTTTACACAGATAGCGGTGTATATATTTCCATGTTCATCCAGATGGCTGAGTAGATATATCCATGTTCATACAGATAGCGGTGCAGATATTTCCATGTTCATCCAGATGGCTGTGTAGATATATCCATGTTCATACAGAAGGCGGTGAAGATATTTCCATGTTCACACAGATAGCGGTGTAGATATTTCCATGTTCATACAGATAGCGGTGTAGATATTTTCATGTTCATACAGATAGCGGTGTATGTATTTCCATGTTCATACAGATAGCGGTGTAGATATTTCCATGTTCATCCAGATGGCTGTGTAGATATATCCATGTTCATACAGATAGCGGTGTAGATATTTCCATGTTCATCCAGATGGCTGTGTAGCTATTTCCATGTTCATACAGATAGTGGTGTAGATATTTCCATGTTCATACAGATAGCGGTGTAGATATTTCCATGTTCATACAGATAGCCGTGTAGATATTGCCATGTTCATACCGATAGCGGTGCTGATACTTCCATGTTTATACAGGTAGCGGTGTACATATTTCCGTGTTTATACAGGTAGCGGTGTATATATTTCCATGTTCATACAGATAGCGGTGTAGATATTTCCATGTTTATACAGACAGCGGTGTAGATATCTCCATAATACAGATGGCGGTGTAGATATTTATATGTTCATACAGATGGCGGTGCAGATATTTCCATGTTCATACAGATGGTGGTGTAGATATTTCCATGTTTATAGAGATAGCGGTGTAGTTATTTCCATTTGCAAAGATATAGCTGTGTAGATATTTCCATGTATATACAGATAGCTGTGTAGATATTTCCATTTCCATGCAGATAGCGGTGTAGATATTTCCATGTTCAAACAGATAGCGGTGTAGATATTTCCATGTTCATACAGATAGCGGTGTGGATATTTCCATGTTTATACAGATAGCGGTGAAGATGTATGCATGTTTACACAGATAGCCGTGTAGATATTTCCATGTTCATACAGATAGCAGTGTAGATATTTCCATGTTCATCCAGACGGCTGTGTAGACATATCCATGTTCATACAGATGGCGGTGAAGATATTTCCATGCTTATACAGAAGCTGTGTAGATATATCCATGTTGATACAGATGGCGGTGAAGATTTTTCCATGTTCATACAGATGGCGGTGTAGATATTTCCATGTCCATACAGATAGCGGTGCTGATATTTCCATGTTTACACAGGTAGCAGTGTCGATATTTCCATGTTTATACAGATAGTGGTGTAGGTATTTCCATGTTTATACACATAGCGGTGTAGATATTTCCATGTATATACAGATAGCGGTGTAGATATCTCCATCTTAATACAGATGGCGGTGTAGATATTTATATGTTCATACAGATGGCGGTGCAGATATTTCCATGTTCATACAGATGGCGGTGAAGATATTTCCATGTTCATACAGATGGTGGTGTAGATACTTCCATGTTCATACTGATAGCGGTGCTGATATTTCCATGTTTATACAGGTAGCGGTGTAGATATTTCCATGTTTATACAGATAGCGGTGTAGATATTTCCATGTTTATACACATAGCGGTGTCGATATTTCCATGTTTATACACATAGCAGTGTAGATATCTCTATCTTAATACAGATGGCGGTGTAGATATTAATATGTTCACTCAGATGGCGGTGCAGATATTTCCATTTTCATACAGATGGCGGTGTAGATATTTCCATGTTCATACAGATAGCGGTGTAGTTATTTCCATGTGTAAAGAGATAGCTGTGTAGATATTTCCATGTGTATGCAGATAGCTGTGTAGACATTTCCATTTTCATGCAGATAGCGGTGTATATATTTCCCTGTTCAAACAGTTAGCGGTGTAGATATTTCCATGTTCATAAAGATAGCAGTGTAGATATTTCCTTGTTTATACAGATAGCGTTGAAGATGTATGCATGTATACACAGATAGCGGTGTAGATATTTCCATGTTCATCCAGAGGGCAGTGTAGATATATCCATGTTCATACAGATAGCGGTGTAGATATATCCATGTTCATACAGATAGCGGTGTAGATATTTCCATGTTCATACAGATAGAGGTCTAGATATTTCCATGTTTATACAGATAGCGGCGTAGATATCTCCTTCTTAATTCAGATGGCGGTGTAGATATTTATATGTTCATACAGATGGCGGTGCCGATATTTCCATTTTTCATACAGATAGCGGTGTAGATATTTCCATGTTGATACAGATAGCGGTGTAGATATCTCATTCTTAATACAGATGGCGGTGTAGATATTTATATGTTTATCCAGACGGCTGTGTAGACATATCCATGTTCATACAGATGGCGGTGAAGATATTTCCATGTTCATACAGATGGCTGTCTAGATATATCCATGTTCATGCAGATGGCGGTGAAGGTTTTTCCATGTTCAAACAGATGGCGGTGTAGATATTTCCATGTTCATACAGATAGCGGTGCTGATATTTCCATGTTTATACAGGTAGCAGTGTAGATATTTCCATGTTTATACAGATAGCGGTGTAGATATTTCCATGTTTATACACATAGCGGTGTAGATATTTCCATCTTTATACAGATAGCGGTGTAGATATCTCCATCTTAATACAGATGTCGGTGTAGATATTTATATGTTCATACAGATGGCGGTGCAGATATTTCCATGTTCATACAGATGGCGGTGAAGATATTTCCATGCTCATACAGATTGCGGTGTAGATACTTCCATGTTCATACAGAAAGCGGTGTAGATATTTCCATGTTCATACAGATAGCGGTGCAGATATTTCCATGTTCATCCAGATGGCTGTGTAGATATATCCATGTTCATACAGATGGCGGTGAAGATATTTCCATGTTCATACAGATGGCGGTGTAGATATTTCCATGTTCATACAGATAGCGGTGTATGTATTTCCATGTTCATACAGATAGCGGTGTAGATATTTCCATGTTCATCCAGATGGCTGTGTAGATATATCCATGTTCATACAGATAGCGGTGTAGATATTTCCATGTTCATCCAGATGGCTGTGTAGCTATTTCCATGTTCATACAGATAGTGGTGTAGATATTTCCACGTTCATACAGATAGCGGTGTAGATATTTCCATGTTCATGCAGATAGCCGTGTAGGTATTGCCATGTTCATACCGATAGCGGTGCTGATACTTCCATGTTTATACAGGTAGCGGTGTACATATTTCCGTGTTTATACAGGTAGCGGTGTAGATATTTCCATGTTCATACAGATAGCTGTGTAGATATTTCCATGTATATGCAGATAGCTGTATAGATATTTCCATTTTCATGCAGATAGCGGTGTAGATATTTCCATGTTCAAACAAATAGCGGTATAGAAATTTCCATGTTCGTACAGATAGCGGTGTAGATTTTCCATGTTTATACTGGTAGCGGTGAAGATGTATGCATGTTTACACAAATAGCGGTGTAGATATTTCCATGTTCATACAGATAGCGGTGTAGATATTTCCATGTTCATCCAGATGGCTTTGTAGACATATCCATGTTCATAAAGATGGCGGTGAAGATATTTCCATGTTCATGCAGATAGCGGTGTAGATATTTCCATGTTCATACAGATAGCGGTGTAGATATTTCCATGTTCATACAGATGGCTGTGTAGATATATCCATGTTCATAGAGATGGCAGTGAAGATATTTAAATGTTCATACAGATATCTGTGTAGATATTTCCATGTTCATACCGATAGCGCTGTAGATATTTGTATGTTCATACAGATAGCGGTGAAGATATTTCCATGTTGATACAGATAGCGGTGTAGATATTTCCATGTTTATACAGATAGCGGTGTAGATATTTCCATGTTTATACAGATAGCGGTGTAGATATCTCCTTCTTCATACAGATGGAGGTGTAGATATTTATATGTTCATAAAGATGGCGGTGCAGATATTTCCATGTTCATACAGATGGTGGTGTAGATATTTCCATGTTTATAGAGATAGCGGTGTAGTTATTTCCATGTGTAAAGAGATATCTGTGTAGATATTTCCATGTATATGCAGATAGCTGGGTAGATATTTCCATTTTCATGCAGATAGCGGTGTAGATACTTCCATGTTCAAACAGGTAGCGGTGTAGATATTTCCATGTTCGTACAGATAGCGGTGTAGATATTTCCATGTTTATACAGATAGCGGTGAAGATGTATGCATGTTTACACAGATAGCGGTGTAGATGTTTCCATGTTCATACAGATAGCGGTGTAGATATTTCCATGTTTATCCAGATGGCTGTGTAGATATATCCATGTTCATACAGATGGCGGTGAAGATATTTCCATGTTCATACAGATAGCGGTGAAGATATTTCCATGTTCATACAGATAGCGGTGTAGATATTTCCATGTTCATACAGATGGCTGTGTAGATATTTCCATGTTCATACAGATAGCGGTGCTGATATTTCCATGTTTGTACATGTAGTGGTGTAGATATTTCCATGTTTTTACAGATAGCGGTGTAGATATTTCCATGTTTATACACATAGTGGTTTAGATATTTCCATGTTTATACAGATAGCGGTGTAGATATTTCCATGTTC
This sequence comes from Gorilla gorilla gorilla, assembly GCF_029281585.2. Classification (NCBI taxonomy): domain Eukaryota; kingdom Metazoa; phylum Chordata; class Mammalia; order Primates; family Hominidae; genus Gorilla; species Gorilla gorilla. Next base: position 127,817,126 of record NC_073239.2, read on the forward strand.
ATACAGATGGCGGTGCAGGTATTTCCATGTTCATACAGATGGCGGTGTAGATATTTCCATGTTCATACAGATAGCGGTGTATTTTTTTCCATGTGTAAAGAGATAGCTGTGTAGATATTTCCATGTATAAGCAGATAGCTGTGTAGATATTTCCATTTTCATGCAGATAGCGGTGTATATACTTCCCTGTTCAAACAGTTAGCGGTGTAGATATTTCAATGTTCATAAAGATAGCGGTGTAGATATTTCCATGTTTATACAGATAGCGGTGAAGATGTATGCATGTTTACACAGATAGCGGTGTAGATATTTCCATGTTCATCCAGATGGCTGTGTAGATATATCCATGTTCATGCAGATAGCGGTGTAGATATTTCCATGTTCATACAGATAGCGGTGCAGATATTTCCATGTTCATCCAGGTGGCTGTGTAGATATATCCATGTTCATACAGATGGCAGTGAAGGTATTTCCATGTTCATACAGATAGCGGTGTAGATATTTCCATGCTCATACAGATAGCGGTGTAGATATTTCCATTTTTAAGCAGATAGCGGTGTATATATTTCCCTGTTCAAACAGTTAGCGGTGTAGATATTTCCATGTTCATAAAGATAGCGGTGTAGATATTTCCATGTTTATACAGATAGCGGTGAAGTTGTATGCATGTTTACACAGATAGCGGTGTAGGTATTTCCACGTTCATCCAGATGGCTGTGTAGATATATCCATGTTCATACAGATGGCGGTGAAGTTATTTCCATGTTCATACAGATAGCAGTGTAGATATTTCCATGTTCATACAGATAGCGGTGTAGATATTTCCATGTTCATACAGATAGTGGTGTAGATATTTCCATGTTCATACAGATAGCGGTGTATGTATTTCCATGTTCATACAGATAGCGGTGTAGATATTTCCATGTTCATCCAGATGGCTGTGTAGATATTCCCATGTTCATACAGATAGCGGTGTAGATATTTCCATGTTCATACAGATAGCGGTGTAGATATTTCCATATTCATCCAGATGGCTGTGTAGATATATCCATGTTCATACAGATGGCGTTGAAGACATTTCCATGTTCATACAGATGGCGGTGTAGATATTTCCATGTTCATACAGATAGCCGTGTAGATATTTCCATGTTCATCCAGACGGCTGTGTAGACATATCCATGTTCATACAGATGGCTGTGAAGATATTTCCATGTTCATACAGATGGCTGTGTAGATATATCCATGTTCATACAGATGGCGGTGAAGATTTTTCCATGTTCATACAGATGGCGGTGTAGATATTTCCATGTTCATACAGATAGCGGTGCTGATATTTCCATGTTTATACAGGTAGCAGTGTAGATATTTCCATGTTTATACAGATAGCGGTGTAGATATCTCCATCTTAAAACAGATGGCAGTGTAGATAATTATATGTTCATTCAGATGGCGGTGCAGATATTTCCATGTTCATACAGATGGCGGTGTAGCTATATCCATATTGCTAAAGATAGCGGTGTAGATATTTCCATGTTTATACAGATAGCGGTGAAGATGTATGCATGTTTACACAGATAGCGGTGTATATATTTCCATGTTCATCCAGATGGCTGAGTAGATATATCCATGTTCATACAGATAGCGGTGCAGATATTTCCATGTTCATCCAGATGGCTGTGTAGATATATCCATGTTCATACAGATGGCGGTGAAGATATTTCCATGTTCACACAGATAGCGGTGTAGATATTTCCATGTTCATACAGATAGCGGTGTAGATATTTCCATGTTCATACAGATAGCGGTGTATGTATTTCCATGTTCATACAGATAGCGGTGTAGATATTTCCATGTTCATCCAGATGGCTGTGTAGATATATCCATGTTCATACAGATAGCGGTGTAGATATTTCCATGTTCATCCAGATGGCTGTGTAGCTATTTCCATGTTCATACAGATAGTGGTGTAGATATTTCCATGTTCATACAGATAGCGGAGTAGATATTTCCATGTTCATACAGATAGCCGTGTAGATATTGCCATGTTCATACCGATAGCGGTGCTGATACTTCCATGTTTATACAGGTAGCGGTGTACATATTTCCGTGTTTATACAGGTAGCGGTGTAGATATTTCCATGTTCATACAGATAGCGGTGTAGATATTTCCATGTTTATACAGACAGCGGTGTAGATATCTCCTTCTTAATACAGATGGCGGTGTAGATATTTATATGTTCATAAAGATGGAGGTGCAGATATTTCCATGTTCATACAGATGGTGGTGTAGATATTTCCATGTTTATAGAGATAGCGGTGTAGTTATTTCCATTTGCAAAGAGATAGCTGTGTAGATATTTCCATGTATATACAGATAGCTGTGTAGATATTTCCATTTCCATGCAGATAGCGGTGTAGATATTTCCATGTTCAAACAGATAGCGGTGTAGATATTCCCATGTTCATACAGATAGCGGTGTGGATATTTCCATGTTTATACAGATAGCGGTGAAGATGTATGCATGTTTACACAGATAGCCGTGTAGATATTTCCATGTTCATACAGATAGCGGTGTAGATATTTCCATGTTCATCCAGACGGCTGTGTAGACATATCCATGTTCATACAGATGGCGGTGAAGATATTTCCATGCTTATACAGAAGCTGTGTAGATATATCCATGTTGATACAGATGGCGGTGAAGATTTTTCCATGTTCATACAGATGGCGGTGTAGATATTTCCATGTCCATACAGATAGCGGTGCTGATATTTCCATGTTTATACAGGTAGCAGTGTCTATATTTCCATGTTTATACAGATAGTGGTGTAGGTATTTCCATGTTTATACACATAGCGGTGTAGATATTTCCATGTTTATACAGATAGCGGTGTAGATATCTCCATCTTAATACAGATGGCGGTGTAGATATTTATATGTTCATACAGATGGCGGTGCAGATATTTCCATGTTCATACAGATGGCGGTGAAGATATTTCCATGTTCATACAGATGGTGGTGTAGATACTTCCATGTTCATACTGATAGCGGTGCTGATATTTCCATGTTTATACAGGTAGCGGTGTATATATTTCCATGTTTATACAGATAGCGGTGTAGATATTTCCATGTTTATACAGATAGCGGTGTCGATATTTCCATGTTTATACACATAGCAGTGTCGATATCTCTATCTTAATACAGATGGCGGTGTAGATATTTATATGTTCATTCAGATGGCGGTGCAGATATTTCCATGTTCATACAGATGGCGGTGTAGATATTTCCATGTTCATACAGATAGCGGTGTAGTTATTTCCATGTGTAAAGAGATAGCTGTGTAGATATTTCCATGTGTATGCAGATAGCTGTGTAGACATTTCCATTTTCATGCAGATAGCGGTGTATATATTTCCCTGTTCAAACAGTTAGCGGTGTGGATATTTCCATGTTCATAAAGATAGCAGTGTAGATATTTCCTTGTTTATATAGATAGCGGTGAAGATGTATGCATGTATACACAGATAGCGGTGTAGATATTTCCATGTTCATCCAGATGGCTGTGCAGATATATCCATGTTCATACAGATAGCGGTGTAGATATATCCATGTTCATACAGATAGCGGTGTAGATATTTCCATGTTCATACAGATAGAGGTCTAGATATTTCCATGTTGATACAGATAGCGGTGTAGATATCTCATTCTTAATACAGATGGCGGTGTAGATATTTATATGTTCATCCAGACGGCTGTGTAGACATATACATGTTCATACAGATGGCGGTGAAGATATTTCCATGTTCATACAGATGGCTGTCTAGATATATAAATGTTCATGCAGATGGCGGTGAAGGTTTTTCCATGTTCATACAGATGGCGGTGTAGATATTTCCATGTTCATACAGATAGCGGTGCTGATATTTCCATGTTTATACAGGTAGCAGTGTAGATATTTCCATGTTTATACAGATAGCGGTGTAGATATTTCCATGTTTATACACATAGCGGTGTAGATATTTCCATGTTTATACAGATAGCGGTGTAGATATCTCCATCTTAATACAGATGGCGGTGTAGATATTTATATGTTCATACAGATGGTGGTGCAGATATTTCCATGTTCATACAGATGGCGGTGAAGATATTTCCATGTTCATACAGATTGCGGTGTAGATACTTCCATGTTCATACTGATAGCGGTGCTGATATTTCCATGTTTATACAGGTGGCGGTGTCGATATTTCCATGTTTATACAGATGGCGGTTTACATATTTCCATGTTCATACAGATAGCGGTGTAGTTATTTCCATGTGTAAAGAGATAGCTGTGTAGATATTTCCATGTATATGCAGATAGCTGTGTAGACATTTCCATTTTCATGCAGATAGCGGTGTATATATTTCCCTGTTCAAACAGTTAGCGGTGTAGATATTTCCATGTTCATAAAGATAGCAGTGTAGATATTTCCATGTTTATACAGATAGCGGTGAAGATGTATGCATGTTTACACAGATAGCGGTGTAGATATTTCCATGTTCATCCAGATGGCTGTGTAGATATATCCATGTTCATACAGATAGCGGTGTAGATATTTCCATGTTCATACAGACGGCTGTGTAGACATATCCGTGTTCATACAGATGGCTGTGAAGATATTTCCATGTTCATACAGATGGCTGTGTACATATATCCATGTTCATACAGATGGCGGTGAAGATTTTTCCATGTTCATAAAGATGGCGGTGTAGATATTTCCATGTTCATACTGATAGCGGTGCTGATATTTCCATGTTTATACAGGTAGCAGTGTAGATATTTCCATGTTTATACAGATAGCGGTGTAGATATCTCCATCTTAATACAGATGGCGGTGTAGATATTTATATGTTCATTCAGATGGCGGTGCAGGTATTTCCATGTTCATACAGATGGCGGTGTAGATATTTCCATGTTCATACAGATAGCGGTGTAGTTATTTCCATGTGTAAAGAGATAGCTGTGTAGATATTTCCATGTATATGCAGATAGCTGTGTTGACATTTCCATTTTCATGCAGATAGTGGTGTATATATTTCCCTGTTCAAACAGTTAGCGGTGTAGATATTTCCATGTTCATAAAGATAGCAGTGTAGATATTTCCATGTTTATACAGATAGCGGTGAAGATATATGCATGTTTACACAGATAGCGGTGTAGTTATTTCCATGTTCATCCAGATGGCTCTGTAGATATATCCATGTTCATACAGATAGCGGTGTAGATATTTCCATGTTCATACAGATAGCGGTGCAGATATTTCCATGTTCATCCAGATGGCTGTGTAGATATATCCATGTTCATACAGATGGCGGTGAAGATATTTCCATGTTCATACAGATAGCGGTGTAGATATTTCCATGTTCATACAGATAGCGGTGTAGATATTTCCATGTTCATACAGATAGCGGTGCAGATATTTCCATGTTCATCCAGATAGCAGTGTAGATATTTCCATGTTCATCCAGATGGCTGTGTAGATATATCCATGTTCATACAGATAGCGGTGTAGATATTTCCATGTTCATCCAGATGGCTGTGTAGCTATTTCCATGTTCATACAGATAGTGGTGTAGATGTTTCCATGTTCATACAGATAGCGATGTAGATATTTCCATGTTCATACAGATAGCCGTGTTGATATTGCCATGTTCATACCGATAGCGGTGCTGATACTTCCATGTTTATACAGGTAGCAGTGTAGATATTTCCATGTTTATACCGATAGCTGTGTAGATATTTCCATGTTTATACAAATAGCGGTGTAGATATTTCCATGTTTATACAGATAGCGGTGTAGATATCTCCATCTTAATACAGATGGTGGTGTAGATATTTATATGTTCATACAGATGGCGTTGCAGATATTTCCATGTTCATACAGATGGCGGTGAAGATATTTCCATGTTCACACAGATGGCAGTGTAGATACTTCCATGTTCATACTGATAGCGGTGCTGATATTTCCATGTTTATACAGGTAGCGGTGTATATATTTCCCTGTTCAAACAGTTAGCGGTGTAGATATTTCCATGTTCATAAAGATAGCAGTGTAGATATTTCCAAGTTTTTACAGATAGCGGTAAAGATGTATGCATGTTTACACAGATAGCGGTGTAGATATTTCCATGTTCATCCAGATGGCTGTGTAGATATATCCATGTTCATACAGATAGCAGTGTAGATATTTCCATGTTCATACAGATAGCGGCGCAGTTATTTCCATGTCCATCCAGATGGCTGTGTAGATATATCCATGTTCATACAGATGGCGGTGAAGATATTTCCATGTTCATACAGATAGCGGTGCAGATATTTCCATGTTCATACAGATAGCGGTGTAGATATATCCATGTTCATACAGATAGCGGTGCAGATATTTCCATGTTCATCCAGATGGCTGTGTAGATATATCCATGTTCATACACATGGCGGTGAAGATATTTCCATGTTCATACAGATAGCGGTGTAGATATTTCCATGTTCATACAGATAGCGGTGTAGATATTTCCATGTTCATCCAGATGGCTGTGTAGATATATCCATGTTCATACAGATAGCGGTGTAGATATTTCCATATTCATAAAGATGGCTGTGTAGCTATTTCCATGTTCATACAGATAGTGGTGTAGATATTTCCATGTTCATACAGATAGCGATGTAGATATTTCCATGTTCATACAGATAGCCGTGTAGATATTGCCATGTTCATACCGATAGTGGTGCTGATACTTCCATGTTTATACAGGTAGCGGTGTACATATTTCCGTGTCTATACAGGTAACGGTGTAGATATTTCCATGTTCATATAGATAGCGGTGTAGATATTTCCATGTTTATACAGATAGCGGTGTAGATATCTCCTTCTTAATACAGATGGCGGTGTAGATATTTATATGTTCATACAGATCACGGTGCAGATATTTCCATGTTCATCCAGATGGCTCTGTAGATATATCCATGTTCATACAGATAGCGGTGTAGATATTTCCATGTTCATACACATAGCGGTGCAGTTATTTCCATGTTCAACCAGATGGCTGTGTAGATATATCCATGTTCATACAGATGGCGGTGAAGATATTTCCATGTTCATACAGATAGCGGTGTAGATATTTCCATGTTCATACAGATAGCGGTGTAGATATTTCCATGTTCATACAGATAGCGGTGCAGATATTTCCATGTTCATCCACATGGCTGTGTAGATATATCCATGTTCATACAGATGGCGGTGAAGATAATTCCATGTTCATACAGATAGCGGTGTAGATATTTCCATGTTCGTACAGATAGCGGTGTAGATATTTCCATGTTCATACAGATAGCGGTGTAGATATTTCCATGTTTATACAGATAGCGGTGTATGTATTTCCATGTTCATACAGATAGCGGTGTGGATATTTCCATGTTCATCCAGATGGCTGTTTAGATACATCCATGTTCATACAGATAGCGGTGTAGATATTTCCATGTTCATCCAGACGGCTGTGTAGACATATCCATGTTCATACAGATGGCGGTGAAGATATTTTCATGTTCATACAGATGGCTGTGTAGATATATCCATATTCATACAGATGGCGGTGAAGATTTTTCCATGTTCATACAAATGGCGGTGTAGATATTTCCATGTTCATACAGATAGCGGTGCTGATATTTCCATGTTTATACAGGTAGCAGTGTAGATATTTCCATGTTTATACAGATAGCGGTGTAGATATTTCCATCTTTATACACATAGCGGTGTAGATATTTCCATGTTTATACAGATAGCGGTGTAGATATCTCCATCTTAATACAGATGGCGGTGTAGATATTTATATGTTCATACAGATGGCGGTGCAGATATTTCCATGTTCATACAGATGGCGGTGAAGATATTCCATGTTCATACAGATGGCGGTGTAGATACTTCCATGTTCATACTGATAGCGGTGCTGATATTTCCATGTTTATACAGGTAGCGGTGTAGATATTTCCATGTTTATACAGATAGCGGTGTAGATATTTCCATGTTTATACACATAGCGGTGTAGATATTTCCATGTTTATACAGATAGCGGTGTAGATATCTCCATCTTAATACAGATGGCGGTGTAGATATTTATATGTTCATTCAGATGGCGGTGCAGATATTTCCATGTTCATACAGATGGCGGTGTAGATATTTCCATGTTCATACTGATATCGGTGTAGTTATTTCCATGTGTAAAGAGATAGCTGTGTAGATATTTCCATGTATATGCAGAAATCTGTGTAGACATTTCCATTTTCATGCAGATAGCGGTGTATATATTTCCTTGTTCAAACAGTTAGCGGTGTAGATATTTCCATGTTCATAAAGATAGCAGTGTAGATATTTCCATGTTTATACAGATAGCGGTGAAGATGTATGCATGTTTACACAGATAGCGGTGTAGATATTTCCATGTTCATCCAGATGGCTCTGAAGATATATCCATGTTCATAGAGATAGCGGTGTAGATATTTCCATGTTCATACAGATAGCGGTTCAGATATTTCCATGTTCATCCAGATGGCTGTGTAGATATATCCATGTTCATACAGATGGCGGTGAAGATATTTCCATGTTCATACAGATAGCGGTGTAGATATTTCCATGTTCATGCAGATAACGGTGTAGATATTTCCATGTTCATACAGATAACGGTGTATGTATTTCCATGTTCATACAGATAGCGGTGTAAATATTTCCATGTTCATCCAGATGGCTGTGTAGATATATCCATGTTCATACAGATAGCGGTGTAGATATTTCCATGTTCATCCAGATGGCTGTGTAGCTATTTCCATGTTCATACAGATAGCCGTGTAGATATTGCCATGTTCATACCGATAACAGTGCTGATACTTCCATGTTTATACAGGTAGCGGTGTACATATTTCCATGTTTATACAGATAGCGGTGTAGATATCTCCTTCTTAATACAGATGGCGGTGTAGATATTTATATGTTCATACAGATGGCGGTGCAGATATTTCCATGTTAATACAGATGGTGGTGTAGATATTTCCATGTTCATACAGATAGCGGTGTGGATATTTCCATGTTTATACAGATAGCGGTGAAGATGTATGCATGTTTACACAGATAGCGGTGTAGATATTACCATGTTCATACAGATAGCGGTGTACATATTTCCATGTTCATCCAGACGGCTGTGTAGACATATCCATGTTCATACAGATGGCTGTGAAGATATTTCCATGTTAATACAGATGGCTGTGTAGATATATCCATGTTCATACAGATGGCGGTGAAGATTTTTCCATGTTCATACAGATGGCGGTGTAGATATTTCCATGTTCATACAGATAGCGGTGCTGATATTTCCATGTTTATACAGGTATCAGTGTAGATATCTCCATGTTTATACAGATAGCGGTGAAGATATTTCCATGTTTATACACATAGCGGTGTAGATATTTCCATGTTTATACAGATAGCGGTGTAGATATCTCCATCTTAATACAGATGGCGGTGTAGATATTTATATGTTCTTACAGATGGCGGTGCAGATATTTCCATGTTCATACAGATGGCGGTGAAGATATTTCCATGTTCATACGGATGGCGGTGTAGATATTACCATGTTTATAGAGATAGCGGTGTAGTTATTTCCATTTGTAAAGAGATAGCTGTGTAGATATTTCCATGTATATGCAGACAGCTGTGTAGATATTTCCATTTTCATGCAGATAGCGGTGTAGATATTTCCATGTTCAAACAGATAGCAGTGTAGATATTTCCATGTTTATAAAGATAGCGGTGAAGATGTATGCATGTTTACACAGATAGCGGTGTAGATATTTCCATGTTCATACAGATAGCGGTGTAGATATTTCCATGTTCATCCAGATGGCTGTGTAGATATATCCATGTTCATACAGATGGCGGTGAAGATATTTCCATGTTCATACAGATAGCGGTGTAGATATTTCCATGTTCATACAGATAGCGGTGTAGATATTTCCATGTTCATACAGACAGCGGTGTATGTATCTCCATGTTCATACAGATGGCGGTGTAGATATTTCCATGTTTATACCGGTAGCGGTGTAGATATTTCCATGTTCCTACAGATAGCGGTGTAGATATTTCCATGTTCATAAAGATAGCGGTGCAGATATTTGCATGTTCATCCAGATAGCGGTGCAGATATTTCCATGTTCATCCAGATGGCTGTGTAGATATATCCATGTTCATAGAGATGGCGGTGAAGATATTTCCATGTTCATACAGATAGCGGTGTAGATATTTCCATGTTCATACAGATAGCGGTGTAGATATTTCCATCTTAATACAGATGTCGGTGTAGATATTTATAAGTTCATACAGATGGCAGTGCAAATATTTCCATGTTCATACAGATGGCGGTGTGGATATTACCATGTTTATTGAGATAGCAGAGTAGATATTTCCATGTGTAAAGAGATAGCTGTCTAGATATTTCCATGTATATGCAGATAGCTGTGTAGATATTTCCATTTTCTTGCAGATAGCGGTGTAGATATTTCCTTGTTCAAACAGATAGCAGTGTAGATATTTCCATGTACTTACAGATAGCAGTGTAGATACTTCCATGTTTATACAGATAGCGGTGAAGAAGTATGCATGTTTACACAGATAGCGGTGTAGATATTTCCATGTTCATACAGATAGCGGTGTATTTATTTCCATGTGTAAAGAGATAGCTGTGTAGATATTTCCATGTATATGCAGACAGCTGTGTAGATATTTCCATGTTCATACAGATAGCGGTGTAGATATTTCCATGTTCAAACAGATAGCAGTGTAGATATTTCCATGTTTATAAAGATAGCGTTGAAGATGTATGCATGTTCACACAGATAGCGGTGTAGATATTTCCATGTTCATACAGATAGCGGTGTAGATATTTCCATGTTCATCCAGATGGCTGTGTAGATATATCCATGTTCATCCAGATGGCTGTGTAGATATATCCATGTTCATACAGATGGCGGTGAAGATATTTCCATGTTCATACAGATAGCGGTGTAGATATTTCCATGTTCATACAGATAGCGGTGTAGATATTTCCATGTTCATACAGACAGCGGTGTATGTATCTCCATGTTCATACAGATGGCGGTGTAGATATTTCCATGTTTATACCGGTAGCGGTGTAGATATTTCCATGTTCATACAGATAGCGGTGTAGATATTTCCATGTTCATAAAGATAGCGGTGCAGATATTTCCATGTTCATCCAGATGGCTGTGTAGATATATCCATGTTCATAGAGATGGCGGTGAATATATTTCCATGTTCATACAGATAGCGGTGTAGATATTTCCATGTTCATACAGATAGCGGTGTAGATATTTCCATCTTAATACAGATGTCGGTGTAGATATTTATAAGTTCATACAGATGGCAGTGCAAATATTTCCATGTTCATACAGATGGCAGTGTAGATATTACCATGTTTATTGAGATAGCGGAGTAGATATTTCCATGTGTAAAGAGATAGCTGTCTAGATATTTCCATGTATATGCAGATAGCTGTGTAGATATTTCCATTTTCTTGCAGATAGCGGTGTAGATATTTCCTTGTTCAAACAGATAGCAGTGTAGATATTTCCATGTACTTACAGATAGCAGTGTAGATATTTCCATGTTTCTACAGATAGCGGTGAAGATGTATGCATGTTTACACAGATAGCGGTGTAGATATTTCCATGTTCATACAGATAGCGGTGTAGATATTTCCATGTTCATCCAGATAGCTGTGTAGATATATCCATGTTCATCCAGATGGCTGTGTAGATATATCCATGTTCATAGAGATGGCGGTGAAGGTATTTCCATGTTCATACAGATAGCGGTGTAGATATTTCCATGTTCATACAGATAGCGGTGAAGATGTATGCATGTTGACACAGATAGCGGTGTAGATATTTCCATGTTCATCCAGATGGCTTTGTAGATATATCCATGTTCATACAGATGGCGGTGAAGATATTTCCATGTTCATACAGATAGCGGTGCAGATATTTCCATGTTCATACAGATAGCGGTGTAGATATTTCCATGTTCATACAGACAGCGGTGTATGTATCTCCATGTTCATACAGATGGCGGTGTAGATATTTCCATGTTTATACCGGTAGCGGTGTAGATATTTCCATGTTCATACAGATAGCGGTGTAGATATTTCCATGTTCATAAAGATAGCGGTGCAGATATTTCCATGTTCATCCAGATAGCGGTGCAGATATTTCCATGTTCATCCAGATGGCTGTGTAGATATATCCATGTTCATAGAGATGGCGGTGAAGATATTTCCATGTTCATACAGATAGCGGTGTAGATATTTCCATGTTCATACAGATAGCGGTGTAGATATTTCCATCTTAATACAGATGTCGGTGTAGATATTTATAAGTTCATACAGATGGCAGTGCAAATATTTCCATGTTCATACAGATGGCGGTGTAGATATTACCATGTTTATTGAGATAGCGGAGTAGATATTTCCATGTGTAAAGAGATAGCTGTCTAGATATTTCCATGTATATGCAGATAGCTGTGTAGATATTTCCATTTTCTTGCAGATAGCGGTGTAGATATTTCCTTGTTCAAACAGATAGCAGTGTAGATATTTCCATGTACTTACAGATAGCAGTGTAGATATTTCCATGTTTATACAGATAGCAGTGAAGATGTATGCATGTTTACACAGATAGCGGTGTAGATATTTCCATGTTCATACAGATAGCGGTGTAGATATTTCCATGTTCATCCAGATGGCTGTGTAGATATATCCATGTTCATCCAGATGGCTGTGTAGATATATCCATTTTCATAGAGATGGCGGTGAAGATATTTCCATGTTCATACAGATAGCGGTGTAGATATTTCCATGTTCATACAGATAGCGGTGAAGATGTATGCATGTTGACACAGATAGCGGTGTAGATATTTCCATGTTCATCCAGATGGCTTTGTAGATATATCCATGTTCATACAGATGTCGGTGAAGATATTTCCATTTTCATACAGATAGCGGTGTAGATATTTCCATGTTCATACAGATAGCGGTGTAGATATTTCCATGTTCATACAGACAGCGGTGTATGTATCTCCATGTTCATACAGATGGCGGTGTAGATATTTCCATGTTTATACCGGTAGCGGTGTAGATATTTCCATGTTCATACAGATAGCGGTGTAGATATTTCCATGTTTATAAAGATAGCGGAGCAGATATTTCCATGTTCATCCAGATAGCGGTGCAGATATTTCCATGTTCATCCAGATGGCTGTGTAGATATATCCATGTTCATACAGATGGCGGTGAAGATATTTCCATATTCATACAGATAGCGGTGTAGATATTTCCATGTTCATACAGATAGCGGTGAAGATGTATGCATGTTGACACAGATAGCGGTGTAGATATTTCCATGTTCATCCAGATGGCTTTGTAGATATATCCATGTTCATACAGATGTCGGTGAAGATATTTCCATTTTCATACAGATAGCGGTGTAGATATTTCCATGTTCATACAGATAGCGGTGTAGATATTTCCATGTTCATACAGACAGCGGTGTATGTATCTCCATGTTCATACAGATGGCGGTGTAGATATTTCCATGTTTATACCGGTAGCGGTGTAGATATTTCCATGTTCATACAGATAGCGGTGTAGATATTTCCATGTTTATAAAGATAGCGGAGCAGATATTTCCATGTTCATCCAGATAGCGGTGCAGATATTTCCATGTTCATCCAGATGGCTGTGTAGATATATCCATGTTCATACAGATGGCGGTGAAGATATTTCCATATTCATACAGATAGCGGTGTAGATATTTCCATGTTCATACAGATAGCGGTGTAGATATTTCCATGTTCATAGAGATAGCGGTGTATGTATTTCCATGTTCATACAGATAGCGGTGTAGACATTTCCATATTCATCCAGATGGCTGTGTAGATATTTCCATGTTCATACAGATAGCGGTGTAGATATTTCAATGTTCATACAGATAGCGGTGTAGATATTTCCATGTTCATACAGATAGCCCTGTTGATATTGCCATGTTCATACCGATAGCGGTGCTGATACTTCCATGTTTATACAGGTAGCGGTGTACATATTTCCGTGTTTATACAGATAGCGGTGTAGATATTTCCATGTTCATACAGATGGCGGTGTAGATATTTCCATGTTTATAGAGATAGCGGTGTAGTTATTTCCATGTGTAAAGAGATAGCTGTGTAGATATTTCCATGTATATGCAGATAGCTGTGTAGATATTTCCATTTTCATGCAGATAGCAGTGTAGATATTTCCATGTTCAAACAGATAGCGGTGTAGATATTTCCATGTTCATAAAGATAGCGGTGTAGATATTTCCATGTTTATACAGATAGCGGTGAAGATGTATGCATGTTTACACAGATAGCGGTGTAGATATTTCCATGTTCATCCAGATTGCTGTGTAGATATATCCATGTTCATGCAGATAGCGGTGTAGATATTTCCATGTTCATACCGATAGCGGTGTAGATATTTCCATGTTCAAACAGATAGCGGTGTAGATATTTCCATGTTCATACAGATAGCGGTGTAGATATTTCCATGTTCATACAGATAACGGTGTAGATATTTGCATATTCAAACAGATAGCGGTGTAGATATTTCCATGTTCATACAGTTAGCGGTGTAGATATTTCCATGTTCATACAGATGGCGGTGTAGATATTTACATGTTCATAGAGATGGCGGTATAGATATTTCCATGTTCGTACAGATGGCGGTGTAGATATTTCCATGTTCATAGAGATGGCGGTGTAGATATTTCCATGTTTCTGCAGATAGCGGTATAGATATTTCCATGTTTATACAGATGGTGGTGTGGATATTTCCATGTTTATAGAGATGGCAGTCTAGATATTTCCATGTTTATAGTGATAGTGGTGTAGTTATTTCCATGTTTATAGAGACAGCGTTGTAGATATTTCCATGTTTATACAGAGATCGGTGAAGATATTTCCATGTTTATACAGATAGCGGTGAAGATATTTCCATGTTTATACAGATAGTGGTGTAGATATTTACATGTTCATACAGACGGCGGTGTAGATATTTCAAAGTTTATAGAGACAGCGATGTAGTTATTTCCATATTTATAGAGAAATCTGTGTAGATATTTCCATGTATATTCAGATAGCTGCGTAGATATTTAAATGTTCATGCAGATTACGCTGTAGATATTTCCATGTTAATTCAGATGCCGGTGTACATATATCCATGTTCATACAAATGGCGGTGAAGATATTTCCATGTTTATAGGGATGGCGGTGTAGATATTTTCATGTTTACACAGATGGCGGTGTAGATATTTCCCTGTTTACACAGATAGCGGTGTGGATATTTCCATGTTTATGCAGATAGCAGTGTAGATATTTCCATGTTCATACAGATGGCGGTGTAGATATTTACATGTTCATACAGATGGCGGTGTACGTATTTCCATGTTCATACAGATAGCGGTGTAGATATTTCCATGTTCATACAGATAGCCGTGTAGATATATCCATGTTCATTCAGATAGCGGTGTAGATATTTCCATATTCATACCAATAGCGGTGTAGACATTTCCATGTTCATACATTTAGCGGTGTAGATATATCCATGTTCATACAGATGGCGGTGAAGTTATTTCCATGTTTATACAGACGGCAGTGTAGATATTTCCATGTTTGTACGGATGGCAGTGTAGATATTTCCATGTTCATACAGGAGGCGGTGTAGATATTTCCATGTTTATACTGATAGCAGTGTAGTTATTTCCATGTTAATAGAGATAGCTGTGTGGATATTTCCATTGATATACAGATAGCTGTGTAGATATTTGCATGTTCATACAGATAGCGGTGTAGATATCTCCATGTTCGTACAGATAGCGGTGTAGATATTTCCATGTTCATACAGTTAGCGGTGTAGATATTTCCATGTCCATACAGATGGCGGTATAGATATTTCCATGTCCATACAGACGGCGGTATAGATATCTCCTTGTTCGTACAGGTAGCGGTGTAGATATTTCCATGTTCATACAGTTAGCGGTGTAGATATTTCCATGTTCATACAGATGGCGGTGTAGATATTTCCATGTCCATACAGATGGCGGTATAGATATTTCCATGTTCGTAAAGATAGCGGTGTAGATATTTCCATGTTCATACAGTTAGCGGTATAGATATTTCCATGTTTATACACATGGAGGTGTGGATATTTCCATGTATATAGAGATGGCGGTCTAGATATTTCCATGTTTACAGAGATAGTGGTGTAGTTATTTCCAAGTTTATAGAGACAGCGTTGAAGATATTTCCATGTTTATACAGATAGCAGTGAAGATATTTCCATGTTTATACAGATAGCGGTGTAGACATTTCCATGTTTATGCAGATAGCAGTGAAGATATTTCCATGTTTATAGAGATTGTGGTGTAGATAATTTCAATTTTATACAAAGTGCCGTGTAGATATTTCCAAGTTCATACAGATAGTGGTGTAGATATTTCCAGGTTCATACAAATGGCGGTGTAGATATTTACATGTTCATACAAATGGCGGTATAGTTATTTCCATGTTCGTACAGATGTCGGTGTGGATATTTCCATGTTCATACCAATAGCGGTGTAGATATTTCCATGTTCATACAGTTAGCGGAGTAGATATTTCCATGTTCATACAGATGACGGTGTAGATATTTACATGTTCATACAGATGGCGGTGTAGATATTTCCATGTTCATATGGATAGCGGTGTAGATATTTCCATGTTCATACAGATAGCGGTGTAGATATTTCCATGTTCATACAGATAGCGGTGTAGATATTTCCATGTTCATACAGATAACGGTGAAGATATTTCCATGTTCATACAGTTGGCGGTGTAGATATTTCCATGTTTGTACGGATGGCAGTGTAGATATTTCCATGTTCATACAGGTGGCGGTGTAGATATTTCCATGTTTATACAGATAGCAGTGTAGTTATTTCCATGTTAATAGAGATAGCTGTGTGGATATTTCCATTAAAATACAGATAGCGGTGTAGATATTTCCATGTTCGTACAGATAGCGGTGAAGATATTTCCATGTTTATACAGATAGCGGCATAGATATTTCCATGTTTATACAGATAGCAGTGTAGGTATTTCCATGTTTATAGAGATAGTGGTGTAGATAATTTCAATTTTATACAGAGAGCAGTGTAGATATTTCCAAGTTCATACAGATAGCGGTGTCGATATTTCTACGTTCATACAAATGGCGGTGTAGATATTTCCATGTTCTTCCAGATAGCGGTGTAGTTATTTCCATGTTCATTCAGATAGCGGTGTTGATATTTCCATGTTCATACAGATAACGGTGTAGATATTTCCATGTTCTTCCAGATAGCGGTGTAGTTATTTCCATGTTCATTCAGATAGCGGTGTTGATATTTCCATGTTCATACAGATAACGGTGTAGATATTTCCATGTTCATACAGATAGCGGTGTAGATATTTCCATGTTCATACAGATAGCGGTGTAGATATTTCCATATTCATACAGATAGCGGTGTAGGTAATTCCATGTTCATACAGATAGCGGTGTAGATATTTCCATGTTCATACAGATAGCGGTGTAGATATTTCCATGTTCATACAGTTAGCGGTGTAGATATTTCCATGTTCATACAGATGGCGGTGTAGATATTTACATGTTCATACAGATGGCGGTGTAGATATTTACATGTTCATACAGATGGCGGTGTAGATATTTCCATGATGATAGAGATAGCGGTGTAGAGATTTCCATGTTCATACAGATAGCGGTGTAGATATTTCCATGTTGATACAGATAGCGGTGTAGAGATTTCCATGTTCATACAGATAGCGGTGTAGATATTTCCATGTTCATACAGATAGCGGTATAGATATTTCCATGTTTATACAGATGGTGGTGTGGATGTTTCCATGTATATAGAGATGGCGGTCTAGATATTTCCATGTTTACAGAGATAGTGGTGTAGTTATTTCCAAGTTTATAGAGACAGCGTTGTAGATATTTCCATGTTTATACAGATAGCAGTGAAGATATTTCCATGTTTATACAGATAGCGGTGTAGACATTTCCATGTTTATGCAGATAGCAGTGAAGATATTTCCATGTTTATAGAGATAGTGGTGTAGATAATTTCAATTTTATACAAAGTGCAGTGTAGATATTTCCAGGTTCATACAAATGGCGGTGTAGATATTTACATGTTCATACAAATGGCGGTATAGTTATTTCCATGTTCGTACAGATGGCGGTGTGGATATTTCCATGTTCATACCAATAGCGGTGTAGATATTTCCATGTTCATACAGATAGCGGTGTAGATATTTCCATGTTCATACAGAAGGCGGTGTAGATATTTCCATCTTCATAGAGATGGCGGTGTAGATATTTCCATGTTTATACAGATAACAGTGTAGTTATTTCCATGTTTATAGAGACAGCTGTGTAGATATTTCCATTGATATACAGATAGCTGTGTAGATATTTGCATGTTCATACAGATATCGGTGTAGATATTTCCATGTTCGTACAGATAGCGGTGTAGATATTTCCATGTTCGTACAGATAGCGGTGTAGTAGATATTTCCATGTTCATACAGATAACGGTGTAGATATTTCCGTGTTCATACAGATAGCGGTGTAGATATTTCCATGTTCATACAGTTAGCGGTGTAGATATTTCCATGTTCATACAGACGTCGGTGTAGATATTTACATGTTCATACAAATGGCGATATAGATATTTCCATGTTCGTACAGATGGCGTTGTAGATATTTCCATGTTCATAGAGATGGCCGTGTAGATATTTCCATGTTTATGCAGATAGCGGTGTAGTTATTTCCATGTTTATACAGATGGTGGTGTAGATATTTCCATGTTTATAGAGATGGCGGTCTAGATATTTCCATGTTTACAGAGATAGTGGTGTAGTTATTTCCAAGTTTATAGAGACAGCATTGTAGATATTTCCATGTTTATACAGATAGCGGTATAGATATTTCCATGTTTATACAGATGGTGATGTGGATATTTCCATGTATATAGAGATGGTGGTCTAGATATTTCCATGTTTACAGAGATAGTGGTGTAGTTATTTCCAATTTTATAGAGACAGCGTTGTAGATATTTCCATGTTTATACAGATAGCGGTGAAGATATTTCCATGTTTATACAGATAGCCGTGTAGACATTCATGTTTATGCAGATAGCAGTGAAGATATTTCCATGTTTATAGAGATAGTGGTGTAGATAATTTCAATTTTATACATAGTGCAGTGTAGATAATTCCAAGTTCATACAGATAGTGGTGTAGATATTTCCAGGTTCATACAAATGGCGGTGTAGATATTTACATGTTCATACAAATGGCGGTATAGTTATTTCCATGTTCGTAGAGATGGCGGTGTGGATATTTCCATGTTCATACCAATAGCGGTGTAGATATTTCCATGTTCATACAGATAGCGGTGTAGATATTTCCATGTTCATACAGAAGGCGGTGTAGATATTTACATGTTCATACAGATGGCGGTGTAGATATTTCCATGTTTATAGAGATGGCAGTCTAGATATTTCCATGTTCCTACAGGTGGCGGTGTAGATATTTCCATGTTTATACAGATAGCAGTGTAGTTATTTCCATGTTTATAGAGACAGCTGTGTAGATATTTCCATTGATATACAGATAGCTGTGTAGATATTTGCATGTTCATACAGATATCGGTGTAGATATTTCCATGTTCGTACAGATAGCGGTGTAGATATTTCCATGTTAGTACAGATAGCGGTGTAGTAGATATTTCCATGTTCATACAGATAACGGTGTAGATATTTCCGTGTTCATACAGATAGCGGTGTGGATATTTCCATGCTCATACAGTTAGCGGTGTAGATATTTCCATGTTCATACAGATGGCGGTGTAGATATTTACATGTTCATACAAATGGCGATATAGATATTTCCATGTTCGTACAGATGGCGGTGTAGATATTTCCATGTTCATAGAGATGGCGGTGTAGATATTTCCATGTTTATGCAGATAGCGGTATAGTTATTTCCATGTTTATACAGATGGTGGTGTAGATATTTCCATGTTTATAGAGATGGCGGTCTAGATATTTCCATGTTTACAGAGATAGTGGTGTAGTTACTTCCAAGTTTATAGAGACAGCGTTGTAGATATTTCCATGTTTATACAGATAACCGTGAAGATATTTCCATGTTTATACAGATAGCGGTGTAGATATTTCCATGTTCATACAGGTGGCGGTGAAGATATTTCCATGTTTATACAGATAGCAGTGTAGTTATTTCCATGTTTATAGAGATAGCAGTGTAGATATTTCCATTGATATACAGATAGCTGTGTAGATATTTGCGTGTTCATAGAGATAGCGGTGTAGATATTTTCATGTTCATACTGATAGCGGTGTAGATATTTCCATGTTCATACTGTTAGCGGTGTAGATATTTCCATGTTCATACAGATAGCGGTGTAGATATTTCCATGTTCATACAGTTAGCTGTGTAGATATTTCCATGTTCATACAGATGGCGGTGTAGATATTTACATGTTCATACAGATGGCGGTGTAGATATTTCCATGTTCATACAGATAGCGGTGTAGATATTTCCATGTTCATACAGATAGCGGTGTAGATATTTCCATGTTCATACAGATAGAGGCGTAGATATTTCCATGTTCATACTGGCAGTGTAGATATTTCCATGTTCATACAGATGGCGGTGTAGATATTTCCATGTTCAAACAGATAGCGGTGTAGATATTTCCATGTTCATAAAGATAGCGGTGTAGATATTTCCATGTTTATACAGATAGCGGTGAAGATGTATGCATGTTTACACAGATAGCGGTGTAGATATTTCCATGTTCAAACAGATAGCGGTGTAGATATTTCCATGTTCATAAAGATAGCGGTGTAGATATTTCCATGTTTATACAGATAGCGGTGAAGATGTATGCATGTTTACACAGATAGCGGTGTAGATATTTCCATGTTCATCCAGATGGCTGTGTAGATATATCCATGTTCATGCAGATAGCGGTGTAGATATTTCCATGTTCATACAGATAGCGGTGCAGATATTTCCATGTTCATCCAGGTGGCTGTGTAGATATATCCATGTTCATACAGATGGCGGTGAAGTTATTTCCATGTTCATACAGATAGCGGTGTAGATATTTCCATGTTCATAGAGATAGCGGTGTAGATATTTCCATGTTCATACAGATGGCTGTGTAGATATATCCATGTTCATACAGATGGCGGTGAAGATATTTCCATGTTCATACAGATGGCGTTGTAGATATTATCATGTTCATACAGATAGCCATGTAGATATTGCCATGTTCATACCGATATCGGTGCTGACACTTCCATGTTTATACAGGTAGCGGTGTAGATATTTCCATGTTCATACAGATAGCGGTGTAGATATTTCCATGTTTATACAGATAGCGGTGTAGATATCTCCTTCTTAATACAGATGGCGGTGTAGATATTTATATGTTCATACACACGGCGGTGCAGATATTTCCATGTTTATACAGATAGCGGTGTAGATATTTCCATGTTTATACAGATAGCGGTGTAGATATCTCCTTCTTCATACAGATGGCAGTGTAGATATTTATATGTTCATACAGATGGCGGTGCAGATATTTCCATGTTCATACAGATGGTGGTGTAGATATTTCCATGTTTATAGAGATAGCGGTGTAGTTATTTCCATGTTTAAAGAGATAGCTGTGTAGATATTTCCATGTATATGCAGATAGCTGGGTAGATATTTCCATTTTCATGCAGATAGCGGTATAGATACTTCCATGTTCAAACAGGTAGCGGTGTAGATATTTCCATGTTCGTACAGATAGCGGTGTAGATATTTCCATGTTTATACAGATAGCGGTGAAGATGTATGCATGTTTACACAGATAGCGGTGTAGATGTTTCCATGTTCATACAGATAGCGGTGTAGATATTTCCATGTTTATCCAGATGGCTGTGTAGATATATCCATGTTCATACAGATGGCGGTGAAGATATTTCCATGTTCATACAGATAGCGGTGAAGATATTTCCATGTTCATACAGATAGCGGTGTAGATATTTCCATGTTCATACAGATGGCTGTGTAGATATTTCCATGTTCATACAGATAGCGGTGCTGATATTTCCATGTTTATACATGTAGTGGTGTAGATATTTCCATGTTTTTACAGATAGCGGTGTAGATATTTCCATGTTTATACACATAGCGGTTTAGATATTTCCATGTTTATACAGATAGCGGTGTAGATATTTCCCTGTTAACACAGATGGCGGTGCAGGTATTTCCATGTTCATACAGATGGCGGTGTAGATATTTCCATGTTCATACAGATAGCGGTGTATTTCTTTCCATGCGTAAAGAGATAGCTGTGTAGATATTTCCATGTATAAGCAGATAGCTGTTTAGATATTTCCATTTTCATGCAGATAGCGGTGTATATACATCCCTGTTCAAACAGTTAGCGGTGTAGATATTTCAATGTTCATAAAGATAGCGGTGTAGATATTTCCATGATTATACAGATAGCGGTGAAGATGTATGCATGTTTACACAGATAGCGGTGTAGATATTTCCATGTTCATCCAGATGGCTGTGTGGATATATCCATGTTCATGCAGATAGCGGTGTAGATATTTCCATGTTCATACAGATAGCGGTGCAGATATTTCCATGTTCATCCAGGTGGCTGTGTAGATATATCCATGTTCATACAGATGGCAGTGAAGGTATTTCCATGTTCATACAGATAGCGGTGTAGATATTTCCATGTTTATACAGATAGCGGTGTAGATATTTCCATGTTCATACAGATAGTGGTGTAATTATTTCCATGTTCATACAGATAGCGGTGTAGATATTTCCATTTTTAAGCAGATAGCGGTGTATATATTTCCCTGTTCAAACAGTTAGCGGTGTAGATATTTCCATGTTCATAAAGATAGCGGTGTAGATATTTCCATGTTTATACAGATAGCGGTGAAGTTGTATGCATGTTTACACAGATAGCGGTGTAGGTATTTCCACGTTCATCCAGATGGCTGTGTAGATATATCCATGTTCATACAGATGGCGGTGAAGTTATTTCCATGTTCATACAGATAGCGGTGTAGATATTTCCATGTTCATACAGATAGTGGTGTAGATATTTCCATGTTCATACAGATAGCGGTGTAGATATTTCCATGTTCATCCAGATGGCTGTGTAGATATTCCCATGTTCATACAGATAGCGGTGTAGATATTTCCATGTTCATACAGATAGCGGTGTAGATATTTCCATATTCATCCAGATGGCTGTGTTGATATATCCATGTTCATACAGATGGCGGTGAAGACATTTCCATTTTCATACAGATAGCGGTGTAGATATTTCCATGTTCATACAGATAGCCGTGTAGATATTGCCATGTTCATACCGATAGCGGTGCTGATACTTCCTTGTTTATACAGGTAGCGGTGAACATATTTCTGTGTTTATACAGATAGCGGTGTAGATATTTCCATGTTAATACAGATAGCGGTGTAGATATTTCCATGTTTATACAGATAGCGGTGTAGATATCTCCTTCTTAATACAGATGGCGGTGTAGATATTTCCATGTTCATACAGATGGCGGTGTAGATATTTCCATGTTTGTAGAGATAGCGGTGTAGTTATTTCCATGTGCAAAGAGATAGCTGTGTACATATTTCCATTTATATGCAGATAGTTGTGTAGATATTTCCATTTTCATGCAGATAGCGGTGTAGATATTTCCATGTTCAAACAGATAGCGGTGTAGATATTTCCATGTTCATACAGATAGCGGTGTAGATATTTCCATGTTTATACAGATAGCGGTGAAGATGTATGCATGTTTACACAGATAGCGGTGTAGATATTTCCATGTTCATACAGATAGCGGTGTAGATATTTCCATGTTCATCCAGACGGCTGTGTAGACATATCCATGTTCATACAGATGGCGGTGAAGATATTTCCATGTTCATACAGATAGCGGTGTAGATATCTCCATCTTAATACAGATGGCGGTGTAGATATTTATATGTTCATACAGATAGCGGTGCAGATATTTCCATGTTCATATGGATGGCGGTGAAGATATTTCCATGTTCATACAGATGGCGGTGTAGAAACTTCCATGTTCATACTGATAGCGGTGCTGATATTTCCATGTTTATACAGGTAGCGGTGTAGATATTTCCATGTTTATACAGATAGCAGGGTAGATATTTCCATGTTTATACACATAGCGGTGTAGATATTTCCATGTCTATACAGATAGCGGTGTAGATATTTCCATGTTTATGCAGATAGTGGTGTAGATATCTCCATCTTAATACAGATTGCGGTGTAGATATTTAAATGTTCATACAGATGTCGCTGCAGATATTTCCATGTTCATACAGATGGCGGTGTAGATATTTCCATGTTCGTACAGATAGCGGTGTAGTTATTTCCATGTGTAAAGAGATAGCTGTGTAGATATTTCCATGTATAAGCAGATAGCTGTGTAGATATTTCCGTTTTCATGCAGATAGCGGTGTATATATTTCCCTGTTCAAACAGTTAGTGGTGTAGATATTTCCATGTTCATAAAGATAGCGGTGTAGATATTTCCATGTTTATACAGATAGCAGTGAAGATGTATGCATGTTTACACAGATAGCGGTGTAGATAATTCCATGTTCATCCAGATGGCTGTGTAGATATATCCATGTTCATACAGATAGAGGTGTAGATATTTCCATTTTCATACAGATAGCGGTGCAGATATTTCCATGTTCATCCAGACGGCTGTGTAGATATATCCATGTACATACTGATGGTGGTGAAGATATTTCCATGTTCATACAGATAGCGGTGTAGATATTTCCATGTTCATACAGATAGCGGTGTAGATATTACCATGTTCATACAGATAGGGGTGTATGTATTTCCATGTTCATACAGATAGTGGTGTAGATATTTGCATCTTCATGCAGATAGCGGTGTATATATTTCCCTGTTCAAACAGTTAGCGGTGTAGATATTTCCATGTTCATAAAGATAGCGGTGTAGATATTTCCATGTTTATACAGATAGCGGTGAAGATGTATGCATGTTTTCACAGATATCGGTGTAGATATTGCCATGTTCATCCACATGGCTGTGTAGACATATCCATGTTCATACAGATGGCGGTGAAGATATTTCCATGTTCATACAGATAGCGGTGTAGATATTTCCATGTTCATACAGATAGCGGTGTAGATATTTCCATGTTGATACAGATAGCGGTGTAGATATTTCCATGTTCATACAGATAGCGGTGTATGTATTTCCATGTTCATACAGATAGCGGTGTAGATATTTCCATGTTCATCCTGATGGCTGTGTAGATATTTCCATGTTCATACAGATAGCGGTGTAAATATTTCCATGTTCATACAGATAGCGGTGTAGGTATTTCCATGTTCATCCAGATGGCTGTGTAGATATATCCATGTTCATACAGATGGCGGTGAAGATATTTCCATGTTCATACAGATGGCGTTGTAGATATTTCCATGTTCATACACATAGCCGTGTAGATATTGCCATGTTCATACCTATATCGGTGCTGGTACTTCCATGTTTATACAGGTAGCGGTGTACATATTTCCGTGTTTATACAGGTAACTGTGTAGATATTTCCATGTTCATACAGATAGCGGTGTAGATATTTCCATGTTTATACAGATAGCGGTGTAGATATCTCCTTCTTAATACAGATGGCGGTGTAGATATTTATATGTTCATACACACGGCGGTGCAGATATTTCCATGTTCATGCAGATGGTGGTGTAGATATTTCCATGTTTATAGAGATAGCGGTGTAGTTATTTCCATGTGCAAAGAGATAGCTGTGTAGATATTTCCACGTATATGCAGACAGCGGTGTAGATATTTCCATTTTCATGCAGATAGCGGTGTAGATATTTCCATGTTCAAACAGATAGCGGTGTAGATATTTCCATGTTCATACAGATAGCGGTGTGGATATTTCCATGTTTATACAGATAGCGGTGAAGATGTATGCATGTTTACACAGATAGAGGTGTAGATATTTCCATGTTCATACAGATAGCGGTGTAGATATTTCCATGTTCATCCAGACGGCTGTGTAGACATATCCATGTTCATACAGATGGCGGTGAAGATATTTCCATGTTCATACAGATGGCTGTGTAGATATATCCATGTTCATACAGATGACAGTGAAGATTTTTCCATGTTCATACAGATGGCGGTGTAGATATTTCCATGTTCATACAGATAGCGGTGCTGATATTTCCATGTTTATACAGGTAGCAGTGTAGATATTTCCATGTTTATGCAGATAGCGGTGTAGATATTTCCATGTTTATACACATAGCGGTGTAGATATTTCCATGTTTATACAGATAGCGGTGTAGATATCTCCATCTTAATACAGATGGCGGTGTAGATATTTATATGTTCATACAGATGGCGGTGCAGATATTTCCATGTTCATACAGATGGCGATGAAGATATTTCCATGTTCATACAGATGGCTGTTTAGATATTTCCATGTTCATACAGATAGCGGTGTAGATATTTCCATTTGTAAAGAGATAGCTGTGTAGATATTCCCATGTATATGCAGATAGCTGTGTAGATATTTCCATGTCCATACAGATAGCGGTGTAGCTATTTCCATGTTCATACAGATAGCGGTGTGGATATTTCCATGTTCATAGAGATAGCGGTGTAGATATTTCCATGTTTATACAGGTAGCGGTGTAGATATTTCCATGTTTATACAGATAGCGGTGAAGATGTATGCATGTTTACACAGATAGCGGTGTAGATATTTTCATGTTCATCCAGATGGCGGTGAAGATATTTCCATATTCATACAGATAGCGGTGTAGATATATCCATTTTCATACAGATAGTGGTGTAGATATTTCCATGTTCATACAGATAGCGGTGCAGATATTTCCATGTTCATACAGATAGCGGTGTAGATATTTCCATGTTCATACAGATAGTGGTGTATGTATTTACATGTTCATACAGATAGTGGTGTAGATATTTCCATTTTCATGCAGATACCGGTATATATATTTCCCTGTTCAAACAGTTAGCGGTGTAGATATTTCCATGTTCATAAAGATAGCGGTGTAGATATTTCCATGTTTATACAGATAGCAGTGAAGATGTATGCATGTTTACACAGATAGCGGTGTAGATATTTCCATGTTCATCCACATGGCTGTGTAGATATATCCATGTTCAAACAGATGGCAGTGAAGATATTTCCATGTTCATACAGATAGCGGTGTAGATATTTCCATGTTCATAGAGATAGCGGTGTAGATATTTCCATGTTCATACAGAGAGCGGTGTATGTATTTCCATGTTCATACAGATAGCGGTGTAGATATTTCCATGTTCATCCTGATGGCTGTGTACATATTTCCATGTTCATACAGATAGCGGTGTGGATATTTCCATGTTCATACAGATAGCGGTGTAGATATTTCCATGTTCATCCAAATGGCTGTGTACATATATCCATGTTCATACAGATGGCGGTGAAGATATTTCCATGTTCATACAGATGGCGTTGCAGATATTTCCATGTTCATACAGATAGTCCTGTAGATATTGGCATGTTCATACCGATAGCGGTGCTGAGACTTCCATGTTTATACAGGTAGCGGTGTACATATTTCTGTGTTTATACAGGTAGCGGTGTAGATATTTCCATGTTCATACAGATATCGGTGTAGATATTTCCATGTTTATACAGATAGCGGCGTAGATATCTCCTTCTTAATACAGACGGCAGTGTAGATATTTATATGTTCATACAGATGGCGGTGCAGATATTTCCATTTTCATACAGATGGTGGTGTAGATATTTCCATGTTTATAGAGATAGCGGTGTAGTTATTTCCATGTGCAAAGAGATAGCTGTGTAGATATTTCCATTTTCATTCAGGTAGCGGTGTAGATATTTCCATGTTCAAACAGATAGCGGTGTAGATATTTCCATGTTCATACAGATAGCGGTGTGGATATTTCCATGTTTATACAGATAGCGGTGAAGATGTGTGCATGTTTACACAGATAGCGGTGTAGATATTTCCATGTTCATACAGATAGCTGTGTAGATATTTCCATGTTCATCCAGACGGCTGTGTAGACATATCCATGTTCATACAGATGGCAGTGAAAATATTTCCATGTTCATACAGATGGCTGTGTAGATATATCCATGTTCATACAGATGACGGTGAAGATTTTTCCATGTTCATACAGATGGCGGTGTAGATATTTCCATGTTCATACAGATAGCGGTGCTGATATTTCCATGTTTATACAGGTAGCAGTGTAGATATTTCCATGTTTATACAGATATCTGTGTAGATATTTCCATGTTTATACACATAGCAGTGTAGATATTTCCATGTTCATACAGATAGCGGTGTAGATATCTCCATCTTAATACAGATGGCGGTGTAGATATTTATATGTCCATACAGATGGCGGTGCAGATATTTCCATGTTCATACAGATGGCGGTGAAGATATTTCCATGTTCATACAGATGGCGGTGTAGATACTTCCATGTTCATACTGATAGCGGTGCTGATATTTCCATGTTTATACAGGTAGCGGTGTAGATATTTCCATGTTTATGCAGATAGCTGTGTAGATATTTCCATTTTCAAGCAGATAGCGGTGTATATACTTCCCTGTTCAAACAGATAGCGGTGTAGATATTTCCATGTTCATACAGATAGTGGTGTAGATATTTCCATGTTTGTACAGATAGCGGTGTAGATATCTCCATCTTAATACAGATGGCGGTGTAGATATTTATATGTTCATACAGATGGCGGTGCAGATATTTCCATGTTCATACACACGGCGGTGTAGATATTTCCATGTTCATACAGATAGTGGTGCAGTTATTTCCATGTGTAAAGAGATAGCTGTGTAGATATTTCCATGTATATGCAGATAGCTCTGTAGATATTTCCATTTTCATGCAGATAGCGGTGTATATATTTCCCTGTTCAAACACTTAGCGGTGTAGGTATTCCCATGTTCAGAAAGATAGCGGTGTAGATATTTCCATGTTTATACAGATAGCGGTGAAGGTGTATGCATGTTTACACAGATAGCGGTGTAGATATTTCCATGTTCATCCAGATGGCTGTGTAGATATATCCATGTTCATACAGATAGCGGTGTAGATATTTCCATCTTCATACAGATAGCGGTGCAGATATTTCCATGTTCATCCAGATGGCTGTGTAGATATATCCATGTTCATACAGATGGCGGTGAAGATATTTCCATGTTCATACAGATAGCGGTGTAGATATTTCCATGTTCATGCAGAAAACGGTGTAGATATTTCCTTGTTCATACAGATAGCGGTGTATGTATTTCCATGTTCATACAGATAGCAGTGTAGATATTTCCATTTTCAAGCAGATAGCGCTGTATATATTTCCATGTTCAAACAGATAGCGGTGTAGATATTTCCATGTTCATAAAGATAGCGGTGTAGATATTTCCATGTTTATACAGATAGCGGTGAAAATGTATGCATGTTTACACAGATAGCGGTGTAGATATTTCCATGTTTATCCAGATGTCTGTGTAGATATATCCTTGTTCATACAGATGGCGGTGAAGATATTTCCATGTTCATACAGATAGCGGTGTAGATATTTCCATGTTCATACAGATAGCGGTTTAGATATTTCCATGTTCATACGGATAGCGGTGCATGTATTTCCATGTTCATACAGATAGCGGTGTAGATATTTCCGTGTTCATCCAGATGTCTGTGTAGATATTTCCAGGTTCATACAGATAGCGGTGTAGATATTTCCATGTTCAGATAGCGGTGTAGATATTTCCATGTTCATCCAGATGGCTGTGTAGATATATCCATGTTCATACAGATGGCTGTGAAGATATTTCCATGTTCATACAGATAGCGGTGTAGATATTTCCATGTTCATACAGATAGCCGTGTAGATATTGCCATGTTCATACCAATAGCGGTGCTGATACTTCCATGTTTATACAGGTAGCGGTGTACATATTTCCGTGCTTATACAGAGAGCGGTGTAGATATTTCCATGTTCATACAGATAGCGGTGTAGATATTTCCATGTTTATACAGATAGCGGTGTAGATATCTCCTTCTTAATACAGATGGCGGTGTAGATATTTCCATGTTCGTACAGATGGCGGTGTAGGTATTTCCATGTTTATAGAGATAGCGGTGTAGTTATTTCCATGTGCAAAGAGATAGCTGTGTAGATATTTCCATTTATATGCAGATAGTTGTGTAGATATTTCCATTTTCATGCAGATAGCGGTGTAGATATTTCCATGTTCAAACAGAAAGCGGTGTAGATATTTCCATGTTCATACAGATAGCGGTGTAGATATTTCCATGTTTATACAGATAGCGGTGAAGATATATGCATGTTTACACAGATAGCGGTGTAGATATTTCCATGTTCATCCAGACGGCTGTGTAGACATATCCATGTTCATACAGATGGCGGTGAACATATTTCCATGTTCATACAGATGGCTGTGTATATATATCAATGTTCATACAGATGGCGGTGACGATATTTCCATGTTCATACAGACGGCGGTGTAGATATTTCCATGTTCATACAGATAGCGGTGCTGATATTTCCATGTTTATACAGGTAGCGGTGTAGATATTTCCATATTTATACAGAAAGCGGTGTAGATTTTTCCATGTTCATCCAGATGGCTGTGTAGATATATCCATGTTCATACAGATGGCGGTGAAGACATTTCCATGTTCATACAGATAGCGGTGTAGATATTTCCATGTTCATACAGATAACCGTGTAGATATTGCCATGTTCCTACCGATAGCGGTGCTGATACTTCCATGTTTATACAGGTAGCGGTGTAGATATTTCCATGTTTATACACATAGCGGTGTAGATATTTCCATGTTTATACAGATAGCGGTGTAGATATCTCCATCTTAATACAGATGGCGGTGTAGATATTTATATGTTCATACAGATGTCGGTGCAGATATTTCCATGTTCATACGGATGGCGGTGAAGATATTTCCATGTTCATACAGATGGCGGTGTAGAAACTTCCATGTTCATACTGATAGCGGTGCTGATATTTCCATGTTTATACAGGTAGCGGTGTAGATATTTCCATGTTTATACAGATAGCAGTGTAGATATTTCCATGTTTATACACATAGCGGTGTAGATATTTCCATGTTTATACAGATAGCGGTGTAGTTATTTCCATGTGTAAAGTGATAGCTGTGTAGATATTTCCATGTATATGCAGATAGCTGTGTAGACATTTCCATTTTCATGCAGATAGCGGTGTATATATTTCCCTGTTCAAACAGTTAGCGGTGTAGATATTTCCATGTTCATAAAGATAGCAGTGTAGATATTTCCATGTTTATACAGATAGCGGTGAAGATGTATGCATGTTTACACAGATAGCGGTGTAGATATTTCCATGTTCATCCAGATGGCTGTGTAGATATATCCATGTTCATACAGATAGCGGTGTAGATATTTCCATGTTCATACAGATCGCGGTGCAGATATTTCCATGTTCATCCAGATGGCTGTGTAGATATATCCATGTTCATACAGATGGCGGTGAAGATATTTCCATGTTCATACAGATAGCGGTGTAGATATTTCCATGTTCATACAGATAGAGGTGTAGATATTTCCATGTTCATACAGATAGCGGTGTATGTATTTCCATGTTCATACGGATAGCGATGTTGATATATCCATGTTCATCCAGATGGCTGTTTAGATATATCCATGTTCATACAGATTGCGGTGTAGATATTTCCATGTTCATCCAGATTGCGGTGTAGATATTTCCATGTTCATCCAGATGGCTGTGTAGCTATTTCCATGTTCATACAGATAGTGGTTTAGATATTTCCATGTTCATACAGATAGCGGTGTAGATATTTCCATGTTCATACAGATAGCCGTGTAGATATTGCCATGTTCATACCGATATTGGTGCTGATACTTCCATGTTTATACAGGTAGCGGTGTACATATTTCCGTGTTTATACAGGTAGCGGTGTAGATATTTCCATGTTCAAACAGATAGCGGTGTAGATATTTCCATGTTCATACAGATAGCGGTGTAGATATTTCCATGTTTATACAGATAGCGGTGAAGATGTATGCATGTTTACACAGATAGCGGTGTAGATATTTCCATGTTCATCCAGACGGCTGTGTAGACATATCCATGTTCATACAGATGGCGTTGAAGATATTTCCATGCTTATACAGAAGCTGTGTAGACATATCCATGTTGATACAGATGGCGGTGAAGATTTTTCCATGTTCATACAGATGGCGGAGTAGATATTTCCATGTTCATACAGATAGCGGTGCTGATATTTCCATGTTTATTCAGGTAGCAGTGTCGATATTTCCATGTTTATACATATAGTGGTGTAGATATTTCCATGTTTATACACATAGCGGTGTAGATATTTCCATGTTTATACAGATAGCGGTGTAGATATCTCCATCTTAATACAGATGGCGGTGTAGATATTTATATGTTCATACAGATGGCAATGCAGATATTTCCATGTTCATACAGATGGCGGTGAAGATATTCCCATGTTCATACAGATGGCGGTGTAGATACCTCCATGTTCATACTGATAGCGGTGCTGATATTTCCATGTTTATACAGGTAGTGGTGTAGATATTTCCATGTTTATACAGATAGCGGTGTAGATATTTCCATGTTTATACACATAGCGGTGTAGATATTTCCATGTTTATACAGATAGCGGTGTAGATATCTCCATCTTAATACAGATGGCGGTGTAGATATTTATATGTTCATTCAGATGGCGGTGCAGATATTTCCATGTTCATACAGATGGCGGTGTAGATATTTCCATGTTCATACAGATAGCGGTGTAGTTATTTCCATGTGTAAAGAGATAGCTGTGTAGATATATCCATGTATATGCAGATAGCTGTGTAGACATTTCCATTTTCATGCAGATAGCGGTGTATATATTTCCCTGTTCAAACAGTTAGCGGTGAAGATATTTCCATGTTCATAAAGATAGCAGTGTAGATATTTCCATGTTTATACAGATAGCGGTGAAGATGTATGCATGTTTACACAGATAGCGGTGTAGATATTTCCATGTTCATCCAGATGGCTGTGTAGATATATCCATGTTCATACAGATAGCGGTGTAGATATTTCCATGTTCATACAGATCGCGGTGCAGATATTTCCATGTTCATCCAGATGGCTGTGTAGATATATCCATGTTCATACAGATGGCGGTGAAGATATTTCCATGTTCATATAGATAGCAGTGTAGATATTTCCATGTTCATACAGATAGCGGTTTAGATATTTCCATGTTCATACAGATAGCGGTGTGTGTATTTCCATGTTCATACTGATAGCGGTGTTGATAATTCCATGTTCATCCAGATGGCTGTGTAGATATATCCATGTTCATACAGATAGCGGTGTAGATATTTCCATGTTCATCCAGATGGCTGTGTAGCTATTTCCATGTTCATACAGATAGTGGTGTAGATATTTCCATGTTCATACAGATAGCGGTGTAGATATTTCCATGTTCATACAGATAGCCGTGTAGATATTGCCATGTTCATACCGAAAGCGGTGCTGATACTTCCATGTTTATACAGGTAGCGGTGTACATATTTCCGTGTTTATACAGGTAGCGGTGTAGATATTTCCATGTTCATACAGATAGCGGTGTAGATATTTCCATGTTTATACAGATAGCGGTGTAGATATCTCCTTCTTAATACAGATGGCGGTGTAGATATTTATATGTTCACACAGATCGCGGTGCAGATATTTCCATGTTCATACAGAAGGTGGTGTAGATATTTCCATGTTTATAGAGATAGCGGTGAAGTTATTTCCATGTGCAAAGAGATAGCTGTGTAGATATTTCCATGTATATGCAGATAGCTGTGTAGATATTTCCATTTTCATGCAGAAAGCGGTGTAGATATTTCCATGTTCAAACAGATAGCGGTGTAGATATTTCCATGTTCATACAGATAGCGGTGTGGATATTTCCATGTTTATACAGATAGCGGTGAAGATGTATGCATGTTTACACAGATAGCGGTGTAGATATTTCCATGTTCATACAGATAGCTGTGTAGATATTTCCATGTTCATCCAGACGGCTGTGTAGACATATCCATGTTCATACAGATGGCGGTGAAGATATTTCCTTGTTCATACAGATGGCTGTGTAGATATATCCAGGTTCATAGATATGGCGGTGAAGTTTTTTCCATGTTCATACAGAAGCGGTGTAGATATTTCCATGTTCATGCAGATAGCGGTGCGGATATCTCCATGTTTATACAGGTAGCAGTGTAGATATTTCCATGTTTATACAGATAGCGGTGTAGATATTTCCATGTTTATACACATAGCGGTGTAGGTATTTCGATGTTCATACAGATAGCGGTGCTGATATTTCCATGTTTATACAGGTAGCAGTGTAGATATTTCCATGTTTATACAGATAGCAGTGTAGATATTTCCATGTTTATACACATAGCGGTGTAGATATTTCCATGTTTATACTGGTAGCGTGTAGATATCTCCATCTTAATACAAATGGCGGTGTAGATATTTATATGTTCATACAGATGGCGGTGCAGATATTTCCATGTTCATACAGATGGCGGTGAAGATATTTCCATGTTCATACAAATGGCGGTGTAGATACTTCCATGTTCATACTGATAGCGGTGCTGATATTTCCATGTTTATACAGGTAGCGGTGTAGATATTTCCATGTTTATACAGATAGCGGTGTAGATATTTCCATGTTTATACACATAGCGGTGTAGATATTTCCATGTTTATACACATAGCGGTGTACATATCTCCATCTTAATACAGATGGCGGTGTAGATATTTATATGTTCATTCAGATGGCTGTGCAGATATTTCCATGTTCATACAGATCGCGGTGCAGATATTTCCATGTTCATCCAGATGGCTGTGTAGATATATCCATGTTCATACAGATGGCGGTGAAGATATTTCCATGTTCATATAGATAGCAGTGTAGATATTTCCATGTTCATACAGACAGCGGTGTAGATATTTCCATTTTCATGCAGAAAGCGGTGTAAATATTTCCATGTTTAAACAGATAGCGGTGTAGATATTTCCATGTTCATACAGATAGCGGTGTGGATATTTCCATGTTTATACAGATAGCGGTGAAGATGTATGCATGTTTACACAGATAGCGGTGTAGATATTTCCATGTTCATACAGATAGCGGTGTAGATATTTCCATGTTCATCCAGACGGCTGTGTAGACATATCCATGTTCATACAGATGGCGGTGAAGATATTTCCATGTTCATACAGATGGCTGTGTAGATATATCCATGTTCATACAGATGGCGGTGAAGATTTTTCCATGTTCATACATATTCCGGTGTAGATATTTCCATGTTCATACAGATAGCGGTGCTGATATTTCCATGTTTATACAGATAGCGGTGTAGAGATTTACATGTTTATACACATAGTGGTATAGATATTTCCATTTTTATACAGATAGCGGTGTAGATATCTCCATCTTAATACAGATGGCGGTGTAGATATTTATATGTTCATACAGATGGCGGTGCAGATATTTACATGTTCATACAGATGGCGGTGAAGATATTTCCATGTTCATACAGATGGCGGTGTAGATACTTCCATGTTCATACTGATAGCGGTGTAGGTATTTCCATGTTTATGCAGGTAGCGGTGTAGATATTTCCATGTTCATACAGATATCGGTGTAGTTATTTCCATGTGTAAAGAGATAGCTGTGTAGATATTTCCATGTATATGCAGATAGCTGTGTAGACATTTCCATTTTCATGCAGATAGCGGTGTATATATTTCCCTGTTCAAACAGATAGCGGTGTAGATATTTCCATCTTCATAAAGATAGCAGTGTAGATATTTCCATGTTCATACAGATAGCAGCGTAGTTATTTCCATGTGTAAAGAGATAGCTGTGTAGATATTTCCATGTATATGCAGATAGCTGTATAGACATTTCCATTTACATGCAGATAGCGGTGTATATATTTCCCTGTTCAAACAGTTAGCGGTGCAGATATTTCCATGTTCATAAAGATAGCAGTGTAGATAATTCCATGTTTATACAGATAGTGGTGAAGATGTATGCATGTTTACACAGATAGCGGTGTATATATTTCCATGTTCATCCAGATGGCTGAGTAGATATATCCATGTTCATACAGATAGCGGTGCAGATATTTCCATGTTCATCCAGATGGCTGTGTAGATATATCCATGTTCATAAAGATAGCGGTATAGATATTTCCATGTTCATCCAGATGGCTGTGTAGCTATTTCCATGTTCATACAGATAGTGGTGTAGATATTTCCATGTTCATACAGATAGCGGTGTAGATATTTCCATGTTCATACAGATAGCCGTGTAGATAATGCCATGTTCATACCGATAGCGGTGCTGATACTTCCATGTTTATACAGGTAGCGGTGTACATATTTCCGTGTTTATACAGGTAGCGGTGTAGATATTACCATGTTCATACAGATAGCGGTGTAGATATTTCCATGTTTATACAGACAGCGGTGTAGATATCTCCTTCTTAATACAGATGGCGGTGTAGATATTTATATGTTCATACAGATGGCGGTGCAGATATTTCCATGTTCATACAGATGGTGGTGTAGATATTTCCATGTTTATAGAGATAGCGGTGTAGTTATTTCCATGTATATACAGATAGCTGTGTAGATATTTCCATTTCCATGCAGATAGCGGTGTAGATATTTCCATGTTCAAACAGATAGCGGTGTAGATATTTCCATGTTCATACAGATAGCGGTGTGGGTATTTCCATGTTTATACAGATAGCGGTGAAGATGTATGCATGTTTACACAGATAGCCGTGTAGATATTTCCATGTTCATACAGATAGCGGTGTAGATATTTCCATGTTCATCCAGACGGCTGTGTAGACATATCCATGTTCATACAGATGGCGGTGAAGATATTTCCATGTTTATACAGATAGCGGTGTAGATAACTCCTTCTTAATTCCGATGGCGGTGTAGATATTTCCATGTTAATACAGATGGCGGTGTAGATATTTCCATGTTTATAGAGATAGCGGTGTAGTTATTTCCATGTGCAAAGAGATAGCTGTGTAGACATTTCCATTTATATGCAGATAGTTGTGTAGATATTTCCATTTTCATGCAGATAGCGATGTAGATATTTCCATGTTTATACAGATTGCGGTGTAGACATATCCATGTTCATACAGATGGCGGTGAAGATATTTCCTTGTTCATACAGATGGCTGTGTAGATATATCCAGGTTCATAGATATGGCGGTGAAGTTTTTTCCATGTTCATACAGAAGCGGTGTAGATATTTCCATGTTCATACAGATAGCGGTGCGGATATCTCCATGTTTATACAGGTAGCAGTGTAGATATTTCCATGTTTATACAGATAGCGGTGTAGCTATTTCCATGTTTATACACATAGCGGTGTAGGTATTTCCATGTTCATACAGATAGCGGTGCTGATATTTCCATGTTTATACAGGTAGCAGTGTAGATATTTCCATGTTTATACAGATAGCAGTGTAGATATTTCCATGTTTATACACATAGCGGTGTAGATATTTCCATGTTTATACTGGTAGCGTGTAGATATCTCCATCTTAATACAAATGGCGGTGTAGATATTTATATGTTCATACAGATGGCGGTGCAGATATTTCCATGTTCATACAGATGGCGGTGAAGATATTTCCATGTTCATAGAGATGGCGGTGTAGATACTTCCA
Source organism: Gorilla gorilla gorilla (assembly GCF_029281585.2). NCBI lineage: Eukaryota > Metazoa > Chordata > Mammalia > Primates > Hominidae > Gorilla > Gorilla gorilla. The sequence continues at coordinate 127,855,351 of NC_073239.2, forward strand.
TGTTCATACTGATAGCGGTGCTGATATTTCCATGTTTATACAGGTAGCGGTGTAGATATTTCCATGTTTATACAGATAGCGGTGTAGATATTTCCATGTTTATACACATAGCGGTGTAGATATCTCCATCTTAATACAGATGGCGGTGTAGGTATTTATATGTTCATTCAGATGGCGGTGCAGATATTTCCATGTTCATACAGATGGCGGTGTAGATATTTCCATGTTCATACAGATGGCGGTGTAGATATTTCCATGTTTATACTGATAGCGGTGAAGATGTATGCATGTTTACACAGATAGCGGTGTAGATATTTCCATGTTCATAAAGATAGCAGTGTAGATATTTCCATGTTTATACAGATAGCGGTGAAGATGTATGCATGTTTACACAGATAGCGGTGTAGATATTTCCATGTTCATCCAGATGGCTGTGTAGATATATCCATGTTCATACAGATGGCTTTGTAGATATTTCCATGTTCATACGGATGGCGGTGAAGATATTTCCATGTTCATACAGATGGCGGTGTAGAAACTTCCATGTTCATACTGATAGCGGTGCTGATATTTCCATGTTTATACAGGTAGCGGTGTAGATATTTCCATGTTTATACAGATAGCGGTGTAGATATTTCCATGTTTATACACATAGCGGTGTAGATATTTCCATGTTTATACAGATAGCGGTGTAGATATTTCCATGTTTATGCAGATAGATGTGTAGATATCTCCATCTTAATACAGATGGCGGTGTAGATATTTAAATGTTCATACAGATGGCGGTGCAGATATTTCCATGTTCATACAGATGGCGGTGTAGATATTTCCATGTTCATACAAATAGCGGTGTAGATATTTCCATTTGTAAAGAGATAGCTGTGTAGGTATTTCCATGTATATGCAGATAGCTGTGTAGATATTTCCGTTTTCATGCAGATAGCGGTGTATATATTTCCCAGTTCAAACAGTTAGAGGTGTAGATATTTCCATGTTCATAAAGATAGCAGTGTAGATATTTCCATGTTTATACAGATAGCAGTGAAGATGTATGCATGTTTACACAGATAGCGGTGTAGATATTTCCATGTTCATCCAGATGGCTGTGTAGATATATCCATGTTCATACAGATAGCGGTGTAGATATTTCCATGTTCATACAGATCGCGGTGCAGATATTTCCATGTTCATCCAGATGGCTGTGTAGATATATCCATGTTCATACAGATGTCGGTGAAGATATTTCCATGTTCATACAGATAGCGGTATAGATATTTCCATGTTCATTCAGATTGCGGTGTAGATATTTCCATGTTCATCCAGATGGCTGTGTAGCTATTTCCATGTTCATACAGATAGTGGTTTAGATATTTCCATGTTCATACAGATAGCGGTGTAGATATTTCCATGTTCATACAGATAGCCGTGTAGATATTGCCATGTTCATACCGATAGCGGTGCTGATACTTCCAAGTTTATACAGGTAGCGGTGTACATATTTCCGTGTTTATACAGGTAGCGGTGTAGATATTTCCATGTTCATACAGATAGCGGTGTAGATATTTCCATGTTTATAAAGATAGCGGTGTAGATATCTCCTTCTTAATACAGATGGCGGTGTAGATATTTATATGTTCATACAGATCGCGGTGCAGATATTTCCATGTTCATCCAGATGGCTCTGTAGATATATCCATGTTCATACAGATAGCGGTGTGGATATTTCCATGTTTATACAGATAGCGGTGAAGATGTATGCATGTTTACACAGACAGCGGTGTAGATATTTCCATGTTCATACAGATAGCGGTGTAGATATTTCCATGTTCATCGAGACGGCTGTGTAGACATATCCATGTTCATACAGATGGCGGTGAAGATATTTCCTTGTTCATACAGATGGCTGTGTAGATATATCCAGGTTCATAGAGATGGCGGTGAGGGTTTTTCCATGTTCATACAGAAGAGGTGTAGATATTTCCATGTTCATACAGATAGCGGTGCTGATATATCCATGTTTATACAGGTAGCAGTGTAGATATTTCCATGTTTATACAGATAGCGGTGTAGATATTTCCATGTTTATACACATAGCGGTGTAGGTATTTCCATGTTCATACAGATATCGGTGCTGATATTTCCATGTTTATACAGGTAGCAGTGTAGATATTTCCATGTTTATACAGATAGCAGTGTAGATATTTCCATGTTTATACACATAGCGATGTAGATATTTCCATGTTTATACAGATAGCGTGTAGATATCTCCATTTTAATACAAATGGAGTGTAGATATTTATATGTTCATACAGATGGCGGTGCAGATATTTCCATGTTCATACAGATGGCGGTGAAGATATTTCCATGTTCATACAGATGGCGATGTAGATACTTCCATGTTCATACTGATAGCAGAGCTGATATTTCCATGTTTATACAGGTAGCGGTGTAGATATTTCCATGTTTATACAGATAGCGGTGTAGATATTTCCATGTTTATACACATAGCGGTGTAGATATTTCCATGTTTATACACATAGCGGTGTAGATATCTCCATCTTAATACAGATGGCGGTGTAGATATTTATATGTTCATTCAGATGGCGGTGGAGATATTTCCATGTTCATACAGATGGCGGTGTAGATATTTCCATGTTCATACAGATAGTGGTGTAGTTATTTCCATGTGTAAAGAGATAGCTGTGTAGATATTTCCATGTATATGCAGATAGCTGTGTAGACATTTCCATTTTCATGCAGATAGCGGTGTATATATTTCCCTGTTCAAACAGTTAGCGGTGTAGATATTTCCATGTTCATAAAGATAGCACTGTAGATATTTCCATTTTTATACAGAAAGCGGTGAAGATGTATGCATGTTTACACAGATAGCGGTGTAGATATTTCCATGTTCATCCAGATGGCTCTGTAGATATATCCATGTTCATACAGATAGCAGTGTAGATATTTCCATGTTCATACTGATAGCGGTGCAGATATTTCCATGTTCATCCAGATGGCTGTGTAGATATATCCATGTTCATACAGATGGCGGTGAAGATATATCCATGTTCATACAGATAGCGGAGTAGATATTTCCATGTTCATACAGATAGCGGTGTAGATATTTCCATGTTTATACAGATAGCGGTGTAGATATCTCATTCTTAATACAGATGGCGGTGTAGATATTTATATGTTCATCCAGACGGCTGTGTAGACATATCCATGTTCATACAGATGGCGGTGAAGATATTTCCATGTTCATACAGGTGGCTGTGTAGATATATCCATGTTCATACAGATGGCGGTGAAGATTTTTCCTTGTTCATACAGATGGCGGTGTAGATATTTCCATGTTCATACAGATCGCGGTGCAGATATTTCCATGTTCATCCAGATGGCTGTGTAGATATATCCATGTTCATACAGATGGCGGTGAAGATATTTCCATGTTCATACAGATAGCGGTGTAGATATTTCCATGTTCATACAGAAAGCGGTGTAGATATTTCCATGTTCATACAGATAGCAGTGTAGGTATTTCCATGTTCATATGGATAGCGGTGTTGATATTTCCATGTTCATCCAGATGGCTATGTAGATATATCCATGTTCATACAGATAGCGGTGTAGATATTTCCATGTTCATCCAGATGGCTGTGTAGCTATTTCCATGTTCATACAGATAGTGGTGTAGATATTTCCATGTTCATACAGATAGCGGTGTAGATATTTCCATGTTCATACAGATAGCCGTGTAGATATTGCCATGTTCATACCGATAGCGGTGCTGATACTTCCATGTTTATACAGGTAGCGGTGTACCTATTTCCGTGTTTATACAGGTAGCGGTGTAGATATTTCCATGTTCATACAGATAGCGGTGTAGATATTTCCATGTTTATACAGATAGTGGTGTATATAACTCCTTCTTAGTACAGATGGCGGTGTAGATATTTATATGTTCACACAGATCGCGGTGCAGATATTTCCATGTTCATACAGATGGTGGTGTAGATATTTCCATGTTTATAGAGATAGCGGTGTAGTTATTTCCATGTGCAAGGAGATAGCTGTGTAGATATTTCCATGTATATGCAGATAGCTGTGTAGATATTTCCATTTTCATGCAGAAAGCGGTGTAGATATTTCCATGTTCAAACAGAAAGCGGTGTAGACATTTCCATGTTCATACAGATAGCGGTGTGGATATTTCCATGTTTATACAGATAGCGGTGAAGATGTATGCATGTTTACACAGATAGCGGTGTAGATATTTCCATGTTCATACAGACAGCGGTGTAGATATTTCCATGTTCATCCAGACGGCTGTGTAGACATATCCATGTTCATACAGATGACGGTGAAGATATTTCCTTGTTCATACAGATGGCTGTGTAGATATATCCAGGTTCATAGATATGGCGGTGAAGTTTTTTCCATGTTCATACAGAAGCGGTGTAGATATTTCCATGTTCATACAGATAGCGGTGCGGATATCTCCATGTTTATACAGGTAGCAGTGTAGATATTTCCATCTTTATACAGAGAGCGGTGTAGATATTTCCATGTTTATACACATAGCGGTGTAGGTATTTCCATGTTCATACAGATAGCGGTGCTGATATTTCCATGTTTATACAGGTAGCAGTGTAGATATTTCCATGTTTATACAGATAGCAGTGTAGATATTTCCATGTTTATACACATAGCGGTGTAGATATTTTCATGTTTATACAGATAGCGGTGTAGATATCTCCATCTTAATACAGATAGCGGTGTAGATATTTATATGTTCATACAGATGGCAATGCAGATATTTCCATGTTCATACAGATGGCGGTGAAGATATTCCCATGTTCATACAGATGGCGGTGTAGATACCTCCATGTTCATACTGATAGCGGTGCTGATATTTCCATGTTTATACAGGTAGTGGTGTAGATATTTCCATGTTTATACAGATAGCGGTGTAGATATTTCCATGTTTATACACATAGCGGTGTAGATATTTCCATGTTTATACAGATAGCGGTGTAGATATCTCCATCTTAATACAGATGGCGGTGTAGATATTTATATGTTCATTCAGATGGCGGTGCAGATATTTCCATGTTCATACAGATGGCGGTGTAGATATTTCCATGTTCATACAGATAGCGGTGTAGTTATTTCCATGTGTAAAGAGATAGCTGTGTAGATATTTCCATGTATATGCAGATAGCTGTGTAGACATTTCCATTTTCATGCAGATAGCGGTGTATATATTTCCCTGTTCAAACAGTTAGCGGTGTAGATATTTCCATGTTCATAAAGATAGCAGTGTAGATATTTCCATGTTTATACAGATAGCGGTGAAGATGTATGCATGTTTACACAGATAGCGGTGTAGATATTTCCATGTTCATCCAGATGGCTGTGTAGATATATCCATGTTCATACAGATAGCGGTGTAGATATTTCCATGTTCATACAGATAGCGGTGCAGATATTTCCATGTTCATCCAGATGGCTGTGTAGATATATCCATGTTCATACAGATGGCGGTGAAGATATTTCCATGTTCATATAGATAGCAGTGTAGATATTTCCATGTTCATACAGATAGCGGTGTATGTATTTCCATGTTCATACGGATAGCGGTGTTGATAATTCCATGTTCATCCAGATGGCTGTGTAGATATATCCATGTTCATACAGATAGCGGTGTAGATATTTCCATGTTCATACAGATGGCTGTGTAGCTATTTCCATGTTCATCCAGATGGCTGTGTAGATATATCCATGTTCATACAGATGGCGGTGAAGATATTTCCATGTTCATACAGATAGAGGTGTAGATATTTCCATGTTCATACAGATAGAGGTGTAGATATTTCCATGTTCATACAGATAGCGGTGTATGTATTTCCATGTTCATACGGATAGCGGTGTTGATATATCCATGTTCATCCAGATGGCTGTTTAGATATATCCATGTTCATATAGATTGCGGTGTAGATATTTCCATGTTCATCCAGATTGCGGTGTAGATATTTCCATGTTCATCCAGATGGCTGTGTAGCTATTTCCATGTTCATACAGATAGTGGTTTAGATATTTCCATGTTCATACAGATAGCGGTGTAGATATTTCCATGTTCATACAGATAGCCGTGTAGATATTGCCATGTTCATACCGATATTGGTGCTGATACTTCCATGTTTATACAGGTAGCGGTGTACATATTTCCGTGTTTATACAGGTAGCGGTGTAGATATTTCCATGTTCAAACAGATAGCGGTGTAGATATTTCCATGTTCATACAGATAGCGGTGTAGATATTTCCATGTTTATACAGATAGCGGTGAAGATGTATGCATGTTTACACAGATAGCGGTGTAGATATTTCCATGTTCATCCAGACGGCTGTGTAGACATATCCATGTTCATACAGATGGCGGTGAAGATATTTCCATGCTTATACAGAAGCTGTGTAGACATATCCATGTTGATACAGATGGCGGTGAAGATTTTTCCATGTTCATACAGATGGCGGTGTAGATATTTCCATGTTCATACAGATAGCGGTGCTGATATTTCCATGTTTATACAGGTAGCAGTGTCGATATTTCCATGTTTATACAGATAGTGGTGTAGATATTTCCATGTTTATACACATAGCGGTGTAGATATTTTCATGTTTATAGAGATAGCGGTGTAGGTATCTCCATCTTAATACAGATAGCGGTGTAGATATTTATATGTTCATACAGATGGCAATGCAGATATTTCCATGTTCATACAGATGGCGGTGAAGATATTCCCATGTTCATACAGATGGTGGTGTAGATACCTCCATGTTCATACTGATAGCGGTGCTGATATTTCCATGTTTATACAGGTAGTGGTGTAGATATTTCCATGTTTATACAGATAGCGGTGTAGATATTTCCATGTTTATACACATAGCGGTGTAGATATTTCCATGTTTATACAGATAGCGGTGTAGATATCTCCATCTTAATACAGATGGCGGTGTAGATATTTATATGTTCATTCAGATGGCGGTGTAGATATTTCCATGTTCATACAGATGGCGGTGTAGATATTTCCATGTTCATACAGATAGCGGTGTAGTTATTTCCATGTGTAAAGAGATAGCTGTGTATATATTTCCATGTATATGCAGATAGCTGTGTAGACATTTCCATTTTCATGCAGATAGCGGTGTATATATTTCCCTGTTCAAACAGTTAGCGGTGTAGATATTTCCATGTTCATAAAGATAGCAGTGTAGATATTTCCATGTTTATACAGATAGCGGTGAAGATGTATGCATGTTTACACAGATAGCGGTGTAGATATTTCCATGTTCATCCAGATGGCTGTGTAGATATATCCATGTTCATACAGATAGCGGTGTAGATATTTCCATGTTCATACAGATAGCGGTGCAGATATTTCCATGTTCATCCAGATGGCTGTGTAGATATATCCATGTTCATACAGATGGCGGTGAAGATATTTCCATGTTCATATAGATAGCAGTGTAGATATTTCCATGTTCATACAGATAGCGGTGTATGTATTTCCATGTTCATACGGATAGCGGTGTTGATAATTCCATGTTCATCCAGATGGCTGTGTAGATATATCCATGTTCATACAGATAGCGGTGTAGATATTTCCATGTTCATCCAGATGGCTGTGTAGCTATTTCCATGTTCATACAGATAGTGGTGTAGATATTTCCATGTTCATACAGATAGCGGTGTAGATATTTCCATGTTCATACAGATAGCCGTGTAGATATTGCCATGTTCATACCGAAAGCGGTGCTGATACTTCCATGTTTATACAGGTAGCGGTGTACATATTTCCGTGTTTATACAGGTAGCGGTGTAGATATTTCCATGTTCATACAGATAGCGGTGTAGATATTTCCATGTTTATACAGATAGCGGTGTAGATATCTCCTTCTTAATACAGATGGCGGTGTAGATATTTATATGTTCACACAGATCGCGGTGCAGATATTTCCATGTTCATACAGAAGGTGGTGTAGATATTTCCATGTTTATAGAGATAGCGGTGAAGTTATTACCATGTGCAAAGAGATAGCTGTGTAGATATTTCCATGTATATGCAGATAGCTGTGTAGATATTTCCATTTTCATGCAGAAAGCGGTATAGATATTTCCATGTTCAAACAGATAGCGGTGTAGATATTTCCATGTTCATACAGATAGCGGTGTGGATATTTCCATGTTTATACAGATAGCGGTGAAGATGTATGCATGTTTACACAGATAGCGGTGTAGATATTTCCATGTTCATACAGATAGCGGTGCGGATATCTCCATGTTTATACAGGTAGCAGTGTAGATATTTCCATGTTTATACAGATAGCGGTGTAGATATTTCCATGTTTATACACATAGCGGTGTAGGTATTTCCATGTTCATACAGATAGCGGTGCTGATATTTCCATGTTTATACAGGTAGCAGTGTAGATATTTCCATGTTTATACAGATAGCAGTGTAGATATTTCCATGTTTATACACATAGCGGTGTAGATATTTCCATGTTTATACTGGTAGCGTGTAGATATCTCCATCTTAATACAAATGGCGGTGTAGATATTTATATGTTCATACAGATGGCGGTGCAGATATTTCCATGTTCATACAGATGGCGGTGAAGATATTTCCATGTTCATACAGATGGCCGTGTAGATACTTCCATGTTCATACTGATAGCGGTGCTGATATTTCCATGTTTATACAGGTAGCGGTGTAGATATTTCCATGTTTATACAGATAGCGGTGTAGATATTTCCATGTTTATACACATAGCGGTGTAGATATTTCCATGTTTATACACATAGCGGTGTAGATATCTCCATCTTAATACAGATGGCGGTGTAGATATTTATATGTTCATTCAGATGGCGGTGCAGATATTTCCATGTTCATACAGATGGCGGTGTAGATATTTCCATGTTCATACAGATAGCGGTGTAGTTATTTCCATGTGTAAAGAGATAGCTGTGTAGATATTTCCATGTATATGCGGATAGCTGTGTAGACATTTCCATTTTCATGCAGATAGCGGTGTATATATTTCCCTGTTCTAACAGTTAGCGGTGTAGATATTTCCATGTTCATAAAGATAGCAGTGTAGATATTTCCATGTTTATACAGATAGCGGTGAAGATGTATGCATGTTTACACAGATAGCGGTGTAGATATTTCCATGTTCATCCAGATGGCTGTGTAGATATATCCATGTTCATACAGATAGCGGTGTAGATATTTCCATGTTCATACAGATCGCGGTGCAGATATTTCCATGTTCATCCAGATGGCTGTGTAGATATATCCATGTTCATACAGATGGCGGTGAAGATATTTCCATGTTCATACAGATAGCGGTGTAGATATTTCCATGTTCATTCAGATAGCGGTGTAGATATTTCCATGTTCATACAGATAGCGGTGTATGTATTTCCATGTTCATACGGATAGCGGTGTTGATATTTCCATGTTCATCCAGATGGCTGTGTAGATATATCCATGTTCATACAGATAGCGGTGTAGATATTTCCATGTTCATCCAGATGGCTGTGTAGCTATTTCCATGTTCATACAGATAGTGGTGTAGATATTTCCATGTTCATACAGATAGCGGTGTAGATATTTCCATGTTCATACAGATAGCCGTGTAGATATTGCCATGTTCATACCGATAGCGGTGCTGATACTTCCATGTTTATACAGGTAGCGGTGTACATATTTCCGTGTTTATACAGGTAGCGGTGTAGATATTTCCATGTTCATACAGATAGCGGTGTAGATATTTCCATGTTTATACAGATAGCGGTGTAGGTATCTCCTTCTTAATACAGATGGCGGTGTAGATATTTATATGTTCATACAGATGGCGGTGCAGATATTTCCATGTTCATACAGATGGTGGTGAAGATATTTCCATGTTTATAGAGGTAGCGGTGTAGTTATTTCCATGTGCAAAGAGATAGCTGTGTAGATATTTCCATGTATATGCAGATAGCTGTGTAGATATTTCCATTTTCATGCAGATAGCGGTGTAGATATTTCCATGTTCAAACAGATAGCGGTGTAGATATTTCCATATTCATACAGATAGCGGTGTGGATATTTCCATGTTTATACAGATAGCGGTGAAGATGTTTGCATGTTTACACAGATAGCGGTGTAGATATTTCCATGTTCATACAGACAGCGGTGTAGATATTTCCATGTTCATCCAGACGGCTGTGTAGACATATCCATGTTCATACAGATGGCGGTGAAGATATTTCCTTGTTCATACAGATGCCTGTGTAGATATATCCAGGTTCATAGATATGGCGGTGAAGTTTTTTCCATGTTCATACAGAAGCGGTGTAGATATTTCCATGTTCATACAGATAGCGGTGCGGATATCTCCATGTTTATACAGGTAGCAGTGTAGATATTTCCATGTTTATACAGATAGCGGTGTAGATATTTCCATGTTTATACACATAGCGGTGTAGGTATTTCCATGTTCATACAGATAGCGGTGCTGATATTTCCATGTTTATACAGGTAGCAGTGTAGATATTTCCATGTTTATACAGATAGCAGTGTAGATATTTCCATGTTTATACACATAGCGGTGTAGATATTTCCATGTTTATACTGGTAGTGTGTAGATATCTCCATCTTAATACAAATGGCTGTGTAGATATTTATATGTTCATACAGATGGCGGTGCAGATATTTCCATGTTCATACAGATGGCGGTGAAGATATTTCCATGTTCATACAGATGGCGGTGTAGATACTTCCATGTTCATACTGATAGCGGTGCTGATATTTCCATGTTTATACAGGTAGCGGTGTAGATATTTCCATGTTTATACAGATAGCGGTGTAGATATTTCCATGTTTATACACATAGCGGTGTAGATATTTCCATGTTTATACACATAGCGGTGTAGATATCTCCATCTTAATACAGATGGCGGTGTAGATATTTATATGTTCATTCAGATGGCGGTGCAGATATTTCTATTTTCATACAGATGGCGGTGTAGATATTTCCATGTTCATACAGATAGCGGTGTACTTATTTCCATGTGTAAAGTGATAGCTGTGTAGATATTTCCATGTATATGCAGATAGCTGTGTAGACATTTCCATTTTCATGCAGATAGCGGTGTATATATTTCCCTGTTCAAACAGTTAGCGGTGTAGATATTTCCATGTTCATAAAGATAGCAGTGTAGATATTTCCATGTTTATACAGATAGCGGTGAAGATGTATGCATGTTTACACAGATAGCGGTGTAGATATTTCCATGTTCATCCAGATGGCTGTGTAGATATATCCATGTTCATACAGATAGCGGTGTAGATATTTCCATGTTCATACAGATCGCGGTGCAGATATTTCCATGTTCATCCAGATGGCTGTGTAGATATATCCATGTTCATACAGATGGCGGTGAAGATATTTCCATGTTCATACAGATAGCGGTGTAGATATTTCCATGTTCATACAGATAGAGGTGTAGATATTTCCATGTTCATACAGATAGCGGTGTATGTATTTCCATGTTCATACGGATAGCGGTGTTGATATATCCATGTTCATCCAGATGGCTGTTTAGATATATCCATGTTCATACAGATTGCGGTGTAGATATTTCCATGTTCATACAGATAGTGGTGTAGATATTTCCATGTTCATCCAGATGGCTGTGTAGCTATTTCCATGTTCATACAGATAGTGGTTTAGATATTTCCATGTTCATACAGATAGCGGTGTAGATATTTCCATGTTCATACAGATAGCCGTGTAGATATTGCCATGTTCATACCGATATTGGTGCTGATACTTCCATGTTTATACAGGTAGCGGTGTACATATTTCCGTGTTTATACAGGTAGCGGTGTAGATATTTCCATGTTCAAACAGATAGCGGTGTAGATATTTCCATGTTCATACAGATAGCGGTGTAGATATTTCCATGTTTATACAGATAGCGGTGAAGATGTATGCATGTTTACACAGATAGCGGTGTAGATATTTCCATGTTCATCCAGACGGCTGTGTAGACATATCCATGTTCATACAGATGGCGGTGAAGATATTTCCATGCTTATACAGAAGCTGTGTAGACATATCCAAGTTGATACAGATGGCGGTGAAGATTTTTCCATGTTCATACAGATGGCGGTGTAGATATTTCCATGTTCATACAGATAGCGGTGCTGATATTTCCATGTTTATACAGGTAGCAGTGTCGATATTTCCATGTTTATACAGATAGTGGTGTAGATATTTCCATGTTTATACACATAGCGGTGTAGATATTTCCATGTTTATACAGATAGCGGTGTAGATATCTCCATCTTAATACAGATGGCGGTGTAGATATTTATATGTTCATACAGATGGCAATGCAGATATTTCCATGTTCATACAGATGGCGGTGAAGATATTCCCATGTTCATACAGATGGCGGTGTAGATACATCCATGTTCATACTGATAGCGGTGCTGATATTTCCATGTTTATACAGGTAGTGGTGTAGATATTTCCATGTTTATACAGATAGCGGTGTAGATATTTCCATGTTTATACACATAGCGGTGTAGATATTTCCATGTTTATACAGATAGCGGTGTAGATATCTCCATCTTAATACAGATGGCGGTGTAGATATTTATATGTTCATTCAGATGGCGGTGCAGATATTTCCATGTTCATACAGATGGCGGTGTAGATATTTCCATGTTCATACAGATAGCGGTGTAGTTATTTCCATGTGTAAAGAGATAGCTGTGTAGATATTTCCATGTATATGCAGATAGCTGTGTAGACATTTCCATTTTCATGCAGATAGCGGTGTATATATTTCCCTGTTCAAACAGTTAGCGGTGTAGATATTTCCATGTTCATAAAGATAGCAGTGTAGATATTTCCATGTTTATACAGATAGCGGTGAAGATGTATGCATGTTTACACAGATAGCGGTGTAGATATTTCCATGTTCATCCAGATGGCTGTGTAGATATATCCATGTTCATACAGATAGCGGTGTAGATATTTCCATGTTCATACAGATCACGGTGCAGATATTTCCATGTTCATCCAGATGGCTGTGTAGATATATCCATGTTCATACAGATGGCGGTGAAGATATTTCCATGTTCATATAGATAGCAGTGTAGATATTTCCATGTTCATACAGATAGCGGTTTAGATATTTCCATGTTCATACAGATAGCGGTGTATGTATTTCCATGTTCATACGGATAGCGGTGTTGATAATTCCATGTTCATCCAGATGGCTGTGTAGATATATCCATGTTCATACAGATAGCGGTGTAGATATTTCCATGTTCATCCAGATGGCTGTGTAGCTATTTCCATGTTCATACAGATAGTGGTGTAGATATTTCCATGTTCATACAGATAGCGGTGTAGATATTTTCATGTTCATACAGATAGCCGTGTAGATATTGCCATGTTCATACCGAAAGCGGTGCTGATACTTCCATGTTTATACAGGTAGCGGTGTACATATTTCCGTGTTTATACAGGTAGCGGTGTAGATATTTCCATGTTCATACAGATAGCGGTGTAGATATTTCCATGTTTATACAGATAGCGGTGTAGATATCTCCTTCTTAATACAGATGGCGGTGTAGATATTTATATGTTCACACAGATCGCGGTGCAGATATTTCCATGTTCATACAGAAGGTGGTGTAGATATTTCCATGTTTATAGAGATAGCGGTGAAGTTATTTCCATGTGCAAAGAGATAGCTGTGTAGATATTTCCATGTATATGCAGATAGCTGTGTAGATATTTCCATTTTCATGCAGAAAGCGGTGTAGATATTTCCATGTTCAAACAGATAGCGGTGTAGATATTTCCATGTTCATACAGATAGCGGTGTGGATATTTCCATGTTTATACAGATAGCGGTGAAGATGTATGCATGTTTACACAGATAGCGGTGTAGATATTTCCATGTTCATACAGACAGCGGTGTAGATATTTCCATGTTCATCCAGACGGCTGTGTAGACATATCCATGTTCATACAGATGGCGGTGAAGATATTTCCTTGTTCATACAGATGGCTGTGTAGATATATCCAGGTTCATAGATATGGCGGTGAAGTTTTTTCCATGTTCATACAGAAGCGGTGTAGATATTTCCATGTTCATACAGATAGAGGTGCGGATATCTCCATGTTTATACAGGTAGCAGTGTAGATATTTCCATGTTTATACAGATAGCGGTGTAGATATTTCCATGTTTATACACATAGCGGTGTAGGTATTTCCATGTTCATACAGATAGCGGTGCTGATATTTCCATGTTTATACAGGTAGCAGTGTAGATATTTCCATGTTTATACAGATAGCAGTGTAGATATTTCCATGTTTATACACATAGCGGTGTAGATATTTCCATGTTTATACTGGTAGCGTGTAGATATCTCCATCTTAATACAAATGGCGGTGTAGATATTTATATGTTCATACAGATGGCGGTGCAGATATTTCCATGTTCATACAGATGGCGGTGAAGATATTTCCATGTTCATACAGATGGCGGTGTAGATACTTCCATGTTCATACTGATAGCGGTGCTGATATTTCCATGTTTATACAGGTAGCGGTGTAGATATTTCCATGTTTATACAGATAGCGGTGTAGATATTTCCATGTTTATACACATAGCGGTGTAGATATTTCCATGTTTATACACATAGCGGTGTAGATATCTCCATCTTAATACAGATGGCGGTGTAGATATTTATATGTTCATTCAGATGGCGGTGCAGATATTTCCATGTTCATACAGATGGCGGTGTAGATATTTCCATGTTCATACAGATAGCGGTGTAGTTATTTCCATGTGTAAAGAGATAGCTGTGTAGATATTTCCATGTATATGCAGATAGCTGTGTAGACATTTCCATTTTCATGCAGATAGCGGTGTATATATTTCCCTGTTCAAACAGTTAGCGGTGTAGATATTTCCATGTTCATAAAGATAGCAGTGTAGATATTTCCATGTTTATACAGATAGCGGTGAAGATGTATGCATGTTTACACAGATAGCGGTGTAGATAGTTCCATGTTCATCCAGATGGCTGTGTAGATATATCCATGTTCATACAGATAGCGGTGTAGATATTTCCATGTTCATACAGATCGCGGTGCAGATATTTCCATGTTCATCCAGATGGCTGTGTAGATATATCCATGTTCATACAGATGGCGGTGAAGATATTTCCATGTTCATACAGATAGCGGTGTAGATATTTCCATGTTCATACAGATAGCGGTGTAGATATTTCCATGTTCATACAGATAGCGGTGTATGTATTTCCATGTTCATACAGATAGCGGTGCAGATATTTCCATGTTCATCCAGATGGCTGTGTAGATATATCCATGTTGATACTGATGGCGGTGAAGATTTTTCCATGTTCATACAGATGGCTGTGTAGATATTTCCATGTCCATACAGATAGCGGTGCTGATATTTCCATGTTTATACAGGTAGCAGTGTCGATATTTCCATGTTTATACAGATAGTGGTGTAGATATTTCCATGTTTATACACATAGCGGTGTAGATATTTCCATGTTTATACAGATAGCGGTGTAGATATCTCCATCTTAATACAGATGGCGGTTTAGATATTTATATGTTCATCCAGATGGCTGTGTAGATATATCCATGTTCATACAGATAGCGGTGTAGATATTTCCATGTTCATCCAGATGGCTGTGTAGCTATTTCCATATTCATACAGATAGTGGTGTAGATATTTCCATGTTCATACAGATAGCGGTGTAGATATTTCCATGTTCATACAGATAGCCGTGTAGATATTGCCATGTTCATACCGATAGCGGTGCTGATACTTCCATGTTTATACAGGTAGTGGTGTACATATTTCCGTGTTTATACAGGTAGCGGTGTAGATATTTCCATGTTCATACAGATAGCGGTGTAGATATTTCCATGTTTATACAGATAGCGGTGTAGGTATCTCCTTCTTAATACAGATGGCGGTGTAGATATTTCCATGTTCATACAGATGGTGGTGAAGATATTTCCATGTTTATAGAGGGAGCGGTGTAGTTATTTCCATGTGCAAAGAGATAGCTGTGTAGATATTTCCATGTATATGCAGATAGCTGTGTAGATATTTCCATTTTCATGCAGATAGCGGTGTAGATATTTCCATGTTCAAACAGATAGCGGTGTAGATATTTCCATATTCATACAGATAGCGGTGTGGATATTTCCATGTTTATACAGATAGCGGTGAAGATGTTTGCATGTTTACACAGATAGCGGTGTAGATATTTCCATGTTCATACAGACAGCGGTGTAGATATTTCCATGTTCATCCAGACGGCTGTGTAGACATATCCATGTTCATACAGATGGCGGTGAAGATATTTCCATGTTCATACAGATGGCTGTGTAGATATATCCATGTTCATACAGATGGCGGTGAAGATTTTTCCATGTTCATACATATTCCGGTGTAGATATTTCCATGTTCATACAGATAGCGGTGCTGATATTTCCATGTTTATACAGATAGCGGTGTAGAGATTTACATGTTTATACACATAGTGGTATAGATATTTCCATTTTTATACAGATAGCGGTGTAGATATCTCCATCTTAATACAGATGGCGGTGTAGATATTTATATGTTCATACAGATGGCGGTGCAGATATTTCCATGTTCATACAGATGGCGGTGAAGATATTTCCCTGTTCATACAGATGGCGGTGTAGATACTTCCATGTTCATACTGATAGCAGTGTAGATATTTCCATGTTTATGCAGGTAGCTGTGTAGATATTTCCATGTTCATACAGATAGCTGTGTAGTTATTTCCATGTGTAAAGAGATAGCTGTGTAGATATTTCCATGTATATGCAGAAAGCTGTGTAGACATTTCCATTTTCATGCAGATAGCGGTGTATATATTTCCCTGTTCAAACAGATAGCGGTGTAGATATTTCCATCTTCATAAAGATAGCAGTGTAGATATTTCCATGTTCATACAGATAGCAGCGTAGTTATTTCCATGTGTAAAGAGATAGCTGTGTAGATATTTCCATGTATATGCAGATAGCTGTATAGACATTTCCATTTACATGCAGATAGCGGTGTATATATTTCCCTGTTCAAACAGTTAGCGGTGCAGATATTTCCATGTTCATAAAGATAGCAGTGTAGATAATTCCATGTTTATACAGATAGTGGTGAAGATGTATGCATGTTTACACAGATAGCGGTGTATATATTTCCATGTTCATCCAGATGGCTGAGTAGATATATCCATGTTCATACAGATAGCGGTGCAGATATTTCCATGTTCATCCAGATGGCTGTGTAGATATATCCATGTTGATACTGATGGCGGTGAAGATTTTTCCATGTTCATACAGATGACTGTGTAGATATTTCCATGTCCATACAGATAGCGGTGCTGATATTTCCATGTTTATACAGGTAGCAGTGTGGATATTTCCATGTTTATACAGATAGTGGTGTAGATATTTCCATGTTTATACACATAGCGGTGTAGATATTTCCATGTTTATACAGATAGCGGTGTAGATATCTCCATCTTAATACAGATGGCGGTTTAGATATTTATATGTTCATACAGATGGCGGTGCAGATATTTCCATGTTCATACAGATGGCGGTGAAGATATTTCCATGTTCATACAGATGGCGGTGTAGATACTTCCATGTTCATACTGATAGCGGTGCTGATATTTCCATGTATATACAGGTAGAGGTGTAGATATTTCCATGTTTAGACAGATAGCGGTGTAGATATTTCCATGTTTATACACATAGCGGTGTAGATATTTCCATGTTTATACACATAGCAGTGTAGATATCTCCATCTTAATACAGATGGCGGTGTTGATATTTATATGTTCATTCAGATGGCGGTGCAGATATTTCCATGTTCATACTGATGGCGGTGTAGATATTTCCATGTTCATAGAGATAGCGGTGTAGTTATTTCCATGTGTAAAGAGATAGCTGTGTAGATATTTCCATGTATATGCAGATAGCTGTGTAGACATTTCCATTTTCATGCAGATAGCGGTGTATATATTTCCCTGTTCAAACAGTCAGCGGTGTAGATATTTCCATGTTCATAAAGATAGCAGTGTAGATATTTCCTTGTTTATACAGTTAGCGGTGAAGAAGTATGCATGTATACACAGAGAGCGGTGTAGATATTTCCATGTTCATCCAGATGGCTGTGTAGATATATCCATGTTCATACAGATAGCGGTGTAGATATTTCCATGTTCATACAGATAGCGGTGCAGATATTTCCATGTTCATCCAGATGGCTGTGTAGATATATCCATGTTCATACAGATGGCGGTGAAGATATTTCCATGTTCATACAGATAGCGGTGTAGATATTTCCATGTTCATACAGATAGCGGTGTAGATATTTCCATGTTCATACAGATAGCGGTGTATGTATTTCCATGTTCATACAGATAGCGGTGTAGATAATTCCACGTTCATCCTGATGGCTGTGTAAATATTTCCATGTTCATACAGATAGCGGTGTAGATATTTCCATGTTCATACAGATAGCGGTGTAGATATTTCCATGTTCATCCAGATGGCTGTGTAGATATATCCATGTTCATACAGATGGCGGTGAAGATATTTCCATGTTCATACAGATGGCGTTGTAGATATTTCCATGTTCATACAGATAGCTGTGTAGATATTGCCATGTTCATACCGATCGCGGTGCTGATACTTCCATGTTTATACAGGTAGCGGTGTACATATTTCCGTGTTTATACAGGTAGCGGTGTAGATATTTCCATGTTCATACAGATAGCGGTGTAGATATTTCCATGTTTATACAGATAGCGGTGTAGATATCTCCTTCTTAATACAGATGGCGGTGTAGATATTTATATGTTCATACAGATGGCGGTGCAGATATTTCCATGTTCATACAGATGGTGGTGAAGATATTTCCATGTTTATAGAGGTAGCGGTGTAGTTATTTCCATATGCAAAGAGATAGCTGTGTAGATATTTCCATGTATATGCAGATAGCTGTGTAGATATTTCCATTTTCATGCAGATATCGGTGTAGATATTTCCATGTTCAAACAGATAGCGGTGTAAATATTTCCATATTCATACAGATAGCGGTGTGGATATTTCCATGTTTATACAGATAGCGGTGAAGATGTATGCATGTTTACACAGATAGCGGTGTAGATATTTCCATGTTCATACAGATAGCGGTGTAGATATTTCCATGTTCATCCAGACGGCAGTGTAGACATATCCATGTTCATACAGATGGCGGTGAAGATTTTTCCATGTTCATACATATTCCGGTGTAGATATTTCCATGTTCATACAGATAGCGGTGCTGATATTTCCATGTTTATACAGATAGCGGTGTAGAGATTTCCATGTTTATACACATAGTGGTATAGATATTTCCATTTTTATACAGATAGCGGTGTAGATATCTCCATCTTAATACAGATGGCGGTGTAGATATTTATATGTTCATACAGATGGCGGTGCAGATATTTCCATGTTCATACAGATGGCGGTGAAGATATTTCCATGTTCATACAGATGGCGGTGTAGATACTTCCATGTTCATACTGATAGCGGTGTAGATATTTCCATGTTTATGCAGGTAGCGGTGTAGGTATTTCCATGTTCATACAGATAGCGGTGTAGTTATTTCCATGTGTAAAGAGATAGCTGTGTAGATATTTCCATGTATATGCAGATAGCTGTGTAGACATTTCCATTTTCATGCAGATAGCGGTGTATATATTTCCCTGTTCAAACAGATAGCGGTGCAGATATTTCCATGTTCATAAAGATAGCAGTGTAGATAATTCCATGTTTATACAGATAGTGGTGAAGATGTATGCATGTTTACACAGATAGCGGTGTATATATTTCCATGTTCATCCAGATGGCTGAGTAGATATATCCATGTTCATACAGATAGCGGTGCAGATATTTCCATGTTCATCCAGATGGCTGTGTAGATATATCCATGTTCATACAGATAGCGGTGTAGATATTTCCATGTTCATCCAGATGGCTGTGTAGCTATTTCCATGTTCATACACATAGTGGTGTAGATATTTCCATGTTCATACAGATAGCGGTGTAGATATTTCCATGTTCATACAGATAGCCGTGTAGATATTGCCATGTTCATACCGATAGCAGTGCTGATACTTCCATGTTTATACAGGTAGCGGTGTACATATTTCCGTGTTTATACAGGTAGCGGTGTAGATATTTCCATGTTCATACAGATAGCGGTGTAGATATTTCCATGTTTATACAGACAGCGGTGTAGATATATCCTTCTTAATACAGATGGCGGTGTAGATATTTATATGTTCATACAGATGGCAGTGCAGATATTTCCATGTTCATACAGATGGTGGTGTAGATATTTCCATGTTTATAGAGATAGCGGTGCAGTTATTTCCATGTGCAAAGAGATAGCTGTGTAGATATTTCCAGGTATATACAGATAGCTGTGTAGATATTTCCATTTCCATGCAGATAGCGGTGTAGATATTTCCATGTTCAAACAGACAGCGGTGTAGATATTTCCATGTTCATACAGATAGCGGTGTGGGTATTTCCATGTTTATACAGATAGCGGTGAAGATGTATGCATGTTTACACAGATAGCCGTGTAGATATTTCCATGTTCATACAGATAGCGGTGTAGATATTTCCATGTTCATCCAGACGGCTGTGTAGACATATCCATGTTCATACAGATGGCGGTGAAGATATTTCCATGCTTATACAGAAGCTGTGTAGATATATCCATGTTGATACAGATGGCGGTGAAGATTTTTCCATGTTCATACAGATGGCTGTGTAGATATTTCCATGTCCATACAGATAGTGGTGCTGATATTTCCATGTTTATACAGGTAGCAGTGTCGATATTTCCATGTTTATACTGATAGTGGTGTAGATATTTCCATGTTTATACACATAGCGGTGTAGATATTTCCATGTTTATACAGATAGCGGTGTAGATATCTCCATCTTAATACAGATGGCGGTGTAGATATTTATATGTTCATACAGGTGGCGGTGCAGATATTTCCATGTTCATACAGATGGCGGTGAAGATATTTCCATGTTCATACAGATGGCGGTGTAGATACTTCCATGTTCATACTGGTAGCGGTGCTGATATTTCCATGTTTATACAGGTAGCGGTGTAGATATTTTCATGTTTATACAGATAGCGGTGTAGATATTTCCATGTTTATACACATAGCGGTGTAGATATTTCCATGTTTATACACATAGCAGTGTAGATATCTCCATCTTAATACAGATGGCGGTGTAGATATTTATATGTTCATTCAGATGGTGGTGCAGATATTTCCATGTTCATACAGATGGCGGTGTAGATATTTCCATGTTCATACAGATAGCGGTGTAGATATTTCCATGTTTATACAGATAGCGGTGTATGTATCTCCTTCTTAATACAGATGGCGGTGTAGATATTTCCATGTTCATACAGATGGTGGTGAAGATATTTCCATGTTTATAGAGGTAGCGGTGTAGTTATTTCCATGTGCAAAGAGATAGCTGTGAAGATATTTCCATGTATATGCAGATAGCTGTGTAGATATTTCCATTTTCATGCAGATAGCGGTGTAGATATTTCCATGTTCAAACAGATAGCGGTGTAGATATTTCCATATTCATACAGATAGCGGTGTGGATATTTCCATGTTTATACAGATAGCGGTGAAGATGTTTGCATGTTTACACAGATAGCGGTGTAGATATTTCCATGTTCATACAGACAGCGGTGTAGATATTTCCATGTTCATCCAGACGGCTGTGTAGACATATCCATGTTCATACAGATGGCGGTGAAGATATTTCCATGTTCATACAGATGGCTGTGTAGATATATCCATGTTCATACAGATGGCGGTGAAGATTTTTCCATGTTCATACATATTCCGGTGTAGATATTTCCATGTTCATACAGATAGCGGTGCTGATATTTCCATGTTTATACAGATAGCGGTGTAGAGATTTACATGTTTATACACATAGTGGTATAGATATTTCCATTTTTATACAGATAGCGGTGTAGATATCTCCATCTTAATACAGATGGCGGTGTAGATATTTATATGTTCATACAGATGGCGGTGCAGATATTTCCATGTTCATACAGATGGCGGTGAAGATATTTCCATGTTCATACAGATGGCGGTGTAGATACTTCCATGTTCATACTGATAGCAGTGTAGATATTTCCATGTTTATGCAGGTAGCTGTGTAGATATTTCCATGTTCATACAGATAGCTGTGTAGTTATTTCCATGTGTAAAGAGATAGCTGTGTAGATATTTCCATGTATATGCAGATAGCTGTGTAGACATTTCCATTTTCATGCAGATAGCTGTGTATATATTTCCCTGTTCAAACAGATAGCGGTGTAGATATTTCCATCTTCATAAAGATAGCAGTGTAGATATTTCCATGTTCATACAGATAGCAGCGTAGTTATTTCCATGTGTAAAGAGATAGCTGTGTAGATATTTCCATGTATATGCAGATAGCTGTATAGACATTTCCATTTACATGCAGATAGCGGTGTATATATTTCCCTGTTCAAACAGTTAGCGGTGCAGATATTTCCATGTTCATAAAGATAGCAGTGTAGATAATTCCATGTTTATACAGATAGTGGTGAAGATGTATGCATGTTTACACAGATAGCGGTGTATATATTTCCATGTTCATCCAGATGGCTGAGTAGATATATCCATGTTCATACAGATAGCGGTGCAGATATTTCCATGTTCATCCAGATGGCTGTGTAGATATATCCATGTTGATACTGATGGCGGTGAAGATTTTTCCATGTTCATACAGATGGCTGTGTAGATATTTCCATGTCCATACAGATAGCGGTGCTGATATTTCCATGTTTATACAGGTAGCAGTGTCGATATTTCCATGTTTATACAGATAGTGGTGTAGATATTTCCATGTTTATACACATAGCGGTGTAGATATTTCCATGTTTATACAGATAGCGGTGTAGATATCTCCATCTTAATACAGATGGCGGTTTAGATATTTATATGTTCATACAGATGGCGGTGCAGATATTTCCATGTTCATACAGATGGCGGTGAAGATATTTCCATGTTCATACAGATGGCGGTGTAGATACTTCCATGTTCATACTGATAGCGGTGCTGATATTTCCATGTATATACAGGTAGAGGTGTAGATATTTCCATGTTTAGACAGATAGCGGTGTAGATATTTCCATGTTTATACACATAGCGGTGTAGATATTTCCATGTTTATACACATAGCAGTGTAGATATCTCCATCTTAATACAGATGGCGGTGTTGATATTTATATGTTCATTCAGATGGCGGTGCAGATATTTCCATGTTCATACTGATGGCGGTGTAGATATTTCCATGTTCATAGAGATAGCGGTGTAGTTATTTCCATGTGTAAAGAGATAGCTGTGTAGATATTTCCATGTATATGCAGATAGCTGTGTAGACATTTCCATTTTCATGCAGATAGCGGTGTATATATTTCCCTGTTCAAACAGTCAGCGGTGTAGATATTTCCATGTTCATAAAGATAGCAGTGTAGATATTTCCTTGTTTATACAGATAGCGGTGAAGAAGTATGCATGTATACACAGATAGCGGTGTAGATATTTCCATGTTCATCCAGATGGCTGTGTAGATATATCCATGTTCATACAGATAGCGGTGTAGATATTTCCATGTTCATACAGATAGCGGTGCAGATATTTCCATGTTCATCCAGATGGCTGTGTAGATATATCCATGTTCATACAGATGGCGGTGAAGATATTTCCATGTTCATACAGATAGCGGTGTAGATATTTCCATGTTCATACAGATAGCGGTGTAGATATTTCCATGTTCATACAGATAGCGGTGTATGTATTTCCATGTTCATACAGATAGCGGTGTAGATAATTCCACGTTCATCCTGATGGCTGTGTAAATATTTCCATGTTCATACAGATAGCGGTGTAGATATTTCCATGTTCATACAGATAGCGGTGTAGATATTTCCATGTTCATCCAGATGGCTGTGTAGATATATCCATGTTCATACAGATGGCGGTGAAGATATTTCCATGTTCATACAGATGGCGTTGTAGATATTTCCATGTTCATACAGATAGCTGTGTAGATATTGCCATGTTCATACCGATCGCGGTGCTGATACTTCCATGTTTATACAGGTAGCGGTGTACATATTTCCGTGTTTATACAGGTAGCGGTGTAGATATTTCCATGTTCATACAGATAGCGGTGTAGATATTTCCATGTTTATACAGATAGCGGTGTAGATATCTCCTTCTTAATACAGATGGCGGTGTAGATATTTATATGTTCATACAGATGGCGGTGCAGATATTTCCATGTTCATACAGATGGTGGTGAAGATATTTCCATGTTTATAGAGGTAGCGGTGTAGTTATTTCCATATGCAAAGAGATAGCTGTGTAGATATTTCCATGTATATGCAGATAGCTGTGTAGATATTTCCATTTTCATGCAGATATCGGTGTAGATATTTCCATGTTCAAACAGATAGCGGTGTAAATATTTCCATATTCATACAGATAGCGGTGTGGATATTTCCATGTTTATACAGATAGCGGTGAAGATGTATGCATGTTTACACAGATAGCGGTGTAGATATTTCCATGTTCATACAGATAGCGGTGTAGATATTTCCATGTTCATCCAGACGGCAGTGTAGACATATCCATGTTCATACAGATGGCGGTGAAGATTTTTCCATGTTCATACATATTCCGGTGTAGATATTTCCATGTTCATACAGATAGCGGTGCTGATATTTCCATGTTTATACAGATAGAGGTGTAGAGATTTCCATGTTTATACACATAGTGGTATAGATATTTCCATTTTTATACAGATAGCGGTGTAGATATCTCCATCTTAATACAGATGGCGGTGTAGATATTTATATGTTCATACAGATGGCGGTGCAGATATTTCCATGTTCATACAGATGGCGGTGAAGATATTTCCATGTTCATACAGATGGCGGTGTAGATACTTCCATGTTCATACTGATAGCGGTGTAGATATTTCCATGTTTATGCAGGTAGCGGTGTAGGTATTTCCATGTTCATACAGATAGCGGTGTAGTTATTTCCATGTGTAAAGAGATAGCTGTGTAGATATTTCCATGTATATGCAGATAGCTGTGTAGACATTTCCATTTTCATGCAGATAGCGGTGTATATATTTCCCTGTTCAAACAGATAGCGGTGCAGATATTTCCATGTTCATAAAGATAGCAGTGTAGATAATTCCATGTTTATACAGATAGTGGTGAAGATGTATGCATGTTTACACAGATAGCGGTGTATATATTTCCATGTTCATCCAGATGGCTGAGTAGATATATCCATGTTCATACAGATAGCGGTGCAGATATTTCCATGTTCATCCAGATGGCTGTGTAGATATATCCATGTTCATACAGATAGCGGTGTAGATATTTCCATGTTCATCCAGATGGCTGTGTAGCTATTTCCATGTTCATACACATAGTGGTGTAGATATTTCCATGTTCATACAGATAGCCGTGTAGATATTGCCATGTTCATACCGATAGCAGTGCTGATACTTCCATGTTTATACAGGTAGCAGTGTACATATTTCCGTGTTTATACAGGTAGCGGTGTAGATATTTCCATGTTCATACAGATAGCGGTGTAGATATTTCCATGTTTATACAGACAGCGGTGTAGATATATCCTTCTTAATACAGATGGCGGTGTAGATATTTATATGTTCATACAGATGGCAGTGCAGATATTTCCATGTTCATACAGATGGTGGTGTAGATATTTGCATGTTTATAGAGATAGCGGTGCAGTTATTTCCATGTGCAAAGAGATAGCTGTGTAGATATTTCCATGTATATACAGATAGCTGTGTAGATATTTCCATTTCCATGCAGATAGCGGTGTAGATATTTCCATGTTCAAACAGACAGCGGTGTAGATATTTCCATGTTCATACAGATAGCGGTGTGGGTATTTCCATGTTTATACAGATAGCGGTGAAGATGTATGCATGTTTACACAGATAGCCGTGTAGATATTTCCATGTTCATACAGATAGCGGTGTAGATATTTCCATGTTCATCCAGACGGCTGTGTAGACATATCCATGTTCATACAGATGGCGGTGAAGATATTTCCATGCTTATACAGAAGCTGTGTAGATATATCCATGTTGATACAGATGGCGGTGAAGATTTTTCCATGTTCATACAGATGGCTGTGTAGATATTTCCATGTCCATACAGATAGTGGTGCTGATATTTCCATGTTTATACAGGTAGCAGTGTCGATATTTCCATGTTTATACTGATAGTGGTGTAGATATTTCCATGTTTATACACATAGCGGTGTAGATATTTCCATGTTTATACAGATAGCGGTGTAGATATCTCCATCTTAATACAGATGGCGGTGTAGATATTTATATGTTCATACAGGTGGCGGTGCAGATATTTCCATGTTCATACAGATGGCGGTGAAGATATTTCCATGTTCATACAGATGGCGGTGTAGATACTTCCATGTTCATACTGGTAGCGGTGCTGATATTTCCATGTTTATACAGGTAGCGGTGTAGATATTTTCATGTTTATACAGATAGCGGTGTAGATATTTCCATGTTTATACACATAGCGGTGTAGATATTTCCATGTTTATACACATAGCAGTGTAGATATCTCCATCTTAATACAGATGGCGGTGTAGATATTTATATGTTCATTCAGATGGTGGTGCAGATATTTCCATGTTCATACAGATGGCGGTGTAGATATTTCCATGTTCATACAGATAGCGGTGTAGTTATTTCCATGTGTAAAGAGATAGCTGTGTAGATATTTCCATGTATATGCAGATAGCTGGGTAGACATTTCCATTTTCATGCAGATAGCGGTGTATATATTTCCCTGTTCAAACAGTTAGCGGTGTAGATATTTCCATGTTCATAAAGATAGCAGTGTAGATATTTCCTTGTTTATACAGATAGCGGTGAAGATGTATGCATGTATACACAGATAGCGGTGTAGATATTTCCATGTTCATCCAGATGGCTGTGTAGATATATCCATGTTCATACAGATAGCGGTGTAGATATTTCCATGTTCATACAGATAGCGGTGCAGATATTTCCATGTTCATCCAGATGGCTGTGTAGATATATGCATGTTCATACAGATGGCGGTGAAGATAATTCCATGTTCATACAGATAGCGGTGTAGATATTTCCATGTTCATACAGATAGCGGTGTAGATATTTCCATGTTCATCCAGATGGCTGTGTAGATATATCCATGTTCATACAGATAGCGCTGAAGATATTTCCATGTTCATCCAGAAGGCTGTGTAGCTATTTCCATGTTCATACAGATAGTGGTGTAGATATTTCCATGTTCATACAGATAGCAGTGTAGATATTTCCATGTTCATACAGATAGCCGTGTAGATATTGCCATGTTCATACCGATAGCGGTGCTGATACTTCCATGTTTATACAGGTAGCGGTGTACATATTTCCGTGATTATACAGGTAGAGGTGTAGATATTTCCATGTTCATACAGATAGCGGTGTAGCTATTTCCATGTTTATACAGATAGCGGTGTAGATATCTCCTTCTTAATACAGATGGCGGTGTAGATATTTATATGTTCATACAGATGGCGGTGCAGATAATTCCATGTTCATACAGATAGCGGTGTAGATATTTCCATGTTGATACAGATAGCGGTGTGGATATCTCATTCTTAATACAGATGGCGGTGTAGATATTTATATGTTCATCCAGACGGCTGTGTAGACATATCCATGTTCATACAGATGGCGGTGAAGATATTTCCATGTACATACAGATGGCTGTCTAGATATATCCATGTTCATGCAGATGGCGGTGAGGGTTTTTCCATGTTCATACAGATGGCGGTGTAGATATTTCCATGTTCATACAGATAGCGGTGCTGATATTTCCATGTTTATACAGGTAGCAGTGTAGATATTTCCATGTTTATACAGATAGCGGTGTAGATATTTCCATGTTTATACACATAGCGGTGTAGATATTTCCATCTTTATACAGATAGCGGTGTAGATATCTCCATCTTAATACAGATGGCGGTGTAGATATTTATATGTTCATACAGATGGCGGTGCAGATATTTCCATGTTCATACAGATGGCGGTGAAGATATTTCCATGTTCATACAGATTGCGGTGTAGATACTTCCATGTTCATACTGATAGCGGTGCTGATATTTCCATGTTTATACAGGTAGCGGTGTCGATATTTCCACGTTTATACAGATGGCGGTGTACATATTTCCATGTTCATACAGATAGCGGTGTAGTTATTTCCATGTGTAAAGAGATAGCTGTGTAGATATTTCCATGTATATGCAGATAGCTGTGTAGACATTTCCATTTTCATGCAGATAGCGGTGTATATATTTCCATGTTCATACAGATAGCTGTGTAGATATTTCCATGTATATGCAGATAGCTGTGTAGATATTTCCATTTTCATGCAGATAGCGGTGTAGGTATTTCCATGTTCAAACAGATAGCGGTGTAGATATTTCCATGTTCATACAGATTGCGGTGTGGATATTTCCATGTTTATACAGATAGCGGTGAAGATGTATGCATGTTTACACAGATAGCGGTGTAGATATTTCCATGTTCATACAGATAGCGGTGTAGATATTTCCATGTTCATCCAGACGGCTGTGTAGACATATCCATGTTCATACAGATGGCTGTGAAGATATTTCCATGTTCATACAGATGGCTGTGTACATATATCCATGTTCATACAGATAGCGGTGTAGTTATTTCCATGTGTAAAGAGATAGCTGTGTAGATATTTCCATGTATATGCAGATAGCTGTTTTGACATTTCCATTTTCATGCAGATAGTGGTGTATATATTTCCCTGTTCAAACAGTTAGCGGTGTAGATATTTCCATGTTCATAAAGATAGCAGTGTAGATATTTCCATGTTTATACAGATAGCGGTGAAGATGTATGCATGTTTACACAGATAGCGGTGTAGATATTTCCATTTTCAATCAGATGGCTCTGTAGATATATCCATGTTCATACAGATAGCGGTGTAGATATTTCCATGTTCATACAGATAGCGGTGCAGATATTTCCATGTTCTTCCAGATGGCTGTGTAGATATATCCATGTTCATACAGATGGCGGTGAAGATATTTCCATGTTCATACAGATAGCGGTGTAGATATTTCCATGTTCATACAGATAGCGGTGTAGATATTTCCATGTTCATTCAGATGGCTGTGTAGATATATCCATGTTCATACAGATAGCGGTGTAGATATTTCCATGTTCATCCAGATGGCTGTGTAGCTATTTCCATGTTCATACAGATAGTGGTGTAGATGTTTCCATGTTCATACAGATAGCGATGTTGATATTTCCATGTTCATATAGATAGCCGTGTTGATATTGCCATGTTCATACCGATAGCGGTGCTAATACTTCCATGTTTATACAGGTAGCAGTGTAGATATTTCCATGTTTATACCGATAGCTGTGTAGATATTTCCATGTTTATACAAATAGCGGTGTAGATATTTCCATGTTTATACAGATAGCGGTGTAGATATCTCCATCTTAATACAGATGGTGGTGTAGATATTTATATGTTCATACAGATGGCGGTGGAGATATTTCCATGTTCACACAGATGGCAGTGTAGATACTTCCATGTTCATACTGATAGCGGTGCTGATACTTCCATGTTTATACAGGTAGCGGTGTATATATTTCCCTGTTCAAACAGTTAGCGGTGTAGATATTTCCATGTTCATAAAGATAGCAGTGTAGATATTTCCAAGTTTATACAGATAGCGGTGAAGATGTATCCATGTTTACAAAGATAGCGGTGTAGATATTTCCATGTTCATCCAGATGGCTGTGTAGATATATCCATGTTCATACAGATAGCAGTGTAGATATTTCCATGTTCATACAGATAGCGGTGCAGTTATTTCCATGTTCATCCAGATGGCTGTGTAGATATATCCATGTTCATACAGATGGCGGTGAAGATATTTCCATGTTCATACAGATAGCGGTGCAGATATTTCCATGTTCATACAGATAGCGGTGTAGATATTTCCATGTTCATACAGATAGCGGTGCAGATATTTCCATGTTCATCCAGATGGCTGTGTAGATATATCCATGTTCATACACATGTCGGTGAAGATATTTCCATGTTCATACAGATAGCGGTGTAGATATTTCCATGTTCATACAGATAGCGGTGCTGATATTTCCATGTTTATACAGGTAGCGGTGTATATATTTCCCTGTTCAAACAGTTAGCGGTGTGGATATTTCCATGTTCATAAAGATAGCAGTGTAGATATTTCCAAGTTTATACAGATAGCGGTGAAGATGTATCCATGTTTACAAAGATAGCGGTGTAGATATTTCCATGTTCATCCAGATGGCTGTGTAGATATATCCATGTTCATACAGATAGCAGTGTAGATATTTCCATGTTCATACAGATAGCGGTGCAGTTATTTCCATGTTCATCCAGATGGCTGTGTAGATATATCCATGTTCATACAGATGGCGGTGAAGGTATTTCCATGTTCATACAGATAGCGGTGCAGATATTTCCATGTTCATACAGATAGCGGTGTAGATATTTCCATGTTCATACAGATAGCGGTGCAGATATTTCCATGTTCATCCAGATGGCTGTGTAGATATATCCATGTTCATACACATGTCGGTGAAGATATTTCCATGTTCATACAGATAGCGGTGTAGATATTTCCATGTTCATACAGATAGCGGTGTAGATATTTCCATGTTCATCCAGATGGCTGTGTAGATATATCCATGTTCATACAGATAGCGGTGTAGATATTTCCATATTCATAAAGATGGCTGTGTAGCTATTTCCATGTTCATACAGATAGTGGTGTAGATATTTCCATGTTCATACAGATAGCGATGTAGATATTTCCATGTTCATACAGATAGCCGTTTAGATATTGCCATGTACATACCGATAGCGGTGTAGATATTTCCATGTTCATCCAGATGGCTGTGTAGATATATGCATGTTCATACAGACGGCGGTGCATATATTTCCATGTTCATACAGATGGTGGTGTAGATATTTCCATGTTCATACAGATAGCGGTGTGGATATTTCCATGTTTATACAGATAGCGGTGAAGATGTATGCATGTTTACACAGATAGCGGTGTAGATATTTCCATGTTCATACAGATAGCGGTGTAGATATTTCCATGTTCATCCAGACAGCTGTGTAGACATATCCATGTTCATACAGATGGCGGTGAAGATATTTCCATGTTGATACAGATGGCTGTGTAGATATATCCATGTTCATACAGACGTCGGTGAAGGTTTTTCCATGTTCATACAGATGGCGGTGTAGATATATCCATATTCATACAGATAGCGTTGCTGATGTTTCCATGTTTATACAGGTAGCAGTGTAGATATTTCCATGTTTACACAGATAGCGGTGTAGATATTTCCATGTTTATACACATAGCGGTGTAGATATTTCCATGTTTATACAGATAGCGGTGTAGATATCTCCATCTGAATACAGATGGTGGTGTAGATATTTATATGTTCATACAGATGGCGGTGCAGATATTTCCATGTTCATCCAGATGGCTGTGTGGATATATCCATGTTCATACAGATGGCGGTGAAGATATTTCCATGTTCATACAGATAGCGGTGTAGATATTTCCATGTTCATACAGATAGCGGTGTAGATATTTCCATGTTCATAGAGATAGCGGTGTATGTATTTCCATGTTCATACAGATAGCGGTGTAGACATTTCCATATTCATCCAGATGGCTGTGTAGATATTTCCATGTTCATACAGATAGCGGTGTAGATATTTCCATGTTCATACAGATAGCGGTGTAGATATTTCCATGTTCATACAGATAGCCGTGTTGATATTGCCATGTTCAAACCGATAGCGGTGCTGATAATTCCATGTTTATACAGGTAGCGGTGTACATATTTCCGTGTTTATACAGATAGCGGTGTAAATATTTCCAAGTTCACACAGATGGCGGTGTAGATATTTCCATGTTTATAGAGATAGCGGTGTAGTTATTTCCATGTGTAAAGAGATAGCTGTGTAGATATTTCCATGTATATGCAGATAGCTGTGTAGATATTTCCATTTTCATGCAGATAGCGGTGTAGATATTTCCATGTTCAAACAGATAGCGGTGTAGATATTTCCATGTTCATAAAGATAGCGGTGTAGATATTTCCATGTTTATACAGATAGCGGTGAAGATGTATGCATGTTTACACAGATAGCAGTGTAGATATTTCCATGTTCATCCAGATGGCTGTGTAGATATATCCATGTTCATACAGATGGCGGTGAAGATATTTCCATGTTCATACAGATAGTGGTGTAGATATTTCCATGTTCATACAGATAGCGGTGTATGTATTTCCATGTTCATACAGAGAGCGGTGTAGATATTTCCATTTTCATGCAGATAGCGGTGTAGATATTTCCCTGTTCAAACAGTTAGCGGTGTAGATATTTCCATGTTCATAAAGATAGCGGTTTAGATACTTCCATGTTTATACAGATAGCGGTGAAGATGTATGCATGTTTACACAGATAGCGGTGTAGATATTTCCATATTCATACATGTAGCGGTGCATGTTTACACAGATAGCGGTGTAGATATTTCCATGTTCATCCAGATGGCTATGTAGATATATCCATGTTCATACAGATGGCGGTGAAGATATTTCCATGTTCATACAGATAGCGGTGTAGATATTTCCATGTTCATACAGATAGCGGTGTAGATATTTCCATGTTCATACAGACAGCGGTGTACGTATCTCCATGTTCATACAGATAGCGGTGTAGATATTTCCATGTTCATCCAGATGGCTGTGTAGATATTTCCATGTTCATACAGATAGCGGTGTAGATATTTCCATATTCATACATGTAGCGGTGCAGATATTTCCATGTTCATCCAGATAGCGGTGCAGATATTTCCATGTTCATCGAGATGGCTGTGTAGATATATCCATGTTCATACAGATAGCGGTGTAGATATTTCCATGTTCATACAGATAGCCATGTAGATATTTCCATGTTCATCCTGATGGCTGTGTAGATATTTCCATGTTCATCCAGATGGCCGTGTAGATATATCCATGTTCATACAGATAGCGGTGTAGATATTTCCATGTTCATACAGATAGCCGTGTAGATATTTCCATGTTCATCCTGATGGCTGTGTAGATATATCCATGTTCATACAGATGGCGGTGAAGATATTTCCATGTTCATACAGATAGCGGTGTAGATATTTCCATGTTCATACAGATAGCCGTGTAGTTATTGCCATGCTCATACCGATAGCGGTGCTGATAGTTCCATGTTTATACAGGTAGCGGTGTACATATTTCCGTGTTTATACAGATAGCGGTGTAGATATTTCCATGTTCATGCAGATGGCGGTGTAGATATTTCCATGTTCATAGAGATAGCGGTGTAGTTATTTCCATGTGTAAAGAGATAGCTGTGTAGATATTTCCATGTATATGCAGATAGCTGTGTAGATATTTCCATTTTCATGCAGATAGCGGTGTAGATATTTCCATGTTCAAACAAATAGCGGTAAAGATATTTCCATGTTTGTACAGATAGCGGTGTAGATTTTCCATGTTTATACTGGTAGCGGTGAAGATGTATGCATGTTTACACAGATAGCGGTGTATATATTTCCATGTTCATCCAGATGGCTGAGTAGATATATCCATGTTCATACAGATAGCGGTGCAGATATTTCCATGTTCATCCAGATGGCTGTGTAGATATATCCATGTTCATACAGATAGCGGTGTAGATATTTCCATGTTCATCCAGATGGCTGTGTAGCTATTTCCATGTTCATACACATAGTGGTGTAGATATTTCCATGTTCATACAGATGGCGGTGTAGATATTTATATGTTCATACAGATGGCGGTGCAGATATTTCCATGTTCATACAGATGGTGGTGTAGATATTTCCATGTTTATAGAGATAGCGGTGCAGTTATTTCCATGTGCAAAGAGATAGCTGTGTAGATATTTCCATGTATATACAGATAGCTGTGTAGATATTTCCATTTCCATGCAGATAGCGGTGTAGATATTTCCATGTTCAAACAGACAGCGGTGTAGATATTTCCATGTTCATACAGATAGCGGTGTGGGTATTTCCATGTTTATACAGATAGCGGTGAAGATGTATGCATGTTTACACAGATAGCCGTGTAGATATTTCCATGTTCATACAGATAGCGGTGTAGATATTTCCATGTTCATCCAGACGGCTGTGTAGACATATCCATATTCATACAGATGGCGGTGAAGATATTTCCATGCTTATACAGAAGCTGTGTAGATATATCCATGTTGATACAGATGGCGGTGAAGATTTTTCCATGTTCATACAGATGGCTGTGTAGATATTTCCATGTCCATACAGATAGCGGTGCTGATATTTCCATGTTTATACAGGTAGCAGTGTCGATATTTCCATGTTTATACTGATAGTGGTGTAGATATTTCCATGTTTATACACATAGCGGTGTAGATATTTCCATGTTTATACAGATAGCGGTGTAGATATCTCCATCTTAATACAGATGGCGGTGTAGATATTTATATGTTCATACAGGTGGCGGTGCAGATATTTCCATGTTCATACAGATGGCGGTGAAGATATTTCCATGTTCATACAGATGGCGGTGTAGATACTTCCATGTTCATACTGGTAGCGGTGCTGATATTTCCATGTTTATACAGGTAGCGGTGTAGATATTTTCATGTTTATACAGATAGCGGTGTAGATATTTCCATGTTTATACACATAGCGGTGTAGATATTTCCATGTTTATACACATAGCAGTGTAGATATCTCCATCTTAATACAGATGGCGGTGTAGATATTTATATGTTCATTCAGATGGCGGTGCAGATATTTCCATGTTCATACAGATGGCGGTGTAGATATTTCCATGTTCATACAGATAGCGGTGTAGTTATTTCCATGTGTAAAGAGATAGCTGTGTAGATATTTCCATGTATATGCAGATAGCTGTGTAGACATTTCCATTTTCATGCAGATAGCGGTGTATATATTTCCCTGTTCAAACAGTTAGCGGTGTAGATATTTCCATGTTCATAAAGATAGCAGTGTAGATATTTCCTTGTTTATACAGATAGCGGTGAAGATGTATGCATGTATACACAGATAGCGGTGTAGATATTTCCATGTTCATCCAGATGGCTGTGTAGATATATCCATGTTCATACAGATAGCGGTGTAGATATTTCCATGTTCATACAGATAGCGGTGCAGATATTTCCATGTTCATCCAGATGGCTGTGTAGATATATGCATGTTCATACAGATGGCGGTGAAGATAATTCCATGTTCATACAGATAGCGGTGTAGATATTTCCATGTTCATACAGATAGCGGTGTAGATATTTCCATGTTCATACAGATAGCGGTGTATGTATTTCCATGTTCATACAGATAGCGGTGTAGATATTACCATGTTCATCCAGATGGCTGTGTAGATATATCCATGTTCATACAGATAGCGCTGAAGATATTTCCATGTTCATCCAGAAGGCTGTGTAGCTATTTCCATGTTCATACAGATAGTGGTGTAGATATTTCCATGTTCATACAGATAGCAGTGTAGATATTTCCATGTTCATACAGATAGCCGTGTAGATATTGCCATGTTCATACCGATAGCGGTGCTGATACTTCCAAGTTTATACAGGTAGCGGTGTACATATTTCCGTGATTATACAGGTAGAGGTGTAGATATTTCCATGTTCATACAGATAGCGGTGTAGCTATTTCCATGTTTATACAGATAGCGGTGTAGATATCTCCTTCTTAATACAGATGGCGGTGTAGATATTTATATGTTCATCCAGACGGCTGTGTAGACATATCCATGTTCATACAGATAGCGGTGTAGATATTTCCATGTTCATACAGATAGCGGTGCAGATATTTCCATGTTCATCCAGATGGCTGTGTAGATATATGCATGTTCATACAGATGGCGGTGAAGATAATTCCATGTTCATACAGATAGCGGTGTAGATATTTCCATGTTCATACAGATAGCGGTGTAGATATTTCCATGTTCATACAGATAGCGGTGTATGTATTTCCATGTTCATACAGATAGCGGTGTAGATATTTCCATGTTCATCCAGATGGCTGTGTAGATATATCCATGTTCATACAGATAGCGCTGAAGATATTTCCATGTTCATCCAGAAGGCTGTGTAGCTATTTCCATGTTCATACAGATAGTGGTGTAGATATTTCCATGTTCATACAGATAGCAGTGTAGATATTTCCATGTTCATACAGATAGCCGTGTAGATATTGCCATGTTCATACCGATAGCGGTGCTGATACTTCCATGTTTATACAGGTAGCGGTGTACATATTTCCGTGATTATACAGGTAGAGGTGTAGATATTTCCATGTTCATACAGATAGCGGTGTAGCTATTTCCATGTTTATACAGATAGCGGTGTAGATATCTCCTTCTTAATACAGATGGCGGTGTAGATATTTATATGTTCATACAGATGGCGGTGCAGATAATTCCATGTTCATACAGATAGCGGTGTAGATATTTCCATGTTGATACAGATAGCGGTGTAGATATCTCATTCTTAATACAGATGGCGGTGTAGATATTTATATGTTCATCCAGACGGCTGTGTAGACATATCCATGTTCATACAGATGGCGGTGAAGATATTTCCATGTACATACAGATGGCTGTCTAGATATATCCATGTTCATGCAGATGGCGGTGAGGGTTTTTCCATGTTCATACAGATGGCGGTGTAGATATTTCCATGTTCATACAGATAGCGGTGCTGATATTTCCATGTTTATACAGGTAGCAGTGTAGATATTTCCATGTTTATACAGATAGCGGTGTAGATATTTCCATGTTTATACACATAGCGGTGTAGATATTTCCATCTTTATACAGATAGCGGTGTAGATATCTCCATCTTAATACAGATGGCGGTGTAGATATTTATATGTTCATACAGATGGCGGTGCAGATATTTCCATGTTCATACAGATGGCGGTGAAGATATTTCCATGTTCATACAGATTGCGGTGTAGATACTTCCATGTTCATACTGATAGCGGTGCTGATATTTCCATGTTTATACAGGTAGCGGTGTCGATATTTCCACGTTTATACAGATGGCGGTGTACATATTTCCATGTTCATACAGATAGCGGTGTAGTTATTTCCATGTGTAAAGAGATAGCTGTGTAGATATTTCCATGTATATGCAGATAGCTGTGTAGACATTTCCATTTTCATGCAGATAGCGGTGTATATATTTCCTTGTTCATACAGATAGCTGTGTAGATATTTCCATGTATATGCAGATAGCTGTGTAGATATTTCCATTTTCATGCAGATAGCGGTGTAGGTATTTCCATGTTCAAACAGATAGCGGTGTAGATATTTCCATGTTCATACAGATAGCGGTGTGGATATTTCCATGTTTATACAGATAGCGGTGAAGATGTATGCATGTTTACACAGATAGCGGTGTAGATATTTCCATGTTCATACAGATAGCGGTGTAGATATTTCCATGTTCATCCAGACGGCTGTGTAGACATATCCATGTTCATACAGATGGCTGTGAAGATATTTCCATGTTCATACAGATGGCTGTGTACATATATCCATGTTCATACAGATAGCGGTGTAGTTATTTCCATGTGTACAGAGATAGCTGTGTAGATATTTCCATGTATATGCAGATAGCTGTTTTGACATTTCCATTTTCATGCAGATAGTGGTGTATATATTTCCCTGTTCAAACAGTTAGCGGTGTAGATATTTCCATGTTCATAAAGATAGCAGTGTAGATATTTCCATGTTTATACAGATAGCGGTGAAGATGTATGCATGTTTACACAGATAGCGGTGTAGATATTTCCATTTTCAATCAGATGGCTCTGTAGATATATCCATGTTCATATAGATAGCGGTGTAGATATTTCCATGTTCATACAGATAGCGGTGCAGATATTTCCATGTTCTTCCAGATGGCTGTGTAGATATATCCATGTTCATACAGATGGCGGTGAAGATATTTCCATGTTCATACAGATAGCGGTGTAGATATTTCCATGTTCATACAGATAGCGGTGTAGATATTTCCATGTTCATTCAGATGGCTGTGTAGATATATCCATGTTCATACAGATAGCGGTGTAGATATTTCCATGTTCATCCAGATGGCTGTGTAGCTATTTCCATGTTCATACAGATAGTGGTGTAGATGTTTCCATGTTCATACAGATAGCGATGTTGATATTTCCATGTTCATACAGATAGCCGTGTTGATATTGCCATGTTCATACCGATAGCGGTGCTAATACTTCCATGTTTATACAGGTAGCAGTGTAGATATTTCCATGTTTATACCGATAGCTGTGTAGATATTTCCATGTTTATACAAATAGCGGTGTAGATATTTCCATGTTTATACAGATAGCGGTGTAGATATCTCCATCTTAATACAGATGGTGGTGTAGATATTTATATGTTCATACAGATGGCGGTGGAGATATTTCCATGTTCACACAGATGGCAGTGTAGATACTTCCATGTTCATACTGATAGCGGTGCTGATACTTCCATGTTTATACAGGTAGCGGTGTATATATTTCCCTGTTCAAACAGTTAGCGGTGTAGATATTTCCATGTTCATAAAGATAGCAGTGTAGATATTTCCAAGTTTATACAGATAGCGGTGAAGATGTATCCATGTTTACAAAGATAGCGGTGTAGATATTTCCATGTTCATCCAGATGGCTGTGTAGATATATCTATGTTCATACAGATAGCAGTGTAGATATTTCCATGTTCATACAGACAGCGGTGCAGTTATTTCCATGTTCATCCAGATGGCTGTGTAGATATATCCATGTTCATACAGATGGCGGTGAATATATTTCCATGTTCATACAGATAGCGGTGCAGATATTTCCATGTTCATACAGATAGCGGTGTAGATATTTCCATGTTCATACAGATAGCGGTGCAGATATTTCCATGTTCATCCAGATGGCTGTGTAGATATATCCATGTTCATACACTTGTCGGTGAAGATATTTCCATGTTCATACAGATAGCGGTGTAGATATTTCCATGTTCATACAGATAGCGGTGCTGATATTTCCATGTTTATACAGGTAGCGGTGTATATATTTCCCTGTTCAAACAGTTAGCGGTGTGGATATTTCCATGTTCATAAAGATAGCAGTGTAGATATTTCCAAGTTTATACAGATAGCGGTGAAGATGTATCCATGTTTACAAAGATAGCGGTGTAGATATTTCCATGTTCATCCAGATGGCTGTGTAGATATATCCATGTTCATACAGATAGCAGTGTAGATATTTCCATGTTCATACAGATAGCGGTGCAGTTATTTCCATGTTCATCCAGATGGCTGTGTAGATATATCCATGTTCATACAGATGGCGGTGAAGGTATTTCCATGTTCATACAGATAGCGGTGCAGATATTTCCATGTTCATACAGATAGCGGTGTAGATATTTCCATGTTCATACAGATAGCGGTGCAGAT
Source organism: Gorilla gorilla gorilla (assembly GCF_029281585.2). NCBI lineage: Eukaryota > Metazoa > Chordata > Mammalia > Primates > Hominidae > Gorilla > Gorilla gorilla. Next base: position 127,895,383 of record NC_073239.2, read on the forward strand.
ATTTCCATGTTCATCCAGATGGCTGTGTAGATATATCCATGTTCATACACATGTCGGTGAAGATATTTCCATGTTCATACAGATAGCGGTGTAGATATTTCCATGTTCATACAGATAGCGGTGTAGATATTTCCATGTTCATCCAGATGGCTGTGTAGATATATCCATGTTCATACACATAGCGGTGTAGATATTTCCATATTCATAAAGATGGCTGTGTAGCTATTTCCATGTTCATACAGATAGTGGTGTACATATTTCCATGTTCATACAGATAGCGATGTAGATATTTCCATGTTCATACAGATAGCCGTTTAGATATTGCCATGTACATACCGATAGCGGTGTAGATATTTCCATGTTCATCCAGATGGCTGTGTAGATATATGCATGTTCATACAGACGGCGGTGCAGATATTTCCATGTTCATACAGATGGTGGTGTAGATATTTCCATGTTCATACAGATAGCGGTGTGGATATTTCCATGTTTATACAGATAGCGGTGAAGATGTATGCATGTTTACACAGATAGCGGTGTAGATATTTCCATGTTCATACAGATAGCGGTGTAGATATTTCCATGTTCATCCAGACAGCTGTGTAGACATATCCATGTTCATACAGATGGCGGTGAAGATATTTCCATGTTGATACAGATGGCTGTGTAGATATATCCATGTTCATACAGACGTCGGTGAAGGTTTTTCCATGTTCATACAGATGGTGGTGTAGATATATCCATATTCATACAGATAGCGTTGCTGATGTTTCCATGTTTATACAGGTAGCAGTGTAGATATTTCCATGTTTACACAGATAGCGGTGTAGATATTTCCATGTTTATACACATAGCGGTGTAGATATTTCCATGTTTATACAGATAGCGGTGTAGATATCTCCATCTGAATACAGATGGTGGTGTAGATATTTATATGTTCATACAGATGGCGGTGAAGATATTTCCATGTTCATACAGATAGCGGTGTAGATATTTCCATGTTCATACAGATAGCGGTGTAGATATTTCCATGTTCATAGAGATAGCGGTGTATGTATTTCCATGTTCATACAGATAGCGGTGTAGACATTTCCATATTCATCCAGATGGCTGTGTAGATATTTCCATGTTCATACAGATAGCGGTGTAGATATTTCCATGTTCATACAGATAGCGGTGTAGATATTTCCATGTTCATACAGATAGCCGTGTTGATATTGCCATGTTCATACCGATAGCGGTGCTGATACTTCCATGTTTATACAGGTAGCGGTGTACATATTTCCGTGTTTATACAGATAGCGGTGTAAATATTTCCAAGTTCATACAGATGGCGGTGTAGATATTTCCATGTTTATAGAGATAGCGGTGTAGTTATTTCCATGTGTAAAGAGATAGCTGTGTAGATATTTCCATGTATATGCAGATAGCTGTGTAGATATTTCCATTTTCATGCAGATAGCGGTGTAGATATTTCCATGTTCAAACAGATAGCGGTGTAGATATTTCCATGTTCATAAAGATAGCGGTGTAGATATTTCCATGTTTATACAGATAGCGGTGAAGATGTATGCATGTTTACACAGATAGCGGTGTAGATATTTCCATGTTCATCCAGATGGCTTTGTAGATATATCCATGTTCATACAGATGGCGGTGAAGATATTTCCATGTTCATACAGATAGTGGTGTAGATATTTCCATGTTCATACAGATAGCGGTGTATGTATTTCCATGTTCATTCAGAGAGCGGTGTAGATATTTCCATTTTCATGCAGATAGCGGTGTAGATATTTCCCTGTTCAAACAGTTAGCGGTGTAGATATTTCCATGTTCATAAAGATAGCGGTTTAGATACTTCCATGTTTATACAGATAGCGGTGAAGATGTATGCATGTTTACACAGATAGCGGTGTAGATATTTCCATGTTCATCCAGATGGCTGTTTAGATATATCCATGTTCATACAAATGGCGGTGAAGATATTCCCATGTTCATACATATAGCGGTGTAGATATTTCCATGTTCATCCTGATGGCTGTGTGGATATATCCATGATCATACAGATGGCGGTGAAGGTATTTCCATGTTCATACAGATAGCTGTGTAGATATTTCCATGTTCATACAGATAGCCGTGTAGATATTGCCATGTTCATACCGATAGCGCTGCTGATACTTCCATGTTTATACAGGTAGCGGTGTACATATTTCCGTGTTTATACAGATAGCGGTGTAGATATTTCCATGTTCATACAGATGGCGGTGTAGATATTTCCATGTTTATAGAGATAGCGGTGTAGTTATTTCCATGTGTAAAGAGATAGCTGTGTAGATATTTCCATGTATATGCAGATAGCTGTGTAGATATTTCCATTTTCATGCAGATAGCGGTGTAGATATTTCCATGTTCAAACAAATAGCGGTATAGATATTTCCATGTTCGTACAGATAGCGGGGTAGATTTTCCATGTTTATACTGATAGCGGTGAAGAAGTATGCATGTTTACACAGATAGCGGTGTAGATATTTCCATGTTCATACAGATAGCGGTGTAGATAATTCCATGTTCATCCAGATGGCTTTGTAGACATATCCATGTTCATACAGATGGCGGTGAAGATATTTCCATGTTCATACAGATAGCAGTGTAGATATTTCCATGTTCATACAGATAGCGGTGTAGATATTTCCATGTTCATACAGAAAACGGTGTAGATATTTCCATATTTATACAGATAGCGGTGAAGATGTATGCATGTTTACACAGATAGCGGTGTAGATAATTCCATGGTCATCCAGATGGCTGTGTAGATATTTCCACGTTCATCCAGATGGCTGTGTAGATATATCCATGTTCATACAGATGGCGGTGAAGATATTCCCATGTTCATGCAGAAGGCGGTGTAGATATTTCCATGTTCATACAGGTAACTGTGTAGATATTTCCATGTTTATACAGATAGTGGTGTAGATATTTCCATGTTTATACACATAGCGGTGTAGATATTTCCATGTTTATACTGATAGCGGTGTAGATATCTCCATCTTAATACAGGTGGCGGTGTAGATATTTATATGTTCATACAGATGGCGGTGCAGATATTTCCATGTTCATACAGATGGCGGTGTAGATATTACCATGTTTATAGAGATATCGGTGTAGTTATTTCCATGTGTAAAGAGATAACTGTATAGATATTTCCATATATATGCAGATAGCTGTGTAGATATTTCCATTTTCATGCAGATAGCGGTGTAGATATTTCCATGTTCAAACAGATAGCGGTGTAGATATTTCCATGTTCATACAGATAGCGGTGTAGATATTTCCATGTTCATACAGATAGCGGTGTAGATATTTCCATGTTCATACAGATAGCGGTGTATGTATTTCCATGTTCATACAGAGAGCGGTGTAGATATTTCCATTTTCATGCAGATAGCGGTGTAGATATTTCCCTGTTCAAACAGTTAACGGTGTAGATATTTCCATGTTCATAAAGATAGCGGTGTAGATATTTCCATGTTTATTCAGATAGCGGTGAAGATGTATGCATGTTTACACAGATAGCGGTGAAGATGTATGCATGTTTACACAGATAGCGGTGTAGATATTTCCATGTTCATCCAGATGGCTATGTAGATATATCCATGTTCATACAGATGGCGGTGAAGATATTTCCATGTTCATACAGATAGCGGTGTAGATATTTCCATGTTCATACAGATAGCGGTGTAGATATTTCCATGTTCATAGAGATAGCGGTGTATGTATTTCCATGTTCATACAGATAGCGGTGTAGACATTTCCATATTCATCCAGATGGCTTTGTAGATATTTCCATGTTCATACAGATAGCGGTGTAGATATTTCCATGTTCATACAGATAGCGGTGTAGATATTTCCATGTTCATACAGATAGCCGTGTTGATATTGCCATGTTCATACCGATAGCGGTGCTGATACTTCCATGTTTATACAGGTAGCGGTGTACATATTTCCGTGTTTATACAGATAGCGGTGTAAATATTTCCAAGTTCATACAGATGGCGGTGTAGATATTTCCATGTTTATAGAGATAGCGGTGTAGTTATTTCCATGTGTAAAGAGATAGCTGTGTAGATATTTCCATGTATATGCAGATAGCTGTGTAGATATTTCCATTTTCATGCAGATAGCGGTGTAGATATTTCCATGTTCAAACAGATAGCGGTGTAGATATTTCCATGTTCATAAAGATAGCGGTGTAGATATTTCCATGTTTATACAGATAGCGGTGAAGATGTATGCATGTTTACACAGATAGCGGTGTAGATATTTCCATGTTCATCCAGATGGCTGTGTAGATATATCCATGTTCATACAGATGGCGGTGAAGATATTTCCATGTTCATACAGATAGTGGTGTAGATATTTCCATGTTCATACAGATAGCGGTGTATGTATTTCCATGTTCATTCAGAGAGCGGTGTAGATATTTCCATTTTCATGCAGATAGCGGTGTAGATATTTCCCTGTTCAAACAGTTAGCGGTGTAGATATTTCCATGTTCATAAAGATAGCGGTTTAGATAATTCCATGTTTATACAGATAGCGGTGAAGATGTATGCATGTTTACACAGATAGCGGTGTAGATATTTCCATGTTCATCCAGATGGCTGTTTAGATATATCCATGTTCATACAAATGGCGGTGAAGATATTCCCATGTTCATACATATAGCGGTGTAGATATTTCCATGTTCATCCTGATGGCTGTGTGGATATATCCATGATCATACAGATGGCGGTGAAGGTATTTCCATGTTCATACAGATAGCTGTGTAGATATTTCCATGTTCATACAGATAGCCGTGTAGATATTGCCATGTTCATACCGATAGCGCTGCTGATACTTCCATGTTTATACAGGTAGCGTTGTACATATTTCCGTGTTTATACAGATAGCTGTGTAGATATTTCCATGTTCATACAGATGGCGGTGTAGATATTTCCATGTTTATAGAGATAGCGGTGTAGTTATTTCCATGTGTAAAGAGATAGCTGTGTAGATATTTCCATGTATATGCAGATAGCTGTGTAGATATTTCCATTTTCATGCAGATAGCGGTGTAGATATTTCCATGTTCAAACAAATAGCGGTATAGATATTTCCATGTTCGTACAGATAGCGGTGTAGATTTTCCATGTTTATACTGATAGCGGTGAAGAAGTATGCATGTTTACACAGATAGCGGTGTAGATATTTCCATGTTCATACAGATAGCGGTGTAGATAATTCCATGTTCATCCAGATGGCTTTGTAGACATATCCATGTTCATACAGATGGCGGTGAAGATATTTCCATGTTCATACAGATAGCAGTGTAGATATTTCCATGTTCATACAGATAGCGGTGTAGATATTTCCATGTTCATACAGAAAACGGTGTAGATATTTCCATATTTATACAGATAGCGGTGAAGATGTATGCATGTTTACACAGATAGCGGTGTAGATAATTCCATGGTCATCCAGATGGCTGTGTAGATATTTCCACGTTCATCCAGATGGCTGTGTAGATATATCCATGTTCATACAGATGGCGGTGAAGATATTTCCATGTTCATACACATGGCGGTGTAGATATTTCCATGTTCTTACAGATAGCGGTGTAGATATTTCCATGTTCATACAGATAGCGGTGTTTGTATTTCCATGTTCATACAGATAGCGGTGTAGACATTTCCATGTTCATCCAGATGGCTGTGTAGATATTTCCATGTTCATACAGATAGCGGTGTAGATATTTCCATGTTCATACAGATAGCCGTGTAGATATTTCCATGTTCATCCTGATGGCTGTGTAGATATATCCATGTTCATACAGATGGCGGTGAAGATATTTCCATGTTCATACAGATAGCGGTGTAGATATTTCCATGTTCATACAGATAGCCGTGTAGTTATTGCCATGCTCATACCGATAGCGGTGCTGATACTTCCATGTTTATACAGGTAGCGGTGTACATATTTCCGTGTTTATACAGATAGCGGTGTAGATATTTCCATGTTCATACAGATGGCGGTGTAGATATTTCCATGTTTATAGAGATAGCGGTGTAGTTATTTCCATGTGTAAAGAGATAGCTGTGTAGATATTTCCATGTATATGCAGATAGCTGTGTAGATATTTCCATTTTCATGCAGATAGCGGTGTAGATATTTCCCTGTTCAAACAGTTAACGGTGTAGATATTTCCATGTTCATAAAGATAGCGGTGTAGATATTTCCATGTTTATTCAGATAGCGGTGAAGATGTATGCATGTTTACACAGATAGCGGTGAAGATGTATGCATGTTTACACAGATAGCGGTGTAGATATTTCCATGTTCATCCAGATGGCTATGTAGATATATCCATGTTCATACAGATGGCGGTGAAGATATTTCCATGTTCATACAGATAGCGGTGTAGATATTTCCATGTTCATACAGATAGCGGTGTAGATATTTCCATGTTCATAGAGATAGCGGTGTATGTATTTCCATGTTCATACAGATAGCGGTGTAGACATTTCCATATTCATCCAGATGGCTGTGTAGATATTTCCATGTTCATACAGATAGCGGTGTAGATATTTCCATGTTCATACAGATAGCGGTGTAGATATTTCCATGTTCATACAGATAGCCGTGTTGATATTGCCATGTTCATACCGATAGCGGTGCTGATACTTCCATGTTTATACAGGTAGCGGTGTACATATTTCCGTGTTTATACAGATAGCGGTGTAAATATTTCCAAGTTCATACAGATGGCGGTGTAGATATTTCCATGTTTATAGAGATAGCGGTGTAGTTATTTCCATGTGTAAAGAGATAGCTGTGTAGATATTTCCATGTATATGCAGATAGCTGTGTAGATATTTCCATTTTCATGCAGATAGCGGTGTAGATATTTCCATGTTCAAACAGATAGCGGTGTAGATATTTCCATGTTCATAAAGATAGCGGTGTAGATATTTCCATGTTTATACAGATAGCGGTGAAGATGTATGCATGTTTACACAGATAGCGGTGTAGATATTTCCATGTTCATCCAGATGGCTGTGTAGATATATCCATGTTCATACAGATGGCGGTGAAGATATTTCCATGTTCATACAGATAGTGGTGTAGATATTTCCATGTTCATACAGATAGCGGTGTATGTATTTCCATGTTCATTCAGAGAGCGGTGTAGATATTTCCATTTTCATGCAGATAGCGGTGTAGATATTTCCCTGTTCAAACAGTTAGCGGTGTAGATATTTCCATGTTCATAAAGATAGCGGTTTAGATAATTCCATGTTTATACAGATAGCGGTGAAGATGTATGCATGTTTACACAGATAGCGGTGTAGATATTTCCATGTTCATCCAGATGGCTGTTTAGATATATCCATGTTCATACAAATGGCGGTGAAGATATTCCCATGTTCATACATATAGCGGTGTAGATATTTCCATGTTCATCCTGATGGCTGTGTGGATATATCCATGATCATACAGATGGCGGTGAAGGTATTTCCATGTTCATACAGATAGCTGTGTAGATATTTCCATGTTCATACAGATAGCCGTGTAGATATTGCCATGTTCATACCGATAGCGCTGCTGATACTTCCATGTTTATACAGGTAGCGTTGTACATATTTCCGTGTTTATACAGATAGCTGTGTAGATATTTCCATGTTCATACAGATGGCGGTGTAGATATTTCCATGTTTATAGAGATAGCGGTGTAGTTATTTCCATGTGTAAAGAGATAGCTGTGTAGATATTTCCATGTATATGCAGATAGCTGTGTAGATATTTCCATTTTCATGCAGATAGCGGTGTAGATATTTCCATGTTCAAACAAATAGCGGTATAGATATTTCCATGTTCGTACAGATAGCGGTGTAGATTTTCCATGTTTATACTGATAGCGGTGAAGAAGTATGCATGTTTACACAGATAGCGGTGTAGATATTTCCATGTTCATACAGATAGCGGTGTAGATAATTCCATGTTCATCCAGATGGCTTTGTAGACATATCCATGTTCATACAGATGGCGGTGAAGATATTTCCATGTTCATACAGATAGCAGTGTAGATATTTCCATGTTCATACAGATAGCGGTGTAGATATTTCCATGTTCATACAGAAAACGGTGTAGATATTTCCATATTTATACAGATAGCGGTGAAGATGTATGCATGTTTACACAGATAGCGGTGTAGATAATTCCATGGTCATCCAGATGGCTGTGTAGATATTTCCACGTTCATCCAGATGGCTGTGTAGATATATCCATGTTCATACAGATGGCGGTGAAGATATTTCCATGTTCATACACATGGCGGTGTAGATATTTCCATGTTCTTACAGATAGCGGTGTAGATATTTCCATGTTCATACAGATAGCGGTGTTTGTATTTCCATGTTCATACAGATAGCGGTGTAGACATTTCCATGTTCATCCAGATGGCTGTGTAGATATTTCCATGTTCATACAGATAGCGGTGTAGATATTTCCATGTTCATACAGATAGCCGTGTAGATATTTCCATGTTCATCCTGATGGCTGTGTAGATATATCCATGTTCATACAGATGGCGGTGAAGATATTTCCATGTTCATACAGATAGCGGTGTAGATATTTCCATGTTCATACAGATAGCCGTGTAGTTATTGCCATGCTCATACCGATAGCGGTGCTGATACTTCCATGTTTATACAGGTAGCGGTGTACATATTTCCGTGTTTATACAGATAGCGGTGTAGATATTTCCATGTTCATACAGATGGCGGTGTAGATATTTCCATGTTTATAGAGATAGCGGTGTAGTTATTTCCATGTGTAAAGAGATAGCTGTGTAGATATTTCCATGTATATGCAGATAGCTGTGTAGATATTTCCATTTTCATGCAGATAGCGGTGTAGATATTTCCATGTTCAAACAAATAGCGGTATAGATATTTCCATGTTTGTACAGATAGCGGTGTAGATTTTCCATGTTTATACTGGTAGCGGTGAAGATGTATGCATGTTTACACAGATAGCGGTGTAGATATTTCCATGTTCATACAGATAGCGGTGTAGATATTTCCATGTTCATCCAGATGGCTTTGTAGACATATCCATGTTCATACAGATGGCGGTGAAGATATTTCCATGTTCATACAGATAGCGGTGTAGATATTTCCATGTTCATACAGATAGCCGTGTAGATATTTCCATGTTCATACAGATAGCGGTGTAGATATTTCCATGTTCATCCAGACGGCTGTGTAGACATATCCATGTTCATACAGATGGCGGTGAAGATATTTCCATGCTTATACAAAAGCTGTGTAGATATATCCATGTTGATACAGATGGCGGTGAAGATTTTTCCATGTTCATACAGATGGCTGTGTAGATATTTCCATGCCCATACAGATAGCTGTGCTGATATTTCCATGTTTATACAGGTAGCAGTGTCGATATTTCCATGTTTATACAGATAGTGGTGTAGATATTTCCATGTTTATACACATAGCGGTGTAGATATTTCCATGTTTATACAGATAGCGGTGTAGATATCTCCATCTTAATACAGATGGCGGTGTAGATATTTATATGTTCATACAGGTGGCGGTGCAGATATTTCCATGTTCATACAGATGGCGGTGAAGATATTTCCATGTTCATACAGATGGCGGTGTAGATACTTCCATGTTCATACTGGTAGCGGTGCTGATATTTCCATGTTTATACAGGTAGCGGTGTAGATATTTCCATGTTTATACAGATAGCGGTGTAGATATTTCCATGTTTATACACATAGCGGTGTAGATATTTCCATGTTTATACACATAGCAGTGTAGATATCTCCATCTTAATACAGATGGCGGTGTAGATATTTATATGTTCATTCAGATGGCGGTGCAGATATTTCCATGTTCATACAGATGGCGGTGTAGATATTTCCATGTTCATACAGATAGCGGTGTAGTTATTTCCATGTGTAAAGAGATAGCTGTGTAGATATTTCCATGTATATGCAGATAGCTGTGTAGACATTTCCATTTTCATGCAGATAGCGGTGTATATATTTCCCTGTTCAAACAGTTAGCGGTGTAGATATTTCCATGTTCATAAAGATAGCAGTGTAGATATTTCCTTGTTTATACAGATAGCGGTGAAGATGTATGCATGTATACACAGATAGCGGTGTAGATATTTCCATGTTCATCCAGATGGCTGTGTAGATATATCCATGTTCATACAGATAGCGGTGTAGATATTTCCATGTTCATACAGATAGCGGTGCAGATATTTCCATGTTCATCCAGATGGCTGTGTAGATATATGCATGTTCATACAGATGGCGGTGAAGATATTTCCATGTTCATACAGATAGCGGTGTAGATATTTCCATGTTCATACAGATAGCGGTGTAGATATTTCCATGTTCATACAGATAGCGGTGTATGTATTTCCATGTTCATACAGATAGCGGTGTAGATATTTCCATGTTCATCCAGATGGCTGTGTAGATATATCCATGTTCATACAGATAGCGCTGAAGATATTTCCATGTTCATCCAGAAGGCTGTGTAGCTATTTCCATGTTCATACAGATAGTGGTGTAGATATTTCCATGTTCATACAGACAGCAGTGTAGATATTTCCATGTTCATACAGATAGCCGTGTAGATATTGCCATGTTCATACCGATAGCGGTGCTGATACTTCCATGTTTATACAGGTAGCGGTGTACATATTTCCGTGATTATACAGGTAGCGGTGTAGATATTTCCATGTTCATACAGATAGCGGTGTAGCTATTTCCATGTTTATACAGATAGCGGTGTAGATATCTCCTTCTTAATACAGATGGCGGTGTAGATATTTATATGTTCATACAGATGGTGTTGCAGATATTTCCATGTTCATACAGATGGTGGTGTAGATATTTCCATGTTTATAGAGATAGCGGTGTAGTTATTTCCATGTGCAAAGAGATAGCTGTGTAGGTATTTCCATGTATATGCAGATAGCTGTGTAGATATTTCCATTTTCATGCAGATAGCGGTGTAGATATTTCCATGTTCAAACAGATAGCGGTGTGGGTATTTCCATGTTTATACAGATAGCGGTGAAGATGTATGCATGTTTACACAGATAGCGGTGTAGATATTTCCATGTTCATACAGATAGCGGTGTAGATATTTCCATGTTCATCCAGACGACTGTGTAGACATATCCATGTACATACTGATGGCGGTGAAGATATTTCCATGTTCATACAGATGGCTGTGTAGATATATCCAGGTTCATAGAGATGGCGGTGAAAATTTTTCCATGTTCATACAGAAGCGGTGTAGAAATTTCCATGTTCATACAGATAGCGGTGCTGATATTTCCATGTTTATACAGGTAGCAGTGTAGATATTTCCATGTTTATACAGATAGCGGTGTAGATATTTCCATGTTTATACACATAGCGGTGTAGATATTTCCATGTTTATACAGATAGCGTGTAGATATCTCCATCTTAATACAGATGGCGGTGTAGAAATTTATATGTTCATACAGATGGCGGTGCAGAGATTTCCATGTTCATCCAGATGGCTCTGTAGATATATCCATGTTCATACAGATAGCGGTGTAGATATTTCCATGTTCCTACAGATAGCGGTGCAGATATTTCCATGTTCATCCAGATGGCTGTGTAGATATATCCATGTTCATACAGATGGCGGTGAAGATATTTCCATGTTCATACAGATAGCGGTGTATGTATTTCCATGTTCATACAGATAGCGGTGTAGATATTTCCATGTTCATACAGATGGTGGTGTAGTTTTTCCATGTTCATAGGGATGGCGGTGTAGATATTTCCATATTTATAGAGATAGCGGTGTGGTTATTTCCATGTTCCTGAAGATAGCGGTGTAGATATTTCCATGTATATACAGATAGCTTTGTACATATTTCCATGTTCAGACAGATAGCGGTGTCGATATTTCCAAGTTCATACGGATGGCGGTGTAGATATTTCCTTGTTCGTACAGATGGCGTTGTAGATATTTCCATGTTTATAGAGATAGCGTTGCAGATATTTCCATGTTTATACTGACAGCGGTATAGCTATTTCCATGTTTCTACAGATGGTGGTGTAGATATTTCCAAGTTTATAGAGATAGCACTATAGACATTTCCATGTTTACCCAGATAGCGTTGTAAATATTTTCATGTTTATAGAGATTGCGGTGTAGTTATTTCCATATTTATACAGATAGCGATGTAGATATCTCCATCTTAATACTGATGGCGGTGTAGATATTTATATGTTCATACAGATGGCGGTGCAGATATTTCCATGTTCATACAGATGGCGGTGTAGATATTTCCATGTTCATACAGATGGCGGTGTAGATATTTCCATGTTCATACAGATAGCGGTGTAGATATTGCCATGTTCATACAGATAGCGGTGTATGTATTTCCATGTTCATACAGATAGCGTTGCAGATATTTCCATGTTCATCCACATGGCTGTGTAGATATATCCATGTTCATACAGATAGCGGTGTAGATATTTCCATGTTCATCCAGATGGCTGTGTAGCTATTTCCGTGTTCATCCAGATAGTGGTGTAGATATTTCCATGTTCATGCAGATAGCGGTGTAGATATTTCCATGTTCATACAGATAGCCGTGTAGATATTGCCATGTTCATACCGATAGCGGTGCTGATACTTCCATGTTTATACAGGTAGCGGTGAACATATTTCCGTGTTTATACAGGTAGCGGTGTAGATATTTCCATGTTCATACAGAGAGCAGTCTAGATATTTCCATGTTTATACAGATAGCGGTGTAGATATCTCCTTCTTAATACAGATGGCGGTGTAGATATTTATATGTTCATACAGATGGCGGTGCAGATAATTCCATGTTCATACAGATAGCCGTGTAGATATTTCCATGTTGATACAGATAGCGGTGTAGATATCTCATTCTTAATACAGATGGCGGTGTAGATATTTATATGTTCATCCAGACGGCTGTGTAGACATATCAATGTTCATACAGATGGCGGTGAAGATATTTCCATGTTCATACAGATGGCTGTCTAGATATATCCATGTTCATGCAGATGGCGGTGAAGGTTTTTCCATGTTCATACAGATGGCGGTGTAGATATTTCCATGTTCATACAGATAGCGGTGCTGATATTTCCATGTTTATACAGGTAGCAGTGTAGATATTTCCATGTTTATACAGATAGCGGTGTAGATATTTCCATGTTTATACACATAGTGGTGTAGATATTTCCATCTTTATACAGATAGCGGTGTAGATATCTCCATCTTAATACAGATGGCGGTGTAGATATTTATATGTTCATACAGATGGCGGTGCAGATATTTCCATGTTCATACAGATGGCGGTGAAGATATTTCCATGTTCATACAGATTGCGGTGTAGATACTTCCATGTTCATACTGATAGCGGTGCTGATATTTCCATGTTTATACAGGTAGCGGTGTCGATATTTCCATGTTTATACAGATGGCGGTGTACATATTTCCATGTTCATACAGATAGCGGTGTAGTTATTTCCATGTGTAAAGAGATAGCTGTGTAGATATTTCCATGTATATGCAGATAGCTGTGTAGACATTTCCATTTTCATGCAGATAGCGGTGTATATATTTCCCTGTTCAAACAGTTAGCGGTGTATATATTTCCATGTTCATAAAGATAGCAGTGTAGATATTTCCATGTTTATACAGATAGCGGTGAAGATGTATGCATGTTTACACAGATAGCGGTGTAGATATTTCCATGTTCATCCAGATGGCTGTGTAGATATATTCATGTTCATACAGATAGCGGTGTAGATATTTCCATGTTCATACAGATAGCGGTGTAGATATATTCATGTTCATACAGATAGCGGTGTAGATATTTCCATGTTCATACAGATAGCGGTGCAGATATTTCCATGTTCATCCAGATGGCTGTGTAGATATATCCATGTTCATACAGATGGCGGTGAAGATATTTCCATGTTCATACAGATAGCGGTGTAGATATTTCCATGTTCATACAGATAGCGGTGTAGATATTTCCATGTTCATGCAGATAGCCGTGTAGATATTGCCATGTTCATACCGATAGCGGTGCTGATACTTACATGTTTATACAGGTAGCGGTGTACATATTTCCGTGTTTATACAGGTAGCGGTGTAGATATTTCCATGTTCATACAGATAGCTGTGTAGATATTTCCATGTATATACAGATAGCTGTGTAGATATTTCCATTTTCATGCAGATAGCGGTGTAGTTATTTCCATGTTCAAACAGATAGCAGTGTAGATATTTCCATGTTCATACAGAAAGCTGTGTAGATATTTCCATGTATATGCAGATAGCTGTGTAGATATTTCCATTTTCATGCAGATAGCGGAGTAGGTATTTCCATGTTCAAACAGATAGCGGTGTAGATATTTCCATGTTCATACAGATAGCGGTGTGGATATTTCCATGTTTATACAGATAGCAGTGAAGATGTATGCATGTTTACACAGATAGCGGTGTAGATATTTCCATGTTCATACAGATAGCGGTGTAGATATTTCCATGTTCATCCAGACGGCTGTGTAGACATATCCATGTTCATACAGATGGCTGTGAAGATATTTCCATGTTCATACAGATGGCTGTGTACATATATCCATGTTCATACAGATGGCGGTGAAGATTTTTCCATGTTCATACAGATGGCGGTGTAGATATTTCCATGTTCATACAGATAGCGGTGCTAATATTTCCATGTTTATACAGGTAGCATTGTAGATATTTCCATGTTTATACAGATAGCGGTGTGGATATCTCCATCTTAATACAGATGGCGGTGTAGATAATTATATGTTCTTTCAGATGGCGGTGAAGATATTTCCATGTTCATACAGATGGCGGTGTAGATATTTCCATGTTCATACAGATAGCGGTGTAGTTATTTCCATGTGTAAAGAGATAGCTGTGTAGATATTTCCATGTATATGCAGATAGCTGTGTGGACATTTCCATTTTCATGCAGATAGTGGTGTATATATTTCCCTGTTCAAACAGTTAGCGGTGTAGATATTTCCATGTTCATAAAGATAGCAGTGTAGATATTTCCATGTTTATACAGATAGCGGTGAAGATGTATGCATGTTTACACAGATAGCGGTGTAGATATTTCCATGTTCATCCAGATGGCTCTGTAGATATATCCATGTTCATACAGATAGCGGTGTAGATATTTCCATGTTCATACAGATAGCGGTGTAGATATTTCCATGTTCTTCCAGATGGCTGTGTAGATATATCCATGTTCATACAGATGGCGGTGAAGATATTTCCATGTTCATACAGATAGTGGTGTAGATATTTCCATGTTCATACAGATAGCGGTGTAGATATTTCCATGTTCATTCAGATGGCTGTGTAGATATATCCATGTTCATACAGATATCGGTGTAGATATTTCCATGTTCATCCAGATGGCTGTGTAGCTATTTCCATGTTCACACAGATAGTGGTGTAGATGTTTCCATGTTCATACAGATAGCGGTGTAGATATTTCCATGTTCATACAGATAGCCGTGTTGATATTGCCATGTTCATACCGATAGCGGTGCTAATACTTCCATGTTTATACAGGTAGCAGTGTAGATATTTCCATGTTTATACCGATAGCTGTGTAGATATTTCCATGTTTATACAAATAGCGGTGTAGATATTTCCATGTTTATACAGATAGCCGTGTAGATATCTCCATCTTAATACAGATGGTGGTGTAGATATTTATATGTTCATACAGATGGCGGTGGAGATATTTCCATGTTCACACAGATGGCAGTGTAGATACTTCCATGTTCATACTGATAGCGGTGCTGATATTTCCATGTTTATACAGGTAGCGGTGTATATATTTCCCTGTTCAAACAGTTAGCGGTGTAGATATTTCCATGTTCATAAAGATAGCAGTGTAGATATTTCCAAGTTTATACAGATAGCGGTGAAGATGTATCCATGTTTACAAAGATAGCGGTGTAGATATTTCCATGTTCATCCAGATGGCTGTGTAGATATATCCATGTTCATACAGATAGCAGTGTAGATATTTCCATGTCCATACAGATAGCAGTGCAGTTATTTCCATGTTCATCCAGATGGCTGTGTAGATATATCCATGTTCATACAGATGGCGGTGAAGATATTTCCATGTTCATACAGATAGCGGTGCAGATATTTCCATGTTCATACAGATAGCGGTGTAGATATTTCCATGTTCATACAGATAGCGGTGCAGATATTTCCATGTTCATCCAGATGGCTGTGTAGATATATCCATGTTCATACACATGTCGGTGAAGATATTTCCATGTTCATACAGATAGCGGTGTAGATATTTCCATGTTCATACAGATAGCGGTGTAGATATTTCCATGTTCATCCAGATGGCTGTGTAGATATATCCATGTTCATACAGATAGCGGTGTAGATATTTCCATATTCATAAAGATGGCTGTGTAGCTATTTCCATGTTCATACAGATAGTGGTGTAGATATTTCCATGTTCATACAGATAGCGATGTAGATATTTCCATGTTCATACAGATAGCCGTGAAGATATTGCCATGTTCATACCGATAGCGGTGCTGATACTTCCATGTTTATACAGGTAGCGGTGTACATATTTCCGTGTTTATACAGGTAGCGGTGTAGATATTTCCATGTTCATATAGATAGCGGTGTAGATATTTCCATGTTTATACAGATAGCGGTGTAGATATCTCCTACTTAATACAGATGGCGGTGTAGATATTTATATGTTCATACAGACGGCGGTGCAGATATTTCCATGTTCATACAGATGGTGGTGTAGATATTTCCATGTTCATACAGATAGCGGTGTGGATATTTCCATGTTTACAGATAGCGGTGAAGATGTATGCATGTTTACACAGATAGCGGTGTAGATATTTCCATGTTCATACAGATAGCGGTGTAGATATTTCCATGTTCATCCAGACGGCTGTGTAGACATATCCATGTTCATACAGATGGCGGTGAAGATATTTCCATGTTGATACAGATGGCTGTGTAGATATATCCATGTTCATACAGATGTCGGTGAAGATTTTTCCATGTTCATACAGATGGCGGTGTAGATATATCCATATTCATACAGATAGCGGTGCTGATGTTTCCATGTTTGTACAGGTAGCAGTGTAGATATTTACATGTTTACACAGACAGCGGTGTAGATATTTCCATGTTTATACACATAGCGGTGTAGATATTTCCATGTTTATACAGATAGCGGTGTAGATATTTCCATGTTTATACAGATAGCAGTGTAGACATCTCCATCTGAATACAGATAGTGGTGTAGATATTTATATGTTCATACAGATGGCGGTGCAGATATTTCCATGTTCATCCAGATGGCTGTGTAGATATATCCATGTTCATACAGATGGCGGTGAAGATATTTCCATGTTCATACAGATAGCGGTGTAGATATTTCCATGTTCATACAGATAGCGGTGTAGATATTTCCATGTTCATAGAGATAGCGGTGTATGTATTTCCATGTTCATACAGATAGCGGTGTAGACATTTCCATATTCATCCAGATGGCTGTGTAGATATTTCTATGTTCATACAGATAGCGGTGTAGATATTTCCATGTTCATACAGATAGCGGTGCAGATATTTCCATGTTCATCCAGATGGCTGTGTAGATTTATCCATGTTCATACACATGTCGGTGAAGATATTTCCATGTTCATACAGATAGTGGTGTAGATATTTCCATGTTCATACAGATAGCGGTGTAGATATTTCCATGTTCATCCAGATGGCTGTGTATATATATCCATGTTCATACAGATAGCGGTGTAGATATTTCCATATTCATAAAGATGGCTGTGTAGCTATTTCCATGTTCATACAGATAGTGGTGTAGATATTTCCATGTTCATACAGATAGCGATGTAGATATTTCCATGTTCATACAGATAGCCGTGTAGATATTGCCATGTTCATACCGATAGCGGTGCTGATACTTCCATGTTTATACAGGTAGCGGTGTACATATTTCCGTGTTTATACAGGTAGCGGTGTAGATATTTCCATGTTTATACAGATAGCGGTGTAGATATCTCCTTCTTAATACAGATGGCGGTGTAGATATTTATATGTTCATACAGACGGCGGTGCAGATATTTCCATGTTCATACAGATGGTGATGTAGATATTTCCATGTTCATACAGATAGCGGTGTGGATATTTCCATGTTTATACAGATAGCGGTGAAGATGTATGCATGTTTACACAGATAGCGGTGTAGATATTTCCATGTTCATACAGATAGCGGTGTACATATTTCCATGTTCATCCAGACGGCTGTGTAGACATATCCATGTTCATACAGATGGCGGTGAAGATATTTCCATGTTGATACAGATGGCTGTGTAGATATATCCATGTTCATACAGATGTCGGTGAAGATTTTTCCATGTTCATACAGATGGCGGTGTAGATATATCCATATTCATACAGATAGCGGTGCTGATGTTTCCATGTTTATACAGGTAGCAGTGTAGATATTTCCATGTTTACACAGACAGCGGTGTAGATATTTCCATGTTTATACACATAGCGGTGTAGATATTTCCATGTTTATACAGATAGCGGTGTAGATATCTCCATCTGAATACAGATGGTGGTGTAGATATTTATATGTTCATACAGATGGCGGTGCAGATATTTCCATGTTCATCCAGATGGCTGTGTAGATATATCCATGTTCATACAGATGGCGGTGAAGATATTTCCATGTTCATACAGATAGCGGTGTAGATATTTCCATGTTCATACAGATAGCGGTGTAGATATTTCCATGTTCATAGAGATAGCGGTGTATGTATTTCCATGTTCATACAGATAGCGGTGTAGACATTTCCATATTCATCCAGTTGGCTGTGTAGATATTTCCATGTTCATACTGATAGCGGTGTAGATATTTCCATGTTCATACAGATAGCGGTGTAGATATTTCCATGTTCATACAGATAGCAGTGTTGATATTGCCATGTTCATACCGATAGCGGTGCTGATACTTCCATGTTTATACAGGTAGCGGTGTACATATTTCCGTGTTTATACAGATAGCGGTGTAAATATTTCCAAGTTCATACAGATGGCGGTGTAGATATTTCCATGTTTATAGAGATAGCGGTGTAGTTATTTCCATGTGTAAAGAGATAGCTGTGTAGATATTTCCATGTATATGCAGATAGCTGTGTAGATATTTCCATTTTCATGCAGATAGCGGTGTAGATATTTCCATGTTCAAACAGATAGCGGTGTAGATATTTCCATGTTCATAAAGATAGCGGTGTAGATATTTCCATGTTTATACAGATAGCGGTGAAGATGTATGCATGTTTACACAGATAGCGGTGTAGATATTTCCATGTTCATCCAGATGGCTGTGTAGATATATCCATGTTCATACAGATGGCGGTGAAGATATTTCCATGTTCATACAGATAGTGGTGTAGATATTTCCATGTTCATACAGATAGCGGTGTATGTATTTCCATGTTCATACAGAGAGCGGTGTAGATATTTCCATTTTCATGCAGATAGCGGTGTAGATATTTCCCTGTTCAAACAGTTAGCGGTGTAGATATTTCCATTTTCATAAAGATAGCGGTTTAGATAGTTCCATGTTTATAAAGATAGCGGTGAAGATGTATGCATGTTTACACAGATAGCGGTGTAGATATTTCCATGTTCATCCAGATGGCTGTGTAGATATATCCATGTTCATACAAATGGCGGTGAAGATATTCCCATGTTCATACATATAGCGGTGTAGATATTTCCATGTTCATCCTGATGGCTGTGTGGATATATCCATGATCATACAGATGGCGGTGAAGATATTTCCATGTTCATACAGATAGCGGTGTAGATATTTCCATGTTCATACAGATAGCCGTGTAGATATTGCCATGTTCATACCGATAGCGCTGCTGATACTTCCATGTTTATACAGGTAGCGGTGTACATATTTCCGTGTTTATACAGATAGCGGTGTAGATATTTCCATGTTCATACAGATGGCGGTGTAGATATTTCCATGTTTATAGAGATAGCGGTGTAGTTATTTCCATGTGTAAAGAGATAGCTGTGTAGATATTTCCATGTATATGCAGATAGCTGTGTAGATATTTCCATTTTCATGCAGATAGCGATGTAGATATTTCCATGTTCAAACAAATAGCGGTATAGATATTTCCATGTTCGTACAGATAGCGGTGTAGATTTTCCATGTTTATACTGATAGCCGTGAAGAAGTATGCATGTTTACACAGATAGCGGTGTAGATATTTCCATGTTCATACAGATAGCGGTGTAGATAATTCCATGTTCATCCAGATGACTTTGTAGACATATCCATGTTCATACAGATGGCGGTGAAGATATTTCCATGTTCATACAGATAGCAGTGTAGATATTTCCATGTTCATACAGATAGCGGTGTAGATATTTCCATGTTCATACAGAAAAAGGTGTGGATATTTCCATATTTATACAGATAGCGGTGAAGATGTATGCATGTTTACACAGATAGCGGTGTAGATAATTCCATGTTCATCCAGATGGCTGTGTAGATATTTCCACGTTCATCCAGATGGCTGTGTAGATATATCCATGTTCATACAGATGGCGGTGGAGATATTTCCATGTTCATGCAGATGGCGGTGTAGATATTTCCATGTTCATACCGATAGCGGTGCTGATATTTCCATGTTCATACAGGTAACTGTGTAGATATTTCCATGTTTATACAGATAGTGGTGTAGATTTTTCCATGTTTATACACATAGCGGTGTAGATATTTCCATGTTTATACTGATAGCGGTGTAGATATCTCCATCTTAATACAGGTGGCGGTGTAGATATTTATATGTTCATAGAGATGGCGGTGCAGATATTTCCATGTTCATACAGATGGCGGTGTAGATATTACCATGTTTATAGAGATAGCGGTGTAGTTATTTCCATGTGTAAAGATATAACTGTATAGATATTTCCATGTATATGCAGATAGCTGTGTAGATATTTCCATTTTCATGCAGATAGCGGTGTAGATATTTCCATGTTCAAACAGATAGCGGTGTATGTATTTCCATGTTCATACAGAGAGCGGTGTAGATATTTCCATTTTCATGCAGATAGAGGTGTAGATATTTCCCTCTTCAAACAGTTAGCGGTGTAGATATTTCCATGTTCATAAAGATAGCGGTGCAGATATTTCCATGTTTATTCAGATAGCGGTGAAGATGTATGCATGTTTACACAGATAGCGGTGAAGATGTATGCATGTTTACACAGATAGCGGTGTAGATATTTCCATGTTCATCCAGATGGCTGTGTAGATATATCCATGTTCATACAGATGGCGGTGAAGATATTTCCATGTTCATACAGATAGCGGTGTAGATATTTCCATGTTCATTCAGATAGCGGTGTAGATATTTCCATGTTCATACAGACAGCGGTGTACGTATCTCCATGTTCTTACAGATAGCGGTGTAGATATTTCCATGTTCATCCAGATGGCTGTGTAGATATTTCCATGTTCATACAGATAGCGGTGTAGATATTTCCATGTTCATACATATAGCGGTGCAGATATTTCCATGTTCATCCAGATAGCGGTGCAGATATTTCCATGTTCATCCAGATGGCTGTGTAGATATATCCAATGTCATACAGATGGCGGTGAAGATATTTCCATGTTCATACAGATGGCGGTGTAGATATTTCCATGTTCATACAGATAGCGGTGTAGATATTTCCATGTTCATACAGATAGCGGTGTTTGTATTTCCATGTTCATACAGATAGCGGTGTAGACATTTCCATGTTCATCCAGATGGCTGTGTAGATATTTCCATGTTCATACCGATAGCGGTGTAGATATTTCCATGTTCATACAGATAGCCGTGTAGATATTTCCATGTTCATCCTGATGGCTGTGTAGATATATCCATGTTCATAAAGATGGCGGTGAAGATATTTCCATGTTCATACAGATAGCGGTGTAGATATTTCCATGTTCATACAGATAGCCGTGTAGTTATTGCCATGTTCATACCGATAGCGGTGCTGATACTTCCATGTTTATACAGGTAGCGGTGTACATATTTCCGTGTTTATACAGATAGCGGTGTAGATATTTCCATGTTCATACAGATGGTGGTGTAGATATTTCCATGTTTATAGAGATAGCGGTGTAGTTATTTCCATGTGTAAAGAGATAGCTGTGTAGATATTTCCATGTATATGCAGATAGCTGTGTAGATATTTCCATTTTCATGCAGATAGCGGTGTAGATATTTCCATGTTCAAACAAATAGCGGTATAGATATTTCCATGTTCGTACAGATAGCGGTGTAGATTTTCCATGTTTATACTGGTAGCGGTGAAGATGTATGCATGTTTACACAGATAGCGGTGTAGTTATTTCCATGTTCATTCAGATAGCGGTGTAGATATTTCCATGTTCATCCAGATGGCTTTGTAGACATATCCATGTTCATACAGATGGCGGTGAAGATATTTCCATGTTCATACAGATAGCGGTGTAGATATTTCCATGTTCATACAGATAGCGGTGTAGATATTTCCATGTTCATACAGATGGCTGTGTAGATATATCCATGTTCATAGAGATGGCAGTGAAGATATTTAAATGTTCATACAGATATCTGTGTAGATATTTCCATGTTCTTACCTATAGCGCTGTAGATATTTCTATGTTCATACAGATATCGGTGAAGATATTTCCATGTTTATACAGGTAGCGGTGTTGGTATTTCCATGTTTATACAGATAGCGGTGTAGATATTTCCATGTTTACACAGGTAGCGGTGTAGATATTTCCATGTTTATACACATATCGGTGTAGATATCTTCATCTTAATACAGATGGCGGTGTAGATATTTATATGTTCATTCAGATGGCGGTGCAGATATTTCCATGTTCATACAGATGGCGGTGTAGATATTTCCATGTTTATAGAGATAGCGGTGTAGTTATTTCCATGTGTAAAGAGATAGCTTTGTAGATATTTCCATGTATGTGCAGATAGCTGTGTAGATATTTCCATTTTCATGCAGATAGCAGTGTGGATATTTCCATTTTCAAACATATAGCGTTGTCGATATTTCCATGTTCATACAGATAGCGGTGTAGATATTTCCATGTTTACACAGATAGCGGTGAAGATGTATGCATGTTTACACAGATAGCGGTGTAGATATTTCCATGTTCATACAGAAAACGGTGTAGATATTTCCATGTTTATAGAGATAGCGGTGAAGGTGTATGCATCTTTACACAGATAGCGGTGTAGATAATTCCATGTTCATCCAGATGGCTTTGTAGATATTTCCACGTTCATCCAGATGGCTGTGTAGATATATCCATGTTCATACAGATGGCGGTGAAGATATTTCCATATTCATACAGATGGCGGTGTAGATATTTCCATGTTCATGCCGATAGCGGTGCTGATATTTCCATGTTCATACAGGTAACTGTGTAGATATTTCCATGTTTATACAGATAGCGGAGTAGATATTTCCATGTTTATAGACATAGCGGTGTATATATTTCCATGTTTATACTGATAGCGGTGTAGATATCTCCATCTTAATACAGATGGCGGTGTAGATATTTATATGTTCATACAGATGGCTGTGCAGTTATTTCCATGTTCATACAGATGACGGTGTAGATATTACCATGTTTATAGAGATAGCGGTGTAGTTATTTCCATGTGTAAAGAGATAGCTGTATAGATATTTCCATGTATATGGAGATAGCTGTGTAGATATTTCCATTTTCATGCAGATAGCGGTGTAAATATTTCAATGTTCAAACAGATAGCGGTGTAGATATTTCCATGTTCATACAGTTAGCGGTGTAGATATTTCCATGTTCATACAGATAGCGGTGTAGATATTTCCATGTTCATACAGATAGCAGTGTATGTATTTCCATGTTCATACAGATAGCGGTGTAGATATTTCCATTTTCATGCAGATAGCGGTGTAGTTATTTCCCTGTTCAAACAGCTGGCGGTGAAGATATTTCCATGTTCATACAGATAGCGGTGCAGATATTTCCATGTTCATCCAGATGGCTGTGTAGATATATCCATTTTCATACAGATGGCGGTGAAGATATTTCCATGTTCATACAGATGGCGGTGAAGATATTTCCATGTTCATACAGATAGCGGTGTAGATATTTCCATGTTTATACAGATAGCGGTGAAGATGTATGCATGTTTACACAGATAGCCGTGTAGATACTTCCATGTTCATCCAGATGGCTGTGTAGATATATCCATGTTCATACAGATGGCGGTTAAGATATTTCCTTGTTCATACAGATAGCGGTGTAGATATTTGATGTTCATACAGATAGCGGTGTAGATATTTCCATGTTCATACAGACAGCGGTGAATGTATCTCCATGTTCATACAGAAAGCGGTGTAGGTATTTCCATGTTCATCCAGATGGCTGTGTAGATATTTCCATGTTTATAGAGATAGCTGTGTAGTTATTTCCATGTGTAAAGAGATAGCTTTGTAGATATTTCCATGTATGTGCAGACAGCTGTGTAGATATTTCCATTTTCATGCAGATAGCGGTGTAGATATTTCCATTTTCAAACAGACAGCGGTGTATGTATTTCCATGTTCATGCAGATAGCGGTGTAGACATTTCCATGTTCATACAGATAGCGGTGTTGATATTTCCATGTTCATACAGACAGCGGTGTACGTATCTCCATGTTCATACAGATAGCGGTGTAGATATTTCCATGTTCATCCAGATGGCTGTGTAGATATTTCCATGTTCATACAGATAGCGGTGTAGATATTTCCATGTTCATACATATAGCGGTGCAGATATTTCCATGTTCATCCAGATAGCGGAGCAGATATTTCCATGTTCATCCAGATGGCTGTGTAGATATATCCATGTTCATACAGATGGCGGTGAAGTTATTTCCATGTTCATACAGATGGCGGTGTAGATATTTCCATGTTCATACAGATAGCGGTGTAGATATTTCCATGTTCATACAGATAGCGGTGTAGACATTTCCATGTTCATCCAGATGGCTGTGTAGAGATTTCCATGTTCATACAGTTAGCGGTGTAGATATTTCCATGTTCATCCTGATGGCTGTGTAGATATATCCATGTTCATACAGACGGCGGTGAAGATATTTCCATGTTCATACAGATAGCCGTGTAGATATTGCCATGTTCATACCGATAGCGGTGCTGATACTTCCATGTTTATACAGGTAGCGGTGTACATATTTCCGTGTTTATACAGATAGCGGTGTAGATATTTCCATGTTCATACAGATGGCGGTGTAGATATTTCCATGTTTATAGAGATAGCGGTGTAGTTATTTCCATGTGTAAAGAGATAGCTGTGTAGATATTTCCATGTATATGCAGATAGCTGTGTAGATATTTCCATTTTCATGCAGATAGCGGTGTAGATATTTCCATGTTCAAACAGATAGCGGTGTAGATATTTCCTTATTCATACAGATAGCGGTGTGGATATTTCCATGTTTATACAGATAGCGGTGAAGATGTATGCATGTTTACACAGATAGCAGTGTAGATATTTCCATGTTCATACAGATAGCGGTGTAGGTATTTCCATGTTCATCCAGACGGCTGTGTAGACATATCCATGTTCATACAGATGGCGGTGAAGATATTTCCATGTTCATACAGATGGCTGTGTAGATATATCCATGTTCATACAGATGGCGGTGAAGATTTTTCCATGTTCATACATATTCCGGTGTAGATATTTCCATGTTCATACAGATAGCGGTGTTGATATTTCCATGTTTATACAAGTAGCAGTGTAGATATTTCCATGTTTATACAGATAGCGGTGTAGATATTTCCATGTTTATACACATAGTGGTATAGATATTTCCATTTTTATACAGATAGCGGTGTAGATATCTCCATCTTAATACAGATGGCGGTGTAGATATTTATATGTTCATATAGATGGCGGTGCAGATATTTCCATGTTCATACAGATGGCGGTGAAGATATTTCCATGTTCATACAGATGGCGATGTAGATACTTCCATGTTCATACTGATAGCGGTGCTGATATTTCCATGTTTATACAGGTAGCGGTGTAGATATTTCCATGTTCATACAGATAGCGGTGTAGTTATTTCCATGTGTAAAGAGATAGCTGTGTAGATATTTCCATGTATATGCAGATAGCTGTGTAGACATTTCCATTTTCATGCAGATAGCGGTGTATATATTTCCCTGTTCAAACAGATAGCAGTGTAGATATTTCCATCTTCATGAAGATAGCAGTGTAGATATTTCCATGTTCATACAGATAGCAGCGTAGTTATTTCCATGTGTAAAGAGATAGCTGTGTAGATATTTCCATGTATATGCAGATAGCTGTGTAGACATTTCCATTTACATGCAGATAGCGGTGTATATATTTCCCTGTTCAAACAGTTAGCGGTGCAGATATTTCCATGTTCATAAAGATAGCAGTGTAGATAATTCCATGTTTATACAGATAGTGGTGAAGATGTATGCATGTTTACACAGATAGCGGTGTATATATTTCCATGTTCATCCAGATGGCTGAGTAGATATATCCATGTTCATACAGATGGCGGTGAAGATATTTCCATGTTCACACAGATAGCGGTGTAGATATTTCCATGTTCATACAGATAGCGGTGTAGATATTTCCATGTTCATACAGATAGCGGTGTATGTATTTACATGTTCATACAGATAGCAGTGTAGATATTTCCATGTTCATCCAGATGGCTGTGTAGATATATCCATGTTCATACAGATAGCGGTGTAGATATTTCCATGTTCATCCAGATGGCTGCGTAGCTATTTCCATGTTCATACAGATAGTGGTGTAGATATTTCCATGTTCATACAGATAGTGGTGTAGATATTTCCATGTTCATACAGATAGCCGTGTAGATATTGCCATGTTCATACCGATAGCGGTGCTGATACATCCATGTTTATACAGGTAGCGGTGTACATATTTCCGAGTTTATACAGGTAGCGGTGTAGATATTTCCATGTTCATACACATAGCGGTGTAGATATTTCCATGTTTATACAGACAGCGTTGTAGATATCTCCTTCTTAATACAGATGGCGGTGTAGATATTTATATGTTCATACAGATGGCGGTGCGGATATTTCCATGTTCATACAGATGGTGGTGTAGATATTTCCAT
This sequence comes from Gorilla gorilla gorilla, assembly GCF_029281585.2. Lineage (NCBI taxonomy): Eukaryota > Metazoa > Chordata > Mammalia > Primates > Hominidae > Gorilla > Gorilla gorilla. The sequence goes on from NC_073239.2 coordinate 127,922,834, forward strand.
GTTTATAGAGATAGCGGTGTAGTTATTTCCATGTGCAAAGAGATAGCTGTGTAGATATTTCCATGTATATACAGATAGCTGTGTAGATATTTCCATTTCCATGCAGATAGCGGTGTAGATATTTCCATGTTCAGACAGATAGCGCTGTAGATATTTCCATGTTCATACAGATAGCGGTGTGGATATTTCCATGTTTATACAGATAGCGGTGAAGATGTATGCATGTTTACACAGATAGCGGTGTAGATATTTCCATGTTCATACAGATAGCGGTGTAGATATTTCCATGTTCATCCAGACGGCTGTGTAGACATATCCATGTTCATACAGATGGCGGTGAAGATATTTCCATGCTTATACAGAAGCTGTGTAGATATATCCATGTTGATACAGATGGCGGTGAAGATTTTTCCATGTTCATACAGATGGCTGTGTAGATATTTCCATGTCCATACAGATAGCGGTGCTGATATTTCCATATTTATACAGGTAGCAGTGTCGATATTTCCATGTTTATACAGATAGTGGTGTAGATATTTCCATGTTTATACACATAGCGGTGCAGATATTTCCATGTTTATACAGATAGCGGTGTAGATATCTCCATCTTAATACAGATGGCTGTGTAGGTATTTATATGTTCATACAGATGGCGGTGCAGATATTTCCATGTTCATACAGATGGCGGTGAAGATATTTCCATGTTCATACACATGGCGGTGTAGATACTTCCATGTTCATACTGATAGCGGTGCTGATATTTCCATGTTTATACAGGTAGCGGTGTAGATATTTCCATCTTTATACAGATAGCGGTGTAGATATTTCCATGTTTATACACATAGCGGTGTAGATATTTCCATGTTTATACACATAGCAGTGTAGATATCTCCATCTTAATACAGATGGCGGTGTAGATATTTATATGTTCATTCAGATAGCGGTGCAGATATTTCCATGTTCATACAGATGGCGGTGTAGATATTTCCATGTTCATACAGATAGCGGTGTAGTTATTTCCATGTGTAAAGAGATAGCTGTGTAGATATTTCGTTGTATATGCAGATAGCTGTGTAGACATTTCCATTTTCATGCAGATAGCGGTGTATATATTTCCCTGTTCAAACAGTTAGCGGTGTAGATATTTCCATGTTCATAAAGATAGCAGTGTAGATATTTCCTTGTTTATACAGATAGCGGTGAAGATGTATGCACGTATACACAGATAGCGGTGTAGATATTTCCATGTTCATCCAGATGGCTGTGTAGATATATCCATGTTCATACAGATAGCGGTGTAGATATTTCCATGTTCATACAGATAGCGGTGCAGATATTTCCATGTTCATCCAGATGGCTGTGTAGATATATGCATGTTCATACAGATGGTGGTGAAGATATTTCCATGTTCATACAGATAGCGGTGTAGATATTTCCATGTTCATACAGATAGCGGTGTAGATATTTCCATGTTCATACAGATAGCGGTGTATGTATTTCCATGTTCATACAGATAGCGGTGTAGATATTTCCATGTTCATCCAGATGGCTGTGTAGATATATCCATGTTCATACAGATAGCGCTGAAGTTATTTCCATGTTCATCCAGAAGGCTGTGTGGCTATTTCCATGTTCATACAGATAGTGGTGTAGATATTTCCATTTTCATACAGATAGCGGTGTAGATATTTCCATGTTCATACAGATGGCGGTGTAGATATTTCCATGTTTATAGAGATAGCGGTGTAGTTATTTCCATGTGTAAAGAGATAGCTGTGTAGATATTTCCATGTATATGCAGATAGCTGTGTAGATATTTCCATTTTCATGCAGATAGCGGTGTAGATATTTCCATGTTCAAACAGATAGCGGTGTAGATATTTCCATATTCATACAGATAGCGGTGTGGATATTTCCATGTTTATACAGATAGCGGTGAAGATGTATGCATGTTTACACAGATAGCAGTGTAGATATTTCCATGTTCATACAGATAGCGGTGTACGTATTTCCATGTTCATCCAGACGGCTGTGTAGACATATCCATGTTCATACAGATGGCGGTGAAGATATTTCCATGTTCATACAGATGGCTGTGTAGATATATCCATGTTCATACAGATGGCGGTGAAGATTTTTCCATGTTCATACATATTCCGGTGTAGATATTTCCATGTTCATACAGATAGCGGTGCTGATATTTCCATGTTTATACAAGTAGCAGTGTAGATATTTCCATGTTTATACAGATAGCGGTGTAGATATTTCCATGTTTATACACATAGTGGTATAGATATTTCCATTTTTATACAGATAGCGGTGTAGATATCTCCATCTTAATACAGATGGCGGTGTAGATATTTATATGTTCATACAGATGGCGGTGCAGATATTTCCATGTTCATACAGATGGCGGTGAAGATATTTCCATGTTCATACAGATGGCGATGTAGATACTTCCATGTTCATACTGATAGCGGTGCTGATATTTCCATGTTTATACAGGTAGCGGTGTAGATATTTCCATGTTCATACAGATAGCGGTGTAGTTATTTCCATGTGTAAAGAGATAGCTGTGTAGATATTTCCATGTATATGCAGATAGCTGTGTAGACATTTCCATTTTCATGCAGATAGCGGTGTATATATTTCCCTGTTCAAACAGATAGCGGTGTAGATATTTCCATGTTCATCCAGATGGCTGTGTAGATATATCCATGTTCATACAGATAGCGGTGTAGATATTTCCATGTTCATACAGATAGCGGTGCAGATATTTCCATGTTCATCCAGATGGCTGTGTAGATATATGCATGTTCATACAGATGGCGGTGAAGATATTTCCATGTTCATACAGATAGCGGTGTAGATATGTCCATGTTCATACAGATAGCGGTGTAGATATATCCATGTTCATACAGATAGCGGTGTATGTATTTCCATGTTCATACAGATAGCGGTGTAGATATTTCCATGTTCATCCAGATGGCTGTGTAGATATATCCATGTTCATACAGATAGCGCTGAAGATATTTCCATGTTCATCCAGAAGGCTGTGTAGCTATTTCCATGTTCATACAGATAGTGGTGTAGATATTTCCATTTTCATACAGATAGCGGTGTAGATATTTCCATGTTCATACAGATGGCGGTGTAGATATTTCCATGTTTATAGAGATAGCGGTGTAGTTATTTCCATGTGTAAAGAGATAGCTGTGTAGATATTTCCATGTATATGCAGATAGCTGTGTAGACATTTCCATTTTCATGCAGATAGCGGTGTATATATTTCCCTGTTCAAACAGATAGCGGTGTAGATATTTCCATCTTCATGAAGATAGCAGTGTAGATATTTCCATGTTCATACAGATAGCAGCGTAGTTATTTCCATGTGTAAAGAGATAGCTGTGTAGATATTTCCATGTATATGCAGATAGCTGTGTAGACATTTCCATTTACATGCAGATAGTGGTGTATATATTTCCCTGTTCAAACAGTTAGCGGTGCAGATATTTCCATGTTCATAAAGATAGCAGTGTAGATAATTCCATGTTTATACAGATAGTGGTGAAGGTGTATGCATGTTTACACAGATAGCGGTGTATATATTTCCATGTTCATCCAGATGGCTGAGTAGATATATCCATGTTCATACAGATGGCGGTGAAGATATTTCCATGTTCACACAGATAGCGGTGTAGATATTTCCATGTTCATACAGATAGCGGTGTAGATATTTCCATGTTCATACAGATAGCGGTGTATGTATTTACATGTTCATACAGATAGCAGTGTAGATATTTCCATGTTCATCCAGATGGCTGTGTAGATATATCCATGTTCATACAGATAGCGGTGTATATATTTCCATGTTCATCCAGATGGCTGTGTAGCTATTTCCATGTTCATACAGATAGTGGTGTAGATATTTCCATGTTCATACAGATAGTGGTGTAGATATTTCCATGTTCATACAGATAGCCGTGTAGATATTGCCATGTTCATACAGATAGCGGTGTGGATATTTCCATGTTTATACAGATAGCGGTGAAGATGTATGCATGTTTACACAGATAGCGGTGTAGATATTTCCATGTTCATACAGATAGCGGTGTAGATATTTCCATGTTCATCCAGACGGCTGTGTAGACATATCCATGTTCATACAGATGGCGGTGAAGATATTTCCATGCTTATACAGAAGCTGTGTAGATATATCCATGTTGATACAGATGGCGGTGAAGATTTTTCCATGTTGATACAGATGGCTGTGTAGATATTTCCATGTCCATACAGATAGCGGTGCTGATATTTCCATGTTTATACAGGTAGCAGTGTCGATATTTCCATGTTTTTACAGATAGTGGTGTAGATATTTCCATGTTTATACACATAGCGGTGCAGATATTTCCATGTTTATACAGATAGCGGTGTAGATATCTCCTTCTTAATACAGATGGCTGTGTAGATACTTATATGTTCATACAGATGGCGGTGCAGATATTTCCATGTTCATACAGATGGCGGTGAAGATATTTCCATGTTCATACAAATGGCGGTGTAGATACTTCCATGTTCATACTGATAGCGGTGCTGATATTTCCATGTTTATACAGGTAGCGGTGTAGATATTTCCATGTTTATACAGATAGCGGTGTAGATATTTCCATGTTTATAGACATAGCGGTGTAGATATTTCCATGTTTATACACATAGCAGTGTAGATATCTCCATCTTAATACAGATGGCGGTGTAGATATTTATATGTTCATTCAGATAGCGGTGCAGATATTTCCATGTTCATACAGATGGCGGTGTAGATATTTCCATGTTCATACAGATAGCGGTGTAGTTATTTCCATGTGTAAAGAGATAGCTGTGTAGATATTTCGTTGTATATGCAGATAGATGTGTAGACATTTCCATTTTCATGCAGATAGCGGTGTATATATTTCCCTGTTCAAACAGTTAGCGGTGTAGATATTTCCATGTTCATAAAGATAGCAGTGTAGATATTTCCTTGTTTATACAGATAGCGGTGAAGATGTATGCATGTATACACAGATAGCGGTGTAGATATTTCCATGTTCATCCAGATGGCTGTGTAGATATATCCATGTTCATACAGATAGCGGTGTAGATATTTCCATGTTCATACAGATAGCGGTGCAGATATTTCCATGTTCATCCAGATGGCTGTGTAGATATATGCATGTTCATACAGATGGCGGTGAAGATATTTCCATGTTCATACAGATAGCGGTGTAGATATTTCCATGTTCATACAGATAGCGGTGTAGATATTTCCATGTTCATACAGATAGCGGTGTATGTATTTCCATGTTCATACAGATAGCGGTGTAGATATTTCCATGTTCATCCAGATGGATGTGTAGATATATCCATGTTCATACAGACAGCGCTGAAGGTATTTCCATGTTCATCCAGAAGGCTGTGTAGCTATTTCCATGTTCATACAGATAGTGGTGTAGATATTTCCATTTTCATACAGATAGCGGTGTAGATATTTCCATGTTCATACAGATAGCCGTGTAGATATTGCCATGTTCATACCGATAGCGGTGCTGATACATCCATGTTTATACAGGTAGCGGTGTACATATTTCCGTGTTTATACAGGTAGCGGTGTAGATATTTCCATGTTCATACAGATAGCGGTGTAGCTATTTCCATGTTTATACAGATAGCGGTGTAGATATCTCCTTCTTAATACAGATGGCGGTTTAGATATTTATATGTTCATACAGATGGTGGTGCAGATATTTCCATGTTCATACAGATGGTGGTGTAGATATTTCCATGTTTATAGAGATAGCGGTGTAGTTATTTCCATGTGCAAAGAGATAGCTGTGTAGATATTTCCATGTATATGCAGATAGCTGTGTAGATATTTCCATTTTCATGCAGATAGCGGTGTAGATATTTCCATGTTCAAACAGATAGCGGTGTGGGTATTTCCATGTTTATACAGATAGCGGTGAAGATGTATGCATGTTTACACAGATAGCGGTGTAGATATTTCCATGTTCATACAGATAGCGGTGTAGATATTTCCATGTTCATCCAGACGGCTGTGTAGACATATCCATGTTCATACAGATGGCGGTGAAGATATTTCCATGTTCATACAGATGGGTGTGTAGATATATCCAGGTTCATAGAGATGGCGGTGAAGATTTTTCCATATTCATACAGAAGTGGTTTAGATATTTCCATGTTCATACAGATAGCGGTGCTGATATTTCCATGTTTATACAGGTAGCAGTGTAGATATTTCCATGTTTATACAGATAGCGGTGTAGATATTTCCATGTTTATACACATAGCGGTGTAGATATTCCCATGTTTATACAGATAGCGTATAGATATCTCCATCTTAATACAGATGGCGGTGTAGAAATTTATATGTTCATACAGATGGCAGTGCAGATATTTCCATGTTCATCCAGATGGCTCTGTAGATATATCCATGTTCATACAGATAGCGGTGTAGATATTTCCATGTTCATACAGATAGCGGTGCAGATATTTCCATGTTCATCCAGATGGCTGTGTAGATATATCCATGTTCATACAGATGGCGGTGAAGATATTTCCATGTTCATACAGATAGCGGTGTAGATATTTCCATGTTCATACAGATAGCCGTGTAGATATTGCCATGTTCATACCGAAAGCGGTGCTGATACTTCCATGTTTATACAGGTAGCGGTGTACATATTTCCGTGTTTATACAGGTAGCGGTGTAGATATTTCCATGTTCATACAGATAGCGGTGTAGCTATTTCCATGTTTATACAGATAGCGGTGTAGATATCTCCTTCTTAATACAGATGGCGGTTTAGATATTTATATGTTCATACAGATGGTGGTGCAGATATTTCCATTTTCATACAGATGGTGGTGTAGATATTTCCATGTTTATAGAGATAGCGGTGTAGTTATTTCCATGTGCAAAGAGATAGCTGTGTAGATATTTCCATGTATATGCAGATAGCTGTGTAGATATTTCCATGTATATGCAGATAGCTGTGTAGATATTTCCATTTTCATGCAGATAGCGGTGTAGATATTTCCATGTTCAAACAGATAGCGGTGTGGGTATTTCCATGTTTATACAGATAGCGGTGAAGATGTATGCATGTTTACACAGATAGCGGTGTAGATATTTCCATGTTCATACAGATAGCGGTGTAGATATTTCCATGTTCATCCAGACGGCTGTGTAGACATATCCATGTTCATACAGATGGCGGTGAAGATATTTCCATGTTCATACAGATGGCTGTGTAGATATATCCAGGTTCATAGAGATGGCGGTGAAGATTTTTCCATGTTCATACAGAAGCGGTTTAGATATTTCCATGTTCATACAGATAGCGGTGCTGATATTTCCATGTTTATACAGGTAGCAGTGTAGATATTTCCATGTTTATACAGATAGCGGTGTAGATATTTCCATGTTTATACACATAGCGGTGTAGATATTTCCATGTTTATACAGATAGCGTGTAGATATCTCCATCTTAATACAGATGGCGGTGTAGAAATTTATATTTTCATACAGATGGCGGTGCAGATATTTCCATGTTCATCCAGATGGCTCTGTAGATATATCCATGTTCATACAGATAGCGGTGTAGATATTTCCATGTTCATACAGATAGCGGTGCAGATATTTCCATGTTCATCCAGATGGCTGTGTAGATATATCCATGTTCATACAGATGGCGGTGAAGATATTTCCATGTTCATAGTGATAGCGGTGTAGATATTTCCAAGTTCATACACATAGCGGAGTAGTTATTTCCAAGTTCATACAGATAGCGGTGTATGTATTTCCATGTTCATACAGATAGCGGTGTAGATATTTCCATGTTCATACAGATGGCGGTGTAGTTTTTCCATGTTCTTAGTGATGGCGGTGTAGATATTTCCATATTTATAGAGATAGCGGTGTGGTTATTTCCATGTTCCTGAAGATAGCGGTGTAGATATTTCCATGTATATACAGATAGCTTTGTACATATTTCCATGTTCAGACAGATTGAGGTGTCGATATTTCCAAGTTCATACGGATGGCGGTGTAGATATTTCCTTGTTCGTACAGATGGCGTTGTAGATATTTCCATGTTTATAGAGTTAGCGTTGTAGATATTTCCATGTTTATACTGACAGCGGTATAGCTATTTCCATGTTTCTACAGATGGTGGTGTAGATATTTCCAAGTTTATAGAGATAGCACTATAGACATTTCCATGTTTACCCAGATAGCGTTGTAAATATTTACATGTTTATAGAGATTGCGGTGTAGTTATTTCCATGTTTATACAGATAGCGGTGTAGATATCTCCATCTTAATACGGATGGCGGTGTAGATATTTATATGTTCATACAGATGGCGGTGCAGATATTTCCATGTTCATACAGATGGCGGTGTAGATATTTCCATGTTCATACAGATAGCGGTGTAGATATTTCCATGTTCATACAGATAGCGGTGTAGATATTGCCATGTTCATACAGATAGCGGTGTATGTATTTCCATGTTCATACAGATAGCGGTGTAGATATTTCCATGTTCATCCAGATGGCTGTGTAGATATATCCATGTTCATACAGATAGCGGTGTAGATATTTCCATGTTCATCCAGATGGCTGTGTAGCTATTTCCATGTTCATCCAGATAGTGGTGTAGATATTTCCATGTTCATACAGATAGCGGTGTAGATATTTCCATGTTCATACAGATAGCGGTGTAGATATTGCCATGTTCATACCGATAGCGGTGCTGATACTTCCATGTTTATACAGGTAGCGGTGTACATATTTCCGTGTTTATACAGGTAGCGGTGTAGATATTTCCATGTTCATACAGATAGCGGTCTAGATATTTCCATGTTTATACACATAGCGGTGTAGATATCTCCTTCTTAATACAGATGGCGGTGTAGATATTTATATGTTCATACAGATGGCGGTGCAGATATTTCCATGTTCATACAGATAGCGGTGTAGATATTTCCATGTTGATACAGATAGCGGTGTAGATATCTCATTCTTAATACAGATGGCGGTGTAGATATTTATATGTTCATCCAGACGGCTTTGTAGACATATCCATGTTCATACAGATGGCGGTGAAGATATTTCCATGTTCATACAGATGGCTGTCTAGATATATCCATGTTCATGCAGATGGCGGTGAAGGTTTTTCCATGTTCATACAGATGGCGGTGTAGATATTTCCATGTTCATACAGATAGCGGTGCTGATATTTCCATGTTTATACAGGTAGCAGTGTAGATATTTCCATGTTTATACAGATAGCGGTGTAGATATTTCCATGTTTATACACATAGCGGTGTAGATATTTCCATGTTTATACAGATAGCGGTGTAGATATCTCCATCTTAATACAGATGGCGGTGTAGATATTTATATGTTCATACAGATGGCGGTGCAGATATTTCCATGTTCATACAGATGGCGGTGAAGATATTTCCATGTTCATACAGATTGCGGTGTAGATACTTCCATGTTCATACTGATAGCGGTGCTGATATTTCCATGTTTATACAGGTAGCGGTGTCGATATTTCCATGTTTGTACAGATGGCGGTGTACATATTTCCATGTTCATACAGATAGCGGTGTAGTTATTTCCATGTGTAAAGAGATAGCTGTGTAGATATTTCCATGTATATGCAGATAGCTGTGTAGACATTTCCATTTTCATGCAGATAGCGGTGTATATATTTCCCTGTTCAAACAGTTACCGGTGCAGATATTTCCATGTTCATACAGATGGCGGTGTAGATATTTCGATGTTCATACAGATAGCGGTTTAGTTATTTCCATGTGTAAAGAGATAGCTGTGCAGATATTTCCATGTATAAGCAGATAGCTGTGTAGATATTTCCGTTTTCATGCAGATAGCGGTGTATGTATTTCCCTGTTCAAACAATTAGCGGTGTAGATATTTCCATGTACATAAAGATAGCGGTGTAGATATTTCCATGTTCATCCACATGGCTGTGTAGATATATCCATGTTCATATAGATGGCGGTGAATATATTTCCATGTTCGTTCAGATAGCGGTGTAGATATTTCCATGTTCATGCAGATAGCGGTGTAGGTATTTCCATGTTCATACAGATAGCGGTGTATGTATTTCCATGTTCATACAGATAGCGGTGTAGATATTTCCATGTTCATGCTGATGGCTGTGTAGATATTTCCATGTTCATACAGATAGCGGTGCAGATATTTCCATGTTCATACAGATAGCGGTGTAGATATTTCCATGTCCATCCAGATGGCTGTGTAGATATATCCATGTTCATACAGATGGCGGTGAAGATATTTCCATGTTCATACAGATGGCGTTGTAGATATTTCCATGTTCATACAGATAGCTGTGTAGATATTGCCATGTTCATACCGATAGGGGTGCTGATACTTCCATGTTTATACAGGTAGCGGTGTACATATTTCTGTGTTTATACAGGTAGCGGTGTAGATATTTCCATGTTCATACAGATAGCGGTGTAGATATTTCCATGTTTATTCAGATAGCGGTGTAGATATCTCCTTCTTAATACAGATGGCGGTGTAGATATTTATATGTTCATACAGATGGCGGTGCAGATATTTCCATGTTCATACAGATGGTGGTGTAGATATTTCCATGTTTATAGAGGTAGCGGTGTAGTTATTTCCATGTGCAAAGAGATAGCTGTGTAGATATTTCCATGTATATGCAGATAGCTGTGTAGATATTTCCATTTTCATGCAGATAGCGGTGTAGATATTTCCATGTTCAAACAGATAGCGGTGTAGATATTTCCATATTCATACAGATAGCGGTGTGGATATTTCCATGTTTATACAGATAGCGGTGAAAATGTATGCATGTTTACACAGATAGCGGTGTAGATATTTCCATGTTCATACAGATAGCGGTGTAGATATTTCCATATTCATCCAGACGGCTGTGTAGACATATCCATGTTCATACAGATGGCGGTGAAGATATTTCCATGTTCATACAGATGGCTGTGTAGATATATCCATGTTCATACAGATGGCGGTGAAGATTTTTCCATGTTCATACATATTCCGGTGTAGATATTTCCATGTTCATACAGATAGCGGTGATGATATTCCCATGTTTATACAGGTAGCAGTGTAGATATTTCCATGTTTATACAGATAGCGGTGTAGATATTTCCATGTTTATACACATAGTGGTATAGATATTTCCATTTTTATACAGATTGCGGTGTAGATATCTCCATCTTAATACAGATGGCGGTGTAGATATTTATATGTTCATACAGATGGCGGTGCAGATATTTCCATGTTCATACAGATGGCGATGAAGATATTTCCATGTTCATACAGATGGCGGTGTAGATAATTCCATGTTCATACTGATAGCGGTGTAGATATTTCCATGTTTATACAGGTAGCGGTGTAGATATTTCCATGTTCATACAGATAGCGGTGTAGTTATTTCCATGTGTAAAGAGATAGCTGTGTAGATATTTCCATGTATATGCAGATAGCTGTGTTGACAGTTCCATTTTCATGCAGATAGCGGTGTATATATTTCCCTGTTCAAACAGATATCTTTGTTGATATTTCCATCTTCATAAAGATAGCAGTGTAGATATTTCCATGTTCATACAGATAGCAGCGTAGTTATTTCCATGTGTAAAGAAATAGCTGTGTAGATATTTCCATGTATATGCAGATAGCTGTGTAGACATTTCCATTTACATGCAGATAGCGGTGTATATATTTCCCTGTTAAAACAGTTAGCGGTGCAGATATTTCCATGTTCATAAAGATAGCAGTGTAGATAATTCCATGTTTATACAGATAGTGGTGAAGATGTATGCATGTTTACACAGATAGCGGAGTATATATTTCCATGTTCATCCAGATGGCTGAGTAGATATATCCATGTTCATACAGATAGCGGTGCAGATATTTCCATGTTCATCCAGATGTCTGTGTAGATATATCCATGTTCATACAGATGGCGGTAAAGATATTTCCATGTTCATACAGATAGCGGTGTAGATATTTCCATGTTCATACAGATAGCGGTGTAGATATTTCCATGTTCATACAGATAGCGGTGTATGTATTTCCATGTTCATACAGATAGCAGTGTAGATATTTCCATGTTCATCCAGATGGCTGTGTAGATATATCCAAGTTCATACAGATAGCGGTGTAGATATTTCCATGTTCATCCAGATGGCTGTGTAGCTATTTCCATGTTCATACAGATAGTGGTGTAGATATTTCCATGTTCAAACAGATAGCTGTGAAGATATTTCCATGTTCATACAGATAGCGGTGTGGATATTTCCATGTTTATACAGATAGCGGTGAAGATGTATGCATGTTTACACAGATAGCCGTGTAGATATTTCCATGTTCATACAGATAGCGGTGTAGATATTTCCATGTTCATTCAGACGGCTGTGTAGACATATCCATGTTCATACAGATGGCGGTGAGGATATTTCCCTGCTCATACAGAAGCTGTGTAGATATATCCATGTTGATACAGATGGCGGTGAAGATTTTTCCATGTTCATACAGATGGCTGTGTAGATATTTCCATGTCCATACAGATAGCGGTGCTGATATTTCCATGTTTATACAGGTAGCAGTGTCGATATTTCCATATTTATACAGATAGTGGTGTAGATATTTCCATGTTTATACACATAGCGGTGTAGATATTTCCATGTTTATACAGATAGCGGTGTAGATATCTCCTTCTTAATACAGATGGCGGTGTAGATATTTATATGTTCATACAGATGGCGGTGCAGATATTTCCATGTTCATACAGATGGTGGTGTAGATATTTCCATGTTTATAGAGGTAGCGGTGTAGTTATTTCCATGTGCAAAGAGATAGCTGTGTAGATATTTCCATGTATATGCAGATAGCTGTGTAGATATTTCCATTTTCATGCAGATAGCGGTGTAGATATTTCCATGTTCAAACAGATAGCGGTGTAGATATTTCCATATTCATACAGATAGCGGTGTGGATATTTCCATGTTTATACAGATAGCGCTGAAAATGTATGCATGTTTACACAGATAGCGGTGTAGATATTTCCATGTTCATACAGATAGCGGTGTAGATATTTCCATATTCATCCAGACGGCTGTGTAGACATATCCATGTTCATACAGATGGCGGTGAAGATATTTCCATGTTCATACAGATGGCTGTGTAGATATATCCATGTTCATACAGATGGCGGTGAAGATTTTTCCATGTTCATACATATTCCGGTGTAGATATTTCCATGTTCATACAGATAGCGGTGATGATATTCCCATGTTTATACAGGTAGCAGTGTAGATATTTCCATGTTTATACAGATAGCGGTGTAGATATTTCCAGGTTTATACACATAGAGGTATAGATATTTCCATTTTTATACAGATAGCGGTGTAGATATCTCCATCTTAATACAGATGGCGGTGTAGATATTTATATGTTCATACAGATGGCGGTGCAGATATTTCCATGTTCATACAGATGGCGGTGAAGATATTTCCATGTTCATACAGATGGCGGTGTAGATACTTCCATGTTCATACTGATAGCGGTGTAGATATTTCCATGTTTATACAGGTAGCGGTGTAGATATTTCCATGTTCATACAGATAGCGGTGTAGTTATTTCCATGTGTAAAGAGATAGCTGTGTAGATATTTCCATGTATATGCAGATAGCTGTGTTGACATTTCCATTTTCATGCAGATAGCGGTGTATATATTTCCCTGTTCAAACAGATATCGGTGTAGATATTTCCATCTTCATAAAGATAGCAGTGTAGATATTTCCATGTTCATACAGATAGCAGCGTAGTTATTTCCATGTGTAAAGAGATAGCTGTGTAGATATTTCCATGTATATGCAGATAGCTGTGTAGACATTTCCATTTACATGCAGATAGCGGTGTATATATTTCCCTGTTCAAACAGTTAGCGGTGCAGATATTTCCATGTTCATAAAGATAGCAGTGTAGATAATTCCATGTTTATACAGATAGTGGTGAAGATGTATGCATGTTTACACAGATAGCGGTGTATATATTTCCATGTTCATCCAGATGGCTGAGTAGATATATCCATGTTCATACAGATAGCGGTGCAGATATTTCCATGTTCATCCAGATGTCTGTGTAGATATATCCATGTTCATACAGATGGCGGTAAAGATATTTCCATGTTCATACAGATAGCGGTGTAGATATTTCCATGTTCATACAGATAGCGGTGTAGATATTTCCATGTTCATACAGATAGCGGTGTATGTATTTCCATGTTCATACAGATAGCAGTGTAGATATTTCCATGTTCATCCAGATGGCTGTGTAGATATATCAATGTTCATACAGATAGCGGTGTAGATATTTCCATGTTCATCCAGATGGCTGTGTAGCTATTTCCATGTTCATACAGATAGTGGTGTAGATATTTCCATGTTCAAACAGATAGCTGTGTAGATATTTCCATGTTCATACAGATAGCGGTGTGGATATTTCCATGTTTATACAGATAGCGGTGAAGATGTATGCATGTTTACACAGATAGCCGTGTAGATATTTCCATGTTCATACAGATAGCGGTGTAGATATTTCCATGTTCATTCAGACGGCTGTGTAGACATATCCATGTTCATACAGATGGCGGTGAGGATACTTCCATGCTTATACAGAAGCTGTGTAGATATATCCATGTTGATACAGATGGCGGTGAAGATTTTTCCATGTTCATACAGATGGCTGTATAGATATTTCCATGTCCATACAGATAGCGGTGCTGATATTTCCATGTTTATACAGGTAGCAGTGTTGATATTTCCATATTTATACAGATAGTTGTGTAGATATTTCCATGTTTATACACATAGCGGTGTAGATATTTCCATGTTTATATAGATAGCGGTGTAGATATCTCCATCTTAATACAGATGGCGGTGTAGATATTTATATGTTCATACAGATGGCGGTGCAGATATTTCCATGTTCATACAGATGGCGGTGAAGATATTTCCATGTTCATACAGATGGCGGTGTAGATACTTCCATGTTCATACTGATAGCGGTGCTGATATTTCCATGTTTATACAGGTAGCGGTGTAGATATTTCCATGTTTATACAGATAGCGGTGTAGATATTTCCATGTTTATACACATAGCGGTGTAGATATTTCCATGTTTATACACATAGCAGTGTAGATATCTCCATCTTAATACAGATGGCGGTGTAGATATTTATATGTTCATTCAGATGGCGGTGCAGATATTTCCATGTTCATACAGATGGCGGTGTAGATATTTCCATGTTCATACAGATAGCGGTGTAGTTATTTCCATGTGTAAAGAGATAGCTGTGTAGATATTTCCATGTATATGCAGATAGCTGTGTAGACATTTCCATTTTCATGCAGATAGCGGTGTATATATTTCCCTGTTCAAACAGTTAGCGGTGTAGATATTTCCATGTTCATAAAGATAGCAGTGTAGATATTTCCTTGTTTATACAGATAGCGGTGAAGATGTATGCATGTATACACAGTTAGCGGTGTAGATATTTCCATGTTCATCGAAACGGCTGTGTAGACATATCCATGTTCATACAGATGGCGGTGAAGATATTTCCATGTTCATACAGATGGCTGTGTAGATATATCCATGTTCATACAGATGGCGGTGAAGGTTTTTCCATGTTCATACATATTCCGGTGTAGATATTTCCATGTTCATACAGATAGCGGTGCTGATATTTCCATGTTTATACAGATAGCGGTGTAGAGATTTCCATGTTTATACACATAGTGGTATAGATATTTCCATTTTTATACAGATAGCGGTGTAGATATCTCCATCTTAATACAGATGGCGGTGTAGATATTTATATGTTCATACAGATGGCGGTGCAGATATTTCCATGTTCATACAGATGGCGGTGAAGATATTTCCATGTTCATACAGATGGCGGTGTAGATACTTCCATGTTCATACTGATAGCGGTGTAGATATTTCCATGTCTATGCAGGTAGCGGTGTAGATATTTCCATGTTCATACAGATAGCGGTGTAGTTATTTCCATGTGTAAAGAGATAGCTGTGTAGATATTTCCATGTATATGCAGATAGCTGGGTAGACACTTCCATTTTCATGCAGATAGCGGTGTATATATTTCCCTGTTCAAACAGATAGCGGTGTAGATATTTCCATCTTCATAAAGATAGCAGTGTAGATATTTCCATGTTCATACAGATAGCAGCGTAGTTATTTCCATGTGTAAAGAGATAGCTGTGTAGATATTTCCATGTATATGCAGATAGCTGTGTAGACATTTCCATTTACATGCAGATAGCGGTGTATATATTTCCCTGTTCAAACAGTTAGCGGTGCAGATATTTCCATGTTCATAAAGATAGCAGTGTAGATAATTCCATGTTTATACAGATAGTGGTGAAGATGTATGCATGTTTACACAGATAGCGGTGTATATATTTCCATGTTCATCCAGATGGCTGAGTAGATATATCCATGTTCATAGAGATAGCGGTGCAGATATTTCCATGTTTATCCAGATGGCTGTGTAGATATATCCATGTTCATACAGATAGCGGTGTAGATATTTCCATGTTCATACAGATAGCGGTGTAGATATTTCCATGTTCATACAGATAGCCGTGTAGATATTGCCATGTTCATACCGATAGCGGTGCTGATACTTCCATGTTTATACAGGTAGCGGTGTACATATTTCCGTGTTTATACAGGAAGCGGTGTAGATATTTCCATGTTCATACAGATAGCGGTGTAGATATTTCCATGTTTATACAGACAGCGGTGTAGATATCTCCTTCTTAATACAGATGGCGGTGTAGATATTTATATGTTCATACAGATGGCGGTGCAGATATTTTCATGTTCATACAGATGGTGGTGTAGATATTTCCATGTTTATAGAGATAGCGGTGTAGTTATTTCCATGTGCAAAGAGATAGCTGTGTAGATATTTCCATGTATATACAGATAGCTGTGTAGATATTTCCATTTCCATGCAGATAGCGGTGTAGATATTTCCATGTTCAAACAGATAGCGGTGTAGATATTTCCATGTTCATACAGATAGCGGTGTGGGTATTTCCATGTTTATACAGATAGCGGTGAAGATGTATGCATGTTTACACAGATAGCCGTGTAGATATTTCCATGTTCATACAGATAGCGGTGTAGATATTTCCATGTTCATCCAGACGGCTGTGTAGACATTTCCATGTACATACAGATGGCGGTGAAGATATTTCCATGCTTATACAGAAGCTGTGTAGATATATCCATGTTGATACAGATGGCGGTGAAGATTTTTCCATGTTCATACAGATGGCTGTGTAGATATTTCCATGTCCATACAGATAGCGGTGCTGATATTTCCATGTTTATACAGGTAGCAGTGTCGATATTT
Source organism: Gorilla gorilla gorilla (assembly GCF_029281585.2). Lineage (NCBI taxonomy): Eukaryota > Metazoa > Chordata > Mammalia > Primates > Hominidae > Gorilla > Gorilla gorilla. The sequence goes on from NC_073239.2 coordinate 127,940,388, forward strand.
CCATGTTTACACAGATAGTGGTGTAGATATTTCCATGTTTATACACATAGCGGTGTAGATATTTCCATGTTTATACAGATAGCGGTGTAGATATCTCCATCTTAATACAGATGGCGGTGTAGATATTTATATGTCCATACGGATGGCGGTGCAGATATTTCCATGTTCATACAGATGGCGGTGAAGATATTTCCATGTTCATACAGATGGCGGTGTAGATACTTCCATGTTCATACTGATAGCGGTGCTGATATTTCCATGTTTATACAGGTAGCGGTGTAGATATTTCCATGTTTATACAGATAGCGGTGTAGATATTTCCATGTTTATACACAAAGCGGTGTAGATATTTCCATGTTTATACACATAGCAGTGTAGATATCTGCATCTTAATACAGATGGCGGTGTAGATATTTATATGTTCATTCAGATGGCGGTGCAGATATTTCCATGTTCATACAGATGGCGGTGTAGATATTTCCATGTTCATACAGATAGCGGTGTAGTTATTTCCATGTGTAAAGAGATAGCTGTGTAGATATTTCCATGTATATGCAGATAGCTGTGTAGACATTTCCATTTTCATGCAGATAGCGGTGTATATATTTACCTGTTCAAACAGTTAGCGGTGTAGATATTTCCATGTTCATAAAGATATCAGTGTAGATATTTCCTTGTTTATACAGATAGCGGTGAAGATGTATGCATGTATACACAGATAGCGGTGTAGATATTTCCATGTTCATCCAGATGGCTGTGGAGATATATCCATGTTCATGCAGATAGCGGTGTAGATATTTCCATGTTCATACAGATAGCGGTGCAGATATTTCAATGTTCATCCAGATGGCTGTGTAGATATATCCATGTTCATACAGATGGCGGTGAAGATATTTCCATGTTCATACAGATAGCGGTGTAGATATTTCCATGTTCATACAGATAGCGGTGTAGATATTTCCATGTTCATACAGATAGCGGTGTATGTATTTCCATGTTCATACAGATAGCGGTGTAGATATTTCCATGTTCATCCTGATGGCTGTGTAGATATTTCCATGTTCATACAGACAGCGGTGTAGATATTTCCATGTTCATACAGATAGCGGTGTAGATATTTCCATGTTCATCCAGATGGCTGTGTAGATATATCCATGTTCATACAGATGGCGGTGAAGATATTTCCATGTCATACAGATGGCGTTGTAGATATTTCCATGTTCATACAGATAGCTGTGTAGATATTGCCATGTTCATACCGATAGCGGTGCTGATACTTCCATGTTTATACAGGTAGCGGTGTACATATTTCCGTGTTTATACAGGTAGCGGTGTAGATATTTCCATGTTCATACAGATAGCGGTGTAGATATTTCCATGTTTATACAGATAGCGGTGTAGATATCTCCTTCTTAATACAGATGGCGGTGTAGATATTTATATGTTCATACAGATGGCGGTGCAGATATTTCCATGTTCATACAGATGGTGGTGTAGATATTTCCATGTTTATAGAGGTAGCAGTGTAGTTATTTCCATGTGCAAAGAGATAGCTGTGTAGATATTTCCATGTATATGCAGATAGCTGTGTAGATATTTCCATTTTCATGCAGATAGCGGTGTAGATATTTCCATGTTCAAACAGATAGCGGTGTAGATATTTCCATATTCATACAGATAGCGGTGTGGATATTTCCATGTTTATTCAGATAGCGGTGAAGATGTATGCATGTTTACACAGATAGCGGTGTAGATATTTCCATGTTCATACAGATAGCGGTGTAGATATTTCCATGTTCATCCAGACGGCTGTGTAGACATATCCATGTTCATACAGATGGCGGTGAAGATATTTCCATGTTCATACCGATGGCTGTGTAGATATATCCATGTTCATACAGATGGCGGTGAAGATTTTTCCATGTTCATACATATTCCGGTGTAGATATTTCCATGTTCATACAGATAGCGGTGCTGATATTTCCATGTTTATACAGATAGCGGTGTAGAGATTTCCATGTTTATACACATAGTGGTATAGACATTTCCATTTTTATACAGATAGCGGTGTAGAAATCTCCATCTTAATACAGATGGCGGTGTAGATATTTATATGTTCATACAGATGGCGGTGCAGATATTTCCATGTTCATACAGATGGCGGTGAAGATATTTCCATGTTCATACAGATAGCGGTGTAGATATTTCCATGTTCATACAGATAGCGGTGCAGATATTTCTATGTTCATCCAGATGGCTGTGTAGATATATCCATGTTCATACACATGTCGGTGAAGATATTTCCATGTTCATACAGATAGCGGTGTAGATATTTCCATGTTCATACAGATAGCGGTGTAGATATTTCCATGTTCATCCAGATGGCTGTGTAGATATATCCATGTTCATACAGATAGCGGTGTAGATATTTCTATATTCATAAAGATGGCTGTGTAGCTATTTCCATGTTCATACAGATAGTGGTGTAGATATTTCCATGTTCATACAGATAGCGATGTAGATATTTCCATGTTCATACAGATAGCCGTGTAGATATTGCCATGTTCATACCGATAGCGGTGCTGATACTTCCATGTTTATACAGGTAGCGGTGTACATATTTCCGTGTTTATACAGGTAGCGGTGTAGATATTTCCATGTTCATATAGATAGCGGTGTAGATATTTCCATGTTTATACAGATAGCGGTGTAGATATCTCCTTCTTAATACAGATGGCGGTGTAGATATTTATATGCTCATACAGATGGCGGTGCAGATATTTCCATGTTCATACAGATGGTGGTGTAGATATTTCCATGTTCATACAGATAGCGGTGTGGATATTTCCATGTTTATACAGATAGCGGTTAAGATGTATGCATGTTTACACAGATAGTGGTGTAGATATTTCCATGTTCATACAGATAGCGGTGTAGATATTTCCATGTTCATCCAGACGGCTGTGTAGACATATCCATGTTCATACAGATGGCGGTGAAGATATTTCCATGTTGATACAGATGGCTGTGTAGATATATCCATGTTCATACAGATGGCGGTGAAGATTTTTCCATGTTCATACAGATGGCGGTGTAGATATATCCATATTCATACAGATAGCGGTGCTGATGTTTCCATGTTTATACAGGTAGCAGTGTAGATATTTCCATGTTTACACAGATAGCGGTGTAGATATTTCCATGTTTATACACATAGCGGTGTAGATATTTCCATGTTTATACAGATAGCGGTGTAGATATCTCCATCTTAATACAGATGGTGGTGTAGATATTTATATGTTCATACAGATGGCGGTGCAGATATTTCCATGTTCATACAGATGGCGGTGAAGATATTTCCATGTTCACACAGATGGCGGTGTAGGTACCTCCATGTTCATACTGATAGCGGTGATGATATTTCCATGTTTATACAGGTAGCAGTGTAGATATTTTCATGTTTATACAGATAGCGGTGTAGATATTTTCATGTTTTTACACATAGCGGTGTAGATATTTCCATGTTTATACAGATAGCGGTGTAGATATCTCCATCTTAATACAGATGGCGGTGAAGATATTTATATGTACTTTCAGATGGCAGTGCAGATATTTCCATGTTCATACAGATGGCGGTGTAGATATTTCCATGTTCATACAGATAGCGGTGTAGTTATTTCAATGTGTAAAGAGATAGCTGTGTAGATATTTCCATGTATATGCAGTTAGCTGTGTAGACATTTCCATTTTCAAGCAGATAGCGGTGTATATATTTCCCTGTTCAAACAGGTAGCGGTGTAGATATTTCCATGTTCATAAAGATAGCAGTGTAGATATTTCCATGTTTATACAGATAGCGGTGAAGATGTATGCATGTTTACACAGACAGCGGTGTAGATATTTCCATGTTCATCCAGATGGCTGTGTAGATATATCCATGTTCATACAGATAGCGGTGTAGATATTTCCATGTTCATACACATAGCGGTGCAGTTATTTCCATGTTCATCCAGATGGCTGTGTAGATATATCCATGTTCATACAGATGGCGGTGAAGATATTTCCATGTTCATACAGATAGCGGTGTAGATATTTCCATGTTCATACAGATAGCGGTGTAGATATTTCCATGTTCATACAGATAGCGGTGCAGATATTTCCATGTTCATCCAGATGGCTGTGTAGATATATCCATGTTCATACAGATGGCGTTGAAGATATTTCCATGTTCATACAGATAGCGGTGTAGATATTTCCATGTTCATACAGATAGCGGTGTAGATATTTCCATGTTCATACCGATAGCGGTGTAGATATTTCCATGTTTATACAGATAGCGGTGTATGTATTTCCATGTTCAAACAGATAGCGGTGTAGATATTTCCATGTTCATCCAGATGGGTGTGTAGATATATCCATGTTCATACAGATAGCGGTGTAGATATTTCCATGTTCATCCAGACGTCTGTGTAGACATATCCATGTTCATACAGATGGCGGTGAAGATTTTTCCATGTTCATACAAATGGCGGTGTAGATATTTCCATGTTCATACAGATAGCGGTGCTGATATTTCCATGTTTATACAGGTAGCAGTGTGGATATTTCCATGTTTATACAGATAGCGGTGTAGATATTTCCATGTTTATACACATAGCGGTGTAGATATTTCCATGTTTATACAGATAGCGGTGTAGATATCTCCATCTTAATACAGATGGCGGTGTAGATATTTGTATGTTCATTCAGATGGCGGTGCAGATATTTCCATGTTCATACAGATGGCGGTGTAGATATTTCCATGTTCATACAGATAGCGGTGTAGTTATTTCCATGTGTAAAGAGATAGCTGTGTAGATATTTCCATGTATATGCAGAAATCTGTGTAGACATTTCCATTTTCATGCAGATAGCGGTGTATATATTTCCCTGTTCAAACAGTTAGCGGTGTAGCTATTTCCATGTTCATAAAGATAGCAGTGTAGACATTTCCATGTTTATACAGATAGCGATGAAGATGTATGCATGATTACACAGATAGCGGTGTAGATATTTCCATGTTCATCCACATGGCTCTGTAGATATATCCATGTTCATAGAGATAGCGGTGTAGATATTTCCATGTTCATACAGGTAGCGGTGCAGATATTTCCATGTTCATCCAGATGGCTGTGTAGATATATCCATGTTCATACAGATGGCGGTGAAGATATTTCCATGTTCATACGGATAGCGGTGTAGATATTTCCATGTTCATACAGATAACGGTGTAGATATTTCCATGTTCATACAGATAACGGTGTATGTATTTCCATGTTCATACAGATAGCGGTGTAGATATTTCCATGTTCATCCAGATGGCTGTGTAGATATATCCATGTTCATACAGATAGCGGTGTAGATATTTCCATGTTCATCCAGATGGCTGTGTAGCTATTTCCATGTTCATTCAGATAGCCGTGTAGATATTGCCATGTTCATACCGATAACGGTGCTGATACTTCCATGTTTATACAGGTAGCGGTGTACATATTTCCATGTTTATACAGATAGCGGTGTAGATATCTCCTTCTTAATACAGATGGCGGTGTAGATATTTATATGTTCATACAGGTGGCGGTGCAGATATTTCCATGTTCATACAGATGGTGGTGTAGATATTTCCATGTTCATACAGATAGCGGTGTGGATATTTCCATGTTTATACAGATAGCGGTGAAGATGTATGCATGTTTACACAGATAGCGGTGTAGATATTTCCATGTTCATAAAGATAGCGGTGTAGATATTTCCATGTTCATCCAGACGGCTGTGTAGGCATATCCATGTTCATACAGATGGCTGTGAAGATATTTCCATGTTCATACAGATGGCTGTGAAGATATATCCATGTTCATACAGATGGCGGTGAAGATTTTTCCATGTTCATACAGATGGCTGTGTAGATATGTCCATGTTCATACAGATGGCGGTGAAGATTTTTCCATGTTCATACAGATGGCGGTGCAGATATTTCCATGTTCATACAGATAGCGGTGCTGATATTTCCATGTTTATACAGGTATCAGTTTAGATATCTCCATGTTTATACAGATAGCGGTGTAGATATTTCCATGTTTATACACATAGCGGTGTAGATATTTCCATGTTTATACAGATAGCTGTGTAGATATCTCCATCTTAATACAGATGGCGGTGTAGATATTTATATGTTCTTACAGATGGCGGTGCAGATATTTCCATGTTCATACAGATGGCGGTGCAGATATTTCCATGTTCATACAGATGGCCGTGTAGATATTTCCATGTTTATAGAGATAGCGGTGTAGTTATTTCCATGTGTAAAGAGATAGCTGTGTAGATATTTCCATGTATATGCAGACAGCTGTGTAGATATTTCCATTTTCATGCAGATAGCGGTGTAGATATTTCCATGTTCAAACAGATAGCAGTGTAGATATTTCCATGTTTATAAAGATAGCGGTGAAGATGTATGCATGTTTACACAGATAGCGGTGTAGATATTTCCATGTTCATACAGATAGCGGTGTAGATATTTCCATGTTCATCCAGATGGCTGTGTAGATATATCCATGTTCATCCAGATGGCTGTGTAGATATATCCATGTTCATACAGATGGCAGTGAAGATATTTCCATGTTCATACAGATATAGGTGTAGATATTTCCATGTTCATACAGATAGCAGTGTAGATATTTCCATGTCTATACAGGTAGCGGTGTAGGTATTTCCATGTTTATACAGATAGCGGTGTAGATATTTCCATGTTTATACAGGTAGCGGTGTAGATATTTCCATGTTTATACAGATAGCGGTGTAGATATCTTCATCTTAATACAGATGGCGGTGTAGATATTTATATGTTCATAAAGATGGCGGTGCAGATATTTCCATGTTCATACAGATGGCCGTGTAGATATTTCCATGTTTATGGAGATAGCGGTGTAGTTATTTCCATGTGTAAAGAGATAGCTGTGTAGATATTTCCATGTATGTGCAGATAGCTGTGTAGATATTTCCATTTTCATGCAGATAGCTGTGTTGATATTTCCATTTTCAAACAGATAGCGGTGTAGATATTTCCATGTTCATACAGATAGCGGTGTAGATATTTCCATGTTTATACAGATAGCGGTGAAGATGTATGCATGTTTACACAGATAGCGGTGTAGATAATTCCATGTTCATCCAGATGGCTGTGTAGATATATCCATGTTCATACAGATAGCGGTGTAGATATTTCCATGTTCATACAGATAGCGGTGCAGATATTTCCATATTTATCCAGATGGCTGTGTAGATATATCCATGTTCATACAGATGGCGGTGAAGATATTTCCATGTTCATACAGATAGCGGTGTAGATATTTCCATGTTCATACAGATAGCGGTGTAGATATTTCCATGTTCATCCAGATGGCTGTGTAGATATATCCATGTTCATACAGATAGCGGTGTAGATATTTCCATGTTCATGCAGATGGCTGTGTAGCTATTTCCATGTTCATACAGATAGTGGTGTAGATATTTCCATGTTCATACAGATAGCGGTGTAGATATTTCCATGTTCCTACAGATGGCGGTGCTGATATTTCCAAGTTTATACAGGTAGCGGTGTAGATATTTCCATGTTTATACAGATAGCGGTGTAGATATTTCCATGTTTATACACATAGCGGTGTAGATATTTCCATGTTTATACAGATAGCGGTGTAGATATCTCCATCTTAATACAGATGTCGGTGTAGATATTTATAAGTTCATACAGATGGCAGTGCAAATATTTCCATGTTCATACCGATGGCGGTGTAGATATTACCATGTTTATAGAGATAGCGGTGTAGATATTTCCATGTGTAAAGAGATAGCTGTCTAGACATTTCCATGTATATGCAGATAGCTGTGTAGATTTTTCCATTTTCATGCAGATAGCGGTGTAGATATTTCCATGTTCAAACAGATAGCAGTGTAGATATTTCCATGTACTTACAGATAGCAGTGTAAATATTTCCATGTTTATACAGATAGCGGTGAAGATGTATGCATGTTTACACAGATAGCGGTGTAGATATTTCCATGTTCATACAGATAGCGGTGTAGATATTTCCATGTTCATCCAGATGGCTGTGTAGATATATCCATGTTCATCCAGATGGCTGTGTAGATATATCCATGTTCATAGAGATGGCGGTGAAGATATTTCCATGTTCATACAGATAGCGGTGTAGATATTTCCATGTTCATACAGATAGCGGTGAAGATGTATGCATGTTGACACAGATAGCGGTGTAGATATTTCCATGTTCATCCACATGGCTGTGTAGATATATCCATGTTCATACAGATGGCGGTGAAGATATTTCCATGCTTATACAGGTAGCGGTGTAGATATTTCCATGTTCATACAGATAGCGGTGTAGATATTTCCATGTTCATACAGATAGCGGTGTAGATATTTCCATGTTCATACAGATAGCCGTGTTGATATTGCCATGTTCATACCGATAGCGGTGCTGATACTTCCATGTTTATACAGGTAGCGGTGTACATATTTCCGTGTTTATACAGATAGCGGTGTAAATATTTCCAAGTTCATACAGATGGCGGTGTAGATATTTCCATGTTTATAGAGATAGCGGTGTAGTTATTTCCATGTGTAAAGAGATAGCTGTGTAGATATTTCCATGTGTATGCAGATAGCTGTGTAGATATTTCCATTTTCATGCAGATAGCGGTGTAGATATTTCCATGTTCAAACAGATAGCGGAGTAGATATTTCCATGTCCATAAAGATAGCGGTGTAGATATTTCCATGTTTATACAGATAGCGGTGAAGATGTATGCATGTTTACACAGATAGCGGTGTAGATATTTCCATGTTCATCCAGATGGCTGTGTAGATATATCCATGTTCATACAGATGGCGGTGAAGATATTTCCATGTTCATACAGATAGTGGTGTAGATATTTCCATGTTCATACAGATAGCGGTGTATGTATTTCCATGTTCATACAGAGAGCGGTGTAGGTATTTCCATTTTCATCCAGATAGCGGTGTAGATATTTCCCTGTTCAAACAGTTAGCGGTGTAGATATTTCCATGTTCATAAAGATAGCGGTTTAGATACTTCCATGTTTATACATATAGCGGTGAAGATGTATGCATGTTTACACAGATAGCGGTGTAGATATTTCCATGTTCATCCAGATGGCTGTGTAGATATATCCATGTTCATACAAATGGCGGTGAAGATATTCCCATGTTCATACATATAGCGGTGTAGATATTTCCATGTTCATCCTGATGGCTGTGTGGATATATCCATGATCATACAGATGGCGGTGAAGATATTTCCATGTTCATACAGATAGCGGTGTAGATATTTCCATGTTCATACAGATAGCCGTGTAGATATTGCCATGTTCATACCGATAGCGCTGCTGATACTTCCATGTTTATACAGGTAGCGGTGTACATATTTCCGTGTTTATACAGATAGCGGTGTAGATATTTCCATGTTCATACAGATGGCGGTGTAGATATTTCCATGTTTATAGAGATAGCGGTGGAGTTATTTCCATGTGTAAAGAGATAGCTGTGTAGATATTTCCATGTATATGCAGATAGCTGTGTAGATATTTCCATTTTCATGCAGATAGCGGTGTAGATATTTCCATGTTCAAACAAATAGCGGTATAGATATTTCCATGTTCGTACAGATAGCGGTGTAGATTTTCCATGTTTGTACTGATAGCGGTGAAGAAGTATGCATGTTTACACAGATAGCGGTGTAGATATTTCCATGTTCATACAGATAGCGGTGTAGATAATTCCATGTTCATCCAGATGGCTTTGTAGACATATCCATGTTCATACAGATGGCGGTGAAGATATTTCCATGTTCATACAGATAGCAGTGTAGATATTTCCATGTTCATACAGATAGCGGTGTAGATATTTCCATGTTCATACAGAAAACGGTTTAGATATTTCCATATTTATACAGATAGCGGTGAAGATGTATGCATGTTTACACAGATAGCGGTGTAGATAATTCCATGTTCATCCAGATGGCTGTGTAGATATTTCCACGTTCATCCAGATGGCTGTGTAGATATATCCATGTTCATACAGATGGCGGTGAAGATATTTCCATGTTCATACAGATAGCGGTGTAGATATTTCCATGTTCATACAGATGGCTGTTTAGATATATCCATGTTCATAGAGATGGCGGTGAAGATATTTAAATGTTCATACAGATATCTGTGTAGATATTTCCATGTTCATACAGATAGCGCTGTAGATATTTCTATGTTCATACAGATAGCGGTGAAGATATTTCCATGTTTATACAGGTAGCGGTGTTGGTATTTCCATGTTTATACAGATAGCGGTGTGGATATTTCCATGTTTACACAGGTAGCGGTGTAGATATTTCCATGTTTATAAAGATATCGGTGTAGATATCTTCATCTTAATACAGATGGCGGTGTAGATATTTATATGTTCATTCAGATGGCGGTGCCGATATTTCCATGTTCATACAGATGGCGGTGTAGATATTTCCATGTTTATAGAGATAGCGGTGTAGTTATTTCCATGTGTAAAGAGATAGCTTTGTAGATATTTCCATGTATGTGCAGATAGCTGTGTAGATATTTCCATTTTCATGCAGATAGCGGTGTGGATATTTCCTTTTTCAAACAGATAGCGGTGTAGATATTTCCATGTTCATACAGATAGCGGTGTAGATATTTCCATGTTTACACAGATAGCGGTGAAGATGTATGCATGTTTACACAGATAGCGGTGTAGATATTTCCATGTTCATACAGAAAACGGTGTAGATATTTCCATGTTTATACACATAGCGGTGAAGATGTATGCATCTTTACACAGATAGCGGTGTAGATAATTCCATGTTCATCCAGATGGCTGTGTATATATTTCCACGTTCATCCAGATGGCTGTGTAGATATATCCATGTTCATACAGATGGCAGTGAAGATATTTCCATATTCATACAGATGGCGGTGTAGATATTTCCATGTTCATACCGATAGCGGTGCTGATATTTCCATGTTCATACAGGTAACTGTGTAGATATTTCCATGTTTATACAGATAGCGGTGTAGATATTTCCATGTTCAAACACATAGCGGTGTAGATATTTCCATGTTCATACAGATAGCGGTGTAGATATTTCCATGTTCATACAGATAGCGGTGTAGATATTTCCATGTTCATACAGATAGCGGTGTATGTATTTCCATGTTCATACAGATAGTGGTGTAGATATTTCCATTTTCATGCAGATGGCGGTGTAGTTATTTCCCTGTTCAAACAGTTAGCGGTGTAGATACTTCCATGTTCATACAGATAGCGGTGTAGATATTTCCATGTTTATACAGATAGCGGTGAAGATGTATGCATGTTTAGACAGATAGCGGTGTAGATACTTCCATGTTCATCCAGATGGCTGTGTAGATATATCCATGTTCATACAGATGGCGGAGAAGATATTTCCTTGTTCATACAGATAGCGGTGTAGATATTTGATGTTCATACAGATAGCGGTGTAGATATTTCCATGTTCATACAGACAGCGGTGAATGTATCTCCATGTTCATACAGATAGCGGTGTAGGTATTTCCATGTTCATCCAGATGGCTGTGTGGATATTTCCATGTTTATAGAGATAGCGGTGTAGTTATTTCCATGTGTAAAGAGATAGCTTTGTAGATATTTCCATGTATGTGCAGACAGCTGTGTAGATATTTCCATTTTCATGCAGATAGCGGTGTAGATATTTCCATTTTCAAACAGATAGCGGTGTATGTATTTCCATGTTCATGCAGATAGCGGTGTAGACATTTCCATGTTCATACAGATAGCGGTGTTGATATTTCCATGTTTATACAGATAGCGGTGAAGATGTATGCATGTTTACACAGATAGCGGTGTAGATATTTCCATGTTCATACAGAAAACGGTGTAGATATTTCCATGTTCATACAGATAGCCGTGTTGATATTGCCAAGTTCATACCGATAGCGGTGCTGATACTTCCATGTTTATACAGGTAGCGGTGTACATATTTCCGTGTTTAAAGAGATAGCGGTGTAGATATTTCCATGTTCATACAGATGGCGGTGTAGATATTTCCATGTTTATAGAGATACCGGTGTAGTTATTTCCATGTGTAAAGAGATAGCTGTGTAGATATTTCCATGTATATGCAGATAGCTGTGTAGATATTTCCATTTTCATGCAGATATCGGTGTAGATATTTCCATGTTTATACAGATAGCGGTGTAGATATTTCCATGTTTATACAGATAGCGGTGTAGATATCCCCATCTTAATACAGATGGCGGTGTAGATATTTATATGTTCATGCAGATAGCATTGCTGATATTTCCATGTTTATACAGGTAGCCGTGTAGATAATTCCATGTTCATACAGATAGCGGTGTAGATATTTCCATGTTAATACAGATGGCGGTGAAGATATTTCCATGTTCATACAGATAGCGGTGTACATATTTCCTTGTTCATACAGATAGTGGTGTAGATATTTCCATGTTCATACAGATATAGGGGCTGATATTTCCATGTTCATACAGATACCGGTGCTGATATTTCCATGTTTATACAGGTAGCGGTGTAGATATTTCCATGTTTATACAGATAGCGGTGTAGATATTTCCATGTTTATACAGATAGCGGTGTAGATATCTCCATCTTAATACAGATGGCGTTGTAGATATTTATATGTTCATACAGATGGCGGTGCAGATATTTCCATGTTCATACAGATGGCGGTGTAGATATTACCATGTTTATAGAGATAGCGGTGTAGTTATTTCCATGTGTAAAGAGATAGCTGTATATATATTTCCATGTATATGCAGATAGCTGTGTAGATATTTCCATTTTCATGCAGATAGCGGTGTAGATATTTCCATGTTCAAACAGACAGCGGTGTAGATATTTCCATGTTCATACTGATAGCGGTGTAGATATTTCCATGTTCATCCAGATGGCTGTGTAGCTATTTCCATGTTAATACAGATAGTGGTGTAGATATTTCCATATGCATACCGATAGCGGTGTAGATATTTCCATGTTCATACAGATTGCGGTGCTGATATTTCCATGTTTATACAGGTAGCAGTGTAGATATTACCATGTTTATACAGATAGCGGTGTAGATATTTCCATGTTCATACAGATAGCGGTGTAGGTATTTCCATGTTTATACAGATAGCGGTGTAGATATCTCCATCTTAATACAGATGGCGGTGTAGATATTTATGTGTTCATACACATGGCGGTGCAGGTATTTCCATGTTCATGTAGATGGCGGTGTAGATATTTCCATGTTTATAGAGATAGCAGTGTACTTATTTCCATGTGTAAAGAGATAGCTGTATAGATTTTTCCATGTATATGCAGATAGCTGTGTAGATATTTCCATTTTCATGCAGATAGCGGTGTAGATATTTCCATGTTCAAACAGATAGCGGTGTAGATATTTCCATGTTCATACAGATAGCAGTGTAGATATTTCCATATTTATAAAGACAGCGGTGAAGACGTATGCATGTTTACACAGATAGCGGTGTAGATATTTCCATGTTCATCCAGATGGCTGTGTAGATATATCCATGTTCATAGAGATAGCGGTGTAGATATTTCCATGTTCATACAGATAGCGTTGCAGATATTTCCATGTTCATCCAGATGGCTGTGTAGATATATCCATGTTCATACAGATGGCGGTGAAGATATTTCCATGTTCATACAGATAGCGGTGTAGATATTTCCATGCTCATACAAATAGCGGTGTAGATATTTCCATGTTCATATAGATAGCGGTGTATTTATTTCCATGTTCATACAGATAGCGGTGTAGATATCTCCATTTTCATGCAGATAGCGGTGTACATATTTCCCTGTTCAAACAGTTAGCGGTGTAGATATTTCCATGTTCATAAAGATAGCGGTGTATATATTTCCATGTTTATACAGATAGCGGTGAAGATGTATGCATGTTTACACAGATAGCGGTGTAGATATTTCCATGTATATACAGATAGCGGTGTAGATATTTCCATGTTTATACAGATAGCGGTGTAGATATCTCCTTCTTCATACAGATGGCGGTGTAGATATTTACATGTTCATACAGATAGCGGTGCAGATATGTCCATGTTCATACAGATGGCGGTGTAGATATTTCCATGTTTATAGAGATAGCGGTGTAGTTATTTCCATGTTTAAAGAGATAGCTGTGTAGATATTTCCATGTATATGCAGATAGCTGTGTAGATATTTCCATTTTCATGCAGATAGCGGTGTAGATATTTCCATGTTCAAACAGATAGCCGTGTAGATATTTCCATGTTCATCCTGATGGCTGTGTAGATATATCCATGTTCATACAGATGGCGGTGAAGATATTTCCATGTTCATACAGATAGCGGTGTAGATATTTCCATGTTCATACAGATAGCGGTGTAGATATTTCCTTGTTCATCCAGATAGCAGTGTAGATATTTCCATGTTCATAGAGATGGCGGTGAAGATATTTCCATGTTCATACAGATATCGGTGTAGATATTTCCATGTTCATACAGATAGCGGTGTAGATATTTCCATGTTCATACAGAGAGCGGTGCTGATATTTCCATGTTTATACAGGTAGCGGTGTAGGTATTTCCATGTTTATACAGATAGCGGTGTAGATATTTCCATGTTTATACATATAGCGGAGTAGATATCTTCATCTTAATACAGATGGCGGTGTAGATATTTATATGTTCATACAGATGACGGTGCAGATATTTCCATGTTCATACTGATGGCGGTGTAGATATTTCCATGTTTATAGAGATAGCGGTGTACTTATTTCCATGTGTAAAGAGATAGCTTTGTAGATATTTCCATGTATGTGCAGATAGCTGTTTAGATATTTCCATTTTCATGCAGATAGCGGTGTAGATATTTCCATTTTCAAACAGATAGCAGTGTAGATATTTCCATGTTCATACAGATAGCGGTGTAGATATTTCCATATTTATACAGATAGCGGTGAAGATGTATGCATGTTTACACAGATAGCGGTGTAGATATTTCCATGTTCATACAGAAAACGGTGTAGATAGTTCCATGTTTATACAGATAGCGGTGAAGATGTATGCATGTTTACACAGATAGCGGTGTAGATAATTCCATGTTCATCCAGATGGCTGTGTAGATATTTCCACGTTCATCCAGATGGCTGTGTAGATATATCCATGTTCATACAGATGGCGGTGAAGATATTTCCATGTTCATACAGATAGCGGTGTAGATATTTCCATGTTTTTACAGGTAGCGGTGTAGATATTTCCATATTTATACAGATAGCGGTGTAGATATTTCCGTGTTTATACAGATAGCGGTGAAGATATTTCCATGTTTATACAGATAGCGGTGTAGATATTTCCATGTTTATACAGATAGCAGTGCAGATATTTCTGTGTTTATACAGATAGCCGTGTAGATATTTCCATCATCATTCAGCTGGCGGTGTAGATATTTGCAAGCTGATACAGATGGCGGTGTAGATATTTCCAAGTTTATAGAGATGGCGTACAGATATTTCCATGTTCTCACCGACGGAGGTGTAAATATTTCCATGTTTATAGAGATGGCAGTGTAGATATTTCCATGTTTATACACTTATCGCTGTAGATATTTCCATGTTTATTCAGATAGCAGTGTTGATATTTCCATGTTTATTCAAATAGCGGTGTAAATATTTCCATGTTTATAGAGATAGTGGTGTAGATATTTCCATGTTTATAGAGATAGTGGTGTAGATATTTCCATGATTATATAGATTGTGGTGTAGTTATTTCCATGTTTATAGAGATAGCAGTGTAGAAATTTCCCTGTTTCACAGAAAGCAGTGTAGATATTTCCATGTTTATACAGATAGCGGTGTAGATATTTCCATGTTTATACAGATGGCAGTGTAGATATTTCCATGTTTATAGAGATGGCGGTGTAGATATTTCCTTGATTATACAGATAGCAGTGTAAATATTTCGATGTTTATAGAGATAGGTTTGTAGGTATTTCCATGTTCATACAGATAGCGGTGTAGATATTTCCATGTTCATACAGAAGGCGGTGTAGATATTTCCATCTTCATACAGATGGCGGTGAAGATATTTGCATGTTCATACAGATGGCGGTGTAGATATTTCCATGTTCATACAGATGTCGGTGTAGATATTTCCATGTTCACACAGATGTCTGTGTAGTTATTTCCATGTTCATACAGACGACGTTGTTGATATTTCCATGTTCATACCGAGGGCGGTGTAGATATTTCCATGTTTATAGAGATGGCGGTGTAGATATTTCCAAGTTTATACAGATGGCAGTGTAGATATTTCCATGTTCATACAGATAGCATTGTAGATATTTCCATGTTTATGGAGATATCGGTGTAGATATTTGCATGTTTATACAGATAGCGGTGTAGATATTTCCATGATTACACAGATAGCGGTGTAGATATTTCCATGTTTATATAGATAGCGGTGTAGATATTTACATGTTTATACAGATAGCGGTGAAGATATTTCCATGTTTATACAGAC
Source organism: Gorilla gorilla gorilla (assembly GCF_029281585.2). Lineage (NCBI taxonomy): Eukaryota > Metazoa > Chordata > Mammalia > Primates > Hominidae > Gorilla > Gorilla gorilla. The sequence continues at coordinate 127,957,071 of NC_073239.2, forward strand.
AGCGGTGTAGATATTTCCATGTTTATACAGAGAGCATTGTAGATATTTCCATGTTTATAGAGTTAGCGGTGTAGATATTTCCCTGTTTTACAGATAGCAGAGTAGATATTTCCATGTTTATACAGATAGCAGTGTAGACATTTCCATGTTTATACCGATAACGGTGTAGATATTTCTGTGTTTATACATATAACGGTGTAGATATTTCCATGATCATACAGATGGCGGTGTGGATATTTCCATTTTGATACAGACTGGGTGTAGATATTTTCATGTTTTTACAGATGACGGTGTAGATATTTACATGTTTATAGACATGGCGGTGTAGATATTTCCATGTTTTTACACATAGCAGTGGCGATATTTCCATGTTTATGGAGATATCGGTGTAGGTATTTCCATGTTTATAGAGAGAGCGTTGTAGATATTTCCATGTTTATACAGATAGCGGTGTAGATATTTCCCTGTTTTACAGATAGCAGTGTAGATATTTCCATGTTTATACAGATAGCGGTGTAGATATTTCCATGTACATACAGATAGCGGTGTAGATATTCCCATGTTTATTCAGATGGCAATGTAGATATTTACATGTTTATAGGGATGGCGGTGTAGATATTTCCTTGTATTGACAGATAGCTGTGTAGATATTTCCATTTTTATACAGATAGCGCTGAAGATATTTCCATGATTATACAGATAGTGGTGTAGAAATTTCCATGTTTATACAGATAGCGGTGTAGATATTTCCATGTTTATACAGATAGCGGTGTAGATATTTCCATGTTTATGGAGATGGCATTATAGTTATTTACTTGTTTATACAGATGGTGGTGTCGATATTTCCATGTTCATACAGATAGCGGTGTAGATATTTCCATATTTATACACATGGCGGTGTAGATATTTCCATGTGCATACAGATGCTGGTTTAGATATTTCAATGTTTATAGAGATGACGGTGTAGATATTTCCATGTTTATACAGATGGCGGTGTAGATATTTCCATGTTTGTACCCATAGCGGTATAGATATTTCCATGTTTATACACATAGCGGTGTAGATATTTCTATGTTTACAGAGATATTGGTGTAGATATTTCCATGTTTATAGAGATTGTCGTGTAGATATTTCCATGTTTATAGAGATAGCGGTGTCGATAATTCCCTGTTTCACAGACAGCAGTGTAGATATTGCCATGTTTATTCAGATAGCGGTGTAGATACATCCATGTTTATAGAGATAGCGGTGTAATTATTTCCATGTTTATAGAGATGGCGGTGGAGATATTTCCATGTTTATAGAGATGGCGGTGTAGATATTTCCATGTTTATACAGATGGCGGTGTAGGTATTTCCATGTTTATACAGATAGCGGTGTAGGTATTTCCATGCTTATACAGATAGCGGTGTAGATATTTCCATGTTCATACAGATAGCGTTGTAAATATTTCCATGTTTATACAGATAGCGGTGTAGATATTTCCATGTTTATAGAGATTGCGTTTTAGATATTTCCATGTTTATACATATAGCGGTATAGATATTTCCATGTTTAAACAGATGGCGGTGTAGATATTTCCATGTTTATACAGGTGGCGGTGTAGTTATTTCCATATTCATACAGATGGCGTTGTAGATATTTCAATGTTTATAGAGATGGCTGTGTAGATATTTCCATGTTTATACAGATGGCGGTGTAGTTATTTCCATGTTTATACAGATAGCGGTGTAGGTATTTCCATGCTTATACAGATAGCGGTGTAGATATTTCCATGTTCATACAGATAGCGTTGTAAATATTTCCATGTTTATACAGATAGCGGTGTAGATATTTCCATGTTTATAGAGATAGCGGTATAGATATTTCCATGTTGATACACATAGCGGTGTAGATATTTCCATGTTTATAGAGATAGCGGTGTAGATATTTCCAAGTTTATAGAGATGTCGGCTTGGATATTTCCATGTTTATATATGTGGCGGTGTATATATTTCCATGTTTATGCAGATGGCGGTGTAGATATTTCCATGTTTATACAGATGGCGGTGTAGATATTTCCATGTTTATACAGATGGCGGTGTAGATACTTCCATATTTATACAGATGGCGCTGTAGATATTTTCATGTTCATACAGATAGCGGTGTAGATATTTCCATGTTTATAGAGATGGCGCTGTAGATATTTCCTTGTTTATACACATAGCAGTGTAGATATTTCCATGTTTAAAGAGATGGCGGTGTAGATATTTCCATGTTTGTACAGGTAGCGGTGAAGATATTTCCATATTTATACAGGTAGCGGTACAGATATGTGAATTCTTTAAACCTCTTTTTCTTTATAAATTACCCAGTCTTGGGTATGTCTTTATCAGCAGCATGAAAATTGACTAATACACTCACTGTCCATGAATGATACTCTGTTAGCCCATTTGCATTGTTATAAAGAAATACCTGAGGCTGGGTTATTTATAAAGAAATGCGGTTTATTTGGCTCCTTGTTGTGAAGGCTGTACATGAAGCATAGTACTGGCACCTGCTTCCAGGGAGGGCATCAGGAACCTTCCAATCATGGTGGAAGGTGAAGGGAAACCAGCATATCACATGGTGAGAGCGGAAGCAAGAGAGACAGGGAAGAGGTGTCAGTCTCTTTTAAACAACCAGATATCGCATGAACTCACAGGGTAAGAACTCATTCATTACCAAGAGGACAGCACCAAGCCATTCAGGAGGCATCTATCTCCAACATTGGGGATCACATTTTAACGTGAGATTTGAAGGGGACAAACATCCAAACTATGTCAGATACCAAAGCTGACAATGCTTATTATCTTTAGCTGTTCCAGGTTCTGGGAAAAGGGAGAGAGTTAGCTTCCCTCGTCTATGCTGTGCTACTCCATATTATATTAGTAATTATTGTTCTCTAAAGGTTTTTGAAAGCAAATAAACAAATGCAAGGCAAAATATACGAAATGCAAGGCAAAACATACGAAATGCAAGGCAAATGCATTAAAAACTTTTGAGTGTTAATATATAGATTTTATTTTATCTTTTTAATTTCTTTTGCTTAACCAAATAGATTATGTAGTTTTGATTAACTGGCCATGAAATAGCTCTGCCTACATAGAATTTCCCATGAATAATTGGTTGTGGAGACTTTTATGTGTAACCCAAATCCTCCCTCAAAACTGAAGTTTGCCCAGCTATTGGGAGTGTTGGCAAATCATGCCTCTCAGCTGATTCTCTCTAGAATTTATTCTCAGGAGATCTAATTAATAACTTTTCAAGCTGATGTTCATCCTTGGGGACAACTCGTATCTGAAGAATGGCCAGTGAAAGGTATTAAAACTCCATACTCCTGCCTCAATTTAGGGCAACTCTGAAGGGTCGCCCCAGCTTCTCAGCTCCCCCTTGAGATTAGCTGAGGTATTTGTTGTGACTGCCTCACATCTCAACTCCCTTTGTCCAATTCAGCTTTTTAGCCACAGTTGTTGGCTCCTAGGATTTTACCCAGTTAAATGTTCTCTACACAAATCTCTATCTCAAATCTGCTTTACAGGGAATGTGGCCTCAGACAGGTTTTCATTAGGTTCTGGACGTAACTCTCATTAGTCATTGATATGATTCGGCTGTGTCTCCATCCGAATCTCACCTTGATTGTAATTATCCCCGCATGTCAAGGATGGAGTCAGGTGGAGATCATTGAATCATAGGGGCGGGTTCCCCCTACTGTTCTCCTGGTAGCGAATAAGTCTCACGAGATCTGATGCTTTTAAAATGGGAGCTTCCCTACACAAGCTTTCTTCTCTGCTACCATTTAAGATGTGCCTTTGCTTCTTTTTTGCCTTCTGCCGTGACTGTGAGGCCTCCCCAGCCATGTGGAATTGTGAGTTCATTAAACCTCTTTCCTTTCTAAATTACCCGGTCTTGGGTATGACTTTATTAGCAGCATGACAACAAACTAGTGCAGTCTGTTCTATAAGCCCAAGTCGGATCACAGAGTCCCGCTTTCTGTTTTTTTTTCTAGCCCATATTTCTACTAAAACTTGACTCATATAGACTTAAAACAAAATAATTAAGCATGGCTAGTAATTATTTAATATTTTATACGTGTCAGGTACTGTATTTTGTAACTTATCTTTTAATAATCTTTCCAAATCTCTAAAAGGAGAATTCTGCTCTTTTATAGAGAAAACAAGGATGGCTCAATCTTTTGATTTTTATTACAAGCTTTATTTTGTATAACATATAATAAACTAAAAATATTGAAAGTTTAGAAACCATCAGCACACAATCGAGGTGATGGAAATATACTTCACCTCCAGTTTCCTGATGCCTCTTTATAATACATTTCTCTGGCCCCTCATTCCTGGCCCTTAAAAACCACCAAACTGCTTTCTGTCACTGGACAGTAATTTATACAGTCAAAAAATGTATATAAATAAAATTTTACACTATGCACTTTTTTGTCTGACATTTTATGTTTTTTTCTCTGCATGTTTTACCTCTAGAGTCTGCCTTGTTTCACTTAGTATAGTTATTTTGAGATTCATTCATGTTATAGTATGTATCCATAATTAATTCGGATAAAGCAAGTTAATTCATTAATGTATTGATTGATATTTAGACTGTTTCTAGTTTGGGCTATTATGAATACATGTGCTATGAACATTTGTGTTGATATCATTATATGAACACCTACTTTTATCTCTCTTGGGTAAATACCCAGGAGTGCAATGGCTGAGTCTTACGGCAGAAGTATGTTTAACTTTTTAAGGGACTCTTAAACTGTTTTTCAAAGGTTACACTTTTTTGTATTCCCATCAGCAGTGTATGAGAGTTTCAGCTTCTCCACATCCAAGCCAGTGCTTGGCTATTATCAGTCATGCTAATCTTAGCTATTTAAAAATAGATAGTGGCGTCTCATTTTGGTTTTAATTTGCATTGCCCTAAGCATTAATTATGTTGAGCATATGTGCTTATTTACCAAACAAATGTCTACTTTGAAATGTCTGTTCCAGTCTTTCACCCAAGTTTTAAATGGGGTTGTTTGTTTTTCATTATTAAATTTTGAGCTTTTAAAATATATTTTTGATGCAAGCCTTTCATCAGATATATGAATTGCAAATATTTTCTCCCAGCCTGCAGCTTGTCTTTTCAGTCTCTTAATAGATTCTTTTGAAGAGCAGATTCTTTTTTTTAAATTGGATGAGTTCTTCTTATCAATATATTATTATATAAATCATGCTGTGGGGTCATATCAAAGAAAGCTTTGCCTGACTCAAAGTCCCAAATGTTTTCACATCTTCCCTCTCCTCTCCTTTGGGAACTGAGATTACACGTAAATTCAGTTACTTGAAATTTACTGTCTACTATTGCTCTGTTCATGTTTTTTAAAAGTTTATTTTCTCTCTCTATTTTATTTTGAGAGGTGTCTATCTTTTCTTCTTTAATGACTAACGTGCTATCAGCCTACCATGTAGCTGGGACTACAGCCGCATGCTACTATGCCCCGCTAATTTTTGTATTTTTAGTAGAGATGGGATTTCACCATATTGGTCAGGCTGGTCCTGAACTCCTGACTTCGTGATCCACCTGCCTCGGCCTCACAAAATGCTGAGATTACAGGCGTGAGCCACTGCGCCCAGCCTCCTTTAGTGTATCTTGCATGTCTCTATTTTAGAACATATAGAATACTGTTTCAATAAGCATTTGAATGTTCTTAACTGATAACTCTGGCACCTTGATTTACTCTGGATCAGTTCTGACTCAGTGATTTTTCTCCTTATTATGAGCCACGTTCTTCTGTCTTTTGTTGTTACTGTTGTGTCTCTGCTAAACTGTGTCTGGATGTCAGATATGGTGACTTTTATCTTATTGAGTGCTGGAAGTATATATAAATATTCTTGATCTTTGTATTGGTATGTATTTAAGTTTAGTTGGAAAGAGTTTGACTCTTTTTGGTCTTGCTTTAAAAATTCATTAGGTGGGATCAGACCAGTTCTCATTTTAGAGCTAATCACTCCCAACTAGTGAGGCAAGATCCTTCTGGGTATCCCTGGGAATCTTGAGGTGTTCCTGGTTTGGCTGATAAAATAAGCACTATTACTGGACCTTGGTGAGCATGTGTACTGTTACTTTTCATCTTATCTGGGTGTTGTTTCCCCAACCGTAGGTACTTTTCTCTAGGCCTGTCCTAACAATTACTTAGCTATGTACTTTAGGGGGACCCTTTGCAGAGCTCTGGAGTTCTCTTTCTGTGCAGCCCCTTCTTCTCGGAAACCTTGTCCTGAGAGCTCATGTCAACATGGTTTCTGTGGACTCTGAGCTCTGTCCCCTCAGCTCAGGGAGAACGATGGGCTCCTCTTGGGCTTTTCTCCTGGAGTAGTGGGCTGGAAAACTTTCTCCAGGCATAAATTAGGGCAGTTGATAGGCTCACCTTGTTTGAGACTGACTTTACAGGGTCTTGCAAACTTTTGTGGCATACATTTTGGCCATTTTTTTGGTTGTTTCAGGAGGGAGAGAAAGTCTAGTTCTTGTTACTCCATCATGGTCATTGCAGAAGTCAACCTAACTGATATTTCTCAATACAGTCTGTTGCTACACATTGAACTTGCTTAAGATAATTTTTAGATGGCACAGAACTTTCTGTCCATTGAATGAGACTCTCTGCTTATTTTGCAAGTGCTCATTTGTATGGAGACATTTGTATGGAGAAACTTCAAAAAGTTTGTGGAAAAATGAAGTTAAAAGATAAACATTGAAAATGTGATCTTCGGTTTTCATCCCTAAAGAACTGATGGTCCTGGGAACTTAACAATGTCAATGCAGTCTCTTATACATTATTAACTTAAGAAAAATGGGTGCCCTTTCCACATTTGTTGAGATTGGGAAAGAAAAAGAAGTCAGAAGGAGCCAAATCAGAGCTGTAAGGTGGATGCCTGACAATTTCCCATTGAGACTCTCACAAAATTGCCTTTGCTTGATGACAGGAATGAGCAGAAACATTGTGGTGTTAGAGGACTGTCTGCTAAAGCTTTCCCAGGTATTTTGCCCTAAAACTTTGGCTAACTTATTCAAAACACTCTCATGATATGCAGATATTATTGTTCTTTGACCTTCCACAAAGTCAACAAGCAAAATGCCTGGAATGTCCCCAAAAAACTGTTGCCGTGACCTTTGCTCTTGAGTGATCCCCTTTAGCTTTGACTGGACCACTTCCACCTTTGGTAGCCATTGCTTTGATTGTGTTTTGCCCTCAGGATCATACTGGGAAAGCCATGTTTTATCTTCTGTTACAATTCTTCAAAGAAATCCTTCAGGATCTTGACCCTAGTTCTTTAAAATTTCCATTGAGAGCTCTCCTCTTGTCTGCAGCTGATCTGAGCACAACACTTTTGGCACCCATGCAGTGGAAAGTTGGTTCAACTTTAATTTTTTAGTCAGAACTGTGTAAGCTGAACCAATTAAGATGTCTACGATGTTGGCTATTGTTTGTGCTGTTGATTATCAGTCCTCTTCAATTAGGGCACAAACAAGATTAATTTTTTTCCTTGCAAATTGATATGGATGATCTGTCCCTGTGGACTTCATCTTCCACATCATCTCGTTTCTTCTTTAAAAAAGCTGTCCGCTTGTGAACTACTGATTTCTTTGGTGCATTGTCCCCTCAAGCTTCTTGTAAAGCATCAGTGATTTCACCATTCTTTCACTCAAGCTTCATCATAATCTAATGTTTGTTCTTGCTTCAATTTTAGCAGAATTTACATTGCTCTGCTAGGGGCTCTTTTCAAACTAATGTCTACTCCTTCTTACTGTCTCAAACTAGATCCTGTTCAAACATGCTATAATAAATTAGTATGAGTTTATTTTGCTACCAAAATTGAAACCTTTGCATAGTTTTTTTCATAATATACATTTTCCATGAACTTTTTAAGGCCTCTCATGTATCCACAGGTAGAGTGCCTTACCTATTCTGACTTCAGTCAATTATTCAAGACCTTTCCTTGTCAGTGATACATTAGAAAGGTAGAGTATTGAAAAATAAGAGTAGCTTCTGCTGATTAAGAAATACTATATCTTTTTCTACTTCTTTCTTTTTTTTGAGACAGCATCTTTCTCTGTCACCCAGGCTGGAGTGCAGTGGTGTGATCTCAGCTCACTGCAACCTCTGCCTCCCAGGGTCAAGTGATTCTCCTGCCTCAGCCTCCCGAGTAGCTGGGACTATAGGTGCCTGCCACCACACCCAGCTAATTTTTGTATTTTTAGTGGAGACAAGGTTTTACCATATTGGCCAGGCTGGTCTTGAACTCCTGACCTTGTGATCTGCCTGACTCGGCCTCCCAAAGCACTGGGATTACAGTCATGAGCCACCGTACCTAGCTTTCTACTTCTTTCTTATTATTTTCCTCCTCTCTCATTCCTATATTCTCTCCTTTCTCCTACTTTCCTCCCCACTCCCTGTTTCCTTCCTTTCATCTTTCCTATTTTCAAGACTTAATATTTCTTGAACCTCCGATGTTATCATAGTATGTTATTTGTTTAATTTTCACATAACAATAATAGTTTAAATACAAATAATATTTATTTTCATCCCCATGTTATCAGTATAACAGTAAAGATGTGGAGAGGCCAGCTGGGCATGGTGGCTCAAGCCTGTAATCCCAGCACATTGGGAGGCCGAGGTGGGTGGATCACGAGGTCAGGAGATCGAGACCATCCTGGCTAACATGGTGAAACCCCATCTCTACTAAAAAATAGAAAAAATTAGCTGGGCGTGGTGGCACGTGCCTGTAGTCCCAGCTACTCGGGAGGCTGAGGCAGGAGAATAGTGTGAACCCGGGAGGCAGAACTTGCAGTGAGCCAAGATCACGCCACTGCACTCCAGCCTGGGTGACAGAGCGAGACTCTGTCTCAAAAAATAAATAAATAAATAAATGAAAATAAAATTTAAAAAATGATGTGGAGAGGCCAAACCAATGGCTCTTATATCCACGTTCTTTCTTCTAAATGATTTCACCTTAGTTTTGGTCTGCATCTCTAACCATAGCTAGTTGCAGCAGGACTTCTATCTGGCCTTGCTGCTCTCATTTTTGGACCTCCTCACTGAAATCAAATTGATCTTTCTAAAATGCAAACCTGGTCTTAGTATTTTATTACTTAAAACCCATTGGTGGCTTTCCATGATTTATGGAATAAAGTCAAAATTCCTGTTTTTGCCCATGTTTCTGTGTGCCTCTCATCCCTACATTTACTGATTCCTGTGTGCCATAAATTGCCAGTTGTCCAGAGTTCATTCTCTTTTTGTACTTGGGAGGACTTCTGCATCCTGCAACTTTTCCCCTGAAACGTGCTTGGAAAATACCTACTCATTTTTTTCAGATTCAGGTTAGCTTTTTACTTCAGTTTCTTTTCCTGAAGCTTATACTGACTGCTCCATATGGCTTTGGGGATTAGCTACTCATTCCTTTGTGCCCTTTGTAGATACACATTTATCATGGAGTCTTTTTTTTTTTTTTTTTTTTTTGAGACAGAGTCTCACTCTGTCACCAGGCTGGAGTGCAGTGGTGTGATCTCAGCTCACTGCAACCTTTACCTTCCAGGTTCAACTGATTCTCTTGCCTCAGCCTCCCAAGTAACTACAGGCGTGCACCACCGTGCCCAGCTAATTTTTGTATTTTTAGTAGAGACGGGGTTTCACTATGTTGGCCAGGATGGTCTCGATCTCTTGACCTCGTGATCTGCCCACGTTGGCCTCCCAAAGTGCTGGGATTACAGGCATGAACCACCGCTCCCAATCAGTCATGCAGTCTTTATACTTACTTGTTTACTTGCCTGTGAGCTCACTGAATGCAGGGACTATTTCCTTGTTGCTCTAGCACCTACACCAGTACCTGGTATCCAGAAGCTGTATGCTAAATGTTTGTTGAGTGGCTGTTTGACTGAATGATTGTACTCCTAATTAGTAGATAGAAAGCCATGAACTTCCCAGTTCATCATTCTTTGTGCTCAATTCTGGTTTCTTTATTGTGTTCAAAAGAGTTCCTTAGTGACATAAAACTATGGAGCTAGTATGTCAGCTCATTTAAGCAATGATTGGTTTATGTATATAAGAGACTTCAATAATTATATATTTTTATTTCAGTTTCAATAAATGATCAATTGATTAATTTTCTCTGTTTTGGCTTATTGTTCACATTTAATATCAAATAAAAGTGTTTTACTTAAAATTATTCATGCCAATTATGACAGTTAGGTGAATATTACTTTGATTTACATTCCAGTAGTAGTTTTGGTTGAACCCTGAATATGCTAAGACGTCCCTTTTCTTTTTTCTTATGAACAGGCTACTGTGTTTACATATATTATTAAAATCTTCTTTGAAAATACGAAGAATGTTACATTTCTTATATTTAGTTCTCTGTGCTTCAGAATTCCTGTGATACTTGCACTTAAGTCCTTCTGAGCAGTTGATGTTGATATTTATGTGGTTAATTTCATGAAACATGGTGGTTTTCATTTCTATCATTAATTTATACAGGAGATAGACTGTTTTCCAGGTGTAAGCTCAGTCATATAATTAGAAAATTTATAAGCAGAAAGGAGTTATTTGGTCTAACCCATTTATTCTACAGATAGAGAAATTAGAGTCCAGAAACTCTGTCTTCTTTAAAGTCTTACAGGTATTTAAGAAAAAAGAATAGACTTGAGGTTTCTGTGCTCTGAACCCAGTGATCTTGACACTGTAACGATCTTCATCCATATTATTCACAGAAGTAAATATAATCACATATTAAATAAGAAACAAAAATACTAAGGAGATATTATACTGAAAAATGAAATAATATTATCTTAATTATTTTGATCAGATTCAATCTATAGCAGCTTGAAGGCTAATAATTCCAATGATTCTCTGAATAAACCATTTTTCTAATAAGATTACAGGTTTTAGTAATCTAATTATTTTGACTGATGCAAATGTTACCCCGCCAGTCTGAAAAATGTGTTTATTTATATGTCATAAAGAATAATTTATTCCAAAAAGGCTAATTTTCAAAATATATGTATCTTCTGAAACTGTATCTATTTTTTCCCCACGTTTTCTAAATATATTTTAGAGGGCATTTGTAGATTTTCATGGTGCTGAAAAATTAAGGTATAATGGTCTCATGAAGGAGAATAATGTCATTTAGACATTGTAATTTTGGAGGATCACAATACTTTTTGGAATGTGGTTGTTGCAGCACTGGTCACTTATACTAATTATATAATAACATACTATACTAATGCAATAATATACCATATGAAATTATTCAGTGGTAAATTTGTCTTAAATCCTCTAGAATACTGCAAAGAAATAGTTTATATAAGAAAGAGTACCATAGCAGATGTGAACACAATATTTCCTATTTTTTTCTTCTTTTTTATTTTTTTGAAGACAAGTTCTCACTCTGTTGCCCAGACTGGAGTTCAGTGCCATGTTCATAGTTCACTGCAACTTCAAACTCCCAAGCTCAAGTGATCCTCTTGATTCAGCCTCTGAAGTAGCTGTGCCTATAGGTGTGCACCACCACACCGGCTAAGTTTTAAAATTTTTTATAGATATGTTGCCCAAGCTGGTCTCAAATTCTTGAGCTCAAGAGATCTTCTCACCTTGGCCTCCCAGAGTGTTGGGATTACAGGCATGAGCCACCATACTCAGCCAATATTTCTTTTGTAAAAGACATTTTCTAACATACTTCTCATTTTAACTAACATAATATTCAAAGTGTAGATCTGAGAAAGAGATAGTGCCTGCAGATCTGGGATCCTACATGCTAATATTATGGGATGCATTCAGATTTGATCAGCAGATATTCCATTTATTCTAGAACACCACCAGCAGAAGAATGTAATTACGTCTATCACTAAAACTTTGTGTCAATACAGACTACTGTATTTGTTATCATAGATGGTCCTTGGATGGCAGCCTTCAGCAATTTTAAACCTAGACAGGTGATGTACTTTTTCTTCTTGGATAATTTTCATGGTTTTATCTAATTTGGTTGTAACTAATGTGTTTAATATGGCTTGCTTGTTTTTTAAAAAGTTGTTCAGTATCCTTAGAACTCAGTGCTGATTTCTTTTTCTAGCAGGCCTTTTATATAGGACATCTCACTTTCTCCTGGCTCTCTACTACTAGCATGAGGTCTCTGAAAAATCAAGACAGCAAAATAATTTGTTATAGAACAGCCTATGTAGAGGGACAGGGGAGGAGTCATATTCCAAGAGGGAAAGACCTTTGAGCCAGGCTCAATTTGTAGAGGCTGTTGAATGAAAATGAGAGAGAGAGAATGCACACTTTATTGCACTATTAAAGCAAAATTCTGACAATAACTTCTAAAAATGATTCAACTCTTATACACTGAGAATATGACAGACCTTCCAAAAGTATAATTTCTTATATGAACGTCCAGGTATATAAGGAAAAATAACTATTTCATACCAATATCTCCAGCCGCCTTTATTGTTGGTTCACCACATAGGTTTTTATCAGAATCGCAGAACATTAATTTTTTAAAGTAGCTACCATTACAACTAGCTTGAGAAGAACTTTCTTTTTAATAATTCGACCCAGATGCATTCTAGATACTCCAGTGTTACGAATCGATGGCTTCATGAGGAGCCGCTGTTGACTCATGCTATCTCTGGACACACTGACAGGAAACGTTTTCTTACACCTGTTTTCCTCCTGCTTTTCCTTGGTAGGACTTAGTGCCTTGGCATAGTTCAGTATCAATGGCAGTCATAGAGAAGTGTTACAGAAACCCAGCTTATTCCAACTTGTGAATTATTTGGCACCCAGGAACCAGGTCTTACAATCTTCAACCCACTTTTTCCTAACATGGCCCCTTTTCTGAAATGTTTATTTATATATGATGTAGGCCTGGGGAAAGGACATGGACTTTCAAAGAAAATATTCTCCAATAGATCTCTCAACTCCAGAGAACCTTCTGACTAAATCTGAAAGAATTCCACTGTGCTCTGATAACATCCTTTAATAATGAAGGAAAAGATATTTTTCCCCCAGGAGGATTTTGTAGTGAAAGAGATGGCATAATTTTCTTAAAAAATGTTGTTTATAACCTCATTTGTTTTTTCATTTGTGGGGTGTGTCTTAAATCCTAAATGGTACATCCTTTTTAAAATACTTCTAGTAATAAAATGTTTCTGAAGTTATGTTGTAAGTATCATTGGACTATGTTTAATAATGTTAAGTTGATCCCACTTCCCCTGAAATTATATACATAAATGCTGAAAGTATAAATTTACATATACAACTTCATGGAACATTTTTCTTCCAAGTGTGCATTTGCTAGAATTTGCATTGAAAGGTTTTGGAAGGAGCCTGTTGGTATGAATCCTGTGTGAGCAACACTCAGATTTGTTGCATACTGAACAGCATGCTAAATCTCACTTCACAATCTTAGATTTCTCATCTACCATCTTGAGCTGAATTTAAAATGTAACTGCAGTTTATTATGTCACCTGTTCGTCAAACACTGATGCAAAGCTTAGTTTTCAGTGTGAAGAACCCATGACTAGAGAAGGGAAGAAGAAAGGGTCAAGCAGACCTCATTAAAGAGTGTATGGGCAAGAAAACACATCAGATGTCTTGATAGGTTTTTTAAAGTCCTGTTAGACTTGTCATGATTTCCAAAACACTAAATGTCATCTAGTATTTTGGACCCTCCAAAATTACAGTAGAATATTATTATGGGTCATCTTAATTGGAAATATACAGGGAAATCCTGATGATTAATGTAGACTAGTGATAGCTCTCACACATTTATATAACCTATGTTGAAAAGAAAGAAGAAAGTCAGGAAGGAAAGAAGGAAAAAGAGCGGAGAGAGAGGAACAAGAAAACACGTGGATTTGTGGAAATGAAAATTTTTAAATTACTAATTTGCAAGAATGGGTAAGAAAAATACCGAGTATGAACATAAATGCTTTCAATTCCGTTTGTCTCTTAATCCTTCTCAGTCCGTGGCCAGTTTTGAAACTTGGTGTAACTTCCTTCCTTTATTCCTCCCTCCCTTGCTCCCTCCATCCCTTCTTGCCAGCCTCCTTCCCTTCCTCTCTCCTTGAGTTTCCTTCTTCTTTCTTGTTCCCTCCCTCCCTCCCTCTCTCTTTTTTCCCCTTAGTTTCCCCAGAAGCACATATACCAGCCATTTGAATGCTTTCTGCTCATAGATACTGCCAAGCCCCTCACCCAGACTGCTGACTAGATTTGGTAGAATGGAGTGAGAAACATAGACTTTGTGTCTGTGGCGGCCACCTCTGATGTTGCAGACTTTTGCCGTGATTATGCACTCCAGCCGAGGGACGCTAGAGAGGTTGAAATTTCAACTGTGGGATTTGCCATTTTGGAATTTGCAGAAATGTACTGGATATGCTAACAGCAGCCTGGCTAGCCTCCACTTCACAAGGAAGTATTTAAATATACACGTGTAATATGAAGAAAATTGCATTAGATCATAAGGGATGAATTATTTTGTAAATGACTATACCATCAAATACCATACCTGATATCAATCATCTTCATCAGACAGTATCTGTGTATGTAAGTAGATAAACAAAAAAGCAGGAGTTTATTTCTCTCTAATGTATCCTCGACTCTCTAGCAGTGACCTCTGAAATGTCTCTTCTGATCCAGACTTGTTTGAATCATGTGCAACATTTTAGATTTGTCTTTTCTCTGCAAGTTTTTTTTCATTAAGTACCATAACATATTGAACCAAATAGTTTTGCTTGCTTTCTATTGATGACACATGATTTTGGCTTTTATCTTCAGTGGAAAATCAATGTGTCACACGGAGTTCACTAAGAAAAAGGTATGGGGCCTCTTTGTAATTCTTTGTCAGATGATTGCTTTATCTTGATTTATGCCTTCAAACTTTTTCCCATTCAGCAGAAAATATTGTGTCGCTATCTGTGAGAGCAAAGCGATCTATACCAATTTATGCTCTAAGTGTAGCCTCCTTCCAGAACTGCTTATGGAACATATCAACTCACTATAGATTAGGGACATAATGGATTCTTCTTTCTTAAAAGTGGCAGATTGACAATTTTAGTTCATATACAAGCTTTTATATTAACATTAAAACAATATTTCTATGTAAAGTAAAATATTGTAGTTGATTATTATTTGAGGGCCTCCCAGAATTTCAAGGTCTGAAAATAAATTCAGTGTTCCTGGTGGTAACAAAATTGCCCCTACTTCCTTGTATCAGGACTGCCATTTGGAACTGCTGGGGAAGCTCTTTTCAGAAATTATTTTCAAAACAGCATTGTTGCCTTTTGCCAAACTGAAATCTGGTTGTAAACTTTTGAAAACTAGTTCCTTGGAATGGAATTCAAGTTGTCTTCTAAGCAATTTTTTTTAACTCAAACATACATTCTATCTTGCTTTATTATGTCGCTATTTGTGTAGGAAACATATTTCTATTTTTACCATTTTCAATTTATTTACATTTACATTTACATTTGTGTGTATATATATATACACACATACATACACTTTAAGTTCTGGGATACATTTGCAGAACTTGCAGTTTTGTGAAATAGGTATACATGTGCTGTCGTGGTTTGCTGCACCCATCAACTCGTCATCTACATTAAGTATTTCTCCTAATGCTATCCCTCCTCTTTCCTTCCTACCCACTGACAGGCCCCAGTGTGTGATGTTCCCCTCCCTGTGTCTATGTGTTCTCATTGTTCAACTCCCACTTATGAGTGAGAACATGTGGTGTTTGGTTTTCTGTTCTTGTGATAGTTTGCTGAGAATGATGGTTTCCAGCTTCATCCATGTCTCTGCAAAAGACATTAGTCCATCCTTTTTTATAGCTGCATGGTATTCCATGGTGTATATGTGCCACATATTCTTTATCCAGTCTATCATTGATGGGCATTTGGGTTGGTTCCTAGTCTTTGCTCTTGTGAATAGTGCTGCAATAAACATATGTGTGAATGTGTCTTTATAGTAGAATGATTTATAATCCTTTGGATGTGTACCTAGTAATGAGACTGTTAGGTCAAATGATATTTCTAGTTCTGGATCCTTGAGGAATTGCTACACTGTCTTCCACAATGGTTGAACTAATTTACACTCCCACCAACAGTGTAAAAGCATTCCTATTTCTCCACATCCTCTCTAGCACCTGTTGTTTCCTGACTTTTTAATGATTGCCATTCTAACTGGCGCGAGATGGTATCTCACTGGACCAGGGGTGATGAGCTTTTTTTTTTTTTTCTTCGAGACAGCCTCACTCTGTCACCCAGGGTGGAGTGCAGTGGCACAATTTCGGCTCACTGCAACCTCCACCTAATGGGTTCAAGCAATTCTCCTGTCTTAGCCTCTTGAGTAGCTGGGATTACAGATATATACCACCACGCCTGGCTAAAGTTTTTTTGTGTGTTTTTGGTAGAGACAGAGTTTCACCATAGTGGCCAGGCAAGTCTCAAACTCCTGACCTTGTGATCCACTCGCCTTGGCCTCCCAAAGTGATGGGATTACAGGCGTGAGCCACCACGCCCAGCCTATGATGAGCTTTTTCTCATGTGTTTATTGGCTGCATAAATGTCTTCTTTTGAGAAGTGTCTGTTCATATCCTTTTCCCACTTTTTGATGGGGTTGTTTTTTTCTTGTAAATTTGTTTAAGTTCCTTGTAGATTCTGGATATTAGCCCTTTGTTAGATGGATAGATTGCAAAAATTTTCTCCCACTCTGTAGGTTGTGTGTTCACTCCGATGATAGTGTCTTTTGCTGTGCAGAAGCTATCTTTAGTTTAATTAGATCCCATTTCTCAATTTTGGCTTTTGTTGCCACGGCTTTTGGTGTTTTGGTCGTGAAGTCTTTGCCTATGCCTATGTTCTGAATGGTATTGGCTAGGTTGTCTTCTAGAGTTTTTATGGTTTTAGATCTTATGTTTAAGTCTTTAATCCATCTTGAGTTAATTATTTTATAAGGTGTAAGGAAGGGGTCCACTTTCAGCTTTCTTCATTTGGCTAGCCAGTTTTCCCATCACCATTTATTAAATAGTCAATCTTTCCCCATTGTTTGTTTTCGTCAGGTGTGTCAGAGATATGTTGTATATTTCATGGTACAATGCCTTCTGTCAATGGGGAAAAATAACAAGCATATATGGGATGAATGAAGTCTGCTATGGTTAAGGTTGAGAATATTTACTGATCCTTGAGTTCAGTCTCCAGGAATGTTGGAAATAGAGAATGGAGATAATGGAGATAAAGAAAAGTTCTGAAAATGACACTTCCCATAGTGTCAAAATTGTGATCTATTGCAGAATTCTGTGATACATCAAAATCTCTGTTTATACTGAGGTTTGTTATTGTGTATGAGCATATCTTTATCAGGTGTAGGCTATTTCTATACTTTCATGTCTTTAAATCAATGTTTCTATTCACATATGTGTATGTGCAAATAGAAGCATGTTAATATTATATATATATTTTCTGTCATTACCATGATTGCTATGATTATCATTAGCATGTATTATTAGTGTGACCGAAGTATCATCAGTATCAGTTTCTTTCTCACTGCAGTGCTCCTGTAATGCTTCATTTCTACAGAGCCAACCTACACCCACCGTTTCCCTGACTATAACTTTACCTAAAGTATAAGCCCTTATAAAGCCATGAAAGCCTACCAAGAATTGTCAAAGAAGCTAGGCAGCAGCCAGGCTCTGCCTTAGGAAAAGATTTTACTTTTTATTATCATGTGCAGTACTTAACTACTTGTTTTGACCTCTAAGATTTTGCTCTCCTATATTTCTATCCCCTGGCTTTCTGATATTTCATGTGATTATATTTGAAATTTTAACCTTGCTTTTCTTTTTGGAATCTCTGATATCTCTGCTGCCACAGGTAATGACAGGTTCCTCTCTAACTGTTGGTGTTATCCCTGGTCAGATTATTACTGATGACAGAAGTAGATGTTTTACGTGGATTCTCTCGATATCAGAAACAAATACAGATATCACAACTCAAAAATGACAGACTGATAACCATTATGAACTTAGATGCAACATTCTTAATACAATATTAGCAAATTGAGTCTAGGAATATTTAAAAATGATAATGTGTTTTAACCAAGTGGGGTTTATCTCAAGTTGGTTTCAACAACTGAAAATCTACCATGCTGACAGAAAAAAGAAAAATCACGTGACACTCTCAATAGATGCAAAAAAGGAATTTACAAAATGTAACACATTTTTTAAATTAAAAACTCCCAGCAAACTGAGGATAGAAAAGTACATTTTCAAACTGATTATGTGTTTACAAAAAATCTATAGCAAACATCTTACTTAAAATGGTGAAAGCCTTAATACTTTCTACATAAGATTATGAAAAATGCAATGATGTCCTCTCTCCCTAGTTCTTTAAAGTATTGCATTCAATATTAAATAAGTGGAAATATATACCAAGTTCATTGATAAATATTTAATACTTATGAGATGATAATTCTCCTGAAATTGATCTCTAGATTCAGTGGAATTCCCATGAAACCTTATAGGTCCTTTTGGATAAATTACAAAACTGATTCTAAAACAGGGAGAAAGAAAGAAGGGAAGGAAGGAGGAATGGACAGAAAGAAGAAAGAAATAAAGAGAAAAGAAAAGAAAATAAGAAATAAGTGACACCCAAGTTGGGAAGAAAGAAAAATACTATTCTCACGTGATGTAAACATATACATAGAAAATCCTTAGGCATCTGCAGAAGTGTGCTAGAGGTATGAAGTGAATTTAACAAAGTTGTAGGATGAAAGATCAATAAATAAAATCAATTGTGTTTCTATACACAATCAACACCAATTAGAAAATAAAATTATGTAAGCAATTTAACTTATAATAGCCTCAAAAATAATAAAATAATTGAGAATAAATTTAATAAAAGGTATGCTGATCCAAAATTTCTAAATCACTAATACGAGAGATTGAATAGGTAGAAATATGTATCAAGTTCATTGGTAAATATACATGTCATACTTATTAGATGATAATTCTTCTGAAACTGATCTCCAGATTTGGCACAATCCCAGTCAAACCTATAGGCCTTTTTGGAGAAATTACAAAGCTGATTCTAATTTTTTTTTTAAATGCAGAAGTCCTAGAATAGCCAGAGCATGTTTTAGAAAGAAGAATAAAGTTGGAAAACTTTCCAAATTTCAAGACATATTGTAAAGCTACACTAAACAGTACAGTAAACTTACTGGCATGAAGAAGACATATATATCAGTGAAACAGAATAAATAATTTAGAAATATATCCTGCCTTACATGGCCAAAGTTGCCAAAATATTTCAATAAGGAAATCAATGTCTTTATAAAGATGGTACTATTAAAATTGGATATTAAATGGAGAATATGAACTTCAGAATTACCTCACACCATATCCTCAAATTAACTCAACATGTATTTTATACATAATGTAAATATAAAAAGTATAAAGCTTACTGAATAGGAAAAATTTTTAATAATCTTACTATAGCTAAAAATTTTTTAGATAAGAAAAGGATGGATGAAAATGGAAAAAAATAGTAAGTTGGACTTCATGAAATTAAGACTTTTGCAACTTAAAACATAGCATCAAAAAATGAAAAGGCAAACCACAGATTGGGACAGAATAATTTTATATATGTCTGATAAAGAACTTTCATCTAGAATGTACACATAACTAAAAAACTAAATAACAAAACACAAATAACTCATTTAACGTAATATTTTGACCTAAATGGGCCAAATATTTGTACAGATATTTTAATTTAAAAAGAGATGGTGTCCAATACACAAATGAAAAGATACTTAACATTACCCGTCATCAGGGAAATTCAAGTTAAAACCACATTGAGGTACCACTGTACACCCACTGGAGTGGCTGACACGAGCAGAACTGACCATACCACATGATGTGAAGAATTGCTATTCACACCTGGCTAGTGGGACTTCAAAATGGTACAGACATTTTGGAAAGCAGTTTGGCAGTTTCTTTTAATGTTAAACTTAGTACTGATCATATAGCCAAATAATTCCACTGCGACTCAAAATAAATAAAAACATATCCGTACCAAGCCTCATCCTTGAAGTTCATAGCAGATGTGTCCATCAACTTGTAAATGGATAAACCAGTTGTAGATGGAGTACCACTCAACAATAAAAAGGAGCAAACTGATACAACAGCAATATAAATGAATATCAAAAGCATTATGCTCAGTGAAAGAAGCTAGACATGAAAGACACCAATGTATCATTCCACTAATAGGATACTCTAGAAAATGCAAACTGTAGAAACAGAAGCAGATTAGTGGTTGCCTGTGTTCAGGAATGGAGAAAAGATCAAATGCAAAACAGCAAAGGAAAACGTTTTGTGATGATGCAGATTTTCTGTATCTTGATCATGATTGTGGTCAAATGATGATATTCATCTGCCATAACCCATTAAATTGCACATTGAAAAGGGTGAATTTTACTGTGTGTACATTATACTTAAATGGAGCTGTAAATATGTTTGGAGCTTATCTGTGAACATTAGTTGCAGAGCAGGAGTTACTTTTATAGAGTGGAAATCTGCTGAGTGCCAACTTGAGAAGGGTTGAAAAAAATTAGAACCTTCTTCCAACACATTTCAGTTAGAACACTCTTAGGATGTCGTTACAGCTGCGCTCTATATTGGTGTCTCTGATGAAATCACATGTCTGACGATCTCAGCATGCCTTTAATCAACAGAATATACACGTGTTTTCTTTTATTACTATAAAGGATATACCAAACAACTTTTTCAAGACTTTACTTCAAAAAGGCACGTAGTTTTGCAACATTTTTGGTAAGTCTTTAATTATTTCAAAATGAAAAATTGAAAATAAAATGCAATTATTTACTCAGGCCCCCCAAAAAAAGGTCTGTACGGGGAATGCATGTGGTGTGTGTGTGTGTGTATGTGTAAGTGTGTGATTTGAAGAATTGAAAAAATTTTAGTGGGGTTTTGTAGCATCACTTTGATAGCATCCTGTAATTTTGTATTGTGTTTGAAATAAAAATAAAGTGAATACACTGATAAAAGAATTTGAAAAGAATTTGCATTATTGCCTAAATTATGTGTGGTTTCCACAGTGGCATGAATCGAGCATCTTTAACCTACATAACAATATATCAGAAGTATTAGGTAAAAAATAAGTAAACTAGTATAACAAAGTTAAATATTTCTAAAGTAAAATTATAGCTTTATTTTTTTTCCTGAAATGTTTTGAGGAGATATTTACACCAAAAGATATTATCACTGATCAATGAAACTTTTTAAGAATTTGCTTGTGTCCCACCAATATTTGATTACATAGTGCTTCTGTGAGTTCCATTTCATTAATTTAGCTTTGACAGGAGAGAAGGCAATGGCTCTGCAGCCTCTCTCGGTGTGGCATGATCCTGGTTCCGCTGGCTGATCTCTATTAGAACCATGGCCTTAATCATGCCTTTCATGCTTCTAACTTGATTTGCATTTGTTGTGTGATGCAAATTTATTCTCTCGTTTAGTCGCTTCCACCCATAGAAAAGCAGGTCTTTTTCATTTCTCCTTCACCATTGCCCCCATTTTTTCTTTTTGTCCTCCCATGATGAAAAACAAGACAGAAAACAAACTATAACAACAACAGACACCTTTTGTCTGTGGTCACCAATGCATTGTAGCACTAAACTTTGTTAAAAATCTCTAGATCTGACCTCTATATCTGCTGTTCCCAGAGTTTTTCAATGTGTTCTCTAGACTGCTGTGACCCACTGACAGAAAGTCTAGCTATATTTAATTGAAAGTTATTACTGTCTGATATGGTTTGGCTGTGTCCCCACTGAAATCTCATCTTGCACTGTAGCTCCCATAATTCACATGTTGTGGGAGGGACCCAGTGAGAGGTAAGTGGATCATGGGGGCAGTTTTCCCCACACTGTTCTAGTGGTAGTGAATAAGTCTCATGAGATCTGATGGTTTTATAAGGGGAAACCCCTTTCGCCTTTCACTTGGTTCTCATTTGCTGTTTGCCTGCTGCCATGTAAGATGCGCCTTTCGCCTTCTGCCATAACTGTGAGGCCTCCTCAGCCATGTGGAACTGTGAATTCATTAAACCTCTTTTTCTTTATAAATGACCCAGTCTTGGGTATGTCTTTATCAGCAGCATGAAAATTGACTAATACACTCACTGTCCATGAATGATACTCTGTTAGCCCATTTGCATTGTTATAAAGAAATACCTGAGGCTGGGTTATTTATAAAGAAATGCGGTTTATTTGGCTCCTTGTTGTGAAGGCTGTACATGAAGCATAGTACTGGCACCTGCTTCCAGGGAGGGCCTCAGGAACCTTCCAATCATGGTGGAAGGTGAAGGGAAACCAGCATATCACATGGTGAGAGCGGAAGCAAGAGAGACAGGGAGGAGGTGTCAGTCTCTTTTAAACAACCAGATATCGCATGAACTCACAGGGTAAGAACTCATTCATTACCAAGAGGACAGCACCAAGCCATTCAGGAGGCATCTATCTCCAACATTGGGGATCACATTTTAACGTGAGATTTGAAGGGGACAAACATCCAAACTATGTCAGATACCAAAGCTGACAATGCTTAGGATCTTTAGCTGTTCCAGGTTCTGGGAAAAGGGAGAGAGTTAGCTTCCCTCGTCTATGCTGTGCTACTCCATATTATATTAGTAATTATTGTTCTCTAAAGGTTCTTAAAAGCAAATAAACAAATGCAAGGCAAAACATATAAAAGGCAAGGCAAAACATACGAAATGCAAGGCAAATGCATTAAAAAACTTTTGAGTGTTAATACATAGATTTTATTTTATCTTTTTAATTTCTTTTGCTTAACCAAATAGATTATGTAGTTTTGATTAACTGGCCATGAAATAGCTCTGCCTACATAGAATTTCCCATGAATAATTGGTTGTGGAGACTTTTGTGTGTGACCCAAATCCTCCCTCAAAACTGAAGTTTGCCCAGCTATTGGGAGTGTTGGCAAATCATGCCTCTCAGCTGATTCTCTCTAGAATTTATTCTCAGGAGATCTAATTAATAACTTGTCAAGCTGATGTCCATCCTTGGGGACAACTCTTATCTGAAGAATGGCCAGTGAAAGGTATTAAAACTCCATACTCCTGCCTCAATTTAGGGCAACTCTGAAGGGTCGCCCCAGCTTCTCAGCTCCCCCTTGAGATTAGCTGAGGTATTTGTTGTGACTGCCTCACATCTCAACTCCCTTTATCCAATTCAGCTTTTTCGCCACAGTTGTTGGTTCCTAGGATTTTACCCAGTTAAATGTTCTCTACACAAATCTCTATCTCAAATCTGCTTTACAGGGAATGTGGCCTCAGACAGGTTTTCATTAGGTTCTGGACGTAACTCTCATTAGTCATTGATATGATTCGGCTGTGTCTCCATCCGAATCTCACCTTGATTGTAATTATCCCCGCATGTCAAGGATGGAGTCAGGTGGAGATCATTGAATCATAGGGGCGGGTTCCCCCTACTGTTCTCCTGGTAGCGAATAAGTCTCACGAGATCTGATGCTTTTAAAATGGGAGCTTCCCTACACAAGCTTTCTTCTCTGCTACCATTTAAGATGTGCCTTTGCTTCTTTTTTGCCTTCTGCCGTGACTGTGAGGCCTCCCCAGCCATGTGGAATTGTGAGTTCCTTAAACCTCTTTCCTTTCTAAATTACCCGGTCTTGGGTATGACTTTATTAGCAGCATGAGAACAAACTAGTGCATTCTGTTCTATAAGCCCAAGTCGGATCACAGAGTCCCGCTTTCTGTTTTTTTTTTCTAGCCCATATTTCTACTAAAACTTGACTCATATAGACTTAAAACAAAATAATTAAGCATGGCTAGTATTTATTTATTATTTTATACGTGTCAGGTACTGTATTTTGTAACTTATCTTTTAATAATCTTTCCAAATCTCTAAAAGGAGAACTCTGCTCTTTTATAGAGAAAATAAGGATGGCTCTGAAAATGTTAGCATTAGGGGAAGTAGGGTGAGGGACATAGGGGGCACTTTGTGTTATTTGTGCATTTTGCTATCAATCTAAAATCAGGTCAAAATAAAAATTAAAAAAATGGGTAGTAGAAGCAGGTTGTTAAGATTTTCAGTGTGACTCTAGAATTTTTTTGTTTGTTGTTTGTTTTGGAGTGTAGTGGTAAGATCTCTGCTCACTGCAACCTCCACTTCCCAGGCTCAAGCAATTCTCCTGCCTCAGTCTCCCAAGTAGCTGGGATTATAGGTGCCCGCCACCACACCCAGCTAAGTTTTCTATTTTTTTTTTTTTAGTAGAGATGGGGTTTCAGCATGTTGGCCAGTCCAGTCTCCTACTCCTGACTTCAAGTCATCCGCCCGCCTCAGCCTCCCGAAGTGCTGGGATTATAGGCATGAGCTCCCACTCCTGGCCCAAAGTTCATATTTTAACTACTAACCTAAATTATTTTAAAAACAAAAGCCTCCTTGGACTCAAACCAGGTCAGAGTGACATGATCATGTGCCTGTTTTGTGCAGGGTGAAGTGAGATTATTATCTAGGAAATAGCTGAAATGTCTTGTTGTGGGCATACATATTTCATATAAATTCTAAGCTTCATATTAGCACTTAGATTATAATTATCTAAAGAATAGAGAACAATTTCATATAATTTTCAGTGTATCAGGCGAATCAAAAGTATACATACAAGCATGCAGATGAATTTCAGTGAATATAGTGGTGACAATGCTCAACAGAATATATGTCCCCCACCCAACCCTGCTTCTTGCTCTTTCACTGTCCTAAAGATAGAACAAAATGGTTCAGGCATCCAGCTTGTCCCCTCCACACTTCACACTTTTACTTAATAGCAGCTTATCTTTAACACTTTGTCATCTTTAAGATGTTGCTAATTCTTTCTGGTAGATCCCAGGACTGAGGATGAGGAAGAATGATTTTATTTAAATAAAGTTGCTTAATAAAAAACAATTTTTTTAGTTTTAAAATATTTTCATTATTTTATAAAATTTTTGTGGGTACATAGGAGGTTTATATATTTGTGGGGTACATGAGATGTTTTGATACAGGCATGCAGTGTGAAATAATCACGTCATGAGGAATGGGCTTTCCATCCCCTCAAGCATTTATCCTCTGAGTTAAAAACTATTCAATTGGCTGGGCACGGTGGCTCACGCCTGTAGTCCCAGCTCTTTGGGAGGCCGAGGTTGGCGGATCGCCTGAGGTCAGGAGTTTGAGACCAGCCTGGCCAACATGATGAAACCCCATCTCTACTAAAAATACAAAAATTAGCCGGGTGTGGTGGCGAGTGCCTGTCATCCCAGCTACTCGGGAGGCTGAGACAGGAGAATCATTTGAACCTGGGAGGTGGAGGTTACAGTGAGCCGAGATCATGCCATTGTACTCCAGCCTGAGTGACAAGAGTGAAACTCCATGTCAAAAACAAACAAAAATCAATTACATTCTTTAAGTTATTAAAATTAAACATTGTAAATGATTTTTTTTCCCAAAGCTTTTTCAAAGAAAAAAAAGTAGAAACAAAGACACTTTCTACTGATTTCCAATATGGTGACTCTGTATTTCTAGCATGTGTTAAAGTGAAAAATTGATTTTATGTTTAATACAAAACATAGCATAATGTAATGAAAAGCAAGATTGTAATGATAAAGGAAAATAACACTAGTG
The DNA here is from genome assembly GCF_029281585.2 of Gorilla gorilla gorilla. NCBI lineage: Eukaryota > Metazoa > Chordata > Mammalia > Primates > Hominidae > Gorilla > Gorilla gorilla. The sequence continues at coordinate 127,982,827 of NC_073239.2, forward strand.
CTAATTTTTTTCAATTTGAAGCATTGGATTAAAATGAATTAGGTTATATTCCAACATGTTTATATTGAATTTCTTTTTTCTCCAATTGGTTTCTTTTTATTAATGGGTGAGTGTTGCATTTGTATAAGGTTTCCCTATTATATTCAATTGTTTTGAGATGCTTTTAATTTGAAGTTTTTATGTTTTCTTTTTGATGTATACATGTTATGCTTTTATGCTGAATTTGATAATTGGTGCTGTATATGCAAAGCAAATGTAATTTCCCAGCTTTTATTTTTTAAAGCCCTGGGAAGCAACATAATAAAGTAGAAATAGTATCAAGACAGGAGTTAGAATACCTGGATTCTAAAATTTAAATTAAATTAGGATCTAGTGACATTATAGGTGTTCCTTGATCTTCTGATGACCTGATTCCTCAAAAGAAAAATAAAATAATCTATAAATTGTTTCTAATTCTAAAACTCTATAAATCCTATTTTTAAAATTATAATTAGTTGAACTCTATAAGGTCACAAAAATCCCTATTAAGAAACTAAAATAAAATTTTATCATATCTTAAAAATACTCTGACCTTTTTTTATATGCTGACATGAATTCTAATTATTTTTGAGCCCCTAAAAAACATTTAAGATCACAGTTTATGTTTTATTATTGACTTTCAGATAATTAACATTTTACTGATAGATATGAACAAATCTACTCTAACAGAGATAGTCATTAGTTTATTTCTCTCTTTTCAGTATCAATAAAAAGTATCGATTTACCAATAACAATGAATTAATTGCCTGAAATAAATGAAACGTAAGCAGCAAAAGTGAACTTTTTAGTATAACTCTTCTTGTAAACATTGACTTAGTTCAAAGGGAGCTTATCTTTAAAAAAAAAAAAAGCGCTAATTCATGTCTATTGGTATAGATATAATCTTTTTTTCCTTGAAAATAGATCCTACTATACTCCAGACACTATGCCACTAGGTGCAGATATTAACACAAATAGCAGGTGATCATTGTCCTCATGGAGTTTATTTTAAAGAGAACAAAGTGAGACAAAGGCACACAAGCAAAGAACTACAATACAAAGGGGATGTCATCTGACTCAGCATGGAGGTGTCACGGAAGGTGTTGTTTTGCTTAGGTTTTGAAGTGTGGGTAGGAGATGGCCCATGTTGAGAGTGGGAACTGGGAATTAAAAAGATGAGGAGGTCTCTGCAAATCTACATGGATGGGAAGTAGCATGCTGATGTGGGAAACAACTAAAAAGTTCCAGAATGCATGGTTTATAAAGCGTGAGTCAGAGAGGGCTAGACCAGTAGCCAGATCAAGGATATCTCAGATGTTATAGTCATGAATTAGTGCATTGACCTGCAGGCCATGGGAGTCACTGAAGGTTTCAGTCAGGTAAGTGAGCTGATCAGAACAGTCCTTTAGATAGGCCGCTCTTTTGGCTGTAATGGGGACACGTTTGAAGTAGGGCTATAGCTAAAAATATACAGACACTTCCTCTTGTCTACAGCCCTGCTGGCATCTGTTGTATTTTGACTTTTTAATAATAGCCATTCCAACCGGTATGAAATGGTATCTCATTGTGTTTTGATTTGCATTTTTCTGATGATTAGTGATTCTAAGCATTTTTTTTTCGTGTATTTGTTGGCCATTTGTATGTGTTCTTTTGAGAAGTGTTTGTTCATGTCCTTTGCCCATTTTTTAATTGGGTTTTTTTTTTTCTAATTGATTTAAGTTCCCTGTAGATTCTGGATACTAAAAAACAAACAAAAACCAGAAGTAAATAAATTCTCAGGACACACACACCCACACCCACACCCACAGAGAGAGAGAGAGAGAGAGAGAGCGCACGCCTAGGTAAGAGGCCACCAACCACCAGGGTCTAAACTGGGAACACTTTCTAGTACAGAATGAATGGAAAGGATTCATGAAATATCTAGAAAGTAACGTTAATGAGATTTACATGTATGGAGTGAATGAGGAGAAACAGGGATCATTCAGGATTCTGGTGGGAATAACAGGGGGAGCCATTAGTTGAAATTTTGAAGTGGGAGAAGGAGAGGGAGTTTTAGGGAGAAAGATGAGTTGTTTTTTTAGGTATTTCAAACCCTTGAAGCTTCTATGGGACATCGAAGTGGAAATAACAGTCTGTGGGTTGGGACAATAAAGAAAGAAATTGGTTGAAGACTAGGGGAAGAGTATAGAGCAAAGAAATATTTAAGATAATAAACATATAGAGATAGCTGAAAATGTGGGACTGGATTACAAAGGAAGAATGATTTAGTTATGAAGCCCAAGGGCTGACAGGAATGGGTGACTAGTGGAGGAGTTCATATGCATCTGTTATTGTATGAATAAAAAAAATTATCTGTTCCTTCCTAAAGATATCTTCAACCTGTTTTTGGATACATATGGGCACTGCTTTTCACTCTCTTAGCCCCATTTCTTATTTTAGCCTCTGCTGTAGCGATCAGTTCTGCACAGGCTTTGACCCAGGCTTTGACTAGTTGGTGCAGGTGTGATATGACACTTACCTGGAATGGCCCACAGTTTGTGGCTGCTCTTACTTAAGCAGGTGGGATGCTCATGTAGGTGTAACCTAGCAGCTTGGTAGAGTTTATGCCCATGGGGCAACCTGTGACCACTCAAAAATAAAGCCCTTTCCTCCTCCCAGATTGAGGAGTCTTGCATTATGTAATAAAACTCCTTAGAAGGCCTATTAGGTTCCAATACAGCATTAGGCAACTTGATAAGGTATCCCATCATCAGCCTTCCTTTCTTCCCTCATTCCTCTGCCTCTCACTCTTTCTTCCTAAGTTAACTTCTTAGATAAAATGCCAACTTTCTATATTTTGTCTCACATCAGGGAAAATAATTGTATACCCCATTTCAAAAGCACATAAAAAGGTTACTGTATAGAAAATTTGTCTTTAAGAGATTAAGCTGTAATTTTCCAAATACTTTAAAATTTTATTTCAGATACGTTTTTCATTTTTATAAGCTTCATCTAAAAGCAGAGTTCACCTAAGAATATACCTAAGAGCATATTACATAAAATATATTTTATATTTCAGTAGTTTAGCTAGGATTCTTTCAAAATTGAGAGGATCTACAAATATTTCTAACACATTAGTTTTCAGTCTTAAGGCTGAGTCAAGAACAAAGCTCCTAAACTCTGCATTGGTGATTGAGAACATTTTAAAATTGTTATTTAATTCATTAATTGATTTTTAAAAAAATTTCACATTGTAATTATATAGATTTATAGGATACAATTTGATGTTTCAATGAATATGTATGTTGTCTAATGATCCAATAAGGATAGTTAGTGTATTAATTACCTCATGCATTCATCATTTCTTTTTAATAAGAAATTTCAAAATCCTTTCTTCTAGATACTTTGTAATATACAATACTTTACTTTTAACTATAGTCACCCTGCTTTGCAAAGAACACTACAACTTATTCTTCCTATATAATTGTGATTTCATAACTGTTAACCAATCTATCTCCATTTTGCCCTCCCCACTTCTTCCTCACTGTTTGGTAACCACTATTCTACTCTACTTCTCTATTAACATTTTTTTTTTAAGATTCCACATATGAGCGAGATCATGCGGTATTTGCTTTCTGTGTCTGGCTTATTTCACTTAACATTGTATCCTACAGGGTCATCCATGTTGTTGCAACTGGCAGAATTTCATTCTTTTTTTATGGCTGAATAGTATTTCATTGTGTGTGTGTCCATATATATATATATATATATATAATTTTATGTATAATTATAATTACACATAAAATTATATATAATTATAATTAATTTTATGCATAATTATAATTACACATAAAATTATATATAATTATAATTATAATTATATATAATTATATATAATAATAATATATATTATATGTAATATATAATATACATAACATACATAATGTATATTATATATAATATACATAACGTATATTATATACATTATACATTATATATATTATAATATACATAATATATATTATGTATATAATATACATAATATGTATTATATATAAAATATACATAATATGTATTATATATAAAATATACATAATATATTAATATCAATATTAATTATTATTAATTATTAATAATTATTAATTAATAATTATTATTTATTATTAATATTAATATATAATATATTAATATTAATAATATATTAATATATAATATATTAATATTAATAATATATTAATATATAATATATTAATATTAATAATATATTAATATATAATATATTAATATTAATAATATATTAATATATAATATAATATACATAATATATTATATATAATATACATAATATGTATTATATATAATATACATAATATATATTATATATATATAATTCACTTGTTTGTTTTTATACACATAGGTTGATTCCATATCTGATTATTAGAAATAGTGCTACAGTAAACATAAGAGTGCAGATATTTTTCAAACACAATGATTTCATTTCCTATGGATATATACCCAGTAGTGGGATTGCTGGGTTATGTGATCGAATGATTGTTTTTTTTTTTATTTTTTATTTTTTAGCGAACTTCCATAAAGTTTTGCTTAATGGTTGTACTAGTTTACAACCCCATCAACAGTGCGTAAGTGTTCCGTTTTCTCCACTTCCTTGCCAACTCTTGTTATCTTTTACCTTTTTGCTAATAGCCATTCTAATGGGTGAACTGGTATCTCATTGCGGTTTTGATTTGCATTTCCCTGATGGTTAGTGATGTTGAACATGATTTTATTATATATTCGTCTTGACCCTTTCTATATTTTCTCTTGTGGCATTTCTTTTAGTTTATTTTGTCCTTTTTTTTTTTTTTTTTTTGCAAAGGAGTCTTGCTCTGTTGCCCAAGCTGGAGTGCAGTGGTGCAATCGGGGCTCACGGCAACCTCCATCTCCCTGGTTCAAGCAATTCCCCTGCCTCAGCCTGCTGAGTAGCTGGGGTTACAGGCACACGCCATCATGTTTGGCTAAATTTTTGTATTTTTAGTAGAGAAATGATTTCACCATATTGGTCAGGCTGGTCTCAAACTCCTGACCTCAGGCAATCCGCCTGCCTCAGCCTCCCAGTTTTGCCCATTTTTAAATAAGTTATTTATGTTTTTGCTGTTGAGTTGTTTAAGTTTGTTATATAATCTGGGCATTAACTCCTTAGCAGATGTATAGTTTGCAAATATTGTATCCCATTCTGTAAGTTGTTTTTTCACTCTGTTAAGTTTCCTTTGCTGTGCAAAAGCATTTTAGTTTGATGAAACCCCATTTATCTCTTTTTGCTTTTGTTGCCTGTGCTTTTGACGTCTCATTTAAAAAATCCTTGTAGAACCCAAAGTTATAGAGAATTTCCCACATGTTATCTTCTAGTAGTTTTTCATAGTTTTCAATCTTACCTTTAGGTCTTTAATCGCATTTGAGTTGATTTTTGTATAAGGTAAAAGATAGGGGTCTAATTTCATTATCCCACATGTAGATATCCAATCTTCTCAGTACCATTTAATGAAGAGACTGTCTTTACCCCTGTGTGTGCTCTTGACTCCTTTTTTGAAAATCAGTTGACTTTAGGTATGAGAATTTATTTCTGAGCTGTATATTCTCTTCCATTGGTCTATGTGTTTGCTTTATGGCAGTGCCATGCTGTTTTGCTTACTATGGCTTTGTAGTATATTTTGAAGTCAGGTAGTGTGGTGCCTCCAGCTTTGTTATTTTTGCACAGGATTGCTTTGGTTATTTGGGGTCTTTTCTGGTTTCATACAAATTTTAGGGTATTTTTTTCTATTTCTGTGAAGAATTTCATTGGTATTTTGATAGGGATTGCATTGAATCTGTAGGACATTTTGTTAGTATGGTCATTTCAATAGTATCAGTTCTTCCATTCCATGAGTATATTGTGTCCATTTTTTGTGGATCGTAAATTTTTCCATCAGTGTGTTATAGTTTTCATTGTAGAGATCTTTCACGACCTTGATTAAATTTATCTGCAGATTTCTTGGTAGCTATTGTAAATGGAATTCCTTTCTTGATGACTTTTTCAGATAGTTCACTATTAGTGTATAGAAACACCACGGAATTTTCTGTGTTGATTTTGTATACTACAACTTTACTGAATTTATTTATGATTTCTAGTAGTTTTTGGTCAAGTCTTTAGGGTTCTCACTCTACATAAGTATATATAGAAAGAACCCTAAAGAGAGAGAGATCATATATATCTATATGATCATATATATAGATGTATACATATGTATGTGAGATCACATTTTCTACAAACAGAAACAATCTGACTTCCTTCTTTCCAGTTTGGATCCCTCTTATTTATTTCTTTTGTCTAATTGCTCTGGCTCTGACCTCCAGTACTATGCTAAATAGAAGTGGTAGAAGTTGACATCCTTGTCTTCCTCCATATCATAGAGGAAAAGCATTTAACTATTCACCATAGATAAGATGTTAGCTGTGGGTTTGTCACATATGGCCTTTACTGCGTTGAGGTACACTCCTATACCTACTTTCTTGACAGTTTTTATCATAAAGGAATGTTGACTTTTGTCAAGTGTTCTTTTTGCATCTGTTGAAATGATCACATGGTTTTTGTTCTTCTTTCTATTGTGGTGGTGTATCATATTTACTGATTTGTGCATGTTAAGCCATCCTTTCATCCCTGGGATGAACCCCACTTGATTATAGTGAATACTCTTTTTAGTGTGCTGTCGAAGTCAGTTCACTTGTATCTTGTTGAGAATTTTTGTATCTATGTTCTTCAGGAATATTGGCCTGTTATTTTCATTTTGTGCGTGTCTTTGTCTGGTTTTAGAATCAGGATGTTGCGAGCCTCATAAGATGAGTATGGAAGTATTCCTTCCTCATTACTTTTGTGGAAAAGTTTGTGGAGAATTGGTAGTTATTCTTTAACTGTTTGGTAGAATTCAGCAGTGAAGACATCAGGTCCTGGGTGTTGGTTGTTGTTGTTGTTGTTTTGATGGAAGATGTTTTATTATTGATTCAATTTCCAAACTCATTCTTGATGTGTTCAGATGTTATATTTCCTCACAATTTAATCTGGGTAGTTGTATGTGTGCAGAAATTTATTCATTTTATTCTACACTATCAAATTTGTTGGCATATAGTTATGAGTAATGTCTTACAATCCCTTCTATTTCTGTGGTGTATCAGTTGTAATGTCTCCTTTTTCATCTTTTATTTATTTGAATTTTCTCTCCTTTTGTCTTAGTTTAGCTAAAGGTTTGTCAGTTTTACCTTTACACTTTGTCTTATTTATCTTTTGAAATATTTTTTAGTGTCTGTTTCATTTATATCTGCTGTGAGCTTTATTATTTCCTTCCTTCTACCAATTTTGGGTTTAGTTTGTTTTTGATGTTCTAGTTACTTGAAGTGTATAATTTTGCTTTGTGATTTGAAAATCTTTCTTCTTTTTTGGTGTAGGCTTTTATTGCTATACATTTCCCTCTTAGAACTGCTTTTGCTACGTTCCATAGGTTTGGGTATGTTGGATTTTCATTCTTACTTGTCTCAGTGACTTTTGAAATTTTCCTATTAATGTCTTAATGAGACCTATTGATTTCTTGGGTGCGTGCTATTTAATTTCCATGTTTTTATAAAATTTCCAAGGGCTTTCCTGTTGTTGATTTCTGACTTTATATCCCTGTAATCAGAAAAGATACTTCATATGATATCTGTCTTCTTAAGTTTGTTAAGACTCATTATGTGTCATAATGTATGATTGGTCCTAGAGAATGTTTGGTGTACAGTTGAGAATAATTTGTATTCTGCAGCTGTTGGATGATGTATTAGTCTGTTTTCATACTGCTGATAAAGACATACCCGAGACTGGGTAATTTACAGAGAAAAAGAGGTTTAGTGGACTCATAGTTCCACGTGGCTGGGGAGGTCTCCCAATCATGATGGAAGGCGAAAGACACATCTTACATGGTAGCAAACAAAATAGAATTGAGAACCAAGTGAAAGGGTTCCCCCTTATAAAACCATCAGATCTTGTTAGACGTATTCACTACCACAAGAACAGTATGGGGGAACCGCCCCCATGATTCAATTATCTCCCACTGGTTCCCTCCCACAACATGTATGAATTATGGGAGCTATAATCAAGATGAGATTTGGGTGGGGATATACAGCCAAACCATATCAGGTGAGATCTTCTTTACCTGCTAGGTCCATTTGGTCTATGGTATAGTTTGAGTCTGTCATTTTTTGGTTGATTTTCTCTTCATAGAATCTGTCCATTTTTAAAGTGGAGTGTTGAAATTTCCTACTAATATTGTATTGCAGTCTATCTCTACCTTTAAATCTAATATTTGCTTTATATATCTGGTTGTTCTGGTGTTGGGTACATATATAGTTACACCTAAGTAATATATATGTTATGTCCTCGTATTGAATTGGGCCTTTTATCATTTCATTATACAGTGACATTCTTTTTTTATATAGTTTTTTTATTTAAAGCCTTTTAAAATATGACATGACTGTGGCTACTCCTGCTTGCTTTTCATTTGTTTGCATAAAATATATTTTTCCATCTCTTCACTTTCAGTCTATTTGTCTTTAATAGTGAGGTAAGTATCATGTAGGCAGCATATAGGTGGGTTTTGCTATCTGAATCCATTCATCCACTTTATATCTTTTAAGTAGAGTTTAATCCACTTCTATTCAAGTTTATTATTGATAAATTAGGACTTCCTTCTACCATTTCATTAGTTGTTTTTTAGATTACTTGTTCACTTCTTCCTTTCTTATTGTTTATCCCTCTAGTTTGGTGGTTTTCTGTGGTGCTAAGCTTTGTTTCTTTTCCCTTTTTTGGTGTGTGTGTGTGTGTATCTGCTGTAATTTCTTTCTTTCTGGTTAGTGAAACTAACATACAGAGTCCTGTATTTGTAACAGACTATTTTACACTGATAACAACTTAACTTCTGTCACATAAAAATACTCTTGACTTCTCCCCCCCACACACATAATTTATATTTTTGTTACCTTACATTGCATCTTTATGAATGGTAGACTCCATGGAACATAGGATCTATGTCACAACTAAATCAATTATTTAATGGCAGCATTAAAGCAGCCCAAAGAATGTGAAAAACTGGTGTGGGTGTATTTAACTTTTTAAAAACTATGTTTCATAATGTTTTCATTAAAAAGTCTTTATCAGTTTGCTAATGCCTAATTTTTACAACCAGCCACCATAGATTTTACAGGATAAATATATTATTTCAGTGGTAATTGAAGCAGAATTTTTGTTGCTCTTCTTACCCTTAGAGATTGTGTATTATCCTCAGACGTAATTCTTTGATTTTTTTTTCTTTTCATGTTGTTACACATAGTTACCAACAATCAACGTGAGAATAACCTTTGAATATTTTCAAGCATTAAGATTTGTTTATACAGCTGCAGAATTAGACAACCAACACTCTTGGGTCTTTACCTCTCAGCATACACCTGATTATTAACTTAAAGGTATGATGGGAAAAGTATCAATTTTTGTTGGTCACCTAGATTTGGAAATATGTAATAACTATAAGCTTGGGTCTGCTCCTTCAGAAGCCTAGGAATTGGAGTGATGGTTCTCTGAAGAGGCTGGAAACAAAGTATGTGTTTCCAGAAGGCTTAATAGAATATGTTGAGACATAGGCCATTAACACAAAAGTGAAAGAAATGCAAAAAATGTATGAAAGTAAGGATTTGAGAAGGGAAATTTTATTTTTAAGTCTAAGATTCCTATGAATTATATGAAAATAAATGTCCTATCCTTAAAATTAGCCAAAGGAAGCACTTTACTTATCAATATGATATGACTTTTCATACTCTTATCTAAAGATATCCTAAACTAAGATCCAGTTTTCTAAGTAAAGACGTTTTAATCATGCTTTAAAGCATGTTAGATGATTCCTACCACATCACATCATGTTGTTTACATGTATGATTTAAACTGCATTTATTCTTCAACTCACTGGTTCCTTAGGCTTCTTATCTTTCCTTGCACGCTTAGATAATTTTATGTTAAATTGATTTTTAGAAGTTTAGTTGCTGGGCGTAGTGGCTGTCGCCTGTAAACCCAGTACTTTGGGAATTCAAGGCAGGTGGATTGCTTGAGTCTTGGAGTTTGAGGCCTGCCTGGGAAAGATGACAAACCCCATTGGTACAAAAATAAAAATATTAGCTGGATATGGTGGCACATGCCTGTGGTCCCAGCTACTCCAAGGCTGAGGTGGGAGGATGGCTTGAGTCCGAGAGGCAGAGGTGTGAGCCAAGATCATGCCCTGCTCTTCAGCCTGGGCAACCAAGCCAGATCCTGTTTCAAAAAAAAAAAATCTAGTGAGATTTGATTTCTATTTCTATGTGATTCAAAACTAGGAGAGCTTCAAGGCTAATGACTATTAAAAAATGGCCATTGCTACTTGCATTTTCTATGAAGCCAGCATACACAGCAACGTGCAACCTAAAAACCAAGCTATTTAATAAGTAGCTTAGATTTCAGGTTTGATTGTCTTTGAGGTTTGATTATTGCAGAGATCAATTGCCAGAAAAAATAGAGACTAATTCTGTATTTGGTCCTTTTATCATATGAAACATCCCATCGTTGGGTATAAATTAAGAGCAAATACGGATGTTTATACCGATAGCGGTGCAGATATTTCCATGTTTATACAGATAGCGGTGTAGATATTTCCATGTTCATACAGATAGTGGTGTAGATATTTCCATGTACATACAGATAGCGGTGTAGCTATTTCCATGTTCATACAGATAGCGGTGTAGATATTTCCATGTTCATCCAGATGGCTGTGTAGATATATCCATGTTCATACAGATGGCGGTGAAGATATTTCCATGCTCATACAGATAGCGGTGTAGATATTTTCATGTTCATACAGATAGTGGTGTAGATATTTCCATGTTCATACAGATAGAGGGGCTGATATTTCCATGTTCATACAGATAGCGGTGCTGATATTTCCATGTTTATACAGGTAGCGGTGTAGATATTTCCATGTTTATACAGATAGCGGTGTAGATATTTCCATGTTTATAAAGATAGCAGTGTAGATATTTCCATGTTTATACAGATAGCGGTGCAGATTTCTCCATCTTAATACAGATGGCGGTGCAGATATTTATATGTAAATACAGATGGCCGTGCAGATATTTCCATGTTCATACAGATGGCGGTGTAGATATTTCCATGTTCATACAGATACCGGTGTAGTTATTTCCATGTGTAAAGAGATAGCTGTGTAGATATTTCCATGTATATGCAGATAGCTGTGAAGATATTTCAATTTTCATGCAGATAGCGGTGTAGATATTTCCATGTTTATACAGATAGCGGTGAAGATGTATGCATGTTTACACAGATAGCGGTGTAGATATTTCCATCTTCATACAGATAGCGGTGTAGATATTTCCATGTTCATCCAGATGGCTGTGTAGATATATCCATGTTCATACTGATGGCGGTGAAGATATTTCCATGTTCATACAGATAGCGGTGTAGATCTTTCCATGTTCATACAGATAGCGGTGTAGATATTTCCATGTTCATCCAGATGGCTGTGAAGATATATCCATGTTCATACAGGTGGCGGTGAAGATATTTCCATGTTCATACAGATAGCGGTGTAGATATTTCCATGTTTATACAGGTAGCGGTGTAGATATTTCCATGTTCATACAGATAGTGCTGTAGATATTTCCATGTTCATACAGATAGCGGTGCATCTATTTCCATGTTCATACAGATAGCGGTGTAGATATTTCCATGTTCGTACAGATAGCGGTGTAGATAACTCCATCTTAATACAGATGGTGGTGTAGATATTTGTATGTTAATACAGATGGCGTTGCAGATATTTCCATGTTCATACAGATGGCGGTATAGATATTTCCATGTTTATAGAGATAGCGGTGTAGTTATTTCCATGTGTAAAGAGATAGCTTTGTAGATATTTCAATGTACATGCAGATAGCTGTGTAGATATTTCCATTTTCATGCAGATAGCGGTGTAGATATTTCCATGTTCAAACAGATAGCGGTGTAGATATTTCCATGTTCATACAGATAGCGCTGTAGATAATTCCATGTTTATACAGATAGCGGTGAAGATGTATCCAAGTTTACACAGATAGCGGTGTAGATATTTCCATGTTCATACAGGTAGGGGTGTAGATATTTCCATGTTCATCCAGATGGCTGTGTAGATATATCCATGTTCATACAGATGGCGGTGAAGATATTTCCATGTTCATACAGATAGCGGTGTAGATATTTCCATGTTCATACAGATAGCGGTGTAGATATTTCCATGTTCATACAGATAGCGGTGTAGCTATTTCCATGTTCATACATATAGCGGTGTAGATATTACCATGTTCATCCAAATGGCTGTGTAGATATATCCATGTTCATACAGATGGCGGTGAAGATATTTCCATGTTCATACAGATGGCGGTGTAGATATTTCCATGTTCATACAGATAGCGGTGTAGATATTTCCATGTTCATACAGATAGCGGTGTAGCTATTTCCATGTTCATACAGATAGCGGTGTAGATATTTCCATGTTTATACAGATAGCGGTGTAGATATTTCCATGTTTATGCAGATAGTTATCTCCATCTTAATACAGATGGCGGTGTAGATATTTAAATGTTCATACAGATGGCTGTGTAGACATATCCATGTTCATACAGATGGCGGTGAAGATATTTCCATGTTCATACAGATAGCGGTGTAGATATTTCCATGTTCATACAGATGGCTGTGTAGATATATCCATGTTCCTACAGATGGCGGTGAAGATATTTCCATGTTCATACAGATGGCGGTGTAGATATTTCCATGTTCATACAGATAGCGGGGCTGATATTTCCATGTTTATACAAGTAGCGGTGTAGATATTTCCATGTTTATGCAAATAGCGGTGTAGATATTTCCATGTTTATACACATAGCGGTGTAGATATTTCCATGTTCATACAGATAGCGGTGTATGTATTTCCATTTTCATACAGATAGCGGTGTAGATATTTCCATTTTCATGCAGATAGCGGTGTATATATTTCCCTGTTCAAACAGGTGGCGGTGTAGATATTTCCATGTTCATACAGATGGCTGTGTAGATATATCCATGTTCCTACAGATGGCGGTGAAGATATTTCCATGTTCATACAGATAGCCGTGTAGATATTGCCATGTTCATACCGATAGCGGTGCTGATACTTCCATGTTTATACAGGTAGCGGTGTACATATTTCCGTGTTTATACAGGTAGCGGTGTAGATATTTCCATGTTCATACAGATAGCGGTGTAGATATTTCCATGTTTATACAGATAGCGATGTAGATATCTCATTCTTAATACAGATGGCAGTGTAGATATTTATATGTTCATCCAGACGGCTGTGTAGACATATCCATGTTCATACAGATGGCGGTGAAGATATTTCCATGTTCATACAGATGGCTGTGTAGTTATATCCATGTTCATACAGATGGCGGTGAAGATTTTTCCATGTTCATACAGATGGCGGTGTAGATATTTCCATGTTCATACAGATAGCGGTGCTGATATTTCCATGTTTATACAGGTAGCAGTGTAGATATTTCCATGTTTATACAGATAGCGGTGTAGATATTTCCATGTTTATACACATAGCGGTGTAGATATTTCCATCTTTATACAGATAGCGGTGTAGATATCTCCATCTTAATACAGATGGCGGTGTAGATATTTATATGTTCATACAGATGGCGGTGCAGATATTTCCATGTTCATACAGATGGCGGTGAAGATATTTCCATGTTCATACAGATTGCGGTGTAGATACTTCCATGTTCATACTGATAGCGGTGCTGATATTTCCATGTTTATACAGGTAGCGGTGTCGATATTTCCACGTTTATACAGATGGCGGTGTACATATTTCCATGTTCATACAGATAGCGGTGTAGTTATTTCCATGTGTAAAGAGATAGCTGTGTAGATATTTCCATGTATATGCAGATAGCTGTGTAGACATTTCCATTTTCATGCAGATAGCGGTGTATATATTTCCATGTTCATACAGATAGCTGTGTAGATATTTCCATGTATATGCAGATAGCTGTGTAGATATTTCCATTTTCATGCAGATAGCGGTGTAGGTATTTCCATGTTCAAACAGATAGCGGTGTAGATATTTCCATGTTCATACAGATTGCGGTGTGGATATTTCCATGTTTATACAGATAGCGGTGAAGATGTATGCATGTTTACACAGATAGCGGTGTAGATATTTCCATGTTCATACAGATAGCGGTGTAGATATTTCCATGTTCATCCAGACGGCTGTGTAGACATATCCATGTTCATACAGATGGCTGTGAAGATATTTCCATGTTCATACAGATGGCTGTGTACATATATCCATGTTCATACAGATAGCGGTGTAGTTATTTCCATGTGTAAAGAGATAGCTGTGTAGATATTTCCATGTATATGCAGATAGCTGTTTTGACATTTCCATTTTCATGCAGATAGTGGTGTATATATTTCCCTGTTCAAACAGTTAGCGGTGTAGATATTTCCATGTTCATAAAGATAGCAGTGTAGATATTTCCATGTTTATACAGATAGCGGTGAAGATGTATGCATGTTTACACAGATAGCGGTGTAGATATTTCCATTTTCAATCAGATGGCTCTGTAGATATATCCATGTTCATACAGATAGCGGTGTAGATATTTCCATGTTCATACAGATAGCGGTGCAGATATTTCCATGTTCTTCCAGATGGCTGTGTAGATATATCCATGTTCATACAGATGGCGGTGAAGATATTTCCATGTTCATACAGATAGCGGTGTAGATATTTCCATGTTCATACAGATAGCGGTGTAGATATTTCCATGTTCATTCAGATGGCTGTGTAGATATATCCATGTTCATACAGATAGCGGTGTAGATATTTCCATGTTCATCCAGATGGCTGTGTAGCTATTTCCATGTTCATACAGATAGTGGTGTAGATGTTTCCATGTTCATACAGATAGCGATGTTGATATTTCCATGTTCATATAGATAGCCGTGTTGATATTGCCATGTTCATACCGATAGCGGTGCTAATACTTCCATGTTTATACAGGTAGCAGTGTAGATATTTCCATGTTTATACCGATAGCTGTGTAGATATTTCCATGTTTATACAAATAGCGGTGTAGATATTTCCATGTTTATACAGATAGCGGTGTAGATATCTCCATCTTAATACAGATGGTGGTGTAGATATTTATATGTTCATACAGATGGCGGTGGAGATATTTCCATGTTCACACAGATGGCAGTGTAGATACTTCCATGTTCATACTGATAGCGGTGCTGATACTTCCATGTTTATACAGGTAGCGGTGTATATATTTCCCTGTTCAAACAGTTAGCGGTGTAGATATTTCCATGTTCATAAAGATAGCAGTGTAGATATTTCCAAGTTTATACAGATAGCGGTGAAGATGTATCCATGTTTACAAAGATAGCGGTGTAGATATTTCCATGTTCATCCAGATGGCTGTGTAGATATATCCATGTTCATACAGATAGCAGTGTAGATATTTCCATGTTCATACAGATAGCGGTGCAGTTATTTCCATGTTCATCCAGATGGCTGTGTAGATATATCCATGTTCATACAGATGGCGGTGAAGATATTTCCATGTTCATACAGATAGCGGTGCAGATATTTCCATGTTCATACAGATAGCGGTGTAGATATTTCCATGTTCATACAGATAGCGGTGCAGATATTTCCATGTTCATCCAGATGGCTGTGTAGATATATCCATGTTCATACACATGTCGGTGAAGATATTTCCATGTTCATACAGATAGCGGTGTAGATATTTCCATGTTCATACAGATAGCGGTGCTGATATTTCCATGTTTATACAGGTAGCGGTGTATATACTTCCCTGTTCAAACAGTTAGCGGTGTGGATATTTCCATGTTCATAAAGATAGCAGTGTAGATATTTCCAAGTTTATACAGATAGCGGTGAAGATGTATCCATGTTTACAAAGATAGCGGTGTAGATATTTCCATGTTCATCCAGATGGCTGTGTAGATATATCCATGTTCATACAGATAGCAGTGTAGATATTTCCATGTTCATACAGATAGCGGTGCAGTTATTTCCATGTTCATCCAGATGGCTGTGTAGATATATCCATGTTCATACAGATGGCGGTGAAGGTATTTCCATGTTCATACAGATAGCGGTGCAGATATTTCCATGTTCATACAGATAGCGGTGTAGATATTTCCATGTTCATACAGATAGCGGTGCAGATATTTCCATGTTCATCCAGATGGCTGTGTAGATATATCCATGTTCATACACATGTCGGTGAAGATATTTCCATGTTCATACAGATAGCGGTGTAGATATTTCCATGTTCATACAGATAGCGGTGTAGATATTTCCATGTTCATCCAGATGGCTGTGTAGATATATCCATGTTCATACAGATAGCGGTGTAGATATTTCCATATTCATAAAGATGGCTGTGTAGCTATTTCCATGTTCATACAGATAGTGGTGTAGATATTTCCATGTTCATACAGATAGCGATGTAGATATTTCCATGTTCATACAGATAGCCGTTTAGATATTGCCATGTACATACCGATAGCGGTGTAGATATTTCCATGTTCATCCAGATGGCTGTGTAGATATATGCATGTTCATACAGACGGCGGTGCATATATTTCCATGTTCATACAGATGGTGGTGTAGATATTTCCATGTTCATACAGATAGCGGTGTGGATATTTCCATGTTTATACAGATAGCGGTGAAGATGTATGCATGTTTACACAGATAGCGGTGTAGATATTTCCATGTTCATACAGATAGCGGTGTAGATATTTCCATGTTCATCCAGACAGCTGTGTAGACATATCCATGTTCATACAGATGGCGGTGAAGATATTTCCATGTTGATACAGATGGCTGTGTAGATATATCCATGTTCATACAGACGTCGGTGAAGGTTTTTCCATGTTCATACAGATGGCGGTGTAGATATATCCATATTCATACAGATAGCGTTGCTGATGTTTCCATGTTTATACAGGTAGCAGTGTAGATATTTCCATGTTTACACAGATAGCGGTGTAGATATTTCCATGTTTATACACATAGCGGTGTAGATATTTCCATGTTTATACAGATAGCGGTGTAGATATCTCCATCTGAATACAGATGGTGGTGTAGATATTTATATGTTCATACAGATGGCGGTGCAGATATTTCCATGTTCATCCAGATGGCTGTGTGGATATATCCATGTTCATACAGATGGCGGTGAAGATATTTCCATGTTCATACAGATAGCGGTGTAGATATTTCCATGTTCATACAGATAGCGGTGTAGATATTTCCATGTTCATAGAGATAGCGGTGTATGTATTTCCATGTTCATACAGATAGCGGTGTAGACATTTCCATATTCATCCAGATGGCTGTGTAGATATTTCCATGTTCATACAGATAGCGGTGTAGATATTTCCATGTTCATACAGATAGCGGTGTAGATATTTCCATGTTCATACAGATAGCCGTGTTGATATTGCCATGTTCAAACCGATAGCGGTGCTGATACTTCCATGTTTATACAGGTAGCGGTGTACATATTTCCGTGTTTATACAGATAGCGGTGTAAATATTTCCAAGTTCACACAGATGGCGGTGTAGATATTTCCATGTTTATAGAGATAGCGGTGTAGTTATTTCCATGTGTAAAGAGATAGCTGTGTAGATATTTCCATGTATATGCAGATAGCTGTGTAGATATTTCCATTTTCATGCAGATAGCGGTGTAGATATTTCCATGTTCAAACAAATAGCGGTAAAGATATTTCCATGTTTGTACAGATAGCGGTGTAGATTTTCCATGTTTATACTGGTAGCGGTGAAGATGTATGCATGTTTACACAGATAGCGGTGTATATATTTCCATGTTCATCCAGATGGCTGAGTAGATATATCCATGTTCATACAGATAGCGGTGCAGATATTTCCATGTTCATCCAGATGGCTGTGTAGATATATCCATGTTCATACAGATAGCGGTGTAGATATTTCCATGTTCATCCAGATGGCTGTGTAGCTATTTCCATGTTCATACACATAGTGGTGTAGATATTTCCATGTTCATACAGATGGCGGTGTAGATATTTATATGTTCATACAGATGGCGGTGCAGATATTTCCATGTTCATACAGATGGTGGTGTAGATATTTCCATGTTTATAGAGATAGCGGTGCAGTTATTTCCATGTGCAAAGAGATAGCTGTGTAGATATTTCCATGTATATACAGATAGCTGTGTAGATATTTCCATTTCCATGCAGATAGCGGTGTAGATATTTCCATGTTCAAACAGACAGCGGTGTAGATATTTCCATGTTCATACAGATAGCGGTGTGGGTATTTCCATGTTTATACAGATAGCGGTGAAGATGTATGCATGTTTACACAGATAGCCGTGTAGATATTTCCATGTTCATACAGATAGCGGTGTAGATATTTCCATGTTCATCCAGACGGCTGTGTAGACATATCCATGTTCATACAGATGGCGGTGAAGATATTTCCATGCTTATACAGAAGCTGTGTAGATATATCCATGTTGATACAGATGGCGGTGAAGATTTTTCCATGTTCATACAGATGGCTGTGTAGATATTTCCATGTCCATACAGATAGCGGTGCTGATATTTCCATGTTTATACAGGTAGCAGTGTCGATATTTCCATGTTTATACTGATAGTGGTGTAGATATTTCCATGTTTATACACATAGCGGTGTAGATATTTCCATGTTTATACAGATAGCGGTGTAGATATATCCATCTTAATACAGATGGCGGTGTAGATATTTATATGTTCATACAGGTGGCGGTGCAGATATTTCCATGTTCATACAGATGGCGGTGAAGATATTTCCATGTTCATACAGATGGCGGTGTAGATACTTCCATGTTCATACTGGTAGCGGTGCTGATATTTCCATGTTTATACAGGTAGCGGTGTAGATATTTTCATGTTTATACAGATAGCGGTGTAGATATTTCCATGTTTATACACATAGCGGTGTAGATATTTCCATGTTTATACACATAGCAGTGTAGATATCTCCATCTTAATACAGATGGCGGTGTAGATATTTATATGTTCATTCAGATGGCGGTGCAGATATTTCCATGTTCATACAGATGGCGGTGTAGATATTTCCATGTTCATACAGATAGCGGTGTAGTTATTTCCATGTGTAAAGAGATAGCTGTGTAGATATTTCCATGTATATGCAGATAGCTGTGTAGACATTTCCATTTTCATGCAGATAGCGGTGTATATATTTCCCTGTTCAAACAGTTAGCGGTGAAGATATTTCCATGTTCATAAAGATAGCAGTGTAGATATTTCCTTGTTTATACAGATAGCGGTGAAGATGTATGCATGTATACACAGATAGCGGTGTAGATATTTCCATGTTCATCCAGATGGCTGTGTAGATATATCCATGTTCATACAGATAGCGGTGTAGATATTTCCATGTTCATACAGATAGCGGTGCAGATATTTCCATGTTCATCCAGATGGCTGTGTAGATATATGCATGTTCATACAGATGGCGGTGAAGATAATTCCATGTTCATACAGATAGCGGTGTAGATATTTCCATGTTCATCCAGATAGCGGTGTAGATATTTCCATGTTCATACAGATAGCGGTGTATGTATTTCCATGTTCATACAGATAGCGGTGTAGATATTACCATGTTCATCCAGATGGCTGTGTAGATATATCCATGTTCATACAGATAGCGCTGAAGATATTTCCATGTTCATCCAGAAGGCTGTGTAGCTATTTCCATGTTCATACAGATAGTGGTGTAGATATTTCCATGTTCATACAGATAGCAGTGTAGATATTTCCATGTTCATACAGATAGCCGTGTAGATATTGCCATGTTCATACCGATAGCGGTGCTGATACTTCCAAGTTTATACAGGTAGCGGTGTACATATTTCCGTGATTATACAGGTAGAGGTGTAGATATTTCCATGTTCATACAGATAGCGGTGTAGCTATTTCCATGTTTATACAGATAGCGGTGTAGATATCTCCTTCTTAATACAGATGGCGGTGTAGATATTTATATGTTCATCCAGACGGCTGTGTAGACATATCCATGTTCATACAGATAGCGGTGTAGATATTTCCATGTTCATACAGATAGCGGTGCAGTTATTTCCATGTTCATCCAGATGGCTGTGTAGATATATGCATGTTCATACAGATGGCGGTGAAGATAATTCCATGTTCATACAGATAGCGGTGTAGATATTTCCATGTTCATACAGATAGCGGTGTAGATATTTCCATGTTCATACAGATAGCGGTGTATGTATTTCCATGTTCATACAGATAGCGGTGTAGATATTTCCATGTTCATCCAGATGGCTGTGTAGATATATCCATGTTCATACAGATAGCGCTGAAGATATTTCCATGTTCATCCTGAAGGCTGTGTAGCTATTTCCATGTTCATACAGATAGTGGTGTAGATATTTCCATGTTCATACAGATAGCAGTGTAGATATTTCCATGTTCATACAGATAGCCGTGTAGATATTGCCATGTTCATACCGATAGCGGTGCTGATACTTCCATGTTTATACAGGTAGCGGTGTACATATTTCCGTGATTATACAGGTAGAGGTGTAGATATTTCCATGTTCATACAGATAGCGGTGTAGCTATTTCCATGTTTATACAGATAGCGGTGTAGATATCTCCTTCTTAATACAGATGGCGGTGTAGATATTTATATGTTCATACAGATGGCGGTGCAGATAATTCCATGTTCATACAGATAGCGGTGTAGATATTTCCATGTTGATACAGATAGCGGTGTAGATATCTCATTCTTAATACAGTTGGCGGTGTAGATATTTATATGTTCATCCAGACGGCTGTGTAGACATATCCATGTTCATACAGATGGCGGTGAAGATATTTCCATGTACATACAGATGGCTGTCTAGATATATCCATGTTCATGCAGATGGCGGTGAGGGTTTTTCCATGTTCATACAGATGGCGGTGTAGATATTTCCATGTTCATACAGATAGCGGTGCTGATATTTCCATGTTTATACAGGTAGCAGTGTAGATATTTCCATGTTTATACAGATAGCGGTGTAGATATTTCCATGTTTATACACATAGCGGTGTAGATATTTCCATCTTTATACAGATAGCGGTGTAGATATCTCCATCTTAATACAGATGGCGGTGTAGATATTTATATGTTCATACAGATGGCGGTGCAGATATTTCCATGTTCATACAGATGGCGGTGAAGATATTTCCATGTTCATACAGATTGCGGTGTAGATACTTCCATGTTCATACTGATAGCGGTGCTGATATTTCCATGTTTATACAGGTAGCGGTGTCGATATTTCCACGTTTATACAGATGGCGGTGTACATATTTCCATGTTCATACAGATAGCGGTGTAGTTATTTCCATGTGTAAAGAGATAGCTGTGTAGATATTTCCATGTATATGCAGATAGCTGTGTAGACATTTCCATTTTCATGCAGATAGCGGTGTATATATTTCCTTGTTCATACAGATAGCTGTGTAGATATTTCCATGTATATGCAGATAGCTGTGTAGATATTTCCATTTTCATGCAGATAGCGGTGTAGGTATTTCCATGTTCAAACAGATAGCGGTGTAGATATTTCCATGTTCATACAGATAGCGGTGTGGATATTTCCATGTTTATACAGATAGCGGTGAAGATGTATGCATGTTTACACAGATAGCGGTGTAGATATTTCCATGTTCATACAGATAGCGGTGTAGATATTTCCATGTTCATCCAGACGGCTGTGTAGACATATCCATGTTCATACAGATGGCTGTGAAGATATTTCCATGTTCATACAGATGGCTGTGTACATATATCCATGTTCATACAGATAGCGGTGTAGTTATTTCCATGTGTAAAGAGATAGCTGTGTAGATATTTCCATGTATATGCAGATAGCTGTTTTGACATTTCCATTTTCATGCAGATAGTGGTGTATATATTTCCCTGTTCAAACAGTTAGCGGTGTAGATATTTCCATGTTCATAAAGATAGCAGTGTAGATATTTCCATGTTTATACAGATAGCGGTGAAGATGTATGCATGTTTACACAGATAGCGGTGTAGATATTTCCATTTTCAATCAGATGGCTCTGTAGATATATCCATGTTCATATAGATAGCGGTGTAGATATTTCCATGTTCATACAGATAGCGGTGCAGATATTTCCATGTTCTTCCAGATGGCTGTGTAGATATATCCATGTTCATACAGATGGCGGTGAAGATATTTCCATGTTCATACAGATAGCGGTGTAGATATTTCCATGTTCATACAGATAGCGGTGTAGATATTTCCATGTTCATTCAGATGGCTGTGTAGATATATCCATGTTCATACAGATAGCGGTGTAGATATTTCCATGTTCATCCAGATGGCTGTGTAGCTATTTCCATGTTCATACAGATAGTGGTGTAGATGTTTCCATGTTCATACAGATAGCGATGTTGATATTTCCATGTTCATACAGATAGCCGTGTTGATATTGCCATGTTCATACCGATAGCGGTGCTAATACTTCCATGTTTATACAGGTAGCAGTGTAGATATTTCCATGTTTATACCGATAGCTGTGTAGATATTTCCATGTTTATACAAATAGCGGTGTAGATATTTCCATGTTTATACAGATAGCGGTGTAGATATCTCCATCTTAATACAGATGGTGGTGTAGATATTTATATGTTCATACAGATGGCGGTGGAGATATTTCCATGTTCACACAGATGGCAGTGTAGATACTTCCATGTTCATACTGATAGCGGTGCTGATACTTCCATGTTTATACAGGTAGCGGTGTATATATTTCCCTGTTCAAACAGTTAGCGGTGTAGATATTTCCATGTTCATAAAGATAGCAGTGTAGATATTTCCAAGTTTATACAGATAGCGGTGAAGATGTATCCATGTTTACAAAGATAGCGGTGTAGATATTTCCATGTTCATCCAGATGGCTGTGTAGATATATCTATGTTCATACAGATAGCAGTGTAGATATTTCCATGTTCATACAGACAGCGGTGCAGTTATTTCCATGTTCATCCAGATGGCTGTGTAGATATATCCATGTTCATACAGATGGCGGTGAATATATTTCCATGTTCATACAGATAGCGGTGCAGATATTTCCATGTTCATACAGATAGCGGTGTAGATATTTCCATGTTCATACAGATAGCGGTGCAGATATTTCCATGTTCATCCAGATGGCTGTGTAGATATATCCATGTTCATACACTTGTCGGTGAAGATATTTCCATGTTCATACAGATAGCGGTGTAGATATTTCCATGTTCATACAGATAGCGGTGCTGATATTTCCATGTTTATACAGGTAGCGGTGTATATATTTCCCTGTTCAAACAGTTAGCGGTGTGGATATTTCCATGTTCATAAAGATAGCAGTGTAGATATTTCCAAGTTTATACAGATAGCGGTGAAGATGTATCCATGTTTACAAAGATAGCGGTGTAGATATTTCCATGTTCATCCAGATGGCTGTGTAGATATATCCATGTTCATACAGATAGCAGTGTAGATATTTCCATGTTCATACAGATAGCGGTGCAGTTATTTCCATGTTCATCCAGATGGCTGTGTAGATATATCCATGTTCATACAGATGGCGGTGAAGGTATTTCCATGTTCATACAGATAGCGGTGCAGATATTTCCATGTTCATACAGATAGCGGTGTAGATATTTCCATGTTCATACAGATAGCGGTGCAGATATTTCCATGTTCATCCAGATGGACGTGTAGATATATCCATGTTCATACACATGTCGGTGAAGATATTTCCATGTTCATACAGATAGCGGTGTAGATATTTCCATGTTCATACAGATAGCGGTGTAGATATTTCCATGTTCATCCAGATGGCTGTGTAGATATATCCATGTTCATACACATAGCGGTGTAGATATTTCCATATTCATAAAGATGGCTGTGTAGCTATTTCCATGTTCATACAGATAGTGGTGTAGATATTTCCATGTTCATACAGATAGCGATGTAGATATTTCCATGTTCATACAGATAGCCGTTTAGATATTGCCATGTACATACCGATAGTGGTGTAGATATTTCCATGTTCATCCAGATGGCTGTGTAGATATATGCATGTTCATACAGACGGCGGTGCAGATATTTCCATGTTCATACAGATGGTGGTGTAGATATTTCCATGTTCATACAGATAGCGGTGTGGATATTTCCATGTTTATACAGATAGCGGTGAAGATGTATGCATGTTTACACAGATAGCGGTGTAGATATTTCCATGTTCATACAGATAGCGGTGTAGATATTTCCATGTTCATCCAGACAGCTGTGTAGACATATCCATGTTCATACAGATGGCGGTGAAGATATTTCCATGTTGATACAGATGGCTGTGTAGATATATCCATGTTCATACAGACGTCGGTGAAGGTTTTTCCATGTTCATACAGATGGCGGTGTAGATATATCCATATTCATACAGATAGCGTTGCTGATGTTTCCATGTTTATACAGGTAGCAGTGTAGATATTTCCATGTTTACACAGATAGCGGTGTAGATATTTCCATGTTTATACACATAGCGGTGTAGATATTTCCATGTTTATACAGATAGCGGTGTAGATATCTCCATCTGAATACAGATGGTGGTGTAGATATTTATATGTTCATACAGATGGCGGTGAAGATATTTCCATGTTCATACAGATAGCGGTGTAGATATTTCCATGTTCATACAGATAGCGGTGTAGATATTTCCATGTTCATAGAGATAGCGGTGTATGTATTTCCATGTTCATACAGATAGCGGTGTAGACATTTCCATATTCATCCAGATGGCTGTGTAGATATTTCCATGTTCATACAGATAGCGGTGTAGATATTTCCATGTTCATACAGATAGCGGTGTAGATATTTCCATGTTCATACAGATAGCCGTGTTGATATTGCCATGTTCATACCGATAGCGGTGCTGATACTTCCATGTTTATACAGGTAGCGGTGTACATATTTCCGTGTTTATACAGATAGCGGTGTAAATATTTCCAAGTTCATACAGATGGCGGTGTAGATATTTCCATGTTTATAGAGATAGCGGTGTAGTTATTTCCATGTGTAAAGAGATAGCTGTGTAGATATTTCCATGTATATGCAGATAGCTGTGTAGATATTTCCATTTTCATGCAGATAGCGGTGTAGATATTTCCATGTTCAAACAGATAGCGGTGTAGATATTTCCATGTTCATAAAGATAGCGGTGTAGATATTTCCATGTTTATACAGATAGCGGTGAAGATGTATGCATGTTTACACAGATAGCGGTGTAGATATTTCCATGTTCATCCAGATGGCTGTGTAGATATATCCATGTTCATACAGATGGCGGTGAAGATATTTCCATGTTCATACAGATAGTGGTGTAGATATTTCCATGTTCATACAGATAGCGGTGTATGTATTTCCATGTTCATTCAGAGAGCGGTGTAGATATTTCCATTTTCATGCAGATAGCGGTGTAGATATTTCCCTGTTCAAACAGTTAGCGGTGTAGATATTTCCATGTTCATAAAGATAGCGGTTTAGATACTTCCATGTTTATACAGATAGCGGTGAAGATGTATGCATGTTTACACAGATAGCGGTGTAGATATTTCCATGTTCATCCAGATGGCTGTTTAGATATATCCATGTTCATACAAATGGCGGTGAAGATATTCCCATGTTCATACATATAGCGGTGTAGATATTTCCATGTTCATCCTGATGGCTGTGTGGATATATCCATGATCATACAGATGGCGGTGAAGGTATTTCCATGTTCATACAGATAGCTGTGTAGATATTTCCATGTTCATACAGATAGCCGTGTAGATATTGCCATGTTCATACCGATAGCGCTGCTGATACTTCCATGTTTATACAGGTAGCGGTGTACATATTTCCGTGTTTATACAGATAGCGGTGTAGATATTTCCATGTTCATACAGATGGCGGTGTAGATATTTCCATGTTTATAGAGATAGCGGTGTAGTTATTTCCATGTGTAAAGAGATAGCTGTGTAGATATTTCCATGTATATGCAGATAGCTGTGTAGATATTTCCATTTTCATGCAGATAGCGGTGTAGATATTTCCATGTTCAAACAAATAGCGGTATAGATATTTCCATGTTCGTACAGATAGCGGTGTAGATTTTCCATGTTTATACTGATAGCGGTGAAGAAGTATGCATGTTTACACAGATAGCGGTGTAGATATTTCCATGTTCATACAGATAGCGGTGTAGATAATTCCATGTTCATCCAGATGGCTTTGTAGACATATCCATGTTCATACAGATGGCGGTGAAGATATTTCCATGTTCATACAGATAGCAGTGTAGATATTTCCATGTTCATACAGATAGCGGTGTAGATATTTCCATGTTCATACAGAAAACGGTGTAGATATTTCCATATTTATACAGATAGCGGTGAAGATGTATGCATGTTTACACAGATAGCGGTGTAGATAATTCCATGGTCATCCAGATGGCTGTGTAGATATTTCCACGTTCATCCAGATGGCTGTGTAGATATATCCATGTTCATACAGATGGCGGTGAAGATATTTCCATGTTCATACACATGGCGGTGTAGATATTTCCATGTTCTTACAGATAGCGGTGTAGATATTTCCATGTTCATACAGATAGCGGTGTTTGTATTTCCATGTTCATACAGATAGCGGTGTAGACATTTCCATGTTCATCCAGATGGCTGTGTAGATATTTCCATGTTCATACAGATAGCGGTGTAGATATTTCCATGTTCATACAGATAGCCGTGTAGATATTTCCATGTTCATCCTGATGGCTGTGTAGATATATCCATGTTCATACAGATGGCGGTGAAGATATTTCCATGTTCATACAGATAGCGGTGTAGATATTTCCATGTTCATACAGATAGCCGTGTAGTTATTGCCATGCTCATACCGATAGCGGTGCTGATACTTCCATGTTTATACAGGTAGCGGTGTACATATTTCCGTGTTTATACAGATAGCGGTGTAGATATTTCCATGTTCATACAGATGGCGGTGTAGATATTTCCATGTTTATAGAGATAGCGGTGTAGTTATTTCCATGTGTAAAGAGATAGCTGTGTAGATATTTCCATGTATATGCAGATAGCTGTGTAGATATTTCCATTTTCATGCAGATAGCGGTGTAGATATTTCCATGTTCAAACAAATAGCGGTATAGATATTTCCATGTTTGTACAGATAGCGGTGTAGATTTTCCATGTTTATACTGGTAGCGGTGAAGATGTATGCATGTTTACACAGATAGCGGTGTAGATATTTCCATGTTCATACAGATAGCGGTGTAGATATTTCCATGTTCATCCAGATGGCTTTGTAGACATATCCATGTTCATACAGATGGCGGTGAAGATATTTCCATGTTCATACAGATAGCGGTGTAGATATTTCCATGTTCATACAGATAGCCGTGTAGATATTTCCATGTTCATACAGATAGCGGTGTAGATATTTCCATGTTCATCCAGACGGCTGTGTAGACATATCCATGTTCATACAGATGGCGGTGAAGGTATTTCCATGCTTATACAAAAGCTGTGTAGATATATCCATGTTGATACAGATGGCGGTGAAGATTTTTCCATGTTCATACAGATGGCTGTGTAGATATTTCCATGCCCATACAGATAGCTGTGCTGATATTTCCATGTTTATACAGGTAGCAGTGTCGATATTTCCATGTTTATACAGATAGTGGTGTAGATATTTCCATGTTTATACACATAGCGGTGTAGATATTTCCATGTTTATACAGATAGCGGTGTAGATATCTCCATCTTAATACAGATGGCGGTGTAGATATTTATATGTTCATACAGGTGGCGGTGCAGATATTTCCATGTTCATACAGATGGCGGTGAAGATATTTCCATGTTCATACAGATGGCGGTGTAGATACTTCCATGTTCATACTGGTAGCGGTGCTGATATTTCCATGTTTATACAGGTAGCGGTGTAGATATTTCCATGTTTATACAGATAGCGGTGTAGATATTTCCATGTTTATACACATAGCGGTGTAGATATTTCCATGTTTATACACATAGCAGTGTAGATATCTCCATCTTAATACAGATGGCGGTGTAGATATTTATATGTTCATTCAGATGGCGGTGCAGATATTTCCATGTTCATACAGATGGCGGTGTAGATATTTCCATGTTCATACAGATAGCGGTGTAGTTATTTCCATGTGTAAAGAGATAGCTGTGTAGATATTTCCATGTATATGCAGATAGCTGTGTAGACATTTCCATTTTCATGCAGATAGCGGTGTATATATTTCCCTGTTCAAACAGTTAGCGGTGTAGATATTTCCATGTTCATAAAGATAGCAGTGTAGATATTTCCTTGTTTATACAGATAGCGGTGAAGATGTATGCATGTATACACAGATAGCGGTGTAGATATTTCCATGTTCATCCAGATGGCTGTGTAGATATATCCATGTTCATACAGATAGCGGTGTAGATATTTCCATGTTCATACAGATAGCGGTGCAGATATTTCCATGTTCATCCAGATGGCTGTGTAGATATATGCATGTTCATACAGATGGCGGTGAAGATATTTCCATGTTCATACAGATAGCGGTGTAGATATTTCCATGTTCATACAGATAGCGGTGTAGATATTTCCATGTTCATACAGATAGCGGTGTATGTATTTCCATGTTCATACAGATAGCGGTGTAGATATTTCCATGTTCATCCAGATGGCTGTGTAGATATATCCATGTTCATACAGATAGCGCTGAAGATATTTCCATGTTCATCCAGAAGGCTGTGTAGATATTTCCATGTTCATGCAGATAGCGGTGTAGCTATTTCCATGTTTATACAGATAGCGGTGTAGATATCTCCTTCTTAATACAGATGGCGGTGTAGATATTTATATGTTCATACAGATGGTGGTGCAGATATTTCCATGTTCATACAGATGGTGGTGTAGATATTTCCATGTTTATAGAGATAGCGGTGTAGTTATTTCCATGTGCAAAGAGATAGCTGTGTAGGTATTTCCATGTATATGCAGATAGCTGTGTAGATATTTCCATTTTCATGCAGATAGCGGTGTAGATATTTCCATGTTCAAACAGATAGCGGTGTGGGTATTTCCATGTTTATACAGATAGCGGTGAAGATGTATGCATGTTTACACAGATAGCGGTGTAGATATTTCCATGTTCATACAGATAGCGGTGTAGATATTTCCATGTTCATCCAGACGACTGTGTAGACATATCCATGTACATACTGATGGCGGTGAAGATATTTCCATGTTCATACAGATGGCTGTGTAGATATATCCAGGTTCATAGAGATGGCGGTGAAAATTTTTCCATGTTCATACAGAAGCGGTGTAGAAATTTCCATGTTCATACAGATAGCGGTGCTGATATTTCCATGTTTATACAGGTAGCAGTGTAGATATTTCCATGTTTATACAGATAGCGGTGTAGATATTTCCATGTTTATACACATAGCGGTGTAGATATTTCCATGTTTATACAGATAGCGTGTAGATATCTCCATCTTAATACAGATGGCGGTGTAGAAATTTATATGTTCATACAGATGGCGGTGCAGAGATTTCCATGTTCATCCAGATGGCTCTGTAGATATATCCATGTTCATACAGATAGCGGTGTAGATATTTCCATGTTCCTACAGATAGCGGTGCAGATATTTCCATGTTCATCCAGATGGCTGTGTAGATATATCCATGTTCATGCAGATGGCGGTGAAGATATTTCCATGTTCATACAGATAGCGGTGTATGTATTTCCATGTTCATACAGATAGCGGTGTAGATATTTCCATGTTCATACAGATAGCCGTGTTGATATTGCCATGTTCATACCGATAGCGGTGCTGATACTTCCATGTTTATACAGGTAGCGGTGTACATATTTCCGTGTTTATACAGATAGCGGTGTAAATATTTCCAAGTTCATACAGATGGCGGTGTAGATATTTCCATGTTTATAGAGATAGCGGTGTAGTTATTTCCATGTGTAAAGAGATAGCTGTGTAGATATTTCCATGTATATGCAGATAGCTGTGTAGATATTTCCATTTTCATGCAGATAGCGGTGTAGATATTTCCATGTTCAAACAGATAGCGGTGTAGATATTTCCATGTTCATAAAGATAGCGGTGTAGATATTTCCATGTTTATACAGATAGCGGTGAAGATGTATGCATGTTTACACAGATAGCGGTGTAGATATTTCCATGTTCATCCAGATGGCTGTGTAGATATATCCATGTTCATACAGATGGCGGTGAAGATATTTCCATGTTCATACAGATAGTGGTGTAGATATTTCCATGTTCATACAGATAGCGGTGTATGTATTTCCATGTTCATTCAGAGAGCGGTGTAGATATTTCCATTTTCATGCAGATAGCGGTGTAGATATTTCCCTGTTCAAACAGTTAGCGGTGTAGATATTTCCATGTTCATAAAGATAGCGGTTTAGATACTTCCATGTTTATACAGATAGCGGTGAAGATGTATGCATGTTTACACAGATAGCGGTGTAGATATTTCCATGTTCATCCAGATGGCTGTTTAGATATATCCATGTTCATACAAATGGCGGTGAAGATATTCCCATGTTCATACATATAGCGGTGTAGATATTTCCATGTTCATCCTGATGGCTGTGTGGATATATCCATGATCATACAGATGGCGGTGAAGGTATTTCCATGTTCATACAGATAGCTGTGTAGATATTTCCATGTTCATACAGATAGCCGTGTAGATATTGCCATGTTCATACCGATAGCGCTGCTGATACTTCCATGTTTATACAGGTAGCGGTGTACATATTTCCGTGTTTATACAGATAGCGGTGTAGATATTTCCATGTTCATACAGATGGCGGTGTAGATATTTCCATGTTTATAGAGATAGCGGTGTAGTTATTTCCATGTGTAAAGAGATAGCTGTGTAGATATTTCCATGTATATGCAGATAGCTGTGTAGATATTTCCATTTTCATGCAGATAGCGGTGTAGATATTTCCATGTTCAAACAAATAGCGGTATAGATATTTCCATGTTCGTACAGATAGCGGGGTAGATTTTCCATGTTTATACTGATAGCGGTGAAGAAGTATGCATGTTTACACAGATAGCGGTGTAGATATTTCCATGTTCATACAGATAGCGGTGTAGATAATTCCATGTTCATCCAGATGGCTTTGTAGACATATCCATGTTCATACAGATGGCGGTGAAGATATTTCCATGTTCATACAGATAGCAGTGTAGATATTTCCATGTTCATACAGATAGCGGTGTAGATATTTCCATGTTCATACAGAAAACGGTGTAGATATTTCCATATTTATACAGATAGCGGTGAAGATGTATGCATGTTTACACAGATAGCGGTGTAGATAATTCCATGGTCATCCAGATGGCTGTGTAGATATTTCCACGTTCATCCAGATGGCTGTGTAGATATATCCATGTTCATACAGATGGCAGTGAATATATTTCCATGTTCATGCAGAAGGCGGTGTAGATATTTCCATGTTCATACAGGTAACTGTGTAGATATTTCCATGTTTATACAGATAGTGGTGTAGATATTTCCATGTTTATACACATAGCGGTGTAGATATTTCCATGTTTATACTGATAGCGGTGTAGATATCTCCATCTTAATACAGGTGGCGGTGTAGATATTTATATGTTCATACAGATGGCGGTGCAGATATTTCCATGTTCATACAGATGGCGGTGTAGATATTACCATGTTTATAGAGATATCGGTGTAGTTATTTCCATGTGTAAAGAGATAACTGTATAGATATTTCCATATATATGCAGATAGCTGTGTAGATATTTCCATTTTCATGCAGATAGCGGTGTAGATATTTCCATGTTCAAACAGATAGCGGTGTAGATATTTCCATGTTCATACAGATAGCGGTGTAGATATTTCCATGTTCATACAGATAGCGGTGTAGATATTTCCATGTTCATACAGATAGCGGTGTATGTATTTCCATGTTCATACAGAGAGCGGTGTAGATATTTCCATTTTCATGCAGATAGCGGTGTAGATATTTCCCTGTTCAAACAGTTAACGGTGTAGATATTTCCATGTTCATAAAGATAGCGGTGTAGATATTTCCATGTTTATTCAGATAGCGGTGAAGATGTATGCATGTTTACACAGATAGCGGTGAAGATGTATGCATGTTTACACAGATAGCGGTGTAGATATTTCCATGTTCATCCAGATGGCTATGTAGATATATCCATGTTCATACAGATGGCGGTGAAGATATTTCCATGTTCATACAGATAGCGGTGTAGATATTTCCATGTTCATACAGATAGCGGTGTAGATATTTCCATGTTCATAGAGATAGCGGTGTATGTATTTCCATGTTCATACAGATAGCGGTGTAGACATTTCCATATTCATCCAGATGGCTGTGTAGATATTTCCATGTTCATACAGATAGCGGTGTAGATATTTCCATGTTCATACAGATAGCGGTGTAGATATTTCCATGTTCATACAGATAGCCGTGTTGATATTGCCATGTTCATACCGATAGCGGTGCTGATACTTCCATGTTTATACAGGTAGCGGTGTACATATTTCCGTGTTTATACAGATAGCGGTGTAAATATTTCCAAGTTCATACAGATGGCGGTGTAGATATTTCCATGTTTATAGAGATAGCGGTGTAGTTATTTCCATGTGTAAAGAGATAGCTGTGTAGATATTTCCATGTATATGCAGATAGCTGTGTAGATATTTCCATTTTCATGCAGATAGCGGTGTAGATATTTCCATGTTCAAACAGATAGCGGTGTAGATATTTCCATGTTCATAAAGATAGCGGTGTAGATATTTCCATGTTTATACAGATAGCGGTGAAGATGTATGCATGTTTACACAGATAGCGGTGTAGATATTTCCATGTTCATCCAGATGGCTGTGTAGATATATCCATGTTCATACAGATGGCGGTGAAGATATTTCCATGTTCATACAGATAGTGGTGTAGATATTTCCATGTTCATACAGATAGCGGTGTATGTATTTCCATGTTCATTCAGAGAGCGGTGTAGATATTTCCATTTTCATGCAGATAGCGGTGTAGATATTTCCCTGTTCAAACAGTTAGCGGTGTAGATATTTCCATGTTCATAAAGATAGCGGTTTAGATACTTCCATGTTTATACAGATAGCGGTGAAGATGTATGCATGTTTACACAGATAGCGGTGTAGATATTTCCATGTTCATCCAGATGGCTGTTTAGATATATCCATGTTCATACAAATGGCGGTGAAGATATTCCCATGTTCATACATATAGCGGTGTAGATATTTCCATGTTCATCCTGATGGCTGTGTGGATATATCCATGATCATACAGATGGCGGTGAAGGTATTTCCATGTTCATACAGATAGCTGTGTAGATATTTCCATGTTCATACAGATAGCCGTGTAGATATTGCCATGTTCATACCGATAGCGCTGCTGATACTTCCATGTTTATACAGGTAGCGTTGTACATATTTCCGTGTTTATACAGATAGCTGTGTAGATATTTCCATGTTCATACAGATGGCGGTGTAGATATTTCCATGTTTATAGAGATAGCGGTGTAGTTATTTCCATGTGTAAAGAGATAGCTGTGTAGATATTTCCATGTATATGCAGATAGCTGTGTAGATATTTCCATTTTCATGCAGATAGCGGTGTAGATATTTCCATGTTCAAACAAATAGCGGTATAGATATTTCCATGTTCGTACAGATAGCGGTGTAGATTTTCCATGTTTATACTGATAGCGGTGAAGAAGTATGCATGTTTACACAGATAGCGGTGTAGATATTTCCATGTTCATACAGATAGCGGTGTAGATAATTCCATGTTCATCCAGATGGCTTTGTAGACATATCCATGTTCATACAGATGGCGGTGAAGATATTTCCATGTTCATACAGATAGCAGTGTAGATATTTCCATGTTCATACAGATAGCGGTGTAGATATTTCCATGTTCATACAGAAAACGGTGTAGATATTTCCATATTTATACAGATAGCGGTGAAGATGTATGCATGTTTACACAGATAGCGGTGTAGATAATTCCATGGTCATCCAGATGGCTGTGTAGATATTTCCACGTTCATCCAGATGGCTGTGTAGATATATCCATGTTCATACAGATGGCGGTGAAGATATTTCCATGTTCATACACATGGCGGTGTAGATATTTCCATGTTCTTACAGATAGCGGTGTAGATATTTCCATGTTCATACAGATAGCGGTGTTTGTATTTCCATGTTCATACAGATAGCGGTGTAGACATTTCCATGTTCATCCAGATGGCTGTGTAGATATTTCCATGTTCATACAGATAGCGGTGTAGATATTTCCATGTTCATACAGATAGCCGTGTAGATATTTCCATGTTCATCCTGATGGCTGTGTAGATATATCCATGTTCATACAGATGGCGGTGAAGATATTTCCATGTTCATACAGATAGCGGTGTAGATATTTCCATGTTCATACAGATAGCCGTGTAGTTATTGCCATGCTCATACCGATAGCGGTGCTGATACTTCCATGTTTATACAGGTAGCGGTGTACATATTTCCGTGTTTATACAGATAGCGGTGTAGATATTTCCATGTTCATACAGATGGCGGTGTAGATATTTCCATGTTTATAGAGATAGCGGTGTAGTTATTTCCATGTGTAAAGAGATAGCTGTGTAGATATTTCCATGTATATGCAGATAGCTGTGTAGATATTTCCATTTTCATGCAGATAGCGGTGTAGATATTTCCATGTTCAAACAAATAGCGGTATAGATATTTCCATGTTTGTACAGATAGCGGTGTAGATTTTCCATGTTTATACTGGTAGCGGTGAAGATGTATGCATGTTTACACAGATAGCGGTGTAGATATTTCCATGTTCATACAGATAGCGGTGTAGATATTTCCATGTTCATCCAGATGGCTTTGTAGACATATCCATGTTCATACAGATGGCGGTGAAGATATTTCCATGTTCATACAGATAGCGGTGTAGATATTTCCATGTTCATACAGATAGCCGTGTAGATATTTCCATGTTCATACAGATAGCGGTGTAGATATTTCCATGTTCATCCAGACGGCTGTGTAGACATATCCATGTTCATACAGATGGCGGTGAAGATATTTCCATGCTTATACAAAAGCTGTGTAGATATATCCATGTTGATACAGATGGCGGTGAAGATTTTTCCATGTTCATACAGATGGCTGTGTAGATATTTCCATGCCCATACAGATAGCTGTGCTGATATTTCCATGTTTATACAGGTAGCAGTGTCGATATTTCCATGTTTATACAGATAGTGGTGTAGATATTTCCATGTTTATACACATAGCGGTGTAGATATTTCCATGTTTATACAGATAGCGGTGTAGATATCTCCATCTTAATACAGATGGCGGTGTAGATATTTATATGTTCATACAGGTGGCGGTGCAGATATTTCCATGTTCATACAGATGGCGGTGAAGATATTTCCATGTTCATACAGATGGCGGTGTAGATACTTCCATGTTCATACTGGTAGCGGTGCTGATATTTCCATGTTTATACAGGTAGCGGTGTAGATATTTCCATGTTTATACAGATAGCGGTGTAGATATTTCCATGTTTATACACATAGCGGTGTAGATATTTCCATGTTTATACACATAGCAGTGTAGATATCTCCATCTTAATACAGATGGCGGTGTAGATATTTATATGTTCATTCAGATGGCGGTGCAGATATTTCCATGTTCATACAGATGGCGGTGTAGATATTTCCATGTTCATACAGATAGCGGTGTAGTTATTTCCATGTGTAAAGAGATAGCTGTGTAGATATTTCCATGTATATGCAGATAGCTGTGTAGACATTTCCATTTTCATGCAGATAGCGGTGTATATATTTCCCTGTTCAAACAGTTAGCGGTGTAGATATTTCCATGTTCATAAAGATAGCAGTGTAGATATTTCCTTGTTTATACAGATAGCGGTGAAGATGTATGCATGTATACACAGATAGCGGTGTAGATATTTCCATGTTCATCCAGATGGCTGTGTAGATATATCCATGTTCATACAGATAGCGGTGTAGATATTTCCATGATCATACAGATAGCTGTGCAGATATTTCCATGTTCATCCAGATGGCTGTGTAGATATATGCATGTTCATACAGATGGCGGTGAAGATATTTCCATGTTCATACAGATAGCGGTGTAGATATTTCCATGTTCATACAGATAGCGGTGTAGATATTTCCATGTTCATACAGATAGCGGTGTATGTATTTCCATGTTCATACAGATAGCGGTGTAGATATTTCCATGTTCATCCAGATGGCTGTGTAGATATATCCATGTTCATACAGATAGCGCTGAAGATATTTCCATGTTCATCCAGAAGGCTGTGTAGATATTTCCATGTTCATGCAGATAGCGGTGTAGCTATTTCCATGTTTATACAGATAGCGGTGTAGATATCTCCTTCTTAATACAGATGGCGGTGTAGATATTTATATGTTCATACAGATGGTGGTGCAGATATTTCCATGTTCATACAGATGGTGGTGTAGATATTTCCATGTTTATAGAGATAGCGGTGTAGTTATTTCCATGTGCAAAGAGATAGCTGTGTAGGTATTTCCATGTATATGCAGATAGCTGTGTAGATATTTCCATTTTCATGCAGATAGCGGTGTAGATATTTCCATGTTCAAACAGATAGCGGTGTGGGTATTTCCATGTTTATACAGATAGCGGTGAAGATGTATGCATGTTTACACAGATAGCGGTGTAGATATTTCCATGTTCATACAGATAGCGGTGTAGATATTTCCATGTTCATCCAGACGACTGTGTAGACATATCCATGTACATACTGATGGCGGTGAAGATATTTCCATGTTCATACAGATGGCTGTGTAGATATATCCAGGTTCATAGAGATGGCGGTGAAAATTTTTCCATGTTCATACAGAAGCGGTGTAGAAATTTCCATGTTCATACAGATAGCGGTGCTGATATTTCCATGTTTATACAGGTAGCAGTGTAGATATTTCCATGTTTATACAGATAGCGGTGTAGATATTTCCATGTTTATACACATAGCGGTGTAGATATTTCCATGTTTATACAGATAGCGTGTAGATATCTCCATCTTAATACAGATGGCGGTGTAGAAATTTATATGTTCATACAGATGGCGGTGCAGAGATTTCCATGTTCATCCAGATGGCTCTGTAGATATATCCATGTTCATACAGATAGCGGTGTAGATATTTCCATGTTCCTACAGATAGCGGTGCAGATATTTCCATGTTCATCCAGATGGCTGTGTAGATATATCCATGTTCATGCAGATGGCGGTGAAGATATTTCCATGTTCATACAGATAGCGGTGTATGTATTTCCATGTTCATACAGATAGCGGTGTAGATATTTCCATGTTCATACAGATGGTGGTGTAGTTTTTCCATGTTCATAGGGATGGCGGTGTAGATATTTCCATATTTATAGAGATAGCGGTGTGGTTATTTCCATGTTCCTGAAGATAGCGGTGTAGATATTTCCATGTATATACAGATAGCTTTGTACATATTTCCATGTTCAGACAGATAGCGGTGTCGATATTTCCAAGTTCATACGGATGGCGGTGTAGATATTTCCTTGTTCGTACAGATGGCGTTGTAGATATTTCCATGTTTATAGAGATAGCGTTGCAGATATTTCCATGTTTATACTGACAGCGGTATAGCTATTTCCATGTTTCTACAGATGGTGGTGTAGATATTTCCAAGTTTATAGAGATAGCACTATAGACATTTCCATGTTTACCCAGATAGCGTTGTAAATATTTTCATGTTTATAGAGATTGCGGTGTAGATATTTCCATATTTATACAGATAGCGGTGTAGATATCTCCATCTTAATACTGATGGCGGTGTAGATATTTATATGTTCATACAGATGGCGGTGCAGATATTTCCATGTTCATACAGATGGCGGTGTAGATATTTCCATGTTCATACAGATGGTGGTGTAGATATTTCCATGTTCATACAGATAGCGGTGTAGATATTGCCATGTTCATACAGATAGCGGTGTATGTATTTCCATGTTCATACAGATAGCGTTGTAGATATTTCCATGTTCATCCACATGGCTGTGTAGATATATCCATGTTCATACAGATAGCGGTGTAGATATTTCCATGTTCATCCAGATGGCTGTGTAGCTATTTCCGTGTTCATCCAGATAGTGGTGTAGATATTTCCATGTTCATGCAGATAGCGGTGTAGATATTTCCATGTTCATACAGATAGCCGTGTAGATATTGCCATGTTCATACCGATAGCGGTGCTGATACTTCCATGTTTATACAGGTAGCGGTGAACATATTTCCGTGTTTATACAGGTAGCGGTGTAGATATTTCCATGTTCATACAGAGAGCAGTCTAGATATTTCCATGTTTATACAGATAGCGGTGTAGATATCTCCTTCTTAATACAGATGGCGGTGTAGATATTTATATGTTCATACAGATGGCGGTGCAGATAATTCCATGTTCATACAGATTGCCGTGTAGATATTTCCATGTTGATACAGATAGCGGTGTAGATATCTCATTCTTAATACAGATGGCGGTGTAGATATTTATATGTTCATCCAGACGGCTGTGTAGACATATCCATGTTCATACAGATGGCGGTGAAGATATTTCCATGTTCATACAGATGGCTGTCTAGATATATCCATGTTCATGCAGATGGCGGTGAAGGTTTTTCCATGTTCATACAGATGGCGGTGTAGATATTTCCATGTTCATACAGATAGCGGTGCTGATATTTCCATGTTTATACAGGTAGCAGTGTAGATATTTCCATGTTTATACAGATAGCGGTGTAGATATTTCCATGTTTATACACATAGCGGTGTAGATATTTCCATCTTTATACAGATAGCGGTGTAGATATCTCCATCTTAATACAGATGGCGGTGTAGATATTTATATGTTCATACAGATGGCGTTGCAGATATTTCCATGTTCATACAGATGGCGGTGAAGATATTTCCATGTTCATACAGATTGCGGTGTAGATACTTCCATGTTCATACTGATAGCGGTGCTGATATTTCCATGTTTATACAGGTAGCGGTGTCGATATTTCCATGTTTATACAGATGGCGGTGTACATATTTCCATGTTCATACAGATAGCGGTGTAGTTATTTCCATGTGTAAAGAGATAGCTGTGTAGATATTTCCATGTATATGCAGATAGCTGTGTAGACATTTCCATTTTCATGCAGATAGCGGTGTATATATTTCCCTGTTCAAACAGTTAGCGGTGTATATATTTCCATGTTCATAAAGATAGCAGTGTAGATATTTCCATGTTTATACAGATAGCGGTGAAGATGTATGCATGTTTACACAGATAGCGGTGTAGATATTTCCATGTTCATCCAGATGGCTGTGTAGATATATTCATGTTCATACAGATAGCGGTGTAGATATTTCCATGTTCATACAGATAGCGGTGTAGATATATTCATGTTCATACAGATAGCGGTGTAGATATTTCCATGTTCATACAGATAGCGGTGCAGATATTTCCATGTTCATCCAGATGGCTGTGTAGATATATCCATGTTCATACAGATGGCGGTGAAGATATTTCCATGTTCAT
Organism: Gorilla gorilla gorilla; assembly: GCF_029281585.2. Taxonomy (NCBI): domain Eukaryota; kingdom Metazoa; phylum Chordata; class Mammalia; order Primates; family Hominidae; genus Gorilla; species Gorilla gorilla. Next base: position 128,022,954 of record NC_073239.2, read on the forward strand.
ACAGATAGCGGTGTAGATATTTCCATGTTCATACAGATAGCGGTGTAGATATTTCCATGTTCATGCAGATAGCCGTGTAGATATTGCCATGTTCATACCGATAGCGGTGCTGATACTTACATGTTTATACAGGTAGCGGTGTACATATTTCCGTGTTTATACAGGTAGCGGTGTAGATATTTCCATGTTCATACAGATAGCTGTGTAGATATTTCCATGTATATACAGATAGCTGTGTAGATATTTCCATTTTCATGCAGATAGCGGTGTAGTTATTTCCATGTTCAAACAGATAGCAGTGTAGATATTTCCATGTTCATACAGAAAGCTGTGTAGATATTTCCATGTATATGCAGATAGCTGTGTAGATATTTCCATTTTCATGCAGATAGCGGAGTAGGTATTTCCATGTTCAAACAGATAGCGGTGTAGATATTTCCATGTTCATACAGATAGCGGTGTGGATATTTCCATGTTTATACAGATAGCAGTGAAGATGTATGCATGTTTACACAGATAGCGGTGTAGATATTTCCATGTTCATACAGATAGCGGTGTAGATATTTCCATGTTCATCCAGACGGCTGTGTAGACATATCCATGTTCATACAGATGGCTGTGAAGATATTTCCATGTTCATACAGATGGCTGTGTACATATATCCATGTTCATACAGATGGCGGTGAAGATTTTTCCATGTTCATACAGATGGCGGTGTAGATATTTCCATGTTCATACAGATAGCGGTGCTAATATTTCCATGTTTATACAGGTAGCATTGTAGATATTTCCATGTTTATACAGATAGCGGTGTGGATATCTCCATCTTAATACAGATGGCGGTGTAGATAATTATATGTTCTTTCAGATGGCGGTGAAGATATTTCCATGTTCATACAGATGGCGGTGAAGATATTTCCATGTTCATACAGATTGCGGTGTAGATACTTCCATGTTCATACTGATAGCGGTGCTGATATTTCCATGTTTATACAGGTAGCGGTGTCGATATTTCCATGTTTATACAGATGGCGGTGTACATATTTCCATGTTCATACAGATAGCGGTGTAGTTATTTCCATGTGTAAAGAGATAGCTGTGTAGATATTTCCATGTATATGCAGATAGCTGTGTAGACATTTCCATTTTCATGCAGATAGCGGTGTATATATTTCCCTGTTCAAACAGTTAGCGGTGTATATATTTCCATGTTCATAAAGATAGCAGTGTAGATATTTCCATGTTTATACAGATAGCGGTGAAGATGTATGCATGTTTACACAGATAGCGGTGTAGATATTTCCATGTTCATCCAGATGGCTGTGTAGATATATTCATGTTCATACAGATAGCGGTGTAGATATTTCCATGTTCATACAGATAGCGGTGTAGATATATTCATGTTCATACAGATAGCGGTGTAGATATTTCCATGTTCATACAGATAGCGGTGCAGATATTTCCATGTTCATCCAGATGGCTGTGTAGATATATCCATGTTCATACAGATGGCGGTGAAGATATTTCCATGTTCATACAGATAGCGGTGTAGATATTTCCATGTTCATACAGATAGCGGTGTAGATATTTCCATGTTCATGCAGATAGCCGTGTAGATATTGCCATGTTCATACCGATAGCGGTGCTGATACTTACATGTTTATACAGGTAGCGGTGTACATATTTCCGTGTTTATACAGGTAGCGGTGTAGATATTTCCATGTTCATACAGATAGCTGTGTAGATATTTCCATGTATATACAGATAGCTGTGTAGATATTTCCATTTTCATGCAGATAGCGGTGTAGTTATTTCCATGTTCAAACAGATAGCAGTGTAGATATTTCCATGTTCATACAGAAAGCTGTGTAGATATTTCCATGTATATGCAGATAGCTGTGTAGATATTTCCATTTTCATGCAGATAGCGGAGTAGGTATTTCCATGTTCAAACAGATAGCGGTGTAGATATTTCCATGTTCATACAGATAGCGGTGTGGATATTTCCATGTTTATACAGATAGCAGTGAAGATGTATGCATGTTTACACAGATAGCGGTGTAGATATTTCCATGTTCATACAGATAGCGGTGTAGATATTTCCATGTTCATCCAGACGGCTGTGTAGACATATCCATGTTCATACAGATGGCTGTGAAGATATTTCCATGTTCATACAGATGGCTGTGTACATATATCCATGTTCATACAGATGGCGGTGAAGATTTTTCCATGTTCATACAGATGGCGGTGTAGATATTTCCATGTTCATACAGATAGCGGTGCTAATATTTCCATGTTTATACAGGTAGCATTGTAGATATTTCCATGTTTATACAGATAGCGGTGTGGATATCTCCATCTTAATACAGATGGCGGTGTAGATAATTATATGTTCTTTCAGATGGCGGTGAAGATATTTCCATGTTCATACAGATGGCGGTGTAGATATTTCCATGTTCATACAGATAGCGGTGTAGTTATTTCCATGTGTAAAGAGATAGCTGTGTAGATATTTCCATGTATATGCAGATAGCTGTGTGGACATTTCCATTTTCATGCAGATAGTGGTGTATATATTTCCCTGTTCAAACAGTTAGCGGTGTAGATATTTCCATGTTCATAAAGATAGCAGTGTAGATATTTCCATGTTTATACAGATAGCGGTGAAGATGTATGCATGTTTACACAGATAGCGGTGTAGATATTTCCATGTTCATCCAGATGGCTCTGTAGATATATCCATGTTCATACAGATAGCGGTGTAGATATTTCCATGTTCATACAGATAGCGGTGCAGATATTTCCATGTTCTTCCAGATGGCTGTGTAGATATATCCATGTTCATACAGATGGCGGTGAAGATATTTCCATGTTCATACAGATAGTGGTGTAGATATTTCCATGTTCATACAGATAGCGGTGTAGATATTTCCATGTTCATTCAGATGGCTGTGTAGATATATCCATGTTCATACAGATATCGGTGTAGATATTTCCATGTTCATCCAGATGGCTGTGTAGCTATTTCCATGTTCACACAGATAGTGGTGTAGATGTTTCCATGTTCATACAGATAGCGGTGTAGATATTTCCATGTTCATACAGATAGCCGTGTTGATATTGCCATGTTCATACCGATAGCGGTGCTAATACTTCCATGTTTATACAGGTAGCAGTGTAGATATTTCCATGTTTATACCGATAGCTGTGTAGATATTTCCATGTTTATACAAATAGCGGTGTAGATATTTCCATGTTTATACAGATAGCGGTGTAGATATCTCCATCTTAATACAGATGGTGGTGTAGATATTTATATGTTCATACAGATGGCGGTGGAGATATTTCCATGTTCACACAGATGGCAGTGTAGATACTTCCATGTTCATACTGATAGCGGTGCTGATATTTCCATGTTTATACAGGTAGCGGTGTATATATTTCCCTGTTCAAACAGTTAGCGGTGTAGATATTTCCATGTTCATAAAGATAGCAGTGTAGATATTTCCAAGTTTATACAGATAGCGGTGAAGATGTATCCATGTTTACAAAGATAGCGGTGTAGATATTTCCATGTTCATCCAGATGGCTGTGTAGATATATCCATGTTCATACAGATAGCAGTGTAGATATTTCCATGTCCATACAGATAGCAGTGCAGTTATTTCCATGTTCATCCAGATGGCTGTGTAGATATATCCATGTTCATACAGATGGCGGTGAAGATATTTCCATGTTCATACAGATAGCGGTGCAGATATTTCCATGTTCATACAGATAGCGGTGTAGATATTTCCATGTTCATACAGATAGCGGTGCAGATATTTCCATGTTCATCCAGATGGCTGTGTAGATATATCCATGTTCATACACATGTCGGTGAAGATATTTCCATGTTCATACAGATAGCGGTGTAGATATTTCCATGTTCATACAGATAGCGGTGTAGATATTTCCATGTTCATCCAGATGGCTGTGTAGATATATCCATGTTCATACAGATAGCGGTGTAGATATTTCCATATTCATAAAGATGGCTGTGTAGCTATTTCCATGTTCATACAGATAGTGGTGTAGATATTTCCATGTTCATACAGATAGCGATGTAGATATTTCCATGTTCATACAGATAGCCGTGAAGATATTGCCATGTTCATACCGATAGCGGTGCTGATACTTCCATGTTTATACAGGTAGCGGTGTACATATTTCCGTGTTTATACAGGTAGCGGTGTAGATATTTCCATGTTCATATAGATAGCGGTGTAGATATTTCCATGTTTATACAGATAGCGGTGTAGATATCTCCTTCTTAATACAGATGGCGGTGTAGATATTTATATGTTCATACAGACGGCGGTGCAGATATTTCCATGTTCATACAGATGGTGGTGTAGATATTTCCATGTTCATACAGATAGCGGTGTGGATATTTCCATGTTTATACAGATAGCGGTGAAGATGTATGCATGTTTACACAGATAGCGGTGTAGATATTTCCATGTTCATACAGATAGCGGTGTAGATATTTCCATGTTCATCCAGACGGCTGTGTAGACATATCCATGTTCATACAGATGGCGGTGAAGATATTTCCATGTTGATACAGATGGCTGTGTAGATATATCCATGTTCATACAGATGTCGGTGAAGATTTTTCCATGTTCATACAGATGGCGGTGTAGATATATCCATATTCATACAGATAGCGGTGCTGATGTTTCCATGTTTGTACAGGTAGCAGTGTAGATATTTCCATGTTTACACAGACAGCGGTGTAGATATTTCCATGTTTATACACATAGCGGTGTAGATATTTCCATGTTTATACAGATAGCGGTGTAGATATTTCCATGTTTATACAGATAGCAGTGTAGACATCTCCATCTGAATACAGATAGTGGTGTAGATATTTATATGTTCATACAGATGGCGGTGCAGATATTTCCATGTTCATCCAGATGGCTGTGTAGATATATCCATGTTCATACAGATGGCGGTGAAGATATTTCCATGTTCATACAGATAGCGGTGTAGATATTTCCATGTTCATACAGATAGCGGTGTAGATATTTCCATGTTCATAGAGATAGCGGTGTATGTATTTCCATGTTCATACAGATAGCGGTGTAGACATTTCCATATTCATCCAGATGGCTGTGTAGATATTTCTATGTTCATACAGATAGCGGTGTAGATATTTCCATGTTCATACAGATAGCGGTGCAGATATTTCCATGTTCATCCAGATGGCTGTGTAGATTTATCCATGTTCATACACATGTCGGTGAAGATATTTCCATGTTCATACAGATAGTGGTGTAGATATTTCCATGTTCATACAGATAGCGGTGTAGATATTTCCATGTTCATCCAGATGGCTGTGTATATATATCCATGTTCATACAGATAGCGGTGTAGATATTTCCATATTCATAAAGATGGCTGTGTAGCTATTTCCATGTTCATACAGATAGTGGTGTAGATATTTCCATGTTCATACAGATAGCGATGTAGATATTTCCATGTTCATACAGATAGCCGTGTAGATATTGCCATGTTCATACCGATAGCGGTGCTGATACTTCCATGTTTATACAGGTAGCGGTGTACATATTTCCGTGTTTATACAGGTAGCGGTGTAGATATTTCCATGTTCATATAGATAGCGGTGTAGATATTTCCATGTTTATACAGATAGCGGTGTAGATATCTCCTTCTTAATACAGATGGCGGTGTAGATATTTATATGTTCATACAGACGGCGGTGCAGATATTTCCATGTTCATACAGATGGTGATGTAGATATTTCCATGTTCATACAGATAGCGGTGTGGATATTTCCATGTTTATACAGATAGCGGTGAAGATGTATGCATGTTTACACAGATAGCGGTGTAGATATTTCCATGTTCATACAGATAGCGGTGTACATATTTCCATGTTCATCCAGACGGCTGTGTAGACATATCCATGTTCATACAGATGGCGGTGAAGATATTTCCATGTTGATACAGATGGCTGTGTAGATATATCCATGTTTATACAGATGTCGGTGAAGATTTTTCCATGTTCATACAGATGGCGGTGTAGATATATCCATATTCATACAGATAGCGGTGCTGATGTTTCCATGTTTATACAGGTAGCAGTGTAGATATTTCCATGTTTACACAGACAGCGGTGTAGATATTTCCATGTTTATACACATAGCGGTGTAGATATTTCCATGTTTATACAGATAGCGGTGTAGATATCTCCATCTGAATACAGATGGTGGTGTAGATATTTATATGTTCATACAGATGGCGGTGCAGATATTTCCATGTTCATCCAGATGGCTGTGTAGATATATCCATGTTCATACAGATGGCGGTGAAGATATTTCCATGTTCATACAGATAGCGGTGTAGATATTTCCATGTTCATACAGATAGCGGTGTAGATATTTCCATGTTCATAGAGATAGCGGTGTATGTATTTCCATGTTCATACAGATAGCGGTGTAGACATTTCCATATTCATCCAGTTGGCTGTGTAGATATTTCCATGTTCATACTGATAGCGGTGTAGATATTTCCATGTTCATACAGATAGCGGTGTAGATATTTCCATGTTCATACAGATAGCGGTGCAGATATTTCCATGTTCATCCAGATGGCTGTGTAGATTTATCCATGTTCATACACATGTCGGTGAAGATATTTCCATGTTCATACAGATAGTGGTGTAGATATTTCCATGTTCATACAGATAGCGGTGTAGATATTTCCATGTTCATCCAGATGGCTGTGTATATATATCCATGTTCATACAGATAGCGGTGTAGATATTTCCATATTCATAAAGATGGCTGTGTAGCTATTTCCATGTTCATACAGATAGTGGTGTAGATATTTCCATGTTCATACAGATAGCGATGTAGATATTTCCATGTTCATACAGATAGCCGTGTAGATATTGCCATGTTCATACCGATAGCGGTGCTGATACTTCCATGTTTATACAGGTAGCGGTGTACATATTTCCGTGTTTATGCAGGTAGCGGTGTAGATATTTCCATGTTCATATAGATAGCGGTGTAGATATTTCCATGTTTATACAGATAGCGGTGTAGATATCTCCTTCTTAATACAGATGGCGGTGTAGATATTTATATGTTCATACAGACGGCGGTGCAGATATTTCCATGTTCATACAGATGGTGATGAAGATATTTCCATGTTCATACAGATAGCGGTGTGGATATTTCCATGTTTATACAGATAGCGGTGAAGATGTATGCATGTTTACACAGATAGCGGTGTAGATATTTCCATGTTCATACAGATAGCGGTGTACATATTTCCATGTTCATCCAGACGGCTGTGTAGACATATCCATGTTCATACAGATGGCGGTGAAGATATTTCCATGTTGATACAGATGGCTGTGTAGATATATCCATGTTCATACAGATGTCGGTGAAGATTTTTCCATGTTCATACAGATGGCGGTGTAGATATATCCATATTCATACAGATAGCGGTGCTGATGTTTCCATGTTTATACAGGTAGCAGTGTAGATATTTCCATGTTTACACAGACAGCGGTGTAGATATTTCCATGTTTATACACATAGCGCTGTAGATATTTCCATGTTTATACAGATAGCGGTGTAGATATCTCCATCTGAATACAGATGGTGGTGTAGATATTTATATGTTCATACAGATGGCGGTGCAGATATTTCCATGTTCATCCAGATGGCTGTGTAGATATATCCATGTTCATACAGATGGCGGTGAAGATATTTCCATGTTCATACAGATAGCGGTGTAGATATTTCCATGTTCATACAGATAGCGGTGTAGATATTTCCATGTTCATAGAGATAGCGGTGTATGTATTTCCATGTTCATACAGATAGCGGTGTAGACATTTCCATATTCATCCAGTTGGCTGTGTAGATATTTCCATGTTCATACTGATAGCGGTGTAGATATTTCCATGTTCATACAGATAGCGGTGTAGATATTTCCATGTTCATACAGATAGCCGCGTTGATATTGCCATGTTCATACCGATAGCGGTGCTGATACTTCCATGTTTATACAGGTAGCGGTGTACATATTTCCGTGTTTATACAGATAGCGGTGTAAATATTTCCAAGTTCATACAGATGGCGGTGTAGATATTTCCATGTTTATAGAGATAGCGGTGTAGTTATTTCCATGTGTAAAGAGATAGCTGTGTAGATATTTCCATGTATATGCAGATAGCTGTGTAGATATTTCCATTTTCATGCAGATAGCGGTGTAGATATTTCCATGTTCAAACAGATAGCGGTGTAGATATTTCCATGTTCATAAAGATAGCGGTGTAGATATTTCCATGTTTATACAGATAGCGGTGAAGATGTATGCATGTTTACACAGATAGCGGTGTAGATATTTCCATGTTCATCCAGATGGCTGTGTAGATATATCCATGTTCATACAGATGGCGGTGAAGATATTTCCATGTTCATACAGATAGTGGTGTAGATATTTCCATGTTCATACAGATAGCTTTGTATGTATTTCCATGTTCATACAGAGAGCGGTGTAGATATTTCCATTTTCATGCAGATAGCGGTGTAGATATTTCCCTGTTCAAACAGTTAGCGGTGTAGATATTTCCATTTTCATAAAGATAGCGGTTTAGATAGTTCCATGTTCATACAGATAGCGGTGAAGATGTATGCATGTTTACACAGATAGCGGTGTAGATATTTCCATGTTCATCCAGATGGCTGTGTAGATATATCCATGTTCATACAAATGGCGGTGAAGATATTCCCATGTTCATACATATAGCGGTGTAGATATTTCCATGTTCATCCTGATGGCTGTGTGGATATATCCATGATCATACAGATGGCGGTGAAGATATTTCCATGTTCATACAGATAGCGGTGTAGATATTTCCATGTTCATACAGATAGCCGTGTAGATATTGCCATGTTCATACCGATAGCGCTGCTGATACTTCCATGTTTATACAGGTAGCGGTGTACATATTTCCGTGTTTATACAGATAGCGGTGTAGATATTTCCATGTTCATACAGATGGCGGTGTAGATATTTCCATGTTTATAGAGATAGCGGTGTAGTTATTTCCATGTGTAAAGAGATAGCTGTGTAGATATTTCCATGTATATGCAGATAGCTGTGTAGATATTTCCATTTTCATGCAGATAGCGATGTAGATATTTCCATGTTCAAACAAATAGCGGTATAGATATTTCCATGTTCGTACAGATAGCGGTGTAGATTTTCCATGTTTATACTGATAGCCGTGAAGAAGTATGCATGTTTACACAGATAGCGGTGTAGATATTTCCATGTTCATACAGATAGCGGTGTAGATAATTCCATGTTCATCCAGATGACTTTGTAGACATATCCATGTTCATACAGATGGCGGTGAAGATATTTCCATGTTCATACAGATAGCAGTGTAGATATTTCCATGTTCATACAGATAGCGGTGTAGATATTTCCATGTTCATACAGAAAAAGGTGTGGATATTTCCATATTTATACAGATAGCGGTGAAGATGTATGCATGTTTACACAGATAGCGGTGTAGATAATTCCATGTTCATCCAGATGGCTGTGTAGATATTTCCACGTTCATCCAGATGGCTGTGTAGATATATCCATGTTCATACAGATGGCGGTGGAGATATTTCCATGTTCATGCAGATGGCGGTGTAGATATTTCCATGTTCATACCGATAGCGGTGCTGATATTTCCATGTTCATACAGGTAACTGTGTAGATATTTCCATGTTTATACAGATAGTGGTGTAGATTTTTCCATGTTTATACACATAGCGGTGTAGATATTTCCATGTTTATACTGATAGCGGTGTAGATATCTCCATCTTAATACAGGTGGCGGTGTAGATATTTATATGTTCATAGAGATGGCGGTGCAGATATTTCCATGTTCATACAGATGGCGGTGTAGATATTACCATGTTTATAGAGATAGCGGTGTAGTTATTTCCATGTGTAAAGATATAACTGTATAGATATTTCCATGTATATGCAGATAGCTGTGTAGATATTTCCATTTTCATGCAGATAGCGGTGTAGATATTTCCATGTTCAAACAGATAGCGGTGTATGTATTTCCATGTTCATACAGAGAGCGGTGTAGATATTTCCATTTTCATGCAGATAGAGGTGTAGATATTTCCCTCTTCAAAAAGTTAGCGGTGTAGATATTTCCATGTTCATAAAGATAGCGGTGCAGATATTTCCATGTTTATTCAGATAGCGGTGAAGATGTATGCATGTTTACACAGATAGCGGTGAAGATGTATGCATGTTTACACAGATAGCGGTGTAGATATTTCCATGTTCATCCAGATGGCTGTGTAGATATATCCATGTTCATACAGATGGCGGTGAAGATATTTCCATGTTCATACAGATAGCGGTGTAGATATTTCCATGTTCATTCAGATAGCGGTGTAGATATTTCCATGTTCATACAGACAGCGGTGTACGTATCTCCATGTTCATACAGATAGCGGTGTAGATATTTCCATGTTCATCCAGATGGCTGTGTAGATATTTCCATGTTCATACAGATAGCGGTGTAGATATTTCCATGTTCATACATATAGCGGTGCAGATATTTCCATGTTCATCCAGATAGCGGTGCAGATATTTCCATGTTCATCCAGATGGCTGTGTAGATATATCCATGTTCATACAGATGGCGGTGAAGATATTTCCATGTTCATACAGATGGCGGTGTAGATATTTCCATGTTCATACAGATAGCGGTGTAGATATTTCCATGTTCATACAGATAGCGGTGTTTGTATTTCCATGTTCATACAGATAGCGGTGTAGACATTTCCATGTTCATCCAGATGGCTGTGTAGATATTTCCATGTTCATACCGATAGCGGTGTAGATATTTCCATGTTCATACAGATAGCCGTGTAGATATTTCCTTGTTCATCCTGATGGCTGTGTAGATATATCCATGTTCATAAAGATGGCGGTGAAGATATTTCCATGTTCATACAGATAGCGGTGTAGATATTTCCATGTTCATACAGATAGCCGTGTAGTTATTGCCATGTTCATACCGATAGCGGTGCTGATACTTCCATGTTTATACAGGTAGCGGTGTACATATTTCCGTGTTTATACAGATAGCGGTGTAGATATTTCCATGTTCATACAGATGGTGGTGTAGATATTTCCATGTTTATAGAGATAGCGGTGTAGTTATTTCCATGTGTAAAGAGATAGCTGTGTAGATATTTCCATGTATATGCAGATAGCTGTGTAGATATTTCCATTTTCATGCAGATAGCGGTGTAGATATTTCCATGTTCAAATAGCGGTATAGATATTTCCATGTTCGTACAGATAGCGGTGTAGATTTTCCATGTTTATACTGGTAGCGGTGAAGATGTATGCATGTTTACACAGATAGCGGTGTAGTTATTTCCATGTTCATTCAGATAGCGGTGTAGATATTTCCATGTTCATCCAGATGGCTTTGTAGACATATCCATGTTCATACAGATGGCGGTGAAGATATTTCCATGTTCATACAGATAGCGGTGTAGATATTTCCATGTTCATACAGATAGCGGTGTAGATATTTCCATGTTCATACAGATGGCTGTGTAGATATATCCATGTTCATAGAGATGGCAGTGAAGATATTTAAATGTTCATACAGATATCTGTGTAGATATTTCCATGTTCTTACCTATAGCGCTGTAGATATTTCTATGTTCATACAGATATCGGTGAAGATATTTCCATGTTTATACAGGTAGCGGTGTTGGTATTTTAATGTTTATACAGATAGCGGTGTAGATATTTCCATGTTTACACAGGTAGCGGTGTAGATATTTCCATGTTTATACAGATATCGGTGTAGATATCTTCATCTTAATACAGATGGCGGTGTAGATATTTATATGTTCATTCAGATGGCGGTGCAGATATTTCCATGTTCATACAGATGGCGGTGTAGATATTTCCATGTTTATAGAGATAGCGGTGTAGTTATTTCCATGTGTAAAGAGATAGCTTTGTAGATATTTCCATGTATGTGCAGATAGCTGTGTAGATATTTCCATTTTCATGCAGATAGCAGTGTGGATATTTCCATTTTCAAACATATAGCGTTGTCGATATTTCCATGTTCATACAGATAGCGGTGTAGATATTTCCATGTTTACACAGATAGCGGTGAAGATGTATGCATGTTTACACAGATAGCGGTGTAGATATTTCCATGTTCATACAGAAAACGGTGTAGATATTTCCATGTTTATAGAGATAGCGGTGAAGGTGTATGCATCTTTACACAGATAGCGGTGTAGATAATTCCATGTTCATCCAGATGGCTTTGTAGATATTTCCACGTTCATCCAGATGGCTGTGTAGATATATCCATGTTCATACAGATGGCGGTGAAGATATTTCCATATTCATACAGATGGCGGTGTAGATATTTCCATGTTCATGCCGATAGCGGTGCTGATATTTCCATGTTCATACAGGTAACTGTGTAGATATTTCCATGTTTATACAGATAGCGGTGTAGATATTTCCATGTTTATAGACATAGCGGTGTATATATTTCCATGTTTATACTGATAGCGGTGTAGATATCTCCATCTTAATACAGATGGCGGTGTAGATATTTATATGTTCATACAGATGGCTGTGCAGTTATTTCCATGTTCATACAGATGACGGTGTAGATATTACCAAGTTTATAGAGATAGCGGTGTAGTTATTTCCATGTGTAAAGAGATAGCTGTATAGATATTTCCATGTATATGGAGATAGCTGTGTAGATATTTCCATTTTCATGCAGATAGCGGTGTAAATATTTCAATGTTCAAACAGATAGCGGTGTAGATATTTCCATGTTCATACAGTTAGCGGTGTAGATATTTCCATGTTCATACAGATAGCGGTGTAGATATTTCCATGTTCATACAGATAGCAGTGTATGTATTTCCATGTTCATACAGATAGCGGTGTAGATATTTCCATTTTCATGCAGATAGCGGTGTAGTTATTTCCCTGTTCAAACAGTTAGCGGTGAAGATATTTCCATGTTCATACAGATAGCGGTGCAGATATTTCCATGTTCATCCAGATGGCTGTGTAGATATATCCATTTTCATACAGATGGCGGTGAAGATATTTCCATGTTCATACAGATGGCGGTGAAGATATTTCCATGTTCATACAGATAGCGGTGTAGATATTTCCATGTTTATACAGATAGCGGTGAAGATGTATGCATGTTTACACAGATAGCGGTGTAGATACTTCCATGTTCATCCAGATGGCTGTGTAGATATATCCATGTTCATACAGATGGCGGTTAAGATATTTCCTTGTTCATACAGATAGCGGTGTAGATATTTGATGTTCATACAGATAGCGGTGTAGATATTTCCATGTTCATACAGACAGCGGTGAATGTATCTCCATGTTCATACAGAAAGCGGTGTAGGTATTTCCATGTTCATCCAGATGGCTGTGTAGATATTTCCATGTTTATAGAGATAGCTGTGTAGTTATTTCCATGTGTAAAGAGATAGCTTTGTAGATATTTCCATGTATGTGCAGACAGCTGTGTAGATATTTCCATTTTCATGCAGATAGCGGTGTAGATATTTCCATTTTCAAACAGACAGCGGTGTATGTATTTCCATGTTCATGCAGATAGCGGTGTAGACATTTCCATGTTCATACAGATAGCGGTGTTGATATTTCCATGTTCATACAGACAGCGGTGTACGTATCTCCATGTTCATACAGATAGCGGTGTAGATATTTCCATGTTCATCCAGATGGCTGTGTAGATATTTCCATGTTCATACAGATAGCGGTGTAGATATTTCCATGTTCATACATATAGCGGTGCAGATATTTCCATGTTCATCCAGATAGCGGAGCAGATATTTCCATGTTCATCCAGATGGCTGTGTAGATATATCCATGTTCATACAGATGGCGGTGAAGTTATTTCCATGTTCATACAGATGGCGGTGTAGATATTTCCATGTTCATACAGATAGCGGTGTAGATATTTCCATGTTCATACAGATAGCGGTGTAGACATTTCCATGTTCATCCAGATGGCTGTGTAGAGATTTCCATGTTCATACAGATAGCGGTGTAGATATTTCCATGTTCATCCTGATGGCTGTGTAGATATATCCATGTTCATACAGACGGCGGTGAAGATATTTCCATGTTCATACAGATAGCCGTGTAGATATTGCCATGTTCATACCGATAGCGGTGCTGATACTTCCATGTTTATACAGGTAGCGGTGTACATATTTCCGTGTTTATACAGATAGCGGTGTAGATATTTCCATGTTCATACAGATGGCGGTGTAGATATTTCCATGTTTATAGTGATAGCGGTGTAGTTATTTCCATGTGTAAAGAGATAGCTGTGTAGATATTTCCATGTATATGCAGATAGCTGTGTAGATATTTCCATTTTCATGCAGATAGCGGTGTAGATATTTCCATGTTCAAACAGATAGCGGTGTAGATATTTCCTTATTCATACAGATAGCGGTGTGGATATTTCCATGTTTATACAGATAGCGGTGAAGATGTATGCATGTTTACACAGATAGCAGTGTAGATATTTCCATGTTCATACAGATAGCGGTGTAGGTATTTCCATGTTCATCCAGACGGCTGTGTAGACATATCCATGTTCATACAGATGGCGGTGAAGATATTTCCATGTTCATACAGATGGCTGTGTAGATATATCCATGTTCATACAGATGGCGGTGAAGATTTTTCCATGTTCATACATATTCCGGTGTAGATATTTCCATGTTCATACAGATAGCGGTGCTGATATTTCCATGTTTATACAAGTAGCAGTGTAGATATTTCCATGTTTATACAGATAGCGGTGTAGATATTTCCATGTTTATACACATAGTGGTATAGATATTTCCATTTTTATACAGATAGCGGTGTAGATATCTCCATCTTAATACAGATGGCGGTGTAGATATTTATATGTTCATATAGATGGCGGTGCAGATATTTCCATGTTCATACAGATGGCGGTGAAGATATTTCCATGTTCATACAGATGGCGATGTAGATACTTCCATGTTCATACTGATAGCGGTGCTGATATTTCCATGTTTATTCAGGTAGCGGTGTAGATATTTCCATGTTCATACAGATAGCGGTGTAGTTATTTCCATGTGTAAAGAGATAGCTGTGTAGATATTTCCATGTATATGCAGATAGCTGTGTAGACATTTCCATTTTCATGCAGATAGCGGTGTATATATTTCCCTGTTCAAACAGATAGCAGTGTAGATATTTCCATCTTCATGAAGATAGCAGTGTAGATATTTCCATGTTCATACAGATAGCAGCGTAGTTATTTCCATGTGTAAAGAGATAGCTGTGTAGATATTTCCATGTATATGCAGATAGCTGTGTAGACATTTCCATTTACATGCAGATAGCGGTGTATATATTTCCCTGTTCAAACAGTTAGCGGTGCAGATATTTCCATGTTCATAAAGATAGCAGTGTAGATAATTCCATGTTTATACAGATAGTGGTGAAGATGTATGCATGTTTACACAGATAGCGGTGTATATATTTCCATGTTCATCCAGATGGCTGAGTAGATATATCCATGTTCATACAGATGGCGGTGAAGATATTTCCATGTTCACACAGATAGCGGTGTAGATATTTCCATGTTCATACAGATAGCGGTGTAGATATTTCCATGTTCATACAGATAGCGGTGTATGTATTTACATGTTCATACAGATAGCAGTGTAGATATTTCCATGTTCATCCAGATGGCTGTGTAGATATATCCATGTTCATACAGATAGCGGTGTAGATATTTCCATGTTCATCCAGATGGCTGTGTAGCTATTTCCATGTTCATACAGATAGTGGTGTAGATATTTCCATGTTCATACAGATAGTGGTGTAGATATTTCCATGTTCATACAGATAGCCGTGTAGATATTGCCATGTTCATACCGATAGCGGTGCTGATACTTCCATGTTTATACAGGTAGCGGTGTACATATTTCCGAGTTTATACAGGTAGCGGTGTAGATATTTCCATGTTCATACAGATAGCGGTGTAGATATTTCCATGTTTATACAGACAGCGGTGTAGATATCTCCTTCTTAATACAGATGGCGGTGTAGATATTTATATGTTCATACAGATGGCGGTGCGGATATTTCCATGTTCATACAGATGGTGGTGTAGATATTTCCATGTTTATAGAGATAGCGGTGTAGTTATTTCCATGTGCAAAGAGATAGCTGTGTAGATATTTCCATGTATATACAGATAGCTGTGTAGATATTTCCATTTCCATGCAGATAGCGGTGTAGATATTTCCATGTTCAAACAGATAGCGGTGTAGATATTTCCATGTTCATACAGATAGCGGTGTGGATATTTCCATGTTTATACAGATAGCGGTGAAGATGTATGCATGTTTACACAGATAGCGGTGTAGATATTTCCATGTTCATACAGATAGCGGTGTAGATATTTCCATGTTCATCCAGACGGCTGTGTAGACATATCCATGTTCATACAGATGGCGGTGAAGATATTTCCATGCTTATACAGAAGCTGTGTAGATATATCCATGTTGATACAGATGGCGGTGAAGATTTTTCCATGTTCATACAGATGGCTGTGTAGATATTTCCATGTCCATACAGATAGCGGTGCTGATATTTCCATGTTTATACAGGTAGCAGTGTCGATATTTCCATGTTTATACAGATAGTGGTGTAGATATTTCCATGTTTATACACATAGCGGTGCAGATATTTCCATGTTTATACAGATAGCGGTGTAGATATCTCCATCTTAATACAGATGGCTGTGTAGATATTTATATGTTCATACAGATGGCGGTGCAGATATTTCCATGTTCATACAGATGGCGGTGAAGATATTTCCATGTTCATACACATGGCGGTGTAGATACTTCCATGTTCATACTGATAGCGGTGCTGATATTTCCATGTTTATACAGGTAGCGGTGTAGATATTTCCATCTTTATACAGATAGCGGTGTAGATATTTCCATGTTTATACACATAGCGGTGTAGATATTTCCATGTTTATACACATAGCAGTGTAGATATCTCCATCTTAATACAGATGGCGGTGTAGATATTTATATGTTCATTCAGATAGCGGTGCAGATATTTCCATGTTCATACAGATGGCGGTGTAGATATTTCCATGTTCATACAGATAGCGGTGTAGTTATTTCCATGTGTAAAGAGATAGCTGTGTAGATATTTCGTTGTATATGCAGATAGCTGTGTAGACATTTCCATTTTCATGCAGATAGCGGTGTATATATTTCCCTGTTCAAACAGTTAGCGGTGTAGATATTTCCATGTTCATAAAGATAGCAGTGTAGATATTTCCTTGTTTATACAGATAGCGGTGAAGATGTATGCACGTATACACAGATAGCGGTGTAGATATTTCCATGTTCATCCAGATGGCTGTGTAGATATATCCATGTTCATACAGATAGCGGTGTAGATATTTCCATGTTCATACAGATAGCGGTGCAGATATTTCCATGTTCATCCAGATGGCTGTGTAGATATATGCATGTTCATACAGATGGTGGTGAAGATATTTCCATGTTCATACAGATAGCGGTGTAGATATTTCCATGTTCATACAGATAGCGGTGTAGATATTTCCATGTTCATACAGATAGCGGTGTATGTATTTCCATGTTCATACAGATAGCGGTGTAGATATTTCCATGTTCATCCAGATGGCTGTGTAGATATATCCATGTTCATACAGATAGCGCTGAAGTTATTTCCATGTTCATCCAGAAGGCTGTGTGGCTATTTCCATGTTCATACAGATAGTGGTGTAGATATTTCCATTTTCATACAGATAGCGGTGTAGATATTTCCATGTTCATACAGATGGCGGTGTAGATATTTCCATGTTTATAGAGATAGCGGTGTAGTTATTTCCATGTGTAAAGAGATAGCTGTGTAGATATTTCCATGTATATGCAGATAGCTGTGTAGATATTTCCATTTTCATGCAGATAGCGGTGTAGATATTTCCATGTTCAAACAGATAGCGGTGTAGATATTTCCATATTCATACAGATAGCGGTGTGGATATTTCCATGTTTATACAGATAGCGGTGAAGATGTATGCATGTTTACACAGATAGCAATGTAGATATTTCCATGTTCATACAGATAGCGGTGTACGTATTTCCATGTTCATCCAGACGGCTGTGTAGACATATCCATGTTCATACAGATGGCGGTGAAGATATTTCCATGTTCATACAGATGGCTGTGTAGATATATCCATGTTCATACAGATGGCGGTGAAGATTTTTCCATGTTCATACATATTCCGGTGTAGATATTTCCATGTTCATACAGATAGCGGTGCTGATATTTCCATGTTTATACAAGTAGCAGTGTAGATATTTCCATGTTTATACAGATAGCGGTGTAGATATTTCCATGTTTATACACATAGTGGTATAGATATTTCCATTTTTATACAGATAGCGGTGTAGATATCTCCATCTTAATACAGATGGCGGTGTAGATATTTATATGTTCATACAGATGGCGGTGCAGATATTTCCATGTTCATACAGATGGCGGTGAAGATATTTCCATGTTCATACAGATGGCGATGTAGATACTTCCATGTTCATACTGATAGCGGTGCTGATATTTCCATGTTTATACAGGTAGCGGTGTAGATATTTCCATGTTCATACAGATAGCGGTGTAGTTATTTCCATGTGTAAAGAGATAGCTGTGTAGATATTTCCATGTATATGCAGATAGCTGTGTAGACATTTCCATTTTCATGCAGATAGCGGTGTATATATTTCCCTGTTCAAACAGATAGCGGTGTAGATATTTCCATGTTCATCCAGATGGCTGTGTAGATATATCCATGTTCATACAGATAGCGGTGTAGATATTTCCATGTTCATACAGATAGCGGTGCAGATATTTCCATGTTCATCCAGATGGCTGTGAAGATATATGCATGTTCATACAGATGGCGGTGAAGATATTTCCATGTTCATACAGATAGCGGTGTAGATATTTCCATGTTCATACAGATAGTGGTGTAGATATATCCATGTTCATACAGATAGCGGTGTATGTATTTCCATGTTCATACAGATAGCGGTGTAGATATTTCCATGTTCATCCAGATGGCTGTGTAGATATATCCATGTTCATACAGATAGCGCTGAAGATATTTCCATGTTCATCCAGAAGGCTGTGTAGCTATTTCCATGTTCATACAGATAGTGGTGTAGATATTTCCATTTTCATACAGATAGCGGTGTAGATATTTCCATGTTCATACAGATGGCGGTGTAGATATTTCCATGTTTATAGAGATAGCGGTGTAGTTATTTCCATGTGTAAAGAGATAGCTGTGTAGATATTTCCATGTATATGCAGATAGCTGTGTAGATATTTCAATTTTCATGCAGATAGCGGTGTAGATATTTCCATGTTCAAACAGATAGCGGTGTAGATATTTCCATATTCATACAGATAGCGGTGTGGATATTTCCATGTTTATACAGATAGCGGTGAAGATGTATGCATGTTTACACAGATAGCAGTGTAGATATTTCCATGTTCATACAGATAGCGGTGTAGGTATTTCCATGTTCATCCAGACGGCTGTGTAGACATATCCATGTTCATACAGATGGCGGTGAAGATATTTCCATGTTCATACAGATGGCTGTGTAGATATATCCATGTTCATACAGATGGCGGTGAAGATTTTTCCATGTTCATACATATTCCGGTGTAGATATTTCCATGTTCATACAGATAGCGGTGCTGATATTTCCATGTTTATACAAGTAGCAGTGTAGATATTTCCATGTTTATACAGATAGCGGTGTAGATATTTCCATGTTTATACACATAGTGGTATAGATATTTCCATTTTTATACAGATAGCGGTGTAGATATCTCCATCTTAATACAGATGGCGGTGTAGATATTTATATGTTCATACAGATGGCGGTGCAGATATTTCCATGTTCATACAGATGGCGGTGAAGATATTTCCATGTTCATACAGATGGCGATGTAGATACTTCCATGTTCATACTGATAGCGGTGCTGATATTTCCATGTTTATACAGGTAGCGGTGTAGATATTTCCATGTTCATACAGATAGCGGTGTAGTTATTTCCATGGGTAAAGAGATAGCTGTGTAGATATTTCCATGTATATGCAGATAGCTGTGTAGACATTTCCATTTTCATGCAGATAGCGGTGTATATATTTCCCTGTTCAAACAGATAGCGGTGTAGATATTTCCATCTTCATGAAGATAGCAGTGTAGATATTTCCATGTTCATACAGATAGCAGCGTAGTTATCTCCATGTGTAAAGAGATAGCTGTGTAGATATTTCCATGTATATGCAGATAGCTGTGTAGACATTTCCATTTACATGCAGATAGCGGTGTATATATTTCCCTGTTCAAACAGTTAGCGGTGCAGATATTTCCATGTTCATAAAGATAGCAGTGTAGATAATTCCATGTTTATACAGATAGTGGTGAAGGTGTATGCATGTTTACACAGATAGCGGTGTATATATTTCCATGTTCATCCAGATGGCTGAGTAGATATATCCATGTTCATACAGATGGCGGTGAAGATATTTCCATGTTCACACAGATAGCGGTGTAGATATTTCCATGTTCATACAGATAGCGGTGTAGATATTTCCATGTTCATACAGATAGCGGTGTATGTATTTACATGTTCATACAGATAGCAGTGTAGATATTTCCATGTTCATCCAGATGGCTGTGTAGATATATCCATGTTCATACAGATAGCGGTGTATATATTTCCATGTTCATCCAGATGGCTGTGTAGCTATTTCCATGTTCATACAGATAGTGGTGTAGATATTTCCATGTTCATACAGATAGTGGTGTAGATATTTCCATGTTCATACAGATAGCCGTGTAGATATTGCCATGTTCATACAGATAGCGGTGTGGATATTTCCATGTTTATACAGATAGCGGTGAAGATGTATGCATGTTTACACAGATAGCGGTGTAGATATTTCCATGTTCATACAGATAGCGGTGTAGATATTTCCATGTTCATCCAGACGGCTGTGTAGACATATCCATGTTCATACAGATGGCGGTGAAGATATTTCCATGCTTATACAGAAGCTGTGTAGATATATCCATGTTGATACAGATGGCGGTGAAGATTTTTCCATGTTCATACAGATGGCTGTGTAGATATTTCCTTGTCCATACAGATAGCGGTGCTGATATTTCCATGTTTATACAGGTAGCAGTGTCGATATTTCCATGTTTTTACAGATAGTGGTGTAGATATTTCCATGTTTATACACATAGCGGTGCAGATATTTCCATGTTTATACAGATAGCGGTGTAGATATCTCCTTCTTAATACAGATGGCTGTGTAGATACTTATATGTTCATACAGATGGCGGTGCAGATATTTCCATGTTCATACAGATGGCGGTGAAGATATTTCCATGTTCATACAAATGGCGGTGTAGATACTTCCATGTTCATACTGATAGCGGTGCTGATATTTCCATGTTTATACAGGTAGCGGTGTAGATATTTCCATGTTTATACAGATAGCGGTGTAGATATTTCCATGTTTATAGACATAGCGGTGTAGATATTTCCATGTTTATACACATAGCAGTGTAGATATCTCCATCTTAATACAGATGGCAGTGTAGATATTTATATGTTCATTCAGATAGCGGTGCAGATATTTCCATGTTCATACAGATGGCGGTGTAGATATTTCCATGTTCATACAGATAGCGGTGTAGTTATTTCCATGTGTAAAGAGATAGCTGTGTAGATATTTCGTTGTATATGCAGATAGATGTGTAGACATTTCCATTTTCATGCAGATAGCGGTGTATATATTTCCCTGTTCAAACAGTTAGCGGTGTAGATATTTCCATGTTCATAAAGATAGCAGTGTAGATATTTCCTTGTTTATACAGATAGCGGTGAAGATGTATGCATGTATACACAGATAGCGGTGTAGATATTTCCATGTTCATCCAGATGGCTGTGTAGATATATCCATGTTCATACAGATAGCGGTGTAGATATTTCCATGTTCATACAGATAGCGGTGCAGATATTTCCATGTTCATCCAGATGGCTGTGTAGATATATGCATGTTCATACAGATGGCGGTGAAGATATTTCCATGTTCATACAGATAGCGGTGTAGATATTTCCATGTTCATACAGATAGCGGTGTAGATATTTCCATGTTCATACAGATAGCGGTGTATGTATTTCCATGTTCATACAGATAGCGGTGTAGATATTTCCATGTTCATCCAGATGGCTGTGTAGATATATCCATGTTCATACAGACAGCGCTGAAGGTATTTCCATGTTCATCCAGAAGGCTGTGTAGCTATTTCCATGTTCATACAGATAGTGGTGTAGATATTTCCATTTTCATACAGATAGCGGTGTAGATATTTCCATGTTCATACAGATAGCCGTGTAGATATTGCCATGTTCATACCGATAGCGGTGCTGATACATCCATGTTTATACAGGTAGCGGTGTACATATTTCCGTGTTTATACAGGTAGCGGTGTAGATATTTCCATGTTCATACAGATAGCGGTGTAGCTATTTCCATGTTTATACAGATAGCGGTGTAGATATCTCCTTCTTAATACAGATGGCGGTTTAGATATTTATATGTTCATACAGATGGTGGTGCAGATATTTCCATGTTCATACAGATGGTGGTGTAGATATTTCCATGTTTATAGAGATAGCGGTGTAGTTATTTCCATGTGCAAAGAGATAGCTGTGTAGATATTTCCATGTATATGCAGATAGCTGTGTAGATATTTCCATTTTCATGCAGATAGCGGTGTAGATATTTCCATGTTCAAACAGATAGCGGTGTGGGTATTTCCATGTTTATACAGATAGCGGTGAAGATGTATGCATGTTTACACAGATAGCGGTGTAGATATTTCCATGTTCATACAGATAGCGGTGTAGATATTTCCATGTTCATCCAGACGGCTGTGTAGACATATCCATGTTCATACAGATGGCGGTGAAGATATTTCCATGTTCATACAGATGGGTGTGTAGATATATCCAGGTTCATAGAGATGGCGGTGAAGATTTTTCCATATTCATACAGAAGTGGTTTAGATATTTCCATGTTCATACAGATAGCGGTGCTGATATTTCCATGTTTATACAGGTAGCAGTGTAGATATTTCCATGTTTATACAGATAGCGGTGTAGATATTTCCATGTTTATACACATAGCGGTGTAGATATTCCCATGTTTATACAGATAGCGTGTAGATATCTCCATCTTAATACAGATGGCGGTGTAGAAATTTATATGTTCATACAGATGGCAGTGCAGATATTTCCATGTTCATCCAGATGGCTCTGTAGATATATCCATGTTCATACAGATAGCGGTGTAGATATTTCCATGTTCATACAGATAGCGGTGCAGATATTTCCATGTTCATCCAGATGGCTGTGTAGATATATCCATGTTCATACAGATGGCGGTGAAGATATTTCCATGTTCATACAGATAGCGGTGTAGATATTTCCATGTTCATACAGATAGCCGTGTAGATATTGCCATGTTCATACCGAAAGCGGTGCTGATACTTCCATGTTTATACAGGTAGCGGTGTACATATTTCCGTGTTTTTACAGGTAGCGGTGTAGATACTTCCATGTTCATACAGATAGCGGTGTAGCTATTTCCATGTTTATACAGATAGCGGTGTAGATATCTCCTTCTTAATACAGATGGCGGTTTAGATATTTATATGTTCATACAGATGGTGGTGCAGATATTTCCATTTTCATACAGATGGTGGTGTAGATATTTCCATGTTTATAGAGATAGCGGTGTAGTTATTTCCATGTGCAAAGAGATAGCTGTGTAGATATTTCCATGTATATGCAGATAGCTGTGTAGATATTTCCATGTATATGCAGATAGCTGTGTAGATATTTCCATTTTCATGCAGATAGCGGTGTAGATATTTCCATGTTCAAACAGATAGCGGTGTGGGTATTTCCATGTTTATACAGATAGCGGTGAAGATGTATGCATGTTTACACAGATAGCGGTGTAGATATTTCCATGTTCATACAGATAGCGGTGTAGATATTTCCATGTTCATCCAGACGGCTGTGTAGACATATCCATGTTCATACAGATGGCGGTGAAGATATTTCCATGTTCATACAGATGGCTGTGTAGATATATCCAGGTTCATAGAGATGGCGGTGAAGATTTTTCCATGTTCATACAGAAGCGGTTTAGATATTTCCATGTTCATACAGATAGCGGTGCTGATATTTCCATGTTTATACAGGTAGCAGTGTAGATATTTCCATGTTTATACAGATAGCGGTGTAGATATTTCCATGTTTATACACATAGCGGTGTAGATATTTCCATGTTTATACAGATAGCGTGTAGATATCTCCATCTTAATACAGATGGCGGTGTAGAAATTTATATTTTCATACAGATGGCGGTGCAGATATTTCCATGTTCATCCAGATGGCTGTGTAGATATATCCATGTTCATACAGATGGCGGTGAAGATATTTCCATGTTCATAGTGATAGCGGTGTAGATATTTCCAAGTTCATACACATAGCGGAGTAGTTATTTCCAAGTTCATACAGATAGCGGTGTATGTATTTCCATGTTCATACAGATAGCGGTGTAGATATTTCCATGTTCATACAGATGGCGGTGTAGTTTTTCCATGTTCTTAGGGATGGCGGTGTAGATATTTCCATATTTATAGAGATAGCGGTGTGGTTATTTCCATGTTCCTGAAGATAGCGGTGTAGATATTTCCATGTATATACAGATAGCTTTGTACATATTTCCATGTTCAGACAGATTGAGGTGTCGATATTTCCAAGTTCATACGGATGGCGGTGTAGATATTTCCTTGTTCGTACAGATGGCGTTGTAGATATTTCCATGTTTATAGATTTAGCGTTGTAGATATTTCCATGTTTATACTGACAGCGGTATAGCTATTTCCATGTTTCTACAGATGGTGGTGTAGATATTTCCAAGTTTATAGAGATAGCACTATAGACATTTCCATGTTTACCCAGATAGCGTTGTAAATATTTACATGTTTATAGAGATTGCGGTGTAGTTATTTCCATGTTTATACAGATAGCGGTGTAGATATCTCCATCTTAATACGGATGGCGGTGTAGATATTTATATGTTCATACAGATGGCGGTGCAGATATTTCCATGTTCATACAGATGGCGGTGTAGATATTTCCATGTTCATACAGATAGCGGTGTAGATATTTCCATGTTCATACAGATAGCGGTGTAGATATTGCCATGTTCATACAGATAGCGGTGTATGTATTTCCATGTTCATACAGATAGCGGTGTAGATATTTCCATGTTCATCCAGATGGCTGTGTAGATATATCCATGTTCATACAGATAGCGGTGTAGATATTTCCATGTTCATCCAGATGGCTGTGTAGCTATTTCCATGTTCATCCAGATAGTGGTGTAGATATTTCCATGTTCATACAGATAGCGGTGTAGATATTTCCATGTTCATACAGATAGCGGTGTAGATATTGCCATGTTCATACCGATAGCGGTGCTGATACTTCCATGTTTATACAGGTAGCGGTGTACATATTTCCGTGTTTATACAGGTAGCGGTGTAGATATTTCCATGTTCATACAGATAGCGGTCTAGATATTTCCATGTTTATACACATAGCGGTGTAGATATCTCCTTCTTAATACAGATGGCGGTGTAGATATTTATATGTTCATACAGATGGCGGTGCAGATATTTCCATGTTCATACAGATAGCGGTGTAGATATTTCCATGTTGATACAGATAGCGGTGTAGATATCTCATTCTTAATACAGATGGCGGTGTAGATATTTATATGTTCATCCAGACGGCTTTGTAGACATATCCATGTTCATACAGATGGCGGTGAAGATATTTCCATGTTCATACAGATGGCTGTCTAGATATATCCATGTTCATGCAGATGGCGGTGAAGGTTTTTCCATGTTGATACAGATGGCGGTGTAGATATTTCCATGTTCATACAGATAGCGGTGCTGATATTTCCATGTTTATACAGGTAGCAGTGTAGATATTTCCATGTTTATACAGATAGCGGTGTAGATATTTCCATGTTTATACACATAGTGGTGTAGATATTTCCATGTTTATACAGATAGCGGTGTAGATATCTCCATCTTAATACAGATGGCGGTGTAGATATTTATATGTTCATACAGATGGCGGTGCAGATATTTCCATGTTCATACAGATGGCGGTGAAGATATTTCCATGTTCATACAGATTGCGGTGTAGATACTTCCATGTTCATACTGATAGCGGTGCTGATATTTCCATGTTTATACAGGTAGCGGTGTCGATATTTCCATGTTTATACAGATGGCGGTGTACATATTTCCATGTTCATACAGATAGCGGTGTAGTTATTTCCATGTGTAAAGAGATAGCTGTGTAGATATTTCCATGTATATGCAGATAGCTGTGTAGACATTTCCATTTTCATGCAGATAGCGGTGTATATATTTCCCTGTTCAAACAGTTACCGGTGCAGATATTTCCATGTTCATACAGATGGCGGTGTAGATATTTCGATTTTCATACAGATAGCGGTTTAGTTATTTCCATGTGTAAAGAGATAGCTGTGCAGATATTTCCATGTATAAGCAGATAGCTGTGTAGATATTTCCGTTTTCATGCAGATAGCGGTGTATGTATTTCCCTGTTCAAACAATTAGCGGTGTAGATATTTCCATGTACATAAAGATAGCGGTGTAGATATTTCCATGTTCATCCACATGGCTGTGTAGATATATCCATGTTCATATAGATGGCGGTGAATATATTTCCATGTTCATTCAGATAGCGGTGTAGATATTTCCATGTTCATGCAGATAGCGGTGTAGGTATTTCCATGTTCATACAGATAGCGGTGTATGTATTTCCATGTTCATACAGATAGCGGTGTAGATATTTCCATGTTCATGCTGATGGCTGTGTAGATATTTCCATGTTCATACAGATAGCGGTGCAGATATTTCCATGTTCATACAGATAGCGGTGTAGATATTTCCATGTCCATCCAGATGGCTGTGTAGATATATCCATGTTCATACAGATGGCGGTGAAGATATTTCCATGTTCATACAGATGGCGTTGTAGATATTTCCATGTTCATACAGATAGCTGTGTAGATATTGCCATGTTCATACCGATAGGGGTGCTGATACTTCCATGTTTATACAGGTAGCGGTGTACATATTTCTGTGTTTATACAGGTAGCGGTGTAGATATTTCCATGTTCATACAGATAGCGGTGTAGATATTTCCATGTTTATTCAGATAGCGGTGTAGATATCTCCTTCTTAATACAGATGGCGGTGTAGATATTTATATGTTCATACAGATGGCGGTGCAGATATTTCCATGTTCATACAGATGGTGGTGTAGATATTTCCATGTTTATAGAGGTAGCGGTGTAGTTATTTCCATGTGCAAAGAGATAGCTGTGTAGATATTTCCATGTATATGCAGATAGCTGTGTAGATATTTCCATTTTCATGCAGATAGCGGTGTAGATATTTCCATGTTCAAACAGATAGCGGTGTAGATATTTCCATATTCATACAGATAGCGGTGTGGATATTTCCATGTTTATACAGATAGCGGTGAAAATGTATGCATGTTTACACAGATAGCGGTGTAGATATTTCCATGTTCATACAGATAGCGGTGTAGATATTTCCATATTCATCCAGACGGCTGTGTAGACATATCCATGTTCATACAGATGGCGGTGAAGATATTTCCATGTTCATACAGATGGCTGTGTAGATATATCCATGTTCATACAGATGGCGGTGAAGATTTTTCCATGTTCATACATATTCCGGTGTAGATATTTCCATGTTCATACAGATAGCGGTGATGATATTCCCATGTTTATACAGGTAGCAGTGTAGATATTTCCATGTTTATACAGATAGCGGTGTAGATATTTCCATGTTTATACACATAGTGGTATAGATATTTCCATTTTTATACAGATTGCGGTGTAGATATCTCCATCTTAATACAGATGGCGGTGTAGATATTTATATGTTCATACAGATGGCGGTGCAGATATTTCCATGTTCATACAGATGGCGATGAAGATATTTCCATGTTCATACAGATGGCGGTGTAGATAATTCCATGTTCATACTGATAGCGGTGTAGATATTTCCATGTTTATACAGGTAGCGGTGTAGATATTTCCATGTTCATACAGATAGCGGTGTAGTTATTTCCATGTGTAAAGAGATAGCTGTGTAGATATTTCCATGTATATGCAGATAGCTGTGTAGACATTTCCATTTTCATGCAGATAGCGGTGTATATATTTCCCTGTTCAAACAGATAGCGGTGTAGATATTTCCATGTTCATCCAGATGGCTGTGTAGATATATCCATGTTCATACAGATAGCGGTGTAGATATTTCCATGTTCATACAGATAGCGGTGCAGATATTTCCATGTTCATCCAGATGGCTGTGAAGATATATGCATGTTCATACAGATGGCGGTGAAGATATTTCCATGTTCATACAGATAGCGGTGTAGATATTTCCATGTTCATACAGATAGTGGTGTAGATATATCCATGTTCATACAGATAGCGGTGTATGTATTTCCATGTTCATACAGATAGCGGTGTAGATATTTCCATGTTCATCCAGATGGCTGTGTAGATATATCCATGTTCATACAGATAGCGCTGAAGATATTTCCATGTTCATCCAGAAGGCTGTGTAGCTATTTCCATGTTCATACAGATAGTGGTGTAGATATTTCCATTTTCATACAGATAGCGGTGTAGATATTTCCATGTTCATACAGATGGCGGTGTAGATATTTCCATGTTTATAGAGATAGCGGTGTAGTTATTTCCATGTGTAAAGAGATAGCTGTGTAGATATTTCCATGTATATGCAGATAGCTGTGTAGATATTTCAATTTTCATGCAGATAGCGGTGTAGATATTTCCATGTTCAAACAGATAGCGGTGTAGATATTTCCATATTCATACAGATAGCGGTGTGGATATTTCCATGTTTATACAGATAGCGGTGAAGATGTATGCATGTTTACACAGATAGCAGTGTAGATATTTCCATGTTCATACAGATAGCGGTGTAGGTATTTCCATGTTCATCCAGACGGCTGTGTAGACATATCCATGTTCATACAGATGGCGGTGAAGATATTTCCATGTTCATACAGATGGCTGTGTAGATATATCCATGTTCATACAGATGGCGGTGAAGATTTTTCCATGTTCATACATATTCCGGTGTAGATATTTCCATGTTCATACAGATAGCGGTGCTGATATTTCCATGTTTATACAAGTAGCAGTGTAGATATTTCCATGTTTATACAGATAGCGGTGTAGATATTTCCATGTTTATACACATAGTGGTATAGATATTTCCATTTTTATACAGATAGCGGTGTAGATATCTCCATCTTAATACAGATGGCGGTGTAGATATTTATATGTTCATACAGATGGCGGTGCAGATATTTCCATGTTCATACAGATGGCGGTGAAGATATTTCCATGTTCATACAGATGGCGATGTAGATACTTCCATGTTCATACTGATAGCGGTGCTGATATTTCCATGTTTATACAGGTAGCGGTGTAGATATTTCCATGTTCATACAGATAGCGGTGTAGTTATTTCCATGGGTAAAGAGATAGCTGTGTAGATATTTCCATGTATATGCAGATAGCTGTGTAGACATTTCCATTTTCATGCAGATAGCGGTGTATATATTTCCCTGTTCAAACAGATAGCGGTGTAGATATTTCCATCTTCATGAAGATAGCAGTGTAGATATTTCCATGTTCATACAGATAGCAGCGTAGTTATCTCCATGTGTAAAGAGATAGCTGTGTAGATATTTCCATGTATATGCAGATAGCTGTGTAGACATTTCCATTTACATGCAGATAGCGGTGTATATATTTCCCTGTTCAAACAGTTAGCGGTGCAGATATTTCCACGTTCATAAAGATAGCAGTGTAGATAATTCCATGTTTATACAGATAGTGGTGAAGGTGTATGCATGTTTACACAGATAGCGGTGTATATATTTCCATGTTCATCCAGATGGCTGAGTAGATATATCCATGTTCATACAGATGGCGGTGAAGATATTTCCATGTTCACACAGATAGCGGTGTAGATATTTCCATGTTCATACAGATAGCGGTGTAGATATTTCCATGTTCATACAGATAGCGGTGTATGTATTTACATGTTCATACAGATAGCAGTGTAGATATTTCCATGTTCATCCAGATGGCTGTGTAGATATATCCATGTTCATACAGATAGCGGTGTATATATTTCCATGTTCATCCAGATGGCTGTGTAGCTATTTCCATGTTCATACAGATAGTGGTGTAGATATTTCCATGTTCATACAGATAGTGGTGTAGATATTTCCATGTTCATACAGATAGCCGTGTAGATATTGCCATGTTCATACAGATAGCGGTGTGGATATTTCCATGTTTATACAGATAGCGGTGAAGATGTATGCATGTTTACACAGATAGCGGTGTAGATATTTCCATGTTCATACAGATAGCGGTGTAGATATTTCCATGTTCATCCAGACGGCTGTGTAGACATATCCATGTTCATACAGATGGCGGTGAAGATATTTCCATGCTTATACAGAAGCTGTGTAGATATATCCATGTTGATACAGATGGCGGTGAAGATTTTTCCATGTTCATACAGATGGCTGTGTAGATATTTCCTTGTCCATACAGATAGCGGTGCTGATATTTCCATGTTTATACAGGTAGCAGTGTCGATATTTCCATGTTTTTACAGATAGTGGTGTAGATATTTCCATGTTTATACACATAGCGGTGCAGATATTTCCATGTTTATACAGATAGCGGTGTAGATATCTCCTTCTTAATACAGATGGCTGTGTAGATACTTATATGTTCATACAGATGGCGGTGCAGATATTTCCATGTTCATACAGATGGCGGTGAAGATATTTCCATGTTCATACAAATGGCGGTGTAGATACTTCCA
This sequence comes from Gorilla gorilla gorilla, assembly GCF_029281585.2. Classification (NCBI taxonomy): domain Eukaryota; kingdom Metazoa; phylum Chordata; class Mammalia; order Primates; family Hominidae; genus Gorilla; species Gorilla gorilla. Next base: position 128,054,356 of record NC_073239.2, read on the forward strand.
TGTTCATACTGATAGCGGTGCTGATATTTCCATGTTTATACAGGTAGCGGTGTAGATATTTCCATGTTTATACAGATAGCGGTGTAGATATTTCCATGTTTATAGACATAGCGGTGTAGATATTTCCATGTTTATACACATAGCAGTGTAGATATCTCCATCTTAATACAGATGGCAGTGTAGATATTTATATGTTCATTCAGATAGCGGTGCAGATATTTCCATGTTCATACAGATGGCGGTGTAGATATTTCCATGTTCATACAGATAGCGGTGTAGTTATTTCCATGTGTAAAGAGATAGCTGTGTAGATATTTCGTTGTATATGCAGATAGATGTGTAGACATTTCCATTTTCATGCAGATAGCGGTGTATATATTTCCCTGTTCAAACAGTTAGCGGTGTAGATATTTCCATGTTCATAAAGATAGCAGTGTAGATATTTCCTTGTTTATACAGATAGCGGTGAAGATGTATGCATGTATACACAGATAGCGGTGTAGATATTTCCATGTTCATCCAGATGGCTGTGTAGATATATCCATGTTCATACAGATAGCGGTGTAGATATTTCCATGTTCATACAGATAGCGGTGCAGATATTTCCATGTTCATCCAGATGGCTGTGTAGATATATGCATGTTCATACAGATGGCGGTGAAGATATTTCCATGTTCATACAGATAGCGGTGTAGATATTTCCATGTTCATACAGATAGCGGTGTAGATATTTCCATGTTCATACAGATAGCGGTGTATGTATTTCCATGTTCATACAGATAGCGGTGTAGATATTTCCATGTTCATCCAGATGGCTGTGTAGATATATCCATGTTCATACAGACAGCGCTGAAGGTATTTCCATGTTCATCCAGAAGGCTGTGTAGCTATTTCCATGTTCATACAGATAGTGGTGTAGATATTTCCATTTTCATACAGATAGCGGTGTAGATATTTCCATGTTCATACAGATAGCCGTGTAGATATTGCCATGTTCATACCGATAGCGGTGCTGATACATCCATGTTTATACAGGTAGCGGTGTACATATTTCCGTGTTTATACAGGTAGCGGTGTAGATATTTCCATGTTCATACAGATAGCGGTGTAGCTATTTCCATGTTTATACAGATAGCGGTGTAGATATCTCCTTCTTAATACAGATGGCGGTTTAGATATTTATATGTTCATACAGATGGTGGTGCAGATATTTCCATGTTCATACAGATGGTGGTGTAGATATTTCCATGTTTATAGAGATAGCGGTGTAGTTATTTCCATGTGCAAAGAGATAGCTGTGTAGATATTTCCATGTATATGCAGATAGCTGTGTAGATATTTCCATTTTCATGCAGATAGCGGTGTAGATATTTCCATGTTCAAACAGATAGCGGTGTGGGTATTTCCATGTTTATACAGATAGCGGTGAAGATGTATGCATGTTTACACAGATAGCGGTGTAGATATTTCCATGTTCATACAGATAGCGGTGTAGATATTTCCATGTTCATCCAGACGGCTGTGTAGACATATCCATGTTCATACAGATGGCGGTGAAGATATTTCCATGTTCATACAGATGGGTGTGTAGATATATCCAGGTTCATAGAGATGGCGGTGAAGATTTTTCCATATTCATACAGAAGTGGTTTAGATATTTCCATGTTCATACAGATAGCGGTGCTGATATTTCCATGTTTATACAGGTAGCAGTGTAGATATTTCCATGTTTATACAGATAGCGGTGTAGATATTTCCATGTTTATACACATAGCGGTGTAGATATTCCCATGTTTATACAGATAGCGTGTAGATATCTCCATCTTAATACAGATGGCGGTGTAGAAATTTATATGTTCATACAGATGGCAGTGCAGATATTTCCATGTTCATCCAGATGGCTCTGTAGATATATCCATGTTCATACAGATAGCGGTGTAGATATTTCCATGTTCATACAGATAGCGGTGCAGATATTTCCATGTTCATCCAGATGGCTGTGTAGATATATCCATGTTCATACAGATGGCGGTGAAGATATTTCCATGTTCATACAGATAGCGGTGTAGATATTTCCATGTTCATACAGATAGCCGTGTAGATATTGCCATGTTCATACCGAAAGCGGTGCTGATACTTCCATGTTTATACAGGTAGCGGTGTACATATTTCCGTGTTTTTACAGGTAGCGGTGTAGATACTTCCATGTTCATACAGATAGCGGTGTAGCTATTTCCATGTTTATACAGATAGCGGTGTAGATATCTCCTTCTTAATACAGATGGCGGTTTAGATATTTATATGTTCATACAGATGGTGGTACAGATATTTCCATTTTCATACAGATGGTGGTGTAGATATTTCCATGTTTATAGAGATAGCGGTGTAGTTATTTCCATGTGCAAAGAGATAGCTGTGTAGATATTTCCATGTATATGCAGATAGCTGTGTAGATATTTCCATGTATATGCAGATAGCTGTGTAGATATTTCCATTTTCATGCAGATAGCGGTGTAGATATTTCCATGTTCAAACAGATAGCGGTGTGGGTATTTCCATGTTTATACAGATAGCGGTGAAGATGTATGCATGTTTACACAGATAGCGGTGTAGATATTTCCATGTTCATACAGATAGCGGTGTAGATATTTCCATGTTCATCCAGACGGCTGTGTAGACATATCCATGTTCATACAGATGGCGGTGAAGATATTTCCATGTTCATACAGATGGCTGTGTAGATATATCCAGGTTCATAGAGATGGCGGTGAAGATTTTTCCATGTTCATACAGAAGCGGTTTAGATATTTCCATGTTCATACAGATAGCGGTGCTGATATTTCCATGTTTATACAGGTAGCAGTGTAGATATTTCCATGTTTATACAGATAGCGGTGTAGATATTTCCATGTTTATACACATAGCGGTGTAGATATTTCCATGTTTATACAGATAGCGTGTAGATATCTCCATCTTAATACAGATGGCGGTGTAGAAATTTATATTTTCATACAGATGGCGGTGCAGATATTTCCATGTTCATCCAGATGGCTGTGTAGATATATCCATGTTCATACAGATGGCGGTGAAGATATTTCCATGTTCATAGTGATAGCGGTGTAGATATTTCCAAGTTCATACACATAGCGGAGTAGTTATTTCCAAGTTCATACAGATAGCGGTGTATGTATTTCCATGTTCATACAGATAGCGGTGTAGATATTTCCATGTTCATACAGATGGCGGTGTAGTTTTTCCATGTTCTTAGGGATGGCGGTGTAGATATTTCCATATTTATAGAGATAGCGGTGTGGTTATTTCCATGTTCCTGAAGATAGCGGTGTAGATATTTCCATGTATATACAGATAGCTTTGTACATATTTCCATGTTCAGACAGATTGAGGTGTCGATATTTCCAAGTTCATACGGATGGCGGTGTAGATATTTCCTTGTTCGTACAGATGGCGTTGTAGATATTTCCATGTTTATAGAGTTAGCGTTGTAGATATTTCCATGTTTATACTGACAGCGGTATAGCTATTTCCATGTTTCTACAGATGGTGGTGTAGATATTTCCAAGTTTATAGAGATAGCACTATAGACATTTCCATGTTTACCCAGATAGCGTTGTAAATATTTACATGTTTATAGAGATTGCGGTGTAGTTATTTCCATGTTTATACAGATAGCGGTGTAGATATCTCCATCTTAATACGGATGGCGGTGTAGATATTTATATGTTCATACAGATGGCGGTGCAGATATTTCCATGTTCATACAGATGGCGGTGTAGATATTTCCATGTTCATACAGATAGCGGTGTAGATATTTCCATGTTCATACAGATAGCGGTGTAGATATTGCCATGTTCATACAGATAGCGGTGTATGTATTTCCATGTTCATACAGATAGCGGTGTAGATATTTCCATGTTCATCCAGATGGCTGTGTAGATATATCCATGTTCATACAGATAGCGGTGTAGATATTTCCATGTTCATCCAGATGGCTGTGTAGCTATTTCCATGTTCATCCAGATAGTGGTGTAGATATTTCCATGTTCATACAGATAGCGGTGTAGATATTTCCATGTTCATACAGATAGCGGTGTAGATATTGCCATGTTCATACCGATAGCGGTGCTGATACTTCCATGTTTATACAGGTAGCGGTGTACATATTTCCGTGTTTATACAGGTAGCGGTGTAGATATTTCCATGTTCATACAGATAGCGGTCTAGATATTTCCATGTTTATACACATAGCGGTGTAGATATCTCCTTCTTAATACAGATGGCGGTGTAGATATTTATATGTTCATACAGATGGCGGTGCAGATATTTCCATGTTCATACAGATAGCGGTGTAGATATTTCCATGTTGATACAGATAGCGGTGTAGATATCTCATTCTTAATACAGATGGCGGTGTAGATATTTATATGTTCATCCAGACGGCTTTGTAGACATATCCATGTTCATACAGATGGCGGTGAAGATATTTCCATGTTCATACAGATGGCTGTCTAGATATATCCATGTTCATGCAGATGGCGGTGAAGGTTTTTCCATGTTGATACAGATGGCGGTGTAGATATTTCCATGTTCATACAGATAGCGGTGCTGATATTTCCATGTTTATACAGGTAGCAGTGTAGATATTTCCATGTTTATACAGATAGCGGTGTAGATATTTCCATGTTTATACACATAGTGGTGTAGATATTTCCATGTTTATACAGATAGCGGTGTAGATATCTCCATCTTAATACAGATGGCGGTGTAGATATTTATATGTTCATACAGATGGCGGTGCAGATATTTCCATGTTCATACAGATGGCGGTGAAGATATTTCCATGTTCATACAGATTGCGGTGTAGATACTTCCATGTTCATACTGATAGCGGTGCTGATATTTCCATGTTTATACAGGTAGCGGTGTCGATATTTCCATGTTTATACAGATGGCGGTGTACATATTTCCATGTTCATACAGATAGCGGTGTAGTTATTTCCATGTGTAAAGAGATAGCTGTGTAGATATTTCCATGTATATGCAGATAGCTGTGTAGACATTTCCATTTTCATGCAGATAGCGGTGTATATATTTCCCTGTTCAAACGGTTACCGGTGCAGATATTTCCATGTTCATACAGATGGCGGTGTAGATATTTCGATTTTCATACAGATAGCGGTTTAGTTATTTCCATGTGTAAAGAGATAGCTGTGCAGATATTTCCATGTATAAGCAGATAGCTGTGTAGATATTTCCGTTTTCATGCAGATAGCGGTGTATGTATTTCCCTGTTCAAACAATTAGCGGTGTAGATATTTCCATGTACATAAAGATAGCGGTGTAGATATTTCCATGTTCATCCACATGGCTGTGTAGATATATCCATGTTCATATAGATGGCGGTGAATATATTTCCATGTTCATTCAGATAGCGGTGTAGATATTTCCATGTTCATGCAGATAGCGGTGTAGGTATTTCCATGTTCATACAGATAGCGGTGTATGTATTTCCATGTTCATACAGATAGCGGTGTAGATATTTCCATGTTCATGCTGATGGCTGTGTAGATATTTCCATGTTCATACAGATAGCGGTGCAGATATTTCCATGTTCATACAGATAGCGGTGTAGATATTTCCATGTCCATCCAGATGGCTGTGTAGATATATCCATGTTCATACAGATGGCGGTGAAGATATTTCCATGTTCATACAGATGGCGTTGTAGATATTTCCATGTTCATACAGATAGCTGTGTAGATATTGCCATGTTCATACCGATAGGGGTGCTGATACTTCCATGTTTATACAGGTAGCGGTGTACATATTTCTGTGTTTATACAGGTAGCGGTGTAGATATTTCCATGTTCATACAGATAGCGGTGTAGATATTTCCATGTTTATTCAGATAGCGGTGTAGATATCTCCTTCTTAATACAGATGGCGGTGTAGATATTTATATGTTCATACAGATGGCGGTGCAGATATTTCCATGTTCATACAGATGGTGGTGTAGATATTTCCATGTTTATAGAGGTAGCGGTGTAGTTATTTCCATGTGCAAAGAGATAGCTGTGTAGATATTTCCATGTATATGCAGATAGCTGTGTAGATATTTCCATTTTCATGCAGATAGCGGTGTAGATATTTCCATGTTCAAACAGATAGCGGTGTAGATATTTCCATATTCATACAGATAGCGGTGTGGATATTTCCATGTTTATACAGATAGCGGTGAAAATGTATGCATGTTTACACAGATAGCGGTGTAGATATTTCCATGTTCATACAGATAGCGGTGTAGATATTTCCATATTCATCCAGACGGCTGTGTAGACATATCCATGTTCATACAGATGGCGGTGAAGATATTTCCATGTTCATACAGATGGCTGTGTAGATATATCCATGTTCATACAGATGGCGGTGAAGATTTTTCCATGTTCATACATATTCCGGTGTAGATATTTCCATGTTCATACAGATAGCGGTGATGATATTCCCATGTTTATACAGGTAGCAGTGTAGATATTTCCATGTTTATACAGATAGCGGTGTAGATATTTCCATGTTTATACACATAGTGGTATAGATATTTCCATTTTTATACAGATTGCGGTGTAGATATCTCCATCTTAATACAGATGGCGGTGTAGATATTTATATGTTCATACAGATGGCGGTGCAGATATTTCCATGTTCATACAGATGGCGATGAAGATATTTCCATGTTCATACAGATGGCGGTGTAGATAATTCCATGTTCATACTGATAGCGGTGTAGATATTTCCATGTTTATACAGGTAGCGGTGTAGATATTTCCATGTTCATACAGATAGCGGTGTAGTTATTTCCATGTGTAAAGAGATAGCTGTGTAGATATTTCCATGTATATGCAGATAGCTGTGTTGACAGTTCCATTTTCATGCAGATAGCGGTGTATATATTTCCCTGTTCAAACAGATATCTTTGTAGATATTTCCATCTTCATAAAGATAGCAGTGTAGATATTTCCATGTTCATACAGATAGCAGCGTAGTTATTTCCATGTGTAAAGAAATAGCTGTGTAGATATTTCCATGTATATGCAGATAGCTGTGTAGACATTTCCATTTACATGCAGATAGCGGTGTATATATTTCCCTGTTAAAACAGTTAGCGGTGCAGATATTTCCATGTTCATAAAGATAGCAGTGTAGATAATTCCATGTTTATACAGATAGTGGTGAAGATGTATGCATGTTTACACAGATAGCGGAGTATATATTTCCATGTTCATCCAGATGGCTGAGTAGATATATCCATGTTCATACAGATAGCGGTGCAGATATTTCCATGTTCATCCAGATGTCTGTGTAGATATATCCATGTTCATACAGATGGCGGTAAAGATATTTCCATGTTCATACAGATAGCGGTGTAGATATTTCCATGTTCATACAGATAGCGGTGTAGATATTTCCATGTTCATACAGATAGCGGTGTATGTATTTCCATGTTCATACAGATAGCAGTGTAGATATTTCCATGTTCATCCAGATGGCTGTGTAGATATATCCAAGTTCATACAGATAGCGGTGTAGATATTTCCATGTTCATCCAGATGGCTGTGTAGCTATTTCCATGTTCATACAGATAGTGGTGTAGATATTTCCATGTTCAAACAGATAGCTGTGAAGATATTTCCATGTTCATACAGATAGCGGTGTGGATATTTCCATGTTTATACAGATAGCGGTGAAGATGTATGCATGTTTACACAGATAGCCGTGTAGATATTTCCATGTTCATACAGATAGCGGTGTAGATATTTCCATGTTCATTCAGACGGCTGTGTAGACATATCCATGTTCATACAGATGGCGGTGAGGATATTTCCCTGCTTATACAGAAGCTGTGTAGATATATCCATGTTGATACAGATGGCGGTGAAGATTTTTCCATGTTCATACAGATGGCTGTGTAGATATTTCCATGTCCATACAGATAGCGGTGCTGATATTTCCATGTTTATACAGGTAGCAGTGTCGATATTTCCATATTTATACAGATAGTGGTGTAGATATTTCCATGTTTATACACATAGCGGTGTAGATATTTCCATGTTTATACAGATAGCGGTGTAGATATCTCCTTCTTAATACAGATGGCGGTGTAGATATTTATATGTTCATACAGATGGCGGTGCAGATATTTCCATGTTCATACAGATGGTGGTGTAGATATTTCCATGTTTATAGAGGTAGCGGTGTAGTTATTTCCATGTTTATAGAGGTAGCGGTGTAGTTATTTCCATGTGCAAAGAGATAGCTGTGTAGATATTTCCATGTATATGCAGATAGCTGTGTAGATATTTCCATTTTCATGCAGATAGCGGTGTAGATATTTCCATGTTCAAACAGATAGCGGTGTAGATATTTCCATATTCATACAGATAGCGGTGTGGATATTTCCATGTTTATACAGATAGCGCTGAAAATGTATGCATGTTTACACAGATAGCGGTGTAGATATTTCCATGTTCATACAGATAGCGGTGTAGATATTTCCATATTCATCCAGACGGCTGTGTAGACATATCCATGTTCATACAGATGGCGGTGAAGATATTTCCATGTTCATACAGATGGCTGTGTAGATATATCCATGTTCATACAGATGGCGGTGAAGATTTTTCCATGTTCATACATATTCCGGTGTAGATATTTCCATGTTCATACAGATAGCGGTGATGATATTCCCATGTTTATACAGGTAGCAGTGTAGATATTTCCATGTTTATACAGATAGCGGTGTAGATATTTCCATGTTTATACACATAGAGGTATAGATATTTCCATTTTTATACAGATAGCGGTGTAGATATCTCCATCTTAATACAGATGGCGGTGTAGATATTTATATGTTCATACAGATGGCGGTGCAGATATTTCCATGTTCATACAGATGGCGGTGAAGATATTTCCATGTTCATACAGATGGCGGTGTAGATACTTCCATGTTCATACTGATAGCGGTGTAGATATTTCCATGTTTATACAGGTAGCGGTGTAGATATTTCCATGTTCATACAGATAGCGGTGTAGTTATTTCCATGTGTAAAGAGATAGCTGTGTAGATATTTCCATGTATATGCAGATAGCTGTGTTGACATTTCCATTTTCATGCAGATAGCGGTGTATATATTTCCCTGTTCAAACAGATATCGGTGTAGATATTTCCATCTTCATAAAGATAGCAGTGTAGATATTTCCATGTTCATACAGATAGCAGCGTAGTTATTTCCATGTGTAAAGAGATAGCTGTGTAGATATTTCCATGTATATGCAGATAGCTGTGTAGATATTTCCATTTACATGCAGATAGCGGTGTATATATTTCCCTGTTCAAACAGTTAGCGGTGCAGATATTTCCATGTTCATAAAGATAGCAGTGTAGATAATTCCATGTTTATACAGATAGTGGTGAAGATGTATGCATGTTTACACAGATAGCGGTGTATATATTTCCATGTTCATCCAGATGGCTGAGGAGATATATCCATGTTCATACAGATAGCGGTGCAGATATTTCCATGTTCATCCAGATGTCTGTGTAGATATATCCATGTTCATACAGATGGCGGTAAAGATATTTCCATGTTCATACAGATAGCGGTGTAGATATTTCCATGTTCATACAGATAGCGGTGTAGATATTTCCATGTTCATACAGATAGCGGTGTATGTATTTCCATGTTCATACAGATAGCAGTGTAGATATTTCCATGTTCATCCAGATGGCTGTGTAGATATATCCATGTTCATACAGATAGCGGTGTAGATATTTCCATGTTCATCCAGATGGCTGTGTAGCTATTTCCATGTTCATACAGATAGTGGTGTAGATATTTCCATGTTCAAACAGATAGCTGTGTAGATATTTCCATGTTCATACAGATAGCGGTGTGGATATTTCCATGTTTATACAGATAGCGGTGAAGATGTATGCATGTTTACACAGATAGCCGTGTAGATATTTCCATGTTCATACAGATAGCGGTGTAGATATTTCCATGTTCATTCAGACGGCTGTGTAGACATATCCATGTTCATACAGATGGCGGTGAGGATACTTCCATGCTTATACAGAAGCTGTGTAGATATATCCATGTTGATACAGATGGCGGTGAAGATTTTTCCATGTTCATACAGATGGCTGTATAGATATTTCCATGTCCATACAGATAGCGGTGCTGATATTTCCATGTTTATACAGGTAGCAGTGTCGATATTTCCATATTTATACAGATAGTTGTGTAGATATTTCCATGTTTATACACATAGCGGTGTAGATATTTCCATGTTTATATAGATAGCGGTGTAGATATCTCCATCTTAATACAGATGGCGGTGTAGATATTTATATGTTCATACAGATGGCGGTGCAGATATTTCCATGTTCATACAGATGGCGGTGAAGATATTTCCATGTTCATACAGATGGCGGTGTAGATACTTCCATGTTCATACTGATAGCGGTGCTGATATTTCCATGTTTATACAGGTAGCGGTGTAGATATTTCCATGTTTATACAGATAGCGGTGTAGATATTTCCATGTTTATACACATAGAGGTGTAGATATTTCCATGTTTATACACATAGCAGTGTAGATATCTCCATCTTAATACAGATGGCGGTGTAGATATTTATATGTTCATTCAGATGGCGGTGCAGATATTTCCATGTTCATACAGATGGCGGTGTAGATATTTCCATGTTCATACAGATAGCGGTGTAGTTATTTCCATGTGTAAAGAGATAGCTGTGTAGATATTTCCATGTATATGCAGATAGCTGTGTAGACATTTCCATTTTCATGCAGATAGCGGTGTATATATTTCCCTGTTCAAACAGTTAGCGGTGTAGATATTTCCATGTTCATAAAGATAGCAGTGTAGATATTTCCTTGTTTATACAGATAGCGGTGAAGATGTATGCATGTATACACAGTTAGCGGTGTAGATATTTCCATGTTCATCGAGACGGCTGTGTAGACATATCCATGTTCATACAGATGGCGGTGAAGATATTTCCATGTTCATACAGATGGCTGTGTAGATATATCCATGTTCATACAGATGGCGGTGAAGGTTTTTCCATGTTCATACATATTCCGGTGTAGATATTTCCATGTTCATACAGATAGCGGTGCTGATATTTCCATGTTTATACAGATAGCGGTGTAGAGATTTCCATGTTTATACACATAGTGGTATAGATATTTCCATTTTTATACAGATAGCGGTGTAGTTATCTCCATCTTAATACAGATGGCGGTGTAGATATTTATATGTTCATACAGATGGCGGTGCAGATATTTCCATGTTCATACAGATGGCGGTGAAGATATTTCCATGTTCATACAGATGGCGGTGTAGATACTTCCATGTTCATACTGATAGCGGTGTAGATATTTCCATGTCTATGCAGGTAGCGGTGTAGATATTTCCATGTTCATACAGATAGCGGTGTAGTTATTTCCATGTGTAAAGAGATAGCTGTGTAGATATTTCCATGTATATGCAGATAGCTGGGTAGACACTTCCATTTTCATGCAGATAGCGGTGTATATATTTCCCTGTTCAAACAGATAGCGGTGTAGATATTTCCATCTTCATAAAAATAGCAGTGTAGATATTTCCATGTTCATACAGATAGCAGCGTAGTTATTTCCATGTGTAAAGAGATAGCTGTGTAGATATTTCCATGTATATGCAGATAGCTGTGTAGACATTTCCATTTACATGCAGATAGCGGTGTATATATTTCCCTGTTCAAACAGTTAGCGGTGCAGATATTTCCATGTTCATAAAGATAGCAGTGTAGATAATTCCATGTTTATACAGATAGTGGTGAAGATGTATGCATGTTTACACAGATAGCGGTGTATATATTTCCATGTTCATCCAGATGGCTGAGTAGATATATCCATGTTCATACAGATAGCGGTGCAGATATTTCCATGTTTATCCAGATGGCTGTGTAGATATATCCATGTTCATACAGATAGCGGTGTAGATATTTCCATGTTCATACAGATAGCGGTGTAGATATTTCCATGTTCATACAGATAGCCGTGTAGATATTGCCATGTTCATACCGATAGCGGTGCTGATACTTCCATGTTTATACAGGTAGCGGTGTACATATTTCCGTGTTTATACAGGAAGCGGTGTAGATATTTCCATGTTCATACAGATAGCGGTGTAGATATTTCCATGTTTATACAGACAGCGGTGTAGATATCTCCTTCTTAATACAGATGGCGGTGTAGATATTTATATGTTCATACAGATGGCGGTGCAGATATTTTCATGTTCATACAGATGGTGGTGTAGATATTTCCATGTTTATAGAGATAGCGGTGTAGTTATTTCCATGTGCAAAGAGATAGCTGTGTAGATATTTCCATGTATATACAGATAGCTGTGTAGATATTTCCATTTCCATGCAGATAGCGGTGTAGATATTTCCATGTTCAAACAGATAGCGGTGTAGATATTTCCATGTTCATACAGATAGCGGTGTGGGTATTTCCATGTTTATACAGATAGCGGTGAAGATGTATGCATGTTTACACAGATAGCCGTGTAGATATTTCCATGTTCATACAGATAGCGGTGTAGATATTTCCATGTTCATCCAGACGGCTGTGTAGACATTTCCATGTACATACAGATGGCGGTGAAGATATTTCCATGCTTATACAGAAGCTGTGTAGATATATCCATGTTGATACAGATGGCGGTGAAGATTTTTCCATGTTCATACAGATGGCTGTGTAGATATTTCCATGTCCATACAGATAGCGGTGCTGATATTTCCATGTTTATACAGGTAGCAGTGTCGATATTTCCATGTTTACACAGATAGTGGTGTAGATATTTCCATGTTTATACACATAGCGGTGTAGATATTTCCATGTTTATACAGATAGCGGTGTAGATATCTCCATCTTAATACAGATGGCGGTGTAGATATTTATATGTCCATACGGATGGCGGTGCAGATATTTCCATGTTCATACAGATGGCGGTGAAGATATTTCCATGTTCATACAGATGGCGGTGTAGATACTTCCATGTTCATACTGATAGCGGTGCTGATATTTCCATGTTTATACAGGTAGCGGTGTAGATATTTCCATGTTTATACAGATAGCGGTGTAGATATTTCCATGTTTATACACAAAGCGGTGTAGATATTTCCATGTTTATACACATAGCAGTGTAGATATCTGCATCTTAATACAGATGGCGGTGTAGATATTTATATGTTCATTCAGATGGCGGAGCAGATATTTCCATGTTCATACAGATGGCGGTTTAGATATTTCCATGTTCATACAGATAGCGGTGTAGTTATTTCCATGTGTAAAGAGATAGCTGTGTAGATATTTCCATGTATATGCAGATAGCTGTGTAGACATTTCCATTTTCATGCAGATAGCGGTGTATATATTTACCTGTTCAAACAGTTAGCGGTGTAGATATTTCCATGTTCATAAAGATATCAGTGTAGATATTTCCTTGTTTATACAGATAGCGGTGAAGATGTATGCATGTATACACAGATAGCGGTGTAGATATTTCCATGTTCATCCAGATGGCTGTGGAGATATATCCATGTTCATGCAGATAGCGGTGTAGATATTTCCATGTTCATACAGATAGCGGTGCAGATATTTCAATGTTCATCCAGATGGCTGTGTAGATATATCCATGTTCATACAGATGGCGGTGAAGATATTTCCATGTTCATACAGATAGCGGTGTAGATATTTCCATGTTCATACAGATAGCGGTGTAGATATTTCCATGTTCATACAGATAGCGGTGTATGTATTTCCATGTTCATACAGATAGCGGTGAAGATATTTCCATGTCATACAGATGGCGTTGTAGATATTTCCATGTTCATACAGATAGCTGTGTAGATATTGCCATGTTCATACCGATAGCGGTGCTGATACTTCCATGTTTATACAGGTAGCGGTGTACATATTTCCGTGTTTATACAGGTAGCGGTGTAGATATTTCCATGTTCATACAGATAGCGGTGTAGATATTTCCATGTTTATACAGATAGCGGTGTAGATATCTCCTTCTTAATACAGATGGCGGTGTAGATATTTATATGTTCATACAGATGGCGGTGCAGATATTTCCATGTTCATACAGATGGTGGTGTAGATATTTCCATGTTTATAGAGGTAGCAGTGTAGTTATTTCCATGTGCAAAGAGATAGCTGTGTAGATATTTCCATGTATATGCAGATAGCTGTGTAGATATTTCCATTTTCATGCAGATAGCGGTGTAGATATTTCCATGTTCAAACAGATAGCGGTGTAGATATTTCCATATTCATACAGATAGCGGTGTGGATATTTCCATGTTTATACAGATAGCGGTGAAGATGTATGCATGTTTACACAGATAGCGGTGTAGATATTTCCATGTTCATACAGATAGCGGTGTAGATATTTCCATGTTCATCCAGACGGCTGTGTAGACATATCCATGTTCATACAGATGGCGGTGAAGATATTTCCATGTTCATACAGATGGCTGTGTAGATATATCCATGTTCATACAGATGGCGGTGAAGATTTTTCCATGTTCATACATATTCCGGTGTAGATATTTCCATGTTCATACAGATAGCGGTGCTGATATTTCCATGTTTATACAGATAGCGGTGTAGAGATTTCCATGTTTATACACATAGTGGTATAGACATTTCCATTTTTATACAGATAGCGGTGTAGAAATCTCCATCTTAATACAGATGGCGGTGTAGATATTTATATGTTCATACAGATGGCGGTGCAGATATTTCCATGTTCATACAGATGGCGGTGAAGATATTTCCATGTTCATACAGATAGCGGTGTAGATATTTCCATGTTCATACAGATAGCGGTGCAGATATTTCTATGTTCATCCAGATGGCTGTGTAGATATATCCATGTTCATACACATGTCGGTGAAGATATTTCCATGTTCATACAGATAGCGGTGTAGATATTTCCATGTTCATACAGATAGCGGTGTAGATATTTCCATGTTCATCCAGATGGCTGTGTAGATATATCCATGTTCATACAGATAGCGGTGTAGATATTTCTATATTCATAAAGATGGCTGTGTAGCTATTTCCATGTTCATACAGATAGTGGTGTAGATATTTCCATGTTCATACAGATAGCGATGTAGATATTTCCATGTTCATACAGATAGCCGTGTAGATATTGCCATGTTCATACCGATAGCGGTGCTGATACTTCCATGTTTATACAGGTAGCGGTGTACATATTTCCGTGTTTATACAGGTAGCGGTGTAGATATTTCCATGTTCATATAGATAGCGGTGTAGATATTTCCATGTTTATACAGATAGCGGTGTAGATATCTCCTTCTTAATACAGATGGCGGTGTAGATATTTATATGCTCATACAGATGGTGGTGCAGATATTTCCATGTTCATACAGATGGTGGTGTAGATATTTCCATGTTCATACAGATAGCGGTGTGGATATTTCCATGTTTATACAGATAGCGGTTAAGATGTATGCATGTTTACACAGATAGTGGTGTAGATATTTCCATGTTCATACAGATAGCGGTGTAGATATTTCCATGTTCATCCAGACGGCTGTGTAGACATATCCATGTTCATACAGATGGCGGTGAAGATATTTCCATGTTGATACAGATGGCTGTGTAGATATATCCATGTTCATACAGATGGCGGTGAAGATTTTTCCATGTTCATACAGATGGCGGTGTAGATATATCCATATTCATACAGATAGCGGTGCTGATGTTTCCATGTTTATACAGGTAGCAGTGTAGATATTTCCATGTTTACACAGATAGCGGTGTAGATATTTCCATGTTTATACACATAGCGGTGTAGATATTTCCATGTTTATACAGATAGCGGTTTAGATATCTCCATCTTAATACAGATGGTGGTGTAGATATTTATATGTTCATACAGATGGCGGTGCAGATATTTCCATGTTCATACAGATGGCGGTGAAGATATTTCCATGTTCACACAGATGGCGGTGTAGGTACCTCCATGTTCATACTGATAGCGGTGATGATATTTCCATGTTTATACAGGTAGCAGTGTAGATATTTTCATGTTTATACAGATAGCGGTGTAGATATTTTCATGTTTTTACACATAGCGGTGTAGATATTTCCATGTTTATACAGATAGCGGTGTAGATATCTCCATCTTAATACAGATGGCGGTGAAGATATTTATATGTACTTTCAGATGGCAGTGCAGATATTTCCATGTTCATACAGATGGCGGTGTAGATATTTCCATGTTCATACAGATAGCGGTGTAGTTATTTCAATGTGTAAAGAGATAGCTGTGTAGATATTTCCATGTATATGCAGTTAGCTGTGTAGACATTTCCATTTTCAAGCAGATAGCGGTGTATATATTTCCCTGTTCAAACAGGTAGCGGTGTAGATATTTCCATGTTCATAAAGATAGCAGTGTAGATATTTCCATGTTTATACAGATAGCGGTGCAGATATTTCCATGTTCATCCAGATGGCTGTGTAGATATATCCATGTTCATACAGATGGCATTGAAGATATTTCCATGTTCATACAGATAGCGGTGTAGATATTTCCATGTTCATACAGATAGCGGTGTAGATATTTCCATGTTCATACCGATAGCGGTGTAGATATTTCCATGTTTATACAGATAGCGGTGTATGTATTTCCATGTTCAAACAGATAGCGGTGTAGATATTTCCATGTTCATCCAGATGGGTGTGTAGATATATCCATGTTCATACAGATAGCGGTGTAGATATTTCCATGTTCATCCAGACGTCTGTGTAGACATATCCATGTTCATACAGATGGCGGTGAAGATTTTTCCATGTTCATACAAATGGCGGTGTAGATATTTCCATGTTCATACAGATAGCGGTGCTGATATTTCCATGTTTATACAGGTAGCAGTGTGGATATTTCCATGTTTATACAGATAGCGGTGTAGATATTTCCATGTTTATACACATAGCGGTGTAGATATTTCCATGTTTATACAGATAGCGGTGTAGATATCTCCATCTTAATACAGATGGCGGTGTAGATATTTATATGTTCATACAGATGGCGGTGCAGATATTTCCATGTTCATACAGATGGCGGTGAAGATATTTCCATGTTCATACAGATGGCGGTGTAGATACTTCCATGTTCATACTGATAGCGGTGCTGATATTTCCATGTTTATACAGGTAGCGGTGTAGATATTTCCATGTTTATACAGATAGCAGTGTAGATATTTCCATGTTTATACACATAGCGGTGTAGATATTTCCATGTTTATACAGATAGCGGTGTAGATATCTCCATCTTAATACAGATGGTGGTGTAGATATTTGTATGTTCATTCAGATGGCGGTGCAGATATTTCCATGTTCATACAGATGGCGGTGTAGATATTTCCATGTTCATACAGATAGCGGTGTAGTTATTTCCATGTGTAAAGAGATAGCTGTGTAGATATTTCCATGTATATGCAGAAATCTGTGTAGACATTTCCATTTTCATGCAGATAGCGGTGTATATATTTCCCTGTTCAAACAGTTAGCGGTGTAGCTATTTCCATGTTCATAAAGATAGCAGTGTAGACATTTCCATGTTTATACAGATAGCGATGAAGATGTATGCATGATTACACAGATAGCGGTGTAGATATTTCCATGTTCATCCACATGGCTCTGTAGATATATCCATGTTCATAGAGATAGCGGTGTAGATATTTCCATGTTCATACAGGTAGCGGTGCAGATATTTCCATGTTCATCCAGATGGCTGTGTAGATATATCCATGTTCATACAGATGGCGGTGAAGATATTTCCATGTTCATACGGATAGCGGTGTAGATATTTCCATGTTCATACAGATAACGGTGTAGATATTTCCATGTTCATACAGATAACGGTGTATGTATTTCCATGTTCATACAGATAGCGGTGTAGATATTTCCATGTTCATCCAGATGGCTGTGTAGATATATCCATGTTCATACAGATAGCGGTGTAGATATTTCCATGTTCATCCAGATGGCTGTGTAGCTATTTCCATGTTCATTCAGATAGCCGTGTAGATATTGCCATGTTCATACCGATAACGGTGCTGATACTTCCATGTTTATACAGGTAGCGGTGTACATATTTCCATGTTTATACAGATAGCGGTGTAGATATCTCCTTCTTAATACAGATGGCGGTGTAGATATTTATATGTTCATACAGGTGGCGGTGCAGATATTTCCATGTTCATACAGATGGTGGTGTAGATATTTCCATGTTCATACAGATAGCGGTGTGGATATTTCCATGTTTATGGAGATAGCGGTGAAGATGTATGCATGTTTACACAGATAGCGGTGTAGATATTTCCATGTTCATAAAGATAGCGGTGTAGATATTTCCATGTTCATCCAGACGGCTGTGTAGGCATATCCATGTTCATACAGATGGCTGTGAAGATATTTCCATGTTCATACAGATGGCTGTGAAGATAAATCCATGTTCATACAGATGGCGGTGAAGATTTTTCCATGTTCATACAGATGGCTGTGTAGATATGTCCATGTTCATACAGATGGCGGTGAAGATTTTTCCATGTTCATACAGATGGCGGTGCAGATATTTCCATGTTCATACAGATAGCGGTGCTGATATTTCCATGTTTATACAGGTATCAGTTTAGATATCTCCATGTTTATACAGATAGCGGTGTAGATATTTCCATGTTTATACACATAGCGGTGTAGATATTTCCATGTTTATACAGATAGCGGTGTAGATATCTCCATCTTAATACAGATGGCGGTGTAGATATTTATATGTTCATACAGATGGCGGTGCAGATATTTCCATGTTCATACAGATGGCGGTGAAGATATTTCCATGTTCATACAGATGGCGGTGTAGATACTTCCATGTTCATACTGATAGCGGTGCTGATATTTCCATGTTTATACAGGTAGCGGTGTAGATATTTCCATGTTTATACAGATAGCAGTGTAGATATTTCCATGTTTATACACATAGCGGTGTAGATATTTCCATGTCTATACAGATAGCGGTGTAGATATCTCCATCTTAATACAGATGGCGGTGTAGATATTTGTATGTTCATTCAGATGGCGGTGCAGATATTTCCATGTTCATACAGATGGCGGTGTAGATATTTCCATGTTCATACAGATAGCGGTGTAGTTATTTCCATGTGTAAAGAGATAGCTGTGTAGATATTTCCATGTATATGCAGAAATCTGTGTAGACATTTCCATTTTCATGCAGATAGCGGTGTATATATTTCCCTGTTCAAACAGTTAGCGGTGTAGCTATTTCCATGTTCATAAAGATAGCAGTGTAGACATTTCCATGTTTATACAGATAGCGATGAAGATGTATGCATGATTACACAGATAGCGGTGTAGATATTTCCATGTTCATCCACATGGCTCTGTAGATATATCCATGTTCATAGAGATAGCGGTGTAGATATTTCCATGTTCATACAGGTAGCGGTGCAGATATTTCCATGTTCATCCAGATGGCTGTGTAGATATATCCATGTTCATACAGATGGCGGTGAAGATATTTCCATGTTCATACGGATAGCGGTGTAGATATTTCCATGTTCATACAGATAACGGTGTAGATATTTCCATGTTCATACAGATAACGGTGTATGTATTTCCATGTTCATACAGATAGCGGTGTAGATATTTCCATGTTCATCCAGATGGCTGTGTAGATATATCCATGTTCATACAGATAGCGGTGTAGATATTTCCATGTTCATCCAGATGGCTGTGTAGCTATTTCCATGTTCATTCAGATAGCCGTGTAGATATTGCCATGTTCATACCGATAACGGTGCTGATACTTCCATGTTTATACAGGTAGCGGTGTACATATTTCCATGTTTATACAGATAGCGGTGTAGATATCTCCTTCTTAATACAGATGGCGGTGTAGATATTTATATGTTCATACAGGTGGCGGTGCAGATATTTCCATGTTCATACAGATGGTGGTGTAGATATTTCCATGTTCATACAGATAGCGGTGTGGATATTTCCATGTTTATACAGATAGCGGTGAAGATGTATGCATGTTTACACAGATAGCGGTGTAGATATTTCCATGTTCATAAAGATAGCGGTGTAGATATTTCCATGTTCATCCAGACGGCTGTGTAGGCATATCCATGTTCATACAGATGGCTGTGAAGATATTTCCATGTTCATACAGATGGCTGTGAAGATAAATCCATGTTCATACAGATGGCGGTGAAGATTTTTCCATGTTCATACAGATGGCTGTGTAGATATGTCCATGTTCATACAGATGGCGGTGAAGATTTTTCCATGTTCATACAGATGGCGGTGCAGATATTTCCATGTTCATACAGATAGCGGTGCTGATATTTCCATGTTTATACAGGTATCAGTTTAGATATCTCCATGTTTATACAGATAGCGGTGTAGATATTTCCATGTTTATACACATAGCGGTGTAGATATTTCCATGTTTATACAGATAGCTGTGTAGATATCTCCATCTTAATACAGATGGCGGTGTAGATATTTATATGTTCTTACAGATGGCGGTGCAGATATTTCCATGTTCATACAGATGGCGGTGAAGATATTTCCATGTTCGTACAGATGGCGGTGTAGATATTACCATGTTTATAGAGATAGCGGTGTAGTTATTTCCATGTGTAAAGAGATAGCTGTGTAGATATTTCCATGTATATGCAGACAGCTGTGTAGATATTTCCATTTTCATGCAGATAGCGGTGTAGATATTTCCATGTTCAAACAGATAGCAGTGTAGATATTTCCATGTTTATAAAGATAGCGGTGAAGATGTATGCATGTTTACACAGATAGCGGTGTAGATATTTCCATGTTCATACAGATAGCGGTGTAGATATTTCCATGTTCATCCAGATGGCTGTGTAGATATATCCATGTTCATCCAGATGGCTGTGTAGATATATCCATGTTCATACAGATGGCAGTGAAGATATTTCCATGTTCATACAGATATAGGTGTAGATATTTCCATGTTCATACAGATAGCAGTGTAGATATTTCCATGTCTATACAGGTAGCGGTGTAGTTATTTCCATGTTTATACAGATAGCGGTGTAGATATTTCCATGTTTATACAGGTAGCGGTGTAGATATTTCCATGTTTATACAGATAGCGGTGTAGATATCTTCATCTTAATACAGATGGCGGTGTAGATATTTATATGTTCATAAAGATGGCGGTGCAGATATTTCCATGTTCATACAGATGGCCGTGTAGATATTTCCATGTTTATGGAGATAGCGGTGTAGTTATTTCCATGTGTAAAGAGATAGCTGTGTAGATATTTCCATGTATGTGCAGATAGCTGTGTAGATATTTCCATTTTCATGCAGATAGCTGTGTTGATATTTCCATTTTCAAACAGATAGCGGTGTAGATATTTCCATGTTCATACAGATAGCGGTGTAGATATTTCCATGTTTATACAGATAGCGGTGAAGATGTATGCATGTTTACACAGATAGCGGTGTAGATAATTCCATGTTCATCCAGATGGCTGTGTAGATATATCCATGTTCATACAGATAGCGGTGTAGATATTTCCATGTTCATACAGATAGCGGTGCAGATATTTCCATATTTATCCAGATGGCTGTGTAGATATATCCATGTTCATACAGATGGCGGTGAAGATATTTCCATGTTCATACAGATAGCGGTGTAGATATTTCCATGTTCATACAGATAGCGGTGTAGATATTTCCATGTTCATCCAGATGGCTGTGTAGATATATCCATGTTCATACAGATAGCGGTGTAGATATTTCCATGTTCATGCAGATGGCTGTGTAGCTATTTCCATGTTCATACAGATAGTGGTGTAGATATTTCCATGTTCATACAGATAGCGGTGTAGATATTTCCATGTTCCTACAGATGGCGGTGCTGATATTTCCAAGTTTATACAGGTAGCGGTGTAGATATTTCCATGTTTATACAGATAGCGGTGTAGATATTTCCATGTTTATACACATAGCGGTGTAGATATTTCCATGTTTATACAGATAGCGGTGTAGATATCTCCATCTTAATACAGATGTCGGTGTAGATATTTATAAGTTCATACAGATGGCAGTGCAAATATTTCCATGTTCATACCGATGGCGGTGTAGATATTACCATGTTTATAGAGATAGCGGTGTAGATATTTCCATGTGTAAAGAGATAGCTGTCTAGACATTTCCATGTATATGCAGATAGCTGTGTAGATTTTTCCATTTTCATGCAGATAGCGGTGTAGATATTTCCATGTTCAAACAGATAGCAGTGTAGATATTTCCATGTACTTACAGATAGCAGTGTAAATATTTCCATGTTTATACAGATAGCGGTGAAGATGTATGCATGTTTACACAGATAGCGGTGTAGATATTTCCATGTTCATACAGATAGCGGTGTAGATATTTCCATGTTCATCCAGATGGCTGTGTAGATATATCCATGTTCATCCAGATGGCTGTGTAGATATATCCATGTTCATAGAGATGGCGGTGAAGATATTTCCATGTTCATACAGATAGCGGTGTAGATATTTCCATGTTCATACAGATAGCGGTGAAGATGTATGCATGTTGACACAGATAGCGGTGTAGATATTTCCATGTTCATCCACATGGCTGTGTAGATATATCCATGTTCATACAGATGGCGGTGAAGATATTTCCATGCTTATACAGGTAGCGGTGTAGATATTTCCATGTTCATACAGATAGCGGTGTAGATATTTCCATGTTCATACAGATAGCGGTGTAGATATTTCCATGTTCATACAGATAGCCGTGTTGATATTGCCATGTTCATACCGATAGCGGTGCTGATACTTCCATGTTTATACAGGTAGCGGTGTACATATTTCCGTGTTTATACAGATAGCGGTGTAAATATTTCCAAGTTCATACAGATGGCGGTGTAGATATTTCCATGTTTATAGAGATAGCGGTGTAGTTATTTCCATGTGTAAAGAGATAGCTGTGTAGATATTTCCATGTGTATGCAGATAGCTGTGTAGATATTTCCATTTTCATGCAGATAGCGGTGTAGATATTTCCATGTTCAAACAGATAGCGGTGTAGATATTTCCATGTCCATAAAGATAGCGGTGTAGATATTTCCATGTTTATACAGATAGCGGTGAAGATGTATGCATGTTTACACAGATAGCGGTGTAGATATTTCCATGTTCATCCAGATGGCTGTGTAGATATATCCATGTTCATACAGATGGCGGTGAAGATATTTCCATGTTCATACAGATAGTGGTGTAGATATTTCCATGTTCATACAGATAGCGGTGTATGTATTTCCATGTTCATACAGAGAGCGGTGTAGGTATTTCCATTTTCATCCAGATAGCGGTGTAGATATTTCCCTGTTCAAACAGTTAGCGGTGTAGATATTTCCATGTTCATAAAGATAGCGGTTTAGATACTTCCATGTTTATACAGATAGCGGTGAAGATGTATGCATGTTTACACAGATAGCGGTGTAGATATTTCCATGTTCATCCAGATGGCTGTGTAGATATATCCATGTTCATACAAATGGCGGTGAAGATATTCCCATGTTCATACATATAGCGGTGTAGATATTTCCATGTTCATCCTGATGGCTGTGTGGATATATCCATGATCATACAGATGGCGGTGAAGATATTTCCATGTTCATACAGATAGCGGTGTAGATATTTCCATGTTCATACAGATAGCCGTGTAGATATTGCCATGTTCATACCGATAGCGCTGCTGATACTTCCATGTTTATACAGGTAGCGGTGTACATATTTCCGTGTTTATACAGATAGCGGTGTAGATATTTCCATGTTCATACAGATGGCGGTGTAGATATTTCCATGTTTATAGAGATAGCGGTGGAGTTATTTCCATGTGTAAAGAGATAGCTGTGTAGATATTTCCATGTATATGCAGATAGCTGTGTAGATATTTCCATTTTCATGCAGATAGCGGTGTAGATTTTTCCATGTTCAAACAAATAGCGGTATAGATATTTCCATGTTCGTACAGATAGCGGTGTAGATTTTCCATGTTTGTACTGATAGCGGTGAAGAAGTATGCATGTTTACACAGATAGCGGTGTAGATATTTCCATGTTCATACAGATAGCGGTGTAGATAATTCCATGTTCATCCAGATGGCTTTGTAGACATATCCATGTTCATACAGATGGCGGTGAAGATATTTCCATGTTCATACAGATAGCAGTGTAGATATTTCCATGTTCATACAGATAGCGGTGTAGATATTTCCATGTTCATACAGAAAACGGTTTAGATATTTCCATATTTATACAGATAGCGGTGAAGATGTATGCATGTTTACACAGATAGCGGTGTAGATAATTCCATGTTCATCCAGATGGCTGTGTAGATATTTCCACGTTCATCCAGATGGCTGTGTAGATATATCCATGTTCATACAGATGGCGGTGAAGATATTTCCATGTTCATACAGATAGCGGTGTAGATATTTCCATGTTCATACAGATGGCTGTTTAGATATATCCATGTTCATAGAGATGGCGGTGAAGATATTTAAATGTTCATACAGATATCTGTGTAGATATTTCCATGTTCATACAGATAGCGCTGTAGATATTTCTATGTTCATACAGATAGCGGTGAAGATATTTCCATGTTTATACAGGTAGCGGTGTTGGTATTTCCATGTTTATACAGATAGCGGTGTGGATATTTCCATGTTTACACAGGTAGCGGTGTAGATATTTCCATGTTTATAAAGATATCGGTGTAGATATCTTCATCTTAATACAGATGGCGGTGTAGATATTTATATGTTCATTCAGATGGCGGTGCCGATATTTCCATGTTCATACAGATGGCGGTGTAGATATTTCCATGTTTATAGAGATAGCGGTGTAGTTATTTCCATGTGTAAAGAGATAGCTTTGTAGATATTTCCATGTATGTGCAGATAGCTGTGTAGATATTTCCATTTTCATGCAGATAGCGGTGTGGATATTTCCTTTTTCAAACAGATAGCGGTGTAGATATTTCCATGTTCATACAGATAGCGGTGTAGATATTTCCATGTTTACACAGATAGCGGTGAAGATGTATGCATGTTTACACAGATAGCGGTGTAGATATTTCCATGTTCATACAGAAAACGGTGTAGATATTTCCATGTTTATACACATAGCGGTGAAGATGTATGCATCTTTACACAGATAGCGGTGTAGATAATTCCATGTTCATCCAGATGGCTGTGTATATATTTCCACGTTCATCCAGATGGCTGTGTAGATATATCCATGTTCATACAGATGGCAGTGAAGATATTTCCATATTCATACAGATGGCGGTGTAGATATTTCCATGTTCATACCGATAGCGGTGCT
Organism: Gorilla gorilla gorilla; assembly: GCF_029281585.2. Classification (NCBI taxonomy): domain Eukaryota; kingdom Metazoa; phylum Chordata; class Mammalia; order Primates; family Hominidae; genus Gorilla; species Gorilla gorilla. The sequence goes on from NC_073239.2 coordinate 128,079,968, forward strand.
GATATTTCCATGTTCATACAGGTAACTGTGTAGATATTTCCATGTTTATACAGATAGCGGTGTAGATATTTCCATGTTCAAACACATAGCGGTGTAGATATTTCCATGTTCATACAGATAGCGGTGTAGATATTTCCATGTTCATACAGATAGCGGTGTAGATATTTCCATGTTCATACAGATAGCGGTGTATGTATTTCCATGTTCATACAGATAGTGGTGTAGATATTTCCATTTTCATGCAGATGGCGGTGTAGTTATTTCCCTGTTCAAACAGTTAGCGGTGTAGATACTTCCATGTTCATACAGATAGCGGTGTAGATATTTCCATGTTTATACAGATAGCGGTGAAGATATATGCATGTTTAGACAGATAGCGGTGTAGATACTTCCATGTTCATCCAGATGGCTGTGTAGATATATCCATGTTCATACAGATGGCGGAGAAGATATTTCCTTGTTCATACAGATAGCGGTGTAGATATTTGATGTTCATACAGATAGCGGTGTAGATATTTCCATGTTCATACAGACAGCGGTGAATGTATCTCCATGTTCATACAGATAGCGGTGTAGGTATTTCCATGTTCATCCAGATGGCTGTGTGGATATTTCCATGTTTATAGAGATAGCGGTGTAGTTATTTCCATGTGTAAAGAGATAGCTTTGTAGATATTTCCATGTATGTGCAGACAGCTGTGTAGATATTTCCATTTTCATGCAGATAGCGGTGTAGATATTTCCATTTTCAAACAGATAGCGGTGTATGTATTTCCATGTTCATGCAGATAGCGGTGTAGACATTTCCATGTTCATACAGATAGCGGTGTTGATATTTCCATGTTTATACAGATAGCGGTGAAGATGTATGCATGTTTACACAGATAGCGGTGTAGATATTTCCATGTTCATACAGAAAACGGTGTAGATATTTCCATGTTCATACAGATAGCCGTGTTGATATTGCCAAGTTCATACCGATAGCGGTGCTGATACTTCCATGTTTATACAGGTAGCGGTGTACATATTTCCGTGTTTAAAGAGATAGCGGTGTAGATATTTCCATGTTCATACAGATGGCGGTGTAGATATTTCCATGTTTATAGAGATACCGGTGTAGTTATTTCCATGTGTAAAGAGATAGCTGTGTAGATATTTCCATGTATATGCAGATAGCTGTGTAGATATTTCCATTTTCATGCAGATATCGGTGTAGATATTTCCATGTTTATACAGATAGCGGTGTAGATATTTCCATGTTTATACAGATAGCGGTGTAGATATCCCCATCTTAATACAGATGGCGGTGTAGATATTTATATGTTCATGCAGATAGCATTGCTGATATTTCCATGTTTATACAGGTAGCCGTGTAGATAATTCCATGTTCATACAGATAGCGGTGTAGATATTTCCATGTTAATACAGATGGCGGTGAAGATATTTCCATGTTCATACAGATAGCGGTGTACATATTTCCTTGTTCATACAGATAGTGGTGTAGATATTTCCATGTTCATACAGATATAGGGGCTGATATTTCCATGTTCATACAGATACCGGTGCTGATATTTCCATGTTTATACAGGTAGCGGTGTAGATATTTCCATGTTTATACAGATAGCGGTGTAGATATTTCCATATTTATACAGATAGCGGTGAAGATGTATGCATGTTTACACAGATAGCGGTGTAGATATTTCCATGTTCATACAGAAAACGGTGTAGATATTTCCATGTTTATACAGATAGCGGTGAAGATGTATGCATGTTTACACAGATAGCGGTGTAGATAATTCCATGTTCATCCAGATGGCTGTGTAGATATTTCCACGTTCATCCAGATGGCTGTGTAGATATATCCATGTTGATACAGATGGCGGTGAAGATATTTCCATGTTCATACAGATAGCGGTGTAGATATTTCCATGTTTTTACAGGTAGCGGTGTAGATATTTCCATATTTATACAGATAGCGGTGTAGATATTTCCGTGTTTATACAGATAGCGGTGTAGATATTTCCATGTTTATACAGATAGCGGTGTAGATATTTCCATGTTTATACAGATAGCAGTGCAGATATTTCTGTGTTTATACAGATAGCCGTGTAGATATTTCCATCATCATTCAGCTGGCGGTGTAGATATTTGCAAGCTGATACAGATGGCGGTGTAGATATTTCCAAGTTTATAGAGATGGCGTACAGATATTTCCATGTTCTCACCGACGGAGGTGTAAATATTTCCATGTTTATAGAGATGGCAGTGTAGATATTTCCATGTTTATACACTTATCGCTGTAGATATTTCCATGTTTATTCAGATAGCAGTGTTGATATTTCCATGTTTATTCAAATAGCGGTGTAAATATTTCCATGTTTATAGAGATAGTGGTGTAGATATTTCCATGTTTATAGAGATAGTGGTGTAGATATTTCCATGATTATATAGATTGTGGTGTAGTTATTTCCATGTTTATAGAGATAGCAGTGTAGAAATTTCCCTGTTTCACAGAAAGCAGTGTAGATATTTCCATGTTTATACAGATAGCGGTGTAGATATTTCCATGTTTATACAGATGGCAGTGTAGATATTTCCATGTTTATAGAGATGGCGGTGTAGATATTTCCTTGATTATACAGATAGCAGTGTAAATATTTCGATGTTTATAGAGATAGGTTTGTAGGTATTTCCATGTTCATACAGATAGCGGTGTAGATATTTCCATGTTCATACAGAAGGCGGTGTAGATATTTCCATCTTCATACAGATGGCGGTGAAGATATTTGCATGTTCATACAGATGGCGGTGTAGATATTTCCATGTTCATACAGATGTCGGTGTAGATATTTCCATGTTCACACAGATGTCTGTGTAGTTATTTCCATGTTCATACAGACGACGTTGTTGATATTTCCATGTTCATACCGAGGGCGGTGTAGATATTTCCATGTTTATAGAGATGGCGGTGTAGATATTTCCAAGTTTATACAGATGGCAGTGTAGATATTTCCATGTTCATACAGATAGCATTGTAGATATTTCCATGTTTATGGAGATATCGGTGTAGATATTTGCATGTTTATACAGATAGCGGTGTAGATATTTCCATGATTACACAGATAGCGGTGTAGATATTTCCATGTTTATATAGATAGCGGTGTAGATATTTACATGTTTATACAGATAGCGGTGAAGATATTTCCATGTTTATACAGACAGCGGTGTAGATATTTCCATGTTTATACAGAGAGCATTGTAGATATTTCCATGTTTATAGAGTTAGCGGTGTAGATATTTCCCTGTTTTACAGATAGCAGAGTAGATATTTCCATGTTTATACAGATAGCAGTGTAGACATTTCCATGTTTATACCGATAACGGTGTAGATATTTCTGTGTTTATACATATAACGGTGTAGATATTTCCATGATCATACAGATGGCGGTGTGGATATTTCCATTTTGATACAGACTGGGTGTAGATATTTTCATGTTTTTACAGATGACGGTGTAGATATTTACATGTTTATAGACATGGCGGTGTAGATATTTCCATGTTTTTACACATAGCAGTGGCGATATTTCCATGTTTATGGAGATATCGGTGTAGGTATTTCCATGTTTATAGAGAGAGCGTTGTAGATATTTCCATGTTTATACAGATAGCGGTGTAGATATTTCCCTGTTTTACAGATAGCAGTGTAGATATTTCCATGTTTATACAGATAGCGGTGTAGATATTTCCATGTACATACAGATAGCGGTGTAGATATTCCCATGTTTATTCAGATGGCAATGTAGATATTTACATGTTTATAGGGATGGCGGTGTAGATATTTCCTTGTATTGACAGATAGCTGTGTAGATATTTCCATTTTTATACAGATAGCGCTGAAGATATTTCCATGATTATACAGATAGTGGTGTAGAAATTTCCATGTTTATACAGATAGCGGTGTAGATATTTCCATGTTTATACAGATAGCGGTGTAGATATTTCCATGTTTATGGAGATGGCATTATAGTTATTTACTTGTTTATACAGATGGTGGTGTCGATATTTCCATGTTCATACAGATAGCGGTGTAGATATTTCCATATTTATACACATGGCGGTTTAGATATTTCCATGTGCATACAGATGCTGGTTTAGATATTTCAATGTTTATAGAGATGACGGTGTAGATATTTCCATGTTTATACAGATGGCGGTGTAGATATTTCCATGTTTGTACCCATAGCGGTATAGATATTTCCATGTTTATACACATAGCGGTGTAGATATTTCTATGTTTACAGAGATATTGGTGTAGATATTTCCATGTTTATAGAGATTGTCGTGTAGATATTTCCATGTTTATAGAGATAGCGGTGTCGATAATTCCCTGTTTCACAGACAGCAGTGTAGATATTGCCATGTTTATTCAGATAGCGGTGTAGATACATCCATGTTTATAGAGATAGCGGTGTAATTATTTCCATGTTTATAGAGATGGCGGTGGAGATATTTCCATGTTTATAGAGATGGCGGTGTAGATATTTCCATGTTTATACAGATGGCGGTGTAGGTATTTCCATGTTTATACAGATAGCGGTGTAGGTATTTCCATGCTTATACAGATAGCGGTGTAGATATTTCCATGTTCATACAGATAGCGTTGTAAATATTTCCATGTTTATACAGATAGCGGTGTAGATATTTCCATGTTTATAGAGATTGCGTTTTAGATATTTCCATGTTTATACATATAGCGGTATAGATATTTCCATGTTTAAACAGATGGCGGTGTATATATTTCCATGTTTATACAGGTGGCGGTGTAGTTATTTCCATATTCATACAGATGGCGTTGTAGATATTTCAATGTTTATAGAGATGGCTGTGTAGATATTTCCATGTTTATACAGATGGCGGTGTAGTTATTTCCATGTTTATACAGATAGCGGTGTAGGTATTTCCATGCTTATACAGATAGCGGTGTAGATATTTCCATGTTCATACAGATAGCGTTGTAAATATTTCCATGTTTATACAGATAGCGGTGTAGATATTTCCATGTTTATAGAGATAGCGGTATAGATATTTCCATGTTGATACACATAGCGGTGTAGATATTTCCATGTTTATAGAGATAGCGGTGTAGATATTTCCAAGTTTATAGAGATGTCGGCTTGGATATTTCCATGTTTATATATGTGGCGGTGTATATATTTCCATGTTTATGCAGATGGCGGTGTAGATATTTCCATGTTTATACAGATGGCGGTGTAGATATTTCCATGTTTATACAGATGGCGGTGTAGATACTTCCATATTTATACAGATGGCGCTGTAGATATTTTCATGTTCATACAGATAGCGGTGTAGATATTTCCATGTTTATAGAGATGGCGCTGTAGATATTTCCTTGTTTATACACATAGCAGTGTAGATATTTCCATGTTTAAAGAGATGGCGGTGTAGATATTTCCATGTTTGTACAGGTAGCGGTGAAGATATTTCCATATTTATACAGGTAGCGGTACAGATATGTGAATTCTTTAAACCTCTTTTTCTTTATAAATTACCCAGTCTTGGGTATGTCTTTATCAGCAGCATGAAAATTGACTAATACACTCACTGTCCATGAATGATACTCTGTTAGCCCATTTGCATTGTTATAAAGAAATACCTGAGGCTGGGTTATTTATAAAGAAATGCGGTTTATTTGGCTCCTTGTTGTGAAGGCTGTACATGAAGCATAGTACTGGCACCTGCTTCCAGGGAGGGCATCAGGAACCTTCCAATCATGGTGGAAGGTGAAGGGAAACCAGCATATCACATGGTGAGAGCGGAAGCAAGAGAGACAGGGAAGAGGTGTCAGTCTCTTTTAAACAACCAGATATCGCATGAACTCACAGGGTAAGAACTCATTCATTACCAAGAGGACAGCACCAAGCCATTCAGGAGGCATCTATCTCCAACATTGGGGATCACATTTTAACGTGAGATTTGAAGGGGACAAACATCCAAACTATGTCAGATACCAAAGCTGACAATGCTTATTATCTTTAGCTGTTCCAGGTTCTGGGAAAAGGGAGAGAGTTAGCTTCCCTCGTCTATGCTGTGCTACTCCATATTATATTAGTAATTATTGTTCTCTAAAGGTTTTTGAAAGCAAATAAACAAATGCAAGGCAAAATATACGAAATGCAAGGCAAAACATACGAAATGCAAGGCAAATGCATTAAAAACTTTTGAGTGTTAATATATAGATTTTATTTTATCTTTTTAATTTCTTTTGCTTAACCAAATAGATTATGTAGTTTTGATTAACTGGCCATGAAATAGCTCTGCCTACATAGAATTTCCCATGAATAATTGGTTGTGGAGACTTTTATGTGTAACCCAAATCCTCCCTCAAAACTGAAGTTTGCCCAGCTATTGGGAGTGTTGGCAAATCATGCCTCTCAGCTGATTCTCTCTAGAATTTATTCTCAGGAGATCTAATTAATAACTTTTCAAGCTGATGTTCATCCTTGGGGACAACTCGTATCTGAAGAATGGCCAGTGAAAGGTATTAAAACTCCATACTCCTGCCTCAATTTAGGGCAACTCTGAAGGGTCGCCCCAGCTTCTCAGCTCCCCCTTGAGATTAGCTGAGGTATTTGTTGTGACTGCCTCACATCTCAACTCCCTTTGTCCAATTCAGCTTTTTAGCCACAGTTGTTGGCTCCTAGGATTTTACCCAGTTAAATGTTCTCTACACAAATCTCTATCTCAAATCTGCTTTACAGGGAATGTGGCCTCAGACAGGTTTTCATTAGGTTCTGGACGTAACTCTCATTAGTCATTGATATGATTCGGCTGTGTCTCCATCCGAATCTCACCTTGATTGTAATTATCCCCGCATGTCAAGGATGGAGTCAGGTGGAGATCATTGAATCATAGGGGCGGGTTCCCCCTACTGTTCTCCTGGTAGCGAATAAGTCTCACGAGATCTGATGCTTTTAAAATGGGAGCTTCCCTACACAAGCTTTCTTCTCTGCTACCATTTAAGATGTGCCTTTGCTTCTTTTTTGCCTTCTGCCGTGACTGTGAGGCCTCCCCAGCCATGTGGAATTGTGAGTTCATTAAACCTCTTTCCTTTCTAAATTACCCGGTCTTGGGTATGACTTTATTAGCAGCATGACAACAAACTAGTGCAGTCTGTTCTATAAGCCCAAGTCGGATCACAGAGTCCCGCTTTCTGTTTTTTTTTCTAGCCCATATTTCTACTAAAACTTGACTCATATAGACTTAAAACAAAATAATTAAGCATGGCTAGTAATTATTTAATATTTTATACGTGTCAGGTACTGTATTTTGTAACTTATCTTTTAATAATCTTTCCAAATCTCTAAAAGGAGAATTCTGCTCTTTTATAGAGAAAACAAGGATGGCTCAATCTTTTGATTTTTATTACAAGCTTTATTTTGTATAACATATAATAAACTAAAAATATTGAAAGTTTAGAAACCATCAGCACACAATCGAGGTGATGGAAATATACTTCACCTCCAGTTTCCTGATGCCTCTTTATAATACATTTCTCTGGCCCCTCATTCCTGGCCCTTAAAAACCACCAAACTGCTTTCTGTCACTGGACAGTAATTTATACAGTCAAAAAATGTATATAAATAAAATTTTACACTATGCACTTTTTTGTCTGACATTTTATGTTTTTTTCTCTGCATGTTTTACCTCTAGAGTCTGCCTTGTTTCACTTAGTATAGTTATTTTGAGATTCATTCATGTTATAGTATGTATCCATAATTAATTCGGATAAAGCAAGTTAATTCATTAATGTATTGATTGATATTTAGACTGTTTCTAGTTTGGGCTATTATGAATACATGTGCTATGAACATTTGTGTTGATATCATTATATGAACACCTACTTTTATCTCTCTTGGGTAAATACCCAGGAGTGCAATGGCTGAGTCTTACGGCAGAAGTATGTTTAACTTTTTAAGGGACTCTTAAACTGTTTTTCAAAGGTTACACTTTTTTGTATTCCCATCAGCAGTGTATGAGAGTTTCAGCTTCTCCACATCCAAGCCAGTGCTTGGCTATTATCAGTCATGCTAATCTTAGCTATTTAAAAATAGATAGTGGCGTCTCATTTTGGTTTTAATTTGCATTGCCCTAAGCATTAATTATGTTGAGCATATGTGCTTATTTACCAAACAAATGTCTACTTTGAAATGTCTGTTCCAGTCTTTCACCCAAGTTTTAAATGGGGTTGTTTGTTTTTCATTATTAAATTTTGAGCTTTTAAAATATATTTTTGATGCAAGCCTTTCATCAGATATATGAATTGCAAATATTTTCTCCCAGCCTGCAGCTTGTCTTTTCAGTCTCTTAATAGATTCTTTTGAAGAGCAGATTCTTTTTTTTAAATTGGATGAGTTCTTCTTATCAATATATTATTATATAAATCATGCTGTGGGGTCATATCAAAGAAAGCTTTGCCTGACTCAAAGTCCCAAATGTTTTCACATCTTCCCTCTCCTCTCCTTTGGGAACTGAGATTACACGTAAATTCAGTTACTTGAAATTTACTGTCTACTATTGCTCTGTTCATGTTTTTTAAAAGTTTATTTTCTCTCTCTATTTTATTTTGAGAGGTGTCTATCTTTTCTTCTTTAATGACTAACGTGCTATCAGCCTACCATGTAGCTGGGACTACAGCCGCATGCTACTATGCCCCGCTAATTTTTGTATTTTTAGTAGAGATGGGATTTCACCATATTGGTCAGGCTGGTCCTGAACTCCTGACTTCGTGATCCACCTGCCTCGGCCTCACAAAATGCTGAGATTACAGGCGTGAGCCACTGCGCCCAGCCTCCTTTAGTGTATCTTGCATGTCTCTATTTTAGAACATATAGAATACTGTTTCAATAAGCATTTGAATGTTCTTAACTGATAACTCTGGCACCTTGATTTACTCTGGATCAGTTCTGACTCAGTGATTTTTCTCCTTATTATGAGCCACGTTCTTCTGTCTTTTGTTGTTACTGTTGTGTCTCTGCTAAACTGTGTCTGGATGTCAGATATGGTGACTTTTATCTTATTGAGTGCTGGAAGTATATATAAATATTCTTGATCTTTGTATTGGTATGTATTTAAGTTTAGTTGGAAAGAGTTTGACTCTTTTTGGTCTTGCTTTAAAAATTCATTAGGTGGGATCAGACCAGTTCTCATTTTAGAGCTAATCACTCCCAACTAGTGAGGCAAGATCCTTCTGGGTATCCCTGGGAATCTTGAGGTGTTCCTGGTTTGGCTGATAAAATAAGCACTATTACTGGACCTTGGTGAGCATGTGTACTGTTACTTTTCATCTTATCTGGGTGTTGTTTCCCCAACCGTAGGTACTTTTCTCTAGGCCTGTCCTAACAATTACTTAGCTATGTACTTTAGGGGGACCCTTTGCAGAGCTCTGGAGTTCTCTTTCTGTGCAGCCCCTTCTTCTCGGAAACCTTGTCCTGAGAGCTCATGTCAACATGGTTTCTGTGGACTCTCAGCTCTGTCCCCTCAGCTCAGGGAGAACGATGGGCTCCTCTTGGGCTTTTCTCCTGGAGTAGTGGGCTGGAAAACTTTCTCCAGGCATAAATTAGGGCAGTTGATAGGCTCACCTTGTTTGAGACTGACTTTACAGGGTCTTGCAAACTTTTGTGGCATACATTTTGGCCATTTTTTTGGTTGTTTCAGGAGGGAGAGAAAGTCTAGTTCTTGTTACTCCATCATGGTCATTGCAGAAGTCAACCTAACTGATATTTCTCAATACAGTCTGTTGCTACACATTGAACTTGCTTAAGATAATTTTTAGATGGCACAGAACTTTCTGTCCATTGAATGAGACTCTCTGCTTATTTTGCAAGTGCTCATTTGTATGGAGACATTTGTATGGAGAAACTTCAAAAAGTTTGTGGAAAAATGAAGTTAAAAGATAAACATTGAAAATGTGATCTTCGGTTTTCATCCCTAAAGAACTGATGGTCCTGGGAACTTAACAATGTCAATGCAGTCTCTTATACATTATTAACTTAAGAAAAATGGGTGCCCTTTCCACATTTGTTGAGATTGGGAAAGAAAAAGAAGTCAGAAGGAGCCAAATCAGAGCTGTAAGGTGGATGCCTGACAATTTCCCATTGAGACTCTCACAAAATTGCCTTTGCTTGATGACAGGAATGAGCAGAAACATTGTGGTGTTAGAGGACTGTCTGCTAAAGCTTTCCCAGGTATTTTGCCCTAAAACTTTGGCTAACTTATTCAAAACACTCTCATGATATGCAGATATTATTGTTCTTTGACCTTCCACAAAGTCAACAAGCAAAATGCCTGGAATGTCCCCAAAAAACTGTTGCCGTGACCTTTGCTCTTGAGTGATCCCCTTTAGCTTTGACTGGACCACTTCCACCTTTGGTAGCCATTGCTTTGATTGTGTTTTGCCCTCAGGATCATACTGGGAAAGCCATGTTTTATCTTCTGTTACAATTCTTCAAAGAAATCCTTCAGGATCTTGACCCTAGTTCTTTAAAATTTCCATTGAGAGCTCTCCTCTTGTCTGCAGCTGATCTGAGCACAACACTTTTGGCACCCATGCAGTGGAAAGTTGGTTCAACTTTAATTTTTTAGTCAGAACTGTGTAAGCTGAACCAATTAAGATGTCTACGATGTTGGCTATTGTTTGTGCTGTTGATTATCAGTCCTCTTCAATTAGGGCACAAACAAGATTAATTTTTTTCCTTGCAAATTGATATGGATGATCTGTCCCTGTGGACTTCATCTTCCACATCATCTCGTTTCTTCTTTAAAAAAGCTGTCCGCTTGTGAACTACTGATTTCTTTGGTGCATTGTCCCCTCAAGCTTCTTGTAAAGCATCAGTGATTTCACCATTCTTTCACTCAAGCTTCATCATAATCTAATGTTTGTTCTTGCTTCAATTTTAGCAGAATTTACATTGCTCTGCTAGGGGCTCTTTTCAAACTAATGTCTACTCCTTCTTACTGTCTCAAACTAGATCCTGTTCAAACATGCTATAATAAATTAGTATGAGTTTATTTTGCTACCAAAATTGAAACCTTTGCATAGTTTTTTTCATAATATACATTTTCCATGAACTTTTTAAGGCCTCTCATGTATCCACAGGTAGAGTGCCTTACCTATTCTGACTTCAGTCAATTATTCAAGACCTTTCCTTGTCAGTGATACATTAGAAAGGTAGAGTATTGAAAAATAAGAGTAGCTTCTGCTGATTAAGAAATACTATATCTTTTTCTACTTCTTTCTTTTTTTTGAGACAGCATCTTTCTCTGTCACCCAGGCTGGAGTGCAGTGGTGTGATCTCAGCTCACTGCAACCTCTGCCTCCCAGGGTCAAGTGATTCTCCTGCCTCAGCCTCCCGAGTAGCTGGGACTATAGGTGCCTGCCACCACACCCAGCTAATTTTTGTATTTTTAGTGGAGACAAGGTTTTACCATATTGGCCAGGCTGGTCTTGAACTCCTGACCTTGTGATCTGCCTGACTCGGCCTCCCAAAGCACTGGGATTACAGTCATGAGCCACCGTACCTAGCTTTCTACTTCTTTCTTATTATTTTCCTCCTCTCTCATTCCTATATTCTCTCCTTTCTCCTACTTTCCTCCCCACTCCCTGTTTCCTTCCTTTCATCTTTCCTATTTTCAAGACTTAATATTTCTTGAACCTCCGATGTTATCATAGTATGTTATTTGTTTAATTTTCACATAACAATAATAGTTTAAATACAAATAATATTTATTTTCATCCCCATGTTATCAGTATAACAGTAAAGATGTGGAGAGGCCAGCTGGGCATGGTGGCTCAAGCCTGTAATCCCAGCACATTGGGAGGCCGAGGTGGGTGGATCACGAGGTCAGGAGATCGAGACCATCCTGGCTAACATGGTGAAACCCCATCTCTACTAAAAAATAGAAAAAATTAGCTGGGCGTGGTGGCACGTGCCTGTAGTCCCAGCTACTCGGGAGGCTGAGGCAGGAGAATAGTGTGAACCCGGGAGGCAGAACTTGCAGTGAGCCAAGATCACGCCACTGCACTCCAGCCTGGGTGACAGAGCGAGACTCTGTCTCAAAAAATAAATAAATAAATAAATGAAAATAAAATTTAAAAAATGATGTGGAGAGGCCAAACCAATGGCTCTTATATCCACGTTCTTTCTTCTAAATGATTTCACCTTAGTTTTGGTCTGCATCTCTAACCATAGCTAGTTGCAGCAGGACTTCTATCTGGCCTTGCTGCTCTCATTTTTGGACCTCCTCACTGAAATCAAATTGATCTTTCTAAAATGCAAACCTGGTCTTAGTATTTTATTACTTAAAACCCATTGGTGGCTTTCCATGATTTATGGAATAAAGTCAAAATTCCTGTTTTTGCCCATGTTTCTGTGTGCCTCTCATCCCTACATTTACTGATTCCTGTGTGCCATAAATTGCCAGTTGTCCAGAGTTCATTCTCTTTTTGTACTTGGGAGGACTTCTGCATCCTGCAACTTTTCCCCTGAAACGTGCTTGGAAAATACCTACTCATTTTTTTCAGATTCAGGTTAGCTTTTTACTTCAGTTTCTTTTCCTGAAGCTTATACTGACTGCTCCATATGGCTTTGGGGATTAGCTACTCATTCCTTTGTGCCCTTTGTAGATACACATTTATCATGGAGTCTTTTTTTTTTTTTTTTTTTTTTGAGACAGAGTCTCACTCTGTCACCAGGCTGGAGTGCAGTGGTGTGATCTCAGCTCACTGCAACCTTTACCTTCCAGGTTCAACTGATTCTCTTGCCTCAGCCTCCCAAGTAACTACAGGCGTGCACCACCGTGCCCAGCTAATTTTTGTATTTTTAGTAGAGACGGGGTTTCACTATGTTGGCCAGGATGGTCTCGATCTCTTGACCTCGTGATCTGCCCACGTTGGCCTCCCAAAGTGCTGGGATTACAGGCATGAACCACCGCTCCCAATCAGTCATGCAGTCTTTATACTTACTTGTTTACTTGCCTGTGAGCTCACTGAATGCAGGGACTATTTCCTTGTTGCTCTAGCACCTACACCAGTACCTGGTATCCAGAAGCTGTATGCTAAATGTTTGTTGAGTGGCTGTTTGACTGAATGATTGTACTCCTAATTAGTAGATAGAAAGCCATGAACTTCCCAGTTCATCATTCTTTGTGCTCAATTCTGGTTTCTTTATTGTGTTCAAAAGAGTTCCTTAGTGACATAAAACTATGGAGCTAGTATGTCAGCTCATTTAAGCAATGATTGGTTTATGTATATAAGAGACTTCAATAATTATATATTTTTATTTCAGTTTCAATAAATGATCAATTGATTAATTTTCTCTGTTTTGGCTTATTGTTCACATTTAATATCAAATAAAAGTGTTTTACTTAAAATTATTCATGCCAATTATGACAGTTAGGTGAATATTACTTTGATTTACATTCCAGTAGTAGTTTTGGTTGAACCCTGAATATGCTAAGACGTCCCTTTTCTTTTTTCTTATGAACAGGCTACTGTGTTTACATATATTATTAAAATCTTCTTTGAAAATACGAAGAATGTTACATTTCTTATATTTAGTTCTCTGTGCTTCAGAATTCCTGTGATACTTGCACTTAAGTCCTTCTGAGCAGTTGATGTTGATATTTATGTGGTTAATTTCATGAAACATGGTGGTTTTCATTTCTATCATTAATTTATACAGGAGATAGACTGTTTTCCAGGTGTAAGCTCAGTCATATAATTAGAAAATTTATAAGCAGAAAGGAGTTATTTGGTCTAACCCATTTATTCTACAGATAGAGAAATTAGAGTCCAGAAACTCTGTCTTCTTTAAAGTCTTACAGGTATTTAAGAAAAAAGAATAGACTTGAGGTTTCTGTGCTCTGAACCCAGTGATCTTGACACTGTAACGATCTTCATCCATATTATTCACAGAAGTAAATATAATCACATATTAAATAAGAAACAAAAATACTAAGGAGATATTATACTGAAAAATGAAATAATATTATCTTAATTATTTTGATCAGATTCAATCTATAGCAGCTTGAAGGCTAATAATTCCAATGATTCTCTGAATAAACCATTTTTCTAATAAGATTACAGGTTTTAGTAATCTAATTATTTTGACTGATGCAAATGTTACCCCGCCAGTCTGAAAAATGTGTTTATTTATATGTCATAAAGAATAATTTATTCCAAAAAGGCTAATTTTCAAAATATATGTATCTTCTGAAACTGTATCTATTTTTTCCCCACGTTTTCTAAATATATTTTAGAGGGCATTTGTAGATTTTCATGGTGCTGAAAAATTAAGGTATAATGGTCTCATGAAGGAGAATAATGTCATTTAGACATTGTAATTTTGGAGGATCACAATACTTTTTGGAATGTGGTTGTTGCAGCACTGGTCACTTATACTAATTATATAATAACATACTATACTAATGCAATAATATACCATATGAAATTATTCAGTGGTAAATTTGTCTTAAATCCTCTAGAATACTGCAAAGAAATAGTTTATATAAGAAAGAGTACCATAGCAGATGTGAACACAATATTTCCTATTTTTTTCTTCTTTTTTATTTTTTTGAAGACAAGTTCTCACTCTGTTGCCCAGACTGGAGTTCAGTGCCATGTTCATAGTTCACTGCAACTTCAAACTCCCAAGCTCAAGTGATCCTCTTGATTCAGCCTCTGAAGTAGCTGTGCCTATAGGTGTGCACCACCACACCGGCTAAGTTTTAAAATTTTTTATAGATATGTTGCCCAAGCTGGTCTCAAATTCTTGAGCTCAAGAGATCTTCTCACCTTGGCCTCCCAGAGTGTTGGGATTACAGGCATGAGCCACCATACTCAGCCAATATTTCTTTTGTAAAAGACATTTTCTAACATACTTCTCATTTTAACTAACATAATATTCAAAGTGTAGATCTGAGAAAGAGATAGTGCCTGCAGATCTGGGATCCTACATGCTAATATTATGGGATGCATTCAGATTTGATCAGCAGATATTCCATTTATTCTAGAACACCACCAGCAGAAGAATGTAATTACGTCTATCACTAAAACTTTGTGTCAATACAGACTACTGTATTTGTTATCATAGATGGTCCTTGGATGGCAGCCTTCAGCAATTTTAAACCTAGACAGGTGATGTACTTTTTCTTCTTGGATAATTTTCATGGTTTTATCTAATTTGGTTGTAACTAATGTGTTTAATATGGCTTGCTTGTTTTTTAAAAAGTTGTTCAGTATCCTTAGAACTCAGTGCTGATTTCTTTTTCTAGCAGGCCTTTTATATAGGACATCTCACTTTCTCCTGGCTCTCTACTACTAGCATGAGGTCTCTGAAAAATCAAGACAGCAAAATAATTTGTTATAGAACAGCCTATGTAGAGGGACAGGGGAGGAGTCATATTCCAAGAGGGAAAGACCTTTGAGCCAGGCTCAATTTGTAGAGGCTGTTGAATGAAAATGAGAGAGAGAGAATGCACACTTTATTGCACTATTAAAGCAAAATTCTGACAATAACTTCTAAAAATGATTCAACTCTTATACACTGAGAATATGACAGACCTTCCAAAAGTATAATTTCTTATATGAACGTCCAGGTATATAAGGAAAAATAACTATTTCATACCAATATCTCCAGCCGCCTTTATTGTTGGTTCACCACATAGGTTTTTATCAGAATCGCAGAACATTAATTTTTTAAAGTAGCTACCATTACAACTAGCTTGAGAAGAACTTTCTTTTTAATAATTCGACCCAGATGCATTCTAGATACTCCAGTGTTACGAATCGATGGCTTCATGAGGAGCCGCTGTTGACTCATGCTATCTCTGGACACACTGACAGGAAACGTTTTCTTACACCTGTTTTCCTCCTGCTTTTCCTTGGTAGGACTTAGTGCCTTGGCATAGTTCAGTATCAATGGCAGTCATAGAGAAGTGTTACAGAAACCCAGCTTATTCCAACTTGTGAATTATTTGGCACCCAGGAACCAGGTCTTACAATCTTCAACCCACTTTTTCCTAACATGGCCCCTTTTCTGAAATGTTTATTTATATATGATGTAGGCCTGGGGAAAGGACATGGACTTTCAAAGAAAATATTCTCCAATAGATCTCTCAACTCCAGAGAACCTTCTGACTAAATCTGAAAGAATTCCACTGTGCTCTGATAACATCCTTTAATAATGAAGGAAAAGATATTTTTCCCCCAGGAGGATTTTGTAGTGAAAGAGATGGCATAATTTTCTTAAAAAATGTTGTTTATAACCTCATTTGTTTTTTCATTTGTGGGGTGTGTCTTAAATCCTAAATGGTACATCCTTTTTAAAATACTTCTAGTAATAAAATGTTTCTGAAGTTATGTTGTAAGTATCATTGGACTATGTTTAATAATGTTAAGTTGATCCCACTTCCCCTGAAATTATATACATAAATGCTGAAAGTATAAATTTACATATACAACTTCATGGAACATTTTTCTTCCAAGTGTGCATTTGCTAGAATTTGCATTGAAAGGTTTTGGAAGGAGCCTGTTGGTATGAATCCTGTGTGAGCAACACTCAGATTTGTTGCATACTGAACAGCATGCTAAATCTCACTTCACAATCTTAGATTTCTCATCTACCATCTTGAGCTGAATTTAAAATGTAACTGCAGTTTATTATGTCACCTGTTCGTCAAACACTGATGCAAAGCTTAGTTTTCAGTGTGAAGAACCCATGACTAGAGAAGGGAAGAAGAAAGGGTCAAGCAGACCTCATTAAAGAGTGTATGGGCAAGAAAACACATCAGATGTCTTGATAGGTTTTTTAAAGTCCTGTTAGACTTGTCATGATTTCCAAAACACTAAATGTCATCTAGTATTTTGGACCCTCCAAAATTACAGTAGAATATTATTATGGGTCATCTTAATTGGAAATATACAGGGAAATCCTGATGATTAATGTAGACTAGTGATAGCTCTCACACATTTATATAACCTATGTTGAAAAGAAAGAAGAAAGTCAGGAAGGAAAGAAGGAAAAAGAGCGGAGAGAGAGGAACAAGAAAACACGTGGATTTGTGGAAATGAAAATTTTTAAATTACTAATTTGCAAGAATGGGTAAGAAAAATACCGAGTATGAACATAAATGCTTTCAATTCCGTTTGTCTCTTAATCCTTCTCAGTCCGTGGCCAGTTTTGAAACTTGGTGTAACTTCCTTCCTTTATTCCTCCCTCCCTTGCTCCCTCCATCCCTTCTTGCCAGCCTCCTTCCCTTCCTCTCTCCTTGAGTTTCCTTCTTCTTTCTTGTTCCCTCCCTCCCTCCCTCTCTCTTTTTTCCCCTTAGTTTCCCCAGAAGCACATATACCAGCCATTTGAATGCTTTCTGCTCATAGATACTGCCAAGCCCCTCACCCAGACTGCTGACTAGATTTGGTAGAATGGAGTGAGAAACATAGACTTTGTGTCTGTGGCGGCCACCTCTGATGTTGCAGACTTTTGCCGTGATTATGCACTCCAGCCGAGGGACGCTAGAGAGGTTGAAATTTCAACTGTGGGATTTGCCATTTTGGAATTTGCAGAAATGTACTGGATATGCTAACAGCAGCCTGGCTAGCCTCCACTTCACAAGGAAGTATTTAAATATACACGTGTAATATGAAGAAAATTGCATTAGATCATAAGGGATGAATTATTTTGTAAATGACTATACCATCAAATACCATACCTGATATCAATCATCTTCATCAGACAGTATCTGTGTATGTAAGTAGATAAACAAAAAAGCAGGAGTTTATTTCTCTCTAATGTATCCTCGACTCTCTAGCAGTGACCTCTGAAATGTCTCTTCTGATCCAGACTTGTTTGAATCATGTGCAACATTTTAGATTTGTCTTTTCTCTGCAAGTTTTTTTTCATTAAGTACCATAACATATTGAACCAAATAGTTTTGCTTGCTTTCTATTGATGACACATGATTTTGGCTTTTATCTTCAGTGGAAAATCAATGTGTCACACGGAGTTCACTAAGAAAAAGGTATGGGGCCTCTTTGTAATTCTTTGTCAGATGATTGCTTTATCTTGATTTATGCCTTCAAACTTTTTCCCATTCAGCAGAAAATATTGTGTCGCTATCTGTGAGAGCAAAGCGATCTATACCAATTTATGCTCTAAGTGTAGCCTCCTTCCAGAACTGCTTATGGAACATATCAACTCACTATAGATTAGGGACATAATGGATTCTTCTTTCTTAAAAGTGGCAGATTGACAATTTTAGTTCATATACAAGCTTTTATATTAACATTAAAACAATATTTCTATGTAAAGTAAAATATTGTAGTTGATTATTATTTGAGGGCCTCCCAGAATTTCAAGGTCTGAAAATAAATTCAGTGTTCCTGGTGGTAACAAAATTGCCCCTACTTCCTTGTATCAGGACTGCCATTTGGAACTGCTGGGGAAGCTCTTTTCAGAAATTATTTTCAAAACAGCATTGTTGCCTTTTGCCAAACTGAAATCTGGTTGTAAACTTTTGAAAACTAGTTCCTTGGAATGGAATTCAAGTTGTCTTCTAAGCAATTTTTTTTAACTCAAACATACATTCTATCTTGCTTTATTATGTCGCTATTTGTGTAGGAAACATATTTCTATTTTTACCATTTTCAATTTATTTACATTTACATTTACATTTGTGTGTATATATATATACACACATACATACACTTTAAGTTCTGGGATACATTTGCAGAACTTGCAGTTTTGTGAAATAGGTATACATGTGCTGTCGTGGTTTGCTGCACCCATCAACTCGTCATCTACATTAAGTATTTCTCCTAATGCTATCCCTCCTCTTTCCTTCCTACCCACTGACAGGCCCCAGTGTGTGATGTTCCCCTCCCTGTGTCTATGTGTTCTCATTGTTCAACTCCCACTTATGAGTGAGAACATGTGGTGTTTGGTTTTCTGTTCTTGTGATAGTTTGCTGAGAATGATGGTTTCCAGCTTCATCCATGTCTCTGCAAAAGACATTAGTCCATCCTTTTTTATAGCTGCATGGTATTCCATGGTGTATATGTGCCACATATTCTTTATCCAGTCTATCATTGATGGGCATTTGGGTTGGTTCCTAGTCTTTGCTCTTGTGAATAGTGCTGCAATAAACATATGTGTGAATGTGTCTTTATAGTAGAATGATTTATAATCCTTTGGATGTGTACCTAGTAATGAGACTGTTAGGTCAAATGATATTTCTAGTTCTGGATCCTTGAGGAATTGCTACACTGTCTTCCACAATGGTTGAACTAATTTACACTCCCACCAACAGTGTAAAAGCATTCCTATTTCTCCACATCCTCTCTAGCACCTGTTGTTTCCTGACTTTTTAATGATTGCCATTCTAACTGGCGCGAGATGGTATCTCACTGGACCAGGGGTGATGAGCTTTTTTTTTTTTTTCTTCGAGACAGCCTCACTCTGTCACCCAGGGTGGAGTGCAGTGGCACAATTTCGGCTCACTGCAACCTCCACCTAATGGGTTCAAGCAATTCTCCTGTCTTAGCCTCTTGAGTAGCTGGGATTACAGATATATACCACCACGCCTGGCTAAAGTTTTTTTGTGTGTTTTTGGTAGAGACAGAGTTTCACCATAGTGGCCAGGCAAGTCTCAAACTCCTGACCTTGTGATCCACTCGCCTTGGCCTCCCAAAGTGATGGGATTACAGGCGTGAGCCACCACGCCCAGCCTATGATGAGCTTTTTCTCATGTGTTTATTGGCTGCATAAATGTCTTCTTTTGAGAAGTGTCTGTTCATATCCTTTTCCCACTTTTTGATGGGGTTGTTTTTTTCTTGTAAATTTGTTTAAGTTCCTTGTAGATTCTGGATATTAGCCCTTTGTTAGATGGATAGATTGCAAAAATTTTCTCCCACTCTGTAGGTTGTGTGTTCACTCCGATGATAGTGTCTTTTGCTGTGCAGAAGCTATCTTTAGTTTAATTAGATCCCATTTCTCAATTTTGGCTTTTGTTGCCACGGCTTTTGGTGTTTTGGTCGTGAAGTCTTTGCCTATGCCTATGTTCTGAATGGTATTGGCTAGGTTGTCTTCTAGAGTTTTTATGGTTTTAGATCTTATGTTTAAGTCTTTAATCCATCTTGAGTTAATTATTTTATAAGGTGTAAGGAAGGGGTCCACTTTCAGCTTTCTTCATTTGGCTAGCCAGTTTTCCCATCACCATTTATTAAATAGTCAATCTTTCCCCATTGTTTGTTTTCGTCAGGTGTGTCAGAGATATGTTGTATATTTCATGGTACAATGCCTTCTGTCAATGGGGAAAAATAACAAGCATATATGGGATGAATGAAGTCTGCTATGGTTAAGGTTGAGAATATTTACTGATCCTTGAGTTCAGTCTCCAGGAATGTTGGAAATAGAGAATGGAGATAATGGAGATAAAGAAAAGTTCTGAAAATGACACTTCCCATAGTGTCAAAATTGTGATCTATTGCAGAATTCTGTGATACATCAAAATCTCTGTTTATACTGAGGTTTGTTATTGTGTATGAGCATATCTTTATCAGGTGTAGGCTATTTCTATACTTTCATGTCTTTAAATCAATGTTTCTATTCACATATGTGTATGTGCAAATAGAAGCATGTTAATATTATATATATATTTTCTGTCATTACCATGATTGCTATGATTATCATTAGCATGTATTATTAGTGTGACCGAAGTATCATCAGTATCAGTTTCTTTCTCACTGCAGTGCTCCTGTAATGCTTCATTTCTACAGAGCCAACCTACACCCACCGTTTCCCTGACTATAACTTTACCTAAAGTATAAGCCCTTATAAAGCCATGAAAGCCTACCAAGAATTGTCAAAGAAGCTAGGCAGCAGCCAGGCTCTGCCTTAGGAAAAGATTTTACTTTTTATTATCATGTGCAGTACTTAACTACTTGTTTTGACCTCTAAGATTTTGCTCTCCTATATTTCTATCCCCTGGCTTTCTGATATTTCATGTGATTATATTTGAAATTTTAACCTTGCTTTTCTTTTTGGAATCTCTGATATCTCTGCTGCCACAGGTAATGACAGGTTCCTCTCTAACTGTTGGTGTTATCCCTGGTCAGATTATTACTGATGACAGAAGTAGATGTTTTACGTGGATTCTCTCGATATCAGAAACAAATACAGATATCACAACTCAAAAATGACAGACTGATAACCATTATGAACTTAGATGCAACATTCTTAATACAATATTAGCAAATTGAGTCTAGGAATATTTAAAAATGATAATGTGTTTTAACCAAGTGGGGTTTATCTCAAGTTGGTTTCAACAACTGAAAATCTACCATGCTGACAGAAAAAAGAAAAATCACGTGACACTCTCAATAGATGCAAAAAAGGAATTTACAAAATGTAACACATTTTTTAAATTAAAAACTCCCAGCAAACTGAGGATAGAAAAGTACATTTTCAAACTGATTATGTGTTTACAAAAAATCTATAGCAAACATCTTACTTAAAATGGTGAAAGCCTTAATACTTTCTACATAAGATTATGAAAAATGCAATGATGTCCTCTCTCCCTAGTTCTTTAAAGTATTGCATTCAATATTAAATAAGTGGAAATATATACCAAGTTCATTGATAAATATTTAATACTTATGAGATGATAATTCTCCTGAAATTGATCTCTAGATTCAGTGGAATTCCCATGAAACCTTATAGGTCCTTTTGGATAAATTACAAAACTGATTCTAAAACAGGGAGAAAGAAAGAAGGGAAGGAAGGAGGAATGGACAGAAAGAAGAAAGAAATAAAGAGAAAAGAAAAGAAAATAAGAAATAAGTGACACCCAAGTTGGGAAGAAAGAAAAATACTATTCTCACGTGATGTAAACATATACATAGAAAATCCTTAGGCATCTGCAGAAGTGTGCTAGAGGTATGAAGTGAATTTAACAAAGTTGTAGGATGAAAGATCAATAAATAAAATCAATTGTGTTTCTATACACAATCAACACCAATTAGAAAATAAAATTATGTAAGCAATTTAACTTATAATAGCCTCAAAAATAATAAAATAATTCAGAATAAATTTAATAAAAGGTATGCTGATCCAAAATTTCTAAATCACTAATACGAGAGATTGAATAGGTAGAAATATGTATCAAGTTCATTGGTAAATATACATGTCATACTTATTAGATGATAATTCTTCTGAAACTGATCTCCAGATTTGGCACAATCCCAGTCAAACCTATAGGCCTTTTTGGAGAAATTACAAAGCTGATTCTAATTTTTTTTTTTAAATGCAGAAGTCCTAGAATAGCCAGAGCATGTTTTAGAAAGAAGAATAAAGTTGGAAAACTTTCCAAATTTCAAGACATATTGTAAAGCTACACTAAACAGTACAGTAAACTTACTGGCATGAAGAAGACATATATATCAGTGAAACAGAATAAATAATTTAGAAATATATCCTGCCTTACATGGCCAAAGTTGCCAAAATATTTCAATAAGGAAATCAATGTCTTTATAAAGATGGTACTATTAAAATTGGATATTAAATGGAGAATATGAACTTCAGAATTACCTCACACCATATCCTCAAATTAACTCAACATGTATTTTATACATAATGTAAATATAAAAAGTATAAAGCTTACTGAATAGGAAAAATTTTTAATAATCTTACTATAGCTAAAAATTTTTTAGATAAGAAAAGGATGGATGAAAATGGAAAAAAATAGTAAGTTGGACTTCATGAAATTAAGACTTTTGCAACTTAAAACATAGCATCAAAAAATGAAAAGGCAAACCACAGATTGGGACAGAATAATTTTAAATATGTCTGATAAAGAACTTTCATCTAGAATGTACACATAACTAAAAAACTAAATAACAAAACACAAATAACTCATTTAACGTAATATTTTGACCTAAATGGGCCAAATATTTGTACAGATATTTTAATTTAAAAAGAGATGGTGTCCAATACACAAATGAAAAGATACTTAACATTACCCGTCATCAGGGAAATTCAAGTTAAAACCACATTGAGGTACCACTGTACACCCACTGGAGTGGCTGACACGAGCAGAACTGACCATACCACATGATGTGAAGAATTGCTATTCACACCTGGCTAGTGGGACTTCAAAATGGTACAGACATTTTGGAAAGCAGTTTGGCAGTTTCTTTTAATGTTAAACTTAGTACTGATCATATAGCCAAATAATTCCACTGCGACTCAAAATAAATAAAAACATATCCGTACCAAGCCTCATCCTTGAAGTTCATAGCAGATGTGTCCATCAACTTGTAAATGGATAAACCAGTTGTAGATGGAGTACCACTCAACAATAAAAAGGAGCAAACTGATACAACAGCAATATAAATGAATATCAAAAGCATTATGCTCAGTGAAAGAAGCTAGACATGAAAGACACCAATGTATCATTCCACTAATAGGATACTCTAGAAAATGCAAACTGTAGAAACAGAAGCAGATTAGTGGTTGCCTGTGTTCAGGAATGGAGAAAAGATCAAATGCAAAACAGCAAAGGAAAACGTTTTGTGATGATGCAGATTTTCTGTATCTTGATCATGATTGTGGTCAAATGATGATATTCATCTGCCATAACCCATTAAATTGCACATTGAAAAGGGTGAATTTTACTGTGTGTACATTATACTTAAATGGAGCTGTAAATATGTTTGGAGCTTATCTGTGAACATTAGTTGCAGAGCAGGAGTTACTTTTATAGAGTGGAAATCTGCTGAGTGCCAACTTGAGAAGGGTTGAAAAAAATTAGAACCTTCTTCCAACACATTTCAGTTAGAACACTCTTAGGATGTCGTTACAGCTGCGCTCTATATTGGTGTCTCTGATGAAATCACATGTCTGACGATCTCAGCATGCCTTTAATCAACAGAATATACACGTGTTTTCTTTTATTACTATAAAGGATATACCAAACAACTTTTTCAAGACTTTACTTCAAAAAGGCACGTAGTTTTGCAACATTTTTGGTAAGTCTTTAATTATTTCAAAATGAAAAATTGAAAATAAAATGCAATTATTTACTCAGGCCCCCCAAAAAAAGGTCTGTACGGGGAATGCATGTGGTGTGTGTGTGTGTGTGTGTGTAAGTGTGTGATTTGAAGAATTGAAAAAATTTTAGTGGGGTTTTGTAGCATCACTTTGATAGCATCCTGTAATTTTGTATTGTGTTTGAAATAAAAATAAAGTGAATACACTGATAAAAGAATTTGAAAAGAATTTGCATTATTGCCTAAATTATGTGTGGTTTCCACAGTGGCATGAATCGAGCATCTTTAACCTACATAACAATATATCAGAAGTATTAGGTAAAAAATAAGTAAACTAGTATAACAAAGTTAAATATTTCTAAAGTAAAATTATAGCTTTATTTTTTTTCCTGAAATGTTTTGAGGAGATATTTACACCAAAAGATATTATCACTGATCAATGAAACTTTTTAAGAATTTGCTTGTGTCCCACCAATATTTGATTACATAGTGCTTCTGTGAGTTCCATTTCATTAATTTAGCTTTGACAGGAGAGAAGGCAATGGCTCTGCAGCCTCTCTCGGTGTGGCATGATCCTGGTTCCGCTGGCTGATCTCTATTAGAACCATGGCCTTAATCATGCCTTTCATGCTTCTAACTTGATTTGCATTTGTTGTGTGATGCAAATTTATTCTCTCGTTTAGTCGCTTCCACCCATAGAAAAGCAGGTCTTTTTCATTTCTCCTTCACCATTGCCCCCATTTTTTCTTTTTGTCCTCCCATGATGAAAAACAAGACAGAAAACAAACTATAACAACAACAGACACCTTTTGTCTGTGGTCACCAATGCATTGTAGCACTAAACTTTGTTAAAAATCTCTAGATCTGACCTCTATATCTGCTGTTCCCAGAGTTTTTCAATGTGTTCTCTAGACTGCTGTGACCCACTGACAGAAAGTCTAGCTATATTTAATTGAAAGTTATTACTGTCTGATATGGTTTGGCTGTGTCCCCACTGAAATCTCATCTTGCACTGTAGCTCCCATAATTCACATGTTGTGGGAGGGACCCAGTGAGAGGTAAGTGGATCATGGGGGCAGTTTTCCCCACACTGTTCTAGTGGTAGTGAATAAGTCTCATGAGATCTGATGGTTTTATAAGGGGAAACCCCTTTCGCCTTTCACTTGGTTCTCATTTGCTGTTTGCCTGCTGCCATGTAAGATGCGCCTTTCGCCTTCTGCCATAACTGTGAGGCCTCCTCAGCCATGTGGAACTGTGAATTCATTAAACCTCTTTTTCTTTATAAATGACCCAGTCTTGGGTATGTCTTTATCAGCAGCATGAAAATTGACTAATACACTCACTGTCCATGAATGATACTCTGTTAGCCCATTTGCATTGTTATAAAGAAATACCTGAGGCTGGGTTATTTATAAAGAAATGCGGTTTATTTGGCTCCTTGTTGTGAAGGCTGTACATGAAGCATAGTACTGGCACCTGCTTCCAGGGAGGGCCTCAGGAACCTTCCAATCATGGTGGAAGGTGAAGGGAAACCAGCATATCACATGGTGAGAGCGGAAGCAAGAGAGACAGGGAGGAGGTGTCAGTCTCTTTTAAACAACCAGATATCGCATGAACTCACAGGGTAAGAACTCATTCATTACCAAGAGGACAGCACCAAGCCATTCAGGAGGCATCTATCTCCAACATTGGGGATCACATTTTAACGTGAGATTTGAAGGGGACAAACATCCAAACTATGTCAGATACCAAAGCTGACAATGCTTAGGATCTTTAGCTGTTCCAGGTTCTGGGAAAAGGGAGAGAGTTAGCTTCCCTCGTCTATGCTGTGCTACTCCATATTATATTAGTAATTATTGTTCTCTAAAGGTTCTTAAAAGCAAATAAACAAATGCAAGGCAAAACATATAAAAGGCAAGGCAAAACATACGAAATGCAAGGCAAATGCATTAAAAAACTTTTGAGTGTTAATACATAGATTTTATTTTATCTTTTTAATTTCTTTTGCTTAACCAAATAGATTATGTAGTTTTGATTAACTGGCCATGAAATAGCTCTGCCTACATAGAATTTCCCATGAATAATTGGTTGTGGAGACTTTTGTGTGTGACCCAAATCCTCCCTCAAAACTGAAGTTTGCCCAGCTATTGGGAGTGTTGGCAAATCATGCCTCTCAGCTGATTCTCTCTAGAATTTATTCTCAGGAGATCTAATTAATAACTTGTCAAGCTGATGTCCATCCTTGGGGACAACTCTTATCTGAAGAATGGCCAGTGAAAGGTATTAAAACTCCATACTCCTGCCTCAATTTAGGGCAACTCTGAAGGGTCGCCCCAGCTTCTCAGCTCCCCCTTGAGATTAGCTGAGGTATTTGTTGTGACTGCCTCACATCTCAACTCCCTTTATCCAATTCAGCTTTTTCGCCACAGTTGTTGGTTCCTAGGATTTTACCCAGTTAAATGTTCTCTACACAAATCTCTATCTCAAATCTGCTTTACAGGGAATGTGGCCTCAGACAGGTTTTCATTAGGTTCTGGACGTAACTCTCATTAGTCATTGATATGATTCGGCTGTGTCTCCATCCGAATCTCACCTTGATTGTAATTATCCCCGCATGTCAAGGATGGAGTCAGGTGGAGATCATTGAATCATAGGGGCGGGTTCCCCCTACTGTTCTCCTGGTAGCGAATAAGTCTCACGAGATCTGATGCTTTTAAAATGGGAGCTTCCCTACACAAGCTTTCTTCTCTGCTACCATTTAAGATGTGCCTTTGCTTCTTTTTTGCCTTCTGCCGTGACTGTGAGGCCTCCCCAGCCATGTGGAATTGTGAGTTCCTTAAACCTCTTTCCTTTCTAAATTACCCGGTCTTGGGTATGACTTTATTAGCAGCATGAGAACAAACTAGTGCATTCTGTTCTATAAGCCCAAGTCGGATCACAGAGTCCCGCTTTCTGTTTTTTTTTTCTAGCCCATATTTCTACTAAAACTTGACTCATATAGACTTAAAACAAAATAATTAAGCATGGCTAGTATTTATTTATTATTTTATACGTGTCAGGTACTGTATTTTGTAACTTATCTTTTAATAATCTTTCCAAATCTCTAAAAGGAGAACTCTGCTCTTTTATAGAGAAAATAAGGATGGCTCTGAAAATGTTAGCATTAGGGGAAGTAGGGTGAGGGACATAGGGGGCACTTTGTGTTATTTGTGCATTTTGCTATCAATCTAAAATCAGGTCAAAATAAAAATTAAAAAAATGGGTAGTAGAAGCAGGTTGTTAAGATTTTCAGTGTGACTCTAGAATTTTTTTGTTTGTTGTTTGTTTTGGAGTGTAGTGGTAAGATCTCTGCTCACTGCAACCTCCACTTCCCAGGCTCAAGCAATTCTCCTGCCTCAGTCTCCCAAGTAGCTGGGATTATAGGTGCCCGCCACCACACCCAGCTAAGTTTTCTATTTTTTTTTTTTTAGTAGAGATGGGGTTTCAGCATGTTGGCCAGTCCAGTCTCCTACTCCTGACTTCAAGTCATCCGCCCGCCTCAGCCTCCCGAAGTGCTGGGATTATAGGCATGAGCTCCCACTCCTGGCCCAAAGTTCATATTTTAACTACTAACCTAAATTATTTTAAAAACAAAAGCCTCCTTGGACTCAAACCAGGTCAGAGTGACATGATCATGTGCCTGTTTTGTGCAGGGTGAAGTGAGATTATTATCTAGGAAATAGCTGAAATGTCTTGTTGTGGGCATACATATTTCATATAAATTCTAAGCTTCATATTAGCACTTAGATTATAATTATCTAAAGAATAGAGAACAATTTCATATAATTTTCAGTGTATCAGGCGAATCAAAAGTATACATACAAGCATGCAGATGAATTTCAGTGAATATAGTGGTGACAATGCTCAACAGAATATATGTCCCCCACCCAACCCTGCTTCTTGCTCTTTCACTGTCCTAAAGATAGAACAAAATGGTTCAGGCATCCAGCTTGTCCCCTCCACACTTCACACTTTTACTTAATAGCAGCTTATCTTTAACACTTTGTCATCTTTAAGATGTTGCTAATTCTTTCTGGTAGATCCCAGGACTGAGGATGAGGAAGAATGATTTTATTTAAATAAAGTTGCTTAATAAAAAACAATTTTTTTAGTTTTAAAATATTTTCATTATTTTATAAAATTTTTGTGGGTACATAGGAGGTTTATATATTTGTGGGGTACATGAGATGTTTTGATACAGGCATGCAGTGTGAAATAATCACGTCATGAGGAATGGGCTTTCCATCCCCTCAAGCATTTATCCTCTGAGTTAAAAACTATTCAATTGGCTGGGCACGGTGGCTCACGCCTGTAGTCCCAGCTCTTTGGGAGGCCGAGGTTGGCGGATCGCCTGAGGTCAGGAGTTTGAG
The DNA here is from genome assembly GCF_029281585.2 of Gorilla gorilla gorilla. Lineage (NCBI taxonomy): Eukaryota > Metazoa > Chordata > Mammalia > Primates > Hominidae > Gorilla > Gorilla gorilla. Next base: position 128,108,498 of record NC_073239.2, read on the forward strand.
ACCAGCCTGGCCAACATGATGAAACCCCATCTCTACTAAAAATACAAAAATTAGCCGGGTGTGGTGGCGAGTGCCTGTCATCCCAGCTACTCGGGAGGCTGAGACAGGAGAATCATTTGAACCTGGGAGGTGGAGGTTACAGTGAGCCGAGATCATGCCATTGTACTCCAGCCTGAGTGACAAGAGTGAAACTCCATGTCAAAAACAAACAAAAATCAATTACATTCTTTAAGTTATTAAAATTAAACATTGTAAATGATTTTTTTTCCCAAAGCTTTTTCAAAGAAAAAAAAGTAGAAACAAAGACACTTTCTACTGATTTCCAATATGGTGACTCTGTATTTCTAGCATGTGTTAAAGTGAAAAATTGATTTTATGTTTAATACAAAACATAGCATAATGTAATGAAAAGCAAGATTGTAATGATAAAGGAAAATAACACTAGTGCTAATTTTTTTCAATTTGAAGCATTGGATTAAAATGAATTAGGTTATATTCCAACATGTTTATATTGAATTTCTTTTTTCTCCAATTGGTTTCTTTTTATTAATGGGTGAGTGTTGCATTTGTATAAGGTTTCCCTATTATATTCAATTGTTTTGAGATGCTTTTAATTTGAAGTTTTTATGTTTTCTTTTTGATGTATACATGTTATGCTTTTATGCTGAATTTGATAATTGGTGCTGTATATGCAAAGCAAATGTAATTTCCCAGCTTTTATTTTTTAAAGCCCTGGGAAGCAACATAATAAAGTAGAAATAGTATCAAGACAGGAGTTAGAATACCTGGATTCTAAAATTTAAATTAAATTAGGATCTAGTGACATTATAGGTGTTCCTTGATCTTCTGATGACCTGATTCCTCAAAAGAAAAATAAAATAATCTATAAATTGTTTCTAATTCTAAAACTCTATAAATCCTATTTTTAAAATTATAATTAGTTGAACTCTATAAGGTCACAAAAATCCCTATTAAGAAACTAAAATAAAATTTTATCATATCTTAAAAATACTCTGACCTTTTTTTATATGCTGACATGAATTCTAATTATTTTTGAGCCCCTAAAAAACATTTAAGATCACAGTTTATGTTTTATTATTGACTTTCAGATAATTAACATTTTACTGATAGATATGAACAAATCTACTCTAACAGAGATAGTCATTAGTTTATTTCTCTCTTTTCAGTATCAATAAAAAGTATCGATTTACCAATAACAATGAATTAATTGCCTGAAATAAATGAAACGTAAGCAGCAAAAGTGAACTTTTTAGTATAACTCTTCTTGTAAACATTGACTTAGTTCAAAGGGAGCTTATCTTTAAAAAAAAAAAAAAGCGCTAATTCATGTCTATTGGTATAGATATAATCTTTTTTTCCTTGAAAATAGATCCTACTATACTCCAGACACTATGCCACTAGGTGCAGATATTAACACAAATAGCAGGTGATCATTGTCCTCATGGAGTTTATTTTAAAGAGAACAAAGTGAGACAAAGGCACACAAGCAAAGAACTACAATACAAAGGGGATGGCATCTGACTCAGCATGGAGGTGTCACGGAAGGTGTTGTTTTGCTTAGGTTTTGAAGTGTGGGTAGGAGATGGCCCATGTTGAGAGTGGGAACTGGGAATTAAAAAGATGAGGAGGTCTCTGCAAATCTACATGGATGGGAAGTAGCATGCTGATGTGGGAAACAACTAAAAAGTTCCAGAATGCATGGTTTATAAAGCGTGAGTCAGAGAGGGCTAGACCAGTAGCCAGATCAAGGATATCTCAGATGTTATAGTCATGAATTAGTGCATTGACCTGCAGGCCATGGGAGTCACTGAAGGTTTCAGTCAGGTAAGTGAGCTGATCAGAACAGTCCTTTAGATAGGCCGCTCTTTTGGCTGTAATGGGGACACGTTTGAAGTAGGGCTATAGCTAAAAATATACAGACACTTCCTCTTGTCTACAGCCCTGCTGGCATCTGTTGTATTTTGACTTTTTAATAATAGCCATTCCAACCGGTATGAAATGGTATCTCATTGTGTTTTGATTTGCATTTTTCTGATGATTAGTGATTCTAAGCATTTTTTTTTCGTGTATTTGTTGGCCATTTGTATGTGTTCTTTTGAGAAGTGTTTGTTCATGTCCTTTGCCCATTTTTTAATTGGGTTATTTTTTTTTCTAATTGATTTAAGTTCCCTGTAGATTCTGGATACTAAAAAACAAACAAAAACCAGAAGTAAATAAATTCTCAGGACACACACACCCACACCCACACCCACAGAGAGAGAGAGAGAGAGAGAGAGCGCGCGCCTAGGTAAGAGGCCACCAACCACCAGGGTCTAAACTGGGAACACTTTCTAGTACAGAATGAATGGAAAGGATTCATGAAATATCTAGAAAGTAACGTTAATGAGATTTACATGTATGGAGTGAATGAGGAGAAACAGGGATCATTCAGGATTCTGGTGGGAATAACAGGGGGAGCCATTAGTTGAAATTTTGAAGTGGGAGAAGGAGAGGGAGTTTTAGGGAGAAAGATGAGTTGTTTTTTTAGGTATTTCAAACCCTTGAAGCTTCTATGGGACATCGAAGTGGAAATAACAGTCTGTGGGTTGGGACAATAAAGAAAGAAATTGGTTGAAGACTAGGGGAAGAGTATAGAGCAAAGAAATATTTAAGATAATAAACATATAGAGATAGCTGAAAATGTGGGACTGGATTACAAAGGAAGAATGATTTAGTTATGAAGCCCAAGGGCTGACAGGAATGGGTGACTAGTGGAGGAGTTCATATGCATCTGTTATTGTATGAATAAAAAAAATTATCTGTTCCTTCCTAAAGATATCTTCAACCTGTTTTTGGATACATATGGGCACTGCTTTTCACTCTCTTAGCCCCATTTCTTATTTTAGCCTCTGCTGTAGCGATCAGTTCTGCACAGGCTTTGACCCAGGCTTTGACTAGTTGGTGCAGGTGTGATATGACACTTACCTGGAATGGCCCACAGTTTGTGGCTGCTCTTACTTAAGCAGGTGGGATGCTCATGTAGGTGTAACCTAGCAGCTTGGTAGAGTTTATGCCCATGGGGCAACCTGTGACCACTCAAAAATAAAGCCCTTTCCTCCTCCCAGATTGAGGAGTCTTGCATTATGTAATAAAACTCCTTAGAAGGCCTATTAGGTTCCAATACAGCATTAGGCAACTTGATAAGGTATCCCATCATCAGCCTTCCTTTCTTCCCTCATTCCTCTGCCTCTCACTCTTTCTTCCTAAGTTAACTTCTTAGATAAAATGCCAACTTTCTATATTTTGTCTCACATCAGGGAAAATAATTGTATACCCCATTTCAAAAGCACATAAAAAGGTTACTGTATAGAAAATTTGTCTTTAAGAGATTAAGCTGTAATTTTCCAAATACTTTAAAATTTTATTTCAGATACGTTTTTCATTTTTATAAGCTTCATCTAAAAGCAGAGTTCACCTAAGAATATACCTAAGAGCATATTACATAAAATATATTTTATATTTCAGTAGTTTAGCTAGGATTCTTTCAAAATTGAGAGGATCTACAAATATTTCTAACACATTAGTTTTCAGTCTTAAGGCTGAGTCAAGAACAAAGCTCCTAAACTCTGCATTGGTGATTGAGAACATTTTAAAATTGTTATTTAATTCATTAATTGATTTTTAAAAAAATTTCACATTGTAATTATATAGATTTATAGGATACAATTTGATGTTTCAATGAATATGTATGTTGTCTAATGATCCAATAAGGATAGTTAGTGTATTAATTACCTCATGCATTCATCATTTCTTTTTAATAAGAAATTTCAAAATCCTTTCTTCTAGATACTTTGTAATATACAATACTTTACTTTTAACTATAGTCACCCTGCTTTGCAAAGAACACTACAACTTATTCTTCCTATATAATTGTGATTTCATAACTGTTAACCAATCTATCTCCATTTTGCCCTCCCCACTTCTTCCTCACTGTTTGGTAACCACTATTCTACTCTACTTCTCTATTAACATTTTTTTTTTAAGATTCCACATATGAGCGAGATCATGCGGTATTTGCTTTCTGTGTCTGGCTTATTTCACTTAACATTGTATCCTACAGGGTCATCCATGTTGTTGCAACTGGCAGAATTTCATTCTTTTTTTATGGCTGAATAGTATTTCATTGTGTGTGTGTCCATATATATATATATATATATATAATTTTATGTATAATTATAATTACACATAAAATTATATATAATTATAATTAATTTTATGCATAATTATAATTACACATAAAATTATATATAATTATAATTATAATTATATATAATTATATATAATAATAATATATATTATATGTAATATATAATATACATAACATACATAATGTATATTATATATAATATACATAACGTATATTATATACATTATACATTATATATATTATAATATACATAATATATATTATGTATATAATATACATAATATGTATTATATATAAAATATACATAATATGTATTATATATAAAATATACATAATATATAATGTATATTATACATATAATATATATTATATATTAATAATATATTAATATCAATATTAATTATTATTAATTATTAATAATTATTAATTAATAATTATTATTTATTATTAATATTAATATATAATATATTAATATTAATAATATATTAATATATAATATATTATACATAATATATTATATATAATATACATAATATGTATTATATATAATATACATAATATATATTATATATATATAATTCACTTGTTTGTTTTTATACACATAGGTTGATTCCATATCTGATTATTAGAAATAGTGCTACAGTAAACATAAGAGTGCAGATATTTTTCAAACACAATGATTTCATTTCCTATGGATATATACCCAGTAGTGGGATTGCTGGGTTATGTGATCGAATGATTGTTTTTTTTTTTATTTTTTATTTTTTAGCGAACTTCCATAAAGTTTTGCTTAATGGTTGTACTAGTTTACAACCCCATCAACAGTGCGTAAGTGTTCCGTTTTCTCCACTTCCTTGCCAACTCTTGTTATCTTTTACCTTTTTGCTAATAGCCATTCTAATGGGTGAACTGGTATCTCATTGCGGTTTTGATTTGCATTTCCCTGATGGTTAGTGATGTTGAACATGATTTTATTATATATTCGTCTTGACCCTTTCTATATTTTCTCTTGTGGCATTTCTTTTAGTTTATTTTGTCCTTTTTTTTTTTTTTTTTTTGCAAAGGAGTCTTGCTCTGTTGCCCAAGCTGGAGTGCAGTGGTGCAATCGGGGCTCACGGCAACCTCCATCTCCCTGGTTCAAGCAATTCCCCTGCCTCAGCCTGCTGAGTAGCTGGGGTTACAGGCACACGCCATCATGTTTGGCTAAATTTTTGTATTTTTAGTAGAGAAATGATTTCACCATATTGGTCAGGCTGGTCTCAAACTCCTGACCTCAGGCAATCCGCCTGCCTCAGCCTCCCAGTTTTGCCCATTTTTAAATAAGTTATTTATGTTTTTGCTGTTGAGTTGTTTAAGTTTGTTATATAATCTGGGCATTAACTCCTTAGCAGATGTATAGTTTGCAAATATTGTATCCCATTCTGTAAGTTGTTTTTTCACTCTGTTAAGTTTCCTTTGCTGTGCAAAAGCATTTTAGTTTGATGAAACCCCATTTATCTCTTTTTGCTTTTGTTGCCTGTGCTTTTGACGTCTCATTTAAAAAATCCTTGTAGAACCCAAAGTTATAGAGAATTTCCCACATGTTATCTTCTAGTAGTTTTTCATAGTTTTCAATCTTACCTTTAGGTCTTTAATCGCATTTGAGTTGATTTTTGTATAAGGTAAAAGATAGGGGTCTAATTTCATTATCCCACATGTAGATATCCAATCTTCTCAGTACCATTTAATGAAGAGACTGTCTTTACCCCTGTGTGTGCTCTTGACTCCTTTTTTGAAAATCAGTTGACTTTAGGTATGAGAATTTATTTCTGAGCTGTATATTCTCTTCCATTGGTCTATGTGTTTGCTTTATGGCAGTGCCATGCTGTTTTGCTTACTATGGCTTTGTAGTATATTTTGAAGTCAGGTAGTGTGGTGCCTCCAGCTTTGTTATTTTTGCACAGGATTGCTTTGGTTATTTGGGGTCTTTTCTGGTTTCATACAAATTTTAGGGTATTTTTTTCTATTTCTGTGAAGAATTTCATTGGTATTTTGATAGGGATTGCATTGAATCTGTAGGACATTTTGTTAGTATGGTCATTTCAATAGTATCAGTTCTTCCATTCCATGAGTATATTGTGTCCATTTTTTGTGGATCGTAAATTTTTCCATCAGTGTGTTATAGTTTTCATTGTAGAGATCTTTCACGACCTTGATTAAATTTATCTGCAGATTTCTTGGTAGCTATTGTAAATGGAATTCCTTTCTTGATGACTTTTTCAGATAGTTCACTATTAGTGTATAGAAACACCACGGAATTTTCTGTGTTGATTTTGTATACTACAACTTTACTGAATTTATTTATGATTTCTAGTAGTTTTTGGTCAAGTCTTTAGGGTTCTCACTCTACATAAGTATATATAGAAAGAACCCTAAAGAGAGAGAGATCATATATATCTATATGATCATATATATAGATGTATACATATGTATGTGAGATCACATTTTCTACAAACAGAAACAATCTGACTTCCTTCTTTCCAGTTTGGATCCCTCTTATTTATTTCTTTTGTCTAATTGCTCTGGCTCTGACCTCCAGTACTATGCTAAATAGAAGTGGTAGAAGTTGACATCCTTGTCTTCCTCCATATCATAGAGGAAAAGCATTTAACTATTCACCATAGATAAGATGTTAGCTGTGGGTTTGTCACATATGGCCTTTACTGCGTTGAGGTACACTCCTATACCTACTTTCTTGACAGTTTTTATCATAAAGGAATGTTGACTTTTGTCAAGTGTTCTTTTTGCATCTGTTGAAATGATCACATGGTTTTTGTTCTTCTTTCTATTGTGGTGGTGTATCATATTTACTGATTTGTGCATGTTAAGCCATCCTTTCATCCCTGGGATGAACCCCACTTGATTATAGTGAATACTCTTTTTAGTGTGCTGTCGAAGTCAGTTCACTTGTATCTTGTTGAGAATTTTTGTATCTATGTTCTTCAGGAATATTGGCCTGCTATTTTCATTTTGTGCGTGTCTTTGTCTGGTTTTAGAATCAGGATGTTGCGAGCCTCATAAGATGAGTATGGAAGTATTCCTTCCTCATTACTTTTGTGGAAAAGTTTGTGGAGAATTGGTAGTTATTCTTTAACTGTTTGGTAGAATTCAGCAGTGAAGACATCAGGTCCTGGGTGTTGGTTGTTGTTGTTGTTGTTTTGATGGAAGATGTTTTATTATTGATTCAATTTCCAAACTCATTATTGATGTGTTCAGATGTTATATTTCCTCACAATTTAATCTGGGTAGTTGTATGTGTGCAGAAATTTATTCATTTTATTCTACATTATCAAATTTGTTGGCATATAGTTATGAGTAATGTCTTACAATCCCTTCTATTTCTGTGGTGTATCAGTTGTAATGTCTCCTTTTTCATCTTTTATTTATTTGAATTTTCTCTCCTTTTGTCTTAGTTTAGCTAAAGGTTTGTCAGTTTTACCTTTACACTTTGTCTTATTTATCTTTTGAAATATTTTTTAGTGTCTGTTTCATTTATATCTGCTGTGAGCTTTATTATTTCCTTCCTTCTACCAATTTTGGGTTTAGTTTGTTTTTGATGTTCTAGTTACTTGAAGTGTATAATTTTGCTTTGTGATTTGAAAATCTTTCTTCTTTTTTGGTGTAGGCTTTTATTGCTATACATTTCCCTCTTAGAACTGCTTTTGCTACGTTCCATAGGTTTGGGTATGTTGGATTTTCATTCTTACTTGTCTCAGTGACTTTTGAAATTTTCCTATTAATGTCTTAATGAGACCTATTGATTTCTTGGGTGCGTGCTATTTAATTTCCATGTTTTTATAAAATTTCCAAGGGCTTTCCTGTTGTTGATTTCTGACTTTATATCCCTGTAATCAGAAAAGATACTTCATATGATATCTGTCTTCTTAAGTTTGTTAAGACTCATTATGTGTCATAATGTATGATTGGTCCTAGAGAATGTTTGGTGTACAGTTGAGAATAATTTGTATTCTGCAGCTGTTGGATGATGTATTAGTCTGTTTTCATACTGCTGATAAAGACATACCCGAGACTGGGTAATTTACAGAGAAAAAGAGGTTTAGTGGACTCATAGTTCCACGTGGCTGGGGAGGTCTCCCAATCATGATGGAAGGCGAAAGACACATCTTACATGGTAGCAAACAAAATAGAATTGAGAACCAAGTGAAAGGGTTCCCCCTTATAAAACCATCAGATCTTGTTAGACGTATTCACTACCACAAGAACAGTATGGGGGAACCGCCCCCATGATTCAATTATCTCCCACTGGTTCCCTCCCACAACATGTATGAATTATGGGAGCTATAATCAAGATGAGATTTCGGTGGGGATATACAGCCAAACCATATCAGGTGAGATCTTCTTTACCTGCTAGGTCCATTTGGTCTATGGTATAGTTTGAGTCTGTCATTTTTTGGTTGATTTTCTCTTCATAGAATCTGTCCATTTTTAAAGTGGAGTGTTGAAATTTCCTACTAATATTGTATTGCAGTCTATCTCTACCTTTAAATCTAATATTTGCTTTATATATCTGGTTGTTCTGGTGTTGGGTACATATATAGTTACACCTAAGTAATATATATGTTATGTCCTCGTATTGAATTGGGCCTTTTATCATTTCATTATACAGTGACATTCTTTTTTTATATAGTTTTTTTATTTAAAGCCTTTTAAAATATGACATGACTGTGGCTACTCCTGCTTGCTTTTCATTTGTTTGCATAAAATATATTTTTCCATCTCTTCACTTTCAGTCTATTTGTCTTTAATAGTGAGGTAAGTATCATGTAGGCAGCATATAGGTGGGTTTTGCTATCTGAATCCATTCATCCACTTTATATCTTTTAAGTAGAGTTTAATCCACTTCTATTCAAGTTTATTATTGATAAATTAGGACTTCCTTCTACCATTTCATTAGTTGTTTTTTAGATTACTTGTTCACTTCTTCCTTTCTTATTGTTTATCCCTCTAGTTTGGTGGTTTTCTGTGGTGCTAAGCTTTGTTTCTTTTCCCTTTTTTGGTGTGTGTGTGTGTGTATCTGCTGTAATTTCTTTCTTTCTGGTTAGTGAAACTAACATACAGAGTCCTGTATTTGTAACAGACTATTTTACACTGATAACAACTTAACTTCTGTCACATAAAAATACTCTTGACTTCTCCCCCCCACACACATAATTTATATTTTTGTTACCTTACATTGCATCTTTATGAATGGTAGACTCCATGGAACATAGGATCTATGTCACAACTAAATCAATTATTTAATGGCAGCATTAAAGCAGCCCAAAGAATGTGAAAAACTGGTGTGGGTGTATTTAACTTTTTAAAAACTATGTTTCATAATGTTTTCATTAAAAAGTCTTTATCAGTTTGCTAATGCCTAATTTTTACAACCAGCCACCATAGATTTTACAGGATAAATATATTATTTCAGTGGTAATTGAAGCAGAATTTTTGTTGCTCTTCTTACCCTTAGAGATTGTGTATTATCCTCAGACGTAATTCTTTGATTTTTTTTTCTTTTCATGTTGTTACACATAGTTACCAACAATCAACGTGAGAATAACCTTTGAATATTTTCAAGCATTAAGATTTGTTTATACAGCTGCACAATTAGACAACCAACACTCTTGGGTCTTTACCTCTCAGCATACACCTGATTATTAACTTAAAGGTATGATGGGAAAAGTATCAATTTTTGTTGGTCACCTAGATTTGGAAATATGTAATAACTATAAGCTTGGGTCTGCTCCTTCAGAAGCCTAGGAATTGGAGTGATGGTTCTCTGAAGAGGCTGGAAACAAAGTATGTGTTTCCAGAAGGCTTAATAGAATATGTTGAGACATAGGCCATTAACACAAAAGTGAAAGAAATGCAAAAAATGTATGAAAGTAAGGATTTGAGAAGGGAAATTTTATTTTTAAGTCTAAGATTCCTATGAATTATATGAAAATAAATGTCCTATCCTTAAAATTAGCCAAAGGAAGCACTTTACTTATCAATATGATATGACTTTTCATACTCTTATCTAAAGATATCCTAAACTAAGATCCAGTTTTCTAAGTAAAGACGTTTTAATCATGCTTTAAAGCATGTTAGATGATTCCTACCACATCACATCATGTTGTTTACATGTATGATTTAAACTGCATTTATTCTTCAACTCACTGGTTCCTTAGGCTTCTTATCTTTCCTTGCACGCTTAGATAATTTTATGTTAAATTGATTTTTAGAAGTTTAGTTGCTGGGCGTAGTGGCTGTCGCCTGTAAACCCAGTACTTTGGGAATTCAAGGCAGGTGGATTGCTTGAGTCTTGGAGTTTGAGGCCTGCCTGGGAAAGATGACAAACCCCATTGGTACAAAAATAAAAATATTAGCTGGATATGGTGGCACATGCCTGTGGTCCCAGCTACTCCAAGGCTGAGGTGGGAGGATGGCTTGAGTCCGAGAGGCAGAGGTGTGAGCCAAGATCATGCCCTGCTCTTCAGCCTGGGCAACCAAGCCAGATCCTGTTTCAAAAAAAAAAAATCTAGTGAGATTTGATTTCTATTTCTATGTGATTCAAAACTAGGAGAGCTTCAAGGCTAATGACTATTAAAAAATGGCCATTGCTACTTGCATTTTCTATGAAGCCAGCATACACAGCAACGTGCAACCTAAAAACCAAGCTATTTAATAAGTAGCTTAGATTTCAGGTTTGATTGTCTTTGAGGTTTGATTATTGCAGAGATCAATTGCCAGAAAAAATAGAGACTAATTCTGTATTTGGTCCTTTTATCATATGAAACATCCCATCGTTGGGTATAAATTAAGAGCAAATACGGATGTTTATACCGATAGCGGTGCAGATATTTCCATGTTTATACAGATAGCGGTGTAGATATTTCCATGTTCATACAGATAGTGGTGTAGATATTTCCATGTACATACAGATAGCGGTGTAGCTATTTCCATGTTCATACAGATAGCGGTGTAGATATTTCCATGTTCATCCAGATGGCTGTGTAGATATATCCATGTTCATACAGATGGCGGTGAAGATATTTCCATGTTCATACAGATAGCGGTGTAGATATTTCCATGTTCATACAGATAGCGGTGTAGATATTTCCATGCTCATACAGATAGCGGTGCTGATATTTCCATGTTTATACAGGTAGCGGTGTAGATATTTCCATGTTTATACATATAGCGGTGTAGATATTTCCATGTTTATACAGATAGCGGTGTAGATATTTCCATGTTTATACAGATAGCGGTGTAGATATCTTCATCTTAATACAGATGGCGGTGTAGATATTTATATGTTCATACAGATGGCGGTGCAGATATTTCCATGTTCATACAGATGACGGTGTAAATATTTCCATGTTTATAGAGACAGCGGTGTAGTCATTTCCATGTGTAAAGAAATAGCTTTGTAGATATTTCCATGTATATGCAGATAGCTGGGTAGATATTTCCATTTTCATGCAGATAGCGGTGTAGGTATTTCCATGTTCATCCAGATGGCTGTGTAGTTATATCCATGTTCATACAGATAGCAGTGTAGATATTTCCATGTTCATAAAGATAGCGGTGTAGATATTTCCATGTTCCTACAGATAGCGGTGTAGATATCTCCATGTTCATACAGATAGCGGTGTTGCTATTTCCATGTTCATACAGATAGCGGTGTAGATATTTCCATGTTCAAGCAGATAGCGGTGTAGATATTTCCATGTTCATACAGATAGCGGTGCTGATATTTCCATGTTTATACAGGTTGCGGTGTAGATACTTCCATGTTTATACAGATAGCGGTGTAGATATTTCCATGTTTATACAGATAGCGGTGTAGATATCTCCACCTTAATACAGATGGCAGTGTAGATATTTATATGTTCATACAAATGGCCGTGCAGATATTTCCATGTTCATACAGATGGCGGTGTAAATATTTCCATGTTCATACAGATAGCGGTGTAGTTATTTCCATGTGCAAAGAGATAGCTGTGTAGATATTTCCATGTATATGCAGATAGCAGTGTAGATATTTCCATTTTCATGCAGATAGCGGTGTATATATTTCCCTGTTCAAACAGATAGCGGTGTAGATATTTCCATGTTCATACAGATAGCGGTGTAGATATTTCCATGTTTATACAGATAGCGGTGAAGATGTATGCATGTTTACACAGATAGCGGTGTGGATATTTCCATGTTCATACAGATAGCCGTGTAGATATTTCCATGTTCATCCAGATGGCTGTGTAGATATATCCATGTTCATAGAGATAGCGGTGTACATATTTCCATGTTCATACAGATAGTGGTGTAGATATTTCCATGTTCATACAGATAGCGGTGTAGCTATTTCCATGTTCATACAGATAGCGGTGTAGATATTTCCATGTTCGTACAGATAGCGGTGTAGATATTTCAATGTTCATACAGATAGCGGTGCTGATATTTCCATGTTTATACAGGTAGAGGTGCAGATATTTCCATGTTTATACAGATCGCGGTGTAGATATTTCCATGTTTATACAGATAGCGGTGTAGATATTTCCAGGTTTATACAGATAGCGGTGTAGATATCTCCATCTTAATACAGATGGCGGTGTAGTTATTTATATGTTCATACAGATGGCGGTGCAGATATTTCCATGTTCATACAGATGGCGGTGTAGATATTTGCATGTTCATACAGATGGCGGTATAGCTATTTCCATGTTCATGGGGATAGCGGTGTAGATATTTCCATGTTAATCCAGATGGCTGTGTAGAGATATCCAAGTTAACACAGATGGCGGTGAAGATATTTCCATGTTCATACAGATAGCGGTGTAGATATTTCCATGTTCATACAGATAGTGGTGTAGATATTTCCATGTTCATACAGATAGGGGGGCTGATATTTCCATGTTCATACAGATAGCGGTGCTGATATTTCCATGTTTATACAGGTAGCGGTGTAGATATTTCCAGGTTTATACAGATAGCGGTGTAGACATTTCCATGTTTATACAGATAGCGGTGTAGATATTTCCATGTTTATACAGATAGAGGTGTAGATATCTCCATCTTAATACAGATGGCAGTTTAGATATTTATATGTTCATACAGATGGCCGTGAAGATATTTCCATGTTCATACAGATGGCGGTGTAGATATATCCATGTTCATACAGATAGCGGTGTAGATATTTCCATGTTCATACAGATAGCGGTGTAGATATTTCCATGTTCATCCAGATGGGTGTGTAGATAAATTCATGTTCATACAGATGGCAGTGAAGATATTTCCATGTTCATACAGATAGCGGTGTAGATATTACCATGTTTATACAGATATCGGTGTAGATATTTCCATGTTTATACAGATAGCGGAGTAGATATCTCCATCTTAATACATATTGCGGTGTAGATATTTACATGATCATACAGATGGCTTTGCAGATATTTCCATGTTCATACAAATGGCGGTGTAGATAATTATAAGATCATACAGATGGCGGTGCAGATATTTCCATGTTCATACAGATGGCGGTGTAGATATTTCCATGTTTATAGAGATAGCGGTGTAGTTATTTCCATGTGTAAAGAGATAGCTGTATAGATATTTCCATGTATATGCATATAGCTTTGTAGATATTTCCATTTTCATGCAGAAAGCGGTGTAGATATTTCCATGTTCAAACAGATAGCGGTGTAGATATTTCCATGTTCATGCAGATAGCAGTGTAGATATTTCCATGTTTAAACAGATAGTGGTGAAGATGTATACATGTTTACACACATAGCGGTGTAGATATTTCCATGCTCATACAGATAGCGGTGTAGATATTTCCGTGTTCATCCAGATGGCTGTGTAGATATATCCATGTTCATACAGATGGCGGTGAAGATATTTCCATGTCCATACAGATAGCGGTGTAGATATTTCCATGTTCATACAGATAGCGGAGTAGATATTTCCATGTTCATACAGACAGCGGTGCTGATATTTCCATGTTCACCCAGATGGCTGTGTAGATATATCTATGTTCACACAGATGGTGGTGAAGATATTTCTATGTTCATACAGATATCGGTGTAGATATTTCCATGTTCATACAGATAGCAGTGTAGGTATTTCATTGTTAATACACATAGCGGTGCTGATATTTCCATGTTTATACAGGTAGCGGTGTAGATATTTCCATGTTTATACACATAGCGGTGTAGATATTTCCATGTTTATACAGATAGCGGTGTAGATATTTCCATGTTTATACAGATAGTGGTGTAGATATTTCCATGTTTATAGAGATAGCGGTGTAGTAATTTCCATGTGTAAAGAGATAGCTTTGTCGATATTTCCATGTATATGCAGATAGCTGTGTAGATATTTCTATTTTCATGCAGATAGCGGTGTAGATATTTCCATGTTCATACAGATAGCGGTGTAGATATTTCCATGTTCATACAGATAGCGGTGCTGATATTTCCATGTTTATACAGGTAGCGGTGTAGATATTTCCATGTTTATAGAGATAGCGGTGTAGATATTTCCATGTTTATACTGATAGCGGTGTAGATATTTCCATGTTTATACAGATAGCGGTGTAGATATCTCCATCTTAATACAGATGACGGTGTAGATATTTATATGTTCATTCAGATGGCGGTGCAGATACTTCCATGCTCATACAGATGGTGGTGTAGATCTTTCCATGTTTATAGAGATAGCGGTGTAGTTATTTCCATGTGTAAAGAAATAGCTTTGTAGATATTTCCGTGTATATGCAGATAGCTGTGTAAATATTTCCATTTTCATGCAGATAGCGGTGTAGATATTTCCATGTTCAAACAGTTAGCGGTGTAGATATTTCCATGTTCATACAGATAGCGGTGTAGATATTTCCATGTTTATACAGATAGCGGTGAAGATGTATGCATGTTTGCACAGATAGTGGTGTAGATATTTCCATGTTCATACAGATAGCTGTGTAAATATTTCCATGTTCCTACAGATAGTGGTATAGATATTTTCATGTTCATACAGATAGCGGTGTAGATATTTCCATGTTCATACAGATAGCGGTGTAGATATTTCCATGTTCATCCAGAAGGCTGTGTAGATATTTCCAAGTTCATACAGATAGCGGTGCTGATATTTACATGTTGATACAGGTAGCGGTGTTGATATTCTCATGTTCATACAGATAGCGGTGTAGATATTTCCATGTTCATACAGATAGCGGTGTAGATATATCCATGTTTAAACAGATAGTGGTGAAGATGTATACATGTTTACACAGATAGCGGTGTAGATATTTCCATGCTCATACAGATAGCGCTGTAGATATTTCCGTGTTCATCCAGATGGCTGTGTAGATATATCCATGTTCATACAGATGGCGGTGAAGATATTTCCATGTTCATACAGATAGCGGTGTAGATATTTCCATGTTCATAGAGATAGCGGTGTAGATATTTCCATGGTCATACAGATAGCGGTGCTGATATTTCCATGTTTATACAGGTAGCGGTGTACATATTTCCGTGTTTATACAGATAGCGGTGTAGATATTTCCATGTTCATACAGATAGCGGTGTAGATATTTCCATGTTCATCCAGAAGGCTGTGTAGATATTTCCAAGTTCATACAGATAGTGGTGCTGATATTTCCATGTTGATACAGGTAGCGGTGTTGATATTCTCATGTTCATACAGATAGCGGTGTAGATATTTCCATGTTCATACAGATAGCGGTGTAGATATTTCCATGTTCATACAGATAGCGGTGTAGGTATTTCCATGTTCATACAGATAGCGGTGTAGATATTTCCATGTTCATCCAGATGGGTGTGTAGATAAATCCATGTTCATACAGATGGCGGTGAAGATATTTCCATGTTCATACAGATATCGGTGTAGATATTTCCATGTTTATACAGATATCGGTGTAGATATTTCCATGTTTATACAGACAGCCGAGTAGATATCTCCATCTTAATACAGATGGCGGTGTAGATATTTATATGATCATACAGATGGCGGTGCAGATATTTCCATGTTCATACAGATGGCGGTGTAGATATTTCCATGTTTATAGAGATAGCGGTGTAGTTATTTCCATGTGTAAAGAGATATCTGTATAGATATTTCCATGTATATGCAGATAGCTTTGTAGATATTTCCATTTTCATGCAGATAGCGGTGTAGATATTTCCATGTTCAAACAGATAGCGGTGTAGATATTTCCATGTTCATACAGATAGCTGTGTAGACATTTCCATGTTTAAACAGATAGTGGTGAAGATGTATACATGTTTACACAGATAGCGGTGTAGATATTTCCATGCTCATACAGATAGCGGTGTAGATACTTCCGTGTTCATCCAGATGGCTGTGTAGATATATCCATGTTCATACAGATGGCGGTGAAGATATTTCCATGTTCATAGAGATAGTGGTGTAGATATTTCCATGTTCATACAGACAGCGGTGTAGATATTTCCATGTTCATACAGATAGTGGTGTAGATATTTCCATGTTCATACAGATAGCGGTGTAGCTATTTCCATGTTCATACAGATAGCGGTGTAGATATTTCCATGTTCATAGAGATAGCGGTGTAGATATTTCCATGGTCATACAGATAGCGGTGCTGATATTTCCATGTTTATACAGGTAGTGGTGTAGATAATTCCATGTTTATACAGATAGCGGTGTAGATATTTCCATGTTTATACAGATAGCGGTGTAGATATTTCCATGTTTATACAGACAGCGGTGTAGATATTTCCATGTTTATACAGATAGTGGTGTATATATTTCCATGTTTACAGAGATAGCGGTGTAGTTATTTCCATGTGTAAAGAGATAGCTTTGTAGATATTTCCATGTATATGCAGATAGCTGTGTAGATATTTCCATTTTCATGCAGATAGCCGTGTAGATATTTCCATGTTCATACAGATAGCGGTGTAGATATTTCCATGTTCATACAGATAGCGGTGCTGATATTTCTATGTTTATACAGGTAGCGGTGTAGATATTTCCATGTTTATACAGATAGCGGTGTAGATATTTCCACGTTTATACAGATAGGGGTGTAGATATTTCCATGTTTATACAGATAGCGGTGTAGATATCTCCATCTTAATACAGATGGCGGTGTAGATATTTATATGTTCATACAGATGGCGGTGCAGATATTTCCATGTTCATACAGATGGTGGTGTAGCTATTTCCATGTTTATAGAGATAGCGGTGTAGTTATTTCCATGTGTAAAGAAAGATCTTTGTAGATATTTCCGTGTATATGCAGATAGCTGTGTAAATATTTCCATTTTCTTGCAGATAGCGGTGTAGATATTTCCATGTTCAAACAGTTAGCGGTGTAGATATTTCCATGTTCATACAGATAGCGGTGTAGATATTTCCATGTTTATACAGATAGCGGTGAAGATGTATGCGTGTTTGCACAGATAGTGGTGTAGATATTTCCAAGTTCATACAGATAGCGGTGTAAATATTTCCATGTTCATACAGATAGTGGTGTAGATATTTCCATGTTCATACAGATAGCGGTGTAGATATTTCCATGTTCATACAGATAGCGGTGTAGATATTTCCATGTTCATCCAGAAGGCTGTGTAGATATTTCCATGTTCATAGAGATAGCGGTGCTGATATTTCCATGTTGATACAGGTAGCGGTGTAGATATTTCCATGTTCATACAGATAGCGGTGAAGATATTTCCATATTCATACAGATAGCGGTGTAGATATTTCCATGTTCATACAGATAGCGGTGTACCTATTTCCATGTTCATACAGATAGCGGTGTAGATATTTCCATGTTCATCCAGATGGGTGTGTAGATAAATCCATGTTCATACAGATGGCGGTGAAGATATTTCCATGTTCATACAGATAGCGGTGTAGATATTTCCATGTTTATACAGATATCGGTGTAGATATTTCCATGTTTATACAGATAGCGGAGTAGATATCTCCATCTTAATACAGATGGCGGTGTAGATATTTATATGATCATACAGATGGCGGTGCAGATATTTCCATGTTCATACAGATGGCGGTGTAGATATTTCCATGTTTATAGAGATAGCGGTGTAGTTATTTCCATGTGTAAAGAGATAGCTGTATAGATATTTCCATGTATATGCAGATAGCTTTGTAGATATTTCCATTTTCATGCAGATAGCGGTGTAGATATTTCCATGTTCAAACAGATAGCGGTGTAGATATTTCCATGTTCATACAGATAGCTGTGTAGATATTTCCATGTTTAAACAGATAGTGGTGAAGATGTATACATGTTTACACAGATAGCGGTGTAGATATTTCCATGCTCATACAGATAGCGCTGTAGATATTTCCGTGTTCATCCAGATGGCTGTGTAGATATATCCATGTTCATACAGATGGCGGTGAAGATATTTCCATGTTCATACAGATAGCGGTGTAGATATTTCCATGTTCATAGAGATAGCGGTGTAGATATTTCCATGTTCATACAGATAGCGGTGCTGATATTTCCATGTTTATACAGGTAGCGGTGTAGATAATTCCATGTTTATACAGATAGCGGTGTAGATATTTCCATGTTTATACAGATAGTGGTGTAGATATTTCCATGTTTATACAGATAGCGGTGTAGATATTTCCATGTTTATACAGATAGTGGTGTATATATTTCCATGTTTACAGAGATAGCGGTTCAGTTATTTCCATGTGTAAAGAGATAGCTTTGTAGATATTTCCATGTATATGCAGATAGCTGTTTAGATATTTCCATTTTCATGCAGATAGCGGTGTAGATATTTCCATGTTCATACAGATATCGGTGTAGATATTTCCATGTTCATACAGATAGCGGTGCTGATATTTCCATGTTTATACAGGTAGCGGTGTAGATGTTTCCATGTTTATACAGATAGCGGTGTAGATATTTCCATGTTTATACAGATAGCGGTGTAGATATCTCCATCTTAATACAGATGGCGGTGTAGATATTTACATGTTCATACAGATGGCGGTGCAGATATTTCCATGTTCATATAGATGGCGGTGTAGATATTTCCATGTTAATAGAGATAGCGGTGTAGTTATTTCCATGTGTAAAGAAATTAGCTTTGTAGATATTTCCATGTATATGGAGATAGCTATGTAGATATTTCCATTTTCATGCAGATAGCGGAGTAGATATTTCCATGTTCAAACAGATAGCGGTGTAGATATTTCCATGTTCATACAGATAGCGGTGTAGATATTTCCATGTTTATACAGATAGCGGTGTAGATATTTCTATGTTTATACAGATAGCGGTGTAGATATTTCCATGTTCATACAGATAGCAGTGTAGATATTTCCATGTTTAAACAGATAGTGGTGAAGATGTATACATGTTTACAGAGATAGCAGTGTAGATCTTTCCATGTTCATACAGATAGCGGTGTAGATCTTTCTATGTTCATACAGATTGCGGTGTAGATATTTCCATGTTCATCCAGATGGCTGTGTAGATATATCCATATTCATACAGATGGCGGTGAAGATATTTCCATGTTCATACAGATAGCGGTGTAGATATATCTATGTTCATACAGATAGTGGTGTAGATATTTCCATGTTCATACAGATAGCGGTGTAGCTATTTCCATGTTCATACAGATAGCGGTGTAGATATTTCCATGTTCATCCAGATGGCTGTGTAGATATTTCCATGTTTATACAGATAGCGGTGCTGATATTTCCACGTTTATACAGGTAGCGGTGTAGATATTTCCATGTTTATTCAGATAGCGGTGTAGATATTTCCATGTTTATACAGATAGCTGTGTAGATATTTCCATGTTTATACAGATAGCGGTGTAGATATCTCCATCTTAATACAGATGGCGGTGTAGATATTTATATGTTCATACAGATGGCGGTGCAGATATTTCCATGTTCATACAGATGGCGGTGTAGATATTTCCATGTTAATAGAGATAGCGGTGTAGTTATTTCCAGGTGTAAAGAAATAGCTTTGTAGATATTTCCATGTATGTGCAGATAGGTGTGTAGATATTTCCATTTTCATGCAGATAGCGGAGTAGATATTTCCATGTTCAAACAGATAGCGGTGTAGATATTTCCATGTTCATACAGATAGCGGTGTAGATATTTCCATGTTTATACAGATAGCGGTGAAAGTGTATGCATGTTTACACAGATAGTGGTGTAGATATTTCCATGTTCATACAGATAGCGGTGTAGATATTTTCATGTTCATCCAGATGTCTATGTAGATAAATCCATGTTCATACAGATGGCGGTGAAGATATTTCCATGTTCATACAGATAGCGGTGTAGATATTTCCATGTTTATACAGATATCGGTGTAGATATTTCCATGTTTATACTGATAGCGGAGTAGATATCTCCATCTTAATACAGATGGCGGTGTAGATATTTTTATGATCATACAGATGGCGGTGCAGATATTTCCATGTTCATACAGATGGCGGTGTAGATATTTCCATGTTTATAGAGATAGCGGTGTAGTTATTTCCATGTGTAAAGAGATATCTGTATAGATATTTCCATGTATATGCAGATAGCTTTGTAGATATTTCCATTTTCATGCAGATAGCGGTGTAGATATTTCCATGTTCAAACAGATAGCGGTGTAGATATTTCCATGTTCATACAGATAGCTGTGTAGACATTTCCATGTTTAAACAGATAGTGGTGAAGATGTATACATGTTTACACAGATAGCGGTGTAGATATTTCCATGCTCATACAGATAGCGGTGTAGATACTTCCGTGTTCATCCAGATGGCTGTGTAGATATATCCATGTTCATACAGATGGCGGTGAAGATATTTCCATGTTCATAGAGATAGTGGTGTAGATATTTCCATGTTCATACAGACAGCGGTGTAGATATTTCCATGTTCATACAGATAGTGGTGTAGATATTTCCATGTTCATACAGATAGCGGTGTAGCTATTTCCATGTTCATACAGATAGCGGTGTAGATATTTCCATGTTCATTGAGATAGCGGTGTAGATATTTCCATGGTCATACAGATAGCGGTGCTGAAATTTCCATGTTTATACAGGTAGTGGTGTAGATAATTCCATGTTTATACAGATAGCGGTGTAGATATTTCCATGTTTATACAGATAGCGGTGTAGATATTTCCATGTTTATACAGATAGCGGTGTAGATATTTCCATGTTTATACAGATAGTGGTGTACATATTTCCATGTTTACAGAGATAGCGGTGTAGTTATTTCCATGTGTAAAGAGATAGCTTTGTAGATATTTCCATGTATATGCAGATAGCTGTGTAGATATTTCCATTTTCATGCAGATAACGGTGTAGATATTTCCATGTTCATACAGATAGCGGTGTAGATATTTCCATGTTCATACAGATAGCGGTGCTGATATTTCTATGTTTATACAGGTAGCGGTGTAGATATTTCCATGTTTATACAGATAGCAGTGTAGATATTTCCATGTTTATACAGATAGGGGTGTAGATATTTCCATGTTTATACAGATAGCGGTGTAGATATCTCCATCTTAATACAGATGGCGGTGTAGATATTTATATGTTCATACAGATGGCGGTGCAGATATTTCCATGTTCATACAGATGGTGGTGTAGATATTTCCATGTTTATAGAGATAGCGGTGTAGTTATTTCCATGTGTAAAGAAAGAGCTTTGTAGATATTTCCGTGTATATGCAGATAGCTGTGTAAATATTTCCATTTTCTTGCAGATAGCGGTGTAGATATTTCCATGATCAAACAGTTAGCGGTGTAGATATTTCCATGTTCATACAGATAGCGGTGTAGATATTTCCATGTTTATACAGATAGCGGTGAAGGTGTATGCATGTTTGCACAGATAGTGGTGTAGATATTTCCAAGTTCATACAGATAGCGGTGTAAATATTTCCATGTTCATACAGATAGTGGTGTAGATATTTCCATGTTCATACAGATAGCGGTGTAGATATTTCCATGTTCATACAGATAGCGGTGTAGATATTTCCATGTTCATCCAGAAGGCTGTGTAGATATTTCCATGTTCATACAGATAGCGGTGCTGATATTTCCATGTTGATACAGGTAGCGGTGTAGATATTTCCATGTTCATACAGATAGCGGTGAAGATATTTCCATGTTCATACAGATAGCGGTGTAGATATTTCCATGTTTATACAGATAGCGGTGTACCTATTTCCATGTTCATACAGATAGCGGTGTAGATATTTCCATGTTCATCCAGATGGGTGTGTAGATAAATCCATGTTCATACAGATGGCGGTGAAGATATTTCCATGTTCATACAGATAGCGGTGTAGATATTTCCATGTTTATACAGATATCGGTGTAGATATTTCCATGTTTATACAGATAGCGGAGTAGATATCTCCATCTTAATACAGATGGCGGTGTAGATATTTATATGATCATACAGATGGCGGTGCAGATATTTCCATGTTCATACAGATGGCGGTGTAGATATTTCCATGTTTATAGAGATAGCGGTGTAGTTATTTCCATGTGTAAAGAGATAGCTGTATAGATATTTCCATGTATATGCAGATAGCTTTGTAGATATTTCCATTTTCATGCAGATAGCGGTGTAGATATTTCCATGTTCATCCAGATGGCTGTGTAGACATATCCATGTTCAGAAAGATGGCGTTGAAGATATTTCCATGTTCATACAGGTAGTGGTGTAGATATTTCCATGTTCATACAGATAGCCGGGTAGATATTTCCATGTTCATACAGATGGCTGTGTAGATGTATCCATGTTCATACAGATGGTGATGAAGATATTTCCATGTTCATACAGATAGCGGTGCATATATTTCCATGTTCATACAGATAGTAGTGTAGATATTGCCATGTTTATTACGATAGCTGTGCTGATACTTCCATGTTTATACAGGTAGCGGTGTACATATTTCCATGTTTATACAGAAAGCGGAGAAGATGTATGCATCTTTAAACAGATAGTGGTTTAGATATTTCCATGTTCATACAGATAGCGGTGTAGATATTTCCATGTTCATCCAGATGGCTGTGCAGATATATCCAATTTCACACAGATGGCGGTGAAGATATTTCCATGTTCATACAGATAGCGGTGTAGATATTTCCATGTTTATACAGATAGCGGTGAAAGTGTATGCATGTTTACACAGATAGTGGTGTAGATATTTCCATGTTCATACAGATAGCGGTGTAGATATTTTCATGTTCATCCAGATGTCTATGTAGATAAATCCATGTTCATACAGATGGCGGTGAAGATATTTCCATGTTCATACAGATAGCGGTGTAGATATTTCCATGTTTATACAGATATCGGTGTAGATATTTCCATGTTTATACTGATAGCGGAGTAGATATCTCCATCTTAATACAGATGGCGGTGTAGATATTTTTATGATCATACAGATGGCGGTGCAGATATTTCCATGTTCATACAGATGGCGGTGTAGATATTTCCATGTTTATAGAGATAGCGGTGTAGTTATTTCCATGTGTAAAGAGATATCTGTATAGATATTTCCATGTATATGCAGATAGCTTTGTAGATATTTCCATTTTCATGCAGATAGCGGTGTAGATATTTCCATGTTCAAACAGATAGCGGTGTAGATATTTCCATGTTCATACAGATAGCTGTGTAGACATTTCCATGTTTAAACAGATAGTGGTGAAGATGTATACATGTTTACACAGATAGCGGTGTAGATATTTCCATGCTCATACAGATAGCGGTGTAGATACTTCCGTGTTCATCCAGATGGCTGTGTAGATATATCCATGTTCATACAGATGGCGGTGAAGATATTTCCATGTTCATAGAGATAGTGGTGTAGATATTTCCATGTTCATACAGACAGCGGTGTAGATATTTCCATGTTCATACAGATAGTGGTGTAGATATTTCCATGTTCATACAGATAGCGGTGTAGCTATTTCCATGTTCATACAGATAGCGGTGTAGATATTTCCATGTTCATTGAGATAGCGGTGTAGATATTTCCATGGTCATACAGATAGCGGTGCTGAAATTTCCATGTTTATACAGGTAGTGGTGTAGATAATTCCATGTTTATACAGATAGCGGTGTAGATATTTCCATGTTTATACAGATAGCGGTGTAGATATTTCCATGTTTATACAGATAGCGGTGTAGATATTTCCATGTTTATACAGATAGTGGTGTACATATTTCCATGTTTACAGAGATAGCGGTGTAGTTATTTCCATGTGTAAAGAGATAGCTTTGTAGATATTTCCATGTATATGCAGATAGCTGTGTAGATATTTCCATTTTCATGCAGATAACGGTGTAGATATTTCCATGTTCATACAGATAGCGGTGTAGATATTTCCATGTTCATACAGATAGCGGTGCTGATATTTCTATGTTTATACAGGTAGCGGTGTAGATATTTCCATGTTTATACAGATAGCAGTGTAGATATTTCCATGTTTATACAGATAGGGGTGTAGATATTTCCATGTTTATACAGATAGCGGTGTAGATATCTCCATCTTAATACAGATGGCGGTGTAGATATTTATATGTTCATACAGATGGCGGTGCAGATATTTCCATGTTCATACAGATGGTGGTGTAGATATTTCCATGTTTATAGAGATAGCGGTGTAGTTATTTCCATGTGTAAAGAAAGAGCTTTGTAGATATTTCCGTGTATATGCAGATAGCTGTGTAAATATTTCCATTTTCTTGCAGATAGCGGTGTAGATATTTCCATGATCAAACAGTTAGCGGTGTAGATATTTCCATGTTCATACAGATAGCGGTGTAGATATTTCCATGTTTATACAGATAGCGGTGAAGGTGTATGCATGTTTGCACAGATAGTGGTGTAGATATTTCCAAGTTCATACAGATAGCGGTGTAAATATTTCCATGTTCATACAGATAGTGGTGTAGATATTTCCATGTTCATACAGATAGCGGTGTAGATATTTCCATGTTCATACAGATAGCGGTGTAGATATTTCCATGTTCATCCAGAAGGCTGTGTAGATATTTCCATGTTCATACAGATAGCGGTGCTGATATTTCCATGTTGATACAGGTAGCGGTGTAGATATTTCCATGTTCATACAGATAGCGGTGAAGATATTTCCATGTTCATACAGATAGCGGTGTAGATATTTCCATGTTTATACAGATAGCGGTGTACCTATTTCCATGTTCATACAGATAGCGGTGTAGATATTTCCATGTTCATCCAGATGGGTGTGTAGATAAATCCATGTTCATACAGATGGCGGTGAAGATATTTCCATGTTCATACAGATAGCGGTGTAGATATTTCCATGTTTATACAGATATCGGTGTAGATATTTCCATGTTTATACAGATAGCGGAGTAGATATCTCCATCTTAATACAGATGGCGGTGTAGATATTTATATGATCATACAGATGGCGGTGCAGATATTTCCATGTTCATACAGATGGCGGTGTAGATATTTCCATGTTTATAGAGATAGCGGTGTAGTTATTTCCATGTGTAAAGAGATAGCTGTATAGATATTTCCATGTATATGCAGATAGCTTTGTAGATATTTCCATTTTCATGCAGATAGCGGTGTAGATATTTCCATGTTCATCCAGATGGCTGTGTAGACATATCCATGTTCAGAAAGATGGCGTTGAAGATATTTCCATGTTCATACAGGTAGTGGTGTAGATATTTCCATGTTCATACAGATAGCCGGGTAGATATTTCCATGTTCATACAGATGGCTGTGTAGATGTATCCATGTTCATACAGATGGTGATGAAGATATTTCCATGTTCATACAGATAGCGGTGCATATATTTCCATGTTCATACAGATAGCCGTGTAGATATTGCCATGTTTATTACGATAGCTGTGCTGATACTTCCATGTTTATACAGGTAGCGGTGTACATATTTCCATGTTTATACAGAAAGCGGAGAAGATGTATGCATCTTTAAACAGATAGTGGTTTAGATATTTCCATGTTCATACAGATAGCGGTGTAGATATTTCCATGTTCATCCAGATGGCTGTGCAGATATATCCAATTTCACACAGATGGCGGTGAAGATATTTCCATGTTCATACAGAGAGCGGTGTAGATATTTTCATGTTCATACAGATAGCGGTGTAGATATTTCCATGTTTGTACAGATAGCGGTGTAGATATCTCCTTCTTAATACAGATGGCGGTGTAGATATTTATATGTTCATACAGATGGCGGTGCAGATATTTCCATGTTCATACAGATAGCGGTGTATGTATTTCCATGTTCATACAGATAGCGGTGTAGATATTTCCATTTTCATGCAGATAGCGGTGTATATATTTCCCTGTTCAAACAGTTAGCGGTGTAGATATTTCCATGTTCAGAAAGATAGCGGTGTAGATATTTCCATGTTTATACAGATAGCGGTGAAGATGTATGCATGTTTACACAGATAGCGGTGTAGATATTTCCATGTTCATCCAGATGGCTGTGTAGATATATCCATGTTCATACAGATAGCGGTGTAGATATTTCCATCTTCATACAGATAGCGGTGCAGATATTTCCATGTTCATCCAGACGGCTGTGTAGATATATCCAAGTTCATACAGATAGCGGTGAAGATATTTCCATGTTCATACAGATAGCGGTGTAGATATTTCCATGTTCATACAGAAAGCGGTGTAGATATTTCCATGTTCATACAGATAGCGGTGTATATATTTCCATGTTCATACAGATAGCAGTGTAGATATTTCCATTTTCAAGCAGATAGCGCTGTATATATTTCCATGTTCAAACAGATTGCGGTGTAGATATTTCCATGTTCATAAAGATAGCGGTGTAGATATTTCCATGTTTATACAGATAGCGGTGAAAATGTATGCATGTTTACACAGATAGCGGTGTAGATATTTCCATGTTCATCCAGATGGCTGTGTAGATATATCCATGTTCATAGAGATTTCGGTGAAGATATTTCCATATTCATACAGATAGCGGTGTAGATATTTCCATGTTCATACAGATAGCGGTGTAGATATTTCCATGTTCATACAGATAGCGGTGTAGCTATTTCCATGTTCATACAGATAGCAGTGTAGATATTTCCACGTTCACCCAGATGGCTGTGTAGATATTTCCATGTTCATACAGATAGCGGGGTAGATATTTCCATGTTCATACAGATGGCTGTGTAGATGTATCCATGTTCATACAGATGGCGATGAAGATATTTCCATGTTCATACAGATAGCGGTGCATATATTTCCATGTTCATACAGATAGCCGTGTAGATATTGCCATGTTTATTACGATAGCGGTGCTGATACTTCCATGTTTATACAGGTAGCGGTGTACATATTTCCATGTTTATACAGAAAGCGGTGAAGATGTATGCATCTTTAAACAGATAGCGGTTTAGATATTTCCATGTTCATACAGATAGCGTTGTAGATATTTCCATGTTCATCCAGATGGCTGTGCAGATATATCCAATTTCACACAGATGGCGGTGAAGATATTTCCATGTTCATACAGAGAGCGGTGTAGATATTTCCATGTTCATACAGATAGCGGTGTAGATATTTCCATGTTTGTACAGATAGCAGTGTAGATATCTCCTTCTTAATACAGATGGCGGTGTAGATATTTATATGTTCATACAGATGGCGGTGCAGATATTTCCATGTTCATACAGATAGCGGTGTATGTATTTCCATGTTCATACAGATAGCGGTGTAGATATTTCCATTTTCATGCAGATAGCGGTGTATATATTTCCCTGTTCAAACAGTTAGCGGTGTAGATATTTCCATGTTCAGAAAGATAGCGGTGTAGATATTTCCATGTTTATACAGATAGCGGTGAAGATGTATGCATGTTTACACAGATAGCGGTGTAGATATTTCCATGTTCATCCAGATGGCTGTGTAGATATATCCATGTTCATACAGATAGCGGTGTAGATATTTCCATCTTCATACAGATAGCGGTGCAGATATTTCCATGTTCATCCAGATGGCTGTGTAGATATATCCAAGTTCATACAGATAGCGGTGAAGATATTTCCATGTTCATACAGATAGCGGTGTAGATATTTCCATGTTCATACAGAAAGCGGTGTAGATATTTCCATGTTCATACAGATAGCAGTGTAGATATTTCCATTTTCAAGCAGATAGCGCTGTATATATTTCCATGTTCAAACAGATAGCGGTGTAGATATTTCCATGTTCATAAAGATAGCGGTGTAGATATTTCCATGTTTATACAGATAGCGGTGAAAATGTATGCATGTTTACACAGATAGCGGTGTAGATATTTCCATGTTCATCCAGATGGCTGTGTAGATATATCCATGTTCATAGAGATTTCGGTGAAGATATTTCCATATTCATACAGATAGCGGTGTAGATATTTCCATGTTCATACAAATAGCGGTGTAGATATTTCCATGTTCATACAGATAGCGGTGTAGCTATTTCCATGTTCATACAGATAGCAGTGTAGATATTTCCACGTTCACCCAGATGGCTGTGTAGATATTTCCATGTTCATACAGATAGCGGTGTAGATATTTCCATGTTTATACAGATAGCGGTGTAGATATTTCCAAGTTCATCCAGATGGCTGTGTAGATATATCCATGTTCATGCAGATGGCTGTGAAGATATTTCCATGATCATACAGATAGCGGTGTAGATATTTCCATGTTCATACAGTTAGCCGTGTAGATATTGCCATGTTCATACCGATAGCGGTGCTGATACTTCCATGTTTACACAGGTAGCGGTGTACATATTTCTGTGTTTATACAGATAGCGGTGTAGATATTTCCATGTTCATACAGATAGCGGTGTAGATATTTCCATGTTCATGCAGATAGCGGTGTAGATATCTCCTTCTTAATACAGATGGCGGTGTAGATATTTCCATGTTCATACAGATGGCGGTGTAGATATTTCCATGTTTATAGAGATAGAGGTGTAGTTATTTCCATGTGCAAAGAGATAGCTGTGTAGATATTTCCATTTATATGCAGATAGTTGTGTAAATATTTCCATTTTCATGCAGATAGCGGTGTAGATATTTCCATGTTCAAATAGATAGCGGTGTAGATATTTCCATGTCCATACAGATAGCGGTGTAGATATTTCCATGTTTATACAGATAGTGGTGAAGATGTATGCATGTTTACACAGATAGCGGTGTAGATATTTCCATGTTCATACAGATATCCGTGTAGATATTGCCATGTTCATACCGATAGCGGTGCTGATACTTCCATGTTTATACAGGTAGCGGTGTACATATTTCCGTGTTTATACAGATAGCGGTGTAAATATTTCCATGTTCATAAAGATAGCGGTGTAGATATTTCCATGTTTATACAGATAGCGGTGTAGATATTTCCATGTTCATACAGATAGCCGTGTAGATATTGCCATGTTCATACCGATAGCGGTGCTGATACTTCCATGTTTATACAGGTAGCGGTGTACATATTTCCGTGTTTATACAGATAGCGGTGTAGATATTTCCATGTTCATACAGATAGCGGTGTAGATATTTCCATGTCCATACAGATAGCAGTGTAGATATTTCCATGTTTATACAGATAGTGGTGAAGATGTATGCATGTTTACACAGATAGGGGTGTAGATATTTCCATGTTCATAAAGATAACCGTGTAGATATTGCCATGTTCATACCGATAGCGGTGCTGATACTTCCATGTTTATACAGGTAGCGATGTAGATATTTCCATGTTTATACACATAGCGGTGTAGATATTTCCATGTTTATACAGATAGCGGTGTAGATATTTCCATGTTTATGCAGATAGTGGTGTAGATATCTCCATCTTAATACAGATGGCGGTGTAGATATTTAAATGTTCATACAGATGGCGGTGCAGATATTTCCATGTTCATACAGATGGCGGTGTAGATATTTC
The DNA here is from genome assembly GCF_029281585.2 of Gorilla gorilla gorilla. Lineage (NCBI taxonomy): Eukaryota > Metazoa > Chordata > Mammalia > Primates > Hominidae > Gorilla > Gorilla gorilla. Next base: position 128,138,765 of record NC_073239.2, read on the forward strand.
CATGTTCATACAGATAGCGGTGTAGTTATTTCCATGTGTAAAGAGATAGCTGTGTAGATATTTCCATGTATAAGCAGATAGCTGTGTAGATATTTCCGTTTTCATGCAGATAGAGGTGTATATATTTCCCTATTCAAACAGTTAGCGGTGTAGATATTTCCATGTTCATAAAGATAGCGGTGTAGATATTTCCATGTTTATACAGATAGCGGTGTAGACATTTCCATGTTCATACAGATGGAGGTGTAGAAACTTCCATGTTCATACTGATAGCGGTGCTGACATTTCCATGTTTATACTGGTAGCGGTGTAGATATTTCCATGTTTATACAGATAGCAGTGTAGATATTTCCATGTTTATACACATAGCGGTGTAGATATTTCCATGTTTATACAGATAGCGGTGTAGATATTTCCATATTTATGCATATATTGGTGTAGATATCTCCATCTTAATACAGATGGCGGTGTAGATATTTAAACGTTCATACAGATGGCGGTGCAGATATTTCCATGTTCATACAGATGGCGGTGTAGATATTTCCATGTTTACAGATAGCGGTGTAGTTATTTCCATGTGTAAAGAGATAGCTGTGTAGATATTTCCATGTATAAGCAGATAGCTGTTTAGATTTTTCCGTTTTCATGCAGATAGCGGTGTATATATTTCCCTGTTCAAACAGTTAGCGGTGTAGATATTTCCATGTTCATAGAGATAGCGGTGTAGATATTTCCATGTTTATACAGATAGCGGTGTAGATATTTCCATGTTCATACAGATAGCCATGTAGATATTGCCATGTTCATACAGATAGCGGTGCTGATACTTCCATGTTTATACAGGTAGCGGTGTACATATTTCCGTGTTTATACAGATAGCGGTGTAGATATTTCCATGTTCATACAGATAGCGGTGTAGATATTTCCATGTTTATACAGATAGCGGTGAAGATGTATGCATGTTTACACAGATAGCGGTGTAGTTATTTCCATGTGTAAAGAGATAGCTTTGTAGATATTTCCATGTATATGCAGATAGCTGTGTAGATATTTCCATTTTCATGCAGATAGCGGTGAAGATGTATACATGTTTACAGAGATAGCGGTGTAGATATTTCCATGTTCATGCAGATAGCCGTGTAGGTATTGCCATGTTCATACCGATAGCGGTGCTGATACTTCCATGTTTATACAGGTAGCGGTGTACATATTTCCGTGTTTATACAGATAGCCGTGTAGATATTTCCATGTTCATAAAGATAGCGGTGTAGATATTTCCATGTTTATACAGATAGCGGTGTAGATATTTCCATGTTCATACAGATAGCCGTGTAGATATTGCCATGTTCATACCGATAGCGGTGCTGATACTTCCATTTTTATACAGGGAGCGGTGTACATATTTCCGTGTTTATACAGATAGCGGTGTAGATATTTCCATGTTCATACAGATAGCGGTGTAGATATTTCCATGTTTATACAGATAGCGGTGTAGATATCTCCTTCTTAATACAGATGGCGGTGTAGATATTTCCATGTTCATACAGATGGCGGTGTAGATATTTCCATGTTTATAGAGACAGCGGTGTAGTTATTTACATATGCAAAGAGATAACTGTGTAGATATTTCCATTTATATGCAGATAGTTGTGTAGATATTTCCATTTTCATGCAGATAGCGGTGTAGATATTTCCATGTTCAAACAGATAGCGGTGTAGATATTTCCATGTTCATACAGATAGCGGTGTAGATATTTCCATGTTTATACAGATAGCGGTGAAGATGTATGCATGTTTACACAGATAGCGGTGTAGATATTTCCATGTTCATCCAGACGGCTGTGTAGACATATCCATGTTCATACAGATGGTGATGAAGATATTTCCATGTTCATACAGATGGCTGTGTAGATATATCCATGTTCATACAGATGGCGGTGACGATATTTCCATGTTCATACAGACGGTGGTGTAGATATTTCCATGTTCATACAGATAGCGGTGCTGATATTTCCATGTTTATACAGGTAGCGGTGTAGATATTTCCATGTTTATACAGATAGCGGTGTAGATATTTCCATGTTTATACAGATAGCGGTGTAGATATTTCCATGTTTATACAGATAGCGGTGTAGATATCTCCATCTTAATACAGATGGCGGTGTAGATATTTATATATTCACACAGTTGGCGGTGCAGATATTTCCATGTTGATACGTATGGCGGTGAAGATATTTCCATCTTCATACAGATGGCGGTGTAGAAACTTCCATGTTCATACTGATAGCGGTGCTGATATTTCCATGTTTATACAGGTAGCGGTGTAGATATTTCCATGTTTATACAGATAGCGGTGTAGATATTTCCATGTTTATACACATAGCGGTGTAGATATTTCCATGTTTATACAGATAGCGGTGTAGATATTTCCATGTTTATGCAGATAATTGTGTAGATATCTCCATCTTAATACAGATGGCGGTGTAGATATTTAAATGTTCATGCAGATGGCTGTGTAGTCATATCCATGTTCATACAGATGGCGGTGAAGATATTTCCATGTTCATACAGATAGCGGTGTAGATATTTCCATGTTCATACAGATAGCGGTGTAGATATTTCCATGTTCATACAGACGGTGGTGTAGATATTTCCATGTTCATACAGATAGCGGTGCTGATATTTCCATGTTTATACAGGTAGCGGTGTAGATATTTCCATGTTTATACACATAGCGGTGTAGATATTTCCATGTTTAAACAGATAGCGGTGTAGATATTTCCATGTTTATGCAGATAATTGTGTAGATATCTCCATCTTAATACAGATGGCGGTGTAGATATTTAAATGTTCATACAGATGGCTGTGTAGACATATCCATGTTCATACAGATGGCGGTGAAGATATTTCCATGTTCATACAGATAGCGGTGTAGATATTTCCATTTTCATACAGATGGCTGTGTAGATATATCCATGTTCCTACAGATGGCGGTGAAGATATTTCCATGTTCATACAGATGGCGGTGTAGATATTTCCATGTTCATACAGATAGCGGGGCTGATATATCCATGTTTATACAGGTAGCAGTGTAGATATTTCCTTGTTTATACAGAAAGCGGCATAGATATTTCCATGTTTTTACAGATAGCGGTGTAAATATTTCCAAGTTTATACAGATAGCGGTGTAGATATCTCCATCTTAATACAGATGGCGGTGTAGATATTTATATGTTCATACAGATGTCGGTGCAGATATTTCCATGTTCATACAGATCGTGGTGTAGATATTTCCATGTTTATAGAGATAGCAGTGTAGTTATTTCCATGTGTAAAGAGATAGCTTTGTAGATATTTCCATGTATATGCAGATAGCTGTGTAGATATTTCCATTTTCATGCAGATAGCGTTGAAGATGTATATATGTTTACACAGATAGCAGTGTAGATATTTCCATGTTCATACAGATAGCCGTGTAGATATTGCCATGTTCATACCGATAGCGGTGCTGATACTTCCATGTTTATACAGGTAGCGGTGTACATATTTCCGTGTTTATACAGATAGCGGTGTAGATATTTCCATGTTCATAAAGATAGCGGTGTAGATATTTCCATGTTTATACAGATAGCGGTGTAGATATTTCCATGTTCATACAGATAGCCGTGTAGATATTGCCATGTTCATACCGATAGCGGTGCTGATACTTCCATGTTTATACAGGTAGCGGTGTACATATTTCCGTGTTTATACAGATAGCGGTGTAGATATTTCCATGTTCATGCAGATAGTGGTGTAGATATTTCCATGTCCATACAGATAGCGGTGTAGATATTTCCATGTTTATACAGATAGTGGTGAAGATGTATGCATGTTTACACAGATAGCGGTGTAGATATTTCCATGTTCATACAGATAACCGTGTAGATATTGCCATGTTCATACCGATAGCGGTGCTGATACTTCCATGTTTATACAGGTAGCGGTGTAGATATTTCCATGTTTATACACATAGCGGTGTAGATATTTCCATGTTTATACAGATAGCGGTGTAGATATTTCCATGTTTATGCAGACAGTGGTGTAGATATCTCCATCTTAATACAGATGGTGGTGTAGATATTTAAATGTTCATACAGATGGCGGTGCAGATATTTCCATGTTCATACAGATGGCGGTGTAGATATTTCCATGTTCATACAGATAGCGGTGTAGTTATTTCCATGTGTAAAGAGATAGCTGTGTAGATATTTCCATGTATAAACAGATAGCTGTGTAGATATTTCCGTTTTCATGCAGATAGCGGTGTATATATTTCCCTGTTCAAACAGTTAGAGGTGTAGATAGTTCCATGTTCATACAGATAGCGGTGTAGATATTTCCATGTTTATACAGATAGCGGTGTAGACATTTCCATGTTCATACAGATGGCGGTGTAGAAACTTCCATGTTCATACTGATAGCGGTGCTGACATTTCCATGTTTATACAGATAGCGGTGTAGATATTTCCATGTTTATGCAGATATTGGTGTAGATATCTCCATCTTAATACAGATGGCGGTGTAGATATTTAAACGTTCATACAGATGGCGGTGCAGATATTTCCATGTTCGTACAGATGGCGGTGTAGATATTTCCATGTTCATACAGATAGCGGTGTAGTTATTTCCATGTGTAAAGAGATAGTTGTGTAGATATTTCCATGTATAAGAAGATAGCTCTTTGGATATTTCCGTTTTCATGCAGATAGCGGTGTATATATTTCCCTGTTCAAACAGTTAGCGGTGTAGATATTTCCATGTTCATAAAGATAGCGGTGTAGATATTTCCATGTTTATACAGATAGCGGTGTAGATATTTCCATGTTCATACAGATAGCCGTGTAGATATTGCCATGTTCATACAGATAGCGGTAGTGATACTTCCATGTTTATACAGGTAGCGGTGTACATATTTCCGTGTTTATACAGATAGCGGTGTAGATATTTCCATGTTCATACAGATAGCCGTGTAGATATTTCCATGTTTATAGAGATAGCGGTGTAGTTATTTCCATGTGTAAAGAGATAGCTTTGTAGATATTTCCATTTATATGCAGATAGTTGTGTAGATATTTCCATTTTCATGCAGATAGCGGTGTAGATATTTCCATGTTCAAACAGATAGTGGTGTAGATATTTCCATGTTCATACAGATAGCGGTGTAGATATTTCCATGTTTATACAGATAGTGGTGAAGATGTATGCATGTTTACACAGATAGCGATGTAGATATTTCCATGTTCATCCAGACGGCTGTGTAGACATATCCATGTTCATACAGATGGTGGTGAAGATATTTCCATGTTCATACAGATGGCTGTGTAGATATATCCATGTTCATACAGATGGCAGTGACGATATTTCCATGTTCATACAGACGGTGGTGTAGATATTTCCATGTTCATACAGATAGCGGTGCTGATATTTCCATGTTTATACAGGTAGCGGTGTAGATATTTCCATGTTTATACAGGTAGCGGTGTAGATATTTCCATGTTTATACAGATAGCGGTGTAGATATTTCCATGTTTATACAGATAGCGGTGTAGATATCTCCATCTTAATACAGATGGCGGTGTAGATATTTATATATTCATACAGTTGGCGGTGCAGATATTTCCATGTTCATACGTATGGCGGTGAAGATATTTCCATGTTCATACAGATGGCGGTGTAGAAACTTCCATGTTCATACTGATAGCTGAGCTGATATTTCCATGTTTATACAGGTAGCGGTGTAGATATTTCCATGTTTATACAGATAGCGGAGTAGATATTTCCATGTTTATACACATAGCGGTGTAGATATTTCCATGTTTATACAGATAGCAGTGTAGATATTTCCATGTTTATGCAGATATTGGTGTAGATATCTCCATCTTAATACAGATGGCGGTGTAGATATTTAAACGTTCATACAGATGGCGGTGCAGATATTTCCATGTTCATACAGATGGCGGTGTAGATATTTCCATGTTCATACAGATAGCGGTGTAGTTATTTCCATCTGTAAAGAGATAGTTGTGTAGATATTTCCATGTATAAGCAGATAGCTCTTTAGATATTTCCGTTTTCATGCAGATAGCGGTGTATATATTTCCTTGTTCAAACAGTTAGCGGTGTAGATATTTCCATGTTCATAAAGATAGCGGTGTAGATATTTCCATGTTTATACAGATAGCGGTGTAGATATTTCCATGTTCATACAGATAGTGTGTAGATATTGCCATGTTCATACAGATAGCGGTGCTGATACTTCCGTGTTTATACAGGTAGCGGTGTACATATTTCCGTGTTTATACAGATAGCGGTGTAGATATTTCCATGTTCATACAGATAGCGGTGTAGATATTTCCATGTTTATACAGATAGAGGTGTAGATATCTCCTTCTTAATACAGATGGCGGTGTAGATATTTCCATGTTCATACAGATGGCGGTGTAGATATTTCCATGTTTATAGAGATAGCGGTGTAGTTATTTACATGTGCAAAGAGATAGCTGTGTAGATATTTCCATTTATATGCAGATAGTTGTGTAGATATTTCCATTTTCATGCAGATAGCGGTGTAGATATTTCCATGTTCAAACAGATAGCGGTGTAGATATTTCCATGTTCATACAGATAGCGGTGTAGATATTTCCATGTTTATACAGATAGTGGTGAAGATGTATGCATGTTTACACAGATAGCGGTGTAGATATTTCCATGTTCATCCAGTCGGCTGTGTAGACATATCCATGTTCATACAGATGGTGGTGAAGTTATTTCCATGTTCATACAGATGGCTGTGTAGATATATCCATGTTCATACAGATGGTGGTGACGATATTTCCATGTTCATACAGACGGTGGTGTAGATATTTCCATGTTCATACAGATAGCGGTGCTGATATTTCCATGTTTATACAGGTAGCGGTGTAGATATTTCCATGTTTATACAGATAGCGGTGTAGATATTTCCATGTTTATACAGATAGCGGTGTAGATATTTCCATGTTTATACAGATAGCGGTGTAGATATCTCCATCTTAATACAGATGGCGGTGTAGATATTTATATATTCATACAGTTGGCGGTGCAGATATTTCCATGTTCATACGTATGGCGGTGAAGATATTTCCATGTTCATACAGATGGCGGTGTAGAAACTTCCATGTTCATACTGATAGCGGTGCTGATATTTCCATGTTTATACAGGTAGCGGTGTAGATATTTCCATGTTTATACAGATAGCGGTGTAGATATTTCCATGTTTATACAGATATTGGTGTAGATATCTCCATCTTAATACAGATGGCGGTGTAGATATTTAAACGTTCATACAGATGGCGGTGTAGATATTTCCATGTTCATACAGATGGCGGTGTAGATATTTCCATGTTCATACAGATAGCGGTGTAGTTATTTCCATGTGTAAAGAGATAGTTGTGTAGATATTTCCATGTATAAGCAGATAGCTCTTTAGATAATTCCGTTTTCATGCAGATAGCGGTGTATATATTTCCCTGTTCAAACAGTTAGCGGTGTAGATATTTCCATGTTCATAAAGATAGCGGTGTAGATATTTCCATGTTTATACAGATAGCGGTGCAGATATTTCCATGTTCATACAGATAGCCGTGTAGATATTGCCATGTTCATACAGATAGTGGTGCTGATACTTCCATGTTTATACAGGTAGCTGTGTACATATTTCCGTGTTTATACAGATAGCGGTGTAGATATTTCCATGTTCATACAGATAGCGGTGTAGATATTTCCATGTTTATACAGATAGCGGTGTAGATATCTCCTTCTTAATACAGATGGCGGTGTAGATATTTCCATGTTCATACAGATGGCGGTGTAGATATTTCCATGTTTATAGAGATAGCGGTGTAGTTATTTACATGTGCAAAGAGATAGCTGTGTAGATATTTCCATTTATATGCAGATAGTTGTGTAGATATTTCCATTTTCATGCAGATAGCGGTGTAGATATTTCCATGTTCAAACAGATAGCGGTGTAGATATTTCCATGTTCATACAGATAGCGGTGTAGATATTTCCATGTTTATACAGATAGTGGTGAAGATGTATGCATGTTTACACAGATAGCGGTGTAGATATTTCCATGTTCATCCAGACGGCTGTGTAGACATATCCATGTTCATACAGATGGTGGTGAAGCTATTTCCATGTTCATGCAGATGGCTGTGTAGATATATCCATGTTCATACAGATGGCGGTGACGATATTTCCATGTTCATACAGACGGTGGTGTAGATATTTCCATGTTCATACAGATAGCGGTGCTGATATTTCCATGTTTATACAGGTAGCAGTGTAGATATTTCCATGTTTATACAGGTAGCGGTGTAGATATTTCCATGTTTATACAGATAGCGGTTTAGATATTTCCATGTTTATACAGATAGCGGTGTAGATATCTCCATCTTAATATAGATGGCGGTGTAGATATTTATATATTCATACAGTTGGCGGTGCAGATATTTCCATGTTCATACGTATGGCGGTGAAGATATTTCCATGTTCATACAGATGGCGGTGTAGATATTTCCATGTTCATACAGATAGCGGTGTAGATATTTCCATGTTTATACACATAGCGGTGTAGATATTTCCATGTTTATACACATAGTGGTGTAGATATTTCCATGTTTATGCAGATATTGGTGTAGATATCTCCATCTTAATACAGATGGCGGTGTAGATATTTATATATTCATACAGTTGGCGGTGCAGATATTTCCATGTTCATACGTATGGCGGTGAAGATATTTCCATGTTCATACAGATGGCGGTGTAGATATTTCCATGTTCATACAGATGGCGGTGTAGATATTTCCATGTTTATACACATAGCGGTGTAGATATTTCCATGTTTATACACATAGCGGTGTAGATATTTCCATGTTTATACACATAGCGGTGTAGATATTTCCATGTTTATGCAGATATTGGTGTAGATATCTCCATTTTAATACAGATGGCGGTGTAGATATTTAAACGTTCATACAGATGGCGGTGCAGATATTTCCATGTTCATACAGATGGCGGTGTAGATATTTCCATGTTCATACAGATGGCGGTGTAGATATTTCCATGTTCATACAGATAGCGGTGTAGTTATTTCCATGTGTAAAGAGATAGTTGTGTAGATATTTCCATGTATAAGCAGATAGCTCTTTAGATATTTCCGTTTTCATGCAGATAGCGGTGTATATATTTCCCTGTTCAAACAGTTAGCGGTGTAGATATTTCCATGTTCATAAAGATAGCGGTGTAGATATTTCCATGTTTATACAGATAGCGGTGTAGATATTTCCATGTTCATACAGATAGCCGTGTAGATATTGCCATGTTCATACAGATAGCGGTGCTGATACTTCCATGTTTATACAGGTAGCGGTGTACATATTTCCGTGTTTATACAGATAGCGGTGTAGATATTTCCAAGTTCATACAGATAGCGGTGTAGATATTTCCATGTTTATACAGATAGCGGTGTAGATATCTCCTTAATACAGATGGCGGTGTAGATATTTCCATGTTCATACAGATGGCGGTGTAGATATTTCCATGTTTATAGAGATAGCGGTGTAGTTATTTACATGTGCAAAGAGATAGCTGTGTAGATATTTCCATTTATATGCAGATAGTTGTGTAGATATTTCCATTTTCATGCAGATAGCGGTGTAGATATTTCCATGTTCAAACAGATAGCGGTGTAGATATTTCCATGTTCATACAGATAGCGGTGTAGATATTTCCATGTTTATACAGATAGTGGTGAAGATGTGTGCCTGTTTACACAGATAGCGGTGTAGATATTTCCATGTTCATCCAGACGGCTGTGTAGACATATCCATGTTCATACAGATGGTGGTGAAGATATTTCCATGTTCATACAGATGGCTGTGTAGATATATCCATGTTCATACAGATGGCGGTGACGATATTTCCATGTTCATACAGACGGTGGTGTAGATATTTCCATGTTCATACAGATAGCGGTGCTGATATTTCCATGTTTATACAGGTAGCGGTGTAGATATTTCCATGTTTATACAGGTAGCGGTGTAGATATTTCCATGTTTATACAGATAGCGGTGTAGATATTTCCATGTTTATACAGATAGCGGTGTAGATATCTCCATCTTAATACAGATGGCGGTGTAGATATTTATATATTCACACAGTTGGCGGTGCAGATATTTCCATGTTCATACGTATGGCGGTGAAGATATTTCCATCTTCATACAGATGGCGGTGTAGAAACTTCCATGTTCATACTGATAGCGGTGCTGATATTTCCATGTTTATACAGGTAGCGGTGTAGATATTTCCATGTTTATACAGATAGCGGTGTAGATATTTCCATGTTTATACACATAGCGGTGTAGATATTTCCATGTTTATACAGATAGCGGTGTAGATATTTCCATGTTTATGCAGATAATTGTGTAGATATCTCCATCTTAATACAGACGGCGGTGTAGATATTTAAATGTTCATACAGATGGCTGTGTAGACATATCCATGTTCATACAGATGGCGGTGAAGATATTTCCATGTTCATACAGATAGCGGTGTAGATATTTCCATGTTCATACAGATAGCGGTGTAGATATTTCCATTTTCATGCAGATGGCTGTGTAGATATATCCATGTTCCTACAGATGGCGGTGAAGATATTTCCATGTTCATACAGATGGCGGTGTAGATATTTCCATGTTCATACAGATAGCGGGGCTGTTATATGCATGTTTATACAGGAAGCAGTGTAGATATTTCCTTGTTTATACAGAAAGCGGCATAGATATTTCCATGTTTTTACAGATAGCGGTGTAGATATTTCCAAGTTTATACAGATAGCGGTGTAGATATCTCCATCTTAATACAGATGGCGGTGTAGATATTTATATGTTCATACAGATGTCGGTGCAGATATTTCCATGTTCATACAGATGGTGGTGTAGATATTTCCATGTTTATAGAGATAGCAGTGTAGTTATTTCCATGTGTAAAGAGATAGCTTTGTAGATATTTCCATGTATATGCAGATAGCTGTGTAGATAATTCCATTTTCATGCAGATAGCGGTGAAGATGTATACATGTTTACACAGATAGCGGTGTAGATATTTCCATGTTCATACAGATAGCGGTGTAGATATTTCCATGTTCATACAGATGGCTGTGTAGATATATCTATGTTATTACAGATGGCGGAGAAGATATTTCCATGTTCATACAGATAGCTGTGTAGATATTTCCATGTTCATACAGATAGCGGTGTAGATATTTCCATGTTCATACAGATAGCGGTGTAGATATTTCCTTGTTCATACAGATAGCGGTGTAGATATTTCTATGTTCATCCAGATGGCTGTGTAGATAATATCCATGTTCATACAGATGGCGGTGAAGATATTTCCATGTTCATACAGATAGCGGTGCAGATATTTCCATGTTCATACAGATAGCCGTGTAAATATTGTCATGTTCATACCGATAGCGGTGCTGATACTTCCATGTTTATACAGGTAGCGGTGTACATATTTCCATTTTTATACAGATAGCGGTGTAGATATTTCCATGTTCATACAGATAGCGGTGTAGATATTTCCATGTTCATAGAGATAGCGGTGTAGATATTTACATGTTCATACAGATAGCGGTGCTGATATTTCCATGTTTATACAGGAAGCGGTGTAGACATTTCCATGTTTATACAGATAGTGGTGTAGATATTTCCATCTTTATACAGATAGCGGTGTAGATATTTCCAAGTTTATACAGATAGCGGTGTAGATATCTCCATCTTAATACAGATGGCGGTGTAGATATTTATATGTTCATTCAGATGGCGGTGCAGATATTTCCATGTTCATACAGATGGCGGTGTAGATATTTCCTTGTTCATACAGGTAGCGGTGTAGTTATTTCCATGTGTAAAGAGATAGCTGTGTAGATATTCCCATGTATATGCAGATAGCTGTGTAGATATTTCCATTTTCAAGCAGATAGCGGTGTATATACGTCCCTGTTCAAACAGATAGTGGTGTAGATATTTCCATGTTCATACAGATAGTGGTGTAGATATTTCCATGTTCATACAGATAGCGGTGTAGCTATTTCCATGTTCATACAGATAGCGGTGTGGATATTTCCATGTTCATAGAGATAGCGGTGTAGATATTTCCATGTTTATACAGATAGCGGTGAAGATGTATGCATGTTTACACAGATAGCGGTGTAGATATTTTCATGTTCATCCAGATGGCTGTGTAGATATTTCCATGTTCATACAGATAGCGGTGTAGATATTTCCATGTTCATCCAGATGGCTGTGTGGATATATCCATGTTCATACAGATGGCGGTGAAGATATTTCCATGTTCATACAGATAGCGGTGTAGATATTTCCACGTTCATACAGATAGTGGTGTAGATATTTCCATGTTCATACAGATAGCGGTGTAGCTACTTCTATGTTCATACAGATAGCGGTGTAGATATTTCCATGTTTAAACAGATAGCGGTGAAGATGTATGCATGTTTACAGAGATATCGGTGTAGATATTTCCATGTTCATACAGATAGCTGTGTAGATATTTCCATGTTCATCCAGACGGCTGTGTAGACATATCTATGTTCATACAGATGGCGGTGAAGATATTTCCATGTTCATACAGATGGCTGTGTAGATATATCCATGTTCATACAGATGGCGGTGACGATATTTCAATGTTCATACAGATGGCGGTGTAGATATTTCCATGTTCATACAGATAGCGGTGCTGATATTTCCATGTTTATACAGATAGCGGTGTAGATATCTCCATCTTAATACAGATGACGGTGTAGATATTTATATGTTCATACAGATGGCGGTGCAGATATTTCTATGTTCATACAGATGGCGGTTTAGATATTTCCATGTCTATAGAGACTGCGGTGTAGATATTTCCATGTGTAAAGAAATAGCTTTGTAAATATTTCCATGTATATGCAGATAGCTGTGTAGATATTTCCATTTTCATGCAGATAGCGGTGTAGATGTTTCCATGTTCAAACAGATAGCTGTGTAGATATTTCCATGTTCATACAGATAGCGGTGTAGATATTTTCATGTTTATACAGATAGCGGTGAAGATGTATGCATGTTAACACAGATAGCGGTGTAGATATTTCCAAGTTCATACAGATAGCGGTGTAGATATTTCCATGTTCATCCAGATGGCTGTGTAGATATATCCATGTTCATACAGATGGCGGTGAAGATATTTCCATGTTCATGCAGACAGCGGTGTAGATATTTCCATGTTCATACAGATAGCGGTGTAGACATTTCCATGTTCATACTGATAGCGGTGTAGCTATTTCCATGTTCATACAGATAGCGGTGTAGATATTTCCATGTTCATCCAGATGGCTGTGTAGATATGTCCATGTTCATACAGATGGCGGTGAAGATATTTCCATGTTCATACAGATAGCGGTGTAGATATTTCCATGTTCATAGAGATAGCGGTGTAGATATTTCCATGTTCATACAGATAGCGGTGCTGATATTTCCATGTGTATTCAGGTAGCGGTGTTGATATTTCCATGTTCATACAGATAGCGGTGTAGATCTTTCCATGTTTATACAGAGAGCGGTGAAGATGTATGCATGTTTGCACAGATAGCGGTGTAGATATTTCCATGTTCATACAGATAGCGGTGTAGATATTTCCATGTTCATACAGATAGCGGTGTAGAGATTTCCATGTTCATCCAGAAGGCTGTGTAGATATTTCCATGTTCATACAGATAGCGGTGCTGATATTTCCATGTTTATATAGGTATCGGTGTAGATATTTCCATGTTCATACAGAGAGCGGTGTAGATATTTCCATGTTTATACAGATAGCGGTGTAGATATTTCCATGTTTATACAGATAGCGGTGTGGATATCTCCATCTTAATACAGATGGTGGTGTAGATATTTACATGTTCATGCAGATGGCGGTGCAGATATTTCCATGTTCATAGAGATGGTGGTGTAGATATTTCTATGTTTATAGAGATAGCGGTGTTGTTATTTCCATGTGTAAAGAAATAGCTTTGTAGATATTTCCATGTATATGCAGATAGCTCTGTTGTTATTTCCATTTTCATGCAGATAGCGGTGTAGATATTTCCAAGTTCATACAGATCGCGGTGGAGATATTTCCATGTTTATACAGATAGCGGTGTAGATGTATGCATGTTTACACAGATAGCGGTGTAGATATTTCCATGTTCATTCAGGAAGCGGTGTAGATAATTCCATGTTCATCCAGATGGCTGTGTAGATATATCCATGTTCATAAAGATGGCGGTGAAGATATTTCCATATTCATACAGATAGCGGTGTAGATATTTCCATGTTCATACAGATAGCGGTGTAGACATTTCCATGTTCATACAGATAGCGGTGTAGCTATTTCCATGTTCATACAGATAGCGGTGTAGATATTTCCATGTTCATCCAGATGGCTGTGTAGATATTTCCATGTTCATACAGATAGCGGTGCTGATATTTCCATGTTTATACAGGTAGCGGTGTAGATATTTCCATGTTTATACAGATAGCGGTGTAGATATTTCCATGTTTATACAGATAGCGGTGTAGATATTTCCATGTTTATACAGATAGCGGTGTAGATATCTCCATCTTAATACAGATGACGGTGTAGATATTTATATGTTCATACAGATGGCTGTGAAGATATCTCCATGTTCATACAGATGGCGGTGTAGATATTTCCATGTTAATAGAGATAGCGGTGTAGTTATTTCCATGTGTAAAGAAATAGCTTTATAGATATTTCCATGTATATGCAGATAGCTGTGTAGATATTTCCATTTTCATGCAGATAGCGGAGTAGATATTTCCATGTTCAAACAGATAGCGTTGTAGATATTTCCATGTTCATACAGATAGCGGTGTAGATATTTCCATGTTTATACAGATAGCGGTGAAGATGCATGCATGTTTACACAGATAGTGGTGTAGATATTTCCATGTTCATACAGATAGCGGTGTAGATATTTCCATGTTCATTCAGATGGCTATGTAGATATATCCATGTTCATACAGATGGCGGTGAAGATATTTCCATGTTCATACAGATAGCGGTGTAGATATTTCCATGTTCATACAGATAGCAGTGTAGATATTTCCATGTTTATACATATAGCGGTGTAGATATTTCCATGTTCATACATATATCGGTGTAGATATTTCCATGTTCATCCAGATGGCTGTGTAGTTATATCCATGTTCATACAGATGGCGGTGAAGATATTTCCATGATCATACAGATAGCAGTGTAGATATTTCCATGTTCATACAGATAGCGGTGTAGACATTTCCATGTTCATACAGATAGCGGTGTAGCTATTTCCATGTTCATACAGATAGCGGTGTAGATATTTCCATGTTCATCCAGATGGCTGTGTAGATATTTCCAAGTTCATACAGATAGCGGTGCTGATATTTCCATGTTTACACAGGTAGCGGTGTAGATATTCCCATGTGTATAGAGATAGCGGTGTAGATATTTCCATGTTTATACAGATAGAGGTGAAGATATATGCATGTTTCCACAGTTAGCGGTGCAGATATTTCCATGTTCATACAGATAGCAGTGTAGATATTTCCATGTTCATCCAGATGGCTGTGTAGATATATCCATGTTCATTCAGATGGCGGTGAAGATATTTCCATGTTCATACAGATAGCGGTGTAGATATTTCCATGTTCATACAGATAGCTGTGTAGATATTTCCATGTTCATACAGACAGCGGTGTAGATATTTCCATGTTCATACAGATAGAGGTGTAGATATTTCCATGTTCATACAGATTGCGGTGTAGCTATTTCCATTTTCATACAGATAGCGGTGTAGATATTTCCATGTTCATAGAGATAGCGGTGTAGATATTTCCATGTTCATACAGATAGCGGTGCTGATAATTCCATGTTTATACAGGTAGCGGTGTAGATATTTCCATGTTTATACAGATAGCGGTGTAGATATTTCCATGTTCATTCAGATGGCGCAGAAGATATTTCCATGTGTAAAGAAATAGCTTTGTAGATATTTCCATGTATATGCAGATAGCTGTGTAGATATTTTCATTTTCATGCAGATAGCGGTGTAGATATTTCCATGTTCAAACAGATAGCTGTGTAGATATTTCCATGTTCATACAGATAGCGGTGTAGATATTTCCATGTTTATACAGATAGCGGTGAAGATGTATGCATGTTAACACAGATAGCGGTGTAGATATTTCCAAGTTCATACAGATAGAGGTGTAGATATTTCCATGTTCATCCAGATGGCTGTGTAGATATATCCATGTTCATACAGATGGCGGTGAAGATATTTCCATGTTCATGCAGATAGCGGTGTAGATATTTCCATGTTTATACAGATAGCGGTGTAGATATCTCCATCTTAATACAGATGGCGGTGTAGATATTTATATGTTCATACAGATGGCGGTGCAGATATTTCCATGTTCATTCAGATGGCGGTGTAGATATTTCCATGTTCATTCAGATGGCGGTGTGGATATTTCCATGTGTAAAGAAATAGCTTTGTAGATATTTCCATGTACATGCAGAGAGCTGTGTAGATATTTCCATTTTCATGCAGATAGCGGTGTAGATATTTCCATGTTCAAACAGATAGCTGTGTAGATATTTCCATGTTTTACAGATAGCGGTGTAGATATTTCCATGTTTTTACAGGTAGCGGTGTAGATATTTCCATTTTTATACAGATAGCGGTGTAGATATATCCATGTTTATACAGATAGGGGCGTAGATATTTCCATGTTTATACAGATAGCGGTGTAGATATCTCCATCTTAATAGAGATGGCGGTGTAGATATTTATATGTTCATACAGATGGCGGTGCAGATATTTCCATGTTCATACAGATGGTGGTGTAGATATTTCCATGTTTATAGAGATAGCGGTGTAGATATTTCCATGTTCATTCAGATGGCTATGTAGATATATCCATGTTAATACAGATGGCGGTGTAGATATTTCCATGTTTATAGAGACTGCGGTGTAGATATTTCCATGTGTATAGAAATAGCTTTGTACATATTTCCATGTATATGCAGATAGCTGTGTAGATATTTCCATTTTCATGCAGATAGCTGTGTAGATATTTCCATGTTCATACAGATAGCGGTGTAGATATTTCCATGTTTATACAGATAGCGGTGAAGATGTGTGCATGTTAACACAGATAGCGGTGTAGATATTTACAAGTTCATACAGATAGCGGTGTAGATATTTCCGTGTTCATCCAGATGGCTGTGTAGATATATCCATGTTCATACAGATGGCGGTGAAGATATTTCCATGTTCATGCAGATAGCGGTGTAGATATTTCCATGTTCATACTGATAGTGGTGTAGACGTTTCCATGTTCATACTGATAGCGGTGTAGCTATTTCCATGTTCATACAGATAGCGGTGTAGATATTTCCATGTTCATCCAGATGGCTGTGTAGATATGTCCATGTTCATACAGATGGCGGTGTAGATATTTCCATGTTCATACAGATATCAGTGTAGATATTTCCATGTTCATACAGACAGCGGTGCTGTTACTTCCATGTTCATCCAGATGGCTGTGTAGATATATCCATGTTCATACAGATGGCGGTGAAGATATTTCCATGTTCATACCGATATCGGTGTAGATATTTCCATGTTCATAGAGATAGCGGTGTAGATATTTCCATGTTCATACAGATAGCGGTGCTGATATTTCCATGTTTATTCAGGTAGCGGTGTTGATATTTCCATGTTTATACAGATAGCGGTGTAGATATTTCCATGTTTATGCAGATAGCGGTGTAGATATTTTCATGTTTATACAGATAGCGTTGTAGATATCTCCATCTTAATACAGATGGCGGTGTAGATATTTATATGTTCATACAGATGGCGGTGCAGATATTTCCATGTTCATTCAGATGGCGGTGTAGATATTTCCATGTTTATAGAGATTGCGGTGTAGATATTTCCATGTGTAAAGAAATAGCTTTGTAGATATTTCCATGTACATGCAGAGAGCTGTGTAGATATTGCCATTTTCATGCAGATAGCAGTGTAGATATTTCCATGTTCAAACAGATAGCTGTGTAGATATTTCCATGTTCATACAGATAGCGGTGTAGATATTTCCATGTTTATACAGATAGTGTTGAAGATGTATGCGTGTTAACAGAGATAGCGGTGTAGATATTTCCATGTTCATACAGATAGCGGTGTAGATATTTCCATATTCATCCAGATGGCTGTGTAGATATATACATGTTCATACAGATGGCGGTGAAGATATTTCCATGTTCATACAGATAGCGGTGTATATATTTCCATGTTCATACAGATAGCGGTGTAGATATTTCCATGTTCATTCAGATAGCGGTGTAGCTATTTCCATGTTCATACAGATAGCGGTGTAGATATTTCCATGTTCATCCAGATGGCTGTGTAGATATTTCCATGTTCATACAGATAGCGGTGCTGATATTTCCATGTTTATACAGGTAGCGGTGTAGATATTTCCATGTTTATACAGATAGCGGTGTAGATATTTCCATGTTTATACAGATAGCGGTGTAGATATTTCCATGTTTATACAGATAGCGGTGTAGATATCTCCATCTTAATACAGATGACGGTGTAGATATTTATATGTTCATACAGATGGCTGTGAAGATATCTCCATGTTCATACAGATGGCGGTGTAGATATTTCCATGTTAATAGAGATAGCGGTGTAGTTATTTCCATGTGTAAAGAAATAGCTTTGTAGATATTTCCATGTATATGCAGATAGCTGTGTAGATATTTCCATTTTCATGCAGATAGCGGAGTAGATATTTCCATGTTCAAACAGATAGCGGTGTAGATATTTCCATGTTCATACAAATAGCGGTGTAGATATTTCCATGTTTATACAGATAGCGGTGAAGATGTATGCATGTTTACACAGATAGTGGTGTAGATATTTCCATGTTCATACAGATAGCGGTGTAGATATTTCCATGTTCATTCAGATGGCTATGTAGATATATCCATGTTCATACAGATGGCGGTGAAGATATTTCCATGTTCATACAGATAGCGGTGTAGATATTTCCATGTTCATACAGATAGCAGTGTAGATATTTCCATGTTTATACATATAGCGGTGTAGATATTTCCATGTTCATACATATATCGGTGTAGATATTTCCATGTTCATCCAGATGGCTGTGTAGTTATATCCATGTTCATACAGATGGCGGTGAAGATATTTCCATGATCATACAGATAGCCGTGTAGATATTTCCATGTTCATACAGATAGCGGTGTAGACCTTTCCATGTTCATACAGATAGCGGTGTAGCTATTTCCATGTTCATTCAGATAGCGGTGTTGATATTTCCATGTTCATCCAGATGGCTGTGTAGATATTTCCATGTTCATACAGATAGCGGTGCTGATATTTCCATGTTTACACAGGTAGCTGTGTAGATATTCCCATGTGTATACAGATAGCGGTGTAGATATTTCCATGTTTATACAGATAGAGGTGAAGATATATGCATGTTTCCACAGTTAGCGGTGCAGATATTTCCATGTTCATACAGATAGCAGTGTAGATATTTCCATGTTCATCCAGATGGCTGTGTAGATATATCCATGTTCATTCAGATGGCGGTGATGATATTTCCATGTTCATACAGATAGCGGTGTAGATATTTCCATGTTCATACAGATAGCTGTGTAGATATTTCCATGTTCATACAGACAGCGGTGTAGATATTTCCATGTTCATACAGATAGAGGTGTAGATATTTCCAGGTTCATACAGATTGCGGTGTAGCTATTTCCATTTTCATACAGATAGCGGTGTAGATATTTCCATGTTCATAGAGATAGAGGTGTAGATATTTCCATGTTCATACAGATAGCGGTGCTGATAATTCCATGTTTATACAGGTAGCGGTGTAGATATTTCCATGTTTATACAGATAGCGGTGTAGATATTTCCATGTTCATTCAGATGGCGCAGAAGATATTTCCATGTGTAAAGAAATAGCTTTGTAGATATTTCCATGTATATGCAGATAGCTGTGTAGATATTTTCATTTTCATGCAGATAGCGGTGTAGATATTTCCATGTTCAAACAGATAGCTGTGTAGATATTTCCATGTTCATACAGATAGCGGTGTAGATATTTCCATGTTTATACAGATAGCGGTGAAGATGTATGCATGTTAACACAGATAGCGGTGTAGATATTTCCAAGTTCATACAGATAGCGGTGTAGATATTTCCATGTTCATCCAGATGGCTGTGTAGATATATCCATGTTCATACAGATGGCTGTGAAGATATCTCCATGTTCATACAGATGGCGGTGTAGATATTTCCATGTTAATAGAGATAGCGGTGTAGTTATTTCCATGTGTAAAGAAATAGCTTTGTAGATATTTCCATCTATATGCAGATAGCTGTGTAGATATTTCCATTTTCATGCAGATAGCGGAGTAGATATTTCCATGTTCAAACAGATAGCGGTGTAGATATTTCCATGTTCATACAGATAGCGGTGTAGATATTTCCATGTTTATACAGATAGCGGTGAAGATGTATGCATGTTTACACAGATAGCGGTGTAGATATTTCCATGTTCATACAGATAGCGGTGTAGATATTTCCATGTTCATTCAGATGGCTATGTAGATATATCCATGTTCATACAGATGGCGGTGAAGATATTTCCATGTTCATACAGATAGCGGTGTAGATATTTCCATGTTCATACAGATAGCAGTGTAGATATTTCCATGTTTATACATATAGCGGTGTAGATATTTCCATGTTCATACATATATCGGTGTAGATATTTCCATGTTCATCCAGATGGCTGTGTAGTTATATCCATGTTCATACAGATGGCGGTGAAGATATTTCCATGATCATACAGATAGCGGTGTAGATATTTCCATGTTCATACAGATAGCGGTGTAGACATTTCCATGTTCATAGAGATAGCGGTGTAGATATTTCCATGTTCATACAGATAGCGGTGTAGATATTTCCATGTTCATCCAGATGGCTGTGTAGATATTTCCATGTTCATACAGATAGCGGTGCTGATATTTCCATGTTTACACAGGTAGCGGTGTAGATATTCCCATGTGTATACAGATAGCGGTGTAGATATTTCCATGTTTATACAGATAGAGGTGAAGATATATGCATGTTTCCACAGTTAGCGGTGCAGATATTTCCATGTTCATACAGATAGCAGTGTAGATATTTCCATGTTCATCCAGATGGCTGTGTAGATATATCCATGTTCATTCAGATGGCGGTGAAGATATTTCCATGTTCATACAGATAGCGGTGTAGATATTTCCATGTTCATACAGATAGCTGTGTAGATATTTCCATGTTCATACAGACAGCGGTGTAGATATTTCCATGTTCATACAGATAGAGGTGTAGATATTTCCATGTTCATACAGATTGCGGTGTAGCTATTTCCATGTTCATACAGATAGCGGTGTAGATATTTCCATGTTCATAGAGATAGCGGTGTAGATATTTCCATGTTCATACAGATAGCGGTGCTGATAATTCCATGTTTATACAGGTAGCGGTGTAGATATTTCCATGTTTATACAGATAGCGGTGTAGATATTTCCATGTTCATTCAGATGGCGCAGAAGATATTTCCATGTGTAAAGAAATAGCTTTGTAGATATTTCCATGTATATGCAGATAGCTGTGTAGATATTTTCATTTTCATGCAGATAGCGGTGTAGATATTTCCATGTTCAAACAGATAGCTGTGTAGATATTTCCATGTTCATACAGATAGCGGTGTAGATATTTCCATGTTTATACAGATAGCGGTGAAGATGTATGCATGTTAGCACAGATAGCGGTGTAGATATTTCCAAGTTCATACAGATAGCGGTGTAGATATTTCCATGTTCATCCAGATGGCTGTGTAGATATATCCATGTTCATACAGATGGCGGTGAAGATATTTCCATGTTCATGCAGATAGCGGTGTAGATATTTCCATGTTTATACAGATAGCGGTGTAGATATCTCCATCTTAATACAGATGGCGGTGTAGATATTTATATGTTCATACAGATGGCGGTGCAGATATTTCCATGCTCATTCAGATGGCGGTGTAGATATTTCCATGTTCATTCAGATGGCGGTGTGGATATTTCCATGTGTAAAGAAATAGCTTTGTAGATATTTCCATGTACATGCAGAGAGCTGTGTAGATATTTCCATTTTCATGCAGATAGCGGTGTAGATATTTCCATGTTCAAACAGATAGCTGTGTAGATATTTCCATGTTTTACAGATAGCGGTGTAGATATTTCCATGTTTTTACAGGTAGCGGTGTAGATATTTCCATTTTTACACAGATAGCGGTGTAGATATTTCCATGTTTATACAGATAGCGGTGTAGATATTTCCATGTTTATACAGATAGCGGTGTAGATATCTCCATCTTAATAGAGATGGCGTTGTAGATATTTATATGTTCATACAGATGGCGGTGCAGATATTTCCATGTTCATACAGATGGTGGTGTAGATATTTCCATGTTTATAGAGATAGCGGTGTAGATATTTCCATGTTCATTCAGATGGCTATGTAGATATATCCATGTTAATACAGATGGCGGTGTAGATATTTCCATGTTTATAGAGACTGCGGTGTAGATATTTCCATGTGTATAGAAATAGCTTTGTACATATTTCCATGTATATGCAGATAGCTGTGTAGATATTTCCATTTTCATGCAGATAGCTGTGTAGATATTTCCATGTTCATACAGATAGCGGTGAAGATGTGTGCATGTTAACACAGATAGCGGTGTAGATATTTACAAGTTCATACAGATAGCGGTGTAGATATTTCCATGTTCATCCAGATGGCTGTGTAGATATATCCATGTTCATACAGATGGCGGTGAAGATATTTCCATATTCATGCAGATAGCGGTGTAGATATTTCCATGTTCATACTGATAGTGGTGTAGACGTTTCCATGTTCATACTGATAGCGGTGTAGCTATTTCCATGTTCATACAGATAGCGGTGTAGATATTTCCATGTTCATCCAGATGGCTGTGTAGATATGTCCATGTTCATACAGATGGCGGTGTAGATATTTCCATGTTCATCCAGATGGCTGTGTAGATATGTCCATGTTCATACAGATGGCGGTGTAGATATTTCCATGTTCATACAGATAGCAGTGTAGATATTTCCATGTTCATACAGACAGCGGTGCTGTTACTTCCATGTTCATCCAGATGGCTGTGTAGATATATCCATGTTCATACAGATGGCGGTGAAGATATTTCCATGTTCATACCGATATCGGTGTAGATATTTCCATGTTCATAGAGATAGCCGTGTAGATATTTCCATGTTCATACAGATAGCGGTGCTGATATTTCCATGTTTATTCAGGTAGCGGTGTTGATATTTCCATGTTTATACAGATAGCGGTGTAGATATTTCCATGTTTATGCAGATAGCGGTGTAGATATTTTCATGTTTATACAGATAGCGTTGTAGATATCTCCATCTTAATACAGATGGCGGTGTAGATATTTATATGTTCATACAGATGGCGGTGCAGATATTTCCATGTTCATTCAGATGGCGGTGTAGATATTTCCATGTTTATAGAGATTGCGGTGTAGATATTTCCATGTGTAAAGAAATAGCTTTGTAGATATTTCCATGTACATGCAGAGAGCTGTGTAGATATTTCCATTTTCATGCAGATAGCAGTGTAGATATTTCCATGTTCAAACAGATAGCTGTGTAGATATTTCCATGTTCATACAGATAGCGGTGTAGATATTTCCAAGTTTATACAGATAGCGTTGAAGATGTATGCGTGTTAACAGAGATAGCGGTGTAGATATTTCCATGTTCATACAGATAGCGGTGTAGATATTTCCATATTCATCCAGATGGCTGTGTAGATATATACATGTTCATACAGATGGCGGTGAAGATATTTCCATGTTCATACAGATAGCGGTGTATATATTTCCATGTTCATACAGATAGCGGTGTAGATATTTCCATGTTCATTCAGATAGCGGTGTAGCTATTTCCATGTTCATACAGGTAGCGGTGTAGATATTTCCATGTTCATCCAGATGGGTGTGTAGATAAATTCATGTTCATACAGATGGCAGTGAAGATATTTCCATGTTCATACAGATAGCGGTGTAGATATTTCCATGTTTATACAGATATCGGTGTAGATATTTCCATGTTTATACAGATAGCGGAGTAGATATCTCCAGCTTAATACATATTGCGGTGTAGATATTTACATGATCATACAGATGGCTTTGCAGATATTTCCATGTTCATACAGATGGCGGTGTAGATAATTATAAGATCATACAGATGGCGGTGCAGATATTTCCATGTTCATACAGATGGCGGTGTAGATATTTCGATGTTTATAGAGATAGCGGTGTAGTTATTTCCATGTGAAAAGAGATAGCTGTATAGATATTTCCATGTATATGCAGATAGCTTTGTAGATATTTCCATTTTCATGCAGATAGCGGTGTAGATATTTCCATGTTCAAACAGATAGCGGTGTAGATATTTCCATGTTCATGCAGATTGCAGTGTAGATATTTCCATATTTAAACAGATAGTGGTGAAGATGTATACATGTTTACACACATAGCGGTGTATATATTTCCATGCTCATACAGATAGCGGTGTAGATATTTCCGTGTTCATCCAGATGGCTGTGTAGATATATCCATGTTCATACAGATGGCGGTGAAGATATTTCCATGTTCATACAGATAGCGGTGTAGATATTTCCATGTTCATACAGATAGCGGTGTAGATATTTCCATGTTCATACAGACAGCGGTGCTGATATTTCCATGTTCATCCAGATGGCTGTGTAGATATATCTATGTTCATACAGATGGTGGTGAAGATATTTCCATGTTCATACAGATATCGGTGTAGATATTTCCTTTTTCATACAGATAGCAGTGTAGGTATTTCATTGTTAATACACATAGCGGTGCTGATATTTCCATGTTTATACAGGTAGCAGTGTAGATGTTTCCATGTTTATACACATAGCGGTGTAGATATTTCCATGTTTATACGGATAGCGGTGTAGATATTTCCATGTTTATACAGATAGTGGTGTAGATATTTCCATGTTTATAGAGATAGCGGTGTAGTTATTTCCATGTGTAAAGAGATAGCTTTGTAGATATTTCCATGTATATGCAGATAGCTGTGTAGATATTTCTATTTTCATGCAGATAGCGGTGTAGATATTTCCATGTTCATACAGATAGCGGTGTAGATATTTCCATGTTCATACAGATAGCGGTGCTGATATTTCCATGTTTATACAGGTAGCGGTGTAGATATTTCCATGTTTATAGAGATAGCGGTGTAGATATTTCCATGTTTATACAGATAGCGGTGTAGATATTTCCATGTTTATACAGATAGCGGTGTAGATATCTCCATCTTAATACAGATGGCGGTGTAGATATTTATATGTTCATTCAGATGGCGGTGCCGATACTTCCATGCTCATACAGATGGTGGTGTAGATCTTTCCATGTTTATAGAGATAGCGGTGTAGTTATTTCCATGTGTAAAGAAATAGCTTTGTAGATATTTCCGTGTATATGCAGATAGCTGTGTAAATATTTCCATTTTCATGCAGATAGCGGTGTAGATATTTCCATGTTCAAACAGTTAGCGGTGTAGATATTTCCATGTTCATACAGATAGCGGTGTAGATATTTCCATGTTTATACAGATAGCGGTGAAGATGTATGCATGTTTGCACAGATAGTGGTGTAGATATTTCCATGTTCATACAGATAGCTGTGTAAATATTTCCATGTTCCTACAGATAGTGGTATAGATATTTTCATGTTCATACAGATAGCGGTGTAGATATTTCCATGTTCATACAGATAGCGGTGTAGATATTTCCATGTTCATCCAGAAGGCTGTGTAGATATTTCCAAGTTCATACAGATAGCGGTGTAGATATTTCCATGTTCATACAGATAGCGGTGTAGATATTTCCATGTTCATGCAGATAGCGGTGTAGCTATTTCCATGTTCATACAGATAGCGGTGTAGATATTTCCATGTTCATCCAGATGGGTGTGTAGATAAATCCATGTTCATACAGATGGCGGTGAAGATATTTCCATGTTCACACAGATAGCGGTGTAGATATTTCCATGTTTATACAGATATCGGTGTAGATATTTCCATGTTTATACAGATAGCGGAGTAGATATCTCCATCTTAATACAGATGGCGGTGTAGATATTTATATGATCATACAGATGGCGGTGCAGATATTTCCATGTTCATACAGATGGCGGTGTAGATATTTCCATGTTTATAGAGATAGCGGTGTAGTTATTTCCATGTGTAAAGAGATATCTGTATAGATATTTCCATGTATATGCAGATAGCTTTGTAGATATTTCCATTTTCATGCAGATAGCGGTGTAGATATTTCCATGTTCAAACAGATAGCGGTGTAGATATTTCCATGCTCATACAGATAGCTGTGTAGACATTTCCATGTTTAAACAGATAGTGGTGAAGATGTATACATGTTTACACAGATAGCGGTGTAGATATTTCCGTGCTCATACAGATAGCGGTGTAGATACTTCCGTGTTCATCCAGATGGCTGTGTAGATATATCCATGTTCATACAGATGGCGGTGAAGATATTTCCATGTTCATAGAGATAGTGGTGTAGATATTTCCATGTTCATACAGACAGCGGTGTAGATATTTCCATATTCATACTGATAGTGGTGTAGATATTTCCATGTTCATACAGATAGCGGTGTAGCTATTTCCATGTTCATACAGATAGCGGTGTAGATATTTCCATGTTCATAGAGATAGCGGTGTAGATATTTCCATGGTCATACAGATAGCGGTGCTGATATTTCCATGTTTATACAGGTAGTGGTGTAGATAATTCCATGTTTATACAGATAGCTGTGTAGATATTTCCATGTTTATACAGATAGCGGTGTAGATATTTCCATGTTTATACAGATAGCGGTGTAGATATTTCCATGTTTATACAGATAGTGGTGTATATATTTCCATGTTTACAGAGATAGCGGTGTAGTTATTTCCATGTGTAAAGAGATAGCTTTGTAGATATTTCCATGTATATGCAGATAGCTGTGTAGATATTTCCATTTTCATGCAGATAGCGGTGTAGATATTTCCATGTTCATACAGATAGCGGTGTAGATATTTCCATGTTCATACAGATAGCGGTGCTGAAATTTCTTTGTTTATACAGGTAGCGGTGTAGATATTTCCATGTTTATACAGATAGCGGTGTAGATATTTCCATGTTTATACAGATAGGGGTGTAGATATTTCAATGTTTATACAGATAGCGGTGTAGATATCTCCATCTTAATACAGATGGCGGTGTAGATATTTATATGTTCATACAGATGGCGGTGCAGATATTTCCATGTTCATACAGATGGTGGTGTAGCTATTTCCATGTTTATAGAGATAGCGGTGTAGTTATTTCCATGTGTAAAGAAAGAGCTTTGTAGTTATTTCCGTGTATATGCAGATAGCTGTGTAAATATTTCCATTTTCTTGCAGATAGCGGTGTAGATATTTCCATGTTCAAACAGTTAGCGGTGTAGATATTTCCATGTTCATACAGATAGCGGTGTAGATATTTCCATGTTTATACAGATAGCGATGAAGGTGTATGCATGTTTGCACAGATAGTGGTGTAGATATTTCCAAGTTCATACAGATAGCGGTGTAAATATTTCCATGTTCATACAGATAGTGGTGTAGATATTTCCATGTTCATACAGATAGCGGTGTAGATATTTCCATGTTCATACAGATAGCGGTGTAGATATTTCCATGTTCATCCAGAAGGCTGTGTAGATATTTCCATGTTCATACAGATAGCGGTGCTGATATTTCCATGTTGATACAGGTAGCGGTGTAGATATTTCCATGTTCATACAGATAGCGGTGAAGATATTTCCATGTTCATACAGATAGCGGTGTAGATATTTCCATGTTCATACAGATAGCGGTGTACCTATTTCCATGTTCATACAGATAGCGGTGTAGATATTTCCTTGTTCATCCAGATGGGTGTGTAGATAAATCCATGTTCATACAGATGGCGGTGAAGATATTTCCATGTTCATACAGATAGCGGTGTAGATATTTCCATGTTTATACAGATATCTGTGTAGATATTTCCATGTTTATACAGATAGCGGAGTAGATATCTCCATCTTAATACAGATGGCGGTGTAGATATTTATATGATCATACAGATGGCGGTGCAGATATTAACATGTTCATACAGATGGCGGTGTAGATATTTCCATGTTTATAGAGATAGCGGTGTAGTTATTTCCATGTGTAAAGAGATAGCTGTGTAGATATTTCCATGTATATGCAGATAGCTTTGTAGATATTTCCATTTTCATGCAGATAGCGGTGTAGATATTTCCATGTTCAAACAGATAGCGGTGTAGATATTTCCATGTTCATACAGATAGCTGTGTAGATATTTCCATGTTTAAACAGATAGTGGTGAAGATGTATACATGTTTACACAGATAGCGGTGTAGATATTTCCATGCTCATACAGATAGTGGTGTAGATATTTCCGTGTTCATCCAGATGGCTGTGTAGATATATCCATGTTCATACAGATGGCGGTGAAGATATTTCCATGTTCATACAGATAGCTGTGTAGATATTTCCATGTTCATAGAGATAGCGGTGTAGATATTTCCATGGTCATACAGATAGCGGTGCTGATATTTCCATGTTTATACAGGTAGCGGTGTAGATAATTCCATGTTTATACAGATAGCGGTGTAGATATTTCCATGTTTATACAGATAGTGGTGTAGATATTTCCATGTTTATACAGATAGCGGTGTAGATATTTCCATGTTTATACAGATAGTGGTGTATATATTTCCATGTTTACAGAGATAGCGGTTCAGTTATTTCCATGTGTAAAGAGATAGCTTTGTAGATATTTCCATGTATATGCAGATAGCTGTGTAGATATTTCCATTTTCATGCAGATAGCGGTGTAGATATTTCCATGTTCATACAGATATCAGTGTAGATATTTCCATGTTCATACAGAGAGCGGTGCTGATATTTCCATGTTTATACAGGTAGCGGTGTAGATGTTTCCATGTTTATACAGATAGCGGTGTAGATATTTCCATGTTTATACAGATAGCGGTGTAGATATCTCCATCTTAATACAGATGGCGGTGTAGATATTTACATGTTCATACAGATGGCGGTGCAGATATTTCCATGTTCATATAGATGGCGGTGTAGATATTTCCATGTTAATAGAGATAGCGGTGTAGTTATTTCCATGTGTACAGAAATTAGCTTTGTAGATATTTCCATGTATATGGAGATAGCTATGTAGATATTTCCATTTTCATGCAGATAGCGGAGTAGATATTTCCATGTTCAAACAGATAGCGGTGTAGATATTTCCATGTTCATACAGATAGCGGTGTAGATATTTCCATGTTTATACAGATAGCGGTGTAGATATTTCTATGTTTATACAGATAGCGGTGTAGATATTTCCATGTTCATACAGATAGCAGTGTAGATATTTCCATGTTTAAACAGATAGTGGTGAAGATGTATACATGTTTACACAGATAGCGGTGTAGATATTTCCATGTTCATTCAGGTAGCGGTGTAGATATTTCCATGTTCATCCAGATGGCTGTGTAGATATATCCATGTTCATACAGATGGCGGTGAAGATATTTCCATGTTCATACAGATAGCAGTGTAGATCTTTCCATGTTCATACAGATAGCGGTGTAGATCTTTCTATGTTCATACAGATTGCGGTGTAGATATTTCCATGTTCATCCAGATGGCTGTGTAGATATATCCATATTCATACAGATGGCGGTGAAGATATTTCCATGTTCATTCAGATAGCGGTGTAGATATATCTATGTTCATACAGATAGTGGTGTAGATATTTCCATGTTCATAAAGATAGCGGTGTAGCTATTTCCATGTTCATACAGATAGCGGTGTAGATATTTCCATGTTCATCCAGATGGCTGTGTAGATATTTCCATGTTTATACAGATAGCCGTGCTGATATTTCCACGTTTATACAGGTAGCGGTGTAGATATTTCCATGTTTATGCAGATAGCGGTGTAGATATTTCCATGTTTATACAGATAGCTGTGTAGATATTTCCATGTTTATACAGATAGCGGTGTAGATATCTCCATCTTAATACAGATGGCGGTATAGATATTTATATGTTCATACAGATGGCAGTGCAGATATTTCCATGTTCATACAGATGGCGGTGTAGATATTTCCATGTTTATAGAGATAGCGGTGTAGTTATTTCCAGGTGTAAAGAAATAGCTTTGTAGATATTTCCATGCATATGCAGATAGGTGTGTAGATATTTCCATTTTCATGCAGATAGCGGAGTAGATATTTCCATGTTCAAACAGATAGCGGTGTAGATATTTCCATGTTCATACAGATAGCGGTGTAGATATTTCCATGTTTATACAGATAGCGGTGAAAGTGTATGCATGTTTACACAGATAGTGGTGTAGATATTTCCATGTTAATACAGATAGCGGTGTAGATATTTTCATGTTCATCCAGATGTCTATGTAGATATATCCATGTTCATACAGATGGCGGTGAAGATATTTCCATGTTCATACAGATAGCGGTGTAGCTATTTCCAAGTTCATACAGATAGCGGTGTAGATATTTCCATGTTCATACAGATAGCGGTGTAGCTATTTCCATGTTCATACATATAGCGGTGTAGATATTTCCATGTTCATACAGATAGTGGTGTAGCTATTTCCATGTTCACAAATACCGGTGTAGATATTTCCATGTTCATACAGATAGTGGTGTAGATATTTCCATGTTCATACAGATAGCGGTGTAGCTATTTCCATGTTCATACAGATAGCGGTGTAGATATTTCCATGTTCATACAGATAGCCGTGTAGATATTGCCATGTTCATACCGATAGCGGTGCTGATACTTCCATGTTTACACAGGTAGCGGTGTACATATTTCTGTGTTTATACAGATAGCGGTGTAGATATTTCCATGTTCATACAGATAGCGGTGTAGATATTTCCATGTTCATGCAGATAGCGGTGTAGATATCTCCTTCTTAATACAGATGGCGGTGTAGATATTTCCATGTTCATACAGACGGCGGTGTAGATATTTCCATGTTTATAGAGATAGAGGTGTAGTTATTTCCATGTGCAAAGAGATAGCTGTGTAGATATTTCCATTTATATGCAGATAGTTGTGTAAATATTTCCATTTTCATGCAGATAGCGGTGTAGATATTTCCATGTTCAAATAGATAGCTGTGTAGATATTTCCACGTCCATACAGATAGCGGTGTAGATATTTCCATGTTTATACAGATAGTGGTGAAGATGTATGCATGTTTACACAGATAGCGGTGTAGATATTTCCATGTTCATACAGATAACCGTGTAGATATTGCCATGTTCATACTGATAGCGGTGCTGATACTTCCATGTTTATACAGGTAGCGGTGTACATATTTCCGTGTTTATACAGATAGCGGTGTAGATATTTCCATGTTCATAAAGATAGTGGTGTAGATATTTCCATGTTTATACAGATAGCGGTGTAGATATTTCCATGTTCATACAGATAGCCGTGTAGATATTGCCATGTTCATACCGATATCGGTGCTGATACTTCCATCTTTATACAGGTAGCGGTGTACATATTTCCGTGTTTATACAGATAGCGGTGTAGTTATTTCCATGTTCATGCAGATAGCGGTGTAGATATTTCCATGTCCATACAGATAGCGGTGTAGATATTTCCATGTTTATACAGATAGTGGTGAAGATGTATGCATGTTTACACAGATAGCGGTGTAGATATTTCCATGTTCATACAGATAACCGTGTAGATATTGCCATGTTCATACCGATAGCGGTGCTGATACTTCCATGTTTATACAGGTAGCGGTGTAGATATTTCCATGTTTATACACATAGCGGTGTAGATATTTCCATGTTTATACAGATAGCGGTGTAGATATTTCCATGTTTATGCAGATAGTGGTGTAGATATCTCCATCTTAATACAGATGGCGGTGTAGATATTTAAATGTTCATACAGATGGCGGTGAAGATATTTCCATGTTCACACAGATAGCGGTGTAGATATTTCCATGTTTATACAGATATCGGTGTAGATATTTCCATGTTTATACCGATAGCGGAGTAGATATCTCCATCTTAATACAGATGGCGGTGTAGATATTTATATGATCATACAGATGGCGGTGCAGATATTTCCATGTTCATACAGATGGCGGTGTAGATATTTCCATGTTTATAGAGATAGCGGTGTAGTTATTTCCATGTGTAAAGAGATATCTGTATAGATATTTCCATGTATATGCAGATAGCTTTGTAGATATTTCCATTTTCATGCAGATAGCGGTGTAGATATTTCCATGTTCAAACAGATAGCGGTGTAGATATTTCCATGCTCATACAGATAGCTGTGTAGACATTTCCATGTTTAAACAGATAGTGGTGAAGATGTATACATGTTTACACAGATAGCGGTGTAGATATTTCCATGCTCATACAGATAGCGGTGTAGATACTTCCGTGTTCATCCAGATGGCTGTGTAGATATATCCATGTTCATACAGATGGCGGTGAAGATATTTCCATGTTCATAGAGATAGTGGTGTAGATATTTCCATGTTCATACAGACAGCGGTGTAGATATTTCCATGTTCATACTGATAGTGGTGTAGATATTTCCATGTTCATACAGATAGCGGTGTAGCTATTTCCATGTTCATACAGATAGCGGTGTAGATATTTCCATGTTCATAGAGATAGCGGTGTAGATATTTCCATGGTCATACAGATAGCGGTGCTGATATTTCCATGTTTATACAGGTAGTGGTGTAGATAATTCCATGTTTATACAGATAGCGGTGTAGATATTTCCATGTTTATACAGATAGCGGTGTAGATATTTCCATGTTTATACAGATAGCGGTGTAGATATTTCCATGTTTATACAGATAGTGGTGAATATATTTCCATGTTTACAGAGATAGCGGTGTAGTTATTTCCATGTGTAAAGAGATAGCTTTGTAGATATTTCCATGTATATGCAGATAGCTGTGTAGATATTTCCATTTTCATGCAGATAGCGGTGTAGATATTTCCATGTTCATACAGATAGCGGTGTAGATATTTCCATGTTCATACAGATAGCGGTGCTGAAATTTCTTTGTTTATACAGGTAGCGGTGTAGATATTTCCATGTTTATACAGATAGCGGTGTAGATATTTCCATGTTTATACAGATAGGGGTGTAGATATTTCAATGTTTATACAGATAGCGGTGTAGATATCTCCATCTTAATACAGATGGCGGTGTAGATATTTATATGTTCATACAGATGGCGGTGCAGATATTTCCATGTTCATACAGATGGTGGTGTAGCTATTTCCATGTTTATAGAGATAGCGGTGTAGTTATTTCCATGTGTAAAGAAAGAGCTTTGTAGATATTTCCGTGTATATGCAGATAGCTGTGTAAATATTTCCATTTTCTTGCAGATAGCGGTGTAGATATTTCCATGTTCAAACAGTTAGCGGTGTAGATATTTCCATGTTCATACAGATAGCGGTGTAGATATTTCCATGTTTATACAGATAGCGATGAAGGTGTATGCATGTTTGCACAGATAGTGGTGTAGATATTTCCAAGTTCATACAGATAGCGGTGTAAATATTTCCATGTTCATACAGATAGTGGTGTAGATATTTCCATGTTCATACAGATAGCGGTGTAGATATTTCCATGTTCATACAGATAGCGGTGTAGTTATTTCCATGTTCATCCAGAAGGCTGTGTAGATATTTCCATGTTCATACAGATAGCGGTGCTGATATTTCCATGTTGATACAGGTAGCGGTGTAGATATTTCCATGTTCATACAGATAGCGGTGAAGATATTTCCATGTTCATACAGATAGCGGTGTAGATATTTCCATGTTCATACAGATAGCGGTGTACCTATTTCCATGTTCATACAGATAGCGGTGTAGATATTTCCTTGTTCATCCAGATGGGTGTGTAGATAAATCCATGTTCATACAGATGGCGGTGAAGATATTTCCATGTTCATACAGATAGCGGTGTAGATATTTCCATGTTTATACAGATATCTGTGTAGATATTTCCATGTTTATACAGATAGCGGAGTAGATATCTCCATCTTAATACAGATGGCGGTGTAGATATTTATATGATCATACAGATGGCGGTGCAGATATTAACATATTCATACAGATGGCGGTGTAGATATTTCCATGTTTATAGAGATAGCGATGTAGTTATTTCCATGTGTAAAGAGATAGCTGTATAGATATTTCCATGTATATGCAGATAGCTTTGTAGATATTTCCATTTTCATGCAGATAGCGGTGTAGATATTTCCATGTTCAAACAGATAGCGGTGTAGATATTTCCATGTTCATACAGATAGCTGTGTAGATATTTCCATGTTTAAACAGATAGTGGTGAAGATGTATACATGTTTACACAGATAGCGGTGTAGATATTTCCATGCTCATACAGATAGCGGTGTAGATATTTCCGTGTTCATCCAGATGGCTGTGTAGATATATCCATGTTCATACAGATTGCGGTGAAGATATTTCCATGTTCATACAGATAGCGGTGTAGATATTTCCATGTTCATAGAGATAGCGGTGTAGATATTTCCATGGTCATACAGATAGGGGTGCTGATATTTCCATGTTTATACAGGTAGCGGTGTAGATAATTCCATGTTTATACAGATAGCGGTGTAGATATTTCCATGTTTATACAGATAGCGGTGTAGATATTTCCATGTTTATACAGATAGCGGTGTAGATATTTCCATGTTTATACAGATAGTGGTGTATATATTTCCATGTTTACAGAGATAGCGGTTCAGTTATTTCCATGTGTAAAGAGATAGCTTTGTAGATATTTCCATGTATATGCAGATAGCTGTGTAGATATTTCCATTTTCATGCAGATAGCGGTGTAGATATTTCCATGTTCATACAGATATCAGTGTAGATATTTCCATGTTCATACAGAGAGCGGTGCTGATATTTCCATGTTTATACAGGTAGCGGTGTAGATGTTTCCATGTTTATACAGATAGCGGTGTAGATATTTCCATGTTTATACAGATAGCAGTGTAGATATCTCCATCTTAATACAGATGGCGGTGTAGATATTTACATGTTCATACAGATGGCGGTGCAGATATTTCCATGTTCATATAGATGGCGGTGTAGATATTTCCATGTTAATAGAGATAGCGGTGTAGTTATTTCCATGTGTACAGAAATTAGCTTTGTAGATATTTCCATGTATATGGAGATAGCTATGTAGATATTTCCATTTTCATGCAGATAGCGGAGTAGATATTTCCATGTTCAAACAGATAGCGGTGTAGATATTTCCATGTTCATACAGATAGCGGTGTAGATATTTCCATGTTCATACAGATAGCGGTGTAGATATTTCCATGTTTATACAGATAGCGGTGTAGATATTTCTATGTTTATACAGATAGCGGTGTAGATATTTCCATGTTCATACAGATAGCAGTGTAGATATTTCCATGTTTAAACAGATAGTGGTGAAGATGTATACATGTTTACACAGATAGCGGTGTAGATAATTCCATGTTCATTCAGGTAGCGGTGTAGATATTTCCATGTTCATCCAGATGGCTGTGTAGATATATCCATGTTCATACAGATGGCGGTGAAGATATTTCCATGTTCATACAGATAGCAGTGTAGATCTTTCCATGTTCATACAGATAGCGGTGTAGATCTTTCTATGTTCATACAGATTGCGGTGTAGATATTTCCATGTTCATCCAGATGGCTGTGTAGATATATCCATATTCATACAGATGGCGGTGAAGATATTTCCATGTTCATTCAGATAGCGGTGTAGATATATCTATGTTCATACAGATAGTGGTGTAGATATTTCCATGTTCATAAAGATAGCGGTGTAGCTATTTCCATGTTCATACAGATAGCGGTGTAGATATTTCCATGTTCATCCAGATGGCTGTGTAGATATTTCCATCTTTATACAGATAGCCGTGCTGATATTTCCACGTTTATACAGGTAGCGGTGTAGATATTTCCATGTTTATG
Organism: Gorilla gorilla gorilla; assembly: GCF_029281585.2. Taxonomy (NCBI): domain Eukaryota; kingdom Metazoa; phylum Chordata; class Mammalia; order Primates; family Hominidae; genus Gorilla; species Gorilla gorilla. Next base: position 128,175,312 of record NC_073239.2, read on the forward strand.
CAGATAGCGGTGTAGATATTTCCATGTTTATACAGATAGCTGTGTAGATATTTCCATGTTTATACAGATAGCGGTGTAGATATCTCCATCTTAATACAGATGGCGGTATAGATATTTATATGTTCATACAGATGGCGGTGCAGATATTTCCATGTTCATACAGATGGCGGTGTAGATATTTCCATGTTTATAGAGATAGCGGTGTAGTTATTTCCAGGTGTAAAGAAATAGCTTTGTAGATATTTCCATGCATATGCAGACAGGTGTGTAGATATTTCCATTTTCATGCAGATAGCGGAGTAGATATTTCCATGTTCAAACAGATAGCGGTGTAGATATTTCCATGTTCATACAGATAGCGGTGTAGATATTTCCATGTTTATACAGATAGCGGTGAAAGTGTATGCATGTTTACACAGATAGTGGTGTAGATATTTCCATGTTAATACAGATAGCGGTGTAGATATTTTCATGTTCATCCAGATGTCTATGTAGATATATCCATGTTCATACAGATGGCGGTGAAGATATTTCCATGTTCATACAGATAGCGGTGTAGCTATTTCCAAGTTCATACAGATAGCGGTGTAGATATTTCCATGTTCATACAGATAGCGGTGTAGCTATTTCCATGTTCATACATATAGCGGTGTAGATATTTCCATGTTCATACAGATAGTGGTGTAGCTATTTCCATGTTCACAAATACCGGTGTAGATATTTCCATGTTCATACAGATAGTGGTGTAGATATTTCCATGTTCATACAGATAGCGGTGTAGCTATTTCCATGTTCATACAGATAGCGGTGTAGATATTTCCATGTTCATACAGATAGCCGTGTAGATATTGCCATGTTCATACCGATAGCGGTGCTGATACTTCCATGTTTACACAGGTAGCGGTGTACATATTTCTGTGTTTATACAGATAGCGGTGTAGATATTTCCATGTTCATACAGATAGCGGTGTAGATATTTCCATGTTCATGCAGATAGCGGTGTAGATATCTCCTTCTTAATACAGATGGCGGTGTAGATATTTCCATGTTCATACAGACGGCGGTGTAGATATTTCCATGTTTATAGAGATAGAGGTGTAGTTATTTCCATGTGCAAAGAGATAGCTGTGTAGATATTTCCATTTATATGCAGATAGTTGTGTAAATATTTCCATTTTCATGCAGATAGCGGTGTAGATATTTCCATGTTCAAATAGATAGCTGTGTAGATATTTCCATGTCCATACAGATAGCGGTGTAGATATTTCCATGTTTATACAGATAGTGGTGAAGATGTATGCATGTTTACACAGATAGCGGTGTAGATATTTCCATGTTCATACAGATAACCGTGTAGATATTGCCATGTTCATACTGATAGCGGTGCTGATACTTCCATGTTTATACAGGTAGCGGTGTACATATTTCCGTGTTTATACAGATAGCGGTGTAGATATTTCCATGTTCATAAAGATAGTGGTGAAGTTATTTCCATGTTTATACAGATAGCGGTGTAGATATTTCCATGTTCATACAGATAGCCGTGTAGATATTGCCATGTTCATACCGATATCGGTGCTGATACTTCCATCTTTATACAGGTAGCGGTGTACATATTTCCGTGTTTATACAGATAGCGGTGTAGTTATTTCCATGTTCATGCAGATAGCGGTGTAGATATTTCCATGTCCATACAGATAGCGGTGTAGATATTTCCATGTTTATACAGATAGTGGTGAAGATGTATGCATGTTTACACAGATAGCGGTGTAGATATTTCCATGTTCATACAGATAACCGTGTAGATATTGCCATGTTCATACCGATAGCGATGCTGATACTTCCATGTTTATACAGGTAGCGGTGTAGATATTTCCTTGTTTATACACATAGCGGTGTAGATATTTCCATGTTTATACAGATAGCGGTGTAGATATTTCCATGTTTATGCAGATAGTGGTGTAGATATCTCCATCTTAATACAGATGGCGGTGTAGATATTTAAATGTTCATACAGATGGCGGTGCAGATATTTCCATGTTGATACAGATGGCGGTGTAGATATTTCCATGTTCATACAGATAGCGGTGTAGTTATTTCCATGTGTAAAGAGATAGCTGTGTAGATATTTCCATGTATAAGCAGATAGCTGTGTAGATATTTCCGTTATCATGCAGATAGCGGTGTATATATTTCCCTGTTCAAACAGTTAGCGGTGTAGATATTTCCATGTTCATAAAGATAGCGGTGTAGATATTTCCATGTTTATACAGATAGCGGTGTAGACATTTCCATGTTCATACAGATGGCGGTGTAGAAACTTCCATGTTCATAATGATAGCGGTGCTGACATTTCCATGTTTATACTGGTAGCGGTGTAGATATTTCCATGTTTATTCAGATAGCATTGTAGATATTTCCATGTTTATACACATAGCGGTGTAGATATTTCCATGTTTATACAGATAGCGGTTTAGATATTTCCATATTTATGCAGATATTGGTGTAGATATCTCCATTTTAATACAGATGGCCGTGTAGATATTTAAACGTTCATACAGATGGCGGTGCAGATATTTCCATGTTCATACAGATGGCGGTGTAGATATTTCCATGTTCATACAGATAGCGGTGTAGTTATTTCCATGTGTAAAGAGATAGCTGTGTAGATATTTCCATGTATAAGCAGATAGCTGTTTAGATATTTCCGTTTTCATGCAGATAGCGGTGTATATATTTCCCTGTTCAAACAGTTAGCGGTGTAGATATTTCCATGTTCATAAAGATAGCTGTGTAGATATTTCCATGTTTATACAGATAGCGGTGTAGATATTTCCATGTTCATACAGATAGCCATGTAGATATTGCCATGTTCATACAGATAGCGGTGCTGATACTTCCATGTTTATACAGGTAGCGGTGTACATATTTCCGTGTTTATACAGATAGCGGTGTAGATATTTCCATGTTCATACAGATAGCGGTGTAGATATTTCCATGTTTATACAGATAGCGGTGAAGATGTATGCATGTTTACACAGATAGCGGTGTAGATATTTCCAAGTTTATACAGATAGCGGTGTAGATATCTCCATCTTAATACAGATGGCGGTGTAGATATTTATATGTTCATACAGATGGTGGTGTAGATATTTCCATGTTTATAGAGATAGCAGTGTAGTTATTTCCATGTGTAAAGAGATAGCTTTGTAGATATTTCCATGTATATGCAGATAGCTGTGTAGATATTTCCATTTTCATGCAGATAGCGGTGAAGATGTATACATGTTTACACAGATAGCGGTGTAGATATTTCCATGTTCATACAGATAGCCGTGTAGATATTGCCATGTTCATACCGATAGCGGTGCTGATACTTCCATGTTTATACAGGTAGCAGTGTACATATTTCCGTGTTTATACAGATAGCGGTGTAGATATTTCCATGTTCATAAAGATAGCGGTGTAGATATTTCCATGTTTATACAGATAGCGGTGTAGATATTTCCATGTTCATACAGATAGCCGTGTAGATATTGCCATGTTCATACCGATAGCGGTGCTGATACTTCCATGTTTATACAGGTAGCGGTGTACATATTTCCGTGTTTATACAGATAGCGGTGTAGATATTTCCATGTTCATACAGATAGCGGTGTAGATATATCCATGTCCATACAGATAGCGGTGTAGATATTTCCATGTTTATACAGATAGTGGTGAAGATGTATGCATGTTTACACAGATAGCGGTGTAGATATTTCCATGTTCATACAGATAACCGTGTAGATATTGCCATGTTCATACCGATAGCGGTGCTGATACTTCCATGTTTATACAGGTAGCGGTGTAGATATTTCCATGTTTATACACATAGCGGTGTAGATATTTCCATGTTTATACAGATAGCGGTGTAGATATTTCCATGTTTATGCAGATAGTGGTGTAGATATCTCCATCTTATTACAGATGGTGGTGTAGATATTTAAATGTTCATACAGATGGCAGTGCAGATATTTCCATGTTCATACAGATGGCGGTGTAGATATTTCCATGTTCATACAGATAGCGGTGTAGTTATTTCCATGTGTAAAGAGATAGCTGTGTAGATATTTCCATGTATAAGCAGATAGCTGTGTAGATATTTCCGTTTTCATGCAGATAGCGGTGTATATATTTCCCTGTTCAAACAGTTAGCGGTGTAGATATTTCCATGTTCATAAAGATAGCGGTGTAGATATTTCCATGTTTATACAGATAGCGGTGTAGACATTTCCATGTTCATACAGATGGCGGTGTAGAAACTTCCATGTTCATACTGATAGCGGTGCTGACATTTCCATGTTTATACTGGTAGCGGTGTAGATATTTCCATGTTTATACAGATAGCAGTGTAGATATTTCCATGTTTATACAGATAGCGGTGTAGATATTTCCATGTTTATGCAGATATTGGTGCAGATATCTCCATCTTAATACAGATGGCGGTGTAGATATTTAAATGTTCATACAGATGGCGGTGCAGATATTTCCACGTTCATACAGATAGCGGTGTAGATATTTCCATGTTCATACAGATAGCGGTGTAGATATTTCCATGTTCATACAGATAGCCGTGTAGATATTGCCATGTTCATACAGATAGCGGTGCTGATACTTCCATGTTTATACAGGTAGCGGTGTACATATTTCCATGTTTATACAGATAGCGGTGTAGATATTTCCATGTTCATACAGATAGCGGTGTAGATATTTCCATGTTTATACAGATAGCGGTGTAGATATCTCCTTCTTAATACAGACGGCGGTGTAGATATTTCCATGTTCATACAGATGGCGGTGTAGATATTTCCATGTTTATAGAGATAGCGGTGTAGTTATTTACATATGCAAAGAGATAGCTGTGTAGATATTTCCATTTATATGCAGATAGTTGTGTAGATATTTCCATTTTCATGCAGATAGCGGTGTAGATATTTCCATGTTCAAACAGATAGCGGTGTAGATATTTCCATGTTCATACAGATAGCGGTGTAGATATTTCCATGTTTATACAGATAGCGGTGAAGATGTATGCATGTTTACACAGATAGCGGTGTAGATATTTCCATGTTCATCCAGACGGCTGTGTAGACATATCCATGTTCATACAGATGGTGATGAAGATATTTCCATGTTCATACAGATGGCTGTGTAGATATATCCATGTTCATACAGATGGCGGTGACGATATTTCCATGTTCATACAGACGGTGGTGTAGATATTTCCATGTTCATACAGATAGCGGTGCTGATATTTCCATGTTTATACAGGTAGCGGTGTAGATATTTCCATGTTTGTACAGATAGCGGTGTAGATATTTCCATGTTTATACAGATAGCGGTGTAGATATTTCCATGTTTATACAGATAGCGGTGTAGATGTCTCCATCTTAATACAGATGGCGGTGTAGATATTTATATATTCATACAGTTGGCGGTGCAGATATTTCCATGTTCATACGTATGGCGGTGAAGATATTTCCATGTTCATACTGATGGCGGTGTAGAAACTTCCATGTCCATACTGATAGCGGTGCTGATATTTCCATGTTTATACAGGTAGCGGTGTAGATATTTCCATGTTTATACAGATAGCGGTGTAGATATTTCCATGTTTATACACATAGCGGTGTAGATATTTCCATGTTTATACAGATAGCGGTGTAGATATTTCCATGTTTATGCAGATAATTGTGTAGATATCTCCATCTTAATACAGATGGCGGTGTAGATATTTAAATGTTCATACATATGGCTGTGTAGACATATCCATGTTCATACAGATGGCGGTGAAGATATTTCCATGTTCATACAGATAGCGGTGTAGATATTTCCATGTTCATACAGATAGCGGTGTAGATATTTCCATTTTCATACAGATGGCTGTGTAGATATATCCATGTTCCTACAGATGGCGGTGAAGATATTTCCATGTTCATACAGATGGCGGTGTAGATATTTCCATGTTCATACAGATAGCGGGGCTGATATATCCATGTTTATACAGGTAGCAGTGTAGATATTTCCTTGTTTATACAGAAAGCGGCATAGATATTTCCATGTTTTTACAGATAGCGGTGTAGATATTTCCAAGTTTATACAGATAGCGGTGTAGATATCTCCATCTTAATACAGATGGCGGTGTAGATATTTATATGTTCATACAGATGTCGGTGCAGATATTTCCATGTTCATACAGATGGTGGTGTAGATATTTCCATGTTTATAGAGATAGCAGTGTAGTTATTTCCATGTGTAAAGAGATAGCTTTGTAGATATTTCCATGTATATGCAGATAGCTGTGTAGATATTTCCATTTTCATGCAGATAGCGGTGAAGATGTATACATGTTTACACAGATAGCAGTGTAGATATTTCCATGTTCATACAGATAGCCGTGTAGATATTGCCATGTTCATACCGATAGCGGTGCTGATACTTCCATGTTTGTACAGGTAGCGGTGTACATATTTCCGTGTTTATACAGATAGCGGTGTAGATATTTCCATGTTAATAAAGATAGAGGTGTAGATATTTCCATGTTTATACAGATAGCGGTGTAGATATTTCCATGTTCATACAGATAGCCGTGTAGATATTGCCATGTTCATACCGATAGCGGTGCTGATACTTCCATGTTTATACAGGTAGCGGTGTACATATTTCCGTGTTTATACAGATAGCGGTGTAGATATTTCCATGTTCATACAGATAGCGGTGTAGATATTTCCATGTCCATACAGATAGCGGTGTAGATATTTCCATGTTTATACAGATAGTGGTGAAGATGTATGCATGTTTACACAGATAGCGGTGTAGATATTTCCATGTTCATACAGATAACCGTGTAGATATTGCCATGTTCATACCGATAGCGGTTCTGATACTTCCATGTTTATACAGGTAGCGGTGTAGATATTTCCATGTTTATACACATAGCGGTGTAGATATTTCCATGTTTATACAGATAGCGGTGTAGATATTTCCATGTTTATGCAGATATTGGTGTAGATATCTCCATCTTAATACATATGGCGGTGTAGATATTTAAACGTTCATACAGATGGCGGTGCAGATATTTCCATGTTCTTACAGATGGCGGTGTAGATATTTCAATGTTCATACAGATAGCGGTGTAGTTATTTCCATGTGTAAAGAGATAGTTGTGTAGATATTTCCATGTATAAGCAGATAGCTCTTTAGATATTTCCGTTTTCATGCAGATAGCGGTGTATATATTTCCCTGTTCAAACAGTTAGCGGTGTAGATATTTCCATGTTCATAAAGATAGCGGTGTAGATATTTCCATGTTTATACATATAGCGGTGTAGATATTTCCATGTTCATACAGATATCCGTGTAGATATTGCCATGTTCATACAGATAGCGGTGCTGATACTTCCATGTTTATACAGGTAGCGGTGTACATATTTCCGTGTTTATACAGATAGCGGTGTAGATATTTCCATTTTCATACAGATAGCGGTGTAGATATTTCCATGTTTATACAGATAGCGGTGTAGATATCTCCTTCTTAATACAGATGGCGGTGTAGATATTTCCATGTTCATACAGATGGCGGTGTAGATATTTCCATGTTTATAGAGATAGCGGTGTAGTTATTTCCATGTGCAAAGAGATAGCTGTGTAGATATTTCCATTTATATGCAGATAGTTGTGTAGATATTTCCATTTTCATGCAGATAGCGGTGTAGATATTTCCATGTTCAAACAGATAGCGGTGTAGATATTTCCATGTTCATACAGATAGCGGTGTAGATATTTCCATGTTTATACAGATAGTGGTGAAGATGTATGCATGTTTACACAGATAGCGGTGTAGATATTTCCATGTCCATCCAGACGGCTGTGTAGACATATCCATGTTCATACAGATGGTGGTGAAGATATTTCCATGTTCATACAGATGGCTGTGTAGATATATCCATTTTCATACAGATGGCGGTGCTGATATTTCCATGTTCATACAGACGGTGGTGTAGATATTTCCATGTTCATACAGATAGCGGTGCTGATATTTCCATGTTTATACAGGTAGCGGTGTAGATATTTCCATGTTTATACAGGTAGCGGTGTAGATATTTCCATGTTTATACAGATAGCGGTGTAGATATTTCCATGTTTATACAGATAGCGGTGTAGATATCTCCATCTTAATACAGATGGCGGTGTAGATATTTATATATTCATACAGTTGGCGGTGCAGATATTTCCATGTTCATACGTATGGCGGTGAAGATATTTCCATGTTCATACAGATGGCGGTGTAGAAACTTCCATGTTCATACTGATAGCTGTGCTGATATTTCCATGTTTATACAGGTAGCGGTGTAGATATTTCCATGTTTATACAGATAGCGGTGTAGATATTTCCATGTTTATACACATAGCGGTGTAGATATTTCCATGTTTATACAGATAGCGGTGTAGATATTTCCATGTTTATGCAGATATTGGTGTAGATATCTCCATCTTAATACAGATGGCGGTGTAGATATTTAAACGTTCATACAGACGGCGGTGCAGATATTTCCATGTTCATACAGATGGCGGTGTAGATATTTCCATGTTCATACAGATAGCGGTGTAGTTATTTCCATGTGTAAAGAGATAGTTGTGTAGATATTTCCATGTATAAGCAGATAGCTCTTTAGATATTTCCGTTTTCATGCAGATAGCGGTGTATATATTTCCCTGTTCAAACAGTTAGCGGTGTAGATATTTCCATGTTCATAAAGATAGCGGTGTAGATATTTCCATGTTTATACAGATAGCGGTGTAGATATTTCCATGTTCATACAGATAGCCGTGTAGATATTGCCATGTTCATACAGATAGCGGTGCTGATACTTCCATGTTTATACAGGTAGCGGTGTACATATTTCCGTGTTTATACAGATAGCGGTGTAGATATTTCCATGTTCATACAGATAGCGGTGTAGATATTTCCAAGTTTATACAGATAGCGGTGTAGATATCTCCTTCTTAATACAGATGGCGGTGTAGATATTTCCATGTTCATACAGATGGCGGTGTAGATATTTCCATGTTTATAGAGATAGCGGTGTAGTTATTTACATGTGCAAAGAGATAGCTGTGTAGATATTTCCATTTATATGCAGATAGTTGTGTAGAAATTTCCATTTTCATGCAGATAGCGGTGTAGATATTTCCATGTTCAAACAGATAGCGGTGTAGATATTTCCATGTTCATACAGATAGCGGTGTAGATATTTCCATGTTTATACAGATAGTGGTGAAGATGTATGCATGTTTACACAGATAGCGGTGTAGATATTTCCATGTCCATCCAGACGGCTGTGTAGACATATCCATGTTCATACAGATGGTGGTGAAGATATTTCCATGTTCATACAGATGGCTGTGTAGATATATCCATTTTCATACAGATGGCGGTGACGATATTTCCATGTTCATACAGACGGTGGTGTAGATATTTCCATGTTCATACAGATAGCGGTGCTGATATTTCCATGTTTATACAGGTAGCGGTGTAGATATTTCCATGTTTATACAGGTAGCGGTGTAGATATTTCCATGTTTATACAGATAGCAGTGTAGATATTTCCATGTTTATACAGATAGCGGTGTAGATATATCCATCTTAATACAGATGGCGGTGTAGATATTTATATATTCATACAGTTGGCGGTGCAGATATTTCCATGTTCATACGTATGGCGGTGAAGATATTTCCATGTTCATACAGATGGCGGTGTAGAAACTTCCATGTTCATACTGATAGCGGTGCTGATATTTCCATGTTTATACAGGTAGCGGTGTAGATATTTCCATGTTTATACAGATAGCGGTGTAGATATTTCCATGTTTATACACATAGCGGTGAAGATATTTCCATGTTTATACAGATAGCGGTGTAGATATTTCCATGTTTATGCAGATATTGGTGTAGATATCTCCATCTTAATACAGATGGCGGTGTAGATATTTAAACGTTCATACAGATGGCGGTGCAGATATTTCCATGTTCATACAGATGGCGGTGTAGATATTTCCATGTTCATACAGATAGCGGTGTAGTTATTTCCATGTGTAAAGAGATAGTTGTGTAGATATTTCCATGTATAAGCAGATAGCTCTTTAGATAATTCCGTTTTCATGCAGATAGCGGTGTATATATTTCCCTGTTCAAACAGTTAGCGGTGTAGATATTTCCATGTTCATAAAGATAGCGGTGTAGATATTTCCATGTTTATACAGATAGCGGTTTTAGATATTTCCATGTTCATACAGATAGCCGTGTAGATATTGCCCTGTTCATACAGATAGCGGTGCTGATACTTCCATGTTTATACAGGTAGCTGTGTACATATTTCCGTGTTTATACAGATAGCGGTGTAGATATTTCCATGTTCATACAGATAGCGGTGTAGATATTTCCATGTTCATACAGATGGCGGTGTAGATATTTCCATGTTTATAGAGATAGCGGTGTAGTTATTAACATGTGCAAAGAGATAGCTGTGTAGATATTTCCATTTATATGCAGATAGTTGTGTAGATATTTCCATTTTCATGCAGATAGCGGTGTAGCTATTTCCATGTTCAAACAGATAGCGGTGTAGATATTTCCATGTTCATACAGATAGCGGTGTAGATATTTCCATGTTTATACAGATAGTGGTGAAGATGTATGCATGTTTACACAGATAGTGGTGTAGATATTTCCATGTTCATCCAGACGGCTGTGTAGACATATCCATGTTCATACAGATGGTGGTGAAGATATTTCCATGTTCATGCAGATGGCTGTGTAGATATATCCATGTTCATACAGATGGCGGTGACGATATTTCCATGTTCATACAGACGGTGGTGTAGATATTTCCATGTTCATACAGATAGCGGTGCTGATATTTCCATGTTTATACAGGTAGCGGTGTAGATATTTCCATGTTTATACAGGTAGCGGTGTAGATATTTCCATGTTTATACAGATAGCGGTGTAGATATTTCCATGTTTATACAGATAGCGGTGTAGATATCTCCATCTTAATACAGATGGCGGTGTAGATATTTATATATTCATACAGTTGGCGGTGCAGATATTTCCATGTTCATACGTATGGCGGTGAAGATATTTCCATGTTCATACAGATGGCGGTGTAGAAACTTCCATGTTCATACTGATAGCTGTGCTGATATTTCCATGTTTATACAGGTAGCGGTGTAGATATTTCCATGTTTATACAGATAGCGGTGTAGATATTTCCATGTTTATACACATAGCGGTGTAGATATTTCCATGTTTATACAGATAGCGGTGTAGATATTTCCATGTTTATGCAGATATTGGTGTAGATATCTCCATCTTAATACAGATGGCGGTGTAGATATTTAAACGTTCATACAGATGGCGGTGCAGATATTTCCATGTTCATACAGATGGCGGTGTAGATATTTCCATGTTCATGCAGATAGCGGTGTAGTTATTTCCATGTGTAAAGAGATAGTTGTGTAGATATTTCCATGTATAAGCAGATAGCTCTTTAGATAATTCCGTTTTCATGCAGATAGCGGTGTATATATTTCCCTGTTCAAACAGTTAGCGGTGTAGATATTTCCATGTTCATAAAGATAGCGGTGTAGATATTTCCATGTTTATACAGATAGCGGTGTAGATATTTCCATGTTCATACAGATAGTGGTGAAGATGTATGCATGTTTACACAGATAGCGGTGTAGATATTTCCATGTTCATCCAGAGGGCTGTGTAGACATATCCATGTTCATACAGATGGTGGTGAAGATATTTCCATGTTCATACAGATGGCTGTGTAGATATATCCATGTTCATACAGATGGCGGTGACGATATTTCCATGTTCATACAGACGGTGGTGTAGATATTTCCATGTTCATACAGATAGCGGTGCTGATATTTCCATGTTTATACAGGTAGCGGTGTAGATATTTAAATGTTTATACAGGTAGCAGTGTAGATATTTCCATGTTTATACAGATAGCGGTGTAGATATTTCCATGTTTATACAGATAGCGGTGTAGATATATCCATCTTAATACAGATGGCGGTGTAGATATTTATATATTCATACAGTTGGCGGTGCAGATATTTCCATGTTCATACGTATGGCGGTGAAGATATTTCCATGTTCATACAGATGGCGGTGTAGAAACTTCCATGTTCATACTGATAGCGGTGCTGATATTTCCATGTTTATACAGGTAGCGGTGTAGATATTTCCATGTTTATACAGATAGCGGTGTAGATATTTCCATGTTTATACACATAGCGGTGTAGATATTTCCATGTTTATACAGATAGCGGTGTAGATATTTCCATGTTTATGCAGATATTGGTGTAGATATCTCCATCTTAATACAGATGGCGGTGTAGATATTTAAACGTTCATACAGATGGCGGTGCAGATATTTCCATGTTCATACAGATGGCGGTGTAGATATTTCCATGTTCATACAGATAGTGGTGTAGTTATTTCCATGTGTAAAGAGATAGTTGTGTAGATATTTCCATTTATATGCAGATAGTTGTGTAGATATTTCCATTTTCATGCAGAGAGCAGTGAAGATATTTCCATGTTCAAACAGATAGCGGTGTAGATATTTCCATGTTCATACAGATAGCGGTGTAGATATTTCCATGTTTATACAGATAGTGGTGAAGATGTATGCATGTTTACACAGATAGCGGTGTAGATATTTCCATGTTCATCCAGACGGCTGTGTAGACATATCCATGTTCATACAGATGGTGGTGAAGATATTTCCATGTTCATGCAGATGGCTGTGTAGATATATCCATGTTCATACAGATGGCGGTGACGATATTTCCATGTTCATACAGACGGTGGTGTAGATATTTCCATGTTCATACAGATAGCGGTGCTGATATTTCCATGTTTATACAGGTAGCGGTGTAGATATTTCCATGTTTATACAGGTAGCGGTGTAGATATTTCCATGTTTATACAGATAGCGGTGTAGATATTTCCATGTTTATACAGATAGCGGTGTAGATATCTCCATCTTAATACAGATGGCGGTGTAGATATTTATATATTGATACAGTTGGCGGTGCAGATATTTCCATGTTCATACGTATGGCGGTGAAGTTAATTCCATGTTCATACAGATGGCGGTGTAGAAACTTCCATGTTCATACTGATAGCGGTGCTGATATTTCCATGTTTATACAGGTAGCGGTGTAGATATTTCCATGTTTATACAGATAGCGGTGTAGATATTTCCATGTTTATACACATAGCGGTGTAGATATTTCCATGTTTATACAGATAGCGGTGTAGATATTTCCATGTTTATGCAGATATTGGTGTAGATATCTCCATCTTAATACAGATGGCGGTGTAGATATTTAAACGTTCATACAGATGGCGGTGCAGATATTTCCATGTTCATACAGATGGCGGTGTAGATATTTCCATGTTCAGATAGCGGTGTAGTTATTTCCATGTGTAAAGAGATAGTTGTGTAGATATTTCCATGTATAAGCAGATAGCTCTTTAGATAATTCCGTTTTCATGCAGATAGCGGTGTATATATTTCCCTGTTCAAACACTTAGCGGTGTAGATATTTCCATGTTCATAAAGATAGCGGTGTAGATATTTCCATGTTTATACAGATAGCGGTGTATATATTTCCATGTTCATACAGATAGTGGTGAAGATGTATGCATGTTTACAAAGATAGCGGTGTAGATATTTCCATGTTCATCCAGACGGCTGTGTAGACATATCCATGTTCATACAGATGGTGGTGAAGATATTTCCATGTTCATACAGATGGCTGTGTAGATATATCCATGTTCATACAGATGGCGGTGACGATATTTCCATGTTCATACAGACGGTGGTGTAGATATTTCCATGTTCATACAGATAGCGGTGCTGATATTTCCATGTTTATACAGGTAGCGGTGTAGATATTTCCATGTTTATACAGGTAGCGGTGTAGATATTTCCATGTTTATACAGATAGCGGTGTAGATATTTCCATGTTTATACAGATAGCGGTGTAGATATATCCATCTTAATACAGATGGCGGTGTAGATATTTATATATTCATACAGTTGGCGGTGCAGATATTTCCATGTTCATACGTATGGCGGTGAAGATATTTCCATGTTCATACAGATGGCGGTGTAGAAACTTCCATGTTCATACTGATAGCGGTGCTGATATTTCCATGTTTATACAGGTAGCGGTGTAGATATTTCCATGTTTATACAGATAGCGGTGTAGATATTTCCATGTTTATACACATAGCGGTGTAGATATTTCCATGTTTATACAGATAGCGGTGTAGATATTTCCATGTTTATGCAGATATTGGTGTAGATATCTCCATCTTAATACAGATGGCGGTGTAGATATTTAAACGTTCATACAGATGGCGGTGCAGATATTTCCATGTTCATACAGATGGCGGTGTAGATATTTCCATGTTCATACAGATAGTGGTGTAGTTATTTCCATGTGTAAAGAGATAGTTGTGTAGATATTTCCATTTATATGCAGATAGTTGTGTAGATAGTTCCATTTTCATGCAGAGAGCGGTGTAGATATTTCCATGTTCAAACAGATAGCAGTGTTGATATTTCCATGTTCATACAGATAGCGGTGTAGATATTTCCATGTTTATACAGATAGTGGTGAAGATGTATGCATGTTTACACAGATAGCGGTGTAGATATTTCCATGTTCATCCAGACGGCTGTGTAGACATATCCATGTTCATACAGATGGTGGTGAAGATATTTCCATGTTCATGCAGATGGCTGTGTAGATATATCCATGTTCATACAGATGGCGGTGACGATATTTCCATGTTCATACAGACGGTGGTGTAGATATTTCCATGTTCATACAGATATCGGTGCTGATATTTCCATGTTTATACAGGTAGCGGTGTAGATATTTCCATGTTTATACAGGTAGCGGTGTAGATATTTCCATGTTTATACAGATAGCGGTGTAGATATTTCCATGTTTACACAGATAGCGGTGTAGATATCTCCATCTTAATACAGATGGCGGTATAGATATTTATACATTCATACAGTTGGCGGTGCAGATATTTCCATGTTCATACGTATGGCGGTGAAGATATTTCCATGTTCATACAGATGGCGGTGTAGAAACTTCCATGTTCATACTGATAGCGGTGCTGATATTTCCATGTTTATACAGGTAGCGGTGTAGATATTTCCATGTTTATACAGATAGCGGTGTAGATATTTCCATGTTTATACACATAGCGGTGTAGATATTTCCATGTTTATACAGATAGCGGTGTAGTTATTTCCATGTTTATGCAGATATTGGTGTAGATATCTCCATCTTTATACAGATGGCGGTGTAGATATTTAAACGTTCATACAGATGGCGGTGCAGATATTTCCATGTTCATACAGATGGCGGTGTAGATATTTCCATGTTCATACAGATAGCGGTGTAGTTATTTCCATGTGTAAAGAGATAGTTGTGTAGATATTTCCATGTATAAGCAGATAGCTCTTTAGATAATTCCGTTTTCATGCAGATAGCGGTGTATATATTTCCCTGTTCAAACAGTTAGCGGTGTAGATATTTCCATGTTCATAAAGATAGCGGTGTAGATATTTCCATGTTTATACAGATAGCGGTGTAGATATTTCCATGTTCATACAGATAGTGGTGAAGATGTATGCATGTTTACAAAGATAGCGGTGTAGATATTTCCATGTTTATACAGATAGCGGTGTAGATATTTCCATGTTCATACAGATAGCCGTGTAGATATTGCCATGTTCATAGAGATAGCGGTGCTGATACTTCCATGTTTATACAGGTAGCGGTGTACATATTTCCGTGTTTATACAGATAGCGGTGTAGATATTTCCATGTTCATACAGATAGCGGTGTAGATATTTCCATGTATATACAGATAGCGGTGTAGATATCTCCTTCTTAATACAGATGGCGGTGTTGATATTTCCATGTTCATACAGATGGCGGTGTAGATATTTCCATGTTTATAGAGATAGCGGTGTAGTTATTTACATGTGCAAAGAGATAGCTGTGTAGATATTTCCATTTATATGCAGATAGTTGTGTAGATATTTCCATTTTCATGCAGATAGCGGTGTAGATATTTCCATGTTCAAACAGATAGCGGTGTAGATATTTCCATGTTCACAGATAGCGGTGTAGATATTTCCATGTTTATACAGATAGTGGTGAAGATGTATGCATGTTTACACAGATAGCGGTGTAGATATTTCCATGTTCATTCAGACGGCTGTGTAGACATATCCATGTTCATACAGATGGTGGTGAAGATATTTCCATGTTCATGCAGATGGCTGTGTAGATATATCCATGTTCATACAGATGGCGGTGACGATATTTCCATGTTCATACAGACGGTGGTGTAGATATTTCCATGTTCATACAGATAGCGGTGCTGATATTTCCATGTTTATACAGGTAGCGGTGTAGATATTTCCATGTTTATACAGGTAGCGGTGTAGATATTTCCATGTTTATACAGATAGCGGTGTAGATATTTCCATGTTTATACAGATAGCGGTGTAGATATCTCCATCTTAATACAGATGGCGGTGTAGATATTTATATATTCATACAGTTGGCGGTGCAGATATTTCCATGTTAATACGTATGGCGGTGAAGATATTTCCATGTTCATACAGATGGCGGTGTAGAAACTTCCATGTTCATACTGATAGCGGTGCTGATATTTCCATGTTTATACAGGTAGCGGTGTAGATATTTCCATGTTTATACAGATAGCGGTGTAGATATTTCCATGTTTATACACATAGCGGTGTAGATATTTCCATGTTTATACAGATAGCGGTGTAGATATTTCCATGTTTATGCAGATATTGGTGTAGATATCTCCATGTTAATACAGATGGCGTTGTAGATATTTAAATGTTCATACAGATGGCGGTGCAGATATTTCCATGTTCTTACAGATGGCGGTGTAGATATTTCCATGTTCATACAGATAGCGGTGTAGTTATTTCCATGTGTAAAGTGATAGTTGTGTAGATATTTCCATGTATAAGCAGATAGCTCTTTAGATATTTCCGTTTTCATGCAGATAGCGGTGTATATATTTCCCTGTTCAAACAGTTAGCGGTGTAGATATTTCCATGTTCATAAAGATAGCGGTGTAGATATTTCCATGTTTATACAGATAGCGGTGTAGATATTTCCATGTTCATACAGATAGCCGTGTAGATATTGCCATGTTCATACAGATAGCGGTGCTGATACTTCCATGTTTATACAGGTAGCGGTGTACATATTTCCGTGTTTATACAGATAGCGGTGTAGATATTTCCATGTTCATACAGATAGCGGTGTAGATATTTCCATGTTTATACAGATAGCGGTGTAGATATCTCCTTCTTAATACAGATGGTGGTGTAGATATTTCCATGTTCATACAGATGGCGGTGTAGATATTTCCATGTTTATAGAGATAGCGGTGTAGTTATTTACATGTGCAAAGAGATAGCTGTGTAGATATTTCCATTTATATGCAGATAGTTGTGTAGATATTTCCATTTTCATGCAGATAGCGGTGTAGATATTTCCATGTTCAAACAGATAGCGGTGTTGATATTTCCATGTTTATACACATAGCGGTGTAGATATTTCCATGTTCATACAGATAGCAGTGTATGTATTTCCATGTTCATACAGATAGCGGTGTAGATATTTCCATTTTCATGCAGATAGCGGTGTATATATTTCCCTGTTCAAACAGTTAGCGGTGTAGATATTTCCATGTTCATAAAGATAGCGGTGTAGATATTTCCATGTTTGTACAGATAGCGGTGAAGTTGTATGCATGTTTACACAGATAGCGGTGTAGATATTTCCACGTTCATCCAGATGGCTGTGTAGATATATCCATGTTCATACAGATGGCGGTGAAGATATTTCCATGTTCATACAGATAGCGGTGTAGATATCTCCATCTTAATACAGATAGCGGTGTAGATATTTATATGTTCATACAGATGGCGGTGCAGATATTTCCATGTTCATACGGATGGCGGTGAAGATATTTCCATGTTCATACAGATGGCGGTGTAGAAACTTCCATGTTCATAGTGATAGCGGTGCTGATATTTCCATGTTTATACAGGTAGCGGTGTAGATATTTCCATGTTTATACAGATAGCAGTGTAGATATTTCCATGCTTATACACATAGCGGTGTAGATATTTCCATGTATGTACAGATAGCAGTGTGGATATTTCCATGTTTATGCAGATAGTGGTGTAGATATCTCCATCTTAATACAGATGGCGGTGTAGATATTTAAATGTTCATACAGATGGCGCTGCAGATATTTCCATGTTCATACAGATGGCGGTGTAGATATTTCCATGTTCATACAGATAGCGGTGTAGATATTTCCATGTTCATACAGATAGGGGTGTATGTATTTCCATGTTCATACAGATAGTGGTGTAGATATTTCTATTTTCATCCAGATAGCGGTGTATATATTTCCCTGTTCAAACAGTTAGCGGTGTAGGTATTTCCATGTTCATAAAGATAGCGGTGTAGATATTTCCATGTTTATACAGATAGCGGTGAAGATGTATGCATGTTTTCACAGATATCGGTGTAGATATTTCCATGTTCATCCACATGGCTGTGTAGATATATCCATGTTCATACAGATGGCGGTGAAGATATTTCCATGTTCATACAGATAGCGGTGTAGATATTTCCATGTTCATACAGATAGCGGTGTAGATATTTCCATGTTCATACAGATAGTGGTGTATGTATTTCCATGTTCATACAGATAGCGGTGTAGATATTTCCATGTTCATCCTGATGGCTGTGTAGATATTTCCATGTTCATACAGATAGTGGTGTAAATAGTTCCATGTTCATACAGATAGCGGTGTAGTTATTTCCATGTTCATCCAGATGGCTGTGTAGATATATCCATGTTCATACAGATGGTGGTGAAGATATTTCCATGTTCATACAGATGGCGTTGTAGATATTTCCATGTTCATACAGATAGCCGTGTAGATATTGCCATGTTCATACCGACAGCGGTGCTGATACTTCCATGTTTATACAGGTAGCGGTGTACATATTTCTGTGTTTATACAGGTAGCGGTGTAGATATTTCCATGTTCATACAGATAGCGGTGTAGATATTTCCATGTTTATACAGATAGCGGTGTAGATATCTCCTTCTTAATACAGACGGCGGTGTAGATATTTATATGTTCATACAGATGGCGGTGCAGATATTTCCATGTTCATACAGATGGTGGTGTAGATATTTCCATGTTTATAGAGATAGCGGTGTAGTTATTTCCATGAGTAAAGAAATAGCTTTGTAGATATTTCCGTGTATATGCAGATAGCTGTGTAGATATTTCCATTTTCATGCAGATAGCGGTGTAGATATTTCCAAGTTCAAACAGATAGCGGTGTAGATATTTCCATGTTCATACAGATAGCGGTGTAGATATTTGCCTGTTTATACAGATAGCGGTGAAGATGTATGCATGTTTGCACAGATACCGGTGTAGATATTTCCATGTTCATACAGATAGCGGTGTAGATATTTCCATGTTCATACAGATAGCGGTGTAGATATTTCCATGTTCATCCAGAAGGCTGTGTAGATATTTCCATGTTCATACAGATAGCGGTGCTGATATTTCCATGTTTATATAGGTAGCGGTGTAGATATTTCCATGTTCATACAGATAGCGGTGTAGATATTTCCATGTTTATACAGATAGCGGTGTAGATATTTCCATGTTTTTACAGATAGCGGTGTGGATATCTCCATCTTAATACAGATGGTGGTGTAGATATTTATATGTTCATGTAGATGACGGTGCAGATATTTCCATGTTCATACAGATGGCGGGGTAGATATTTCTATGTTTATAGAGATAGCGGTGTAGTTATTTCCATGTGTAAAGAAATAGCTTTGTAGATATTTCCATGTATATGCAGATAGCTCTGTAGATGTTTCCATTTTCATGCAGATAGCGGTGTAGATATTTCCATGTTCATACAGATAGTGGTGGAGATATTTCCATGTTTATACAGATAGCGGTGAAGATGTATGCATGTTTACACAGATAGCGGTGTAGATATTTCCATGTTCATTCAGGTAGCGGTGTAGATATATCCATGTTCATCCAGATGGCTGTGTAGATATATCCATGTTCATACAGATGGCGGTGAAGATATTTCAATGTTAATACAGATAGCGGTGTAGATCTTTCCATGTTCATACAGATAGCGGTGTAGATATTTCCATGTTCATACAGATAGAGGTGTAGCTATTTCCATGTTCATACAGATTGCGGTGTAGATATTTCCATGTTCATCCAGATGGCTGTGTAGATATATCCATGTTCATACAGATGGCGGTGAAGATATTTCCATGTTCATACAGATAGCGGTGTAGATATTTCCATGTTCATACAGATAGTGGTGTAGATATTTCCATGTTCATACAGATAGCGGTGTATCTATTTCCATGTTCATACATTTAGCGGTGTAGATATTTCCATGTTCATCCAGATGGCTGTGTAGATATTTCCATGTTCATACAGATAGCGGTGCTGATATTTCCATGTTTATACAGGTAGCGGTGTAGATATTTCCATGTTTATACAGATAGCGGTGTAGATATTTCCATCTTTATACAGATAGATGTGTAGATATTTCCATGTTTATACAGATAGCGGTGTAGATATCTCCATCTTAATACAGATGGCGGTGTAGATATTTATATGTTCATACAGATGGCGGTGAAGATATCTCCATGTTCATACAGATGGCGGTGTAGATATTTCCATGTTAATAGAGATAGCGGTGTAGTTATTTCCATGTGTAAAGAAATAGCTTTGTAGATATTTCCATGTATATGCAGATAGCTGTGTAGATATTTCCATTTTCATGCAGATAGCGGAGTAGATATTTCCATGTTCAAACAGATAGTGGTGTAGATATTTCCATGTTCATACAGATAGCGGTGTAGATATTTCCATGTTTATACAGATAGCGGTGAAGATGTATGCATGTTTACACAGATATTGGTGTAGATATTTCAATGTTCATACAGATAGCGGTGTAGTTATTTCCATGTTCATTCAGATGGCTATGTAGGTATATCCATGTTCATACAGATGGCGGTGAAGATATTTCCATGTTCATACATATAGCGGTGTAGATATTTCCATGTTCATACAGATAGCTGTGTAGATATTTCCATGTTCATTCAGACAGCGGTGTAGATATTTCCATGTTCATACAGATAGTGGTGTAGATATTTCCATGTTCATACAGATAGCGGTGTAGCTATTTCCATGTTCATCCAGATGGCTTTGTAGTTATATCCATGTTCATACAGATGGCGGTGAAGATATTTCCATGATCATACAGATAGCGGTGTAGATATTTCCATGTTCATACAGACAGCGGTGTAGACATTTCCATGTTCATACTGATAGCGGTGTAGCTATTTCCATGTACATACAGAGAGCGGTGTAGATATATCCATGTTCATCCAGATGGCTGTGTAGATATTTCCATGTTCATACAGATAGCGGTGCTGATATTTCCATGTTTATACAGATAGCGGTGTAGATATTCCCATGTTTATACAGATAGCGGTGTAGATATTTCCATGTTTATACAGATAGAGGTGAAGATGTATGCATGTTTACACAGTTAGCGGTGCAGATATTTCCATGTTCATACAGATAGCGGTGTAGATATTTCCATGTTTATACAGATAGCTGTGTAGATATTTCCATGTTCATACAGACAGCGGTGTAGATATTTCCATGTTCATACAGATAGTGGTGTAGATATTTCCATGTTCGTACATATAGCGGTGTAGCTATTTACATGTTCATACAGATAGCGGTGTAGATATTTCCATGTTCATAGAGATAGCGGTGTAGATATTTCCATGTTCATACAGATAGCGGTGCTGATATTTCCATGTTTATACAGGTAGCGGTGTAGATATTTCCATGTTTATACAGATAGCGGTGTAGATATTTCCATGTTTATACAGATAGCGGTGTAGATATTTTCATGTTTATACAGATAGCGGTGTAGGTATCTCCATCTTAATACAGATGGCGGTGTAGATATTTATATGTTCATACAGATGGCGGTGCAGATATTTCCATGTTCATACAGATGGCGGTGTAGATATTTCCATGTTTATAGAGACTGCGGTGTAGATATTTCCATGTGTAAAGAAATAGCTTTGTAAATATTTCCATGTATATACAGATAGCTGTGTAGATATTTCCATTTTCATGCAGATAGCGGTGTAGATATTTCCATGTTCAAACAGATAGCTGTGTAGATATTTCCATGTTCATACAGATAGCGGTGTAGATATTTTCCTGTTTATACAGATAGCGGTGAAGATGTATGCATGTTAACACAGATAGCGGTGCAGATATTTCCAAGTTCATACAGATAGCGGTGTAGATATTTCCATGTTCATCCAGATGGCTGTGTAGATATATCCATGTTCATACAGATGGCGGTGAAGATATTTCCATGTTCATGCAGACAGCGGTGTAGATATTTCCATGTTCATACAGATAGAGGTGTAGACATTTCCATGTTCATACTGATAGCGGTGTAGCTATTTCCATGTTCATACAGATAGCGGTGTAGATATTTCCATGTTCATCCAGATGGCTGTGTAGATATGTCCATGTTCATACAGATGGCGGGGAAGATATTTCCATGTTCATACAGATGGCGGTGTAGATATTTCCATGTTCATACAGATAGCGGGGCTGATATATCCATGTTTATACAGGTAGCAGTGTAGATATTTCCTTGTTTATACAGAAAGCGGCATAGATATTTCCATGTTTTTACAGATAGCGGTGTAGATATTTCCAAGTCTATACAGATAGCGGTGTAGATATCTCCATCTTAATACAGATGGCGTTGTAGATATTTCCATGTTCATACAGATGTTGGTGTAGATATTTCCATGTTTATAGAGATAGCAGTGTAGTTATTTCCATGTGTAAAGAGATAGCTTTGTAGATATTTCCATGTATATGCAGATAGCTGTGTAGATATTTCCATTTTCATGCAGATAGCGGTGAAGATGTATACATGTTTACACAGATAGCGGTGTAGATATTTCCATGTTCATACAGATAGCGGTGTAGATATTTCCATGTTCATACAGATGGCTGTGTAGATATATCTATGTTATTACAGATGGCGGAGAAGATATTTCCATGTTCATACAGATAGCGGTGTAGATATTTCCATGTTCATACAGATAGCGGTGTAGATATTTCCATGTTCATACAGATAGCGGTGTAGATATTTCCATGTTCATACAGATAGCGGTGTAGATATTTCCAAGTTTATACAGATAGCGGTGTAGATATCTCCATCTTAATACAGATGGCGGTGTAGATATTTATATGTTCATAAAGATGTCGGTGCAGATATTTCCATGTTCATACAGATGGTGGTGTAGATATTTCCATGTTTATAGAGATAGCAGTGTAGTTATTTCCATGTGTAAAGAGATAGCTTTGTAGATATTTCCATGTATATGCAGATAGCTGTGTAGATATTTCCATTTTCATGCAGATAGCGGTGAAGATGTATACATGTTTACACAGATAGCGGTGTAGATATTTCCATGTTCATACAGATAGCGGTGTAGATATTTCCATGTTCATACAGATGGCTGTGTAGATATATCTATGTTATTACAGATGGCGGAGAAGATATTTCCATGTTCATACAGATAGCGGTGTAGATATTTCCATGTTCATACAGATAGCGGTGTAGATATTTCCATGTTCATACAGATAGCGGTGTAGATATTTCCATGTTCATACAGATAGCGGTGTAGATATTTCTATGTTCATCCAGATGGCTGTGTAGATAATATCCATGTTCATACAGATGGCGGTGAAGATATTTCCATGTTCATACAGATAGCGGCGCAGATATTTCCATGTTCATACAGATAGCCGTGTAGATATTGTCATGTTCATACCGATAGCGGTGCTGATACTTCCATGTTTATACAGGTAGCGGTGTACATATTTCCATGTTTATACAGATAGCGGTGTAGATATTTCCATGTTCATACAGATAGCGGTGTAGATATTTCCATGTTCATAGAGATAGAGGTGTAGCTATTTACTTCTTCATACAGATAGAGGTGCTTACATTTCCATGTTTATACAGGTAGCAGTGTCGACATTTCTATGTTTATACAGATAGTGGTGTAGATATTTCCATCTTTATACAGATAGCGGTGTAGATATTTCCAAGTTTATACAGATAGCGGTGTAGATATCTCCATCTTAATACAGATGGCGGTGTAGATATTTATATGTTCATTCAGATGGCGGTGCCGATATTTCCATGTTCATACAGATGGCGGTGTAGATATTTCCATGTTCATACAGGTAGCGGTGTAGTTATTTCCATGTGTAAAGAGATAGCTGTGTAGATATTCCCATGTATATGCAGATAGCTGTGTAGATATTTCCATTTTCAAGCAGATAGCGGTGTATATACTTCCCTGTTCAAACAGATAGCGGTGTAGATATTTCCATGTTCATACAGATAGTGGTGTAGATATTACCATGTTCATACAGATAGCGGTGTAGCTATTTCCATGTTCATACAGATAGCGGTGTGGATATTTCCATGTTCATAGAGATAGCGGTGTAGATATTTCCATGTTTATACAGATAGCGGTGAAGATGTATGCATGTTTACACAGATAGCGGTGTAGATATTTTCATGTTCATCCAGATGGCTGTGTAGATATTTCCATGTTCATACAGATAGCGGTGTAGATATTTCCATGTTCATCCAGATGGCTGTGTGGATATATCCATGTTCATACAGATGGCGGTGAAGGTATTTCCATGTTCATACAGATATCGGTGTAGATATTTCCACGTTCATACAGATAGTGGTGTAGATATTTCCATGTTCATACAGATAGCGGTGTAGCTATTTCTATGTTCATGCAGATAGCGGTGTAGATATTTCCATGTTTAAACAGATAGCGGTGACGATGTATGCATGTTTACAGAGATATCGGTGTAGATATTTCCATGTTCATACAGATAGCTGTGTAGATATTTCCATGTTCATTCAGACGGCTGTGTAGACATATCCATGTTCATACAGATGGCAGTGAAGATATTTCCATGTTCATACAGATGGCTGTGTAGATATATCCATGTTCATACAGATGGCGGTGACGATATTTCAATGTTCATACAGATGGCGGTGTAGATATTTCCATGTTCATACAGATAGCGGTGCTGATATTTCCATGTTTATACAGGTATCGGTGTACATATTTCCATGTTTATACAGATAGCGGTGTAGATATTTCCATGTTTATACACATAGCGGTGTAGATATTTCCATGTTTATACAAATAGCGGTGTAGATATCTCCATCTTAATACAGTTGGCGGTCTAGATGTTTATATGTTCATACAGATGGCGGTGCAGATATTTCCATGTTCATACGAATGCCGGTGAAGATATTTCCATGTTCATACAGATGGCGGTGTAGAAACTTCCATGTTCATACTGATAGCGGTGCTGATATTTCCATGTTTATACAGGTAGCGGTGTAGATATTTCCATGTTTATACAGATAGCGGTGTAGATATTTCCATGTTTATACACAAAGCGGTGTAGATATTTCCATGTTTATACAGATAGCGGTGTAGATATTTCCATGTTTATGCAGATAGTTGTGTAGATATCTCCATCTTAATACAGATGGCGGTGTAGATATTTAAATGTTCATTCAGATGGCTGTGTAGACATATCCATGTTCATACAGATGGCGGTGAAGATATTTCCATGTTCATACAGAGAGCGGTGTAGATATTTCCATGTTTATACAGATAGCGGTGTAGATATTTCCATGTTCTTACAGATGGCTGTGTAGATATATCCATGTTCCTACAGATGGCGGTGAAGATATTTCCATGTTCATACAGATGGCGGTGTAGATATTTCCATGTTCATACAGATAGCGGGGCTGATATTTCCATGTTTATTCATGTAGCGGTGTAGATATTTCCATGTTTATACAGATAGCGGTGTATGTATTTCCATGTTCATACAGATAGCGGTGTAGATATTTCCATTTTAATGCAGATAGCGGTGTATATATTTCCCTGTTCAAACAGTTAGCGGTGTAGATATTTCCATGTTCATAAAGATAGCGGTGTAGATATTTCCATGTTTATACAGATAGCGGTGAAGTTGTATGCATGTTTACACAGAAAGCGGTGTAGATATTTCCACGTTCATCCAGATGGCTGTCTAGATATATCCATGTTCATACAGATGGCGTTGAAGATATTTCCATGTTCATACAGATAGCGGTGTAGATATCTCCATCTTAATACAGATGGTGGTGTAGATATTTATATGTTCATACAGATGGCGGTGCAGATATTTCCATGTTCATATGGATGGCGGTGAAGATATTTCCATGTTCATACAGATGGCGGTGTAGAAATTTCCATGTTCATACTGATAGCGGTGCTGATATTTCCATGTTTATACAGGTAGCGGTGTAGATATTTCCATGTTTATACAGATAGCAGTGTAGATATTTCCATATTTATACACATAGCGGTGTAGATATTTCCATGTCTATACAGATAGCGGTGTAGGTATTTCCATGTTTATGCAGATAGTGGTGTAGATATCTCCATCTTAATACAGATGGCGGTGTAGATATTTAAATGTTCATACAGATGGCGCTGCAGATATTTCCATGTTCATACAGATGGCGGTGTAGATATTTCCATGTTCATACAGATAGCGGTGTAGTTATTTCCATGTGTAAAGAGATAGCTGTGTAGATATTTCCATGTATAAGCAGATAGCTGTGTAGATATTTCCGTTTTCATGCAGATAGCGGTGTATATATTTCCCTGTTCAAACAGTTAGCGGTGTAGATATTTCCATGTTCATAAAGATAGCCGTGTAGATATTTCCATGTTTATACAGATAGCGGTGAAGATGTATGCATGTTTACACAGATAGCGGTGTAGATATTTCCATGTTCATCCAGATTGCTGTGTAGATATATCCATGTTCATACAGATAGAGGTGTAGATATTTCCATGTTCATACAGATAGCGGTGCATATATTTCCATGTTCATCCAGATGGCTGTGTAGATATATCCATGTTCATACAGATGGCGGTGAAGATATTTCCATGTTCATACAGATAGCGGTGCAGATATTTCCATGTTCATACAGATAGCGGTGTAGATGTTTCCAAGTTTATACAGATAGCGGTGTAGATATCTCCATCTTAATACAGATGGCGGTGTAGATATTTATATGTTCATTCAGATGGCGGTGCAGATATTTCCATGTTAATACAGATGGCGGTGTAGATATTTCCATGTTCATACAGATAGCGGTGTAGTTGTTTCCATGTGTAAAGAGATAGCTGTGTAGATATTCCCATGTATATGCACATAGCTGTGTAGATATTTCAATTTTCAAGCAGATAGCGGTGTATATACTTCCCTGTTCAAACAGATAGCGGTGTAGATATTTCCATGTTCATACAGATAGCGGTGTAGATATTTCCATGTTCATACAGATAGCGGTGTAGCTATTTCCATGTTCATACAGATAGCGGTGTGGATATTTCCATGTTCATAGAGACAGCGGTGTAGATATTTCCATGTTCATACAGATAGTGGTGTATGTATTTCCATGTTCATACAGATAGTGGTGTAGATATTTCTATTTTCATGCAGATAGCGGTGTATATATTTCCCTGTTCAAACAGTTAGCGGTGTAGGTATTTCCATGTTCATAAAGATAGCGGTGTAGATATTTCCATGTTTATACAGATAGCGGTGAAGATGTATGCATGTTTTCACAGATATCGGTGTAGATATTTCCATGTTCATCCACATGGCTGTGTAGATATATCCATGTTCATACAGATGGCGGTGAAGATATCTCCATGTTCATACAGATAGCGGTGTAGATATTTCCATGTTCATACAGATAGCGGTGTAGATATTTCCATGTTCATACAGATAGCGGTGTATGTATTTCCATGTTCATACAGATAGCGGTGTAGATATTTCCATGTTCATCCTGATGGCTGTGTAGCTATTTCCATGTTCATACAGATAGCGGTGTAAATATTTCCATGTTCATACAGATGGCGGTGTAGAAACTTCCATGTTCATACTGATAGCGGTGCTGATATTTCCATGTTTATACAGGTAGCGGTGTAGATATTTCCATGTTTATACAGATAGCGGTGTAGATATTTCCATGTTTATACACAAAGCGGTGTAGATATTTCCATGTTTATACAGATAGCGGTGTAGATATTTCCATGTTTATGCAGATAGATGTGTAGATATCTCCATCTTAATACAGATGGCGGTGTAGATATTTAAATGTTCATTCAGATGGCTGTGTAGACATATCCATGTTCATACAGATGGCGGTGAAGATATTTCCATGTTCATACAGAGAGCGGTGTAGATATTTCCATGTTTATACAGATAGCGGTGTAGATATTTCCATGTTCATACAGATGGCTGTGTAGATATATCCATGTTCCTACAGATGGCGGTGAAGATATTTCCATGTTCATACAGATGGCGGTGTAGATATTTCCATGTTCATACAGATAGCGGGGCTGATATTTCCATGTTTATTCATGTAGCGGTGTAGATATTTCCATGTTTATACAGATAGCGGTGTATGTATTTCCATGTTCATACAGATAGCGGTGTAGATATTTCCATTTTAATGCAGATAGCGGTGTATATATTTCCCTGTTCAAACAGTTAGCGGTGTAGATATTTCCATGTTCATAAAGATAGCGGTGTAGATATTTCCATGTTTATACAGATAGCGGTGAAGTTGTATGCATGTTTACACAGAAAGCGGTGTAGATATTTCCACGTTCATCCAGATGGCTGTCTAGATATATCCATGTTCATACAGATGGCGTTGAAGATATTTCCATGTTCATACAGATAGCGGTGTAGATATCTCCATCTTAATACAGATGGTGGTGTAGATATTTATATGTTCATACAGATGGCGGTGCAGATATTTCCATGTTCATATGGATGGCGGTGAAGATATTTCCATGTTCATACAGATGGCGGTGTAGAAATTTCCATGTTCATACTGATAGCGGTGCTGATATTTCCATGTTTATACAGGTAGCGGTGTAGATATTTCCATGTTTATACAGATAGCAGTGTAGATATTTCCATATTTATACACATAGCGGTGTAGATATTTCCATGTCTATACAGATAGCGGTGTAGGTATTTCCATGTTTATGCAGATAGTGGTGTAGATATCTCCATCTTAATACAGATGGCGGTGTAGATATTTAAATGTTCATACAGATGGCGCTGCAGATATTTCCATGTTCATACAGATGGCGGTGTAGATATTTCCATGTTCATACAGATAGCGGTGTAGTTATTTCCATGTGTAAAGAGATAGCTGTGTAGATATTTCCATGTATAAGCAGATAGCTGTGTAGATATTTCCGTTTTCATGCAGATAGCGGTGTATATATTTCCCTGTTCAAACAGTTAGCGGTGTAGATATTTCCATGTTCATAAAGATAGCCGTGTAGATATTTCCATGTTTATACAGATAGCGGTGAAGATGTATGCATGTTTACACAGATAGCGGTGTAGATATTTCCATGTTCATCCAGATGGCTGTGTAGATATATCCATGTTCATACAGATGGCGGTGAAGATATTTCCATGTTCATACAGATAGCGGTGCAGATATTTCCATGTTCATACAGATAGCGGTGTAGATGTTTCCAAGTTTATACAGATAGCTGTGTAGATATCTCCATCTTAATACAGATGGCGGTGTAGATATTTATATGTTCATTCAGATGGCGGTGCAGATATTTCCATGTTAATACAGATGGCGGTGTAGATATTTCCATGTTCATACAGATAGCGGTGTAGTTGTTTCCATGTGTAAAGAGATAGCTGTGTAGATATTCCCATGTATATGCACATAGCTGTGTAGATATTTCAATTTTCAAGCAGATAGCGGTGTATATACTTCCCTGTTCAAACAGATAGCGGTGTAGATATTTCCATGTTCATACAGATAGTGGTGTAGATATTTCCATGTTCATACAGATAGCGGTGTAGCTATTTCCATGTTCATACAGATAGCGGTGTGGATATTTCCATGTTCATAGAGATAGCGGTGTAGATATTTCCATGTTCATACAGATAGTGGTGTATGTATTTCCATGTTCATACAGATAGTGGTGTAGATATTTCTATTTTCATGCAGATAGCGGTGTATATATTTCCCTGTTCAAACAGTTAGCGGTGTAGGTATTTCCATGTTCATAAAGATAGCGGTGTAGATATTTCCATGTTTATACAGATAGCGGTGAAGATGTATGCATGTTTTCACAGATATCGTTGTAGATATTTCCATGTTCATCCACATGGCTGTGTAGATATATCCATGTTCATACAGATGGCGGTGAAGATATCTCCATGTTCATACAGATAGCGGTGTAGATATTTCCATGTTCATACAGATAGCGGTGTAGATATTTCCATGTTCATACAGATAGCGGTGTATGTATTTCCATGTTCATACAGATAGCGGTGTAGATATTTCCATGTTCATCCTGATGGCTGTGTAGCTATTTCCATGTTCATACAGATAGCGGTGTAAATATTTCCATGTTCATACAGATAGCGGTGTAGTTATTTCCATGTTCATCCAGATGGCTGTGTAGTTATATCCATGTTCATACAGATGGTGGTGAAGATATTTCCATGTTCATACAGATGGCGTTGTAGATATTTCCATGTTCATACAGATAGCCATGTAGATATTGCCATGTTCATACTGACAGCGGTGCTGATACTTCCATGTTTATACAGGTAGCGGTGTACATATTTCTGTGTTTATACAGGTAGCGGTGTAGATATTTCCATGTTCATACAGATAGCGGTGTAGATATTTCCATGTTTATACAGATAGCGGTGTAGATATGTCCTTCTTAATACAGACGGCGGTGTAGATATTTATATGTTCATACAGATGGCGGTGCAGATATTTCCATGTTCATACAGATGGTGGTGTAGATATTTCCATGTTTATAGAGATAGCGGTGTAGTTATTTCCATGAGTAAAGAAATAGCTTTGTAGATATTTCCGTGTATATGCAGATAGCTGTGTAGATATTTCCATTTTCATGCAGATAGCGGTGTAGATATTTCCATGTTCATACAGATAGCGGTGTAGATATTTCCATGTTCATACAGATAGCGGTGTAGATATTTGCCTGTTTATACAGATAGCGGTGAAGATGTATGCATGTTTGCACAGATAGCGGTGTAGATATTTCCATGTTCATACAGATAGCGGTGTAGATATTTCCATGTTCATACAGATAGCGGTGTAGATATTTCCATGTTCATACAGATGGCGGTGCAGATATTTCCATGTTCATACAGATAGCGGTGCTGATATTTCCATGTTTATATAGGTAGCGGTGTAGATATTTCCATGTTCATACAGATAGCGGTGTAGATATTTCCATGTTTATACAGATAGCGGTGTAGATATTTCCATGTTTTTACAGATAGCGGTGTGGATATCTCCATCTTAATACAGATGGTGGTGTAGATATTTATATGTTCATGCAGATGGCGGTGCAGATATTTCCATGTTCATACAGATGGCGGTGTAGATATTTCTATGTTTATAGAGATATCGGTGTAGTTATTTCCATGTGTAAAGAAATAGCTTTGTAGATATTTCCATGTATATGCAGATAGCTCTGTAGATATTTCCATTTTCATGCAGATAGCGGTGTAGATATTTCCATGTTCATACGGATAGTGGTGGAGATATTTCCATGTTTATACAGATAGCGGTGAAGATGTATGCATGTTTACACAGATAGCGGTGTAGATATTTCCATGTTCATTCAGGTAGCGGTGTAGATATTTCCATGTTCATCCAGATGGCTGTGTAGATATATCCATGTTCATACAGATGGCGGTGAAGATATTTCAATGTTCATACAGATAGCGGTGTAGATCTTTCCATGTTCATACAGATAGCGGTGTAGATGTTTCCATGTTCATACAGATAGAGGTGTAGCTATTTCCATGTTCATACAGATTGCGGTGTAGATATTTCCATGTTCATCCAGATGGCTGTGTAGATATATCCTTGTTCATACAGATGGCGGTGAAGATATTTCCATGTTCATACAGATAGCGGTGTAGATATTTCCATGTTCATACAGATAGTGGTGTAGATATTTCCATGTTCATACAGATAGCGGTGTATCTATTTCCATGTTCATACATATAGCGGTGTAGATATTTCCATGTTCATCCAGATGGCTGTGTAGATATTTCCATGTTCATACAGATAGCGGTGCTGATATTTCCATGTTTATACAGGTAGCGGTGTAGATATTTCCATGTTTATACAGATAGCGGTGTAGATATTTCCATGTTTATACAGATAGTTGTGTAGATATTTCCATGTTTATACAGATAGCGGTGTAGATGTTTCCAAGTTTATACAGATAGCGGTGTAGATATCTCCATCTTAATACAGATGGCGGTGTAGATATTTATATGTTCATTCAGATGGCGGTGCAGATATTTCCATGTTAATACAGATGGCGGTGTAGATATTTCCATGTTCATACAGATAGCGGTGTAGTTGTTTCCATGTGTAAAGAGATAGCTGTGTAGATATTCCCATGTATATGCACATAGCTGTGTAGATATTTCAATTTTCAAGCAGATAGCGGTGTATATACTTCCCTGTTCAAACAGATAGCGGTGTAGATATTTCCATGTTCATACAGATAGTGGTGTAGATATTTCCATGTTCATACAGATAGCGGTGTAGCTATTTCCATGTTCATACAGATAGCGGTGTGGATATTTCCATGTTCATAGAGATAGCGGTGTAGATATTTCCATGTTCATACAGATAGTGGTGTATGTATTCCCATGTTCATACAGATAGTGGTGTAGATATTTCTATTTTCATGCAGATAGCGGTGTATATATTTCCCTGTTCAAACAGTTAGCGGTGTAGGTATTTCCATGTTCATAAAGATAGCGGTGTAGATATTTCCATGTTTATACAGATAGCGGTGAAGATGTATGCATGTTTTCACAGATATCGGTGTAGATATTTCCATGTTCATCCACATGGCTGTGTAGATATATCCATGTTCATACAGATGGCGGTGAAGATATCTCCATGTTCATACAGATAGCGGTGTAGATATTTCCATGTTCATACAGATAGCGGTGTAGATATTTCCATGTTCATACAGATAGCGGTGTATGTATTTCCATGTTCATACAGATAGCGGTGTAGATATTTCCATGTTCATCCTGATGGCTGTGTAGCTATTTCCATGTTCATACAGATAGCGGTGTAAATATTTCCATGTTCATACAGATAGCGGTGTAGTTATTTCCATGTTCATCCAGATGGCTGTGTAGATATATCCATGTTCATACAGATGGTGGTGAAGATATTTCCATGTTCATACAGATGGCGTTGTAGATATTTCCATGTTCATACAGATAGCCATGTAGATATTGCCATGTTCATACTGACAGCGGTGCTGATACTTCCATGTTTATACAGGTAGCGGTGTACATATTTCTGTGTTTATACAGGTAGCGGTGTAGATATTTCCATGTTCATACAGATAGCGGTGTAGATATTTCCATGTTTATACAGATAGCGGTGTAGATATGTCCTTCTTAATACAGACGGCGGTGTAGATATTTATATGTTCATACAGATGGCGGTGCAGATATTTCCATGTTCATACAGATGGTGGTGTAGATATTTCCATGTTTATAGAGATAGCGGTGTAGTTATTTCCATGAGTAAAGAAATAGCTTTGTAGATATTTCCGTGTATATGCAGATAGCTGTGTAGATATTTCCATTTTCATGCAGATAGCGATGTAGATATTTGCCTGTTTATACAGATAGCGGTGAAGATGTATGCATGTTTGCACAGATAGCGGTGTAGATATTTCCATGTTCATACAGATAGCGGTGTAGATATTTCCATGTTCATACAGATAGCGGTGTAGATATTTCCATGTTCATACAGATGGCGGTGCAGATATTTCCATGTTCATACAGATAGCGGTGCTGATATTTCCATGTTTATATAGGTAGCGGTGTAGATATTTCCATGTTCATACAGATAGCGGTGTAGATATTTCCATGTTTATACAGATAGCGGTGTAGATATTTCCATGTTTTTACAGATAGCGGTGTGGATATCTCCATCTTAATAGAGATGGTGGTGTAGATATTTATATGTTCATTCAGATGGCGGTGCAGATATTTCCATGTTAATACAGATGGCGGTGTAGATATTTCCATGTTCATACAGATAGCGGTGTAGTTGTTTCCATGTGTAAAGAGATAGCTGTGTAGATATTCCCATGTATATGCACATAGCTGTGTAGATATTTCAATTTTCAAGCAGATAGCGGTGTATATACTTCCCTGTTCAAACAGATAGCGGTGTAGATATTTCCATGTTCATACAGATAGTGGTGTAGATATTTCCATGTTCATACAGATGGCTGTGTAGATATATCCATTTTCCTACAGATGGCGGTGAAGATATTTCCATGTTCATACAGATGGCGGTGTAGATATTTCCAGGTTCATACAGATAGCGGGGCTGATATATCCATGTTTATACAGGTAGCTGTGTAGATATTTCCTTGTTTATACAGAAAGCGGCATAGATATTTCCATGTTTTTACAGATAGCGGTGTAGATATTTCCAAGTTTATACAGATAGCGGTGTAGATATCTCCATCTTAATACAGATGGCGGTGTAGATATTTATATGTTCATAAAGATGTCGGTGCAGATATTTCCATGTTCATACAGATGGTGCTGTAGATATTTCCATGTTTATAGAGATAGCAGTGTAGTTATTTCCATGTGTAAAGAGATAGCTTTGTAGATATTTCCATGTATATGCAGATAGCTGTGTAGATATTTCCATTTTCATGCAGATAGCGGTGAAGATGTATACATGTTTACACAGATAGCGGTGTAGATATTTCCATGTTCATACAGATAGCGGTGTAGATATTTCCATGTTCATACAGATGGCTGTGTAGATATATCTATGTTATTACAGATGGCGGAGAAGATATTTCCATGTTCATACAGATAGCGGTGTAGATATTTCCATGTTCATACAGATAGCGGTGTAGATATTTCCATGTTCATACAGATAGCGGTGTAGATATTTCCATGTTCATACAGATAGCGGTGTAGATATTTCCATTTTCATACAGATTGCTGTGTAGATATATCCATGTTCCTACAGATGGCGGTGAAGATATTTCCATGTTCATACAGATGGCGGTGTAGATATTTCCATGTTCATACAGATAGCGGGGCTGATATATCCATGTTTATACAGGTAGCAGTGTAGATATTTCCTTGTTTATACAGAAAGCGGCATAGATATTTCCATGTTTTTACAGATAGCGGTGTAGATATTTCCAAGTCTATACAGATAGCGGTGTAGATATCTCCATCTTAATACAGATGGCGTTGTAGATATT
Organism: Gorilla gorilla gorilla; assembly: GCF_029281585.2. Taxonomy (NCBI): domain Eukaryota; kingdom Metazoa; phylum Chordata; class Mammalia; order Primates; family Hominidae; genus Gorilla; species Gorilla gorilla. The sequence continues at coordinate 128,211,166 of NC_073239.2, forward strand.
TCCATGTTCATACAGATGTTGGTGTAGATATTTCCATGTTTATAGAGATAGCAGTGTAGTTATTTCCATGTGTAAAGAGATAGCTTTGTAGATATTTCCATGTATATGCAGATAGCTGTGTAGATATTTCCATTTTCATGAAGATAGCGGTGAAGATGTATACATGTTTACACAGATAGCGGTGTAGATATTTCCATGTTCATACAGATAGCGGTGTAGATATTTCCATGTTCATACAGATGGCTGTGTAGATATATCTATGTTATTACAGATGGCGGAGAAGATATTTCCATGTTCATACAGATAGCGGTGTAGATATTTCCATGTTCATACAGATAGCGGTGTAGATATTTCCATGTTCATACAGATAGCGGTGTAGATATTTCCATGTTCATACAGATAGCGGTGTAGATATTTCTATGTTCATCCAGATGGCTGTGTAGATAATATCCATGTTCATACAGATGGCGGTGAAGATATTTCCATGTTCATACAGATAGCGGCGCAGATATTTCCATGTTCATACAGATAGCCGTGTAGATATTGTCATGTTCATACCGATAGCGGTGCTGATACTTCCATGTTTATACAGGCAGCGGTGTACATATTTCCATGTTTATACAGATAGCGGTGTAGATATTTCCATGTTCATACAGATAGCGGTGTAGATATTTCCATGTTCATAGAGATAGCGGTGTAGATATTTACATGTTCATACAGATAGCGGTGCTGACATTTCCATGTTTATACAGGTAGCAATGTCGACATTTCTATGTTTATATAGATAGTGGTGTAGATATTTCCATCTTTATACAGATAGCGGTGTAGATATTTCCAAGTTTATACAGATAGCGGTGTAGATATCTCCATCTTAATACAGATGGTGGTGTAGATATTTATATGTTCATTCAGATGGCGGTGCAGATATTTCCATGTTCATACAGATGGCGGTGTAGATATTTCCATGTTCATACAGGTAGCGGTGTAGTTATTTCCATGTGTAAAGAGATAGCTGTGTAGATATTCCCATGTATATGCAGATAGCTGTGTAGATATTTCCATTTTCAAGCAGATAGCGGTGTATATACTTCCCTGTTCAAACAGATAGTTGTGTAGATATTTCCATGTTCATACAGATAGTGGTGTAGATATTTCCATGTTCATACAGATAGCGGTGTAGCTATTTCCATGTTCATACAGATAGCGGTGTGGATATTTCCATGTTCATAGAGATAGCGGTGTAGATATTTCCATGTTTATACAGATAGCGGTGAAGATGTATGCATGTTTACACAGATAGCGGTGTAGATATTTTCATGTTCATCCAGATGGCTGTGTAGATATTTCCATGTTCATACCGATAGCGGTGTAGATATTTCCATGTTCATCCAGATGGCTGTGTGGATATATCCATGTTCATACAGATGGCGGTGAAGGTATTTCCATGTTCATACAGATATCGGTGTAGATATTTCCACGTTCATACAGATAGTGGTGTAGATATTTCCATGTTCATGCAGATAGCGGTGTAGCTATTTCTATGTTCATACAGATAGCGGTGTAGATATTTCCATGTTTAAACAGATAGCGGTGACGATGTACGCATGTTTACAGAGATATCGGTGTAGATATTTCCATGTTCATACAGATAGCTGTGTAGATATTTCCATGTTCATTCAGACGGCTGTGTAGACATATCCATGTTCATACAGATGGCGGTGAAGATATTTCCATGTTCATACAGATGGCTGTGTAGATATATCCATGTTCATACAGATGGCGGTGACGATATTTCAATGTTCATACAGATGGCGGTGTAGATATTTCCATGTTCATACAGATAGCGGTGCTGATATTTCCATGTTTATACAGGTATCGGTGTACATATTTCCATGTTTATACAGATAGCGGTGTAGATATTTCCATGTTTATACACATAGCGGTGTAGATATTTCCATGTTTATACAAATAGCGGTGTAGATATCTCCATCTTAATACAGTTGGCGGTGTAGATATTTATATGTTCATACAGATGGCGGTGCAGATATTTCCATGTTCATACGAATGGCGGTGAAGATATTTCCATGTTCATACAGATGGCGGTGTAGAAACTTCCATGTTCATACTGATAGCGGTGCTGATATTTCCATGTTTATACAGGTAGCGGTGTAGATATTTCCATGTTTATACAGATAGCAGTGTAGATATTTCCATGTTTATACACAAAGCGGTGTAGATATTTCCATGTTTATACAGATAGCGGTGTAGATATTTCCATGTTTATGCAGATAGTTGTGTAGATATCTCCATCTTAATACAGATGGCGGTGTAGATATTTAAATGATCATTCAGATGGCTGTGTAGACATATCCATGTTCATACAGATGGCGGTGAAGATATTTCCATGTTCATACAGAGAGCGGTGTAGATATTTCCATGTTTATACAGATAGCGGTGTAGATATTTCCATGTTCATACAGATGGCTGTGTAGATATATCCATGTTCCTACAGATGGCGGTGAAGATATTTCCATCTTCATACAGATGGCGGTGTAGATATTTCCATGTTCATACAGATAGCGGGGCTGATATTTCCATGTTTTTACATGCAGCGGTGTAGATATTTCCATGTTTATACAGATAGCGGTGTATGTATTTCCATGTTCATACAGATAGCGGTGTAGATATTTCCATTTTAATGCAGATAGCGGTGTATATATTTCCCTGTTCAAACAGTTAGCGGTGTAGATATTTCCATGTTCATAAGGATAGCGGTGTAGATATTTCCATGTTTATACAGATAGTGGTGAAGTTGTATGCATGTTTACACAGATAGGGTGTAGATATTTCCACGTTCATCCAGATGGCTGTGTAGATATATCCATGTTCATACAGATGGCGTTGAAGATATTTCCATGTTCATACAGATAGCGGTGTAGATATCTCCATCTTAATACAGATGGTGGTGTAGATATTTATATGTTCATACAGATGGCGGTGCAGATATTTCCATGTTCATATGGATGGCGGTGAAGATATTTCCATGTTCATACAGATGGCGGTGTAGAAACTTCCATGTTCATACTGATAGCGGTGCTGATATTTCCATTTTTATACAGGTAGCGGTGTAGATATTTCCATGTTTATACAGATAGCAGTGTAGATATTTCCATATTTATACACATAGCGGTGTAGGTATTTCCATGTCTATACAGATAGCGGTGTAGGTATTTCCATGTTTATGCAGATAGTGGTGTAGATATCTCCATCTTAATACAGATGGCGGTGTAGATATTTAAATGTTCATACAGATGGCGCTGCAGATATTTCCATGTTCATACAGATGGCGGTGTAGATATTTCCATGTTCATACAGATAGCGGTGTAGTTATTTCCATGTGTAAAGAGATAGCTGTGTAGATATTTCCATGTATAAGCAGATAGCTGTGTAGATATTTCCGTTTTCATGCAGATAGCGGTGTATATATTTCCCTGTTCAAACAGTTAGCGGTGTAGATATTTCCATGTTCATAAAGATAGCCGTGTAGATATTTCCATGTTTATACAGATAGCGGTGAAGATGTATGCATGTTTACACAGATAGCGGTGTAGATATTTCCATGTTCATCCAGATTGCTGTGTAGATATATCCATGTTCATACAGATAGAGGTGTAGATATTTCCATGTTCATACAGATAGCGGTGCAGATATTTCCATGTTCATCCAGATGGCTGTGTAGATATATCCATGTTCATACAGATGGCGGTGAAGATATTTCCATGTTCATACAGATAGCGGTGCAGATATTTCCATGTTCATACAGATAGCGGTGTAGATGTTTCCAAGTTTATACAGATAGCGGTGTAGATATCTCCATCTTAATACAGATGGCGGTGTAGATATTTATATGTTCATTCAGATGGCGGTGCAGATATTTCCATGTTAATACAGATGGCGGTGTAGATATTTCCATGTTCATACAGATAGCGGTGTAGTTGTTTCCATGTGTAAAGAGATAGCTGTGTAGATATTCCCATGTATATGCACATAGCTGTGTAGATATTTCAATTTTCAAGCAGATAGCGGTGTATATACTTCCCTGTTCAAACAGATAGCGGTGTAGATATTTCCATGTTCATACAGATAGTGGTGTAGATATTTCCATGTTCATACAGATAGCGGTGTAGCTATTTCCATGTTCATACAGATAGCGGTGTGGATATTTCCATGTTCATAGAGATAGCGGTGTAGATATTTCCATGTTCATACAGATAGTGGTGTATGTATTTCCATGTTCATACAGATAGTGGTGTAGATATTTCTATTTTCATGCAGATAGCGGTGTATATATTTCCCTGTTCAAACAGTTAGCGGTGTAGGTATTTCCATGTTCATAAAGATAGCGGTGTAGATATTTCCATGTTTATACAGATAGCGGTGAAGATGTATGCATGTTTTCACAGATATCGGTGTAGATATTTCCATGTTCATCCACATGGCTGTGTAGATATATCCATGTTCATACAGATGGCGGTGAAGATATCTCCATGTTCATACAGATAGCGGTGTAGATATTTCCATGTTCATACAGATAGCGGTGTAGATATTTCCATGTTCATACAGATAGCGGTGTATGTATTTCCATGTTCATACAGATAGCGGTGTAGATATTTCCATGTTCATCCTGATGGCCGTGTAGCTATTTCCATGTTCATACAGATAGCGGTGTAAATATTTCCATGTTCATACAGATAGCGGTGTAGTTATTTCCATGTTCATCCAGATGGCTGTGTAGATATATCCATGTTCATACAGATGGTGGTGAAGATATTTCCATGTTCATACAGATGGCGTTGTAGATATTTCCATGTTCATACAGATAGCCATGTAGATATTGCCATGTTCATACTGACAGCGGTGCTGATACTTCCATGTTTATACAGGTAGCGGTGTACATATTTCTGTGTTTATACAGGTAGCGGTGTAGATATTTCCATGTTCATACAGATAGCGGTGTAGATATTTCCATGTTTATACAGATAGCGGTGTAGATATGTCCTTCTTAATACAGACGGCGGTGTAGATATTTATATGTTCATACAGATGGCGGTGCAGATATTTCCATGTTCATACAGATGGTGGTGTAGATATTTCCATGTTTATAGAGATAGCGGTGTAGTTATTTCCATGAGTAAAGAAATAGCTTTGTAGATATTTCCGTGTATATGCAGATAGCTGTGTAGATATTTCCATTTTCATGCAGATAGCGGTGTAGATATTTCCATGTTCATACAGATAGCGGTGTAGATATTTCCATGTTCATACAGATAGCGGTGTAGATATTTGCCTGTTTATACAGATAGCGGTGAAGATGTATGCATGTTTGCACAGATAGCGGTGTAGATATTTCCATGTTCATACAGATAGCGGTGTAGATATTTCCATGTTCATACAGGTAGCGGTGTAGATATTTCCATGTTCATACAGATGGCGGTGCAGATATTTCCATGTTCATACAGATAGCGGTGCTGATATTTCCATGTTTATATAGGTAGCGGTGTAGATATTTCCATGTTCATACAGATAGCGGTGTAGATATTTCCATGTTTATACAGATAGCGGTGTAGATATTTCCATGTTTTTACAGATAGCGGTGTGGATATCTCCATCTTAATACAAATGGTGGTGTAGATATTTATATGTTCATGCAGATGGCGGTGCAGATATTTCCATGTTCATACAGATGGCGGTGTAGATATTTCTATGTTTATAGAGATATCGGTGTAGTTATTTCCATGTGTAAAGAAATAGCTTTGTAGATATTTCCATGTATATGCAGATAGCTCTGTAGATATTTCCATTTTCATGCAGATAGCGGTGTAGATATTTCCATGTTTATACAGATAGTGGTGGAGATATTTCCATGTTTATACAGATAGCGGTGAAGATGTATGCATGTTTACACAGATAGCGGTGTAGATATTTCCATGTTCATTCAGGTAGCGGTGTAGATATTTCTATGTTCATCCAGATGGCTGTGTAGATATATCCATGTTCATACAGATGGCGGTGAAGATATTTCAATGTTCATACAGATAGCGGTGTAGATCTTTCCATGTTCATACAGATAGCGGTGTAGATGTTTCCATGTTCATACAGATAGAGGTGTAGCTATTTCCATGTTCATACAGATTGCGGTGTAGATATTTCCATGTTCATCCAGATGGCTGTGTAGATATATCCTTGTTCATACAGATGGCGGTGAAGATATTTCCATGTTCATACAGATAGCGGTGTAGATATTTCCATGTTCATACAGATAGTGGTGTAGATATTTCCATGTTCATACAGATAGCGGTGTATCTATTTCCATGTTCATACATATAGCGGTGTAGATATTTCCATGTTCATCCAGATGGCTGTGTAGATATTTCCATGTTCATACAGATAGCGGTGCTGATATTTCCATGTTTATACAGGTAGCGGTGTAGATATTTCCATGTTTATACAGATAGCGGTGTAGATATTTCCATTTTTATACAGATAGTTGTGTAGATATTTCCATGTTTATACAGATAGCGGTGTAGATGTTTCCAAGTTTATACAGATAGCGGTGTAGATATCTCCATCTTAATACAGATGGCGGTGTAGATATTTATATGTTCATTCAGATGGCGGTGCAGATATTTCCATGTTAATACAGATGGCGGTGTAGATATTTCCATGTTCATACAGATAGCGGTGTAGTTGTTTCCATGTGTAAAGAGATAGCTGTGTAGATATTCCCATGTATATGCACATAGCTGTGTAGATATTTCAATTTTCAAGCAGATAGCTGTGTATATACTTCCCTGTTCAAACAGATAGCGGTGTAGATATTTCCATGTTCATACAGATAGTTGTGTAGATATTTCCATGTTCATACAGATAGCGGTGTAGCTATTTCCATGTTCATACAGATAGCGGTGTGGATATTTCCATGTTCATAGAGATAGCGGTGTAGATATTTCCATGTTCATACAGATAGTGGTGTATGTATTTCCATGTTCATACAGATAGTGGTGTAGATATTTCTATTTTCATGCAGATAGCGGTGTATATATTTCCCTGTTCAAACAGTTAGCGGTGTAGGTATTTCCATGTTCATAAAGATAGCGGTGTAGATATTTCCATGTTTATACAGATAGCGGTGAAGATGTATGCATGTTTTCACAGATATCGGTGTAGATATTTCCATGTTCATCCACATGGCTGTGTAGATATATCCATGTTCATACAGATGGCGGTGAAGATATCTCCATGTTCATACAGATAGCGGTGTAGATATTTCCATGTTAATACAGATAGCGGTGTAGATATTTCCATGTTCATACAGATAGCGGTGTATGTATTTCCATGTTCATACAGATAGTGGTGTAGATATTTCCATGTTCATCCTGATGGCTGTGTAGCTATTTCCATGTTCATACAGATAGCGGTGTAAATATTTCCATGTTCATACAGATAGCGGTGTAGTTATTTCCATGTTCATCCAGATGGCTGTGTAGATATATCCATGTTCATACAGATGGTGGTGAAGATATTTCCATGTTCATACAGATGGCGTTGTAGATATTTCCATGTTCATACAGATAGCCATGTAGATATTGCCATGTTCATACTGACAGCGGTGCTGATACTTCCATGTTTATACAGGTAGCGGTGTACATATTTCTGTGTTTATACAGGTAGCGGTGTAGATATTTCCATGTTCATACAGATAGCGGTGTAGATATTTCCATGTTTATACAGATAGCGGTGTAGATATGTCCTTCTTAATACAGACGGCGGTGTAGATATTTATATGTTCATACAGATGGCGGTGCAGATATTTCCATGTTCATACAGATGGTGGTGTAGATATTTCCATGTTTATAGAGATAGCGGTGTAGTTATTTCCATGAGTAAAGAAATAGCTTTGTAGATATTTCCGTGTATATGCAGATAGCTGTGTAGATATTTCCATTTTCATGCAGATAGCGGTGTAGATATTTGCCTGTTTATACAGATAGCGGTGAAGATGTATGCATGTTTGCACAGATAGCGGTGTAGATATTTCCATGTTCATACAGATAGCGGTGTAGATATTTCCATGTTCATACAGATAGCGGTGTAGATATTTCCATGTTCATACAGATGGCGGTGCAGATATTTCCATGTTCATACAGATAGCGGTGCTGATATTTCCATGTTTATATAGGTAGCGGTGTAGATATTTCCATGTTCATACAGATAGCGGTGTAGATATTTCCATGTTTATACAGATAGCGGTGTAGATATTTCCATGTTTTTACAGATAGCGGTGTGGATATCTCCATCTTAATAGAGATGGTGGTGTAGATATTTATATGTTCATTCAGATGGCGGTGCAGATATTTCCATGTTCATACAGATGGCGGTGTAGATATTTCTATGTTTATAGAGATATCGTTGTAGTTATTTCCATGTGTAAAGAAATAGCTTTGTAGATATTTGCATGTATATGCAGATAGCTCTGTAGATATTTCCATTTTCATGCAGATAGCGGTGTAGATATTTCCATGTTCATACAGATAGTGGTGGAGATATTTTCATGTTTATACAGATAGCGGTGAAGATGTATGCATGTTTACACAGATAGCGGTGTAGATATTTCCATGTTCATTCAGGTAGCGGTGTAGATATTTCCATGTTCATCCAGATGGCTGTGTAGATATATCCATGTTCATACAGATGGCGGTGAAGATATTTCAATGTTCATACAGATAGCGGTGTAGATCTTTCCATGTTCATACAGATAGCGGTGTAGATGTTTCCATGTTCATACAGATAGAGGTGTAGCTATTTCCATGTTCATACAGATTGCGGTGTAGATATTTCCATGTTCATCCAGATGGCTGTGTAGATATATCCTTGTTCATACAGATGGCGGTGAAGATATTTCCATGTTCATACAGATAGCGGTGTAGATATTTCCATGTTCATACAGATAGTGGTGTAGATATTTCCATGTTCATACAGATAGCGGTGTATCTATTTCCATGTTCATACATATAGCGGTGTAGATATTTCCATGTTCATCCAGATGGCTGTGTAGATATTTCCATGTTAATACAGATAGCGGTGCTGATATTTCCATGTTTATACAGGTAGCGGTGTAGATATTTCCATGTTTATACAGATAGCGGTGTAGATATTTCCATGTTTATACAGATAGTTGTGTAGATATTTCCATGTTTATACAGATAGCGGTGTAGATATCTCCATCTTAATACAGATGGCGGTGTAGATATTTATATGTGCATACAGATGGCGGTGAAGGTATCTCCATGTTCATACAGATGGCGGTGTAGATATTTCCATTTTAATAGAGATAGCGGTGTAGTTATTTCCATGTGTAAAGAAATAGCTTTGTAGATATTTCCATGTATATGCAGATAGCTGTGTAGATATTTCCATTTTCATGCAGATAGCGGAGTAGATATTTCCATGTTCAAACAGATAGCGGTGTAGATATTTCCATGTTCAAACAGATAGCGGTGTAGATATTTCCATGTTCATTCAGATGGCTATGTAGATATATCCATGTTCATACAGATGGCGGTGAAGATATTTCCATGTTCATACAGATAGCGGTGTAGATATTTCCATGTTCATACAGATAGCTGTGTAGATATTTCCATGTTCATTCAGACAGCGGTGTAGATATTTCCATGTTCATACAGATAGTGGTGTAGATATTTCCATGTTCATACAGATAGCGGTGTAGCTATTTCCATGTTCATCCAGATGGCTGTGTAGTTATATCCATGTTCATACAGATGGCGGTGAAGATATTTCCATGATCATACAGATAGCGGTGTAGATATTTCCATGTTCATACAGATAGCGGTGTAGACATTTCCATGTTCATACTGATAGCGGTGTAGCTATCTCCATGTTCATACAGATAGCAGTGTAGATATTTCCATTTTCAAGCAGATAGCGCTGTATATATTTCCATGTTGAAACAGATAGCGGTGTAGATATTTCCATGTTCATAAAGATAGCGTTGTAGATATTTCCATGTTTATACAGATAGCGGTGAAAATGTATGCATGTTTACACAGATAGCGGTGTAGATATTTCCATGTTCATCCAGATGGCTGTGTAGATATATCCATGTTCATACAGATGGCGGTGAAGATATTTCCATGTTCATACACATAGCGGTGTAGATATTTCCATGTTCATACAGATAGCGGTGTAGCTATTTCCATGTTCATACAGATTGCGGTGCATGTATTTCCATGTTCATACAGATGGCTGTGTAGATATTTCCATGTTCATACAGATAGCGGTTTAGATATTTCCATGTTCAAACAGATAGCGGTGTAGATATTTCCATGTTCATCCAGATGGCTGTGTAGATATATCCATGTTCATACAGACGGCTGTGAAGATATTTCCATGTTCATACAGATAGCGGTGTAGATATTTCCATGTTCATACAGATAGCCGTGTAGATATTGCCATGTTCATACCGATAGCGGTGCTGATACTTCCATGTTTATACAGGTAGCAGTGTACATATTTCCGTGTTTATACAGATAGCGGTGTACATATTTCCATGTTCATACAGATAGCGGTGTAGATATTTCCATGTTTATACAGATAGCGGTGTAGATATCTCCTTAATGCAGATGGCGGTGTAGATATTTCCATGTTCATTCAGATGGCTATGAAGATATATCCATGTTCATACAGATGGCGGTGAAGGTATTTCCATGTTCATACAGATAGCGGTGTAGATATTTCCATGTTCTTAGAGATAGCGGTGTAGATATTTCCATGTTCATACAGATAGCGGTGTATGTATTTCCATGTTCATACAGATAGCGGAGTAGATATTTCCATGTTCATCCAGATGGCTGTGTAGATATTTCCATGTTCATACAGATAGCGGTGTAGATATTTCCATGTTCATTCAGATGGCTGTGTAGATATATCCATGTTCATACAGATGGCGGTGAAGACATTTCCATGTTCATACAGATAGCGGTGTAGATATCTCCATGTTCATACAGATAGCCGTGTAGATATTGCCATGTTCATACCGATAGCGGTGCTGATACTTCCATGTTGATACAGGTAGCGGTGTAGATATATCCATGTTTATACCCATAGCGGTGTAGATATTTCCATGTTTATACAGATAGCGGTGTAGATATCTCCATCTTAATACAGATGGCGGTGTAGATATTTATATGTTCATACAGATGGCGGTGCAGATATTTCCATGTTCATACGGATGGCGGTGAAGGTATTTCCATGTTCATACAGATGGCGGTGTAGAAACTTCCATGTTCTTACTGATAGCGGTGCTGATATTTCCATGTTTATACAGGTAGCGGTGTAGATATTTCCATGTTTATACAGATAGCAGTGTAGATATTTCCATGTTTATACTCATAGCGGTGTAGATATTTCCTTGTTTATACAGATAGCGGTGTAGATATTTCCATGTTTATGCAGATAGTGGTGTAGATATCTCCATCTTAATACAGATGGCGGTGTAGATATTTAAATGTTCATACAGATGGCTGTGCAGATATTTCCATGTTCATACAGATGGTGGTGTAGATATTTCCCTGTTCATACAGATAGCGGTGTAGTTATTTCCATGTGTAAAGAGATAGCTGTGTAGATATTTCCAAGTATAAGCAGATAGCTGTGTGGATATTTCCGTTTTCATCCAGATAGCGGTGTGTGTATTTCCCTGTTCAAACAGTTAGCGGTGTAGATATTTCCATGTACATAAAGATAGCGGAGTAGATATTTCCATGTTTATACAGATAGCGGTGAAGATGTATGCATGTTTACACAGATAGCGGTGTAGATATTTCCATGTTCATCCACATGGCTGTCTAGATATATCCATGTTCATACAGATGGCGGTGAAGATATTTCCATGTTCATACAGATAGAGGTGTAGATATTTCCATGTTCATACAGATAGCGGTGTAGATATTTCCATGTTCATACAGATAGCGGTGTATGTATTTCCATGTTCGTACAGATAGCCGTGTAGATATTTCCATTTTCATACCTATAGCGCTGCTGATACTTCCATGTTTATACAGGTAGCGGTGTACATATTTCCGTGTTCATACAGGTAGCGGTGTAGATATTTCCATGTTCATACAGATAGCGGTGTAGATATTTCCATGTTTTTACAGATAGCGGTGCAGATATCTACTTCTTAATACAGATGGCGGTGTAGATATTTATATGTTCATACAGATGGCAGTGCAGATATTTCCATGTTCATACAGATGGTGGTGTAGATATTTCCATGTTTATAGAGATAGCGGTGTAGTTATTTCCATGTGCAAAGAGATAGCTGTGTAAATATTTCCATGTATATGCAGATAGCTTTGTAGATATTTCCATTTTCATGCAGATAGCGGTGTAGATATTTCCATTTTCAAACAGATAGCGGTGTAGATATTTCCATGTTCATACAGATAGCGGTGTGGATATTTCCATCTTTTTACAGATAGCGGTGAAGATGTATGCATGTTTACACAGATAGCTGTGTAGATATTTTCATGTTCATACAGATAGCGGTGTAGATATTTCCATGTTCATCCAGACGGCTGTGTAGACATATCCATGTTCATACAGATGGCGGTGAAGATATTTCCATGTTCATACAGATGGCTGGGTAGGTATATCCATGTTCATACAGATGGCGGTGAAGATTTTTCCATGTTCATACAGATAGCGGGGCTGATATTTCCATGTTTATACAGGTAGCAGTGTAGATATTTCCATGTTTATACAGATAGCGGTGTAGATATTTCCATGTTTATACACATAGCGGTGTAGATATTTCCATGTTTATACAGATAGCGGTGTAGATATCTGCATCTTAATACAGATGGCGGTGTAGATATTTATATGTTCATACAGATGGCGGTGCAGATATTTCCATGTTCATACAGATGACGGTGAAGATATTTCCATGTTCATACAGATGGCGCTGTAGATACTTCCATGTTCATACTGATAGCGGTGCTGATATTTCCATGTTTATACAGGTAGCGGTGTAGATATTTCCATGTTTATACAGATAGCGGTGTAGATATTTCCATGTTTATACACATAGCGGTGTAGATATTTCCATGTTTATACAGATAGCGGTGTAGATATCTCCATCTTAATACAGATGGTGGTGTAGATATTTATATGTTCATTCAGATGGCGGTGCAGATATTTCCATGTTGATACAGATGGCGGTGTAGATACTTCCATGTTCTTAGAGATAGCGGTGTAGATATTTCCATGTTCATACAGATAGCGGTGTATGTATTTCCATGTTCATACAGATAGCGGTGTAGATATTTCCATGTTCATCCAGATGGCTGTGTAGATATTTCCATGTTCATACAGATAGCGGTGTAGATATTTCCATGTTCATTCAGATGGCTGTGTAGATATATCCATGTTCATACAGATGGCGGTGAAGATATTTCCATGTTCATACAGATAGCGGTGTAGATATTTCCATGTTCATCCAGATGGCTGTGTAGATATATCCATGTTCATACAGATAGCGTTGTAGATATTTCCATGTTCATACAGATAGCGGTGCAGATATTTCAATGTTCATCCAGATTGCTGTGTAGATATATCCATGTTCATACAGATGGCGGTGAAGACATTTCCATGTTCATACAGATGGCGGTGTAGATACTTCCATGTTCATACAGATAGCGGTGCTGATATTTCCATGTTTATATAGGTAGCGGTGTAGATATTTCCATGTTCATACAGATAGCGGTGTAGATATTTCCACGTTTATACAGATAGCGGTGTAGATATTTCCATGTTTATACAGATAGCGGTGTGGATATCTCCATCTTAATACAGATGGTGGTGTAGATATTTATATGTTCATGCAGATGGCGGTGCAGATATTTCCATGTTCATACAGATGGTGGTGTAGATATTTCTATGTTTATAGAGATAGCGGTGTAGTTATTTCCATGTGTAAAGAAATAGCTTTGTAGATATTTCCATGTATATGCAGATAGCTCTGTTGATATTTCCATTTTCATGCAGATAGCGGTGTAGATATTTCCATGTTCATACAGATTGCAGTGGAGATATTTCCATGTTTATACAGATAGCGGCGAAGATGTATGCATGTTTACACAGATAGCGGTGTAGATATTTCCATGTTCATTCAGGTAGCGGTGTAGATATTTCCATGTTCATCCAGATGGCTGTGTAGATATATCCATGTTCATACAGATGGCGGTGAAGATATTTCCATGTTCATACAGATAGCGGTGTAGATCTTTCCATGTTCAGACAGATAGCGGTGTAGATATTTCCATGTTCATACAGATAGAGGTGTAGCTATTTCCATGTTCATACAGATTGCGGTGTAGATATTTCCATGTTCATCCAGATTGCTGTGTAGATATATCCATGTTCATAGAGATGGCGGTGAAGATATTTCCATGTTCATACAGATAGCGGTGTAGATATTTCCATGTTCATACAGATAGTGGTGTAGATATTTCCATGTTCATACAGATAGCGGTGTATCTATTTCCATGTTCATACAGATAGCGGTGCTGATATTTCCATGTTTATACAGGTAGCGGTGTAGATATTTCCATGTTTATACAGATAGCGGTGTAGATATTTCCATGTTTATACAGATAGCGGTGTAGATATTTCCATGTTTATACAGATAGCGGTGTAGTTATCTCCATCTTAATACAGATGGCGGTGTAGATATTTATATGTTCATACAGATGGCGGTGAAGATATCTCCATGTTCATACAGATGGCGGTGTAGATATTTCCATGTTAATAGAGATAACGGTGTAGTTATTTCCATGTGTAAAGAAATAGCTTTGTAGATATTTCCATGTATATGCAGATAGCTGTGTAGATATTTCCATTTTCATGCAGATAGCGGAGTGGATATTTCCATGTTCAAACAGATAGCGGTGTAGGTATTTCCATGTTCATACAGATAGCGGTGTAGATATTTCCATGTTTATACAGATAGCGGTGAAGCTGTATGCATGTTTACACAGATACAGGTGTAGATATTTCCATGTTCATACAGATAGCGGTGTAGATATTTCCATGTTCATTCAGATGGCTATGTAGATATATCCATGTTCATACAGATGGCGGTGAAGATATTTCCATGTTCATACAGATAGCGGTGTAGATATTTCCATGTTTATACAGATAGCAGTGTAGATATTGCCATGTTTATACATATAGCGGTGTAGATATTTCCATGTTCATACATATAGCGGTGTAGATATTTCCATGTTCATCCAGATGGCTGTGTAGTTATATCCATGTTCATACAGATGGCGGTGAAGATATTTCCATGATCATACAGATAGCGGTGTAGATATTTCCATGTTCATACAGATAGCGGTGTAGACATTTCCATGTTCATACAGATAGCGGTGTAGCTATTTCCATGTTCATACAGATAGCGGTGTAGATATTTCCATGTTCATCCAGATGGCTGTGTAGATATTTCCATGTTCATACAGATAGCTGTGTGGATATTTCCATGTTTACACAGGTAGCGGTGTAGATATTCCCATGTGTATACAGATAGCGGTGTAGATATTTCCATGTTTATACAGATAGAGGTGAAGATGTATGCATGTTTACACAGTTAGCGGTGCAGATATTTCCATGTTCATACAGATAGCAGTGTAGATATTTCCATGTTCATCCAGATGGCTGTGTGGATATATCCATGTTCATTCAGATGGCGGTGAAGATATTTCCATGTTCATACAGATAGCGGTGTAGATATTTCCATGTTCATACAGATAGCTGTGTAGATATTTCCATGTTCATACAGACAGCGGTGTAGATATTTCCATGTTCATACAGATAGATGTGTAGATATTTCCATGTTCATACAGATTGCGGTGTAGCTATTTCCATTTTCATACAGATAGCGGTGTAGATATTTCCATGTTCATAGAGATAGCGGTGTAGATATTTCCATGTTCATACAGATAGCGGTGCTGATATTTCCATGTTTATACAGGTAGCGGTGTAGATATTTCCATGTTTATACAGATAGCCGTGTAGATATTTCCATGTTCATTCAGATGGCAGAGTAGATATTTCCATGTGTAAAGAAATAGCTTTGCAGATATTTCCATGTTTATACAGATAGCGGTGTAGATATTTCCATGTTTATACACATAGCGGTGTAGATATCTCCATCTTAATACAGTTGGCGGTGTAGATATTTATATGTTCATACAGATGGCGGTGCAGATATTTCCATGTTCATACGAATGGCGGTGAAGATATTTCCATGTTCATACAGATGGCGGTGTAGAAACTTCCATGTTCATACTGATAGCGGTGCTGATATTTCCATGTTTATACAGGTAGCGGTGTAGATATTTCCATGTTTATACAGATAGCGGTGTAGATATTTCCATGTTTATACACAAAGCGGTGTAGATATTTCCATGTTCATACAGATAGCGGTGTAGCTATTTCCATGTTCATACAGATAGCAGTGTAGATATTTCCACGTTCACCCAGATGGCTGTGTAGATATTTCCATGTTCATACAGATAGCGGTGTAGATATTTCCATGTTCATCCAGATGGCTGTGTAGATATTTCCATGTTCATACAGATGGCTGTGTAGATATATCCATGTTCCTACAGATGGCGGTGAAGATATTTCCATGTTCATACATATGGCGGTGTAGATATTTCCATGTTCATACAGATAGCGGGGCTGATATTTCCATTTTTATTCATGTAGCGGTGTATATATTTCCATGTTTATACAGATAGCGGTGTATGTGTTTCCATGTTCATACAGATAGCGGTGTAGATATTTCCCTTTTAATGCAGATAGCGGTGTATATATTTCCCTGTTCAAACAGTTAGCGGTGTAGATATTTCCATGTTCATAAAGATAGCGGTGTAGATATTTCCATGTTTATACAGATAGCGGTGAAGTTGTATGCATGTTTACACAGATAGCGGTGTAGATATTTCCACGTACATCCAGATGGCTGTGTAGATATATCCATGTTCATACAGATGGCGTTGAAGATATTTCCATGTTCATACAGATAGCGGTGTAGATATCTCCATCTTAATACAGATGGTGGTGTAGATATTTATATGTTCATACAGATGGCGGTGCAGATATTTCCATGTTCATATGGATGGCGGTGAAGATATTTCCATGTTCATACAGATGGCGGTGTAGAAACTTCCATGTTCATACTGATAGCGGTGCTGATATTTCCATGTTTATACAGGTAGCGGTGTAGATATTTCCATGTTTATACAGATAGCAGTGTAGATATTTCCATATTTATACACATAGCGGTGTAGATATTTCCATGCCTATACAGATAGCGGTGTAGGTATTTCCATGTTTATGCAGATAGTGGTGTAGATATCTCCATCTTAATACAGATGGCGGTGTAGATATTTAAATGTTCATACAGATGGCGCTGCAGATATTTCCATGTTCATACAGATGGCGGTGTAGTTATTTCCATGTGTAAACAGATAGCTGTGTAGATATTTCCATGTATAAGCAGATAGCTGTGTAGATATTTCCGTTTTCATGCAGATAGCGGTGTATATATTTCCCTGTTCAAACAGTTAGCGGTGTAGATATTTCCATGTTCATAAAGATAGCCGTTTAGATATTTCCATGTTTATACAGATAGCGGTGAAGATGTATGCATGTTTACACAGATAGCGGTGTAGATATTTCCATGTTCATCCAGATTGCTGTGTAGATATATCCATGTTCATACAGATAGAGGTGTAGATATTTCCATGTTCATACAGATAGCGGTGCATATATTTCCATGTTCATCCAGATGGCTGTGTAGATATATCCATGTTCATACAGATGGCGGTGAAGATATTTCCATGTTCATACAGATAGCGGTGCAGATATTTCCATGTTCATACAGATAGCGGTGTAGATGTTTCCAAGTTTATACAGATAGCGGTGTAGATATCTCCATCTTAATACAGATGGCGGTGTAGATATTTATATGTTCATTCAGATGGCGGTGCAGATATTTCCATGTTAATACAGATGGCGGTGTAGATATTTCCATGTTCATACAGATAGCGGTGTAGTTGTTTCCATGTGTAAAGAGATAGCTGTGTAGATATTCCCATGTATATGCACATAGCTGTGTAGATATTTCAATTTTCAAGCAGATAGCGGTGTATATACTTCCCTGTTCAAACAGATAGCGGTGTAGATATTTCCATGTTCATACAGATAGTGGTGTAGATATTTCCATGTTCATACAGATAGCGGTGTAGCTATTTCCATGTTCATACAGATAGCTGTGTGGATATTTCCATGTTCATAGAGATAGCGGTGTAGATATTTCCATGTTCATACAGATAGGGGTGTATGTATTTCCATGTTCATACAGATAGTGGTGTAGATATTTCTATTTTCATGCAGATAGCGGTGTATATATTTCCCTGTTCAAACAGTTAGCGGTGTAGGTATTTCCATGTTCATAAAGATAGCGGTTTAGATATTTCCATGTTTATACAGATAGCGGTGAAGATGTATGCATGTTTTCACAGATATCGGTGTAGATATTTCCATGTTCATCCACATGGCTGTGTAGATATATCCATGTTCATACAGATGGCGGTGAAGATATCTCCATGTTCATACAGATAGCGGTGTAGATATTTCCATGTTCATACAGATAGCGGTGTAGATATTTCCATGTTCATACAGATAGCGGTGAAGATATTTCCATGATCATACAGATAGCGGTGTAGATATTTCCATGTTCATACAGATAGCGGTGTAGACATTTCCATGTTCATACAGATAGCGGTGTAGCTATTTCCATGTTCATACAGATAGCGGTGTAGATATTTCCATGTTCATCCAGATGGCTGTGTAGATATTTCCATGTTCATACAGATAGCTGTGTGGATATTTCCATGTTTACACAGGTAGCGGTGTAGATATTCCCATGTGTATACAGATAGCGGTGTAGATATTTCCATGTTTATACAGATAGACGTGAAGATGTATGCATGTTTACACAGTTAGCGGTGCAGATATTTCCATGTTCATACAGATAGCAGTGTAGATATTTCCATGTTCATCCAGATGGCTGTGTGGATATATCCATGTTCATTCAGATGGCGGTGAAGATATTTCCATGTTCATACAGATAGCGGTGTAGATATTTCCATGTTCATACAGATAGCTGTGTAGATATTTCCATGTTCATACAGACAGCGGTGTAGATATTTCCATGTTCATACAGATAGATGTGTAGATATTTCCATGTTCATACAGATTGCGGTGTAGCTATTTCCATTTTCATACAGATAGCGGTGTAGACATTTCCATGTTCATACAGATAGCGGTGTAGCTATTTCCATGTTCATACAGATAGCGGTGTAGATATTTCCATGTTCATCCAGATGGCTGTGTAGATATTTCCATGTTCATACAGATAGCTGTGTGGATATTTCCATGTTTACACAGGTAGCGGTGTAGATATTCCCATGTGTATACAGATAGCGGTGTAGATATTTCCATGTTTATACAGATAGAGGTGAAGATGTATGCATGTTTACACAGTTAGCGGTGCAGATATTTCCATGTTCATACAGATAGCAGTGTAGATATTTCCATGTTCATCCAGATGGCTGTGTGGATATATCCATGTTCATTCAGATGGCGGTGAAGATATTTCCATGTTCATACAGATAGCGGTGTAGATATTTCCATGTTCATACAGATAGCTGTGTAGATATTTCCATGTTCATACAGACAGCGGTGTAGATATTTCCATGTTCATACAGATAGATGTGTAGATATTTCCATGTTCATACAGATTGCGGTGTAGCTATTTCCATTTTCATACAGATAGCGGTGTAGATATTTCCATGTTCATAGAGATAGCGGTGTAGATATTTCCATGTTCATACAGATAGCGGTGCTGATATTTCCATGTTTATACAGGTAGCGGTGTAGATATTTCCATGTTTATACAGATAGCCGTGTAGATATTTCCATGTTCATTCAGATGGCAGAGTAGATATTTCCATGTGTAAAGAAATAGCTTTGCAGATATTTCCATGTTTATACAGATAGCGGTGTAGATATTTCCATGTTTATACACATAGCGGTGTAGATATCTCCATCTTAATACAGTTGGCGGTGTAGATATTTATATGTTCATACAGATGGCGGTGCAGATATTTCCATGTTCATACGAATGGCGGTGAAGATATTTCCATGTTCATACAGATGGCGGTGTAGAAACTTCCATGTTCATACTGATAGCGGTGCTGATATTTCCATGTTTATACAGGTAGCGGTGTAGATATTTCCATGTTTATACAGATAGCGGTGTAGATATTTCCATGTTTATACACAAAGAGGTGTAGATATTTCCATGTTCATACAGATAGCGGTGTAGCTATTTCCATGTTCATCCAGATGGCTGTGTAGATATTTCCATGTTCATACAGATAGCGGTGTAGATATTTCCATGTTCATCCAGATGGCTGTGTAGATATTTCCATGTTCATACAGATGGCTGTGTAGATATATCCATGTTCCTACAGATGGCGGTGAAGATATTTCCATGTTCATACAGATGGCGGTGTAGATATTTCCATGTTCATACAGATAGCGGGGCTGATATTTCCATTTTTATTCATGTAGCGGTGTAGATATTTCCATGTTTATACAGATAGCGGTGTATGTGTTTCCATGTTCATACAGATAGCGGTGTAGATATTTCCCTTTTAATGCAGATAGCGGTGTATATATTTCCCTGTTCAAACAGTTAGCGGTGTAGATATTTCCATGTTCATAAAGATAGCGGTGTAGATATTTCCATGTTTATACAGATAGCGGTGAAGTTGTATGCATGTTTACACAGATAGCGGTGTAGATATTTCCACGTTCATCCAGATGGCTGTGTAGATATATCCATGTTCATACAGATGGCGTTGAAGATATTTCCATGTTCATACAGATAGCGGTGTAGATATCTCCATCTTAATACAGATGGTGGTGTAGATATTTATATGTTCATACAGATGGCGGTGCAGATATTTCCATGTTCATATGGATGGCGGTGAAGATATTTCCATGTTCATACAGATGGCGGTGTAGAAACTTCCATGTTCATACTGATAGCGGTGCTGATATTTCCATGTTTATACAGGTAGCGGTGTAGATATTTCCATGTTTATACAGATAGCAGTGTAGATATTTCCATATTTATACACATAGCGGTGTAGATATTTCCATGCCTATACAGATAGCGGTGTAGGTATTTCCATGTTTATGCAGATAGTGGTGTAGATATCTCCATCTTAATACAGATGGCGGTGTAGATATTTAAATGTTCATACAGATGGCGCTGCAGATATTTCCATGTTCATACAGATGGCGGTGTAGTTATTTCCATGTGTAAACAGATAGCTGTGTAGATATTTCCATGTATAAGCAGATAGCTGTGTAGATATTTCCGTTTTCATGCAGATAGCGGTGTATATATTTCCCTGTTCAAACAGTTAGCGGTGTAGATATTTCCATGTTCATAAAGATAGCCGTTTAGATATTTCCATGTTTATACAGATAGCGGTGAAGATGTATGCATGTTTACACAGATAGCGGTGTAGATATTTCCATGTTCATCCAGATTGCTGTGTAGATATATCCATGTTCATACAGATAGAGGTGTAGATATTTCCATGTTCATACAGATAGCGGTGCATATATTTCCATGTTCATCCAGATGGCTGTGTAGATATATCCATGTTCATACAGATGGCGGTGAAGATATTTCCATGTTCATACAGATAGCGGTGCAGATATTTCCATGTTCATACAGATAGCGGTGTAGATGTTTCCAAGTTTATACAGATAGCGGTGTAGATATCTCCATCTTAATACAGATGGCGGTGTAGATATTTATATGTTCATTCAGATGGCGGTGCAGATATTTCCATGTTAATACAGATGGCGGTGTAGATATTTCCATGTTCATACAGATAGCGGTGTAGTTGTTTCCATGTGTAAAGAGATAGCTGTGTAGATATTCCCATGTATATGCACATAGCTGTGTAGATATTTCAATTTTCAAGCAGATAGCGGTGTATATACTTCCCTGTTCAAACAGATAGCGGTGTAGATATTTCCATGTTCATACAGATAGTGGTGTAGATATTTCCATGTTCATACAGATAGCGGTGTAGCTATTTCCATGTTCATACAGATAGCTGTGTGGATATTTCCATGTTCATAGAGATAGCGGTGTAGATATTTCCATGTTCATACAGATAGGGGTGTATGTATTTCCATGTTCATACAGATAGTGGTGTAGATATTTCTATTTTCATGCAGATAGCGGTGTATATATTTCCCTGTTCAAACAGTTAGCGGTGTAGGTATTTCCATGTTCATAAAGATAGCGGTTTAGATATTTCCATGTTTATACAGATAGCGGTGAAGATGTATGCATGTTTTCACAGATATCGGTGTAGATATTTCCATGTTCATCCACATGGCTGTGTAGATATATCCATGTTCATACAGATGGCGGTGAAGATATCTCCATGTTCATACAGATAGCGGTGTAGATATTTCCATGTTCATACAGATAGCGGTGTAGATATTTCCATGTTCATACAGATAGCGGTGTATGTATTTCCATGTTCATACAGATAGCGGTGTAGATATTTCCATGTTCATCCTGATGGCTGTGTAGCTATTTCCATGTTCATACAGATAGCGGTGTAAATATTTCCATGTTCATACAGATAGCGGTGTAGTTATTTCCATGTTCATCCAGATGGCTGTGTAGATATATCCATGTTCATACAGATGGTGGTGAAGATATTTCCATGTTCATACAGATGGCGTTGTAGATATTTCCATGTTCATACAGATAGCCATGTAGATATTGCCATGTTCATACTGACAGCGGTGCTGATACTTCCATGTTTATACAGGTAGCGGTGTACATATTTCTGTGTTTATACAGGTAGCGGTGTAGATATTTCCATGTTCATACAGATAGCGGTGTAGATATTTCCATGTTTATACAGATAGCGGTGTAGATATCTCCTTCTTAATACAGACGGCGGTGTAGATATTTATATGTTCATACAGATGGCGGTGCAGATATTTCCATGTTCATACAGATGGTGGTGTAGATATTTCCATGTTTATAGAGATAGCGGTGTAGTTATTTCCATGAGTAAAGAAATAGCTTTGTAGATATTTCCGTGTATATGTAGATAGCTGTGTAGATATTTCCCTTTTAATGCAGATAGCGGTGTATATATTTCCCTGTTCAAACAGTTAGCGGTGTAGATATTTCCATGTTCATAAAGATAGCGGTGTAGATATTTCCATGTTTATACAGATAGCGGTGAAGTTGTATGCATGTTTACACAGATAGCGGTGTAGATATTTCCACGTTCATCCAGATGGCTGTGTAGATATATCCATGTTCATACAGATGGCGTTGAAGATATTTCCATGTTCATACAGATAGCACTGTAGATATCTCCATCTTAATACAGATGGTGGTGTAGATATTTATATGTTCATACAGATGGCGGTGCAGATATTTCCATGTTCATATGGATGGCGGTGAAGATATTTCCATGTTCATACAGATGGCGGTGTAGAAACTTCCATGTTCATACTGATAGCGGTGCTGATATTTCCATGTTTATACAGGTAGCGGTGTAGATATTTCCATGTTTATACAGATAGCAGTGTAGATATTTCCATATTTATACACATAGCGGTGTAGATATTTCCATGTCTATACAGATAGCGGTGTAGGTATTTCCATGTTTATGCAGATAGTGGTGTAGATATCTCCATCTTAATACAGATGGCGGTGTAGATATTTAAATGTTCATACAGATGGCGCTGCAGATATTTCCAAGTTCATACAGATGGCGGTGTAGATATTTCCATGTTCATACAGATAGCGGTGTAGTTATTTCCATGTGTAAACAGATAGCTGTGTAGATATTTCCATGTATAAGCAGATAGCTGTGTAGATATTTCCGTTTTCATGCAGATAGCGGTGTATATATTTCCCTGTTCAAACAGTTAGCGGTGTAGATATTTCCATGTTCATAAAGATAGCCGTGTAGATATTTCCATGTTTATACAGATAGCGGTGAAGATGTATGCATGTTTACACAGATAGCGGTGTAGATATTTCCATGTTCATCCAGATTGCTGTGTAGATATATCCATGTTCATACAGATAGAGGTGTAGATATTTCCATGTTCATACAGATAGCGGTGCATATATTTCCATGTTCATCCAGATGGCTGTGTAGATATATCCATGTTCATACAGATGGCGGTGAAGATATTTCCATGTTCATACAGATAGCGGTGCAGATATTTCCATGTTCATACAGATAGCGGTGTAGATGTTTCCAAGTTTATACAGATAGCGGTGTAGATATCTCCATCTTAATACAGATGGCGGTGTAGATATTTATATGTTCATTCAGATGGCGGTGCAGATATTTCCATGTTAATACAGATGGCGGTGTAGATATTTCCATGTTCATACAGATAGCGGTGTAGTTGTTTCCATGTGTAAAGAGATAGCTGTGTAGATATTCCCATGTATATGCACATAGCTGTGTAGATATTTCAATTTTCAAGCAGATAGCGGTGTATATACTTCCCTGTTCAAACAGATAGCGGTGTAGATATTTCCATGTTCATACAGATAGTGGTGTAGATATTTCCATGTTCATACAGATAGCGGTGTAGCTATTTCCATGTTCATACAGATAGCTGTGTGGATATTTCCATGTTCATAGAGATAGCGGTGTAGATATTTCCATGTTCATACAGATAGGGGTGTATGTATTTCCATGTTCATACAGATAGTGGTGTAGATATTTCTATTTTCATGCAGATAGCGGTGTATATATTTCCCTGTTCAAACAGTTAGCGGTGTAGGTATTTCCATGTTCATAAAGATAGCGGTTTAGATATTTCCATGTTTATACAGATAGCGGTGAAGATGTATGCATGTTTTCACAGATATCGGTGTAGATATTTCCATGTTCATCCACATGGCTGTGTAGATATATCCATGTTCATACAGATGGCGGTGAAGATATCTCCATGTTCATACAGATAGCGGTGTAGATATTTCCATGTTCATACAGATAGCGGTGTAGATATTTCCATGTTCATACAGATAGCGGTGTATGTATTTCCATGTTCATACAGATAGCGGTGTAGATATTTCCATGTTCATCCTGATGGCTGTGTAGCTATTTCCATGTTCATACAGATAGCGGTGTAAATATTTCCATGTTCATACAGATAGCGGTGTAGTTATTTCCATGTTCATCCAGATGGCTGTGTGGATATATCCATGTTCATACAGATGGTGGTGAAGATATTTCCATGTTCATACAGATGGCGTTGTAGATATTTCCATGTTCATACAGATAGCCATGTAGATATTGCCATGTTCATACTGACAGCGGTGCTGATACTTCCATGTTTATACAGGTAGCGGTGTACATATTTCTGTGTTTATACAGGTAGCGGTGTAGATATTTCCATGTTCATACAGATAGCGGTGTAGATATTTCCATGTTTATACAGATAGCTGTGTAGATATTTCCATCTTTATACAGATGGCGGTGTAGATATTTCCATGTTTATACAGATGGCGGTGTAGATATTCCATGTTTATAGAGATGGCCGTGTAGATATTTCCATGTTTAAAGAGATGACAGTGTAGATATTTCCATGTTTATAGAGATAGCGGTGTAGTTATTTCCATGAGTAAAGAAATAGCTTTGTAGATATTTCCGTGTATATGCAGATAGCTGTGTAGATATTTCCATTTTCATGCAGATGGCGGTGTAGATATTTCCATGTTCAAACAGATAGCGGTGTAGATATTTCCATGTTCATACAGATAGCGGTGTAGATATTTGCCTGTTTATACAGATAGCGGTGAAGATGTATGCATGTTTGCACAGATAGCGGTGTAGATATTTCCATGTTTATACAGATAGCGGTGTAGATATTTCCATGTTCATACAGATGGCGGTGCAGATATTTCCATGTTCATACAGATAGCGGTGCTGATATTTCCATGTTTATATAGGTAGCGGTGTAGATATTTCCATGTTCATACAGATAGCGGTGTAGATATTTCCATGTTTATACAGATAGCGGTGTAGATATTTCCATGTTTTTACAGATAGCGGTGTGGATATCTCCATCTTAATACAGATGGTGGTGTAGATATTTATATGTTCATGCAGATGGCGGTGCAGATATTTCCATGTTCATACAGATGGCGGTGTAGATATTTCTATGTTTATAGAGATAGCGGTGTAGTTATTTCCATGTGTAAAGAAATAGCTTTGTAGATATTTCCATGTATATGCAGATAGCTCTGTAGATATTTCCATTTTCATGCAGATAGCGGTGTAGATATTTCCATGTTCATACAGATAGTGGTGGAGATATTTCCATGTTTATACAGATAGCGGTGAAGATGTATGCATGTTTACACAGATAGCGGTGTAGATATTTCCATGTTCATTCAGGTAGCGGTGTAGATATTTCCATGTTCATCCAGATGGCTGTGTAGATATATCCATGTTCATACAGATGGCGGTGAAGATATTTCAATATTCATACAGATAGCGTTGTAGATCTTTCCATGTTCATACAGATAGCGGTGTAGATGTTTCCATGTTCATACAGATAGAGGTGTAGCTATTTCCATGTTCATACAGATTGCGGTGTAGATATTTCCATGTTCATCCAGATGGCTGTGTAGATATATCCTTGTTCATACAGATGGCGGTGAAGATATTTCCATGTTCATACAGATAGCGGTGTAGATATTTCCATGTTCATACAGATAGTGGTGTAGATATTTCCATGTTCATACAGATAGCGGTGTATCTATTTCCATGTTCATACATATAGCGGTGTAGATATTTCCATGTTCATCCAGATGGCTGTGTAGATATTTCCATGTTCATACAGATAGCGGTGCTGATATTTCCATGTTTATACAGGTAGGGGTGTAGATATTACCATGTTTATACAGATAGCGGTGTAGATATTTCCATGTTTATACAGATAGTTGTGTAGATATTTCCATGTTTATACAGATAGCGGTGTAGATATCTCCATCTTAATACAGATGGCGGTGTAGATATTTATATGTGCATACAGATGGCGGTGAAGGTATCTCCATGTTCATACAGATGGCGGTGTAGATATTTCCATGTTAATAGAGATAGCGGTGTAGTTATTTCCATGTGTAAAGAAATAGCTTTGTAGATATTTCCATGTATATGCAGATAGCTGTGTAGATATTTCCATTTTCATGCAGATAGCGGAGTAGATATTTCCATGTTCAAACAGATAGCGGTGTAGATATTTCCATGTTCATACAGATAGCGGTGTAGATATTTCCATGTTTATACAGATAGCGGTGAAGACGTATGCATGTTTACACAGATATTGGTGTAGATATTTCAATGTTCATACAGATAGCGGTGTAGATATTTCCATGTTCATTCAGATGGCTATGTAGATATATCCATGTTCATACAGATGGCGGTGAAGATATTTCCATGTTCATACAGATAGCGGTGTAGATATTTCCATGTTCATACAGATAGCTGTGTAGATATTTCCATGTTCATTCAGACAGCGGTGTAGATATTTCCATGTTCATACAGATAGTGGTGTAGATATTTCCATGTTCATACAGATAGCGGTGTAGCTATTTCCATGTTCATCCAGATGGCTGTGTAGTTATATCCATGTTCATACAGATGGCGGTGAAGATATTTCCATGATCATACAGATAGCGGTGTAGATATTTCCATGTTCATACAGATAGTGGTGGAGATATTTCCATGTTTATACAGATAGCGGTGAAGATGTATGAATGTTTACACAGATAGCGGTGTAGATATTTCCATGTTCATTCAGGTAGCGGTGTAGATATTTCCATGTTCATCCAGATGGCTGTGTAGATATATCCATGTTCATACAGATGGCGGTGAAGATATTTCAATATTCATACAGATAGCGTTGTAGATCTTTCCATGTTCATACAGATAGCGGTGTAGATGTTTCCATGTTCATACAGATAGAGGTGTAGCTATTTCCATGTTCATACAGATTGCGGTGTAGATATTTCCATGTTCATCCAGATGGCTGTGTAGATATATCCTTGTTCATACAGATGGCGGTGAAGATATTTCCATGTTCATACAGATAGCGGTGTAGATATTTCCATGTTCATACAGATAGTGGTGTAGATATTTCCATGTTCATACAGATAGCGGTGTATCTATTTCCATGTTCATACATATAGCGGTGTAGATATTTCCATGTTCATCCAGATGGCTGTGTAGATATTTCCATGTTCATACAGATAGCGGTGCTGATATTTCCATGTTTATACAGGTAGGGGTGTAGATATTACCATGTTTATACAGATAGCGGTGTAGATATTTCCATGTTTATACAGATAGTTGTGTAGATATTTCCATGTTTATACAGATAGCGGTGTAGATATCTCCATCTTAATACAGATGGCGGTGTAGATATTTATATGTGCATACAGATGGCGGTGAAGGTATCTCCATCTTCATACAGATGGCGGTGTAGATATTTCCATGTTAATAGAGATAGCGGTGTAGTTATTTCCATGTGTAAAGAAATAGCTTTGTAGATATTTCCATGTATATGCAGATAGCTGTGTAGATATTTCCATTTTCATGCAGATAGCGGAGTAGATATTTCCATGTTCAAACAGATAGCGGTGTAGATATTTCCATGTTCATACAGATAGCGGTGTAGATATTTCCATGTTTATACAGATAGCGGTGAAGACGTATGCATGTTTACACAGATATTGGTGTAGATATTTCAATGTTCATACAGATAGCGGTGTAGATATTTCCATGTTCATTCAGATGGCTATGTAGATATATCCATGTTCATACAGATGGCGGTGAAGATATTTCCATGTTCATACAGATAGCGGTGTAGATATTTCCATGTTCATACAGATAGCTGTGTAGATATTTCCATGTTCATTCAGACAGCGGTGTAGATATTTCCATGTTCATACAGATAGTGGTGTAGATATTTCCATGTTCATACAGATAGCGGTGTAGCTATTTCCATGTTCATCCAGATGGCTGTGTAGTTATATCCATGTTCATACAGATGGCGGTGAAGATATTTCCATGATCATACAGATAGCGGTGTAGACATTTCCGTGTTCATACTGATAGCGGTGTAGCTATCTCCATGTTCATACAGATAGCGGTGTAGATATATCCATGTTCATCCAGATGGCTGTGTAGATATTTCCATGTTCATACAGATAGCGGTGCTGATATTTCCATGTTTATACAGATAGCGGTGTAGATATTCCCATGTTTATACAGATAGCGGTGTAGATATTTCCATGTTTATACAGATAGAGGTGAAGATGTATGCATGTTTACACAGTTAGCGGTGCAGATATTTCCATGTTCATACAGATAGCGGTGTAGATATTTCCATGTTCATCCAGATGGCTGTGTAGATATATCCATGTTCATTCAGATGGCGGTGAAGGTGTTTCCATGTTCATACAGATAGCGGTGTAGATATTTCCATGTTCATACAGATAGCTGTGTAGATATTTCCATGTTCATACAGACAGCGGTGTAGATATTTCCATGTTCATACAGATAGTGGTGTAGGTATTTCCATGTTCATACAGATAGCGGTGTAGCTATTTCCATGTTCATCCAGATGGCTGTGTAGTTATATCCATGTTCATACAGATGGCGGTGAAGATATTTCCATGATCATACAGATAGCGGTGTAGATATTTCCATGTTCATACAGATAGCGGTGTAGACATTTCCATGTTCATACTGATAGCGGTGTAGCTATCTCCATGTTCATACAGATAGCGGTGTAGATATATCCATGTTCATCCAGATGGCTGTGTAGATATTTCCATGTTCATACAGATAGCGGTGCTGATATTTCCATGTTTATACAGATAGCGTTGTAGATATTCCCATGTTTATACAGATAGCGGTGTAGATATTTCCATGTTTATACAGATAGAGGTGAAGATGTATGCATGTTTACACAGTTAGCGGTGCAGATATTTCCATGTTCATACAGATAGCGGTGTAGATATTTCCATGTTCATCCAGATGGCTGTGTAGATATATCCATGTTCATTCAGATGGCGGTGAAGGTGTTTCCATGTTCATACAGATAGCGGTGTAGATATTTCCATGTTCATCCAGATGGCTGTGTAGATATGTCCATGTTCATACAGATGGCGGGGAAGATATTTCCATGTTCATACAGATGGCGGTGTAGATATTTCCATGTTCATACAGATTGCGGTGCTGATATTTCCATGTTTATACAGGTAGCAGTGTAGATATTTCCATGTTTATACACATAGCGGTGTAGATATTTCCATGTTCATTCAGATAGCGGTGTAGATATCTCCATCTTAATACAGATGGCGGTGTAGATATTTATATGTTCATACAGATGGCGGTGCAGATATTTCAATGTTCATACAGATGGCAGTGAAGTTAATTCCATGTTCATACAGATGGCGGTGTAGTTACTTCCATGTTCATACTGATAGCGGTGCTGATATTTCCATGTTTATACAGGTAGCGGTGTAGATATTTCCATGTTTATACAGATAGCGGTGTAGATATTTCCATGTTTATACAGATGGCGGTGTAGATATTTCCATGTTTATACAGATAGCGGTGTAGATATCTGCATCTTAATACAGATGGCCGTGTAGATATGTATATGTTCATACAGATGTTGGTGCAGATATTTCCATGTTCATACAGATGGCGGTGTAATTATTTCCATGTTCATACAGATAGCGGTGTAGTTATTTCCATGTGTAAAGAGATTGCTGTGTAGATATTTCCATGTTTATGCAGATAGCTGCGTAGATATTTCCATTTTCATGCAGATAGCGGCATAGATATTTCCATGTTCAAACAGATAGCGGTGTAGATATATCCATGTTCATACAGATAGCGGTGTAGATATTTCCATGTTCATTCAGATAGTAGTGTAGATATTTCCATGTTCATACAGATAGCGGTGTAGCTATTTCCATGTTCATACAGGTAGCGGTGTAGATATTTCCATGTTCATAGAGATAGCGGTGTAGATATTTCCATGTTCATACAGATAGCGGTGCTGATATTTCCATGTTTATACAGGTATCGGTGTAGTTATTTCCTTGTTTATTCATATAGCGGTGTAGATATTTCCATGTTTATACAGATAGCGGTGTAGATATTTCCTAGTTTATACAGATAGCGGTGAAGATATCTCCATCTTAATACAGATGGCGGTGTAGCTATTTATATGTTCATACAGATGGCGGTGCAGATATTTCCATGTTCATACAGATGGCGGTGTAGATATTTCCATGTTTATAGAGATAGCGGTGTAGTTATTTCCATGTGTAAAGAGATAGCTGTGTAGATATTTAAATGTATATGCAGATAGCGGTGTAGATATTTCCATTTTCATGCTGATAGCAGTTTAGATATTTCCATGTTCAAACAGATAGCGGTGTAGATATTTCCATGTTCATACAGATAGCGGTGTAGATATTTCCATGCTTATGCAGACTGCGGTGAAGATGCATGCAAGTTTACACAAATTGCGGTGTAGATATTTCCATCTTCATGCAGATAGCAGTGTAGATATTTCCATGTTCATCCAGGTGGCGGTGTAGATATTTCCATGTTCATACAGATAACGGTGTAGATATTTCCATGTTTATTCAGATAGCGGTGTAGATATTTCCATGTTTATACATATAGCGGTGTAGATATTTCCAAGTTTATACAGATAGCGGTGTAGATATCTCCATTTTAATATAGATGGGAGTGTAGATATTTATATCTTCATACAGATGGCGGTGCAGATATTTCCATGTTCATACAGATGGCAGTGTAGATATTTGCATGTTTATAGAGATAGCGCTGTAGTTATTTCCATGTGTAAAGAGATAGCTTTGCAGATATTTCCATGTATATGCAGATCGCTGTGTATGTATTTCCATTTTCCTGCAGATAGCGGTGTAGATATTTCCATGTTTATACAGATAGCGGTGAAGATGTATGCATGTTTACACAGATAGCGGTGTATATATTTCCATGTTCATACAGATAGCGGTGTAGATATTTCCATGCTCCTCCAGATGGCTGTGTAGATATATCCATGTTCATACAGATGGCGGTGAAGATATTTCCATGTTCATTCAGATAGCGGTGTAGTTATTTCCATGTGTAAAGAGATAGCTGTGTAGATATTTCCATGTATATGCAGATAGCTGTGTAGATATTTCCATTTTCATGCAGATAGCGGTTTAGATATTTCCATGTTCAAACAGATAGCGGTGTAGATATTTCCATGTTCATACAGATGGCTGTGTAGATATATCCATGTTCATACTGATGGCGGTGAAGATATTTCCATGTTCATACAGATAGCGGTGTAGATATTTCCATGTTCATACAGATAGCGGTGCAGATATTTCCATGTTCATACTGATAGCGGTGCTGATATTTCCATGTTTATACAGATAGCGGTGTAGATATTTCCATGTTTATACAGATAGCGGTGTAGCTATATCCATGTTCATACAGATAGCGGTGTATGTATTTCCATGTTCATACAGATAGCGGTTTAGATATTTCCATGTTCATACAGATAGCGGTGTATGTATTTCCATGTTCATACAGATAGTGGTGTAGATATTTCCATGTTCATACAGATAGCGGTGTAGATATTTCCATGTTCATCCAGGAGGCTGTGTCGATATATCCATGTTCATAGAGATGGCGGTGAAGATATTTCCATGTTCATACAGATAGCGGTGTAGTTATTTCCATGTGTAAAGAGATAGCTGTGTAGATATTTAAATGTATATGCAGATAGCGGTGTAGATATTTCCATTTTCGTGCTGATAGCAGATTAGATATTTCCATGTTCAAACAGATAGCGGTGTAGATATTTCCATGTTCATACAGATAGCGGTGTAGATATTTCCATGCTTATGCAGATTGCGGTGAAGATGTATGCATGTTTACACAAATAGCGATGTAGATATTTCCATCTTCATGCAGATAGCGGTGTAGATATTTCCATGTTCATCCAGGTGGCTGTGTAGATATATCCATGTTCATACAGATAGCGGTGTAGATATTTCCATGTTCATTCAGATAGTGGTGTAGATATTTCCATGTTCATAGAGATAGCGGTGTAGATATTTCCATGTTCATACAGATGGTGGTGTAGATATTTCCATGTTTATACAGATAGCGGTGTAGATATTTCCATGTTTGTACAGATAGCGGTGTAGATATCTCCATCTTAATACAGATTGCGGTGTAGATATTTATATGTTCATACAGATGGCTGTGCAGATATTTCTATGTTCAAACAGATGGCGGTGTAGATATTTCCATGTTCAAACAGATAGCGGTGTAGTTATTTCCATGTGTAAAGAGATAGCTGTGTAGATATTTCCATGTATATGCAGATAGCAGTGTAGACATTTCCATTTTCATGCAGATAGCGGTGTAGATATTTCCATGTTCAAACAGACAGCGGTGTAGATATTTCCATGTTCATACAGATAGCGGTGTAGATATTTCCATGTTCATACAGATAGCGGTGTAGATATTTCCATGTTCATACAGATAGCGGTGTAGATATCTCCATGTTCATACAGATAGAGGGGCTGATATTTCCATATTCATGCAGATAGCGGTGCTGATATTTCCATGTTTATGCAGGTAGCATTGTAGATATTTCCATGTTTATACAGATAGCGGTGTAGATATTTCCATGTTTATACAGATGGCGGTGTAGATATTTCCATGTTTATACAGATAGCGGTGTAGATATCTGCATCTTAATACAGATGGCCGTGTAGATATGTATATGTTCATACAGATGTTGGTGCAGATATTTCCATTTTCATACAGATGGCGGTGTAATTATTTCCATGTTCATACAGATAGCGGTGTAGTTATTTCCATGTGTAAAGAGATTGCTGTGTAGATATTTCCATGTTTATGCAGATAGCTGCGTAGATATTTCCATTTTCATGCAGATAGCGGCATAGATATTTCCATGTTCAAACAGATAGCGGTGTAGATATATCCATGTTCATACAGATAGCGGTGTAGATATTTCCATGTTCATTCAGATAGTAGTGTAGATATTTCCATGTTCATACAGATAGCGGTGTAGCTATTTCCATGTTCATACAGGTAGCGGTGTAGATATTTCCATGTTCATAGAGATAGCGGTGTAGATATTTCCATGTTCATACAGATAGCGGTGCTGATATTTCCATGTTTATACAGGTAGCGGTGTAGTTATTTCCTTGTTTATTCAGATAGCGGTGTAGATATTTCCATGTTTATACAGATAGCGGTGTAGATATTTCCTAGTTTATACAGATAGCGGTGAAGATATCTCCATCTTAATACAGATGGCGGTGTAGCTATTTATATGTTCATACAGATGGCGGTGCAGATATTTCCATGTTCATACAGATGGTGGTGTAGATATTTCCATGTTTATAGAGATAGCGGTGTAGTTATTTCCATGTGTAAAGAGATAGCTGTGTAGATATTTAAATGTATATGCAGATAGCGGTGTAGATATTTCCATTTTCATGCTGATAGCAGTTTAGATATTTCCATGTTCAAACAGATAGCGGTGTAGATATTTCCATGTTCATACAGATAGCGGTGTAGATATTTCCATGCTTATGCAGACTGCGGTGAAGATGCATGCAAGTTTACACAAATTGCGGTGTAGATATTTCCATCTTCATGCAGATAGCAGTGTAGATATTTCCATGTTCATCCAGGTGGCTGTGTAGATATATCCATGTTCATACAGATAGCGGTGTAGATATTTCCATGTTCATTCAGATAGTGGTGTAGATATTTCCTTGTTCATAGAGATAGTGGTGTAGATATTTCCATATTCATACAGATAGCGGTGTAGCTATTTCCATGTTCATACAGATAGCGGTGTAGATATTTCCATGTTCACCCAGATAGCTGTGTAGATATATCCATGTTCATACAGATGGCGGTGAAGTTATTTCCATGTTCATACAGATAGCGGTGTAGATATTTTCATGTTCATACAGATAGTGGTGTAGATATTTCCATATTCATACAGATAGCGGTGTAGCTATTTCCATGTTCATACAGATAGCGGTGTAGATATTTCCATGTTCACCCAGATGGCTGTGTAGATATATCCATGTTCATACAGATGGCGGTGAAGATATTTCCATGTTCATACGGATAGCGGTGTAGGTATTTCCATGTTCATACAGATAGCGGTGTAGATATTTCCATGTTCATACAGATAGAGGGGCTGATATTTCCATGTTCATACAGATTGCGGTGCTGATATTTCCATGTTTATACAGGTAGCGGTGTAGATATTTCCATGTTTATACAGGTAGCGGTGTAGATATTTCCAAGTTTATACAGATAGCGGTGTAGATATTTCCATGTTTATACAGATAGCGGTGTAGATATCTCTATCTTAATACAGATGGCCGTGTAGTTATTTATATGTTCATACAGATGGCGGTGCAGATATTTCCATGTTCATACAGATGGCGGTGTAGATATTTCCATGTTCATACAGATAGCGGTGTAGTTATTTCCATGTGTAAATAGATAGCTGTGTAGATATTTATATGTATATGCAGATAGCTCTGTAGATATTTCCATTTTCATGCAGATAGCGGTTTAGATATTTCCATGTTCAAACAGATAGCGGTGTAGATATTTCCATGTTCATACAGACAGCGGTGTAGATATTTCCATGTTTATACAGATAGCAGTGATGATGTATGCATGTTTACACAGATAGCTGTGTAGATATTTCCATGTTCGTACAGATCACGGTGTAGATATTTCCATGTTCATCTAGATGGCTGTGTAGACATATCCATGTTCATACAGATGGCGGTGAAGGTATTTCCATGTTCATACAGATAGCGGTGTAGATATTTCCATGTTCATACAGATAGCGGTGTAGATATTTCCATGTTCATACAGATAGCGGTGTAGATATTTCCATGTTCATTCAGATAGCGGTGCTGATATTTCCATGTTTATACAGGTAGTGGTGTAGATATTTCCATGTTTATACAGATAGCGGTGTAGATATTTCCATGTTTATACAGATAGCGGTTTAGATATCTCCTTCTTAATACAGATGGCGGAGTAGATATTTATAAGTACATACAGATGGCGGTGCAGATATTTCCATGTTCATACAGATAGTGGTGTAGCTATTTCCATGTTCATACCGATAGCTGCGTAGATATTTCCATGTTCATCCAGATGGCTGTGTAGACATATCCATGTTCATACAGATGGCGGTGAAGATAATTCCATGTTCATACAGATAGCGGTGTAGATATTTCCATGTTCATACAGAGTGTGGTGTAGATATTTCCATATTCATACAGATAGAGGGGCTGATATTTCCATGTTCATACAGATAGCGGTGCTGATATTTCCATGTTTTTACAGGTAGCGGTGCAGATATTTCCATGTTTATACAGATAGCGGTGTAGATATTTCCATGTTTATACAGATAGCGGTGTATATATCTCCATCTTAATACAGATGGCGGTGTAGATATTTATATGTTTATACAGATGGCCGTGCAGATATTTCCATGTTCATACAGATAGCGGTGTAGTTATTTCCATGTGTAAAGAGATAGCTGTGTAGATACTTCCATGTATATGCAGATAGTTGTGTAGATATTTCCATTTTCATGCAGATAGCGGTTTAGATATTTCCATGTTCAAACAGATAGCGGTGTAGATATTTCCATGTTCATACAGATTGCGGTGTACATATTTCCATGTTTATACAGATAGCGGTGAAGATGTATGCATGTTTACACAGATTGCGGTGTAGATATTTCCGTGTTCATACAGATAGCGGAGTAGATATTTCCATGTCCATACAGATAGCGGTGTAGATATTTCCATGTTTATGCAGATAGCGGTGAAGATGTATGCATGTTTACACAGATAGCGGTGTAGATATTTCCATGTTCATACAGATAGCGGTGTAGATATTTCCATGTTCATACAGATAGCGGTGTAGATATTTCCATGTTTATGCAGATAGCGGTGAAGATGTATGCATGTTTACACAGATAGCGGTGTAGATATTTCCATGTTCATACAGATAGCGGTGTAGATATTTCCATGTCCATACAGATAGCGGTGTAGATATTTCCATGTTTATGCAGATAGCGGTGAAGATGTATGCATGTTTACACAGATAGCGGTGTAGATATTTCCATGTTCATACAGATAGTGGTGTAGATATTTCCGTGTTCATACATATAGCGGTGTAGATATTTCCATGTTCGTACAGATAGCGGTGTAGATATTTCCATCTTCATAGAGATAGCGGTGTACATATTTCCATGTACATACAGATAACGGTGTAGATATTTCCAAGTTTATACAGATAGCGGTGTAGATATTTCCATGTTTATACATATAGCGGTGTAGATATTTCCAAGTTTATACAGATAGCGGTGTAGATATCTCCATCTTTATATAGATGGGAGTGTAGATATTTATATCTTCATACAGATGGCGGTGCAGATATTTCCATGTTCATACAGATGGCAGTGTAGATATTTGCATGTTTATAGAGATAGCGCTGTAGTTATTTCCATGTGTAAAGAGATAGCTTTGTAGATATTTCCATGTATATGCAGATCGCTGTGTATGTATTTCCATTTTCCTGCAGATAGCGGTGTAGATATTTCCATGTTCAAACAGATAGCGGTGTAGATATTTCCATGTTCATGCAGATAGCAGTGTAGATATTTCCATGTTTATACAGATAGCGGTGAAGATGTATGCATGTTTACACAGATAGCGGTGTATATATTTCCATGTTCATACAGATAGCGGTGTAGATATTTCCATGCTCCTCCAGATGGCTGTGTAGATATATCCATGTTCATACAGATGGCGGTGAAGATATTTCCATGTTCATTCAGATAGCGGTGTAGTTATTTCCATGTGTAAAGAGATAGCTGTGTAGATATTTCCATGTATATGCAGATAGCTGTGTAGATATTTCCATTTTCATGCAGATAGCGGTTTAGATATTTCCATGTTCAAACAGATAGCGGTGTAGATATTTCCATGTTCATACAGATGGCTGTGTAGATATATCCATGTTCATACTGATGGCGGTGAAGATATTTCCATGTTCATACAGATAGCGGTGTAGATATTTCCATGTTCATACAGATAGCGGTGCAGATATTTCCATGTTCATACTGATAGCGGTGCTGATATTTCCATGTTTATACAGATAGCGGTGTAGATATTTCCATGTTTAAACAGATAGCGGTGTAGATATTTCCATGTTTATACAGATAGCGGTGTAGCTATATCCATGTTCATACAGATAGCGGTGTATGTATTTCCATGTTCATACAGATAGCGGTGTAGATATTTCCATGTTCATACAGATAGCGGTGCATGTATTTCCATGTTCCTACAGATAGTGGTGTAGATATTTCCATGTTTATACAGATAGCGGTGTAGATATTTCCATGTTCATCCAGGAGGCTGTGTCGATATATCCATGTTCATACAGATGGCGGTGAAGATATTTCCATGTTCATACAGATAGCGGTGTAGTTATTTCCATGTGTAAAGAGATAGCTGCGTAGATATTTAAATGTATATGCAGATAGCGGTGTAGATATTTCCATTTTCGTGCTGATAGCAGTTTAGATATTTCCATGTTCAAACAGATAGCGGTGTAGATATTTCCATGTTCAAACAGATAGCGGTGTAGATATTTCCATGTTCATACAGATGGCTGTGTAGATATATCCATGTTCATACTGATGGCGGTGAAGATATTTCCATGTTCATACAGATAGCGGTGTAGATATTTCCATGTTCATACAGATAGCGGTGCAGATATTTCCATGTTCATACTGATAGCGGTGCTGATATTTCCATGTTTATACAGATAGCGGTGTAGATATTTCCATGTTTAAACAGATAGCGGTGTAGATATTTCCATGTTTATACAGATAGCGGTGTAGCTATATCCATGTTCATACAGATAGCGGTGTATGTATTTCCATGTTCATACAGATAGCGGTGTAGATATTTCCATGTTCATACAGATAGCGGTGCATGTATTTCCATGTTCCTACAGATAGTGGTGTAGATATTTCCATGTTTATACAGATAGCGGTGTAGATATTTCCATGTTCATCCAGGAGGCTGTGTCGATATATCCATGTTCATACAGATGGCGGTGAAGATATTTCCATGTTCATACAGATAGCGGTGTAGTTATTTCCATGTGTAAAGAGATAGCTGCGTAGATATTTAAATGTATATGCAGATAGCGGTGTAGATATTTCCATTTTCGTGCTGATAGCAGTTTAGATATTTCCATGTTCAAACAGATAGCGGTGTAGATATTTCCATGTTCATACAGATAGCGGTGTAGATATTTCCATGCTTATGCAGATTGCGGTGAAGATGTATGCATGTTTACACAAATAGCGGTGTAGATATTTCCATCTTCATGCAGATAGCGGTGTAGATATTTCCATGTTCATCCAGGTGGCTGTGTAGATATATCCATGTTCATACAGATAGCGGTGTAGATATTTCCATGTTCATTCAGATAGTGGTGTAGATATTTCCATGTTCATAGAGATAGCGGTGTAGATATTTCCATGTTTGTACAGATAGCGGTGTAGATATCTCCATCTTAATACAGATTGCGGTGTAGATATTTATATGTTCATACAGATGGCTGTGCAGATATTTCTATGTTCAAACAGATGGCGGTGTAGATATTTCCATGTTCAAACAGATAGCGGTGTAGTTATTTCCATGTGTAAAGAGATAGCTGTGTAGATATTTCCATGTATATGCAGATAGCAGTGTAGACATTTCCATTTTCATGCAGATAGCGGTGTAGATATTTCCATGTTCAAACAGACAGCGGTGTAGATATTTCCATGTTCATACAGATAGCGGTGAAGATATTTCCATGTTCATACAGATAGCGGTGTAGATATTTCCATGTTCATACAGATAGTGGTGTAGATATCTCCATGTTCATACAGATAGAGGGGCTGATATTTCCATGTTCATGCAGATAGCGGTGCTGATATTTCCATGTTTATACAGGTAGCATTGTAGATATTTCCATGTTTATACAGATAGCGGTGTAGATATTTCCATGTTTATACAGATGGCGGTGTAGATATTTCCATGTTTATACAGATAGCGGTGTAGATATCTGCATCTTAATACAGATGGCCGTGTAGATATGTATATGTTCATACAGATGTTGGTGCAGATATTTCCATGTTCATACAGATGGCGGTGTAATTATTTCCATGTTCATACAGATAGCGGTGTAGTTATTTCCATGTGTAAAGAGATTGCTGTGTAGATATTTCCATGTTTATGCAGATAGCTGCGTAGATATTTCCATTTTCATGCAGATAGCGGCATAGATATTTCCATGTTCAAACAGATAGAGGTGTAGATATATCCATGTTCATACAGATAGCGGTGTAGATATTTCCATGTTCATTC
Source organism: Gorilla gorilla gorilla (assembly GCF_029281585.2). Lineage (NCBI taxonomy): Eukaryota > Metazoa > Chordata > Mammalia > Primates > Hominidae > Gorilla > Gorilla gorilla. The sequence continues at coordinate 128,252,039 of NC_073239.2, forward strand.
AGATAGTAGTGTAGATATTTCCATGTTCATACAGATAGCGGTGTAGCTATTTCCATGTTCATACAGGTAGCGGTGTAGATATTTCCATGTTCATAAAGATAGCGGTGTAGATATTTCCATGTTCATACAGATAGCGGTGCTGATATTTCCATGTTTATACAGGTAGCGATGTAGTTATTTCCTTGTTTATTCAGATAGCGGTGTAGATATTTCCATGTTTATACAGATAGCGGTGTAGATATTTCCTAGTTTATACAGATAGCGGTGAAGATATCTCCATCTTAATACAGATGGCGGTGTAGCTATTTATATGTTCATACAGATTGCGGTGCAGAGATTTCCATGTTCATACGGATGGCGGTGTAGATATTTCCATGTTTATAGAGATAGCGGTGTAGTTATTTCCATGTGTAAAGAGATAGCTGTGTAGATATTTAAATGTATGTGCAGATAGCGGTGTAGATATTTCCATTTTCATGCTGATAGCAGTTTAGATATTTCCATGTTCAAACAGATAGCGGTGTAGATATTTCCATGTTCATACAGATAGCGGTGTAGATATTTCCATGCTTATGCAGACTGCGGTGAAGATGCATGCATGTTTACACAAATTGCGGTGTAGATATTTCCATCTTCATGCAGATAGCGGTGTAGATATTTCCATGTTCATCCAGGTGGCTGTGTAGATATATCCATGTTCATACAGATAGCGGTGTAGATATTTCCATGTTCATTCAGATAGTGGTGTAGATATTTCCATGTTCATAGAGATAGCGGTGTAGATATTTCCATGTTCATACAGATGGCGGTGTAGATATTTCCAAGTTTATACAGATAGCGGTGTAGGTATTTCCATGTTTGTACAGAAAGCGGTGTAGATATCTCCATCTTAATACAGATTGCGGTGTAGATATTTATATGTTCATACAGATGGCTGTGCAGATATTTCCATGTTCAAACAGATGGCGTGGTAGATATTTCCATGTTCAAACAGATAGCAGTGTAGTTATTTCCATGTGTAAAGAGATAGCTGTGTAGATATTTCCATGTATATCCAGATAGCAGTGTAGACATTTCCATTTTCATGCAGATAGCGGTGTAGATATTTCCATGTTCAAACAGATAGCGGTGTAGATATTTCCATGTTCATAGAGATAGCGGTGTAGATATTTCCATGTTCATACAGATAGTGGTGTAGATATTTCCATGTTCATACAGATAGCGGTGTAGATATCTCCATGTTCATACAGATAGAGGGGCTGATATTTCCATGTTCATGCAGATAGCGGTGCTGATATTTCCATGTTTATAAAGGTAGCGTTGTAGATATTTCCATGTTCATACAGATGGCTGTGTATATATATCCATGTTCATACATATGGCGGTGAAGATATTTCCATGTTCATGCTGAAAGTGGTGCTGATATTTCCATGTTTATACAGGTAGCGGTGTAGATATTTCCATGTTTATACAGATAGCTGTGTAGATATTTCCATTTTTATACAGATAGCAGTGTAGATATTTCCATGTTTATTCAGATCGCGGTTTAGATATCTCCATCTTAATACAGATGGCGGTGTAGATATTTATAAGTTCATACAGATGGCGGTGCAGATATTTCCATGTTCATACAGATGGCGGTGTAGATATTTCCATATTCATTCAGATAGCGGTGTAGTTATTTGCATGTGTAAGGGAATAGCTGTGTAGATATTTCCTTTTATATGCAGATAGCTGTGCAGATATTTCCATTTTCATGCAGATTGCGGTTTAGATATTTCCATGTTCAAACAGATAGCGATGTAGATATTTCCATGTTCATACAGATAGCGGTGTAGATATTTCCATGTTTATACAGATAGCGGTGAAGATGTATGCATGTTTACACAGATAGCAGTGTAGATATTTCCATCTTCATACAGATAGCGGTGTAGATATTTCCATGTTCATCCAGATGGCTGTGTAGTTATATCCATGTTCATACAGATAGCGGTGCAGATATTTCCATGTTCATACAGATAGTGGTGTAGATATTTCCATGTTCATACAGATAGCGGTGTAGCTGTTTCCATGTTCATACAGATAGCGGTGTAGATATTTCCATGTTCATACAGATAGCGGTGTAGATATTTCCATGTTCATACAGATAGCGGTGGTGCTATTTCCATGTTTATACAGGTAGCGGTGTAGATATTTCCATATTCATACAGATAGCGGTGTAGCTATTTCCATGATCATACAGATAGCGGTGTAGATATTTCCATGTTCATCCAGATGGCTGTGTAGATATATCCATGTTCATACAGATGGCGGTGAAGATATTTCCGTGTTCGTACAGATAGAGGGGCTAATATTTCCATGTTCATACAGATAGCGGTGCTGATATTTCCATGTTTATACAGGTGGTGGTGTAGATATTTCCATGTTTATACAGGTAGCGGTGTAGATATTTCCATGTTTATACAGATAGCGGTGTAGATATTTCCATGTTCATACAGACAGCGGTGTAGATATTTCTATCTTAATACAGATGGCCGTGTAGTTATTTATATGTTCATACAGATGGTGGTGCAGATATTTCCATGTTCATACAGATGGCGGGGTAGATATTTCCATGTTCATATAGATAGCGGTGTAGTTATTTCCATGTGTAAAGAAATAGATGTGTAGGTATTTCCATGTATATGCAGATAGCTCTGTAGATATTTCCATAATTTTGCAGATAGCGGTTTAGATATTTCCATGTTCAAACAGATAGCGGTGTAGATATTTCCATGTTCATAGAGATAGCGGTGTAGATATTTCCATGTTTATACAGATAGCGGTGATGATGTATGCATGTTTACACAGATAGCGGTGTAGATATTTCCATGTTCATACAGATCGCGGTGTAGATATTTCCATGTTCATCTAGATGGCTGAGTAGACATATCCATGTTCATACAGATGGCGGTGAAGGTATTTCCATGTTCATACAGATTGCGGTGTAGATATTTCCATGTTCAAACCGATAGCGGTGTAGGTATTTCCATGTTCATAGAGATAGCGGTGTAGATATTTCCATGTTCATACAGATAGCGGTGTAGATATTTCCATGTTCATACAGATAGCGGTGTAGATATTTTCATGTTCATACAGATAGCGGTGCTGATATTTCCATGTTTATACAGGTAGCGGTGAAGATATTTCCATGTTTATACAGATAGCGGTTTAGATATTTCCCTCTTAATACACATGGCGGTGCAGATACTTCCATGTTCATACAGATGGCGGTGTAGATATTTCCATGTTTATAGATATAGCGGTGTAGTTATTTCCATGTGTAAAGAGATAGCTGTGTAGATATTTCCATGTATATGCAGATAGCTGTGTAGATATTTCCACTTTCATGCAGATAGCGGTGTAGATATTTACATGTTCAAACAGATAGCGGTGTAGATATTTCCATGTTCATCCAGATGGCTGTGTAGATATATCCATGTTCATACAGATAGAGGGGTTATTTCCATGTTCTTACAGATAGCGGTGATGATATTTCCATGTTTATACAGGTAGCGGTGTAGATACTTCCATGTTTATACAGATAGCAGTGTAGACATTTCCATGTTTATACAGATAGCGGTGTAGATATTTCCATGTTTTTACAGATAGCGGTGTAGATATCTCCATCTTAATACAGATGGCGGAGTAGATATTTATATGTTCATACAGATGGCGGTGCAGATATTTCCATGTTCATACAGATGGCGGTGTAGATATTTCCATGTTCATGCAGATAGCGGTGTAGTTATTTCCATGTGTAAAGAGACAGCTGTGTAGATATTTCCATGTATTTGCAGATAGCTGTGTAGAGATTTCCATTTTCATGCTGATAGAGGTTTAGATATTTAAATGTTCAAACAGATAGCGGTGTAGATATTTCCATGTTCATATAGATAGCGGTGTAGATATTTCCATGCTTATACAGATTGCGAAGATGTATGCATATATACACAGATATCGGTGTAGATATTTCCATGTTCATGCAGATAGCGGTGTAGATATATCCATGTTCATACAGATAGCGGTGTAGATATTTCCATGTACGTAGAGATAGCGGTGTAGATATTTCCATGTTCATACAGATAGCGGTGCTGATATTTCCATGTTTATACAGGTAGCGGTGTAGTTATTTCCATGTTTATTCAGATAGCGGTGTAGATATTTCCATGTTTATACAGATAGCGGTGTAGGTATTTCCAAGTTTATACAGATAGCGGTGAAGATATCTCCATCTTAATACAGATGGCAGTGTAGCTATTTATATGTTAATACAGATGGCGGTGCAGATATTTCCATGTTCATACAGATGGCGGTGTAGATATTTCCATGTTTATAGAGATAGCGGTGTAGTTATTTCCATGTGTAAAGAGATAGCTTTGTAGATATTTCCATGTATATGCAGATAGCTGTGTAGATATTTCTATTTTCATGCAGAGAGCGGTTTAGATATTTCCATGTTCAAACAGATTGCGGTGTAGATATTTCCATGTTCATACAGATAGTGGTGTAGATATTTCCATGTTTATATAGTTGGCGGTGAAGACGTATGCATGTTTACACAGATAGCGGTGTAGATATTTCCATGTTCATACAGATCGCGGTGTAGATATTTCCATGTTCATCCAGATGGCTGTGTAGACATATCCATGTTCATACATATGGCAGTGAAGATATTTCCATGTTTATACAGATAGCGGTGTAGATATTTCCATGTTCATACAGATAGCGGTGTAGATATTTCCATGTTCATACAGATGGCTGTGTATATATATCCATGTACATACAGATGGCGGTGAAGATATTTCCTTGTTCATACCGATAGCGCTGCTGATATTTCCATGTTTATACAGGTAGTGGTGTAGATATTTCCATGTTTATACAGATAACTGTGTAGATATTTCCATGTTTATACAGATAGCGGTGTAGATATTTCAGTGTTTATTCAGATAGCGGTTTAGATATCTCCATCTTAATACAGATGGCGGTGTAGATATTTATATGTTCATACAGATGGCGGTGCAGATATTTCCATGTTCATACAGATGGCGGTGTAGATATTTCCATATTCGTACAGATAGCGGTGTAGTTATTTCCATGTGTAAAGAGATAGATGTGTAGATAATTCCATTTATATGCAGATAGCTGTGCAGATATTTCCATTTTCATGCAGATAGCGGTTTAGATATTTCCATGTTCAAACAGATAGCGATGTAGATATTTCCATGTTCATACAGATAGCGGTGTAGATATTTCCATGTTTATACAGATAGCGGTGAAGATGTATGCATGTTTACACAGATAGCAGTGTAGATATTTCCATGTTCATACAGATAGCGGTGTAGATATTTCCATGTTCATCCATATGGTTGTGTAGATATATCCATGTTCATACAGATAGCGGTGTAGATATTTCCATGTTCATACAGATAGTGGTGTAGATATTTCCATGTTCATACAGATAGCGGTGTAGCTGTTTCCATGTTCATACAGATAGCGGTATAGATATTTCCATGTTCATACAGATAGCGGTGTAGATATTTCCATGTTCATACAGATAGCGGTGGTGCTATTTCCATGTTTATACAGGTAGCGGTGTAGATATTTCCATATTCATACAGATAGCGGTGTAGCTATTTCCATGTTCATACAAATAGCGGTGTAGATATTTCCATGTTCATCCAGATGGCTGTGTAGATATATCCATGTTCATACAAATAGCGGTGTAGATATTTCCATGTTCATCCAGATGGCTGTGTAGATATTTCCATGTTCATACAGATAGCGGTGTAGATATTTCCATGTTCATACAGATAGCGGTGCTGATATTTCCATGTTTATACAGGTCGCGGTGTAGATATTTCCATGTTTATACAGATAGCGGTGTAGATATTTCCATGTTTATACAGATAGCGGTGTAGATATTTCCATGTTTATACAGACAGCGGTGTAGATATTTCTTTCTTAATACAGATGGCCGTGTAGTTATTTATATGTTCATACAGATGGTGGTGCAGATATTTCCAGGTTCATACAGATGGCGGGGTAGATATTTCCATGTTCATATAGATAGCGGTGTAGTTATTTCCATGTGTAAAGAGATAGATGTGTAGGTGTTTCCATGTATATGCAGATAGCTCTGTAGATATTTCCATAATATTGCAGATAGCGGTTTAGATATTTCCATGTTCAAACAGATAGCGTTGTAGATATTTCCATGTTCATAGAGATTGCAGTGTAGATATTTCCATGTTTATACAGATAGCGGTGATGATGTATGCATGTTTACACAGATAGCGGTGTAGATATTTCCATGTTCATACAGATCGCGGTGTAGATATTTCCATGTTCATCTAGATGGCTGAGTAGACATATCCAAGTTCATACAGATGGCGGTGAAGGTATTTCCATGTTCATACAGATAGCGGTGTAGATATTTCCATGTTCAAACCGATAGCGGTGTAGGTATTTCCATGTTCATACAGATAGCGGTGTAGATATTTCCATGTTCATACAGATAGCGGTGTAGATATTTCCATGTTCATACAGATAGCGGTGTAGATATTTTCATGTTCATACAGATAGCGGTGCTGATATTTCCATGTTTATACAGGTAGCGGTGAAGATATTTCCATGTTTATACAGATAGCGGTTTAGATATTTCCCTCTTAATACACATGGCGGTGCAGATACTTCCATGTTCATACAGATGGCGGTGTAGATATTTCCATGTTTATAGATATAGCGGTGTAGCTATTTCCATGTGTAAAGAGATAGCTGTGTAGATATTTCCATGTATATGCAGATAGCTGTGTAGATATTTCCACTTTCATGCAGATAGCGGTGTAGATATTTACATGTTCAAACAGATAGCGGTGTAGATATTTCCATCTTCATCCAGATGGCTGTGTAGATATATCCATGTTCATAGAGATAGAGGTGTAGATATTTCCATGTTCATACAGGCAGTGGTGTAGATATTTCCATGTTCATACAGATAGCGGTGTAGCTATTTCCATGTTCATACAGATAGCGGTGTAGATACTTCCATGTTCATAGAGATAGCGGTGTAGATATTTCCATGTTCATACAGATAGCGGTGCTGATATTTAAATGTTTATACAGGTAGCGGTGTAGATATTTCCATGTTTATACAGATAGCGGTGTAGATATTTCCATGTTTATACAGATAGCGGTGTAGATATTTCCAAGTTTATACAGATAGCAGTGTAGATATCTCCATCTTAATATAGATGGTGGTGTAGATATTTATATGTTCATACAGATGGCGGTGCAGATATTTCCATGTTCATACAGATGGTGGAGTAGATATTTCCATGTTTATAGAGATAGCGCTGTAGTTATTTCCATGTGTAAAGATATAGCTTTGTGGATATTTAAATGTATATGCAGATCGCTGTTTAGATATTTCCATTTTCATGCAGATAGCGGTGTAGATATTTCCATGTTCATGCAGATAGCGGTGTAGATATTTCCATGTTCATTCAGATGGCTGTGTAGATATATCCATGTTCATACAGAGAGCGGTGTAGATATTTCCATGTTCATACAGATAGCGTTGTAGCTATTTCCATGTTCATACAGATAGCGGTGTAGATATTTCCATGTTCATAGAGATAGCGGTGTAGATATTTCCATGTTCATACAGATAGCGGGGCTGATATTTCCATGTTTATACAGGTAGTGGTGTAGATATTTCCATGTTCATACAGATAGCGGTGCTGATATTTCCATGTTTATACAGGTAGTGGTGTAGATATTTCCATGTTTATTCAGATAGCGGTGTAGATATTTCCATGTTTATACAGATATCGGTGTAGATATTTCCATGTTTATACAGATAGCAGTATAGATATCTCCATCTTAATGCAGATGGCGGTGTATATATTTATATGTTCATAGAGATGGCGGTGCAGATATTTCCATGTTCAAACAGATAGCGGTGTAGATATTTCCATGTTCATACAGATAGCGGTGTAGATATTTCCATGTTTACACAGATAGCGGTGTAGATATTTCCATGTTCATACAGATAGCGGTGTAGATATTACCATGTTCATACAGATAGCGGTGCTGATATTTCCATGTTTATACAGGTAGCGGTGTAGATATTTCCATGTTTATACAGATAGCGGTTTAGATATTTCCTTCTTAATACAGATGGCGGTGTAGATATTTATATGTTCATACAGATGGCGGTGCAGATACCTCCATGTTCATACAGATGGCGATGTAGATATTTCCATGTTTATAGAGATAGCGGTGTAGTTATTTCCATGTGTAAAGAGATAGCTGTGTAGATATTTCCATGTATATGCAGATAGCTGTGTAGATATTTCCACTTTCATGCAGATAGCGGTGTAGATATTTACATGTTCAAACAGATAGCGGTGTAGATATTTCCATGTTCATCCAGATGGCTGTTTAGATATATCCATGTTCATAGAGATAGAGGTGTAGATATTTCCATGTTCATACAGGTAGTGGTGTAGATATTTCCATGTTCATACAGATAGCGGTGTAGCTATTTCCATGTTCATACAGATAGCGGTGTAGATATTTCCAAGTTTATACAGATAGCGGTGTAGATATCTCCATCTTAATATAGATGGCGGTGTAGATATTTATTTGTTCATACAGATGTCGGTGCAGATATTTCCATGTTCATAGAGATAGTGGTGTAGATATTTCCATGTTCATACAGATAGCGGTGCTGATATTTAAATGTTTATACAGGTAGCGGTGTAGATATTTCCATGTTCATACAGATAGCGGTGTAGATATCTCCGTGTTTATACATATAGCGGTGTAGATATTTCCAAGTTTATACAGATAGCGGTGTAGATATCTCCATCTTAATATAGATGGCGGTGTAGATATTTATATGTTCATACAGATGGCGGTGCAGATATTTCCATGTTCATACAGATGGTGGAGTAGATATTTCCATGTTTATAGAGATAGCGCTGTAGTTATTTCCATGTGTAAAGATATAGCTTTGTACATATTTCCATGTATATGCAGATCGCTGTGTAGATATTTCCATTTTCATGCAGATAGCGGCGTAGATATTTCCATGTTCATACAGATAGCGGTGTAGATATTTCCATGTTCATGCAGATAGCAGTGCAGATATTTCCATGTTTATACAGATAGCGCTGAAGATGTATGCATTTTTACACAGATAGCGGCGTAGATATTTCCATGTTCATAGAGATAGCGGTGTAGATATTTCCATGTTCATACAGATAGCGGTGCTGATATTTCCAGGTTTATACAGGTAGCGGTGTAGATATTTCCATGTTCATGCAGATAGCGGTGTAGATATTTCCATGTTCATCCAGATGGCTGTGTAGATATATCCATGATCATACAGATGGCGGTGAAGATATTTCCATGTTCATAGAGATAGAGGGGCTGATATTTCCATGTTCATACAGATAGCGGTGCTGATATTTCCATGTTTATGCAGGTAGCGATGTAGATATTTCCATGTTTATACAGGTAGCGGTGTAGATATTTCCATGTTTATACAGATAGCGGTGTAGATATTTCCATGTTTATACAGACAGCGGTGTAGATATTTCTATCTTAATACAGATGGCCGTGTGGTTATTTATATGTTCATACAGATGTCGGTGCAGATATTTCCATGTTCATACAGATGGCGGCGTAGATATTTCCATGTTCATACAGATAGCGGTGTATTTATTTCCATGTGTAAAGAGATAGATGTGTAGGTATTTCCATGTATATGCAGATAGCTCTGTAGATATTTCCATTTTCATGCAGATAGCGGTTTAGATATTTCCATGGTCAAACAGATAGCGGTGTAGATATTTCCATGTTCATAAAGATAGCGGTGTAGATACTTCCATGTTTATACAGATAGCGGTGATGATGTATGCATGTTTACACAGATAGCGGTGTAGATATTTCCAGGTTCATACAGATCGCGGTGTAGAGATTTCCATGTTCAAACCGATAGCGGTGTAGATATTTCCATGTTCATAGAGATAGCGGTGTAGGTATTTCCATGTTCATACATTTAGCGGTGCTGATATTTAAATGTTTATACAGGTAGCGGTGTAGATATTTCCATGTTTATACAGATAGCGGTGTAGATATTTCCATGTTTATACAGATAGCGGTGTAGATATTTCCAAGTTTATACAGATAGCGGTGTAGATATCTCCATGTTATTATAGATGGCGGTGTAGATATTTATATGTTCATACAGATGGCGGTGCAGATATTTCCATGTTCATACAGATGGTGGAGTAGATATTTCCATGTTCATACAGATAGTGGTGTAGATATTTCCATGTTCATACAGATAGCGGTGTAGATATTTCCATGTTCAAACAGATAGCGGTGTAGATATTTCCATCTTCATAGAGATAGCGGTGTAGATATTTCCTTGTTCATACAGATAACGGTGCTGATATTTCCATGTTTATACAGGTAGCGGTGTAGATATTTCCATGTTTATACAGATAGCAGTTTAGATATTTCCATGTTTATACATATAGCGGTGTAGATATTTCCAAGTTTATACAGATAGCGGTGTAGATATCTCCATCTTAATATAGATGGGGGTGTAGATATTTATATCTTCATACAGATGGCGGTGCAGATATTTCCATGTTCATACAGATGGCGGTGTAGATATTTGCATGTTTATAGAGATAGCGCTGTAGTTATTTCCATGTGTAAAGAGATAGCTTTGTAGATATTTCCATGTATACGCAGATCGCTGTGTAGATATTTCCATTTTCATGCAGATAGCGGTGTAGATATTTCCATGTTCAAACAGATAGCGGTGTAGATATTTCCATGTTCATGCAGATAGCAGTGTAGATATTTCCATGTTTATACAGATAGCGGTGAAGATGTATGCATGTTTACAAAGATAGCGTTGTAGATATTTCCATGTTCATTCAGATTGCGGTGTAGATATTTCCATGCTCATCCAGATGGCTGTGTAGATGTATCCATGTTCATACAGATGGCGGTGAAGATATTTCCATGTTCATACAGATAGCGGTGTAGTTATTTCCATGTGTAAAGAGATAGCTGTGTAGATATTTCCATGTATATGCAGATAGCTGTGTAGATATTTCCATTTTCATGCAGATAGCGGTTTAGATATTTCCATGTTCAAACAGATAGCGGTGTATATATTTCCATGTTCATAGAGAAAGCGGTGTAGATATTTCCATGTTCATACAGATAGCGTTGTAGATATTTCCATGTTCATACAGACGGCTGTGTAGATATATCCATGTTCATACTGATGGCGGTGCAGATATTTCCATGTTCATACTGATAGCGGTGCTGATATTTCCATGTTTATACAGATAGCGGTGTAGATATTTCCATGTTTATACAGATAGCGGTGTAGATATTTCCATGTTTATACAGATAGCGGTGTAGGTATCTCCTTCTTAGTTCAGATGGCGGAGTAGATATTTATATGTACATACAGATGGCGGTGCAGATATTTCCATGTTCATACAGATAGCGGTGTAGCTATTTCCATGTTCATACCAATAGCGGCGTAGATATTTCCATGTTCATCCAGATGGCTGTGTAGACATATCCATGTTCATACAGATGGCGGTGAATATAATTCCATGTTCATACAGATAGCGGTGTAGATATTTCCATGTTCATACAGAGTGTGGTGTAGATATTTCGATATTCATACAGATAGAGGGGCTGATATTTCCATGTTCATACAGATAGCGGTGCTGATATTTCCATGTTTTTACAGGTAGCGGTGTAGATATTTCCATGTTTATACAGAAAGCGGTGTAGATATTTCCATGTTTATACAGATAGCGGTGTAGATATTTCCATGTTTATACAGATAGCGGTGTAGATATCTCCATCTTAATACAGATGGCGGTGTAGATATTTATATGTTCATACAGATGGCCGTGCAGATATTTCCATGTTCATACAGATAGCGGTGTAGTTATTTCCATGTGTAAAGATATAGCTGTGTAGATACTTCCATGTATATGCAGATAGTTGTGTAGATATTTCCATTTTCATGCAGATAGCGGTTTAGATATTTCCATGTTCAAACAGATAGCGGTGTAGATATTTCCATGTTCATACAGATAGCGGTGTAGATATTTCCATGTTTATACAGATAGCGGTGAAGATGTATGCATGTTTACACAGATAGCGGTGTAGATATTTCCGTGTTCAAACAGATAGCGGTGAAGATATTTCCATGTTCATACAGATAGCTGTGTAGATATTTCCATGTTCATCCAGATGGCTGTGTAGATATATCCATGTTCATACAGATGGCGGTGAAGGTATTTCCACGTTCATAGAGATTGCGGTGTAGTTATTTCCATGTGTAAAGAGATAGCTGTGTAGATATTTCCATGTATGTGCAGATAGCTGTGTAGATATTTCCATTTTCATGCAGATAGCGGTTTAGATATTTCCATGTTCAAACAGATAGCGGTGTAGATAATTCCATGTTCATAGAGATAGCGGTGTAGATATTTCCATGTTCATACAGATAGCGGTGTAGATATTTCCATGTTCATACAGATGGCTGTGTAGATATATCCATGTTCATACTGATGGCGGTGAAGATATTTCCATGTTCATACAGATAGCGGTGTAGATATTTCCATGTTCATACAGATAGCGGTGCAGATATTTCCATGTTCATACTGATAGTGGTGCTGATATTTCCATGTTTATACAGATAGCGGTGTAGATATTTCCATGTTTATACAGATAGCGGTGTAGATATTTCCATGTTTATACATATAGCAGTGTAGATATCTACTTCTTAATACAGATGGTGGAGTAGATATTTATATGTACATACAGATGGCGGTGCAGATATTTCCATGTTCATACAGATAGCGGTGTAGCTATTTCCATGTTCATACCGATATCGGCGTAGATATTTCCATGTTCATGCAGATGGCTGTGTAGACATATCCATGTTCATACAGATGGCGGTGAAGATAATTCCATGTTCATACACATAGCGATGTAGATATTTCCTTGTTCAAACAGAGTGTGGTGTAGATATTTACATATTCATACAGATAGAGGGGCTGATATTTCCATGTTGATACAGATAGCGGTGCTGATATTTCCATGTTTTTACAGGTAGCGGAGTAGATATTTCCATGTTTATACAGATAGCGGTGTAGATATTTCCATGTTTATACAGATTGCGGTGAAGATGTATGCATATTTACACAGATAGCGGTGTAGATATTTCCATGTTCATACAGATAGCGGTGTAGATATTTCCATGTTCATCCTGATGGCTGTGTAGATATATCCATGTTCATACAGATAGCTGTGTAGATATTTCCATGTTCATACAGGTAGTGGTGTAGATATTTCCATGTTCATACAGATAGCGGTGTAGCTATTTCCATGTTCATACAGATAGCGGTGTAGATATTTCCATCTTCATAGAGATAGCGGGGTAGGTACTTCCATGTTCATACAGATAACGGTGCTGATATTTCCATGTTTTTACAGATAGCGGTGTAGATATTTCCATGTTTATACAGATGGCAGTGTAGATATTTCCATGTTTATAGAGATGGCGGTGTAGATATTTCCTTGTTTATACAGATAGCGGTTTAAATATTTCGATGTTTATAGAGATAGGTTTGTAGGTATTTCCATGTTCATACAGATAGCGGTGTAGATATTTCCATGTTCATACAGAAGGCGGTGTAGATTTTTCCATGTTCATACAGATAGCGGTGCGGATATTTCCATGTTTATACAGGTACCGGTGTAGATATTTCCATGTTTATACAGATGGCGGTGAAGATATTTGCATGTTCATACAGATGGCGGTGTAGATATTTCCATGTTCATACAGATGTCGGTGTAGGTATTTCCATGTTCACACAGATGTCTGTGTAGTTATTTCCATGTTCATACAGATGACGTTGTTGATATTTCCATGTTCATACCGAGGGCGGTGTAGATATTTCCATGTTTATAGAGATGGCGGTGTAGATATTTCCAAGTTTATACAGATGGCAGTGTAGATATTTCCATGTTCATACAGATAGCGGTGTAGATATTTCCATGTTTATGGAGATAACGGTGTAGATATTTCCATGTTTATACAGATAGCAGTGTAGATATTTCCATGATTACACAGATAGCGGTGTAGATATTTCCATGTTTATATAGATAGCGGTGTAGATATTTACATGTTTATACAGATAGCGGTGAAGATATTTCCATGTTTATACAGACAGCGGTGTAGATATTTCCATGTTTATACAGAGAGCATTGTAGTTATTTCCATGTTTATAGAGTTAGCGGTGTAGATATTTCCCTGTTTTACAGATAGCAGAGTAGATATTTCCATGTTTATACAGATAGCAGTGCAGACATTTCCATGTTTATACCGATAGCGGTGTAGATATTTCTGTGTTTATACATATAACGGTGTAGATATTTCCATGATCATACAGATGGCGGTGTGGATATTTCCATTTTGATACAGACTGGGTGTAGATATTTTCATGTTTATACAGATGACGGTGTAGATATTTACATGTTTATAGACATGGCGGTGTAGATATTTCCATGTTTTTACACATAGCAGTGTCGATATTTCCATGTTTATGGAGATATCGGTGTAGGTATTTCCATGTTTATAGAGAGAGCGTTGTAGATATTTCCACGTTTATACAGATAGCGGTGTAGATATTTCCCTGTTTTACAGATAGCAGTGTAGATATTTCCATGTTTATACAGATAGCGGTGTAGATATTTCCATGTATATACAGATAGCGGTGTAGATATTTCCATGTTTATTCAGATGGCAATGTAGATATTTACATGTTTATAGGGATGGCGGTGTAGATATTTCCTTGTATTGACAGATAGCTGTGTAGATATTTCCATTTTTATTCA
This sequence comes from Gorilla gorilla gorilla, assembly GCF_029281585.2. Taxonomy (NCBI): domain Eukaryota; kingdom Metazoa; phylum Chordata; class Mammalia; order Primates; family Hominidae; genus Gorilla; species Gorilla gorilla. The sequence goes on from NC_073239.2 coordinate 128,267,039, forward strand.
GATAGCGCTGAAGATATTTCCATGATTATACAGATAGTGGTGTAGATATTTCCATGTTTATACAGATAGCGGTGTAGATATTTCCATGTTTATACAGATAGCGGTGTAGATATTTCCATGTTTATGGAGATGGCATTATAGTTATTTACTTGTTTATACAGATGGTGGTGTCGATATTTCCATGTTCATACAGATAGCTTTGTAGATATTTCCATATTTATACACATGGCGGTGTAGATATTTCCATGTGCATACAGATGCCGGTGTAGATATTTCAATGTTTATAGAGATGACGGTGTAGATATTTCCATGTTTATGCAGATGGCGGTGTAGATATTTCCATGTTTATACCCATAGCGGTGTAGATATTTCCATGTTTATACACATAGCGGTATAGATATTTCTATGTTTACAGAGATATTGGTGTAGATATTTCCATGTTTATAGACATAGTCGTGTAGATATTTCCATGTTTATAGATATAGCGGTGTCGATAATTCCCTGTTTCACAGACAGCAGTGTAGATATTGCCATGTTTATTCAGATAGCGGTGTAGATATATCCATGTTTATAGAGATAGCGGTGTAATTATTTCCATGTTTATAGAGATGGCGGTGGAGATATTTCCATGTTTATAGAGATGGCGGTGTAGATATTTCCAAGTTTATACAGATGGCAGTGTAGATATTTCCATGTTCATACAGATAGCGGTGTAGATATTTCCATGTTTATGGAGATAACGGTGTAGATATTTCCATGTTTATACAGATAGCAGTGTAGATATTTCCATGATTACACAGATAGCGGTGTAGATATTTCCATGTTTATATAGATAGCGGTGTAGATATTTACATGTTTATACAGATAGCGGTGAAGATATTTCCATGTTTATACAGACAGCGGTGTAGATATTTCCATGTTTATACAGAGAGCATTGTAGTTATTTCCATGTTTATAGAGTTAGCGGTGTAGATATTTCCCTGTTTTACAGATAGCAGAGTAGATATTTCCATGTTTATACAGATAGCAGTGCAGACATTTCCATGTTTATACCGATAGCGGTGTAGATATTTCTGTGTTTATACATATAACGGTGTAGATATTTCCATGATCATACAGATGGCGGTGTGGATATTTCCATTTTGATACAGACTGGGTGTAGATATTTTCATGTTTATACAGATGACGGTGTAGATATTTACATGTTTATAGACATGGCGGTGTAGATATTTCCATGTTTTTACACATAGCAGTGTCGATATTTCCATGTTTATGGAGATATCGGTGTAGGTATTTCCATGTTTATAGAGAGAGCGTTGTAGATATTTCCACGTTTATACAGATAGCGGTGTAGATATTTCCCTGTTTTACAGATAGCAGTGTAGATATTTCCATGTTTATACAGATAGCGGTGTAGATATTTCCATGTATATACAGATAGCGGTGTAGATATTTCCATGTTTATTCAGATGGCAATGTAGATATTTACATGTTTATAGGGATGGCGGTGTAGATATTTCCTTGTATTGACAGATAGCTGTGTAGATATTTCCATTTTTATTCAGATAGCGCTGAAGATATTTCCATGATTATACAGATAGTGGTGTAGATATTTCCATGTTTATACAGATAGCGGTGTAGATATTTCCATGTTTATACAGATAGCGGTGTAGATATTTCCATGTTTATGGAGATGGCATTATAGTTATTTACTTGTTTATACAGATGGTGGTGTCGATATTTCCATGTTCATACAGATAGCTTTGTAGATATTTCCATATTTATACACATGGCGGTGTAGATATTTCCATGTGCATACAGATGCCGGTGTAGATATTTCAATGTTTATAGAGATGACGGTGTAGATATTTCCATGTTTATGCAGATGGCGGTGTAGATATTTCCATGTTTATACCCATAGCGGTGTAGATATTTCCATGTTTATACACATAGCGGTATAGATATTTCTATGTTTACAGAGATATTGGTGTAGATATTTCCATGTTTATAGACATAGTCGTGTAGATATTTCCATGTTTATAGATATAGCGGTGTCGATAATTCCCTGTTTCACAGACAGCAGTGTAGATATTGCCATGTTTATTCAGATAGCGGTGTAGATATATCCATGTTTATAGAGATAGCGGTGTAATTATTTCCATGTTTATAGAGATGGCGGTGGAGATATTTCCATGTTTATAGAGATGGCGGTGTAGATATTTCCATGTTTATACAGATGGCGGTGTAGGTATTTCCATGTTTATACAGATAGCAGTGTAGATATTTCCATGTTTATAGAGATAGCGTTTTAGATATTTCCATGTTTATACATATAGCGGTATAGATATTTCCATGTTTAAACAGATGGCGGTGTAGATATTTCCATGTTTATACAGGTGGCGGTGTAGTTATTTCCATATTCATACAGATGGCATTGTAGATATTTCAATGTTTATAGAGATGGCGGTGTAGATATTTCCGTGTTTATACAGATGGCGGTGTATGTATTTCCATGTTTATACAGATAGCGGTGTAGGTATTTCCATGCTTATACAGATAGCGGTGTAGATATTTCCATGTTCATACAGATAGCGTTGTAATTATTTCCATGTTTATACAGATAGCGGTGTAGATATTTCCATGTTTATAGAGATAGTGGTATAGATATTTCCATGTTGATACACATAGCGGTGTAGATATTTCCATGTTTATAGAGATCGCGGTGTAGATATTTCCAAGTTTATAAAGATGGCGGCTTGGATATTTCCATGTTTATATATGTGGCGGTGTATATATTTCCATGTTTATGCAGATGGCGGTATAGATATTTCCATGTTTATACAGATGGCGGTGTAGATATTTCCATGTTTATACAGATGGCGGTGTAGATACTTCCATATTTATACAGATGGCTCTGTAGATATTTTCATGTTCATACAGATAGCGGTGTAGATATTTCCATGTTTATAGAGATTGCGCTGTAGATATTTCCTTGTTTATACACATAGCAGTGTAGATATTTCCATGTTTAAAGAGATGGCGGTGTAGATATTTCCATGTTTGTACAGGTAGCGGTGAAGATATTTCCATATTTATACAGGTAGCGGTACAGATATGTGAATTCATTAAACCTCTTTTTCTTTATAAATTACCCAGTCTTGGGTATGTCTTTATCAGCAACATGAAAATTGACTACTACACTCACTGTCCATGAATGATACTCTGTTAGCCCATTTGCATTGTTATAAAGAAATACCTGAGGCTGGGTTATTTATAAAGAAATGAGGTTTATTTGGCTCCTTGTTGTGAAGGCTGTACATGAAGCATAGTACTGGCACCTGCTTCCAGGGAGGGCATCAGGAACCTTCCAATCATGGTGGAAGGTGAAGGGAAACCAGCGTATCACATGGTGAGAGCGGAAGCAAGAGAGACAGGGAAGAGGTGTCAGTCTCTTTTAAACAACCAGATATCGCATGAACTCACAGGGTAAGAACTCATTCATTACCAAGAGGACAGCACCAAGCAATTCAGGAGGCATCTATCTCCAACATTGGGGATCACATTTTAACGTGAGATTTGAAGGGGACAAACATCCAAACTATGTCAGATACCAAAGCTGACAATGCTTAGGATCTTTAGCTGTTCCAGGTTCTGGGAAAAGGGAGAGAGTTAGCTTCCCTCGTCTATGCTCTGCTACTCCATATTATATTAGTAATTATTGTTCTCTAAAGGTTCTTGAAAGCAAATAAACAAATGCAAGGCAAAACATATGAAATGCAAGGCAAAACATACGAAATGCAAGGCAAATGCATTAAAAACTTTTGAGTGTTAATATATAGGTTTTATTTTATCTTTTTAATTTCTTTTGCTTAACCAAATAGATTATGTAGTTTTGATTAACTGGCCATGAAATAGCTCTGCCTACATAGAATTTCCCATGAACAATTGGTTGTGGAGACTTTTGTGTGTGACCCAAATCCTCCCTCAGAACTGAAGTTTGCCCCACTATTGGGAGTGTTGGCAAATCTTGCCTCTCAGCTGATTCTCTCTAGAATTTATTCTCAGGAGATCTAATTAATAACTTGTCAAGCTGATGTCCATCCTTGGGGACAACTCGTATCTGAAGAATGGCCAGTGAAAGGTATTAAAACTCCATACTCCTGCCTCAATTTAGGGCAACTCTGAAGGGTCGCCCCAGCTTCTCAGCTCCCCCTTGAGATTAGCTGAGGTATTTGTTGTGACTGCCTCACATCTCAACTCCCTTTGTCCAATTCAGCTTTTTCGCCACAGTTGTTGGCTCCTAGGATTTTACCCAGTTAAATGTTCTCTACACAAATCTCTATCTCAAATCTGCTTTACAGGGAATGTGGCCTCAGACAGGTTTTCATTAGGTTCTGGACATAACTCTCACTAGTCATTGATATGATTCGGCTGTGTCTCCACCCGAATCTCACCTTGATTGTAATTATCCCCGCATGTCAAGGATGGAGTCAGGTGGAGATCATTGAATCATAGGGGCGGGTTCCCCCTACTGTTCTCCTGGTAGCGAATAAGTCTCACGAGATCTGATGCTTTTAAAATGGGAGTTTCCCTACACAAGCTTTCTTCTCTGCTACCATTTAAGATGTGCCTTTGCTTCTTTTTTGCCTTCTGCCGTGACTGTGAGGCCTCCCCAGCCATGTGGAATTGTGAGTTCATTAAACCTCTTTCCTTTCTAAATTACCCGGTCTTGGGTATGACTTTATTAGCAGCATGACAACAAACTAGTGCAGTCTGTTCTATAAGCCCAAGTCGGATCACAGAGTCCCGCTTTCTGTTTTTTTTTTCTAGCCCATATTTCTACTAAAACTTGACTCATATAGACTTAAAACAAAATAATTAAGCATGGCTAGTAATTATTTAATATTTTACACGTGTCAGGTACTGTATTTTGTAACTTATCTTTTAATAATCTTTCCAAATCTCTAAAAGGAGAATTCTGCTCTTTTATAGAGAAAATAAGGATGGCTCAATCTTTTGATTTTTATTACAAGCTTTATTTTGTATAACATATAATAAACTAAAAATATTGAAAGTTTAGAAACCATCAGCACACAATCGAGGTGATGGAAATATACTTCACCTCCAGTTTCCTGATGCCTCTTTATACTACATTTCTCTGGCCCCTCATTCCTGGCCCTTAAAAACCACCAAACTGCTTTCTGTCACTGGACAGTAATTTATACAGTCAAAAAATGTATATAAATAAAATTTTACACTATGCACTTTTTTGTCTGACATTTTATGTTTTTTTCTCTGCATGTTTTACCTCTAGAGTCTGCCTTGTTTCACTTAGTATAGTTATTTTGAGATTCATTCATGTTATAGTATGTATCCATAATTAATTCGGATAAAGCAAGTTAATTCATTAATGTATTGATTGATATTTAGACTGTTTCTAGTTTGGGCTATTATGAATACATGTGCTATGAACATTTGTGTTGATATCATTATATGAACACCTACTTTTATCTCTCTTGGGTAAATACCCAGGAGTGCAATGGCTGAGTCTTACAGCAGAAGTATGTTTAACTTTTTAAGGGACTCTTAAACTGTTTTTCAAAGGTTACACTTTTTTGTATTCCCATCAGCAGTGTATGAGAGTTTCAGCTTCTCCACATCCAAGCCAGTGCTTGGCTATTATCAGTCATGCTAATCTTAGCTATTTAAAAATAGATAGTGGCGTCTCATTTTGGTTTTAATTTGCATTGCCCTAAGCATTAATTATGTTGAGCATATGTGCTTATTTACCAAACAAATGTCTACTTTGAAATGTCTGTTCCAGTCTTTCACCCAAGTTTTAAATGGGGTTGTTTGTTTTTCATTATTAAATTTTGAGCTTTTAAAATATATTTTTGATGCAAGCCTTTCATCAGATATATGAATTGCAAATATTTTCTCCCAGCCTGCAGCTTGTCTTTTCAGTCTCTTAATAGATTCTTTTGAAGAGCAGATTCTTTTTTTTAAATTGGATGAGTTCTTCTTATCAATATATTATTATATAAATCATGCTGTGGGGTCATATCAAAGAAAGCTTTGCCTGACTCAAAGTCCCAAATGTTTTCACATCTTCCCTCTCCTCTCCTTTGGGAACTGAGATTACACGTAAATTCAGTTACTTGAAATTTACTGTCTACTATTGCTCTGTTCATGTTTTTTAAAAGTTTATTTTCTCTCTCTATTTTATTTTGAGAGGTGTCTATCTTTTCTTCTTTAATGACTAACGTGCTATCAGCCTACCATGTAGCTGGGACTACAGCCGCATGCTACTATGCCCCGCTAATTTTTGTATTTTTAGTAGAGATGGGATTTCACCATATTGGTCAGGCTGGTCCTGAACTCCTGACTTCGTGATCCACCTGCCTCGGCCTCACAAAATGCTGAGATTACAGGCGTGAGCCACTGCGCCCAGCCTCCTTTAGTGTATCTTGCATGTCTCTATTTTAGAACATATAGAATACTGTTTCAATAAGCATTTGAATGTTCTTAACTGATAACTCTGGCACCTTGATTTACTCTGGATCAGTTCTGACTCAGTGATTTTTCTCCTTATTATGAGCCACGTTCTTCTGTCTTTTGTTGTTACTGTTGTGTCTCTGCTAAACTGTGTCTGGATGTCAGATATGGTGACTTTTATCTTATTGAGTGCTGGAAGTATATATAAATATTCTTGATCTTTGTATTGGTATGTATTTAAGTTTAGTTGGAAAGAGTTTGACTCTTTTTGGTCTTGCTTTAAAAATTCATTAGGTGGGATCAGACCAGTTCTCATTTTAGAGCTAATCACTCCCAACTAGTGAGGCAAGATCCTTCTGGGTATCCCTGGGAATCTTGAGGTGTTTCTGGTTTGGCTGATAAAATAAGCACTATTACTGGACCTTGGTGAGCATGTGTACTGTTACTTTTCATCTTATCTGGGTGTTGTTTCCCCAACCGTAGGTACTTTTCTCTAGGCCTGTCCTAACAATTACTTAGCTATGTACTTTAGGGGGACCCTTTGCAGAGCTCTGGAGTTCTCTTTCTGTGCAGCCCCTTCTTCTCGGAAACCTTGTCCTGAGAGCTCATGTCAACATGGTTCCTGTGGACTCTCAGCTCTGTCCCCTCAGCTCAGGGAGAACGATGGGCTCCTCTTGGGCTTTTCTCCTGCAGTAGTGGGCTGGAAAACTTTCTCCAGGCATAAATTAGGGCAGTTGATAGGCTCACCTTGTTTGAGACTGACTTTACAGGGTCTTGCAAACTTTTGTGGCATACATTTTGGCCATTTTTTTGGTTGTTTCAGGAGGGAGAGAAAGTCTATTTCTTGTTACTCCATCATGGTCATTGCAGAAGTCAAACTAACTGATATTTATCAATACAGTCTGTTGCTACACATTGAACTTGCTTAAGATAATTTTTAGATGGCACAGAACTTTCTGTCCATTGAATGAGACTCTCTGCTTATTTTGCAAGTGCTCATTTGTATGGAGACATTTGTATGGAGAAACTTCAAAAAGTTTGTGGAAAAATGAAGTTAAAAGATAAACATTGAAAATGTGATCTTCGGTTTTCATCCCTAAAGAACTGATGGTCCTGGGAACTTAACAATGTCAATGCAGTCTCTTATACATTATTAACTTAAGAAAAATGGGTGCCCTTTCCACATTTGTTGAGATTGGGAAACAAAAAGAAGTCAGAAGGAGCCAAATCAGAGCTGTAAGGTGGATGCCTGACAATTTCCCATTGAGACTCTCACAAAATTGCCTTTGCTTGATGACAGGAATGAGCAGAAACATTGTGGTGTTAGAGGACTGTCTGCTAAAGCTTTCCCAGGTATTTTGCCCTAAAACTTTGACTAACTTATTCAAAACACTCTCATGATATGCAGATATTATTGTTCTTTGACCTTCCACAAAGTCAACAAGCAAAATGCCTGGAATGTCCCCAAAAAACTGTTGCCGTGACCTTTGCTCTTGAGTGATCCCCTTTAGCTTTGACTGGACCACTTCCACCTTTGGTAGCCATTGCTTTGATTGTGTTTTGCCCTCAGGATCATACTGGGAAAGCCATGTTTTATCTTCTGTTACAATTCTTCAAAGAAATCCTTCAGGATCTTGACCCTAGTTCTTTAAAATTTCCATTGAGAGCTCTCCTCTTGTCTGCAGCTGATCTGAGCACAACACTTTTGGCACCCATGCAGTGGAAAGTTGGTTCAACTTTAATTTTTTAGTCAGAACTGTGTAAGCTGAACCAATTAAGATGTCTATGATGTTGGCTATTGTTTGTGCTGTTGATTATCAGTCCTCTTCAATTAGGGCACAAACAAGATTAATTTTTTTCCTTGCAAATTGATATGGATGATCTGTCCCTGTGGACTTCATCTTCCACATCATCTCGTTTCTTCTTTAAAAAAGCTGTCCGCTTGTGAACTACTGATTTCTTTGGTGCATTGTCCCCTCAAGCTTCTTGTAAAGCATCAGTGATTTCACCATTCTTTCACTCAAGCTTCATCATAATCTAATGTTTGTTCTTGCTTCAATTTTAGCAGAATTTACATTGCTCTGCTAGGGGCTCTTTTCAAACTAATGTCTACTCCTTCTTACTGTCTCAAACTAGATCCTGTTCAAACATGCTATAATAAATTAGTATGAGTTTATTTTGCTGCCAAAATTGAAACCTTTGCATAGTTTTTTTCATAATATACATTTTCCATGAACTTTTTAAGGCCTCTCATGTATCCACAGGTAGAGTGCCTTACCTATTCTGACTTCAGTCAATTATTCAAGACCTTTCCTTGTCAGTGATACATTAGAAAGGTAGAGTATTGAAAAATAAGAGTAGTTTCTGCTGATTAAGAAATACTATATCTTTTTCTACTTCTTTCTTTTTTTTTTTTCTTTTTTTTTTTTTTTGAGACAGCATCTTTCTCTGTCACCCAGGCTGGAGTGCAGTGGTGTGATCTCAGCTCACTGCAACCTCTGCCTCCCAGGGTCAAGTGATTCTCCTGCCTCAGCCTCCCGAGTAGCTGGGACTATAGGTGCCTGCCACCACACCCAGCTAATTTTTGTATTTTTAGTGGAGACAAGGTTTCACCATATTGGCCAGGCTGGTCTTGAACTCCTGACCTTGTGATCTGCCTGACTCGGCCTCCCAAAGCGCTGGGATTACAGTCATGAGCCACCATACCTAGCTTTCTACTTCTTTCTTATTATTTTCCTCCTCTCTCATTCCTATATTCTCTCCTTTCTCCTACTTTCCTCCCCACTCCCTGTTTCCTTCCTTTCATCTTTCCTATTTTCAAGACTTAATATTTCTTGAACCTCCGATGTTATCATAGTATGTTATTTGTTTAATTTTCACATAACAATAATAGTTTAAATACAAATAATATTTATTTTCATCCCCATGTTATCAGTATAACAGTAAAGATGTGGAGAGGCCAGCTGGGCATGGTGGCTCAAGCCTGTAATCCCAGCACATTGGGAGGCCGAGGTGGGTGGATCACGAGGTCAGGAGATCGAGACCATCCTGGCTAACACGGTGAAACCCCATCTCTACTAAAAAATAGAAAAAATTAGCTGGGCGTGGTGGCGCGTGCCTGTAGTCCCAGCTACTCGGGAGGCTGAGGCAGGAGAATAGTGTGAACCCGGGAGGCAGAACTTGCAGTGAGCCAAGATCACGCCACTGCACTCCAGCCTGGGTGACAGAGCGAGACTCTGTCTCAAAAAATAAATAAATAAATAAATGAAAATAAAATTAAAAAAATGATGTGGAGAGGCCAAACCAATGGCTCTTATATCCACGTTCTTTCTTCTAAATGATTTCACCTTAGTTTTGGTCTGCATCTCTAACCATAGCTAGTTGCAGCAGGACTTCTATCTGGCCTTGCTGCTCTCATTTTTGGACCTCCTCACTGAAATCAAATTGATCTTTCTAAAATGCAAACCTGGTCTTAGTATTTTATTACTTAAAACCCATTGGTGGCTTTCCATGATTTATGGAATAAAGTCAAAATTCCTGTTTTTGCCCATGTTTCTGTGTGCCTCTCATCCCTACATTTACTGATTCCTGTGTGCCATAAATTGCCAGTTGTCCAGAGTTCATTCTCTTTTTGTACTTGGGAGGACTTCTGCATCCTGCAACTTTTCCCCTGAAACGTGCTTGGAAAATACCTACTCATTTTTTTCAGATTCAGGTTAGCTTTTTACTTCAGTTTCTTTTCCTGAAGCTTATACTGACTGCTCCATATGGCTTTGGGGATTAGCTACTCATTCCTTTGTGCCCTTTGTAGATACACATTTATCATGGAGTCTTTTTTTTTTTTTTTTTGAGACAGAGTCTCACCCTGTCACCAGGCTGGAGTGCAGTGGTGTGATCTCAGCTCACTGCAACCTTTACCTTCCAGGTTCAACTGATTCTCTTGCCTCAGCCTCCCAAGAAACTACAGGCGTGCACCACCGTGCCCAGCTAATTTTTGTATTTTTAGTAGAGACGGGGTTTCACTATGTTGGCCAGGATGGTCTCGATCTCTTGACCTCGTGATCTGCCCACGATGGCCTCCCAAAGTGCTGGGATTACAGGCATGAACCACCGCTCCCAATCAGTCATGCAGTCTTTATACTTACTTGTTTACTTGCCTGTGAGCTCACTGAATGCAGGGACTATTTCCTTGTTGCTCTAGCACCTACACCAGTACCTGGTATCCAGAAGCTGTATGCTAAATGTTTGTTGAGTGGCTGTTTGACTGAATGATTGTACTCCTAATTAGTAGATAGAAAGCCATGAACTTCCCAGTTCATCATTCTCTGTGCTCAATTCTGGTTTCTTTATTGTGTTCAAAAGAGTTCCTTAGTGACATAAAACTATGGAGCCAGTATGTCAGCTCATTTAAGCAATGATTGGTTTATGTATATAAGAGGCTTCAATAATTATATATTTTTATTTCAGTTTCAATAAATGATCAATTGATTAATTTTCTCTGTTTTGGCTTATTGTTCACATTTAATATCAAATAAAAGTGTTTTACTTAAAAGTATTCATGCCAATTATGACAGTTAGGTGAATATTACTTTGACTTACATTCCAGTAGTAGTTTTGGTTGAACCCTGAATATGCTAAGACGTCCCTTTTCTTTTTTCTTATGAACAGGCTACTGTGTTTACATATATTATTAAAATCTTCTTTGAAAATACGAAGAGTGTTACATTTCTTATATTTAGTTCTCTGTGCTTCAGAATTCCTGTGATACTTGCACTTAAGTCCTTCTGAGCAGTTGATGTTGATATTTATGTGGTTAATTTCATGAAACGTGGTGGTTTTCATTTCTATCATTAATTTATACAGGAGATAGACTGTTTTCCAGGTGTAAGCTCAGTCATATAATTAGAAAATTTATAAGCAGAAAGGAGTTATTTGGTCTAACCCATTTATTCTACAGATAGAGAAATTAGAGTCCAGAAACTCTGTCTTCTTTAAAGTCTTACAGGTATTTAAGAAAAAAGAATAGACTTGAGGTTTCTGTGCTCTGAACCCAGTGATCTTGACACTGTAATGATCTTCATCCATATTATTCACAGAAGTAAATATAATCACATATTAAATAAGAAACAAAAATACTAAGGAGATATTATACTGAAAAATGAAATAATATTATCTTAATTATTTTGATCAGATTCAATCTATAGCAGCTTGAAGGCTAATAATTCCAATGATTCTCTGAATAAACCATTTTTCTAATAAGATTACAGGTTTTAGTAATCTAATTATTTTGACTGATGCAAATGTTACCCCGCCAGTCTGAAAAATGTGTTTATTTATATGTCATAAAGAATAATTTATTCCAAAAAGGCTAATTTTCAAAATATATGTATCTTCTGAAACTGTATCTATTTTTTCCCCACGTTTTCTAAATATATTTTAGAGGGCATTTGTAGATTTTCATGGTGCTGGAAAATTAAGGTATAATGGTCTCATGAAGGAGAATAATGTCATTTAGACATTGTAATTTTGGAGGATCACAATACTGTTTGGAATGTGGTTGTTGCAGCACTGGTCACTTATACTAATTATATAATAACATACTATACTAATGCAATAATATACCATATGAAATTATTCAGTGGTAAATTTGTCTTAAATCCTCTAGAATACTGCAAAGAAATAGTTTATATAAGAAAGAGTACCATAGCAGATGTGAACACAATATTTCCTATTTTTTTCTTCTTTTTTATTTTTTTGAAGACAAGTTCTCACTCTGTTGCCCAGACTGGAGTTCAGTGCCATGTTCATAGTTCACTGCAACCTCAAACTCCCAAGCTCAAGTGATCCTCTTGATTCAGCCTCTGAAGTAGCTGTGCCTATAGGTGTGCACCACCACACCGGCTAAGTTTTAAAATTTTTTATAGATATGTTGCCCAAGCTGGTCTCAAATTCTTGAGCTCAAGAGATCTTCTCACCTTGGCCTCCCAGAGTGTTGGGATTACAGGCATGAGCCACCATACTCAGCCAATATTTCTTTTGTAAAAGACATTTTCTAACATACTTCTCATTTTAACTAACATAATATTCAAAGTGTAGATCTGAGAAAGAGATAGTGCCTGCAGATCTGGGATCCTACATGCTAATATTATGGGATGCATTCAGATTTGATCAGCAGATATTCCATTTATTCTAGAACACCACCAGCAGAAGAATGTAATTACGTCTATCACTAAAACTTTGTGTCAATACAGACTACTGTATTTGTTATCATAGATGGTCCTTGGATGGCAGCCTTAAGCAATTTTAAACCTAGACAGGTGATGTACTTTTTCTTCTTGGATAATTTTCATGGTTTTATCTAATTTGGTTGTAACTAATGTGTTTAATATGGCTTGCTTGTTTTTTAAAAAGTTGTTCAGTATCCTTAGAACTCAGTGCTGATTTCTTTTTCTAGCAGGCCTTTTATATAGGACATCTCACTTTCTCCTGGCTCTCTACTACTAGCATGAGGTCTCTGAAAAATCAAGACAGCAAAATAATTTGTTATAGAACAGCCTATGTAGAGGGACAGGGGAGGAGTCATATTCCAAGAGGGAAAGACCTTTGAGCCAGGCTCAATTTGTAGAGGCTGTTGAATGAAAATGAGAGAGAGAGAATGCACACTTTATTGCACTATTAAAGCAAAATTCTGACAATAACTTCTAAAAATGATTCAACTCTTATACACTGAGAATATGACAGACCTTCCAAAAGTATAATTTCTTATATGAACGTCCAGGTATATAAGGAAAAATAACTATTTCATACCAATATCTCCAGCCGCCTTTATTGTTGGTTCACCACATAGGTTTTTATCAGAATCGCAGAACATTAATTTTTTAAATTAGCTACCATTACAACTAGCTTGAGAAGAACTTTCTTTTTAATAATTCGACCCAGATGCATTCTAGATACTCCAGTGTTACGAATCGATGGCTTCATGAGGAGCCGCTGTTGACTCATGCTATCTCTGGACACACTGACAGGAAATGTTTTCTTACACCTGTTTTCCTCCTGCTTTTCCTTGGTAGGACTTAGTTCCTTGGCATAGTTCAGTATCAATGGCAGTCATAGAGAAGTGTTACAGAAACCCAGCTTATTCCAACTTGTGAATTATTTGGCACCCAGGAACCAGGTCTTACAATCTTCAACCCACTTTTTCTTAACATGGCCCCTTTTCTGAAATGTTTATTTATATATGATGTAGGCCTGGGGAAAGGACATGGACTTTCAAAGAAAATATTCTCCAATAGATCTGTCAACTCCAGAGAACCTTCTGACTAAATCTGAAAGAATTCCACTGTGCTCTGATAACATCCTTTAATAATGAAGGAAAAGATATTTTTCCCCCAGGAGGATTTTGTAGTGAAAAGATGGCATAATTTTTTTAAAAATGTTGTTTATAATCTCATTTGTTTTTTCATTTGTGGGGTGTGTCTTAAATCCTAAATGGTACATCCTTTTTAAAATACTTCTAGTAATAAAATGTTTCTGAAGTTATGTTGTAAATATCATTGGACTATGTTTAATAATGTTAAGTTGATCCCACTTCCCCTGAAATTATATACATAAATGCTGAAAGTATAAATTTACATATACAACTTCATGGAACATTTTTCTTCCAAGTGTGCATTTGCTAGAATTTGCATTGAAAGGTTTTGGAAGGAGCCTGTTGGTATGAATCCTGTGTGAGCAACACTCAGATTTGTTGCATACTGAACAGCATGCTAAATCTCACTTCACAATCTTAGATTTCTCATCTACCATCTTGAGCTGAATTTAAAATGTAACTGCAGTTTATTATGTCACCTGTTCGTCAAACACTGATGCAAAGCTTAGTTTTCAGTGTGAAGAACCCATGACTAGAGAAGGGAAGAAGAAAGGGTCAAGCAGACCTCATTAAAGAGTGTATGGGCAAGAAAACACATCAGATGTCTTGATAGGTTTTTTAAAGTCCTGTTAGACTTGTCATGATTTCCAAAACACTAAATGCCATCTAGTATTTTGGACCCTCCAAAATTACAGTAGAATATTATTATGGGTCATCTTAATTGGAAATATACAGGAAAATCCTGATGATTAATGTAGAATAGTGATAGCTCTCACACATTTATATAACCTATGTTGAAAAGAAAGAAGAAAGGCAGGAAGGAAAGAAGGAAAAAGAGCGGAGAGAGAGGAACAAGAAAACACGTGGATTTGTGGAAATGAAAATTTTTAAATTACTAATTTGCAAGAATGGATAAGAAAAATACCGAGTATGAACATAAATGCTTTCAATTCCGTTTGTCTCTTAATCCTTCTCAGTCCGTGGCCAGTTTTGAAACTTGGTGTAACTTCCTTCCTTTATTCCTCCCTCCCTTGCTCCCTCCATCCCTTCTTGCCAGCCTCCTTCCCTTCCTCTCTCCTTGAGTTTCCTTCTTCTTTCTTGTTCCCTCCCTCCCTCCCTCTCTCTTTTTTCCCCTTAGTTTCCCCGGAAGCACATATACCAGCCATTTGAATGCTTTCTGCTCATAGATACTGCCAAGCCCCCTCACCCAGACTGCTGAATAGATTTGGTAGAATGGAATGAGAAACATAGACTTTGTGTCTGTGGCGGCCACCTCTGATGTTGCAGACTTTTGCCGTGATTATGCACTCCAGCCGAGGGACGCTAGAGAGGTTGAAATTTCAACTGTGGGATTTGCCATTTTGGAATTTGCAGAAATGTACTGGATATGCTAACAGCAGCCTGGCTAGCCTCCACTTCACAAGGAAGTATTTAAATATACACCTGTAATATGAAGAAAATTGCATTAGATCATAAGGGATGAATTATTTTGTAAATGACTATACCATCAAATACCATACCTGATATCAATCATCTTCATCAGACAGTATCTGTGTATGTAAGTAGATAAACAAAAAAGCAGGAGTTTATTTCTCTCTAATGTATCCTTGACTCTCTAGCAGTGACCTCTGAAATGTCTCTTCTGATCCAGACTTGTTTGAATCATGTGCAACATTTTAGATTTGTCTTTTCTCTGCAAGTTTTTTTTGTTAAGTACCATAACATATTGAACCAAATAGTTTTGCTTGCTTTCTATTGATGACACATGATTTTGGCTTTTATCTTCAGTGGAAAATCAATGTGTCACATGGAGTTCACTAAGAAAAAGGTATGGGGCCTCTTTGTAATTCTTTGTCAGATGATTGCTTTATCTTGATTTATGCCTTCAAACTTTTTCCCATTCAGCAGAAAATATTGTGTCGCTATCTGTGAGAGCAAAGCGATCTATACCAATTTATGCTCTAAGTGTAGCCTCCTTCCAGAACTGCTTATGGAACATATCAACTCACTATAGATTAGGGACATAATGGATTCTTCTTTCTTAAAAGTGGCAGATTGACAATTTTAGTTCATATACAAGCTTTTATATTAACATTAAAACAATATTTCTATGTAAAGTAAAATATTGTAGTTGATTATTATTCGAGGGCCTCCCAGAATTTCAAGGTCTGAAAATAAATTCAGTGTTCCTGGTGGTAACAAAATTGCCCCTACTTCCTTGTATCAGGACTGCCATTTGGAACTGCTGGGGAAGCTCTTTTCAGAAATTATTTTCAAAACAGCATTGTTGCCTTTTGCCAAACTGAAATCTGGTTGTAAACTTTTGAAAACTAGTTCCTTGGAATGGAATTCAAGTTGTCTTCTAAGCAATTTTTTTTAACTCAAACATACATTCTATCTTGCTTTATTATGTCACTATTTGTGTAGGAAACATATTTCTATTTTTACCATTTTCAATTTATTTACATTTACATTTACATTTGTGTGTACATATATATACACACATACATACACTTTAAGTTCTGGGATACATTTGCAGAACTTGCAGTTTTGTGAAATAGGTATACATGTGCTGTCGTGGTTTGCTGCACCCATCAACTCGTCATCTACATTAAGTATTTCTCCTAATGCTATCCCTCCTCTTTCCTTCCTACCCACTGACAGGCCCCAGTGTGTGATGTTCCCCTCCCTGTGTCTATGTGTTCTCATTGTTCAACTCCCACTTATGAGTGAGAACATGTGGTGTTTGGTTTTCTGTTCTTGTGATAGTTTGCTGAGAATGATGGTTTCCAGCTTCATCCATGTCTCTGCAAAAGACATTAATCCATCCTTTTTTATAGCTGCATGGTATTCCATGGTGTATATGTGCCACATATTCTTTATCCAGTCTATCATTGATGGGCATTTGGGTTGGTTCCTAGTCTTTGCTCTTGTGAATAGTGCTGCAATAAACATATGTGTGAATGTGTCTTTATAGTAGAATGATTTATAATCCTTTGGATGTGTACCTAGTAATGAGACTGTTAGGTCAAATGATATTTCTAGTTCTGGATCCTTGAGGAATTGCTACACTGTCTTCCACAATGGTTGAACTAATTTACACTCCCACCAACAGTGTAAAAGCATTCCTATTTCTCCACATCCTCTCTAGCACCTGTTGTTTCCTGACTTTTTAATGATTGCCATTCTAACTGGCGCGAGATGGTATCTCATTGGACCAGGGGTGATGAGCTTTTTTTTTTTTTTTCTTCGAGACAGCCTCACTCTGTCACCCAGGGTGGAGTGCAGTGGCACAATTTCGGCTCACTGCAACCTCCACCTAATGGGTTCAAGCAATTCTCCTGCCTTAGCCTCTTGAGTAGCTGGGATTACAGATATATACCACCACGCCTGGCTAAAGTTTTTTTGTGTGTTTTTGGTAGAGACAGAGTTTCACCATAGTGGCCAGGCAAGTCTCAAACTCCTGACCTTGTGATCCACTCGCCTTGGCCTCCCAAAGTGATGGGATTACAGGCGTGAGCCACCACGCCCAGCCTATGATGAGCTTTTTCTCATGTGTTTATTGGCCGCATAAATGTCTTCTTTTGAGAAGTGTCTGTTCATATCCTTTTCCCACTTTTTGATGGGGTTGTTTTTTTCTTGTAAATTTGTTTAAGTTCCTTGTAGATTCTGGATATTAGCCCTTTGTTAGATGGATAGATTGCAAAAATTTTCTCCCACTCTGTAGGTTGTGTGTTCACTCCGATGATAGTGTCTTTTGCTGTGCAGAAGCTATCTTTAGTTTAATTAGATCCCATTTCTCAATTTTGGCTTTTGTTGCCACTGCTTTTGGTGTTTTAGTCGTGAAGTCTTTGCCTATGCCTATGTTCTGAATGGTATTGGCTAGGTTGTCTTCTAGAGTTTTTATGGTTTTAGATCTTATGTTTAAGTCTTTAATCCATCTTGAGTTAATTATTTTATAAGGTGTAAGGAAGGGGTCCACTTTCAGCTTTCTTCATTTGGCTAGCCAGTTTTCCCATCACCATTTATTAAATAGTCAATCTTTCCCCATTGTTTGTTTTCGTCAGGTGTGTCAGAGATATGTTGTATATTTCATGGTACAATGCCTTCTGTCAATGGGGAAAAATAACAAGCATATATGGGATGAATGAAGTCTGCTATGGTTAAGGTTGAGAATATTTACTGATCCTTGAGTTCAGTCTCCAGGAATGTTGGAAATAGAGAATGGAGATAATGGAGATAAAGAAAAGTTCTGAAAATGACACTTCCCATAGTGTCAAAATTGTGATCTATTGCAGAATTCTGTGATACATCAAAATCTCTGTTTATACTGAGGTTTGTTATTGTGTATGAGCATATCTTTATCAGGTGTAGGCTATTTCTATACTTTCATGTCTTTAAATCAATGTTTCTATTCACATATGTATATGTGCAAATAGAAGCATGTTAATATTATATATATATTTTCTGTCATTACCATGATTGCTATGATTATCATTAGCATGTATTATTAGTGTGACCGAAGTATCATCAGTATCAGTTTCTTTCTCACTGCAGTGCTCCTGTAATGCTTCATTTCTACAGAGCCAACCTACACCCACCGTTTCCCTGACTATAACTTTACCTAAAGTATAAGCCCTTATAAAGCCATGAAAGCCTACCAAGAATTGTCAAAGAAGCTAGGCAGCAGCCAGGCTCTGCCTTAGGAAAAGATTTTACTTTTTATTATCATGTGCAGTACTTAACTACTTGTTTTGACCTCTAAGATTTTGCTCTCCTATATTTCTATCCCCTGGCTTTCTGATATTTCATGTGATTATATTTGAAATTTTAACCTTGCTTTTCTTTTTGGAATCTCTGATATCTCTGCTGCCACAGGTAATGACAGGTTCCTCTCTAACTGTTGGTGTTATCCCTGGTCAGATTATTACTGATGACAGAAGTAGATGTTTTACGTGGATTCTCTCGATATCAGAAACAAATACAGATATCACAACTCAAAAATGACAGACTGATAACCATTATGAACTTAGATGCAACATTCTTAATACAATATTAGCAAATTGAGTCTAGGAATATTTAAAAATGATAATGTGTTTTAACCAAGTGGGGTTTATCTCAAGTTGGTTTCAACAACTGAAAATCTACCATGCTGACAGAAAAAAGAAAAATCACGTGACACTCTCAATAGATGCAAAAAAGGAATTTACAAAATGTAACACATTTTTTAAATTAAAAACTCCCAGCAAACTGAGGATAGAAAAGTACATTTTCAAACTGATTATGTGTTTACAAAAAATCTATAGCAAACATCTTACTTAAAATGGTGAAAGCCTTAATACTTTCTACATAAGATTATGAAAAATGCAATGATGTCCTCTCTCCCTAGTTCTTTAAAGTATTGCATTCAATATTAAATAAGTGGAAATATATACCAAGTTCATTGATAAATATTTAATACTTATGAGATGATAATTCTCCTGAAATTGATCTCTAGATTCAGTGGAATTCCCATGAAACCTTATAGGTCCTTTTGGATAAATTACAAAACTGATTCTAAAACAGGGAGAAAGAAAGAAGGGAAGGAAGGAGGAATGGACAGAAAGAAGAAAGAAATAAAGAGAAAAGAAAAGAAAATAAGAAATAAGTGACACCCAAGTTGGGAAGAAAGAAAAATACTATTCTCACGTGATGTAAACATATACATAGAAAATCCTTAGGCATCTGCAGAAGTGTGCTAGAGGTATGAAGTGAATTTAACAAAGTTGTAGGATGAAAGATCAATAAATAAAATCAATTGTGTTTCTATACACAATCAACACCAATTAGAAAATAAAATTATGTAAGCAATTTAACTTATAATAGCCTCAAAAATAATAAAATAATTCAGAATAAATTTAATAAAAGGTATGCTGATCCAAAATTTCTAAATCACTAATACGAGAGATTGAATAGGTAGAAATATGTATCAAGTTCATTGGTAAATATACATGTCATACTTATTAGATGATAATTCTTCTGAAACTGATCTCCAGATTTGGCACAATCCCAGTCAAACCTATAGGCCTTTTTGGAGAAATTACAAAGCTGATTCTAATTTTTTTTTTTAAATGCAGAAGTCCTAGAATAGCCAGAGCATGTTTTAGAAAGAAGAATAAAGTTGGAAAACTTTCCAAATTTCAAGACATATTATAAAGCTACACTAAACAGTACAGTAAACTTACTGGCATGAAGAAGACATATATATCAGTGAAACAGAATAAATAATTTAGAAATATATCCTGCCTTACATGGCCAAAGTTGCCAAAATATTTCAATAAGGAAATCAATGTCTTTATAAAGATGGTACTATTAAAATTGGATATTAAATGGAGAATATGAACTTCAGAATTACCTCACACCATATCCTCAAATTAACTCAACATGTATTTTATACATAATGTAAATATAAAATGTATAAAGCTTACTGAATAGGAAAAATTTTTAATAATCTTACTATAGCTAAAAATTTTTTAGATAAGAAAAGGATGGATGAAAATGGAAAAAAATAGTAAGTTGGACTTCATGAAATTAAGACTTTTGCAACTTAAAACATAGCATCAAAAAATGAAAAGGCAAACCACAGATTGGGACAGAATAATTTTAAATATGTCTGATAAAGAACTTTCATCTAGAATGTACACATAACTAAAAAACTAAATAACAAAACACAAATAACTCATTTAACGTAATATTTTGACCTAAATGGGCCAAATATTTGTACAGATATTTTAATTTAAAAAGAGATGATGTCCAATACACAAATGAAAAGATACTTAACGTTACCCGTCATCAGGGAAATGCAAGTTAAAACCACATTGAGGTACCACTGTACACCCACTGGAGTGGCTGACACGAGCAGAACTGACCATACCACATGATGTGAAGAATTGCTATTCACACCTGGCTAGTGGGACTTCAAAATGGTACAGACATTTTGGAAAGCAGTTTGGCAGTTTCTTTTAATGTTAAACTTAGTACTGATCATATAGCCAAATAATTCCACTGCGACTCAAAATAAATAAAAACATATCCGTACCAAGCCTCATCCTTGAAGTTCATAGCAGATGTGTCCATCAACTTGTAAATGGATAAACCAGTTGTAGATGGAGTACCACTCAACAATAAAAAGGAGCAAACTGATACAACAGCAATATAAATGAATATCAAAAGCATTATGCTCAGTGAAAGAAGCTAGACATGAAAGACACCAATGTATCATTCCACTAATAGGATACTCTAGAAAATGCAAACTGTAGAAACAGAAGCAGATTAGTGGTTGCCTGTGTTCAGGAATGGAGAAAAGATCAAATGCAAAACAGCAAAAGAAAACGTTTTGTGATGATGCAGATTTTCTGTATCTTGATCATGATTGTGGTCAAATGATGATATTCATCTGCCATAACCCATTAAATTGCACATTGAAAAGGGTGAATTTTACTGTGTGTACATTATACTTAAATGGAGCTGTAAATATGTTTGGAGCTTATCTGTGAACATTAGTTGCAGAGCAGGAGTTACTTTTATAGAGTGGAAATCTGCTGAGTGCCAACTTGAGAAGGGTTGAAAAAAATTAGAACCTTCTTCCAACACATTTCAGTTAGAACACTCTTAGGATGTCGTTACAGCTGCGCTCTATATTGGAGTCTCTGATGAAGTCACATGTCTGACGATCTCAGCATGCCTTTAATCAACGGAATATACACGTGTTTTCTTTTATTACTATAAAGGATATACCAAACAACTTTTTCAAGACTTTACTTCAAAAAGGCACGTAGTTTTGCAACATTTTTGGTAAGTCTTTAATTATTTCAAAATGAAAAATTGAAAATAAAATGCAATTATTTACTCAGGCCCCCCAAAAAAAGGTCTGTACGGGGAATGCATGTGGTGTGTGTGTGTGTGTGTGTGTAAGTGTGTGATTTGAAGAATTGAAAAAATTTTAGTGGGGTTTTGTAGCATCACTTTGATAGCATCCTGTAATTTTGTATTGTGTTTGAAATAAAAATAAAGTGAATACACTGATAAAAGAATTTGAAAAGAATTTGCATTATTGCCTAAATTATGTGTGGTTTCCACAGTGGCATGAATCGAGCATCTTTAACCTACATAACAATATATCAGAAGTATTAGGTAAAAAATAAGTAAACTAGTATAACAAAGTTAAATATTTCTAAAGTAAAATTATAGCTTTATTTTTTTTTCCTGAAATGTTTTGAGGAGATATTTACACCAAAAGATATTATCACTGATCAATGAAACTTTTTCAGAATTTGCTTGTGTCCCACCAATATTTGATTACATAGTGCTTCTGTGAGTTCCATTTCATTAATTTAGCTTTGACAGGAGAGAAGGCAATGGCTCTGCAGCCTCTCTCGGTGTGGCATGATCCTGGTTCCGCTGGCTGATCTCTATTAGAACCATGGCCTTAATCATGCCTTTCATGCTTCTAACTTGATTTGCATTTGTTGTGTGATCCAAATTTATTCTCTCGTTTAGTCGCTTCCACCCATAGAAAAGCAGGTCTTTTTCATTTCTCCTTCACCATTGCCCCCATTTTTTCTTTTTGTCCTCCCATGATGAAAAACAAGACAGAAAACAAACTATAACAACAACAGACACCTTTTGTCTGTGGTCACCAATGCATTGTAGCACTAAACTTTGTTCAAAATCTCTAGATCTGACCTCTATATCTGCTGTTCCCAGAGTTTTTCAATGTGTTCTCTAGACTGCTGTGACCCACTGACAGAAAGTCTAGCTATATTTAATTGAAAGTTATTACTGTCTGATATGGTTTGGCTGTGTCCCCACTGAAATCTCATCTTGCACTGTAGCTCCCATAATTCACATGTTGTGGGAGGGACCCAGTGAGAGGTAAGTGGATCATGGGGGCAGTTTTCCCCACACTGTTCTGGTGGTAGTGAATAAGTCTCATGAGATCTGATGCTTTTATAAGGGGAAACCCCTTTCGCCTTTCACTTGGTTCTCATTTGCTGTTTGCCTGCTGCCATGTAAGATGCGCCTTTCGCCTTCTGCCATAACTGTGAGGCCTCCTCAGCCATGTGGAACTGCGAATTCATTAAACCTCTTTTTCTTTATAAATGACCCAGTCTTGGGTATGTCTTTATCAGCAGCATGAAAATTGACTAATACACTCACTGTCCATGAATGATACTCTGTTAGCCCATTTGCATTGTTATAAAGAAATACCTGAGGCTGGGTAATTTATAAAGAAATGCGGTTTATTTGGCTCCTTGTTGTGAAGGCTGTACATGAAGCATAGTACTGGCACCTGCTTCCAGGGAGGGCCTCAGGAACCTTCCAATCATGGTGGAAGGTGAAGGGAAACCAGCATATCACATGGTGAGAGAGGAAGCAGGAGAGACAGGGAGGAGGTGTCAGTCTCTTTTAAACAACCAGATATCGCATGAACTCACAGGGTAAGAACTCATTCATTACCAAGAGGACAGCACCAAGCCATTCAGGAGGCATCTATCTCCAACATTGGGGATCACATTTTAACGTGAGATTTGAAGGGGACAAACATCCAAACTATGTCAGATACCAAAGCTGACAATGCTTAGGATCTTTAGCTGTTCCAGGTTCTGGGAAAAGGGAGAGAGTTAGCTTCCCTCGTCTATGCTGTGCTACTCCATATTATATTAGTAATTATTGTTCTCTAAAGGTTCTTAAAAGCAAATAAACAAATGCAAGGCAAAACATATAAAAGGCAAGGCAAAACATACGAAATGCAAGGCAAATGCATTAAAAAACTTTTGAGTGTTAATACATAGATTTTATTTTATCTTTTTAATTTCTTTTGCTTAACCAAATAGATTATGTAGTTTTGATTAACTGGCCATGAAATAGCTCTGCCTACATAGAATTTCCCATGAATAATTGGTTGTGGAGACTTTTGTGTGTGACCCAAATCCTCCCTCAAAACTGAAGTTTGCCCAGCTATTGGGAGTGTTGGCAAATCATGCCTCTCAGCTGATTCTCTCTAGAATTTATTCTCAGGAGATCTAATTAATAACTTGTCAAGCTGATGTCCATCCTTGGGGACAACTCGTATCTGAAGAATGGCCAGTGAAAGGTATTAAAACTCCATACTCCTGCCTCAATTTAGGGCAACTCTGAAGGGTCGCCCCAGCTTCTCAGCTCCCCCTTGAGATTAGCTGAGGTATTTGTTGTGACTGCCTCACATCTCAACTCCCTTTATCCAATTCAGCTTTTTCGCCACAGTTGTTGGTTCCTAGGATTTTACCCAGTTAAATATTCTCTACACAAATCTCTATCTCAAATCTGCTTTACAGGGAATGTGGCCTCAGACAGGTTTTCATTAGGTTCTGGACGTAACTCTCATTAGTCATTGATATGATTCGGCTGTGTCTCCACCCGAATCTCACCTTGATTGTAATTATCCCCGCATGTCAAGGATGGAGTCAGGTGGAGATCATTGAATCATAGGGGCGGGTTCCCCCTACTGTTCTCCTGGTAGCGAATAAGTCTCACGAGATCTGATGCTTTTAAAATGGGAGCTTCTCTACACAAGCTTTCTTCTCTGCTACCATTTAAGATGTGCCTTTGCTTCTTTTTTGCCTTCTGCCGTGACTGTGAGGCCTCCCCAGCCATGTGGAATTGTGAGTTCCTTAAACCTCTTTCCTTTCTAAATTACCCGGTCTTGGGTATGACTTTATTAGCAGCATGAGAACAAACTAATGCAGTCTGTTCTATAAGCCCAAGTCGGATCACAGAGTCCCGCTTTCTGTTTTTTTTTTCTAGCCCATATTTCTACTAAAACTTGACTCATATAGACTTAAAACAAAATAATTAAGCATGGCTAGTATTTATTTAATATTTTATACGTGTCAGGTACTGTATGTTGTAACTTATCTTTTAATAATCTTTCCAAATCTCTAAAAGGAGAACTCTGCTCTTTTATAGAGCAAATAAGGATGGCTCTGAAAATGTTAGCATTAGGGGAAGTAGGGTGAGGGACATAGGGGGCACTTTGTGTTATTTGTGCATTTTGCTATCAATCTAAAATCAGGTCAAAATAAAAATTAAAAAATGGGTAGTAGAAGCAGGTTGTTAAGATTTTCAATGTGACTCTAGAATTTTTTTGTTTGTTGTTTGTTTTGGAGTGTAGTGGTAAGATCTCTGCTCACTGCAACCTCCACTTCCCAGGCTCAAGCAATTCTCCTGCCTCAGTCTCCCAAGTAGCTGGGATTATAGGTGCCCGCCACCACACCCAGCTAAGTTTTCTATTTTTTTTTTTTTTAGTAGAGATGGGGTTTCAGCATGTTGGCCAGTCCAGTCTCCTACTCCTGACTTCAAGTCATCCGCCCGCCTCAGCCTCCCGAAGTGCTGGGATTATAGGCATGAGCTCCCACTCCTGGCCCAAAGTTCATATTTTAACTACTAACCTAAATTATTTTAAAAACAAAAGCCTCCTTGGACTCAAACCAGGTCAGAGTGACATGATCATGTGCCTGTTTTGTGCAGGGTGAAGTGAGATTATTATCTAGGAAATAGCTGAAATGTCTTGTTGTGGGCATACATATTTCATATAAATTCTAAGCTTCATATTAGCACTTAGATTATAATTATCTAAAGAATAGAGAACAATTTCATATAATTTTCAGTGTATCAGGCGAATCAAAAGTATACATACAAGCATGCAGATGAATTTCAGTGAATATAGTGGTGACAATGCTCAACAGAATATGTGTCCCCCACCCAACCCTGCTTCTTGCTCTTTCACTGTCCTAAAGATAGAACAAAATGGTTCAGGCATCCAGCTTGTCCCCTCCACACTTCACACTTTTACTTAATAGCAGCTTATCTTTAACACTTTGTCATCTTTAAGATGTTGCTAATTCTTTCTGGTAGATCCCAGGACTGAGGATGAGGAAGAATGATTTTATTTAAATAAAGTTGCTTAATTAAAAAACCCTTTTTTTAGTTTTAAAATATTTTCATTATTTTATAAAATTTTTGTGGGTACATAGGAGGTTTATATATTTGTGGGGTACATGAGATGTTTTGATACAGGCATGCAGTGTGAAATAATCACGTCATGAGGAATGGGCTTTCCATCCCCTCAAGCATTTATCCTCTGAGTTAAAAACTATTCAATTGGCTGGGCACGGTGGCTCACGCCTGTAGTCCCAGCTCTTTGGGAGGCCGAGGTTGGCGGATCGCCTGAGGTCAGGAGTTTGAGACCAGCCTGGCCAACATGATGAAACCCCATCTCTACTAAAAATACAAAAATTAGCCGGGTGTGGTGGCGAGTGCCTGTCATCCCAGCTACTCGGGAGGCTGAGACAGGAGAATCATTTGAACCTGGGAGGTGGAGGTTACAGTGAGCCGAGATCATGCCATTGTACTCCAGCCTGAGTGACAAGAGTGAAACTCCATGTCAAAAACAAACAAAAATCAATTACATTCTTTAAGTTATTAAAATTAAACATTGTAAATGATTTTTTTTCCCAAAGCTTTTTCAAAGAAAAAAAAGTAGAAACAAAGACACTTTCTACTGATTTCCAATATGGTGACTCTGTATTTCTAGCATGTGTTAAGGTGAAAAATTGATTTTATGTTTAATACAAAACATAGCATAATGTAATGAAAAGCAAGATTGTAATGATAAAGGAAAATAACACTAGTGCTAATTTTTTTCAATTTGAAGCATTGGATTAAAATGAATTAGGTTATATTCCAACATGTTTATATTGAATTTCTTTTTTCTCCAATTGGTTTCTTTTTATTAATGGGTGAGTGTTGCATTTGTATAAGGTTTCCCTATTATATTCAATTGTTTTGAGATGCTTTTAATTTGAAGTTTTTATGTTTTCTTTTTGATGTATACATGTTATGCTTTTATGCTGAATTTGATAATTGGTGCTGTATATGCAAAGCAAATGTAATTTCCCAGCTTTTATTTTTTAAAGCCCTGGGAAGCAACATAATAAAGTAGAAATAGTATCAAGACAGGAGTTAGAATACCTGGATTCTAAAATTTAAATTAAATTAGGATCTAGTGACATTATAGGTGTTCCTTGATCTTCTGATGACCTGATTCCTCAAAAGAAAAATAAAATAATCTATAAATTGTTTCTAATTCTAAAACTCTATAAATCCTATTTTTAAAATTATAATTAGTTGAACTCTATAAGGTCACAAAAATCCCTATTAAGAAACTAAAATAAAATTTTATCATATCTTAAAAATACTCTGATCTTTTTTTATATGCTGACATGAATTCTAATTATTTTTGAGCCCCTAAAAAACATTTAAGATCACAGTTTATGTTTTATTATTGACTTTCAGATAATTAACATTTTACTGATAGATATGAACAAATCTACTCTAACAGAGATAGTCATTAGTTTATTTCTCTCTTTTCAGTATCAATAAAAAGTATCGATTTACCAATAACAATGAATTAATTGCCTGAAATAAATGAAACGTAAGCAGCAAAAGTGAACTTTTTAGTATAACTCTTCTTGTAAACATTGACTTAGTTCAAAGGGAGCTTATCTTTTAAAAAAAAACAAGCGCTAATTCATGTCTATTGGTATAGATATAATCTTTTTTTCCTTGAAAATAGATCCTACTATACTCCAGACACTATGCCACTAGGTGCAGATATTAACACAAATAGCAGGTGATCATTGTCCTCATGGAGTTTATTTTAAAGAGAACAAAGTGAGACAAAGGCACACAAGCAAAGAACTACAATACAAAGGGGATGGCATCTGACTCAGCATGGAGGTGTCACGGAAGGTGTTGTTTTGCTTAGGTTTTGAAGTGTGGGTAGGAGATGGCCCATGTTGAGAGTGGGAACTGGGAATTAAAAAGATGAGGAGGTCTCTGCAAATCTACATGGATGGGAAGTAGCATGCTGATGTGGGAAACAACTAAAAAGTTCCAGAATGCATGGTTTATAAAGCGTGAGTCAGAGAGGGCTAGACCAGTAGCCAGATCAAGGATATCTCAGATGTTATAGTCATGAATTAGTGCATTGACCTGCAGGCCATGGGAGTCACTGAAGGTTTCAGTCAGGTAAGTGAGCTGATCAGAACAGTCCTTTAGATAGGCCGCTCTTTTGGCTGTAATGGGGACACGTTTGAAGTAGGGCTATAGCTAAAAATATACAGACACTTCCTCTTGTCTACAGCCCTGCTGGCATCTGTTGTATTTTGACTTTTTAATAATAGCCATTCCAACCGGTATGAAATGGTATCTCATTGTGTTTTGATTTGCATTTTTCTGATGATTAGTGATTCTAAGCATTTTTTTTTCGTGTATTTGTTGGCCATTTGTATGTGTTCTTTTGAGAAGTGTTTGTTCATGTCCTTTGCCCATTTTTTAATTGGGTTATTTTTTTTTCTAATTGATTTAAGTTCCCTGTAGATTCTGGATACTAAAAAACAAACAAAAACCAGAAGTAAATAAATTCTCAGGACACACACACCCACACCCACACCCACAGAGAGAGAGAGAGAGAGAGAGAGAGAGACCGCCTAGGTAAGAGGCCACCAACCACCAGGGTCTAAACTGGGAACACTTTCTAGTACAGAATGAATGGAAAGGATTCATGAAATATCTAGAAAGTAACGTTAATGAGATTTACATGTATGGAGTGAATGAGGAGAAACAGGGATCATTCAGGATTCTGGTGGGAATAACAGGGGGAGCCATTAGTTGAAATTTTGAAGTGGGAGAAGGAGAGGGAGTTTTAGGGAGAAAGATGAGTTGTTTTTTTAGGTATTTCAAACCCTTGAAGCTTCTATGGGACATCAAAGTGGAAATAACAGTCTGTGGGTTGGGACAATAAAGAAAGAAATTGGTTGAAGACTAGGGGAAGAGTATAGAGCAAAGAAATATTTCAGATAATAAACATATAGAGATAGCTGAAAATGTGGGACTGGATTACAAAGGAAGAATGATTTAGTTATGAAGCCCAAGGGCTGACAGGAATGGGTGACTAGTCGAGGAGTTCATATGCATCTGTTATTGTATGAATAAAAAAAATTATCTGTTCCTTCCTAAAGATATCTTCAACCTGTTTTTGGATACATATGGGCACTGCTTTTCACTCTCTTAGCCCCATTTCTTGTTTTAGCCTCTGCTGTAGCGATCAGTTCTGCACAGGCTTTGACCCAGGCTTTGACTAGTTGGTGCAGGTGTGATATGATACTTACCTGGAATGGCCCACAGTTTGTGGCTGCTCTTACTTAAGCAGGTGGGATGCTCATGTAGGTGTCCCTTTCCTCCTCCCAGATTGAGGAGTCTTGCATTATGTAATAAAACTCCTTAGAAGGCCTATTAGGTTCCAATACAGCATTAGGCAACTTGATAAGGTATCCCATCATCAGCCTTCCTTTCTTCCCTCATTCCTCTGCCTCTCACTCTTTCTTCCTAAGTTAACTTCTTAGATAAAATGCCAACTTTCTATATTTTGTCTCACATCAGGGAAAATAATTGTATACCCCATTTCAAAAGCACATAAAAAGGTTACTGTACAGAAAATTTGTCTTTAAGAGATTAAGCTGTAATTTTCCAAATACTTTAAAATTTTATTTCAGATACGTTTTTCATTTTTATAAGCTTCATCTAAAAGCAGAGTTCACCTAAGAATATACCTAAGAGCATATTACATAGAATATATTTTATATTTCAGTAGTTTAGCTAGGATTCTTTCAAAATTGAGAGGATCTACAAATATTTCTAACACATTAGTTTTCAGTCTTAAGGCTGAGTCAAGAACAAAGCTCCTAAACTTTGCATTGGTGATTGAGAACATTTTAAAATTGTTATTTAATTCATTAATTTATTTTTAAAAAATTTTCACATTGTAATTATATAGATTTATAGGATACAATTTGATGTTTCAATGAATATGTATGTTGTCTAATGATCCAATAAGGATAGTTAGTGTATTAATTACCTCATGCATTCATCATTTCTTTTTAATAAGAAATTTCAAAATCCTTTCTTCTAGATACTTTGTAATATACAATACTTTACTTTTAACTATAGTCACCCTGCTTTGCAAAGAACACTACAACTTATTCTTCCTATATAATTGTGATTTCATAACTGTTAACCAATCTATCTCCATTTTGCCCTCCCCGCTTCTTCCTCACTGTTTGGTAACCACTATTCTACTCTACTTCTCTATTAACATTTTTTTTTTTAAGATTCCACATATGAGCAAGATCATGCGGTATTTGCTTTCTGTGTCTGGCTTATTTCACTTAACATTGTATCCTACAGGGTCATCCATGTTGTTGCAACTGGCAGAATTTCATTCTTTTTTTATGGCTGAATAGTATTTCATTGTGTGTCCATATATATATATATATATATACATATATAATTTTATGTATAATTATAATTACACATAAAATTATATATAATTATAATTAATTTTATGCATAATTATAATTACACATAAAATTATATATAATTATAATTATAATTATATATAATTATATATAATAATAATATATATTATATGTGATATATAATATACATAACATACATAATGTATATTATATATAATATACATAACGTATATTATATACATTATACATTATATATATTATAATATACATAATATATATTATGTATATAATATACATAATATGTATTATATATAAAATATACATAATATATAATGTATATTATACATATAATATATGTTATATATTAATAATATATTAATATTAGTATTAATTATTATTAATTATTAATTATTAATAATTATTAAATAATACTTATTATTTATTATTAATATTATTAATATTAATATATTAATATATAATATATTATACATAATATATTATATATAATATACATAATATGTATTATATATAATATACATAATATATATTATATATATATAATTCACTTGTTTGTTTTTATACACATAGGTTGATTCCATATCTGATTATTAGAAATAGTGCTACAGTAAACATAAGAGTGCAGATATTTTTCAAACACAATGATTTCATTTCCTATGGATATATACCCAGTAGTGGGATTGCTGGGTTATGTGATCGAATGATTGTTTTTTTTTTTATTTTTTATTTTTTAGCGAACTTCCATAAAGTTTTGCTTAATGGTTGTACTAGTTTACAACCCCATCAACAGTGCGTAAGTGTTCCGTTTTCTCCACTTCCTTGCCAACTCTTGTTATCTTTTACCTTTTTGCTAATAGCCATTCTAATGGGTGAACTGGTATCTCATTGCGGTTTTGATTTGCATTTCCCTGATGGTTAGTGATGTTGAACATGATTTTATTATATATTCGTCTTGACCCTTTCTATATTTTCTCTTGTGGCATTTCTTTTAGTTTATTTTGTCCTTTTTTTTTTTTTTTTTGCGAAGAAGTCTTGCTCTGTTGCCCAAGCTGGAGTGCAGTGGTGCAATCGGGGCTCACGGCAACCTCCATCTCCCTGGTTCAAGCAATTCCCCTGCCTCAGCCTGCTGAGTAGCTGGGGTTACAGGCACACGCCATCATGTTTGGCTAAATTTTTGTATTTTTAGTAGAGAAATGATTTCACCATATTGGTCAGGCTGGTCTCAAACTCCTGACCTCAGGCAATCCGCCTGCCTCAGCCTCCCAGTTTTGCCCATTTTTAAATAAGTTATTTATGTTTTTGCTGTTGAGTTGTTTAAGTTTGTTATATAATCTGGGCATTAACTCCTTAGCAGATGTATAGTTTGCAAATATTGTATCCCATTCTGTAAGTTGTTTTTTCACTCTGTTAAGTTTCCTTTGCTGTGCAAAAGCATTTTAGTTTGATGAAACCCCATTTATCTCTTTTTGCTTTTGTTGCCTGTGCTTTTGACGTCTCATTTAAAAAATCCTTGTAGAACCCAAAGTTATAGAGAATTTCCCACATGTTATCTTCTAGTAGTTTTTCATAGTTTTCAATCTTACCTTTAGGTCTTTAATCGCATTTGAGTTGATTTTTGTATAAGGTAAAAGATAGGGGTCTAATTTCATTATCCCACATGTAGATATCCAATCTTCTCAGTACCATTTAATGAAGAGACTGTCTTTACCCCTGTGTGTGCTCTTGACTCCTTTTTGGAAAATCAGTTGACTTTAGGTATGAGAATTTATTTCTGAGCTGTATATTCTCTTCCATTGGTCTATGTGTTTGCTTTATGGCAGTGCCATGCTGTTTTGCTTACTATGGCTTTGTAGTATATTTTGAAGTCAGGTAGTGTGGTGCCTCCAGCTTTGTTATTTTTGCACAGGATTGCTTTGGTTATTTGGGGTCTTTTCTGGTTTCATACAAATTTTAGGGTATTTTTTTCTATTTCTGTGAAGAATTTCATTGGTATTTTGATAGGGATTGCATTGAATCTGTAGGACATTTTGTTAGTATGGTCATTTCAATAGTATCAATTCTTCCATTCCATGAGTATATAGTGTCCATTTTTTGTGTATCGTAAATTTTTCCATCAGTGTGTTATAGTTTTCATTGAAGAGATCTTTCACGACCTTGATTAAATTTATCTGCAGATTTCTTGGTAGCTATTGTAAATGGAATTCCTTTCTTGATGACTTTTTCAGATAGTTCACTATTAGTGTATAGAAACACCACTGAATTTTCTGTGTTGATTTTGTATACTACAACTTTACTGAATTTATTTATGATTTCTAGTAGTTTTTGGTCAAGTCTTTAGGGTTCTCACTCTATATAAGTATATATAGAAAGAACCCTAAAGAGAGAGAGATCATATATATCTATATGATCATATATATAGATGTATACATATGTATGTGAGATCACATTTTCTACAAACAGAAACAATCTGACTTCCTTCTTTCCAGTTTGGATCCCTCTTATTTATTTCTTTTGTCTAATTGCTCTGGCTCTGACCTCCAGTACTATGCTAAATAGAAGTGGTAGAAGTTGACATCCTTGTCTTCCTCCATATCAAAGAGGAAAAGCATTTAACTATTCACCATAAATAAGATGTTAGCTGTGGGTTTGTCACCTATGGCCTTTACTGCGTTGAGGTACACTCCTATACCTACTTTCTTGACAGTTTTTATCATAAAGGAATGTTGACTTTTGTCAAGTGTTCTTTTTGCATCTGTTGAAATGATCACATGGTTTTTGTTCTTCTTTCTATTGTGGTGGTGTATCATATTTACTGATTTGTGCATGTTAAGCCATCCTTTCATCCCTGGGATGAACCCCACTTGATTATAGTGAATACTCTTTTTAGTGTGCTGTCGAAGTCAGTTCACTTGTATCTTGTTGAGAACTTTTGTATCTATGTTCTTCAGGAATATTGGCCTGTTATTTTCATTTTGTGCGTGTCTTTGTCTGGTTTTAGAATCAGGATGTTGCGAGCCTCATAAGATGAGTATGGAAGTATTCCTTCCTCATTACTTTTGTGGAAAAGTTTGTGGAGAATTGGTAGTTATTCTTTAACTGTTTGGTAGAATTCAGCAGTGAAGACATCAGGTCCTGGGTGTTGGTTGTTGTTGTTGTTGTTTTGATGGAAGATGTTTTATTATTGATTCAATTTCCAAACTCATTCTTGATGTGTTCAGATGTTATATTTCCTCACAATTTAATCTGGGTAGTTGTATGTGTGCAGAAATTTATTCATTTTATTCTACACTATCAAATTTGTTGGCATATAGTTATGAGTAATGTCTTACAATCCCTTCTATTTCTGTGGTGTATCAGTTGTAATGTCTCCTTTTTCATCTTTTATTTATTTGAATTTTCTCTCCTTTTGTCTTAGTTTAGCTAAAGGTTTGTCAGTTTTACCTTTACACTTTGTCTTATTTATCTTTTGAAATATTTTTTAGTGTCTGTTTCATTTATATCTGCTGTGAGCTTTATTATTTCCTTCCTTCTACCAATTTTGGGTTTAGTTTGTTTTTGATGTTCTAGTTACTTGAAGTGTATAATTTTGCTTTGTGATTTGAAAATCTTTCTTCTTTTTTGGTGTAGGCTTTTATTGCTATAAATTTCCCTCTTAGAACTGCTTTTGCTACGTTCCATAGGTTTGGGTATGTTGGATTTTCATTCTTACTTGTCTCAGTGACTTTTGAAATTTTCCTATTAATGTCTTAATGAGACCTATTGATTTCTTGGGTGCGTGCTATTTAATTTCCATGTTTTTATAAAATTTCCAAGGGCTTTCCTGTTGTTGATTTCTGGCTTTATATCCCTGGAATCAGAAAAGATACTTCATATGATATCTGTCTTCTTAAGTTTGTTAAGACTTATTATGTGTCATAATGTATGATTGGTCCTAGAGAATGTTTGGTGTACAGTTGAGAATAATTTGTATTCTGCAGCTGTTGGATGATGTATTAGTCTGTTTTCATACTGCTGATAAAGACATACCCGAGACTGGGTAATTTACAGAGAAAAAGAGGTTTAGTGGACTCATAGTTCCACGTGGCTGGGGAGGTCTCCCAATCATGATGGAAGGCGAAAGACACATCTTACATGGTAGCAAACAAAATAGAATTGAGAACCAAGTGAAAGGGTTCCCCCTTATAAAACCATCAGATCTTGTTAGACGTATTCACTACCACAAGAACAGTATGGGGGAACCGCCCCCATGATTCAATTATCTCCCACTGGTTCCCTCCCACAACATGTATGAATTATGGGAGCTATAATCAAGATGAGATTTGGGTGGGGATATACAGCCAAACCATATCAGGTGAGATCTTCTTTACCTGCTAGGTCCATTTGGTCTATGGTATAGTTTGAGTCTGTCATTTTTTGGTTGATTTTCTCTTCATAGAATCTGTCCATTTTTAAAGTGGAGTGTTGAAATTTCCTACTAATATTGTATTGCAGTCTATCTCTACCTTTAAATCTAATATTTGCTTTATATATCTGGTTGTTCTGGTGTTGGGTACATATATAGTTACACCTAAGTAATATATATGTTATGTCCTCGTATTGAATTGGGCCTTTTATCATTTCATTATACAGTGACATTCTTTTTTTATATAGTTTTTTTATTTAAAGCCTTTTAAAATATGACATGACTGTGGCTACTCCTGCTTGCTTTTCATTTGTTTGCATAAAATATATTTTTCCATCTCTTCACTTTCAGTCTATTTGTCTTTAATAGTGAGGTAAGTATCATGTAGGCAGCATATAGGTGGGTTTTGCTATCTGAATCCATTCATCCACTTTATATCTTTTAAGTAGAGTTTAATCCACTTCTATTCAAGTTTATTATTGATAAATTAGGACTTCCTTCTATCATTTCATTAGTTGTTTTTTAGATTACTTGTTCACTTCTTCCTTTCTTATTGTTTATCCCTCTAGTTTGGTGGTTTTCTGTGGTGCTAAGCTTTGTTTCTTTTCCCTTTTTTGGTGTGTGTGTGTGTATCTGCTGTAATTTCTTTCTTTCTGGTTAGTGAAACTAACATACAGAGTCCTGTATTTGTAACAGACTATTTTACACTGATAACAACTTAACTTCTGTCACATAAAAATACTCTTGACTTCTCCCCCCCACACACACAATTTATATTTTTGTTACCTTACATTGCATCTTTATGAATGGTAGACTCCATGGAACATAGGATCTATGTCACAACTAAATCAATTATTTAATGGCAGCATTAAAGCAGCCCAAAGAATGTGAAAAACTGGTGTGGGTGTATTTAACTTTTTAAAAACTATGTTTCATAATGGTTTCATTAAAAAGTCTTTATCAGTTTGCTAATGCCTAGTTTTTACAACCAGCCACCATAGATTTTACAGGATAAATATATTATTTCAGTGGTAATTGAAGCAGAATTTTTGTTGCTCTTCTTACCCTTAGAGATTGTGTATTATCCTCAGACGTAATTCTTTGATTTTTTTTTCTTTTCATGTTGTTACACATAGTTACCAACAATCAACGTGAGAATAACCTTTGAATATTTTCAAGCATTAAGATTTGTTTATACAGCTGCAGAATTAGACAACCAACACTCTTGGGTCCTTACCTCTCAGCATACACCTGATTATTAACTTAAAGGTATGATGGGAAAAGTATCAATTTTTGTTGGTCACCTAGATTTGGAAATATGTAATAACTATAAGCTTGGGTCTGCTTCTTCAGAAGCCTAGGAATTGGAGTGATGGTTCTCTGAAGAGGCTGGAAACAAAGTATGTGTTTCCAGAAGGCTTAATAGAATATGTTGAGACATAGGCCATTAACACAAAAGTGAAAGAAATGCAAAAAATGTATGAAAGTAAGGATTTGAGAAGGGAAATTTTATTTTTAAGTCTAAGATTCCTATGAATTATATGAAAGTAAATGACCTATCCTTAAAATTAGCCAAAGGAAGCACTTTACTTATCAATATGATATGACTTTTCATACTCTTATCTAAAGATATCCTAAACTAAGATCCAGTTTTCTAAGTAAAGACCTTTTACTCATGCTTTAAAGCATGTTAGATGATTCCTACCACATCACATCATGTTGTTTACATGTATGATTTAAACTGCATTTATTCTTCAACTCACTGGTTCCTTAGGCTTCTTATCTTTCCTTGCACGCTTAGATAATTTTATGTTAAATTGATTTTTAGAAGTTTAGTTGCTGGGCGTAGTGGCTGTCGCCTGTAAACCCAGTACTTTGGGAATTCAAGGCAGGTGTATTGCTTGAGTCTTGGAGTTTGAGGCCTGCCTGGGAAAGATGACAAACCCCATTTGTACAAAAATAAAAATATTAGCTGGGTATGGTGGCACATGCCTGTGGTCCCAGCTACTCCAAGGCTGAGGTGGGAGGATGGCTTGAGTCCGAGAGGCAGAGGTGTGAGCCAAGATCATGCCCTGCTCTTCAGCCTGGGCAACGAAGCCAGACCCTGTTTCAAAAAAAAATATAGTGAGATTTGATTTCTATTTCTATGTGATTCAAAAGTAGGAGAGCTTCAAGGCTAATGACTATTAAAAAATGGCCATTGCTACTTGCATTTTCTATGAAGCCAGCATACACAGCAACGTGCAACATAAAAACCAAGCTATTTAATATGTAGCTTAGATTTCAGGTTTGATTGTCTTTGAGGTTTGATTATTGCAAAGATCAATTGCCAGACCAAATATAGTCTATTTCTGTATTTGGCCTTTTTATCATATGAAACATCCCAGCCTTGGGTATAAATTAAGAGCAAATACAGACATTTATACCGATAGCGGTGTAGATATTTCCATGTTTATACAGTTACCGGTGTAGATACTTCCATGTCTATACAGATAGCGGTGTGGATATTTCCATGTTCATACAGATAGTGGTGTAGATATTTCCATGTTAATAGAGATAGCGGTGTAGATATATCCATGTTTATAGAGATAGCGGTGTAGATATTTCCATGTTTATACAGATAGCGGTGTAGATATTTCCATGTTTATACAGATAGCATTGTAGATATTTCCATGTTTATAGAGACAGAGGTGTATATATTTCAATATTTATAGAGATAGCGGCGCACATAGTTCCATGTTTATAGAGACAGCGATGTAGATATTTCCATGTTTATACAGATAGCGGTGTAGATTTTCCATGTTAATACAGGTAGCGGTGTACATATTGCCATGTTCATACAGATAGCGGTGTAGATATTTCCACATTTATACAGATGGCGGTGTACATATTTCCATGTTCATACAGATGGCGGTGTAGATATTTCTATGTTTATAGAGATGGCGGTGTAGATATTTAAATGTTTATACAGATAGCTGTGAAGATATTTCCATGTTTATAGAGATGGCGGTGTAGATATTTCCATGTTTCTACAGATGGCGGTGTAGATATTTCCATGTTTATACAGATGGAGGTGTAGATATTTCGATGTTTTTACAGATAGCGTTGTAGATATATCCATGTTCACACAGATAGCGGTGTAGATATTTCCACCTTTATACAGATGATGGTGTAGATTTTTCCATTTCCATACAGACGGCGGTTTAGATATTTCCATTGTTATAGAGATGGCGGTGCAGATATTTCCATTGTGATACAGATGGCGGTGTAGGTATTTTCATGTTGATACAGATGGTGGTGTACATAGTTCCCTGTTCATACAGATGGCGGTGTAGATATTTTCATTTTCCTACCGATGGCGGTGTAGATATTTCCATGTTTATACAGATAGCGGTGTAGATGTATCCATGTTCATACAGATGGCAGTGTAGATAATTCCATGTTCATACAGATGGAGTTGAAGATATTTCCATGTTTATAGATATGGCGGTGTAGATATTTCCATGTTTACACAGAAGGCGGTGTAGGTATTTCCATGTTTACACAGATAGCGGTGTAGATATTTCCATGTTTATACAGATAGCGGTGTAGATATTTCAATGTTTATAGAGTTGGCGGTGTAGATACTTTCATGTTCCTACAGTTGGTGGTGTAGATATTTATATGTGTACACAGATAGCGGTGTAGGTATTTCCAAGTTTATGCAGATAGCGGTGTAGATATTTCCACTTTTAGGCAGATAGCAGTGTAGATATTTCAATGTTTAAACAGATAGCGTTGTAGATATTTCAATGTTCCTACAGAGGGCGGTGTAGATATTTACATGTTTATAGAGATGGCGGTTTAGACATTTCCACGTTCATACAGATGGCGGAGTAGATATTTCCATGTTTATACAGATAGCGGTGTAGATATTTCCGTCTTTATACACATAATGGTGTAGATCTTTCCATGTTTTTAGAGATAGCGGTGTAGATATTTCCATGTTTACACAGATAGCGGTGTAGATATTTCCATATTTATACAGATGACTCTGTAGATATTTCCATGTTTACAGAGATAGCGGTGTAGATATTTCCATGTTTACAGAGATATCGGTGTAGATATTACCATGTTTACACAGATAGCGGTGTAGATATTTGCATGTATATAGAGATAGCGGAGTAGATATTTCCATGTTTACGCAGATAGCATTGTAGATATTTCCAAGCTTATACAGATAGCGGTGTAGATAATTCCATGTGTACACAGATAACGGTGTAGATATTTCCATGTTTATACAGATGGCGGTGTAGATATTTCCATACCCATACAGATGGCGGTGTAGATATTTCCATGTTTATAGATATAGCGGTGTAGGTATTTCCATGTTTACACAGAAAGCGGTGTAGATATTTCCATGTTTATACAGAGCGTAGTGTAGATATTTCCATGTTTATATGGATGGCTGTGTGGATATTTCCATGTTTATAGAGATAGCGGTGTAGATATCTCCATGTTTACACAGATAGCGGTGTAGATATTTCCATGTTTACACAGATAGCGGTGTAGATATTTCCATGTTCATACAGATAGCGGTGAAGATAATTCCATGTGTATAGAGATAACGGTGTAGATATTTACATATTCCTACAGATGGCTGTGTAGATATTTCCATGTTTGTACAGATAGCGGTGTAGATATTTCCATGTTTACACAGATAGTGGTGTAGATATTTCCATGTTTACACAGATAGTGGTGTAGATATTTCCATGTTTATACAGATAGCGGTGTAGATATTTCCATGTTTATAGAGATAGCGGTGTAGAAATTTCCATGTTTATACAGTTAGCGGTGTAGATATTTCCATGTTTATACAGATAGCGTTGTTGATATTTCCATGTTTATAGAGACAGCTGTGTAGATATTTCCATGTTTATACAGATGGCGATGTAGATATTTCCATGTTCATACAGATGGCGGTGAAGATATTTCCATGTTTAGAGAGATAGCGGTGTAGATACTTCCATGTTTACACAGATAGCGGTGTAGATATTTCCATGTTTACACAGAGAGCGGTGTAGATATTTCCATGTTTATACAGATAGCGGTGTAGATATTTCAATGTTTATAGAGTTGGCGGTGTAGATATTTTCATGTTCAGATGGCGGTGTAGATATTTCCATGTTTATATCGATGGTAGTGTAGATATTTCCAAGTTCATACAGATGACGGTGAAGATATTTCCATGATTATACACATAACGGTGAAGATATTTCCAAGTTTTAAGAGATGGCGGTGTAGATATTTCCATGTTTACACAGATAGCGGTGTAGATATTTCCATGTTTACACAGATAGCGGTGTAGATATTTCCAAGTTTATACAGATAGCGGTGTAGATATTTCCATGTTCATACAGATAGCGGTGCTGATATTTAAATGTTTATACAGTTAGCGGTGTAGATATTTCCATGTTCATACAGATAGCGGTGTAGATATTTCCATGTTTATACATATAGCGGTGTAGATATTTCCAAGTTTATACAGATAGCGGTGTAGATATCTCCATCTTAATATAGATGGCGGAGTAGATATTTATATGTTCATACAGACGGCGGTGCAGATATTTCCATGTTCATAGAGACGGTGGAGTATATATTTCCATGTTTATAGAGATAGCGCTGTAGTTATTTCCATGTGTAAAGATATAGCTTTGTAGATATTTCCATGTATATGCAGATCGCTGTGTAGATATTTCCATTTTCATGCAGATAGCGGTGTAGATATTTCCATGTTCAAACAGATAGCGGTGTAGATATTTCCATGTTCATGCAGATAGCAGTGCAGATATTTCCATGTTTATACAGATAGCGGTGAAGATGTATGCATGTTTACACAGATAGCGGTGTAGATATTTCCATGTTCATACAGATAGCGGTGTAGATATTCCCATGTTCATCCAGATGGCTGTGTAGATATATCCATGTTCATACAGATGGCGATGAAGATATTTCCATGTTCATACAGATAGCGGTGTAGGTATTTCCATTTGTAAACAGATAGCTGTGTAGATATTTCCATGTATATGCAGATAGCTGTGTAGATATTTCCATTTTCATGCAGATAGCGGTTTAGATATTTCCATGTTCAAACAGATAGCGGTGTAAATATTTCCATGTTCATAGAGATACCGGTGTTGATATTTCCATGTTCATACAGATAGACGGGTTATTTCCATGTTCTTACAGATAGCGGTGCTGATATTTCCATGTTTATACAGGTGGCGGTGTAGATATTTCCATGTTTATACAGATAGCTGTGTAGATATTTCCATGTTTTTACAGATAGCGGTGTAGATATTTCCATCTTAATACAGATGGCGGAGAAGATATTTATATGTTCATACAGATGGCTGTGCAGATATTTCCATGTTCATACAGATGGCGGTGCAGATATTTCCATGTTCATACAGATAGCTGTGTAGTTATTTCCATGTGTAAAGAGATAGCTGTGTAGATATTTCCATGTATTTGCAGATAGCTGTGTAGAGATTTCCATTTTCATGCTGATAGCGGTTTAGATATTTAAATGTTCAAACAGATAGCGGTGTAGATATTTCCATGTTCATACGATAGCGGTGTAGATATCTCCATGCTTATACAGATTGCGAAGATGTATGCATATTTACACAGATAGCGGTGTAGATATTTCCATGTTCATGCAGATAGCGGTGTAGATATTTCCATGTTCATCCAGATGGCTGTGTAGATATATCCATGTTCATACAGATGGCGGTGTAGATATTTACATGTTCATACAGATAGTGGTGTAGATATTTCCATGTTCATACAGATAGCGTTGTAGCTATTTCCATGTTCATACAGATAGCGGTGTAGATATTTCCATGTTCATAGAGATAGCGGTGTAGATATTTCCATGTTCATACAGATAGCGGTGCTGATATTTCCAGGTTTATACAGGTAGCGGTGTAGATATTTCCATGTTCATGCAGATAGCGGTGTAGATATTTCCATGTTCATCCAGATGGCTGTGTAGATATATCCATGTTCATACAGATGGCGGTGAAGATATTTCCATGTTCATATAGATAGAGGGGCAGATATTTCCATGTTCATACAGATAGAGGTGCTGATATTTCCACGTTTATACAGGTAGCGGTGTAGATATTTCCATGTTTATACAGGTAGCGGTGTAGATATTTCAATGTTTATACAGATAGCGGTGTAGATATTTCTATCTTAATACAGATGGCCGTGTAGTTATTTATATGTTCATACAGATTGCGGTGCAGATATTTCCATGTTCATACAGATGGCAGTGTAGATATTTCCATGTTCATACAGATAGCGGTGTAGTTATTTCCATGTGTAAAGAGATAGATGTGTAGGTATTTCCATGTATATGCAGATAGCTCTGTAGATATTTCCATTTTCATGCAGATAACGGTTTAGATATTTCCATGTTCAAACAGATAGCGGTGTAGATATTTCCATGTTCATACAGATAGCGGTGTAGATATTTCCATGTTTATACAGATAGCGGTGATGATGTATGCATGTTTAAACAGATAGCGGTGTAGATATTTCCATGTTCATACAGATCGCGGTGTAGATATTTCCATGTTCATCTAGATGGCTGAGTAGACATATCCATGTTCATACAGATGGCGGTGAAGTTATTTCCATGTTCATAGAGATAGCGGTGTAGATATTTCCATGTTCAAACCGATAGCGGTGTACATATTTCCATGTTCATTCAGACAGAGAAGTAGATATTTCCATGCTCATACAGATAGCGGTGTAGATATTTCCATGTTCATACAGATAGCGGTGTAGATATTTCCAAGTTTATACAGACAGCGGTGAAGATGTATGAATATTTCAACAGATAGCGTTGTGGAGATTTCCAAGTTCATCCAGAGGGCTTTGTAGATATATCCATGTTCATACAGATAGCGGTGTAGATGTTTCCATGTTCATACAGATAGCGGTGTAGTTATTTCCATGTGCAAAGAGATAGCTGTGTAGATATTTACATGTATATGCAGATAGCTGTGTAGATATTTCCATTTTCATGCAGATAGCTGTTTAGAAATTTCCATGTTTATACAGATAGCGGTGAAGATATTTCCATGTTTATACAGATAGCGGTGTAGATATTTCCATGTTTATGCAGATAGCGGTGTAGATATCCCCATCTTAATACAGATGGCGGTGTAGATTTTTATATTTTCATACAGATGGCGGTGCAGATATTTCCATGTTCATACAGATGGCGGTGTAGATATTTCCATGTTCATACAGAGCGGTGTAGTTATTTCCATGTGTAAAGAGATAGCTGTGTAGATATTTCCATGTATATGCAGATAGCAGTGTAGATATTTCCATTTTCAAGCAGATAGCGGTGTAGATATTTCCATGTTCAAACAGATAGCGGTGTAGATATTTCCATGTTCATACAGATAGCGGTGTAGATATCTCCATGTTCATACAGATAGCGGTGTAGATATTTCCATGTTTATACAGACTGCGGTGAAGATGTATGCATGTTTACACAGATAGCGGTGTAGATATTTCCATGTTCATCCAGTTGGCTGTGTAGATATGTCCATGTTCATACAGATAGCTGTGTAGATATTTCCATGTTCATACAGATAGCGGTGTAGATATTTCCATGTTCATCCAGAGGGCTGTGTAGGTATATCCATGTTCATACAGATAGCGGTGTAGATATTTCCATGTTCATACAGATAGCGGTGTAGATATTTCCATGTTCATACAGGTAGTGGTGAAGGTATTTCCATGTTCATACAGATAGCGGTGCTGATATTTCCATGTTTATACAGGCAGCGGTGTAGATATTTCCTTGTTTATACAGATAGCGGTGTAGATATCTCCATCTTAATTCAGATGGCGGTGTAGATATTTATATGTTCATACATATGGCGTTGCGGATATTTCCATGTTCATACAGATGGCAGTGTAGATATTTCCATGTTCATACAGATAGCGGTGCTGATATTTCCAAGTTTACACAGGTAGCGGTGTAGATATTTCCATGTTTATACAAATAGCGGTGTAGATATTTCCATGTTTATACAGATAGCTTTGTAGATATTTCCATGTTTATACAGATAGCGGTGAAGATATCTCCATCTTAATACAGATGGTGGAGTAGATATTTCTATGTACTTACAGATGGCGGTGCAGATATTTCCATGTTCATACAGATAGCGGTGTAGTTATTTCCATGTGTAAAGAGATATCTGTGTAGATATTTCCATGTATATGCAGATAGCTGTGTAGATATTTCCATTTTCATGCAGATAGCGGTTTAGATATTTCCATGTTCAAACAGATATCGGTGTAGATATTTCCATGTTCATACAGATAGCGGTGTAGATATTTCCATGTTTATACTGGTAGTGCTGAAGATGTATGCATGTTTACACAGATAGCGGTGTAGATATTTCCATGTTCATACGGATAGCGGTGTAGATATTTCCATGTTCATCCAGATGGCTGTGTAGATATATCCATGTTCCTACAGATAGCGGTGTAGTTATTTCCATATTCGTACAGATAGTGGTGTAGATATTTCCATGTTCATACAGATAGCGGTGTAGCTATTTCCATGTTCATACAGATAGCGGTTTAGATATTTCCATGTTCGTACAGATAGCGGTGTACATATTTCCATGTTCTTACAGATAGCTGTGCTGATATTTCCATGTTTATACAGGTAGCGGTGTAGATATTTCCATGTTTATACAGATAGCAGTGTAGATATTTCCATGTTTATACAGATAGCGGTGTAGATATTTCCAGGTTTATACAGATAGAGGTGTAGATATCTGCTTCTTAATACAGATGGCGGTGTAGATATTTCTATGTTCATACAGATGGCGGTGCAGATATTTCCATGTTCATACA
This sequence comes from Gorilla gorilla gorilla, assembly GCF_029281585.2. NCBI lineage: Eukaryota > Metazoa > Chordata > Mammalia > Primates > Hominidae > Gorilla > Gorilla gorilla. The sequence continues at coordinate 128,311,653 of NC_073239.2, forward strand.
GATAGCAGTGTAGATATTTCCATGTTTATAGAGATAGCGGTGAGATTATATCCATGTGTAAGGAGATAGCTGTGTAGATATTTCCATGTATATGCAGATAGCTGTGTAGATATTTCCATTTTCATGCAGACAGCGGTGTAGATATTTCCATGTTCAAACAGATAGCGGTGTAGATATTTCCATGTTCATACATATAGCGGTGTAGATATTTCCATGTTCATACAGATAGCGGTGTAGATATTTCCATGTTCATACAGATAGCGGTGTAGATATTTCCATGTTTATACAGATAGCGGTGTAGATATTTCCATGTTTATACAGATAGCGGTGTAGATATCTCCATGTTAATACAGATGGCGGTGTAGATATTTATATGTTTATAAAGATGGCGGTGCAGATATTTCCATGTTCATACAGATAGCGGTGTAGCTATTTCCATGTTCATACAGATAGCGGTGCAGATATTTCCATGTTCATCCAGATGGCTGTGTAGACATATCCATGTTCATACAGATGGCAGTGAATATAATTCCATGTTTATACATCTAGCGGTGTAGATATTTCCATGTTCATACAGATAGTGGTGTAGATATATCCATGTTCATACAGATAGTGGTGCTGATATTTCCATGTTTATACAGGTAGCGGTGCTGTTATTTCCATGTTTATACAGGTAGCGGTGTAGATATTTCCATGTTTATACAGATAGCGGTGTAGATATTTCCATGTTTATACAGATAGCGGTGTAGATATCTCCATCTTAATACAGATGGCGGTGTAGATATTTATATGTTCATACAGACGGCCGTGCAGATATTTCCATGTTCATACAGATAGCGGTGTAGTTATTTCCATGTGTAAAGAGATAGCTGTGTAGATATTTCCATGTATATGCAGATAGCTGTGTAGATATTTCCATTTTCATGCAGATAGCGGTTTAGATATTTCCATGTTCAAACAGATAGCGGTGTAGACATTTCCATGTTCATTCAGATAGCGGTGAAGATATTTCCATGTTCATACAGATAGCGGTGTAGATATTTCCATGTTCATACAGATAGCTGTGTAGCTATTTCCATGTTCATACAGATAGCGGTGTAGATACTTCCATGTTCATCCAGATGGCTGTACAGATATATCCATGTTCATACAGATGGCGGTGAAGATAATTCCATGTTCATACAGATAGCGGTGTAGATATTTCCATGTTCATACAGATAGTGGTGTAGCTATTTCCATGTTCATACAGATAGCGGTGTAGCTATTTCCATGTTCATACAGATAGCAGTGTAGATATTTCCATGTTCATCCAGATGGCTGTGTAGATATATCCATGTTCAAACAGATGGCGTTGTAGATATTTCCGTGTTCATACGGATAGCGGTGTAGATATTTCCATGTTCATACAGATAGCGGTGTAGGTATTTCCATGTTCATACAGATAGACGGGCTGATATTTCCATTTTCATACAGATAGCGGTGCTGATATTTCCATGTTTATACAGGTAGCGGTGTAGATATTTCCATGTTTATACAGATAGCAGTGTAGTTATTTCCATGTTTATACAGATAGCGGTGTAGGTATTTCCATGTTTATACTGATAGCGGTGTAGATATCTCCATCTTAATACAGATGGCCGTGTAGATATTTATATGTTCATAAAGATGGCGGTGCAGATATTTCCATGTTCATACAGATGGCGGTGTAGATATTTCCATGTTCATACAGATAGCGGTGTAGTTATTTCCATGTGAAAAGAGATAGCTGTGTAGATATTTCCATGTATATGCAGATAGCTCTGTAGATATTTCCATTTTCATGCAGATAGCGGTGTAGATATTTCCATGTTCAAACAGATAGCGGTGTAGATATTTCCATGTTTATACAGATAGCGGTGAAGATGTATGCATGTTTACACACATAGTGGTGTAGATATTTCCATGTTCATACAGATAGCGGTGTAGATATTTCCATGTTCATGCAGGTAGCAGTGTAGATATTTCCATGTTTATACAGATAGCGGTGAATATGTATGCATGTTTATACAGATAGCGGTGTAGATATTTCCATGTTCATCCAGATGGCTGTGTTGATATATCCATGTTCATACAGATGGCGGTGAAGATATTTCCATGTTCATACATATAGCGGTGTAGTTATTTCCGTGTGTAAAGAGATAGCTGTGTAGATATTTCCATGTATATGCAGATAGCTGTGTAGATATTTCCATTTTCATGCAGATAGCGTTTTAGATATTTCCATGTTCAAACAGATAGCGGTGTAGATATTTCCATGTTCATAGAGAGAGCGGTGTAGATATTTCCATGTTCATAGAGATAGCGGTGTAGATATTTCCATGTTTATACAGATAGTGGTGAAGATGTATGCATGTTTACACAGATAGCGGTGTAGATATTTCCATGTTCATACAGATAGCGGTGTAGATATTTCCATGTTCATCCAGATGGCTGTGTAGACATATCCATGTTCATACAGATGGCGGTGAAGATATTTCCATGTTCATACAGATAGCGGTGTAGATATTTCCATATTCATCCAGATGGCTGTGTAGTTATATCCATGTTCATACAGATAGCGGTGTAGATATTTCCATGTTCATACAGATAGCGGTGTAGATATTTCCATGTTCATACAGGAAGCGGTTTATATATTTCCATGTTCATACAGATTCGCTGCTGATATTTCCATGTTTATACAGGCAGCGGTGTAGATATTTCCATGATTATACAGATAGCGGTGTAGATATCTCCTTCTTAATACAGATGGCGGTGTAGATATTTATATGTTCATACAGATGGCGGTGCAGATATTTCCATGTTCATACAGATGGTGGTGTAGATATTTCCATGTTTATAAATATAGCGGTGTAGTTATTTCCGTGTGTAAAGAGATAGCTGTGTATATATTTCCATGTATGTGCAGATAGCTTTGTAGATATTCCCATTTTCATGCAGTTAGCGGTGTAGATATTTACATGTTCAAACAGATAGCGGTGTAGGCATTTCCATGTTCATTCAGATAGCTTTGTAGATATTTCCATCTTCATACAGATAGCGGTGTAGATATTTCCATGTTCATACAGATAGCGGTGTAGATATTTCCATGTTCATACAGATAGCGGTGCTGATATTTCCATGTTTATACAGGTAGCGGTGTAGATATTTCCATGTTTATACAGGTAGCGGTGTAGATATTTCCATGTTTATACAGATAGCAGTGTAGATATTTCCATGTTTATACAGATAGCGGTGTAGATATTTCCATGTTTATTCAGATAGCGGTATTGATATCTCAATCTTAATACAGATGTTGGTGTAGATATTTATATGTTCATACAGATGGCGGTGCAGATATTTCCATGTTCATACAGATGGCGGTGTAGATATTTCCATGTTCAGATAGCGGTGTAGATATTTCCATGTTCATACAGATAGCGGTGTAGATATTTCCATGTTCATACAGATAGCGGTGTAGATATTTCCATGTTCATACAGGTAGCGGTGCAGATTTTTCTATGTTCAGATAGCGGTGTAGATATTTCCATGTTCATACAGATAGCGGTGTAGTTATTTCCATGTGTAAAGAGATAGCTGTGTAGATATTTCCATGTATATGCAGATAGCTGTGTGGATATTTCCATTTTCATGCAGATAGCGGTTAAGATATTTCCATGTTCAAACAGATAGCGGTGTATATATTTCCATGTTCATAGAGATAGCGGTGTAGATATTTCCATGTTCATACAGATAGAGGGGCTGATATTTCCATGTTCATACAGATAGCGGTGCTATTTCCATGTTTATACAGGTAGCGGTTTAGATATTTCCATGTTTATACAGGTAGCAGTGTAGATATTTCCATGTTTATACAGAGAGCGGTGTAGATATATCCATGTTTATACAGATAGTGATGTAGATATCTCCTTCTTAATACAGATGGCGGTGTAGATATTTATATGTTCATACAGATGGCGGTGCAGATATTTCCATGTTCATACAGATGGCTGTGTTGATATTTCCATGTTCATACAGATAGCGGTGTAGTTATTTCCATGTGTAAAGAGATAACTGTGTAGATATTTCAATGTATATGCAGATAGTGGTGTAGATATTTCCATTTTCATGCTGATAGCGGTTTAGATATTTCCATGATCAAACAGATAGCGGTGTAGATATTTCCATGTTCATTCAGATAGCGGTGTAGCTATTTCCATGCTTTTGCAGATTGCGGTGAAGATGTATGCATGTTTACACAAATAGCGGTGCAGATATTTCCATGTTCATGCAGATAGCGGTGTAGATATTTCCACGTTCATCCAGATGGCTGTGTAGATATATCCATGTTCATACAGATAGCGCTGTAGATATTTCCATGTTCATCCAGATGGCTGTGTAGATATATCCATGTTCATACAGATAACAGTGCTGATATTTCCATGTTTATACAGGTAGCGGTGTAGGTATTTCCATGTTTATACAGACAGCGGTGTAGATATTTCCAAGTTTATACAGATAGCGGGGAAGATATCTCCATCTTAATACAGATGGCGGTGTAGATATTTACATGTTCATACAGATGGCAGTGCAGATATTTCCATGTTCATACAGATGGCGGTGTAGATATTTCCATGTTCATCCAGATGGCTGTGTAGACATATCCATGTTCATACAGATGGCGGTGAAGATATTTCCATGTACATACAGATAGCGGTGTAGATATTTCCATGTTCATACATATAGCGGTGCAGATATTTCCATGTTCATACAGATGGCGGTGCAGATATTTCCATGTACATACAGATGGTGGTGTAGATGTTTCCATGTTCATACAGATAGCGGTGTAGTTATTTCCATGTGCAAAGAGATAGCTGTGTAGACATTTACATGTATATGCAGATAGCTGTGTAGATATTTCCATTTTCATGCAGATAGCTGTTTAGAAATTTCCATGTTTATACAGATAGCGGTGAAGATATTTCCATGTTTATACAGATAGCGGTGTAGATATGTCCATGTTTATGCAGATAGCGGTGTAGATATCTCCATCTTAATACAGATGGCGGTGTAGATTTTTATATTTTCATACAGATGGCGGTGCAGATATTTCCATGTTCATACAGATGGCGGTGTAGATATTTCCATGTTCATACAGAGCGGTGTAGTTATTTCCATGTGTAAAGAGATAGCTGTGTAGATATTTCCATGTATATGCAGATAGCAGTGTAGATATTTCCATTTTCAAGCAGATAGCGGTGTAGATATTTCCATGTTCAAACAGATAGCGGTGTAGATATTTCCATGTTCATACAGATAGCGGTGTAGATATCTCCATGTTCATACAGATAGCGGTGTAGATATTTCCATGTTTATACAGACTGCGGTGAAGATGTATGCATGTTTACACAGATAGCGGTGTAGATATTTCCATGTTCATCCAGTTGGCTGTGTAGATATGTCCATGTTCATACAGATAGCTGTGTAGATATTTCCATGTTCATACAGATAGCGGTGTAGATATTTCCATGTTCATCCAGAGGGCTGTGTAGATATATCCATGTTCATACAGATAGCGGTGTAGATATTTCCATGTTCATACAGATAGCGGTGTAGATATTTCCATGTTCATACAGGTATCGGTGAAGGTATTTCCATGTTCATACAGATAGCGGTGCTGATATTTCCATGTTTATACAGGCAGCGGTGTAGATATTTCCTTGTTTATACAGATAGCGGTGTAGATATCTCCATCTTAATTCAGATGGCGGTGTAGATATTTATATGTTCATACATATGGCGTTGCGGATATTTCCATGTTCATACAGATGGCAGTGTAGATATTTCCATGTTTATAGATATAGCGGTGTAGTTATTTCCATGTGTAAAGAGATGGCTGTGTAGATATTTCCATGTATATGCAGATAGGTTTGTAGATATTTCCATTTTCATGCAGATAGCGTTGTAGATATTCACATGTTCAAACAGATAGCGGTATAGAAATTATCATGTTCATTCAGATATCTTTGTAGATATTTCCATGTTCATACAGATAGCGGTGTAGATATTTCCATGTTCATACAGATAGCGGTGTAGATATTTCCATGTTCATACAGATAGCGGTGCTGATATTTCCAAGTTTATACAGGTAGCGGTGTAGATATTTCCATGTTTATACAGATAGTGGTGTAGATATTTCCATTTTTATACAGATAGTAGTGTAGACATTTATATGTTTTTTCAGATAGCGGTGTAGATATCTCCATCTTAATACAGATGGCGGTGTAGATATTTACATGTTCATACAGATGGCGGTGCAGATATTTCCATGTTCATACAGATGGCGGTGTAGATATTTCCATGTTCATACAGATAGCGGTGTAGTTATTTCCATGTGTAAAGAGATAGCTGTGTAGATATTTCCATGTATATGCAGATAGCTGTGTAGATATTTCCATTTTCATGCAGATAGTGGTGTATATATTTCCATGTTCAAACAGATAGCTGTGTAGATATTTCCATGTTCATACAGATAGCGGTGTAGATATTTCCATGTTTATACAGATCGCGGTGAAGATGTATGCATGTTTACACAGATAGCGGTGTGGATATTTCCAAGTTCATCCAGAGGGCTGTGTAGATATATCCATGTTCATACAGATAGCGGTGTAGATATTTCCATGTTTATACAGATAGCGGTGTAGATATTTCCATGTTCATCCAGATGGCTGTGTAGATATATCCATGTTCATACAGATGGCGGTGAAGAAATTTCCATGTTCATACAGATAGCGGTGTAGCTATTTCCATGTTCATACAGATAGCGGTTTATGTATTTCCATGTTCATACAGATAGCGGTGTAGATATTTCCATGTTCATACAGATAGCGGTGTAGATATTTCCATGTTCATCCAGATGGCTGTGTAGATATATCCATGTTTATACAGATAGCGGTGTAGATATCTCCATCTTAATACAGATGGCGGTGTAGATATTTATATGTTCATACAGATGGCGGTGCAGATATTTCCATGTTCATACAGATAGCGGTGTAGATATTTCCATGTTTATAGAGATAGCGGTGAGTATATATCCATGTGTAAAGAGATAGCTGTGTAGATATTTCCATGCATATGCAGATAGCTGTGTAGATATTTCCATTTTCATGCAGACAGCGGTGTAGATATTTCCATGTTCAAACAGATAGCGGTGTAGATATTTCCATGTTCATACATATAGCGGTGTAGATATTTCCATGTTCATCCAGATGGCTGTGTAGATATATCCATGTTCGTACAGATGGCGGTGTAGATATTTCCATGTTCATAGAGATAGCGGTGTAGATATTTCCATGTTCATACAGATAGAGGGGCTGATATTTCCATGTTCATACAGATAGCGGTGCTGATATTTCCATGTTTATACAGGTAGTGGTGTAGATATTTCCATGTTTATACAGGTAGCAGTGTAGATATTTCCATGTTTATACAGATAGCGGTGTGGATATTTCCATGTTTATACAGATAGCGGTGTAGATATCTCCATCTTAATACAGATGGCGGTGTAGATAATTATATGTTCATTCAGATGGCGGTGCAGATATTTCCATGTTTATACAGATGGCGGTGTAGATATTTCCATGTTCATACAGATAGCGGTGTAGTTATTTCCATGTGTAAAGAGATAGCTGTGTAGACATTTCCATGTATATGCAGATAGCTGTGTAGATATTTCTATTTTCATGCTGATAGCGGTTTAGATATTTCCATGTTCAAACATATAGCGGTGTAGATATTTCCATGTTCATACAGATAGAGGGGCTGATATTTCCATGTTCATACAGATAGCGGTGCTATTTCCATGTTTATACAGGTAGCGGTTTAGATATTTCCATGTTTATACAGGTAGCAGTGTAGATATTTCCATGTTTATACAGAGAGCGGTGTAGATATATCCATGTTTATACTGATAGTGGTGTAGATATCTCCTTCTTAATACAGATGGCGGTGTAGATATTTATATGTTCATACAGATGGCGGTGAAGATATTTCCATGTTCATACAGATGGCTGTGTTGATATTTCCATGTTCATACAGATAGCGGTGTAGTTATTTCCATGTGTAAAGAGATAACTGTGTAGATATTTCAATGTATATGCAGATAGCGGTGTAGATATTTCCATTTTCATGCTGATAGCGGTTTAGATATTTCCATGATCAAACAGATAGCGGTGTAGATATTTCCATGTTCATTCAGATAGCGGTGTAGCTATTTCCATGCTTTTGCAGATTGCGGTGAAGATGTATGCATGTTTACACAAATAGCGGTGTAGATATTTCCATGTTCATGCAGATAGCGGTGTAGATATTTCCACGTTCATCCAGATGGCTGTGTAGATATATCCATGTTCATACAGATAGCGCTGTAGATATTTCCATGTTCATCCAGATGGCTGTGTAGATATATCCATGTTCATACAGATAACAGTGCTGATATTTCCATGTTTATACAGGTAGCGGTGTAGGTATTTCCATGTTTATACAGATAGCGGTGTAGATATTTCCAAGTTTATACAGATAGCGGGGAAGATATCTCCATCTTAATACAGATGGCGGTGTAGATATTTACATGTTCATACAGATGGCAGTGCAGATATTTCCATGTTCATACAGATGGCGGTGTAGATATTTCCATGTTCATCCAGATGGCTGTGTAGACATATCCATGTTCATACAGATGGCGGTGAAGATATTTCCATGTACATACAGATAGCGGTGTAGATATTTCCATGTTCATACATATAGCGGTGTAGATATTTCCATGATCATACAGATGGATGTGTAGATATATCCATGTTCATACAGATGGCGGTGAAGTTATTTCCATGTTCATACAGATAGCGGTGTAGATATTTCCATGTTCATACAGATAGCGGTGTAGATATTTCCATGTTCATACTGATAGCGGTGCTGATATTTCCATGTTTATACAGGTAGCGGTGTAGATATTTCCATGTTTATACAGATAGCGGTGTAGATATTTCCATGTTTATACAGATAGCGCTGTAGATATTTCCATGTTTATACAGATAGCGGTGTAGATATCTCCTTCTTAATACAGATGTCGGTGCAGATATTTATATGTTCATACACATGGCGGTGCAGATATTTCCATGTTCATACAGATGGCGGTGTAGATATTTCCAAGTTCATACAGATAGCGGTGTAGATATCTCCATGTTCACACAGATAGCGGTGTAGATATTTCCATGTTCATCCAGATGGCGGTGCAGAAATTTCCATGTTCATACTGATAGCGGTGCTGATATTTCCATTTTTATACAGATAGGGGTGTAGATATTTCCATGTTTATGCAGATAGCGGTGTAGATATTTCCATGTTTATACAGATAGCGGTGTAGATATCTCCTTAATACAGATAGCGGTGTAGATATTTATATGTTCATACAGATGGCAGTGAAGATATTTCCATGTTCATACAGATGGCCGTGTAGATATTTCCATGTTTATAGATATAGCGGTGTAGTTATTTCCATGTGTAAAGAGATAGCTGTGTAGATATTTCCATGTATATGCAGATAGCTTTGTAGATATTTCCATTTTAATACAGATAGCTGTGTAGATATTTCCATTTTCATGCAGATAGTGGTGTATATATTTCCATCTTCAAACAGATAGCGGTGTAGATATTTCCATGTTCATACAGATATTGGTGTAGATATTTCCAAGTTTGTACTGACAGCGGTGAAGATGTATGCATGTTTACACAGATAGCGGTGTGGAGATTTCCATGTTCATACAGAGGGCTGTGTAGATATATCCATGTTCATACAGATAGCGGTGTAGATATTTCCATGTTCATACAGATATCGGTGTAGATATTTCCGTGTTCATCCAGATGGCTGCGTAGATATATCCATGTTCATACCGATGGTGGTGAAGATATTTCCATGTCCATACAGATAGCGGTGTAGATATTTCCATGTTCATACAGATAGGGGTGTAGCTATTTCCATGTTCATACAGATAGCGGTGTATGTATTTCCATGTTCATAAAGATAGCAGTGCAGATATTTCCATGTTCATACAGATAGCAGTGTAGATATTTCCATGTTCATCCAGGAGGCTGTGAAGATATATCCATGTTCATACAGATGGCGGTGAAGATATTTCCATGTTCATACAGATAGCGGTGTAGTTATTTCCATGTGTAAAGAGCTGTGTAGATATTTCCTTGTATATGCAGATAGCTGTGTGGATATTACCATTTTCATGCAGATAGCGGTTTAGAGATTTCCATGTTCAAACAGATAGCGGTGTAGATATTTCCATGTTCATAGAGATGGCGGTGTAGATATTTCCATGTTCATACAGATAGAGGGGCTGATATTTCCATGTTCATACAGATAGCGGTGCTGATATTTCCATGTTTATACAGGTAGCGGTGTAGGTATTTCCATGTTTATACAGATAGCGGTGTAGATATTTCCAAGTTTATACAGATAGCGGTGAAGATATCTCCATCTTAATAAACATGGCGGTGTAGATATTTATATGTTCGTACAGATAGCAGTGCAGATATTTCCATGTTCATCCAGATGGCTGTGTAGACATATCCATGTTCATACAGATGGCGGTGAAGGTATTTCCATGTTCATACAGATAGCGGTGTAGATATTTCCATGTTCATACATATAGCGGTGTAGATATTTCCATGATCATACAGATGGCTGTGTAGATATATCCATGTTCATACTGATGGCGGTGAAGTTATTTCCATGTTCATACAGATAGCGGTGTAGATATTTCCATGTTCATACAGATAGCGGTGCTGATATTTCCATGTTTATACAGGTAGCGGTGTAGATATTTCCATGTTTATACAGATAGCGGTGTAGATATTTCCATGTTTATACAGATAGCGCTGTAGATATCTCTATCTTAATACAGATGGCGGTGTAGATATATATATGTTCATACAGTTGGCGGTGCAGATATTTCCATGTTCATACAGATGGCGGTGTAGTTATTTCCATGTTCATACAGATAGCGGTGTAGTTATTTCCATGTGTAAAGAGATAGCTGTGTAGATATTTCCCTGAATATGCAGATAGCAGTGTAGATATTTCCATTTTCATGCAGATGGCGGTGTAGATATTTCCATGTTCAAACAGATAGCGGTGTAGATATTTCCATGTTCATACAGATAGCGGTGTAGATATTTCCTTGTTCATACAGATAGCAGTGTAGATATTTCCATGTTTATACAGATAGCGGTGAAGATGTATGCATGTTTACACAGATAGCGGTGTAGATATTTCCATGTTCAAACAGCGGTGTACATATTTCCATGTTCATACAGATAGCGGTGTAGATATTTCCATGTTTATACAGATTGCGGTGAAGATGTATGCATATTTACACAGATAGCGGTGTAGATATTTCCATGTTCATACAGATAGCGGTGTAGATATTTCCATGTTCATCCAGATGGCTGTGTAGATATATCCATGTTCATACAGATGGCGGTGAAGATATTTCCATGTTCATACAGATAGCGGTGTAGTTTTTTCCATGTGTAAAGAGATAGCTGTGTAGATATTTCCATGTATATGCAGATAGCTGAGTAGATATTTCTATTTTCATGCAGATAGGGGTTTAGATATTTCCATGTTCAAACAGATAGCGTTGTAGATATTTCCATGTTCATACAGATAGCGGTGTAGATATTTCCATGTTTATACAGATAGCGGTGAAGATGTATGCATGTTTACACAGATAGCGGTGTAGATATTTCCGTGTTCATAGAGATCGCGGTGTAGATATTTCCATGTTCATCCAGATGGCTGTGTAGACATATCCATGTTCATACAGATGGCGGTGAAGATATTTCCATGTTGATACAGACAGCGGTGTAGATATTTCCATGTTCATACAGATAGCGGTGTAGATATTTCCATGTTCATACAGATGTCTGTGTAGATATATCCATGTTCATACAGATTACGGTGAAGATATTTCCATGTACATACAGATAGCGGTGTAGATATTTCCATGTTCAAACAGATAGCGGTGTAGATATTTCCATGTTCATACCGATAGCGGTGCTGATATTTGCATGTTCATACAGGTAGCGGTGTAGATATTTCCATGTTTATACAGATAGCGGTGTAGATATTTCCATGTATATACAGATAGCGGTGTAGATATCTCCATCTTAATAAAGATGGCAGTGTAGATATTTATATGTTCATACAGTTGGCGGTGCAGATATTTCCATCTTCATACAGATGGCGGTGTAGGTATTTCCATGTTCATACAGATAGCGGTGTAGTTATTTCCATGTGTAAAGAGATAGCTGTGTAGATATTTCAAATGTATATGCAGATAGCTGTGCAGATATTTCCATTTTCATGCAGATAGCGGTTTAGATATTTCCATGTTCAAAGAGATAGCGGTGTAGATATTTCCATGTTCATACAGATAGCGGTTTAGATATTTCCGTGTTTATACAGATAGCGGTGAAGATGTATGCATGTTTACACAGATAGCAGTGTAGATATTTCCATGTTCATACAGATAGCGGTGTAGATATTTCCATGTTCATCCAGATGTCTGTGTAGACATATCCATGTTCATACAGATAGCGGTGTAGATATTTCCATGTTCATACAGGTAGTGGTGTAGATATTTCCTTTTTCATACAGATAGCGGTGTAGCTATTTCCATGTTCATACAGATAGCGGTGTAGATATTTCCATGTTCATACAGATAGCGGTGTAGATATTTCCATGTTCATACAGATAGCGGTGCTGATATTTCCATGTTTATACAGGTAGCAGTTTAGATATTTCCATGTTTATGCAGATACCGGTGTAGATATTTCCATGTTTATACAGATAGCGGTGTAGATATTTCCAGGTTTATACAGATAGCGGTGTAGGTATCTCCATCTTAATACAGATGGCGGTGTATTTATATGTTCATACAGATGGCGGTGCAAATATTTCCATGTTCATACAGATGGCGGTGTAGATATTTCCATGTTCATACAGATAGCGGTGTAGATATTTCCATGTTTATACAGATAGCGGTGAAGATGTATGCATGTTTACACAGATAGCGGTGTATATATTTACATATTCATACAGATAGCTGTGTAGATATTTCCATGTTCAAACAGATGGCTGTGTAGATATATCCATGTTCATACAGATGGCGGTGGAGATATTTCCATGTTCATACAGATAGCGGTGTAGCTATTTCCATGTTCATACAGATAGCGGTGTAGATATTTCCATGTTCATCCAGATGGCTGTGTAGGTATATCCATGTTCATACAGATGGCGGTGAAGATATTTCCATGTTCTTACAGATAGCGGTGTAGGTATTTCCATGTTCATACAGATAGTGGTGTAGATATTTCCATATTCATACAGATAGCGGTGTAGCTATTTCCATGTTCAAACAGATAGCGGTGTAGATATTTCCATGTTCACGCAGATGGCTGTGTAGATATATCCATGTTCATACAGATGGCGGTGAAGATATTTCCATGTTCCTATGGATAACGGTGTAGATATTTCCATGTTCATACAGATAGCAGTGTAGATATTTCCATGTTCATACAGATAGAGGGGCTGATATTTCCATGTTCATACAGGTAGCGGTGCTGATATTTCCATGTTTATACAGGTAGCGGTGTAGATATTTCCATGTTTATACAGGTAGCGGTGTAGATATTTCCATGTTTATACAGATGGCGGTGTAGATATTTCCATGTTTATACAGATAGCGGTGTAGATATCTCTATCTTAATACAGATGGCCGTGTAGTTATTTATATGTTCATACAGATGGCGGTGCAGATATTTCCATGTTCATACAGATGGCGGTGTAGATATTTCCATGTTCATACAGATAGCGGTGTAGTTATTTCCATGTGTAAAGAGATAGCTGTGTAGATATTTCCATGTATATGCAGATAGCTCTGTAGATATTTCCATTTTCATGCAGATAGCGGTTTAGATATTTCCATGTTCAAACAGATAGCGGTGTAGATATTTCCATGTTCATACAGACAGCGGTGTAGATATTTCCATGTTCATCTAGATGGCTGTGTAGACATACCCATGTTCATACAGATGGCGGTGAAGTTATTTCCATGTTCATACAGATAGTGGTGTAGATATTTCCATGTTCAAACCGATTGCGGTGTAGATATTTCCATGTTCATACAGATAGCGGTGTAGATATTTCCATGGTCATACTGATAGCGGTGTAGGTATTTCCATGTTCAAACAGATAGCGGTGTAGATATTTCCATGTTCATACAGATAGCGGTGCTGATATTTCCATGTTGATACAGGTAGTGGTGTAGATATTTCCATGTTTATACAGATAGCGGTGTAAATATTTCCATGTTTATACAGATGGTGGTGTAGATATTTCCATGTTTATACAGATAGCAGTGTAGATATCTCCATCTTAATACTGATGGCGGTCTAGATATTTATATGTTCATACAGATGGCGGTGCAGATATTTCCATGTTCATACACATGGCGGTGTAGATATTTCCATGTTCATAGAGAAAGCGGTGTAGTTATTTCCATGTGTAAAGACATAGCTGTGTAGATATTTAAATGTATATGCAGATAGCAGTGTAGATATTTCCATTTTCATGCAGATAGCGGTGTAGATATTTCCATGTTCAAACAGATAGCGGTGTAGATATTTCCATGTTCATACAGATAGCGGTGTAGATATTTCCATGTTTATACAGATAGCGGTGTAGATATTTCCATGTTTATACAGATAGCGGTGTAGATATTTCCATGTTCATACAGATAGCGGTGTAGATATTTCCATTTTCATACAGATAGCGGTGCTGATATTTCCATGTTTATGTAGGCAGCGGTGTAGATATTTCCATGTTTATACAGATAGCGGTTTAGATATTTCCTTCTTAATCCAGATGGCGGTGTAGATATTTATATGTTCATACAGATGGCGGTGCAGATACTTCCATGTTCATACAGATGGCGGTGTAGATATTTCCATGTTTATTGATATAGCGGTGTAGTTATTTCCATGTGTAAATAGATAGCTTTGTAGATATTTCCATGTATATGCAGATAGCTTTGTAGATATTTCCACCTTCATGCAGACAGCGGTGTAGATATTTACATGTTCAAACAGATAGCAGTGTAGATATTTCCATGTTCATCCAGATGGCTGTGTAGATATATCCATGTTCATACAGATGGCGGTGAAGATATTTCCATGTTCATACAGATAGCGGTGTAGTTATTTCCATTTGTAAAGAGATAGCTTTGTAGATATTTCCATGTATATGCAGATAGCTGTGTAGATATTTAAATTTTCATGCAGATAGTGGTATAGATATTTCCATGTTCAAACAGATAGCGGTGGAGATATTTCCATGTTCATAGAGATACCGGTGTAGATATTTCCGTGTTCATACAGATAGAGGGGCTGATATTTCCATGTTCTTACAGATAGCGGTGCAGATATTTCCATGTTTATACAGGTAGCGGTGTAGATATTTCCATGTTTATACAGATAGCAGTGTAGATATTTCCATGTTTATACAGATAGCGGTTTAGATATTTCCATGTTTTTACAGATAGCGGTGTAGATATCTCCATCTTAATACAGATGGCGATGAAGATAATTATATGTTCATTCAGATGGCGGTGCAGATATTTCCATGTTCATTCAGATGGTTGTGTAGATATTTCCATGTTCATACAGATAGCGGTGTAGTTATTTCCATGTGTAAAGAGATAGCTCTGTAGATATTTCCATGTATATGCAGATAGCTGTGTAGATATTTCCATTTTCATGCTGATAGCGGTTTAGATATTTAAATTTTCAAACAGATAGCGGTGTAGATATTTCCATGTTCATACACATAGCGGTGTAGATATTTCCATGCTTATACAGATTGCAGTGAAGATGTATGCATGTTTACACAGATAGCGGTGTAGATATTTCCATGTTCATGCAGATAGCGCTGTAGATATTTCCATGTTCATCCAGATGGCTGTGTAGATATATCCATGTTCATAAAGAGAGCGGTGTAGATATTTCCATGTTCATACAGATAGTGGTGTATATATTTCCATGTTCGTACAGATAGCGGTGTAGCTATTTCCATGTTCATACAGATAGCGGTGGAGATATTTCCATGTTCACAGAGATAGAGTTGTAGATGTTTCCATGTTCATACAGATAGAGGTGCTGATATTTCCGTGTTTATACTGGTTGCGGTGTAGATATTTCCATGTTTATACAGATAGCGGTGTAGATATTTCCATGTTCATACAGATAGCGGTGTAGATATTTCCAAGTTTATACAGATAGCGGTGAAGATATCTCCATCTTAATACAGATGGCGGAGTAGATATTTATATGTTCATACAGATGTCGGTGTAGATATTTCCATGTTCATTCAGATGGCGCTGTAGATATTTCCATGTTTATAGAGATAGCGGTGTAGTTATTTCCATGTGTAAAGAGATAGCTTTGTAGATATTTCCATGTATATGCAGATAGTTGTGTAGATATTTCTATTTTTATGCAGATAGCAGTTTAGATATTTACATGTTCAAGCAGATAGCGGTGTAGATATTTCCATGTTCATACAGATAGCGGTGTAGATATTTCCATGTTTATACAGATAGCGGTGAAGATGAATGCATGTTTACACAGATAGCGGTGTAGATATTTCCATGTTCATGCAGATCGGGGTGTAGATATTTCCATGTTCATCTAGATGGCTGTGTAGACATATCCATGTTCATACAGATGGCGGTGACGATATTTCCATGTTCATAGAGATAGCGGTGTAGATATTTCCATGTTCAAACAGATAGCGGTGTAGATATTTCCATGTTGATAGAGATAGCGGTGTAGATATTTCCATTTTCATGCAGATAGCGGTTTAGATATTTCCATGTTCAAACAGATAGCGGTGTAGCTATTTCCATGTTCATACAGATAGCGGTGTAGATATTTCCATGTTCATACAGATATCGGTGTAGATATTTCCATGTTCATCCAGATGGCTGTGTAGATATATCCATGTTCATACTGATAGCGGTGTAGATATTTCCATTTTCATACAGGTAGTGGTGTAGATATTTCCATGTTCATACAGATGGTTGTGTAGATATATCCATGTTCATACAGATAGCGGTGTAGATATTTCCATGTTCATACAGATAGAGGTGTAGATATTTCCATGTTCATACAGATAGCGGTGTAGATATTTCCATGTTTATACAGATAGCGGTGAAGATGTATGCAGGTTTACACAGATAGCGGTGTATATATTTCCATGTTCATACAGATAGCTGTGTAGATATTTCCATGTTCATACAGATGGCGGTGAAGATATTTCCATGTTCATACAGATAGCAGTGTAGATATTTCCATGTTCATACAGATAGCGGTGTAGATATTTCCATGTTCATACAGACATCTGTGCAGCTATTTCCATGTTCATGCAGATAGCGGTGTAGATATTTCCATGTTCATCCAGATGGCTGTGTAGATATATCCATGTTCATACAGAAGGCGGTGAAGATAATTCCATGTTCATACAGATAGCGGTGTAGATATTTCCATGTTCATACAGATAGTGGTGTAGATATTTCCATGTTCATACAGATAGCGGTGCTGATATTTCCATGTTTATACAGGTATCGGGGTAGATATTTCCATGTTTATACAGGTATCGGGGTAGATATTTCCATGTTTATACAGATAGCGGTGTAGATATTTCCATGTTTATACAAATAACGGTGTAGATATCTCCATCTTAATACAGATGGCGGTGTACATATTTATATGTCCATACAGATGGCGGTGCAGATATTTCCATGTTCACACAGATGGCGGTGTAGATATTTCCATGTTAATACAGATAGCGGTGTAGTTATTTCCATGTGTAAAGAGATAGCTGTGTAGATATTTCTATGTATATGCAGATAGCTCTGTAGATATTTCCATTTTCATGCAGATAGCGGTGTAGATATTTGCATGTTCAAACAGATAGCGGTGTAGATATTTCCATGTTCACACAGATAGCGGTGTAGATATTTCCATGTTTATACAGATTGCGGTGAAGATGTATGCATATTTACACAGATAGCGGTGTAGATATTTCCATGTTCATGCAGATAGCGCTGTAGATATTTCCATGTTCATCCAGATGGCTGTGCAGATATTTCCATGTTCATACAGGTAGTGGTGTAGATATTTCCATGTTAATACAGATAGCGGTGTAGCTATTTCCATGTTCATACAGATAGAGGTGTAGATATTTCCATGTTCATAGAGATAGCGGTGTAGATATTTCCATGTTCATACAGATAGCGGTGCTGATATTTCGATGTTAATACAGGTAGCAGTGTAGATATTTCCATGTTTATACAGATAGCGGTGTAGATATTTCCATGTTTATACATGTAGCTGTGTAGACATTTCCAAATTTATACAGATAGCGGTGTAGATATCTCCATCTTAATATAGATGGGGGTGTAGATATTTATATCTTCATACAGATGGCGGTGCAGATATTTCCATGTTCATACAGATGGCACTGTAGATATTTCCATGTTTATAGAGATAGCGGTGTAGTTATTTCCATGTGTATAGAGATAGCTTTGTAGATATTTCCATGTATATGCAGATAGCTGTGTAGATATTTCTATTTTCATGCAGATAGCGGTTTAGATATTTAGATGTTCATACAGATGGCGGTGCAGATATTTCCATTTTCATACAGATGGTGGTGTAGATATTTCCATGTTTATAGAGATAGCGGTGTAGTTATTTCCATGTGTAAAGAGATAGCTGTGTAGATATTTTCATGTATATGCAGAAAGCTGTGTAGATATTTCCATTTTCATGCAGATAGTGGTGTAGATATTTCCATGTTCAGATAGCGGTGTAGATATTTCCATGTTCATACAGATAGCGGTGTGGATATTTCCATGTTTATACAGATAGCGGTGAAGATGTATGCATGTTTACACAGATAGCGGTGTAGATATTTCCATGTTCATACAGATAGCTGTGTAGATATTTCCATGTTCATCCAGACGGCTATGTAGACATATCCATGTTCATACAGATGGCGGTGAAGATATTTCCATGTTCATACAGATGGCTGTGTAGATATATCCATGTTCATACAGATGACGGTGAAGATTTTTCCGTGTTCTTGCAGATTGCGGTGTAGATATTTCCATGTTCATACAGATAGCGGTGCTGATATTTCCATGTTTATACAGGTAGCAGTGTAGATATTAACATGTTTATACAGATAGCGGTGTAGATATTTCCATGTTTATACACATAGCGGTGTAGATATTTCCATGTTCATACAGATAGCGGTGTAGATATCTCCATCTTAATACTGATGGCGGTGTAGATATTTATATGTTCATACAGATGGCGGTGCAGATATTTCCATGTTCATACAGATGGCGGTGAAGATATTTCCATGTTCATACAGATGGCGGTGTAGATACTTCCATGTTCATACTGATAGCGGTGCTGATATTTCCATGTTTATGCAGGTAGCGGTGTAGATATTTCCTTGTTTATACAGATAGCGGTGTAGATATTTCCATGTTTATACACATAGCGGTGTAGATATTTCCATCTTTATACAGATAGCTGTGTAGATAACTCCATCTTAATACAGATGGCGGTGTAGATATTTATATGTTCATTCAGATGGCGGTGCAGATATTTCCATGTTCATGCAGATGGCGGTGTAGATATTTCCATGTTCATACTGATAGCGGTGTAGTTATTTCCATGTGTAAAGAGATAGCTGTGTAGATATTCCCATGTATATGCAGATAGCTGTGTAGATATTTCCATTTTCAAGCAGATAGCGGTGTATATACTTCCCTGTTCAAACAGATAGCGGTGTAGATATTTCCATGTTCATACAGATATTGGTGTAGATATTTCCATGTTTGTACAGATAGCGGTGTAGATATCTCCATCTTAATACAGATGGCGGTGTAGATATTTATATGTTCATACAGATGGCGGTGCAGATATTTCCATGTTCATGCAGACGGCTGTGTAGATATTTCCATGTTCATACAGATAGTGGTGCAGTTATTTCCATGTGTAAAGAGATAGATGTGTAGATATTACCATGTATATGCAGACAGCTGTGTAGATATTTCAATTTTCATGCAGATAGCGGTGTATATATTTCCCTGTTCAAACAGTTAGCAGTGTAGATATTTCCATGTTCAGAAAGATAGCGGTGTAGATATTTCCATGTTTATACAGATAGCGGTGAAGATGTATGCATGTTTACACAGATAGCGTTGTAGATATTTCCATGTTCATCCAGATGGCTGTGTAGATATATCCATGTTCATACAGATAGCGGTGTAGATATTTCCATCTTCATACAGATAGCGGTGCAGATATTTCCATGTTCATCCAGATGGCTGTGTAGATATATCCATGTTCATACAGATGGCGGTGAAGATATTTCCATGTTCATACAGATAGCGGTGTAGATATTTCCATTTTCATACAGAAAGCGGTGTAGATATTTCCTTGTTCATTCGGATAGCGGTGTATGTATTTCCATGTTCATACAGATAGCAGTGTAGATATTTCCATTTTCAAGCAGATAGCGCTGTATATATCTCCATGTTCAAACAGACAGCGGTGTTGATATTTCCATGTTCATAAAGATAGCGGTGTAGATATTTCCATGTTTATACAGATAGCGGTGAAAATGTATGCATGTTTACACAGATAGCGGTGTAGATATTTCCATGTTCATCCAGATGGCTGTGTAGATATATCCATGTTCATACAGATGGCGGTGAAGATATTTCCATGTTCATACAGATAGCGGTGTAGATATTTCCATGTTCATACAGATAGCGGTGTAGATATTTCCATGTTCATACAGATAGCGGTGCATGTATTTCCATGTTCATACAGATAGCGGTGTAGATATTTCCATGTTCATAAAGATAGCGGTGTAGATATTTCCATGTTTATACAGATAGCGGTGAAAATGTATGCATGTTTACACAGATAGCGGTGTAGATATTTCCATGTTCTTCCAGATGGCTGTGTAGATATATCCATGTTCATACAGATGGCGGTGAAGATATTTCCATGTTCATACAGATAGCGGTGTAGATATTTCCATGTTCATACAGATGGCGGTGAAGATATTTCCATGTTCATACAGATAGCGGTGTAGATATTTCCATGTCCATACAGATAGCGGTGTAGATATTTCCATGTTCATAAAGATAGCGGTGTAGATATTTCCATGTTTATACAGATACCGGTGAACATGTATGCATGTTTACACAGATAGCGGTGTAGATATTTCCATGTTCATCCAGATGGCTGTGTAGATATATCCATGTTCATACAGATGGCGGTGAAGATATTTCCATGTTCATACAGATAGCGGTGTAGATATTTCCATGTTCATACAGATAGCGGTGCATGTATTTCCATGTTCATACAGATAGCGGTGTAGATATTTCCGTGTTCATCCAGATGTCTGTGTAGATATTTCCATGTTCATACAGATAGCGGTGTAGATATTTCCATGTTCATCCAGATGGCTGTGTAGACATATCCATGTTCATACAGATGGCGGTGAAGACATTTCTATGTTCACACAGTTGGCTGTGTAGATATATCCATGTTCATACAGATGGCGGTGACGATATTTCCATGTTCATACAGACGGCGGTGTAGATATTTCCATGTTCATACAGATGGCGGTGTAGAAACTTCCATGTTCATACTGATAGCGGTGCTGATATTTCCATGTTTATACAGGTAGCGGTGTAGATATTTCCATGTTTATACAGGTAGCAGTGTAGATATTTCCATGCTTATACACATAGCGGTGTAGATATTTCCATGTTTATACAGATAGCGGTGTAGATATTTCCATGTTTATGCAGATAGTGGTGTAGATATCTCCATCTTAATACAGATGGCGGTGTAGATATTTAAATGTTCATACAGATGGCGGTGCAGTTATTTCCATGTTCATACAGATGGCGGTGTAGTTATTTCCATGTGTAAAGAGATAGCTGTGTAGGTATTTCCATGTATAAGCAGATAGCTCTGTAGGTATTTCCGTTTTCATGCAGATAGCGGTGTAGATATTTCCATGTTCAAACAGATAGCGGTGTAGATATTTCCATGTTTATACAGATAGCGGTGTAGATATATCCATGTTTATACAGATAGCGGTAGATATCTCCATCTTAATACAGATGGCGGTGTAGATATTTATATGTTCATACAGATGGCGGTGCAGATATTTCCATGTTCATACAGATGGCGGAGAAGATATTTCCATGTTCATACAGATGGCGGTGCAGAAACTTCCATGTTCATACTGATAGCGGTGGTGATATTTCCATGTTTATACAGGTAGCGGTGTAGATATTTCCATGTTTATACAGATAGTGGTGTAAATATTTCCATGTTTATACACATAGCGGTGTAGATATTTCCATGTTTATACAGATAGCGGTGTAGATATTTCCATGTTTATGCAGATAGTTGTGTAGATATCTCCATCTTAATACAGATGGCGGTGTAGATATTTAAATGTTCATACAGATGGCTGTGTAGACATATCCATGTTCATACAGATGGCGGTGAAGGTATTTCCATGTTCATAAAGATAGCGGTGTAGATATTTCCATATTTATACAGATAGCGGTGAAAATGTATGCATGTTTACACAGATAGCGGTGTAGATATTTCCATGTTCATCCAGATGGCTGTGTAGATATATCCATGTTCATACAGATGGCGGTGAAGATATTTCCATGTTCATACAGATAGCGGTGTAGATATTTCCATGTTCATACAGATAGCGGTGCATGTATTTCCATATTCATACAGATACCGGTGTAGATATTTCCGTGTTCATCCAGATGTCTGTGTAGATATTTCCATGTTCATACAGATAGCGGTGTAGATATTTCCATCTTCATACAGATAGCGGTGTAGATATTTCCATGTTCATCCAGATGGCTGTGTAGACATATCCATGTTCATACAGATGGCGGTGACGATATTTCCATGTTCATACAGACGGCGGTGTAGATATTTCCATGTTTATACAAATAGCGGTGTAGATATTTCCATGTTTATACAGCTAGCGGTGTAGATATTTCCATGTTTATGCAGATAGTTGTGTAGATATATCCATCTTAATACACATGGCGGTGTAGATATTTAAATGTTCATACAGATGGCTGTGTAGACATATCCATGTTCATACAGATGGCGGTGAAGTTATTTCCATGTTCATACAGATAGCGGTGTAGATATTTCCATGTTCATACAGATAGCGGTGTAGATATTTCCATGTTCATACATATGGCTGTGTAGATATATCCATGTTCCTACAGATGGCGGTGAAGATATTTCCATGTTCATACAGATGGCGGTGTAGATATTTCCATGTTCATCCAGATGGCTGTGTAGATATATCCATGTTCATACAGATAGCGGTGTAGATATTTCCATCTTCATACAGATAGCGGTGCAGATATTTCCAAGTTCATCCAGATGGCTGTGTAGATATATCCATGTTCATACAGATGGCGGTGAAGATATTTCCATGTTCATACAGATAGCGGTGTAGATATTTCCATGTTCATACAGATAGCGGTGTAGATATTTCCATTTTCATAAAGATAGCTGTGTAGATATTTCCATGTTTATACAGATAGCGGTGAAAAGTTATGCATGTTTACACAGATAGCGGTGTAGATATTTCCATGTCCATCCAGATGGCTGTGTAGATATATCCATGTTCATACAGATGGCGGTGAAGATATTTCCATGTTCATACAGATAGCGGTGTAGATATTTCCATGTTCATACAGATAGCGGTGCATGTATTTCCATGTTCATACAGATAGCGGTGTAGATATTTCCGTGTTCATCCAGATGTCTGTGTAGATATTTCCATGTTCATACAGATAGCGGTGTAGATATTTCCATGTTCATACAGATAGCGGTGTAGATATTTCCATGTTCATCCAGAGGGCTGTGTAGACATATCCATGTTCATACAGATGGCGGTGAAGATATTTCCATGTTCATACAGATGGCTGTGTAGATATATCCATGTTCATACAGATGGTGGTGACGATATTTCCATGTTCATTCAGACGGCGGTGTAGATATTTCCATGTTCATACAGATAGCGGTGCTGATATTTCCATGTTTATACAGGTAGCGGTGTACATATTTCCGTGTTTATACAGAGAGCGGTGTAGATATTTCCATGTTCATACAGATAGCGGTGTACATATTTCCATGTTTATACAGATAGCGGTGTAGATATCTCCTTCTTAATACAGATGGCGGTGTAGATATTTCCATGTTCATACAGATGGCGGTGTAGATATTTCCATGTTTATAGAGATAGCGGTGTCGCTATTTCCATGTACAAAGAGATAGCTGTGTAGATATTTCCATTTATATGCAGATAGTTGTGTATATATTTCCATTTTCATGCAGATAGCGGTGTAGGTATTTCCATGTTCAAACAGATAGAGGTGTAGATATTTCCATGTTCATACAGATTGCGGTGTAGATATTTCCATGTTTATACAGATAGCGGTGAAGATGTATGCATGTTTACACAGATAGCGGTGTAGATATTTCCATGTTCATACAGACGGCTGTGTAGACATATCCATGTTCATACAGATGGCGATGAGGATATTTCCATGTTCATACAGATTGCTGTGTAGATATATCCATGTTCATACAGATGGCGGTGACGATATTTTCATGTTCATACAGACGGCGGTGTAGATCTTTCCATGTTCATACAGATAGCGGTGCTGATATTTCCATGTTTATAAAGGTAGTGGTGTAGATATTTCCATGTTTATACAGATAGCGGTGTAGATATTTCCATGTTTATACAGATAGCGGTGTAGATATCTCCATCTTAATACAGATGGCGGTGTAGATATTTATATGTTCATACAGATGGCGGTGCAGATATTTCCATGTTCATACGGATGGCGGTGAAGATATTTCCATGTTCATACAGATGGCAGTGTAGAAACTTCCATGTTCATACTGATAGCGGTGCTGATATTTCCATGTTTATACAGGTAGCGGTGTAGATATTTCCATGTTTATACAGATAGCGGTGTAGATATTTCCATGTTTATACACATAGCGGTGTTGATATTTCCATGTTTATACAGATAGCGGTGTAGATATTTCCATGTTTATGCAGATAGTTGTGTAGATATGTCCATCTTAATACAGATGGCGGTGTAGATATTTAAATGTTCATACAGATGGCTGTGTAGATATATCCATGTTCATACAGATGGTGGTGAAGATATTTCCATGTTCATACAGATAGCGGTGTAGATATTTCCATGTTCATACAGATAGCGGTGTAGATATTTCCATGTTCATACAAATGGCTGTGTAGATATATCTATGTTCCTACAGATGGCGGTGAAGATATTTCCATGTTGATACAGATGGCGGTGTAGATATTTCCATGTTCATCCAGATGGCTGTGTAGATATATCCATGTTCATACAGATAGCGGTGTAGATATTTCCATCTTCATACAGATAGCGGTGCAGATATTTCCATGTTCATCCAGATGGCTGTGTAGATATATCCATGTTCATACAGATGGCGGTGAAGATATTTCCATGTTCATACAGATAGCGGTGTAGATATTTCCATGTTCATACAGATAGTGGTGTAGATATTTCCATGTTCATCCTGATAGTGGTGTAGATATTTACATGTTTATACAGATAGCGGTGAAAATGTATGCATGTTTACACAGATAGCGGTGTAGATATTTCTATGTTCATCCAGATGGCTGTGTAGATATATCCACGTTCATACAGATGGCGGTGAAGATATTTCCATGTTCATACAGATAGCGGTGTAGATATTTCCATGTTCATACAGATAGCGGTGTAGATATTTCCATATTCATACAGATAGCGGTGTATGTATTTCCATGTTCATACAGATAGCGGTGTAGATATTTCCGTGTTCATCCAGATGTCTGTGTAGATATTTCCATGTTCATCCAGATGGCTGTGTAGACATATCCATTTTCATACAGATGGCGGTGAAGTTATTTCCATGTTTATACAGATAGCGGTGTAGATATTTCCATGTTCATACAGATAGACGTGTAGATATTGCCATGTTCATACCGATAGCGGTGCTGATACTTCCATGTTTATACAGGTAGCGGTGTACATATTTCCGTGTTTATACAGATAGCGGTGTAGATATTTCCATGTTCATACAGATAGCGGTGTAGATATTTCCATGTTTATACAGATAGCGGTGTAGATATCTCCTTCTTAATTCTGATGGCGGTGTAGATATTTCCATGTTCATACAGATGGCGGTGTAGGTATTTCCATGTTTATAGAGATAGCGGTGTAGTTATTTCCATGTGCATAGAGATAGCTGTGTAGATATTTCCATTTATATGCAGATAGTTGTGTAGATATTTCCTTTTTAATGCAGATAGCGGTGTAGATATTTCCATGTTCATACAGACGGCGGTGTAGATATTTCCATGTTCATACAGATAGCGGTGCTGATATTTCCATGTTTATACAGGTAGCGGTGTAGATATTTCCATGTTTATACAGATAGCGGTGTAGATATTTCCATGTTTATACAGATAGCGGTGTAGATATTTCCAGGTTTATACAGATAGCGGTGTAGATATCTCCATCTTAATACAGATGGCGGTGTAGATGTTTATATGTTCATACAGATGGCGGTGCAGATATTTCCATGTTCATACGGATGGCGGTGAAGATATTTCCATGTTCATACAGATGGCGGTGTAGAAACTTCCATGTTCATACTGATAGCGGTGCTTATATTTCCATGTTTATACAGGTAGCGGTGTAGATATTTCCATGTTTATACAGATAGTGGTGTAGATATTTCCATGTTTATACACATAGCGGTGTTGATATTTCCATGTTTATACAGATAGCAGTGTAGATATTTCCATGTTTATGCAGATAGTTGTGTTGATATGTCCATCTTAATACAGATGGCGGTGTAGATATTTAAATGTTCATACAGATGGCTGTGTAGACATATCCATGTTCATACAGATGGTGGTGAAGATATTTCCATGTTCATACAGATAGCGGTGTAGATATTTCCATGTTCACACAGATAGCGGTGTAGATATTTCCATGTTCATACAGATGGCTGTGTAGATATATCTATGTTCCTACAGATGGTGGTGAAGAGATTTCCATGTTGATACAGATAGCGGTGTAGATATTTCCATGTTCATCCAGATGGCTGTGTAGATATATCCATGTTCATACAGATAGCGGTGTAGATATTTCCATCTTCATAAAGATAGCGGTGCAGATATTTCCATGTTCATCCAGATGGCTGTGTAGATATATCCATGTTCATACAGATGGCGGTGAAGATATTTCCATGTTAATACAGATAGCGGTGTAGATATTTCCATGTTCATGCAGATAGCGGTGTAGATATTTCCATGTTCATAAAGATAGTGGTGTAGATATTTCCATGTTTATACAGATAGCGGTGAAAATGTATGCATGTTTACACAGATAGCAGTGTAGATATTTCTATGTTCATCCAGATGGCTGTGTAGATATATCCATGTTCATACAGATGTCGGTGAAGATATTTCCATGTTCATACAGATAGCGGTGTAGATATTTCCATGTTCATACAGATAGCGGTGTAGATATTTCCATGTTCATACAGATAGCGGTGCATGTATTTCCATGTTCATATAGATAGCGGTGTAGATATTTCCGTGTTCATCCAGATGTCTGTGTAGATATTTCCATGTTCATACAGATAGCGGTTTAGATATTTCCATGTTCATACAGATAGCGGTGTAGATATTTCCATGTTCATCCAGATGGCTGTGTAGACATATCCATGTTCATACAGATGGCGGTGAAGTTATTTCCATGTTTATACAGATAGCGGTGTAGATATTTCCATGTTCATACAGATAGACGTGTAGATATTGCCATGTTCATACCGATAGCGGTGCTGATACTTCCATGTTTATACAGGTAGCGGTGTACATATTTCCGTGTTTATACAGATAGCGGTGTAGATATTTCCATGTTCATACAGATAGCGGTGTAGATATTTCCATGTTTATACAGATAGCGCTGTAGATATCTCCTTCTTAATTCTGATGGCGGTGTAGATATTTCTATGTTCATACAGATGGCGGTGTAGATATTTCCATGTTTATAGAGATAGCGGTGTAGTTATTTCCATGTGCATAGAGATAGCTGTGTAGATATTTCCATTTATATGCAGATAGTTGTGTAGATATTTCCTTTTTCATGCAGATAGCGGTGTAGATATTTCCATGTTCATACAGATAGCGGTGCTGATATTTCCATGTTTATACAGGTAGCGGTGTAGATATTTCCATGTTTATACAGATAGCGGTGTAGATATTTCCATGTTTATACAGATAGCGGTGTAGATATTTCCATGTTTATACAGATAGCGTTATAGATATCTCCATCTTAATACAGATGGCGGTGTAGATATTTATATGTTCATACAGATGGCGGTGCAGATATTTCCATGTTCATACGTATGGCGGTGAAGATATTTCCATGTTCATACAGATGGAGGTGTAGAAACTTCCATGTTCATTCTGATAGCGGTGCTGATATTTCCATGTTTATACAGGTAGCGGTGTAGATATTTCCATGTTTATACAGATAGCGGTGTAGATATTTCCATGTTTATACACATAGCGGTGTTGATATTTCCATGTTTTTACAGATAGCGGTGTAGATATTTCCATGTTTATGCAGATAGTTGTGTAGATATGTCCATCTTAATACAGATGGCGGTGTAGATATTTAAATGTTCATACAGATGGCTGTGTAGACATATCCATGTTCATACAGATGGTGGTGAAGATATTTCCATGTTCATACAGATAGCGGTGTAGATATTTCCATGTTCATACAGATAGCGGTGTAGATATTTCCATGTTCATACAGATTGCTGTGTAGATATATCTATGTTCCTACAGATGGCGGTGAAGGTATTTCCATGTTCATACAGATGGCGGTGTAGATATTTCCATGTTCATCCAGATGGCTGTGTAGATATATGCATGTTCATACAGATAGCGGTGTAGATATTTCCATCTTCATTCAGATAGCGGTGCAGATATTTCCATGTTCATCCAGATGGCTGTGCAGATATATCCATGTTCATACAGA
Organism: Gorilla gorilla gorilla; assembly: GCF_029281585.2. Classification (NCBI taxonomy): domain Eukaryota; kingdom Metazoa; phylum Chordata; class Mammalia; order Primates; family Hominidae; genus Gorilla; species Gorilla gorilla. The sequence continues at coordinate 128,341,058 of NC_073239.2, forward strand.
TGGCGGTGAAGATATTTCCATGTTCATACAGATAGCGGTGTAGATATTTCCATGTTCATAAAGATAGTGGTGTAGATATTTCCATGTTTATACAGATAGCGCTGAAAATTTATGCATGTTTACACAGATAGCGGTGTAGATATTTCTATGTTCATCCAGATGGCTGTGTAGATATATCCATGTTCATACAGATGGCGGTGAAGATATTTCCATGTTCATACAGATAGCGGTGTAGATATTTCCATGTTCATACAGATAGCGGTGTAGATATTTCCATGTTCATACAGATAGCGGTGCATATATTTCCATGTTCATACAGATAGCGGTGTAGATATTTCCGTGTTCATCCATATGTCTGTGTAGATATTTCCATGTTCATACAGATAGCGGTGTAGATATATCCATGTTCATACAGATAGCGGTGTAGATATTTCCATGTTCATCCAGATGGCTGTGTAGACATATCCATGTTCATACAGATGGCGGTGAAGTTATTTCCATGTTTATACAGATAGCGGTGTAGACATTTCCATGTTCATACAGATAGACGTGTAGATATTGCCATGTTCATACCGATAGCGGTGCTGATACTTCCATGTTTATACAGGTAGCGGTGTACATATTTCCGTGTTTATACAGATAGCGGTGTAGATATTTCCATGTTCATACAGATAGCGGTGTAGATATTTCCATGTTTATACAGATAGGGGTGTAGATATCTCCTTCTTAATTCTTATGGCGGTGTAGATATTTCCATGTTCATACAGATGGCGGTGTAGATATTTCCATGTTTATAGAGATAGCGGTGTAGTTATTTCCATGTGCATAGAGATAGCTGTGTAGATATTTCCATTTATATGCAGATAGTTGTGTAGATATTTCCTTTTTCATGCAGATAGCGGTGTAGATATTTCCATGTTCAAACAGATAGCGGTGTAGATATTTCCATGTTCATACAGATAGCGGTGTAGATATTTCCATGTTTATACAGATAGCGGTGAAGATGTATGCATGTTTACACAGATAGCGGTGTAGATATTTCCATGTTCATACAGATAGCTGTGTAGATATTTCCATGTTCATACAGATAGCGGTGTAGATATTTCCATGTTCATACAGATAGCGGTGCATGTATTTCCATGTTCATACAGATAGCGGTGTAGATATTTCCGTGTTCATCCAGATGTCTGTGTAGATATTTCCATGTTCATACAGATAGCGGTGTAGATATTTCCATGTTCATACAGATAGCGGTGTAGATATTTCCATGTTCATCCAGATGGCTGTGTAGACATATCCATGTTCATACAGATGGCGGTGAAGATATTTCCATGTTCATACAGATGGCTGTGTAGATATATCCATGTTCATACAGATGGCGGTGACGATATTTCCATGTTCATACAGACGGCGGTGTAGATATTTCCATGTTTATACAAATAGCGGTGTAGATATTTCCATGTTTATACAGCTAGCGGTGTAGATATTTCCATGTTTATGCAGATAGTTGTGTAGATATCTCCATCTTAATACAGATGGCGGTGTAGATATTTAAATGTTCATACAGATGGCTGTGTAGACATATCCATGTTCATACAGATGGCGGTGAAGTTATTTCCATGTTCATACAGATAGCGGTGTAGATATTTCCATGTTCATACAGATAGCGGTGTAGATATTTTCATGTTCATACATATGGCTGTGTAGATATATCCATGTTCCTACAGATGGCGGTGAAGATATTTCCATGTTCATACAGATGGCGGTGTAGATATTTCCATGTTCATCCAGATGGCTGTGTAGATATATCCATGTTCATACAGATAGCGGTGTAGATATTTCCATCTTCATACAGATAGCGGTGCAGATATTTCCAAGTTCATCCAGATGGCTGTGTAGATATATCCATGTTCATACAGATGGCGGTGAAGATATTTCCATGTTCATACAGATAGCGGTGTAGATATTTCCATGTTCATACAGATAGCGTTGTAGATATTTCCATGTTCATAAAGACAGCTGTGTAGATATTTCCATGTTTATACAGATAGCGGTGAAAAGTTATGCATGTTTACACAGATAGCGGTGTAGATATTTCCATGTTCATCCAGATGGCTGTGTAGATATATCCATGTTCATACAGATGGCGTTGAAGATATTTCCATGTTCATACAGATAGCGGTGTAGATATTTCCATGTTCATACAGATAGCGGTGCATGTATTTCCATGTTCATACAGATAGCGGTGTAGATATTTCCGTGTTCATCCAGATGTCTGTGTAGATATTTCCATGTTCATACAGATAGCGGTGTAGATATTTCCATGTTCATACAGATAGCGGTGTAGATATTTCCATGTTCATCCAGATGGCTGTGTAGACATATCCATGTTCATACAGATGGCGGTGAAGATATTTCCATGTTCATACAGATGGCTGTGTAGATATATCCATGTTCATACAGATGGCGGTGACGATATTTCCATGTTCATTCAGACGGCGGTGTAGATATTTCCATGTTCATACAGATAGCGGTGCTGATATTTCCATGTTTATACAGGTAGCGGTGTACATATTTCCGTGTTTATACAGAGAGCGGTGTGGATATTTCCATGTTCATACAGATAGCGGTGTATATATTTCCATGTTTATACAGATAGCGGTGTATATATCTCCTTCTTAGTACAGATGGCGGTGTAGATATTTCCATGTTCATACAGATGGCGGTGTAGATATTTCCATGTTTATAGAGATAGCGGTGTAGCTATTTCCATGTACAAAGGGATAGCTGTGTAGATATTTCTATTTATTTGCAGATAGTTGTGTATATATTTCCATTTTCATGCAGATAGCGGTGTAGATATTTCCATGTTCATACAGATAGCGGTGTAGATATTTCCATGTTCATACAGATGGGGGTGTAGATATTTCCATGTTCATCCAGAAGGCTGTGTAGATATATCCATGTTCATACAGATAGCGGTGTAGATATTTCCATCTTCATACAGATAGCGGTGCAGATATTTCCATGTTCATCCAGATGGCTGTGTAGATATATCCATGTTCATATAGATTGCGGTTAAGATATTTCCATGTTCATACAGATAGCGGTGTAGATATTTCCATGTTCATACAGATAGCGGTGTAGATATTTCCATGTTCATACAGATAGCGGTGCATGTATTTCCATGTTCATACAGATAGCGGTGTAGATATTTCCGTGTTCATCCAGATGTCTGTGTAGATATTTCCATGTTCATACAGATAGCGGTGTAGATATTTCCATGTTCATACAGATAGCGGTGTAGATATTTCCATGTTCATCCAGATGGCTGTGTAGACATATCCATGTTCATACAGATGGCGGTACAGATATTTCCATGTTCATACAGATAGCCATGTAGATATTGCCATATTCATACCGATAGCGGTGCTGATACTTCCATGTTTATACAGGTAGCGGTGTACATATTTCCGTGTTTATACAGAGAGCGGTGTAGATATTTCCATGTTCATGCAGATAGCGGTGTATATATTTCCATGTTTATACAGATAGCGGTGTAGATATCTCCTTCTTAATACAGATGTCGGTGTAGATATTTCCATGTTCATACAGATGGCGATGTAGATATTTCCATCTTTATAGAGATAGCGGTGTAGCTATTTCCATGAGCAAAGAGATAGCTGTGTAGATATTTCCATTTATATGCAGATAGTTGTGTATATATTTCCATTTTCATGCAGATAGCGGTGTAGGTATTTCCATGTTCAAACAGATAGCGGTGTAGATATTTCCATGTTCATACAGATAGCGGTGTAGATATTTCCATGTTTATACAGATAGCGGTGTAGATATTTCCATGTTCATACAGATAGACGTGTAGATATTGCCATGTTCATACCGATAGCGGTGCTGATACTTCCATGTTTTTACAGGTAGCGGTGTACATATTTCCGTGTTTATACAGATAGCGGTGTAGATATTTCCATGTTCATACAGATAGCGGTGTAGATATTTCCATGTTTATACAGATAGCGGTGTAGATATCTCCTTCTTAATTCTGATGGCGGTGTAGATATTTCCATGTTCATACAGATGGCGGTGTAGATATTTCCATGTTTATAGAGATAGCGGTGTAGTTATTTCCATGTGCAAAGAGATAGCTGTATAGATATTTCCATTTATATGCAGATAGTTGTGTAGATATTTCCTTTTTCATGCAGATAGCGGTGTAGATATTTCCATGTTCAAACAGATAGCGGTGTAGATATTTCCATGTTCATACAGATAGCGGTGTAGATATTTCCATGTTTGTACAGATAGCGGTGAAGATGTATGCATGTTTACACAGATAGCTGTGTAGATATTTCCATGTTCATCCAGACGGCTGTGTAGACATATCCATGTTCATACAGATGGCGGTGAAGATATTTCCATGTTCATACAGATGGCTGTGTAGATATATCCATGTTCATGCAGATGGCGGTGACGATATTTCCATGTTCATACAGACTGCGATGTAGATATTTCCATGTTCTTACAGATAGCGGTGCTGATATTTCCATGTTTATACAGGTAGCGGTGTAGATATTTCCATGTTTATACAGATAGCGGTGTAGATATTTCCATGTTTATACAGATAGCGGTGTAGATATTTCCATGTTTATACAGATAGCGGTGTAGATATCTCCATCTTAATACAGATGGCGGTGTAGATATTTATATGTTCATACAGATGGCGGTGCAGATATTTCCATGTTCATACGGATGGCGGTGAAGATATTTCCATGTTCATACAGATGGCGGTGTAGAAACTTCCATGTTCATACTGATAGCGGTGCTGATATTTCCATGTTTATACAGGTAGCGGTGTAGATATTTCCATGTTTATACAGATAGCGGTGTAGATATTTCCATGTTTATACACATAGCATTGTAGATATTTCCATGTTTATACAGATAGCGGTGTAGATATTTCCATGTTTATGCAGATATTTGTGTAGATATCTCCATCTTAATACAGATGGCTTTGTAGATATTTAAAAGTTCATACAGATGGCTGTGTAGACATATCCATGTTCATACAGATGGCGGTGAAGATATTTCCATGTTCATACAGATAGCGGTGTAGATATTTCCATGTTCATACAGATAGCGGTGTAGATATTTCCATGTTCATAAAGATAGCGGTGTAGATATTTCCATGTTTATACAGATAGCGGTGAAAATGTATGCATGTTTACACAGATAGCGGTGTAGATATTTCCATGTTCATCCAGATGGCTGTGTAGATATATCCATGTTCATACAGATGGTGGTGAAGATATTTCCATGTTCATACAGATAGCGGTGTAGATATTTCCATGTTCATACAGATAGCGGTGTAGATATTTCCATGTTCATACAGATAGCGGTGCATGTATTTCCATGTTCATACAGATAGCGTTGTAGATATTTCCGTGTTCATCCAGATGTCTGCGTAGATATTTCCATGTTCATACAGATAGCGGTGTAGATATTTCCATGTTCATACAGATAGCGGTGTAGATATTTCCATGTTCATCCAGATGGCTGTGTAGACATATCCATGTTCATACAGATGGCGGTGAAGATATTTCCATGTTCATACAGATGGCTGTGTAGATATATCCATGTTCATACAGATGGTGGTGACGATATTTCCATGTTCATACAGACGGCGGTGTAGATATTTCCATGTTCATACAGATAGCGGTGCTAATATTTCCGTGTTTATACAGATAGCGGTGTAGATATTTCCATGTTCATACAGATAGCGGTGTAGATATTTCCATGTTCATACAGATAGCGGTGTAGATATTTCCATGTTCATCCAGATGGCTGTGTAGACATATCCATGTTCATACAGATGGCGGTGAAGATATTTCCATGTTCATACAGATGGCTGTGTAGATATATCCATGTTCATACAGATGGCGGTGACGATATTTCCATGTTCATACAGACGGCGGTGTAGATATTTCCATGTTTATACAAATAGCGGTGTAGATATTTCCATGTTTATACAGCTAGCGGTGTAGATATTTCCATGTTTATGCAGATAGTTGTGTAGATATCTCCATCTTAATACAGATGGCGGTGTAGATATTTAAATGTTCATACAGATGGCTGTGTAGACATATCCATGTTCATACAGATGGCGGTGAAGTTATTTCCATGTTCATACAGATAGCGGTGTAGATATTTCCATGTTCATACAGATAGCGGTGTAGATATTTTCATGTTCATACATATGGCTGTGTAGATATATCCATGTTCCTACAGATGGCGGTGAAGATATTTCCATGTTCATACAGATGGCGGTGTAGATATTTCCATGTTCATCCAGATGGCTGTGTAGATATATCCATGTTCATACAGATAGCGGTGTAGATATTTCCATCTTCATACAGATAGCGGTGCAGATATTTCCAAGTTCATCCAGATGGCTGTGTAGATATATCCATGTTCATACAGATGGCGGTGAAGATATTTCCATGTTCATACAGATAGCGGTGTAGATATTTCCATGTTCATACAGATAGCGTTGTAGATATTTCCATGTTCATAAAGACAGCTGTGTAGATATTTCCATGTTTATACAGATAGCGGTGAAAAGTTATGCATGTTTACACAGATAGCGGTGTAGATATTTCCATGTTCATCCAGATGGCTGTGTAGATATATCCATGTTCATACAGATGGCGTTGAAGATATTTCCATGTTCATACAGATAGCGGTGTAGATATTTCCATGTTCATACAGATAGCGGTGCATGTATTTCCATGTTCATACAGATAGCGGTGTAGATATTTCCGTGTTCATCCAGATGTCTGTGTAGATATTTCCATGTTCATACAGATAGCGGTGTAGATATTTCCATGTTCATACAGATAGCGGTGTAGATATTTCCATGTTCATCCAGATGGCTGTGTAGACATATCCATGTTCATACAGATGGCGGTGAAGATATTTCCATGTTCATACAGATGGCTGTGTAGATATATCCATGTTCATACAGATGGCGGTGACGATATTTCCATGTTCATTCAGACGGCGGTGTAGATATTTCCATGTTCATACAGATAGCGGTGCTGATATTTCCATGTTTATACAGGTAGCGGTGTACATATTTCCGTGTTTATACAGAGAGCGGTGTGGATATTTCCATGTTCATACAGATAGCGGTGTATATATTTCCATGTTTATACAGATAGCGGTGTATATATCTCCTTCTTAGTACAGATGGCGGTGTAGATATTTCCATGTTCATACAGATGGCGGTGTAGATATTTCCATGTTTATAGAGATAGCGGTGTAGCTATTTCCATGTACAAAGGGATAGCTGTGTAGATATTTCTATTTATTTGCAGATAGTTGTGTATATATTTCCATTTTCATGCAGATAGCGGTGTAGATATTTCCATGTTCATACAGATAGCGGTGTAGATATTTCCATGTTCATACAGATGGGGGTGTAGATATTTCCATGTTCATCCAGAAGGCTGTGTAGATATATCCATGTTCATACAGATAGCGGTGTAGATATTTCCATCTTCATACAGATAGCGGTGCAGATATTTCCATGTTCATCCAGATGGCTGTGTAGATATATCCATGTTCATATAGATTGCGGTTAAGATATTTCCATGTTCATACAGATAGCGGTGTAGATATTTCCATGTTCATACAGATAGCGGTGTAGATATTTCCATGTTCATACAGATAGCGGTGCATGTATTTCCATGTTCATACAGATAGCGGTGTAGATATTTCCGTGTTCATCCAGATGTCTGTGTAGATATTTCCATGTTCATACAGATAGCGGTGTAGATATTTCCATGTTCATACAGATAGCGGTGTAGATATTTCCATGTTCATCCAGATGGCTGTGTAGACATATCCATGTTCATACAGATGGCGGTACAGATATTTCCATGTTCATACAGATAGCCATGTAGATATTGCCATATTCATACCGATAGCGGTGCTGATACTTCCATGTTTATACAGGTAGCGGTGTACATATTTCCGTGTTTATACAGAGAGCGGTGTAGATATTTCCATGTTCATGCAGATAGCGGTGTATATATTTCCATGTTTATACAGATAGCGGTGTAGATATCTCCTTCTTAATACAGATAGCGGTGTAGATATTTCCATGTTCATACAGATGGCGATGTAGATATTTCCATCTTTATAGAGATAGCGGTGTAGCTATTTCCATGAGCAAAGAGATAGCTGTGTAGATATTTCCATTTATATGCAGATAGTTGTGTATATATTTCCATTTTCATGCAGATAGCGGTGTAGGTATTTCCATGTTCAAACAGATAGCGGTGTAGATATTTCCATGTTCATACAGATAGCGGTGTAGATATTTCCATGTTTATACAGATAGCGGTGTAGATATTTCCATGTTCATACAGATAGACGTGTAGATATTGCCATGTTCATACCGATAGCGGTGCTGATACTTCCATGTTTATACAGGTAGCGGTGTACATATTTCCGTGTTTATACAGATAGCGGTGTAGATATTTCCATGTTCATACAGATAGCGGTGTAGATATTTCCATGTTTATACAGATAGCGGTGTAGATATCTCCTTCTTAATTCTGATGGCGGTGTAGATATTTCCATGTTCATACAGATGGCGGTGTAGATATTTCCATGTTTATAGAGATAGCGGTGTAGTTATTTCCATGTGCAAAGAGATAGCTGTATAGATATTTCCATTTATATGCAGATAGTTGTGTAGATATTTCCTTTTTCATGCAGATAGCGGTGTAGATATTTCCATGTTCAAACAGATAGCGGTGTAGATATTTCCATGTTCATACAGATAGCGGTGTAGATATTTCCATGTTTGTACAGATAGCGGTGAAGATGTATGCATGTTTACACAGATAGCTGTGTAGATATTTCCATGTTCATCCAGACGGCTGTGTAGACATATCCATGTTCATACAGATGGCGGTGAAGATATTTCCATGTTCATACAGATGGCTGTGTAGATATATCCATGTTCATGCAGATGGCGGTGACGATATTTCCATGTTCATACAGACTGCGATGTAGATATTTCCATGTTCTTACAGATAGCGGTGCTGATATTTCCATGTTTATACAGGTAGCGGTGTAGATATTTCCATGTTTATACAGATAGCGGTGTAGATATTTCCATGTTTATACAGATAGCGGTGTAGATATTTCCATGTTTATACAGATAGCGGTGTAGATATCTCCATCTTAATACAGATGGCGGTGTAGATATTTATATGTTCATACAGATGGCGGTGCAGATATTTCCATGTTCATACGGATGGCGGTGAAGATATTTCCATGTTCATACAGATGGCGGTGTAGAAACTTCCATGTTCATACTGATAGCGGTGCTGATATTTCCATGTTTATACAGGTAGCGGTGTAGATATTTCCATGTTTATACAGATAGCGGTGTAGATATTTCCACGTTTATACACATAGCATTGTAGATATTTCCATGTTTATACAGATAGCGGTGTAGATATTTCCATGTTTATGCAGATATTTGTGTAGATATCTCCATCTTAATACAGATGGCTTTGTAGATATTTAAAAGTTCATACAGATGGCTGTGTAGACATATCCATGTTCATACAGATGGCGGTGAAGATATTTCCATGTTCATACAGATAGCGGTGTAGATATTTCCATGTTCATACAGATAGCGGTGTAGATATTTCCATGTTCATAAAGATAGCGGTGTAGATATTTCCATGTTTATACAGATAGCGGTGAAAATGTATGCATGTTTACACAGATAGCGGTGTAGATATTTCCATGTTCATCCAGATGGCTGTGTAGATATATCCATGTTCATACAGATGGTGGTGAAGATATTTCCATGTTCATACAGATAGCGGTGTAGATATTTCCATGTTCATACAGATAGCGGTGTAGATATTTCCATGTTCATACAGATAGCGGTGCATGTATTTCCATGTTCATACAGATAGCGTTGTAGATATTTCCGTGTTCATCCAGATGTCTGCGTAGATATTTCCATGTTCATACAGATAGCGGTGTAGATATTTCCATGTTCATACAGATAGCGGTGTAGATATTTCCATGTTCATCCAGATGGCTGTGTAGACATATCCATGTTCATACAGATGGCGGTGAAGATATTTCCATGTTCATACAGATGGCTGTGTAGATATATCCATGTTCATACAGATGGTGGTGACGATATTTCCATGTTCATACAGACGGCGGTGTAGATATTTCCATGTTCATACAGATAGCGGTGCTAATATTTCCGTGTTTATACAGATAGCGGTGTAGATATTTCCATGTTCATCCAGATGGCTGTGTAGATATATCCATGTTCATGCAGATGGCGGTGAAGATATTTCCATGTTCATACAGATAGCCGTGTAGATATTTCCATGTTCATACAGATAGCGGTGTAGATATTTCCATGTTCATCCAGATGGCTGTGTAGACATATCCATGTTCATACAGATGGCGGTGAAGATATTTCCATGTTCATACAGATGGCTGTGTAGATATATCCATGTTCATACAGATGGCGGTGACGATATTTCCATGTTCATACAGACGGCGGTGTAGATATTTCCATGTTCATACAGATAGCGGTGCTGATATTTCCATGTTTATACAGGTAGCAGTGTAGATATTTCCATGTTTATACAGATAGCGGTGTAGATATTTCCATGTTTATACAGATAGCGGTGTAGATATTTCCATGTTTATACAGATAGCGGTGAAGATATCTCCATCTTAATACAGATGGCGGTGTAGGTATTTATAAGTTCATACAGATGGCGGTGCAGATATTTCCATGTTCATACGGATGGCGGTGAAGATATTTCCATGTTCATAGAGATGGCGGTGTAGAAACTTCCATGTTCTTACTGATAGCGGTGCTGATATTTCCATGTTTATACAGGTAGCGGTGTAGATATTTCCATGTTTATATAGATAGCGGTGTAGATATTTCCATGTTTATACAGGTAGCGGTGTAGATATTTCCATGTTTACACAGATAGCGGTGTAGATATTTCCATATTTATGCAGATAGTTGTGTAGATATCTCCATCTTAATACAGATGGCGGTGTAGATATTTAAATGTTCATACAGATGGCTGTGTAGACATATCCATGTTCATACAGATGGCGGTGAAGATATTTCCATGTTCCTTCAGATAGCGGTGTAGATATTTCCATGTTCATACAGATAGCGGTGTAGATACTTCCATGTTCATAGAGACGGCTGTGTAGATATATCCATGTTCCTACAGATGGCGGTGAAGATATTTCCATGTTCATACTGATGGGGGTGTAGATATTTCCATGTTCATCCAGAAGGCTGTGTAGATATATCCATGTTCATACAGATAGCGGTGTAGATATTTCCATCTTCATACAGATAGCGGTGCAGATATTTCCATGTTCATCCAGATGGCTGTGTAGATATATCCATGTTCATACAGATGGCGGTGAAGATATTTCCATGTTCATACAGATAGCGGTGTAGATATTTCCATGTTCATACAGATAGCGGTGTAGATATTTCCATGTTCATAAAGATAGCGGTGTAGATATTTCCATGTTTATACAGATAGCGGTGAAAATGTATGCATGTTTACACAGATAGCGGTGTAGATATTTCCATGTTCATCCAGATGGCTGTGTAGATATATCCATGTTCATACAGATGGCGGTGAAGATATTTCCATGTTCATACAGATAGCGGTGTAGATATTTCCATGTTCATACAGATGGCGGTGTAGATATTTCCATGTTCATACATATAGTGGTGCATCTATTTCCATGTTCATACAGATAGCGGTGTAGATATTTCCGTGTTCATCCAGATGTCTGTGTAGATATTTCCATGTTCATACAGATAGCGGTGTAGATATTTCCATGTTCATACAGATAGCGGTGTAGATATTTCCATGTTCATCCAGATGGCTGTGTAGACATATCCATGTTCATACAGATGGCGGTGAAGATATTTCCATGTTCATACAGATGGCGGTGTAGATATTTCCATGTTCATACAGATATCCGTGTAGATATTTCCATGTTCATACCGATAGCGGTGCTGATACTTCCATGTTTATACAGGTAGCGGTGTACATATTTCCGTGTTTATACAGAGAGCGGTGTAGATATTTCCATGTTCATACAGATAGCGGTGTATATATTTCCATGTTTATACAGATAGCGGTGTAGATATCTCCTTCTTAATACAGATGGCGGTGTAGATATTTCCATGTTCATACAGATGGCGGTGTAGATATTTCCATCTTTATAGAGATAGCGGTGTAGCTATTTCCATGTGCAAAGAGATAGCTGTGTAGATATTTCCATTTATATGCAGATAGTTGTGTATATATTTCCATTTTCATGCAGATAGCGGTGTAGGTATTTCCATGTTCAAACAGATAGCGGTGTAGATATTTCCATGTTCATACAGATAGCGGTGTAGATATTTCCATGTTTATACAGATAGCGGTGTAGATATTTCCATGTTAATACAGATAGACGTTTAGATATTGCCATGTTCATACCGATAGCGGTGCTGATACTTCCATGTTTATACAGGTAGCGGTGTACATATTTCCGTGTTTATACAGATAGCGGTGTAGATATTTCCATGTTCATACAGATAGCGGTGCAGATATTTCCATGTTTATACAGATAGCGGTGTAGATATCTCCTTCTTAATTCTGATGGCGGTGTAGATATTTCCATGTTCATACAGATGGCGGTGTAGATATTTCCATGTTTATAGATATAGCGGTGTAGTTATTTCCATGTGCAAAGAGATAGCTGTGTAGATATTTCCATTTATACGCAGATAGTTGTGTAGATATTTCCTTTTTCATGCAGATAGCGGTGTAGATATTTCCATGTACAAACAGATAGCGGTGTAGATATTTCCATGTTCATACAGATAGCGGTGTAGATATTTCCATGTTTATACAGATAGCGGTGAAGATGTATGCATGTTTACACAGATAGCGGTGTAGATATTTCGATGTTCATCCAGACGGCTGTGTAGACATATCCATGTTCATACAGATGGCGGTGAAGATATTTCCATGTTCATACAGATGGCTGTGTAGATATATCCATGTTCATGCAGATGGCGGTGACGATATTTCCATGTTCATACAGACGGCGGTGTAGATATTTCCATGTTCATACAGATAGCGGTGCTGATATTTCCATTTTTATACATGTAGCGGTGTAGATATTTCCATGTTTATACAGATAGCGGTGTAGATATTTCCATGTTTATACAGATAGCGGTGTAGATATTTCCATGTTTATACAGATAGCGGTGAAGATATCTCCATCTTAATACAGATGGCGGTGTAGATATTTATATGTTCATACAGATGGCGGTGAAGTTATTTCCATGTTCATACAGATAGCGGTGTAGATATTTCCATGTTCATACAGATAGCGGTGTAGATATTTCCATGTTTATATAGATAGCGGTGTAGATATTTCCATGTTTATACAGGTAGCGGTGTAGATATTTCCATGTTTACACAGATAGCGGTGTAGATATTTCCATGTTTATGCAGATAGTTGTGTAGATATCTCCATCTTAATACAGATGGCGGTGTAGATATTTAAATGTTCATACAGATGGCTGTGTAGACATATCCATGTTCATACAGATGGCGGTGAAGATATTTCCATGTTCCTACAGATAGCGGTGTAGATATTTCCATGTTCATACAGATAGCGGTGTAGATATTTCCATGTTTATCCAGATGGCTGTGTAGATATATCCATGTTTCTACAGATGGCGGTGAAGATATTTCCAAGTTCATACAGATGGGGGTGTAGATATTTCCATGTTCATCCAGAAGGCTGTGTAGATATATCCATGTTCATACAGATAGCAGTGTAGATATTTCCATCTTCATACAGATAGCGGTGCAGATATTTCCATGTTCATCCAGATGGCTGTGTAGATATATCCATGTTCATACAGATGGCGGTGCAGATATTTCCATGTTCATACGGATGGCGGTGAAGATATTTCCATGTTCATAGAGATGGCGGTGTAGAAACTTCCATGTTCATACTGATAGCGGTGCTGATATTTCCATGTTTAGACAGGTAGCGGTGTAGATATTTCCATGTTTATATAGATAGCGGTGTAGATATTTCCATGTTTATACAGGTAGCGGTGTAGATATTTCCATGTTTACACAGATAGCGGTGTAGATATTTCCATGTTTATGCAGATAGTTGTGTAGATATCTCCATCTTAATACAGATGGCGGTGTAGATATTTAAATGTTCATACAGATGGCTGTGTAGACATATCCATGTTCATACAGATGGCGGTGAAGATATTTCCATGTTCCTACAGATAGCGGTGTAGATATTTCCATGTTCATACAGATAGCGGTGTAGATACTTCCATGTTCATAGAGACGGCTGTGTAGATATATCCATGTTCCTACAGATGGCGGTGAAGATATTTCCATGTTCATACAGATGGGGGTGTAGATATTTCCATGTTCATCCAGAAGGCTGTGTAGATATATCCATGTTCATACAGATAGCGGTGTAGATATTTCCATCTTCATACAGATAGCGGTGCAGATATTTCCATGTTCATCCAGATGGCTGTGTAGATATATCCATGTTCATACAGATGGCGGTGAAGATATTTCCATGTTCATACAGATAGCGGTGTAGATATTTCCATGTTCATACAGATAGCGGTGTAGATATTTCCATGTTCATAAAGATAGCGGTGTAGATATTTCCATGTTTATACAGATAGCGGTGAAAATGTATGCATGTTTACACAGATAGCGGTGTAGATATTTCCATGTTCATCCAGATGGCTGTGTAGATATATCCATGTTCATACAGATGGCGGTGAAGATATTTCCATGTTCATACAGATAGCGGTGTAGATATTTCCATGTTCATACAGATGGCGGTGTAGATATTTCCATGTTCATACATATAGTGGTGCATCTATTTCCATGTTCATACAGATAGCGGTGTAGATATTTCCGTGTTCATCCAGATGTCTGTGTAGATATTTCCATGTTCATACAGATAGCGGTGTAGATATTTCCATATTCATACAGATAGCGGTGTAGATATTTCCATGTTCATCCAGATGGCTGTGTAGACATATCCATGTTCATACAGATGGCGGTGAAGATATTTCCATGTTCATACAGATGGCGGTGTAGATATTTCCATGTTCATACAGATATCCGTGTAGATATTGCCATGTTCATACCGATAGCGGTGCTGATACTTCCATGTTTATACAGGTAGCGGTGTACATATTTCCGTGTTTATACAGAGAGCGGTGTAGATATTTCCATGTTCATACAGATAGCGGTGTATATATTTCCATGTTTATACAGATAGCGGTGTAGATATCTCCTTCTTAATACAGATGGCGGTGTAGATATTTCCATGTTCATACAGATGGCGGTGTAGATATTTCCATCTTTATAGAGATAGCGGTGTAGCTATTTCCATGTGCAAAGAGATAGCTGTGTAGATATTTCCATTTATACGCAAATAGTTGTGTATATATTTCCATTTTCATGCAGATAGCGGTGTAGGTATTTCCATGTTCAAACAGATAGCGGTGTAGATATTTCCATGTTCATACAGATAGCGGTGTAGATATTTCCATGTTTATACAGATAGCGGTGTAGATATTTCCATGTTCATACAGATAGACGTTTAGATATTGCCATGTTCATACCGATAGCGGTGCTGATACTTCCATGTTTATACAGGTAGCGGTGTACATATTTCCGTGTTTATACAGATAGCGGTGTAGATATTTCCATGTTCATACAGATAGCGGTGCCGATATTTCCATGTTTATACAGATAGCGGTGTAGATATCTCCTTCTTAATTCTGATGGCGGTGGTGATATTTCCATGTTCATACAGATGGCGGTGTAGATATTTCCATGTTTATAGATATAGCGGTGTAGTTATTTCCATGTGCAAAGAGATAGCTGTGTAGATATTTCCATTTATACGCAGATAGTTGTGTAGATATTTCCTTTTTCATGCAGATAGCGGTGTAGATATTTCCATGTACAAACAGATAGCGGTGTAGATATTTCCATGTTCATACAGATAGCGGTGTAGATATTTCCATGTTTATACAGATAGCGGTGAAGATGTATGCATGTTTACACAGATAGCGGTGTAGATATTTCGATGTTCATCCAGACGGCTGTGTAGACATATCCATGTTCATACAGATGGCGGTGAAGATATTTCCATGTTCATACAGATGGCTGTGTAGATATATCCATGTTCATGCAGATGGCGGTGACGATATTTCCATGTTCATACAGACGGCGGTGTAGATATTTCCATGTTCATACAGATAGCGGTGCTGATATTTCCATTTTTATACAGGTAGCGGTGTAGATATTTCCATGTTTATACAGATAGCGGTGTAGATATTTCCATGTTTATACAGATAGCGTTGTAGATATTTCCATGTTTATACAGATAGCGGTGAAGATATCTCCATCTTAATACAGATGGCGGTGTAGATATTTATATGTTCATACAGATGGCGGTGCAGATATTTCCATGTTCATACGGATGGCGGTGAAGATATTTCCATGTTCATACAGATGGCGGTGTAGAAACTTCCATGTTCATACTGATAGCGGTGCTGATATTTCCATGTTTATACAGGTAGCGGTGTAGATATTTCCATGTTTATATAGATAGCGGTGTAGATATTTCCATGTTTATACAGGTAGCGGTGTAGATATTTCCTTGTTTACACAGATAGCGGTGTAGATATTTCCATGTTTATGCAGATAGTTGTGTAGATATCTCCATCTTAATACAGATGGCGGTGTAGATATTTAAATGTTCATACAGATGGCTGTGTAGACATATCCATGTTCATACAGATGGCGGTGAAGATATTTCCATGTTCCTTCAGATAGCGGTGTAGATATTTCCATGTTCATACAGATAGCGGTGTAGATATTTCCATGTTCATCCAGATGGCTGTGTAGATATATCCATGTTTCTACAGATGGCGGTGAAGATATTTCCATGTTCATACAGATGGGGGTGTAGATATTTCCATGTTCATCCAGAAGGCTGTGTAGTTATATCCATGTTCATACAGATAGCAGTGTAGATATTTCCATCTTCATACAGATAGCGGTGCAGATATTTCCATGTTCATCCAGATGGCTGTGTAGATATATCCATGTTCATACAGATGGCGGTGAAGATATTTCAATGTTCATACAGATAGCGGTGTAGATATTTCCATGTTCATACAGATGGCGGTGTAGAAACTTCCATGTTCATACTGATAGCGGTGCTGATATTTCCATGTTTATACAGGTAGCTTTGTAGATATTTCCATGTTTATACAGATAGCAGTGTAGATATTTCCATGTTTATACACATAGCGGTGTAGATATTTCCATGTTTATACAGATAGCGGTGTAGATATTTCCATGTTTATCAGATAGTGGTGTAGATATCTCCATCTTAATACAGATGGCGGTGTAGATATTTAAATGTTCATAAAGATGGCGGTGCAGATATTTCCATGTTCATACAGATGGCGGTGTAGTTATTTCCATGTGTAAAGAGATAGCTGTGTAGGTATTTCCATGTATAAGCAGATAGCTCTGTAGGTATTTCCGTTTTCATGCAGATAGCGGTGTATATATTTCCCTCTTCAAACAGTTAGCGGTGTTGATATTTCCATCGTCATAAAGATAGCGGTGTAGATATTTCCATGTTTATACAGATAGCGGTGTAGATATTTCCATGTTCATACAGATAGACGTGTAGATATTGCCATGTTCATACCGATAGCGGTGCTGATAGTTCCATGTTTATACTGGTAGCGGTGTACATATTTCCGTGTTTATACAGATAGCGGTGTAGATATTTCCATTTTCATACAGATAGCGGTGTAGATATTTCCATGTTTATACAGATAGCGGTGTAGATATCTCCTTCTTATTTCTGATGGCGGTGTAGATATTTCCATGTTCATACAGATGGCGGTGTAGATATTTCCATGTTTATAGAGATATCGGTGTAGTTATTTCCATGTGCAAAGAGATAGCTGTGTAGATATTTCCATTTATATGCAGATAGTTGTGTAGATATTTCCTTTTTCATGCAGATAGCGGTGTAGATATTTCCATGTTCAAACAGATAGCGGTGTAGATATTTCCATGTTCATACAGATAGCGGTGTAGATATTTCCATGTTTATAAAGATAGCGGTGAATATGTATGCATGTTTACACAGATAGCGGTGTAGATATTTCCATGTTCATCCAGACGGGTGTGTAGACATATCCATGTTCATACAGATGGCGGTGAAGATATTTCCGTGTTCATACAGATGGCTGTGTAGATATATCCATGTTCATACAGATGGCGGTGACGATATTTCCATGTTCATACAGACGGCGGTGTAGATATTTCCATGTTCATACAGATAGCGGTGCTGATATTTCCATGTTTATACAGGTAGCGGTGTAGATATTTCCATGTTTATACAGATAGCGGTGTAGATATTTCCATGTTTATACATATAGCGGTGTAGATATTTCCATGTTTATACAGATAGCGGTAGATATCTCCATCTTAATACAGATGGCGGTGTAGATATTTATATGTTCATACAGATGGCGGTGCAGATATTTCCATGTTCATACGGATGGCGGTGAAGATATTTCCATGTTCATACAGATGGCGGTGTAGGAACTTCCATGTTCATACTGATAGCGGTGGTGATATTTCCATGTTTATACAGGTAGCGGTGTAGATATTTCCATGTTTATACAGATAGCGGTGTAGATATTTCCATGTTTATACAGATAGCGGTGAAAATGTATGCATGTTTACACAGATAGCGGTGTAGATATTTCCATGTTCATCCAGATGGCTGTGTAGATATATCCATGTTCATACAGATAGTGGTGTAGCTATTTCCATGTTCATACAGATAGCGGTGTAGATATTTCCATGTTCATAGAGATAGCGGTGTAGATATTTCCATGTTCATACAGATAGCGGTGGTGATATTTCATTGTTTATACAGGTAGCGGTGTAGATATTTCCATGTTTATACAGATAGCGGTGTAGATATCTCCATCTTAATACAGATGGCGGTGTAGATATTTATATGTTCATACAGATGGCGGTGCAGGTATTTCCATGTTCATACAGATAGCGGTGTAGATATTTCCATGTTCATACAGACAGCGGTGTAGATATTTCCGTGTTCATACAGATAGCGGTGTAGATATTTCCATGTTCATAAAGATAGCGGTGTAGATATTTCCATGTTTATACAGATAGCGGTGAAAATGTATGCATGTTTACACAGATAGCGGTGTAGATATTTCCATGTTCATCCAGATGGCTGTGTAGATATATCCATGTTCATACAGATGGCGGTGAAGATATTTCCATGTTCATACAGATAGCGGTGTAGATATTTCCATGTTCATACAGATAGAGGTGCATGTATTTCCATGTACATACAGATAGCGGTGTAGATATTTCCGTGTTCATCCAGATGTCTGTGTAGATATTTCCATGTTCATACAGATAGCGGTGTAGATATTTCCATGTTCATACAGATAGCGGTGTAGATATTTCCAGGTTCATCCAGATGGCTGTGTAGACATATCCATGTTCATACAGATGGCGGTGAAGATATTTCCATGTTCATACAGATGGCTGTGTAGATATATCCATGTTCATACAGATGGCGGTGACGATATTTCCATGTTCATACAGACGGCGGTGTAGATATTTCCATGTTCATACAGATAGCGGTGCTGATATTTCCATGTTTATACAGGTAGCGGTGTAGATATTTCCATGTTTATACAGGTAGCGGTGTAGATATTTCCATGTTTATACAGATAGCGGTGTAGATATTTCCATGTTTATACAGATAGCGGTGTAGATATTTCCATGTTTATACAGATAGCGGTGTAGATATCTCCATCTTAATACAGATGGCGGTGTAGATATTTATATGTTCATACAGATGGCGGTGCAGATATTTCCATGTTCATACGTATGGCGGTGAAGATATTTCCATGTTCATACAGATGGAGGTGTAGAAACTTCCATGTTCATTTTGATAGCGGTGCTGATATTTCCATGTTTATACAGGTAGCGGTGTAGATATTTCCATGTTTATACAGATAGCGGTGTAGATATTTCCATGTTTATACACATAGCGGTGTTGATATTTCCATGTTTATACAGATAGCGGTGTAGATATTTCCATGTTTATGCAGATAGTTGTGTAGATATGTCCATCTTAATACAGATGGCGGTGTAGATATTTAAATGTTCATACAGATGGCTGTGTAGACATATCCATGTTCATACAGATGGTGGTGAAGATATTTCCATGTTCATACAGATAGCGGTGTAGATATTTCCATGTTCATACAGATAGCGGTGTAGATATTTCCATGTTCATACAGATTGCTGTGTAGATATATCTATGTTCCTACAGATGGCGGTGAAGATATTTCCATGTTCATACAGATGGCGGTGTAGATATTTCCATGTTCATCCAGATGGCTGTGTAGATATATCCATGTTCATACAGATAGCGGTGTAGATATTTCCATCTTCATTCAGATAGCGGTGCAGATATTTCCATGTTCATCCAGATGGCTGTGCAGATATATCCATGTTCATACAGATGGCGGTGAAGATATTTCCATGTTCATACAGATAGCGGTGTAGATATTTCCATGTTCATACAGATAGCGGTGTAGATATTTCCATGTTCATAAAGATAGTGGTGTAGATATTTCCGTGTTTATACAGATAGCGCTGAAAATTTATGCATGTTTACACAGATAGCGGTGTAGATATTTCTATGTTCATCCAGATGGCTGTGTAGATATATCCATGTTCATACAGATGGCGGTGAAGATATTTCCATGTTCATACAGATAGCGGTGTAGATATTTCCATGTTCATACAGATAGCGGTGTAGATATTTCCATGTTCATACAGATAGCGGTGCATGTATTTCCATGTTCATACAGATAGCGGTGTAGATATTTCCGTGTTCATCCATATGTCTGTGTAGATATTTCCATGTTCATACAGATAGCGGTGTAGATATATCCATGTTCATACAGATAGCGGTGTAGATATTTCCATGTTCATCCAGATGGCTGTGTAGACATATCCATGTTCATACAGATGGCGGTGAAGTTATTTCCATGTTTATACAGATAGCGTTGTAGATATTTCCATGTTCATACAGATAGACGTGTAGATATTGCCATGTTCATACCGATAGCGGTGCTGATACTTCCATGTTTATACAGGTAGCGGTGTACATATTTCCGTGTTTATACAGATAGCGGTGTAGATATTTCCATGTTCATACAGATAGCGGTGTAGATATTTCCATGTTTATACAGATAGGGGTGTAGATATCTCCTTCTTAATTCTTATGGCGGTGTAGATATTTCCATGTTCATACAGATGGCGGTGTAGATATTTCCATGTTTATAGAGATAGCGGTGTAGTTATTTCCATGTGCATAGAGATAGCTGTGTAGATATTTCCATTTATATGCAGATAGTTGTGTAGATATTTCCTTTTTCATGCAGATAGCGGTGTAGATATTTCCATGTTCAAACAGATAGCGGTGTAGATATTTCCATGTTCATACAGATAGCGGTGTAGATATTTCCATGTTTATACAGATAGCGGTGAAGATGTATGCATGTTTACACAGATAGCGGTGAAGATATTTCCATGTTCGTACAGATAGCTGTGTAGATATTTCCATGTTCATACAGATAGCGGTGTAGATATTTCCATGTTCATACAGATAGCGGTGCATGTATTTCCATGTTCATACAGATAGCGGTGTAGATATTTCCGTGTTCATCCAGATGTCTGTGTAGATATTTCCATGTTCATACAGATAGCGGTGTAGATATTTCCATGTTCATACAGATAGCGGTGTAGATATTTCCATGTTCATCCAGATGGCTGTGTAGACATATCCATGTTCATACAGATGGCGGTGAAGATATTTCCATGTTCATACAGATGGCTGTGTAGATATATCCATGTTCATACAGATGGCGGTGACGATATTTCCATGTTCATACAGACGGCGGTGTAGATATTTCCATGTTTATACAAATAGCGGTGTAGATATTTCCAGGTTTATACAGCTAGCGGTGTAGATATTTCCATGTTTATGCAGATAGTTGTGTAGATATCTCCATCTTAATACAGATGGCGGTGTAGATATTTAAATGTTCATACAGATGGCTGTGTAGACATATCCATGTTCATACAGATGGCGGTGAAGTTATTTCCATGTTCATACAGATAGCGGTGTAGATATTTCCATGTTCATACAGATAGCGGTGTAGATATTTCCATGTTCATACAGATGGCTGTGTAGATATATCCATGTTCCTACAGATAGCGGTGTAGATATTTCCATGTTCATACAGATAGACGTGTATATATTGCCATGTTCATACCGATAGCGGTGCTGATACTTCCATGTTTATACAGGTAGCGGTGTAGATATTTCCATGTTTATACAGATAGCGGTGTAGATATTTCCATGTTTATACAGATAGCGGTGTAGATATTTCCATGTTTATACAGATAGCGTTGTAGATATCTCCATCTTAATACAGATGGCGGTGTACATATTTATATGTTCATACAGATGGCGGTGCAGATATTTCCATGTTCATACGTATGGCGGTGAAGATATTTCCATGTTCATACAGATGGAGGTGTAGAAACTTCCATGTTCATTTTGATAGCGGTGCTGATATTTCCATGTTTATACAGGTAGCGGTGTAGATATTTCCATGTTTATACAGATAGCGGTGTAGATATTTCCATGTTTATACACATAGCGGTGATGATATTTCCATGTTTATACAGATAGCGGTGTAGATATTTCCATGTTTATGCAGATAGTTGTGTAGATATGTCCATCTTAATACAGATGGCGGTGTAGATATTTAAATGTTCATACAGATGGCTGTGTAGACATATCCATGTTCATACAGATGGTGGTGAAGATATTTCCATGTTCATACAGATAGCGGTGTAGATATTTCCATGTTCATACAGATAGCGGTGTAGATATTTCCATGTTCATACAGATTGCTGTGTAGATATATCTATGTTCCTACAGATGGCGGTGAAGATATTTCCATGTTCATACAGATGGCGGTGTAGATATTTCCATGTTCATCCAGATGGCTGTGTAGATATATCCATGTTCATACAGATAGCGGTGTAGATATTTCCATCTTCATTCAGATAGCGGTGCAGATATTTCCATGTTCATCCAGATGGCTGTGCAGATATATCCATGTTCATACAGATGGCGGTGAAGATATTTCCATGTTCATACAGATAGCGGTGTAGATATTTCCATGTTCATACAGATAGCGGTGTAGATATTTCCATGTTCATAAAGATAGTGGTGTAGATATTTCCGTGTTTATACAGATAGCGCTGAAAATTTATGCATGTTTACACAGATAGCGGTGTAGATATTTCTATGTTCATCCAGATGGCTGTGTAGATATATCCATGTTCATACAGATGGCGGTGAAGATATTTCCATGTTCATACAGATAGCGGTGTAGATATTTCCATGTTCATACAGATAGTGGTGTAGATATTTCCATGTTCATACAGATAGCGGTGCATGTATTTCCATGTTCATACAGATAGCGGTGTAGATATTTCCGTGTTCATCCATATGTCTGTGTAGATATTTCCATGTTCATACAGATAGCGGTGTAGATATATCCATGTTCATACAGATAGCGGTGTAGATATTTCCATGTTCATCCAGATGGCTGTGTAGACATATCCATGTTCATACAGATGGCGGTGAAGTTATTTCCATGTTTATACAGATAGCGGTGTAGATATTTCCATGTTCATACAGATAGACGTGTAGATATTGCCATGTTCATACCGATAGCGGTGCTGATACTTCCATGTTTATACAGGTAGCGGTGTACATATTTCCGTGTTTATACAGATAGCGGTGTAGATATTTCCATGTTCATACAGATAGCGGTGTAGATATTTCCATGTTTATACAGATAAGGGTGTAGATATCTCCTTCTTAATTCTTATGGCGGTGTAGATATTTCCATGTTCATACAGATGGCGGTGTAGATATTTCCATGTTTATAGAGATAGCGGTGTAGTTATTTCCATGTGCATAGAGATAGCTGTGTAGATATTTCCATTTATATGCAGATAGTTGTGTAGATATTTCCTTTTTCATACAGATAGCGGTGTAGATATTTCCATGTTCATACAGATAGAGGTGCATGTATTTCCATGTACATACAGATAGCGGTGTAGATATTTCCGTGTTCATCCAGATGTCTGTGTAGATATTTCCATGTTCATACAGATAGCGGTGTAGATATTTCCATGTTCATACAGATAGCGGTGTAGATATTTCCAGGTTCATCCAGATGGCTGTGTAGACATATCCATGTTCATACAGATGGCGGTGAAGATATTTCCATGTTCATACAGATGGCTGTGTAGATATATCCATGTTCATACAGATGGCGGTGACGATATTTCCATGTTCATACAGACGGCGGTGTAGATATTTCCATGTTCATACAGATAGCGGTGCTGATATTTCCATGTTTATACAGGTAGCGGTGTAGATATTTCCATGTTTATACAGGTAGCGGTGTAGATATTTCCATGTTTATACAGATAGCGGTGTAGATATTTCCATGTTTATACAGATAGCGGTGTAGATATTTCCATGTTTATACAGATAGCGGTGTAGATATCTCCATCTTAATACAGATGGCGGTGTAGATATTTATATGTTCATACAGATGGCGGTGCAGATATTTCCATGTTCATACGTATGGCGGTGAAGATATTTCCATGTTCATACAGATGGAGGTGTAGAAACTTCCATGTTCATTTTGATAGCGGTGCTGATATTTCCATGTTTATACAGGTAGCGGTGTAGATATTTCCATGTTTATACAGATAGCGGTGTAGATATTTCCATGTTTATACACATAGCGGTGTTGATATTTCCATGTTTATACAGATAGCGGTGTAGATATTTCCATGTTTATGCAGATAGTTGTGTAGATATGTCCATCTTAATACAGATGGCGGTGTAGATATTTAAATGTTCATACAGATGGCTGTGTAGACATATCCATGTTCATACAGATGGTGGTGAAGATATTTCCATGTTCATACAGATAGCGGTGTAGATATTTCCATGTTCATACAGATAGCGGTGTAGATATTTCCATGTTCATACAGATTGCTGTGTAGATATATCTATGTTCCTACAGATGGCGGTGAAGATATTTCCATGTTCATACAGATGGCGGTGTAGATATTTCCATGTTCATCCAGATGGCTGTGTAGATATATCCATGTTCATACAGATAGCGGTGTAGATATTTCCATCTTCATTCAGATAGCGGTGCAGATATTTCCATGTTCATCCAGATGGCTGTGCAGATATATCCATGTTCATACAGATGGCGGTGAAGATATTTCCATGTTCATACAGATAGCGGTGTAGATATTTCCATGTTCATACAGATAGCGGTGTAGATATTTCCATGTTCATAAAGATAGTGGTGTAGATATTTCCGTGTTTATACAGATAGCGCTGAAAATTTATGCATGTTTACACAGATAGCGGTGTAGATATTTCTATGTTCATCCAGATGGCTGTGTAGATATATCCATGTTCATACAGATGGCGGTGAAGATATTTCCATGTTCATACAGATAGCGGTGTAGATATTTCCATGTTCATACAGATAGCGGTGTAGATATTTCCATGTTCATACAGATAGCGGTGCATGTATTTCCATGTTCATACAGATAGCGGTGTAGATATTTCCGTGTTCATCCATATGTCTGTGTAGATATTTCCATGTTCATACAGATAGCGGTGTAGATATATCCATGTTCATACAGATAGCGGTGTAGATATTTCCATGTTCATCCAGATGGCTGTGTAGACATATCCATGTTCATACAGATGGCGGTGAAGTTATTTCCATGTTTATACAGATAGCGTTGTAGATATTTCCATGTTCATACAGATAGACGTGTAGATATTGCCATGTTCATACCGATAGCGGTGCTGATACTTCCATGTTTATACAGGTAGCGGTGTACATATTTCCGTGTTTATACAGATAGCGGTGTAGATATTTCCATGTTCATACAGATAGCGGTGTAGATATTTCCATGTTTATACAGATAGGGGTGTAGATATCTCCTTCTTAATTCTTATGGCGGTGTAGATATTTCCATGTTCATACAGATGGCGGTGTAGATATTTCCATGTTTATAGAGATAGCGGTGTAGTTATTTCCATGTGCATAGAGATAGCTGTGTAGATATTTCCATTTATATGCAGATAGTTGTGTAGATATTTCCTTTTTCATGCAGATAGCGGTGTAGATATTTCCATGTTCAAACAGATAGCGGTGTAGATATTTCCATGTTCATACAGATAGCGGTGTAGATATTTCCATGTTTATACAGATAGCGGTGAAGATGTATGCATGTTTACACAGATAGCGGTGAAGATATTTCCATGTTCGTACAGATAGCTGTGTAGATATTTCCATGTTCATACAGATAGCGGTGTAGATATTTCCATGTTCATACAGATAGCGGTGCATGTATTTCCATGTTCATACAGATAGCGGTGTAGATATTTCCGTGTTCATCCAGATGTCTGTGTAGATATTTCCATGTTCATACAGATAGCGGTGTAGATATTTCCATGTTCATACAGATAGCGGTGTAGATATTTCCATGTTCATCCAGATGGCTGTGTAGACATATCCATGTTCATACAGATGGCGGTGAAGATATTTCCATGTTCATACAGATGGCTGTGTAGATATATCCATGTTCATACAGATGGCGGTGACGATATTTCCATGTTCATACAGACGGCGGTGTAGATATTTCCATGTTTATACAAATAGCGGTGTAGATATTTCCAGGTTTATACAGCTAGCGGTGTAGATATTTCCATGTTTATGCAGATAGTTGTGTAGATATCTCCATCTTAATACAGATGGCGGTGTAGATATTTAAATGTTCATACAGATGGCTGTGTAGACATATCCATGTTCATACAGATGGCGGTGAAGTTATTTCCATGTTCATACAGATAGCGGTGTAGATATTTCCATGTTCATACAGATAGCGGTGTAGATATTTCCATGTTCATACAGATGGCTGTGTAGATATATCCATGTTCCTACAGATAGCGGTGTAGATATTTCCATGTTCATACAGATAGACGTGTATATATTGCCATGTTCATACCGATAGCGGTGCTGATACTTCCATGTTTATACAGGTAGCGGTGTAGATATTTCCATGTTTATACAGATAGCGGTGTAGATATTTCCATGTTTATACAGATAGCGGTGTAGATATTTCCATGTTTATACAGATAGCGTTGTAGATATCTCCATCTTAATACAGATGGCGGTGTACATATTTATATGTTCATACAGATGGCGGTGCAGATATTTCCATGTTCATACGTATGGCGGTGAAGATATTTCCATGTTCATACAGATGGAGGTGTAGAAACTTCCATGTTCATTTTGATAGCGGTGCTGATATTTCCATGTTTATACAGGTAGCGGTGTAGATATTTCCATGTTTATACAGATAGCGGTGTAGATATTTCCATGTTTATACACATAGCGGTGATGATATTTCCATGTTTATACAGATAGCGGTGTAGATATTTCCATGTTTATGCAGATAGTTGTGTAGATATGTCCATCTTAATACAGATGGCGGTGTAGATATTTAAATGTTCATACAGATGGCTGTGTAGACATATCCATGTTCATACAGATGGTGGTGAAGATATTTCCATGTTCATACAGATAGCGGTGTAGATATTTCCATGTTCATACAGATAGCGGTGTAGATATTTCCATGTTCATACAGATTGCTGTGTAGATATATCTATGTTCCTACAGATGGCGGTGAAGATATTTCCATGTTCATACAGATGGCGGTGTAGATATTTCCATGTTCATCCAGATGGCTGTGTAGATATATCCATGTTCATACAGATAGCGGTGTAGATATTTCCATCTTCATTCAGATAGCGGTGCAGATATTTCCATGTTCATCCAGATGGCTGTGCAGATATATCCATGTTCATACAGATGGCGGTGAAGATATTTCCATGTTCATACAGATAGCGGTGTAGATATTTCCATGTTCATACAGATAGCGGTGTAGATATTTCCATGTTCATAAAGATAGTGGTGTAGATATTTCCGTGTTTATACAGATAGCGCTGAAAATTTATGCATGTTTACACAGATAGCGGTGTAGATATTTCTATGTTCATCCAGATGGCTGTGTAGATATATCCATGTTCATACAGATGGCGGTGAAGATATTTCCATGTTCATACAGATAGCGGTGTAGATATTTCCATGTTCATACAGATAGTGGTGTAGATATTTCCATGTTCATACAGATAGCGGTGCATGTATTTCCATGTTCATACAGATAGCGGTGTAGATATTTCCGTGTTCATCCATATGTCTGTGTAGATATTTCCATGTTCATACAGATAGCGGTGTAGATATATCCATGTTCATACAGATAGCGGTGTAGATATTTCCATGTTCATCCAGATGGCTGTGTAGACATATCCATGTTCATACAGATGGCGGTGAAGTTATTTCCATGTTTATACAGATAGCGGTGTAGATATTTCCATGTTCATACAGATAGACGTGTAGATATTGCCATGTTCATACCGATAGCGGTGCTGATACTTCCATGTTTATACAGGTAGCGGTGTACATATTTCCGTGTTTATACAGATAGCGGTGTAGATATTTCCATGTTCATACAGATAGCGGTGTAGATATTTCCATGTTTATACAGATAAGGGTGTAGATATCTCCTTCTTAATTCTTATGGCGGTGTAGATATTTCCATGTTCATACAGATGGCGGTGTAGATATTTCCATGTTTATAGAGATAGCGGTGTAGTTATTTCCATGTGCATAGAGATAGCTGTGTAGATATTTCCATTTATATGCAGATAGTTGTGTAGATATTTCCTTTTTCATGCAGATAGCGGTGTAGATATTTCCATGTTCAAACAGATAGCGGTGTAGATATTTCCATGTTCATACAGATAGCGGTGTAGATATTTCCATGTTTATACAGATAGCGGTGAAGATGTATGCATGTTTACACAGATAGCGGTGAAGATATTTCCATGTTCATACAGATAGCTGTGTAGATATTTCCATGTTCATACAGATAGCGGTGTAGATATTTCCATGTTCATACAGATAGCGGTGCATGTATTTCCATGTTCATACAGATAGCGGTGTAGATATTTCCGTGTTCATCCAGATGTCTGTGTAGATATTTCCATGTTCATACAGATAGCGGTGTAGATATTTCCATGTTCATACAGATAGCGGTGTAGATATTTCCATGTTCATCCAGATGGCTGTGTAGACATATCCATGTTCATACAGATGGCGGTGAAGATATTTCCATGTTCATACAGATGGCTGTGTAGATATATCCATGTTCATACAGATGGCGGTGACGATATTTCCATGTTCATACAGACGGCGGTGTAGATATTTCCATGTTTATACAAATAGCGGTGTAGATATTTCCAGGTTTATACAGCTAGCGGTGTAGATATTTCCATGTTTATGCAGATAGTTGTGTAGATATCTCCATCTTAATACAGATGGCGGTGTAGATATTTAAATGTTCATACAGATGGCTGTGTAGACATATCCATGTTCATACAGATGGCGGTGAAGTTATTTCCATGTTCATACAGATAGCGGTGTAGATATTTCCATGTTCATACAGATAGCGGTGTAGATATTTCCATGTTCATACAGATGGCTGTGTAGATATATCCATGTTCCTACAGATGGCGGTGAAGATATTTCCATGTTCATACAGATGGCGGTGTAGATATTTCCATGTTCATCCAGATGGCTGTGTAGATATATCCATGTTCATACAGATAGCGGTGTAGATATTTCCATCTTCATACAGATAGCGGTGCAGATATTTCCAAGTTCATCCAGATGGCTGTGTAGATATATCCATGTTCATACAGATGGCGGTGAAGATATTTCCATGTTCATACAGATAGCGGTGTAGATATTTCCATGTTCATACAGATAGCGTTGTAGATATTTCCATGTTCATAAAGACAGCTGTGTAGATATTTCCATGTTTATACAGATAGCGGTGAAAAGTTATGCATGTTTACACAGATAGCGGTGTAGATATTTCCATGTTCATCCAGATGGCTGTGTAGATATATCCATGTTCATACAGATGGCGGTGAAGATATTTCCATGTTCATACAGATAGCGGTGTAGATATTTCCATGTTCATACAGATAGCGGTGCATGTATTTCCATGTTCATACAGATAGCGGTGTAGATATTTCCGTGTTCATCCAGATGTCTGTGTAGATATTTCCATGTTCATACAGATAGCGGTGTAGATTTTTCCATGTTCATACAGATAGCGGTGTAGATATTTCCATGTTCATCCAGATGGCTGTGTAGACATATCCATGTTCATACAGATGGCGGTGAAGATATTTCCATGTTCATACAGATGGCTGTGTAGATATATCCATGTTCATACAGATGGCGGTGACGATATTTCCATGTTCATTCAGACGGCGGTGTAGATATTTCCATGTTCATACAGATAGCGGTGCTGATATTTCCATGTTTATACAGGTAGCGGTGTACATATTTCCGTGTTTATACAGAGAGCGGTGTAGATATTTCCATGTTCATACAGATAGCGGTGTATATATTTCCATGTTTATACAGATAGCGGTGTATATATCTCCTTCTTAATACAGATGGCGGTGTAGATATTTCCATGTTCATACAGATGGCGGTGTAGATATTTCCATGTTTATAGAGATAGCGGTGTAGCTATTTCCATGTACAAAGAGATAGCTGTGTAGATATTTCCATTTATTTGCAGATAGTTGTGTATATATTTCCATTTTCATGCAGATAGCGGTGTAGATATTTCCATGTTCATACAGATAGCGGTGTAGATATTTCCATGTTCATACAGATGGGGGTGTAGATATTTCCATGTTCATCCAGAAGGCTGTGTAGATATATCCATGTTCATACAGATAGCGGTGTAGATATTTCCATCTTCATACAGATAGCGGTGCAGATATTTCCATGTTCATCCAGATGGCTGTGTAGATATATCCATGTTCATATAGATTGCGGTGAAGATATTTCCATGTTCATACAGATAGCGGTGTAGATATTTCCATGTTCATACAGATAGCGGTGTAGATATTTCCATGTTCATACAGATAGCGGTGCATATATTTCCATGTTCATACAGATAGCGGTGTAGATATTTCCGTGTTCATCCAGATGTCTGTGTAGATATTTCCATGTTCATACAGATAGCGGTGTAGATATTTCCATGTTCATACAGATAGCGGTGTAGATATTTCCATGTTCATCCAGATGGCTGTGTAGACATATCCATGTTCATACAGATGGCGGTACAGATATTTCCATGTTCATACAGATGGCTGTGTAGATATATCCATGTTCCTACAGATGGCGGTGAAGATATTTCCATGTTCATACAGATGGCGGTGTAGATATTTCCATGTTCATCCAGATGGCTGTGTAGATATATCCATGTTCATACAGATAGCGGTGTAGATATTTCCATCTTCATACAGATAGCGGTGCAGATATTTCCAAGTTCATCCAGATGGCTGTGTAGATATATCCATGTTCATACAGATGGCGGTGAAGATATTTCCATGTTCATACAGATAGCGGTGTAGATATTTCCATGTTCATACAGATAGCGTTGTAGATATTTCCATGTTCATAAAGACAGCTGTGTAGATATTTCCTTGTTTATACAGATAGCGGTGAAAAGTTATGCATGTTTACACAGATAGCGGTGTAGATATTTCCATGTTCATCCAGATGGCTGTGTAGATATATCCATGTTCATACAGATGGCGGTGAAGATATTTCCATGTTCATACAGATAGCGGTGTAGATATTTCCATGTTCATACAGATAGCGGTGCATGTATTTCCATGTTCATACAGATAGCGGTGTAGATATTTCCGTGTTCATCCAGATGTCTGTGTAGATATTTCCATGTTCATACAGATAGCGGTGTAGATTTTTCCATGTTCATACAGATAGCGGTGTAGATATTTCCATGTTCATCCAGATGGCTGTGTAGACATATCCATGTTCATACAGATGGCGGTGAAGATATTTCCATGTTCATACAGATGGCTGTGTAGATATATCCATGTTCATACAGATGGCGGTGACGATATTTCCATGTTCATTCAGACGGCGGTGTAGATATTTCCATGTTCATACAGATAGCGGTGCTGATATTTCCATGTTTATACAGGTAGCGGTGTACATATTTCCGTGTTTATACAGAGAGCGGTGTAGATATTTCCATGTTCATACAGATAGCGGTGTATATATTTCCATGTTTATACAGATAGCGGTGTATATATCTCCTTCTTAATACAGATGGCGGTGTAGATATTTCCATGTTCATACAGATGGCGGTGTAGATATTTCCATGTTTATAGAGATAGCGGTGTAGCTATTTCCATGTACAAAGAGATAGCTGTGTAGATATTTCCATTTATTTGCAGATAGTTGTGTATATATTTCCATTTTCATGCAGATAGCGGTGTAGATATTTCCATGTTCATACAGATAGCGGTGTAGATATTTCCATGTTCATACAGATGGGGGTGTAGATATTTCCATGTTCATCCAGAAGGCTGTGTAGATATATCCATGTTCATACAGATAGCGGTGTAGATATTTCCATCTTCATACAGATAGCGGTGCAGATATTTCCATGTTCATCCAGATGGCTGTGTAGATATATCCATGTTCATATAGATTGCGGTGAAGATATTTCCATGTTCATACAGATAGCGGTGTAGATATTTCCATGTTCATACAGATAGCGGTGTAGATATTTCCATGTTCATACAGATAGCGGTGCATATATTTCCATGTTCATACAGATAGCGGTGTAGATATTTCCGTGTTCATCCAGATGTCTGTGTAGATATTTCCATGTTCATACAGATAGCGGTGTAGATATTTCCATGTTCATACAGATAGCGGTGTAGATATTTCCATGTTCATCCAGATGGCTGTGTAGACATATCCATGTTCATACAGATGGCGGTACAGATATTTCCATGTTCATACAGATGGCGGTGTTGATATTTCCATGTTCATACAGATAGCCATGTAGATATTGCCATATTCATACCGATAGCGGTGCTGATACTTCCATGTTTATACAGGTAGCGGTGTACATATTTCCGTGTTTATACAGAGAGCGGTGTAGATATTTCCATGTTCATGCAGATAGCGGTGTATATATTTCCATGTTTATACAGATAGCGGTGTAGATATCTCC
The DNA here is from genome assembly GCF_029281585.2 of Gorilla gorilla gorilla. NCBI lineage: Eukaryota > Metazoa > Chordata > Mammalia > Primates > Hominidae > Gorilla > Gorilla gorilla. The sequence goes on from NC_073239.2 coordinate 128,374,738, forward strand.
TTCTTAATACAGATGGCAGTGTAGATATTTCCATGTTCATACAGATGGCGGTGTAGATATTTCCATGTTTATAGAGATAGCGGTGTAGCTATTTCCATGAGCAAAGAGATAGCTGTGTAGATATTTCCATTTATAAGCAGATAGTTGTGTATATATTTCCATTTTCATGCAGATAGCGGTGTAGGTATTTCCATGTTCAAACAGATAGCGGTGTAGATATTTCCATGTTCATAGAGATAGCGGTGTAGATATTTCCATGTTTATACAGATAGCGGTGTAGATATTTCCATGTTCATACAGATAGACATGTAGATATTGCCATGTTCATACCGATAGCGGTGCTGATACTTCCATGTTTATACAGGTAGCGGTGTACCTATTTCCGTGTTTATACAGATAGCGGTGTAGATATTTCCATGTTCATACAGATAGCGGTGTAGATATTTCCATGTTTATACAGATAGCGGTGTAGATATCTCCTTCTTAATTCTGATGGCGGTGTAGATATTTCCATGTTCATACAGATGGCGGTGTAGATATTTCCATGTTTATAGAGATAGCGGTGTAGTTATTTCCATGTGCAAAGAGATAGCTGTGTAGATATTTCCATTTATATGCAGATAGTTGTGTAGATATTTCCTTTTTCATGCAGATAGCGGTGTAGATATTTCCATGTTCAAACAGATAGCGGTGTAGATATTTCCATGTTCATACAGATAGCGGTGTAGATATTTCCATGTTTGTTCAGATAGCGGTGAAGATGTATGCATGTTTACACAGATAGCGGTGTAGATATTTCCATGTTCATCCAGACGGCTGTGTAGGCATATCCATGTTCATACAGATGGCGGTGAAGATATTTCCATGTTCATACAGATGGCTGTGTAGATATATCCATGTTCATGCAGATGGCGGTGACGATATTTCCATGTTCATACAGACTGCGATGTAGATATTTCCATGTTCTTACAGATAGCGGTGCTGATATTTCCATGTTTATACAGGTAGCGGTGTAGATATTTCCATGTTTATACAGATAGCGGTGTAGATATTTCCATGTTTATACAGATAGCGGTGTAGATATTTCCATGTTTATACAGATAGCGGTGTAGATATCTCCATCTTAATACAGATGGCGGTGTAGATATTTATATGTTCATACAGATGGCGGTGCAGATATTTCCATGTTCATACGGATGGCGGTGAAGATATTTCCATGTTCATACAGATGGCGGTGTAGAAACTTCCATGTTCATACTGATAGCGGTGCTGATATTTCCATGTTTATACAGGTAGCGGTGTAGATATTTCCATGTTTATACAGATAGCGGTGTAGATATTTCCATGTTTATACACATAGCATTGTAGATATTTCCATGTTTATACAGATAGCGGTGTAGATATTTCCATGTTTATGCAGATATTTGTGTAGATATCTCCATCTTAATACAGATGGCTTTGTAGATATTTAAATGTTCATACAGATGGCTGTGTAGACATATCCATGTTCATACAGATGGCGGTGAAGATATTTCCATGTTCATACAGATAGCGGTGTAGATATTTCCATGTTCATACAGATAGCGGTGTATATATTTCCATGTTCATAAAGATAGCGGTGTAGATATTTCCATGTTTATACAGATAGCGGTGAAAATGTATGCATGTTTACACAGATAGCGGTGTAGATATTTCCATGTTCATCCAGATGGCTGTGTAGATATATCCATGTTCATACAGATGGCGGTGAAGATATTTCCATGTTCATACAGATAGCGGTGTAGATATTTCCATGTTCATACAGATAGCGGTGTAGATATTTCCATGTTCATACAGATAGCGGTGCATGTATTTCCATGTTCATACAGATAGCGTTGTAGATATTTCCGTGTTCATCCAGATGTCTGTGTAGATATTTCCATGTTCATACAGATAGCGGTGTAGATATTTCCATGTTCATACAGATAGCGGTGTAGATATTTCCATGTTCATCCAGATGGCTGTGTAGACATATCCATGTTCATACAGATGGCGGTGAAGATATTTCCATGTTCATACAGATGGCTGTGTAGATATATCCATGTTCATACAGATGGCGGTGACGATATTTCCATGTTCATACAGACGGCGGTGTAGATATTTCCATGTTCATACAGATAGCGGTGCTAATATTTCCGTGTTTATACAGATAGCGGTGTAGATATTTCCATGTTCATCCAGATGGCTGTGTAGATATATCCATGTTCATGCAGATGGCGGTGAAGATATTTCCATGTTCATACAGATAGCCGTGTAGATATTTCCATGTTCATACAGATAGCGGTGTAGATATTTCCATGTTCATCCAGATGGCTGTGTAGACATATCCATGTTCATACAGATGGCGGTGAAGATATTTCCATGTTCATACAGATGGCTGTGTAGATATATCCATGTTCATACAGATGGCGGTGACGATATTTCCATGTTCATACAGACGGCGGTGTAGATATTTCCATGTTCATACAGATAGCGGTGCTGATATTTCCATGTTTATACAGGTAGCGGTGTAGATATTTCCATGTTTATACAGATAGCGGTGTAGATATTTCCATGTTTATACAGATAGCGGTGAAGATATTTCCATGTTTATACAGATAGCGGTGAAGATATCTCCATCTTAATACAGATGGCGGTGTAGGTATTTATATGTTCATACAGATGGCGGTGCAGATATTTCCATGTTCATACGGATGGCAGTGAAGATATTTCCATGTTCATAGAGATGGCGGTGTAGAAACTTCCATGTTCATACTGATAGCGGGGTAGATACTTCCATGTTCATAGAGACGGCTGTGTAGATATATCCATGTTCCTACAGATGGCGGTGAAGATATTTCCATGTTCATACAGATGGGGGTGTAGATATTTCCATGTTCATCCAGAAGGCTGTGTAGATATATCCATGTTCATACAGATAGCGGTGTAGATATTTCCATCTTCATACAGATAGCGGTGCAGATATTTCCATGTTCATGCAGATGGCTGTGTAGATATATCCATGTTCATACAGATGGCGGTGAAGATATTTCCATGTTCATACAGATAGCGGTGTAGATATTTCCATGTTCATACAGATAGCGGTGTAGATATTTCCATGTTCATAAAGATAGCGGTGTAGATATTTCCATGTTTATACAGATAGCGGTGAAAATGTATGCATGTTTACACAGATAGCGGTGTAGATATTTCCATGTTCATCCAGATGGCTGTGTAGATATATCCATGTTCATACAGATGGCGGTGAAGATATTTCCATGTTCATACAGATAGCGGTGTAGATATTTCCATGTTCATACAGATGGCGGTGTAGATATTTCCATGTTCATACATATAGTGGTGAATCTATTTCCATGTTCATACAGATAGCGGTGTAGATATTTCCGTGTTCATCCAGATGTCTGTGTAGATATTTCCATGTTCATACAGATAGCGGTGTAGATATTTCCATGTTCATACAGATAGCGGTGTAGATATTTCCATGTTCATCCAGATGGCTGTGTAGACATATCCATGTTCATACAGATGGCGGGGAAGATATTTCCATGTTCATACAGATGGCGGTGTAGATATTTCCATGTTCATACAGATATCCGTGTAGATATTGCCATGTTCATACCGATAGCGGTGCTGATACTTCCATGTTTATACAGGTAGCGGTGTACATATTTCCGTGTTTATACAGAGAGCGGTGTAGATATTTCCATGTTCATACAGATAGCGGTGTATATATTTCCATGTTTATACAGATAGCGGTGTAGATATCTCCTTCTTAATACAGATGGCGGTGTAGATATTTCCATGTTCATACAGATGGCGGTGTAGATATTTCCATCTTTATAGAGATAGCGGTGTAGCTATTTCCATGTGCAAAGAGATAGCTGTGTAGATATTTCCATTTATATGCAGATAGTTGTGTATATATTTCCATTTTCATGCAGATAGCGGTGTAGGTATTTCCATGTTCAAACAGATAGCGGTGTAGATATTTCCATGTTCATACAGATAGCGGTGTAGATATTTCCATGTTCATAAAGATAGCGGTGTAGATATTTCCATGTTTATACAGATAGCGGTGAAAATGTATGCATGTTTACACAGATAGCGGTGTAGATATTTCCATGTTCATCCAGATGGCTGTGTAGATATATCCATGTTCATACAGATGGTGGTGAAGATATTTCCATGTTCATACAGATAGCGGTGTAGATATTTCCATGTTTATACAGATAGCGGTGTAGATATTTCCATGTTCATACAGATAGACATGTAGATATTGCCATGTTCATACCGATAGCGGTGCTGATACTTCCATGTTTATACAGGTAGCGGTGTACCTATTTCCGTGTTTATACAGATAGGGGTGTAGATATTTCCATGTTCATACAGATAGCGGTGCAGATATTTCCATGTTTATACAGATAGCGGTGTAGATATCTCCTTCTTAATTCTGATGGCGGTGTAGATATTTCCATGTTCATACAGATGGCGGAGTAGATATTTCCATGTTTATAGAGATAGTGGTGTAGTTATTTCCATGTGCAAAGAGATAGCTGTGTAGATATTTCCATTTATATGCAGATAGTTGTGTAGATATTTCCTTTTTCATGCAGATAGCGGTGTAGATATTTCCATGTTCAAACAGATAGCGGTGTAGATATTTCCATGTTCATACAGATAGCGGTGTAGATATTTCCATGTTTGTACAGATAGCGGTGAAGATTTATGCATGTTTACACAGATAGCGGTGTAGATATTTCCATGTTCATCCAGACGGCTGTGTAGACATATCCATGTTCATACAGATGGCGGTGAAGATATTTCCATGTTCATACAGATGGCTGTGTAGATATATCCATGTTCATGCAGATGGCGGTGACGATATTTCCATGTTCATACAGACTGCGATGTAGATATTTCCATGTTCTTACAGATAGCGGTGCTGATATTTCCATGTTTATACAGGTAGCGGTGTAGATATTTCCATGTTTATACAGATAGCGGTGTAGATATTTCCATGTTTATACAGATAGCGGTGTAGATATTTCCATGTTTATACAGATAGCGGTGTAGATATCTCCATCTTAATACAGATGGCGGTGTAGATATTTATATGTTCATACAGATGGCGGTGCAGATATTTCCATGTTCATACGGATGGCGGTGAAGATATTTCCATGTTCATACAGATGGCGGTGTAGAAACTTCCATGTTCATACTGATAGCGGTGCTGATATTTCCATGTTTATACAGGTAGCGGTGTAGATATTTCCATGTTTATACAGATAGCGGTGTAGATATTTCCATGTTTATACACATAGCATTGTAGATATTTCCATGTTTATACAGATAGCGGTGTAGATATTTCCATGTTTATGCAGATATTTGTGTAGATATCTCCATCTTAATACAGATGGCTTTGTAGATATTTAAATGTTCATACAGATGGGTGTGTAGACATATCCATGTTCATACAGATGGCGGTGAAGATATTTCCATGTTCATACAGATAGCGGTGTAGATATTTCCATGTTCATACAGATAGCGGTGTATATATTTCCATGTTCATAAAGATAGCGGTGTAGATATTTCCATGTTTATACAGATAGCGGTGAAAATGTATGCATGTTTACACAGATAGCGGTGTAGATATTTCCATGTTCATCCAGATGGCTGTGTAGATATTTCCATGTTCATACAGATAGCGGTGTAGATATTTCCATGTTCATACAGATAGCGGTGCATGTATTTCCATGTTCATACAGATAGCGTTGTAGATATTTCCGTGTTCATCCAGATGTCTGTGTAGATATTTCCATGTTCATACAGATAGCGGTGTAGATATTTCCATGTTCATACAGATAGCGGTGTAGATATTTCCATGTTCATCCAGATGGCTGTGTAGACATATCCATGTTCATAGAGATGGCGGTGAAGATATTTCCATGTTCATACAGATGGCTGTGTAGATATATCCATGTTCATACAGATGGCGGTGACGATATTTCCATGTTCATACAGACGGCGGTGTAGATATTTCCATGTTCATACAGATAGCGGTGCTAATATTTCCGTGTTTATACAGATAGCGGTGTAGATATTTCCATGTTCATCCAGATGGCTGTGTAGATATATCCATGTTCATGCAGATGGCGGTGAAGATATTTCCATGTTCTTACAGATAGCCGTGTAGATATTTCCATGTTCATACAGATAGCGGTGTAGATATTTCCATGTTCATCCTGATGGCTGTGTAGACATATCCATGTTCATACAGATGGCGGTGAAGATATTTCCATGTTCATACAGATGGCTGTGTAGATATATCCATGTTCATACAGATGGCGGTGACGATATTTCCATGTTCATACAGACGGCGGTGTAGATATTTCCATGTTCATACAGATAGCGGTGCTGATATTTCCATGTTTATACAGGTAGCGGTGTAGATATTTCCATGTTTATACAGATAGCGGTGTAGATATTTCCATGTTTATACAGATAGCGGTGAAGATATTTCCATGTTTATACAGATAGCGGTGAAGATATCTCCATCTTAATACAGATGGCGGTGTAGGTATTAATATGTTCATACAGATGGCGGTGCAGATATTTCCATGTTCATACGGATGGCGGTGAAGATATTTCCATGTTCATAGAGATGGCGGTGTAGAAACTTCCATGTTCATACTGATAGCGGTGCTGATATTTCCATGTTTATACAGGTAGCGGTGTAGATATTTCCATGTTTATATAGATAGCGGTGTAGATATTTCCATGTTTACACAGATAGCGGTGTAGATATTTTCATGTTTATGCAGATAGTTGTGTAGATATCTCCATCTTAATACAGATGGCGGTGTAGATATTTAAATGTTCATACAGATGGCTGTGTAGACATATCCATGTTCATACAGATGGCGGTGAAGATATTTCCATGTTCCTACAGATAGCGGTGTAGATATTTCCATGTTCATACAGATAGCGGTGTAGATACTTCCATGTTCATAGAGACGGCTGTGTAGATATATCCATGTTCCTACAGATGGCGGTGAAGATATTTCCATGTTCATGCAGATGGGGGTGTAGATATTTCCATGTTCATCCAGAAGGCTGTGTAGATATATCCATGTTCATACAGATAGCGGTGTAGATATTTCCATCTTCATACAGATAGCGGTGCAGATATTTCCATGTTCATCCAGATGGCTGTGTAGATATATCCATGTTCATACAGATGGCGGTGAAGATATTTCCATGTTCATACAGATAGCGGTGTAGATATTTCCATGTTCATACAGATAGCGGTGTAGATATTTCCATGTTCATAAAGATAGCGGTGTAGATATTTCCATGTTTATACAGATAGCGGTGAAAATGTATGCATGTTTACACAGATAGCGGTGTAGATATTTCCATGTTCATCCAGATGGCTGTGTAGATATATCCATGTTCATACAGATGGCGGTGAAGATATTTCCATGTTCATACAGATAGCGGTGTAGATATTTCCATGTTCATACAGATGGCGGTGTAGATATTTCCATGTTCATACATATAGTGGTGAATCTATTTCCATGTTCATACAGATAGCGGTGTAGATATTTCCGTGTTCATCCAGATGTCTGTGTAGATATTTCCATGTTCATACAGATAGCGGTGTAGATATTTCCATGTTCATACAGATGGCGGTGTAGATATTTCCATGTTCATCCAGATGGCTGTGTAGACATATCCATGTTCATACAGATGGCGGTGAAGATATTTCCATGTTCATACAGATGGCGGTGTAGATATTTCCATGTTCATACAGATATCCGTGTAGATATTGCCATGTTCATACCGATAGCGGTGCTGATACTTCCATGTTTATACAGGTAGCGGTGTACATATTTCCGTGTTTATACAGAGAGCGGTGTAGATATTTCCATGTTCATACAGATAGCGGTGTATATATTTCCATGTTTATACAGATAGCGGTGTAGATATCTCCTTCTTAATACAGATGGCGGTGTAGATATTTCCATGTTCATACAGATGGCAGTGTAGATATTTCCATCTTTATAGAGATAGCGGTGTAGCTATTTCCATGTGCAAAGAGATAGCTGTGTAGATATTTCCATTTATATGCAGATAGTTGTGTATATATTTCCATTTTCATGCAGATAGCGGTGTAGGTATTTCCATGTTCAAACAGATAGCGGTGTAGATATTTCCATGTTCATACAGATAGCGGTGTAGATATTTCCATGTTCATAAAGATAGCGGTGTAGATATTTCCATGTTTATACAGATAGCGGTGAAAATGTATGCATGTTTACACAGATAGCGGTGTAGATATTTCCATGTTCATCCAGATGGCTGTGTAGATATATCCATGTTCATACAGATGGTGGTGAAGATATTTACATGTTCATACAGATAGCGGTGTAGATATTTCCATGTTCATACAGATAGCGGTGTAGATATTTCCATGTTCATACAGATAGCGGTGCATGTATTTCCATGTTCATACAGATAGCGTTGTAGATATTTCCGTGTTCATCCAGATGTCTGTGTAGATATTTCCATGTTCATACAGATAGCGGTGTAGATATTTCCATGTTCATACAGATAGCGGTGTAGATATTTCCATGTTCATCCAGATGGCTGTGTAGACATATCCATGTTCATACAGATGGCGGTGAAGATATTTCCATGTTCATACAGATGGCTGTGTAGATATATCCATGTTCATACAGATGGCGGTGACGATATTTCCATGTTCATACAGACGGCGGTGTAGATATTTCCATGTTCATACAGATAGCGGTGCTAATATTTCCGTGTTTATACAGATAGCGGTGTAGATATTTCCATGTTCATCCAGATGGCTGTGTAGATATATCCATGTTCATGCAGATGGCGGTGAAGATATTTCCATGTTCATACAGATGGCGGTGAAGATATTTCCATGTTCATACATATGGCTGTGTAGATATATCCATGTTCATACAGATGGCGGTGACGATATTTCCATGTTCATACAGACGGCGGTGTAGATATTTCCATGTTCATACAGATAGCGGTGCTGATATTTCCATGTTTATACAGGTAGCGGTGTAGATATTTCCATGTTTATACAGATAGCGGTGTAGATATTTCCATGTTTATACAGATAGCGGTGAAGATATTTCCATGTTTATACAGATAGCGGTGAAGATATCTCCATCTTAATACAGATGGCGGTGTAGGTATTTATATGTTCATACAGATGGCGGTGCAGATATTTCCATGTTCATACGGATGGCGGTGAAGATATTTCCATGTTCATAGAGATGGCGGTGTAGAAACTTCCATGTTCATACTGATAGCGGTGCTGATATTTCCATGTTTATACAGGTAGCGGTGTAGATATTTCCATGTTTATATAGATAGCGGTGTAGATATTTCCATGTTTATACAGGTAGCGGTGTAGATATTTCCATGTTTACACAGATAGCGGTGTAGATATTTCCATGTTTATGCAGATAGTTGTGTAGATATCTCCATCTTAATACAGATGGCGGTGTAGATATTTAAATGTTCATACAGATGGCTGTGTAGACATATCCGTGTTCATACAGATGGCGGTGAAGATATTTCCATGTTCCTACAGATGGCGGTGTAGATATTTCCATGTTCATACAGATAGCGGTGTAGATACTTCCATGTTCATGGAGACGGCTGTGTAGATATATCCATGTTCCTACAGATGGCGGTGAAGATATTTCCATGTTCATACAGATGGGGGTTTAGATATTTCCATGTTCATCCAGAAGGCTGTGTAGATATATCCATGTTCATACAGATAGCGGTGTAGATATTTCCATCTTCATACAGATAGCGGTGCAGATATTTCCATGTTCATCCAGATGGCTGTGTAGATATATCCATGTTCATACAGATGGCGGTGAAGATATTTCCATGTTCATACAGATAGCGGTGTAGATATTTCCATGTTCATACAGATAGCGGTGTAGATATTTCCATGTTCATAAAGATAGCGGTGTAGATATTTCCATGTTTATACAGATAGCGGTGAAAATGTATGCATGTTTACACAGATAGCGGTGTAGATATTTCCATGTTCATCCAGATGGCTGTGTAGATATATCCATGTTCATACAGATGGCGGTGAAGATATTTCCATGTTCATACAGATAGCGGTGTAGATATTTCCATGTTCATACAGATGGCGGTGTAGATATTTCCATGTTCATACATATAGTGGTGAATCTATTTCCATGTTCATACAGATAGCGGTGTAGATATTTCCGTGTTCATCCAGATGTCTGTGTAGATATTTCCATGTTCATACAGATAGCGGTGTAGATATTTCCATGTTCATACAGATAGCGGTGTAGATATTTCCATGTTCATCCAGATGGCTGTGTAGACATATCCATGTTCATACAGATGGCGGTGAAGATATTTCCATGTTCATACAGATGGCGGTGTAGATATTTCCATGTTCATACAGATATCCGTGTAGATATTGCCATGTTCATACCGATAGCGGTGCTGATACTTCCATGTTTATACAGGTAGCGGTGTACATATTTCCGTGTTTATACAGAGAGCGGTGTAGATATTTCCATGTTCATACAGATAGCGGTGTATATATTTCCATGTTTATACAGATAGCGGTGTAGATATCTCCTTCTTAATACAGATGGCGGTGTAGATATTTCCATGTTCATACAGATGGCGGTGTAGATATTTCCATCTTTATAGAGATAGCGGTGTAGCTATTTCCATGTGCAAAGAGATAGCTGTGTAGATATTTCCATTTATATGCAGATAGTTGTGTATATATTTCCATTTTCATGCAGATAGCGGTGTAGGTATTTCCATGTTCAAACAGATAGCGGTGTAGATATTTCCATGTTCATACAGATAGCGGTGTAGATATTTCCATGTTTATACAGATAGCGGTGTAGATATTTCCATGTTCATACAGATAGACGTTTAGATATTGCCATGTTCATACCGATAGCGGTGCTGATACTTCCATGTTTATACAGGTGGCGGTGTACATATTTCCGTGTTTATACAGATAGCGGTGTAGATATTTCCATGTTCATACAGATAGCGGTGCAGATATTTCCATGTTTATACAGATAGCGGTGTAGATATCTCCTTCTTAATTCTGATGGCGGTGTAGATATTTCCATGTTCATACAGATGGCGGTGTAGATATTTCCATGTTTATAGATATAGCGGTGTAGTTATTTCCATGTGCAAAGAGATAGCTGTGTAGATATTTCCATTTATACGCAGATAGTTGTGTAGATATTTCCTTTTTCATGCAGATAGCGGTGTAGATATTTCCATGTACAAACAGATAGCGGTGTAGATATTTCCATGTTCATACAAATAGCGGTGTAGATATTTCCATGTTTATACAGATAGCGGTGAAGATGTATGCATGTTTACACAGATAGCGGTGTAGATATTTCGATGTTCATCCAGACGGCTGTGTAGACATATCCATGTTCATACAGATGGCGGTGAAGATATTTCCATGTTCATACAGATGGCTGTGTAGATATATCCATGTTCATGCAGATGGCGGTGACGATATTTCCATGTTCATACAGACGGCGGTGTAGATATTTCCATGTTCATACAGATAGCGGTGCTGATATTTCCATTTTTATACAGGTAGCGGTGTAGATATTTCCATGTTTATACAGATAGAGGTGTAGATATTTCCATGTTTATACAGATAGCGGTGTAGATATTTCCATGTTTATACAGATAGCGGTGAAGATATCTCCATCTTAATACAGATGGCGGTGTAGATATTTATATGTTCATACAGATGGCGGTGCAGATATTTGCATGTTCATACGGATGGCGGTGAAGATATTTCCATGTTCATACAGATGGCGGTGTAGAAACTTCCATGTTCATACTGATAGCGGTGCTTATATTTCCATGTTTATACAGGTAGCGGTGTAGATATTTCCATGTTTATATAGATAGCGGTGTAGATATTTCCATGTTTATACAGGTAGCGGTGTGGATATTTCCATGTTTACACAGATAGCGGTGTAGATATTTCCATGTTTATGCAGATAGTTGTGTAGATATCTCCATCTTAATACAGATGGCGGTGTAGATATTTAAATGTTCATACAGATGGCTGTGTAGACATATCCATGTTCATACAGATGGCGGTGAAGATATTTCCATGTTCCTACAGATAGAGGTGTAGATATTTCCATGTTCATACAGATAGCGGTGTAGATATTTCTATGTTCATCCAGATGGCTGTGTAGATATATCCATGTTTCTACAGATGGCGGTGAAGATATTTCCATGTTCATACAGATGGGGGTGTAGATATTTCCATGTTCATCCATAAGGCTGTGTAGATATATCCATGTTCATACAGATAGCAGTGTAGATATTTCCATCTTCATACAGATAGCGGTGCAGATATTTCCATGTTCATCCAGATGGCTGTGTAGATATATCCATGTTCATACAGATGGCGGTGAAGATATTTCAATGTTCATACAGATAGCGGTGTAGATATTTCCATGTTCATACAGATAGCGGTGTAGATATTTCCATGTTCATAAAGATAGCGGTGTAGATATTTCCATGTTTATACAGATAGCGGTGAAAATGTATGCATGTTTACACAGATAGCGGTGTAGATATTTCCATGTTCATCCAGATGGCTGTGTAGATATATCCATGTTCATACAGATGGCGGTGAAGATATTTCCATGTTCATACAGATAGCGGTGTAGATATTTCCATGTTCATACAGATAGCGTTGTAGATATTTCCATGTTCATACAGATAGCGGTGCATGTATTTCCATTTTCATACAGATAGCGGTGTAGTTATTTCCGTGTTCATCCAGATGTCTGTGTAGATATTTCCATGTTCATATAGATAGCGGTGTAGATATTTCCATGTTCATACAGATAGCGGTGTAGATATTTCCATGTTCATCCAGATGGCTGTGTTGACATATCCATGTTCATACAGATGGCGGTGAAGATATTTCCATGTTCATACAGATGGCGGTGTAGATATTTCCATGTTCATACAGATATCCGTTTAGATATTGCCATGTTCATACCGATAGCGGTGCTGATACTTCCATGTTTATACAGGTAGCGGTGTACATATTTCCGTGTTTATACAGAGAGCGGTGTAGATATTTCCATGTTCATACAGATAGCGGTGTATATATTTCCATGTTTATACAGATAGCGGTGTAGATATCTCCTTCTTAATACAGATGGCGGTGTAGATATTTCCTTGTTCATACAGATGGCGGTGTAGATATTTCCATCTTTATAGAGATAGCGGTGTAGCTATTTCCATGTGCAAAGAGATAGCTGTGTAGATATTTCCATTTATATGCAGATATTTGTCTATATATTTCCATTTTCATGCAGATAGCGGTGTAGGTATTTCCATGTTCAAACAGATAGCGGTGTAGATATTTCCATGTTCATACAGATAGCGGTGTAGATATTTCCATGTTTATACAGATAGCGGTGTAGATATTTCCATGTTCATACAGATAGACGTTTAGATATTGCCATGTTCATACCGATAGCGGTGCTGATACTTCCATGTTTATACAGGTAGCGGTGTACATATTTCCGTGTTTATACAGATAGCGGTGTAGATATTTCCATGTTCATACAGATAGCGGTGCAGATATTTCCATGTTTATACAGATAGCTGTGTAGATATCTCCTTCTTAATTCTGATGGCGGTGTAGATATCTCCATGTTCATACAGATGGCGTTGTAGATATTTCCATGTTTATAGATATAGCGGTGTAGTTATTTCCATGTGCAAAGAGATAGCTGTGTAGATATTTCCATTTATACGCAGATAGTTGTGTAGATATTTCCTTTTTCATGCAGATAGCGGTGTAGATATTTCCATGTACAAACAGATAGCGGTGTAGATATTTCCATGTTCATACAGATAGCGGTGTAGATATTTCCATGTTTATACAGATAGCGGTGAAGATGTATGCATGTTTACACAGATAGCGGTGTAGATATTTCCATGTTCATCCAGACGACTGTGTAGACATATCCATGTTCATACAGATGGCGGTGAAGATATTTCCATGTTCATACAGATGGCTGTGTAGATATATCCATGTTCATGCAGATGGCGGTGACGATATTTCCATGTTCATACAGACGGCGGTGTAGATATTTCCATGTTCATACAGATAGCGGTGCTGATATTTCCATTTTTATACAGGTAGCGGTGTAGATATTTCCATGTTTAAAGAGATAGCGGTGAAAATGTATGCGTGTTTACACAGATAGCGGTGTAGATATTTCCATGTTCATCCAGATGTCTGTGTAGATATATCCATGTTCATACAGATGGCGGTGAAGATATTTCCATGTTCATGCAGATAGCGGTGTAGATATTTCCATGTTGATACAGATAGCGGTGTAGATATTTCCATGTTTATACAGGTAGCGGTGTAGATATTTCCATGTTTATACAGATAGCGGTGTAGATATTTCCATGTTTATACAGATAACGGTGTAGATATTTCCATGTTTATACAGATAGCGGTGTAGATATCTCCATCTTAATACAGATGGCGGTGTAGATATTTATATGTTCATACAGATGGCGGTGCAGATATTTCCATGTTCATACGGATGGCGGTGAAGATATTTCCATGTTCATACAGATGGCGGTGTAGAAACTTCCATGTACATACTGATAGCGGTGCTGATATTTCCATGTTTATAGAGGTAGCGGTGTAGATATTTCCATGTTTATACAGATAGCGGTGTAGATATTTCCATGTTTATACACATAGCGTTGTAGATATTTCCATGTTTATACAGATAGCGGTGTAGATATTTCCATGTTAATGCAGATAGTTGTGTAGATATCTCCATCTTAATACAGATGGCGGTGTAGATATTTAAATGTTCATACAGATGGCTGAGTAGACATATCCATGTTCTTACAGATGGCGGTGAAGATATTTCCATGTTCATACAGATAGCGGTGTAGATATTTCCATGTTCATACAGATAGCGGTGTAGATAATTCCATGTTCATACAGATGGCTGTGTAGATATATCCATGTTCCTACAGACGGCGCTGAAGATATTTCCATGTTCATACAGATGGCGGTGTAGATATTTCCATGTTCATCCAGATGGCTGTGTAGATATATCCATGTTCATACAGATAGCGGTGTAGATATTTCCATCTTCATACAGATAGCGGTGCAGATATTTCCATGTTCATCCAGATGGCTGTGTAGATATATCCATGTTCATACAGATGGCGGTGAAGATATTTCCATGTTCATACAGATAGCGGTGTAGATATTTCCATGTTCATACAGATAGCGGTGTAGATATTTCCATGTTCATAAAGATAGCGGTGTAGATATTTCCATGTTCATACAGATAGCGGTGCTGATATTTCCATGTTTATACAGGTAGCGGTGTAGATATTTCCATGTTCATACAGATAGCGGTGCATGTATTTCCATGTTCATACAGATAGCGGTGGAGATATTTCCGTGTTCATCCAGATGTCTGTGTAGATATTTCCATGTTCATACAGATAGCGGTGTAGATATTTCCATGTTCATACAGATAGCGGTGTAGATATTTCCATGTTCATCCAGATGGCTGTGTAGACATATCCATGTTCATACAGATGGCGGTGAAGATATTTCCATGTTCATACAGATGGCTGTGTAGATATATCCATGTTCATAGAGATGGCGGTGACGATATTTCCATATTCATACAGACGGCAGTGTAGATATTTCCATGTTCATACAGATAGCGGTGCTGATATTTCCATGTTTATACAGATAGCGGTGTAGATATTTCCATGTTCATCCAGATGGCTGTGTAGATATATCCATGTTCATACAGATGGCGGTGAAGATATTTCTATGTTCATACAGATAGCGGTGTAGATATTTCCATGTTCATACAGATAGCGGTGTAGATATTTCCATGTTCATACAGACAGCGGTGTAGATATTTCCATGTTCATACACATAGCAGTGTAGATATTTCCGTGTTCATCCAGATGTCTGTGTAGATATTTCCATGTTCATACAGATAGCGGTGTAGATATTTCCATGTTCATACAGATAGCGGTGTAGATATTTCCATGTTCATCCAGATGGCTGTGTAGACATATCCATGTTCATACAGATGGCGTTGAAGATATTTCCATGTTCATACAGATGGCTGTGTAGATATATCCATGTTCATACAGATGGCGGTGACGATATTTCCATGTTCATACAGACGGCGGTGTAGATATTTCCATGTTCATACAGATAGCGGTGCTGATATTTCCATGTTTATACAGGTAGCGGTGTAGATATTTCCATGTTTATACAGATAGCGGTGTAGATATTTCCATGTTTATACAGATAGCGGTGTAGATATTTCCATGTTTATACAGATAGCGGTGAAGATATCTCCATCTTAATACAGATGGCGGTGTAGATATTTATATGTTCATACAGATGGCAGTGCAGATATTTCCATGTTCATACGGATGGCGGTGAAGATATTTCCATGTTCATACAGATGGCGGTGTAGAAACTTCCATGTTCATACTGATAGCGGTGCTGATATTTCCATGTTTATACAGGTAGCGGTGTAGATATTTCCATGTTCATACAGATAGCGGTGTAGATATTTCCATGTTTATACAGGTAGCGGTGTAGATATTTCCATGTTTACACAGATAGCGGTGTAGATATTTCCATGTTTATGCAGATATTTGTGTAGATATCTCCATCTTAATACAGATGGCGGTGTAGATATTTAAATGTTCATACAGATGGCTGTGTAGACATATCCATGTTCATACAGATGGCGGTGAAGATATTTCCATGTTCATACAGATAGCAGTGTAGATATTTCCATGTTCATACAGATGGCTGTGTAGACATATCCATGTTCATACAGATGGCGGTGAAGATATTTCCATGTTCATACAGATGGCTGTGTAGATATATCCATGTTCATACAGATGGCGGTGACGATATTTCCATATTCATACAGACGGCAGTGTAGATATTTCCATGTTCATACAGATAGCGGTGCTGATATTTCCATGTTTATACAGATAGCGGTGTAGATATTTCCATGTTCATCCAGATGGCTGTGTAGATATATCCATGTTCATACAGATGGCGGTGAAGATATTTCTATGTTCATACAGATAGCGGTGTAGATATTTCCATGTTCATACAGATAGCGGTGTAGATATTTCCATGTTCATACAGACAGCAGTGTAGATATTTCCATGTTCATACACATAGCAGTGTAGATATTTCCGTGTTCATCCAGATGTCTGTGTAGATATTTCCATGTTCATACAGATAGCGGTGTAGATATTTCCATGTTCATACAGATAGCGGTGTAGATATTTCCATGTTCATCCAGATGGCTGTGTAGACATATCCATGTTCATACAGATGGCGTTGAAGATATTTCCATGTTCATACAGATGGCTGTGTAGATATATCCATGTTCATACAGATGGCGGTGACGATATTTCCATGTTCATACAGACGGCGGTGTAGATATTTCCATGTTCATACAGATAGCGGTGCTGATATTTCCATGTTTATACAGGTAGCGGTGTAGATATTTCCATGTTTATACAGATAGCGGTGTAGATATTTCCATGTTTATACAGATAGCGGTGTAGATATTTCCATGTTTATACAGATAGCGGTGAAGATATCTCCATCTTAATACAGATGGCGGTGTAGATATTTATATGTTCATACAGATGGCAGTGCAAATATTTCCATGTTCATACGGATGGCGGTGAAGATATTTCCATGTTCATACAGATGGCGGTGTAGAAACTTCCATGTTCATACTGATAGCGGTGCTGATATTTCCATGTTTATACAGGTAGCGGTGTAGATATTTCCATGTTCATACAGATAGCGGTGTAGATATTTCCATGTTTATACAGGTAGCTGTGTAGATATTTCCATGTTTACACAGATAGCGGTGTAGATATTTCCATGTTTATGCAGATATTTGTGTAGATATCTCCATCTTAATACAGATGGCGGTGTAGATATTTAAATGTTCATACAGATGGCTGTGTAGACATATCCATGTTCATACAGATGGCGGTGAAGATATTTCCATGTTCATACAGATAGCGGTGTAGATATTTCCATATTCATACTGATGGGGGTGTAGATATTTCCAGGTTCATCCAGAAGGCTGTGTACATATATCCATGTTCAGATAGCGGTGTAGATATTTCCATCTTCATACGGATAGCGGTGCAGATATTTCCATGTTCATCCAGATGGCTGTGTAGATATATCCATGTTCATACAGATGGCGGTGAAGATATTTCCATGTTCATACAGATAGCGGTGTAGATATTTCCATGTTCATACAGATAGCGGTGTAGATATTTCCATGTTCATAAAGATAACGGTGTAGATATTTCCATGTTTATACAGATAGCGGTGAAAATGTATGCATGTTTACACAGATAGCGGTGTAGATATTTCCATGTTCATCCAGATGGCTGTGTAGATATATCCATGTTCATACAGATGGCGGTGAAGATATTTCCATGTTCCTACAGATAGCGGTGTATATATTTCCATGTTCATACAGATAGCGGTGTAGATATTTCCATGTTCATACAGATAGCGGTGCATGTATTTCCATGTTCATACAGATAGCGGTGTAGATATTTCCGTGTTCATCCAGATGTCTGTGTAGATATTTCCATGTTCATACAGATAGCGGTGTAGATATTTCCATGTTCATGCAGATAGCGGTGTAGATATTTCCATGTTCATCCAGATGGCTGTGTAGACATATCGATGTTCATACAGATGGCGGTGAAGATATTTCAATGTTCATACAGATGGCGGTGTAGATATTTCCATGTTCATACAGATAGCCGTGTAGATATTGCCATGTTCATACCGATAGCGGTGCAGATACTTCCATGTTTATACAGGTAGCGGTGTACATATTTCCGTGTTTATACAGAGAGCGGTGTAGTTATTTCCATGTTCATACAGATAGCGGTGTATATATTTCCATGTTTATACAGATAGCGGTGTAGATATCTCCTTCTTAATACAGATGGCGGTGTAGATATTTCCATGTTCATACAGATGGCGGTGTAGATATTTCCATCTTTATAGAGATAGCGGTGTAGCTATTTCCATGTGCAAAGAGATAGCTGTGTAGATATTTCCATTTATATGCAGATAGTTGTGTATATATTTCCATTTTCATGCAGATAGCGGTGTATGTATTTCCACGTTCAAACAGATAGCGGTGTAGATATTTCCATGTTCATACAGATAGCGGTGTAGATATTTCCATGTTCATACAGATAGCGGTGAAGATATCTCCATCTTAATACAGATGGCGGTGTAGATATTTATATGTTCATACAGATGACAGTGCAGATATTTCCATGTTCATACGGATGGCGGTGAAGATATTTCCATGTTCATACAGATGGCGGTGTAGAAACTTCCATGTTCATACTGATAGCGGTGCTGATATTTCCATGTTTATACAGGTAGCGGTGTAGATATTTCCATGTTCATACAGATAGCGGTGTAGATATTTCCATGTTTATACAGGTAGCGGTGTAGATATTTCCATGTTTACACAGATAGCGGTGTAGATATTTCCATGTTTATGCAGATATTTGTGTAGATATCTCCATCTTAATACAGATGGCGGTGTAGATATTTAAATGTTCATACAGATGGCTGTGTAGACATATCCATGTTCATACAGATGGCGGTGAAGATATTTCCATGTTCATACAGATAGCGGTGTAGATATTTCCATGTTCATACAGATGGCTGTGTAGACATATCCATGTTCATACAGATGGCGGTGAAGATATTTCCATGTTCATACAGATGGCTGTGTAGATATATCCATGTTCATACAGATGGCGGTGACGATATTTCCATATTCATACAGACGGCAGTGTAGATATTTCCATGTTCATACAGATAGCGGTGCTGATATTTCCATGTTTATACAGATAGCGGTGTAGATATTTCCATGTTCATCCAGATGGCTGTGTAGATATATCCATGTTCATACAGATGGCGGTGAAGATATTTCTATGTTCATACAGATAGCGGTGTAGATATTTCCATGTTCATACAGATAGCGGTGTAGATATTTCCATGTTCATACAGACAGCAGTGTAGATATTTCCATGTTCATACACATAGCAGTGTAGATATTTCCGTGTTCATCCAGATGTCTGTGTAGATATTTCCATGTTCATACAGATAGCGGTGTAGATATTTCCATGTTCATACAGATAGCGGTGTAGATATTTCCATGTTCATCCAGATGGCTGTGTAGACATATCCATGTTCATACAGATGGCGTTGAAGATATTTCCATGTTCATACAGATGGCTGTGTAGATATATCCATGTTCATACAGATGGCGGTGACGATATTTCCATGTTCATACAGACGGCGGTGTAGATATTTCCATGTTCATACAGATAGCGGTGCTGATATTTCCATGTTTATACAGGTAGCGGTGTAGATATTTCCATGTTTATACAGATAGCGGTGTAGATATTTCCATGTTTATACAGATAGCGGTGTAGATATTTCCATGTTTATACAGATAGCGGTGAAGATATCTCCATCTTAATACAGATGGCGGTGTAGATATTTATATGTTCATACAGATGGCAGTGCAGATATTTCCATGTTCATACGGATGGCGGTGAAGATATTTCCATGTTCATACAGATGGCGGTGTAGAAACTTCCATGTTCATACTGATAGCGGTGCTGATATTTCCATGTTTATACAGGTAGCGGTGTAGATATTTCCATGTTCATACAGATAGCGGTGTAGATATTTCCATGTTTATACAGGTAGCGGTGTAGATATTTCCATGTTTACACAGATAGCGGTGTAGATATTTCCATGTTTATGCAGATATTTGTGTAGATATCTCCATCTTAATACAGATGGCGGTGTAGATATTTAAATGTTCATACAGATGGCTGTGTAGACATATCCATGTTCATACAGATGGCGGTGAAGATATTTCCATGTTCATACAGATAGCGGTGTAGATATTTCCATATTCATACTGATGGGGGTGTAGATATTTCCAGGTTCATCCAGAAGGCTGTGTACATATATCCATGTTCAGATAGCGGTGTAGATATTTCCATCTTCATACGGATAGCGGTGCAGATATTTCCATGTTCATCCAGATGGCTGTGTAGATATATCCATGTTCATACAGATGGCGGTGAAGATATTTCCATGTTCATACAGATAGCGGTGTAGATATTTCCATGTTCATACAGATAGCGGTGTAGATATTTCCATGTTCATAAAGATAACGGTGTAGATATTTCCATGTTTATACAGATAGCGGTGAAAATGTATGCATGTTTACACAGATAGCGGTGTAGATATTTCCATGTTCATCCAGATGGCTGTGTAGATATATCCATGTTCATACAGATGGCGGTGAAGATATTTCCATGTTCCTACAGATAGCGGTGTATATATTTCCATGTTCATACAGATAGCGGTGTAGATATTTCCATGTTCATACAGATAGCGGTGCATGTATTTCCATGTTCATACAGATAGCGGTGTAGATATTTCCGTGTTCATCCAGATGTCTGTGTAGATATTTCCATGTTCATACAGATAGCGGTGTAGATATTTCCATGTTCATGCAGATAGCGGTGTAGATATTTCCATGTTCATCCAGATGGCTGTGTAGACATATCGATGTTCATACAGATGGCGGTGAAGATATTTCAATGTTCATACAGATGGCGGTGTAGATATTTCCATGTTCATACAGATAGCCGTGTAGATATTGCCATGTTCATACCGATAGCGGTGCTGATACTTCCATGTTTATACAGGTAGCGGTGTACATATTTCCGTGTTTATACAGAGAGCGGTGTAGTTATTTCCATGTTCATACAGATAGCGGTGTATATATTTCCATGTTTATACAGATAGCGGTGTAGATATCTCCTTCTTAATACAGATGGCGGTGTAGATATTTCCATGTTCATACAGATGGCGGTGTAGATATTTCCATCTTTATAGAGATAGCGGTGTAGCTATTTCCATGTGCAAAGAGATAGCTGTGTAGATATTTCCATTTATATGCAGATAGTTGTGTATATATTTCCATTTTCATGCAGATAGCGGTGTATGTATTTCCACGTTCAAACAGATAGCGGTGTAGATATTTCCATGTTCATACAGATAGCGGTGTAGATATTTCCATGTTCATACAGATAGACGTGTAGATATTGCCATGTCATACCGATAGCGGTGCTGATATTTCCATGTTTATACAGGTAGCGGTGTAGATATTTCCATGTTTATACAGATAGCAGTGTAGATATTTCCATGTTTATACAGATAGCGGTGTAGATATTTCCATGTTTATACAGATAGCGGTGTAGATATCTCCTTCTTAATTCTGATGGCGGTGTAGATATTTCCATGTTCATACAGATGGCGGTGTAGATATTTCCATGTTCATACAGATAGCAGTGTAGATATTTCCATGTTTATAAAGATAGCGGTGAAGATGTATGCATGTTTACACAGATAGCGGTGCAGAGATTTCCATATTTATACAGATAGCGGTGAAGATGTATGCATGTTTACACAGATAGCGGTGTAGATATTTCCATGTTCATACAGACGGCTGTGTAGACATATCCATGTTCATACAGATGGCGGTGAAGATATTTCCATGTTCATACAGATGGCTGTGTAGATATATCCATGTTCATACAGATGGCGGTGACGATATTTCCATATTCATACAGACGGCGGTGTAGATATTTCCATGTTTATACAGATAGCGGTGTAGATATTTCCATGTTCATCCAGATGGCTGTGTAGATATATCCATGCTCATACAGATGGCGGTGAAGACATTTCCATGTTCATACAGATAGCGGTGTAGATATTTCCATGTTCATACAGATAACCGTGAAGATATTGCATTGTTCCTACCGAGAGCATGCTGATACTTCCATGTTTATACAGGTAGCGGTGTATATATTTCCATGTTTATACACATAGCGGTGTAGATATTTCCATGTTTATACAGATAGCGGTGTAGATATCTCCATCTTAATACAGATGGCGGTTTAGATATTTATATGTTCATACAGATGGCGGTGCAGATATTTCCATGTTCATACAGATGGCTGTGAAGATATTTCCATGTTCATACAGATGGCGGTGTAGTAACTTCCATGTTCATACTGATAGCGGTGCTGATATTTCCATGTTTATACAGGTAGCGGTGTAGATATTTCCATGTTTATACAGATAGCAGTGTAGATATTTCCATGTTTATACACATAGCGGTGTTGATATTTCCATGTTTATACAGATAGCGGTGTAGATATTTCCATATTTATGCAGATAGTGGTGTAGATATCTCCATCTTAATACAGATGGCGGTGTAGATATTTAAATGTTCATACAGATGGCGGTGCAGATATTTCCATGTTCATACAGATGGTGGTGTAGATATTTCCATGTTCATTCAGATAGCGGTGCAGTTATTTCCATGTGTAAAGAGATAGCTGTGTAGGTATTTCCATGTATAAGCAGATAGCTCTGTAGATATTTCCGTTTTCATGCAGATAGCGGTGTATATATTTCCCTCTTCAAACAGTTAGTGGTGTAGATATTTCCATGTTCATAAAGATAGCGGTGTAGATATTTCCATGTTTATACAGATAGCGGTGTAGATATTTCCATGTTCATACAGATAGACGTGTAGATATTGCCGTGTTCATACCGATAGCGGTGCTGATACTTCCATGTTTATACAGGTAGTGGTGTACATATTTCCGTGTTTATACAGATAGCGGTGTAGATATTTCCATGTTCATACAGATAGCGGTGTAGATATTTCCATGTTTACACAGATAGCGGTGTAGATATCTCCTTCTTAATTCTGATGGCGGTGTAGATATTTCCATGTTCATACAGATGGCGGTGTAGATATTTCCATGTTTATAGAGATAGCGGTGTAGTTATTTCCATGTGCAAAGAGATAGCTGTGTAGATATTTCCATTTATATGCAGATAGTTGTGTAGATATTTCCTTTTTCAAGCAGATAGCGGTGTAGATATTTCCATGTTCAAAAAGATAGCGGTGTAGATATTTCCATGTTCATACAGATAGCGGTGTAGATATTTCCATGTTTATACAGATAGCGGTGAAGATGTATGCATGTTTACACAGATAGCGGTGTAGTTATTTCCATGTTCATCCAGACGGCTGTGTAGAAATATCCATGTTCATACAGATAGCGGTGCTGATATTTCCATGTTTATACAGGTAGCGGTGTAGATATTTCCATGTTTATACAGATAGCGGTGTAGATATTTCCATGTTTATGCAGATAGTTGTGTAGATATCTCCATCTTAATACAGATGGCGGTGTAGATATTTAAATGTTCATACAGATGGCTGTGTAGACATATCCATGTTCATACAGATGGCGGTGAAGATATTTCCATGTTCATACAGATAGCGGTGTAGATATTTCCATGTTCATACAGATAGCGGTGCAGATATTTCCATGTTCATACAGATGGCTGTGTAGATATATCCATGTTCCTACAGATGGCGGTGAAGATATTTCCATGTTCATACAGATGGCGGTGTAGATATTTCCATGTTCATACAGATAGCGGGGCTGATCTTTCCATGTTTATACATGTAGCGGTGTAGATATTTCCATGTTTATACAGAAAGCGGTGTAGATATTTCCACGTTTATACACATAGCGGTGTAGATATTTCCATGTTCATACAGATAGCGGTGTATGTATTTCCATTTTCATACAGATAACGGTGTAGATATTTCCATTTTCATGCAGATAGCGGTGTATATATTACCCTGTTCAAACAGTTAGCGGTGTAGATATTTCCATGTTCATAAAGATAGCGGTGTAGATATTTCCATGTTTATACAGATAGCGGTGAAGTTGTATGCATGTTTACACAGATAGCGGTGTAGATATTTCCACGTTCATCCAGATGGCTGTGTAGATGTATCCATGCTCATACAGATAGCGGTGTAGATAGTTGCATGTTCATACAGATAGCCGTGTAGATATTGCCATGTTCATACCGATAGCGGTGCTGATACTTCCATGTTGATACAGGTAGCGGTGTAGATATTTCCAGGTTTATACACATAGCGGTGTAGATCTTTCCATGTTTATACAGATAGCGGTGTAGATATCTCCATCTTAATACAGATGGCGGTGTAGATATTTATATGTTCATACAGATGGCGGTGCAGATATTTCCATGTTCATACGGACGGCGGTGAAGATATTTCCATGTTCATACAGATGGCGGTGTAGAAACTTCCATGTTCATACTGATAGCGGTGCTGATATTTCCATGTTTATACAGGTAGCGGTGTAGATATTTCCATGTTTATACAGATAGCAGTGTAGATATTTCCATGTATATACACATAGCGGTGTAGATATTTCCATGTTTTTACAGATAGCGGTGTAGATATTTCCATGTTTATGCAGATAGAGGTGTAGATATCTCCATCTTAATACAGATGGCGGTGTAGATACTTAAATGTTCATACTGATGGCGGTGCAGATATTTCCATGTTTATACAGATAGCGGTGTAGTTATTTCCATGTGTAAAGGGATAGCTGTGTAGATATTTCCATGTATAAGCAGATAGCTGTGTAGATATTTCCGTTTTCATGCAGATAGCGGTGTATGTATTTCCCTGTTCAGTTAGCGGTGTAGATTTTTCCATGTACATAAAGATAGCGGTGTAGATATTTCCATGTTTATACAGATAGCGGTGAAGATGCATGCATGTTTACAAATATAGCGGTGTAGATATTTCCATGTTCATACAGATAGCGGTGTAGATATTTCCATGTTCATCCAGATGGCTGTGTAGACATATCCATGTTCATACAGATGGCGGTGAAGATATTTCCATGTTCATACAGATGGCTGTGTAGATATATCCATGTTCATACAGATGGCGGTGACGATATTTCCATGTTCATACAGACGGCGGTGTAGATATTTCCATGTTCATACAGATAGCGGTGCTGATATTTCCATGTTTATACAGGTAGCGGTGTAGATATTTCCATGTTTATACAGATAGCGGTGTAGATATTTCCATGTTTATACAGATAGCGGTGTAGATATTTCCATGTTTATACAGATAGCGGTGAAGTTATCTCCATCTTAATACAGATGGCGGTGTAGATATTTATATGTTCATACAGATGGCGGTGCAGATATTTCCATGTTCATATGGATGGCGGTGAAGATATTTCCATGTTCATACAGATGGCGGTGTAGAAACTTCCGTGTTCATACTGATAGCGCTGCTGATATTTCCATGTTTATACAGGTAGCGGTGTAGACATTTCCATGTTTATATAGATAGCGGTGTAGATATTTCCATGTTTATACAGGTAGCGGTGTAGATATTTCCATGTTTACACAGATAGCGGTGTAGATATTTCCATGTTTATGCAGATAGTTGTGTAGATATCTCCATCTTAATACAGATGGCGGTGTAGATATTTAAATGTTCATACAGATGGCTGTGTAGACATATCCATGTTCATACAGATGGCGGTGAAGATATTTCCATGTTCCTACAGATAGCGGTGTAGATATTTCCATGTTCATACAGATAGCGGTGTAGATATTTCCATGTTCATACAGATGGCTGTGTAGATATATCCATGTTCCTACAGATGGCGGTGAAGATATTTCCATGTTCATACAGATGGGGGTGTAGA
The DNA here is from genome assembly GCF_029281585.2 of Gorilla gorilla gorilla. Lineage (NCBI taxonomy): Eukaryota > Metazoa > Chordata > Mammalia > Primates > Hominidae > Gorilla > Gorilla gorilla. The sequence goes on from NC_073239.2 coordinate 128,401,693, forward strand.
TATTTCCATGTTCATCCAGAAGGCTTTGTAGATATATCCATGTTCATACAGATAGCGGTGTAGATATTTCCATCTTCATACAGATAGCGGTGCAGATATTTCCATGTTCATCCAGATGGCTGTGTAGATATATCCATGTTCATACAGATGGCGGTGAAGATATTTCCATGTTCATACAGATAGCGGTGTAGATATTTCCATGTTCATACAGATAGCGGTGTAGATATTTCCATGTTCATAAAGATAGCGGTGTAGATATTTCCATGTTTATACAGATAGCGGTGAAAATGTATGCATGTTTACACAGATAGCGGTGTAGATATTTCCATGTTCATCCAGATGGCTGTGTAGATATATCCATGTTCATACAGATGGCGGTGAAGATATTTCCATGTTCATACAGATAGCGGTGTAGATATTTCCATGTTCATACAGATAGCGGTGTAGATATTTCCATGTTCATACAGATAGCGGTGCATGTATTTCCATGTTCATAGAGATAGCGGTGTAGATATTTCCGTGTTCATCCAGATGTCTGTGTAGATATTTCCATGTTCATACAGATAGCGGTGTAGATATTTCCATGTTCATACAGATAGCGGTGTAGATATTTCCATGTTCATCCAGATGGCTGTGTAGACATATCCATGTTCATACCGATGGCGGTGAAGATATTTCCATGTTCATACAGATGGCGGTGTAGATATTTCCATGTTCATACAGATAGCCGTGTAGATATTGCCATGTTCATACCGATAGCGGTGCTGATACTTCCATGTTTATACAGGTAGCGGTGTACATATTTCCGTGTTTATACAGAGATCGGTGTAGATATTTCTATGTTCATACAGATAGCGGTGTATATATTTCCATGTTTTTACAGATAGCGGTGTAGATATCTCCTTCTTAATACAGATGGCGGTGTAGATATTTCCATGTTCATACAGATGGCGGTGTAGATATTTCCATCTTTATAGACATAGCGGTGTAGCTATTTCCATGTGCAAAGAGATAGCTGTGTAGATATTTCCATTTATATGCAGATAGTTGTGTATATATTTCCATTTTCATGCAGATAGCGGTGTAGGTATTTCCATGTTCAAACAGATAGCGGTGTAGATATTTCCTTGTTCATACAGATAGCGGTGTAGATATTTCCATGTTTATACAGATAGCGGTGTAGATATTTCCATGTTCATACAGATAGACGTGTATATATTGCCATGTTCATACCGATAGCGGTGCTGATACTTCCATGTTTATACAGGTAGCGGTGTAGATATTTCCATGTTTATACAGATAGCGGTGTAGATATTTCCATGTTTATACAGATAGCGGTGTAGATATTTCCATGTTTATACAGATAGCGGTGAAGATATCTCCATCTTAATACAGATGGCGGTGTAGATATTTATATGTTCATACAGATGGTGGTGCAGATATTTCCATGTTCATACGGATGGCGGTGAAGATATTTCCATGTTCATTCAGATGGCGGTGTAGAAACTTCCATGTTCATACTGATAGCGGTGCTGATATTTCCATGTTTATACAGGTAGCGGTGTAGATATTTCCATGTTTATACAGATAGCGGTGTAGATATTTCCATGTTTATACAGGTAGCGGTGTAGATATTTCCATGTTTACACAGATAGCGGTGTAGATATTTCCATGTTTATGCAGATAGTTGTGTAGATATCTCCATCTTAATACAGATGGCGGGGTAGATATTTAAATGTTCATACAGATGGCTGTGTAGACATATCCATGTTCATACAGATGGCGGTGAAGATATTTCCATGTTCATACAGATAGCGGTGTAGATATTTCCATGTTCATACAGATAGCGGTGTAGATATTTCCATGTTCATACAGAAGGGGGTGTAGATATTTCCATGTTCATCCAGAAGGCTGTGTAGATATATCCATGTTCATACAGATAGCGGTGTAGATATTTCCATCTTCATACAGATAGCGGTGCAGATATTTCCATGTTCATCCAGATGGCTGTGTAGATATATCCATGTTCATATAGATTGCGGTGAAGATATTTCCATGTTCATACAGATAGCGGTGTAGATATTTCCATGTTCATACAGATAGCGGTGTAGATATTTCCATGTTCATACAGATAGCGGTGCATGTATTTCCATGTTCATACAGATAGCGGTGTAGATATTTCCGTGTTCATCCAGATGTCTGTGTAGATATTTCCATGTTCATACAGATAGCGGTGTAGATATTTCCATGTTCATACAGATAGCGGTGTAGATATTTCCATGTTCATCCAGATGGCTGTGTAGACATATCCATGTTCATACAGATGGCGGTACAGATATTTCCATGTTCATACAGATGGCGGTGTTGATATTTCCATGTTCATAGAGATAGCCATGTAGATATTGCCATGTTCATACCGATAGCGGTGCTGATACTTCCATGTTTATACAGGTAGCGGTGTACATATTTCCGTGTTTATACAGAGAGCGGTGTAGATATTTCCATGTTCATACAGATAGCGGTGTATATATTTCCATGTTTATACAGATAGCGGTGTAGATATCTCCTTCTTAATACAGATGGCAGTGTAGATATTTCCATGTTCATACAGATGGCGGTGTAGATATTTCCATGTTTATAGAGATAGCGGTGTAGCTATTTCCATGAGCAAAGAGATAGCTGTGTAGATATTTCCATTTATATGCAGATAGTTGTGTATATATTTCCATTTTCATGCAGATAGCGGTGTAGGTATTTCCATGTTCAAACAGATAGCGGTGTAGATATTTCCATGTTCATACAGATAGCGGTGTAGATATTTCCATGTTTATACAGATAGCGGTGTAGATATTTCCATGTTCATACAGATAGACATGTAGATATTGCCATGTTCATACCGATAGCGGTGCTGATACTTCCATGTTTATACAGGTAGCGGTGTACATATTTCCGTGTTTATACAGATAGCGGTGTAGATATTTCCATGTTCATACAGATAGCGGTGTAGATATTTCCATGTTTATACAGATAGCGGTGTAGATATTTCCATGTTTATACAGATAGCGGTGTAGATATTTCCATGTTTATGCAGATATTTGTGTAGATATCTCCATCTTAATACAGATGGCGGTGTAGATATTTAAATGTTCATACAGATGGCTGTGTAGACATATCCATGTTCATACAGATGGCGGTGAAGATATTTCCATGTTCATACAGATAGCGGTGTAGATATTTCCATGTTCATACAGATAGCGGTGTATATATTTCCATGTTCATAAAGATAGCGGTGTAGATATTTCCATGTTTATACAGATAGCGGTGAAAATGTATGCATGTTTACACAGATAGCGGTGTAGATATTTCCATGTTCATCCAGATGGCTGTGTAGATACATCCATGTTCATACAGATGGTGGTGAAGATATTTCCATGTTCATACAGATAGCGGTGTAGATATTTCCATGTTCATACAGATAGCGGTGTAGATATTTCCATGTTCATACAGATAGCGGTGCATGTATTTCCATGTTCATACAGATAGCGTTGTAGATATTTCCGTGTTCATCCAGATGTCTGTGTAGATATTTCCATGTTCATACAGATAGCGGTGTAGATATTTCCATGTTCATCCAGATGGCTGTGTAGACATATCCATGTTCATACAGATGGCGGTGAAGATATTTCCATGTTCATACAGATGGCTGTGTAGATATATCCATGTTCATACAGATGGCGGTGACGATATTTCCATGTTCATACAGACGGCGGTGTAGATATTTCCATGTTCATACAGATAGCGGTGCTAATATTTCCGTGTTTATACAGATAGCGGTGTAGATATTTCCATGTTCATCCAGATGGCTGTGTAGATATATCCATGTTCATGCAGATGGCGGTGAAGATATTTCCATGTTCATACAGATAGCCGTGTAGATATTTCCATTTTCATACAGATAGCGGTGTAGATATTTCCATGTTCATACAGACAGCAGTGTAGATATTTCCATGTTCCTACAGATAGCGGTGTAGATATTTCCGTGTTCATCCAGATGTCTGTGTAGATATTTCCATGTTCATACAGATAGCGGTGTAGATATTTCCATGTTCATACAGATAGTGGTGTAGATATTTCCATGTTCATCCAGATGGCTGTGTAGACATATCCATGTTCATACAGATGGCGGTGAAGATATTTCCATGTTCATACAGATGGCTGTGTAGATATATCCATGTTCATACAGATGGCGGTGACGATATTTCCATGTTCATACAGACGGCGGTGTAGATATTTCCATGTTCATACAGATAGCGGTGCTAATATTTCCGTGTTTATACAGATAGCGGTGTAGATATTTCCATGTTCATCCAGATGGCTGTGTAGATATATCCATGTTCATGCAGATGGCGGTGAAGATATTTCCATGTTCATACAGATGGCGGTGAAGATATTTCCATGTTCATACATATGGCTGTGTAGATATATCCATGTTCATACAGATGGCGGTGACGATATTTCCATGTTCATACAGACGGCGGTGTAGATATTTCCATTTTCATACAGATAGCGGTGCTGATATTTCCATGTTTATACAGGTAGCGGTGTAGATATTTCCATGTTTATACAGATAGCGGTGTAGATATTTCCATGTTTATACAGATAGCGGTGAAGATATTTCCATGTTTATACAGATAGCGGTGAAGATATCTCCATCTTAATACAGATGGCGGTGTAGGTATTTATATGTTCATACAGATGGCGGTGCAGATATTTCCATGTTCATACGGATGGCGGTGAAGATATTTCCATGTTCATAGAGATGGCGGTGTAGAAACTTCCATGTTCATACTGATAGCGGTGCTGATATTTCCATGTTTATACAGGTAGCGGTGTAGATATTTCCATGTTTATATAGATAGCGGTGTAGATATTTCCATGTTTATACAGGTAGCGGTGTAGATATTTCCATGTTTACACAGATAGCGGTGTAGATATTTCCATGTTTATGCAGATAGTTGTGTAGATATCTCCATCTTAATACAGATGGCGGTGTAGATATTTAAATGTTCATACAGATGGCTGTGTAGACATATCCGTGTTCATACAGATGGCGGTGAAGATATTTCCATGTTCCTACAGATGGCGGTGTAGATATTTCCATGTTCATACAGATAGCGGTGTAGATACTTCCATGTTCATGGAGACGGCTGTGTAGATATATCCATGTTCCTACAGATGGCGGTGAAGATATTTCCATGTTCATACAGATGGGGGTTTAGATATTTCCATGTTCATCCAGAAGGCTGTGTAGATATATCCATGTTCATACAGATAGCGGTGTAGATATTTCCATCTTCATACAGATAGCGGTGCAGATATTTCCATGTTCATCCAGATGGCTGTGTAGATATATCCATGTTCATACAGATGGCGGTGAAGATATTTCCATGTTCATACAGATAGCGGTGTAGATATTTCCATGTTCATACAGATAGCGGTGTAGATATTTCCATGTTCATAAAGATAGCGGTGTAGATATTTCCATGTTTATACAGATAGCGGTGAAAATGTATGCATGTTTACACAGATAGCGGTGTAGATATTTCCATGTTCATCCAGATGGCTGTGTAGATATATCCATGTTCATACAGATGGCGGTGAAGATATTTCCATGTTCATACAGATAGCGGTGTAGATATTTCCATGTTCATACAGATGGCGGTGTAGATATTTCCATGTTCATACATATAGTGGTGAATCTATTTCCATGTTCATACAGATAGCGGTGTAGATATTTCCGTGTTCATCCAGATGTCTGTGTAGATATTTCCATGTTCATACAGATAGCGGTGTAGATATTTCCATGTTCATACAGATAGCGGTGTAGATATTTCCATGTTCATCCAGATGGCTGTGTAGACATATCCATGTTCATACAGATGGCGGTGAAGATATTTCCATGTTCATACAGATGGCGGTGTAGATATTTCCATGTTCATACAGATATCCGTGTAGATATTGCCATGTTCATACCGATAGCGGTGCTGATACTTCCATGTTTATACAGGTAGCGGTGTACATATTTCCGTGTTTATACAGAGAGCGGTGTAGATATTTCCATGTTCATAGAGATAGCGGTGTATATATTTCCATGTTTATACAGATAGCGGTGTAGATATCTCCTTCTTAATACAGATGGCGGTGTAGATATTTCCATGTTCATACAGATGGCGGTGTAGATATTTCCATCTTTATAGAGATAGCGGTGTAGCTATTTCCATGTGCAAAGAGATAGCTGTGTAGATATTTCCATTTATATGCAGATAGTTGTGTATATATTTCCATTTTCATGCAGATAGCGGTGTAGGTATTTCCATGTTCAAACAGATAGCGGTGTAGATATTTCCATGTTCATACAGATAGCGGTGTAGATATTTCCATGTTTATACAGATAGCGGTGTAGATATTTCCATGTTCATACAGATAGACGTTTAGATATTGCCATGTTCATACCGATAGCGGTGCTGATACTTCCATGTTTATACAGGTGGCGGTGTACATATTTCCGTGTTTATACAGATAGCGGTGTAGATATTTCCATGTTCATACAGATAGCGGTGCAGATATTTCCATGTTTATACAGATAGCGGTGTAGATATCTCCTTCTTAATTCTGATGGCGGTGTAGATATTTCCATGTTCATACAGATGGCGGTGTAGATATTTCCATGTTTATAGATATAGCGGTGTAGTTATTTCCATGTGCAAAGAGATAGCTGTGTAGATATTTCCATTTATACGCAGATAGTTGTGTAGATATTTCCTTTTTCATGCAGATAGCGGTGTAGATATTTCCATGTACAAACAGATAGCGGTGTAGATATTTCCATGTTCATACAGATAGCGGTGTAGATATTTCCATGTTTATACAGATAGCGGTGAAGATGTATGCATGTTTACACAGATAGCGGTGTAGATATTTCGATGTTCATCCAGACGGCTGTGTAGACATATCCATGTTCATACAGATGGCGGTGAAGATATTTCCATGTTCATACAGATGGCTGTGTAGATATATCCATGTTCATGCAGATGGCGGTGACGATATTTCCATGTTCATACAGACGGCGGTGTAGATATTTCCATGTTCATACAGATAGCGGTGCTGATATTTCCATTTTTATACAGGTAGCGGTGTAGATATTTCCATGTTTATACAGATAGAGGTGTAGATATTTCCATGTTTATACAGATAGCGGTGTAGATATTTCCATGTTTATACAGATAGCGGTGAAGATATCTCCATCTTAATACAGATGGCGGTGTAGATATTTATATGTTCATACAGATGGCGGTGCAGATATTTGCATGTTCATACGGATGGCGGTGAAGATATTTCCATGTTCATACAGATGGCGGTGTAGAAACTTCCATGTTCATACTGATAGCGGTGCTTATATTTCCATGTTTATACAGGTAGCGGTGTAGATATTTCCATGTTTATATAGATAGCGGTGTAGATATTTCCATGTTTATACAGGTAGCGGTGTGGATATTTCCATGTTTACACAGATAGCGGTGTAGATATTTCCATGTTTATGCAGATAGTTGTGTAGATATCTCCATCTTAATACAGATGGCGGTGTAGATATTTAAATGTTCATACAGATGGCTGTGTAGACATATCCATGTTCATACAGATGGCGGTGAAGATATTTCCATGTTCCTACAGATAGAGGTGTAGATATTTCCATGTTCATACAGATAGCGGTGTAGATATTTCTATGTTCATCCAGATGGCTGTGTAGATATATCCATGTTTCTACAGATGGCGGTGAAGATATTTCCATGTTCATACAGATGGGGGTGTAGATATTTCCATGTTCATCCATAAGGCTGTGTAGATATATCCATGTTCATACAGATAGCAGTGTAGATATTTCCATCTTCATACAGATAGCGGTGCAGATATTTCCATGTTCATCCAGATGGCTGTGTAGATATATCCATGTTCATACAGATGGCGGTGAAGATATTTCAATGTTCATACAGATAGCGGTGTAGATATTTCCATGTTCATACAGATAGCGGTGTAGATATTTCCATGTTCATAAAGATAGCGGTGTAGATATTTCCATGTTTATACAGATAGCGGTGAAAATGTATGCATGTTTACACAGATAGCGGTGTAGATATTTCCATGTTCATCCAGATGGCTGTGTAGATATATCCATGTTCATACAGATGGCGGTGAAGATATTTCCATGTTCATACAGATAGCGGTGTAGATATTTCCATGTTCATACAGATAGCGTTGTAGATATTTCCATGTTCATACAGATAGCGGTGCATGTATTTCCATTTTCATACAGATAGCGGTGTAGTTATTTCCGTGTTCATCCAGATGTCTGTGTAGATATTTCCATGTTCATATAGATAGCGGTGTAGATATTTCCATGTTCATACAGATAGCGGTGTAGATATTTCCATGTTCATCCAGATGGCTGTGTTGACATATCCATGTTCATACAGATGGCGGTGAAGATATTTCCATGTTCATACAGATGGCGGTGTAGATATTTCCATGTTCATACAGATATCCGTTTAGATATTGCCATGTTCATACCGATAGCGGTGCTGATACTTCCATGTTTATACAGGTAGCGGTGTACATATTTCCGTGTTTATACAGAGAGCGGTGTAGATATTTCCATGTTCATACAGATAGCGGTGTATATATTTCCATGTTTATACAGATAGCGGTGTAGATATCTCCTTCTTAATACAGATGGCGGTGTAGATATTTCCTTGTTCATACAGATGGCGGTGTAGATATTTCCATCTTTATAGAGATAGCGGTGTAGCTATTTCCATGTGCAAAGAGATAGCTGTGTAGATATTTCCATTTATATGCAGATATTTGTCTATATATTTCCATTTTCATGCAGATAGCGGTGTAGGTATTTCCATGTTCAAACAGATAGCGGTGTAGATATTTCCATGTTCATACAGATAGCGGTGTAGATATTTCCATGTTTATACAGATAGCGGTGTAGATATTTCCATGTTCATACAGATAGACGTTTAGATATTGCCATGTTCATACCGATAGCGGTGCTGATACTTCCATGTTTATACAGGTAGCGGTGTACATATTTCCGTGTTTATACAGATAGCGGTGTAGATATTTCCATGTTCATACAGATAGCGGTGCAGATATTTCCATGTTTATACAGATAGCTGTGTAGATATCTCCTTCTTAATTCTGATGGCGGTGTAGATATTTCCATGTTCATACAGATGGCGGTGTAGATATTTCCATGTTTATAGATATAGCGGTGTAGTTATTTCCATGTGCAAAGAGATAGCTGTGTAGATATTTCCATTTATACGCAGATAGTTGTGTAGATATTTCCTTTTTCATGCAGATAGCGGTGTAGATATTTCCATGTACAAACAGATAGCGGTGTAGATATTTCCATGTTCATACAGATAGCGGTGTAGATATTTCCATGTTTATACAGATAGCGGTGAAGATGTATGCATGTTTACACAGATAGCGGTGTAGATATTTCCATGTTCATCCAGACGACTGTGTAGACATATCCATGTTCATACAGATGGCGGTGAAGATATTTCCATGTTCATACAGATGGCTGTGTAGATATATCCATGTTCATGCAGATGGCGGTGACGATATTTCCATGTTCATACAGACGGCGGTGTAGATATTTTCATGTTCATACAGATAGCGGTGCTGATATTTCCATTTTTATACAGGTAGCGGTGTAGATATTTCCATGTTTAAAGAGATAGCGGTGAAAATGTATGCGTGTTTACACAGATAGCGGTGTAGATATTTCCATGTTCATCCAGATGTCTGTGTAGATATATCCATGTTCATACAGATGGCGGTGAAGATATTTCCATGTTCATGCAGATAGCGGTGTAGATATTTCCATGTTGATACAGATAGCGGTGTAGATATTTCCATGTTTATACAGGTAGCGGTGTAGATATTTCCATGTTTATACAGATAGCGGTGTAGATATTTCCATGTTTATACAGATAACGGTGTAGATATTTCCATGTTTATACAGATAGCGGTGTAGATATCTCCATCTTAATACAGATGGCGGTGTAGATATTTATATGTTCATACAGATGGCGGTGCAGATATTTCCATGTTCATACGGATGGCGGTGAAGATATTTCCATGTTCATACAGATGGCGGTGTAGAAACTTCCATGTACATACTGATAGCGGTGCTGATATTTCCATGTTTATACAGGTAGCGGTGTAGATATTTCCATGTTTATACAGATAGCGGTGTAGATATTTCCATGTTTATACACATAGCGTTGTAGATATTTCCATGTTTATACAGATAGCGGTGTAGATATTTCCATGTTAATGCAGATAGTTGTGTAGATATCTCCATCTTAATACAGATGGCGGTGTAGATATTTAAATGTTCATACAGATGGCTGAGTAGACATATCCATGTTCTTACAGATGGCGGTGAAGATATTTCCATGTTCATACAGATAGCGGTGTAGATATTTCCATGTTCATACAGATAGCGGTGTAGATAATTCCATGTTCATACAGATGGCTGTGTAGATATATCCATGTTCCTACAGATGGCGCTGAAGATATTTCCATGTTCATACAGATGGCGGTGTAGATATTTCCATGTTCATCCAGATGGCTGTGTAGATATATCCATGTTCATACAGATAGCGGTGTAGATATTTCCATCTTCATACAGATAGCGGTGCAGATATTTCCATGTTCATCCAGATGGCTGTGTAGATATATCCATGTTCATACAGATGGCGGTGAAGATATTTCCATGTTCATACAGATAGCGGTGTAGATATTTCCATGTTCATACAGATAGCGGTGTAAATATTTCCATGTTCATAAAGATAGCGGTGTAGATATTTCCATGTTCATACAGATAGCGGTGCTGATATTTCCATGTTTATACAGGTAGCGGTGTAGATATTTCCATGTTCATACAGATAGCGGTGCATGTATTTCCATGTTCATACAGATAGCGGTGGAGATATTTCCGTGTTCATCCAGATGTCTGTGTAGATATTTCCATGTTCATACAGATAGCGGTGTAGATATTTCCATGTTCATACAGATAGCGGTGTAGATATTTCCATGTTCATCCAGATGGCTGTGTAGACATATCCATGTTCATACAGATGGCGGTGAAGATATTTCCATGTTCATACAGATGGCTGTGTAGATATATCCATGTTCATAGAGATGGCGGTGACGATATTTCCATATTCATACAGACGGCAGTGTAGATATTTCCATGTTCATACAGATAGCGGTGCTGATATTTCCATGTTTATACAGATAGCGGTGTAGATATTTCCATGTTCATCCAGATGGCTGTGTAGATATATCCATGTTCATACAGATGGCGGTGAAGATATTTCTATGTTCATACAGATAGCGGTGTAGATATTTCCATGTTCATACAGATAGCGGTGTAGATATTTCCATGTTCATACAGACAGCAGTGTAGATATTTCCATGTTCATACACATAGCAGTGTAGATATTTCCGTGTTCATCCAGATGTCTGTGTAGATATTTCCATGTTCATACAGATAGCGGTGTAGATATTTCCATGTTCATACAGATAGCGGTGTAGATATTTCCATGTTCATCCAGATGGCTGTGTAGACATATCCATGTTCATACAGATGGCATTGAAGATATTTCCATGTTCATACAGATGGCTGTGTAGATATATCCATGTTCATACAGATGGCGGTGACGATATTTCCATGTTCATACAGACGGCGGTGTAGATATTTCCATGTTCATACAGATAGCGGTGCTGATATTTCCATGTTTATACAGGTAGCGGTGTAGATATTTCCATGTTTATACAGATAGCGGTGTAGATATTTCCATGTTTATACAGATAGCGGTGTAGATATTTCCATGTTTATACAGATAGCGGTGAAGATATCTCCATCTTAATACAGATGGCGGTGTAGATATTTATATGTTCATACAGATGGCAGTGCAGATATTTCCATGTTCATACGGATGGCGGTGAAGATATTTCCATGTTCATACAGATGGCGGTGTAGAAACTTCCATGTTCATACTGATAGCGGTGCTGATATTTCCATGTTTATACAGGTAGCGGTGTAGATATTTCCATGTTCATACAGATAGCGGTGTAGATATTTCCATGTTTATACAGGTAGCGGTGTAGATATTTCCATGTTTACACAGATAGCGGTGTAGATATTTCCATGTTTATGCAGATATTTGTGTAGATATCTCCATCTTAATACAGATGGCGGTGTAGATATTTAAATGTTCATACAGATGGCTGTGTAGACATATCCATGTTCATACAGATGGCGGTGAAGATATTTCCATGTTCATACAGATAGCGGTGTAGATATTTCCATGTTCATACAGATGGCTGTGTAGACATATCCATGTTCATACAGATGGCGGTGAAGATATTTCCATGTTCATACAGATGGCTGTGTAGATATATCCATGTTCATACAGATGGCGGTGACGATATTTCCATATTCATACAGACGGCAGTGTAGATATTTCCATGTTCATACAGATAGCGGTGCTGATATTTCCATGTTTATACAGATAGCGGTGTAGATATTTCCATGTTCATCCAGATGGCTGTGTAGATATATCCATGTTCATACAGATGGCGGTGAAGATATTTCTATGTTCATACAGATAGCGGTGTAGATATTTCCATGTTCATACAGATAGCGGTGTAGATATTTCCATGTTCATACAGACAGCAGTGTAGATATTTCCATGTTCATACACATAGCAGTGTAGATATTTCCGTGTTCATCCAGATGTCTGTGTAGATATTTCCATGTTCATACAGATAGCGGTGTAGATATTTCCATGTTCATACAGATAGCGGTGTAGATATTTCCATGTTCATCCAGATGGCTGTGTAGACATATCCATGTTCATACAGATGGCGTTGAAGATATTTCCATGTTCATACAGATGGCTGTGTAGATATATCCATGTTCATACAGATGGCGGTGACGATATTTCCATGTTCATACAGACGGCGGTGTAGATATTTCCATGTTCATACAGATAGCGGTGCTGATATTTCCATGTTTATACAGGTAGCGGTGTAGATATTTCCATGTTTATACAGATAGCGGTGTAGATATTTCCATGTTTATACAGATAGCGGTGTAGATATTTCCATGTTTATACAGATAGCGGTGAAGATATCTCCATCTTAATACAGATGGCGGTGTAGATATTTATATGTTCATACAGATGGCAGTGCAGATATTTCCATGTTCATACGGATGGCGGTGAAGATATTTCCATGTTCATACAGATGGCGGTGTAGAAACTTCCATGTTCATACTGATAGCGGTGCTGATATTTCCATGTTTATACAGGTAGCGGTGTAGATATTTCCATGTTCATACAGATAGCGGTGTAGATATTTCCATGTTTATACAGGTAGCTGTGTAGATATTTCCATGTTTACACAGATAGCGGTGTAGATATTTCCATGTTTATGCAGATATTTGTGTAGATATCTCCATCTTAATACAGATGGCGGTGTAGATATTTAAATGTTCATACAGATGGCTGTGTAGACATATGCATGTTCATACAGATGGCGGTGAAGATATTTCCATGTTCATACAGATAGCGGTGTAGATATTTCCATATTCATACTGATGGGGGTGTAGATATTTCCAGGTTCATCCAGAAGGCTGTGTACATATATCCATGTTCAGATAGCGGTGTAGATATTTCCATCTTCATACGGATAGCGGTGCAGATATTTCCATGTTCATCCAGATGGCTGTGTAGATATATCCATGTTCATACAGATGGCGGTGAAGATATTTCCATGTTCATACAGATAGCGGTGTAGATATTTCCATGTTCATACAGATAGCGGTGTAGATATTTCCATGTTCATAAAGATAACGGTGTAGATATTTCCATGTTTATACAGATAGCGGTGAAAATGTATGCATGTTTACACAGATAGCGGTGTAGATATTTCCATGTTCATCCAGATGGCTGTGTAGATATATCCATGTTCCTACAGATAGCGGTGAAGATATTTCCATGTTCCTACAGATAGCGGTGTATATATTTCCATGTTCATACAGATAGCGGTGTAGATATTTCCATGTTCATACAGATAGCGGTGCATGTATTTCCATGTTCATACAGATAGCGGTGTAGATATTTCCGTGTTCATCCAGATGTCTGTGTAGATATTTCCATGTTCATACAGATAGCGGTGTAGATATTTCCATGTTCATGCAGATAGCGGTGTAGATATTTCCATGTTCATCCAGATGGCTGTGTAGACATATCGATGTTCATACAGATGGCGGTGAAGATATTTCAATGTTCATACAGATGGCGGTGTAGATATTTCCATGTTCATACAGATAGCCGTGTAGATATTGCCATGTTCATACCGATAGCGGTGCTGATACTTCCATGTTTATACAGGTAGCGGTGTACATATTTCCGTGTTTATACAGAGAGCGGTGTAGTTATTTCCATGTTCATACAGATAGCGGTGTATATATTTCCATGTTTATACAGATAGCGGTGTAGATATCTCCTTCTTAATACAGATGGCGGTGTAGATATTTCCATGTTCATACAGATGGCGGTGTAGATATTTCCATCTTTATAGAGATAGCGGTGTAGCTATTTCCATGTGCAAAGAGATAGCTGTGTAGATATTTCCATTTATATGCAGATAGTTGTGTATATATTTCCATTTTCATGCAGATAGCGGTGTATGTATTTCCACGTTCAAACAGATAGCGGTGTAGATATTTCCATGTTCATACAGATAGCGGTGTAGATATTTCCATGTTCATACAGATAGCGGTGAAGATATCTCCATCTTAATACAGATGGCGGTGTAGATATTTATATGTTCATACAGATGGCAGTGCAGATATTTCCATGTTCATACGGATGGCGGTGAAGATATTTCCATGTTCATACAGATGGCGGTGTAGAAACTTCCATGTTCATACTGATAGCGGTGCTGATATTTCCATGTTTATACAGGTAGCGGTGTAGATATTTCCATGTTCATACAGATAGCGGTGTAGATATTTCCATGTTTATACAGGTAGCGGTGTAGATATTTCCATGTTTACACAGATAGCGGTGTAGATATTTCCATGTTTATGCAGATATTTGTGTAGATATCTCCATCTTAATACAGATGGCGGTGTAGATATTTAAATGTTCATACAGATGGCTGTGTAGACATATCCATGTTCATACAGATGGCGGTGAAGATATTTCCATGTTCATACAGATAGCGGTGTAGATATTTCCATGTTCATACAGATGGCTGTGTAGACATATCCATGTTCATACAGATGGCGGTGAAGATATTTCCATGTTCATACAGATGGCTGTGTAGATATATCCATGTTCATACAGATGGCGGTGACGATATTTCCATATTCATACAGACGGCAGTGTAGATATTTCCATGTTCATACAGATAGCGGTGCTGATATTTCCATGTTTATACAGATAGCGGTGTAGATATTTCCATGTTCATCCAGATGGCTGTGTAGATATATCCATGTTCATACAGATGGCGGTGAAGATATTTCTATGTTCATACAGATAGCGGTGTAGATATTTCCATGTTCATACAGATAGCGGTGTAGATATTTCCATGTTCATACAGACAGCAGTGTAGATATTTCCATGTTCATACACATAGCAGTGTAGATATTTCCGTGTTCATCCAGATGTCTGTGTAGATATTTCCATGTTCATACAGATAGCGGTGTAGATATTTCCATGTTCATACAGATAGCGGTGTAGATATTTCCATGTTCATCCAGATGGCTGTGTAGACATATCCATGTTCATACAGATGGCGTTGAAGATATTTCCATGTTCATACAGATGGCTGTGTAGATATATCCATGTTCATACAGATGGCGGTGACGATATTTCCATGTTCATACAGACGGCGGTGTAGATATTTCCATGTTCATACAGATAGCGGTGCTGATATTTCCATGTTTATACAGGTAGCGGTGTAGATATTTCCATGTTTATACAGATAGCGGTGTAGATATTTCCATGTTTATACAGATAGCGGTGTAGATATTTCCATGTTTATACAGATAGCGGTGAAGATATCTCCATCTTAATACAGATGGCGGTGTAGATATTTACATGTTCATACAGATGGCAGTGCAGATATTTCCATGTTCATACGGATGGCGGTGAAGATATTTCCATGTTCATACAGATGGCGGTGTAGAAACTTCCATGTTCATACTGATAGCGGTGCTGATATTTCCATGTTTATACAGGTAGCGGTGTAGATATTTCCATGTTCATACAGATAGCGGTGTAGATATTTCCATGTTTATACAGGTAGCGGTGTAGATATTTCCATGTTTACACAGATAGCGGTGTAGATATTTCCATGTTTATGCAGATATTTGTGTAGATATCTCCATCTTAATACAGATGGCGGTGTAGATATTTAAATGTTCATACAGATGGCTGTGTAGACATATCCATGTTCATACAGATGGCGGTGAAGATATTTCCATGTTCATACAGATAGCGGTGTAGATATTTCCATATTCATACTGATGGGGGTGTAGATATTTCCAGGTTCATCCAGAAGGCTGTGTACATATATCCATGTTCAGATAGCGGTGTAGATATTTCCATCTTCATACGGATAGCGGTGCAGATATTTCCATGTTCATCCAGATGGCTGTGTAGATATATCCATGTTCATACAGATGGCGGTGAAGATATTTCCATGTTCATACAGATAGCGGTGTAGATATTTCCATGTTCATACAGATAGCGGTGTAGATATTTCCATGTTCATAAAGATAACGGTGTAGATATTTCCATGTTTATACAGATAGCGGTGAAAATGTATGCATGTTTACACAGATAGCGGTGTAGATATTTCCATGTTCATCCAGATGGCTGTGTAGATATATCCATGTTCATACAGATGGCGGTGAAGATATTTCCATGTTCCTACAGATAGCGGTGTATATATTTCCATGTTCATACAGATAGCGGTGTAGATATTTCCATGTTCATACAGATAGCGGTGCATGTATTTCCATGTTCATACAGATAGCGGTGTAGATATTTCCGTGTTCATCCAGATGTCTGTGTAGATATTTCCATGTTCATACAGATAGCGGTGTAGATATTTCCATGTTCATGCAGATAGCGGTGTAGATATTTCCATGTTCATCCAGATGGCTGTGTAGACATATCGATGTTCATACAGATGGCGGTGAAGATATTTCAATGTTCATACAGATGGCGGTGTAGATATTTCCATGTTCATACAGATAGCCGTGTAGATATTGCCATGTTCATACCGATAGCGGTGCTGATACTTCCATGTTTATACAGGTAGCGGTGTACATATTTCCGTGTTTATACAGAGAGCGGTGTAGTTATTTCCATGTTCATACAGATAGCGGTGTATATATTTCCATGTTTATACAGATAGCGGTGTAGATATCTCCTTCTTAATACAGATGGCGGTGTAGATATTTCCATGTTCATACAGATGGCGGTGTAGATATTTCCATCTTTATAGAGATAGCGGTGTAGCTATTTCCATGTGCAAAGAGATAGCTGTGTAGATATTTCCATTTATATGCAGATAGTTGTGTATATATTTCCATTTTCATGCAGATAGCGGTGTATGTATTTCCACGTTCAAACAGATAGCGGTGTAGATATTTCCATGTTCATACAGATAGCGGTGTAGATATTTCCATGTTCATACAGATAGACGTGTAGATATTGCCATGTCATACCGATAGCGGTGCTGATATTTCCATGTTTATACAGGTAGCGGTGTACATATTTCCGTGTTTATACAGATAGCGGTGTAGATATTTCCATGTTCATACAGATAGCGGTGTAGATATTTCCATGTTTATACAGATAGCGGTGTAGATATCTCCTTCTTAATTCTGATGGCGGTGTAGATATTTCCATGTTCATACAGATGGCGGTGTAGATATTTCCATGTTTATAGATATAGCGGTGTAGTTATTTCCATGTGCAAAGAGATAGCTGTGTAGATATTTCCATTTATATGCAGATAGTTGTGTAGATATTTCCTTTTTCATGCAGATAGCGGTGTAGATATTTCCATGTTCAAACAGATAGCGGTGTAGATATTTCCATGTTCATACAGATAGCGGTGTAGATATTTCCATGTTTATACAGATAGCGGTGAAGATGTATGCATGTTTACACAGATAGCGGTGTAGATATTTCCATGTTCATCCAGATGGCTGTGTAGACATATCCATGTTCATACAGATGGCGGTGAAGATATTTCGATGTTCATACAGATGGCTGTGTAGATATATCCATGTTCATGCAGATGGCGGTGATGATATTTCCATGTTCATACAGACGGCGGTGTAGATATTTCCATGTTCATACAGATAGCGGTGCTGATATTTCCATGTTTATACAGGCAGCGTTGTAGATATTTCCATGTTTATACAGATAGCGGTGTAGATATTTCCATGTTTATACAGGTAGCGGTGTAGATATTTCCATGTTCATAAAGATAGCGGTGTAGGTATTTCCATGTTTATACAGATAGCGGTGTAGATATTTCCATGTTCATACAGATAGCGGTGTAGATATTTCCATGTTCATCCAGATGGCTGTGTAGATATATCCATGTTCATACAGATGGCTGTGAAGATATTTCCATGTTCACACAGATAGCGGTGTAGATATTTCCATGTTCATACAGATAGCCGTGTAGATATTGCCATGTTCATACCGATAGCGATGCTGATACTTCCATGTTTATACAGGTAGCGGTGTATATATTTCCGTGTTTATACAGAGAGCGGTGTAGATATTTCCATGTTCATACAGATAGCGGTGTATATATTTCCATGTTTATACAGATAGCGGTGTAGATATCTCCTTCTTAATACAGATGGCGGTGTAGATATTTCCATGTTCATACAGATGGCGGTGTAGATATTTCCATGTTTATAGAGATAGCGGTGTAGCTATTTCCATGTGCAAAGACATAGCTGTATAGATATTTCCATTTATATGCAGATAGTTGTGTATATATTTCCATTTTCATGCAGATAGCGGTGTAGGTATTTCCATGTTCAAACAGATAGCGGTGTAGATATTTCCATGTTCATACAGATAGCAGTGTAGATATTTCCATGTTTATAAAGATAGCGGTGAAGATGTATGCATGTTTACACAGATAGCGGTGCAGAGATTTCCATATTTATACAGATAGCGGTGAAGATGTATGCATGTTTACACAGATAGCGGTGTAGATATTTCCATGTTCATACAGACGGCTGTGTAGACATATCCATGTTCATACAGATGGCGGTGAAGATATTTCCATGTTCATACAGATGGCTGTGTAGATATATCCATGTTCATACAGATGGCGGTGACGATATTTCCATATTCATACAGACGGCGGTGTAGATATTTCCATGTTTATACAGATAGCGGTGTAGATAATTCCATGTTCATCCAGATGGCTGTGTAGATATATCCATGCTCATACAGATGGCGGTGAAGACATTTCCATGTTCATACAGATAGCGGTGTAGATATTTCCATGTTCATACAGATAACCGTGAAGATATTGCATTGTTCCTACCGAGAGCATGCTGATACTTCCATGTTTATACAGGTAGCGGTGTATATATTTCCATGTTTATACACATAGCGGTGTAGATATTTCCATGTTTATACAGATAGCGGTGTAGATATCTCCATCTTAATACAGATGGCGGTTTAGATATTTATATGTTCATACAGATGGCGGTGCAGATATTTCCATGTTCATACAGATGGCTGTGAAGATATTTCCATGTTCATACAGATGGCGGTGTAGTAACTTCCATGTTCATACTGATAGCGGTGCTGATATTTCCATGTTTATACAGGTAGCGGTGTAGATATTTCCATGTTTATACAGATAGCAGTGTAGATATTTCCATGTTTATACACATAGCGGTGTTGATATTTCCATGTTTATACAGATAGCGGTGTAGATATTTCCATATTTATGCAGATAGTGGTGTAGATATCTCCATCTTAATACAGATGGCGGTGTAGATATTTAAATGTTCATACAGATGGCGGTGCAGATATTTCCATGTTCATACAGATGGTGGTGTAGATATTTCCATGTTCATTCAGATAGCGGTGCAGTTATTTCCATGTGTAAAGAGATAGCTGTGTAGGTATTTCCATGTATAAGCAGATAGCTCTGTAGATATTTCCGTTTTCATGCAGATAGCGGTGTATATATTTCCCTCTTCAAACAGTTAGTGGTGTAGATATTTCCATGTTCATAAAGATAGCGGTGTAGATATTTCCATGTTTATACAGATAGCGGTGTAGATATTTCCATGTTCATACAGATAGACGTGTAGATATTGCCGTGTTCATACCGATAGCGGTGCTGATACTTCCATGTTTATACAGGTAGTGGTGTACATATTTCCGTGTTTATACAGATAGCGGTGTAGATATTTCCATGTTCATACAGATAGCGGTGTAGATATTTCCATGTTTACACAGATAGCGGTGTAGATATCTCCTTCTTAATTCTGATGGCGGTGTAGATATTTCCATGTTCATACAGATGGCGGTGTAGATATTTCCATGTTTATAGAGATAGCGGTGTAGTTATTTCCATGTGCAAAGAGATAGCTGTGTAGATATTTCCATTTATATGCAGATAGTTGTGTAGATATTTCCTTTTTCAAGCAGATAGCGGTGTAGATATTTCCATGTTCAAAAAGATAGCGGTGTAGATATTTCCATGTTCATACAGATAGCGGTGTAGATATTTCCATGTTTATACAGATAGCGGTGAAGATGTATGCATGTTTACACAGATAGCGGTGTAGTTATTTCCATGTTCATCCAGACGGCTGTGTAGAAATATCCATGTTCATACAGATAGCGGTGCTGATATTTCCATGTTTATACAGGTAGCGGTGTAGATATTTCCATGTTTATACAGATAGCGGTGTAGATATTTCCATGTTTATGCAGATAGTTGTGTAGATATCTCCATCTTAATACAGATGGCGGTGTAGATATTTAAATGTTCATACAGATGGCTGTGTAGACATATCCATGTTCATACAGATGGCGGTGAAGATATTTCCATGTTCATACAGATAGCGGTGTAGATATTTCCATGTTCATACAGATAGCGGTGCAGATATTTCCATGTTCATACAGATGGCTGTGTAGATATATCCATGTTCCTACAGATGGCGGTGAAGATATTTCCATGTTCATACAGATGGCGGTGTAGATATTTCCATGTTCATACAGATAGCGGGGCTGATCTTTCCATGTTTATACATGTAGCGGTGTAGATATTTCCATGTTTATACAGAAAGCGGTGTAGATATTTCCACGTTTATACACATAGCGGTGTAGATATTTCCATGTTCATACAGATAGCGGTGTATGTATTTCCATTTTCATACAGATAACGGTGTAGATATTTCCATTTTCATGCAGATAGCGGTGTATATATTACCCTGTTCAAACAGTTAGCGGTGTAGATATTTCCATGTTCATAAAGATAGCGGTGTAGATATTTCCATGTTTATACAGATAGCGGTGAAGTTGTATGCATGTTTACACAGATAGCGGTGTAGATATTTCCACGTTCATCCAGATGGCTGTGTAGATGTATCCATGCTCATACAGATAGCGGTGTAGATAGTTGCATGTTCATACAGATAGCCGTGTAGATATTGCCATGTTCATACCGATAGCGGTGCTGATACTTCCATGTTGATACAGGTAGCGGTGTAGATATTTCCAGGTTTATACACATAGCGGTGTAGATCTTTCCATGTTTATACAGATAGCGGTGTAGATATCTCCATCTTAATACAGATGGCGGTGTAGATATTTATATGTTCATACAGATGGCGGTGCAGATATTTCCATGTTCATACGGACGGCGGTGAAGATATTTCCATGTTCATACAGATGGCGGTGTAGAAACTTCCATGTTCATACTGATAGCGGTGCTGATATTTCCATGTTTATACAGGTAGCGGTGTAGATATTTCCATGTTTATACAGATAGCAGTGTAGATATTTCCATGTATATACACATAGCGGTGTAGATATTTCCATGTTTTTACAGATAGCGGTGTAGATATTTCCATGTTTATGCAGATAGAGGTGTAGATATCTCCATCTTAATACAGATGGCGGTGTAGATACTTAAATGTTCATACTGATGGCGGTGCAGATATTTCCATGTTTATACAGATAGCGGTGTAGTTATTTCCATGTGTAAAGGGATAGCTGTGTAGATATTTCCATGTATAAGCAGATAGCTGTGTAGATATTTCCGTTTTCATGCAGATAGCGGTGTATGTATTTCCCTGTTCAGTTAGCGGTGTAGATTTTTCCATGTACATAAAGATAGCGGTGTAGATATTTCCATGTTTATACAGATAGCGGTGAAGATGCATGCATGTTTACAAATATAGCGGTGTAGATATTTCCATGTTCATACAGATAGCGGTGTAGATATTTCCATGTTCATCCAGATGGCTGTGTAGACATATCCATGTTCATACAGATGGCGGTGAAGATATTTCCATGTTCATACAGATGGCTGTGTAGATATATCCATGTTCATACAGATGGCGGTGACGATATTTCCATGTTCATACAGACGGCGGTGTAGATATTTCCATGTTCATACAGATAGCGGTGCTGATATTTCCATGTTTATACAGGTAGCGGTGTAGATATTTCCATGTTTATACAGATAGCGGTGTAGATATTTCCATGTTTATACAGATAGCGGTGTAGATATTTCCATGTTTATACAGATAGCGGTGAAGTTATCTCCATCTTAATACAGATGGCGGTGTAGATATTTATATGTTCATACAGATGGCGGTGCAGATATTTCCATGTTCATATGGATGGCGGTGAAGATATTTCCATGTTCATACAGATGGCGGTGTAGAAACTTCCGTGTTCATACTGATAGCGCTGCTGATATTTCCATGTTTATACAGGTAGCGGTGTAGACATTTCCATGTTTATATAGATAGCGGTGTAGATATTTCCATGTTTATACAGGTAGCGGTGTAGATATTTCCATGTTTACACAGATAGCGGTGTAGATATTTCCATGTTTATGCAGATAGTTGTGTAGATATCTCCATCTTAATACAGATGGCGGTGTAGATATTTAAATGTTCATACAGATGGCTGTGTAGACATATCCATGTTCATACAGATGGCGGTGAAGATATTTCCATGTTCCTACAGATAGCGGTGTAGATATTTCCATGTTCATACAGATAGCGGTGTAGATATTTCCATGTTCATACAGATGGCTGTGTAGATATATCCATGTTCCTACAGATGGCGGTGAAGATATTTCCATGTTCATACAGATGGGGGTGTAGATATTTCCATGTTCATCCAGAAGGCTTTGTAGATATATCCATGTTCATACAGATAGCGGTGTAGATATTTCCATCTTCATACAGATAGCGGTGCAGATATTTCCATGTTCATCCAGATGGCTGTGTAGATATATCCATGTTCATACAGATGGCGGTGAAGATATTTCCATGTTCATACAGATAGCGGTGTAGATATTTCCATGTTCATACAGATAGCGGTGTAGATATTTCCATGTTCATAAAGATAGCGGTGTAGATATTTCCATGTTTATACAGATAGCGGTGAAAATGTATGCATGTTTACACAGATAGCGGTGTAGATATTTCCATGTTCATCCAGATGGCTGTGTAGATATATCCATGTTCATACAGATGGCGGTGAAGATATTTCCATGTTCATACAGATAGCGGTGTAGATATTTCCATGTTCATACAGATAGCGGTGTAGATATTTCCATGTTCATACAGATAGCGGTGCATGTATTTCCATGTTCATAGAGATAACGGTGTAGATATTTCCGTGTTCATCCAGATGTCTGTGTAGATATTTCCATGTTCATACAGATAGCGGTGTAGATATTTCCATGTTCATACAGATAGCGGTGTAGATATTTCCATGTTCATCCAGATGGCTGTGTAGACATATCCATGTTCATACCGATGGCGGTGAAGATATTTCCATGTTCATACAGATGGCGGTGTAGATATTTCCATGTTCATACAGATAGCCGTGTAGATATTGCCATGTTCATACCGATAGCGGTGCTGATACTTCCATGTTTATACAGGTAGCGGTGTACATATTTCCGTGTTTATACAGAGATCGGTGTAGATATTTCTATGTTCATACAGATAGCGGTGTATATATTTCCATGTTTTTACAGATAGCGGTGTAGATATCTCCTTCTTAATACAGATGGCGGTGTAGATATTTCCATGTTCATACAGATGGCGGTGTAGATATTTCCATCTTTATAGACATAGCGGTGTAGCTATTTCCATGTGCAAAGAGATAGCTGTGTAGATATTTCCATTTATATGCAGATAGTTGTGTATATATTTCCATTTTCATGCAGATAGCGGTGTAGGTATTTCCATGTTCAAACAGATAGCGGTGTAGATATTTCCTTGTTCATACAGATAGCGGTGTAGATATTTCCATGTTTATACAGATAGCGGTGTAGATATTTCCATGTTCATACAGATAGACGTGTATATATTGCCATGTTCATACCGATAGCGGTGCTGATACTTCCATGTTTATACAGGTAGCGGTGTAGATATTTCCATGTTTATACAGATAGCGGTGTAGATATTTCCATGTTTATACAGATAGCGGTGTAGATATTTCCATGTTTATACAGATAGCGGTGAAGATATCTCCATCTTAATACAGATGGCGGTGTAGATATTTATATGTTCATACAGATGGTGGTGCAGATATTTCCATGTTCATACGGATGGCGGTGAAGATATTTCCATGTTCATTCAGATGGCGGTGTAGAAACTTCCATGTTCATACTGATAGCGGTGCTGATATTTCCATGTTTATACAGGTAGCGGTGTAGATATTTCCATGTTTATACAGATAGCGGTGTAGATATTTCCATGTTTATACAGGTAGCGGTGTAGATATTTCCATGTTTACACAGATAGCGGTGTAGATATTTCCATGTTTATGCAGATAGTTGTGTAGATATCTCCATCTTAATACAGATGGCGGGGTAGATATTTAAATGTTCATACAGATGGCTGTGTAGACATATCCATGTTCATACAGATGGCGGTGAAGATATTTCCATGTTCATACAGATAGCGGTGTAGATATTTCCATGTTCATACAGATAGCGGTGTAGATATTTCCATGTTCATACAGAAGGGGGTGTAGATATTTCCATGTTCATCCAGAAGGCTGTGTAGATATATCCATGTTCATACAGATAGCGGTGTAGATATTTCCATCTTCATACAGATAGCGGTGCAGATATTTCCATGTTCATCCAGATGGCTGTGTAGATATATCCATGTTCATATAGATTGCGGTGAAGATATTTCCATGTTCATACAGATAGCGGTGTAGATATTTCCATGTTCATACAGATAGCGGTGTAGATATTTCCATGTTCATACAGATAGCGGTGCATGTATTTCCATGTTCATACAGATAGCGGTGTAGATATTTCCGTGTTCATCCAGATGTCTGTGTAGATATTTCCATGTTCATACAGATAGCGGTGTAGATATTTCCATGTTCATACAGATAGCGGTGTAGATATTTCCATGTTCATCCAGATGGCTGTGTAGACATATCCATGTTCATACAGATGGCGGTACAGATATTTCCATGTTCATACAGATGGCGGTGTTGATATTTCCATGTTCATAGAGATAGCCATGTAGATATTGCCATGTTCATACCGATAGCGGTGCTGATACTTCCATGTTTATACAGGTAGCGGTGTACATATTTCCGTGTTTATACAGAGAGCGGTGTAGATATTTCCATGTTCATACAGATAGCGGTGTATATATTTCCATGTTTATACAGATAGCGGTGTAGATATCTCCTTCTTAATACAGATGGCAGTGTAGATATTTCCATGTTCATACAGATGGCGGTGTAGATATTTCCATGTTTATAGAGATAGCGGTGTAGCTATTTCCATGAGCAAAGAGATAGCTGTGTAGATATTTCCATTTATATGCAGATAGTTGTGTATATATTTCCATTTTCATGCAGATAGCGGTGTAGGTATTTCCATGTTCAAACAGATAGCGGTGTAGATATTTCCATGTTCATACAGATAGCGGTGTAGATATTTCCATGTTTATACAGATAGCGGTGTAGATATTTCCATGTTCATACAGATAGACATGTAGATATTGCCATGTTCATACCGATAGCGGTGCTGATACTTCCATGTTTATACAGGTAGCGGTGTACATATTTCCGTGTTTATACAGATAGCGGTGTAGATATTTCCATGTTCATACAGATAGCGGTGTAGATATTTCCATGTTTATACAGATAGCGGTGTAGATATTTCCATGTTTATACAGATAGCGGTGTAGATATTTCCATGTTTATGCAGATATTTGTGTAGATATCTCCATCTTAATACAGATGGCGGTGTAGATATTTAAATGTTCATACAGATGGCTGTGTAGACATATCCATGTTCATACAGATGGCGGTGAAGATATTTCCATGTTCATACAGATAGCGGTGTAGATATTTCCATGTTCATACAGATAGCGGTGTATATATTTCCATGTTCATAAAGATAGCGGTGTAGATATTTCCATGTTTATACAGATAGCGGTGAAAATGTATGCATGTTTACACAGATAGCGGTGTAGATATTTCCATGTTCATCCAGATGGCTGTGTAGATATATCCATGTTCATACAGATGGTGGTGAAGATATTTCCATGTTCATACAGATAGCGGTGTAGATATTTCCATGTTCATACAGATAGCGGTGTAGATATTTCCATGTTCATACAGATAGCGGTGCATGTATTTCCATGTTCATACAGATAGCGTTGTAGATATTTCCGTGTTCATCCAGATGTCTGTGTAGATATTTCCATGTTCATACAGATAGCGGTGTAGATATTTCCATGTTCATCCAGATGGCTGTGTAGACATATCCATGTTCATACAGATGGCGGTGAAGATATTTCCATGTTCATACAGATGGCTGTGTAGATATATCCATGTTCATACAGATGGCGGTGACGATATTTCCATGTTCATACAGACGGCGGTGTAGATATTTCCATGTTCATACAGATAGCGGTGCTAATATTTCCGTGTTTATACAGATAGCGGTGTAGATATTTCCATGTTCATCCAGATGGCTGTGTAGATATATCCATGTTCATGCAGATGGCGGTGAAGATATTTCCATGTTCATACAGATAGCCGTGTAGATATTTCCATTTTCATACAGATAGCGGTGTAGATATTTCCATGTTCATACAGACAGCAGTGTAGATATTTCCATGTTCCTACAGATAGCGGTGTAGATATTTCCGTGTTCATCCAGATGTCTGTGTAGATATTTCCATGTTCATACAGATAGCGGTGTAGATATTTCCATGTTCATACAGATAGTGGTGTAGATATTTCCATGTTCATCCAGATGGCTGTGTAGACATATCCATGTTCATACAGATGGCGGTGAAGATATTTCCATGTTCATACAGATGGCTGTGTAGATATATCCATGTTCATACAGATGGCGGTGACGATATTTCCATGTTCATACAGACGGCGGTGTAGATATTTCCATGTTCATACAGATAGCGGTGCTGATATTTCCATGTTTATACAGGTAGCGGTGTAGATATTTCCATGTTTATACAGATAGCGGTGTAGATATTTCCATTTTTATACATATAGCGGTGTAGATATTTCCATGTTTATACAGATAGCGGTGAAGATATCTCCATCTTAATACAGATGGCGGTGTAGATATTTATATGTTCATACAGATGGCGGTGCAGATATTTCCATGTTCATACGGATGGCGGTGAAGATATTTCCATGTTCATAGAGATGGCGGTGTAGAAACTTCCATGTTCATACTGATAGCGGTGCTGATATTTCCATGTTTATACAGGTAGCGGTGTAGATATTTCCATGTTTATATAGATAGCGGTGTAGATATTTCCATGTTTATACAGGTAGCGGTGTAGATATTTCCATGTTTACACAGATAGCGGCGTAGATATTTCCATGTTTATGCAGATAGTTGTGTAGATATCTCCATCTTAATACAGATGGCGGTGTAGATATTTAAATGTTCATACAGATGGCTGTGTAGACATATCCATGTTCATACAGATGGCGGTGAAGATATTTCCATGTTCCTACAGATAGCGGTGTAGATATTTCCATGTTCATACAGATGGCGGTGTAGATATTTCCATCTTTATAGACATAGCGGTGTAGCTATTTCCATGTGCAAAGAGATAGCTGTGTAGATATTTCCATTTATATGCAGATAGTTGTGTATATATTTCCATTTTCATGCAGATAGCGGTGTAGGTATTTCCATGTTCAAACAGATAGCGGTGTAGATATTTCCTTGTTCATACAGATAGCGGTGTAGATATTTCCATGTTTATACAGATAGCGGTGTAGATATTTCCATGTTCATACAGATAGACGTGTATATATTGCCATGTTCATACCGATAGCGGTGCTGATACTTCCATGTTTATACAGGTAGCGGTGTAGATATTTCCATGTTTATACAGATAGCGGTGTAGATATTTCCATGTTTATACAGATAGCGGTGTAGATATTTCCATGTTTATACAGATAGCGGTGAAGATATCTCCATCTTAATACAGATGGCGGTGTAGATATTTATATGTTCATACAGATGGTGGTGCAGATATTTCCATGTTCATACGGATGGCGGTGAAGATATTTCCATGTTCATTCAGATGGCGGTGTAGAAACTTCCATGTTCATACTGATAGCGGTGCTGATATTTCCATGTTTATACAGGTAGCGGTGTAGATATTTCCATGTTTATACAGATAGCGGTGTAGATATTTCCATGTTTATACAGGTAGCGGTGTAGATATTTCCATGTTTACACAGATAGCGGTGTAGATATTTCCATGTTTATGCAGATAGTTGTGTAGATATCTCCATCTTAATACAGATGGCGGGGTAGATATTTAAATGTTCATACAGATGGCTGTGTAGACATATCCATGTTCATACAGATGGCGGTGAAGGTATTTCCATGTTCATACAGATAGCGGTGTAGATATTTCCAAGTTCATACAGATAGCGGTGTAGATATTTCCATGTTCATACAGAAGGGGGTGTAGATATTTCCATGTTCATCCAGAAGGCTGTGTAGATATATCCATGTTCATACAGATAGCGGTGTAGATATTTCCATCTTCATACAGATAGCGGTGCAGATATTTCCATGTTCATCCAGATGGCTGTGTAGATATATCCATGTTCATATAGATTGCGGTGAAGATATTTCCATGTTCATACAGATAGCGGTGTAGATATTTCCATGTTCATACAGATAGCGGTGTAGATATTTCCATGTTCATACAGATAGCGGTGCATGTATTTCCATGTTCATACAGATAGCGGTGTAGATATTTCCGTGTTCATCCAGATGTCTGTGTATATATTTCCATGTTCATACAGATAGCGGTGTAGATATTTCCATGTTCATACAGATAGCGGTGTAGATATTTCCATGTTCATCCAGATGGCTGTGTAGACATATCCATGTTCATACAGATGGCGGTACAGATATTTCCATGTTCATACAGATGGCGGTGTTGATATTTCCATGTTCATAGAGATAGCCATGTAGATATTGCCATGTTCATACCGATAGCGGTGCTGATACTTCCATGTTTATACAGGTAGCGGTGTACATATTTCCGTGTTTATACAGAGAGCGGTGTAGATATTTCCATGTTCATACAGATAGCGGTGTATATATTTCCATGTTTATACAGATAGCGGTGTAGATATCTCCTTCTTAATACAGATGGCAGTGTAGATATTTCCATGTTCATACAGATGGCGGTGTAGATATTTCCATGTTTATAGAGATAGCGGTGTAGCTATTTCCATGAGCAAAGAGATAGCTGTGTAGATATTTCCATTTATATGCAGATAGTTGTGTATATATTTCCATTTTCATGCAGATAGCGGTGTAGGTATTTCCATGTTCAAACAGATAGCGGTGTAGATATTTCCATGTTCATACAGATAGCGGTGTAGATATTTCCATGTTTATACAGATAGCGGTGTAGATATTTCCATGTTCATACAGATAGACATGTAGATATTGCCATGTTCATACCGATAGCGGTGCTGATACTTCCATGTTTATACAGGTAGCGGTGTACATATTTCCGTGTTTATACAGATAGCGGTGTAGATATTTCCATGTTCATACAGATAGCGGTGTAGATATTTCCATGTTTATACAGATAGCGGTGTAGATATTTCCATGTTTATACAGATAGCGGTGTAGATATTTCCATGTTTATGCAGATATTTGTGTAGATATCTCCATCTTAATACAGATTGCGGTGTAGATATTTAAATGTTCATACAGATGGCTGTGTAGACATATCCATGTTCATACAGATGGCGGTGAAGATATTTCCATGTTCATACAGATAGCGGTGTAGATATTTCCATGTTCATACAGATAGCGGTGTATATATTTCCATGTTCATAAAGATAGCGGTGTAGATATTTCCATGTTTATACAGATAGCGGTGAAAATGTATGCATGTTTACACAGATAGCGGTGTAGATATTTCCATGTTCATCCAGATGGCTGTGTAGATATATCCATGTTCATACAGATGGTGGTGAAGATATTTCCATGTTCATACAGATAGCGGTGTAGATATTTCCATGTTCATACAGATAGCGGTGTAGATATTTCCATGTTCATACAGATAGCGGTGCATGTATTTCCATGTTCATACAGATAGCGTTGTAGATATTTCCGTGTTCATCCAGATGTCTGTGTAGATATTTCCATGTTCATACAGATAGCGGTGTAGATATTTCCATGTTCATACAGATAGCGGTGTAGATATTTCCATGTTCATCCAGATGGCTGTGTAGACATATCCATGTTCATACAGATGGCGGTGAAGATATTTCCATGTTCATACAGATGGCTGTGTAGATATATCCATGTTCATACAGATGGCGGTGACGATATTTCCATGTTCATACAGACGGCGGTGTAGATATTTCCATGTTCATACAGATAGCGGTGCTAATATTTCCGTGTTTATACAGATAGCGGTGTAGATATTTCCATGTTCATCCAGATGGCTGTGTAGATATATCCATGTTCATGCAGATGGCGGTGAAGATATTTCCATGTTCATACAGATAGCCGTGTAGATATTTCCATGTTCATACAGATAGCGGTGTAGATATTTCCATGTTCATACAGACAGCAGTGTAGATATTTCCATGTTCCTACAGATAGCGGTGTAGATATTTCCGTGTTCATCCAGATGTCTGTGTAGATATTTCCATGTTCATACAGATAGCGGTGTAGATATTTCCATGTTCATACAGATAGTGGTGTAGATATTTCCATGTTCATCCAGATGGCTGTGTAGACATATCCATGTTCATACAGATGGCGGTGAAGATATTTCCATGTTCATACAGATGGCTGTGTAGATATATCCATGTTCATACAGATGGCGGTGACGATATTTCCATGTTCATACAGACGGCGGTGTAGATATTTCCATGTTCATACAGATAGCGGTGCTAATATTTCCGTGTTTATACAGATAGCGGTGTAGATATTTCCATGTTCATCCAGATGGCTGTGTAGATATATCCATGTTCATGCAGATGGCGGTGAAGATATTTCCATGTTCATACAGATAGCCGTGTAGATATTTCCATGTTCATACAGATAGCGGTGTAGATATTTCCATGTTCATACAGACAGCAGTGTAGATATTTCCATGTTCCTACAGATAGCGGTGTAGATATTTCCGTGTTCATCCAGATGTCTGTGTAGATATTTCCATGTTCATACAGATAGCGGTGTAGATATTTCCATGTTCATACAGATAGTGGTGTAGATATTTCCATGTTCATCCAGATGGCTGTGTAGACATATCCATGTTCATACAGATGGCGGTGAAGATATTTCCATGTTCATACAGATGGCTGTGTAGATATATCCATGTTCATACAGATGGCGGTGACGATATTTCCATGTTCATACAGACGGCGGTGTAGATATTTCCATGTTCATACAGATAGCGGCGTAGATATTTCCATGTTTATGCAGATAGTTGTGTAGATATCTCCATCTTAATACAGATGGCGGTGTAGATATTTAAATGTTCATACAGATGGCTGTGTAGACATATCCATGTTCATACAGATGGCGGTGAAGATATTTCCATGTTCCTACAGATAGCGGTGTAGATATTTCCATGTTCATACAGATGGCGGTGTAGATATTTCCATCTTTATAGACATAGCGGTGTAGCTATTTCCATGTGCAAAGAGATAGCTGTGTAGATATTTCCATTTATATGCAGATAGTTGTGTATATATTTCCATTTTCATGCAGATAGCGGTGTAGGTATTTCCATGTTCAAACAGATAGCGGTGTAGATATTTCTTTGTTCATACAGATAGCGGTGTAGATATTTCCATGTTTATACAGATAGCGGTGTAGATATTTCCATGTTCATACAGATAGACGTGTATATATTGCCATGTTCATACCGATAGCGGTGCTGATACTTCCATGTTTATACAGGTAGCGGTGTAGATATTTCCATGTTTATACAGATAGCGGTGTAGATATTTCCATGTTTATACAGATAGCGGTGTAGATATTTCCATGTTTATACAGATAGCGGTGAAGATATCTCCATCTTAATACAGATGGCGGTGTAGATATTTATATGTTCATACAGATGGTGGTGCAGATATTTCCATGTTCATACGGATGGCGGTGAAGATATTTCCATGTTCATTCAGATGGCGGTGTAGAAACTTCCATGTTCATACTGATAGCGGTGCTGATATTTCCATGTTTATACAGGTAGCGGTGTAGATATTTCCATGTTTATACAGATAGCGGTGTAGATATTTCCATGTTTATACAGGTAGCGGTGTAGATATTTCCATGTTTACACAGATAGCGGTGTAGATATTTCCATGTTTATGCAGATAGTTGTGTAGATATCTCCATCTTAATACAGATGGCGGGGTAGATATTAAAATGTTCATACAGATGGCTGTGTAGACATATCCATGTTCATACAGATGGCGGTGAAGATATTTCCATGTTCATACAGATAGCGGTGTAGATATTTCCAAGTTCATACAGATAGCGGTGTAGATATTTCCATGTTCATACAGAAGGGGGTGTAGATATTTCCATGTTCATCCAGAAGGCTGTGTAGATATATCCATGTTCATACAGATAGCGGTGTAGATATTTCCATCTTCATACAGATAGCGGTGCAGATATTTCCATGTTCATCCAGATGGCTGTGTAGATATATCCATGTTCATATAGATTGCGGTGAAGATATTTCCATGTTCATACAGATAGCGGTGTAGATATTTCCATGTTCATACAGATAGCGGTGTAGATATTTCCATGTTCATACAGATAGCGGTGCATGTATTTCCATGTTCATACAGATAGCGGTGTAGATATTTCCGTGTTCATCCAGATGTCTGTGTAGATATTTCCATGTTCATACAGATAGCGGTGTAGATATTTCCATGTTCATACAGATAGCGGTGTAGATATTTCCATGTTCATCCAGATGGCTGTGTAGACATATCCATGTTCATACAGATGGCGGTACAGATATTTCCATGTTCATACAGATGGCGGTGTTGATATTTCCATGTTCATAGAGATAGCCATGTAGATATTGCCATTTTCATACCGATAGCGGTGCTGATACTTCCATGTTTATACAGGTAGCGGTGTACATATTTCCGTGTTTATACAGAGAGCGGTGTAGATATTTCCATGTTCATACAGATAGCGGTGTATATATTTCCATGTTTATACAGATAGCGGTGTAGATATCTCCTTCTTAATACAGATGGCAGTGTAGATATTTCCATGTTCATACAGATGGTGGTGTAGATATTTCCATGTTTATAGAGATAGCGGTGTAGCTATTTCCATGAGCAAAGAGATAGCTGTGTAGATATTTCCATTTATATGCAGATAGTTGTGTATATATTTCCATTTTCATGCAGATAGCGGTGTAGGTATTTCCATGTTCAAACACATAGCGGTGTAGATATTTCCATGTTCATACAGATAGCGGTGTAGATATTTCCATGTTTATACAGATAGCGGTGTAGATATTTCCATGTTCATACAGATAGACATGTAGATATTGCCATGTTCATACCGATAGCGGTGCTGATACTTCCATGTTTATACAGGTAGCGGTGTACATATTTCCGTGTTTATACAGATAGCGGTGTAGATATTTCCATGTCCACACAGATAGCGGTGTAGATATTTCCATGTTTATACAGATAGCGGTGTAGATATTTCCATGTTTATACAGATAGCGGTGTAGATATTTCCATGTTTATGCAGATATTTGTGTAGATATCTCCATCTTAATACAGATGGCGGTGTAGATATTTAAATGTTCATACAGATGGCTGTGTAGACATATCCATGTTCATACAGATGGCGGTGAAGATATTTCCATGTTCATACAGATAGCGGTGAAGATATTTCCATGTTCATATAGATAGCGGTGTATATATTTCCATGTTCATAAAGATAGCGGTGTAGATATTTCCATGTTTATACAGATAGCGGTGAAAATGTATGCATGTTTACACAGATAGCGGTGTAGATATTTCCATGTTCATCCAGATGGCTGTGTAGATATATCCATGTTCATACAGATGGTGGTGAAGATATTTCCATGTTCATACAGATAGCGGTGTAGATATTTCCATGTTCATACAGATAGCGGTGTAGATATTTCCATGTTCATACACATAGCGGTGCATGTATTTCCATGTTCATACAGATAGCGTTGTAGATATTTCCGTGTTCATCCAGATGTCTGTGTAGATATTTCCATGTTCATACAGATAGCGGTGTAGATATTTCCATGTTCATACAGATAGCGGTGTAGATATTTCCATGTTCATCCAGATGGCTGTGTAGACATATCCATGTTCATACAGATGGCGGTGAAGATATTTCCATGTTCATACAGATGGCTGTGTAGATATATCCATGTTCATACAGATGGCGGTGACGATATTTCCATGTTCATACAGACGGCGGTGTAGATATTTCCATGTTCATACAGATAGCGGTGCTAATATTTCCGTGTTTATACAGATAGCGGTGTAGATATTTCCATGTTCATCCAGATGGCTGTGTAGATATATCCATGTTCATGCAGATGGCGGTGAAGATATTTCCATGTTCATACAGATAGCCGTGTAGATATTTCCATGTTCATACAGATAGCGGTGTAGATATTTCCATGTTCATACAGACAGCAGTGTAGATATTTCCAAGTTCCTACAGATAGCGGTGTAGATATTTCCGTGTTCATCCAGATGTCTGTGTAGATATTTCCATGTTCATACAGATAGCGGTGTAGATATTTCCATGTTCATACAGATAGTGGTGTAGATATTTCCATGTTCATCCAGATGGCTGTGTAGACATATCCATGTTCATACAGATGGCGGTGAAGATATTTCCATGTTCATACAGATGGCTGTGTAGATATATCCATGTTCATACAGATGGCGGTGACGATATTTCCATGTTCATACAGACGGCGGTGTAGATATTTCCATGTTCATACAGATAGCGGTGCTGATATTTCCATGTTTATACAGGTAGCGGTGTAGATATTTCCATGTTTATACAGATAGCGGTGTAGATATTTCCATGTTTATACAGATAGCGGTGTAGATATTTCCATGTTTATACAGATAGCGGTGAAGATATCTCCATCTTAATACAGATGGCGGTGTAGATATTTATATGTTCATACAGATGGCGGTGCAGATATTTCCATGTTCATATGGATGGCGGTGAAGTTATTTCCATGTTCATAGAGATGGCGGTGTAGAAACTTCCATGTTCATACAGATAGCGGTGCTGATATTTCCATGTTTATACAGGTAGCGGTGTAGATATTTCCATGTTTATATAGATAGCGGTGTAGATATTTCCATGTTTATACAGGTAGCGGTGTAGATATTTCCATGTTTACACAGATAGCGGCGTAGATATTTCCATGTTTATGCAGATAGTTGTGTAGATATCTCCATCTTAATACAGATGGCGGTGTAGATATTTAAATGTTCATACAGATGGCTGTGTAGACATATCCATGTTCATACAGATGGCGGTGAAGATATTTCCATGTTCCTACAGATAGCGGTGTAGATATTTCCATGTTCATACAGGTAGCAGTGTAGATACTTCCATGTTCATAGAGACGGCTGTGTAGATATATCCATGTTCCTATAGATGGCGGTGAAGATATTTCTATGTTCATACAGATGGGGGTGTAGATATTTCCATGTTCATCCAGAAGGCTGTGTAGATATATCCATGTTCATACAGATAGCGGTGTAGATATTTCCATCTTCATACAGATAGCGGTGCAGATATTTCCATGTTCATCCAGATGGCTGTGTAGATATATCCATGTTCATACAGATGGCGGTGAAGATATTTCCATGTTCATACAGATAGCGGTGTAGATATTTCCATGTTCATACAGATAGCGGTGTAGATATTTCCATGTTCATAAAGATAGCGGTGTAGATATTTCCATGTTCATACAGATGGCGGTGAAGATATTTCCATGTTCATACAGATAGCGGTGTAGATATTTCCATGTTCATACAGATAGCGGTGTAGATATTTCCATGTTCATACAGATAGCGGTGCATGTATTTCCATGTTCATACAGATAGCGGTGTAGATATTTCCGTGTTCATCCAGATGTCTGTGTAGATATTTCCATGTTCATACAGATAGCGGTGTAGATATTTCCATGTTCATACAGATAGCGGTGTAGATATTTCCATGTTCATCCAGATGGCTGTGTAGACATATCCATGTTCATACAGAAGGCGGTGAAGATATTTCCATGTTCATACAGATGGCGGTGTAGATATTTCCATGTTCATACAGATATCCGTGTAGATATTGCCATGTTCATACCGATAGCGGTGCTGATACTTCCGTGTTTATACAGGTAGCGGTGTACATATTTCCGTGTTTATACAGAGAGCGGTGTAGATATTTCCATGTTCATACAGATAGCGGTGTATATATTTCCATGTTTATACAGATAGCGGTGTAGATATATCCTTCTTAATACAGATGGCGGTGTAGATATTTCCATGTTCATACAGATGGCGGTGTAGATATTTCCATCTTTATAGAGATAGCGGTGTAGCTATTTCCATGTGCAAAGAGATAGCTGTGTAGATATTTCCATTTATATGCAGATAGTTGTGTATATATTTCCATTTTCATGCAGATAGGGGTGTAGGTATTTCCATGTTCAAACAGATAGCGGTGTAGATATTTCCATGTTCATACAGATAGCGGTGTAGATATTTCCATGTTTATACAGATAGCGGTGTAGATATTTCCATGTTCATACAGATAGACGTTTAGATATTGCCATGTTCATACCGATAGCGGTGCTGATACTTCCATGTTTATACAGGTAGCGGTGTACATATTTCCGTGTTTATACAGATAGCGGTGTAGGTATTTCCATGTTCATACAGATAGCGGTGCAGATATTTCCATGTTTATACAGATAGCAGTGTAGATATCTCCTTCTTAATTCTGATGGCGGTGTAGATATTTCCATGTTCATACAGATGGCGGTGTAGATATTTCCATGTTTATAGATATAGCGGTGTAGTTATTTCCATGTGCAAAGAGATAGCTGTGTAGATATTTCCATTTATACGCAGATAGTTGTGTAGATATTTCCTTTTTCATGCAGATAGCGGTGTAGATATTTCCATGTACAAACAGATAGCGGTGTAGATATTTCCATGTTCATACAGATAACGGTGTAGATATTTCCATGTTTATACAGATAGCGGTGAAGATGTATGCATGTTTCACAGATAGCGGTGTAGATATTTCCATGTTCATCCAGACGGCTGTGTAGACATATCCATGTTCATACAGATGGCGGTGAAGATATTTCCATGTTCATACAGATGGCTGTGTAGATATATCCATGTTCATGCAGATGGCGGTGACGATATTTCCATGTTCATACAGACTGCGGTGTAGATATTTCCATGTTCATACAGATAGCGGTGCTGATATTTCCATGTTTATACAGGTAGCGGTGTAGATATTTCCATGTTTATACAGATAGCGGTGTAGATATTTCCATGTTTATACAGATAACGGTGTAGATATTTCCATGTTTATACAGATAGCGGTGTAGATATCTCCATCTTAATACAGATGGCGGTGTAGATATTTATATGTTCATACAGATGGCGGTGCAGATATTTCCATGTTCATACGTATGGCGATGAAGATATTTCCATGTTCATACAGATGGCGGTGTAGAAACTTCCATGTTCATACTGATAGCGGTGCTGATATTTCCATGTTTATACAGGTAGCGCTGTAGATATTTCCATGTTTATACAGATAGCGGTGTAGATATTTCCATGTTTATACACATAGCGTTGTAGATATTTCCATGTTTATACAGATAGCGGTGTAGATATTTCCATGTTTATGCAGATAGTTGTGTAGATATCTCCATCTTAATACAGATGGCGGTGTAGATATTTAAATGTTCAAACAGTTAGCGGTGTAGATATTTCCATGTTCATAAAGATAGCAGTGTAGATATTTCCATGTTTATACAGATAGCGGTGAAGATGTATGCATTTTTACACAGATAGCGGTGTAGATATTTCCATGTTCTTCCAGATGGCTGTGTAGATATATCCATGTTCATACAGATAGCGGTGTAGATATTTCCATGTTCATACAGATAGCGGTACAGATATTTCCATGTTCATCCAGATGGCTGTGTAGATATATCCATGTTCATACAGATGGCGGTGAAGATATTTCCATGTTCATACAGATGGCGGTGTAGATATTTCCATGTTCATACAGATAGTGGTGTAGATACTTCCATGTTCATACAGATAGCGGTGTATGTATTTCCATGTTGATACAGATAGCGGTGTAGATATTTCCATGTTCATCCACATGGCTGTGTAGATATATCCATGTTCATTCAGATAGCGGTGTAGATATTTCCATGTTCATCCAGATGGCTGTGTAGCTATTTCCATGTTCATACAGATAGTGGTGTAGATATTTCCATGTTCATACAGATAGCGGTGTAGATATTTCCATGTTCATACAG
Source organism: Gorilla gorilla gorilla (assembly GCF_029281585.2). NCBI lineage: Eukaryota > Metazoa > Chordata > Mammalia > Primates > Hominidae > Gorilla > Gorilla gorilla. Next base: position 128,441,249 of record NC_073239.2, read on the forward strand.
ATAGCCGTATAGATATTGCCATGTTCATACCGAAAGCGGTGCTGATACTTCCATGTTTACACAGGTAGCGGTGTACATATTTCCATGTTTGTACAGGTAACGGTGTAGATATTTCCATGTTCATACAGATAGCGGTGTAGATATTTCAATGTTTATACTGACAGCGGAGTAGATATCTCCTTCTTAATACAGATGGCGGTGTAGATATTTATATGTTCATACAGATGGAGGTGCAGATATTTCCATGTTCATACAGATGGTGGTGTAGATATTTCCATGTTTATAGAGATAGCGGTGCAGTTATTTCCATGTGCAAACAGATAGCTGTGTAGATATTTCCATGTATATACAGATAGCTGTGTAGATATTTCCATTTCCATGCAGATAGCGGTGTAGATATTTCCATGTTCAAACAGATAGCGGAGTAGATATTTCCATGTTCATACAGATAGCGGTGTGGATATTTCCATGTTTATACGGATAGCGGTGAAGATGTATGCATGTTTACACAGATAGCGTTGTAGATATTTCCATGTTCATACAGATAGCGGTGTAGATATTTTCATGTTCATCCAGACGGCTGTGTAGACATATCCATGTTCATACAGATGGCAGTGAAGATATTTCCTTGTTCATGCAGATGGCTGTGTAGATATATGCAGGTTCATAGAGATGGCGGTGAAGATTTTTCCATGGTCATACAGAAGCGGTGTAGATATTTCCATGTTCATACAGATAGCGGTGCTGATATTTCCATGTTTATACAGGTAGCAGTGTAGATATTTCCATGTTTATACAGATAGCGGTGTAGATATTTCCATGTTTATACACACAGCGGTGTAGGTATTTCCATGTTCATACAGATAGCGGTGCTGATATTTCCATGTTTATACAGGTAGCAGTGTAGATATTTCCATGTTTATACAGATAGCGGTGTAGATATTTCCATGTTTATACACATAGCGGTGTAGATATTTCCATGTTTATACAGATAGCGTGTAGATATCTACATCTTAGTAAAGATGGCGGTGTAGATATTTATATGTTCATACAGATGGCGATGCAGATACTTCCATGTTCATACAGATGGCGGTGAAGATATTTCCATGTTCATACAGATGGCGGTGTAGATACTTCCATGTTCATACTGATAGCGGTGCTGATATTTCCATGTTTATACAGGTAGCGGTGTAGATATTTCCATGTTTATACATATAGCGGTGTAGATATTTCCAAGTTTATACACATAGCGGTGTAGATATTTCCATGTTTATACAGATAGCGGTGTAGATATCTCCATCTTAATACAGATGGCGGTGTAGATATTTATATGTTCATTCAGATGGCGGTGGAGATATTTCCATGCTCATACAGATGGCGGTGTAGATATTTCCATTTTCATACAGTTAGTGGTGTAGTGATTTCCATGTGTAAAGAGATAGCTGTGTAGATATTTCCATGTATATGCAGATAGCTGTGTAGGCATTTCCATTTTCATGCAGATAGCGGTGTATATATTTCCCTGTTCAAACAGTTAGCGGTGTAGATATTTCCATGTTCATAAAGATAGCAGTGTAGATATTTCCATGTTTATACAGAAAGCGGTGAAGATGTATGCATGTTTACACAGATAGCGGTGTAGATATTTCCATGTTCATCCAGATGGCTCTGTAGATATATCCATGTTCATTCAGATAGCGGTGTAGATATTTCCATGTTCATACAGATAGCGGTGCAGATATTTCCATGTTCATCCAGATGGCTGTGTAGATATATCCATGTTCATACAGATGGCGGTGAAGATATATCCATGTTCATACAGATAGCGGTGTAGATATTTCCATGTTCATACAGATAGCGGTGTAGTTATTTCCATGTTCATACAGATAGCGGTGTATGTATTTCCATGTTCATACAGATAGCGGTGTATGTATTTCCATGTTCATACAGATAGCGGTGTAGATATTTCCATCTTCATCCAGATGGCTGTGTAGATATATCCATGTTCATACAGATAGCGGTGTAGATATTTCCATGTTCATCCAGATGGCTGTGTAGATATTTCCATGTTCATACAGATAGTGGAGTAGATATTTCCATGTTCCTACAGATAGCGGTGAAGATATTTCCATGTTCATACAGATAGCCGTGTAGATATTGCCATGTTCATACCGATAGCGGTGCTGATACTTCCATGTTTATACAGGTAGCGGTGTACATATTTCCGTGTTTATACAGGAAGCAGTGTAGATATTTCCATGTTCATACAGATAGCGGTGTAGATATTTCCATGTTTATACAGATAGCGGTGTAGATATCTCATTCTTAATACAGATGGCGGTGTAGATATTTATATGTTCATACAGATGGCGGTGCAGATATTTCCATGTTCATACAGATAGACGTGTAGATATTTCCATGATTATACAGATAGCGGTGTAGATATCTCATTCTTAATACAGATGGCGGTGAAGATATTTCCATGTTCATACAGATGGCTGTGTAGATATATCCATGTTCATACAGATGGCGGTGAAGACTTTTCCATGTTCATACAGATTCCGGTGTAGTTATTTCCATGTTCTTACAGATAGCGGTGCTGATATTTCCATGTTTATACAGGTAGCAGTGTAGATATTTCCATGTTTATACAGATAGCGGTGTAGATATTTCCATGTTTATACTCATAGTGGTATAGATATTTCCATTTTTATATAGATAGCGGTGTAGATATCTCCATCTTAATACAGATGGCGGTGTAGATATTTATATGTTCATACAGATGGCGGTGCAGATATTTCCATGTTCATTCAGATGGCGGTGAAGATATTTCCATGTTCATACAGATGGCGGTGTAGATACTTCCATGTTCATTCTGATCGCGGTGCTGATATTTCCATGTTTATACAGGTAGCGGTGTAGATATTTCCATGTTTATACAGATAGCAGTGTAGGTATTTCCATGTTTATACACATAGCGGTGTAGATATTTCCATCTTTATACAGATAGCGGTGTAGATATCTCCATCTTAATACAGATGGCGGTGTAGATATTTCCATGTTCTTCCAGATGGCTGTGTAGATATATCCATGTTCATACAGATGGCGGTGTAGATATTTCCATGTTCATACAGATAGCGGTGTAGTTATTTCCATGTGTAAAGAGATAGCTGTGTAGATATTTCCATGTATATGCAGATAGCTGTGTAGACATTTCCATTTTCATGCAGATAGCGGTGTATATATTTCCCTGTTCAAACAGTTAGCGGTGTAGATATTTCCATGTTCATAAAGATAGCAGTGTAGATATTTCCATGTTTATACAGATAGCGGTGAAGGTGTATGCATTTTTACACAGATAGCGGTGTAGATATTTCCATGTTCTTCCAGATGGCTGTGTAGATATATCCATGTTCATACAGATAGCGGTGTAGATATTTCCATGTTCATACAGATAGCGGTGCAGATATTTCCATGTTCATCCAGATGGCTGTGTAGATATATCCATGTTCATACAGATGGCGGTGAAGATATTTCCATGTTCATACAGATGGCGGTGTAGATATTTCCATGTTCATACAGATAGTGGTGTAGATACTTCCATGTTCATACAGATAGTGGTGTATGTATTTCCATGTTAATACAGATAGCGGTGTAGATATTTCCATGTTCATTTAGATGGCTGTGTAGATATATCCATGTTCATTCAGATAGCGGTGTAGATATTTCCATGTTCATCCAGATGGCTGTGTAGCTATTTCCATGTTCATACAGATAGTGGTGTAGATATTTCCATGTTCATACAGATAGCGGTGTAGATATTTCCATGTTCATACAGATAGCCGTGTAGATATTGCCATGTTCATACCGAAAGCGGTGCTGATACTTCCATGTTTACACAGGTAGCGGTGTACATATTTCCATGTTTGTACAGGTAGCGATGTAGATATTTCCATGTTCATACAGATAGCGGTGTAGATATTTCAATGTTTATACTGACAGCGGAGTAGATATCTCCTTCTTAATACAGATGGCGGTGTAGATATTTATATGTTCATACAGATGGCGGTGCAGATATTTCCATGTTCATACAGATGGTGGTGTAGATATTTCCATGTTTACAGAGATAGCGGTGCAGTTATTTCCATGTGCAAACAGATAGCTGTGTAGATATTTCCATGTATATACAGATAGCTGTGTAGATATTTCCATTTCCATGCAGATAGCGGTGTAGATATTTCCATGTTCAAACAGATAGCGGTGTAGGTGTTTCCATGTTCATACAGATAGCGGTGTGGATTTTTCCGTGTTTATACAGATAGCGGTGAAGATGTATGCATGTTTACACAGATAGCAGTGTAGATATTTCCATGTTCATACAGATAGCGGTGTAGATATTTCCATGTTCATCCAGACGGCTGTGTAGACATATCCATGTTCATACAGATGGCGGTGAAGATATTTCCATTCTTATACAGAAGCTGTGTAGATATATCCATGTTGATACAGATGGCGGTGAAGATTTTCCATGTTCATACAGATGGCGGTGTAGATATTTCCATGTCCATACAGATAGCGGTGCTGATATTTCCATGTTTATACAGGTAGCAGTGTCGATGTTTCCATGTTTATACAGATAGTGGTGTAGATATTTCCAGGTTTATACACATAGCGGTGTAGATATTTCATGTTTATAGAGATAGCGGTGTAGATATCTCCATCTTAATACAGATGGCGGTGTAGATATTTATATGTTCATACAGATGGCGGTGCAGATATTTCCATGTTCATACAGATGGCGGTGAAGACATTTCCATGTTCATACAGATGGCGGTGTAGATACTTCCATGTTCATACTGATAGCGGTGCTGATATTTCCATGTTTATACAGGTAGCTGTGTAGATATTTCCATGTTTATACAGATAGCGGTGTAGATATTTCCATGTTTATAAACATAGCGGTGTAGATATTTCCATGTTTATACACATAGCAGTGTAGATATCTCCATGTTAATACAGATGGCGGTGTAGATATTTATATGTTCATTCAGATGGTGGTGCAGATATTTCCATGTTCATACAGATGGCGGTGTAGATATTTCTATGTTCATACAGATAGCGGTGTAGTTATTTCCATGTGTAAAGAGATAGCTGTGTAGATATTTCCATGTATATTCAGATAGCTGTGTAGACATTTCCATTTTCATGCAGATAGCGGTGTATATATTTCCCTGTTCAAACAGTTAGCGGTGTAGATATTTCCATGTTCATAAAGATAGCAGTGTAGATATTTCCATGTTCATACAGATAGCAGTGTAGTTATTTCCATGTGTAAAGAGAGAGCTGTGTAGATATTTCCATGTATATGCAGATAGCTGTGTAGACATTTCCATTTACATGCAGATAGTGGTGTATATATTTCCCTGTTCAAACAGTTAGCGGTGCATATATTTCCATGTTCATAAAGACAGCAGTGTAGATATTTCCATGTTTATACAGATAGCGGTAAAGATGTATGCATGTTTAAACAGATAGCGGTGTATATATTTCCATGTTTATACAGATAGTGGTGTAGATTTTTCCATGTTTATACAGATAGCAGTGTAGATATCTCCATCTTAATACTGATGGCGGTCTAGATATTTATATGTTCATACAGATGGCGGTGCAGATATTTCCATGTTCATACACATGGCGGTGTAGATATTTCCATGTTCATACAGATAGCGGTGTAGTTATTTCCATGTGTAAAGACATAGCTGTGTAGATATTTAAATTTATATGCAGATAGCAGTGTAGATATTTCCATTTTCATGCAGATAGCGGTGTAGATATTTCCATGTTCAAACAGATAGCGGTGTAGATATTTCCATGTTCATACAGATAGCGGTGTAGATATTTCCATGTTTATACAGATAGCGGTGTAGATATTTCCATGTTTATACAGATAGCGGTGTAGATATTTCCATGTTCATACAGATAGCGGTGTAGATATTTCCATTTTCATACAGATAGCGGTGCTGATATTTCCATGTTTATGTAGGCAGCGGTGTAGATATTTCCATGTTTATACAGATAGCGGTTTAGATATTTCCTTCTTAATCCAGATGGCGGTGTAGATATTTATATGTTCATACAGATGGCGGTGCAGATACTTCCATGTTCATACAGATGGCGGTGTAGATATTTCCATGTTTATAGATATAGCGGTGTATTTATTTCCATGTGTAAATAGATAGCTTTGTAGATATTTCCATGTATATGCAGATAGCTTTGTAGATATTTCCACCTTCATGCAGATAGCGGTGTAGATATTTACATGTTCAAACAGATAGCAGTGTAGATATTTCCATGTTCATCCAGATGGCTGTGTAGATATATCCATGTTCATACAGATGGCGGTGAAGATATTTCCATGTTCATACAGATAGCGGTGTAGTTATTTCCATTTGTAAAGAGATAGCTTTGTAGATATTTCCATGTATATGCAGATAGCTGTGAAGATATTTAAATTTTCATGCAGATAGCGGTGTAGATATTTCAATGTTCATACAGATAGCGGTGTATCTATTTCCATGTTCATACAGATAGCGGTGTAGATATTTCCATATTCATCCAGACGGCTGTGTAGACATATCCATGTTCATACAGATGGCGGTGTAGATATTTCCATGTTCATACAGATAGCGGTGCTGATATTTCTATGTTTATACAGGTAGCAGTGTAGATATTTCCATGTTTATACAGATAGCGGTGTAGATATTTCCATGTTTATACACATAGCGGTGTAGATATTTCCATGTTTATACAGATAGCGGTGTAGATATCTCCATCTTAATACAGATGGCGGTGTAGATATTTATATGTTCATAAAGATGGTGGTGCAGATATTTCCATGATCATACAGATGGCGGTGAAGATATTTCCATGTTCATACAGATGGCGGTGTAGATACTTCCATGTTCATTCTGATAGCGGTGCTGATATTTCCATGTTTATACAGGTAGCGGAGTAGATATTTCCATGTTTATACATATAGCGGTGTAGATATTTCCATGTTTATACACATAGCGGTGTAGATATTTCCATGTTTATACAGATAGCGGTGTAGATATCTCCATCTTAATACAGATGGCGGTGTAGATATTTATATGTTCATACAGATGGCGGTGCAGATATTTCCATGTTCATACAGATGGCGGTGAAGATATTTCCATGTTCATACAGATGGCGGTGTAGATACTTCCATGTTCATTCTGATAGCGGTGCTGATATTTCCATGTTTATACAGGTAGCGGAGTAGATATTTCCATGTTTATACATATAGCGGTGTAGATATTTCCATGTTTATACACATAGCGGTGTAGATATTTCCATGTTTATACAGATAGCGGTGTAGATATCTCCATCTTAATACAGATGGCGGTGTAGATAATTATATGTTCATTCAGATGGCGGTGCAGATATTTCCATGTTCATACAGATGTCGGTGTAGATATTTCCATGTTCATACAGATAACGGTGTAGTTATTTCCATGTGTAAAGAGATAGCTGTGTAGATATTTCCATGTATATGTAGATAGCAGTGTAGACATTTCCATTTTCATGCAGATAGTGGTGTATATATTTCCCTGTTCAAACAGTTAGCGGTGTAGATATTTCCATGTTCATAAAGATAGCAGTGTAGATATTTCCATGTTTATACAGATAGCGGTGAAGATGTATGCATGTTTACACAGATAGCGGTGTAGATATTTCCATGTTCATCCAGATGGCTCTGTAGATATATCCATGTTCATACAGATAGCGGTGTAGATATTTCCATGTTCATACAGATAGCGGTGCAGATATTTCCATGTTCATCCAGATGGCTGTGTAGATATATCCATGTTCATACAGATGGCGGTGAAGATATTTCCATGTTCATACAGACAGCGGTGTAGGTATTTCCATGTGCATACAGATAGCGGTGTAGATATTTCCATGTTCATACAGATAGCAGTGTATGTATTTCCATGTTCATACAGATAGCGGTGTAGATATTTCCATGTTCATCCAGATGGCTGTGTAGATATATCCATGTTCATACAGATAGCGGTGTAGATATTTCCATGTTCATCCAGATGGCTGTGTAGCTATTTCCATGTTCATCCAGATAGTGGTGTAGATATTTCCATGTTCATACAGATAGACGTGTAGATATTGCCATGTTCATACCGATAGCGGTGCTGATACTTCCATGTTTATACAGGTAGCGGTGTACATATTTCCGTGTTTATACAGGTAGCGGTGTAGGTATTTCCATGTTCATATAGATAGCGGTGTATATATTTCCATGTTTATACAGATAGCGGTGTAGATATCTCCTTCTTAATACAGATGTCGATTTAGATATTTATATGTTCATACAGACGGCGGTGCAGATATTTCCATGTTCATACAGATGGTGGTGTAGATATTTCCATGTTCATACAGATAGCGGTGTGGATATTTGCATGTTTATACAGATAGCGGTGAAGATGTATGCATGTTTACACAGATAGTGGTGTAGATATTTCCATGTTCATACAGATAGCGGTGTAGATATTTCCATGTTCATCCAGACGACTGTGTAGACATATCCATGTTCATACAGATGGCGGTGAAGATATTTCCATGTTGATACAGATGGCTGTGTAGATATATCCATGTTCATACAGATGGCGGTGAAGATTATTCCATGTTCATACAGATGGCGGTTTAGATATTTCCATGTTCATACAGATAGCGGTGCTGATATTTCCATGTTTATACAGGTAGCAGTGTAGATATTTCCATGTTTATACCGATAGCGGTGTAGATATTTCCATGTTTATACACATAGCGGTGTAGATATTTCCATCTTTATACAGATAGCGGTGTAGATATCTCCATCTTAATACAGATGGTGGTGTAGATATTTATATGTTCATTCAGATGGCGGTGCAGATATTTCCATGTTCATACAGATGGCAGTGAAGATATTTCCATGTTCACACAGATGGCGGTGTAGATACTTCCATGTTCATACTGATAGCGGTGCTGATATTTCCATGTTTATACAGGTAGCTGTGTAGATATTTCCATGTTTATGCAGATAGCGGTGTAGATATTTCCATTTTCAAGCAGATAGCGGTGTAGATATTTCCCTGTTCAAACAGTTAGCGGTGTAGATATTTCCATGTTCATAAAGATAGCAGTGTAGATATTTCCATGTTTATACAGATAGCGGTGAAGATGTATGCATGTTTACACAGATAGCGGTGTAGATATTTCCATGTTCATCCAGATGGCTGTGTAGATATATCCATGTTCATACAGATAGCAGTGTAGATATTTCCATGTTCATACAGATAGCGGTGCAGTTATTTCCATGTTCATCCAGATGGCTGTGTAGATATATCCATGTTCATACAGATGGCGGTGAAGATATTTCCATGTTCATACAGATAGCGGTGTAGATATTTCCATGTTCATACAGATAGCGGTGTAGATATTTCCATGTTCATACAGATAGCGGTGCAGATATTTCCATGTTCATCCCTATGGCTGTGTAGATATATCCATGTTCATACAGATGGCGGTGAAGATATTTCCATGTACATACAGATAGCGTTGTAGATATTTCCATGTTCATACAGATAGCGGTGTAGATATTTCCATGTTCATACAGATAGCGGTGTATGTATCTCCATGTTAATACAGATAGCGGTGTAGATATTTCCATGTTCATCCAGATGGCTGTGTAGATATATCCATGTTCATACAGATAGCCGTGTAGATATTTCCATGTTCATCCAGATGGCTGTGTAGCTATTTCCATGTTCATACAGATAGTGGTGTAGATATTTCCATGTTCATACAGATAGCGATGTAGATATTTCCATGTTCATACAGATAGCCGTGAAGATATTTCCATGTTCATACCGATAGCGGTGCTGATACTTCCATGTTTATACAGGTAGCGGTGTACATATTTCCGTGTTTATACAGGTAGCGGTGTAGATATTTCCATGTTCATATAGATAGCGGTGTAGATATTTCCATGTTTATACAGATAGCTGTGTAGATATCTCCTTCTTAATACAGATGGCGGTGTAGATATTTATATGTTCATACAGACGGCGGTGCAGATATTTCCATGTTCATACAGATGGTGGTGTAGGTATTTCCATGTTCATACAGATAGCGGTGTGGATATTTCCATGTTTATACAGATAGCGGTGAAGATGTATGCATGTTTACACAGATAGTGGTGTAGATATTTCCATGTTCATACAGATAGCGGTGTAGATATTTCCATGTTCATCCAGACGGCTGTGTAGACATATCCATGTTCATACAGATGGCGGTGAAGATATTTCCATGTTGATACAGATGGCTGTGTAGATATATCCATGTTCATACAGATGGCGGTGAAGATTTTTCCATGTTCATACAGATGGCGGTGTAGATATTTCCATATTCATACAGATAGCGGTGCTGATATTGCCATGTTTATACAGGTAGCAGTGTAGATATTTCCATGTTTATACAGATAGCGGTGTAGATATTTCCATTTTTATACACATAGCGGTGTAGATATTTCCATGTTTATACAGATAGCGGTGTAGATATCTCCATCTTAATACAGATGGTGGTGTAGATATTTATATGTTCATTCAGATGGCGGTGCAGATATTTCCATGTTCATACAGATGGCGGTGTAGATATTTCCATGTTCATACAGATAGCGGTGTAGTTATTTCCATGTGTAAAGAGATAGCTGTGTAGATATTTCCATGTATATGCAGTTAGCTGTGTAGACATTTCCATATTGAAGCAGATAGCGGTGTATATATTTCCCTGTTCAAACAGTTAGCGGTGTAGATATTTCCATGTTGATAAAGATAGCAGTGTAGATATTTCCATGTTTATACAGATAGCGGTGAATGTTTATGCATGTTTACAAAGATAGCGGTGTAGATATTTCCATGTTCATCCAGATGGCTGTGTAGATATATCCATGTTCATACAGATAGCGGTGTAGATATTTCCATGTTCATACAGATAGCGGTGCAGTTATTTCCATTTTCATCCAGATGGCTGTGTAGATATATCCATGTTCATACAGATGGCGGTGAAATATTTCCATGTTCATACAGATATCGGTGTAAATATTTCCATGTTCATACAGATAGCGGTGTAGATATTTCCATGTTCATACAAATAGCGGTGTAGGTATTTCCATGTGCATACCGATAGCGGTGTAGATATTTCCATGTTCATACAGATAGCGGTGTATGTATTTCCATGTTCATACAGATAGCGGTGTAGATATTTCCATGTTCATCCAGATGGCTGTGTAGATATATCCATGTTCATACAGATAGCGGTGTAGATAATTTCATGTTCATCCAGATGGCTGTGTAGCTATTTCCATGTTCATCCAGATAGTGGTCTAGATATTTCCATGTTCATACAGATAGCGATGTAGATATTTCCATGTTCATACAGATAGCCGTGTAGATATTGCCATGTTCATACCGATAGCGGTGCTGATACTTCCATGTTTATACAGGTAGCGGTGTACATATTTCCGTGTTTATACAGGTAGCGGTGCAGATATTTCCATGTTCATATAGATAGCTGTGTAGATATTTCCATGTTTATACAGATAGCGGTGTAGATATCTCCTTCTTAATACAGATGGCGATTTAGATATTTATATGTTCATACAGACGGCGGTGCAGATATTTCCATGTTCATACAGATGGTGGTGTAGATATTTCCATGTTCATACAGATAGCAGTGTGGATATTTCCATGTTTATACAGATAGCGGTGAAGATGTATGCATGTTTACACAGATAGTGGTGTAGATATTTCCATGTTCATACAGATAGCGGTGTAGATATTTCCATGTTCATCCAGACGGCTGTGTAGACATATCCATGTTCATACAGATGGCGGTGAAGATATTTCCATGTTCATACAGATGGCTGGGTAGATATATCCATGTTCATACAGATTGCGGTGAAGATTATTCCATGTTCATACAGATGGCGGTGTAGATATTTCCATGTTCATACAGATAGCGGTGCTGATATTTCCATGTTTATACAGGTAGCAGTGTAGATATTTCCATGTTTATACCGACAGCGGTGTAGATATTTCCATGTTTATACACATAGCGGTGTAGATATTTCCATGTTTATACAGATAGCGGTGTAGATATCTCCATCTTAATACAGATGGTGGTGTAGATATTTATATGTTCATACAGATGGCGGTGCAGATATTTCCATGTTCATACAGATGGCGGTGAAGATATTTCCATGTTCACACAGATGGCGGTGTAGATACATCCATTTTCATACTGATAGCGGTGCTGATATTTCCATGTTTATACAGGTAGCTGTGTAGATATTTCCATGTTTATACATATAGCGGTGTAGATATTTCCATGTTTATACACATAGCGGTGTAGATATTTCCATGTTTATACAGATAGCAGTGTAGATATCTCCATATTAATACAGATGGCAGTGCAGATATTTATATGTTCATTCAGATGGCTGTGCAGATATTTCCATGTTCATACAGATGGCGGTGTAGATATTTCCATGTTAATACAGATAGCAGTGTAGTTATTTCCATGTGTAAAGAGATAGCTGTGTAGATATTTCCATGTATATGCAGTTAGCTGTGTAGACATTTCCATTTTCAAGCAGATAGCGGTGTAGATATTTCCCTGTTCAAACAGTTAGCGGTGTAGATATTTCCATGTTCATATGGATAGCAGTGTAGATATTTCCATGTTTATACAGATAGCGGTGAAGATGTATGCATGTTTACACAGATAGCGGTGTAGATATTTCCATGTTCATCCAGATGGCTGTGTAGATATATCCATGTTCATACAGATAGCAGTGTAGATATTTCCATGTTCATACAGATAGCGGTGCAGTTATTTCCATGTTCATCCAGATGGCTGTGTAGATATATCCATGTTCATACAGATGGCGGTGAAGATATTTCCATGTTCATACAGATAGCGGTGTAGATATTTCCATGTTCATACAGATAGCGGTGTAGATATTTCCATGTTCATACAGATAGCGGTGCAGATATTTCCATGTTCATCCAGATGGCTGTGTAGATATATCCATGTTCATATAGATGGCGGTGAAGATATTTCCATGTACATACAGATAGCGGTGTAGATATTTCCATGTTCATGCAGATAGCGGTGTAGATATTTCCATGTTCATACAGATAGACGTGTAGATATTGCCATGTTCATACCGATAGCGGTGCTGATACTTCCATGTTTATACAGGTAGCGGTGTACATATTTCCGTGTTTATACAGGTAGCGGTGTAGGTATTTCCATGTTCATATAGATAGCGGTGTAGATATTTCCATGTTTATACAGATAGCGGTGTAGATATCTCCTTCTTAATACAGATGTCGATTTAGATATTTATATGTTCATACAGACGGCGGTGCAGATATTTCCATGTTCATACAGATGGTGGTGTAGATATTTCCATGTTCATACAGATAGCGGTGTGGATATTTGCATGTTTATACAGATAGCGGTGAAGATGTATGCATGTTTACACAGATAGTGGTGTAGATATTTCCATGTTCATACAGATAGCGGTGTAGATATTTCCATGTTCATCCAGACGGCTGTGTAGACATATCCATGTTCATACAGATGGCAGTGAAGATATTTCCATGTTGATACAGATGGCTGTGTAGATATATCCATGTTCATACAGATGGCGGTGAAGATTATTCCATGTTCATACAGATAGCGGTTTAGATATTTCCATGTTCATACAGATAGCGGTGCTGATATTTCCATGTTTATACAGGTAGCAGTGTAGATATTTCCATGTTTATACCGATAGCGGTGTAGATATTTCCATGTTTATACACATAGCGGTGTAGATATTTCCATCTTTATACAGATAGCGGTGTAGATATCTCCATCTTAATACAGATGGTGGTGTAGATATTTATATGTTCATTCAGATGGCGGTGCAGATATTTCCATGTTCATACAGATGGCAGTGAAGATATTTCCATGTTCACACAGATGGCGGTGTAGATACTTCCATGTTCATACTGATAGCGGTGCTGATATTTCCATGTTTATACAGGTAGCTGTGTAGATATTTCCATGTTTATGCAGATAGCGGTGTAGATATTTCCATTTTCAAGCAGATAGCGGTGTAGATATTTCCCTGTTCAAACAGTTAGCGGTGTAGATATTTCCATGTTCATAAAGATAGCAGTGTAGATATTTCCATGTTTATACAGATAGCGGTGAAGATGTATGCATGTTTACACAGATAGCGGTGTAGATATTTCCATGTTCATCCAGATGGCTGTGTAGATATATCCATGTTCATACAGATAGCAGTGTAGATATTTCCATGTTCATACAGATAGCGGTGCAGTTATTTCCATGTTCATCCAGATGGCTGTGTAGATATATCCATGTTCATACAGATGGCGGTGAAGATATTTCCATGTTCATACAGATAGCGGTGTAGATATTTCCATGTTCATACAGATAGCGGTGTAGATATTTCCATGTTCATACAGATAGCGGTGCAGATATTTCCATGTTCATCCGGATGGCTGTGTAGATATATCCATGTTCATACAGATGGCGGTGAAGATATTTCCATGTACATACAGATAGCGTTGTAGATATTTCCATGTTCATACAGATAGCGGTGTAGATATTTCCATGTTCATACAGATAGCGGTGTAGATATTTCCATGTTCATACAGATAGCGGTGTATGTATCTCCATGTTAATACAGATAGCGGTGTAGATATTTCCATGTTCATCCAGATGGCTGTGTAGATATATCCATGTTCATACAGATAGCAGTGTAGATATTTCCATGTTCATCCAGATGGCTGTGTAGCTATTTCCATGTTCATACAGATAGTGGTGTAGATATTTCCATGTTCATACAGATAGCGATGTAGATATTTCCATGTTCATACAGATAGCCGTGAAGATATTTCCATGTTCATATCGATAGCGGTGCTGATACTTCCATGTTTATACAGGTAGCGGTGTACATATTTCCGTGTTTATACAGGTAGCGGTGTAGATATTTCCATGTTCATATAGATAGCGGTGTAGATATTTCCATGTTTATACAGATAGCTGTGTAGATATCTCCTTCTTAATACAGATGGCGGTGTAGATATTTATATGTTCATACAGACGGCGGTGCAGATATTTCCATGTTCATACAGATGGTGGTGTAGGTATTTCCATGTTCATACAGATAGCGGTGTGGATATTTCCATGTTTATACAGATAGCGGTGAAGATGTATGCATGTTTACACAGATAGTGGTGTAGATATTTCCATGTTCATACAGATAGCGGTGTAGATATTTCCATGTTCATCCAGACGGCTGTGTAGACATATCCATGTTCATACAGATGGCGGTGAAGATATTTCCATGTTGATACAGATGGCTGTGTAGATATATCCATGTTCATACAGATGGCGGTGAAGATTTTTCCATGTTCATACAGATGGCGCTGTAGATATTTCCATATTCATACAGATAGCGGTGCTGATACTTCCATGTTTATACAGGTAGCAGTGTAGATATTTCCATGTTTATACAGATAGCGGTGTAGATATTTCCATGTTTATACACATAGCGGTGTAGATATTTCCATGTTTATACAGATAGCGGTGTAGATATCTCCATCTTAATACAGATGGTGGTGTAGATATTTATATGTTCATACAGATGGCGGTACAGATATTTCCATGTTCATACAGATGGCGGTGAAGATATTTCCATGTTCACACAGACGGCGGTGTAGATACTTCCATGTTCATACTGATAGCGGTGCTGATATTTCCATGTTTATACAGGTAGCGGTGTAGATATTTCCATGTTTATACAGATAGCGGTGTAGATATTTCCATGTTTATACACATAGCGGTGTAGATATTTCCATGTTTATACAGATAGCGGTGTAGATATCTCCATCTTAATACAGATGGCGGTGCAGAAATTTATATGTTCATTCAGATGGCGGTGCAGATATTTCCATGTTCATACAGATGGCGGTGTAGATATTTCCATGTTCATACAGATAGCAGTGTAGTTATTTCCATGTGTAAAGAGATAGCTGTGTAGATATTTCCATGTATATGCAGTTAGCTGCGTAGACATTTCCATATTGAAGCAGATAGCGGTGTATATATTTCCCTGTTCAAACAGTTAGCGGTGTAGATATTTCCATGTTGATAAAGATAGCAGTGTAGATATTTCCATGTTTATACAGATAGCGGTGAAGATGTATGCATGTTTACAAAGATAGCGGTGTAGATATTTCCATGTTCATCCAGATGGCTGTGTAGATATATCCATGTTCATACAGATAGCGGTGTAGATATTTCCATGTTCATACAGATAGCGGTGCAGTTATTTCCATTTTCATCCAGATGGCTGTGTAGATATATCCATGTTCATACAGATGGCGGTGAAATATTTCCATGTTCATACAGATATCGGTGTAAATATTTCCATGTTCATACAGATAGCGGTGTAGATATTTCCATGTTCATACAAATAGCGGTGTAGGTATTTCCATGTGCATACAGATAGCGGTGTAGATATTTCCATGTTCATACAGATAGCGGTGTATGTATTTCCATGTTCATACAGATAGCGGTGTAGATATTTCCATGTTCATCCAGATGGCTGTGTAGATATATCCATGTTCATACAGATAGCGGTGTAGATAATTTCATGTTCATCCAGATGGCTGTGTAGCTATTTCCATGTTCATCCAGATAGTGGTCTAGATATTTCCATGTTCATACAGATAGCGATGTAGATATTTCCATGTTCATACAGATAGCCGTGTAGATATTGCCATGTTCATACCGATAGCGGTGCTGATACTTCCATGTTTATACAGGTAGCGGTGTACATATTTCCGTGTTTATACAGGTAGCGGTGTAGATATTTCCATGTTCATATAGATAGCGGTGTAGATATTTCCATGTTTATACAGATAGCGGTGTAGATATCTCCTTCTTAATACAGATGGCGATTTAGATATTTATATGTTCATACAGACGGCGGTGCAGATATTTCCATGTTCATACAGATGGTGGTGTAGATATTTCCATGTTCATACAGATAGCGGTGTGGATATTTCCATGTTTATACAGATAGCGGTGAAGATGTATGCATGTTTACACAGATAGTGGTGTAGATATTTCCATGTTCATACAGATAGCGGTGTAGATATTTCCATGTTCATCCAGACGGCTGTGTAGACATATCCATGTTCATACAGATGGCGGTGAAGATATTTCCATGTTGATACAGATGGCTGTGTAGATATATCCATGTTCATACAGATTGCGGTGAAGATTATTCCATGTTCATACAGATGGCGGTGTAGATATTTCCATGTTCATACAGATAGCGGTGCTGATATTTCCATGTTTATACAGGTAGCAGTGTAGATATTTCCATGTTTATACCGACAGCGGTGTAGATATTTCCATGTTTATACACATAGCGGTGTAGATATTTCCATGTTTATACAGATAGCGGTGTAGATATCTCCATCTTAATACAGATGGTGGTGTAGATATTTATATGTTCATTCAGATGGCGGTGCAGATATTTCCATGTTCATACAGATGGCAGTGAAGATATTTCCATGTTCACACAGATGGCGGTGTAGATACTTCCATGTTCATACTGATAGCGGTGCTGATATTTCCATGTTTATACAGGTAGCTGTGTAGATATTTCCATGTTTATGCAGATAGCGGTGTAGATATTTCCATTTTCAAGCAGATAGCGGTGTAGATATTTCCCTGTTCAAACAGTTAGCGGTGTAGATATTTCCATGTTCATAAAGATAGCAGTGTAGATATTTCCATGTTTATACAGATAGCGGTGAAGATGTATGCATGTTTACACAGATAGCGGTGTAGATATTTCCATGTTCATCCAGATGGCTGTGTAGATATATCCATGTTCATACAGATAGCAGTGTAGATATTTCCATGTTCATACAGATAGCGGTGCAGTTATTTCCATGTTCATCCAGATGGCTGTGTAGATATATCCATGTTCATACAGATGGCGGTGAAGATATTTCCATGTTCATACAGATAGCGGTGTAGATATTTCCATGTTCATACAGATAGCGGTGTAGATATTTCCATGTTCATACAGATAGCGGTGCAGATATTTCCATGTTCATCCGGATGGCTGTGTAGATATATCCATGTTCATACAGATGGCGGTGAAGATATTTCCATGTACATACAGATAGCGTTGTAGATATTTCCATGTTCATACAGATAGTGGTGTAGATATTTCCATGTTCATACAGATAGCGGTGTAGATATTTCCATGTTCATACAGATAGCGGTGTATGTATCTCCATGTTCATACAGATAGCGGTGTAGATATTTCCATGTTCATCCAGATGGCTGTGTAGATATATCCATGTTCATACAGATAGCAGTGTAGATATTTCCATGTTCATCCAGATGGCTGTGTAGCTATTTCCATGTTCATACAGATAGTGGTGTAGATATTTCCATGTTCATACAGATAGCGATGTAGATATTTCCATGTTCATACAGATAGCCGTGAAGATATTTCCATGTTCATATCGATAGCGGTGCTGATACTTCCATGTTTATACAGGTAGCGGTGTACATATTTCCGTGTTTATACAGGTAGCGGTGTAGATATTTCCATGTTCATATAGATAGCGGTGTAGATATTTCCATGTTTATACAGATAGCTGTGTAGATATCTCCTTCTTAATACAGATGGCGGTGTAGATATTTATATGTTCATACAGACGGCGGTGCAGATATTTCCATGTTCATACAGATGGTGGTGTAGGTATTTCCATGTTCATACAGATAGCGGTGTGGATATTTCCATGTTTATACAGATAGCGGTGAAGATGTATGCATGTTTACACAGATAGTGGTGTAGATATTTCCATGTTCATACAGATAGCGGTGTAGATATTTCCATGTTCATCCAGACGGCTGTGTAGACATATCCATGTTCATACAGATGGCGGTGAAGATATTTCCATGTTGATACAGATGGCTGTGTAGATATATCCATGTTCATACAGATGGCGGTGAAGATTTTTCCATGTTCATACAGATGGCGCTGTAGATATTTCCATATTCATACAGATAGCGGTGCTGATACTTCCATGTTTATACAGGTAGCAGTGTAGATATTTCCATGTTTATACAGATAGCGGTGTAGATATTTCCATGTTTATACACATAGCGGTGTAGATATTTCCATGTTTATACAGATAGCGGTGTAGATATCTCCATCTTAATACAGATGGTGGTGTAGATATTTATATGTTCATACAGATGGCGGTACAGATATTTCCATGTTCATACAGATGGCGGTGAAGATATTTCCATGTTCACACAGACGGCGGTGTAGATACTTCCATGTTCATACTGATAGCGGTGCTGATATTTCCATGTTTATACAGGTAGCGGTGTAGATATTTCCATGTTTATACAGATAGCGGTGTAGATATTTCCATGTTTATACACATAGCGGTGTAGATATTTCCATGTTTATACAGATAGCGGTGTAGATATCTCCATCTTAATACAGATGGCGGTGCAGAAATTTATATGTTCATTCAGATGGCGGTGCAGATATTTCCATGTTCATACAGATGGCGGTGTAGATATTTCCATGTTCATACAGATAGCAGTGTAGTTATTTCCATGTGTAAAGAGATAGCTGTGTAGATATTTCCATGTATATGCAGTTAGCTGCGTAGACATTTCCATATTGAAGCAGATAGCGGTGTATATATTTCCCTGTTCAAACAGTTAGCGGTGTAGATATTTCCATGTTGATAAAGATAGCAGTGTAGATATTTCCATGTTTATACAGATAGCGGTGAAGATGTATGCATGTTTACAAAGATAGCGGTGTAGATATTTCCATGTTCATCCAGATGGCTGTGTAGATATATCCATGTTCATACAGATAGCGGTGTAGATATTTCCATGTTCATACAGATAGCGGTGCAGTTATTTCCATTTTCATCCAGATGGCTGTGTAGATATATCCATGTTCATACAGATGGCGGTGAAATATTTCCATGTTCATACAGATATCGGTGTAGATATTTCCATGTTCATACAAATAGCGGTGTAGGTATTTCCATGTGCATACAGATAGCGGTGTAGATATTTCCATGTTCATACAGATAGCGGTGTATGTATTTCCATGTTCATACAGATAGCGGTGTAGATATTTCCATGTTCATCCAGATGGCTGTGTAGATATATCCATGTTCATACAGATAGCGGTGTAGATAATTTCATGTTCATCCAGATGGCTGTGTAGCTATTTCCATGTTCATCCAGATAGTGGTCTAGATATTTCCATGTTCATACAGATAGCGATGTAGATATTTCCATGTTCATACAGATAGCCGTGTAGATATTGCCATGTTCATACCGATAGCGTTGCTGATACTTCCATGTTTATACAGGTAGCGGTGTACATATTTCCGTGTTTATACAGGTAGCGGTGTAGATATTTCCATGTTCATATAGATAGCGGTGTAGATATTTCCATGTTTATACAGATAGCGGTGTAGATATCTCCTTCTTAATACAGATGGCGATTTAGATATTTATATGTTCATACAGACGGCGGTGCAGATATTTCCATGTTCATACAGATGGTGGTGTAGATATTTCCATGTTCATACAGATAGCGGTGTGGATATTTCCATGTTTATACAGATAGCGGTGAAGATGTATGCATGTTTACACAGATAGTGGTGTAGATATTTCCATGTTCATACAGATAGCGGTGTAGATATTTCCATGTTCATCCAGACGGCTGTGTAGACATATCCATGTTCATACAGATGGCGGTGAAGATATTTCCATGTTGATACAGATGGCTGTGTAGATATATCCATGTTCATACAGATTGCGGTGAAGATTATTCCATGTTCATACAGATGGCGGTGTAGATATTTCCATGTTTATACATATAGCGGTGTAGATATTTCCATGTTTATACACATAGCGGTGTAGATATTTCCATGTTTATACAGATAGCAGTGTAGATATCTCCATCTTAATACAGATGGCAGTGCAGATATTTATATGTTCATTCAGATGGCGGTGCAGATATTTCCATGTTCATACAGATGGCGGTGTAGATATTTCCATGTTAATACAGATAGCAGTGTAGTTATTTCCATGTGTAAAGAGATAGCTGTGTAGATATTTCCATGTATATGCAGTTAGCTGTGTAGACATTTCCATTTTCAAGCAGATAGCGGTGTAGATATTTCCCTGTTCAAACAGTTAGCGGTGTAGATATTTCCATGTTCATATAGATAGCAGTGTAGATATTTCCATGTTTATACAGATAGCGGTGAAGATGTATGCATGTTTACACAGATAGCGGTGTAGATATTTCCATGTTCATCCAGATGGCTGTGTAGATATATCCATGTTCATACAGATAGCAGTGTAGATATTTCCATGTTCATACAGATAGCGGTGCAGTTATTTCCATGTTCATCCAGATGGCTGTGTAGATATATCCATGTTCATACAGATGGCGGTGAAGATATTTCCATGTTCATACAGATAGCGGTGTAGATATTTCCATGTTCATACAGATAGCGGTGTAGATATTTCCATGTTCATACAGATAGCGGTGCAGATATTTCCATGTTCATCCAGATGGCTGTGTAGATATATCCATGTTCATATAGATGGCGGTGAAGATATTTCCATGTACATACAGATAGCGTTGTAGATATTTCCATGTTCATGCAGATAGCGGTGTAGATATTTCCATGTTCATACAGATAGCGGTGTAGATATTTCCATGTTCATACAGATAGCGGTGTATGTATTTCCATGTTAATACAGATAGCGGTGTAGATATTTCCATGTTCATCCAGATGGCTGTGTAGATATATCCATGTTCATACAGATAGCAGTGTAGATATTTCCATGTTCATCCAGATGGCTGTGTAGCTATTTCCATGTTCATACAGATAGTGGTGTAGATATTTCCATGTTCATACAGATAGCGATGTAGATATTTCCATGTGCATACAGATAGCCGTGTAGATATTGCCATGTTCATACCGATAGCGGTGCTGATACTTCCATGTTTATACAGGTAGCGGTGTACATATTTCCGTGTTTATACAGGTAGCGGTGTAGATGTTTCCATGTTCATATAGATAGCGGTGTAGATATTTCCATGTTTATACAGATAGCTGTGTAGATATCTCCTTCTTAATACAGATGGCGGTGTAGATATTTATATGTTCATACAGATGGCGGTGCAGATATTTCCATGTTCATACAGATGCTGTTGTAGGTATTTCCATGTTTATACAGATAGCGGTGTGGATATTTCCATGTTTATACAGATAGCGGTGAAGATGTATGCATGTTTACACAGATAGTGGTGTAGATATTTCCATGTTCATACAGATAGCGGTGTAGATATTTCCATGTTCATCCAGACGGCTGTGTAGACATATCCATGTTCATACAGATGGCGGTGAAGATATTTCCATGTTGATACAGATGGCTGTGTAGATATATCCATGTTCATACAGATGGCGGTCAAGATTTTTCCATGTTCATACAGATGGCGGTGTAGATATTTCCATATTCATACAGATAGCGGTGCTGATATTTCCATGTGTATACAGGTAGCAGTGTAGATATTTCCATGTTTATACAGATAGCGGTGTAGATATTTCCATGTTTATACACGTAGCGGTGTAGATATTTCCATGTTTATACAGATAGCGGTGTAGATATCTCCATCTTAATACAGATGGCGGTGTAGATAGTTATATGTTCATACAGATGGCGGTACAAATATTTCCATGTTCATACAGATGGCGGTGTAGATATTACCATGTTTATAGAGACAGCGGTGTAGTTATTTCCATGTGTAAAGAGATAGCTGTGTAGATATTTCCATGTATATGCAGATAGCTGTGTAGATATTTCCATTTTCATGCAGATAGCGGTGTAGATATTTCCATGTTCAAACAGATAGCGGTGTAGATATTTCCATGTTCATACAGATAGCAGTGTAGATATTTTCATGTTTATACAGATAGCGGTGTAGATGTATGCATGTTTACACAGATAGCGGTGTAGATATTTCCATGTTCATCCAGATAGCAGTGTAGATATTTTCATGTTTATACAGATAGCGGTGTAGATGTATGCATGTTTACACAGATAGCGGTGTAGATATTTCCATGTTCATCCAGATAGCGGTGTAGATATTTCCATGTTCATCCAGATGGCTGTGTAGATATATCCATGTTCATCCAGATGGCTGTGTAGATATATCCACGTTCATGTAGATGGCGGTGAAGATATTTCCATGTTCATACAGATAGCGGTGTAGTTATTTCCATGTGTAAAGATATAGCTGTGTAGATACTTCCATGTATATGCAGATAGTTGTGTAGATATTTCCATTTTGATGCAGATAGCGGTTTAGATATTTCCATGTTCAAACAGATAGCGGTGTAGATATTTCCATGTTCATACAGATAGCGGTGTAGATATTTCCATGTTTATACAGATAGCGGTGAAGATGTATGCATGTTTACACAGATAGCGGTGTAGATATTTCCGTGTTCAAACAGATAGCGGTGAAGATATTTCCATGTTCATACAGATAGCGGTGTAGATATTTCCATGTTCATCCAGATGGCTGTGTAGATATATCCATGTTCATACAGATGGCGGTGAAGGTATTTCCACGTTCATAGAGATTGCGGTGTAGTTATTTCCATGTGTAAAGAGATAGCTTTGTAGATATTTCCATGTATATGCAGATAGCTGTGTAGATATTTCCATTTTCATGCAGATAGCGGTTTAGATATTTCCATGTTCAAACAGATAGCGGTGTAGATATTTCCATGTTCATAGAGATAGCGGTGTAGATATTTCCATGTTCATACAGATAGCGGTGTAGATATTTCCATGTTCATACAGATGGCTGTGTAGATATATACATGTTCATACTGATGGCGGTGAAGATATTTCCATGTTCATAAAGATAGCGGTGTAGATATTTCCATGTTCATACAGATAGCGGTGCAGTTATTTCCATGTTCATACTGATAGTGGTGCTGATATTTCCATGTTTATACAGATAGCGGTGTAGATATTTCCATGTTTATACAGATAGCGGTGTAGATATCTCCATGTTTATACATATAGCGGTGTAGATATCTACTTCTTAATACAGATGGCGGAGTAGATATTTATATGTACATACAGATGGCGTTGCAGATATTTCCATGTTCCTACAGATAGCGGTGTAGCTATTTCCATGTTCATACCGATAGCGGCGTAGATATTTCCATGTTCATGCAGATGGCTGTGTAGACATATCCATGTTCATACAGATGGCGGTGAAGATAATTCCATGTTCATACACATAGCGGTGTAGATATTTCCTTGTTCAAACAGAGTGTGGTGTAGATATTTCCATATTCATACAGATAGAGGGGCTGATATTTCCATGTTGATACAGATAGCGGTGCTGATATTTCCATGTTTTTACAGGTAGCGGAGTAGATATTTCCATGTTTATACAGATAGCGGTGTAGATATTTCCATGTTTATACAGATTGCGGTGAAGATGTATGCATATTTACACAGATAGCGGTGTAGATATTTCCATGTTCATACAGATAGCGGTGTAGATATTTCCATGTTCATCCTGATGGCTGTGTAGATATATCCATGTTCATACAGATAGCTGTGTAGATATTTCCATGTTCATACAGGTATTGGTGTAGATATTTCCATGTTCATACAGATAGCGGTGTAGCTATTTCGATGTTCATACAGATAGCGGTGTAGATATTTCCATCTTCATAGAGATAGCTGGGTAGGTACTTCCATGTTCATACAGATAACGGTGCTGATATTTCCATGTTTATACAGATAGCGGTGTAGATATTTCCATGTTTATACAGATGGCAGTGTAGATATTTCCATGTTTATAGAGATGGCGGTGTAGATATTTCCTTGTTTATACAGATAGCGGTTTAAATATTTCGATGTTTATAGAGATAGGTTTGTAGGTATTTCCATGTTCATACAGATAGCGGTGTAGATATTTCCATGTTCATACAGAAGGCGGTGTAGATTTTTCCATCTTCATACAGATGGCGGTGAAGATATTTGCATGTTCATACAGATGGCGGTGTAGATATTTCCATGTTCATACAGATGTCGGTGTAGGTATTTCCATGTTCACACAGATGTCTGTGTAGTTATTTCCATGTTCATACAGATGACGTTGTTGATATTTCCATGTTCATACCGAGGGCGGTGTAGATATTTCCATGTTTATAGAGATGGCGGTGTAGATATTTCCAAGTTTATACAGATGGCAGTGTAGATATTTCCATGTTCATACAGATAGCGGTGTAGATATTTCCATGTTTATGGAGATAACGGTGTAGATATTTCCATGTTTATACAGATAGCAGTGTAGATATTTCCATGATTACACAGATAGCGGTGTAGATATTTCCATGTTTATATAGATAACGGTGTAGATATTTACATGTTTATACAGATAGCGGTGAAGATATTTCCATGTTTATACAGACAGCGGTGTAGATATTTCCATGTTTATACAGAGAGCATTGTAGTTATTTCCATGTTTATAGAGTTAGCGGTGTAGATATTTCCCTGTTTTACAGATAGCAGAGTAGATATTTCCATGTTTATACAGATAGCAGTGCAGACATTTCCATGTTTATACCGATAGCGGTGTAGATATTTCTGTGTTTATACATATAACGGTGTAGATATTTCCATGATCATACAGATGGCGGTGTGGATATTTCCATTTTGATACAGACTGGGTGTAGATATTTTCATGTTTATACAGATGACGGTGTAGATATTTACATGTTTATAGACATGGCGGTGTAGATATTTCCATGTTTTTACACATAGCAGTGTCGATATTTCCATGTTTATGGAGATATCGGTGTAGGTATTTCCATGTTTATAGAGAGAGCGTTGTAGATATTTCCACGTTTATACAGATAGCGGTGTAGATATTTCCCTGTTTTACAGATAGCAGTGTAGATATTTCCATGTTTATACAGATAGCGGTGTAGATATTTCCATGTACATACAGATAGCGGTGTAGATATTCCCATGTTTATTCAGATGGCAATGTAGATATTTACATGTTTATAGGGATGGCGGTGTAGATATTTCCTTGTATTGACAGATAGCTGTGTAGATATTTCCATTTTTATACAGATAGCGCTGAAGATATTTCCATGATTATACAGATAGTGGTGTAGATATTTCCATGTTTATACAGATAGCAGTGTAGATATTTCCATGTTTATACAGATAGCGGTGTAGATATTTCCATGTTTATGGAGATGGCATTATAGTTATTTACTTGTTTATACAGATGGTGGTGTCGATATTTCCATGTTCATACAGATAGCTTTGTAGATATTTCCATATTTATACACATGGCGGTGTAGGTATTTCCATGTGCATACAGATGCCGGTGTAGATATTTCAATGTTTATAGAGATGACGGTGTAGATATTTCCATGTTTATGCAGATGGCGATGT
Organism: Gorilla gorilla gorilla; assembly: GCF_029281585.2. NCBI lineage: Eukaryota > Metazoa > Chordata > Mammalia > Primates > Hominidae > Gorilla > Gorilla gorilla. Next base: position 128,468,000 of record NC_073239.2, read on the forward strand.
AGATATTTCCATGTTTATACCCATAGCGGTGTAGATATTTCCATGTTTATACACATAGCGGTATAGATATTTCTATGTTTACAGAGATATTGGTGTAGATATTTCCATGTTTATAGACATAGTCGTGTAGATATTTCCATGTTTATAGATATAGCGGTGTCGATAATTCCCTGTTTCACAGACAGCAGTGTAGATATTGCCATGTTTATTCAGATAGCGGTGTAGATATATCCATGTTTATAGAGATAGCGGTGTAATTATTTCCATGTTTATAGAGATGGCGGTGGAGATATTTCCATGTTTATAGAGATGGCGGTGTAGATATTTCCATGTTTATACAGATGGCGGTGTAGGTATTTCCATGTTTATACAGATAGCGGTGTAGATATTTCCATGTTTATAGAGATAGCGTTTTAGATATTTCCATGTTTATACATATAGCGGTATAGATATTTCCATGTTTAAACAGATGGCGGTGTAGATATTTCCATGTTTATACAGGTGGCGGTGTAGTTATTTCCATATTCATACAGATGGCGTTGTAGATATTTCAATGTTTATAGAGATGGCGGTGTAGATATTTCCGTGTTTATACAGATGGCGGTGTAGGTATTTCCACGTTTATACAGATAGCGGTGTAGGTATTTCCATGCTTATACAGATAGCGGTGTAGATATTTCCATGTTCATACAGATAGCGTTGTAATTATTTCCATGTTTATACAGATAGCGGTGTAGATATTTCCATGTTTATAGAGATAGTGGTATAGATATTTCCATGTTGATACACATAGCGGTGTAGATATTTCCATGTTTATAGAGATCGCGGTGTAGATATTTCCAAGTTTATAGAGATGGCGGCTTGGATATTTCCATGTTTATATATGTGGCGGTGTATATATTTCCATGTTTATGCAGATGGCGGTATAGATATTTCCATGTTTATACAGATGGCGGTGTAGATATTTCCATGTTTATACAGATGGCGGTGTAGATACTTCCATATTTATACAGATGGCTCTGTAGATATTTTCATGTTCATACAGATAGCGGTGTAGATATTTCCATGTTTATAGAGATTGCGCTGTAGATATTTCCTTGTTTATACACATAGCAGTGTAGATATTTCCATGTTTAAAGAGATGGCGGTGTAGATATTTCCATGTTTGTACAGGTAGCGGTGAAGATATTTCCATATTTATACAGGTAGCGGTACAGATATGTGAATTCATTAAACCTCTTTTTCTTTATAAATTACCCAGTCTTGGGTATGTCTTTATCAGCAGCATGAAAATTGACTACTACACTCACTGTCCATGAATGATACTCTGTTAGCCCATTTGCATTGTTATAAAGAAATACCTGAGGCTGGGTTATTTATAAAGAAATGAGGTTTATTTGGCTCCTTGTTGTGAAGGCTGTACATGAAGCATAGTACTGGCACCTGCTTCCAGGGAGGGCATCAGGAACCTTCCAATCATGTTGGAAGGTGAAGGGAAACCATCGTATCACATGGTGAGAGCGGAAGCAAGAGAGACAGGGAAGAGGTGTCAGTCTCTTTTAAACAACCAGATATCGCATGAACTCACAGGGTAAGAACTCATTCATTACCAAGAGGACAGCACCAAGCAATTCAGGAGGCATCTATCTCCAACATTGGGGATCACATTTTAACGTGAGATTTGAAGGGGACAAACATCCAAACTATGTCAGATACCAAAGCTGACAATGCTTAGGATCTTTAGCTGTTCCAGGTTCTGGGAAAAGGGAGAGAGTTAGCTTCCCTCGTCTATGCTCTGCTACTCCATATTATATTAGTAATTATTGTTCTCTAAAGGTTCTTGAAAGCAAATAAACAAATGCAAGGCAAAACATATGAAATGCAAGGCAAAACATACGAAATGCAAGGCAAATGCATTAAAAACTTTTGAGTGTTAATATATAGGTTTTATTTTATCTTTTTAATTTCTTTTGCTTAACCAAATAGATTATGTAGTTTTGATTAACTGGCCATGAAATAGCTCTGCCTACATAGAATTTCCCATGAACAATTGGTTGTGGAGACTTTTGTGTGTGACCCAAATCCTCCCTCAGAACTGAAGTTTGCCCCGCTATTGGGAGTGTTGGCAAATCTTGCCTCTCAGCTGATTCTCTCTAGAATTTATTCTCAGGAGATCTAATTAATAACTTGTCAAGCTGATGTCCATCCTTGGGGACAACTCGTATCTGAAGAATGGCCAGTGAAAGGTATTAAAACTCCATACTCCTGCCTCAATTTAGGGCAACTCTGAAGGGTCGCCCCAGCTTCTCAGCTCCCCCTTGAGATTAGCTGAGGTATTTGTTGTGACTGCCTCACATCTCAACTCCCTTTGTCCAATTCAGCTTTTTCGCCACAGTTGTTGGCTCCTAGGATTTTACCCAGTTAAATGTTCTCTACACAAATCTCTATCTCAAATCTGCTTTACAGGGAATGTGGCCTCAGACAGGTTTTCATTAGGTTCTGGACATAACTCTCACTAGTCATTGATATGATTCGGCTGTGTCTCCACCCGAATCTCACCTTGATTGTAATTATCCCCGCATGTCAAGGATGGAGTCAGGTGGACATCATTGAATCATAGGGGCGGGTTCCCCCTACTGTTCTCCTGGTAGCGAATAAGTCTCACGAGATCTGATGCTTTTAAAATGGGAGTTTCCCTACACAAGCTTTCTTCTCTGCTACCATTTAAGATGTGCCTTTGCTTCTTTTTTGCCTTCTGCTGTGACTGTGAGGCCTCCCCAGCCATGTGGAATTGTGAGTTCATTAAACCTCTTTCCTTTCTAAATTACCCGGTCTTGGGTATGACTTTATTAGCAGCATGACAACAAACTAGTGCAGTCTGTTCTATAAGCCCAAGTCGGATCACAGAGTCCCGCTTTCTGTTTTTTTTTTCTAGCCCATATTTCTACTAAAACTTGACTCATATAGACTTAAAACAAAATAATTAAGCATGGCTAGTAATTATTTAATATTTTACACGTGTCAGGTACTGTATTTTGTAACTTATCTTTTAATAATCTTTCCAAATCTCTAAAAGGAGAATTCTGCTCTTTTATAGAGAAAATAAGGATGGCTCAATCTTTTGATTTTTATTACAAGCTTTATTTTGTATAACATATAATAAACTAAAAATATTGAAAGTTTAGAAACCATCAGCACACAATCGAGGTGATGGAAATATACTTCACCTCCAGTTTCCTGATGCCTCTTTATACTACATTTCTCTGGCCCCTCATTCCTGGCCCTTAAAAACCACCAAACTGCTTTCTGTCACTGGACAGTAATTTATACAGTCAAAAAATGTATATAAATAAAATTTTACACTATGCACTTTTTTGTCTGACATTTTATGTTTTTTTCTCTGCATGTTTTACCTCTAGAGTCTGCCTTGTTTCACTTAGTATAGTTATTTTGAGATTCATTCATGTTATAGTATGTATCCATAATTAATTCGGATAAAGCAAGTTAATTCATTAATGTATTGATTGATATTTAGACTGTTTCTAGTTTGGGCTATTATGAATACATGTGCTATGAACATTTGTGTTGATATCATTATATGAACACCTACTTTTATCTCTCTTGGGTAAATACCCAGGAGTGCAATGGCTGAGTCTTACAGCAGAAGTATGTTTAACTTTTTAAGGGACTCTTAAACTGTTTTTCAAAGGTTACACTTTTTTGTATTCCCATCAGCAGTGTATGAGAGTTTCAGCTTCTCCACATCCAAGCCAGTGCTTGGCTATTATCAGTCATGCTAATCTTAGCTATTTAAAAATAGATAGTGGCGTCTCATTTTGGTTTTAATTTGCATTGCCCTAAGCATTAATTATGTTGAGCATATGTGCTTATTTACCAAACAAATGTCTACTTTGAAATGTCTGTTCCAGTCTTTCACCCAAGTTTTAAATGGGGTTGTTTGTTTTTCATTATTAAATTTTGAGCTTTTAAAATATATTTTTGATGCAAGCCTTTCATCAGATATATGAATTGCAAATATTTTCTCCCAGCCTGCAGCTTGTCTTTTCAGTCTCTTAATAGATTCTTTTGAAGAGCAGATTCTTTTTTTTAAATTGGATGAGTTCTTCTTATCAATATATTATTATATAAATCATGCTGTGGGGTCATATCAAAGAAAGCTTTGCCTGACTCAAAGTCCCAAATGTTTTCACATCTTCCCTCTCCTCTCCTTTGGGAACTGAGATTACACGTAAATTCAGTTACTTGAAATTTACTGTCTACTATTGCTCTGTTCATGTTTTTTAAAAGTTTATTTTCTCTCTCTATTTTATTTTGAGAGGTGTCTATCTTTTCTTCTTTAATGACTAACGTGCTATCAGCCTACCATGTAGCTGGGACTACAGCCGCATGCTACTATGCCCCGCTAATTTTTGTATTTTTAGTAGAGATGGGATTTCACCATATTGGTCAGGCTGGTCCTGAACTCCTGACTTCGTGATCCACCTGCCTCGGCCTCACAAAATGCTGAGATTACAGGCGTGAGCCACTGCGCCCAGCCTCCTTTAGTGTATCTTGCATGTCTCTATTTTAGAACATATAGAATACTGTTTCAATAAGCATTTGAATGTTCTTAACTGATAACTCTGGCACCTTGATTTACTCTGGATCAGTTCTGACTCAGTGATTTTTCTCCTTATTATGAGCCACGTTCTTCTGTCTTTTGTTGTTACTGTTGTGTCTCTGCTAAACTGTGTCTGGATGTCAGATATGGTGACTTTTATCTTATTGAGTGCTGGAAGTATATATAAATATTCTTGATCTTTGTATTGGTATGTATTTAAGTTTAGTTGGAAAGAGTTTGACTCTTTTTGGTCTTGCTTTAAAAATTCATTAGGTGGGATCAGACCAGTTCTCATTTTAGAGCTAATCACTCCCAACTAGTGAGGCAAGATCCTTCTGGGTATCCCTGGGAATCTTGAGGTGTTTCTGGTTTGGCTGATAAAATAAGCACTATTACTGGACCTTGGTGAGCATGTGTACTGTTACTTTTCATCTTATCTGGGTGTTGTTTCCCCAACCGTAGGTACTTTTCTCTAGGCCTGTCCTAACAATTACTTAGCTATGTACTTTAGGGGGACCCTTTGCAGAGCTCTGGAGTTCTCTTTCTGTGCAGCCCCTTCTTCTCGGAAACCTTGTCCTGAGAGCTCATGTCAACATGGTTCCTGTGGACTCTCAGCTCTGTCCCCTCAGCTCAGGGAGAACGATGGGCTCCTCTTGGGCTTTTCTCCTGCAGTAGTGGGCTGGAAAACTTTCTCCAGGCATAAATTAGGGCAGTTGATAGGCTCACCTTGTTTGAGACTGACTTTACAGGGTCTTGCAAACTTTTGTGGCATACATTTTGGCCATTTTTTTGGTTGTTTCAGGAGGGAGAGAAAGTCTATTTCTTGTTACTCCATCATGGTCATTGCAGAAGTCAAACTAACTGATATTTATCAATACAGTCTGTTGCTACACATTGAACTTGCTTAAGATAATTTTTAGATGGCACAGAACTTTCTGTCCATTGAATGAGACTCTCTGCTTATTTTGCAAGTGCTCATTTGTATGGAGACATTTGTATGGAGAAACTTCAAAAAGTTTGTGGAAAAATGAAGTTAAAAGATAAACATTGAAAATGTGATCTTCGGTTTTCATCCCTAAAGAACTGATGGTCCTGGGAACTTAACAATGTCAATGCAGTCTCTTATACATTATTAACTTAAGAAAAATGGGTGCCCTTTCCACATTTGTTGAGATTGGGAAACAAAAAGAAGTCAGAAGGAGCCAAATCAGAGCTGTAAGGTGGATGCCTGACAATTTCCCATTGAGACTCTCACAAAATTGCCTTTGCTTGATGACAGGAATGAGCAGAAACATTGTGGTGTTAGAGGACTGTCTGCTAAAGCTTTCCCAGGTATTTTGCCCTAAAACTTTGACTAACTTATTCAAAACACTCTCATGATATGCAGATATTATTGTTCTTTGACCTTCCACAAAGTCAACAAGCAAAATGCCTGGAATGTCCCCAAAAAACTGTTGCCGTGACCTTTGCTCTTGAGTGATCCCCTTTAGCTTTGACTGGACCACTTCCACCTTTGGTAGCCATTGCTTTGATTGTGTTTTGCCCTCAGGATCATACTGGGAAAGCCATGTTTTATCTTCTGTTACAATTCTTCAAAGAAATCCTTCAGGATCTTGACCCTAGTTCTTTAAAATTTCCATTGAGAGCTCTCCTCTTGTCTGCAGCTGATCTGAGCACAACACTTTTGGCACCCATGCAGTGGAAAGTTGGTTCAACTTTAATTTTTTAGTCAGAACTGTGTAAGCTGAACCAATTAAGATGTCTATGATGTTGGCTATTGTTTGTGCTGTTGATTATCAGTCCTCTTCAATTAGGGCACAAACAAGATTAATTTTTTTCCTTGCAAATTGATATGGATGATCTGTCCCTGTGGACTTCATCTTCCACATCATCTCGTTTCTTCTTTAAAAAAGCTGTCCGCTTGTGAACTACTGATTTCTTTGGTGCATTGTCCCCTCAAGCTTCTTGTAAAGCATCAGTGATTTCACCATTCTTTCACTCAAGCTTCATCATAATCTAATGTTTGTTCTTGCTTCAATTTTAGCAGAATTTACATTGCTCTGCTAGGGGCTCTTTTCAAACTAATGTCTACTCCTTCTTACTGTCTCAAACTAGATCCTGTTCAAACATGCTATAATAAATTAGTATGAGTTTATTTTGCTGCCAAAATTGAAACCTTTGCATAGTTTTTTTCATAATATACATTTTCCATGAACTTTTTAAGGCCTCTCATGTATCCACAGGTAGAGTGCCTTACCTATTCTGACTTCAGTCAATTATTCAAGACCTTTCCTTGTCAGTGATACATTAGAAAGGTAGAGTATTGAAAAATAAGAGTAGTTTCTGCTGATTAAGAAATACTATATCTTTTTCTACTTCTTTCTTTTTTTTTTTTCTTTTTTTTTTTTTTTGAGACAGCATCTTTCTCTGTCACCCAGGCTGGAGTGCAGTGGTGTGATCTCAGCTCACTGCAACCTCTGCCTCCCAGGGTCAAGTGATTCTCCTGCCTCAGCCTCCCGAGTAGCTGGGACTATAGGTGCCTGCCACCACACCCAGCTAATTTTTGTATTTTTAGTGGAGACAAGGTTTCACCATATTGGCCAGGCTGGTCTTGAACTCCTGACCTTGTGATCTGCCTGACTCGGCCTCCCAAAGCGCTGGGATTACAGTCATGAGCCACCATACCTAGCTTTCTACTTCTTTCTTATTATTTTCCTCCTCTCTCATTCCTATATTCTCTCCTTTCTCCTACTTTCCTCCCCACTCCCTGTTTCCTTCCTTTCATCTTTCCTATTTTCAAGACTTAATATTTCTTGAACCTCCGATGTTATCATAGTATGTTATTTGTTTAATTTTCACATAACAATAATAGTTTAAATACAAATAATATTTATTTTCATCCCCATGTTATCAGTATAACAGTAAAGATGTGGAGAGGCCAGCTGGGCATGGTGGCTCAAGCCTGTAATCCCAGCACATTGGGAGGCCGAGGTGGGTGGATCACGAGGTCAGGAGATCGAGACCATCCTGGCTAACACGGTGAAACCCCATCTCTACTAAAAAATAGAAAAAATTAGCTGGGCGTGGTGGCGCGTGCCTGTAGTCCCAGCTACTCGGGAGGCTGAGGCAGGAGAATAGTGTGAACCCGGGAGGCAGAACTTGCAGTGAGCCAAGATCACGCCACTGCACTCCAGCCTGGGTGACAGAGCGAGACTCTGTCTCAAAAAATAAATAAATAAATAAATGAAAATAAAATTAAAAAAATGATGTGGAGAGGCCAAACCAATGGCTCTTATATCCACGTTCTTTCTTCTAAATGATTTCACCTTAGTTTTGGTCTGCATCTCTAACCATAGCTAGTTGCAGCAGGACTTCTATCTGGCCTTGCTGCTCTCATTTTTGGACCTCCTCACTGAAATCAAATTGATCTTTCTAAAATGCAAACCTGGTCTTAGTATTTTATTACTTAAAACCCATTGGTGGCTTTCCATGATTTATGGAATAAAGTCAAAATTCCTGTTTTTGCCCATGTTTCTGTGTGCCTCTCATCCCTACATTTACTGATTCCTGTGTGCCATAAATTGCCAGTTGTCCAGAGTTCATTCTCTTTTTGTACTTGGGAGGACTTCTGCATCCTGCAACTTTTCCCCTGAAACGTGCTTGGAAAATAACTACTCATTTTTTTCAGATTCAGGTTAGCTTTTTACTTCAGTTTCTTTTCCTGAAGCTTATACTGACTGCTCCATATGGCTTTGGGGATTAGCTACTCATTCCTTTGTGCCCTTTGTAGATACACATTTATCATGGAGTCTTTTTTTTTTTTTTTTTGAGACAGAGTCTCACCCTGTCACCAGGCTGGAGTGCAGTGGTGTGATCTCAGCTCACTGCAACCTTTACCTTCCAGGTTCAACTGATTCTCTTGCCTCAGCCTCCCAAGAAACTACAGGCGTGCACCACCGTGCCCAGCTAATTTTTGTATTTTTAGTAGAGACGGGGTTTCACTATGTTGGCCAGGATGGTCTCGATCTCTTGACCTCGTGATCTGCCCACGATGGCCTCCCAAAGTGCTGGGATTACAGGCATGAACCACCGCTCCCAATCAGTCATGCAGTCTTTATACTTACTTGTTTACTTGCCTGTGAGCTCACTGAATGCAGGGACTATTTCCTTGTTGCTCTAGCACCTACACCAGTACCTGGTATCCAGAAGCTGTATGCTAAATGTTTGTTGAGTGGCTGTTTGACTGAATGATTGTACTCCTAATTAGTAGATAGAAAGCCATGAACTTCCCAGTTCATCATTCTTTGTGCTCAATTCTGGTTTCTTTATTGTGTTCAAAAGAGTTCCTTAGTGACATAAAACTATGGAGCCAGTATGTCAGCTCATTTAAGCAATGATTGGTTTATGTATATAAGAGGCTTCAATAATTATATATTTTTATTTCAGTTTCAATAAATGATCAATTGATTAATTTTCTCTGTTTTGGCTTATTGTTCACATTTAATATCAAATAAAAGTGTTTTACTTAAAAGTATTCATGCCAATTATGACAGTTAGGTGAATATTACTTTGACTTACATTCCAGTAGTAGTTTTGGTTGAACCCTGAATATGCTAAGACGTCCCTTTTCTTTTTTCTTATGAACAGGCTACTGTGTTTACATATATTATTAAAATCTTCTTTGAAAATACGAAGAGTGTTACATTTCTTATATTTAGTTCTCTGTGCTTCAGAATTCCTGTGATACTTGCACTTAAGTCCTTCTGAGCAGTTGATGTTGATATTTATGTGGTTAATTTCATGAAACGTGGTGGTTTTCATTTCTATCATTAATTTATACAGGAGATAGACTGTTTTCCAGGTGTAAGCTCAGTCATATAATTAGAAAATTTATAAGCAGAAAGGAGTTATTTGGTCTAACCCATTTATTCTACAGATAGAGAAATTAGAGTCCAGAAACTCTGTCTTCTTTAAAGTCTTACAGGTATTTAAGAAAAAAGAATAGACTTGAGGTTTCTGTGCTCTGAACCCAGTGATCTTGACACTGTAATGATCTTCATCCATATTATTCACAGAAGTAAATATAATCACATATTAAATAAGAAACAAAAATACTAAGGAGATATTATACTGAAAAATGAAATAATATTATCTTAATTATTTTGATCAGATTCAATCTATAGCAGCTTGAAGGCTAATAATTCCAATGATTCTCTGAATAAACCATTTTTCTAATAAGATTACAGGTTTTAGTAATCTAATTATTTTGACTGATGCAAATGTTACCCCGCCAGTCTGAAAAATGTGTTTATTTATATGTCATAAAGAATAATTTATTCCAAAAAGGCTAATTTTCAAAATATATGTATCTTCTGAAACTGTATCTATTTTTTCCCCACGTTTTCTAAATATATTTTAGAGGGCATTTGTAGATTTTCATGGTGCTGGAAAATTAAGGTATAATGGTCTCATGAAGGAGAATAATGTCATTTAGACATTGTAATTTTGGAGGATCACAATACTGTTTGGAATGTGGTTGTTGCAGCACTGGTCACTTATACTAATTATATAATAACATACTATACTAATGCAATAATATACCATATGAAATTATTCAGTGGTAAATTTGTCTTAAATCCTCTAGAATACTGCAAAGAAATAGTTTATATAAGAAAGAGTACCATAGCAGATGTGAACACAATATTTCCTATTTTTTTCTTCTTTTTTATTTTTTTGAAGACAAGTTCTCACTCTGTTGCCCAGACTGGAGTTCAGTGCCATGTTCATAGTTCACTGCAACCTCAAACTCCCAAGCTCAAGTGATCCTCTTGATTCAGCCTCTGAAGTAGCTGTGCCTATAGGTGTGCACCACCACACCGGCTAAGTTTTAAAATTTTTTATAGATATGTTGCCCAAGCTGGTCTCAAATTCTTGAGCTCAAGAGATCTTCTCACCTTGGCCTCCCAGAGTGTTGGGATTACAGGCATGAGCCACCATACTCAGCCAATATTTCTTTTGTAAAAGACATTTTCTAACATACTTCTCATTTTAACTAACATAATATTCAAAGTGTAGATCTGAGAAAGAGATAGTGCCTGCAGATCTGGGATCCTACATGCTAATATTATGGGATGCATTCAGATTTGATCAGCAGATATTCCATTTATTCTAGAACACCACCAGCAGAAGAATGTAATTACGTCTATCACTAAAACTTTGTGTCAATACAGACTACTGTATTTGTTATCATAGATGGTCCTTGGATGGCAGCCTTAAGCAATTTTAAACCTAGACAGGTGATGTACTTTTTCTTCTTGGATAATTTTCATGGTTTTATCTAATTTGGTTGTAACTAATGTGTTTAATATGGCTTGCTTGTTTTTTAAAAAGTTGTTCAGTATCCTTAGAACTCAGTGCTGATTTCTTTTTCTAGCAGGCCTTTTATATAGGACATCTCACTTTCTCCTGGCTCTCTACTACTAGCATGAGGTCTCTGAAAAATCAAGACAGCAAAATAATTTGTTATAGAACAGCCTATGTAGAGGGACAGGGGAGGAGTCATATTCCAAGAGGGAAAGACCTTTGAGCCAGGCTCAATTTGTAGAGGCTGTTGAATGAAAATGAGAGAGAGAGAATGCACACTTTATTGCACTATTAAAGCAAAATTCTGACAATAACTTCTAAAAATGATTCAACTCTTATACACTGAGAATATGACAGACCTTCCAAAAGTATAATTTCTTATATGAACGTCCAGGTATATAAGGAAAAATAACTATTTCATACCAATATCTCCAGCCGCCTTTATTGTTGGTTCACCACATAGGTTTTTATCAGAATCGCAGAACATTAATTTTTTAAATTAGCTACCATTACAACTAGCTTGAGAAGAACTTTCTTTTTAATAATTCGACCCAGATGCATTCTAGATACTCCAGTGTTACGAATCGATGGCTTCATGAGGAGCCGCTGTTGACTCATGCTATCTCTGGACACACTGACAGGAAATGTTTTCTTACACCTGTTTTCCTCCTGCTTTTCCTTGGTAGGACTTAGTTCCTTGGCATAGTTCAGTATCAATGGCAGTCATAGAGAAGTGTTACAGAAACCCAGCTTATTCCAACTTGTGAATTATTTGGCACCCAGGAACCAGGTCTTACAATCTTCAACCCACTTTTTCTTAACATGGCCCCTTTTCTGAAATGTTTATTTATATATGATGTAGGCCTGGGGAAAGGACATGGACTTTCAAAGAAAATATTCTCCAATAGATCTGTCAACTCCAGAGAACCTTCTGACTAAATCTGAAAGAATTCCACTGTGCTCTGATAACATCCTTTAATAATGAAGGAAAAGATATTTTTCCCCCAGGAGGATTTTGTAGTGAAAAGATGGCATAATTTTTTTAAAAATGTTGTTTATAATCTCATTTGTTTTTTCATTTGTGGGGTGTGTCTTAAATCCTAAATGGTACATCCTTTTTAAAATACTTCTAGTAATAAAATGTTTCTGAAGTTATGTTGTAAATATCATTGGACTATGTTTAATAATGTTAAGTTGATCCCACTTCCCCTGAAATTATATACATAAATGCTGAAAGTATAAATTTACATATACAACTTCATGGAACATTTTTCTTCCAAGTGTGCATTTGCTAGAATTTGCATTGAAAGGTTTTGGAAGGAGCCTGTTGGTATGAATCCTGTGTGAGCAACACTCAGATTTGTTGCATACTGAACAGCATGCTAAATCTCACTTCACAATCTTAGATTTCTCATCTACCATCTTGAGCTGAATTTAAAATGTAACTGCAGTTTATTATGTCACCTGTTCGTCAAACACTGATGCAAAGCTTAGTTTTCAGTGTGAAGAACCCATGACTAGAGAAGGGAAGAAGAAAGGGTCAAGCAGACCTCATTAAAGAGTGTATGGGCAAGAAAACACATCAGATGTCTTGATAGGTTTTTTAAAGTCCTGTTAGACTTGTCATGATTTCCAAAACACTAAATGCCATCTAGTATTTTGGACCCTCCAAAATTACAGTAGAATATTATTATGGGTCATCTTAATTGGAAATATACAGGAAAATCCTGATGATTAATGTAGACTAGTGATAGCTCTCACACATTTATATAACCTATGTTGAAAAGAAAGAAGAAAGGCAGGAAGGAAAGAAGGAAAAAGAGCGGAGAGAGAGGAACAAGAAAACACGTGGATTTGTGGAAATGAAAATTTTTAAATTACTAATTTGCAAGAATGGGTAAGAAAAATACCGAGTATGAACATAAATGCTTTCAATTCCGTTTGTCTCTTAATCCTTCTCAGTCCGTGGCCAGTTTTGAAACTTGGTGTAACTTCCTTCCTTTATTCCTCCCTCCCTTGCTCCCTCCATCCCTTCTTGCCAGCCTCCTTCCCTTCCTCTCTCCTTGAGTTTCCTTCTTCTTTCTTGTTCCCTCCCTCCCTCCCTCTCTCTTTTTTCCCCTTAGTTTCCCCGGAAGCACATATACCAGCCATTTGAATGCTTTCTGCTCATAGATACTGCCAAGCCCCCTCACCCAGACTGCTGAATAGATTTGGTAGAATGGAATGAGAAACATAGACTTTGTGTCTGTGGCGGCCACCTCTGATGTTGCAGACTTTTGCCGTGATTATGCACTCCAGCCGAGGGACGCTAGAGAGGTTGAAATTTCAACTGTGGGATTTGCCATTTTGGAATTTGCAGAAATGTACTGGATATGCTAACAGCAGCCTGGCTAGCCTCCACTTCACAAGGAAGTATTTAAATATACACCTGTAATATGAAGAAAATTGCATTAGATCATAAGGGATGAATTATTTTGTAAATGACTATACCATCAAATACCATACCTGATATCAATCATCTTCATCAGACAGTATCTGTGTATGTAAGTAGATAAACAAAAAAGCAGGAGTTTATTTCTCTCTAATGTATCCTTGACTCTCTAGCAGTGACCTCTGAAATGTCTCTTCTGATCCAGACTTGTTTGAATCATGTGCAACATTTTAGATTTGTCTTTTCTCTGCAAGTTTTTTTTGTTAAGTACCATAACATATTGAACCAAATAGTTTTGCTTGCTTTCTATTGATGACACATGATTTTGGCTTTTATCTTCAGTGGAAAATCAATGTGTCACATGGAGTTCACTAAGAAAAAGGTATGGGGCCTCTTTGTAATTCTTTGTCAGATGATTGCTTTATCTTGATTTATGCCTTCAAACTTTTTCCCATTCAGCAGAAAATATTGTGTCGCTATCTGTGAGAGCAAAGCGATCTATACCAATTTATGCTCTAAGTGTAGCCTCCTTCCAGAACTGCTTATGGAACATATCAACTCACTATAGATTAGGGACATAATGGATTCTTCTTTCTTAAAAGTGGCAGATTGACAATTTTAGTTCATATACAAGCTTTTATATTAACATTAAAACAATATTTCTATGTAAAGTAAAATATTGTAGTTGATTATTATTCGAGGGCCTCCCAGAATTTCAAGGTCTGAAAATAAATTCAGTGTTCCTGGTGGTAACAAAATTGCCCCTACTTCCTTGTATCAGGACTGCCATTTGGAACTGCTGGGGAAGCTCTTTTCAGAAATTATTTTCAAAACAGCATTGTTGCCTTTTGCCAAACTGAAATCTGGTTGTAAACTTTTGAAAACTAGTTCCTTGGAATGGAATTCAAGTTGTCTTCTAAGCAATTTTTTTTAACTCAAACATACATTCTATCTTGCTTTATTATGTCACTATTTGTGTAGGAAACATATTTCTATTTTTACCATTTTCAATTTATTTACATTTACATTTACATTTGTGTGTATATATATATACACACATACATACACTTTAAGTTCTGGGATACATTTGCAGAACTTGCAGTTTTGTGAAATAGGTATACATGTGCTGTCGTGGTTTGCTGCACCCATCAACTCGTCATCTACATTAAGTATTTCTCCTAATGCTATCCCTCCTCTTTCCTTCCTACCCACTGACAGGCCCCAGTGTGTGATGTTCCCCTCCCTGTGTCTATGTGTTCTCATTGTTCAACTCCCACTTATGAGTGAGAACATGTGGTGTTTGGTTTTCTGTTCTTGTGATAGTTTGCTGAGAATGATGGTTTCCAGCTTCATCCATGTCTCTGCAAAAGACATTAATCCATCCTTTTTTATAGCTGCATGGTATTCCATGGTGTATATGTGCCACATATTCTTTATCCAGTCTATCATTGATGGGCATTTGGGTTGGTTCCTAGTCTTTGCTCTTGTGAATAGTGCTGCAATAAACATATGTGTGAATGTGTCTTTATAGTAGAATGATTTATAATCCTTTGGATGTGTACCTAGTAATGAGACTGTTAGGTCAAATGATATTTCTAGTTCTGGATCCTTGAGGAATTGCTACACTGTCTTCCACAATGGTTGAACTAATTTACACTCCCACCAACAGTGTAAAAGCATTCCTATTTCTCCACATCCTCTCTAGCACCTGTTGTTTCCTGACTTTTTAATGATTGCCATTCTAACTGGCGCGAGATGGTATCTCATTGGACCAGGGGTGATGAGCTTTTTTTTTTTTTTTCTTCGAGACAGCCTCACTCTGTCACCCAGGGTGGAGTGCAGTGGCACAATTTCGGCTCACTGCAACCTCCACCTAATGGGTTCAAGCAATTCTCCTGCCTTAGCCTCTTGAGTAGCTGGGATTACAGATATATACCACCACGCCTGGCTAAAGTTTTTTTGTGTGTTTTTGGTAGAGACAGAGTTTCACCATAGTGGCCAGGCAAGTCTCAAACTCCTGACCTTGTGATCCACTCGCCTTGGCCTCCCAAAGTGATGGGATTACAGGCGTGAGCCACCACGCCCAGCCTATGATGAGCTTTTTCTCATGTGTTTATTGGCCGCATAAATGTCTTCTTTTGAGAAGTGTCTGTTCATATCCTTTTCCCACTTTTTGATGGGGTTGTTTTTTTCTTGTAAATTTGTTTAAGTTCCTTGTAGATTCTGGATATTAGCCCTTTGTTAGATGGATAGATTGCAAAAATTTTCTCCCACTCTGTAGGTTGTGTGTTCACTCCGATGATAGTGTCTTTTGCTGTGCAGAAGCTATCTTTAGTTTAATTAGATCCCATTTCTCAATTTTGGCTTTTGTTGCCACTGCTTTTGGTGTTTTAGTCGTGAAGTCTTTGCCTATGCCTATGTTCTGAATGGTATTGGCTAGGTTGTCTTCTAGAGTTTTTATGGTTTTAGATCTTATGTTTAAGTCTTTAATCCATCTTGAGTTAATTATTTTATAAGGTGTAAGGAAGGGGTCCACTTTCAGCTTTCTTCATTTGGCTAGCCAGTTTTCCCATCACCATTTATTAAATAGTCAATCTTTCCCCATTGTTTGTTTTCGTCAGGTGTGTCAGAGATATGTTGTATATTTCATGGTACAATGCCTTCTGTCAATGGGGAAAAATAACAAGCATATATGGGATGAATGAAGTCTGCTATGGTTAAGGTTGAGAATATTTACTGATCCTTGAGTTCAGTCTCCAGGAATGTTGGAAATAGAGAATGGAGATAATGGAGATAAAGAAAAGTTCTGAAAATGACACTTCCCATAGTGTCAAAATTGTGATCTATTGCAGAATTCTGTGATACATCAAAATCTCTGTTTATACTGAGGTTTGTTATTGTGTATGAGCATATCTTTATCAGGTGTAGGCTATTTCTATACTTTCATGTCTTTAAATCAACGTTTCTATTCACATATGTATATGTGCAAATAGAAGCATGTTAATATTATATATATATTTTCTGTCATTACCATGATTGCTATGATTATCATTAGCATGTATTATTAGTGTGACCGAAGTATCATCAGTATCAGTTTCTTTCTCACTGCAGTGCTCCTGTAATGCTTCATTTCTACAGAGCCAACCTACACCCACCGTTTCCCTGACTATAACTTTACCTAAAGTATAAGCCCTTATAAAGCCATGAAAGCCTACCAAGAATTGTCAAAGAAGCTAGGCAGCAGCCAGGCTCTGCCCTAGGAAAAGATTTTACTTTTTATTATCATGTGCAGTACTTAACTACTTGTTTTGACCTCTAAGATTTTGCTCTCCTATATTTCTATCCCCTGGCTTTCTGATATTTCATGTGATTATATTTGAAATTTTAACCTTGCTTTTCTTTTTGGAATCTCTGATATCTCTGCTGCCACAGGTAATGACAGGTTCCTCTCTAACTGTTGGTGTTATCCCTGGTCAGATTATTACTGATGACAGAAGTAGATGTTTTACGTGGATTCTCTCGATATCAGAAACAAATACAGATATCACAACTCAAAAATGACAGACTGATAACCATTATGAACTTAGATGCAACATTCTTAATACAATATTAGCAAATTGAGTCTAGGAATATTTAAAAATGATAATGTGTTTTAACCAAGTGGGGTTTATCTCAAGTTGGTTTCAACAACTGAAAATCTACCATGCTGACAGAAAAAAGAAAAATCACGTGACACTCTCAATAGATGCAAAAAAGGAATTTACAAAATGTAACACATTTTTTAAATTAAAAACTCCCAGCAAACTGAGGATAGAAAAGTACATTTTCAAACTGATTATGTGTTTACAAAAAATCTATAGCAAACATCTTACTTAAAATGGTGAAAGCCTTAATACTTTCTACATAAGATTATGAAAAATGCAATGATGTCCTCTCTCCCTAGTTCTTTAAAGTATTGCATTCAATATTAAATAAGTGGAAATATATACCAAGTTCATTGATAAATATTTAATACTTATGAGATGATAATTCTCCTGAAATTGATCTCTAGATTCAGTGGAATTCCCATGAAACCTTATAGGTCCTTTTGGATAAATTACAAAACTGATTCTAAAACAGGGAGAAAGAAAGAAGGGAAGGAAGGAGGAATGGACAGAAAGAAGAAAGAAATAAAGAGAAAAGAAAAGAAAATAAGAAATAAGTGACACCCAAGTTGGGAAGAAAGAAAAATACTATTCTCACGTGATGTAAACATATACATAGAAAATCCTTAGGCATCTGCAGAAGTGTGCTAGAGGTATGAAGTGAATTTAACAAAGTTGTAGGATGAAAGATCAATAAATAAAATCAATTGTGTTTCTATACACAATCAACACCAATTAGAAAATAAAATTATGTAAGCAATTTAACTTATAATAGCCTCAAAAATAATAAAATAATTCAGAATAAATTTAATAAAAGGTATGCTGATCCAAAATTTCTAAATCACTAATACGAGAGATTGAATAGGTAGAAATATGTATCAAGTTCATTGGTAAATATACATGTCATACTTATTAGATGATAATTCTTCTGAAACTGATCTCCAGATTTGGCACAATCCCAGTCAAACCTATAGGCCTTTTTGGAGAAATTACAAAGCTGATTCTAATTTTTTTTTTAAATGCAGAAGTCCTAGAATAGCCAGAGCATGTTTTAGAAAGAAGAATAAAGTTGGAAAACTTTCCAAATTTCAAGACATATTATAAAGCTACACTAAACAGTACAGTAAACTTACTGGCATGAAGAAGACATATATATCAGTGAAACAGAATAAATAATTTAGAAATATATCCTGCCTTACATGGCCAAAGTTGCCAAAATATTTCAATAAGGAAATCAATGTCTTTATAAAGATGGTACTATTAAAATTGGATATTAAATGGAGAATATGAACTTCAGAATTACCTCACACCATATCCTCAAATTAACTCAACATGTATTTTATACATAATGTAAATATAAAATGTATAAAGCTTACTGAATAGAAAAAATTTTTAATAATCTTACTATAGCTAAAAATTTTTTAGATAAGAAAAGGATGGATGAAAATGGAAAAAAATAGTAAGTTGGACTTCATGAAATTAAGACTTTTGCAACTTAAAACATAGCATCAAAAAATGAAAAGGCAAACCACAGATTGGGACAGAATAATTTTAAATATGTCTGATAAAGAACTTTCATCTAGAATGTACACATAACTAAAAAACTAAATAACAAAACACAAATAACTCATTTAACGTATTATTTTGACCTAAATGGGCCAAATATTTGTACAGATATTTTAATTTAAAAAGAGATGATGTCCAATACACAAATGAAAAGATACTTAACGTTACCCGTCATCAGGGAAATGCAAGTTAAAACCACATTGAGGTACCACTGTACACCCACTGGAGTGGCTGACACGAGCAGAACTGACCATACCACATGATGTGAAGAATTGCTATTCACACCTGGCTAGTGGGACTTCAAAATGGTACAGACATTTTGGAAAGCAGTTTGGCAGTTTCTTTTAATGTTAAACTTAGTACTGATCATATAGCCAAATAATTCCACTGCGACTCAAAATAAATAAAAACATATCCGTACCAAGCCTCATCCTTGAAGTTCATAGCAGATGTGTCCATCAACTTGTAAATGGATAAACCAGTTGTAGATGGAGTACCACTCAACAATAAAAAGGAGCAAACTGATACAACAGCAATATAAATGAATATCAAAAGCATTATGCTCAGTGAAAGAAGCTAGACATGAAAGACACCAATGTATCATTCCACTAATAGGATACTCTAGAAAATGCAAACTGTAGAAACAGAAGCAGATTAGTGGTTGCCTGTGTTCAGGAATGGAGAAAAGATCAAATGCAAAACAGCAAAAGAAAACGTTTTGTGATGATGCAGATTTTCTGTATCTTGATCATGATTGTGGTCAAATGATGATATTCATCTGCCATAACCCATTAAATTGCACATTGAAAAGGGTGAATTTTACTGTGTGTACATTATACTTAAATGGAGCTGTAAATATGTTTGGAGCTTATCTGTGAACATTAGTTGCAGAGCAGGAGTTACTTTTATAGAGTGGAAATCTGCTGAGTGCCAACTTGAGAAGGGTTGAAAAAAATTAGAACCTTCTTCCAACACATTTCAGTTAGAACACTCTTAGGATGTCGTTACAGCTGCGCTCTATATTGGAGTCTCTGATGAAGTCACATGTCTGACGATCTCAGCATGCCTTTAATCAACAGAATATACACGTGTTTTCTTTTATTACTATAAAGGATATACCAAACAACTTTTTCAAGACTTTACTTCAAAAAGGCACGTAGTTTTGCAACATTTTTGGTAAGTCTTTAATTATTTCAAAATGAAAAATTGAAAATAAAATGCAATTATTTACTCAGGCCCCCCAAAAAAAGGTCTGTACGGGGAATGCATGTGGTGTGTGTGTGTGTGTGTGTGTAAGTGTGTGATTTGAAGAATTGAAAAAATTTTAGTGGGGTTTTGTAGCATCACTTTGATAGCATCCTGTAATTTTGTATTGTGTTTGAAATAAAAATAAAGTGAATACACTGATAAAAGAATTTGAAAAGAATTTGCATTATTGCCTAAATTATGTGTGGTTTCCACAGTGGCATGAATCGAGCATCTTTAACCTACATAACAATATATCAGAAGTATTAGGTAAAAAATAAGTAAACTAGTATAACAAAGTTAAATATTTCTAAAGTAAAATTATAGCTTTATTTTTTTTCCTGAAATGTTTTGAGGAGATATTTACACCAAAAGATATTATCACTGATCAATGAAACTTTTTCAGAATTTGCTTGTGTCCCACCAATATTTGATTACATAGTGCTTCTGTGAGTTCCATTTCATTAATTTAGCTTTGACAGGAGAGAAGGCAATGGCTCTGCAGCCTCTCTCGGTGTGGCATGATCCTGGTTCCGCTGGCTGATCTCTATTAGAACCATGGCCTTAATCATGCCTTTCATGCTTCTAACTTGATTTGCATTTGTTGTGTGATCCAAATTTATTCTCTCGTTTAGTCGCTTCCACCCATAGAAAAGCAGGTCTTTTTCATTTCTCCTTCACCATTGCCCCCATTTTTTCTTTTTGTCCTCCCATGATGAAAAACAAGACAGAAAACAAACTATAACAACAACAGACACCTTTTGTCTGTGGTCACCAATGCATTGTAGCACTAAACTTTGTTAAAAATCTCTAGATCTGACCTCTATATCTGCTGTTCCCAGAGTTTTTCAATGTGTTCTCTAGACTGCTGTGACCCACTGACAGAAAGTCTAGCTATATTTAATTGAAAGTTATTACTGTCTGATATGGTTTGGCTGTGTCCCCACTGAAATCTCATCTTGCACTGTAGCTCCCATAATTCACATGTTGTGGGAGGGACCCAGTGAGAGGTAAGTGGATCATGGGGGCAGTTTTCCCCACACTGTTCTAGTGGTAGTGAATAAGTCTCATGAGATCTGATGGTTTTATAAGGGGAAACCCCTTTCGCCTTTCACTTGGTTCTCATTTGCTGTTTGCCTGCTGCCATGTAAGATGCGCCTTTCGCCTTCTGCCATAACTGTGAGGCCTCCTCAGCCATGTGGAACTGCGAATTCATTAAACCTCTTTTTCTTTATAAATGACCCAGTCTTGGGTATGTCTTTATCAGCAGCATGAAAATTGACTAATACACTCACTGTCCATGAATGATACTCTGTTAGCCCATTTGCATTGTTATAAAGAAATACCTGAGGCTGGGTAATTTATAAAGAAATGCGGTTTATTTGGCTCCTTGTTGTGAAGACTGTACATGAAGCATAGTACTGGCACCTGCTTCCAGGGAGGGCCTCAGGAACCTTCCAATCATGGTGGAAGGTGAAGGGAAACCAGCATATCACATGGTGAGAGAGGAAGCAAGAGAGACAGGGAGGAGGTGTCAGTCTCTTTTAAACAACCAGATATCGCATGAACTCACAGGGTAAGAACTCATTCATTACCAAGAGGACAGCACCAAGCCATTCAGGAGGCATCTATCTCCAACATTGGGGATCACATTTTAACGTGAGATTTGAAGGGGACAAACATCCAAACTATGTCAGATACCAAAGCTGACAATGCTTAGGATCTTTAGCTGTTCCAGGTTCTGGGAAAAGGGAGAGAGTTAGCTTCCCTCGTCTATGCTGTGCTACTCCATATTATATTAGTAATTATTGTTCTCTAAAGGTTCTTAAAAGCAAATAAACAAATGCAAGGCAAAACATATAAAAGGCAAGGCAAAACATACGAAATGCAAGGCAAATGCATTAAAAAACTTTTGAGTGTTAATACATAGATTTTATTTTATCTTTTTAATTTCTTTTGCTTAACCAAATAGATTATGTAGTTTTGATTAACTGGCCATGAAATAGCTCTGCCTACATAGAATTTCCCATGAATAATTGGTTGTGGAGACTTTTGTGTGTGACCCAAATCCTCCCTCAAAACTGAAGTTTGCCCAGCTATTGGGAGTGTTGGCAAATCATGCCTCTCAGCTGATTCTCTCTAGAATTTATTCTCAGGAGATCTAATTAATAACTTGTCAAGCTGATGTCCATCCTTGGGGACAACTCGTATCTGAAGAATGGCCAGTGAAAGGTATTAAAACTCCATACTCCTGCCTCAATTTAGGGCAACTCTGAAGGGTCGCCCCAGCTTCTCAGCTCCCCCTTGAGATTAGCTGAGGTATTTGTTGTGACTGCCTCACATCTCAACTCCCTTTATCCAATTCAGCTTTTTCGCCACAGTTGTTGGTTCCTAGGATTTTACCCAGTTAAATATTCTCTACACAAATCTCTATCTCAAATCTGCTTTACAGGGAATGTGGCCTCAGACAGGTTTTCATTAGGTTCTGGACGTAACTCTCATTAGTCATTGATATGATTCGGCTGTGTCTCCACCCGAATCTCACCTTGATTGTAATTATCCCCGCATGTCAAGGATGGAGTCAGGTGGAGATCATTGAATCATAGGGGCGGGTTCCCCCTACTGTTCTCCTGGTAGCGAATAAGTCTCACGAGATCTGATGCTTTTAAAATGGGAGCTTCTCTACACAAGCTTTCTTCTCTGCTACCATTTAAGATGTGCCTTTGCTTCTTTTTTGCCTTCTGCCGTGACTGTGAGGCCTCCCCAGCCATGTGGAATTGTGAGTTCCTTAAACCTCTTTCCTTTCTAAATTACCCGGTCTTGGGTATGACTTTATTAGCAGCATGAGAACAAACTAGTGCAGTCTGTTCTATAAGCCCAAGTCGGATCACAGAGTCCCGCTTTCTGTTTTTTTTTCTAGCCCATATTTCTACTAAAACTTGACTCATATAGACTTAAAACAAAATAATTAAGCATGGCTAGTATTTATTTAATATTTTATACGTGTCAGGTACTGTATTTTGTAACTTATCTTTTAATAATCTTTCCAAATCTCTAAAAGGAGAACTCTGCTCTTTTATAGAGAAAATAAGGATGGCTCTGAAAATGTTAGCATTAGGGGAAGTAGGGTGAGGGACATAGGGGGCACTTTGTGTTATTTGTGCATTTTGCTATCAATCTAAAATCAGGTCAAAATAAAAATTAAAAAATGGGTAGTAGAAGCAGGTTGTTAAGATTTTCAATGTGACTCTAGAATTTTTTTGTTTGTTGTTTGTTTTGGAGTGTAGTGGTAAGATCTCTGCTCACTGCAACCTCCACTTCCCAGGCTCAAGCAATTCTCCTGCCTCAGTCTCCCAAGTAGCTGGGATTATAGGTGCCCGCCACCACACCCAGCTAAGTTTTCTATTTTTTTTTTTTTTAGTAGAGATGGGGTTTCAGCATGTTGGCCAGTCCAGTCTCCTACTCCTGACTTCAAGTCATCCGCCCGCCTCAGCCTCCCGAAGTGCTGGGATTATAGGCATGAGCTCCCACTCCTGGCCCAAAGTTCATATTTTAACTACTAACCTAAATTATTTTAAAAACAAAAGCCTCCTTGGACTCAAACCAGGTCAGAGTGACATGATCATGTGCCTGTTTTGTGCAGGGTGAAGTGAGATTATTATCTAGGAAATAGCTGAAATGTCTTGTTGTGGGCATACATATTTCATATAAATTCTAAGCTTCATATTAGCACTTAGATTATAATTATCTAAAGAATAGAGAGCAATTTCATATAATTTTCAGTGTATCAGGCGAATCAAAAGTATACATACAAGCATGCAGATGAATTTCAGTGAATATAGTGGTGACAATGCTCAACAGAATATGTGTCCCCCACCCAACCCTGCTTCTTGCTCTTTCACTGTCCTAAAGATAGAACAAAATGGTTCAGGCATCCAGCTTGTCCCCTCCACACTTCACACTTTTACTTAATAGCAGCTTATCTTTAACACTTTGTCATCTTTAAGATGTTGCTAATTCTTTCTGGTAGATCCCAGGACTGAGGATGAGGAAGAATGATTTTATTTAAATAAAGTTGCTTAATTAAAAAACCCTTTTTTTAGTTTTAAAATATTTTCATTATTTTATAAAATTTTTGTGGGTACATAGGAGGTTTATATATTTGTGGGGTACATGAGATGTTTTGATACAGGCATGCAGTGTGAAATAATCACGTCATGAGGAATGGGCTTTCCATCCCCTCAAGCATTTATCCTCTGAGTTAAAAACTATTCAATTGGCTGGGCACGGTGGCTCACGCCTGTAGTCCCAGCTCTTTGGGAGGCCGAGGTTGGCGGATCGCCTGAGGTCAGGAGTTTGAGACCAGCCTGGCCAACATGATGAAACCCCATCTCTACTAAAAATACAAAAATTAGCCGGGTGTGGTGGCGAGTGCCTGTCATCCCAGCTACTCGGGAGGCTGAGACAGGAGAATCATTTGAACCTGGGAGGTGGAGGTTACAGTGAGCCGAGATCATGCCATTGTACTCCAGCCTGAGTGACAAGAGTGAAACTCCATGTCAAAAACAAACAAAAATCAATTACATTCTTTAAGTTATTAAAATTAAACATTGTAAATGATTTTTTTCCCAAAGCTTTTTCAAAGAAAAAAAAGTAGAAACAAAGACACTTTCTACTGATTTCCAATATGGTGACTCTGTATTTCTAGCGTGTGTTAAGGTGAAAAATTGATTTTATGTTTAATACAAAACATAGCATAATGTAATGAAAAGCAAGATTGTAATGATGAAGGAAAATAACACTAGTGCTAATTTTTTTCAATTTGAAGCATTGGATTAAAATGAATTAGGTTATATTCCAACATGTTTATATTGAATTTCTTTTTTCTCCAATTGGTTTCTTTTTATTAATGGGTGAGTGTTGCATTTGTATAAGGTTTCCCTATTATATTCAATTGTTTTGAGATGCTTTTAATTTGAAGTTTTTATGTTTTCTTTTTGATGTATACATGTTATGCTTTTATGCTGAATTTGATAATTGGTGCTGTATATGCAAAGCAAATGTAATTTCCCAGCTTTTATTTTTTAAAGCCCTGGGAAGCAACATAATGAAGTAGAAATAGTATCAAGACAGGAGTTAGAATACCTGGATTCTAAAATTTAAATTAAATTAGGATCTAGTGACATTATAGGTGTTCCTTGATCTTCTGATGACCTGATTCCTCAAAAGAAAAATAAAATAATCTATAAATTGTTTCTAATTCTAAAACTCTATAAATCCTATTTTTAAAATTATAATTAGTTGAACTCTATAAGGTCACAAAAATCCCTATTAAGAAACTAAAATAAAATTTTATCATATCTTAAAAATACTCTGATCTTTTTTTATATGCTGACATGAATTCTAATTATTTTTGAGCCCCTAAAAAACATTTAAGATCACAGTTTATGTTTTATTATTGACTTTCAGATAATTAACATTTTACTGATAGATATGAACAAATCTACTCTAACAGAGATAGTCATTAGTTTATTTCTCTCTTTTCAGTATCAATAAAAAGTATCGATTTACCAATAACAATGAATTAATTGCCTGAAATAAATGAAACGTAAGCAGCAAAAGTGAACTTTTTAGTATAACTCTTCTTGTAAACATTGACTTAGTTCAAAGGGAGCTTATCTTTTAAAAAAAAACAAGCGCTAATTCATGTCTATTGGTATAGATATAATCTTTTTTTCCTTGAAAATAGATCCTACTATACTCCAGACACTATGCCACTAGGTGCAGATATTAACACAAATAGCAGGTGATCATTGTCCTCATGGAGTTTATTTTAAAGAGAACAAAGTGAGACAAAGGCACACAAGCAAAGAACTACAATACAAAGGGGATGGCATCTGACTCAGCATGGAGGTGTCACGGAAGGTGTTGTTTTGCTTAGGTTTTGAAGTGTGGGTAGGAGATGGCCCATGTTGAGAGTGGGAACTGGGAATTAAAAAGATGAGGAGGTCTCTGCAAATCTACATGGATGGGAAGTAGCATGCTGATGTGGGAAACAACTAAAAAGTTCCAGAATGCATGGTTTATAAAGCGTGAGTCAGAGAGGGCTAGACCAGTAGCCAGATCAAGGATATCTCAGATGTTATAGTCATGAATTAGTGCATTGACCTGCAGGCCATGGGAGTCACTGAAGGTTTCAGTCAGGTAAGTGAGCTGATCAGAACAGTCCTTTAGATAGGCCGCTCTTTTGGCTGTAATGGGGACACGTTTGAAGTAGGGCTATAGCTAAAAATATACAGACACTTCCTCTTGTCTACAGCCCTGCTGGCATCTGTTGTATTTTGACTTTTTAATAATAGCCATTCCAACCGGTATGAAATGGTATCTCATTGTGTTTTGATTTGCATTTTTCTGATGATTAGTGATTCTAAGCATTTTTTTTTCGTGTATTTGTTGGCCATTTGTATGTGTTCTTTTGAGAAGTGTTTGTTCATGTCCTTTGCCCATTTTTTAATTGGGTTATTTTTTTTTCTAATTGATTTAAGTTCCCTGTAGATTCTGGATACTAAAAAACAAACAAAAACCAGAAGTAAATAAATTCTCAGGACACACACACCCACACCCACACCCACAGAGAGAGAGAGAGAGAGAGAGAGAGAGACCGCCTAGGTAAGAGGCCACCAACCACCAGGGTCTAAACTGGGAACACTTTCTAGTACAGAATGAATGGAAAGGATTCATGAAATATCTAGAAAGTAACGTTAATGAGATTTACATGTATGGAGTGAATGAGGAGAAACAGGGATCATTCAGGATTCTGGTGGGAATAACAGGGGGAGCCATTAGTTGAAATTTTGAAGTGGGAGAAGGAGAGGGAGTTTTAGGGAGAAAGATGAGTTGTTTTTTTAGGTATTTCAAACCCTTGAAGCTTCTATGGGACATCAAAGTGGAAATAACAGTCTGTGGGTTGGGACAATAAAGAAAGAAATTGGTTGAAGACTAGGGGAAGAGTATAGAGCAAAGAAATATTTCAGATAATAAACATATAGAGATAGCTGAAAATGTGGGACTGGATTACAAAGGAAGAATGATTTAGTTATGAAGCCCAAGGGCTGACAGGAATGGGTGACTAGTCGAGGAGTTCATATGCATCTGTTATTGTATGAATAAAAAAAATTATCTGTTCCTTCCTAAAGATATCTTCAACCTGTTTTTGGATACATATGGGCACTGCTTTTCACTCTCTTAGCCCCATTTCTTGTTTTAGCCTCTGCTGTAGCGATCAGTTCTGCACAGGCTTTGACCCAGGCTTTGACTAGTTGGTGCAGGTGTGATATGATACTTACCTGGAATGGCCCACAGTTTGTGGCTGCTCTTACTTAAGCAGGTGGGATGCTCATGTAGGTGTCCCTTTCCTCCTCCCAGATTGAGGAGTCTTGCATTATGTAATAAAACTCCTTAGAAGGCCTATTAGGTTCCAATACAGCATTAGGCAACTTGATAAGGTATCCCATCATCAGCCTTCCTTTCTTCCCTCATTCCTCTGCCTCTCACTCTTTCTTCCTAAGTTAACTTCTTAGATAAAATGCCAACTTTCTATATTTTGTCTCACATCAGGGAAAATAATTGTATACCCCATTTCAAAAGCACATAAAAAGGTTACTGTACAGAAAATTTGTCTTTAAGAGATTAAGCTGTAATTTTCCAAATACTTTAAAATTTTATTTCAGATACGTTTTTCATTTTTATAAGCTTCATCTAAAAGCAGAGTTCAACTAAGAATATACCTAAGAGCATATTACATAGAATATATTTTATATCTCAGTAGTTTAGCTAGGATTCTTTCAAAATTGAGAGGATCTACAAATATTTCTAACACATTAGTTTTCAGTCTTAAGGCTGAGTCAAGAACAAAGCTCCTAAACTTTGCATTGGTGATTGAGAACATTTTAAAATTGTTATTTAATTCATTAATTTATTTTTAAAAAATTTTCACATTGTAATTATATAGATTTATAGGATACAATTTGATGTTTCAATGAATATGTATGTTGTCTAATGATCCAATAAGGATAGTTAGTGTATTAATTACCTCATGCATTCATCATTTCTTTTTAATAAGAAATTTCAAAATCCTTTCTTCTAGATACTTTGTAATATACAATACTTTACTTTTAACTATAGTCACCCTGCTTTGCAAAGAACACTACAACTTATTCTTCCTATATAATTGTGATTTCATAACTGTTAACCAATCTATCTCCATTTTGCCCTCCCCGCTTCTTCCTCACTGTTTGGTAACCACTATTCTACTCTACTTCTCTATTAACATTTTTTTTTTTAAGATTCCACATATGAGCGAGATCATGCGGTATTTGCTTTCTGTGTCTGGCTTATTTCACTTAACATTGTATCCTACAGGGTCATCCATGTTGTTGCAACTGGCAGAATTTCATTCTTTTTTTATGGCTGAATAGTATTTCATTGTGTGTCCATATATATATATATATATATACATATATAATTTTATGTATAATTATAATTACACATAAAATTATATATAATTATAATTAATTTTATGCATAATTATAATTACACATAAAATTATATATAATTATAATTATAATTATATATAATTATATATAATAATAATATATATTATATGTGATATATAATATACATAACATACATAATGTATATTATATATAATATACATAACGTATATTATATACATTATACATTATATATATTATAATATACATAATATATATTATGTATATAATATACATAATATGTATTATATATAAAATATACATAATATATAATGTATATTATACATATAATATATGTTATATATTAATAATATATTAATATTAGTATTAATTATTATTAATTATTAATTATTAATAATTATTAAATAATACTTATTATTTATTATTAATATTATTAATATTAATATATTAATATATAATATATTATACATAATATATTATATATAATATACATAATATGTATTATATATAATATACATAATATATATTATATATATATAATTCACTTGTTTGTTTTTATACACATAGGTTGATTCCATATCTGATTATTAGAAATAGTGCTACAGTAAACATAAGAGTGCAGATATTTTTCAAACACAATGATTTCATTTCCTATGGATATATACCCAGTAGTGGGATTGCTGGGTTATGTGATCGAATGATTGTTTTTTTTTTTATTTTTTATTTTTTAGCGAACTTCCATAAAGTTTTGCTTAATGGTTGTACTAGTTTACAACCCCATCAACAGTGCGTAAGTGTTCCGTTTTCTCCACTTCCTTGCCAACTCTTGTTATCTTTTACCTTTTTGCTAATAGCCATTCTAATGGGTGAACTGGTATCTCATTGCGGTTTTGATTTGCATTTCCCTGATGGTTAGTGATGTTGAACATGATTTTATTATATATTCGTCTTGACCCTTTCTATATTTTCTCTTGTGGCATTTCTTTTAGTTTATTTTGTCCTTTTTTTTTTTTTTTTTGCGAAGAAGTCTTGCTCTGTTGCCCAAGCTGGAGTGCAGTGGTGCAATCGGGGCTCACGGCAACCTCCATCTCCCTGGTTCAAGCAATTCCCCTGCCTCAGCCTGCTGAGTAGCTGGGGTTACAGGCACACGCCATCATGTTTGGCTAAATTTTTGTATTTTTAGTAGAGAAATGATTTCACCATATTGGTCAGGCTGGTCTCAAACTCCTGACCTCAGGCAATCCGCCTGCCTCAGCCTCCCAGTTTTGCCCATTTTTAAATAAGTTATTTATGTTTTTGCTGTTGAGTTGTTTAAGTTTGTTATATAATCTGGGCATTAACTCCTTAGCAGATGTATAGTTTGCAAATATTGTATCCCATTCTGTAAGTTGTTTTTTCACTCTGTTAAGTTTCCTTTGCTGTGCAAAAGCATTTTAGTTTGATGAAACCCCATTTATCTATTTTTGCTTTTGTTGCCTGTGCTTTTGACGTCTCATTTAAAAAATCCTTGTAGAACCCAAAGTTATAGAGAATTTCCCACATGTTATCTTCTAGTAGTTTTTCATAGTTTTCAATCTTACCTTTAGGTCTTTAATCGCATTTGAGTTGATTTTTGTATAAGGTAAAAGATAGGGGTCTAATTTCATTATCCCACATGTAGATATCCAATCTTCTCAGTACCATTTAATGAAGAGACTGTCTTTACCCCTGTGTGTGCTCTTGACTCCTTTTTGGAAAATCAGTTGACTTTAGGTATGAGAATTTATTTCTGAGCTGTATATTCTCTTCCATTGGTCTATGTGTTTGCTTTATGGCAGTGCCATGCTGTTTTGCTTACTATGGCTTTGTAGTATATTTTGAAGTCAGGTAGTGTGGTGCCTCCAGCTTTGTTATTTTTGCACAGGATTGCTTTGGTTATTTGGGGTCTTTTCTGGTTTCATACAAATTTTAGGGTATTTTTTTCTATTTCTGTGAAGAATTTCATTGGTATTTTGATAGGGATTGCATTGAATCTGTAGGACATTTTGTTAGTATGGTCATTTCAATAGTATCAATTCTTCCATTCCATGAGTATATAGTGTCCATTTTTTGTGTATCGTAAATTTTTCCATCAGTGTGTTATAGTTTTCATTGAAGAGATCTTTCACGACCTTGATTAAATTTATCTGCAGATTTCTTGGTAGCTATTGTAAATGGAATTCCTTTCTTGATGACTTTTTCAGATAGTTCACTATTAGTGTATAGAAACACCACTGAATTTTCTGTGTTGATTTTGTATACTACAACTTTACTGAATTTATTTATGATTTCTAGTAGTTTTTGGTCAAGTCTTTAGGGTTCTCACTCTATATAAGTATATATAGAAAGAACCCTAAAGAGAGAGAGATCATATATATCTATATGATCATATATATAGATGTATACATATGTATGTGAGATCACATTTTCTACAAACAGAAACAATCTGACTTCCTTCTTTCCAGTTTGGATCCCTCTTATTTATTTCTTTTGTCTAATTGCTCTGGCTCTGACCTCCAGTACTATGCTAAATAGAAGTGGTAGAAGTTGACATCCTTGTCTTCCTCCATATCAAAGAGGAAAAGCATTTAACTATTCACCATAAATAAGATGTTAGCTGTGGGTTTGTCACCTATGGCCTTTACTGCGTTGAGGTACACTCCTATACCTACTTTCTTGACAGTTTTTATCATAAAGGAATGTTGACTTTTGTCAAGTGTTCTTTTTGCATCTGTTGAAATGATCACATGGTTTTTGTTCTTCTTTCTATTGTGGTGGTGTATCATATTTACTGATTTGTGCATGTTAAGCCATCCTTTCATCCCTGGGATGAACCCCACTTGATTATAGTGAATACTCTTTTTAGTGTGCTGTCGAAGTCAGTTCACTTGTATCTTGTTGAGAACTTTTGTATCTATGTTCTTCAGGAATATTGGCCTGTTATTTTCATTTTGTGCGTGTCTTTGTCTGGTTTTAGAATCAGGATGTTGCGAGCCTCATAAGATGAGTATGGAAGTATTCCTTCCTCATTACTTTTGTGGAAAAGTTTGTGGAGAATTGGTAGTTATTCTTTAACTGTTTGGTAGAATTCAGCAGTGAAGACATCAGGTCCTGGGTGTTGGTTGTTGTTGTTGTTGTTTTGATGGAAGATGTTTTATTATTGATTCAATTTCCAAACTCATTCTTGATGTGTTCAGATGTTATATTTCCTCACAATTTAATCTGGGTAGTTGTATGTGTGCAGAAATTTATTCATTTTATTCTACACTATCAAATTTGTTGGCATATAGTTATGAGTAATGTCTTACAATCCCTTCTATTTCTGTGGTGTATCAGTTGTAATGTCTCCTTTTTCATCTTTTATTTATTTGAATTTTCTCTCCTTTTGTCTTAGTTTAGCTAAAGGTTTGTCAGTTTTACCTTTACACTTTGTCTTATTTATCTTTTGAAATATTTTTTAGTGTCTGTTTCATTTATATCTGCTGTGAGCTTTATTATTTCCTTCCTTCTACCAATTTTGGGTTTAGTTTGTTTTTGATGTTCTAGTTACTTGAAGTGTATAATTTTGCTTTGTGATTTGAAAATCTTTCTTCTTTTTTGGTGTAGGCTTTTATTGCTATAAATTTCCCTCTTAGAACTGCTTTTGCTACGTTCCATAGGTTTGGGTATGTTGGATTTTCATTCTTACTTGTCTCAGTGACTTTTGAAATTTTCCTATTAATGTCTTAATGAGACCTATTGATTTCTTGGGTGCGTGCTATTTAATTTCCATGTTTTTATAAAATTTCCAAGGGCTTTCCTGTTGTTGATTTCTGGCTTTATATCCCTGGAATCAGAAAAGATACTTCATATGATATCTGTCTTCTTAAGTTTGTTAAGACTTATTATGTGTCATAATGTATGATTGGTCCTAGAGAATGTTTGGTGTACAGTTGAGAATAATTTGTATTCTGCAGCTGTTGGATGATGTATTAGTCTGTTTTCATACTGCTGATAAAGACATACCCGAGACTGGGTAATTTACAGAGAAAAAGAGGTTTAGTGGACTCATAGTTCCACGTGGCTGGGGAGGTCTCCCAATCATGATGGAAGGCGAAAGACACATCTTACATGGTAGCAAACAAAATAGAATTGAGAACCAAGTGAAAGGGTTCCCCCTTATAAAACCATCAGATCTTGTTAGACGTATTCACTACCACAAGAACAGTATG
This sequence comes from Gorilla gorilla gorilla, assembly GCF_029281585.2. Classification (NCBI taxonomy): domain Eukaryota; kingdom Metazoa; phylum Chordata; class Mammalia; order Primates; family Hominidae; genus Gorilla; species Gorilla gorilla. The sequence continues at coordinate 128,500,612 of NC_073239.2, forward strand.
GGGGAACCGCCCCCATGATTCAATTATCTCCCACTGGTTCCCTCCCACAACATGTATGAATTATGGGAGCTATAATCAAGATGAGATTTGGGTGGGGATATACAGCCAAACCATATCAGGTGAGATCTTCTTTACCTGCTAGGTCCATTTGGTCTATGGTATAGTTTGAGTCTGTCATTTTTTGGTTGATTTTCTCTTCATAGAATCTGTCCATTTTTAAAGTGGAGTGTTGAAATTTCCTACTAATATTGTATTGCAGTCTATCTCTACCTTTAAATCTAATATTTGCTTTATATATCTGGTTGTTCTGGTGTTGGGTACATATATAGTTACACCTAAGTAATATATATGTTATGTCCTCGTATTGAATTGGGCCTTTTATCATTTCATTATACAGTGACATTCTTTTTTTATATAGTTTTTTTATTTAAAGCCTTTTAAAATATGACATGACTGTGGCTACTCCTGCTTGCTTTTCATTTGTTTGCATAAAATATATTTTTCCATCTCTTCACTTTCAGTCTATTTGTCTTTAATAGTGAGGTAAGTATCATGTAGGCAGCATATAGGTGGGTTTTGCTATCTGAATCCATTCATCCACTTTATATCTTTTAAGTAGAGTTTAATCCACTTCTATTCAAGTTTATTATTGATAAATTAGGACTTCCTTCTATCATTTCATTAGTTGTTTTTTAGATTACTTGTTCACTTCTTCCTTTCTTATTGTTTATCCCTCTAGTTTGGTGGTTTTCTGTGGTGCTAAGCTTTGTTTCTTTTCCCTTTTTTGGTGTGTGTGTGTGTATCTGCTGTAATTTCTTTCTTTCTGGTTAGTGAAACTAACATACAGAGTCCTGTATTTGTAACAGACTATTTTACACTGATAACAACTTAACTTCTGTCACATAAAAATACTCTTGACTTCTCCCCCCCACACACACAATTTATATTTTTGTTACCTTACATTGCATCTTTATGAATGGTAGACTCCATGGAACATAGGATCTATGTCACAACTAAATCAATTATTTAATGGCAGCATTAAAGCAGCCCAAAGAATGTGAAAAACTGGTGTGGGTGTATTTAACTTTTTAAAAACTATGTTTCATAATGGTTTCATTAAAAAGTCTTTATCAGTTTGCTAATGCCTAGTTTTTACAACCAGCCACCATAGATTTTACAGGATAAATATATTATTTCAGTGGTAATTGAAGCAGAATTTTTGTTGCTCTTCTTACCCTTAGAGATTGTGTATTATCCTCAGACGTAATTCTTTGATTTTTTTTTCTTTTCATGTTGTTACACATAGTTACCAACAATCAACGTGAGAATAACCTTTGAATATTTTCAAGCATTAAGATTTGTTTATACAGCTGCAGAATTAGACAACCAACACTCTTGGGTCCTTACCTCTCAGCATACACCTGATTATTAACTTAAAGGTATGATGGGAAAAGTATCAATTTTTGTTGGTCACCTAGATTTGGAAATATGTAATAACTATAAGCTTGGGTCTGCTTCTTCAGAAGCCTAGGAATTGGAGTGATGGTTCTCTGAAGAGGCTGGAAACAAAGTATGTGTTTCCAGAAGGCTTAATAGAATATGTTGAGACATAGGCCATTAACACAAAAGTGAAAGAAATGCAAAAAATGTATGAAAGTAAGGATTTGAGAAGGGAAATTTTATTTTTAAGTCTAAGATTCCTATGAATTATATGAAAGTAAATGACCTATCCTTAAAATTAGCCAAAGGAAGCACTTTACTTATCAATATGATATGACTTTTCATACTCTTATCTAAAGATATCCTAAACTAAGATCCAGTTTTCTAAGTAAAGACCTTTTACTCATGCTTTAAAGCATGTTAGATGATTCCTACCACATCACATCATGTTGTTTACATGTATGATTTAAACTGCATTTATTCTTCAACTCACTGGTTCCTTAGGCTTCTTATCTTTCCTTGCACGCTTAGATAATTTTATGTTAAATTGATTTTTAGAAGTTTAGTTGCTGGGCGTAGTGGCTGTCGCCTGTAAACCCAGTACTTTGGGAATTCAAGGCAGGTGTATTGCTTGAGTCTTGGAGTTTGAGGCCTGCCTGGGAAAGATGACAAACCCCATTTGTACAAAAATAAAAATATTAGCTGGGTATGGTGGCACATGCCTGTGGTCCCAGCTACTCCAAGGCTGAGGTGGGAGGATGGCTTGAGTCCGAGAGGCAGAGGTGTGAGCCAAGATCATGCCCTGCTCTTCAGCCTGGGCAACGAAGCCAGACCCTGTTTCAAAAAAAAATATAGTGAGATTTGATTTCTATTTCTATGTGATTCAAAAGTAGGAGAGCTTCAAGGCTAATGACTATTAAAAAATGGCCATTGCTACTTGCATTTTCTATGAAGCCAGCATACACAGCAACGTGCAACATAAAAACCAAGCTATTTAATATGTAGCTTAGATTTCAGGTTTGATTGTCTTTGAGGTTTGATTATTGCAGAGATCAATTGCCAGACCAAATATAGTCTATTTCTGTATTTGGCCTTTTTATCATATGAAACATCCCAGCCTTGGGTATAAATTAAGAGCAAATACAGACATTTATACCGATAGCGGTGTAGATATTTCCATGTTTATACAGTTACCGGTGTAGATACTTCCATGTCTATACAGATAGCGGTGTGGATATTTCCATGTTCATACAGATAGTGGTGTAGATATTTCCATGTTAATAGAGATAGCGGTGTAGATATATCCATGTTTATAGAGATAGCGGTGTAGATATTTCCATGTTTATACAGATAGCGGTGTAGATATTTCCATGTTTATACAGATAGCATTGTAGATATTTCCATGTTTATAGAGACAGAGGTGTATATATTTCAATATTTATAGAGATAGCGGCGCACATAGTTCCATGTTTATAGAGACAGCGATGTAGATATTTCCATGTTTATACAGATAGCGGTGTAGATTTTCCATGTTAATACAGGTAGCGGTGTACATATTGCCATGTTCATACAGATAGCGGTGTAGATATTTCCACATTTATACAGATGGCGGTGTACATATTTCCATGTTCATACAGATGGCGGTGTAGATATTTCTATGTTTATAGAGATGGCGGTGTAGATATTTAAATGTTTATACAGATAGCTGTGAAGATATTTCCATGTTTATAGAGATGGCGGTGTAGATATTTCCATGTTTCTACAGATGGCGGTGTAGATATTTCCATGTTTATACAGATGGAGGTGTAGATATTTCCATGTTTTTACAGATAGCGTTGTAGATATATCCATGTTCACACAGATAGCGGTGTAGATATTTCCACCTTTATACAGATGATGGTGTAGATTTTTCCATTTCCATACAGACGGCGGTTTAGATATTTCCATTGTTATAGAGATGGCGGTGCAGATATTTCCATTGTGATACAGATGGCGGTGTAGGTATTTTCATGTTGATACAGATGGTGGTGTACATAGTTCCCTGTTCATACAGATGGCGGTGTAGATATTTTCATTTTCCTACCGATGGCGGTGTAGATATTTCCATGTTTATACAGATAGCGGTGTAGATGTATCCATGTTCATACAGATGGCAGTGTAGATAATTCCATGTTCATACAGATGGAGTTGAAGATATTTCCATGTTTATAGATATGGCGGTGTAGATATTTCCATGTTTACACAGAAGGCGGTGTAGGTATTTCCATGTTTACACAGATAGCGGTGTAGATATTTCCATGTTTATACAGATAGCGGTGTAGATATTTCAATGTTTATAGAGTTGGCGGTGTAGATACTTTCATGTTCCTACAGTTGGTGGTGTAGATATTTCCATGTGTACACAGATAGCGGTGTAGGTATTTCCAAGTTTATGCAGATAGCGGTGTAGATATTTCCACTTTTAGGCAGATAGCAGTGTAGATATTTCAATGTTTAAACAGATAGCGTTGTAGATATTTCAATGTTCCTACAGAGGGCGGTGTAGATATTTACATGTTTATAGAGATGGCGGTTTAGACATTTCCACGTTCATACAGATGGCGGAGTAGATATTTCCATGTTTATACAGATAGCGGTGTAGATATTTCCGTCTTTATACACATAATGGTGTAGATCTTTCCATGTTTTTAGAGATAGCGGTGTAGATATTTCCATGTTTACACAGATAGCGGTGTAGATATTTCCATGTTTATACAGATGACTCTGTAGATATTTCCATGTTTACAGAGATAGCGGTGTAGATATTTCCATGTTTACAGAGATATCGGTGTAGATATTACCATGTTTACACAGATAGCGGTGTAGATATTTGCATGTATATAGAGATAGCGGTGTAGATATTTCCATGTTTACGCAGATAGCATTGTAGATATTTCCAAGCTTATACAGATAGCGGTGTAGATAATTCCATGTGTACACAGATAACGGTGTAGATATTTCCATGTTTATACAGATGGCGGTGTAGATATTTCCATACCCATACAGATGGCGGTGTAGATATTTCCATGTTTATAGATATAGCGGTGTAGGTATTTCCATGTTTACACAGAAAGCGGTGTAGATATTTCCATGTTTATACAGAGCGTAGTGTAGATATTTCCATGTTTATATGGATGGCTGTGTGGATATTTCCATGTTTATAGAGATAGCGGTGTAGATATCTCCATGTTTACACAGATAGCGGTGCAGATATTTCCATGTTTACACAGATAGCGGTGTAGATATTTCCATGTTCATACAGATAGCGGTGAAGATAATTCCATGTGTATAGAGATAACGGTGTAGATATTTACATATTCCTACAGATGGCTGTGTAGATATTTCCATGTTTGTACAGATAGCGGTGTAGATATTTCCATGTTTACACAGATAGTGGTGTAGATATTTCCATGTTTACACAGATAGCGGTGTAGATATTTCCATGTTTATACAGATAGCGGGGTAGATATTTCCATGTTTATAGAGATAGCGGTGTAGAAATTTCCATGTTTATACAGTTAGCGGTGTAGATATTTCCATGTTTATACAGAGAGCGTTGTTGATATTTCCATGTTTATAGAGACAGCTGTGTAGATATTTCCATGTTTATACAGATGGCGATGTAGATATTTCCATGTTCATACAGATGGCGGTGAAGATATTTCCATGTTTAGAGAGATAGCGGTGTAGATACTTCCATGTTTACACAGATAGCGGTGTAGATATTTCCATGTTTACACAGAGAGCGGTGTAGATATTTCCATGTTTATACAGATAGCGGTGTAGATATTTCAATGTTTATAGAGTTGGCGGTGTAGATATTTTCATGTTCAGATGGCGGTGTAGATATTTCCATGTTTATATCGATGGTAGTGTAGATATTTCCAAGTTCATACAGATGACGGTGAAGATATTTCCATGTTTATACACATAACGGTGAAGATATTTCCAAGTTTTAAGAGATGGCGGTGTAGATATTTCCATGTTCATAGAGACGGTGGAGTATATATTTCCATGTTTATAGAGATAGCGCTGTAGTTATTTCCATGTGTAAAGATATAGCTTTGTAGATATTTCCATGTATATGGAGATCGCTGTGTAGATATTTCCATTTTCATGCAGATAGCGGTGTAGATATTTCCATGTTCAAACAGATAGCGGTGTAGATATTTCCATGTTCATGCAGATAGCAGTGCAGATATTTCCATGTTTATACAGATAGCGGTGAAGATGTATGCATGTTTACACAGATAGCGGTGTAGATATTTCCATGTTCATACAGATAGCGGTGTAGATATTCCCATGTTCATCCAGATGGCTGTGTAGATATATCCATGTTCATACAGATGGCGATGAAGATATTTCCATGTTCATACAGATAGCGGTGTAGGTATTTCCATTTGTAAAGAGATAGCTGTGTAGATATTTCCATGTATATGCAGATAGCTGTGTAGATATTTCCATTTTCATGCAGATAGCGGTTTAGATATTTCCATGTTCAAACAGATAGCGGTGTAAATATTTCCATGTTCATAGAGATACCGGTGTTGATATTTCCATGTTCATACAGATAGACGGGTTATTTCCATGTTCTTACAGATAGCGGTGCTGATATTTCCATGTTTATACAGGTGGCGGTGTAGATATTTCCATGTTTATACAGATAGCGGTGTAGATATTTCCATGTTTTTACAGATAGCGGTGTAGATATCTCCATCTTAATACAGATGGCGGAGTAGATATTTATATGTTCATACAGATGGCTGTGCAGATATTTCCATGTTCATACAGATGGCGGTGTAGATATTTCCATGTTCATACAGATAGCGGTGTAGTTATTTCCATGTGTAAAGAGATAGCTGTGTAGATATTTCCATGTATTTGCAGATAGGTGTGTAGAGATTTCCATTTTCATGCTGATAGCGGTTTAGATATTTATATGTTCAAACAGATAGCGGTGTAGATATTTCCATGTTCATACGATAGCGGTGTAGATATCTCCATGATTATACAGATTGCGAAGATGTATGCATATTTACACAGATAGCGGTGTAGATATTTCCATGTTCATCCAGATGGCTGTGTAGATATATCCATGTTCATACAGATGGCGGTGTAGATATTTACATGTTCATACAGATAGTGGTGTAGATATTTCCATGTTCATACCGATAGCGTTCTAGCTATTTCCATGTTCATACAGATAGCGGTGTAGATATTTCCATGTTCATAGAGACAGCGTTGTAGATATTTCCATGTTCATACAGATAGCGGTGCTGATATTTCCAGGTTTATACAGGTAGCGGTGTAGATATTTCCATGTTCATGCAGATAGCGGTGTAGATATTTCCATGTTCATCCAGATGGCTGTGTAGATATATCCATGTTCATACAGATGGCGGTGAAGATATTTCCATGTTCATATAGATAGAGGGGCAGATATTTCCATGTTCATACAGATAGCGGTGCTGATATTTCCACGTTTATACAGGTAGCGGTGTAGATATTTCCATGTTTATACAGGTAGTGGTGTAGATATTTCCATGTTTATACAGATAGCGGTGTAGATATTTCAATGTTTATACAGATAGCGGTGTAGATATTTCTATCTTAATACAGATGGCCGTGTAGTTATTTATATGTTCATACAGATTGCGGTGCAGATATTTCCATGTTCATGCAGATGGCAGTGTAGATATTTCCATGTTCATACAGATAGCGGTGTAGTTATTTCCATGTGTAAAGAGATAGATGTGTAGGTATTTCCATGTATATGCAGATAGCTCTGTAGATATTTCCATTTTCATGCAGATAACGGTTTAGATATTTCCATGTTCAAACAGATAGCGGTGTAGATATTTCCATGTTCATACAGATAGCGGTGTAGATATTTCCATGTTTATACAGATAGCGGTGATGGTGTATGCATGTTTAAACAGATAGCGGTGTAGATATTTCCATGTTCATACAGATCGCGGTGTAGATATTTCCATGTTCATCTAGATGGCTGAGTAGACATATCCATGTTCATACAGATGGCGGTGAAGGTATTTCCATGTTCATACAGATAGCGGTGTAGATATTTGCATGTTCAAACCGATAGCGGTGTACATATTTCCATGTTCATTCAGACAGAGGAGTAGATATTTCCATGTTCATACAGATAGCGGTGTAGATATTTCCATGTTCATACAGATAGCGGTGTAGATATTTCCAAGTTTATACAGACAGCGGTGAAGATGTATGAATATTTCAACAGATAGCGTTGTGGAGATTTCCAAGTTCATCCAGAGGGCTGTGTAGATATATCCATGTTCATACTGATAGCGGTGTAGATGTTTCCATGTTCATACAGATAGCGGTGTAGTTATTTCCATGTGCAAAGAGATAGCTGTGTAGATATTTACATGTATATGCAGATAGCTGTGTAGATATTTCCATTTTCATGCAGATAGCTGTTTAGAAATTTCCGTGTTTATACAGATAGCGGTGAAGATATTTCCATGTTTATACAGATAGCGGTGTAGATATTTCCATGTTTATGCAGATAGCGGTGTAGATATCTCCATCTTAATACAGATGGCGGTGTAGATTTTTGTTCATACAGATGGCGGTGCAGATATTTCCATGTTCATACAGATGGCGGTGTAGATATTTCCATGTTCATACAGAGCGGTGTAGTTATTTCCATGTGTAAAGAGATGGCTGTGTAGATATTTCCATGTATATGCAGATAGATTTGTAGATATTTCCATTTTCATGCAGATAGCGTTGTAGATATTTACATGTTCAAACAGATAGCGGTATAGAAATTACCATGTTCATTCAGATATCTTTGTAGATATTTCCATGTTCATACAGATAGCGGTGTAGATATTTCCATGTTCATACAGATAGCGGTGTAGATATTTCCATGTTCATACAGATAGCGGTGCTGATATTTCCAAGTTTATACAGGTAGCGGTGTAGATATTTCCATGTTTATACAGATAGTGGTGTAGATATTTCCTTTTTTATACAGATAGTAGTGTAGACATTTATATGTTTTTTCAGATAGCGGTGTAGATATCTCCATCTTAATACAGATGGCGGTGTAGATATTTACATGTTCATACAGATGGCGGTGCAGATATTTCCATGTTCATACAGATGGCGGTGTAGATATTTCCATGTTCATACAGATAGCGGTGTAGTTATTTCCATGTGTAAAGAGATAGCTGTGTAGATATTTCCATGTATATGCAGATAGCTGTGTAGATATTTCCATTTTCATGCAGATAGCGGTGTATATATTTCCATGTTCAAACAGATAGCGGTGTAGATATTTCCATGTTCATACAGATAGCGGTGTAGATATTTCCATGTTTATACAGATCGCGGTGAAGATGTATGCATGTTTACACAGATAGCGGTGTGGATATTTCCAAGTTCATCCAGAGGGCTGTGTAGATATATCCATGTTCATACAGATAGCGGTGTAGATATTTCCATGTTTATACAGATAGCGGTGTAGATATTTCCATGTTCATCCAGATGGCTGTGTAGATATATCCATGTTCATACAGATGGCGGTGAAGAAATTTCCATGATCATACAGATAGCGGTGTAGCTATTTCCATGTTCATACAGATAGCGGTTTATGTATTTCCATGTTCGTACAGATAGCGGTGTAGATATTTCCATGTTCATACAGATAGCGGTGTAGATATTTCCATGTTCATCCAGATGGCTGTGTAGATATATCCATGTTCATACAGAGGGCGGTGTAGATATTTCCATGTTCATAGAGATAGCGGTGTAGGTATTTCCATGTTTATACAGATAGCGGTGTAGATATCTCCATCTTAATACAGATGGCGGTGTAGATATTTATATGTTCATACAGATGGCGGTGCAGATATTTCCATGTTCATACAGATAGCAGTGTAGATATTTCCATGTTTATAGAGATAGCGGTGAGATTATATCCATGTGTAAGGAGATAGCTGTGTAGATATTTCCATGTATATGCAGATAGCTGTGTAGATATTTCCATTTTCATGCAGACAGCGGTGTAGATATTTCCATGTTCAAACAGATAGCTGTGTAGATATTTCCATGTTCATACATATAGCGGTGTAGATATTTCCATGTTCATACAGATAGCGGTGTAGATATTTCCATGTTCATAGAGATAGCGGTGTAGATATTTCCATGTTCATACAGATAGAGGGGCTGATATTTCCATGTTCATACAGATAGCGGTGCTGATATTTCCATGTTTATACAGGTAGTGGTGTAGATATTTCCATGTTTATACAGGTAGCAGTGTAGATATTTCCATGTTTATACAGATAGCGGTGTGGATATTTCGATGTTTATACAGATAGCGGTGTAGATATCTCCATCTTAATATAGATGGCGGTGTAGATAATTATATGTTCATTCAGATGGCGGTGCAGATATTTCCATGTTTTTACAGATGGCGGTGTAGATATTTCCATGTTCATACAGATAGCGGTGTAGTTATTTCCATGTGTAAAGGGATAGCTGTGTAGATATTTCCATGTATATGCAGATAGCTGTGTAGATATTTCTATTTTCATGCTGATGGCGGTTTAGATATTTCCATGTTCAAACATATAGCGGTGTAGATATTTCCATGTTCATACAGATAACGTTGTAGATATTTCCATGCTTATACAGATTGCAGTGAAGATGTATGCATGTTTACACAGATAGCGGTGTAGATATTTCCATGTTCATGCAGATAGCGCTGTAGATATTTCCATGTTCATCAAGATGGCTGTGTAGATATATCCATGTTCATACAGAGAGCGGTGTAGATATTTCCATGTTCATACAGATAGAAGTGTAGATATTTCCATGTTCGTACAGATAGCGGTGTAGCTATTTCCATGTTCATGCAGATAGCGGTGTAGATACTTCCATGTTCATAGAGATAGCGGTGTAGATATTTCCATGTTCATACAGATAGCGGTGCTGATATTTCCATGTTTATACAGGTAGCGGTGTAGATATTTCCATGTTTATACAGATAGCGGTGTAGATATTTCCAGGTTTATAAAGATAGCGGTGTAGATATTTCCAAGTTTATACAGATAGCAGTGAAGATATCTCCATCTTAATACAGATGGCGGTGTAGATATTTATATGTTCATACAGATGGCAGTGCAGATATTTCCATGTTCATATAGATGGCGGTGCAGATATTTCCATGTTTATAGAGATAGCGGTTTAGTTATTTCCATGTGTAAAGAGATAGGTTTGTAGATATTTCCATGTATATGCAGATAGCTGTGTAGATATTTCTATTTTCATGCAGATAGCGGTGTAGATATTTCCATGTTCATACAGATCGCGGTGTAGATATTTCCATGTTCATCCAGATGGCTGTGTAGACATATCCATGTTCATACAGACGGCGGTGAAGATATTTCCATGTTCATACAGATAGCGGTGTAGATATTTCCATGTTCATACAGATGGCTGTGTAGATATATCCATGTTCATACAGATGGCGGTGAATATATTTCCATGTTCATACAGATAGCGGTGTAGATATTTCCATGTTCATACAGATAGCGGTGAGGATATTTCCATGTTCATACAGATAGCGGTGCTGATATTTCCATGTTTATACAGATAGCGATGTAGATATTTCCATGTTTATACAGATAGCGGTGTAGATATCTCCTTCTTAATACAGATGGCGGTGTACATATTTATATGTTCATACAGATGGCTGTGAAGATATTTCCATGTTCATACAGATGGCGGTGTAGATATTTCCATATTTATAGAGATAGCGGTGTAGTTATTTCCATGCGTAAACAGATAGCTGTGTAGATATTTCCATGTATATGCAGATAGCTGTGTAGATATTTCCATTTTCATGCAGACAGCGGTGTAGATATTTCCATGTTCAAACAGATAGCGGTGTAGATATTTCCATGTTCATACAGATAGCGGTGTATATATATCCATGTTCATACAGATAGCGGTGTAGATATTTCCATGTTCATACAGATAGCGGTGCTGATATTTCAAGTTTACACAGGTAGCGGTGTAGATATTTCCATGTTTATACAAATAGCGGTGTAGATATTTCCATGTTTATACAGATAGCTTTGCAGATATTTCCATGTTTATACAGATAGCGGTGAAGATATCTCCATCTTAATACAGATGGTGGAGTAGATATTTCTATGTACTTACAGATGGCGGTGCAGATATTTCCATGTTCATACAGATAGCGGTGTAGTTATTTCCATGTGTAAAGAGATATCTGTGTACATATTTCCATGTATATGCAGATAGCTGTGTAGATATTTCCATTTTCATGCAGATAGCGGTTTAGATATTTCCATGTTCAAACAGATATCGGTGTAGATATTTCCATGTTCATACAGATAGTGGTGTAGATATTTCCATGTTTATACTGGTAGCGCTGAAGATGTATGCATGTTTACACAGATAGCGGTGTAGATATTTCCATGTTCATACAGATAGCGGTGTAGATATTTCCATGTTCATCCAGATGGCTGTGTAGATATATCCATGTTCATACAGATAGCGGTGTAGTTATTTCCATACTCGTACAGGTAGCGGTGTAGATATTTCCATGTTCGTACAGATAGCGGTTTACATATTTCCATGTTCTTACAGATAGCTGTGCTGATATTTCCATGTTTATACAGGTAGCGGTGTAGATATTTCCATGTTTATACAGATAGCGGTGTAGATATTTCCATGTTTATACAGATAGCGGTGTAGATATTTCCAGGTTTATACAGATAGAGGTGTAGATATCTGCTTCTTAATACAGATGGCGGTGTAGATATTTATATGTTCATACAGATGGCGGTGCAGATATTTCCATGTTCATACAGATAGCAGTGTAGATATTTCCATGTTTATAGAGATAGCGGTGAGATTATATCCATGTGTAAGGAGATAGCTGTGTAGATATTTCCATGTATATGCAGATAGCTGTGTAGATATTTCCATTTTCATGCAGATAGCGGTGTAGATATTTCCATGTTCAAACAGATAGCGGTGTAGATATTTCCATGTTCATACATATAGTGGTGTAGATATTTCCATGTTCATACAGATAGCGGTGTAGATATTTCCATGTTCATACAGATAGCGGTGTAGATATTTCCATGTTTATACAGATAGCGGTGTAGATATTTCCATGTTTATACAGATAGCGGTGTAGATATCTCCATGTTAATACAGATGGCGGTGTAGATATTTATATGTTTATAAAGATGGCGGTGCAGATATTTCCATGTTCATACAGATAGCGGTGTAGCTATTTCCATGTTCATACAGATAGCGGTGCAGATATTTCCATGTTCATCCAGATGGCTGTGTAGACATATCCATGTTCATACAGATGGCAGTGAATATAATTCCATGTTTATACATCTAGCGGTGTAGATAATTCCATGTTCATACAGATAGTGGTGTAGATATATCCATGTTCATACAGATAGTGGTGCTGATATTTCCATGTTTATACAGGTAGCGGTGCTGTTATTTCCATGTTTATACAGGTAGCGGTGTAGATATTTCCATGTTTATACAGATAGCGGTGTAGATATTTCCATGTTTATACAGATAGCGGTGTAGATATCTCCATCTTAATACAGATGGCGGTGTAGATATTTATATGTTCATACAGACGGCCGTGCAGATATTTCCATGTTCATACAGATAGCGGTGTAGTTATTTCCATGTGTAAAGAGATAGCTGTGTAGATATTTCCATGTATATGCAGATAGCTGTGTAGATATTTCCATTTTCATGCAGATAGCGGTTTAGATATTTCCATGTTCAAACAGATAGCGGTGTAGACATTTCCATGTTCATTCAGATAGCGGTGAAGATATTTCCATGTTCATACAGATAGCGGTGTAGATATTTCCATGTTCATACAGATAGCTGTGTAGCTATTTCCATGTTCATACAGATAGCGGTGTAGATACTTCCATGTTCATCCAGATGGCTGTACAGATATATCCATGTTCATACAGATGGCGGTGAAGATAATTCCATGTTCATACAGATAGCGGTGTAGATATTTCCATGTTCATACAGATAGTGGTGTAGATATTTCCATGTTCATACAGATAGCGGTGTAGCTATTTCCATGTTCATACAGATAGCAGTGTAGATATTTCCATGTTCATCCAGATGGCTGTGTAGATATATCCATGTTCAAACAGATGGCGTTGTAGATATTTCCGTGTTCATACGGATAGCGGTGTTGATATTTCCATGTTCATACAGATAGCGGTGTAGGTATTTCCATGTTCATACAGATAGAGGGGCTGATATTTCCATTTTCATACAGATAGCGGTGCTGATATTTCCATGTTTATACAGGTAGCGGTGTAGATATTTCCATGTTTATACAGATAGCAGTGTAGTTATTTCCATGTTTGTACAGATAGCGGTGTAGATATTTCCATGTTTATACTGATAGCGGTGTAGATATCTCCATCTTAATACAGATGGCCGTGTAGATATTTATATGTTCATAAAGATGGCGGTGCAGATATTTCCATGTTCATACAGATGGCGGTGTAGATATTTCCATGTTCATACAGATAGCGGTGTAGTTATTTCCATGTGAAAAGAGATAGCTGTGTAGATATTTCCATGTATATGCAGATAGCTCTGTAGATATTTCCATTTTCATGCAGATAGCGGTGTAGATATTTCCATGTTCAAACAGATAGCGGTGTAGATATTTCCATGTTTATACAGATAGCGGTGAAGATGTATGCATGTTTACACACATAGTGGTGTAGATATTTCCATGTTCATACAGATAGCGGTGTAGATATTTCCATGTTCATCCAGATGGCTGTGTAGGTATAACCATGTTCATACAGATAGCGGTGTAGATATTTCCATGTTCATACAGATAGTTGTGTAGATATTTCCATGTTCATACAGATAGCGGTGTAGCTATTTCTATGTTCATACAGATAGCGGTGTAGATATTTCCATCTTCATACACATAGCGGTGTAGATATTTCCATGTTCATACAGATAGCTGTGCTGATATTTCCATGTTTATGCAGGTAGCGGTGTAGATATTTCCATGTTCATACAGATAGCTGTGTAGCTATTTCCATGTTCATACAGATAGTGGTGTAGTTATTTTCATGTTCATCCAGATGGCTGCACAGATATATCCATGTTCATACAGATGGCGGTGAAGATAATTCCATGTTCATACAGATAGCGGTGTAGATATTTCCATGTTCATACAGATAGTGGTGTAGATATTTCCATGTTCATACAGATAGCGGTGTAGCTATTTCCATGTTCATACAGATAGCGGTGTCGATATTTCCATGTTCATCCAGATGGCTGTGTAGATATATCCATGTTCAAACAGATGGCGTTGTAGATATTTCCATGTTCATATGGATAGCGGTGTAGATATTTCCATGTTCATACATATAGCGGTGTAGGTATTTCCATGTTCATACAGATAGAGGGGCTGACATTTCCATGTTCATACAGATATCGGTGCTGATATTTCCATGTTTATACAGGTAGCGGTGTAGTTATTTCCATGTTTATACAGATAGCGGTGTAGTTATTTCCACGTTTATACAGATAGCGGTGTAGATATTTCCATGTTTATACTGATAGCGGTGTAGATATCTCCATCTTAATACAGATGGCAGTGTAGATATTTATATGTTCATACAGATGGCGGTTCAGATATTTCCATGTTCATACAGATGGCGGTGTAGATATTTCCATGTTCATACAGATATCGGTGTAGTTATTTCCATGAGTAAAGAGATAGCTGTTTAGATATTTCCATGTATATGCAGATAGCTCTGTAGATATTTCCATTTTCATGCAGATAGCGGTGTAGATATTTCCATGCTCAAACACATACCGGTGTAAACATTTCCATGTTCATTCAGATAGCGGTGAAGATATTTCCATGTTTATACAGATTGCGGTGAAGAAGTATGCATATTTACACAGATAGCTGTGTAGATATTTCCATGTTCATACAGATAGCGGTGTAGATATTTCCATGGTCTTCCAGATGGCTGTGTAGATATATCCATGTTCATACAGATAGCGGTGTAGATATTTCCATGTTCATACAGGTAGTGGTGTAGATATTTCCATGTTCATACAGATAGCGGTGTAGCTATTTCCATGTTCATACAGGTAGCCGTGTAGATATTTCCATGTTCATAGAGATAGCGGTGTAGATATTTCCGTGTTCATACAGATAGCGGTGCTGATATTTCCATGTTTATACAGGTAGCGGTGTAGATATTTCCATGTTTATCCAGATAGCGGTGTAGATATTTCCATGTTTATACAGATAGCGGTGTAGATATTTCTATGTTTATACATATAGCGGTGTAGATATCTCCATCTTAATATAGATTGGGGTGTAGGTATTTATATCTTCATACAGATGTCGGTGCAGATACTTGCATGTTCATACAGATGGCAGTGTAGATATTTGCATGTATATAGAGATAGCGCTGTAGTTAATTCCATGTGTAAAGAGATAGCTTTGTAGTTATTTCCATGTATATGCAGATCGCTGTGTAGATATTTCCATTTTCATGCAGATACCGGTGTAGATATTTCCATGTTCAGATAGCGGTGTAGATATTTCCATGTTCATGCAGGTAGCAGTGTAGATATTTCCATGTTTATACAGATAGCGGTGAATATGTATGCATGTTTATACAGATAGCGGTGTAGATATTTCCATGTTCATCCAGATGGCTGTGTTGATATATCCATGTTCATACAGATGGCGGTGAAGATATTTCCATGTTCATACATATAGCGGTGTAGTTATTTCCGTGTGTAAAGAGATAGCTGTGTAGATATTTCCATGTATATGCAGATAGCTGTGTAGATATTTCCATTTTCATGCAGATAGCGTTTTAGATATTTCCATGTTCAAACAGATAGCGGTGTAGATATTTCCATGTTCATAGAGAGAGCGGTGTAGATATTTCCATGTTCATAGAGATAGCGGTGTAGGTATTTCCATGTTTATACAGATAGTGGTGAAGATGTATGCATGTTTACACAGATAGCGGTGTAGATATTTCCATGTTCATACAGATAGCGGTGTAGATATTTCCATGTTCATCCAGATGGCTGTGTAGACATATCCATGTTCATACAGATGGCGGTGAAGATATTTCCATGTTCATACAGATAGCGGTGTAGATATTTCCATGTTCATACAGATGGCGGTGTAGATATTTCCATGTTCATACAGATAGTGGTGTAGATATTTCCATGTTCATACAGATAGCGGTGTAGCTATTTCCATGTTCATACAGATAGCAGTGTAGATATTTCCATGTTCATCCAGATGGCTGTGTAGATATATCCATGTTCAAACAGATGGCGTTGTAGATATTTCCGTGTTCATACGGATAGCGGTGTTGATATTTCCATGTTCATACAGATAGCGGTGTAGGTATTTCCATGTTCATACAGATAGAGGGGCTGATATTTCCATTTTCATACAGATAGCGGTGCTGATATTTCCATGTTTATACAGGTAGCGGTGTAGATATTTCCATGTTTATACAGATAGCAGTGTAGTTATTTCCATGTTTATACAGATAGCGGTGTAGATATTTCCATGTTTATACTGATAGCGGTGTAGATATCTCCATCTTAATACAGATGGCCGTGTAGATATTTATATGTTCATAAAGATGGCGGTGCAGATATTTCCATGTTCATACAGATGGCGGTGTAGATATTTCCATGTTCATACAGATAGCGGTGTAGTTATTTCCATGTGAAAAGAGATAGCTGTGTAGATATTTCCATGTATATGCAGATAGCTCTGTAGATATTTCCATTTTCATGCAGATAGCGGTGTAGATATTTCCATGTTCAAACAGATAGCGGTGTAGATATTTCCATGTTTATACAGATAGCGGTGAAGATGTATGCATGTTTACACACATAGTGGTGTAGATATTTCCATGTTCATACAGATAGCGGTGTAGATATTTCCATGTTCATCCAGTTGGCTGTGTAGGTATAACCGTGTTCATACAGATAGCGGTGTAGATATTTCCATGTTCATACAGATAGTGGTGTAGATATTTCCATGTTCATACAGATAGCGGTGTAGCTATTTCTATGTTCATACAGATAGCGGTGTAGATATTTCCATCTTCATACACATAGCGGTGTAGATATTTCCATGTTCATACAGATAGCTGTGCTGATATTTCCATGTTTATACAGGTAGCGGTGTAGATATTTCCATGTTCATACAGATAGCTGTGTAGCTATTTCCATGTTCATACAGATAGTGGTGTAGTTATTTCCATGTTCATCCAGATGGCTGTACAGATATATCCATGTTCATACAGATGGCGGTGAAGATAATTCCATGTACATACAGATAGCGGTGTAGATATTTCCATGTTCATACAGATAGTGGTGTAGATATTTCCATGTTCATACAGATAGCGGTGTAGCTATTTCCATGTTCATACAGATAGCGGTGTAGATATTTCCATGTTCATCCAGATGGCTGTGTAGATATATCCATGTTCAAACAGATGGCGTTGTAGATATTTCCATGTTCATATGGATAGCGGTGTAGATATTTCCATGTTCATACATATAGCGGTGTAGGTATTTCCATGTTCATACAGATAGAGGGGCTGATATTTCCATGTTCATACAGATAGCGGTGCTGATATTTCAATGTTTATACAGGTAGCGGTGTAGATATTTCCATGTTTATACAGATAGCGGTGTAGTTATTTCCACGTTTATACAGATAGCGGTGTAGATATTTCCATGTTTATACTGATAGCGGTGTAGATATCTCCATCTTAATACAGATGGCAGTGTAGATATTTATACGTTCATACAGATGGCGGTGCAGATATTTCCATGTTCATACAGATGGCGGTGTAGATATTTCCATCTTCATACAGATAGCGGTGTAGTTATTTCCATGAGTAAAGAGATAGCTGTTTAGATATTTCCATGTATATGCAGATAGCTGTGTAGATATTTCCATTTTCATGCAGATAGCGGTGTAGATATTTCCATGTTCAAACACATAGCGGTGTAGATATTTCCATGTTCATTCAGATAGCGGTGAAGATATTTCCATGTTTATACAGATTGCGGTGAAGATGTATGCATATTTACACAGATAGCGGTGTAGATATTTCCATGTTCATACAGATAGCGGTGTAGATATTTCCATGGTCTTCCAGATGGCTGTGTAGATATATCCATGTCCATACAGATAGCGGTGTAGATATTTCCATGTTCATACAGGTAGTGGTGTAGATATTTCCATGTTCATACAGATAGCGGTGTAGCTATTTCCATGTTCATACAGGTAGCCGTGTAGATATTTCCATGTTCATAGAGATAGCGGTGTAGATATTTCCGTGTTCATACAGATAGCGGTGCTGATATTTCCATGTTTATACAGGTAGCGGTGTAGATATTTCCATGTTTATACAGATAGCGGTGTAGATATTTCCATGTTTATACAGATAGCGGTGTAGATATTTCTATGTTTATACATATAGCGGTGTAGATATCTCCATCTTAATATAGATTGGGGTGTAGGTATTTATATCTTCATACAGATGTCGGTGCAGATATTTGCATGTTCATACAGATGGCAGTGTAGATATTTGCATGTATATAGAGATAGCGCTGTAGTTAATTCCATGTGTAAAGAGATAGCTTTGTAGTTATTTCCATGTATATGCAGATCGCTGTGTAGATATTTCCATTTTCATGCAGATACCGGTGTAGATATTTCCATGTTCAGATAGCGGTGTAGATATTTCCATGTTCATGCAGGTAGCAGTGTAGATATTTCCATGTTTATACAGATAGCGGTGAATATGTATGCATGTTTATACAGATTGCGGTGTAGATATTTCCATGTTCATCCAGATGGCTGTGTTGATATATCCATGTTCATACAGATGGCGGTGAAGATATTTCCATGTTCATACATATAGCGGTGTAGTTATTTCCGTGTGTAAAGAGATAGCTGTGTAGATATTTCCATGTATATGCAGATAGCTGTGTAGATATTTCCATTTTCATGCAGATAGCGTTTTAGATATTTCCATGTTCAAACAGATAGCGGTGTAGATATTTCCATGTTCATAGAGAGAGCGGTGTAGATATTTCCATGTTCATAGAGATAGCGGTGTAGGTATTTCCATGTTTATACAGATAGTGGTGAAGATGTATGCATGTTTACACAGATAGCGGTGTAGATATTTCCATGTTCATACAGATAGCGGTGTAGATATTTCCATGTTCATCCAGATGGCTGTGTAGACATATCCATGTTCATACAGATGGCGTTGAAGATATTTCCATGTTCATACAGATAGCGGTGTAGATATTTCCATGTTCATCCAGATGGCCGTGTAGTTATATCCATGTTCATACAGATAGCGGTGTAGATATTTCCATGTTCATACAGATAGCGGTGTAGATATTTCCATGTTCATACAGGAAGCGGTGTATATATTTCCATGTTCATACAGATTCGCTGCTGATATCTCCATGTTTATACAGGCAGCGGTGTAGATATTTCCATGATTATACAGATAGCGGTGTAGATATCTCCTTCTTAATACATATGGCGGTGTAGATATTTATATGTTCATACAGATGGCGGTGCAGAAATTTCCATGTTCATACAGATGGTGGTGTAGATATTTCCATGTTTATAAATATAGCGGTGTAGTTATTTCCGTGTGTAAAGAGATAGCTGTGTATATATTTCCATGTATATGCAGATAGCTTTGTAGATATTTCCATTTTCATGCAGTTAGCGGTGTAGATATTTACATGTTCAAACAGATAGCGGTGTAGGCATTTCCATGTTCATTCAGATAGCTTTGTAGATATTTCCATGTTCATACAGATAGCGGTGTAGATATTTCCATGTTCATACAGATAGCGGTGTAGATATTTCCATGTTCATACAGATAGCGGTGCTGATATTTCCATGTTTATACAGGTAGCGGTGTAGATATTTCCATGTTTATACAGGTAGCGGTGTAGATATTTCCATGTTTATACAGATAGCAGTGTAGATATTTCCATGTTTATACAGATAGCGGTGTAGATATTTCCATGTTTATTCAGATAGCGGTATACATATCTCCATCTTAATACAGATGTTGGTGTAGATATTTATATGTTCATACAGATGGCGGTGCAGATATTTCCATGTTCATACAGATGGCGGTATAGATATTTCCATGTTCAGATAGCGGTGCAGATTTTTCTATGTTCATACAGATAGCGGTGTAGATATTTCCATGTTCATACAGATAGCGGTGTAGTTATTTCCATGTGTAAAGAGATAGCTGTGTAGATATTTCCATGTATATGCAGATAGCTGTGTGGATATTTCCATTTTCATGCAGATAGCGGTTAAGATATTTCCATGTTCAAACAGATAGCGGTGTAGATATTTCCATGTTCATAGAGATAGCGGTGTAGATATTTCCATGTTCATAGAGATAGAGGGGCTGATATTTCCATGTTCATACAGATAGCGGTGCTATTTCCATGTTTATACAGGTAGCGGTTTAGATATTTCCATGTTTATACAGGTAGCAGTGTAGATATTTCCATGTTTATACAGAGAGCGGTGTAGATATATCCATGTTTATACAGATAGTGGTGTAGATATCTCCTTGTTAATACAGATGGCGGTGTAGATATTTATATGTTCATACAGATGGCGGTGCAGATATTTCCAAGTTCATACAGATGGCTGTGTTGATATTTCCATGTTCATACAGATAGCGGTGTAGTTATTTCCATGTGTAAAGAGATAACTGTGTAGATATTTCAATGTATATGCAGATAGCGGTGTAGATATTTCCATTTTCATGCTGATAGCGGTTTAGATATTTCCATGATCAAACAGATAGCGGTGTAGATATTTCCATGTTCATTCAGATAGCGGTGTAGCTATTTCCATGCTTTTGCAGATTGCGGTGAAGATGTATGCATGTTTACACAAATAGCGGTGTAGATATTTCCATGTTCATGCAGATAGCGGTGTAGATATTTCCACGTTCATCCAGATGGCTGTGTAGATATATCCATGTTCATACAGATAGCGGTGTAGATATTTCCATGTTCATCCAGATGGCTGTGTAGATATATCCATGTTAATACAGATAACAGTGCTGATATTTCCATGTTTATACAGGTAGCGGTGTAGGTATTTCCATGTTTATACAGATAGCGGTGTAGATATTTCCAAGTTTATACAGATAGCGGGGAAGATATCTCCATCTTAATACAGATGGCGGTGTAGATATTTACATGTTCATACAGATGGCATTGCAGATATTTCCATGTTCATACAGATGGCGGTGTAGATATTTCCATGTTCATCCAGATGGCTGTGTAGACATATCCATGTTCATACAGATGGCGGTGAAGATATTTCCATGTACATACAGATAGCGGTGTAGATATTTCCATGTTCATACATATAGCGGTGTAGATATTTCCATGATCATACAGATGGCTGTGTAGATATATCCATGTTCATACAGATGGCGGTGAAGTTATTTCCATGTTCATACAGATAGCGGTGTAGATATTTCGATGTTCATACAGATAGCGGTGTAGATATTTCCATGTTCATACTGATAGCGGTGCTGATATTTCCATGTTTATACAGGTAGCGGTGTAGCTATTTCCATGTTTATACAGATAGCGGTGTAGATATTTCCATGTTTATACAGATAGCGGTGTAGATATTTCCATGTTTATACAGATAGCGGTGTAGATATCTCCTTCTTAATACAGATGGCGGTGCAGATATTTATATGTTCATACACATGGCGGTGCAGATATTTCCATGTTCATACTGATGGCGGTGTAGATATTTCCAAGTTCATACAGATAGCGGTGTAGATATCTCCATGTTCACACAGATAGCGGTGTAGATATTTCCATGTTCATCCAGATGGCGGTGCAGAAATTTCCATGTTCATACTGATAGCGGTGCTGATATTTCCATTTTTATACAGATAGGGGTGTAGATATTTCCATGTTTATGCAGATAGCGGTGTAGATATTTCCATGTTTATACAGATAGCGGTGTAGATATCTCCTTAATACAGATGGCGGTGTAGATATTTATATGTTCATACAGATGGCAGTGAAGATATTTCCATGTTCATACAGATGGCGGTGTAGATATTTCCATGTTTATAGATATAGCGGTGTAGTTATTTCCATGTGTAAAGAGATAGCTGTGAAGATATTTCCATGTATATGCAGATAGCTTTGTAGATATTTCCATTTTCATGCAGATAGCGTTGTAGATATTTACATGTTCATACAGATAGCGGTATAGATATTTCCATGTTCATCCAGATGACTGTGTAGATATATCCATGTTCATACAGGTCGCGGTGAAGACATTTCCATGTTCGTACAGATAGCGGTGTAGATATTTTCATGTTCATACAGATATTGGTGTAGATATTTCCATGTTCATACAGATAGCGGTGTAGCTATTTCCATGTTCATGCAGATAGCGGTGTAGATATTTCCATGTTCATCCAGATGGCTGTGTAGATATACCCATGTTCATACAGATGGCGGTGAAGATACTTCCATGTTCATACAGATAGCGGTGTAGATATTTCCATGTTTATACAGATAGTGGTTTAGATATTTCCATGTTCATATAGATAGCGGTGTAGCTATTTCCATGTTCATACAGATAGCGGTGTAGATATTTCCATGTTCATCCAGATGGATATGTAGACATATCCATGTTCATACAGATTGCGGTGAAGATAATTCCATGTTCATACAGATAGCGTGGTAGATATTTCCATGTTCATACAGATAGTGGTGTAGATATTTCCATGTTCATACAGATAGAGGGGCTGATATTTCCATGTTCATACAGATAGCGGTGCTGATATTTCCATGTTTATAAAGGTAGCGGTGTAGATATTTCCATGTTCATACAGATAGCGGTTTAGATATTTCCATGTTTATACAGATAGCGGTGTAGATATCTCCATCTTAATACAGATGGTGGTGTAGATATTTATATGTTCATACAGATGGCCGTGCAGATATTTCCATGTTCATACAGATGGCGGTGTAGATATTTCCATGTTCATACAGATAGCAGTGTAGATATTTCCATGTGTAAAGAGATAGCGGTGTAGATATTTCCATGTAAATGCAGATAGCTGTGTAGATATTTCCATTTTCATGCAGATAGCGGTTTAGATATTTCCATGTTCAAACAGATAGCGGTGTAGATATTTCCATGTTCATACAGATAGCGGTGTAGATATTTCCATGTTTATACAGATAGCGGTGAAGATGTATGCATGTTTACACAGATAGCGGTTTAGATATTTCCATGCTCAAACAGATAGCGGTGTAGATATTTCCATGTTCATACGTATAGCGGTGCTGATATTTCCATGTTTATACAGGTAGCGGTGTGGATATTTCCATGTTTATACAGATAGCGGTGTAGATATTTCCAGTTTTATACAGATAGCGGTGTAGATATTTCCAAGTTTATACAGATAGCGGTGTAGATAAATCCATCTTAATACAGATGGCAGTGTAGATATTTATATGTTCATACAGATGGCGGTGCAGATATTTCCATGTTCATACAGATGGCGGTGTAGCTATTTCCATGTTCATACAGATAGCGGTGAAGCTATTTCCATGTTCATGCAGATAGCACTGTAGATATTTCCATGTTCATCCATATGGCTGTGTAGATATAGCCATGTTCATACAGATTGCGGTGATGATATTTCCATGTTCATACAGATAGCGGTGTAGATATTTCCATGTTCACACAGATAGCCCTGTAGATATTGTCATGTTCATACCGATAGCGGTGCTGATACTTCCATGTTGATACAAGTAGCGGTGTACATGTTTCCATGTTTATACAGATAGCGGTGTAGATATTTCCATGTATATGCAGATAGCTGTGTAGATATTTCCATTTTCATGCAGATATCGGTGTACATATTTCCCAGTTCAAACAGTTAGTGGTGTAGATAATTCCATTTTGATACAGACGGCGGTGTAGATATTTCCATGTTTATACAGATAGCGGTGAAGATGTATGCATGTTTACACAGATTGCGTTGTAGATATTTCCATGTTCATCCAGATGGCTGTGTAGATACATCCATGTTCATACAGATAGCGGTGTAGATATTTCCAAGTTCATGCAGATAGCGATGCAGATATTTCCATGTTCATCCAGATGGCTGTGTAGATATATCCATGTTCATAAAGATGGCGGTGAAGATATTTCCATGTTCATACAGATAGCGGTGTAGATATTTCCGTGTTCATACAGATAGCGGTGTATGTATTTCCATGTTCATACAGATAGCGATGTAGATATTTCCATGATCATCCACATGGCTGTGTAGATATATCCATGTTCATACAGATAGCGGTGTAGATATTTAAATGTTCATCCAGATGGCTGTGTAGCTATTTCCATGTTCATACAAATAGTGGAGTAGATATTTCCATGTTCATACAGATAGCGGTGTAGATATTTCCATGTTCCTACAGATTGCGGTGCTGATATTTCCATGTTTATACAGGTAGCGGTGTTGATATTTCCATGTTTATACAGATAGCAGTGTAGATATTTCCGGGTTTCTACAAATAGCGGTGTAGATATTTCCATGTTTATACAGATAGCGGTGTATATATCTCCATCTTAATACAGATGGCGGTGTAGATATTTATATGTTCATACAGATGGCGGTGCAGCTATTTCCATGTTCATACAGATGGCGGTGTAGATATTACCATTTTTATAGTGATAGCGGTGTAGTTATTTCCATGTGTAAAGAGATAGCTGTGTAGATATTTCCATGTATATGCAGATAGCTGTGTAGCTATTTCCATTTTCATGCAGATAGCGGAGTAGATATTTCCATGTTCAAACAGATAGCGGTGTAGATATTTCCATGTTCATACAGATAGCAGTGTAGATATTTCCATGTTTATAAAGATCGCGGTGAAGATGTATTCATGTTTACACAGATAGCGGTGTAGATATTTCCATGTTCATACAGATAGCGGTGTAGATATTTTCATGTTCATCCAGATGGCTGTGTAGATATATCCATGTTCATACAAATGGCGGTGAAGATATTTCCATATTCATAGAGATAGCGGTGTAGATATTTCCATGTTCAAACAGATAGCGGTGTAGATATTTCCTTGTTCATAAAAACAGCGGTGCTGATATTTCCTTGTTCATCCAGATGGCTGTGTAGATATATCCATGTTCATACAGATTGCAGTGAAGATATTCCCATGTTCATACAGATATCGGTGTAGATATTTCCAAGTTCATACAGATAGCGCCGTAGATATTTCCATATTCATACAGATAGCGGTGCTGATATTTCCATGTTTATACAGGAAGCGGTGTAGATATTTCCATGTTCATACAGATAGCGGTGTAGCGATTTCCATGTTCATACAGATAGCGGTATAGATATTTCCATGTTCATAGAGATAGCAGTGTAGATATTTCCATGTTCATACAGATAGCGGTGCTGATATTTCCATATTTGTACAGGTAGCGGAGTAGATATTTCCATGTTTATACAGATAGTGGTGTAGATATTTTCATGTTTATACAGATAGCTGTGTAGATATTTCCAAGTTTTTACAGATAGTGGTGTAGATATCTCCATCTTAATACAGATGGCGGTGTAGATATTTATATGTTCATACAGATGGCGGTGCATATATTTCCATGTTCATACAGATGGTGGTGTAGATATTTCCATGTTTATAGAGATAGCAGTGTAGTTATTTCCATGTGTAAACAGATAGCTTTGTAGATTTTTCCATGTATATGCAGATACCTGTGTAGATATTTCTATTTTCATGCAGATAGCGGTTTAGATATTTCCATGTTCAAACAGATAGCGGTGTAGATATTTCCATGTTCATACAGATAGCGGTGTAGATATTTCCATGTTTATACAGATAGCGGTGAAGATGTATGCATGTTTACACAGATAGCGGTGTAGATATTTCCATTTTCATACAGATAGCGGTGTAGATATTTCCATGTTCATCCAGATGGCTGTGTAGACATATCCATGTTAAAGCAGATGGCTGTGTAGATATATCCATGTTCATACAGATGGCGGTGAAGATATTTCCATGTTCATACAGATATCGGTGTACATATTTCCATGTTCATACAGATGGCGGTGTAGATATTTCCATGTTCATACCGATATCGGTGCTGATATTTCCATGTTTATACAGGTAGCGGTGTAGATATTTCCATATTTATACAGTTAGCGGTGTAGATATTTCCATGTTTATACAGATAGCAGTGTAGATATTTCCATGTTTATACAGATAGCGGTGTAGTTATCTCCTTCTTAATACAGACGGCGGTGTAAATATATGTATGTTCATACAGATGACGGTGCAGATATTTCCATGTTCATACAGATGGCGGTGTAGATATTTCCATGTTTATAGAGATAGCAGTGTAGTTATTTCCATGTGTAAAGAGATAGCTGTGTAGATATTTCCATGTATATGCAGATAGCTGTGTAGATATTTCCATTTTCATGCAGACGGCGGTGTAGATATTTCCATGTTCATACAGATAGCGGTGTAGATATTTCCATGTTCATACAGATAGCGGTGTAGATATTTCCATGTTCATGCAGATAGCGGTGTAGATATTTTCATGTTCATACAGATAGCGGTGCTGATATTTCCATGTTCATACAGATAGCGGTGTAGATATTTCCATGTTTATACAGATAGCGGTGTAGATATGTCCATCTTAATACAGATGTCGGTGTAGATATTTATATGTTCATACAGATGGCGGTGCAGATATTTCCATGTTCATACAGATGGCGGTGTGGATATTTCCATGTTCATTCAGATAGCGGTGAAGTTATTTCCATGTGTAAAGAGATACCTGTGTAGATATTTCCATGTATATGCAGATAGCTGTGTAGCAATTTCCATTTTCATGCAGACAGTGGTGTATATATTTCCCTGTTCAAACAGATAGCGGTGTAGATATTTCCATGTTCATAGAGATAGCGGTGTAGATATTTCCATGTTCATACTGATAGCGGTGTAGATATTTCCATGTTACAGAGATAGCGGTGTAGATATATCCATCTTCATACAGATAGCGGTGTAGATATTTCCATGTTCATACAGATAGAGGTGTAGATATTTCCATGTTCATACAGATGGCGGTGTAGATATTTCCATGTTCATACAGATGGCGTGAAGATATTTCAGTGTTCATACAGATGGCTGTGTTGATATTTCCATGTTCATACCGATGGTGGTGTAGATATTTCCATGTTCATACTGATGGCTCTGTAGCTATTTCCATGTTTATACAGATGTCAGTGTAGGTATTTCCATGTTTATAGATTTAGTTGTGTAGATATTTCCATGTTTATAGAGTTAGTGGTGTAGATATTTGCATGTTTATACAGATAGAGGTGAAGATATTTCCGTGTTCATACAGAAGGTGGTGTAGATATTTCCATGTTTATAGAGATAGTGGTGTAGATATTTCCACATTTATACCGATTGCGATGTAGATATTTCCATGTTTAAAGAGATGGCGGTGTAGATAATTCCATGTTTATAGATATAGCGGTGTACATATTTCCATGCTTATAGAGATAGCGGCGTAGATATTTCCATGTTTTTGCAGATAGCGGTGTAGATATTTCCATGTTTATACAGAGAGCACTGTAGATATTTAGATGTTTATAGAGATAGCGGTGTAGATATTTCCCTGTTTTACAGATAGCAATGTAGATATTTCCATGTTTACACAGATAGCGGTGCAGATATTTCCATGTTTATAGAGATAGCAGTGTAGTTATTTCCAAGTTTATACAGATAACGGTGTAGATATTTCCATGTTTATACAGATAGCAGTGTAGATATTTCTGTGTTTATACAGATAGCGGTGTAGGTATTTCCATGTTTACCCAGATAGCGGCGTAGACATTTCCATGTTTACACAGATAGAATTGTAGATATATCCATGTTTATAGAGATGGCCGTGTAGACATTTCCATGTTTATACAGATAGTGGTGAAGATTTTTCCATGTTTATACAGATAGCGGTGTAGATATATCCATCTTTATATGGTTGGCGGTGTTGATATTTCCATGTTTATACAGATGGCGTTGTAGATATTTCCATGTTTATAGAGATGGCGATCTAGATATTTCCATGTTTACAGAGATAGCAGTGTACATATTTACATGTTTATAGAGATAGCGGTGTGGATAGTTCCATGTTTATACAGATAATGGTGTAGATATTTCCATGTTTATACAGATCGCGGTGTAGATATTTCCATGTTTATGCAGATAGCGGTGTAAATATTTTCATGTTTATACAGATAGCGGTGTAGATATTTCCATGTTTATACAGATAGCTCTGTAGATATTTCCATCTTTATACAGATGGCGGTGTAGATATTTCCATGTTTGTACAGAAGGCCGTGTAGATATTTCCATGCTTATACAGATGGCAGTGTAGATATTTCCATGTTTTTAGAGATGAAGGTCTAGATATTTCCATGTTTATACAGATAGCAGTGTAGTTATTTCCATGTTTATTGAGATAACATTGTAGATATTTCCATGTTTATACAGATAGCGGGGTAGATATTTCCATGTTCAAATGGAAAGCGGTGTAGATATTTCCATGATCATACAGATATCAGTGTAGATATTTCCATGTTCATACAGATAGCGGTGTAGATTTTTCCATTTTCATTCAGATGGCAGTAGAGATATTTCCAGGTTCATACAGATGGCGGTGAAGATATTTCCATGTTGATACAGAAGGCGGTGTATATATTTCCATGTTGATACAGATGACGGTGTAGATAATTCCATGTTCTTACATATGGCGGTGTAGATATTTACATGTTTATACAGAGAGCAGTGTAGTCATTTCCAAGTTTTTACCGATGGCGGTGTAGATATTTCCATGTTTATAGAGATAGCAGTCTAGTTATTTCCATGTTTAAACAGATAACAGTGTAGATATTTCCATATTTAAGCAGATAGATCTGTAGATACTTCTGTGTTCATACAGATAACATTGTAGATATTTCCATGATCATAGAGATGGCGGTGTAGATAATTCCATTTTGATACAGATGGCGGTGTAGATATTTCTATGTTTATACAGATGACGGTGTAGATATTTCCATGTTTATACAGATGGCGGTGTAGTTATTTCCATGTTTATAGAGATAGCGGTGTAGATGTTTCCATGTTTACACAGATAGCGGTGTAGATATTTCCATGTTTATACAGATAGCGGTGTAGATATTTCCATGTTTATTCAGATAGCGGTGTAGATATTTCCATGTTTATATAGATAGCGCTGAAGATATTTCCCTGTTCTACAGATAGCAGTGTAGATATTTCCATGTTCATACAGATAGAGGTGTAGATTTTTCCATGCTCCTACAGATGTCGGTGAAGATATTTCCATGTTGATACAGATGGCGGTGTATATATTTCCATGTTGATACAGATGGCGGTGTAGATAATTCCATCTTCTTACAGATGGCTGTGTTGTTATTTCCATGTTCATGCAGATGGCGGTGTAGATATTTCCTTGTTTATACAGATAGCGGTGTATATATTTAAATGTTCAAACAGATAGCGGTGTAGATATTTCCATGTTTACAGAGATGGCGGTATAGATATTTCCTTCTTTATAGAGATATTGTTGTAGATATTTCCATGTTTATACAGATAGCGGAGTAGATATTGCCATGCTTGTACAGATAGCGGTGTAGATAGTTCCATGTTTATACAGATGGCAGTGTGGATATTTCCATGTTTATAGATATAGCGGGGTAGATATTTCAGTGTTTATAGAGATAGCGGTGTAGATATTTCCACGTTTTTACAGATAGCGGTGCAGATATTTCCATGTTTATACAGAGAGCAATGTAGATATTTCCATGTTTATAGAGATAGCGGTGTCAATATTTCCATGTTTACACAGATAGCAGTGAAGATATTTACAAGTTTATACAGATAGCGGTGTAGATATTTCCATCTTTATACAGATAGCGGTGTAGAAATTTCCATGTTTATACAGATAGCGTTATAGATATTTCCATGTTTGTAGAGATAGCAGGGTATTTATTTCCATGTTTATACAGATATCGGTGTAGATATTTCCATGTTTATACAGATAGCAGTGCAGATATTTCTGTGTTTATACAGATAGCCGTGTAGATATTTCCATCATCATTCAGCTGGCGGTGTAGGTATTTGCAAGCTGATACAGATGGCGGTGTAGATATTTCCAAGTTTATAGAGATGGCGTACAGATATTTCCATGTTCTCACCGACGGCGGTGTAGATATTTCCATGTTTATAGAGATGGCGGTGTAGATATTTCCATGTTTATACACTTATCGCTATAGATATTTCCATGTTTATTCAGATAGCAGTGTTGATATTTCCATGTTTATACAAATAGCGGTGTAGATATTTCCATGTTTATAGAGATAGTGGTGTAGATATTTCCATGATTATAGAGATAGTGGTGTAGATATTTCCATGATTATAGAGATTGTGGTGTAGTTATTTCCATGTTTATAGAGATAGCAGTGTAGAAATTTCCCTGTTTCACAGAAAGCAGTGTAGATATTTCCATGTTTATACAGATAGCGGTGTAGATATTTCCATGTTTATAGAGATAGTGGTGTACATATTTCCATGATTATAGAGATTGTGGTGTAGTTATTTCCATGTTTATAGAGATAGCAGTGTAGAAATTTCCCTGTTTCACAGAAAGCAGTGTAGATATTTCCATGTTTATACAGATAGCGGTGTAGATATTTCCATGTTTATACAGATGGCAGTGTAGACATTTCCATGTTTATAGAGATGGCGGTGTAGATATTTCCTTGTTTATACAGATAGCGGTTTAAATATTTCGATGTTTATAGAGATAGGTTTGTAGGTACTTCCATGTTCATACAGATAGTGGTGTAGATATTTCCATGTTCATACAGAAGGCGGTGTAGATATTTCCATCTTCATACAGATGGCGGTGAAGATATTTGCATGTTCATACAGATGGCGGTGTAGATATTTCCATGTTCATACAGATGTCGGTGTAGATATTTCCATGTTCACACAGATGTCTGTGTAGTTATTTCCATGTTCATACAGATGACGTTGTTGATATTTCCATGTTCATACCGAGGGCGGTGTAGATATTTCCATGTTTATAGAGATGGCGGTGTAGATATTTCCAAGTTTATACAGATGGCAGTGTAGATATTTCCATGTTCATACAGATAGCGGTGTAGATATTTCAATGTTTATGGAGATATCGGTGTAGATATTTCCATGTTTATACAGATAGCGGTGTAGATATTTCCATGATTACACAGATAGCGGTGTAGATATTTCCATGTTTATGTAGATAGCGGTGTAGATATTTACATGTTTATACAGATAGCGGTGAAGATATTTCCATGTTTATACAGACAGCGGTGTAGATATTTCCATGTTTATACAGAGAGCATTGTAGTTATTTCCATGTTTATAGAGTTAGCGGTGTAGATATTTCCCTGTTTTACAGTTAGCAGAGTAGATATTTCCATGTTTATACAGATAGCAGTGCAGACATTTCCATGTTTATACCGATAGCGGTGTAGATATTTCTGTGTTTATACATATAACGGTGTAGATATTTCCATGATCATACAGATGGTGGTGTGGATATTTCCATTTTGATACAGACTGGGTGTATATATGTTCATGTTTATACAGATGACGGTGTAGATATTTACATGTTTATAGACATGGCGGTGTAGATATTTCCATGTTTTTACACATAGCAGTGTCGATATTTCCATGTTTATGGAGATATCGGTGTAGGTATTTCCATGTTTATAGAGACAGCGTTGTAGATATTTCCATGTTTATACATATAGCGGTGTAGATATTTCCCTGTTTTACAGATAGCAGTGTAGATATTTCCATGTTTATACAGATAGCGGTGTAGATATTTCCATGTACATACAGATAGCGGTGTAGATATTCCCATGTTTATTCAGATGGCAATGTAGATATTTACATGTTTATAGGGATGGCGGTGTAGATATTTCCTTGTATTGACAGATAGCTGTGTAGATATTTCCATTTTTATACAGATAGCGCTGAAGATATTTCCATGATTATACAGATAGTGGTGTAGATATTTCCATGTTTATACAGATAGCGGTGTAGATATTTCCATGTTTATACAGATAGCGGTGTAGATATTTCCATGTTAATGGAGATGGCATTATAGTTATTTACTTGTTTATACAGATGGTGGTGTCGATATTTCCATGTTCATACAGATAGCTTTGTAGATATTTCCATATTTATACACATGGCGGTGTAGATATTTCCATGTGCATACAGATGCCGGTGTAGATATGTCAATGTTTATAGAGATGACGGTGTAGATATTTCCATGTTTATGCAGATGGCGCTGTAGATATTTCCATGTTTATACCCATAGCGGTGTAGATATTTCCATGTTTATACACATAGAGGTATAGATATTTCTATGTTTACAGAGATATTGGTGTAGATATTTCCATGTTTATAGAGATAGTCGTGTAGATATTTCCATGTTTATAGATATAGCAGTGTCGATAATTCCCTGTTTCACAGGCAGCAGTGTAGATATTGCCATGTTTATTCAGATAGCGGTGTAGATATATCCATGTTTATAGAGATAGCGGTGTAATTATTTCCATGTTTATAGAGATGGCGGTGGAGATATTTCCATGTTTATAGTGATGGCGGTGTAGATATTTCCATGTTTATACAGATGGCGGTGTAGGTATTTCCATGTTTATACAGATAGCGGTGTAGGTATTTCCATGCTTATACAGATAGCGGTGTAGATATTTCCATGTTCATACAGATAGCGTTGTAAATATTTCCCTGTTTATACAGATAGCGGTGTAGATATTTCCATGTTTATAGAGATAGCGTTTTAGATATTTCCATGTTTATACATATAGCGGTATAGATATTTCCATGTTTAAACAGATGGCGGTGTAGATATTTCCATGTTTATACAGGTGGCGGTGTAGTTATTTCCACATTCATACAGATGGCGTTGTAGATATTTCAATGTTTATAGAGATGGCGGTGTAGATATTTCCATGTTTATACAGATGGCGGTGTAGTTATTTCCATGTTTATACAGATAGCGGTGTAGGTATTTCCATGCTTATACAGATAGCGGTGTAGATATTTCCATGTTCATACAGATAGCGTTGTAAATATTTCCATGTTTATACAGATAGCGGTGTAGATATTTCCATGTTTATAGAGATAGCGGTATAGATATTTCCATGTTGATACACATAGCGGTGTAGATATTTCCATGTTTATAGAGATAGCGGTGTAGATATTTCCAAGTGTATAGAGATGGCGGCTTGGATATTTCCATGTTTATATATGTGACGGTGTATATATTTCCATGTTTATGCAGATGGCTGTGTAGATATTTCCATGTTTATACAGATGGCGGTGTAGATATTTCCATGTTTATACAGATGGCGGTGTAGATACTTCGATATTTATACAGATGGCGCTGTAGATATTTTCATGTTCATACAGATAGCGGTGTAGATATTTCCATGTTTATAGAGATGGCGCTGTAGATATTTCCTTGTTTATACACCTAGCAGTGTAGATATTTCCATGTTTAAAGAGATGGCGGTGTAGATATTTCCATGTTTGTACAGGTAGCGGTGAAGATATTTCCATATTTATACAGGTAGCGGTACAGATATGTGAATTCATTAAACCTCTTTTTCTTTATAAATTACCCAGTCTTGGGTATGTCTTTATCAGCAGCATGAAAATTGACTAATACACTCACTGTCCATGAATGATACTCTGTTAGCCCATTTGCATTGTTATAAAGAAATACCTGAGGCTGGGTTATTTATAAAGAAATGCGGTTTATTTGGCTCCTTGTTGTGAAGGCTGTACATGAAGCATAGTACTGGCACCTGCTTCCAGGGAGGGCATCAGGAACCTTCCAATCATGGTGGAAGGTGAAGGGAAACCAGCATATCACATGGTGAGAGCGGAAGCAAGAGAGACAGGGACGAGGTGTCAGTCTCTTTTAAACAACCAGATATCGCATGAACTCACAGGGTAAGAACTCATTCATTACCAAGAGGACAGCACCAAGCCATTCAGGAGGCATCTATCTCCAACATTGGGGATCACATTTTAACGTGAGATTTGAAGGGGACAAACATCCAAACTATGTCAGATACCAAAGCTGACAATGCTTAGGATCTTTAGCTGTTCCAGGTTCTGGGAAAAGGGAGAGAGTTAGCTTCCCTCATCTATGCTGTGCTACTCCATATTATATTAGTAATTATTGTTCTCTAAAGGTTTTTGAAAGCAAATAAACAAATGCAAGGCAAAATATACGAAATGCAAGGCAAAACATACGAAATGCAAGGCAAATGCATTAAAAACTTTTGAGTGTTAATATATAGATTTTATTTTATCTTTTTAATTTCTTTTGCTTAACCAAATAGATTATGTAGTTTTGATTAACTGGCCATGAAATAGCTCTGCCTACATAGAATTTCCCATGAATAATTGGTTGTGGAGACTTTTATGTGTAACCCAAATCCTCCCTCAAAACTGAAGTTTGCCCAGCTATTGGGAGTGTTGGCAAATCATGCCTCTCAGCTGATTCTCTCTAGAATTTATTCTCAGGAGATCTAATTAATAACTTGTCAAGCTGATGTCCATCCTTGGGGACAACTCGTATCTGAAGAATGGCCAGTGAAAGGTATTAAAACTCCATACTCCTGCCTCAATTTAGGGCAACTCTGAAGGGTCGCCCCAGCTTCTCAGCTCCCCCTTGAGATTAGCTGAGGTATTTGTTGTGACTGCCTCACATCTCAACTCCCTTTGTCCAATTCAGCTTTTTCGCCACAGTTGTTGGCTCCTAGGATTTTACCCAGTTAAATGTTCTCTACACAAATCTCTATCTCAAATCTGCTTTACAGGGAATGTGGCCTCAGACAGGTTTTCATTAGGTTCTGGACGTAACTCTCATTAGTCATTGATATGATTCGGCTGTGTCTCCATCCGAATCTCACCTTGATTGTAATTATCCCCGCATGTCAAGGATGGAGTCAGGTGGAGATCATTGAATCATAGGGGCGGGTTCCCCCTACTGTTCTCCTGGTAGCGAATAAGTCTCACGAGATCTGATGCTTTTAAAATGGGAGTTTCCCTACACAAGCTTTCTTCTCTGCTACCATTTAAGATGTGCCTTTGCTTCTTTTTTGCCTTCTGCCGTGACTGTGAGGCCTCCCCAGCCATGTGGAATTGCGAGTTCATTAAACCTCTTTCCTTTCTAAATTACCCGGTCTTGGGTATGACTTTATTAGCAGCATGACAACAAACTAGTGCAGTCTGTTCTATAAGCCCAAGTCGGATCACAGAGTCCCGCTTTCTGTTTTTTTTTTTCTAGCCCATATTTCTACTAAAACTTGACTCATATAGACTTAAAACAAAATAATTAAGCATGGCTAGTAATTATTTAATATTTTACACGTGTCAGGTACTGTATTTTGTAACTTATCTTTTAATAATCTTTCCAAATCTCTAAAAGGAGAATTCTGCTCTTTTATAGAGAAAATAAGGATGGCTCAATCTTTTGATTTTTATTACAAGCTTTATTTTGTATAACATATAATAAACTAAAAATATTGAAAGTTTAGAAACCATCAGCACACAATCGAGGTGATGGAAATATACTTCACCTCCAGTTTCCTGATGCCTCTTTATAATACATTTCTCTGGCCCCTCATTCCTGGCCCTTAAAAACCACCAAACTGCTTTCTGTCACTGGACAGTAATTTATACAGTCAAAAAATGTATATAAATAAAATTTTACACTATGCACTTTTTTGTCTGACATTTTATGTTTTTTTCTCTGCATGTTTTACCTCTAGAGTCTGCCTTGTTTCACTTAGTATAGTTATTTTGAGATTCATTCATGTTATAGTATGTATCCATAATTAATTCGGATAAAGCAAGTTAATTCATTAATGTATTGATTGATATTTAGACTGTTTCTAGTTTGGGCTATTATGAATACATGTGCTATGAACATTTGTGTTGATATCATTATATGAACACCTACTTTTATCTCTCTTGGGTAAATACCCAGGAGTGCAATGGCTGAGTCTTACGGCAGAAGTATGTTTAACTTTTTAAGGGACTCTTGAACTGTTTTTCAAAGGTTACACTTTTTTGTATTCCCATCAGCAGTGTATGAGAGTTTCAGCTTCTCCACATCCAAGCCAGTGCTTGGCTATTATCAGTCATGCTAATCTTAGCTATTTAAAAATAGATAGTGGCGTCTCATTTTGGTTTTAATTTGCATTGCCCTAAGCATTAATTATGTTGAGCATATGTGCTTATTTACCAAACAAATGTCTACTTTGAAATGTCTGTTCCAGTCTTTCACCCAAGTTTTAAATGGGGTTGTTTGTTTTTCATTATTAAATTTTGAGCTTTTAAAATATATTTTTGATGCAAGCCTTTCATCAGATATATGAATTGCAAATATTTTCTCCCAGCCTGCAGCTTGTCTTTTCAGTCTCTTAATAGATTCTTTTGAAGAGCAGATTCTTTTTTTTAAATTTGATGAGTTCTTCTTATCAATATATTATTATATAAATCATGCTGTGGGGTCATATCAAAGAAAGCTTTGCCTGACTCAAAGTCCCAAATGTTTTCACATCTTCCCTCTCCTCTCCTTTGGGAACTGAGATTACACGTAAATTCAGTTACTTGAAATTTACTGTCTACTATTGCTCTGTTCATGTTTTTTAAAAGTTTATTTTCTCTCTCTATTTTATTTTGAGAGGTGTCTATCTTTTCTTCTTTAATGACTAACGTGCTATCAGCCTACCATGTAGCTGGGACTACAGCCGCATGCTACTATGCCCCGCTAATTTTTGTATTTTTAGTAGAGATGGGATTTCACCATATTGGTCAGGCTGGTCCTGAACTCCTGATTTCGTGATCCACCTGCCTCGGCCTCACAAAATGCTGAGATTACAGGCGTGAGCCACTGCGCCCAGCCTCCTTTAGTGTATCTTGCATGTCTCTATTTTAGAACATATAGAATACTGTTTCAATAAGCATTTGAATGTTCTTAACTGATAACTCTGGCACCTTGATTTACTCTGGATCAGTTCTGACTCAGTGATTTTTCTCCTTATTATGAGCCACGTTCTTCTGTCTTTTGTTGTTACTGTTGTGTCTCTGCTAAACTGTGTCTGGATGTCAGATATGGTGACTTTTATCTTATTGAGTGCTGGAAGTATATATAAATATTCTTGATCTTTGTATTGGTATGTATTTAAGTTTAGTTGGAAAGAGTTTGACTCTTTTTGGTCTTGCTTTAAAAATTCATTAGGTGGGATCAGACCAGTTCTCATTTTAGAGCTAATCACTCCCAACTAGTGAGGCAAGATCCTTCTGGGTATCCCTGGGAATCTTGAGGTGTTCCTGGTTTGGCTGATAAAATAAGCACTATTACTGGACCTTGGTGAGCATGTGTACTGTTACTTTTCATCTTATCTGGGTGTTGTTTCCCCAACCGTAGGTACTTTTCTCTAGGCCTGTCCTAACAATTACTTAGCTATGTACTTTAGGGGGACCCTTTGCAGAGCTCTGGAGTTCTCTTTCTGTGCAGCCCCTTCTTCTCGGAAACCTTGTCCTGAGAGCTCATGTCAACATGGTTTCTGTGGACTCTCAGCTCTGTCCCCTCAGCTCAGGGAGAACGATGGGCTCCTCTTGGGCTTTTCTCCTGGAGTAGTGGGCTGGAAAACTTTCTCCAGGCATAAATTAGGGCAGTTGATAGGCTCACCTTGTTTGAGACTGACTTTACAGGGTCTTGCAAACTTTTGTGGCATACATTTTGGCCATTTTTTTGGTTGTTTCAGGAGGGAGAGAAAGTCTAGTTCTTGTTACTCCATCATGGTCATTGCAGAAGTCAACCTAACTGATATTTATCAATACAGTCTGTTGCTACACATTGAACTTGCTTAAGATAATTTTTAGATGGCACAGAACTTTCTGTCCATTGAATGAGACTCTCTGCTTATTTTGCAAGTGCTCATTTGTATGGAGACATTTGTATGGAGAAACTTCAAAAAGTTTGTGGAAAAATGAAGTTAAAAGATAAACATTGAAAATGTGATCTTCGGTTTTCATCCCTAAAGAACTGATGGTCCTGGGAACTTAACAATGTCAATGCAGTCTCTTATACATTATTAACTTAAGAAAAATGGGTGCCCTTTCCACATTTGTTGAGATTGGGAAACAAAAAGAAGTCAGAAGGAGCCAAATCAGAGCTGTAAGGTGGATGCCTGACAATTTCCCATTGAGACTCTCACAAAATTGCCTTTGCTTGATGACAGGAATGAGCAGAAACATTGTGGTGTTAGAGGACTGTCTGCTAAAGCTTTCCCAGGTATTTTGCCCTAAAACTTTGGCTAACTTATTCAAAACACTCTCATGATATGCAGATATTATTGTTCTTTGACCTTCCACAAAGTCAACAAGCAAAATGCCTGGAATGTCCCCAAAAAACTGTTGCCGTGACCTTTGCTCTTGAGTGATCCCCTTTAGCTTTGACTGGACCACTTCCACCTTTGGTAGCCATTGCTTTGATTGTGTTTTGCCCTCAGGATCATACTGGGAAAGCCATGTTTTATCTTCTGTTACAATTCTTCAACGAAATCCTTCAGGATCTTGACCCTAGTTCTTTAAAATTTCCATTGAGAGCTCTCCTCTTGTCTGCAGCTGATCTGAGCACAACACTTTTGGCACCCATGCAGTGGAAAGTTGGTTCAACTTTAATTTTTTAGTCAGAACTGTGTAAGCTGAACCAATTAAGATGTCTACGATGTTGGCTATTGTTTGTGCTGTTGATTATCAGTCCTCTTCAATTAGGGCACAAACAAGATTAATTTTTTTCCTTGCAAATTGATATGGATGATCTGTCCCTGTGGACTTCATCTTCCACATCATCTCGTTTCTTCTTTAAAAAAGCTGTCCGCTTGTGAACTACTGATTTCTTTGGTGCATTGTCCCCTCAAGCTTCTTGTAAAGCATCAGTGATTTCACCATTCTTTCACTCAAGCTTCATCATAATCTAATGTTTCTTCTTGCTTCAATTTTAGCAGAATTTACATTGCTCTGCTAGGGGCTCTTTTCAAACTAATGTCTACTCCTTCTTACTGTCTCAAACTAGATCCTGTTCAAACATGCTATAATAAATTAGTATGAGTTTATTTTGCTGCCAAAATTGAAACCTTTGCATAGTTTTTTTCATAATATACATTTTCCATGAACTTTTTAAGGCCTCTCATGTATCCACAGGTAGAGTGCCTTACCTATTCTGACTTCAGTCAATTATTCAAGACCTTTCCTTGTCAGTGATACATTAGAAAGGTAGAGTATTCAAAAATAAGAGTAGCTTCTGCTGATTAAGAAATACTATATCTTTTTCTACTTCTTTCTTTTTTTTTTTCTTTTTTTTTTTTTTTTTTTTGAGACAGCATCTTTCTCTGTCACCCAGGCTGGAGTGCAGTGGTGTGATCTCAGCTCACTGCAACCTCTGCCTCCCGGGGTCAAGTGATTCTCCTGCCTCAGCCTCCCGAGTAGCTGGGACTATAGGTGCCTGCCACCACACCCAGCTAATTTTTGTATTTTTAGTGGAGACAATGTTTTACCATATTGGCCAGGCTGGTCTTGAACTCCTGACCTTGTGATCTGCCTGATTCGGCCTCCCAAAGCGCTGGGATTACAGTCATGAGCCACCGTACCTAGCTTTCTACTTCTTTCTTATTATTTTCCTCCTCTCTCATTCCTATATTCTCTCCTTTCTCCTACTTTCCTCCCCACTCCCTGTTTCCTTCCTTTCATCTTTCCTATTTTCAAGACTTAATATTTCTTGAACCTCCGATGTTATCATAGTATGTTATTTGTTTAATTTTCACATAACAATAATAGTTTAAATACAAATAATATTTATTTTCATCCCCATGTTATCAGTATAACAGTAAAGATGTGGAGAGGCCAGCTGGGCATGGTGGCTCAAGCCTGTAATCCCAGCACGTTGGGAGGCCGAGGTGGGTGGATCACGAGGTCAGGAGATCGAGACCATCCTGGCTAACATGGTGAAACCCCATCTCTACTAAAAAATAGAAAAAATTAGCTGGGCGTGGTGGCACATGCCTGTAGTCCCAGCTACTCGGGAGGCTGAGGCAGGAGAATAGTGTGAACCCGGGAGGCAGAACTTGCAGTGAGCCAAGATCACGCCACTGCACTCCAGCCTGGGTGACAGAGCGAGACTCTGTCTCAAAAAATAAATAAATAAATAAATGAAAATAAAATTAAAAAAATGATGTGGAGAGGCCAAACCAATGGCTCTTATATCCACGTTCTTTCTTCTAAATGATTTCACCTTAGTTTTGGTCTGCATCTCTAACAATAGCTAGTTGCAGCAGGACTTCTATCTGGCCTTGCTGCTCTCATTTTTGGACCTCCTCACTGAAATCAAATTGATCTTTCTAAAATGCAAACCTGGTCTTAGTATTTTATTACTTAAAACCCATTGGTGGCTTTCCATGATTTATGGAATAAAGTCAAAATTCCTGTTTTTGCCCATGTTTCTGTGTGCCTCTCATCCCTACATTTACTGATTCCTGTGTGCCATAAATTGCCAGTTGTCCAGAGTTCATTCTCTTTTTGTACTTGGGAGGACTTCTGCATCCTGCAACTTTTCCCCTGAAACGTGCTTGGAAAATACCTACTCATTTTTTTCAGATTCAGGTTAGCTTTTTACTTCAGTTTCTTTTCCTGAAGCTTATACTGACTGCTCCATATGGCTTTGGGATTAGCTACTCATTCCTTTGTCCCCTTTGTAGATACACATTTATCATGGAGTCTTTTTTTTTTTTTTTTTTTTTTTTTTGAGACAGAGTCTCACTCTGTCACCAGGCTGGAGTGCAGTGGTGTGATCTCAGCTCACTGCAACCTTTACCTTCCAGGTTCAACTGATTCTCTTGCCTCAGCCTCCCAAGTAACTACAGGCGTGCACCACCGTGCCCAGCTAATTTTTGTATTTTTAGTAGAGACGGGGTTTCACTATGTTGGCCAGGATGGTCTCGATCTCTTGACCTCGTGATCTGCCCACGTTGGCCTCCCAAAGTGCTGGGATTACAGGCATGAACCACCGCTCCCAATCAGTCATGCAGTCTTTATACTTACTTGTTTACTTGCCTGTGAGCTCACTGAATGCAGGGACTATTTCCTTGTTGCTCTAGCACCTACACCAGTACCTGGTATCCAGAAGCTGTATGCTAAATGTTTGTTGAGTGGCTGTTTGACTGAATGATTGTACTCCTAATTAGTAGATAGAAAGCCATGAACTTCCCAGTTCATCATTCTTTGTGCTCAATTCTGGTTTCTTTATTGTGTTCAAAAGAGTTCCTTAGTGACATAAAACTATGGAGCTAGTATGTCAGCTCATTTAAGCAATGATTGGTTTATGTATATAAGAGACTTCAATAATTATATATTTTTATTTCAGTTTCAATAAATGATCAATTGATTAATTTTCTCTGTTTTGGCTTATTGTTCACATTTAATATCAAATAAAAGTGTTTTACTTAAAATTATTCATGCCAATTATGACAGTTAGGTGAATATTGCTTTGATTTACATTCCAGTAGTAGTTTTGGTTGAACCCTGAATATGCTAAGACGTCCCTTTTCTTTTTTCTTATGAACAGGCTACTGTGTTTACATATATTATTAAAATCTTCTTTGAAAATACGAAGAATGTTACATTTCTTATATTTAGTTCTCTGTGCTTCAGAATTCCTGTGATACTTGCACTTAAGTCCTTCTGAGCAGTTGATGTTGATATTTATGTGGTTAATTTCATGAAACGTGGTGGTTTTCATTTCTATCATTAATTTATACAGGAGATAGACTGTTTTCCAGGTGTAAGCTCAGTCATATAATTAGAAAATTTATAAGCAGAAAGGAGTTATTTGGTCTAACCCATTTATTCTACAGATAGAGAAATTAGAGTCCAGAAACTCTGTCTTCTTTAAAGTCTTACAGGTATTTAAGAAAAAAGAATAGACTTGAGGTTTCTGTGCTCTGAACCCAGTGATCTTGACACTGTAATGATCTTCATCCATATTATTCACAGAAGTAAATATAATCACATATTAAATAAGAAACAAAAATACTAAGGAGATATTATACTGAAAAATGAAATAATATTATCTTAATTATTTTGATCAGATTCAATCTATAGCAGCTTGAAGGCTAATAATTCCAATGATTCTCTGAATAAACCATTTTTCTAATAAGATTACAGGTTTTAGTAATCTAATTATTTTGACTGATGCAAATGTTACCCCGCCAGTCTGAAAAATGTGTTTATTTATATGTCATAAAGAATAATTTATTCCAAAAAGGCTAATTTTCAAAATATATGTATCTTCTGAAACTGTATCTATTTTTTCCCCACGTTTTCTAAATATATTTTAGAGGGCATTTGTAGATTTTCATGGTGCTGAAAAATTAAGGTATAATGGTCTCATGAAGGAGAATAATGTCATTTAGACATTGTAATTTTGGAGGATCACAATACTTTTTGGAATGTGGTTGTTGCAGCACTGGTCACTTACACTAATTATATAATAACATACTATATTAATGCAATAATATACCATATGAAATTATTCAGTGGTAAATTTGTCTTAAATCCTCTAGAATACTGCAAAGAAATAGTTTATATAAGAAAGAGTACCATAGCAGATGTGAACACAATATTTCCTATTTTTTTCTTCTTTTTTTTTTTTTGAAGACAAGTTCTCACTCTGTTGCCCAGACTGGAGTTCAGTGCCATGTTCATAGTTCACTGCAACTTCAAACTCCCAAGCTCAAGTGATCCTCTTGATTCAGCCTCTGAAGTAGCTGTGCCTATAGGTGTGCACCACCACACCGGCTAAGTTTTAAAATTTTTTATAGATATGTTGCCCAAGCTGGTCTCAAATTCTTGAGCTCAAGAGATCTTCTCACCTTGGCCTCCCAGAGTGTTGGGATTACAGGCATGAGCCACCATACTCAGCCAATATTTCTTTTGTAAAAGACATTTTCTAACATACTTCTCATTTTAACTAACATAATATTCAAAGTGTAGATCTGAGAAAGAGATAGTGCCTGCAGATCTGGGATCCTACATGCTAATATTATGGGATGCATTCAGATTTGATCAGCAGATATTCCATTTATTCTAGAACACCACCAGCAGAAGAATGTAATTACGTCTATCACTAAAACTTTGTGTCAATACAGACTACTGTATTTGTTATCATAGATGGTCCTTGGATGGCAGCCTTAAGCAATTTTAAACCTAGACAGGTGATGTACTTTTTCTTCTTGGATAATTTTCATGGTTTTATCTAATTTGGTTGTAACTAATGTG
Source organism: Gorilla gorilla gorilla (assembly GCF_029281585.2). Lineage (NCBI taxonomy): Eukaryota > Metazoa > Chordata > Mammalia > Primates > Hominidae > Gorilla > Gorilla gorilla. Next base: position 128,544,853 of record NC_073239.2, read on the forward strand.
TTTAATATGGCTTGCTTGTTTTTTAAAAAGTTGTTCAGTATCCTTAGAACTCAGTGCTGATTTCTTTTTCTAGCAGGCCTTTTATATAGGACATCTCACTTTCTCCTGGCTCTCTACTACTAGCATGAGGTCTCTGAAAAATCAAGACAGCAAAATAATTTGTTATAGAACAGCCTATGTAGAGGGACAGGGGAGGAGTCATATTCCAAGAGGGAAAGACCTTTGAGCCAGGCTCAATTTGTAGAGGCTGTTGAATGAAAATGAGAGAGAGAGAATGCACACTTTATTGCACTATTAAAGCAAAATTCTGACAATAACTTCTAAAAATGATTCAACTCTTATACACTGAGAATATGACAGACCTTCCAAAAGTATAATTTCTTATATGAACGTCCAGGTATATAAGGAAAAATAACTATTTCATACCAATATCTCCAGCCGCCTTTATTGTTGGTTCACCACATAGGTTTTTATCAGAATCGCAGAACATTAATTTTTTAAAGTAGCTACCATTACAACTAGCTTGAGAAGAACTTTCTTTTTAATAATTCGACCCAGATGCATTCTAGATACTCCAGTGTTACGAATCGATGGCTTCATGAGGAGCCGCTGTTGACTCATGCTATCTCTGGACACACTGACAGGAAACGTTTTCTTACACCTGTTTTCCTCCTGCTTTTCCTTGGTAGGACTTAGTGCCTTGGCATAGTTCAGTATCAATGGCAGTCATAGAGAAGTGTTACAGAAACCCAGCTTATTCCAACTTGTGAATTATTTGGCACCCAGGAACCAGGTCTTACAATCTTCAACCCACTTTTTCCTAACATGGCCCCTTTTCTGAAATGTTTATTTATATATGATGTAGGCCTGGGGAAAGGACATGGACTTTCAAAGAAAATATTCTCCAATAGATCTCTCAACTCCAGAGAACCTTCTGACTAAATCTGAAAGAATTCCACTGTGCTCTGATAACATCCTTTAATAATGAAGGAAAAGATATTTTTCCCCCAGGAGGATTTTGTAGTGAAAGAGATGGCATAATTTTCTTAAAAAATGTTGTTTATAATCTCATTTGTTTTTTCATTTGTGGGGTGTGTCTTAAATCCTAAATGGTACATCCTTTTTAAAATACTTCTAGTAACAAAATGTTTCTGAAGTTATGTTGTAAGTATCATTGGACTATGTTTAATAATGTTAAGTTGATCCCACTTCCCCTGAAATTATATACATAAATGCTGAAAGTATAAATTTACATATACAACTTCATGGAACATTTTTCTTCCAAGTGTGCATTTGCTAGAATTTGCATTGAAAGGTTTTGGAAGGAGCCTGTTGGTATGAATCCTGTGTGAGCAACACTCAGATTTGTTGCATACTGAACAGCATGCTAAATCTCACTTCACAATCTTAGATTTCTCATCTACCATCTTGAGCTGAATTTAAAATGTAACTGCAGTTTATTATGTCACCTGTTCGTCAAACACTGATGCAAAGCTTAGTTTTCAGTGTGAAGAACCCATGACTAGAGAAGGGAAGAAGAAAGGGTCAAGCAGACCTCATTAAAGAGTGTATGGGCAAGAAAACACATCAGATGTCTTGATAGGTTTTTTAAAGTCCTGTTAGACTTGTCATGATTTCCAAAACACTAAATGCCATCTAGTATTTTGGACCCTCCAAAATTACAGTAGAATATTATTATGGGTCATCTTAATTGGAAATATACAGGGAAATCCTGATGATTAATGTAGACTAGTGATAGCTCTCACACATTTATATAACCTATGTTGAAAAGAAAGAAGAAAGTCAGGAAGGAAAGAAGGAAAAAGAGCGGAGAGAGAGGAACAAGAAAACACGTGGATTTGTGGAAATGAAAATTTTTAAATTACTAATTTGCAAGAATGGGTAAGAAAAATACCGAGTATGAACATAAATGCTTTCAATTCCGTTTGTCTCTTAATCCTTCTCAGTCCGTGGCCAGTTTTGAAACTTGGTGTAACTTCCTTCCTTTATTCCTCCCTCCCTTGCTCCCTCCATCCCTTCTTGCCAGCCTCCTTCCCTTCCTCTCTCCTTGAGTTTCCTTCTTCTTTCTTGTTCCCTCCCTCCCTCCCTCTCTCTTTTTTCCCCTTAGTTTCCCCAGAAGCACATATACCAGCCATTTGAATGCTTTCTGCTCATAGATACTGCCAAGCCCCCTCACCCAGACTGCTGACTAGATTTGGTAGAATGGAGTGAGAAACATAGACTTTGTGTCTGTGGCGGCCACCTCTGATGTTGCAGACTTTTGCCGTGATTATGCACTCCAGCCGAGGGACGCTAGAGAGGTTGAAATTTCAACTGTGGGATTTGCCATTTTGGAATTTGCAGAAATGTACTGGATATGCTAACAGCAGCCTGGCTAGCCTCCACTTCACAAGGAAGTATTTAAATATACACGTGTAATATGAAGAAAATTGCATTAGATCATAAGGGATGAATTATTTTGTAAATGACTATACCATCAAATACCATACCTGATATCAATCATCTTCATCAGACAGTATCTGTGTATGTAAGTAGATAAACAAAAAAGCAGGAGTTTATTTCTCTCTAATGTATCCTCGACTCTCTAGCAGTGACCTCTGAAATGTCTCTTCTGATCCAGACTTGTTTGAATCATGTGCAACATTTTAGATTTGTCTTTTCTCTGCAAGTTTTTTTCGTTAAGTACCATAACATATTGAACCAAATAGTTTTGCTTGCTTTCTATTGATGACACATGATTTTGGCTTTTATCTTCAGTGGAAAATCAATGTGTCACACGGAGTTCACTAAGAAAAAGGTATGGGGCCTCTTTGTAATTCTTTGTCAGATGATTGCTTTATCTTGATTTATGCCTTCAAACTTTTTCCCATTCAGCAGAAAATATTGTGTCGCTATCTGTGAGAGCAAAGCGATCTATACCAATTTATGCTCTAAGTGTAGCCTCCTTCCAGAACTGCTTATGGAACATATCAACTCACTATAGATTAGGGACATAATGGATTCTTCTTTCTTAAAAGTGGCAGATTGACAATTTTAGTTCATATACAAGCTTTTATATTAACATTAAAACAATATTTCTATGTAAAGTAAAATATTGTAGTTGATTATTATTCGAGGGCCTCCCAGAATTTCAAGGTCTGAAAATAAATTCAGTGTTCCTGGTGGTAACAAAATTGCCCCTACTTCCTTGTATCAGGACTGCCATTTGGAACTGCTGGGGAAGCTCTTTTCAGAAATTATTTTCAAAACAGCATTGTTGCCTTTTGCCAAACTGAAATCTGGTTGTAAACTTTTGAAAACTAGTTCCTTGGAATGGAATTCAAGTTGTCTTCTAAGCAATTTTTTTTAACTCAAACATACATTCTATCTTGCTTTATTATGTCGCTATTTGTGTAGGAAACATATTTCTATTTTTACCATTTTCAATTTATTTACATTTACATTTACATTTGTGTGTATATATATATACACACATACATACACTTTAAGTTCTGGGATACATTTGCAGAACTTGCAGTTTTGTGAAATAGGTATACATGTGCTGTCGTGGTTTGCTGCACCCATCAACTCGTCATCTACATTAAGTATTTCTCCTAATGCTATCCCTCCTCTTTCCTTCCTACCCACTGACAGGCCCCAGTGTGTGATGTTCCCCTCCCTGTGTCTATGTGTTCTCATTGTTCAACTCCCACTTATGAGTGAGAACATGTGGTGTTTGGTTTTCTGTTCTTGTGATAGTTTGCTGAGAATGATGGTTTCCAGCTTCATCCATGTCTCTGCAAAAGACATTAATCCATCCTTTTTTATAGCTGCATGGTATTCCATGGTGTATATGTGCCACATATTCTTTATCCAGTCTATCATTGATGGGCATTTGGGTTGGTTCCTAGTCTTTGCTCTTGTGAATAGTGCTGCAATAAACATATGTGTGAATGTGTCTTTATAGTAGAATGATTTATAATCCTTTGGATGTGTACCTAGTAATGAGACTGTTAGGTCAAATGATATTTCTAGTTCTGGATCCTTGAGGAATTGCTACACTGTCTTCCACAATGGTTGAACTAATTTACACTCCCACCAACAGTGTAAAAGCATTCCTATTTCTCCACATCCTCTCTAGCACCTGTTGTTTCCTGACTTTTTAATGATTGCCATTCTAACTGGCGCGAGATGGTATCTCATTGGACCAGGGGTGATGAGCTTTTTTTTTTTTTTTTCTTCGAGACAGCCTCACTCTGTCACCCAGGGTGGAGTGCAGTGGCACAATTTCGGCTCACTGCAACCTCCACCTAATGGGTTCAAGCAATTCTCCTGCCTTAGCCTCTTGAGTAGCTGGGATTACAGATATATACCACCACGCCTGGCTAAAGTTTTTTTGTGTGTTTTTGGTAGAGACAGAGTTTCACCATAGTGGCCAGGCAAGTCTCAAACTCCTGACCTTGTGATCCACTCGCCTTGGCCTCCCAAAGTGATGGGATTACAGGCGTGAGCCACCACGCCCAGCCTATGATGAGCTTTTTCTCATGTGTTTATTGGCCGCATAAATGTCTTCTTTTGAGAAGTGTCTGTTCATATCCTTTTCCCACTTTTTGATGGGGTTGTTTTTTTCTTGTAAATTTGTTTAAGTTCCTTGTAGATTCTGGATATTAGCCCTTTGTTAGATGGATAGATTGCAAAAATTTTCTCCCACTCTGTAGGTTGTGTGTTCACTCCGATGATAGTGTCTTTTGCTGTGCAGAAGCTATCTTTAGTTTAATTAGATCCCATTTCTCAATTTTGGCTTTTGTTGCCACTGCTTTTGGTGTTTTGGTCGTGAAGTCTTTGCCTATGCCTATGTTCTGAATGGTATTGGCTAGGTTGTCTTCTAGAGTTTTTATGGTTTTAGATCTTATGTTTAAGTCTTTAATCCATCTTGAGTTAATTATTTTATAAGGTGTAAGGAAGGGGTCCACTTTCAGCTTTCTTCATTTGGCTAGCCAGTTTTCCCATCACCATTTATTAAATAGTCAATCTTTCCCCATTGTTTGTTTTCGTCAGGTGTGTCAGAGATATGTTGTATATTTCATGGTACAATGCCTTCTGTCAATGGGGAAAAATAACAAGCATATATGGGATGAATGAAGTCTGCTATGGTTAAGGTTGAGAATATTTACTGATCCTTGAGTTCAGTCTCCAGGAATGTTGGAAATAGAGAATGGAGATAATGGAGATAAAGAAAAGTTCTGAAAATGACACTTCCCATAGTGTCAAAATTGTGATCTATTGCAGAATTCTGTGATACATCAAAATCTCTGTTTATACTGAGGTTTGTTATTGTGTATGAGCATATCTTTATCAGGTGTAGGCTATTTCTATACTTTCATGTCTTTAAATCAATGTTTCTATTCACATATGTATATGTGCAAATAGAAGCATGTTAATATTATATATATATTTTCTGTCATTACCATGATTGCTATGATTATCATTAGCATGTATTATTAGTGTGACCGAAGTATCATCAGTATCAGTTTCTTTCTCACTGCAGTGCTCCTGTAATGCTTCATTTCTACAGAGCCAACCTACACCCACCGTTTCCCTGACTATAACTTTACCTAAAGTATAAGCCCTTATAAAGCCATGAAAGCCTACCAAGAATTGTCAAAGAAGCTAGGCAGCAGCCAGGCTCTGCCTTAGGAAAAGATTTTACTTTTTATTATCATGTGCAGTACTTAACTACTTGTTTTGACCTCTAAGATTTTGCTCTCCTATATTTCTATCCCCTGGCTTTCTGATATTTCATGTGATTATATTTGAAATTTTAACCTTGCTTTTCTTTTTGGAATCTCTGATATCTCTGCTGCCACAGGTAATGACAGGTTCCTCTCTAACTGTTGGTGTTATCCCTGGTCAGATTATTACTGATGACAGAAGTAGATGTTTTACGTGGATTCTCTCGATATCAGAAACAAATACAGATATCACAACTCAAAAATGACAGACTGATAACCATTATGAACTTAGATGCAACATTCTTAATACAATATTAGCAAATTGAGTCTAGGAATATTTAAAAATGATAATGTGTTTTAACCAAGTGGGGTTTATCTCAAGTTGGTTTCAACAACTGAAAATCTACCATGCTGACAGAAAAAAGAAAAATCACGTGACACTCTCAATAGATGCAAAAAAGGAATTTACAAAATGTAACACATTTTTTAAATTAAAAACTCCCAGCAAACTGAGGATAGAAAAGTACATTTTCAAACTGATTATGTGTTTACAAAAAATCTATAGCAAACATCTTACTTAAAATGGTGAAAGCCTTAATACTTTCTACATAAGATTATGAAAAATGCAATGATGTCCTCTCTCCCTAGTTCTTTAAAGTATTGCATTCAATATTAAATAAGTGGAAATATATACCAAGTTCATTGATAAATATTTAATACTTATGAGATGATAATTCTCCTGAAATTGATCTCTAGATTCAGTGGAATTCCCATGAAACCTTATAGGTCCTTTTGGATAAATTACAAAACTGATTCTAAAACAGGGAGAAAGAAAGAAGGGAAGGAAGGAGGAATGGACAGAAAGAAGAAAGAAATAAAGAGAAAAGAAAAGAAAATAAGAAATAAGTGACACCCAAGTTGGGAAGAAAGAAAAATACTATTCTCACGTGATGTAAACATATACATAGAAAATCCTTAGGCATCTGCAGAAGTGTGCTAGAGGTATGAAGTGAATTTAACAAAGTTGTAGGATGAAAGATCAATAAATAAAATCAATTGTGTTTCTATACACAATCAACACCAATTAGAAAATAAAATTATGTAAGCAATTTAACTTATAATAGCCTCAAAAATAATAAAATAATTGAGAATAAATTTAATAAAAGGTATGCTGATCCAAAATTTCTAAATCACTAATACGAGAGATTGAATAGGTAGAAATATGTATCAAGTTCATTGGTAAATATACATGTCATACTTATTAGATGATAATTCTTCTGAAACTGATCTCCAGATTTGGCACAATCCCAGTCAAACCTATAGGCCTTTTTGGAGAAATTACAAAGCTGATTCTAATTTTTTTTTTTAAATGCAGAAGTCCTAGAATAGCCAGAGCATGTTTTAGAAAGAAGAATAAAGTTGGAAAACTTTCCAAATTTCAAGACATATTGTAAAGCTACACTAAACAGTACAGTAAACTTACTGGCATGAAGAAGACATATATATCAGTGAAACAGAATAAATAATTTAGAAATATATCCTGCCTTACATGGCCAAAGTTGCCAAAATATTTCAATAAGGAAATCAATGTCTTTATAAAGATGGTACTATTAAAATTGGATATTAAATGGAGAATATGAACTTCAGAATTACCTCACACCATATCCTCAAATTAACTCAACATGTATTTTATACATAATGTAAATATAAAAAGTATAAAGCTTACTGAATAGGAAAAATTTTTAATAATCTTACTATAGCTAAAAATTTTTTAGATAAGAAAAGGATGGATGAAAATGGAAAAAAATAGTAAGTTGGACTTCATGAAATTAAGACTTTTGCAACTTAAAACATAGCATCAAAAAATGAAAAGGCAAACCACAGATTGGGACAGAATAATTTTAAATATGTCTGATAAAGAACTTTCATCTAGAATGTACACATAACTAAAAAACTAAATAACAAAACACAAATAACTCATTTAACGTAATATTTTGACCTAAATGGGCCAAATATTTGTACAGATATTTTAATTTAAAAAGAGATGGTGTCCAATACACAAATGAAAAGATACTTAACATTACCCGTCATCAGGGAAATTCAAGTTAAAACCACATTGAGGTACCACTGTACACCCACTGGAGTGGCTGACACGAGCAGAACTGACCATACCACATGATGTGAAGAATTGCTATTCACACCTGGCTAGTGGGACTTCAAAATGGTACAGACATTTTGGAAAGCAGTTTGGCAGTTTCTTTTAATGTTAAACTTAGTACTGATCATATAGCCAAATAATTCCACTGCGACTCAAAATAAATAAAAACATATCCGTACCAAGCCTCATCCTTGAAGTTCATAGCAGATGTGTCCATCAACTTGTAAATGGATAAACCAGTTGTAGATGGAGTACCACTCAACAATAAAAAGGAGCAAACTGATACAACAGCAATATAAATGAATATCAAAAGCATTATGCTCAGTGAAAGAAGCTAGACATGAAAGACACCAATGTATCATTCCACTAATAGGATACTCTAGAAAATGCAAACTGTAGAAACAGAAGCAGATTAGTGGTTGCCTGTGTTCAGGAATGGAGAAAAGATCAAATGCAAAACAGCAAAGGAAAACGTTTTGTGATGATGCAGATTTTCTGTATCTTGATCATGATTGTGGTCAAATGATGATATTCATCTGCCATAACCCATTAAATTGCACATTGAAAAGGGTGAATTTTACTGTGTGTACATTATACTTAAATGGAGCTGTAAATATGTTTGGAGCTTATCTGTGAACATTAGTTGCAGAGCAGGAGTTACTTTTATAGAGTGGAAATCTGCTGAGTGCCAACTTGAGAAGGGTTGAAAAAAATTAGAACCTTCTTCCAACACATTTCAGTTAGAACACTCTTAGGATGTCGTTACAGCTGCGCTCTATATTGGTGTCTCTGATGAAATCACATGTCTGACGATCTCAGCATGCCTTTAATCAACAGAATATACACGTGTTTTCTTTTATTACTATAAAGGATATACCAAACAACTTTTTCAAGACTTTACTTCAAAAAGGCACGTAGTTTTGCAACATTTTTGGTAAGTCTTTAATTATTTCAAAATGAAAAATTGAAAATAAAATGCAATTATTTACTCAGGCCCCCCAAAAAAAGGTCTGTACGGGGAATGCATGTGGTGTGTGTGTGTGTGTGTGTGTGTAAGTGTGTGATTTGAAGAATTGAAAAAATTTTAGTGGGGTTTTGTAGCATCACTTTGATAGCATCCTGTAATTTTGTATTGTGTTTGAAATAAAAATAAAGTGAATACACTGATAAAAGAATTTGAAAAGAATTTGCATTATTGCCTAAATTATGTGTGGTTTCCACAGTGGCATGAATCGAGCATCTTTAACCTACATAAAAATATATCAGAATGTATTAGGTAAAAAATAAGTAAACTAGTATAACAAAGTTAAATATTTCTAAAGTAAAATTATAGCTTTATTTTTTTTTCCTGAAATGTTTTGAGGAGATATTTACACCAAAAGATATTATCACTGATCAATGAAACTTTTTCAGAATTTGCTTGTGTCCCACCAATATTTGATTACATAGTGCTTCTGTGAGTTCCATTTCATTAATTTAGCTTTGACAGGAGAGAAGGCAATGGCTCTGCAGCCTCTCTCGGTGTGGCATGATCCTGGTTCCGCTGGCTGATCTCTATTAGAACCATGGCCTTAATCATGCCTTTCATGCTTCTAACTTGATTTGCATTTGTTGTGTGATCCAAATTTATTCTCTCATTTAGTCGCTTCCACCCATAGAAAAGCAGGTCTTTTTCATTTCTCCTTCACCATTGCCCCCATTTTCTCTTTTTGTCCTCCCATGATGAAAAACAAGACAGAAAACAAACTATAACAACAACAGACACCTTTTGTCTGTGGTCACCAATGCATTGTAGCACTAAACTTTGTTCAAAATCTCTAGATCTGACCTCTATATCTGCTGTTCCCAGAGTTTTTCAATGTATTCTCTAGACTGCTGTGACCCACTGACAGAAAGTCTAGCTATATTTAATTGAAAGTTATTACTGTCTGATACGGTTTGGCTGTGTCCCCACTGAAATCTCATCTTGCACTGTAGCTCCCATAATTCACATGTTGTGGGAGGGACCCAGTGAGAGGTAAGTGGATCATGGGGGCAGTTTTCCCCACACTGTTCTAGTGGTAGTGAATAAGTCTCATGAGATCTGATGGTTTTATAAGGGGAAACCCCTTTCGCCTTTCACTTGGTTCTCATTTGCTAAATCATGCCTCTCAGCTGATTCTCTCTAGAATTTATTCTCAGGAGATCTAATTAATAACTTGTCAAGCTGATGTCCATCCTTGGGGACAACTCGTATCTGAAGAATGGCCAGTGAAAGGTGTTAAAACTCCATACTCCTGCCTCAATTTAGGGCAACTCTGAAGGGTCACCCCAGCTTCTCAGCTCCCCCTTGAGATTAGCTGAGGTATTTGTTGTGACTGCCTCACATCTCAACTCCCTTTATCCAATTCAGCTTTTTCGCCACAGTTGTTGGTTCCTAGGATTTTACCCAGTTAAATGTTCTCTACACAAATCTCTATCTCAAATCTGCTTTACAGGGAATGTGGCCTCAGACAGGTTTTCATTAGGTTCTGGACATAACTCTCATTAGTCACTGATATGATTCGGCTGTGTCTCCATCCGAATCTCACCTTGATTGTAATTATCCCCGCATGTCAAGGATGGAGTCAGGTGGAGATAATTGAATCATAGGGGCGGGTTCCCCCTACTGTTCTCCTGGTAGCGAATAAGTCTCACGAGATCTGATGCTTTTAAAATGGGAGTTTCTCTACACAAGCTTTCTTCTCTGCTACCATTTAAGATGTGCCTTTGCTTCTTTTTTGCCTTCTGCCGTGACTGTGAGGCCTCCCCAGCCATGTGGAATTGTGAGTTCATTAAACCTCTTTCCTTTATAAATTACCTGGTCTTGGGTAGGACTTTATTAGCAGCATGAGAACAAACTAGTACAGTCTGTTCTATAAGCCCAAGTCGGATCACAGAGTCCTGCTTTCTGTTTCTTTTTTTTTCTATCCCATATTTCTACTAAAACTTGACTCATATAGACTTAAAACAAAATAATTAAGTATGGCTAATATTTATTTAATATTTTATACGTGTCAGGTACTGTATTTTGTAACTTATCTTTTAATAATCTTTCCAAATCTCTAAAAGGAGAATTCTGCTCTTTTATAGAGAAAATAAGGATGGCTCTGAAAATGTTAGTATTAGGGGAAGTAGGGTGAGGGACATAGGGGGCACTTTGTGTTATTTGTGCATTTTACTATCAGTCTAAAATCAGGTCAAAATAAATATTAAAAAAATGAGTAGTAGAAGCAGGTTGTTAAGATTTTCAGTGTGACTCTAGAATTTTTTGTTTGTTGTTTGTTTTGGAGTGTAGTGGTAACATCTCTGCTCACTGCAACTTCCACTTCCCAGGCTCAAGCAATTCTCCTGCCTCAGTCTCCCAAGTAGCTGGGATTATAGGTGTCCGCCACCACACCCAGCTAATTTTTGTATATATATATATATATATTTTTTAGTAGAGATGGGGTTTCAGCATGTTGGCCAGGCCAGTCTCCAACTCCTGACTTCAAGTCATCCGCCTGCCTCAGCCTCCCGAAGTGCTGGGATTATAGGCATGAGCCACCACTCCTGGCCCAAAGTTCATATTTTAACTACTAACCTAAATTATTTTAAAAACAATAGCCTCCTTGGACTCAAACCAGGTCAGAGTGACATGATCATGTGTCTGTTTTGTGCAGGGCGAAGTGAGATTATTATCTAGGAAATAGCTGAAATGTCTTGTTGTGGGCATAAATATTTCATATAAATTCTAAGCTTCATATTAGCACTTAGATTATAATTATCTAAAGAATAGAGAACAATTTCATATAATTTTCAGTGTATCAGGCGAATCAAAAGTATACATACAAGCATGCAGATGAATTTCAGTGAATATAGTGGTGACAATGCTCAACAGAATATGTGTCCCCCACCCCATCCCTGCTTCTTGCTCTTTCACTGTCCTAAAGATAGAACAAAATGGTTCAGGCATCCAGCTTGTCCCCTCCACACTTCACACTTTTACTTAATAGCAGCTTATCTTTAACACTTTGTCATCTTTAAGATGTTGCTAATTCTTTCTGGTAGATCCCAGGACTGAGGATGAGGAAGAATGATTTTATTTAAATAAAGTTGCTAAATTAAAAAACAATTTTTTTTTAGTTTTAAAATATTTTCATTATTTTATAAAATTTTTGTGGGTACATAGGAGGTTTATATATTTGTGGGGTACATGAGATGTTTTGATACAGGCATGCAGTGTGAAATAATCACATCATGAGGAATGGGCTTTCCATCCCCTCAAGCATTTATCCTCTGAGTTAAAAACTATTCAATTGGCTGGGCGTGGTGGCTCACGCCTGTAGTCCCAGCTCTTTGGGAGGCCAAGGGGGGCGGATCGCCTGAGGTCAGGAGTTTGAGACCAGCCTGGCCAACATGATGAAACCCCATCTCTACTAAAAATACAAAAATTAGCCAGGTGTGGTGGCGAGTGCCTGTCATCCCAGCTACTCGGGAGGCTGAGACAGGAGAATCATTTGAACCTGGGAGGTGGATGTTACAGTGAGCCGAGATCATGCCATTGTACTCCAGCCTGAGTGACAAGAGTGAAACTCCATGTCAAAAACAAACAAAAATCAATTACATTCTTTAAGTTATTAAAATTAAACATTGTAAATGATTTCTTTTCCCAAAGCTTTTTCAGAGAAAAAAAAAGTAGAAACAAAGACACTTTCTACTGATTTCCAACATGGTGACTGTATTTCTAGCATGTGTTAAGGTGAAAAATTGATTTTATGTTTAATACAAAACATAGCATAATGTAATGAAAAGCAAGATTGTAATGATGAAGGAAAATAACACTAGTGCTAATTTTTTTCAATTTGAAGCATTGGATTAAAATGAATTAGGTTATATTCCAACATGTTTATATTGAATTTCTTTTTTCTCCATTTGGTTTCTTTTTATTAATGGGGGAGTGTTGCATTTGTATAAGGTTTCCCTATTATATTCAATTGTTTTGAGATGCTTTTAATATGAAGTTTTTATGTTTTCTTTTTGATGTATACATGTTATGCTTTTATGCTGAATTTGATAATTGGTGCTGTATATGCAAAGCAAATGTAATTTCCCAGCTTTTATTTTTTAAAGCCCTGGGAAGCAACATAATGAAGTAGAAATAGTATCAAGACAGGAGTTAGAATACCTGGATTCTAAAATTTAAATTAAATTAGGATCTAGTGACATTATAGGTGTTCCTTGATCTTCTGATGACCTGATTCCTCAAAAGAAAAATAAAATATTCTATAAATTGTTTCTAATTCTAAAACTCTATCAATCCTATTTTTAAAATTATAATTAGTTGAACTCTATAAGGTCACAAAAATCCCTATTAAGAAACTAAAATAAAATTTTATCATATCTTAAAAATACTCTGATCTTTTTTTATATGCTGACATGAATTCTAATTATTTTTGAGCCCCTAAAAACATTTAAGATCACAGTTTATGTTTTATTATTGACTTTCAGATAATTAACATTTTACTGATAGATATGAACAAATCTACTCTAACAGAGATAGTCATTAGTTTATTTCTCTCTTTTCAGTATCAATAAAAAGTATTGATTTACCAATAACAATGAATTAATTGCCTGAAATAAATGAAACGTAAGCAGCAAAAGTGAACTTTTTAGTATAACTCTTCTTGTAAACATTGACTTAGTTCAAAGGGAGCTTATCTTTTTAAAAAAAGCGCTAATTCATGTCTATTGGTATAGATATAATCTTTTGTTCCTTGAAAATAGATCCTACTATACTCCAGACACTATGCCACTTGGTGCAGATATTAACACAAATAGCAGGTGATCATTGTCCTCATGGAGTTTATTTTAAAGAGAACAAAGTGAGACAAAGGCACACAAGCAAAGAACTACAATACAAAGGGGATGGCATCTGACTCAGCATGGAGGTGTCACAGAAGGTGTTGTTTTGCTTAGGTTTTCAAGTGTGGGTAGGAGATGGCCCATGTTGAGAGTGGGAACTGGGAATTAAAAAGATGAGGAGGTCTCTGCAAATCTACATGGATGGGAAGTAGCATGCTGATGTGGGAAACAACTAAAAAGTTCCAGAATGCATGGTTTATAAAGCGTGAGTCAGAGAGGGCTAGACCAGTAGCCAGATCAAGGATATTTCAGATGTTATAGTCATGAATTAGTGCATTGACCTGCAGGCCATGGGAGTCTCTGAAGGTTTCAGTCAGGTAAGTGAGCTGATCAGAACAGTCCTTTAGATAGGCCGCTCTTTTGGCTGTAAGGGGGACACGTTTGAAGTAGGGCTACAGCTAAAAATATACAGACACTTCCTCTTTTCTACAGCCCTGCTGGCATCTGTTGTATTTTGACTTTTTAATAATAGCCATTCCAACCGGTATGAAATGGTATCTCATTGTGTTTTGATTTGCATTTTTCTGATGATTAGTGATTCTAAGCATTTTTTTTTTCGTGTATTTGTTGGCCATTTGTATGTGTTCTTTTGAGAAGTGTTTGTTCATGTCCTCTGCTCATTTTTTAATTGGGTTATTTTTTGTTCTGATTGATTTAAGTTCCCTGTAGATTCTGGATACTAAAAAACAAACAAAAAGCAGAAGTAAATAAATTCTCAGGACACACACACCCACACCCACACCCACAGAGAGAGAGAGAGAGAGAGCGCCTAGGTAAGAGGCCACCAACCACCAGGGTCTAAACTGGGAACACTTTCTAGTACAGAATGAATGGAAAGGATTCATGAAATATCTAGAAAGTAACGTTAATGAGATTTACATGTATGGAGTGAATGAGGAGAAACGGATCATTCAGTTTTCTGGTGGGAATAACAGGGGGAGCCATTAGTTGAAATTTTGAAGTGGGAGAAGGAAAGGGAGTTTTAGGGAGAAAGATGAGTTGTTTCTTAGGTATTTCAAACCCTTGAAGCTTCTATGGGACATCGAAGTGGAAATAACAGTCTGTGGGTTGGGACAATAAAGAAAGAAATTGGTTGAAGACTAGGGGAAGAGTATAGAGCAAAGAAATATTTAAGATAATAAACATAGAGAGATAGCTGAAAATGTGGGACTGGATTACAAAGGAAGAGTGATTTAGTTATGAAGCCCAAGGGCTGACAGGAATGGGTGACTACTCGAGGAGTTCATATGCATCTGTTATTGTATGAATAAAAAAAACTATCTGTTCCTTCCTAAAGATATCTTCAACCTGTTTTTGGATACATATGGGCACTGCTTTTCATTCTCTTAGCCCCATTTCTCATTTTAGCCTCTGCTGTAGCAATCAGTTCTGCACAGGCTTTGACCCAGGCTTTGACTAGTTGGTGCAGGTGTGATATGACACTTACCTGGAATGGCCCACAGTTTGTGGCTGCTCTCACTTAAGCAGGTGGGATGCTCATGTAGGTGTAACCTAGAAGCTTGGTAGAGTTTATGCCCATGGGGCAACCTGTGACCACTCAAAAATAAAGCCCTTTCCTCCTCCCAGATTGAGGAGTCTTGCATTATGTAATAAAACTCCTTAGAAGGCCTATTAGGTTCCAATACAGCATTAGGCAACTTGATAAGGTATCCCATCATCAGCCTTCCTTTCTTCCCTCATTCCTCTGCCTCTCACTCTTTCTTCCTAAGTTAACTTCTTAGATAAAATGCCAACTTTCTATGTTTTGTTTCACATCAGGGAAAATAATTGTATATCCCATTTCAAAAGCATATAAAAAGGTTACTGTATAGAAAATTTGTCTTTAATAGATTAAGGTGTAACTTTCCAAATACTTTAAAATTTTATTTCAGATACGTTTTTCATTTTTATAAGCTTCATCTAAAAGCAGAGTTCAGCTAAGAATATACCTAAGAGCATATTACATAAAATATATTTTATATTTCAGTAGTTTAGCTAGGATTCTCTCAAGATTGAGAGGATCTACAAATATTTCTAACACATTAGTTTTCAGTCTTAAGGCTGAGTCAAGAACAAAGCTCCTAATCTTTGCGTTGGTGATTGAGAACATTTTAAAATTGTTATTTAATTCATTAATTTATTCTTAAAAAATTTTCACATTGTAATTATATAGATTTATAGGATACAATTTGATGTTTCAATGAATATGTATGTTGTCTAATGATCCAATAAGGATACTTAGTGTATTAATTACCTCATGCATTCATCATTTCTTTTTCATAAGAAATTTCAAAATCCTTTCTTCTAGATACTTTGTAATATACAATACTTTACTTTTAACTATAGTCACCCTGCTTTGCAAAGAACACTACAACTTATTCTTCC
The DNA here is from genome assembly GCF_029281585.2 of Gorilla gorilla gorilla. Lineage (NCBI taxonomy): Eukaryota > Metazoa > Chordata > Mammalia > Primates > Hominidae > Gorilla > Gorilla gorilla. The sequence goes on from NC_073239.2 coordinate 128,561,050, forward strand.
TATATAATTGTGATTTCATAACTGTTAACCAATCTATCTCCATTTTGCCCTCCCCACTTCTTCCTCACTGTTTGGTAACCACTATTCTACTCTACTTCTCTATTAACTTTTTTTTTTTAAGATTCCACATATGAGAGAGATCATGCGGTATTTGCTTTCTGTGTCTGGCTTATTTCACTTAACATTGTATCCTACAGGGTCATCCATGTTGTTGCAACTGGCAGAATTTCATTCTTTTTTTATGGTTGAATAGTATTTCATTGTGTGTGTGTCCATATATATATATATATATATATATATATATAATTCATTTTATGTATAATTATAATTACACATAAAATTATATATAATTATAATTATATATAATAATATATATTATATGTAATATATATAATATACATAATATACGTTATGTATGTTATATATAATATACGTTATGTATATTATATATAATATGCATAACGTATATTATGTATATTATATGTTATATATATTATATATAATATACATAATATACAATATATATTATATACATAATATATATTATGTATATAATATACGTAACATATTATGTATAATATACATAATATATATTATATATAATATACATAATATATTATATGTATTATACATCATATATATTATATAATATACATAATATATATTATATATATATTATATATTATTATCTATATTATTATCTATATATCTATATATATAGATAATATATATATTATCTATATATATCTATATATTATATATATTATCTATATAATATATATTATGTATAATATACATAATATATATTATGTACATAATATATATTATGTATAATATACATAATATATATTATGTACATAATATATATTATGTATAATATACATAATATATATTGTATATATATAATTCCCTTGTTTGTTTTTAGACACATAGATTGATTCCATATCTGATTATTAGAAATAGTGCTACAGTAAACATAAGAGTGCAGATATTTTTCAAACACAATGATTTCATTTCCTATGGATGTATACCCAGTAGTGGGATTGCTGGGTTATGTGATCGAATGATTGGTTTTTTGTTTTTTTTTATTTTTTAGCGAATTTCCATAAAGTTTTGCTTAATGGTTGTACTAGTTTACAACCCCATCAACAGTCTGTAAGTGTTCCCTTTTCTCCACTTCCTTGCCAACTCTTGTTATCTTTTACCTTTTTGGTAATAGCCATTCTGATGGGTGAACTGGTATCTCATTGTGGTTTTGATTTGCATTTCCCTGATGGTTAGTGATGTTGAACATGATTTTATTATATATTCGTCTTGACCATTTCTATATTTTCTCTTGTGGCATGTCTTTTAGTTTATTTTGTCCTTTTTTTTTTTTTTTTGAGAAGGAGTCTTGCTCTGTTGCCCAAGCTGGAGTACAGTGGTGCAATCGGGGCTCACGGCAACCTCCATCTCCCTGGTTCAAGCAATTCCCCTGCCTCAGCCTGCTGAGTAGCCAGGGTTACAGGCACACGCCATCATGTTTGGCTAAATTTTTGTATTTTTAGTACAGAAATGATTTCACCATATTGGTCAGGCTGGTCTCAAACTCCTGACCTCAGGGAATCCACCTGCCTCAGCCTCCCAGTTTTGCCCATTTTTAAATAAGTTATTTATGTTTTTGCTGTTGAGTTGTTTAAGTTTATTATATAATCTGGGCATTAACTCCTTAGCAGATGTATAGTGTGCAAATATTGTATCCCATTCTGTAAGTTGTTTTTTCACTCTGTTAAGTTTCCTTTGCTGTGCAAAAGCATTTTAGTTTGATGAAACCCCATTTATCTATTTTTGCTTTTGTTGCCTGTGCTTTTTACGTCTCATTTAAAAAATCCTTGTACAACCCAAAGTTATAGAGAATTTCCCACATGTTATCTTCTAGTAGTTTTTCATAGTTTTCAATCTTACCTTTAGGTCTTTAATCGCATTTGAGTTGATTTTTGTATAAGGTAAAAGATAGGGGTCTGATTTCATTATCCCACATGTAGATATCCAATCTTCTCAGTACCATTTAATGAAGACACTGTCTTTACCCCTGTGTGTGCTCTTGACTCCTTTTTTGAAAATCAGTTGACTTTAGGTATGAGAATTTATTTCTGAGCTGTATATTCTCTTCCATTGGTCTATGTGTTTGCTTTATGGCAGTGCCATGCTGTTTTGCTTACTATGGCTTTGTAGTATATTTTGAAGTCAGGTAGTGTGGTGCCTCCAGCTTTGTTATTTTTGCACAGGATTTCTTTGGTTATTTGGGGTCTTTTCTGGTTTCATACAAATTTTAAGGTATTTTTTTCTATTTCTGTGAAGAATTTCATTGGTATTTTGATAGGGATTGCATTGAATCTGTAGGACATTTTGTTAGTATGGTCATTTCAATAGTATCAGTTCTTCCATTCCATGAGTATATAGTGTCCATTTTTTGTGTATCGTAAATTTTTCCATCAGTGTGTTATAGTTTTCATTGTGGAGATCTTTCACGACCTTGATTAAATTTATCTGCAGATTTCTTGGTAGCTATTGTAAATGGAATTCCTTTCTTGATGACTTTTTCAGATAGTTCACTATTAATGTGTAGAAACACCACTGAATTTTCTGTGTTGATTTTGTATACTACAACTTTACTGAATTTATTTATTATTTCTAGTAGTTTTTGGTCAAGTCTTTAGGGTTCTCACTCTATATAAGTATATATAGAAAGAACCCTAAAGAGAGAGAGATCATATATATCTATATGATCATATATATAGATGTATACATATGTATGTGAGATCACATTTTCTACAAACAGAAACAATCTGACTTCCTTCTTTCCAGTTTGGATCCCTCTTATTTATTTCTTTTGTCTAATTGCTCTGGCTCTGACCTCCAGTACTATGCTAAATAGAAGTGGTAGAAGTTGACATCCTTGTCTTCCTCCATATCATAGAGGAAAAGCATTTAACTATTCACCATAAATAAGATGTTAGCTGTGGGTTTGTCACATATGGCCTTTACTGCGTTGAGGCACACTCCTATACCTACTTTCTTGACAGTTTTTATCATAAACGAATGTTGACTTTTGTCAAGTGTTCTTTTTGCATCTGTTGAAATGATCACATGGTTTTTGTTTTTCTTTCTATTGTGGTGGTGTATCATATTTACTGATTTGTGCATGTTAAGCCATCCTTTCATCCCTGGGATGAATCCCACTTGATTATAGTGAATACTCTTTTTAGTGTGCTGTCGAAGTCAGTTCACTTGTATCTTGTTGAGAATTTTTGTATCTATGTTCTTCAGGAATATTGGCCTGTTATTTTCATTTTGTGCGTGTCTTTGTCTGGTTTTAGAATCAGGATATTGCGAGCCTCATAAGATGAGTATGGAAGTATTCCTTCCTCATTACTTTTGTGGAAAAGTTTGTGGAGAATTGGTAGTTATTCTTTAACTGTTTGGTAGAATTCAGCAGGTCCTGGGTGTTGGTTGTTGTTGTTGTTGTTTTGATGGAAGATGTTTTATTATTGATTCAATTTCCAAACTCATTATTGATGTGTTCAGATGTTATATTTCCTCACAATTTAATCTTGGTAGTTGTATGTGTGCAGAAATTTATTCACTTTATTCTACATTATCAAATTTGTTGGCATATAGTTATGAGTAATGTCTTCCAATCCCTTATATTTCTGTGGTGTATCAGTTGTAATGTCTCCTTTTTCATCTTTTATTTATTTGAATTTTCTCTTCTTTTGTCTTAGTTTAGCTAAAGGTTTGTCAGTTTTACCTTTACACTTTGTCTTATTTATCTTTTGAAATATTTTTTAGTGTCTGTTTCATTTATATCTGCTGTGAGCTTTATTATTTCCTTCCTTCTACCAATTTTGGGTTTAGTTTGTTTTTGATGTTCTAGTTACTTGAAGTGTATAATTTTGCTTTGTGATTTGAAAATCTTTCTTCTTTTTTGGTGTAGGCTTTTATTGCTATAAATTTCCCTCTTAGAACTGCTTTTGCTACGTTCCATAGGTTTGGGTATGTTGGATTTTCATTCTTACTTGTCTCAGTGACTTTTGAAATTTTCCTATTAATGTCTTAATGAGACCTATTGATTTCTTGGGTGCATGCTATTTAATTTCCATGTTTTTATAAAATTTCCAAGGGCTTTCCTGTTGTTGATTTCTGGCTTTATATCACTGTAGTCAGAAAAGATACTTCATATGATATCTGTCTTCTTAAGTTTGTTAAGACTTATTATGTGTCATAATGTATGATTGGTCCTAGAGAATGTTTGGTGTACAGTTGAGAATAGTTTGTATTCTGCAGCTGTTGGATGATGTATTAGTCTGTTTTCATACTGCTGATAAAGACATACCCGAGACTGGGTAATTTACAGAGAAAAAGAGGTTTAGTGGACTCATAGTTCCACGTGGCTGGGGAGGTCTCCCAATCATGATGGAAGGCGAAAGACACATCTTACATGGTAGCAAACAAAATAGAATTGAGAACCAAGTGAAAGGGTTCCACATTATAAAACCATCAGATCTTGTTAGACGTATTCACTACCACAAGAACAGTATGGGGGAAACCGCCTCCATGATTCAATTATCTCCCACTGGTTCCCTCCCACAACATGTATGAATTATGGGAGCTATAATCAAGATGAGATTTCGGTGGGGATATACAGCCAAACCATATCAGGTGAGATCTTCTTTACCTGCTAGGTCCATTTGGTCTATGGTATTGTTTGAGTCTGTCATTTTTTGGTTGATTTTCTCTTCATATAATCTGTCCATTTTTAAAGTGGAGTGTTGAAATTTCCTACTAATATTGTATTGCAGTCTATCTCTACCTTTAAATCTAATATTTGCTTTACATATCTGGTTGTTCTGGTGTTGGGTACATATATAGTTACACCTAAGTAATATATATGTTATGTCCTCTTATTGAATTGGGCATTTTATCATTTCATTATACAGTGACATTCTTTTTTTATATAGTTTTTTTATTTAAAGCCTTTTAAAATATGACATGACTGTGGCTACTCCTGCTTGCTTTTCATTTGTTTGCATAAAATATATTTTTCCATCTCTTCACTTTCAGTCTATTTGTCTTTAATAGTGAGGTAAGTATCATGTAGGCAGCACATAGGTGGGTTTTGCTATCTGAATCCATTCATCCACTTTATATCTTTTAAGTAGAATTTAATCCACTTCTATTCAAGTTTATTTTTGATAAATTAGGACTTCCTTCTACCATTTCATTAGTTGTTTTTTAGATTACTTGTTCACTTCTTCCTTTCTTATTGTTCATCTCTCTAGTTTGGTGGTTTTCTGTGGTGCTAAGCTTTGTTTCTTTTCCCTTTTTTGGTGTGTGTGTGTGTATCTGCTGTAATTCATTTCTTTCTGGTTAGTGAAACTAACATACAGAGTCCTGTATTTGTAACAGACTATTTTACACTGATAACAACTTAACTTCTGTCACATAAAAATACTCTTGACTTCTCCCCCTCACACACACAATTTATATTTTTGTTACCTTACATTGCATCTTTATGAATGGTAGACTCCATGGAACATAGGATCTATGTCACAACTAAATCAATTATTTAATGACAGCATTAAAGCAGCCCAAAGAATGTGAAAAACTGGTGTGGGTGTATTTAACTTTTTAAAAACTATGTTTCATAATGTTTTCATTAAAAAGTCTTTATCAGTTTGCTAATGCCTAATTTTTACAACCAGCCACCATAGATTTTACAGGATAAATATATTATTTCAGTGGTAATTGAAGCAGAATTTTTGTTGCTCTTCTTACCCTTAGAGATTGTGTATTATCCTCAGACGTAATTCTTTGATTTTTTTTCTTTTCATGTTGTTACACATAGTTACCAACAATCAACGTGAGAATAACCTTTGAATATTTTCAAGGATTAAGATTTGTTTATACAGCTGCACAATTAGACAACCAACACTCTTCGGTCTTTACCTCTCAGCATACACCTGATTATTAACTTAAAGGTATGATGGGAAAAGTATCAATTTTTCTTGGTCACCTAGATTTAGAAATATGTAATAACTATAAGCTTGGGTCTGCTTCTTCAGAAGCCTAGGAAGTGGAGTGATGGTTCTCTGAAGAGGCTGGAAACAAAGTATGTGTTTCCAGAAGGCTTAATAGAATATGTTGAGACATAGGCCATTAACACAAAAGTGAAAGAAATGCAAAAAATGTATGAAAGTAAGGATTTGAGACGGGAAATTTTATTTTTCAGTCTAAGATTCCTATGAATTATATGAAAGTAAATGTCCTATCCCTAAAATTAGCCAAAGGAAGCACTTTACTTATCAATATGATATGACTTTTCATACTCTTATCTAAAGATATCCTAAACTAAGATCCAGTTTTCTAAGAAAAGACCTTTTACTCATGCTTTAAAGCATGTTAGATGATTCCTACCACATCACATCATGTTGTTTACATGTATGATTTAAACTGCATTTATTCTTCAACTCACTGGTACCTTAGGCTTCTTATCTTTCCTTGCACGCTTAGATAATTTTATGTAAAATTGATTTTTAGAAGTTTAGTTGCTGGGCGTAGTGGCTGTCACCTGTAAACCCAGTACTTTGGGAATTCAAGGCAGGTGGATTGCTTGAGTCTTGGAGTTTGAGGCCTGCCTGGGAAAGATGACAAACCCCATTTTTACAAAAATAAAAGTATTAGATGGATATGGTGGCACATGCCTGTGGTCCCAGCTACCCCAAGGCTGAGGTGGGTGGATGGCTTGAGTCCGAGAGGCAGAGGTGTGAGCCAAGATCATGCCCTGCTCTTCACCCTGGGCAATGAAGCCAGACCATGTTTCAAAAAATAAAAAATCTAGTGAGATTAGATTTCTATTTCTATGTGATTCAAAATTAGGAAAACTTGAAGGCGAATGACTATTAAAAAATGTCCATTGCTATTTGCATATTCTATGAAGCCAGCATACACAGCAATGTGCTACCTAAAAACCAAGCTATTTAATATGTAGCTTAGATTTCAGATTTGATTGTCTTTGAGGTTTCATTATTGCAGAGAGATCAATTGCCAGACCAAATATAGACTAATTCTATATTTGGTCTTTTTATCATATGAAACATCCCAGCCTTGGGAATAAATTAAGAGCAAATACGGATGTTTATAACGATAGCGGTGTAGATATATCCATGTTTATACAGTTAGCGGTGTAGATATTTCCATGTTTATACGGATAGCGGGGTGGACATTTCCATGTTTATACAGATAGTGGTGTAGATATTTCAATGTTTATAGAGATAGCGGTATAGATATTTCCATGTTTATATGGATAGCGGTGCAGATATTTCCATGTATATACAGATAGCGGTGTAGATATTTCCATGTTTATACAGATGGCAGTGTAGATATTTCCATGTTTATAGAGATGGTGGTGTAGATATTTCCATGTTCATACAGATGGCGGTGTAGGTATTTCCATGTTCATACAGATGGCGGTGAAGATATTTGCATGTTCATACAGATGTATGTGTACATACTTCCATGATCATACAGATGGCGTTGTAGATATTTCCAAGTTCATACGGATTTCGGGGTAGATATTTCCAAGTTCATACAGATGGCGGTGCAGATATTTCCATGTTTATAGAGATTGTGGTGAAGATATTTCCAAGTTTATACAGATGGCGGTGTAGGTATTCCCATTTTTATTCAGATAGCGGTGTAAATATTTCCATTTTATACGGATAGCGGTGTAGATATTTCCATGTTCATACACATGGTGGTGAAGATATTTCCATCTTTATAGAGATAGCGGTGTAGATATTTCCAGGTACATACAGATAGAGGTTTAGATATTTCCATGTTTATAGAGATGGCGGTGTAGATATTTCCATGTTCATACAGATAGCGGTGAAGATATTTCTATGATCATACAGATAGCGCTGTAGATATTTCCATGTTCATACAGATAGCGGTGTAGATATTTCCATTTTCATACAGATAGCGGTGTAGATATTTCCATGTTCATACAGTTAGCGGTGTAGATATTTCCATGTTCATACAGATGGCGGTGTAGGTATTTCCATGTTCATACAGATGGGGGTGTAGATATTTCCATGTTTATGCAGATAGCAGTGTAGTTATTTCCATGTTTATAGAGATAGCAGTGTAGATATTTCCATTGATATACAGATAGCTGTGTAGATATTTGCATGTTCATACAGATAGTGGTGTAGATATTTCCATGTTCGTACAGATAGCGGTGTAGATATTTCCATGTTCATACAGATAGCGGTGTAGATATTTCCATGTTCATACAGGTAACGGTGTAGATATTTCCATGTTCATACAGATAGCAGTGTAGATATTTCCATGTTCATACAGTTAGTTGTGTAGATATTTCCATGTTCATACAGATGGCGGTGTAGATATTTACATGTTCATACAGATGGCGGTGTAGATATTTCCATGTTCGTACAGATGGCGGTGTAGATATTTCCATGTTCATAAAGATGGCGATGTAAATATTTCCATGTTTATACAGAAAGCAGTGTAGTTATTTCCATGTTTATAGAGATAGTGGTGTAGATAATTTCAGTTTTATACAGATAGCTGTGTAGATATTTGTATGTTCATACAGATAGAGGTGTAGATATTTCCATGTTCATACAGATAGCGGTGTAGATATTTCCATGTTCATACAGATAGCGGTGTAGATATTTCTATGTTCATGCAGATAGCGGTGTAGATATTTCCATGTTCATACCAATAGCAGTGTAGATATTTCCATGTCCATACAGTTAGCGTTTTAGATATTTCCATGTTCATAAAGATGGCGGTGTAGATATTTCCATGTTCATAGAGATGGCGGTGTAGATATTTCCATGTGTATGCAGATAGCGCTATAGATATTTCCTTGTTTATACAGATGGTGGTGTAGATATTTCCATGTTTATAGAGATGGCGGTGTAGATATTTCCAAGTTTATACAGATAGCAGTGAAGATATTTCCATGTTTATACAGATAGCGGTGTAGATATTTCCATGTTTATACAGATAGCAGTGTAGATATTTCCATGTTTATAGAGATAGTGGTGTAGATAATTTCAATTTTATACCGAGAGCATTGTAGATATTTCCAAGTACTTACAGATAGCGATGTAGATATTTCCACGTTTATAGAGATGGCGGTTTAGATATTTCCATGTTCCTACAGATGGCGGTGTAGATATTTCCATGTTCATACAAATGGCGGTGTAGATATTTCCATGTTCATAGAGATGGCGGTGTAGATATTTCCGTGTTCATACAAATGGCGGTGTAGATATTTCCATGTTCAAGGAGATGGCGGTGTAGATATTTCCATGTTTATACAGATAGCAGTGTAGTAATTTCCATGTTTATAGAGATAGCACTGTAGATATTTCCATTGATATACAGATAGCTGTGTAGATATTTGCATGTTCATACAGATAGCGGTGTAGATATTTCCATCTTTGTACAGATAGCGGTGTAGATATTTCCATGTTCATACAGATAGCGGTGTAGATATTTCCATGTTCATACAGATAACGGTGTAGATATTTCCATGTTCATACAGATAGCGGTGTAGATATTTCCATGTTCATACAGTTAGCGGTGTAGATATTTCCATGTTCGTACAGATGGCCGTGTAGATATTTCCATGTTCATAGAGATGGCGGTGTAGATATTACCATGTTTATGCAGATAGCGGTATAGATATTTCCATGTTAATACAGATGGTGGTGTAGATATTTCCATGTTTATAGAGATGGGAGTCTAGATATTTCCATGTTTATAGAGATAGTGGTGTAGATATTTCCAAGTTTATAGAGACAGCGTTGTAGATATTTCCATGATTATAACGATAACGGTGAAGTTATTTCCATGTTTATACAGATAGCGCTGTAGATATTTTCATGTTTATACAGATAACAGTGTAGATATTTCCATGTTTATAGAGATAGTGGTGTAGATAATTTCAATTTTATACAGATAGCAGTGTAGATATTTCCAAGTTCATACAGATAACGGTGTAGATAGTTCCATCTTTATATAGATGGCGGTGTAGATATTTCCATGTTCATACAGAAGGCGGTGTACATATTTCCATGTTTATGGAGATGGCGGTGTAGATATTTCCATGTTCACACAGATGGCGGTGTAGATATTTCCATGTTTACACAGATAGCGGTGTAGACATTTCCATGTTTACACAGATAGCGGTGTGGTTATTTCCATGTTTATGCAGATAATGGTGTAGATATTTCCATGTTTATACAGATAGCGGTGCGGATATTTCCATGTTTATACAGATAGTTGGGCAGATATTTCCATGTTTATACAGATAGCGGTGTAGTTATTTCCATCTTAATACAGATGGCGGTGTAGATATGTCCATGTTCGTACAGATGGCGGTGTAGATATTTCATGTTCATACAGATGGCGGTGTAGATATTTTGAAGTTTATAGAGATAGCGCTGTAGTTATTTCTATATTTATAGAGAAATCTGTGTAGATATTTAAATGTATTTGCAGATAGCTGTGTAGATATTTCCATGTTCATGCAGATAGCGGTGTAGATATTTCCATGTTCATCCAGATGCCGGTGCAGATATATCCATGTTCATACAGATGGCGGTGAAGATATATCCAAGTTCGTACAGATGGCGGAGTAGATATTTCCATGTTCATACAAATGGCGGTGTACATATTTCCATGTTCATAGAGATGGCGGTGTAGATATTTCTATGTTCATACAAATGGCGGTGTAGATATTTTCATGTTCATAGAGATGGCGGTGTAGATATTTCCATGTTTATACAGATAGCAGTGTAGTTATTTGCAGGTTTATAGAGATAGTGGTGTAGATAATTTCAATTTTATACAGAAAGTTGTGTAGATATTTGCATGCTCATACAGATAGCGGTGTAGATATTTCCATGTTCATACAGATAGCGGTGTAGATATTTCCATGTTTACAAAGATAGCGGTGTAGACATTTCCATGTTTACACAGATAGCGGTGTGGAAATTTCCATGTTTATGCAGATAGCGGTGTAGATATTTCCATGTTTATACAGATAGCGGTGCGGATATTTCCATGTTTATACAGATAGTTGGTCAGATATTTCCATGTTTATACAGATAGCGGTGTAGACATTTCCATCTTAATACAGATGGTGGTGTAGATATCTCCATGTTCGTACAGATGGCGGTGTAGATATTTCCATGTTCATACAGATGGCGGTGTAAATATTTCGAAGTTTATAGAGATAGCACTGTAGTTATTTCCATACTTATAGAGAAATCTGTGTAGATATTTCCATGTATATGCAGATATCTGTGTAGATATTTCCATGTTCATGAAGATAGCGGTGTAGATATTTCCATGTTCATCCACATGCCAGTGTAGATATATCCATGCTCATACAGATGGTGGTGAAGATATTTCCATGTTCACACAGATGGCAGTGTAGATATTTCCATGTTCATACAAATGGCGGTGTAGATATTTCCATGTTCATAGAGATGGCACTGTAGATATTTCCATGTTCATACAAATGGCGGTGTAGATATTTCCATGTTCATAGTGATGGCGGTGTAGATATTTCCATGTTATACATATTGCAGTGTAGTTATTTCCATGTTTATAGAGATAGCAGTGTAGATATTTCCATTGATATACAGATAGCGGTGTAGATATTTCCATGTTCATACAGATAGTGGTGTAGATATTTCCATGTTCATACAGATAGCGGTGTAGATATTTCCATGTTCATACAGATAGCGGTGTAGATATTTCCATGTTCATACCAATAGCGGTTTAGATATTTCCATGTTCATACAGTTAGCGGTGTAGATATTTCCATGTTCATACAGATAGAGGTTTAGATATTTCCATGTTCATACAGTTAGTGGAGTAGATATTTCCATGTTCATACAGATGGCGGTGTAGATATTTACATGTTCATACAGATGGCGGTGTAGATATTTCCATGTTCGTACAGATGGCGGTGTAGATATTTCCATGTTCATAGAGATGACGGTGTAGATATTTCCATGTTTATGCAGATAGCAGTATAGATTTTTCCATGTTTATACAGATGGTGGTGTAGGTATTTCCATGTTTATAGAGATGGCGGTCTAGATATTTCCATGTTTATAGAGATAGTGGTGTAGTTATTTCCAAGTTTATAGAGACTGCGTTGTACATATTTACATGTTTATACAGATAAAGGTGAAGATATTTCCATGTTTATACAGGAAGCGGTGTAGATATTTCCATGTTTATACAGATAGCGGTGTAGATGTTTCCATGTTTATAGAGGTAGTGGTGTAGATAATTCCAATTTTATGCAGATAGCAGTGTAGATATTTCCAAGTTCATACAGATAGCGGTGTAGATATTTCCACGTTTATAGAGATGGCGGTGTAGAAATTCCCATGTTCATACTGATGGCGGTGTAGATATTTCCATCTTTATAGAGATGGCGGTGTAGATATTTTCACCTTTACACAGATGGCGGTGTAGATATTTCCATGTTTACACAGATAGCGATGTAGACATTTCCATGTTTACACAGATAGCGGTGTGGATATTTCCATGTTTATGCAGATAGCGGTGTAGATATTTCCATGTTTATACGGATAGTGGTGTGGATATTTCCATGTCTATACAGATGGGCAGATATTTCCATGTTTATACAGATAGCGGTGTAGATATTTGCATCTTAATACAGATGTCGGTGTAGATATGTCCATGTTCGTACAGATGGCGGTGTAGATATATCCATGTTCATCCAGATGCCGGTGTAGATATATCCATGTTCATACAGATGACGGTGAAGATATATCCATGTTCACACAGATGGCAGTGTAGATATTTCCATGTTCATACAAATGGCTGTGTAGATATTTCCATGTTCACAGAGATGGCGGTGTAGATATTTCCATGTTCATACAAATGGCGGTGTAGATATTTCCATGTTCATAGAGATGGCGGTGTAGATATTTCCATGTTTATACAGATAGCAGTGTAGTTATTTCCATGTTTATAGAGATAGTGGTGTAGATAATTTCAATTTTATACAGATAGCTGTGTAGATATTTGCATGTTCATACAGAGAGCGGTGTAGATATTTCCATGTTCATACAGATAGCGGTGTAGATATTTCCATGTTCATACAGATAGCGGTGTAGATATTTCCATGTTCATGCAGATAGCGGTGTAGATATTTCCATGTCCATACCAATAGCGGTGTAGATATTTCCATGTCCATACAGTTAGCGGTGTAGATATTTCCATGTTCATACAGATGGCGGTGCAGTTATTTACATGTTCATACAGATGGCCGTGTAGATATTTCCATGTTCATACAGATGGCGGTGTAGATATTTCCATGTTCATAGAGATGGCGGTGTAGATATTTCCATGTTTATGCAGATAGCGGTATAGATATTTCCATGTTTAAACAGATGGTGGTGTAGATATTTCCATGTTTATAGAGATGGCGGTCTAGATATTTCCATGTTTATAGAGATACTGGTGTAGTTATTTCCAAGTTTATAGATACAGCGTTGTAGATATTTCCATGTTTATACAGGTAGCGGTGAAGATATTTCCATATTTATACAGATAGCAGTGTAGATATTTACATGTTTATACAGATAACGGTGTAGATATTTCCATGTTGATTGAGATAGTGGTGCAGATAATTCCAATTTTATACAGATAGCAGTGTAGATATTTCCAAGTTCATACAGATAGCAGAGTAGATATTTCCACGTTTATAGAGATGGCGGTGTAGATATTTCCATGTTCATACAGATGGCGGTGTAGATACTTCCATGATTATAGAGATGGCGTTGTAGATATTTTCATGTTTACACAGATGGCGGTGTAGATATTTCCAAGTTTACACAGATGGCGCTGTAGACATTTCCATGTTTACACAGATAGCGGTGTGGATATTTCCATGTTTATGCAGATAGCGGTGTAGATATTTCCATGTTTATACAGATAGCGGTGCGGATATTTCCATGTTTATACAGATAGTGGTGCGGATATTTCCATGTTTATACAGATAGCGGTGTAGATATTTCCATGTTCATACAGATGGCGGTGTAGATATTTTGAAGTTTATAGAGATAGCGCTGTACTTATTTCTATATTTACATAGAAATCTGTGTAGATATTTCCACGTATATGCAGATAGCTGTGTAGATATTTCCATGTTCATGCAGAAAGCGGTGTAGATATTTCCATGTTCATCCAGATGCAGGTGTAGATATATCCATGTTCATACAAATGGCAGTGTAGATATTTCCACGTTCATACAAATGGCGGTGTAGATACTTCCATGTTCATAGAGATGGCGGTGTAGATATTTCCATGTTCATACAAATGGCAGTGTAGATATTTCCACGTTCATAGAGATGGCGGTGTAGATATTTCCATGTTTATACAGATAGCAGTGTAGTTATTTCCATGTTTATAGAGACAGCATTGTAGATATTTCCATTGATATACAGTTAGCTGTGTAGATATTTGCATCTTCATAAAGATAGCGGTGTAGATATTTCCATCTTCATGCAGATAGCTGTGTAGATATTTCCATGTTCATACAGATAGCAGTGTAGATATTTCAGTGTTCATACAGATAACGGTGTAGATATTTCCATGTTCATACAGATAGCGGTGCAGATATTTCCATGTTAATACAGTTAGCGGTGTAGATATTTCCATTTTCATACAGATGGCGGTGTAGATATTTCGAAGTTTATAGAGATAGCACTGTAGTTATTTCCATACTTATAGAGAAATCTGTGTAGATATTTCCATATATATGCAGATAGCTGGGTAGATATTTCCATGTTCATGGAGATAGCGGTGTAGATATTTCCATGTTCATCCACATGCCAGTGTAGATATTTCCATGCTCATACAAATGGTGGTGAAGATATTTCCAAGTTCATACAGATGGCGGTGTAGATATTTCCATGTTCATACAAATGGCGGTGTAGATATTTCCATGTTCATAGAGATGGCGGTGTAGATATTTCCATGTTCATACAAATGGCGGTGTAGATATTTCCATGTTCATAGTGATGGCGGTGTAGATATTTCCATGTTCATACCAATAGCGGTGTAGATATTTCCATGTTCATACAAATGGCGGTGTAGATATTTCCATGTTCATAGAGATGGCGGTGTAGATATTTCCATGTTCATACAAATGGCGGTGTAGATATTTCCATGTTCATAGAGATGGCGGTGTAAATATATCCATGTTTATACAGATAGCAGTGTAGTTATTTCCATGTTTATAGAGATAGCATTGTAGATTTTCCATTAATATACACATAGCTGTGTAGATATTTGCATGTTCATACAGATAGCGGTGTAGATATTTCCATGTTCATGCAGATAGCGGTGTAGATATTTCCATGTTCATACAAATAGCTGTGTAGATATTTGCATGTTCATACAGATAGCGGTGTGGATATTTCCATGTTCATGCAGATAGCGGTGAAGATATTTCCATGTTCATACAGATAGCGGTGTAGATATTTCCATGTTCATACAGATAACGGTGTAGATATTTCCATGTTCATACAGTTAGCGGTGTAGATATTTCCATGTTCATACAGATGGCGGTGTAGATATTTACATGTTCATACAGATGGTGGTGTAGATATTTCCATGTTCGTACAGATGGCGGTGTAGATATTTCCATGTTCATAGAGATGGCGGTGTACATATTTCCATGTTTATGCAGATAGCGGTATAGATATTTCCATGTTTATACTGATGATGGTGTAGATATTTCCATGTTTATAAAGATGGCGGTCTAGATATTTCCATGTTTATACAGATAGCGGTGACGATATTTCCATGTTTATACAGATAGCGGTGTAGATATTTCCATGTTTATACAGATATCAGTGTAGATATTTCCATGTTTATAGAGATAGTGGTGTAGATAATTTCAATTTTATACCGAGAGCAGTGTAGATATTTCCAAGTTCATACAGATAGCGATGTAGATATTTCCACGTTCATAGAGATGGCGGTGTAGATATTTCCATGTTCATACAGATGCCAGTGTAGATATTTCCATGTTCATTCAAATGGCGGTGTAGATATTTCCATGTTCATAGAGATGGCGGTGTAGATATTTCCATGTTCATACAAATGGCGGTGTAGATATTTCCAAGTTCATAGAGATGGCGGTGTAGATATTTCCATGTTTATACAGATAGCAGTGTAGTAATTTCCATGTTTATAGAGATAGCAGTGTAGATATTTCCAATGATATACAGATAGCTGTGTAGATATTTGCATGGTCATACAGATAGCGGTGTAGTTATTTCCATCTTTGTACAGATAACGGTGTAGATATTTCCATGTTCATACAGATAGCGGTGTAGATATTTCCATGTTCATACAGTTAGCGGTGTAGATATTTCCATTTTCATACAAATGGCGGTGTAGATATTTACATGTTCATACATATGGCGGTGTATATATTTCCATGTTCATACATATGGCCGTGTAGGTATTTCCATGTTCATAGAGATGGCGGTGTAGATATTTCCATGTTTATACAGATTGCAGTGTAGATATTTCCATGTTTATAGAGATAGTGGTGAAGATCACTTCAATTTTATACAGGGAGCAGTGTAGATATTTCAAAGTTCATACACTTAGCGGTGTAGATATTTCCAAGTATATAGATATTGTGGTGTCGATGTATCCATGTTCATACAGAAGGCGGTGTAGATATTTCCATGTTTATGGGGATGGCAGTGTAGATATTTTCATGTTTACACAGATGGCGGTGTAGATATTTCCATGTTTACACAGATAGCGGTGTAGACCTTTCCATGTTTATTCAGATAACAGTGTAGATATTTCCATCTTTATAGAGATAGGGGTGCAGAGAATTTCAATTTTTTACAGATAGCAGTGTAGATATTTCCAAGTTCATACCGATAGCGATGTAGATATTTCCACGTTTATAGAGATGGCGGTGTAAATATTTCCGTGTTCATACAGATGTCGGTGTAGATATTTCTAAGTTTATAGAGATGGCGGTGTAGATATTTTCATGTTTACACAGATGGCGGTGTAGCAACTTCCATGTTTACACAGATAGCGGTGTAGATATTTCCATGTTTACACAGATAGCGGTGCGGATATTTCCATGTTTATACAGATGGGCAGATATTTCCATGTTTATACAGATAGCGGTGTAGATATTTCCATCTTAATACAGATTGCGGTGTAGATATGTCCATTTCCGTACAGATGGCGTTGTAGATATTTCCATGTTCATACAGATGGCGGTGTAGATATTTCGAAGTTTATAGAGATAGCGCTGTAGTTATTTCCATATTTATAGAGAAATCTGTGTAGATATTTCCCTGTATACGCAGATAGATGTGTAGATATTTCCATGTTCATGCAGATAGCGGTGAAGATATTTCCATGTTCATCCAGATGCCGGTGTACATATATCCATGTTCATACTGATGGCGGTGAAGATATTTCCATGTTCATACAGATGGCGGTGTAGATATTTCGAAGTTTATAGAGATAGCGCTGTAATTATTTCCATATTCATAGAGAAATCTGTGTAGATATTTCCATGTATATTCCGATAGCTGTGTAGATATTTCCATGTTCATGCAGATAGCAGTGAAGATATTTCCATGTTCATACAGATAGCGGTGTAGATATTTCCATGTTCATACATATAGCGGTGTATATATTTCCATGTTCATACAGATAGCGGAGTAGATATTTCCATGTTCATACAGATGGCGGTGTAGATATTTACATGTTCATACAGATGGCGGTGTAGATATTTACATGTTCGTACGGATGGCAGTGTGGATATTTCCATGTTCATACAGGTGGCGGTGTAGATATTTCCATGTTTATACAGATAGCAGTGTAGTTATTTCCATGTTTATAGAGATGGCAGTGTAGATATTTCCACTGATATACAGATAGCTGTGTAGATATTTGCATGTTCATATAGATAGCGGTGTAGATATTTCCATGTTCGCACAGATAGCGGTGTAGATATTTCCATGTTCATACAGATAGCGGTGTCGATATTTCCATGTTCATACAGATAACGGTGTAGATATTTCCATGTGCATACAGATAGCGGTGTAGATATTTCCATGTTCATACTGTTAGCAGTGTAGATATTTCCATGTTCATACAGATGGCGGTGTAGATATTTCCATGTGCATACAGATAGCGGTGTAGATATTTCCATGTTAATACAGTTAGCGGTGTAGATATTTCCATTTTCATACAGATGGCGGTGTAGATATTTCGAAGTTTATAGAGATAGCACTGTAGTTATTTCCATACTTATAGAGAAATCTGTGTAGATATTTCCATATATATGCAGATAGCTGGGTAGATATTTCCATGTTCATGGAGATAGCGGTGTAGATATTTCCATGTTCATCCACATGCCAGTGTAGATATATCCATGCTCATACAAATGGTGGTGAAGATATTTCCAAGTTCATACAGATGGCGGTGTAGATATTTCCATGTTCATACAAATGGCGGTGTAGATATTTCCATGTTCATAGAGATGGCGGTGTAGATATTTCCATGTTCATACAAATGGCGGTGTAGATATTTCCATGTTCATAGTGATGGCGGTGTAGATATTTCCATGTTCATACCAATAGCGGTGTAGATATTTCCATGTTCATACAAATGGCGGTGTAGATATTTCCATGTTCATAGAGATGGCGGTGTAGATATTTCCATGTTCATACAAATGGCGGTGTAGATATTTCCATGTTCATAGAGATGGCGGTGTAAATATATCCATGTTTATACAGATAGCAGTGTAGTTATTTCCATGTTTATAGAGATAGCATTGTAGATTTTCCATTAATATACACATAGCTGTGTAGATATTTGCATGTTCATACAGATAGCGGTGTAGATATTTCCATGTTCATGCAGATAGCGGTGTAGATATTTCCATGTTCATACAAATAGCTGTGTAGATATTTGCATGTTCATACAGATAGCGGTGTGGATATTTCCATGTTCATGCAGATAGCGGTGAAGATATTTCCATGTTCATACAGATAGCGGTGTAGATATTTCCATGTTCATACAGATAACGGTGTAGATATTTCCATGTTCATACAGTTAGCGGTGTAGATATTTCCATGTTCATACAGATGGCGGTGTAGATATTTACATGTTCATACAGATGGTGGTGTAGATATTTCCATGTTCGTACAGATGGCGGTGTAGATATTTCCATGTTCATAGAGATGGCGGTGTACATATTTCCATGTTTATGCAGATAGCGGTATAGATATTTCCATGTTTATACTGATGATGGTGTAGATATTTCCATGTTTATAAAGATGGCGGTCTAGATATTTCCATGTTTATACAGATAGCGGTGACGATATTTCCATGTTTATACAGATAGCGGTGTAGATATTTCCATGTTTATACAGATATCAGTGTAGATATTTCCATGTTTATAGAGATAGTGGTGTAGATAATTTCAATTTTATACCGAGAGCAGTGTAGATATTTCCAAGTTCATACAGATAGCGATGTAGATATTTCCACGTTCATAGAGATGGCGGTGTAGATATTTCCATGTTCATACAGATGCCGGTGTAGATATTTCCATGTTCATACAAATGGCGGTGTAGATATTTCCATGTTCATAGAGATGGCGGTGTAGATATTTCCATGTTCATACAAATGGCGGTGTAGATATTTCCAAGTTCATAGAGATGGCGGTGTAGATATTTCCATGTTTATACAGATAGCAGTGTAGTAATTTCCATGTTTATAGAGATAGCAGTGTAGATATTTCCATTGATATACAGATAGCTGTGTAGATATTTGCATGGTCATACAGATAGCGGTGTAGTTATTTCCATCTTTGTACAGATAACGGTGTAGATATTTCCATGTTCATACAGATAGCGGTGTAGATATTTCCATGTTCATACAGTTAGCGGTGTAGATATTTCCATTTTCATACAAATGGCGGTGTAGATATTTACATGTTCATACATATGGCGGTGTATATATTTCCATGTTCATACATATGGCCGTGTAGGTATTTCCATGTTCATAGAGATGGCGGTGTAGATATTTCCATGTTTATACAGATTGCAGTGTAGATATTTCCATGTTTATAGAGATAGTGGTGAAGATCACTTCAATTTTATACAGGGAGCAGTGTAGATATTTCAAAGTTCATACACTTAGCGGTGTAGATATTTCCAAGTATATAGATATTGTGGTGTCGATGTATCCATGTTCATACAGAAGGCGGTGTAGATATTTCCATGTTTATGGGGATGGCAGTGTAGATATTTTCATGTTTACACAGATGGCGGTGTAGATATTTCCATGTTTACACAGATAGCGGTGTAGACCTTTCCATGTTTATTCAGATAACAGTGTAGATATTTCCATCTTTATAGAGATAGGGGTGCAGATAATTTCAATTTTTTACAGATAGCAGTGTAGATATTTCCAAGTTCATACCGATAGCGATGTAGATATTTCCACGTTTATAGAGATGGCGGTGTAAATATTTCCGTGTTCATACAGATGTCGGTGTAGATATTTCTAAGTTTATAGAGATGGCGGTGTAGATATTTTCATGTTTACACAGATGGCGGTGTAGCAACTTCCATGTTTACACAGATAGCGGTGTAGATATTTCCATGTTTACACAGATAGCGGTGCGGATATTTCCATGTTTACACAGATAGCGGTGCGGATATTTCCATGTTTATACAGATGGGCAGATATTTCCATGTTTATACAGATAGCGGTGTAGATATTTCCATCTTAATACAGATTGCGGTGTAGATATGTCCATTTTCGTACAGATGGCGTTGTAGATATTTCCATGTTCATACAGATGGCGGTGTAGATATTTCGAAGTTTATAGAGATAGCGCTGTAGTTATTTCCATATTTATAGAGAAATCTGTGTAGATATTTCCCTGTAAACGCAGATAGATGTGTAGATATTTCCATGTTCATGCAGATAGCGGTGAAGATATTTCCATGTTCATCCAGATGCCGGTGTACATATATCCATGTTCATACTGATGGCGGTGAAGATATTTCCATGTTCATACAGATGGCGGTGTAGATATTTCGAAGTTTATAGAGATAGCGATGTACTTATTTCTATATTTACATAGAAATCTGTGTAGATATTTCCACGTATATGCAGATAGCTGTGTAGATATTTCCATGTTCATGCAGAAAGCGGTGTAGATATTTCCATGTTCATCCAGATGCAGGTGTAGATATATCCATGTTCATACAAATGGCAGTGTAGATATTTCCACGTTCATACAAATGGCGGTGTAGATACTTCCATGTTCATAGAGATGGCGGTGTAGATATTTCCATGTTCATACAAATGGCAGTGTAGATATTTCCACGTTCATAGAGATGGCGGTGTAGATATTTCCATGTTTATACAGATAGCAGTGTAGTTATTTCCATGTTTATAGAGACAGCATTGTAGATATTTCCATTGATATACAGTTAGCTGTGTAGATATTTGCATCTTCATAAAGATAGCGGTGTAGATATTTCCATCTTCATGCAGATAGCTGTGTAGATATTTCCATGTTCATACAGATAGCAGTGTAGATATTTCAGTGTTCATACAGATAACGGTGTAGATATTTCCATGTTCATACAGATAGCGGTGCAGATATTTCCATGTTAATACAGTTAGCGGTGTAGATATTTCCATTTTCATACAGATGGCGGTGTAGATATTTCGAAGTTTATAGAGATAGCACTGTAGTTATTTCCATACTTATAGAGAAATCTGTGTAGATATTTCCATATATATGCAGATAGCTGGGTAGATATTTCCATGTTCATGGAGATAGCGGTGTAGATATTTCCATGTTCATCCACATGCCAGTGTAGATGTATCCATGCTCATACAAATGGTGGTGAAGATATTTCCAAGTTCATACAGATGGCGGTGTAGATATTTCCATGTTCATACAAATGGCGGTGTAGATATTTCCATGTTCATAGAGATGGCGGTGTAGATATTTCCATGTTCATACAAATGGCGGTGTAGATATTTCCATGTTCATAGTGATGGCGGTGTAGATATTTCCATGTTCATACCAATAGCGGTGTAGATATTTCCATGTTAATACAAATGGCGGTGTAGATATTTCCATGTTCATAGAGATGGCGGTGTAGATATTTCCATGTTCATACAAATGGCGGTGTAGATATTTCCATGTTCATAGAGATGGCGGTGTAAATATATCCATGTTTATACAGATAGCAGTGTAGTTATTTCCATGTTTATAGAGATAGCATTGTAGATTTTCCATTAATATACACATAGCTGTGTAGATATTTGCATGTTCATACAGATAGCGGTGTAGATATTTCCATGTTCATGCAGATAGCGGTGTAGATATTTCCATGTTCATACAAATAGCTGTGTAGATATTTGCATGTTCATACAGATAGCGGTGTGGATATTTCCATGTTCATGCAGATAGCGGTGAAGATATTTCCATGTTCATATAGATAGCGGTGTAGATATTTCCATGTTCATACAGATAACGGTGTAGATATTTCCATGTTCATACAGTTAGCGGTGTAGATATTTCCATGTTCATACAGATGGCGGTGTAGATATTTACATGTTCATACAGATGGTGGTGTAGATATTTCCATGTTCGTACAGATGGCGGTGTAGATATTTCCATGTTCATAGAGATGGCGGTGTACATATTTCCATGTTTATGCAGATAGCGGTATAGATATTTCCATGTTTATACTGATGATGGTGTAGATATTTCCATGTTTATAAAGATGGCGGTCTAGATATTTCCATGTTTATACAGATAGCGGTGACGATATTTCCATGTTTATACAGATAGCGGTGTAGATATTTCCATGTTTATACAGATATCAGTGTAGATATTTCCATGTTTATAGAGATAGTGGTGTAGATAATTTCAATTTTATACCGAGAGCAGTGTAGATATTTCCAAGTTCATACAGATAGCGATGTAGATATTTCCACGTTCATAGAGATGGCGGTGTAGATATTTCCATGTTCATACAGATGCCGGTGTAGATATTTCCATGTTCATACAAATGGCGGTGTAGATATTTCCATGTTCATAGAGATGGCGGTGTAGATATTTCCATGTTCATACAAATGGCGGTGTAGATATTTCCAAGTTCATAGAGATGGCGGTGTAGATATTTCCATGTTTATACAGATAGCAGTGTAGTAATTTCCATGTTTATAGAGATAGCAGTGTAGATATTTCCATTGATATACAGATAGCTGTGTAGATATTTGCATGGTCATACAGATAGCGGTGTAGTTATTTCCATCTTTGTACAGATAACGGTGTAGATATTTCCATGTTCATACAGATAGCGGTGTAGATATTTCCATGTTCATACAGTTAGCGGTGTAGATATTTCCATTTTCATACAAATGGCGGTGTAGATATTTACATGTTCATACATATGGCGGTGTATATATTTCCATGTTCATACATATGGCCGTGTAGGTATTTCCATGTTCATAGAGATGGCGGTGTAGATATTTCCATGTTTATACAGATTGCAGTGTAGATATTTCCATGTTTATAGAGATAGTGGTGAAGATCACTTCAATTTTATACAGGGAGCAGTGTAGATATTTCAAAGTTCATACACTTAGCGGTGTAGATATTTCCAAGTATATAGATATTGCGGTGTCGATGTATCCATGTTCATACAGAAGGCGGTGTAGATATTTCCATGTTTATGGGGATGGCAGTGTAGATATTTTCATGTTTACACAGATGGCGGTGTAGATATTTCCATGTTTACACAGATAGCGGTGTAGACCTTTCCATGTTTATTCAGATAACAGTGTAGATATTTCCATCTTTATAGAGATAGGGGTGCAGATAATTTCAATTTTTTACAGATAGCAGTGTAGATATTTCCAAGTTCATACCGATAGCGATGTAGATATTTCCACGTTTATAGAGATGGCGGTGTAAATATTTCCGTGTTCATACAGATGTCGGTGTAGATATTTCTAAGTTTATAGAGATGGCGGTGTAGATATTTTCATGTTTACACAGATGGCGGTGTAGCAACTTCCATGTTTACACAGATAGCGGTGTAGATATTTCCATGTTTACACAGATAGCGGTGCGGATATTTCCATGTTTATACAGATGGGCAGATATTTCCATGTTTATACAGATAGCGGTGTAGATATTTCCATCTTAATACAGATTGCGGTGTAGATATGTCCATTTCCGTACAGATGGCGTTGTAGATATTTCCATGTTCATACAGATGGCGGTGTAGATATTTCGAAGTTTATAGAGATAGCGCTGTAGTTATTTCCATATTTATAGAGAAATCTGTGTAGATATTTCCCTGTATACGCAGATAGATGTGTAGATATTTCCATGTTCATGCAGATAGCGGTGAAGATATTTCCATGTTCATCCAGATGCCGGTGTACATATATCCATGTTCATACTGATGGCGGTGAAGATATTTCCATGTTCATACAGATGGCGGTGTAGATATTTCGAAGTTTATAGAGATAGCGCTGTAATTATTTCCATATTCATAGAGAAATCTGTGTAGATATTTCCATGTATATTCCGATAGCTGTGTAGATATTTCCATGTTCATGCAGATAGCAGTGAAGATATTTCCATGTTCATACAGATAGCGGTGTAGATATTTCCATGTTCATACATATAGCGGTGTATATATTTCCATGTTCATACAGATAGCGGAGTAGATATTTCCATGTTCATACAGATGGCGGTGTAGATATTTACATGTTCATACAGATGGCGGTGTAGATATTTACATGTTCGTACGGATGGCAGTGTGGATATTTCCATGTTCATACAGGTGGCGGTGTAGATATTTCCATGTTTATACAGATAGCAGTGTAGTTATTTCCATGTTTATAGAGATGGCAGTGTAGATATTTCCACTGATATACAGATAGCTGTGTAGATATTTGCATGTTCATATAGATAGCGGTGTAGATATTTCCATGTTCGCACAGATAGCGGTGTAGATATTTCCATGTTCATACAGATAGCGGTGTCGATATTTCCATGTTCATACAGATAACGGTGTAGATATTTCCATGTGCATACAGATAGCGGTGTAGATATTTCCATGTTCATACTGTTAGCAATGTAGATATTTCCATGTTCATACAGATGGCGGTGTAGATATTTCCATGTTCATACAGATGGCGGTGTAGATATTTCCATGTTCGTACAGATGGCGGTGTAGATATTGCCATGTTCATAGAGATGGCGGTGTAGATATTTCCATGTTCATACAGATGGCGGTGTAGATATTTCCATGTTCATACAAATGGCAGTGTAGATATTTCCATGTTCATAGAGATGGCGGTGTAGATATTTCCATGTTTATGCAGATAGCGGTATAGATATTCCCATGTTTATACAGATGGTGCTGTAGCGATTTCCATGTTTATAGAGATGGCGGTCTAGATATTTCCATGTTTATAGAGATAGTGGTGTAGTTATTTCCAAGTTTATAGAGACAGCGATGTAGATATTTCCATGTTTATACAGATAGCGGTGAAGATATTTCCATGTTTATAGAGATGGCGGTGTAGATATTTTCATGTTTACACAGATGGCGGTGTAGATATTTCCATGTTTACACAGATAGCGGTGTAGACATTTCCATGTTTACACAGATAGCGGTGTGGATATTTCCGTGTTTATGCAGATAGCGGTGTAGATATTTCCATGTTCATCCAGATAGCGGTGTAGATATTTCCATGTTCATCCAGATGCCGGTGCAGATATATCCATGTTCATACAGATGATGGTGAAGATATTTCCATGTTCATACAGATGGCAGTGTAGATATTTCCATGTTCATACAAATGGCGGTGTAGATATTTCCATGTTCATAGAGATGGCGGTGTAGATATTTCCATGTTAATAGAGATGGCGGTGTAGATATTTCCATGTTTATACAGATAGCAGTGTACTTATTTCCATGTTTATATAGATAGTGGTGTAGATAATTTCAATTTTATACAGATAGCTGAGTAGATATTTGCATGTTCATACAGATTGCGGTGTAGATATTTCCATGTTCATACAGATAGCGGTGTAGATATTTCCATGTTCATACAGATAGCGGTGTAGATATTTCCATGTTCATGCAGATAGCGGTGTAGATATTTCCATGTTCATACCAATAGCCGTGAAGATATTTCCATGTCCATACAGTTAGCGTTGTAGATATTTCCATGTTCATACAGATGGCGGTGTAGATATTTACATGTTCATACAGATGGCGGTGTAGATATTTCCATGTTCGTACGGATGGCAGTGTAGATAATTCCATGTTCATACAGGTGGCGGTGTAGATATTTCCATGTTTATACAGATAGCAGTGTAGATATTTCCATGTTTATAGAGATAGCAGTGTAGATATTTCCATTGATATACAGATAGCTGTGTAGATATTTGCATGTTCAGACAGATAGCGTTGTAGATATTTCCATGTTCGTACAGATAGCGGTGTAGATATTTCCATGTTCATACAGATAGCGGTGTAGATATTTCCATGTTCATACAGATAACGGTGTAGATATTTCCATGTTCATACAGATTTTGGTATAGATATTTCCATGTTCATACAGTTAGCGGTGTAGATATTTCCATGTGCATACAGATGGCAGTGAAGATATTTACATGTTCATACAGATGGCGGTGTAGATATTTCCATGTTCGTACAGATGGCGGTGTAGATATTTCCATGTTCCTAGAGATGGCGGTGTAGATATTTCCATGTTCATACAGATGGCGGTGTAGATATTTCCATGTTCATACAAATGGCAGTGTAGGTATTTCCATGTTCATAGAGATGGCGGTGTAGATATTTCCATGTTTATACAGATAGCAGTGTAGTTATTTCCATGTTTATAGAGATAGCGGTGTAGATATCTCCATTGATATACAGATAGCTGTGTAGATATTTGCATGTTCATACAGATAGCAGTGTAGATACTTCCATGTTCATACAGATAGCGATGTAGATATTTCCACGTTCATAGAGATGGCTGTGTAGATATTTCCATGTTCATACAGATGGCGGTGTAGATATTTCCATGTTCATACAAATGGCGGTGTAGATATTTCCATGTTCATAGAGATGGCGGTGTAGATATTTCCATGTTCATACAAATGGCGGTGTAGATATTTCCAAGTTCATAGAGATGGCGGTGTAGATATTTCCATGTTTACACAGATAGCGGTGTGGATATTTCTGTGTTTATGCAGATAGCGGTGTAGATATTTCCATGTTTATACAGATAGCGGTGCGGATATTTCCATGTTTATACAGATTGGCAGATATTTACATGTTTATACAGATAGCGGTGTAGATATTTCCATCTTAATACAGATTGCGGTGTAGATATGTCCATGTTCGTACAGATGGCGTTGTAGATATTTCCATGTTCATACAGATGGAGGTGTAGATATTTCGAAGTTTATAGAGATAGCGCTGTAGTTATTTCCAAATTTATAGAGAAATCTGTGTAGATATTTCCATGTATATTCAGATAGCTGTGTAGATATTTCCATGTTCATGCAGATAGCGGTGAAGATATTTCCATGTTCATCCAGATGCCGGTGTACATATATCCATGTTCATTCTGATGGCGGTGAAGATATTTCCATGTTCATACAGATGGCAGTGTAGATATTTCGAAGTTTATAGAGATAGCGCTGTAGTTATTTCCATATTTATAGAGAAATCTGTGTAGATATTTCCTTGTATATTCCGATAGCTGTGTAGATATTTCCATGTTCATGCAGATAGCGGTGAAGATATTTACATGTTCATCCAGATGCCGGTGTACATATATCCATGTTCATACAGATGGCGGTGAAGATATTTCCGTGTTCATACAGATGGCGGTGTAGATATTTCCATGTTCATACAAATGGCGGTGTAGATATTTCCATGATCATAGGGATGGCGGTGTAGATAATTCCATGTTCATACAAATGGCGGTGTAGATATTTCCATGTTAATAGAGATGATGGTGTAGATATTTCCATGTTTATACATATAACAGTGTAGTTATTTCCATGTTTATAGACATAGCAGTGTAGATATTTCCATTGATATACAGATAGCTGTGTAGATATTTGCATGTTCATACAGATAGCGGTGTAGATATTTCCATGTTCATACAGAGAGCGGTGTAGATATTTCCATGTTCATACAGATAGCGGTGTAGATATTTCCATGTTCATACATATAGCGGTGTATATATTTACATGTTCATACAGATAGCGGAGTAGATATTTCCATGTTCATACAGATGGCGGTGTAGATATTTACATGTTCATACAGATGGCGGTGTATATATTTTCATGTTCGTATGGATGGCAGTGTTGATATTTCCATGTTCATACAGGTGGCGGTGTAGATATTTCCATGTTTATACAGATAGCAGTGTAGATATTTCCATGTTTATAGAGATATTAGTGTAGATATTTCCATTGATATACAGATAGCTGTGTAGATATTTGCATGTTCATATAGATAGCGGTGTAGATATTTCCATGTTCGTACAGATAGCGGTGTAGATATTTCCATGTTCATACAGATAGCGGTGTCGATATTTCCATGTTCATACAGATAACGGTGTAGATATTTCCATGTGCATACAGATAGCGGTGTAGAAATTTCCATGTTCATACAGAGAGTGGTGTAGATATTTCCATGTTCATACAGATAGCGGTGTAGATATTTCCATGTTCATACATATAGCGGTGTATATATTTCCATGTTCATACAGATGGCGGTGTAGATATTTCCATGTTCATACAAATGGGGGTGTAGATATTTCCATGTTCATAGAGATGGCGGTGTAGTTATTTCCATGTTCATACAAATGGCGGTGTAGATATTTCCATGTTCATAGTGATGGCGGTGTAGATATTTCCATGTTCATACCAATAGCGGTGTAGATATTTCCATGTTCATACAAATGGCTGTGTAGATATTTCCATGTTCATAGAGATGGCGGTGTAGATATTTCCATGTTCATACAAATGGCGGTGTAGATATTTCCATGTTCATAGAGATGGCGGTGTAAATATTTCCATGTTTATACAGATAGCAGTGTAGTTATTTCCATGTTTATAGAGATAGCATTGTAGATATTTCCATTAATATACACATACCTGTGTAGATATTTGCAAGGTTCATACAGAAAGCGGTGTAGATATTTCCATGTTCATGCAGATAGCGGTGTAGATATTTCCATGTTCATACAAATAGCTGTGTAGATATTTGCATGTTCATACAGATAGCGGTGTAGATATTTCCATGTTCATGCAGATAGCGGTGAAGATATTTCCATGTTCATACAGATAGCGGTGTAGATATTTCCATGTTCATACAGATAACAGTGTAGATATTTCCATGTTCATACAGTTAGCGGTGTAAATATTTCCATGTTCATACAGATGGCGGTGTAGATATTTACATGTTCATACAGATGGTGGTGTAGATATTTCCATGTTCGTACAGATGGCGGTGTAGATATTTCCATGTTCATAGAGATGGCGGTATACATATTTCCATGTTTATGCAGATAGCGGTATAGATATTTCCATGTTTATACTGATGATGGTGTAGATATTTCCATGTTTATAAAGATGGCGGTCTAGATATTTCCATGTTTATACAGATAGCGGTGACGATATTTCCATGTTTATACAGATAGCGGTGTAGATATTTCCATATTTATACAGGTAGCAGTGTAGATATCTCCATGTTTATAGAGATAGTGGTGTAGATAATTTCAATTTTATACCGAGAGCAGTGTAGATATTTCCAAGTTCATACAGATAGCGATGTAGATATTTCCACGTTCATAGAGATGGCGGTGTAGATATTTCCATGTTCATACAGATGGCGGTGTAGATATTTCCATGTTCATACAAATGGCGGTGTAGATATTTCCATGTTCATAGAGATGGCGGTGTAGATATTTCCATGTTCATACAAATGGCGGTGTAGATATTTCCAAGTTCATAGAGATGGCGGTGTAGATATTTCCATGTTTATACAGATAGCAGTGTAGTAATTTCCATGTTTATAGAGATAGCAGTGTAGATATTTCCATTGATATACAGATAGCTGTGTAGATATTTGCATGGTCATACAGATAGCAGTGTAGATATTTCCATCTTCGTACAGATAACGGTGTAGATATTTCCATGTTCATACAGATAGCGGTGTAGATATTTCCATGTTCATACAGTTAGCGGTGTAGATATTTCCATTTTCATACAAATGGCGGTGTAGTTATTTACATGTTCATACAGATGGCGGTGTATATATTTCCATGTTCATACATATGGCCGTGTAGATATTTCCATGTTCATAGAGATGGCGGTGTAGATATTTCCATGTTTATACAGATATCAGTGTAGATATTTCCATGTTTATAGAGATAGTGGTGTAGATCACTTCAATTTTATACAGGGAGCAGTGTAGATATTTCAAAGTTCATACAGTTAGCGGTGTAGATATTTCCAAGTATATAGATATTGCTTTGTCGATTTTCCATGTTCATACAGAAGGCGGTTTAGATATTTCCATGATTATGGGGATGGCAGTGTAGATATTTTCATGTTTACACAGATGGCGGTGTAGATATTTCCATGTTTACACAGATAGCGGTGTAGACCTTTCCATATTTATTCAGATAACAGTGTAGATATTTCCATCTTTATAGAGATAGGGGTGCAGATAATTTCAATTTTTTACAGATAGCAGTGTAGATATTTCCAAGTTCATACCGATAGCGATGTAGATATTTCCACGTT
Source organism: Gorilla gorilla gorilla (assembly GCF_029281585.2). NCBI lineage: Eukaryota > Metazoa > Chordata > Mammalia > Primates > Hominidae > Gorilla > Gorilla gorilla. The sequence continues at coordinate 128,592,074 of NC_073239.2, forward strand.
TATAGAGATGGCGGTGTAAATATTTCCATGTTCATACAGATGGCGGTGTAGATATTTCTAAGTTTATAGAGATGGCGGTGTAGATATTTTCATGTTTACACAGATGGCGGTGTAGCTACTTCCATGTTTACACAGATAGCGGTGTAGATATTTCCATGTTTACACAGATAGCGGTGTGGATATTTCTGTGTTTCTGCAGATAGCGGTGTAGATATTTCCATGTTTATACAGATAGCGGTGCGGATATTTCCATGTTTATACAGATGGGCAGATATTTCCATGTTTATTCAGATAGCGGTGTAGATATCTGAATATCGGTTCAGATATGATATTCAGATATCTGAATATCTGAATAGCGGTTCAGATAGCCGGTGTAGATATTTCCAGTGATATACAGATAGCTGTGTAGATATTTGCATGTTCATACAGATAGTGGTGTAGATATTTCCATGTTCATACAGATAGCGGTGTAGATATTTCCATGTTCATACAGATAGCGGTGTAGATATTTCCATGTTCATACAGATAGCGGTGTAGATGTTTCCATGTTCGTACAGATATCGGTTTATATATTTCCATGTTCATACAGATAGCGGTGTAGATATTTCCATGTTCATACAGTTAGCGGTGTAGATATTTACATGTTCATACAGATGGCGGTGTTGTTATTTACAAGTTCATACAGATGGCGGTGTAGACAATTCCATGTTCGTACGGATGGCAGTGTAGATATTTCCATGTTCATACAGGTGGCGGTGTAGATATTTCAATGTTTATACAGATAGCAGTGTAGTTATTTCCATGTTTATAGAGATTGCAGTGTAGATATTTCCATTGTTATACAGATAGCTGTGTAGATATTTGCATGTTCATTCAGATAGCGGTGTAGATATGTCGATGTTCGTACAGATGGCGGTGTAGATATTTCCATGTTCATACAGATGGCGGTGTAGATATTTCCATGTTCATACAGATAGCGGTGTAGATATTTCCATGTTCATACAGATGGCAGTGTAGATATGTACATGTTCGTACAGATGGCGGGGTAAATATTTCCAAGTTCGTACAGATGGCGGTGTAGATATTTCCATGTTTGTGCAGATAGCGGTATAGATATTTCCATGTTTATACAGATGGTGTTGTAGATATTTCCATGTTTATAGAGATGGCAGTCAAGATATTTCCATGTTTATACAGATAGTGGTGTAGATAATTTCAATTTTATACAGATAGCAGTGTAGATATTTCCAAGTTCATACAGATAGCGGTGTAGATATTTCCACGTTTATAGAGATGGCGGTGTAGGTATTTCCATGTTCATACAGTTAGCGGTGTAGATATTTCCATGTTCATACAGATGGCGGTGTAGATATTTCCATGTTTATAGAGATGGCGGTGTAGATATTTTCATGTTTACACAGATGGCGGTGTAGATATTTCCATGTTTACACAGATACTGGTGTAGACATTTCCATGTTTACACAGATAGCGGTGTGGATATTTCCATGTTTATGCAGATAGCTGTGTAGATATTTCCATGTTTATACAGATAGCGGTGCGGATATTTCCACGTTTATACAGATGGCCAGATATTTCCATGTTTATACAGATAGCGGTGTAGATATTTCCATCTTAATACAGATGGCGGTGTAGATATTTCCATGTTCATACAGATGGCGGTGTAGATATTTCGAAGTTTATAGAGATAGCGCTGTAGTTATTTCCATATTTATAGAGATATCTGTGTAGTTATTTCCATGTATATTCAGATAGCTGTGTAGATATTTCCATGTTCATGCAGATAGCCGTGTAGATATTTCCATGTTCATCCAGATGCCGGTGTAGATATATTCATGTTCATACTGATGGCGGTGAAGATATTTCCATGTACATACACATGGCAGTGTAGATATTTCCATGTTCATAGAGATGGCGGTGTAGATATTTCCATGTTTATGCAGATAGCGGTATAGATATTTCCATGTTTATACAGATGGTGGTGTAGATATTTCCATGTTTACAGTGATGGCGGTCTAGATATTTCCATGTTTATAGAGATAGTGGTGTAGTTATTTCCAAGTTTATAGAGACAGCGTTGTAGATATTTCCATGTTTATACAGATAGCGGTGAAGATATTTCCATGTTTATACTGATATCGGTGTAGATATTTCCATGTTTATACAGACAGCGGTGTAGATATTTCCATGTTTATAGAGATAGTGGTGTAGATAATTCCAATTTTATACAGATAGCAGTGTAGATATTTCCAAGTTCATACAGATAGCGGTGTAGATATTTTCACGTTCATAGAGATGGCGGTGTAGATATTTCCATGTTTATGCAGATAGCGGTGTAGATATTTCCATGTTTATACAGATGGTGGTGTAGATATTTCCATGTTTATAGAGATGGCGGTCTAGATATTTCCATGTTTATAGAGATAGTGGTGTAGTTATTTCCAAGTTTATAGAGACAGCGTTGTAGATATTTCCATGTTTATAGAGATAGCGGTGAAGATATTTCCATGTTTATACAGATAGCCGTGTAGATATTTTCAAGTTTACACAGATGGCGGTGTAGATATTTCCATGTTTACACAGATAGCGGTGTAGACATTTCCATGTTTACACAGATAGCGGTGTGGATATTTCCATGTTTATGCAGATAGCGGTGTAGATATTTCCATGTTTATACAGATAGCGGTGCGGTTATTTCCATGTTTACACAGATACTGGTGCAGATATTTCCATGTTTATACAGATCGCGGTGTAGATATTTCCATCTTAATACAGATGGCGGTGTAGATATGTCCATGTTCGTACAGATGGCGGTGTAGATTTTTCCATGTTCCTACAGATGGCGGTGTAGGTATTTCAAAGTTTATAGAGATAGCGCAGTAGTTATTTCCATATTTATAGAGATATCTGTGTAGGTATTTCCATGTATATGCAGACAGCTGTGTAGATATTTCCATGTTCATGCAGATAGCTTTGTAGATTTTTCCATGTTCATCCAGATGCTGGTGTAGATATATCCACGTTCATACAGATGTCGGTGAAGATATTTCCATGTTCTTACAGATGGCTTTGTAGATATTTCCATGTTCATACAAATGGCAGTGTAGATATTTCCATGTTCATAGAGATGGCGGTGTAGATATTTCCATGTTCATACAAATGGCGGTGTAGATATTTCCATGTTCATAGAGATGGTGGTGTAGATATTTCCATCTTTATAAAGATAGCAGTGTAGTTATTTCCATGTTTATAGAGATAGCAGTGTAGACATTTCCATTGATATACAGATAGCTGTGTAGATATTTGCATGTTCATACAGATATCGGTGTAGATATTTCCAAGTTCATACAGATAGCGGTGTAGATATTTCCATGTTCATACAGAGAGCGGTGTACTTATTTCCATGTTCATACAGATATCGGTGTAGATATTTCCGTGTTCATACAGATAGCGGTGTAGGTATTTCCATGTTCTTACAGTTAGCGGTGTAGATATTTCCATGTTCACACAGATGGCGGAGTAGATATTTCCTTGTTCATAGAGATGGCGGTGAAGATATTTCCATGTTCATACAAATGGCGGTGTAGTTATTTCCATGTACATAGAAATGGCAGTGTAGATATTTCCATGTTCATACAGATGGCGGTGTAGGTATTTCCATGTTTATAGAGATGGCGGTGTAGATATTTTCCTTTTTACACAGATGGCGGTGCAGATATTTCCGTGTTTACACAGATAGCGGTGAAGACATTTCCATGTTTACATGGATAGCGGTGTGGATATTTCCATGTTTATACAGATAGCAGTGCGGATATTTCCATGTTTATACAGATAGTTGGGCAGATATTTCCATGTTTTTACAGATAGCGGTGTAGATATTTCCATCTTAATACAGATGGCGGTGTAGAAATGTCCATGTTCGTACAGATGGAGGTGTAGATATTTCCATGTTCATACAGATGTCGGCGAAGATATTTCCATGTTCTTACAGATGGCGGTGTAAATATTTCCATGTTCATACAAATGGCATTGTAGATATTTCCATGTTCATAGAGATGGCGGTGTACATATTTCCATGTTCATACAAATGGCGGTGTAGATATTTTCATGCTCATAGAGATAACGGTGTAGATATTTCCATGTTTATGCAGATAGCAGTGTAGTTATTTCCATGTTTATAGAGATAGCATTGTAGATATTTCCATTGATATACAGATAGCTGTGTAGATATTTGCATGTTCATACAGATAGTGGTGTAGATGTTTCCATGTTCATACAGATAGCGGTGTAGATATTTCCATGTTCATACAGATACCAGTGTGGATATTTCCATGTTCATACAGATAGCGGTGTAGATATTTCCATGTTCATATAGATATCGGTGTAGATATTTCCATGTTCATGCAGATAGCGGTGTAGATATTTCCAAGTTCATACAGTTAGCGGTGTAGATATTTACATGTCCATACAGATGGCGGTGTAGTTATTTACAAGTTCATACAGATGGCGGTGTAGATATTTCCATGTTCGTACTGATGGCAGTGTAGTTATTTCCATGTTCATACAGGTGGTGGTGTAGATATTTCCATGTTTAAACAGATAGCAGTGTAGTTATTTCCATATTTATAGAGATAGCAGTGTAGATATTTCCATTGTTATACAGATAGCTGTTTAGATATTTGCATGTTCATTCAGATAGCGGTGTAGATATGTCCATGTTCGTACAGATGGCGGTGTAGATATTTCCATGTTCATACAGATGGCGGTGTAGATATTTCGAAGTATATAGAGATAGCGCTGTAGATATTTCCATATTTATAGAGAAATCTGTGTAGATATTTCCATGTATATGCAGATAGCTGTGTAGATATTTCCATGTTCATGTAGATAGCGGTGTAGATATTTCCATGTTCATCCAGATGCCGGTGTAGATATATCCATGTTCATACAGATGGCGGGGAAGATATTTCCATGTTCATACAGATGGCGGTGTAGATATTTCCATGTACATACACATGGCGGTGTAGATATTTCCATGTTCATAGAGATGGCGGTGTAGATATTTCCATGTTTATGCAGATAGCGGTATAGATATTTCCATGTTTATACAGATGGTGGTGTAGATATTTCCATGTTTACAGTGATGGCGGTCTAGATATTTCCATGTTTATAGAGATAGTGGTGTAGTTATTTCCAAGTTTATAGAGACAGCGTTGTAGATATTTCCATGTTTATACAGATAGCGGTGAAGATATTTCCATGTTTATACTGATATCGGTGTAGATATTTCCACGTTTATACAGACAGCGGTGTAGATATTTCCATGTTTATAGAGATAGTGGTGTAGATAATTCCAATTTAATACAGATAGCAGTGTAGATATTTCCAAGTTCATACAGATAGCGGTGTAGATATTACCACGTTTATAGAAATGGTGGTGTAGATATTTCCATGTTTATAGAGATGGCGGTGTACATATTTTCATATTTACACATATGGCAGTGTAGATATTTCCATGTTTACACAGATAGCGATGTTGACATTTCCATGTTTACACAGATAGCGGTGTGGATATTTCCATGTTTATGAAGATAGCGGTGTAGATATTTCCATGTTTATGCAGATAGCGGTGCGGATATTTCCATGTTTATACAGATATTGGTGCAGATATTTCCATGTTTATAAAGATAGCGGTGTAGATATTTCCATCTTAATACAGATGGCGGTGTAGATATGTCCATGTTCGTACAGATGGCGGTGTAGGTATTTCCATGTTCATACAGATAGCGGTGTAGATATTTCCATGTTCATACAGTTAGCGGTGTAGGTATTTTCACGTTCATACAGATGGCGGTGTAGATATTTACATGTTCGTACATATGGCGGTGTAAATATTTCCATGATCAAACAGGTGGCTTTATCGATATTTCCATGTTCATAGAGAAGCGGTGTAGATATTTCCATGTTTATGCAGATAGCGATATAGATATTTCCATGTTTTTACAGATGGTTGTGTAGATATTTCCATATTTATAGGGATGGCAGTCTAGATATTTCCATGTTTATAGAGATAGTGGTGTAGTTATTTCCAAGTTTATAGAGACAGTGTTGTAGATATTTCCATGTTTATACAGATAGCGGTGAAGATAGTTCCATGTTTATACAGATAGCGGTGTAGATATTTCCATTTTCATACAGTTAGCGGTGTAGATATTTCCATGTACATAAAAATGGCGGTGTAGATATTTCCATGTTCATAGAGATGGCAGTGTAGATATTTCAATGTTCATACAAATGGCGGTGTAGATATTTTCATGTTCATAGAGATGGCGGTGTAGATATTTCCATGTTTATACAGATAGCAGTGTAGTTATTTCCTTGTTTATAGAGATTGCAGTGTAGATATTTCCATTGAAATACAGATAGCTGTGTAGATATTTGCATGTTCATACAGATAGCGGTGTAGATATTTCCAGGTTCATACAGATAGCGGTGTAGATATTTCCATGTTCATATAGATATCGGTGTAGATATTTCCATGGTCATACAGATAACGGTGTAGATATTTCCATGTTCGTACAGATAGCGGTGTAGATATTTCCATGTTCATACAGTTAGTGGTGTAGGTATTTTCACGTTCATACAGATGGCGGTGTAGATATTTACATGTTCGTACATATGGTGGTGTAAATATTTCCATGTTCATACAGGTGGCGGTATAGATATTTCCATGTTCATAGAGAAGCGGTGTAGATATTTCCATGTTTTTACAGATAGCGATATAGATATTTCCATGTTTATACAGATAGCAGTGAAGTTATTTACATGTTTATACAAATAGCAGTGTAGTTATTTCCATGTTTATAGACATAGCAGTGTAGATATTTCCATTGATATACAGATAGCTGTGTAGATATTTGCATGTTCATACAGATAGCAGTGTAGATATTTCCATGTTCATACAGATAGCGGTGTAGATATTTCCATGTTCATACAGAGAGTGGTGTAGATATTTCCATGTTCATACAGATAGCGGTGTAGATATTTCCATGTTCATACAGATAGCGGTGTAGGTATTTCCACGTTCTTACAGTTAGCGGTGTCGATATTTCCATGTTCATACAGATGGCGGTGTAGATATTTCCATGTTTATAGAGATGGCGGTGTAGATATTTTCATGTTTACACAGATGGCGGTGTAGATATTTACATGTTTACACAGATAGCGGTGTAGACTTTTCCATGTTTATGCAGATAGCGGTGTAGATATTTCCATGATTATACAGATAGCGGTGTGGATATTTCCATGTTTATACAGAGAGTTGGGCAGATATTTCCATGTTTATACAGATAGCGGTGTAGATATTTCCATGTTTATACAGATGGCGGTGTAGATATATCCATGTTCGTACAGATGGCGTTGTACATATTTCCATGTTCATACAGACGGCGGTGTAGACATTTCGAAGTTTATAGAGAGAGCACTGTAGTTATTTCCATATTTATAGAGAAATCTGTGTATATATTTCCATGTATATGCAGATAGCTGTGTAGATATTTCCATGTTCATGCAGATAGCGGTGAAGATATTTCCATGTTCATACAGATAGCGGTGTAGATATTTCCATGTTCATACAGATGGCGGTGAAGATATTTCCATGTTCATACAGATAGCGGTGTAGATATTTCCATGTTCCTACAGATAACGGTGTAGATATTTCCATGTTCATACAGATAGCGGTGCAGATATTTCCATGTTCATACCGTTAGCGGTGTAGATATTTCCATGTTCATAGAGATGGCGGTGTAGATATTTCCATGTTCATACAAATGGCAGTGTAGATATTTCCATGTTCATACAGATAGCGGTGTAGGTATTTCCACGTTCTTACAGTTAGCGGTGTAGATATTTCCATGTTCATACAGATGGCGGTGTAGATATTTCCATGTTTATACAGATAGCAGTGTAGTTATTTCCATGTTTATAGAGATAGCAGTGTAGATATTTCCATTGTTATACAGATAGCTGTGTAGCTATTTGCATGTTCATACAGATAGCGGTGTAGATATTTCCATGTTCATACAGATCGCGGTGTAGATATTTCCATGTTCATAGAGATGGCGGTGTAGATATTTCCATGTTTATACAGATAGCGGTATAGATATTTCCATGTTTATACAGATGGCGGTGTAGTTAATTCCATGTTTATAGAGATAGTGGTGTAGTTATTTCCAAGTTTATAGAGACAGCGTTGTAGATATTTCCATGTTTATACAGATAGCGGTGAAGATATTTCCATGTTTATACAGATAGCCGTGTAGATATTTCCATGTTTATACAGATAGCAGTGTAGATATTTCCATGTTTATACAGATAGCGGTGTAGATATTTACATGTTTATAGAGATAGCGGTGTAGATATTTCCATGTTTATACAGATAGCGGTGAGGAAATTTCCATGTTTTTACAGATAGCAGTGCGGATATTTCCATGTTTACACAGATTGTAGTGCAGATATTTCCATGTTTATACAGATACGGTGTAGATATTTCCATCTTAATACAGATGGCGGTTTAGGTATGTCCATGTTCGTAGAGATTGCGTTGTACATATTTCCATGTTCATACAGATGGTGGTGTAGATATTTCGAAGTTTATAGAGATAGCGCTGTAGGTATTTCCATATTTATAGAGAAATCTGTGTAGACATTTCCATGTATATGCAGATAGCTGTGTAGATATTTCCATGTTCATGCAGATAGCAGTGTATATGTTTCCATGTTCATCCAGATGCCGGTGTAGATATATCCATGTTCATACAGATGGCGGTGAAGATATTTCCATGTTCATACACATGGCGGTGAAGATATTTCCATGTTCATAAAAATGGCGGTGTAGATATTTCCATGTTCATAGAGATGGCGGTGTAGATATTTCCATATTCATACAAATGGCGGTGTAGATATTTCCATGTTCATAGAGATGGCGGTGTAGATATTTCCATGTTTATACAGATAGCAGTGCAGTTATTTCCATGTTTATAGAGATAGCAGTGTAGATAATTCCATTGATATACAGATAGCTGTATAGATATTTGCATGTTCATACAGATAGCGGTGTAGAAATTTCCCTGTTCATACAGATAGCGGTGTAGATATTTACATGTTCTTACAGATAACTGTGTAGATATTTCCATGTTCATACAGATAGCGGTGCGGATATTTCCATGTTCATACCGTTAGCGGTGTAGATATTTCCATGTTCATAGAGATGGCGGTGTAGATATTTCCATGTTTATGCAGATAGCGGTATAGATAATTCCATGTATTTACAGAAGGTGGTGTAGATATTTCCATGTTTATAGGGATGGCAGTCTAGATATTTCCATGTTTATAGAGATAGTGGTGTAGTTATTTCGAAGTTTATAGAGACAGAGTTGTAGATATTTCCATGTTTATACAGATAGCGGTGAAGATATTTCCATGTTCATACAGATAGCGGTGTAGATATTTCCATGTTCATACAGATAGCGGTGTAGATATTTACATGTTTATAGAGAGAGTGGTGTAGATAATTCCAATTTTATACAGATAGCAGTGTAGATATTTCTAAGTTCATAGATTTAGCGGTGCAGATATTTCCATGTTCATACAGATGGCGGTGTAGTTATTTCGAAGTTTATAGAGATAGCGCTGTACTTATTTCCATATTTATAGAGATATATCTGTAGATATTTCCATGTATATGCAGATAGCTGTGTAGATATTTCTATGTTCATGCAGATAGTTTTGTAGATATTTCCATGTTTATCCAGATGCCGTTGTAGATAAATCCATGTTCATACAGATGTCGGTGTAGACATTTCCATGTTCTTACAGATGGCGGTGTAGATATTTCCATGTTCATACAAATGGCAGTGTAGATATTTCCAAGTTCATAGAGATGGCGGTGTAGATATTTCCATGTTCAAACAAATGGTGGTGTAGATATTTCCATGTTCATAGAGATGGCGGTGTAGATATTTCCATATTTATTCAGATAGCAGTGAAGTTATTTCCATGTTTATACAGATAGCAGTGAAGTTATTTCCATGTTTATAGAGATAGCAGTGTAGATATTTCCATTGATATACAGATAGCTGTGGAGATATTTGCATGTTCATACAGATAGCGGTGTAGATATTTCCATGTTCATACAGATAGCGGTGTAGATATTGCCATGTTCATACAGAGAGTGGTGTAGATATTTCCATGTTCATACTGATAGCGGTGTAGATATTTCCATGTTCATACAGATAGCGGTGTAGGTATTTCCATGTTCTTACAGTTAGCGGTGTAGATATTTCCATGTTCATACAGATGGCGGTGTACACATTTCCATGTTCGTACAGATGGCGGTGTAGATATTTCCATGTTCGTACGGATGGCAGTGTCGTTATTTCCATGTTCATACAGGTGGCGGTGTAGATATTTCCATGTTTATACAGATAGCAGTGTAGTTATTTCCATGTTTATAGAGATAGCAGTGTAGATATTTCCATTGTTATACAGATAGCTGTGAAGATATTTGCATGTTCATTCAGATAGCAGTTTAGATATTTCCATGTTCGTACAGATAGAGGTGTAGATATTTCAATGTTGATACAGATAGCGGTGTAGATATTTCCATGTTCATACAGATAACGGTGTAGATATTTCCATGTTCATACAGATGTCGGTGTAAATATTTCCATTTTCATACAGTTAGCAGTGTAGATATTCCCATGTTTATAGAGATGGCGGTGTAGATATTTTCATGTTTACACAGATGGCGGTGTAGATATGTCCGTGTTTACACAGATAACGGTGTAGACATTTCCATGTTTACACAGATAGCGGTGTGGATATTTACATGTTTATGCAGATAGCGGTGTAGATATTTCCATGTTTATACAGATAGCGGTGCGGATATTTCCATGTTTATACAGATAGTTGGGCAGATATTTCCATCATTATACAGATAGCGGTGTAGATATTTCCATGTTTATACAGATAGCAGTGTAGTTATTTCCAAGTGTATAGAGATAGCAGTGTAGATATTTCCATTGTTATACAGATAGCTGTATAGAAATTTGCATGTTCATTCAGATAGCAGTGTAGATATTTCCAAGTTCGTACAGATAGAGATGTAGATATTTCAATGTTGATACAGATAGCGGTGTAGATATTTCCATGTTCATACAGATAACGGTGTAGATACTTCCATGTTCATACAGATGTCGGTGTAAATATTTCCATTTTCATACAGTTAGCGGTGTAGATATTCCCATGTTTATAGAGATGGCGGTGTAGATATTTTCATGTTTACACAGATGGCGGTGTAGATATTTCCGTGTTTACACAGATAACGGTGTAGACATTTCCAGGTTTACACAGATAGCGGTGTGGATATTTCCATGTTTATGCAGATAGCGGTGTAGATATTTCCATGTTTATAGAGATGGTGGTCTAGATATTTCCATGTTTATAGAGATAGGGGTGTAGTTATTTCCAAGTTTATAGAGACAGCGTTGTAGATATTTCCATGTTTATACAGATAGCGGTGAAGATATTTCCATGTTTATACAGATAGCGGTGTAGATATTTCCATGTTTATACAGATAGCAGTGTAGATATTTCCATGTTTACAGAGATAGTGGTGTAGATAATTCCAATTTTATACAGATAGCAGTGTAGATATTTCCAAATTCATACAGATAGCGGTGTAGATATTTCCACGTTTATAGAGATGGCGGTGTAGATATTTCCATGTTCATACAGATGGCGGTGTAGATATTTCCATGTTTATAGAGTTGGCGGTGTAGATATTTTCATGTTTACACAGATGGCGGTGTAGATATTTCCGTGTTTACACAGATAGCGGTGTAGACATTTCCATGTTTACACAGATAGCGGTGTGGATATTTCCATGTTTATGCAGATAGCGGTGTAGATATTTCCATGTTTATACAGATAGCGGTGCGTATATTTCCATGTTTATACAGATAGTTGGGCAGATATTTCCATGTTTATACAGATAGCGGTGTGGATATTTCCATCTTAATACAGATGGCGGTGTAGATATGTCCATGTTCGTACAGATGGCGGTGTAGACATTTCCATGTTCATACACATGGCGGTGTAGGTATTTCGAAGTTTATAGAGATAGCGCTGTAGTTATTTCCATATTTATAGAGATATCTCTGTAGATATTTCCATGTATATGCAGATAGCTGTGTAGATATTTCCGTGTTCATGCAGATAGCTTTGTAGATATTTCCATGTTCATCCAGATGCCGGTGTAGATATATCCATGTTCATACAGATGTCGGTGAAGATATTTCCATGTTCTTACAGATGGCGGTGTAGATATTTCCATGTTCATACAAATGGCAGTGTAGATATTTCCATGTTCATAGAGATGGCGGTGTACATATTTCCATGTTCATACAAATGGCGGTGTAGATACTTTCATGCTCATAGAGATGGCGGTGTAGATATTTCCATGTTTATGCAGATAGCAGTGTAGTTATTTCCATGTTTATAGAGATTGCATTGTAGATATTTCCATTGATATACAGATAGCTGTGTAGATATTTGCATGTTCATACAGATAGTGGTGTAGATATTTCCATGTTCATACAGATAGCGGTGTAGATATTTCCATGTTCATACAGATACCGGTGTAGATATTTCCATGTTCATACAGATATCGGTGTAGATATTTCCATGTTCATACAGATATCGGTGTAGATATTTCCATGTTCATACAGATAGCGGTGTAGATATTTCCAAGTTCATACAGATATCAGTGTAGATATTTACATGTTCATACAGATGGCGGTGTAGTTATTTACAAGTTCATACAGATGGCGGTGTAGATTTTTCCATGTTCGTACGGTTGGCAGTGTAGATATTTCCATGTTCATACAGGTGGTGGTGTAGATATTTCCATGTTTATACAGATAGCAGTGTAGTTATTTCCATGTTTATAGAGATAGCAATGTAGATATTTCCATTTTTATACAGATAGCTGTGTAGATATTTGCATGTTCATTCAGATAGCGGTGTAGATATGTCCATGTTCGTACAGATGGTGGTGTAGATATTTCCATGTTCATACAGATGGCGGTGTAGATATTTTGAAGCTTATAGAGATAGCGCTGTTGATATTTCCATATTTATAGAGAAATCTGTGTAGATATTTCCATGTATATGCAGATAGCTGTGTAGATATATCCATGTTCATGTAGATAGCGGTGTAGATATTTCCATGTTCATCCAGATGCCGGTGTAGATATATCCATGTTCATACAGATGGCGGTGAAGATATTTCCATGTTCATACAGATGGCGGTGTAGATATTTCCATGTACATACAAATGGCGGTGTAGATATTTCCATGTTCATAGAGATGGCGGTGTAGATATTTCCATGTTTATGCACATAGCGGTATAGATATTTCCATGTTTATACAGATGGTGGTGTAGATATTTCCATGTTTACAGAGATGGCGGTCCAGATATTTCCATGTTTATAGAGATAGTGGTGTAGTTATTTCCAAGTTTATAGAGACAGCATTGTAGATATTTCCATGTTTATACAGATAGCAGTGAAGGTATTTCCATGTTTATACTGATATCGGTGTAGATATTTCCATGTTCTTACTGATAGCGGTGTAGATATTTCCATGTTCATACAGTTAGCGGTGTAGATATTTCCATGTTCATACAGATGGCGGTGTAGATATTTCCATGTTCATACAGATGGCGGTGTAGGTATTTCCATGTTCGTACATATGGCGGTGTAGATATTTCCATGTTCATAGAGATGGCGGTGTAGATATTTCCATGTTTATACAGATAGCGGTATAGATATTTCCATGTTTATACAGATGGTGGTGTAGATATTTCCATGTTTATAGAGATGGCGGTCTAGATATTTCCATGTTTATAAAGATAGTGGTGTAGTTATTTCCAAGGTTATAGAGACAGCATTGTAGATATTTCCGTGTTTATATAGATAGCGGTGAAGATATTTCCCTGTTTATACAGATAGCGGTGTAGATATTTACATGTTTATACAGATAGCAGTGTAGATATTTCCATGTTTATACAGATAGTGGTGTAGTTATTTCCAAGATTATACAGATAGCAGTGTAGATATTTCCAAATTCATACAGATAGCGGTGTAGATATTTCCACGTTTACAGAGATGGCGGTGTAGATATTTCCATGTTCATACAGATGGCGGTGTAGATATTTCCATGTTTATAGAGATGGCGGTGAAGATATTTCCATGTTCATACAGATGGCGGTGTAGATATTTCCATGTTCATAGAGATGGCGGTTTAGATATTTCCATGTTTATACAGATAGCAGTGTAGTTATTTCCATGTTTATAGAGATAGCAGTGTAGATATTTCCATTGATATACAGATAGCTGTGTAGATATTTGCATGTTCATACAGATAGCGGTGTAGATATTTCCATGTTGATACAGATGGCGGTGTAGGTATTTCCATGTTCATACAGATGGCGGTGTAGATATTTCCATGTTCATAGAGATGGCGGTGTAGATATTTCCATGTTCTTACTGATAGCGGTGTAGATATTTCCATGTTCGTACAGATAGCGGTGTAGATATTTCCATGTTCATACAGTTAGCGGTGAAGGTATTTCCATGTTCATGCAAATGTCTGTGTAGATATTTCCATGTTCATACAGTTAGCGGTGTAGATATTTCCATGTTCATACAGATGGCGGTATAGATATTTCCATGTTCATACAGATAGCGGTGTAGATATTTCCAGTTTCATACCGTTAGCAGTGTAGATATTTCCATGTTCATAGAGATGGCGGTGTAGATATTTCCATGTTTATGCAGATAGCGGTATAGATATTTCCATGTTTTTACAGATGGTGGTGTAGATATTTCCATGTTTAGAGGGATGGCAGTCAAGTTATTTGCATGTTTATAGAGATGGTGGTGTAGTTATTTCCAAGTTTATAGAGACAGCGTTGTAGATATTTCCATGTTTATACAGATAGCGGTGAAGATCTTTCCATGTTTATACAGATAGCGGTGTAGATATTTCCATGTTTATACAGATAGCAGTGTAGATATTTCCATGTTTATAGAGATAGTGGTGTAGATAATTCCAATTTTATGCAGATAGCAGTGTAGATATTTCCAAATTCATACTGATAGCGGTGTAGATATTTCCACGTTTATAGAGATGGTGGTGTAAATATTTCCATGTTCATACAGATGTCGGTGTAGGTATTTCCATGTTTACACAGATGGCAGTGTAGATATTTCTGTGTTTACACAGATAGCGGTGTAGACATTTCCAAGTTTACACAGATAGCGGTGTGGATATTTCCATGTTTATGCAGATAGCGGTGTAGATATTTCCATGTTTATACAGATAGCGGTGCGGATATTTCCATGTTTATACAGATAGTTGGGCAGATATTTCCATGTTCATACAGATAGCGGTGTGGATATTTCCATCTTAATACAGATGGCGATGTAGATATGTCCATGTTCGTACAGATGGTGTTGTACATATTTCCTTGTTCATACAGATGGAGGTGTAGATATTTCGAAGTTTATAGAGATAGCGCTGTAGTTATTTCCATATTTATAGAGAAATCTGTGTAGATATTTCCATGTATATGCAGATAGCTGTGTAGATATTTCCATGTTCATGCAGATAGCCGTGTAGATATTTCCAGGTTCATCCAGATGCCGGTGTAGATATATCCATGTTCATACAGGTAGCGGTGAAGATATTTCCATGTTCATACAAATGGCGGTGTAGGTATTTCCATGTTCATAGAGATGGCGGTGTAGATATTTCCATCTTCATACAAATGGCGGTGTAGACATTTCCATGTTCATAGAGATGGCGGTGTAGATATTTCCATATTTATACAGATAGCAGTGTAGTTATTTCCATGTTTATAGAGATAGCAGTGTAGATATTTCCATTGATATACAGATAGCTGTATAGATATTTGCATGTACATACAGATAGTGGTGTAGATATTTCCATGTTCATACAGATAACGGTGTAGATATTTCCATGTTCATACAGATAGCGGTGCAGATATTTCCATGTTCATACCGTTAGCGGTGTAGATATTTCCATGTTCATAGAGATGGCGGGGTAGATATTTCCATGTTTATGCAGATAGCGGTATAGATATTTCCATGTTTATACAGATGGTGGTGTAGATATTTCCATGTTTACAGAGATGGCGGTCTAGATATTTCCATGTTTATAGAGATAGTGGTGTAGTTATTTCCAAGTTTATAGAGACAGGGTTGTAGGTATTTCCATGTTTATACAGATAGCGGTGAAGATATTTCCATGTTTATACTGATATCGGTGTAGATATTTCCAAGTTTATACAGACAGCGGTGTAGGTATTTCCATGTCCTTACTGTTAGCGGTGTAGATATTTCCATGTTCATACAGATGGCGGTGTAGATATTTCCATGTTCATAAAGATGGCGCTGTAGTTATTTCCATGTTCGTACGGATGGCAGTGTAGATATTTCCATGTTCATAAAGGTGGCGGCGTAGATATTTCCATGTTTATACAGATAGCAGTTTAGTTATTTCCATGTTTATAGAGATAGCAGTGTAGATATTTCTATTGTTATACAGATAGCTGTGTAGATATTTGCATGTTCATTCAGATAGCGGTGTAGATATTTCCATGTTCGTACAGATAGAGGTGTAGATATTTCCATGTTGATACAGATAGCGGTGTAGATATTTCCATCTTCATACAGATAACGGTGTAGATATTTACATGTTCATACAGATGGTGGTGTAGATATTTCCATGTTCATACAGTTAGCGATGTAGATATTTCCATATTAATACAGATGGCAGTGTTGGTATTTACATGTTCATACAGATGGCGGTTTAGATATTTCCATGTTCGTACAGATAGCGGTGTAGATATTTCCATGTTCATTGAGATGGTGGTGTAGATATTTCCATGTTTATGCAGATAGCGGCATAAATATGTCCATGTTTATACAGATGGTGGTGTAGATATTACCATGTTTATAGAGATGACGGTCTAGATATTTCCATGTTTATAGAGATAGTGGTGTAGTTATTTCCAAGTTTATAGAGACAGCGTTGTAGTAATTTCCAAGTTTATACAGATAGCGGTGAAGATATTTCCATGTTTATACAGATCGCGGTGTAGATATTTCCATGTTTATACAGATAGTAGTGTAGATATTTCCATGTTTATAGAGATAGTGGTGTAGATAATTCCAATTTTATACAGATAGCAGTGTAGATATTTCCTAATTCATACAGATAGCGGTGTAGATATTTCTACGTTTATAGAGATGGCGGTGTAGATATTTCCATGTTCATACAGATTGCGGTGTAGATATTTCCATGCTTATGCAGATAGCTGTGTAGATATTTCCATGTTTATACAGATAGCGGTGCGGATATTTCCATGTTTTTACAGAAAGTTGGGCAGATATTTCCATGTTTATACAGAGAGCGGTGTAGATATTTCCATCTTAATACAGATGGCGGTGTAGATATGTCCTTGATCGTACAGATGGCGTTGTACATATTTCCATGTTCATACAGATGGCGGTGTAGATATTTCGAAGTTTATAGAGATAGCGCTGTAGTTATTTCCATATTTATAGAGAAATCATTGTAGATATTTCCATGTATATGCAGATAGCTGAGTAGATAATTCCATGTTCATGCAGATAGCGGTGTAGATATTTCCATGTTCATCCACATGCCGGTGTAGATATATCCATGTTCATACAGATGGCGTTGAAGATATTTCCATGTTCATACAGATGGCGGTGTAGATATTTCCATGTTCATACAAATGGCTGTGTAGATATTTCCATGTTCATAGAGATGGCGGTGTAGATATTTCCATGTTCATACAAATGGCGGTGTAGATATTTCCATGTTCATACAGGTGGCGGTGTAGATATTTCCATGTTTATACAGATAGCAGTGTAGTTGTTTCCATGTTTATAGAGATAGCAGTGTAGTTATTTCCATTGATATACAGATAGCTGTATAGATATTTGCATGTTCATACAGATAGCGGTGTAGATATTTCCATGTTCGTACAGATAGCGGTGTAGATATTTCCAAGTTCATTCACATAGCGGTGTAGATATTTCCATGTTCATACAGATAACGGTGTAGATATTTCCATGTTCACACAGATAGCGGTGTAGATATTTCCATGTTCATACAGTTAGCGGTGTAGATATTTCCATGTTCATACAGATGGCGGTGTAGATATTTACATGTTCTTACAGATGGCGGTCTAGATATTTCCATGTTCATACAGATGGCGGTGTAGTTAGTTCCATGTTCGTACGGATGGCAGCGTAGATATTTCCATGTTCATACAGGTGGCGGTGTAGATATTTCCATGGTTATACAGATAGCAGTGTAGTTCTTTCCATGTTTATAGAGATAGCAGTGTAGATATTTCTATTGTTATACAGATAGCTGTGTAGATATTTGCATGTTCATTCAGATAGCGGTGTAGATATTTCCATGTTCGTACAGATAGAGGTGTAGATATTTCCATGTTGATACATATAGCGGTGAAGATATTTCCATGTTTATACAGATAGCGGTGTAGATATTTCCATGTTTACAGAGATAGTGGTGTAGATAATTCCAATTTTATACAGATAGCAGTGTAGATATTTCTAAGTTCATACAGATAGCGGTGTAGATATTTCCACGTTTATAGAGATGGCGGTGTAGATATTTCCATGTTCATACAGATGGCGGTGTAGATATTTCCATCTTAATTCAGATGGCTGTGTTGATATGTCGATGTTCGTACAGATGGCGGTGTAGACATTTCCATGTTCATACAGATGGCCGTGTAGGTATTTCGAAGTTTATAGAGATAGCGCTGTAGTTATTTCCATATTTATAGAGATATCTCTGTAGATATTTCCATGTATATGCAGATAGCTGTGTAGATATTTCCATGTTCATGCAGATAGCTTTGTATATATTTCCATGTTCATCCAGATGCCGATGTAGATATATCCATGTTCATACAGATGTCAGTGAAGATATTTCCATGTTCTTACAGATGGCGGTGTAGATATTTCCATGTTCATAAATATGGCAGTGTAGATATTTCCATGTTCATAGAGATGGCGGTGTACATATTTCCATGTTCATACAAACGGCGGTGTAGATATTTCCATGCTCATAGAGATGGCGGTGTAGATATTTCCATGTTTATACAGATAGCAGTGTAGTTATTTCCATGTTTATAGAGATAGCATTGTAGATATTTCCATTGATATACAGATAGCTGTGTAGATATTTGCATGTTCATACAGATAGCGGTGTAGATATTTCCATGTTCATACAGATAGCGGTGTAGATATTTCCATGTTCATACAGATACCGGTGTAGATATTTCCATGTTCATACAGATAGCGGCGTAGATATTTCCATGTTCATACAGATATCGGTGTAGATATTTCCATGTTCATACAGATAGCGGTGTGGATATTTCCATGTTCATACAGTTAGCGGTGTAGATATTTACATGTTCATACAGATGGCGGTGTAGTTATTTACAAGTTCATACAGATGGCGGTGTAGATATTTCCATGTTCATACGGATGGCAGTGTAGATATTTCCATGTTCATACAGGTGGCGGTGTAGATATTTCCATGTTAATACAGATAGCAGTGTAGTTATTTCCATGTTTATAGAGATAGCAGTGTAGATATTTCCATTGTTATACAGATAGCTGTGTAGATATTTGCATGTTCATTCAGATAGCGGTGTAGATATGTCCATGTTCGTACAGATGGCGGTGTAGATATTTCCATGTTCATACAGATGGCGGTGTAGATATTTAGAAGTATATATAGATAGCGCTGTAGTTATTTCCATATTTATTGAGAAATCTGTGTATATATTTCCATGTATATGCAGATAGCTGTGTAGATATTTCCATGTTCATGCAGATAGCGGTGTAGATATTTCAATGTTCATCCAGATGCCGGTGTAGATATATGCATGTTCATACAGATGGAGGTGAAGATATTTCCATGTTCATACAGATGGCGGTGTAGATATTTCCATGTACATACACATGGCGGTGTAGATATTTCCATGTTCATAGAGATGGCAGTGTAGATATTTCCATGTTCATACAGATGGCGGTGAAGATATTTCCATGTTCATACAGATGGCGGTGTAGATATTTCCATGTACATACAAATGGCGGTGTAGATATTTCCATGTTCATAGAGATGGCAGTGTAGATATTTCCATGTTCATACAAATGGCGGTGTAGATATTTCCATGTTCATAGAGATGGCGGTGTTGATATTTCCATGTTTATACAGATAGCAGTGTAGTTATTTCCATGTTTATAGAGATTGCAGTGTAGATATTTCCATTGATATACAGATAGCTGTGTAGATATTTGCATGTTCGTACAGATAGCGGTGTAGATATTTCCATGTTCATACAGATAGCGGTGTAGATATTTCCATGTTCATACAGATAGCGGTGTAGATATTTCCATGGTCATACAGATAACGGTGTAGATATTTCCATGTTCATACAGATAGCGGTGTAGATATTTCCATGTTCATACAGTTAGCGGTGTAGGTATTTTCACGTTCATACAGATGGCGGTGTAGATATTTACATATTCGTACATATGGCGGTGTAAATATTTCCATGTTCATACAGGTGGCGGTATAGATATTTCCATGTTCATAGAGAAGCGGTGTAGATATTTCCATGTTTATGCAGATAGCGATATAGATATTTCCATGTTTATACAGATAGCAGTGAAGTTATTTCCATGTTTTTACAAATAGCAGTGTAGTTCTTTCCATGTTTATAGAGATAGCAGTGTAGATATTTCCATTGATATACAGATAGCTGTGTAGATATTTGCATGTTCATACAGATAGCAGTGTAGATATTTCCATGTTCATACAGATAGCGGTGTAGATATTTCCATGTTCATACAGAGAGTGGTGTAGATATTTCCATGTTCATACAGATAGCGGTGTAGATATTTCCATGTTCATACAGATAGCGGTGTAGGTATTACCAAGTTCTTACAGTTAGCGGTGTCGATATTTCCATGTTCATACAGATGGCGGTGTAGATATTTCCATGTTTATAGAGATGGCGGTGTAGATATTTTCATGTTTACACAGATGGCGGTGTAGATATTTCCATGTTTACACAGATAGCGGTGTAGACGTTTCCATGTTTACACAGATAGCGGTGTGGATACTTCCATGTTTATGCAGATAGCGGTGCAGATATTTCCATGTTTATACAGATAGAGTTGCCGTTATTTCCATGTTCATACAGATAGCGGTGCAGATATTTCCATCTTAATACAGATGGCGGTGTAGCTATTTCGAAGTTTATAGAGATAGCGCTGTAGTTATTTCCATATTTATAGAGAAATCTGTGTAGATATTTCCATGTATATGCAGATAGCTGTGTAGATATTTCCATATTCATGCAGATAGCGGTGTAGATATTTCCATGTTCATCCAGATGCCGGAGTAGATATATCCATGTTCATACAGATGGCGGTGAAGATATTTCCATGTTCATACAGATAGCGGTGTAGATATTTCCATGTTCATACATATAACGGTGTAGATATTTCCATGTTCATACAGATAGCGGTGCAGATATTTCCATGTTCATACCGTTTGCGGTGTAGTTATTTCCATGTTCATACAGATGGCGGTGTAGATATTTCCATGTTCATACAAATGGCAGTGTAGATATTTCCATGTTCATAGAGATGGCGGTGTAGATATTTCCATGTTCATACAAATGGCGGTGTAGATATTTCCATGTTCATAGAGATGGCGGTGTAGATATTTCCATGTTTATACAGATAGCAGTGTAGTTATTTCCATGTTTATAGAGATAGCAGTGTAGATATTTCCATTGATATACCGTTAGCTGTGTAGCTATTTGCGTCTTCATATAGATAGCGGTATAGATATTTCCATTTTCATACAGATATTGGTGTAGATATTTCCATGTTCATACAGATATCGGTGTAGATATTTCCATGTTCATACAGATAGCGGTGTAGATATTTCCATGTTCATACAGAGAGTGGTGTAGATATTTCCATGTTCATACAGATAGCGGTGTAGATATTTCCATGTTCATACAGATAGCGGTGTAGGTATTTCCACGTTCTTACAGTTAGCGGTGTCGATATTTCCATGTTCATACAGATGGCGGTGTAGATATTTCCATGTTTATAGAGATGGCGGTGTAGATATTTTCATGTTTACACAGATGGCGGTGTAGATATTTCCATGTTTACACAGATAGCGGTGTAGACGTTTCCATGTTTACACAGATAGCGGTGTGGATATTTCCATGTTTATGCAGATAGCGGTGCAGATATTTCCATGTTTATACAGATAGAGTTGCCTTTATTTCCATGTTTATACAGATAGCGGTGCAGATATTTCCATCTTAATACAGTTGGCGGTGTAGGTATTTCGAAGTTTATAGAGATAGCGCTGTAGTTATTTCCATATTTATAGAGATATCTCTGTAGATATTTCCATGTATATGCAGATAGCTGTGTAGATATTTCCATGTTCATGCACATAGCTTTGTAGATATTTCCATGTTCATCCAGATGCCGTTGTAGATATATCCATGTTCATACAGATGTCGGTGTAGACATTTCCTTGTTCTTACAGATGGCGGTGTAGATATTTCCATGTTCATACAAATGGCTGTGTAGATATTTCCAAGTTCATAGAGATGGCGGTGTAGATATTTCCATGTTCATACAAATGGCGGTGTAGATATTTCCATGTTCATAGAGATGGCGGTGTAGATATTTCCATATTTATTCAGGTAGCAGTGAAGTTATTTCCATGATTATACAGATAGCAGTGAAGTTATTTCCATGTTTATAGAGATAGCAGTGTAGATATTTCCATTGATATACAGATAGCTGTGTAGATATTTGCATGTTCATACAGATATCGGTGTAGATATTTCCATGTTCATACAGATAGCGGTGCAGATATTTCCATTTTAATACAGTTAGCGGTGCAGATATTTCCATGTTTATATAGATAGCGCTGTAGATATTTCCATCTTAATACAGATGGCGGTGTAGGTATGTCCATGTTCGTACAGATGGCCTTGTACATATTTCCATGTTCATACAGATGGCGGTGTAGATATTTCGAAGTTTATAGAGATAGCGCTGTAGTTATCTCCATATTTATAGAGAAATCTGTGTAGACATTTCCATGTATATGCAGATATCTGTGTAGATATTTCCATGTTCATGCAGATAGCGGTGTAGATATTTCCATGTTCATCCAGATGCCGGTGTAGATATATCCATGTTCATACAGATGGCGGTGAAGATATTTCCATGTTCATACAGATGGCGGTGAAGATATTTCCATGTTCATACAAATGGCGGTGTAGATATTTCCATGTTCATAGAGATGGCGGTGTAGATATTTCCATGTTTATAGAGATAGCGGTGTAGTTATTTCCAAGTTTATAGAGACAGCGTTGTAGATATTTCCATGTTTATATAGATAGCGGTGAAGATATTTCCATGTTTATACAGATAGCGGTGTAGATATTTACATGTTTATACAGATAGCAGTGTAGATATTTCCATGTTTATACAGATAGTGGTGTAGTTATTTCCAAGTTTATACAGATAGCAGTGTAGATATTTCCAAATTCATACAGATTGCGGTGTAGATATTTCCACGTTTATAGAGATGGCGGTGTAGATATTTCCATGTTCATACAGATGGCGGTGTAGATATTTCCACGTTTATAGAGATGGCGGTGTAGATATTTTCTTGTTTACCCAGATGGCGGTGTAGATATTTCCGTGTTTGCACAAATAGCGGTGTAGACATTTCCATGTTTACACAGATAGCGGTGTGGATATTTCCATGTTTATGCAGATAGCGGTGTAGATATTTCCATCTTTATACAGATAGCGGTGCGGTTATTTCCATGTTTATACAGATACTGGTGCAGATATTTCCATGTTTATACAGATAGCGGTGTAGATATTTACATCTTAATACAGATGGCGGTGTAGATATGTCCATGTTCGTACAGATCGCGTTGTACATATTTCCATGTTCATACAGATTGCGGTGTAGATATTTCGAAGTTCATAGAGATAGCGCTGTAGTTATTTCCATATTTATAGAGAAATCTGTGTAGATATTTCCATGTATATGTAGATAGCTGTGTAGATATTTCCATGTTCATGCAGATAGCTTTGTAGATATTTCCATGTCCATCCAGATGCCGGTGTAGAAATATCCATGTTCATACAGATGGCGGTGAAGATATTTCCATGTTCATACAGATGGCGGTGTAGATATTTCCATGTTCATACAAATGGCGGTGTAGATATTTCCATGTTCACAGAGATGTCAGTGTAGATATTTCCATGTTAATACAGATAGCAGTGTAGTTATTTCCATGTTTATAGAGATAGCAGTGTACATATTTCCATTGATATACAGATAGCTGTATAGATATTTGCATGTTCATACAGATAGCGGTGTAGATATTTCCATGTTCATACAGATGGCGGTGTAGATATTTCCATGTTCATACAGATAGCGGTGTAGTTATTTCCATGTTCATACCGTTATCAGTGTAGATATTTCCATGTTCATAGAGATGGCGGTGTACATATTTCCAAGTTTATGCAGATAGCAGTATAGATATTTCCATGTTTTTACAGATGGTGGTGTAGATATTTCCATGTTTAGAGGGATGGCAGTCAAGTTATTTGCATGTTTATAGAGATGGTGGTGTAGTTATTTCCAAGTTTATAGAGACAGCGTTGTAGTTATTTCCAAGTTTATACAGATAGCGGTGAAGATATTTCCATGTTTATACAGATAGCGGTGCAGATATTTCCATGTTTATACAGATAGCAGTGTAGATATTTCCATGTTTATAGAGATAGTGGTGTAGATAATTCCAATTTTATACAGATAGCAGTGTAGATATTTCCAAATTCATACTGATAGCGGTGTAGATATTTCCACGTTTATAGAGATGGTGGTGTAAATATTTCCATGTTCATACAGATTGCGGTGTAGGTATTTCCATGTTTATAGAGATGGCGGTGTAGATATTTTCATGTTTACACAGATGGCGGTGTAGATATTTCTGTGTTTACACAGATAGCGGTGTAGACATTTCCATGTTTACACAGATAGCGGTGTGGATATTTCCATGTTTATGCAGATAGCGGTGTAGATATTTCCATGTTTATACACATAGCGGTGCGGATATTTCCATGTTTATACAGATAGTTGGGCAGATATTTCCATGTTTATACAGATAGCGGTGTGGATATTTCCATCTTAATACAGATGGCGGTGTAGATATATCCATGTTCGTACAGATGGCGTTGTACATATTTCCATGTTCATACAGATGGCGGTGTAGATATTTCGAAGTTTATAGAGATAGCGCTGTAGTTATTTCCATATTTATAGAGAAACCTGTGTAGATATTTCCATGTATATGCAGATAGCTGCGTAGATATTTCCATGTTCATGCAGATAGCCGTGTAGATATTTCCAGGTTCATCCAGATGCCGGTGTAGATATATCCATGTTCATACAGGTGGCGGTGAAGATATTTCCATGTTCATACAGATGGTGGTGTAGATATTTCCATGTTCATACAAATGGCGGTGTAGGTATTTCCATGTTCATAGAGATGGCGGTGTATATATTTCCATCTTCATACAAATGGCGGTGTAGATATTTCCATGTTCATAGAGATGGCGGTGTAGATATTTCCATGTTTATTCAGATAGCAGTGTAGTTATTTCCATGTTTATAGAGATAGCAGTGTAGATATTTCCATTGATATACAGATAGCTGTATAGATATTTGCATGTACATACAGATAGCGGTGTAGATATTTCCATGTTCATACAGATAGCGGTGTAGATATTTCCATGTTCATACAGATAGCGGTGTAGATATTTCCATGTTCATACAGATAACGGTGTAGATATTTCCATGTTCATACAGATAGCGGTGCAGATATTTCCATGTTCATAGAGATGGCGGTGTAGATATTTCCATGCTTATAGAGATGGCGGTGTAGATATTTTCATATTTACACAGATGGCAGTGTAGATATTCCCATGTTTACACAGATAGGGATGTAGACATTTCCATGTTTACACAGATAGCGGTGTGGATATTTCCATGTTTATGAAGATAGCGGTGTAGATATTTCCATATTTATGCAGGTAGCGGTGCGGATATTTCCATGTTTATACAGATAGTTGGGCAGATATTTCCATGTTTATAAAGATAGCGGTGTAGATATTTCCACCTTAATACAGATGGCGGTGTAGATATGTCCATGTTCGTACAGATGGCGGTGTAGATATTTCCATCTTCATACAGATGGCGGTGTAGATATTTCGAAGTTTATAGAGATAGCGCTGTAGTTATTTACATATTTATAGAGAAATCTGTGTAGATATTTCCATGTATATGCAGATAGCTGTGTAGATATTTCCATGTTCATGCAGAAAGCGGTGTAGATATTTCCAGGTTCATCCAGATGCCGGTGTAGATATATCCATGTTCATACAGATGGCGGTGAAGGTATTTCAATGTTCATACAGATGGCAGTGTAGATATTTCCATGTTCATAAAAATGGCGGTGAAGATATTTCCATGTTCATAGAGATGGCGGTGTAGATATTTCCATGTTTATACAGATAGCAGTGTAGTTATTTCCATGTTTATAGAGATAGCAGTGTAGATATTTCCATTGATATACAGATAGCTGTGTAGATATTTGCATGTTCATACAGATAGCGGTGTAGATATTTCCATGTTCACACAGATAGCGGTGTAGATATTTCCAAGTTCATACAGATAGCGGTGTAGATATTTCCATGTTCATACAGATAACGGTGTAGATATTTCCATGTTCATACAGATAGCGGTGTATATATTTCCATGTTCTTACAGTTAGCGGTGTAGGTATTTTCATGTTCATACAGAGGGCGGTGTAGATATTTACATGTTCATACATATGGTGGTGTAAATATTTCCATGTTCGTACAGATGGCGGTATAGATATTTCCATGTTCATAGAGATAGCGGTGTAGATATTTCCATGTTTATGCTGATAGCGGCATGGATATTTCCATGTTTTTACAGATGGTTGTGTAGATATTTCCATGTTTATAGGGATGGCAGTCTAGATATTTCCATCTTTATAGAGATAGTGGTGTAGTTATTTAAAAGTTTATAGAGACAGCGTTGTAGATATTTCCATGTTTATACAGACAGCGGTGAAGATATTTCCATGTTTATACAGATAGCGGTTGTTGATATTTCCATGTTTATACAGATAGCGGTGTAGATATTTCCATGTTTACAGAGATAGTGGTGTAGATAATTCCAATTTTATACAGATAGCAGTGTAGATATTTCTAAGTTCATACAGATAGCGGTGTAGATATTTCCACGTTTATAGAGATGGCAGTGTAGATATTTCCATGTTCATACAGATGGCGGTGTAGATATTTCCATGTTTATAGAGATGGCGGTGTAGATATTTTCATGTTTACACAGATGGCGGTGAAGATATTTCCATGTTCAAACAGATGACGGTGTAGATATTTCCATGTTCATACAAATGGCGGTGTAGGTATTTCCATGTTCATAGAGATGGCGGTGTAGATATTTCCATGTACATACAAATGGCGGTGTAGATATTTCCATGTTCATAGAGATGGCGGTGTAGATATTTCCATTTTTATTCAGATAGCAGTGTAGTTATTTCCATGTTTATAGAGATAGCAGTGTAGATATTTCCATTGATATACAGATAGCTGTATAGATATTTGCATGTACATACAGATAGCGGTGTAGATATTTCCATGTTCATACAGATAGCGGTGTAGATATTTCCATGTTCATACAGATAGCGGTGTAGATATTTCCATGTTCATACAGATAACGGTGTAGATATTTCCATGTTCATACAGATAGCGGTGCAGATATTTCCATGTTCATAGAGATGGCGGTGTAGATATTTACATTTATATGCAGATAGCGGTATAGATATTTCCATGTTTATACAGATGGTGGTGTAGATATTTCCATGTTTACAGAGATGGCGGTCTAGATATTTCCATGTTTATAGAGATAGTGGTGTAGTTATTTCCAAGTTTATAGAGACAGGGTTGTAGATATTTCCATGTTTATACAGATAGCGGTGAAGATATTTCCATGTTTATACTGATATCGGTGTAGATATTTCCATGTTTATACAGACAGCGGTGTAGATATTTCCATTTTTATAGAGATAGTGGTGTAGATAATTCCAATTTTATACAGATAGCAGTGTAGATATTTCCAAGTTCGTACAGATAGCGGTGTAGATATTTCCACGTTTATAGAGATGGCGGTGTAGATATTTCCATGTTCATACAGATGGCGGTGTAGATATTTCCATGCTTATAGAGATGGCGGTGTAGATATTTTCATATTTACACAGATGGCAGTGTAGATATTCCCATGTTTACACAGATAGGGATGTAGACATTTCCATGTTTACACAGATAGCGGTGTGGATATTTCCATGTTTATGAAGATAGCTGTGTAGATATTTCCATGTTTATGCAGATAGCGGTGCGGATATTTCCATGTTTATACAGATAGTTGGGCAGATATTTCCATGTTTATAAAGATAGCGGTGTAGATATTTCCACCTTAATACAGATGGCGGTGTAGATATGTCCATGTTCGTACAGATGGCGGTGTAGATATTTCCATCTTCATACAGATGGCGGTGTAGATATTTCGAAGTTTATAGAGATAGCGCTGTAGTTATTTACATATTTATAGAGAAATCTGTGTAGATATTTCCATGTATATGCAGATAGCTGTGTAGATATTTCCATGTTCATGCAGAAAGCGGTGTAGATATTTCCAGGTTCATCCAGATGCCGGTGTAGATATATCCATGTTCATACAGATGGCGGTGAAGGTATTTCAATGTTCATACAGATGGCAGTGTAGATATTTCCATGTTCATAAAAATGGCGGTGAAGATATTTCCATGTTCATAGAGATGGCGGTGTAGATATTTCCATGTTTATACAGATAGCAGTGTAGTTATTTCCATGTTTATAGAGATAGCATTGTAGATATTTCCATTGATATACAGATAGCTGTGTAGATATTTGCATGTTCATACAGATAGCGGTGTAGATATTTCCATGTTCACACAGATAGCGGTGTAGATATTTCCAAGTTCATACAGATAGCGGTGTAGATATTTCCATGTTCATACAGATAACGGTGTAGATATTTCCATGTTCATACAGATAGCGGTGTATATATTTCCATGTTCTTACAGTTAGCGGTGTAGGTATTTTCATGTTCATACAGATGGCGGTGTAGATATTTACATGTTCATACATATGGTGGTGTAAATATTTCCAAGTTCGTACAGATGGCGGTATAGATATTTCCATGTTCATAGTGATGGCGGTGTAGATATTTCCATGTTTATGCAGATAGCGGCATGGATATTTCCATGTTTTTACAGATGGTTGTGTAGATATTTCCATGTTTATAGGGATGGCAGTCTAGATATTTCCATCTTTATAGAGATAGTGGTGTAGTTATTTAAAAGTTTATAGAGACAGCGTTGTAGATATTTCCATGTTTATACAGACAGCGGTGAAGATATTTCCATGTTTATACAGATAGCGGTTGTTGATATTTCCATGTTTATACAGATAGCGGTGTAGATATTTCCATGTTTACAGAGATAGTGGTGTAGATAATTCCAATTTTATAGAGATAGCAGTGTAGATATTTCTAAGTTCATACAGATAGCGGTGTAGATATTTCCACGTTTATAGAGATGGCAGTGTAGATATTTCCATGTTCATACAGATGGCGGTGTAGATATTTCCATGTTTATAGAGATGGCGATGTAGATATTTTCATGTTTACACAGATGGCGGTGTAGATATTTCCATGTTTACACAGATAGCGGTGTAGACATTTCAATGTTTACACACATAGCGGTTTGGATATTTCCATGTTTATGCAGATAGCGGTGTAGATATTTCCATGTTTATACAGATAGCGGTGCGGTTATTTCCGTGTTCATACAGATACTGGTGCAGATATTTCCATGTTTATAAAGATAGCGGTGTAGATATTTCCATATTAATTCAGATGGCTGTGTAGATATGTCCATGTTCGTACAGATGGCGGTGTAGACATTTCCATGTTCATACAGATTGCCGTGTAGGTATTTCGAAGTTTATAGAGATAGCGCTGTAGTTATTTCCATATTTATAGAGATATCTCTGTAGATATTTCCATGTATATGCAAATAGCTGTGTAGATATTTCCATGTTCATGCAGATAGCTTTGTAGATATTTCCATGTTCATCCAGATGCCGATGTAGATATATCCATGTTCATACAGATGTCAGTGAATATATTTCCATGTTCTTACAGATGGCGGTGTAGATATTTCCATGTTAATACAGATAGCGGTATAGATATTTCCATGTTTATACAGATGGTGGTGTAGATATTTCCATGTTCATACTGATAGCGGTGTAGATACTTCCATGTTCATACAGTTAGCGGTGTAGATATTTCCATGTTCATACAGATAGCGTTGTAGATATTTCCATGTTGATACAGATGGCGGTGTAGGTATTTCCATGTTCATACAGATGGCAGTGTAGATATTTCCATGTTCATAGAGATGGCGGTGTAGATATTTCCATGTTTATACAGATAGCGGTATAGATATTTCCATGTTTATACAGATGGTGGTGTAGATATTTCCATGTTTATAGAGATGGCGGTCTAGATATTGCCATGTTTATAGAGATAGTTGTGTAGTTATTTCCAAGTTTATAGAGACAGCGTTGTAGATATTTCCATGTTTATTCAGATAGCGGTGAAGATATTTCCACGTTTATACAGATAGCGGTGTAGATATTTCCATGTTTATACAGATAGCAGTGTAGATATTTCCATGTTTATACAGATAGTGGTGTAGTTATTTCCAAGTTTATACAGATAGCAGTTTAGATATTTCCAAATTCATACAGATAGCGGTGTAGATATTTCCACGTTTATAGAGATGGCGGTGTAGATATTTCCATGTTCATACAGATGGCGGTGTAGATATTTCCATGTTTATAGAGATGGCGGTGTAGATATTTTCTTGTTTACCCAGATGGCGGTGTAGATATTTCCGTGTTTGCACAAATAGCGGTGTAGACATTTCCATGTTTACACGGATAGCGGTGTGGATATTTCCATGTTTATGCAGATAGCCGTGTAGATATTTCCATGTTTATACAGACAGCGGTGCGGATATTTCCATGTTTATACAGATAGTAGGGCAGATATTTCCATGTTTATACAGATAGCGGTGTAGATATTTCCATCTTAATACAGATGGCGGTGTAGATATGTCCATGTTCGTACAGGTCGCGTTGTACATATTTCCATGTTCATACAGATTGCGGTGTAGATATTTCGAAGTTTATAGAGATAGCGCTGTAGTTATTTCCATATTTATAGAGAAATCTGTGTAGGTATTTCCATGTATATGAAGATAGCTGTGTAGATATTTCCATGTTCATGCAGATAGCGGTGTAGATATTTCCATGTCCATCCAGATGCCGGTGTAGAAATATCCATGTTCATACAGACGGCGGTGAAGATATTTCCATGTTCATACAGATGGCGGTGTAGATATTTCCATGTTCATACAAATGGCGGTGTAGATATTTCCATGTTCACAGAGATGTCTGTGTAGATATTTCCATGTTAATACAGATAGCAGTGTAGTTATTTCCATGTTTATAGAGATAGCAGTGTAGATATTTCCATTGATATACAGATAGCTGTATAGATATTTGCATGTTCATACAGATAGCGGTGTAGATATTTCCATGTTCATACAGATAGCGGTGTAGATATTTCCATTTTCATACCGTTAGCAGTGTAGATATTTCCATGTTCATAGAGATGGCGGTGTAGATATTTCCATGTTTATGCAGATAGCGGTATAGATATTTCCATGTTTTTACAGATGGTGGTGTAGATATTTCCATGTTTAGAGGGATGGCAGTCAAGTTATTTGCATGTTTATAGAGATGGTGGTGTAGTTATTTCCAAGTTTATAGAGACAGCGTTGTAGATATTTCCATGTTTATATAGATAGCAGTGAAGATATTTCCATGTTTATACAGATAGCGGTGTAGATATTTCCATGTTTATACAGATAGCAGTGTAGATATTTCCATGTTTATAGAGATAGTGGTGTAGATAATTCCAATTTTATGCAGATATCAGTGTAGATATTTCCAAATTCATACTGATAGCGGTGTAGATATTTCCACGTTTATAGAGATGGTGGTGTAAATATTTCCATGTTCATACAGATGGCGGTGTAGGTATTTCCATGTTTACACAGATGGCGGTGTAGATATTTCTGTGTTTACACTGATAGCGGTGTAGACATTTCCAAGTTTACACAGATTGCGGTGTGGTTATTTCCATGTTTATGCAGATAGCGGTGTAGATATTTCCATGTTTGTACAGATAGCGGTGCGGATATTTCCATGTTTATACAGATAGTTGGGCAGATATTTCCATGTTTACACAGATAGCGGTGTGGATATTTCCATCTTAATACAGATGGCGGTGTAGATATGTCCATGTTCGTACAGATGGCGTTGTACATATTTCCTTGTTCATACAGATGGCGGTGTAGATATTTCGAAGTTTATAGAGATAGCGCTGTAGTTATTTCCATATTTATAGAGAAATCTGTGTAGATATTTCCATGTATATGCAGATGGCTGTGTAGATATTTCCATGTTCATGCAGATAGCCGTGTAGATATTTCCAGGTTCATCCAGATGCCGGTGTAGATATATCCATGTTCATACAGGTAGCGGTGAAGATATTTCCACGTTCATACAAATGGCGGTGTAGGTATTTCCATGTTCATAGAGATGGCGGTGTAGATACTTCCATCTTCATACAAATGGCGGTGTAGACATTTCCATGCTCATAGAGATGGCGGTGTAGATATTTCCATGTATATACAGATAGCAGTGTAGTTATTTCCATGTTTATAGAGATAGCAGTGTAGATATTTCCATTGATATACAGATAACTGTATAGATATTTGCATGTACATACAGATAGCGGTGTAGATATTTCCATGTTCATACAGATAGCGGTGTAGATATTTCCATGTTCATACAGATAGCGGTGTAGATATTTCCATGTTCATACAGATAACGGTGTAGATATTTCCATGTTCATACAGATAGCGGTGCAGATATTTACATGTTCATACCGTTAGCGGTGTAGATATTTCCATGTTCATAGAGATGGCGGGGTAGATATTTCCATGTTTATGCAGATAGCGGTATAGATATTTCCATGTTTATACAGATGGTGGTGTAGATATTTCCATGTTTACAGAGATGGCGGTCTAGATATTTCCATTTTTATAGAGATAGTGGTGTAGTTATTTCCAAGTTTATAGAGACAGCGTTGTAGATATTTCCATGTTTATACAGATAGCGGTGAAGATATTTCCATGTTTATACTGATATCGGTGTAGATATTTCCATGTTTATACAGGCAGCGGTGTAGATACTTCCATTTTTATAGAGATAGTGGCGTATATAATTCCAAATTTATACAGATAGCAGTGTAGATATTTCCAAGTTCATACAGATAGCGGTGTAGATATTTCCACGTTTATAGAGATGGTGGTGTAGATATTTCCATGTTCATACAGATGGCGGTGTAGATATTTCCATGTTTATAGAGATGGCGGTGTAGATATTTTCATATTTACACAGATGGCAGTGTAGATATTTCCAGGTTTACACAGATAGCGATGTAGACATTTCCATGTTTACACAGATAGCGGTGTGGATATTTCCATGTTTAAGAAGATAGCGGTGTAGATATTTCCATGTTTATGCAGATAGCGGTGCGGATATTTCCATGTTTATACAGATAGTGGTGCAGATATTTCCATGTTTATAAAGATAGCTGTGTATATATTTCCATCTTAATACAGATGGCGGTGTAGGTATTTTGAAGTTTATAGAGATAGCGCTGTAGTTATTTCCATATTTATAGAGATATCTCTGTAGATATTTCCATGTATATGCATATAGCTGTGTAGATATTTCCATGTTCATGCAGATAGCTTTGTAGATATTTCCATGTTCATCCAGATGCCGTTGTAGATATATCCATGTTCATACAGATGTCGGTGTAGACATTTCCTTGTTCTTACAGATGGCGGTGTAGATATTTCCATGTTCATACAAATGGCAGTGTAGATATTTCCAAGTTCATAGAGATGGCGTTGTAGATATTTCCATGTTCATACAAATAGCGGTGTAGATATTCCCATGTTTATAGAGATGGCGGTGTAGATATTTCCATGTTCATACCGTTTGCGGTGTAGGTATTTCCATGTTCATAGAGATGGCGGTGTAGATATTTCCATATTTATACAGATAGCAGTGAAGTTATTTCCATGTTTATACAGATAGCAGTGTAGATATTTCCATGTTTATAGAGATAGCAGTGTAGATATTTCCATTGATATAGAGATAGCTGTGTAGATATTTGCATGTTCATACAGATAGCGGTGTAGATATTTCCATGTTCACACAGATAGCGGTTTAGATATTGCCATGTTCATACAGAGAGTGGTGTAGATATTTCCATGTTCATACTGATAGCGGTGTAGATATTTCCATGTTCATACAGATAACGGTGTAGATATTTCCGTGTTCACACAGATAGCGGTGTAGATATTTCCATGTTTATACAGATAGCAGTGTAGTTATTTCCATGTTTATAGAGATAGCAGTGTAGATATTTGCATTGATATACAGATAGCTGTGTAGATATTTGCATGTTCATACAGATAGCAGTGTAGATATTTCCATTTTCATACAGATAGCGGTGTAGATATTTCCATGTTCATACAGATAGCGGTGTAGGTATTTCCACGTTCTTACAGTTAGCGGTGTCGATATTTCCATGTTCATACAGATGGCGGTGTAGATATTTCCATGTTTATAGAGATGGCGGTGTAGATATTTTCATGTTCATACAGATAACGGTGTAGATATTTCCGTGTTCACACAGATAGCGGTGTAGATATTTCCATGTTTATACAGATAGCAGTGTAGTTATTTCCATGTTTATAGAGATAGCAGTGTAGATATTTGCATTGATATACAGATAGCTGTGTAGATATTTGCATGTTCATACAGATAGCAGTGTAGATATTTCCATTTTCATACAGATAGCGGTGGAGATATTTCCATGTTCATACAGATAGCGGTGTAGGTATTTCCACGTTCTTACAGTTAGCGTTGTCGATATTTCCATGTTCATACAGATGGCGGTGTAGATATTTCCATGTTTATAGAGATGGCGGTGTAGTTATTTTCATGTTTACACAGATGGCGGTGTAGATATTTCCATGTTTACACAGATAGCGGTGTAGACGTTTCCATGTTTACACAGATAGCAGTGTGGATATTTCCATGTTTATGCAGATAGCGGTGCAGATATTTCCATGTTTATACAGATAGAGTTGCCGTTATTTCCATGTTTATACAGATAGCGGTGCAGATATTTCCATCTTAATACAGATGGCGGTGTAGGTATTTCGAAGTTTATAGAGATAGCGCTGTAGTTATTTCCATATTTATAGAGATATCTCTGTAGATATTTCCATGTATATGCAGATAGCTGTGTGGATATTTCCATGTTCATGCAGATAGCTTTGTAGATATTTCCATGTTCATCCAGATGCCGTTGTAGATATATCCATGTTCATACAGATGTCGGTGTAGACATTTCCTTGTTCTTACAGATGGCGGTGTAGATATTTCCATGTTCATACAAATGGCAGTTTAGATATTTCCAAGTTCATAGAGATGGTGGTGTAGATATTTCCATGTTCATACAAATGGCGGTGTAGATATTTCCATGTTCATAGAGATGGCGGTGTAGATATTTCCATATTTATTCAGGTAGCAGTGAAGTTATTTCCATGATTATACAGATAGCAGTGAAGTTATTTCCATGTTTATAGAGATAGCAGTGTAGATATTTCCATTGATATACAGATAGCTGTGTAGATATTTGCATGTTCATACAGATAGCGGTGTAGATATTTCCATGTTCATACAGATAGCGGTGTAGATATTGCCATGTTCATACAGAGAGTGGTGTAGATATTTCCATGTTCATACTGATAGCGGTGTAGATATTTCCATGTTCATACAGATAGCGGTGTAGGTTTTTCCATGGTCTTACAGTTAGCGGTGTAGATATTTCCATGTTCATACAGATGGCGGTGTAGACATTTCCATGTTCATACAGATGGCGGTGTAGGTATTTCCATGTTCGTACGGATGGCAGTGTAGTTATTTCCATGTTCATACAGGTGTCGGTGTAGATATTTCCTGTTTATACAGATAGCAGTGTAGTTATTTCCATGTTTATAGAGATAGCAGTGTAGATATTTCCATTGTTATACAGATAGCTGTGTAGATATTTGCATGTTCACTCAGATAGCAGTGTAGATATTTCCATGTGCGTACAGATAGAGGTGTAGATATTTCAATGTTGATACAGATAGCGGTGTAGATATTTCCATGTTCACACAGATAACGGTGTAGATATTTCCATGTTCATACAGATGTTGGTGTAAATATTTCCATTTTCATACAGTTAGCGGTGTAGATATTCCCATGTTTATAGAGATGGCGGTGTAGATATTTTCATGTTTACACAGATGGCGGTGTAGATATTTCCGTGTTTACACAGATAACGGTGTAGACATTTCCATGTTTACACAGATAGCGGTGTGGATATTTCCATGTTTATGCAGATAGCGGTGTAGATATTTCCATGTTTATACAGATAGCAGTGCGGATATTTCCATGTTTATACAGATAGTTGGGCAGATATTTCCATGTTTATACAGATAGCGGTGTAGATATTTCCATGTTAATACAGATGGCGGCGTAGATATATCCATGTTCGTACACATGGCGTTGTACATATTTCCATGTTCATACAGACGGCGGTGTAGATATTTCGAAGTTGATAGAGAGAGCGCTGTAGTTATTTCCATATTTATAGAGAAATCTGTTTAGATATTTCCATGTATATGCAGATAGCTGTGTAGATATTTCCATGTTCATGCAGATAGCGGTGAAGATATTTCCATGTTCATCCAGATGCCGGTGTAGATATATCCATGTTCATACAGATGGCGGTGAAGATATTTCCATGTTCATACAGATAGCGGTGTAGATATTTCCATGTTCATACAGATAACGGTGTAGATATTTCCATGTTCATACAGATAGCGGTGCAGATATTTCCATGTTCATACCGTTTGCGGTGTAGTTATTTCCATGTTCATACAGATGGCGGTGTAGATATTTCCATGTTCATACAAATGGCAGTGTAGATATTTCCATGTTCACAGAGATGGCGGTGTAGATATTTCCATGTTCATACAAATGGCGGTGTAGATATTTCCATGTTCATAGAGATGGCGGTGTAGATATTTCCATGTTTATACAGATAGCAGTGTAGTTATTTCCATGTTTATAGAGATAGCAGTGTAGATATTTCCATTGTTATACCGATAGCTGTGTAGCTATTTGCGTCTTCATATAGATAGCGGTATAGATATTTCCATTTTCATACAAATAGTGGTGTAGATATTTCCATGTTCATACAGATATCGGTGTAGATATTTCCATGTTCATACAGATAGCGGTGTAGATATTTCCGTGTTCATACAGATAGCGGTGTAGATATTTCCATGTTTCTACAGATAGCGGTGTGGATATTTCCATGTTTATACAGATATTGGTGCAGATATTTCCATGTTTATGTAGATAGCGCTGTAGATATTTCCATCTTAATACAGATGGCGGTGTAGGTATGTCCATGTTCGTACAGATGGCCTTGT
The DNA here is from genome assembly GCF_029281585.2 of Gorilla gorilla gorilla. NCBI lineage: Eukaryota > Metazoa > Chordata > Mammalia > Primates > Hominidae > Gorilla > Gorilla gorilla. The sequence goes on from NC_073239.2 coordinate 128,630,298, forward strand.
ACATATTTCCATGTTCATACAGATGGCGGTGTAGATATTTTGAAGTTTATAGAGATAGCGCTGTAGTTATCTCCATATTTATAGAGAAATCTGTGTAGACATTTCCATGTATATGCAGATATCTGTGTAGATATTTCCATGTTCATGCAGATAGCGGTGTAGATATTTCCATGTTCATCCAGATGCCGGTGTAGATATATCCATGTTCATAAAGATGGCGGTGAAGATATTTCCATGTTCATACAGATGGCGGTGAAGATATTTCCATGTTCATACAAATGGCGGTGTAGATATTTCCATGTTCATAGAGATGGCAGTGTAGATATTTCCATGTTTTTCAGATAGCGGTATAGATATTTCCATGTTTTTACAGATGTTGGTGTAGATATTTCCGTGTTTATAGGGATGGCAGTCTAGATATTCCCATGTTTATAGAGATATTTGTGTAGTTATTTCGAAGTTTATAGAGACAGAGTTGTAGATATTTCCATGTTTATACAGATAGCGGTGAAGATATTTCCATGTTTATAAAGATAGCGGTGTAGATATTTCCATGTTCATACAGATAGCGGTGTAGATATTTCCATGTTTATAGAGATAGTGGTGTAGATAATTCCAATTTTATACAGATAGCAGTGTAGATATTTCTAAGTTCATACAGATAGCGGTGTAGATATTTCCACGTTTGTAGAGATGGCAGTGTAGATATTTTCATGTTTACACAGATGGCGGTGTAGATATTTCCATGTTTACCTAGATAGCGGTGTAGACATTTCCATGTTTACACAGATAGCGGTGTGGATATTTCCATGTTTATGCAGATAGCGGTGTAGCTATTTCCATGTTTATACAGATAGCGGTGCGGTTATTTCCATGTTTATACAGATAGTGGTGCGGATATTTCCACGTTTATACAGATGGGCAGATATATCCATGTTTATACAGATAGCGGTGTAGATATTTCCATCTTAATACAGATGGCGGTGTAGATATGTCCATGTTCGTACAGATGTCGGTGTAGATATTTCCATGTTCATACAGATGGCGGTGTAGATATTTTGAAGTTTATAGAGATAGCGCTGTAGATATTTCCACATTTATAGAGATATCTGTGTAGATATTTCCATGTATATGCAGATAGCTGTGTAGATATATCCATGTTCATGCAGATAGCCGTTTAGATATTTCCATGTTCATCCAGATGCCGGTGTAGATATATCCATGTTCATACAGATGGTGGTGAAGATAATTCCATGTTCATACAGATGGCGGTGTAGATATTTCCATGTTCATACAAATGGCGGTGTAGATATTTCCATGTTCATAGAGATGGCGGTGTAGATATTTCCAGGTTCATACAAATGGCGGTGTAGATATTTCCATGTTCATAAGATGTCGGTGTAGATATTTCTATGTTCATACAGATAGCAGTGTAGTTATTTGAATGATTATAGAGATAGTGGTGTAGATAATTTCAATTTTATACAGATAGCGGTGTAGATACTTACATGTTCGTACAGATGGCTTTGTAAATATTTCCATGTTTATAGAGACAGTGGTGTAGTTATTTCCAAGTTTATAGAGACAGCGTTGTAGATATTTCCATGTTTATACAGACAGCGGTGAAGATATTTCCATGTTTATACAGATAGCGGTGCAGATATTTCCATGTTTATACAGATAGCGGTGTAGATATTTCCATGTTTATAGAGATAGTGGTGTAGATAATTCCAATTTTATACAGATAGCAGTGTAGTTATTTCTAAGTTCATACAGATAGCGGTGTAGATATTTCCACGTTTATAGAGATTGCGGTGTAGATATTTCCATGTTCATACAGATGGCGGTGTAGATATTTCCATGTTTATAGAGATGGCGGTGTAGATATTTTCATGTTTACACAGATGGCGGTGTAGATATTTCCATGTTTACAGTGATAGCGGTGTAGACATTTCCATGTTTACACAGATAGCGGAGTGGATATTTCCATGTTTATGCAGATACCGGTGTAGATATTTCCATGTTTATACAGATAGCGGTGCGGTTATTTCCATGTTTATACAGATAGTGGTGGAGATAATTCCATGATTATACAGATAGCAGTGTAGATATTTCCATCTTAATACAGATGGCGGTGTAGATATGTCCATGTTCGTACAGATGGCGATGTAGATATTTCCATGTTCATACAGATGGCGGTGTAGATATTTCGAAGTTTATAGAGATAGTGCTGAAGTTATTTCCATATTTATAGAGAAATCTGTGTAGGTATTTCCATGTATATGGAGATAGCTGTGTAGATATTTCCATGTTCATGCAGATAGCGGTGAAGATATTTCCATGTTCAGATGCCGGTGTAGATACATCCATGTTCATACAGATGGAGGTGAAGATATTTCCATGTTCATACAGATGGCGGTGTAGATATTTCCATGTTCATACAGATGGCGGTGTAGATATTACCATGCTTATACAGATAGCAGTGTAGTTATTTCCATGTTTATAAAGAGAGCAGTGTAGATATTTCCATTGATATACCGATACCTGTGTAGATATTTGCATGTTGATACAGATAGCGGTGTAGATATTTCCATGTTCATACAAATAACGGTGTAGATATTTCCATGTTCATACAGATAGCGGTGTAGATATTTCCATGTTCATACAGCTAGCGGTGTAGATATTTCCATGTTCATACAGATAACGGTGTAGATATTTCCATGTTCATACAGATAGCGGTGTAGATATTTCCATGTTCATACAGTTAGCGGTGTAGATATTTCAATGTTCATACAGATGGTGGTGTAGATATTTACATGTTCATACAGATGGCGGTATAGATATTTCCATGTTCGTACAGATGGCGGTGTAGATATTTCCATGTTCATACAGATGGCGGTGTAGATATTTTCATGTTTATGCAGATAGCGTTATACATATTTCCATGTTTATACAGACGGTGGTGTAGATATTTCCGTGTTTATAGAGATGGCGGTCCCGATATTTCCATGTTTACAGAGATAGTGGTGTAGTTATTTCCACGTTTATAGAGACAGCGTTCTGGATATTTCCATGTTTATACAGATAGCGGTGAAGATATTTCCATGTTTATACAGATAGCGGTGTAGATATTTCCATGTTTGTACAGATAGCAGTGTAGATATTTCCATGTTTATAGAGATAGTGGTGTAGATAATTTCAATTTTATACAGAGAGCAGTGTAGATATTTCCAAGTTCATACAGATAGTGGTGTAGATATTTCCACGTTTATAGAGATGGCGGTGTAGATATTTCCATGTTCATACAGATGGCATTGTACATATTTCCATGTTTATAGGGATGGCGGTGTAGATATTTTCATGTTTACACAGATGGCGGTGTAGATATTTCCATGTTTACACAGATAGCGGTGTGGATATTTCCATGTTTATGCAGAGAGCAGTGTAGATATTTCCATGTTTATACAGAGAGCGGTGCGGATATTTCCATGTTTATACGGATACTTGGGCAGATATTTCCATGTTTATACAGATAGCGGTGTAGATATTTCCATCTTAATACAGATGGCGGTGTAGATATGTCCATGTTTGTACAGATGGCCGTGTAGATATTTCCATCTTCCTACAGATGGTGGTGTAGATATTTCGAAGTTTATAGAGATAGCGCTGTAGTTATTTCCATATTTACAGAGAAATCTGTGTAGATATTTCCAGGTATATTCAGATAGCTGTGTAGATATTTCCATCTTCATGCAGATTGCGGTGTAGATATTTCCATGTTCATCCAGATGTCGGTGTACATATATCCATGTTCATACAGATGGCGGTGAAGATATTTCCATATTCATACAGGTGGCGGTGTAGATATTTCCAAATTTATACTGATAGCATTGTAGTTATTTCCATGTTTACAGAGATACCAGGTAGATATTTCCATTGATATACAGATAGCTGTGTAGATATTTGCATGTTCATACAGATAGCGGTGTAGATATTTCCATGTTCGCACAGATAGCGGTGTAGATATTTCCATGTTCATACAGATAGTGGTGTAGATATTTCCATGTTCATACAGATAACGGTGTAGATATTTCCGTGTTCATACAGACAGCGGTGTAGATATTTCCATGTTCATACAGTTAGCGGTGTAGATATTTCCATGTTCATACAGATGGTGGTGTAGATATTTCCATGTTCATACAGATGGCGGTATAGATATTTCCATGTTCGTACAGATGGCGGTGTAGATATTTCCATGTTCATAGAGATGGCGGTGTAGATATTTTCATGTTTATGCAGATAGCGTTATAGATATTTCCATGTTTATACAGATGGTGGTGTAGATATTTCCGTGTTTATAGAGATGGCGGTCTAGATATTTCCATGTTTACAGAGATAGTGGTGTAGTTATTTCCAAGTTTATAGAGACAGCGTTCTAGATATTTCCATGTTTATACAGATAGTGGTGAAGGTATTTCCATGTTTATACAGATAGCGCTGTAGATATTTCCATGTTTATACAGATAGCGGTGCAGATATTTCCATGTTTATAGAGATAGTGGTGTAGATAATTCCAATTTTATACAGATAGCAGTGTAGTTATTTCTAAGTTCATACAGATGGCGGTGTAGATATTTCCATGTTTATAGAGATGGCGGTGTTGATATTTTCATGTTTACACAGATGGCGTGTTAGATATTTCCATGTTTACACTGATAGTGGTGTAGACATTTCCATGTTTACACAGATAGCGGTGTGGACATTTCCATGTTTATGCAGATAGCGGTGTAGATATTTCCATGTTTATACAGATAGCGGTGCGGTTATTTCCGTGTTTATACAGATAGTGGTGGAGATATTTCCATGATTATACAGATAGCGGTGTAGATATTTCCATCTTAATACAGATGGCGGTGTAGATATGTCCATGTTCGTACAGATGGCGGTGTAGATATTTCCATGTTCATACAGATGGCGTTGTAGATATTTCGAAGTTTATAGAGATAGCGCTGAAGTTATTTCCAAATTTATAGAGAAAACTGTGTAGATATTTCCATGTATATGCAGATAGCTGTGTAGATATTTCCATGTTCATGCGGATAGCGGTGAAGATATTTCCATGTTCAGATGCCGGTGTAGATATATCCATATTCATACAGATGGCGGTGTAGATATTTACATGTTCATACAGATGGCGGTGTATATATTTCCAGTTTTATAGAGATAGCGTTGTAGTTATTTCCATGGTTATAGAGATAGCGGTGTAGAATTTTCCATGTATGTACAGATAGCTATGTAGATATTTCCATGTTCATACAGATAGCGATGTAGTTATTTCCATGTTCATACAGATAGCGGTGTAGATATTTACATGTTCATACAGGTACCGGTGTAGATATTTCCATGTTCATACAGATAGCAGTGTAGATATTTCCATGTTCGTACAGATAGCGGTGTAGATATTTCCATGTTCATACAGATGGTGGTGTAGATATTTCCATGTTTATGCAGATAGCGGTGTAAATATTTGCATGTTAATAGAGATAGCCGTGTAGATATTTCCATCTTAATACAGATGGCATTGTAGATATTTCCATGTTGCTACAGATGGCAGTGTAGATGTTTCCGTGTTCATACAAATGGCGGTGTAGATATTTCCATGTTCATGGAGATGGCAGTGAAGATATTTCCATGTTCATACAAATGGCGGTGTAGATATTTCCATGTTCATAGAGATGGCAGTCTAGGTATTTCCATGTTTATAGAGATAGTGGTGTAGATAATTCCAATTTTATACAGATAGCAGTGTAGATATTTGCAAGTTCATTCAGATAGCGGTGTAGATATTTCCACGTTTATACAGATGGCGGTGTACATATTTCCATGTTCATACAGATGGCGCTGTAGATATTTCCATGTTTATAGAGATGGTGGTGTAGATATTTTCATCTTTACACAGATGGCGGTGTAGATATTTCCATGTTTACACAGAAAGCGGTGTAGACATTTCCATGTTTACACAGACAGCGGTGTGGATATTTCCATGTTTACAGAGACAGCAGTGTAGATATTTGCATGTTTATACAGATAGCGGTGAAGATATTTGCATGTTTATACAGATAGCGGTGCAAATATTTCCATGTTTATACAGATAGTTGGGCAGATATTTCCATGTTTATACAGATAGCGGTGTATATATTTCCATGTTCATACAAATGGCGGTGTAGATATTTGCATGTTCATAGCGATGGCGGTATAGATATTTCCATGTTTATACAGAGGGCGGTTTAGATATTTCCATGTTTACAGAGATAGCGGTGTAGATATTTCCATGTTGATATATATAGCGGTGTAGATATTTCCAACTTTATAGAGATTGCGGTGTAGATATTTCTATATTTATAGAGATAGCGTTGTAGATATTTCCATGTTTATACAGATAGCGGTATAGGTATTTCCATGTTTGTAGAAATAGTGGTGTAGTTATTTCCAAGTTCATAGAGATAGCGATGTAGATATTTCCATGTTTATACAGATAGCGGTGAAGATATTTCCATGTTTATACAGATAGCGGTGTAGATATTTCCATGTTTATACAGATAGCGTTGTAGATATTTACATGTTTATAGAGATGGCGGTCTAGATATTTTCTTGTTTATACAGATAGCTGTGTAGTTATTTCCATGTTCATACAGATAGCGGTGTAGATATTTCCACCTTTATAGAGATGGCGGTGTAGGTATTTCCATGTTCATACAGATGGCGGTGTAGATATTTCCATATTTTTAGAGATTTCCGTGTAGATATTTCCATGTTTATACAGATAGCGGTGTGGATATTTGCATCTTAATACAGATGGCGGTGTAGATATTTCCATGTCCATGCAGATGGCGGTGTATATATTTCCAGTTTTATAGAGATAGCGGTGAAGTTATTTCCATTTTTATTGAGATAGCGGTGTAGAATTTTCCATGTATGTACAGATAGCTATGTAGATATTTCCATGTTCATACAGATAGCGATGTAGTTATTTCCATGTTCATACAGATAGCGGTGTAGATATTTACATGTTCATACTGGTAGCGGTGTAGATATTTCCATGTTCGTAAAGATAGCGGTGTAGATATTTCCATGTTCATACAGATAGCGGTGTAGATATTTCCATGTTCATACAGATAACTGTGTAGATATTTCCATGTTCATACAGATAGCGGTGTAGATATTTCCATGTTCATACAGTTAGCGGTGTAGATATTTCCATGTTCATACAGATGGTGGTGTAGATATTTACATGTTCATACAGATGGCGGTATAGATATTTCCATGTTCGTACAGATGGCGGTGTAGATATTTCCATGTTCATAGAGACGGCGGTGTAGATATTTTCATATTTATGCAGATAGCGGTATAGATATTCCCATGTTTATACAGATGGTTGTGTAGATATTTCCATGTTCGTACACATGGCAGTGTAGATACTTCCATGTTCATAGAGATGGCGGTGTAGATATTTTCATGTTTATGCAGATGGCGGTATAGATATTTCCATGTTTATACAGATGGTGGTGTAGATATTTCCATGTTTATAGAGATGGTGGTCTTGATATTTCCATTTTTACAGAGATAGTGGTGTAGTTATTTCCAAGTTTATAGAGACAGCGTTCTGGATATTTCCGTGTTTATACATATAGCGGTGAAGATATTTCCATGTTTATACAGATAGCGGTGTAGATATTTCCATGTTCATACAGATAGCGGTGCAGATATTTCCACCTATATAGAGATGGCGGTGTAGATATTTCCATGTTCATACAGATGACGGTGTAGATATTTCCATGTTTTTAGAGATTTCCGAGTAGATATTTCCATGCTTATACAGATAGCGGTGTGGATATTTGCATCTTAATACAGATGGCGGTGTAGATATTTCCATGTTCATACAGATGGCGGTGCAGGTATTTCCATGTTCATGCAGATGGCGGTGTATATATTTCCAGTTTTATAGAGATACCGGTGTAGTTATTTCCATGTTTATAGAGATAGCGGTGTAGAATTTTCCATGTATGTACAGATAGCTATGTAGATATTTCCATGTTCATACAGATAGCGATGTAGTTATTTCCATGTTCATACAGATAGCGGTGTAGATATTTACATGTTCATACAGGTACCGGTGTAGATATTTCCATGTTCATTCAGATAGCAGTGTAAATATTTCCATGTTCGTACAGATAGCGGTGTAGATATTTCCATGTTCATACAGATGGTGGTGTAGATATTTCCATGTTTATGCAGATAGCGGTGTAAATATTTGCATGTTAATAGAGATAGCCGTGTAGATATTTCCATCTTAATACAGATGGCATTGTAGATATTTCCATGTTGCTACAGATGGCAGTGTAGATGTTTCCGTGTTCATACAAATGGCGGTGTAGATATTTCCATGTTCATGGAGATGACAGTGAAGATATTTCCATGTTCATACAAATGGCGGTGTAGATATTTCCATGTTCATAGAGATGGCAGTCTAGGTATTTCCATGTTTATAGAGATAGCGGTGTAGAATTTTCCATGTATGTACAGATAGCTATGTAGATATTTCCATGTTCATACAGATAGCGATGTAGATATTTCCATGTTCATACAGATAGCGGTGTAGATATTTCCATGTTCATACAGTTAGCGGTGTAGATATTTCAATGTTCATACAGATGGTGGAGTAGATATTTATATGTTCATACAGATGGCGGTGAAGTTATTTACAAGTTCATACAGATGGCGGTGTAGATATTGCCGTGTTCATACAGATGGCGGTATAGATATTGCCATGTTCATACAGATGGCGGTGTAGATATTTTCATGTTTACACAGATGGCGGTGTAGATATTTCCATGTTTACACAGATAGCGGTGTAGACACTTCCATGTTTACACAGATAGCGGTGTGGATATTTCCATGTTTATGCAGATAGCGGTGTAGATCTTTCCATGTTTATACAGATAGCGGTGCGGATATTTCCATGTTTATACAGATAGTTGGGCAGATATTTCCATGTTTAGACAGATAGCGGTGTAGATATTTCCATCTTAATACAGAATCCGGTGTAGATATGTCCATGTTCGTACAGATTGTGTTGTAGATAATTCCATGTTCATACAGATGGCGGTGTAGATATTTCGAAGTTTATAGAGATAGCGCTGTAGTTATTTCCATATTTATAGAGAAATCTGTGGATATTTCCATGTATATTCAGATAGCTGTGTAGATATTTCCATGTTCATGCAGATAGCAGTGTAGATATTTCCATGTTCATCCAGATGCCGGTGTAGATATATCCATGTTCATACAGATGGCGGTGAAGATATTTCCATGTTCATACAGATGGCAGTGTAGATATTTCCATGTTTATACAGATAGCAGTGTAGTTATTTCCATGTTTATAGAGATAGCAGTGTAGATATTTCCATTGATATACAGATAGCTGTGTAGAAATTTGCATGTTCATACAGATAGCGGTGTAGATATTTCAATGTTTATACAGATGGTGGTGTAGGTATTTCCATGTTTATAGAGAAGGCGGTCGAGATATTTCCATGTTTATAGAGATAGTGGTGTAGTTATTTCCAAGTTTATAGAGATGGCGTTGTAGATATTTCCATGTTTATACTGATAGCGGTGAAGATATTTCCATGTTTATACAGATAGTGGTGTAGATATTTCCATGTTTATACAGATAGCGGTGTAGATATTTCCATGTTTATAGAGATAGTGTTGTAGATAATTCCAATTTTATACAGATTGCAGTGTAGATATTTCCACGTTTATAGAGATGGCGGTGTAGATATTTCCATGTTCATACAGATGGCGGTGTAGTTATTGCCAGGTTTATAGAGATGGCGGTGTAGATATTTCCATGTTTATAGAGATAGCAGTGTAGTTATTTCCATGGTTATGGAGATAGCAGTGTAGATATTTCCATTGATATACAGATAGCTGTGTAGATATTTGCATGTTCATACAGATAGCTGTGCAGATATTTCCATGTTCATAAAGATAGCGGTGTAGATATTTCCATGTTCATACAGATAGCGCTGTAGATATTTCCATGTTCATACAGATCGCGGTGTAGATATTTCCATGTTCATACATTTAGCGGTGTAGATATTTCCATGTTCTTACAGATGGCGGTGTAGATATTTACATGTTCATACAGATGGCGGTGTAGATATTTCCATGTTAGTACGGATGGCAGTGTAGATATTTCCATGTTCATACAGGTGGCGGTGTAGATATTTCCATGTTTATGCAGATAGCAGTGTAGTTATTTCCATTTTTATAGAGATAGCAGTGTAGATATTTCCATTGATATACAGATAGCTTTGTAGATATTTGCATGTTCATACAGATAGCGGTGTAGATATTTCCATGTTCATACAGATAGCAGTGTAGTTATTTCCATGCTCAGACAGACGGCGGTGTAGATATTTCCATGTTCATACAGATAACGGTGTAGATATTTCCATGTTCATACAGATAGCGGTGTAGATATTTCCATGTTTATACAGTTAGCGTTGTACGTATTTCCATGTTTATAGAGATAGTGGTGTAGATAATTCCAATTTTATACAGATAGTGTTGATATTTCCAAGTTCATACAGATAACGGTGAAGATATTTCCACGTTTAAAGGGATGGCGCTTTAGATATTTCCATGTTCATACAGATGGCAGTGTAGATATTTCCATGTTTATACGGATGGCGGTGAGGATATTTTCATGTTTACACAGATGGCGGTGTAGATATTTCCATGTTTACACAGATAGCGGTGTAGACATTTCCATGTTTACACAGATAACGGTGTGGATATTTCCATGTTTATGCAGATAGCGGTGTAGATATTTCCATGTTTATACAGATAGCGGTGCGGACATTTCCATGTTTATACAGATAGTGGTGCAGATATTTCCATGTTTATACAGATAGCGGTGTAGATATTTCCATCTTAATACAGATGGCGGTGTAGATATCTCCATGTTTATACAGATGGTGGTTTACATATTTCCATGTTTATAGAGAATGCGGTCTAGATATTTCCATGTTTATAGAAATAGTGGTGTAGTTATTTCCAAGTTTATAGAGATGGCGTTGTAGATATTTCCATGTTTATACAGATAGCGGTGAAGATATTTCCATGTTTATACAGATAGCGGTGTAGATATTTCCATGTTTATACAGATAGCGGTGTAGATATTTCCATGTTTATAGACATAGTGGTGTAGATAATTCCAATTTTATACAGATAGCAGTGTAGATATTTCCAAGTTGATACAGATAGCAGTGTATATATTTCCACGTTTATAGGGATGGCGGTGTAGATATTTCCATGTTCATACAGATGGCGGTGTAGATATTTCCATGCTTATAGAGATGGTGGTGTAGATATTTTCATATTTACACAGATGGCAGTGTAGATATTTTCATGTATATACAGATAGCGGTGAAGACATTTCCATGTTTACACAGATAGCGATGTGGATATTTCCATGTTTTTGCAGATAGCGGTGTAGATATTTCCATGTTTATACAGATAGCGGTGCGGAAATTTCCATGTTTGTACAGATAGTTGGGCAGATATTTCCATGTTTATACAGACAGCGGTGTATATATTTCCATCTTAATACAGATGGCGGTGTAGATATCTCCATGTTCGTACAGATGGCAGTGTAGATATTTCGAAGTTTATAGAGATAGCGCTGTAGATATTTCCATATTTATACAGAAATCTCTGTAGATATTTCCATGTAAATGCAGATCGCTTTGTAGATATTTCCATGTTCATGCAGATAGCAGTGTAGATATTTCCATGTTCATCCAGATGCCGGTGTAGATATATCCGTGTTCATACAGATGGCGGTGAAGATATTTCCATGTTCATACAGATGGCGTTGTAGATAATTCCATGTTCATACAACTGGCGGTGTAGATATTTCCATGTTCATAGAGATGGCGGTGTAGATATTTCCATGCTCATACAAATGGCAGTGTAGATATTTCCATGTTCATAGAGATGGCGGTGTAGATATTTTCATGTTTATACAGATAGCAGTGTAGTTATTTCCATGGTTATAGAGATAGCAGTGTAGATATTTCCATTGATATACAGATAGCTGTGTAGGTATTTGCATGTTCATACAGATAGCTGTGTAGATATTTCCATGTTCATAAAGATAGCGGTGTAGATATTTCCATGTTCAAAGAGATGGTGGCGTAGATATTTCCATGTTTATGCAGATAGCGGTATAGATATTTCCATGTTTATACAGATGGTGGTTTACATATTTCCATGTTTATAGAGAATGCGGTCTAGATATTTCCATGTTTATAGATATAGTGGTGTAGTTATTTCCAAGTTTATAGAGATGGCGTTGTAGATATTTCCATGTTTATACAGATAGCGGTGAAGATATTTCCATGTTTATACAGATAGCGGTGTAGATATTTCCATGTTTATACAGATAGCGGTGTAGATATTTCCATGTTTATAGACATAGTGGTGTAGATAATTCCAATTTTATACAGATAGCAGTGTAGATATTTCCCAGTTGATACAGATAGCAGTGTATATATTTCCACGTTTATAGGGATGGCGGTGTAGATATTTCCATGTTCATACAGATGGCGGTGTAGATATTTCCATGTTTATAGAGATGGCGGTGTAGATATTTTCATATTTACACAGATGGCGGTGTAGATATTTTCATGTATATACAGATAGCGGTGAAGACATTTCCATGTTTACACAGATAGCGGTGTGGATATTTCCATGTTTATGCAGATAGCGGTGTAGATATTTCCATGTTTATACAGATAGCGGTGCGGAAATTTCCATGTTTGTACAGATAGTTGGGCAGATATTTCCATGTTTATACAGACAGCGGTGTATATATTTCCATCTTAATACAGATGGCGGTGTAGATATCTCCATGTTCATACAGATGGCAGTGTAGATATTTCGAAGTTTATAGAGATAGCGCTGTAGATATTTCCATATTTATAGAGAAATCTCTGTAGATATTTCCATGTAAATGCAGATCGCTTTGGAGATATTTCCATGTTCTTGCAGATAGCAGTGTAGATATTTCCATGTTCATCCAGATGCCGGTGTAGATATATCCGTGTTCATACAGATGGCGGTGAAGGTATTTCCATGTTCATACAGATGGCGGTGTAGATAATTCCATGTTCATACAACTGGCGGTGTAGATATTTCCATGTTCATAGAGATGGCGGTGTAGATATTTCCATGCTCATACAAATGGCGGTGTAGATATTTCAATGTTCATAGAGATGGCGGTGTAGATATTTTCATGTTTATACAGATAGCAGTGTAGTTATTTCCATGGTTATAGAGATAGCAGTGTAGATATTTCCATTGATATACAGATAGCTGTGTAGGTATTTGCATGTTCATACAGATAGCTGTGTAGATATTTCCATGTTCATAAAGATAGCGGTGTAGATATTTCCATGTTCATACAGATAGCGGTGTAGATATTTCCAAGTTCATACAGATAGTGGTGTAGATATTTCCATGTTCATAGAGATAGTGGTGTAGATATTTCCATGTACATTCAGGTAGCGGTGTAGATATTTCCATGTTCATACAGAAGGCGGTGTAGATATTTACATGTTTATAGAGATGGCGGTCGAGATATTTCCATGTTTATAGAGATAGTGGTGTAGTTATTTCCAAGTTTATAGAGATGGCGTTGTAGATATTTCCATGTTTATACTGATAGCGGTGAAGATATTTCCATGTTTATACAGATAGCGGTGTAGATATTTCCATGTTTATACAGATAGTGGTGTAGATATTTCCATGTTTATAGAGATAGTGTTGTAGATAATTCCAATTTTATACAGATTGCATTGTAGATATTTCCACGTTTATAGAGATGGCGGTGTAGATATTTCCATGTTCATACAGATGGCGGTGTAGTTATTGCCATGTTTATAGAGATGGCGGTGTAGATATTTCCATGTTTATAGAGATAGCAGTGTAGTTATTTCCATGGTTATGGAGATAGCAGTGTAGATATTTCCATTGATATACAGATAGCTGTGTAGATATTTGCATGTTCATACAGATAGCTGTGCAGATATTTCCATGTTCATAAAGATAGCGGTGTAGATATTTCCATGTTCATACAGATTGCGCTGTAGATATTTCCATGTTCATACAGATAGCGGTGTAGATATTTCCATGTTCATACATTTAGCGGTGTAGATATTTCCATGTTCTTACAGATGGCGGTGTAGATATTTACATGTTCATACAGATGGCGGTGTAGATATTTCCATGTTAGTACGGATGGCAGTGTAGATATTTCCATGTTCATACAGGTGGCGGTGTAGATATTTCCATGTTTATGCAGATAGCAGTGTAGTTATTTCCATGTTTATAGAGATAGCAGTGTAGATATTTCCATTGATATACAGATAGCTGTGTAGATATTTGCATGTTCATACAGATAGCGGTGTAGATATTTCCATGTTCATACAGATAGCAGTGTAGATATTTCCATGCTCAGACAGACGGCGGTGTAGATATTTCCATTTTCATACAGATAGCGGTGTAGATATTTCCATGTTTATACAGTTAGCGTTGTAGGTATTTCCATGTTTATAGAGATAGTGGTGTAGATAATTCCAATTTTATGCAGATAGTGTAGATATTTCCAAGTTCATACAGATAACGGTGAAGATATTTCCACGTTTAAAGGGATGGCGGTTTAGATATTTCCATGTCCATACAGATGGCAGTGTAGATATTTCCATGTTTATACAGATGGCGGTGTAGATATTTTCATGTTTACACAGATGGCGGTGTAGATATTTCCATGTTTACACAGATAGTGGTGTAGACATTTCCATGTTTACACAGATAACGGTGTGGATATTTCCATGTTCATGCAGATAGCGGTGTAGATATTTCCATGTTTATACAGATAGCGGCGCGGACATTTCCATGTTTATACAGATAGTGGTGCAGATATTTCCATGTTTATACAGATAGCGGTGTAGATATTTCCATCTTAATACAGATGGCGGTGTAGATATCTCAATGTTCGTACAGATGGCGGTGTAGACGTTTCCATGTCCATAGAGATGGAGGCGTAGATATTTCCATGTTTATGCAGATAGCGGTATAGATATTTCCATGTTTATACAGATGGTGGTTTACATATTTCCATGTTTATAGAGAATGCGGTCTAGATATTTCCATGTTTATAGAAATAGTGGTGTAGTTATTTCCAAGTTTATAGAGATGGCGTTGTAGCTATTTCCATGTTTATACAGATAGCGGTGAAGATATTTCCATGTTTATACAGATAGCGGTGTAGATATTTCCATGTTTATACAGATAGCGATGTAGATATTTCCATGTTTATAGACATAGTGGTGTAGATAATTCCAATTTTATACAGATAGCAGTGTAGATATTTCCAAGTACATACAGATAGCAGTGTATATATTTCCACGTTTACAGGGATGGCGGTGTAGATATTTCCATGTTCATACAGATGGCGGTGTAGATATTCTCATGTTTATAGAGATGGCTGTCTAGATGTTTCAAGTATATAGAGATAGTGGTGTAGTTATTTCCAAGTTTATAGAGACAGCGTTGTAGATATTTTCATGTTTATACAGATAGCGGTGAAGATATTTCCATGTTTATACGTATAGTGGTGTAGATATTTAAATGTTTATACAGATAGCGGTGTAGATATTTCCATGTTTTTAGAGATAGTGGTGTAGATAATTCCAATTTGATACAGATAGCAGTGTAGATATTTCCACGTTTATACAGATAGCTGTGTAGATATTTCCATGTTCATACAGATGGCGCTGTAGATATTTCCATGTTTATTGAGATGGCGGTGTAGGTATTTTCATGTTTACACAGATGGCGGTGTAGATATTTCCATGTTTACACAGAAAGCGGTGTAGACATTTCCATGTTTACACAGATAGCGGTGTGGGTATTTCCATGTTTATGCAGGTAGCAGTGTACATATTTCCATGTTTATACAGATAGCGGTGCGGATATTTCCATGTTTATACAGATAGTTGGGCAGATATTTCCATGTTTATACAGATAGCGGTGTAGATATTTCCATCTTAATACAGATGGCGGTGTAGATATCTCCATGTTCGTACATATGGCGGTGTAGATATTTCCATGTTCATACAGATGGCAGAGTAGATATTTCGAAGTTTATAGAGATAGCGCTGTAGTTATTTCCATATTTATAGAGAAATCTGTGTAGATATTTCCATGTATATGCAGATAGCTGTGTAGATATTTCCATGTTCATGCAGATAGCGGTGTAGATGTTTCCATGTTCATCCAGATGCCGGTGTAGATATATCCATGTTCATACAGATGGTGGTGAAGATATTTCCATGTTCATAGAGATGGCGGTGTAGATATTTCCAAGTTTATACAGAAAGCGGTGTAGTTATTTCCATGTTTATAGAGATAGCAGTGTAGATATTTCCATTGATATACACGTAGCTGTGTGGATATTTGCATGTTCATACAGATAGCGGTGTAGATATTTCAATGTTCATACAGATAGCGGTGTAGTTATTTCCATGTTCATACAGATAGCGGTGTAGATATTTCCATGTTCATACAGTTAGCGGTGTAGATATTTCCATGTTCATATGGATGGCGGTGTAGATATTTACATGTTCATACAGATGGCGGTGTACATGTTTCCATGTTCATAGAGATGGCGGCATAGATATTTCCATGTTTATACAGATAGCAGTGTAGTTATTTCCATGGTTATATAGATAGCAGTGTAGGTATTTCCATTGATATACAGATAGCTGTGTAGATATTTGCATGTTCATAAAGATAGCGGTGTAGATATTTCCATGTTCATACAGATAGCGGTGTAGATATTTCCATGTTCATACAGATAGCGGTGTAGTTATTTCCATGTTCATACAGATAACGGTGTAGGTATTTCCATGTTCATACAGATAGCGGTGTAGATATTTCCATGTTCATAGGGATGGCGGTGTAGATATTTCCATGTTTTTACAGATACCAGTGTAGTTATTTCCATGTTTATAGAGATAGCAGTGTAGATATTTCCGTTGATATACAGATAGATTTGCAGATATTTGCATGTTCATACAGATAGCGGTGTAGATATTTCCATGTTCATACAGATAGCGGTGTAGATATTTCCATGTTCATACACATAGCGGTGTAGATATTTCCATGTTCATACAGATAACGGTGTACATATTTCCATGTTCATACAGTTAGCGTTGTAGATGTTTCCATGTTTATACAGATGGCGGTGTAGATATTTCCATGTTCGTACAGATGGCAGTGTAGATATTTCCATGTTCATAGAGATGGTGGCGTAGATATTTCCATGTTTATTCAGATAGCGGTATAGATATTTCCATGTTTATACAGATGGTGGTGTAGATATTTCCATGTTTATAGAGATGGCGGTGTAGATATTTACATGTTCATACAGATAGCGGTGTAGATATTTCCATGTTCATAGAGATAGCGGTGTAGATAATTCCATGTTCATACAGTTAGCGGTGTAGATATTTCCATGTTCATACAGATGGCGGTGTAGATATTTACATGTTCATACAGACGGCGGTGTAGATATATCCATGTTCGTACGGATGGTAGTGTAGATATTTCCATGTTCATGCAGGTGGCGGTGTAGATATTTCCATGTTTATACCGATAGCAGTGTAGTTATTTCCATGTTTTCAGAGACAGCAGTGTAGATATTTCCATTGATATGCAGATAGCTGTGTAGATATTTGCATGTTCATACAGATAGCGCTGTAGATATTTCAATGTTTATACAGATGGTGGTGTAGATATTTCCATGTTTATAGAGATGGCGTTCTAGATATTTCCATGTTTATAGAGATGGCGGTCTAGATATTTGCATGTTTATAGAGATAGTGGTGTAGTTATTTCCAAGTTTATAGAGACGGCGTTGTAGATATTTCCATGTTTATATAGATAGCGGTGAAGATATTTCCATGTTTATAGAGATAGTGGTGTAGATAATTCCAACTTTATACATATTGCAGTGTAGATATTTCCAAGTTCATACAGATTGCGGTGTGGATATTTCCACGTTTATAGAGATGGCGGTGTAGGTATTCCATGTTCATACAGTTGGCGGTGTAGATATTTCCATGTTTATAGAGATGGCGGTGTGGATATTTTCATGTTTACACAGATGGCGGTGTAGATATTTTCATGTTTACACATATAGCGGTGTAGACATTTCCATGTTTACACAGATAGCTTTGAGGATATTTCCATGTTTATGCAGATAGCGGTGTAGATATTTCCATGTTTATACAGATGGCGGTGTAGATATTTCGAAGTTTATAGAGATAGCGCTGTAGTTATTTCCATATTTATAGAGAAATCTGAGTAGATATTTCCATGTATATGCAGATAGCTCTGTAGATATTTCCATGTTCATGCAGATAGCGGTGTAGATATTTCCATGTTCATCCAGATGCCGGTGTAGATATATCCATGTTCATACAGACGGCGGTGAAGATATTTCCATGTTCATACAAATGGCGGTGTAGATATTTCCATGTTCATAGAGATGGCGGTCTAGATATTTCCATGCTCATACAAATGGCTGTGTAGATATTTCCATGTTAATAGAGATGGCGGTGTAGATATTTCCATGTTTATACAGATGGCAGTGTAGTTATTTCCATGGTTATAGAGATAGCAGTGTAGATATTTCCATTGATATACAGATAGCTGTGTAGATACTTGCATGTTCATACAGATAGCTGTGTAGATATTTCCATGTTCATACAGATAGCGGTGTAGATATTTCCATGTTCATACAGATAGCGGTGTAGATATTTCCATGTTCATAGAGATGGCGGTGAAGATATTTCCATGTTTATGCAGATAGCGGTATAGTTATTTCCATGTTTATACAGATGGTGGTGTAGATATTTCCATGTTTATAGAGATGGCAGTCTAGATATTTCCATGTTTATAGAGATCGTCGTGTAGTTATTTCCAAGTTTATAGAGAGAGCGTTGTAGATATTTCCATGTTTATACAGATAGCGGTGAAGATATTTCCATGTTTATGCAGATAGCGGTATAGATATTTCCATGTTTATACAGATGGTGGTTTACATATTTCCATGTTTATAGAGAATGCGGTCTAGATATTTCCATGTTTATAGAAATAGTGGTGTAGTTATTTCCAAGTTTATAGAGATGGCGTTGTAACTATTTCCATGTTTATACAGATAGCGGTGAAGATATTTCCATGTTTATACAGATAGCGGTGTAGATATTTCCATGTTTATACAGATAGCGGTGTAGATATTTCCATGTTTATAGACATAGTGGTGTAGATAATTCCAATTTTATACAGATAGCAGTGTAGATATTTCCAAGTTCATACAGATAGCAGTGTATATATTTCCACGTTTACAGGGATGGCGGTGTAGATATTTCCATGTTCATACAGATGGCGGTGTAGATATTCACATGTTTATAGAGATGGCTGTCTAGATATTTCACGTATATAGAGATAGTGGTGTAGTTATTTCCAAGTTTATAGAGACAGCGTTGTAGATATTTTCATGTTTATACAGATAGCGGTGAAGATATTTCCATGTTTATACGGATAGCGGTGTAGATATTTAAATGTTTATACAGATAGCGGTGTAGATATTTCCATGTTTTTAGAGATAGTGGTGTAGATAATTCCAATTTGATACAGATAGCAGTGTAGATATTTCCACGTTTATACAGATAGCGGTGTAGATATTTCCATGTTCATACAGATGGCGCTGTAGATATTTCCATGTTTATTGAGATGGCGGTGTAGGTATTTTCATGTTTACACAGATGGCGGTGTAGATATTTCCATGTTTACACAGAAAGCGGTGTAGACATTTCCATGTTTACACAGATAGCGGTGTGGGTATTTCCATGTTTATGCAGGTAGCAGTGTACATATTTCCATGTTTATACAGATAGCGGTGCGGATATTTCCATGTTTATACAGATAGTTGGGCAGATATTTCCATGTTTATACAGATGGCGCTGTAGATATTTCCATGTTTATTGAGATGGCGGTGTAGGTATTTTCATGTTTACACAGATGGCGGTGTAGATATTTCCATGTTTACACAGAAAGCGGTGTAGACATTTCCATGTTTACACAGATAGCGGTGTGGGTATTTCCATGTTTATGCAGGTAGCAGTGTACATATTTCCATGTTTATACAGATAGCGGTGCGGATATTTCCATGTTTATACAGATAGTTGGGCAGATATTTCCATGTTTATACAGATAGCGGTGTAGATATTTCCATCTTAATACAGATGGCGGTGTAGATATCTCCATGTTCGTACAGATGGCGGTGTAGATATTTCCATGTTCATACAGATGGCAGAGTAGATATTTCGAAGTTTATAGAGATAGCGCTGTAGTTATTTCCATATTTATAGAGAAATCTGTGTAGATATTTCCATGTATATGCAGATAGCTGTGTAGATATTTCCATGTTCATGCAGATAGCGGTGTAGATGTTTCCATGTTCATCCAGATGCCGGTGTAGATATATCCATGTTCATACAGATGGTGGTGAAGATATTTCCATGTTCATAGAGATGGCGGTGTAGATATTTCCAAGTTTATACAGAAAGCGGTGTAGTTATTTCCATGTTTATAGAGATAGCAGTGTAGATATTTCCATTGATATACAGGTAGCTGTGTGGATATTTGCATGTTCATACAGATAGCGGTGTAGATATTTCAATGTTCATACAGATAGCGGTGTAGTTATTTCCATGTTCATACAGATAGCGGTGTAGATATTTCCATGTTCATACAGTTAGCGGTGTAGATATTTCCATGTTCATATGGATGGCGGTGTAGATATTTACATGTTCATACAGATGGCGGTGTACATGTTTCCATGTTCATAGAGATGGCGGCGTAGATATTTCCATGTTTATACAGATAGCAGTGTAGTTATTTCCATGGTTATATAGATAGCAGTGTAGGTATTTCCATTGATATACAGATAGCTGTGTAGATATTTGCATGTTCATAAAGATAGCGGTGTAGATATTTCCATGTTCATACAGATAGCGGTGTAGATATTTCCATGTTCATACAGATAGCGGTGTAGTTATTTCCATGTTCATACAGATAACGGTGTAGGTATTTCCATGTTCATACAGATAGCGGTGTAGATATTTCCATGTTCATACGGATGGCGGTGTAGATATTTCCATGTTTTTACAGATACCAGTGTAGTTATTTCCATGTTTATAGAGATAGCAGTGTAGATATTTCCGTTGATATACAGATAGATTTGCAGATATTTGCATGTTCATACAGATAGCGGTGTAGATATTTCCATGTTCATACAGATAGCGGTGTAGATATTTCCATGTTCATACACATAGCGGTGTAGATATTTCCATGTTCATACAGATAACGGTGTACATATTTCCATGTTCATACAGATAGCGGTGTAGATATTTCCATGTTCATACAGTTAGCGTTGTAGATGTTTCCATGTTTATACAGATGGCGGTGTAGATATTTCCATGTTCGTACAGATGGCAGTGTAGATATTTCCATGTTCATAGAGATGGTGGCGTAGATATTTCCATATTTATGCAGATAGCGGTATAGATATTTCCATGTTTATACAGATGGTGGTGTAGATACTTCCATGTTTATAGAGATGGCGGTGTAGATATTTACATGTTCATACAGATAGCGGTGTAGATATTTCCATGTTCATAGAGATAGCGGTGTAGATAATTCCATGTTCATACAGTTAGCGGTGTAGATATTTCCATGTTCATACAGATGGCGGTGTAGATATTTACATGTTCATACAGACGGCGGTGTAGATATATCCATGTTCGTACGGATGGTAGTGTAGATATTTCCATGTTCATACAGGTGGCGGTGTAGATATTTCCATGTTTATACCGATAGCAGTGTAGTTATTTCCATGATTTCAGAGACAGCAGTGTAGATATTTCCATTGATATGCAGATAGCTGTGTAGATATTTGCATGTTCATACAGATAGCGCTGTAGATATTTCAATGTTTATACAGATGGTGGTGTAGATATTTCCATGTTTATAGAGATGGCGTTCTAGATATTTCCATGTTTATAGAGATGGCGGTCTAGATATTTGCATGTTTATAGAGATAGTGGTGTAGTTATTTCCAAGTTTATAGAGACGGCGTTGTAGATATTTCCATGTTTATATAGATAGCGGTGGAGATATTTCCATGTTTATAGAGATAGTGGTGTAGATAATTCCAACTTTATACATATTGCAGTGTAGATATTTCCAAGTTCATACAGATTGCGGTGTGGATATTTCCACGTTTATAGAGATGGCGGTGTAGGTATTCCATGTTCATACAGTTGGCGGTGTAGATATTTCCATGTTTATAGAGATGGCGGTGTGGATATTTTCATGTTTACACAGATGGCGGTGTAGATATTTTCATGTTTACACATATAGCGGTGTAGACATTTCCATGTTTACACAGATAGCTTTGAGGATATTTCCATGTTTATGCAGATAGCGGTGTAGATATTTCCATGTTTATACAGATAGCGGTGCGGCTATTTCCATGTTTATACAGATAGCAGTGTAGATATTTCCATCTTAATACAGATGGCGGTGTAGATATCCCCTGTTCGTACAGATGACTGTTTAGATATTTCCATGTTCATACAGATGGCGGTGTAGATATTTCGAAGTTTATAGAGATAGCGCTGTAGTTATTTCCATATTTATAGAGAAATCTGAGTAGATATTTCCATGTATATGCAGATAGCTCTGTAGATATTTCCATGTTCATGCAGATAGCGGTGTAGATATTTCCATGTTCATCCAGATGCCGGTGTAGATATATCCATGTTCATACAGACGGCGGTGAAGATATTTCCATGTTCATACAAATGGCGGTGTAGATATTTCCATGTTCATAGAGATGGCGGTCTAGATATTTCCATGCTCATACAAATGGCTGTGTAGATATTTCCATGTTAATAGAGATGGCGGTGTAGATATTTCCATGTTTACACAGATGGCAGTGTAGTTATTTCCATGGTTATAGAGATAGCAGTGTAGATATTTCCATTGATATACAGATAGCTGTGTAGATACTTGCATGTTCATACAGATAGCTGTGTAGATATTTCCATGTTCATACAGATAGCGGTGTAGATATTTCCATGTTCATACAGATAGCGGTGTAGATATTTCCATGTTCATAGAGATGGCGGTGAAGATATTTCCATGTTTATGCAGATAGCGGTATAGTTATTTCCATGTTTATACAGATGGTGGTGTAGATATTTCCATGTTTATAGAGATGGCAGTCTAGATATTTCCATGTTTATAGAGATCGTCGTGTAGTTATTTCCAAGTTTATAGAGAGAGCGTTGTAGATATTTCCATGTTTATACAGATAGCGGTGAAGATATTTCCATGTTTATGCAGATAGCGGTATAGATATTTCCATGTTTATACAGATGGTGGTTTACATATTTCCATGTTTATAGAGAATGCGGTCTAGATATTTCCATGTTTATAGAAATAGTGGTGTAGTTATTTCCAAGTTTATAGAGATGGCGTTGTAGCTATTTCCATGTTTATACAGATAGCGGTGAAGATATTTCCATGTTTATACAGATAGCGGTGTAGATATTTCCATGTTTATACAGATAGCGGTGTAGATATTTCCATGTTTATAGACATAGTGGTGTAGATAATTCCAATTTTATACAGATAGCAGTGTAGATATTTCCAAGTACATACAGATAGCAGTGTATATATTTCCACGTTTACAGGGATGGCGGTGTAGATATTTCCATGTTCATACAGATGGCGGTGTAGATATTCACATGTTTATAGAGATGGCTGTCTAGATATTTCACGTATATAGAGATAGTGGTGTAGTTATTTCCAAGTTTATAGAGACAGCGTTGTAGATATTTTCATGTTTATACAGATAGCGGTGAAGATATTTCCATGTTTATACGGATAGCGGTGTAGATATTTAAATGTTTATACAGATAGCGGTGTAGATATTTCCATGTTTTTAGAGATAGTGGTGTAGATAATTCCAATTTGATACAGATAGCAGTGTAGATATTTCCACGTTTATACAGATAGCGGTGTAGATATTTCCATGTTCATACAGATGGCGCTGTAGATATTTCCATGTTTATTGAGATGGCGGTGTAGGTATTTTCATGTTTACACAGATGGCGGTGTAGATATTTCCATGTTTACACAGAAAGCGGTGTAGACATTTCCATGTTTACACAGATTGCGGTGTGGGTATTTCCATGTTTATGCAGGTAGCAGTGTACATATTTCCATGTTTATACAGATAGCGGTGCGGATATTTCCATGTTTATACAGATAGTTGGGCAGATATTTCCATGTTTATACAGATAGCGGTGTAGATATTTCCATCTTAATACAGATGGCGGTGTAGATATCTCCATGTTCGTACAGATGGCGGTGTAGATATTTCCATGTTCATACAGATGGCAGAGTAGATATTTTGAAGTTTATAGAGATAGCGCTGTAGTTATTTCCATATTTATAGAGAAATCTGTGTAGATATTTCCATGTATATGCAGATAGCTGTGTAGATATTTCCATGTTCATGCAGATAGCGGTGTAGATGTTTCCATGTTCATCCAGATGCCGGTGTAGATATATCCATGTTCATACAGATGGTGGTGAAGATATTTCCATGTTCATAGAGATGGCGGTGTAGATATTTCCAAGTTTATACAGAAAGCGGTGTAGTTATTTCCATGTTTATAGAGATAGCAGTGTAGATATTTCCATTGATATACAGGTAGCTGTGTGGATATTTGCATGTTCATACAGATAGCGGTGTAGATATTTCAATGTTCATACAGATAGCGGTGTAGTTATTTCCATGTTCATACAGATAGCGGTGTAGATATTTCCATGTTCATACAGTTAGCGGTGTAGATATTTCCATGTTCATATGGATGGCGGTGTAGATATTTACATGTTCATACAGATGGCGGTGTACATGTTTCCATGTTCATAGAGATGGCGGCGTAGATATTTCCATGTTTATACAGATAGCAGTGTAGTTATTTCCATGGTTATATAGATAGCAGTGTAGGTATTTCCATTGATATACAGATAGCTGTGTAGATATTTGCATGTTCATAAAGATAGCGGTGTAGATATTTCCATGTTCATACAGATAGCGGTGTAGATATTTCCATGTTCATACAGATAGCGGTGTAGTTATTTCCATGTTCATACAGATAACGGTGTAGGTATTTCCATGTTCATACAGATAGCGGTGTAGATATTTCCATGTTCATACGGATGGCGGTGTAGATATTTCCATGTTTTTACAGATACCAGTGTAGTTATTTCCATGTTTATAGAGATAGCAGTGTAGATATTTCCGTTGATATACAGATAGATTTGCAGATATTTGCATGTTCATACAGATAGCGGTGTAGATATTTCCATGTTCATACAGATAGCGGTGTAGATATTTCCATCTTAATACAGATGGCGGTGTAGATATGTAAATGTTCGTACAGATGGCGGTGTAGATATTTCCAAGT
Source organism: Gorilla gorilla gorilla (assembly GCF_029281585.2). Taxonomy (NCBI): domain Eukaryota; kingdom Metazoa; phylum Chordata; class Mammalia; order Primates; family Hominidae; genus Gorilla; species Gorilla gorilla. The sequence goes on from NC_073239.2 coordinate 128,656,043, forward strand.
TCATACAGATGGCGGAGTAGATATTTCGAAGTTTATAGAGATAGCGCTGTATTTATTTCCATATTTATAGAGAAATCTGTGTAGATATTTCCATGTATATGCAGATAGCTGTGTAGATATTTCCATGTTCATGCAGATAGCGGTGTAGATATTTCCATGTTTATACAGATAGTGGTGTAGATATTTCCGTGTTTATAGAGATAGTGGTGTAGATATTTCCAATTTTATACAGATTGCAGTGTAGATATTTCCACGTTTATAGAGATGGCGGCGTAGATATTTCCATGTTCATACAGATGGCGGTGTAGTTATTGCCATGTTAATAGAGATGGCGGTGTAGATATTTTCATGTTTACACACATGGCGGTGTAGATATTTCCATGTTTACACAGATAGCGGTTTAGACAATTCCATGTTTACACAGATAGCGGTATGGATATTTCCATGTTTATGCAGGTAGCGGTGTACATATTTCCATGTTTATACAGATAGCGGTGCGGATATTTCCATGTTTATACTGATAGTTGGGCAGATATTTCCATGTTTATACAGATAGCGGTGTAGATATTTCCATCTTAATACAGATGGCGGTGTAGATATATCCATGTTCGTACAGATTGCGTTGTAGATAATTCCATGTTCATACAGATGGCGGTGTAGATGTTTCGAAGTTTATAGAGAAAGCGCTGTAGTTATTTCCATGTTTATAGAGAAATCTGTGGATATTTCCATGTATATTCAGATAGCTGTGTAGATATTTCCATGTTCATGCAGATAGCAGTGTAGATATTTCCATCTTCATCCAGATGCCGGTGTAGATATATCCATGTTCATACAGATGGCGGTGAAGATATTTCCATGTTCATGCAGATGGCATTGTAGATATTTCCATGTTCATAGAGATGGCGGTGTAGGTATTTCCATGCTCATACAAATGGCGGTGTAGATATTTCCATGTTCATAGAGATGGCGGTGTAGATATTTCCATGTTTATGCAGATAGCAGTGTAGTTATTTCCATGTTTATAGAGATAGCAGTGTAGATATTTCCATTGATATACAGATAGCAGTGTAGATATTTTCATGTTCATACAGATAGCGGTGTAGATATTTCCATGTTCATACAGATAGCGGTGTAGATATTTCCATGCTCATTCAGATAGCGGTGTAGATATTTCCATGTTCATACAGATAACGGTGTAGATATTTCCATGTTCATACAGATAGCGGTGTAGATATTTCCATGTTCATACAGTTAGCGGTGTGGATATTTCCATGTTCATACAGATGGCGGTGTAGATATTTCCATGTTTATGCAGATAGCGGTATAGATATTTCCAAGTTTATACAGATGGTGGTGTAGATATTTCCATGTTTATAGACCTTGCGGTCTAGATATTTGCATGTTTATAGAGATAGTGGTGTAGGTTTTTCCAAGTTTATAGAGACAGCGTTGTAGATATTTCCAAGTTTATACAGATAGTGGTGAAGGTATTTCAATGTTTATACAGATAGCGGTGTAGATATTTGCATGTTTATACAGTTATCGTTGTAGGTATTTCCATGTTTACAGAGATAGTGGTGTAGATAATTCCAATTTTATACAGATAGTGTAGATATTTCCAAGTTAATACAGATAACGGTGTAGATATTTCCACGTTTATAGGGATGGCGGTTTAGATATTTCCATGTTTATACAGATGGCGGTGTAGATATTTTCATGTTTACACAGATGGCGTTGTAGATATTTCCATGTTTACACAGATAGCGGTGTAGACATTTCCATGTTTACACAGATAGCGGTGTGGATATTTCCATGTTTATGCAGATAGCGGTGTAGATATTTCCATGTTTATACAGATAGCGGTGCGGACATTTCCATGTTTATACAGATAGTGGTGCAGATATTTCCATGTTTATACAGATAGCGGTGTAGATATTTCCATCTTAATATAGATGGCGGTGTAGATATCTCCATGTTCGTACAGATGGCGGTGTAGATGTTTCCATGTTCATAGAGATGGTGGCGTAGATATTTCCATGTTTATGCAGATAGCGGTATAGATATTTCCATGTTTATACAGATGGTGGTGTAGATATTTCCATGTTTATAGAGAATGCGATCTAGATATTTCCATGTATAGAAATAGTGGTGTAGTTATTTCCAAGTTTATAGAGATGGCGTTGTAGATATTTCCATGTTCGTACGGATGGCAGTGTAGATCTTTCCATGTTCATACAGGTGGCGGTGTAGATATTTAAATGTTTATACAGATAGCAGTGTAGATATTTCCATGTTTATAGAGATAGCAGTGTAGATATTTCCGTTGATATACAGATAGCTGTGTAGATATTTGCATGTTCATACAGATAGCGGTGTAGATATTTCCATGTTCATACAGATAACGGTGCATATATTTCAATTTTCATACAGATAGCGGTGAAGATATTTCCATGTTTACACAGAAAGCGTTGGAGACATTTCCATGTTTATAGAGATGGCGGTGTAGATATTTTCATGTTTACACAGATGGCGGTGTAGATATTTCCATGTTTACACAGAAAGCGGTGTAGACATTTCCATGTTTACACAGACAGCGGTGTTGATATTTCCATGTTTATGCAGATAGCGGTGTAGATATTTCCATGTTTATACAGATAGCGGTGCAGATATTTCCTTGTTTATACAGATAGTTGGGGAGATATTTCCATGTTTATACAGATAGCTGTGTATATATTTCCATCTTAATACAGATGTCGGTGTAGATAGCTCCATGTTCGTACAGATGGCGGTGTAGATATTTCCATGTTCATACAGATGGCAATGTAGATATTTCGAAGTTTATAGAGATAGCGCTGTAGTTATTTCCATATTTATAGAGAAATCTGTGTAGATATTTCCATGTATATGCAGATAGCTATTTAGATATTTACATGTTCATGCAGATAGCGGTGTAGATATTTCCATGTTCATCCAGATGCCGGTGTAGATATTTCCATGTTCATACAGATGGCGGTGTAGATATTTCCATGTTCGTACAGATGGCGGTGTAGATATTTCCATGTTCATACAGGTGGCGGTGTAGATATTTCCATGTTTTTACAGATAGCAGTGTAGTTATTTCCATGTTAATAGAGATAGCAGTGTAGATATTTCCATTGATATACAGAGAGCTTTGTAGATATTTGCATGTTCATACAGATAGCGGTGTAGATATTTACATGTTCATACAGATAGTGGTGTAGATATTTCCATGTTCATAAACTTAGCGGTGTAGATATTTCCATGTTCATACAGATAACGGTGTAGATATTTCCATGTTCATACAGATAACGGTGTAGATATTTCCATGTTCATACAGTTAGTGGTGTAGATGTTTCCATGTTCATACAGATGGCGGTGTAGATATTTACATGTTCATACAGATGGCGGTGTAGATATTTCCATGTTCATGGAGATGGTGTCGTAGATATTTCCATGTTTATGCAGATAGCGGTATAGGTATTTCCATGTTTATACAGATGGTGGTGTAGATATTTCCATGTTTATAGAGATGGCGGTCAAGATATTTCCATGTTTATGGAGATAGTGTTGTAGTTATTTCCAAGTTTATAGAGATGGCATTGTAGGTATTTCCATGTTTATACAGATAGCGGTGAAGATATTTCCATGTTTATACAGTTAGCGGTGTAGATTTTCCATGTTTATACAGATAGTGGTGTAGATATTTCCACGTTTATAGAGATAGTGGTGTAGATAATTCCAATTTTATACAGATAGCAATGTAGTTATTTCCAAGTTCATACAGATAGCGGTGTAGATATTTCCACGTTTATAGAGATGGCGGTGTATATATTTCCATGCTCATACAGATGGCGGTGTAGATATTTCCATGCTTATAGAGATGGTGGTGTAGATATTTTCATGTTTACACAGATGGCGGTGTAGATATTTCCATGTTTACACAGATAGTGGTGTAGACATTTCCATGTTTACACAGATAGCGGTGTGGATATTTCCATATATATGCAGATAGCGGTGTAGATATTTCCATGTTTATACAGATAGCGTTGCGGATATTTCCATGTTTGTACAGATAGTTGGGCAGATATTTCCATGTTTATACAGATAGCGGTGTAGATATTTCCAGCTTAATACAGATGGCGGTGTAGATATGTCCATGTTCATACAGACGGCGGTGTAGATATTTCGAAGTTTATAGAGACAGCGATGTAGTTATTTCCATATTTATAATCTGTGTAGATATTTCGATGTATATGCAGATAGCTGTGTAGATATTTCCATGTTCATGCAGATAGCAGTGTAGATATTTCCATGTTCATCCAGATGCTGGTGTAGATATATCCATGTTCATACAGATGGCGGTGAAGATATTTCCATGTTCATACAGATGGCGGTGTAGATATTTCCATGTTCATTCAAATGTCGGTGTAGATATTTCCATGTTCATATAGATGGCGGTGTAGATATTTCCATGTTTATACAGATAGCAGTGTAGTTATTTCCATGGTTATAGAGATAGCAGTGTAGATATTTCCATTGATATACAGATAGCTGTGTAGATATTTGCATGTTCATACAGATAGCGGTGTAGATAATTCCATGTTCATAAAGATAGCGGTGTAGATATTTCCATGTTCATACAGATAGCGGTGTAGATATTTCCATTTTCATACATATAGCGGTGTAGATATTTACATGTTCATTCAGATGGCGGTGTAGATATTTCGAAGTTCGTAGAGATAGCGCTGTAGTTTTTTCCATATTTATAGAGAAATCTGTGTAGATATTTCCATCTATATGCAGATAGCTGTTTAGATATTTCCATGTTCAGGCAGATAGCGGTGTAGATATTTCCATGTTCATCCAGATGCCGGTGTAGATATATCCATGTTCGTACGGATAGCGGTGAAGATATTTCCATGTTCATACAGATGGCGGTGTAGATATTTCCATGTTCATACAAATGGCGGTGTAGATATTTTCATGTTCATAGAGATGGCGGTGTAGATATTTCCATGTTCATACAAATGGCGGTGTAGATATTTCCATGTTCATAGAGATGGCGGTGTAGATATTTCCATGTTTATACAGATAGTAGTGTTGTTATTTCCATGTTTATAGAGATAGCAGTGTAGATATTTCCATTGATATACAGATAGCTGTGTAGATATTTGCATGTTCATACAGATAGCGGTGTAGATATTTCCATGTTCATACAGATGGCGGTGTAGATATTTCGAAGTTCGTAGAGATAGCGCTGTAGTTTTTCCATATTTATAGAGAAATCTGTGTAGATATTTCCATCTATATGCAGATAGCTGTGTAGATATTTCCATGTTCAGGCAGATAGCGGTGTAGATATTTCCATGTCCATCCAGATGCCAGTGTAGATATATCCATGTTCGTATGGACAGCGGTGAAGATATTTCCATGTTCATACCGATGGCGGTGTAGATATTTCCATGTTCATACAAATGGCGGTGTAGATATTTCCATGTTCATAGAGATGGCAGTGTAGATATTTCCATGTTCATTCAAATGGCGGTGTAGATATTTCCATGTTCATAGAGATGGCGGTGTAGATATTTCCATGTTTATACAGATAGTAGTGTAGTTATTTCCATGTTTATAGGGATAGCAGTGTAGATATTTCCATTGATATACAGATAGCTGTGTAGATATTTGCATGTTCATACAGATAGCGGTGTAGAAATTTCCATGTTCACACAGATAACGGTGTAGATATTTCCATTTTCATACAGATAGCGGTGTAGATATTTCCATGTTCATACAGTTAGCGGTGTAGATATTTCCATGTTCATACAGGTGTCGGTGTAGATATTTACATGTTCATACACATGGCGGTGTAGATATTTCTATGTTCGTACAGATGGCGGTGTAGATATTTCCATGTTTATGCAGATAGCGGTGTAGATATTTCCATGATCATACAGATAGCGGTGCTGATATTTCCATGTTTATAAAGGTAGCGGTGTAGATATTTCCATGTTCATACAGATAGCGGTGTAGCTATTTCCATGTTCATGCAGATAGCGGTGTAGATATTTCCATGTTCATCCATATGGCTGTGTAGATATATCCATGTTCATACAGATGGCGGTGAAGATATTTCCATGTTCATACAGATAGTGGTGTAGATATTTCCATGTTCATACAGATAGCGGTGCAGATATTTCCATGCTCATACAGATAGTGGTGTAGATATTTCCATGTTCATACAGATGGCGGTGTAGATATTTCCATGTTCATACAGATAGCGGTGTAGTTATTTCCATGAGTAAAGAGATAGCTGTGTAGATATTTCCATGTATACGCAGATAGCTGTGAAGATATTTCCATTTTCATGCAGATTGCGGTTTAGATATTTCCATGTTCAAACAGATAGCAGTGTAGATATTTCCATATGCATACAGATAGCGGTGAAGATATTTCCATGTTTACACAGAGAGCGGTGTAGATATTTCCATGTTCATACAGATAGCGGTGTAGATATTTCCATGTTCATCCAGATGGCTGTGTAGATATATCCATGTTCATACAGATAGCGGTGTAGATATTTCCATGTTCATACAGATAGTGCTGTAGATATTTCCATGTTCATACAGATAGCGGTGTAGCTATTTCCATGTTCATACAGATAGCGGTGTAGATATTTCTATGTTCAAACAGATAGCGGTGTAGATATTTCCATGTTCTTACAGATAGCGGTGCTTATATTTCCATGTTTATACAGGTAGCGGTGTAGATATTTCCATGTTTATACAGATAGCGGTGTGGATATTTCCATGTTTATACAGATAGCGGTGTAGATATTTCCATGTTCATCCAGATGGCTGTGTAGATATATCCATGTTCATACAGATGGCGGTGAAGATATTTCCATGTTCATACAGATAGCGGTGTAGATATTTCCATGTTCATACAGATAGTGGTGTAGATATTTCCATGTTCATACAGATAGCGGTGTAGGTATTTCCATGTTCATACAGATAGCGGTGTAGATATTTCCATGTTCATACAGATAGCGGTGAAGATATTTCCATGTTCATCCAGATGGCTGTGTAGACATATCCATGTTCATACAGATGGCGGTGAAGATAATTCCATGTTCATACAGATAGCGGTGTAGATATTTCCATGTTCATACAGATAGTGTTGTAGATATTTCCATGTTCATACAGATAGAGGGGCTGATATTTCCATGATCAAACAGATAGCGGTGCTGACATTTCCATGTTTATACAGGTAGCGGTGTAGATATTTCCATGTTTATACAGATAGCGGTGTAGATATATCCATGTTTATACAGATAGCGGTGTAGATATCTCCATCTTAATACAGATGTTGTTGTAGATATTTATATGTTCATACAGATGGCCGTGCAGATATTACCATGTTCATACAGATAGCGGTGTAGATATTTCCATTTTTATACAGATAGCGGTGTAGGTATTTCCAAGTTTATACAGATAGCGGTGTAGATATTTCCATGTTCATCCAGATGGCTGTGTAGATTTATACATGTTCATACAGATGGCGGTGAAGATATTTCCATGTTCATGCAGATAGCAGTGTAGATATTTCCATGTTCATGCAGATGGCTGTGTAGATATATCCAAGTTCATACAGAAGGCGGTGAAGATATTTCCATACTCATACAGATAGCAGTGTAGATATTTCCATGTTCATACAGATAGTGGTGTAGATATTTCCATGTTCATACAGATAGAGGGGCTGATATTTCCATGTTCATACAGATAGCCGTGCTGATATTTCCATGTTTATACAGGTAGCGGTGTAGATATTTCCATGTTTATAAAGATAGCGGTGTAGATATTTCCATGTTTATACAGATAGCGGTGTAGATATTTCCATGTTTATACAGATAACGGTGTAGATAGCTCCATCTTAATACAGATGGCGGTGTAGATATTTATATGTTCATACAGATGGCCGTGCAGATATTTCCATGTTCATACAGATGCCGGTGTAGATATTTCCATGTTCATACAGATAGCCGTGTAGTTATTTCCATGTGTAAACAGATAGCTGTGTAGGTATTTCCATGTATATGCAGATAGCTGTGTAGATATTTCCATTTTCATGCAGATAGCGGTTTAGATATTTCCATGTTCATAGAGATAGCGATGTAGATCTTTCCATGTTCGTACGGATGACGGTGTAGGTATTTCCATATTTAAAGAGATAGCGGTGTAGTTATTTCCATGTTCATAGAGATAGCAGTTTAGATATTTCCATGTATATACAGATAGCGGTGTAGATATTTCCATGTTCATACGGATGGCGGTGTAGATATGTCCATGTGCAAAGAGATAGCTGTGTAGATATTTCCATGTATATGCAGATAGCTGTGGAGATATTTCCATTTTCATGCAGATAGCGGTTTAGATATTTCCAGGTTCAAACAGATAGCGGTGTAGATATTTCCATGTTCATACAGATAGTGGTGTAGATATTTCCATGTTTATACAGATAGCGGTGAAGATGTATGCATGTTTACACAGAAAACGGTGTAGATATTTCCATGTTCCCACAGATAGCGGTGTAGATATTTCCATGTTCATCCAGATGGCTGTGTAGATATATCCATGTTCATTCAGATAGCGGTGTAGACATTTCCATGTTCATACAGATAGGGGTGTAGATATTTCCATGTTCATACAGATAGCGGAGTAGCTATTTCCATGTTCATACAGATAGCGGTGTAGATATTTCCATGTTCGTACAGATAGCGGTGTAGATATTTCCATGTTCATACAGATAGCGGTGCTGATATTTCCATGTTTATACAGGTAGCGGTGCAGATATTTCCATGTTTATACAGATAGCGGTGTAGATATTTCCCTGTTTATACAGATAGCGGTGTAGATATTTCCAGGTTTATACAGATAGCGGTGTAGATATCTCCATCTTAATACAGATGGCGGTGCAGTTATTTATATGTTCATACAGATGGCGGTGCAGATATTTCCATGTTCATACAGATGGCGGTGTGGATATTTGCATGTTCATACAGATGGCTGTGTTGCTCTTTCCATGCTCATGGAGATAGCGGTGTAGATATTTCCATGTTCATCCAGATGGCTGTGTAGATATATCCATGTTCATACAGATGGCGGTGAAGATACTCCCATGTTCATACAGATAGCGGTGTAGATATTTCCATGTTCATGCAGATAGTGGTGTAGATATTTCCATGTTCATTCAGATAGCGGTGTAGCTATTTCCATGTTCATACAGATAGCGGTGTAGATATTTCCATGTTCATCCAGATGGCTGTGTAGACATATCCATGTTCATACAGATGGCGGTGAAGATAATTCCATGTTTATACAGTTAGCGGTGTAGATATTTCCATGCTCATACAAATAGTGGTGTAGATATTTCCATGTTCATACAGATAGAGGGGCTGATATTTCCATGTTCATACAGAGAGCGGTGCTGATATTTCCATGTTTATACAGGTGGCGGTGTAGATATTTCCATGTTCATACAGATAGCGGTGTAGATATTTCCATGTTTATACAGATAGCAGTGTAGATATCTGCATCTTAATACAGATGGCGGTGTAGGTATTTATATGTTCATACAGATGGCCGTGCAGATATTTCCATTTTCATACAGATGGCGGTGTAGATATTTCCATGTTCATACAGATAGCGGTGTAGATATTTCCATGTGTAAAGAGATAGCTGTGTAGATATTTCCATGTATATGCAGATAGCTGTGTAGATATTTCCATTTCCATGCAGATAGCGGTGTAGATATTTCCATGTTCAAACAGATAGCGGTGTAGATATTTCCATGTTCAAACAGATAGCGGTGTAGATATTTCCATGTTCATACAGATAGCGGTGTAGATATTTCCATGTTTATACAGATAGCGGTGAAGATGTATGCATGTTTGCACAGATAGCGGTGTAGACATTTCCATGTTCATACAGATAGCGGTGTAGATATTTCCATGTTCATGCAGATAGTGGTGTAGATATTTCCATGTTCATACAGATAGCGGTGTAGTTATTTCCATGTTCATACAGATAGCGGTGTAGATATTTCCATGTTCATCCAGAAGGCTGTGAAGATATTTCCATGTTAATACAGATAGCGGTGCTGATATTTCCATGTTTATACAGGTAGCGGTGTAGAAATTTCCATGTTCATACAGATAGCGGTGTAGATATTTCCATGTTCATACAGATAGCGGTGTAGATATTTCTATGTTCAAACAGATAGCGGTGTAGATATTTCCATGTTCATACAGATAGCGGTGCTTATATTTCCATGTTTATACAGGTAGCGGTGTAGATATTTCCATGTTTATACAGATAGCGGTGTGGATATTTCCATGTTTATACAGATAGCGGTGTAGATATTTCCATGTTCATCCAGATGGCTGTGTAGATATATCCATGTTCATACAGATGGCGGTGAAGATATTTCCATGTTCATACAGATAGCGGTGTAGATATTTCCATGTTCATACAGATAGTGGTGTAGATATTTCCATGTTCATACAGATAGCGGTGTAGGTATTTCCATGTTCATACAGATAGCGGTGTAGATATTTCCATGTTCATACAGATAGCGGTGAAGATATTTCCATGTTCATCCAGATGGCTGTGTAGACATATCCATGTTCATACAGATGGTGGTGAAGATAATTCCATGTTCATACAGATAGCGGTGTAGATATTTCCATGTTCATACAGATAGTGTTGTAGATATTTCCATGTTCATACAGATAGAGGGGCTGATATTTCCATGATCAAACAGATAGCGGTGCTGACATTTCCATGTTTATACAGGTAGCGGTGTAGATATTTCCATGTTTATACAGATAGCGGTGTAGATATATCCATGTTTATACAGATAGCGGTGCAGATATCTCCATCTTAATACAGATGGCGTTGTAGATATTTATATGTTCATACAGGTGGCCGTGCAGATATTTCCATGTTCATACAGATAGCGGTGTAGATATTTCCATTTTTATACAGATAGCGGTGTAGGTATTTCCAAGTTTATACAGATAGCGGTGTAGATATTTCCATCTTAATACAGATGGCGGTGTAGATATTTATATGTTCATACAGATGGCCGTGCAGATATTTCCATGTTCATACAGATGGCGGTGTGGATATTTGCATGTTCATACAGATGGCTGTGTTGCTCTTTCCATATTCATGGAGATAGCGGTGTAGATATTTCCATGTTCATCCAGATGGCTGTGTAGATATATCCATGTTCATACAGATGGTGGTGAAGATACTCCCATGTTCATACAGATAGCGGTGTAGATATTTCCATGTTCATACAGATAGTGGTGTAGATATTTCCATGTTCATTCAGATAGCGGTGTAGCTATTTCCATGTTCATACAGATAGCGGTGTAGATATTTCCATGTTCATCCAGATGGCTGTGTAGACATATCCATGTTCATACAGATGGCGGTGAAGATAATTCCATGTTTATACAGTTAGCGGTGTAGATATTTCCATGCACATACAGATAGTGGTGTAGATATTTCCATGTTCATACAGATAGAGGGGCTGATATTTCCATGTTCATACAGAGAGCGGTGCTGATATTTCCATGTTTATACAGGTAGCGGTGTAGATATTTCCATGTTCATACAGATAGCGGTGTAGATATTTCCATGTTTATACAGATAGCAGTGTAGATATCTGCATCTTAATACAGATGGCGGTGTAGGTATTTATATGTTCATACAGATGGCCGTGCAGATATTTCCATTTTCATACAGATGGCGGTGTAGATATTTCCATGTTCATACAGATAGCGGTGTAGATATTTCCATGTGTAAAGAGATAGCTGTGTAGATATTTCCATGTATATGCAGATAGCTGTGTAGATATTTCCATTTCCATGCAGATAGCGGTGTAGATATTTCCATGTTCAAACAGATAGCGGTGTAGATATTTCCATGTTCAAACAGATAGCGGTGTAGATATTTCCATGTTCATACAGATAGCGGTGTAGATATTTCCATGTTTATACAGATAGTGGTGAAGATGTATGCATGTTTGCACAGATAGCGGTGTAGACATTTCCATGTTCATACAGATAGCGGTGTAGATATTTCCATGTTCATGCAGATAGTGGTGTAGATATTTCCATGTTCATACAGATAGCGGTGTAGTTATTTCCATGTTCATACAGATAGCGGTGTAGATATTTCCATGTTCATCCAGAAGGCTGTGAAGATATTTCCATGTTAATACAGATAGCGGTGCTGATATTTCCATGTTTATACAGGTAGCGGTGTAGAAATTTCCATGTTCATACAGATAGCGGTGTAGATATTTCCATGTTCATACAGATAGCGGTGTAGATATTTCTATGTTCAAACAGATAGCGGTGTAGATATTTCCATGTTCATACAGATAGCGGTGCTTATATTTCCATGTTTATACAGGTAGCTGTGTAGATATTTCCATGTTTATACAGATAGCGGTGTGGATATTTCCATGTTTATACAGATAGCGGTGTAGATATTTCCATGTTCATCCAGATGGCTGTGTAGATATATCCATGTTCATACAGATGGCGGTGAAGATATTTCCATGTTCATACAGATAGCGGTGTAGATATTTCCATGTTCATACAGATAGTGGTGTAGATATTTCCATGTTCATACAGATAGCGGTGTAGGTATTTCCATGTTCATACAGATAGCGGTGTAGATATTTCCATGTTCATACAGATAGCGGTGAAGATATTTCCATGTTCATCCAGATGGCTGTGTAGACATATCCATGTTCATACAGATGGTGGTGAAGATAATTCCATGTTCATACAGATAGCGGTGTAGATATTTCCATGTTCATACAGATAGTGTTGTAGATATTTCCATGTTCATACAGATAGAGGGGCTGATATTTCCATGATCAAACAGATAGCGGTGCTGACATTTCCATGTTTATACAGGTAGCGGTGTAGATATTTCCATGTTTATACAGATAGCGGTGTAGATATATCCATGTTTATACAGATAGCGGTGTAGATATCTCCATCTTAATACAGATGGCGTTGTAGATATTTATATGTTCATACAGGTGGCCGTGCAGATATTTCCATGTTCATACAGATAGCGGTGTAGATATTTCCATTTTCATACAGATAGCGGTGTAGGTATTTCCAAGTTTATACAGATAGCGGTGTAGATATTTCCATCTTAATACAGATGGCGGTGTAGATATTTATATGTTCATACAGATGGCCGTGCAGATATTTCCATGTTCATACAGATGGCGGTGTGGATATTTGCATGTTCATACAGATGGCTGTGTTGCTCTTTCCATATTCATGGAGATAGCGGTGTAGATATTTCCATGTTCATCCAGATGGCTGTGTAGATATATCCATGTTCATACAGATGGTGGTGAAGATACTCCCATGTTCATACAGATAGCGGTGTAGATATTTCCATGTTCATACAGATAGTGGTGTAGATATTTCCATGTTCATTCAGATAGCGGTGTAGCTATTTCCATGTTCATACAGATAGCGGTGTAGATATTTCCATGTTCATCCAGATGGCTGTGTAGACATATCCATGTTCATACAGATGGCGGTGAAGATAATTCCATGTTTATACAGTTAGCGGTGTAGATATTTCCATGCACATACAGATAGTGGTGTAGATATTTCCATGTTCATACAGATAGAGGGGCTGATATTTCCATGTTCATACAGAGAGCGGTGCTGATATTTCCATGTTTATACAGGTAGCGGTGTAGATATTTCCATGTTCATACAGATAGCGGTGTAGATATTTCCATGTTTATACAGATAGCAGTGTAGATATCTGCATCTTAATACAGATGGCGATGTAGGTATTTATATGTTCATACAGATGGCCGTGCAGATATTTCCATTTTCATACAGATGGCGGTGTAGATATTTCCATGTTCATACAGATAGCGGTGTAGATATTTCCATGTGTAAAGAGATAGCTGTGTAGATATTTCCATGTATATGCAGATAGCTGTTTAGATATTTCCATTTCCATGCAGATAGCGGTGTAGATATTTCCATGTTCAAACAGATAGCGGTGTAGATATTTCCATGTTCAAACAGATAGCGGTGTAGATATTTCCATGTTCATACAGATAGCGGTGTAGATATTTCCATGTTTATACAGATAGCGGTGAAGATGTATGCATGTTTGCACAGATAGCGGTGTAGACATTTCCATGTTCATACAGATAGCGGTGTAGATATTTCCATGTTCATGCAGATAGTGGTGTAGATATTTCCATGTTCATACAGATAGCGGTGTAGTTATTTCCATGTTCATACAGATAGCGGTGTAGATATTTCCATGTTCATCCAGAAGGCTGTGAAGATATTTCCATGTTCATACAGATAGCGGTGCTGATATTTCCATGTTTATACAGGTAGCGGTGTAGAAATTTCCATGTTCATACAGATAGCGGTGTAGATATTTCCATGTTCATACAGATAGCGGTGTAGATATTTCCATGTTCATCCAGAAGGCTGTGTAGATATTTCCATGTTCATACAGATAGCGGTGCTGATATTTCCATGTTTATACAGGTAGCGGTGTAGATATTTCCATGTTCATACAGATAGCGGTGTAGATATTTCCATGTTTATACAGATAGCGGTGTAGATATTTCCATGTTTATACAGATAGCGGTGTATATATCTCCATCTTAATACAGATGGCAGTGTATATATTTATATGTTCATACAGATGGCGGTGCAGATATTTTCATGTTCATACAGATGTCGGTGTAGATATTTCCATGTTTATAGAGATAGCGGTGTAGTTATTTCCATGTGTAAAGAAATAGCTTTGTAGATATTTCCATGTATATGCAGATAGCTGTGTAGATATTTCCATTTTCATGCAGATAGCGGTGTAGATATTTCCATGTTCAAACAGATAGCGGTGTAGATATTTCCATGTTCATACAGATAGCGGTGTAGATATTTCCATGTTTATACAGATAGCGGTGAAGATGTATGCATGTTTGCACAGATAGCGGTGTAGATATTTCCATGTTCATACAGATAGCGGTGCAGATATTTCCATGTTCATGCAGATAGTGGTGTAGATATTTCCATGTTCATACAGATAGCGGTGTAGCTATTTCCATGTTCATACAGATAGCGGTGTAGATATTTCCATGTTCATCCAGAAGGCTGTGAAGATATTTCCATGTTCATACAGATAGCGGTGCTGATATTTCCATGTTTATACAGGTAGCGGTATAGAAATTTCCATGTTCATATAGATAGCGGTGTAGATATTTCCATGTTTATACAGATAGCGGTGTAGATATTTCCATGTTTATACAGTTAGTGGTGTAGATATATCCATCTTAACACAGATGGTGGTGTAGATATTTATAAGTTCGTATAGATGGCGGTGCAGATATTTCCATGTTCATACAGATGGCGGTGTAGATATTTCTATGTTTATAGAGATAGCGGTGTAGTTATTTCCATGTGTAAAGAAATAGCTTTGTAGATATTTCCATGTATATGCAGATAGCTCTGTAGATATTTCCATTTTCATACAGATAGCGGTGTAGATATTTCCATGTTCAAACAGATAGCGGTGTAGATATTTCCATGTTAATACAGATAGCGGTGTAGATATTTCCATGTTTATACAGATAGCGGTGAAGATGTATGCATGTATACACAGATAGCGGTGTAGATATTTCCATGTTCATTCAGATAGCGGTGTAGATATTTCCATGCTCATCCAGATGGCTGTGTAGATATATCCATGTTCATACAGATGGCGGTGAAGATATTTCCATGTTCATACAGATAGCGGTGTAGATCTTTCCATGTTCATACAGATAGCGGTGAAGATATTTCCATGTTCATACAGATAGAGGTGTAGCTATTTCCATGTTCATACAGATTGCGGTGTAGATATTTCCATGTTCATGCAGATGGCTGTGTAGATATATCCATGTTCATACAAATGGCGGTGAAGATATTTCCATGTTCATACAGATAGCGGTGTAGATATTTCCATGTTCATACAGATAGTGGTGTAGATATTTCCATGTTCATACATATAGTGGTGTAGCTATTTCCATGTTCATACAGATAGCGGTGTAGATATTTCCATGTTCATCCAGATGGCTGTGTAGATATTTCCATGTTCATACAGATAGCGGTGCTGATATTTCCATGTTTATACAGGTAGCGGTGTAGATATTTCCATGTTTATACAGATAGCTGTGTAGATATTTCCATGTTTATACAGATAGCGGTGTAGATATTTCCATGTTTATACAGATAGCGGTGTAGATATCTCCATCTTAATACAGATGGCGGTGTACTTATTTACATGTTCATACAGATGGCGGTGAAGATATTTCCATGTTCATACAGATGGCGGTGTACATATTTGCATGTTCATACAGATGGCGGTATAGCTATTTCCATGTTCATGGAGATAGCGGTGTAGATATTTCCATGTTAATCCAGATGGCTGTGTAGAGATATCCATGTTCATACAGATGGCGCTGAAGATATTTCCATGTTCATACAGATAGCGGTGTAGATATTTCCATGTTCATACAGATAGTGGTGTAGATATTTCCATGTTAATACAGATGGCGGTAAAGATATTTCCATGTTCATACAGATAGCGGTGTAGATATTTCCATGTTCATACAGATAGTGGTGTAGATATTTCCATGTTCATACAGATAACGGTGTAGCTATTTCCATGTTCATGCAGATAGCAGTGTAGATATTTCCATGTTCATCCATATGGCTGTGTAGATATATCCATGTTCATACAGATGGCGGTGAAGATATTTCCATGTTCATACAGATAGCGGTGTAGATATTTCCAAGTTCATACAGATAGCGGTGCAGATATTTCCATGCTCATACAGATAGTGGTGTAGATATTTCCATGTTCATACAGATGGCGGTGTAGATATTTCCATGTTCATACAGATAGCGGTGCAGTTATTTCCATTAGTAAAGAGATAGCTGTGTAGATATTTCCATGTATACGCAGATAGCTGTGAAGATATTTCCATTTTCATGCAGATTGCGGTTTAGATATTTCCATGTTCAAACAGATAGCGGTGTAGATATTTCTATGTGTATACAGATAGCGGTGAAGATATTTCCATGTTTACACAGATAGCGGTGTAGATATTTCCATGTTCATTCAGATAGCGGTGTAGATATTTCCATGTTCATCCAGATGGCTGTGTAGATATATCCATCTTCATACAGATAGCGGTGTAGATATTTCCATGTTCATACAGATAGTGCTGTAGATATTTCCATGTTCATACAGATAGCGGTGTAGCTATTTCCATGTTCATACAGATAGCGGTGTAGATATTTCTATGTTCAAACAGATAGCGATGTAGATATTTCCATGTTCATACAGATAGCGGTGCTTATATTTCCATGTTTATACAGGTAGCGGTGTAGATATTTCCATGTTTATACAGATAGCGGTGTAGATATTTCCATGTTTATATAGATAGCGGTGTAGATATTTCCATGTTCATCCAGATGGCTGTGTAGATATTTCCATGTTCATACAGATGGCGGTGAAGATATTTCCATGTTCATACAGATAGCGGTGTAGATATTTCCATGTTCATACAGATAGTGGTGTAGATATTTCCATGTTCATACAGATAGCGGTGTAGATATTTCCATGTTCATACAGATAGCGGTGTAGATATTTCCATGTTCATCCAGATGGCTGTGTAGACATGTCCATGTTCATACAGATGGCGGTGAAGATAATTCCATGTTCATACAGATAGCGGTGTAGATATTTCCATGTTCATACCGATAGTGTTGTAGATATTTCCATGTTCATACAGATAGAGGGGCTGATATTTCCATGATCAAACAGATAGCGGTGCTGACATTTCCATGTCTATACAGGTAGCGGTGTAGATATTTCCATGTTTATACAGATAGCGGTGTAGATATATCCATGTTTATACAGATAGCGGTGTAGATATCTCCATCTTAATACAGATGGCGTTGTAGATATTTATATGTTCATACAGATGGCCGTGCAGATATTTCCATGTTCATACAGATAGCGGTGTAGATATTTCCATTTTTATACAGATAGCGGTGTAGATATTTCCAAGTTTCTACAGATAGTGGTGTAGATATTTCCATGTTCATCCATATGGCTGTGTAGGTTTATCCATGTTCATACAGATGGTGGTGAAGGTATTTCCGTGTTCATACAGATAGCAGTGTAGATATTTCCATGTTCATCCAGATGGCTGTGTAGATATATCCATGTTCATACAGATGGCGGTGAAGATATTTGCATACTCATACAGATAGCAGTGTAGATATTTCCATGTTCATACAGATAGTGGTGTAGATATTTCCATGTTCATACAGATAGAGGGGCTGATATTTCCATGTTCATACAGAGAGCGGTGCTGATATTTCCATGTTTATACAGGTAGCAGTGTAGGTATTTCCATGTTTATAAAGATAGCGGTGTAGTTATTTCCATGTTTATACAGATAGCGGTGTAGATATTTCCATGTTTATACAGATAACGGTGTAGATATCTCCATCTTAATACAGATGGCGGTGTAGATATTTATATGTTCATACAGATGGCCGTGCAGATATTTCCATGTTCATACAGATGCCGGTGTAGATATTTCCATGTTCATACAGATAGCCGTGTAGTTATTTCAATGTGTAAAGAGATAGCTGTGTAGATATTTCCATGTATATGCAGATAGCTGTGTAGATATTTCCATTTTCATGCAGATAGCGGTTTAGATATTTCCATGTTCATAGAGATAGCGATGTAGATCTTTCCATGTTCATACGGATGACGGTGTAGGTATTTCCATATTTAAAGAGATAGCGGTGTAGTTATTTCCATGTTCATAGAGATAGCAGTTTAGATATTTCCATGTATATACAGATAGCGGTGTAGATATTTCCATGTTCATACGGATGGCGGTGTAGATATGTCCATGTGCAAAGAGATAGCTGTGTAGATATTTCCATGTATATGCAGATAGCTGTGTAGATATTTCCATTTTCATGCAGATAGAGGTTTAAATATTTCCATGTTCAAACAGATAGCGGTTTAGATATTTCCATGTTCATACAGATAGCGGTGTAGATATTTCCATGTTTATACAGATAGCGGTGAACATGTATGCATGTTTACACAGAAAGCGGTGTAGATATTTCCATGTTCCCACAGATAGCGGTGTAGATATTTCCATGTTCATCCAGATGGCTGTGTAGATATATCCATGTTCATTCAGATAGCGGTGTAGACATTTCCATGTTCATACAGATAGTGGTGTAGCTATTTCCATGTTCATACAGATAGCGGTGTAGATATTTCCATGTTCGTACAGATAGCGGTGTAGATATTTCCATGATCATACAGATAGCGGTGCTGATATTTCCATGTTTATACAGGTAGCGGTGTAGAAATTTCCATGTTCATACAGATAGCGGTGTAGATATTTCCATGTTTATACAGATAGCGGTGTAGATATTTCCATGTTTATACAGATAGTGGTGTAGATATATCCATCTTAACACAGATGGTGGTGTAGATATTTATATGTTCATACAGATGGCGGTGCAGATATTTCCATGTTCATACAGATGGCGGTGTAGATATTTCTATGTTTATAGAGATAGCGGTGTAGTTATTTCCATGTGTAAAGAAATAGCTTTGTAGATATTTCCATGTATATGCAGATAGCTCTGTAAATATTTCCATTTTCATGCAGATAGCGGTGTAGATATTTCCATGTTCAAACAGATAGCGGTGTAGATATTTCCATGTTAATACAGACAGCGGTGTAGATATTTCCATGTTTATACAGATAGCGTTGAAGATGTATGCATGTATACACAGATAGCGGTGTAGATATTTCCATGTTCATTCAGATAGCGGTGTAGATATTTCCATGCTCATCCAGATGGCTGTGTAGATATATCCATGTTCATACAGATGTCGGTGAAGATATTTCCATGTTCATACAGATAGCGGTGTAGATCTTTCCATGTTCATACAGATAGCGGTGTAGATATTTCCATGTTCATCCATATAGTGGTGTAGATATTTCCATGTTCATACATATAGCGGTGTAGCTATTTCCATGTTCATACAGATAGTGGTGTAGATATTTCCATGTTCATCCAGATGTCTGTGTAGATATTTCCATGTTCATACAGATAGCGGTGCTGATATTTCCATGTTTATACAGGTAGCGGTGTAGATATTTCCATGTTTATACAGATAGCGGTGTAGATATTTCCATGTTTATACAGATAGCGGTGTAGATATTTCCATGTTTATACAGATAGCGGTGTAGATATCTCCATCTTAATACAGATGGCGGTGTACTTATTTACATGTTCATACAGATGGCGGTGCAGATATTTCCATGTTCATACAGATGGCGGTGTACATATTTGCATGTTCATACAGATGGCGGTATAGCTATTTCCATGTTCATGGAGATAGCGGTGTAGATATTTCCATGTTAATCCAGATGGCTGTGTAGAGATATCCATGTTCATACAGATGGCGCTGAAGATATTTCCATGTTCATACAGATAGCGGTGTAGATATTTCCATGTTCATACAGATAGTGGTGTAGATATTTCCATGTTCATACAGATGGCGGTAAAGATATTTCCATGTTCATACAGATAGCGGTGTAGATATTTCCATGTTCATACAGATAGTGGTGTAGATTTTTCCATGTTCATACAGATAACGGTGTAGCTATTTCCATGTTCATGCAGATAGCAGTGTAGATATTTCCATGTTCATCCATATGGCTGTGTAGATATATCCATGTTCATACAGATGGCGGTGAAGATATTTCCATGTTCATACAGATAGCGGTGTAGATATTTCCAAGTTCATACAGATAGCGGTGCAGATATTTCCATGCTCATACAGATAGTGGTGTAGATATTTCCATGTTCATACAGATGGCGGTGTAGATATTTCCATGTTCATACAGATAGCGGTGCAGTTATTTCCATTAGTAAAGAGATAGCTGTGTAGATATTTCCATGTATACGCAGATAGCTGTGAAGATATTTCCATTTTCATGCAGATTGCGGTTTAGATATTTCCATGTTCAAACAGATAGCGGTGTAGATATTTCCATGTGTGTACAGATAGCGGTGAAGATATTTCCATGTTTACACAGATAGCGGTGTAGATATTTCCATGTTCATTCAGATAGCGGTGTAGATATTTACATGTTCATCCAGATGGCTGTGTAGATATATCCATGTTCATACAGATAGCGGTGTAGATATTTCCATGTTCATACAGATAGTGCTGTAGATATTTCCATGTTCATACAGATAGCGGTGTAGCTATTTCCATGTTCATACAGATAGCAGTGTAGATATTTCTATGTTCAAACAGATAGCGGTGTAGATATTTCCATGTTCATCCAGATGGCTGTGTAGATATATCCATGTTCATACAGATAGCGGTGTAGATATTTCCATGTTCATACAGAGAGTGCTGTAGATATTTCCATGTTCATACAGATAGCGGTGTAGCTATTTCCATGTTCATACAGATAGCGGTGTAGATATTTCTATGTTCAAACAGATAGCGGTGTAGATATTTCCATGTTCATACAGATAGCGGTGCTTATATTTCCATGTTTATACAGGTAGCGGTGTAGATATTTCCATGTTTATACAGATAGCGGTGTAGATATTTCCATGTTTATACAGATAGCGGTGTAGATATTTCCATGTTTATACAGATAGCGGTGTAGATATTTCCATGTTTATACAGATAGCGGTGTAGATATTTCCATGTTTATACAGATAGCGGTGTAGATATTTCAATGTTCATCCAGATGGCTGTGTAGATATATCCATGTTCATACAGATGGCGGTGAAGATATTTCCATGTTCATACAGATAGCGGTGTAGATATTTCCATGTTCATACAGATAGCGGTGTAGATATTTCCATGTTCATACAGAGAGCGGTGTAGATATTTCCATGTTCATACAGATAGCGGTGTAGATATTTCCATGTTCATCCAGATGGCTGTGTAGACATATCCATGTTCATACAGATGGCGGTGAAGATAATTCCATGTTCATACAGATAGCGGTGTAGATATTTCCATGTTCATACAGATAGTGTTGTAGATATTTCCATGTTCATACAGATAGAGGGGCTGATATTTCCATGATCAAACAGATAGCGGTGCTGACATTTCCATGTTTATACAGGTAGCGGTGTAGATATTTCCATGTTTATACAGATAGCGGTGTAGATATATCCATGTTTATACAGATAGCGGTGTAGATATCTCCATCTTAATACAGATGGCGTTGTAGATATTTATATGTTCATACAGATGGCCGTGCAGATATTTCCATGTTCATACAGATAGCGGTGTAGATATTTCCATTTTTATACAGATAGCGGTGTAGATATTTCCAAGTTTCTACAGATAGTGGCGTAGATATTTCCATGTTCATCCATATGGCTGTGTAGATTTATCCATGTTCATACAGATGGTGGTGAAGATATTTCCATGTTCATACAGATAGCAGTGTAGATATTTCCATGTTCATCCAGATGGCTGTGTAGATATATCTATGTTCATACAGATGGCGGTGAAGATATTTGCATTCTCATACAGATAGCAGTGTAGATATTTCCATGTTCATACAGATAGTGGTGTAGATATTTCCATGTTCATACAGATAGAGGGGCTGATATTTCCATGTTCATACAGAGAGTGGTACTGATATTTCCATGTTTATACAGGTAGGGGTGCAGATATTTCCATGTTTATAAAGATAGCGGTGTAGATATTTCCCTGTTTATACAGATAGCGGTGTAGATATTTCCAGGTTTATACAGATAGCGGTGTAGATATCTCCATCTTAATACAGATGGCGGTGTAGTTATTTATATGTTCATACAGATGGCGGTGCAGATATTTAAATGTTCATACAGATAGTGGTGTAGATATTTCCATGTTCATACAGATAGCGGTGTAGCTATTTCCATGTTTATGCAGATAGCGGTGTAGATATTTCCATGTTCATCCATATGGCTGTGTAGATATATCCATGTTCATACAGATGGCGGTGAAGATATTTCCATGTTCATACAGATAGTGGTGTAGATATTTCCATGTTCATACAGATAGCGGTGCAGATATTTCCATGCTCATACAGATAGTGGTGTAGATATTTCCATGTTCATACAGATGGCGGTGTAGATATTTCCATGTTCATACAGATAGCGGTGTAGTTATTTCCATGAGTAAAGAGATAGCTGTGTAGATATTTCCATGTATACGCAGATAGCTGTGAAGATATTTCCATTTTCATGCAGATTGCGGTTTAGATATTTCCATGTTCAAACAGCGGTATAGATATTTCCATGTGCATGCAGATAGCGGTGAAGATATTTCCATGTTTACACAGATAGCGGTGTAGATATTTCCATGTTCATACAGATAGCGGTGTAGATATTTCCATGTTCATCCAGATGGCTGTGTAGATATATCCATGTTCATACAGATAGCGGTGTAGATATTTCCATGTTTATACAGATAGTGCTGTAGATATTTCCATGTTCACACAGATAGCGGTGTAGCTATTTCCATGTTCATACAGGTAGCGGTGTAGATATTTCTATGTTCAAACAGATAGCGGTGTAGATATTTCCATGTTCATACAGGGAGCGGTGCTTATATTTCCATGTTTATACAGGTAGCGGTGTAGATATTTCCATGTTTATACAGATAGCGGTGTAGATATTTCCATGTTCATCCAGATGGCTGTGTAGATATATCCATGTTCATATAGATGGCGGTGAAGATATTTCCATGTTCATACAGATAGCGGTGTAGATATTTCCATGTTCATACAGATGGCGGTGTAGATATTTCCATGTTCATACAGATAGCGGTGCAGTTATTTCCATTAGTAAAGAGATAGCTGTGTAGATATTTCCATGTATACGCAGATAGCTGTGAAGATATTTCCATTTTCATGCAGATTGCGGTTTAGATATTTCCATGTTCAAACAGATAGCGGTGTAGATATTTCCATGTGTGTACAGATAGCGGTGAAGATATTTCCATGTTTACACAGATAGCGGTGTAGATATTTCCATGTTCATTCAGATAGCGGTGTAGATATTTACATGTTCATCCAGATGGCTGTGTAGATATATCCATGTTCATACAGATAGCGGTGTAGATATTTCCATGTTCATACAGATAGTGCTGTAGATATTTCCATGTTCATACAGATAGCGGTGTAGCTATTTCCATGTTCATACAGATAGCAGTGTAGATATTTCTATGTTCAAACAGATAGCGGTGTAGATATTTCCATGTTCATCCAGATGGCTGTGTAGATATATCCATGTTCATACAGATAGCGGTGTAGATATTTCCATGTTCATACAGAGAGTGCTGTAGATATTTCCATGTTCATACAGATAGCGGTGTAGCTATTTCCATGTTCATACAGATAGCGGTGTAGATATTTCTATGTTCAAACAGATAGCGGTGTAGATATTTCCATGTTCATACAGATAGCGGTGCTTATATTTCCATGTTTATACAGGTAGCGGTGTAGATATTTCCATGTTTATACAGATAGCGGTGTAGATATTTCCATGTTTATACAGATAGCGGTGTAGATATTTCCATGTTTATACAGATAGCGGTGTAGATATTTCCATGTTTATACAGATAGCGGTGTAGATATTTCCATGTTTATACAGATAGCGGTGTAGATATTTCAATGTTCATCCAGATGGCTGTGTAGATATATCCATGTTCATACAGATGGCGGTGAAGATATTTCCATGTTCATACAGATAGCGGTGTAGATATTTCCATGTTCATACAGATAGCGGTGTAGATATTTCCATGTTCATACAGAGAGCGGTGTAGATATTTCCATGTTCATACAGATAGCGGTGTAGATATTTCCATGTTCATCCAGATGGCTGTGTAGACATATCCATGTTCATACAGATGGCGGTGAAGATAATTCCATGTTCATACAGATAGCGGTGTAGATATTTCCATGTTCATACAGATAGTGTTGTAGATATTTCCATGTTCATACAGATAGAGGGGCTGATATTTCCATGATCAAACAGATAGCGGTGCTGACATTTCCATGTTTATACAGGTAGCGGTGTAGATATTTCCATGTTTATACAGATAGCGGTGTAGATATATCCATGTTTATACAGATAGCGGTGTAGATATCTCCATCTTAATACAGATGGCGTTGTAGATATTTATATGTTCATACAGATGGCCGTGCAGATATTTCCATGTTCATACAGATAGCGGTGTAGATATTTCCATTTTTATACAGATAGCGGTGTAGATATTTCCAAGTTTCTACAGATAGTGGCGTAGATATTTCCATGTTCATCCATATGGCTGTGTAGATTTATCCATGTTCATACAGATGGTGGTGAAGATATTTCCATGTTCATACAGATAGCAGTGTAGATATTTCCATGTTCATCCAGATGGCTGTGTAGATATATCTATGTTCATACAGATGGCGGTGAAGATATTTGCATTCTCATACAGATAGCAGTGTAGATATTTCCATGTTCATACAGATAGTGGTGTAGATATTTCCATGTTCATACAGATAGAGGGGCTGATATTTCCATGTTCATACAGAGAGTGGTACTGATATTTCCATGTTTATACAGGTAGGGGTGCAGATATTTCCATGTTTATAAAGATAGCGGTGTAGATATTTCCCTGTTTATACAGATAGCGGTGTAGATATTTCCAGGTTTATACAGATAGCGGTGTAGATATCTCCATCTTAATACAGATGGCGGTGTAGTTATTTATATGTTCATACAGATGGCGGTGCAGATATTTAAATGTTCATACAGATAGTGGTGTAGATATTTCCATGTTCATACAGATAGCGGTGTAGCTATTTCCATGTTTATGCAGATAGCGGTGTAGATATTTCCATGTTCATCCATATGGCTGTGTAGATATATCCATGTTCATACAGATGGCGGTGAAGATATTTCCATGTTCATACAGATAGTGGTGTAGATATTTCCATGTTCATACAGATAGCGGTGCAGATATTTCCATGCTCATACAGATAGTGGTGTAGATATTTCCATGTTCATACAGATGGCGGTGTAGATATTTCCATGTTCATACAGATAGCGGTGTAGTTATTTCCATGAGTAAAGAGATAGCTGTGTAGATATTTCCATGTATACGCAGATAGCTGTGAAGATATTTCCATTTTCATGCAGATTGCGGTTTAGATATTTCCATGTTCAAACAGCGGTATAGATATTTCCATGTGCATGCAGATAGCGGTGAAGATATTTCCATGTTTACACAGATAGCGGTGTAGATATTTCCATGTTCATACAGATAGCGGTGTAGATATTTCCATGTTCATCCAGATGGCTGTGTAGATATATCCATGTTCATACAGATAGCGGTGTAGATATTTCCATGTTTATACAGATAGTGCTGTAGATATTTCCATGTTCACACAGATAGCGGTGTAGCTATTTCCATGTTCATACAGGTAGCGGTGTAGATATTTCTATGTTCAAACAGATAGCGGTGTAGATATTTCCATGTTCATACAGGGAGCGGTGCTTATATTTCCATGTTTATACAGGTAGCGGTGTAGATATTTCCATGTTTATACAGATAGCGGTGTAGATATTTCCATGTTCATCCAGATGGCTGTGTAGATATATCCATGTTCATATAGATGGCGGTGAAGATATTTCCATGTTCATACAGATAGCGGTGTAGATATTTCCATGTTCATACAGATAGTGGTGTAGATATTTCCATGTTCATACAGATAGCGGTGTAGATATTTCCATGTTCATACAGATAGCGGTGTAGATATTTCCATGTTCATCCAGATGGCTGTGTAGACATATCCATGTTCATACAGATGGTGGTGAAGATAATTCCATGTTCATACAGATAGCGGTGTAGATATTTCCATGTTCATACAGATAGTGTTGTAGATATTTCCATGTTCATACAGATAGAGGGGCTGATATTTCCATGATCAAACAGATAGCGGTGCTGACATTTCCATGTTTATACAGGTAGCGGTGTAGATATTTCCATGTTTATACAGATAGCGGTGTAGATATATCCATGTTTATACAGATAGCGGTGTAGATATCTCCATCTTAATACAGATGGCGTTGTAGATATTTATATGTTCATACAGAAGGCCGTGCAGATATTTCCATGTTCATACAGATAGCGGTGTAGATATTTCCATTTTTATACAGATAGCGGTGTAGGTATTTCCATGTTCATACAGACAGCAGTGTAGATATTTCCATGTTCATACAGACAGCGGTGCTGATAATTCCATGTTCATCCAGATGGCCGTGCAGATATTTCCATGTTCAGTGGGCGGTGTAGATATTTCCATGTTCACACAGATAGCGGTATAGATATTTCCATGTTCATACAGACAGCAGTGTAGATATTTCCATGTTCATACAGACAGCGGTGCTGATAATTCCATGTTCATCCAGATGGCCGTGCAGATATTTGCATGTTCATACAGATGCCGGTGTAGATATTTCCATGTTCATACAGATAGCCGTGTAGTTATTTCCATGTGTAAAGAGATAGCTGTGTAGATATTTCCATGTATATGCAGATAGCTGTGTAGATATTTCCATTTTCATGCAGATAGCGGCTTAGATATTTCCATGTTCATAGAGATAGCGATGTAGATCTTTCCATGTTCATATGGATGACGGTGTAGGTATTTCCATATTTAAAGAGATAGCGGTGTAGTTATTTCCATGTTCATAGAGATAGCAGTTTAGATATTTCCATGTATATACAGATAGCGGTGTAGATATTTCCATGTTCATACGGATGGCGGTGTAGATATTTCCATGTGCAAAGAGATAGCTGTGTAGATATTTCCATGTATATGCAGATAGCTGTGTAGATATTTCCATTTTCATGCAGATAGCGGTTTAGATATTTCCAGGTTAAAACAGATAGCGGTGTAGATATTTCCATGTTCATACAGATAGTGGTGTAGATATTTCCATGTTTATACAGATAGCGGTGAAGATGTATGCATGTTTACACAGAAAACGGTGTAGATATTTCCATGTTCCCACAGATAGCGGTGTTGATATTTCCATGTTCATCCAGATGGCTGTGTAGATATATCCATGTTCATACAGATGTCGGTGAAGATATTTCCATGTTCATACAGATAGCGGTGTAGATCTTTCCATGTTCATACAGATAGCGGTGTAGATATTTCCATGTTCATCCATATAGTGGTGTAGATATTTCCATGTTCATACATATAGCGGTGTAGCTATTTCCATGTTCATACAGATAGCGGTGTAGATATTTCCATGTTCATCCAGATGTCTGTGTAGATATTTCCATGTTCATACAGATAGCGGTGCTGATATTTCCATGTTTATACAGGTAGCGGTGTAGATATTTCCATGTTTATACAGATAGCGGTGTAGATATTTCCATGTTTATACAGATAGCGGTGTAGATATTTCCATTTTTGTACAGATAGCGGTGTAGATATCTCCATCTTAATACAGATGGCGGTGTACTTATTTACATGTTCATACAGATGGCGATGCAGATATTTCCATGTTCATACAGATGGCGGTGTACATATTTGCATGTTCATACAGATGGCGGTATAGCTATTTCCATGTTCATGGAGATAGCGGTGTAGATATTTCCATGTTAATCCAGATGGCTGTGTAGAGATATCCATGTTCATACAGATGGCGCTGAAGATATTTCCATGTTCATACAGATAGCGGTGTAGATATTTCCATGTTCATACAGATAGTGGTGTAGATATTTCCATGTTCATACAGATGGTGGTAAAGATATTTCCATGTTCATACAGATAGCGGTGTAGATATTTCCATGTTCATACAGATAGTGGTGTAGATTTTTCCACGTTCATACAGATAACGGTGTAGCTATTTCCATGTTCATGCAGATAGCAGTGTAGATATTTCCATGTTCATCCATATGGCTGTGTAGATATATCCATGTTCATACAGATGGCGGTGAAGATATTTCCATGTTCATACAGATAGCGGTGTAGATATTTCCAAGTTCATACAGATAGCGGTGCAGATATTTCCATGCTCATACAGATAGTGGTGTAGATATTTCCATGTTCATACAGATGGCGGTGTAGATATTTCCATGTTCATACAGATAGTGCTGTAGATATTTCCATGTTCATACAGATAGCGGTGTAGCTATTTCCATGTTCATACAGATAGCGGTGTAGATATTTCTATGTTCAAACAGATAGCGGTGTAGATATTTCCATGTTCATACAGATAGCGGTGCTTATATTTCCATGTTTATACAGGTAGCGGTGTAGATATTTCCATGTTTATACAGATAGCGGTGTAGATATTTCCATGTTTATACAGATAGCGGTGTAGATATTTCCATGTTTATACAGATAGCGGTGTAGATATTTCAATGTTCATCCAGATGGCTGTGTAGATATATCCATGTTCAAAGAGATGGCGGTGAAGATATTTCCATGTTCATACAGATAGCGGTGTAGATATTTCCATGTTCATACAGATAGCGGTGTAGATATTTCCATGTTCATACAGATAGCGGTGCAGTTATTTCCATTAGTAAAGAGATAGCTGTGTAGATATTTCCATGTATACGCAGATAGCTGTGAAGATATTTCCATTTTCATGCAGATTGCGGTTTAGATATTTCCATGTTCAAACAGATAGCGGTGTAGATATTTCCATGTGTGTACAGATAGCGGTGAAGATATTTCCATGTTTACACAGATAGCGGTGTAGATATTTCCATGTTCATTCAGATAGCGGTGTAGATATTTCCATGTTCATCCAGATGGCTGTGTAGATATATCCATGTTCATACAGATAGCGGTGTAGATATTTCCATGTTCATACAGATAGTGCTGTAGATATTTCCATGTTCATACAGATAGCGGTGTAGCTATTTCCATGTTCATACAGATAGCGGTGTAGATATTTCTATGTTCAAACAGATAGCGGTGTAGATATTTCCATGTTCATACAGATAGCGGTGCTTATATTTCCATGTTTATACAGGTAGCGGTGTAGATATTTCCATGTTTATACAGATAGCGGTGTAGATATTTCCATGTTTATACAGATAGCGGTGTAGATATTTCCATGTTTATACAGATAGCGGTGTAGATATTTCAATGTTCATCCAGATGGCTGTGTAGATATATCCATGTTCAAAGAGATGGCGGTGAAGATATTTCCATGTTCATACAGATAGCGGTGTAGATA
This sequence comes from Gorilla gorilla gorilla, assembly GCF_029281585.2. Lineage (NCBI taxonomy): Eukaryota > Metazoa > Chordata > Mammalia > Primates > Hominidae > Gorilla > Gorilla gorilla. The sequence continues at coordinate 128,686,536 of NC_073239.2, forward strand.
TTTCCATGTTCATACAGATAGCGGTGTAGATATTTCCATGTTCATACAGAGAGCGGTGTAGATATTTCCATGTTCATACAGATAGCGGTGTAGATATTTCCATGTTCATCCAGATGGCTGTGTAGACATATCCATGTTCATACAGATGGCGGTGAAGATAATTCCATGTTCATACAGATAGCGGTGTAGATATTTCCATGTTCATACAGATAGTGTTGTAGATATTTCCATGTTCATACAGATAGAGGGGCTGATATTTCCATGATCAAACAGCTAGCGGTGCTGACATTTCCATGTTTATACAGGTAGCGGTGTAGATATTTCCATGTTTATACAGATAGCGGTGTAGATATATCCATGTTTATACAGATAGCGGTGTAGATATCTCCATCTTAATACAGATGGCGTTGTAGATATTTATATCTTCATACAGATGGCCGTGCAGATATTTCCATGTTCATACAGATAGCGGTGTAGATATTTCCATTTTTATACAGATAGCGGTGTAGATATTTCCAAGTTTCTACAGATAGTGGTGTAGATATTTCCATGTTCATCCATATGGCTGTGTAGATTTATCCATGTTCATACAGATGGTGGTGATGATATTTCCATGTTCATACAGATAGCAGTGTAGATATTTCCATGTTCATCCAGTTGGCTGTGTAGATATATCTATGTTCATACAGATGGCGGTGAAGATATTTGCATACTCATACAGATAGCAGTGTAGATATTTCCATGTTCATACAGATAGTGGTGTAGATATTTCCATGTTCATACAGATAGAGGGGCTGATATTTCCATGTTCATACAGAGAGCGGTGATGATATTTCCATGTTTATACAGGTAGCGGTTTAGATATTTCCATGTTTATAAAGATAGCGGTGTAGTTATTTCCATGTTTATACAGATAGCGGTGTAGATATTTCCATGTTTATACAGATAACGGTGTAGATATTTCCATGTTCATCCATATGGCTGTGTAGATTTATACATGTTCATACAGATGGCGGTGAAGATATTTCCATGTTCATACAGATAGCAGTGTAGATATTTCCATGTTCATGCAGATGGCTGTGTAGATATATCCATGTTCATACAGAAAGTGGTGAAGATATTTCCATACTCATACAGATAGCAGTGTAGATATTTCCATGTTCATACAGATAGTGGTGTAGATATTTCCATGTTCATACAGATAGAGGGGCTGATATTTCCATGTTCATACAGATAGCCGTGCTGATATTTCCATGTTTATACAGGTAGCGGTGTAGATATTTCCATGTTTATAAAGATAGTGGTGTAGATATTTCCATGTTTATACAGATAGCGGTGTAGATATTTCCATGTTTATACAGATAACGGTGTAGATATCTCCATCTCAATACAGATGGCGGTGTAGATATTTATATGTTCATACAGATGGCCGTGCAGATATTTCCATGTTCATACAGATGCCGGTGTAGATATTTCCATGTTCATACAGATAGCCGTGTAGTTATTTCCATGTGTAAAGAGATAGCTGTGTAGATATTTCCATGTATATGCAGATATCTGTGTAGATATTTCCATTTTCATGCAGATAGCGGTTTAGATATTTCCATGTTCATAGAGATAGCGATGTAGATCTTTCCATGTTCATACGGATGACGGTGTAGGTATTTCCATATTTAAAGAGATAGCGGTGTAGTTATTTCCATGTTCATAGAGATAGCAGTTTAGATATTTCCATGTATATACAGATAGCTGTGTAGATATTTCCATGTTCATACGGATGGCGGTGTAGATATGTGCATGTGCAAAGAGATAGCTGTGTAGATATTTCCATGTATATGCAGATAGCTGTGGAGATATTTCCATTTTCATGCAGATAGCGGTTTAGATATTTCCAGGTTCAAGCAGATAGCGGTGTAGATATTTCCATGTTCATACAGATAGTGGTGTAGATATTTCCATGTTTATACAGATAGCGGTGAAGATGTATGCATGTTTACACAGAAAACGGTGTAGATATTTCCATGTTCCCACAGATAGCGGTGTAGATATTTCCATGTTCATCCAGATGGCTGTGTAGATATATCCATGTTCATTCAGATAGCGGTGTAGACATTTCCATGTTCATACAGATAGGGGTGTAGATATTTCCATGTTCATACAGATAGCGGAGTAGCTATTTCCATGTTCATACAGATAGCGGTGTAGATATTTCCATGTTCGTACAGATAGCGGTGTAGATATTTCCATGTTCATACAGATAGCGGTGCTGATATTTCCATGTTTATACAGGTAGCGTTGCAGATATTTCCATGTTTATACAGATAGCGGTGTAGATATTTCCCTGTTTATACAGATATCGGTGTAGATATTTCCAGGTTTATACAGATAGCGGTGTAGATATCTCCATCTTAATACAGATGGCGGTGTAGTTATTTATATGTTCATACAGATGGCGGTGCAGATATTTCCATGTTCATACAGATGGCGGTGTGGATATTTGCATGTTCATACAGATGGCTGTGTTGCTCTTTCCATATTCATGGAGATAGCGGTGTAGATATTTCCATGTTCATCCAGATGGCTGTGTAGATATATCCATGTTCATACAGATGGTGGTGAAGATATTCCCATGTTCATACAGATAGCGGTGTAGATATTTCCATGTTCATACAGATAGTGGTGTAGATATTTCCATGTTCATTCAGATAGCGGTGTAGCTATTTCCATGTTCATACAGATAGCGGTGTAGATATTTCCATGTTCATCCAGATGGCTGTGTAGACATATCCATGTTCATACAGATGGCGGTGAAGATAATTCCATGTTTATTCAGTTAGCGGTGTAGATATTTCCATGCTCATACAGATAGTGGTGTAGATATTTCCATGTTCATACAGATAGAGGGGCTGATATTTCCATGTTCATACAGAGAGCGGTGCTGATATTTCCATGTTTATACAGGTAGCGGTGTAGATATTTCCATGTTCATACAGATAGCGGTGTAGATATTTCCATGTTTATACAGATAGCAGTGTAGATATCTGCATCTTAATACAGATGGCGGTGTAGGTATTTATATGTTCATACAGATGGCCGTGCAGATATTTCCATTTTCATACAGATGGCGGTGTAGATATTTCCATGTTCATACAGATAGCGGTGTAGATATTTCCATGTGTAAAGAGATAGCTGTGTAGATATTTCCATGTATATGCAGATAGCTGTGTAGATATTTCCATTTCCATGCAGATAGCGGTGTAGATATTTCCATGTTCAAACAGATAGCGGTGTAGATATTTCCATGTTCAAACAGATAGCGGTGTAGATATTTCCATGTTCATACAGATAGCGGTGTAGATATTTCCATGTTTATACAGATAGCGGTGAAGATGTATGCATGTTTGCACAGATAGCGGTGTAGACATTTCCATGTTCATACAGATAGCGGTGTAGATATTTCCATGTTCATGCAGATAGTGGTGAAGATATTTCCATGTTCATACAGATAGCGGTGTAGTTATTTCCATGTTCATACAGATAGCGGTGTAGATATTTCCATGTTCATCCAGAAGGCTGTGAAGATATTTCCATGTTCATACAGATAGCGGTGCTGATATTTCCATGTTTATACAGGTAGCGGTGTAGAAATTTCCATGTTCATACAGATAGCGGTGTAGTTATTTCCATGTTCATACAGATAGCGGTGTAGATATTTCCATGTTCATCCAGAAGGCTGTGTAGATATTTCCATGTTCATACAGATAGCGGTGCTGATATTTCCATGTTTATACAGGTAGCGGTGTAGATATTTCCATGTTCATACAGATAGCGGTGTAGATATTTCCATGTTTATACAGATAGCGGTGTAGATATTTCCATGTTTATACAGATAGCGGTGTATATATCTCCATCTTAATACAGATGGCAGTGTATATATTTATATGTTCATACAGATGTCGGTGTAGATATTTCCATGTTTATAGAGATAGCGGTGTAGTTATTTCCATGTGTAAAGAAATAGCTTTGTAGATATTTCCATGTATATGCAGATAGCTGTGTAGATATTTCCATTTTCATGCAGATAGCGGTGTAGATATTTCCATGTTCAAACAGATAGCGGTGTAGATATTTCCATGTTCATACAGATAGCGGTGTAGATATTTCCATGTTTATACAGATAGCGGTGAAGATGTATGCATGTTTGCACAGATAGCGGTGTAGATATTTCCATGTTCATACAGATAGCGGTGCAGATATTTCCATGTTCATGCAGATAGTGGTGTAGATATTTCCATGTTCATACAGATAGCGGTGTAGCTATTTCCATGTTCATACAGATAGCGGTGTAGATATTTCCATGTTCATCCAGAAGGCTGTGAAGATATTTCCATGTTCATACAGATAGCGGTGCTGATATTTCCATGTTTATACAGGTAGCGGTATAGAAATTTCCATGTTCATATAGATAGCGGTGTAGATATTTCCATGTTTATACAGATAGCGGTGTAGATATTTCCATGTTTATACAGTTAGTGGTGTAGATATATCCATCTTAACACAGATGGTGGTGTAGATATTTATATGTTCATACAGATGGCGGTGCAGATATTTCCATGTTCATACAGATGGCGGTGTAGATATTTCTATGTTTATAGAGATAGCGGTGTAGTTATTTCCATGTGTAAAGAAATAGCTTTGTAGATATTTCCATGTATATGCAGATAGCTCTGTAGATATTTCCATTTTCATACAGATAGCGGTGTAGATATTTCCATGTTCAGATAGCGGTGTAGATATTTCCATGTTAATACAGATAGCGGTGTAGATATTTCCATGTTTATACAGATAGCGGTGAAGATGTATGCATGTATACACAGATAGCGGTGTAGATATTTCCATGTTCATTCAGATAGCGGTGTAGATATTTCCATGCTCATCCAGATGGCTGTGTAGATATATCCATGTTCATACAGATGGCGGTGAAGATATTTCCATGTTCATACAGATAGCGGTGTAGATCTTTCCATGTTCATACAGATAGCGGTGAAGATATTTCCATGTTCATACAGATAGAGGTGTAGCTATTTCCATGTTCATACAGATTGCGGTGTAGATATTTCCATGTTCATCCAGATGGCTGTGTAGATATATCCATGTTCATACAAATGGCGGTGAAGATATTTCCATGTTCATACAGATAGCGGTGTAGATATTTCCATGTTCATACAGATAGTGGTGTAGATATTTCCATGTTCATACATATAGTGGTGTAGCTATTTCCATGTTCATACAGATAGCGGTGTAGATATTTCCATGTTCATCCAGATGGCTGTGTAGATATTTCCATGTTCATACAGATAGCGGTGCTGATATTTCCATGTTTATACAGGTAGCGGTGTAGATATTTCCATGTTTATACAGATAGCGGTGTAGATATTTCCATGTTTATACAGATAGCGGTGTAGATATTTCCATGTTTATACAGATAGCGGTGTAGATATCTCCATCTTAATACAGATGGCGGTGTACTTATTTACATGTTCATACAGATGGCGGTGAAGATATTTCCATGTTCATACAGATGGCGGTGTACATATTTGCATGTTCATACAGATGGCGGTATAGCTATTTCCATGTTCATGGAGATAGCGGTGTAGATATTTCCATGTTAATCCAGATGGCTGTGTAGAGATATCCATGTTCATACAGATGGCGCTGAAGATATTTCCATGTTCATACAGATAGCGGTGTAGATATTTCCATGTTCATACAGATAGTGGTGTAGATATTTCCATGTTCATACAGATGGCGGTAAAGATATTTCCATGTTCATACAGATAGCGGTGTAGATATTTCCATGTTCATACAGATAGTGGTGTAGATATTTCCATGTTCATACAGATAACGGTGTAGCTATTTCCATGTTCATGCAGATAGCAGTGTAGATATTTCCATGTTCATCCATATGGCTGTGTAGATATATCCATGTTCAAACAGATGGCGGTGAAGATATTTCCATGTTCATACAGATAGCGGTGTAGATATTTCCAAGTTCATACAGATAGCGGTGCAGATATTTCCATGCTCATACAGATAGTGGTGTAGATATTTCCATGTTCATACAGATGGCGGTGTAGATATTTCCATGTTCATACAGATAGCGGTGCAGTTATTTCCATTAGTAAAGAGATAGCTGTGTAGATATTTCCATGTATACGCAGATAGCTGTGAAGATATTTCCATTTTCATGCAGATTGCGGTTTAGATATTTCCATGTTCAAACAGATAGCGGTGTAGATATTTCTATGAGTATACAGATAGCGGTGAAGATATTTCCATGTTTACACAGATAGCGGTGTAGATATTTCCATGTTCATTCAGATAGCGGTGTAGATATTTCCATGTTCATCCAGATGGCTGTGTAGATATATCCATCTTCATACAGATAGCGGTGTAGATATTTCCATGTTCATACAGATAGTGCTGTAGATATTTCCATGTTCATACAGATAGCGGTGTAGCTATTTCCATGTTCATACAGATAGCGGTGTAGATATTTCTATGTTCAAACAGATAGCGGTGTAGATATTTCCATGTTCATACAGATAGCGGTGCTTATATTTCCATGTTTATACAGGTAGCGGTGTAGATATTTCCATGTTTATACAGATAGCGGTGTAGATATTTCCATGTTTATATAGATAGCGGTGTAGATATTTCCATGTTCATCCAGATGGCTGTGTAGATATATCCATGTTCATACAGATGGCGGTGAAGATATTTCCATGTTCATACAGATAGCGGTGTAGATATTTCCATGTTCATACAGATAGTGGTGTAGATATTTCCATGTTCATACAGATAGCGGTGTAGATATTTCCATGTTCATACAGATAGCGGTGTAGACATGTCCATGTTCATACAGATGGCCGTGCAGATATTTCCATGTTCATACACATAGCGGTGTAGATATTTCCATTTTTATACAGATAGCGGTGTAGATATTTCCAAGTTTCTACAGATAGTGGTGTAGATATTTCCATGTTCATCCATATGGCTGTGTAGGTTTATCCATGTTCATACAGATGGTGGTGAAGGTATTTCCATGTTCATACAGATAGCAGTGTAGATATTTCCATGTTCATCCAGATGGCTGTGTAGATATATCCATGTTCATACAGATGGCGGTGAAGATATTTGCATACTCATACAGATAGCAGTGTAGATATTTCCATGTTCATACAGATAGTGGTGTAGATATTTCCATGTTCATACAGATAGAGGGGCTGATATTTCCATGTTCATACAGAGAGCGGTGCTGATATTTCCATGTTTATACAGGTAGCAGTGTAGGTATTTCCATGTTTATAAAGATAGCGGTGTAGTTATTTCCATGTTTATACAGATAGCGGTGTAGATATTTCCATGTTTATACAGATAACGGTGTAGATATCTCCATCTTAATACAGATGGCGGTGTAGATATTTATATGTTCATACAGATGGCCGTGCAGATATTTCCATGTTCATACAGATGCCGGTGTAGATATTTCCATGTTCATACAGATAGCCGTGTAGTTATTTCAATGTGTAAAGAGATAGCTGTGTAGATATTTCCATGTATATGCAGATAGCTGTGTAGATATTTCCATTTTCATGCAGATAGCGGTTTAGATATTTCCATGTTCATAGAGATAGCGATGTAGATCTTTCCATGTTCATACGGATGACGGTGTAGGTATTTCCATATTTAAAGAGATAGCGGTGTAGTTATTTCCATGTTCATAGAGATAGCAGTTTAGATATTTCCATGTATATACAGATAGCGGTGTAGATATTTCCATGTTCATACGGATGGCGGTGTAGATATGTCCATGTGCAAAGAGATAGCTGTGTAGATATTTCCATGTATATGCAGATAGCTGTGTAGATATTTCCATTTTCATGCAGATAGCGGTTTAAATATTTCCATGTTCAAACAGATAGCGGTTTAGATATTTCCATGTTCATACAGATAGCGGTGTAGATATTTCCATGTTTATACAGATAGCGGTGAACATGTATGCATGTTTACACAGAAAGCGGTGTAGATATTTCCATGTTCCCACAGATAGCGGTGTAGATATTTCCATGTTCATCCAGATGGCTGTGTAGATATATCCATGTTCATTCAGATAGCGGTGTAGACATTTCCATGTTCATACAGATAGTGGTGTAGCTATTTCCATGTTCATACAGATAGCGGTGTAGATATTTCCATGTTCGTATAGATAGCGGTGTAGATATTTCCATGATCATACAGATAGCGGTGCTGATATTTCCATGTTTATACAGGTAGCGGTGTAGAAATTTCCAAGTTCATACAGATAGCGGTGTAGATATTTCCATGTTTATACAGATAGCGGTGTAGATATTTCCATGTTTATACAGATAGTGGTGTAGATATATCCATCTTAACACAGATGGTGGTGTAGATATTTATATGTTCATACAGATGGCGGTGCAGATATTTCCATGTTCATACAGATGGCGGTGTAGATATTTCTATGTTTATAGAGATAGCGGTGTAGTTATTTCCATGTGTAAAGAAATAGCTTTGTAGATATTTCCATGTATATGCAGATAGCTCTGTAAATATTTCCATTTTCATGCAGATAGCGGTGTAGATATTTCCATGTTCAAACAGATAGCGGTGTAGATATTTCCATGTTAATACAGACAGCGGTGTAGATATTTCCATGTTTATACAGATAGCGGTGAAGATGTATGCATGTATACACAGGTAGCGGTGTAGATATTTCCATGTTCATTCAGATAGCGGTGTAGATATTTCCATGCTCATCCAGATGGCTGTGTATATATATCCATGTTCATACAGATGGCGGTGAAGATATTTCCATGTTCATACAGATAGCGGTGTAGATCTTTCCATGTTCATACAGATAGCGGTGTAGATATTTCCATGTTCCTCCATATAGTGGTGTAGATATTTCCATGTTCATACATATAGCGGTGTAGCTATTTCCATGTTCATACAGATAGCGGTGTAGATATTTCCATGTTCATCCAGATGTCTGTGTAGATATTTCCATGTTCATACAGATAGCGGTGCTGATATTTCCATGTTTATACAGGTAGCGGTGTAGATATTTCCATGTTTATACAGATAGCGGTGTAGATATTTCCATGTTTATACAGATAGCGGTGTAGATATTTCCATGTTTATACAGATAGCGGTGTAGATATCTCCATCTTAATACAGATGGCGGTGTACTTATTTACATGTTCATACAGATGGCGATGCAGATATTTCCATGTTCATACAGATGGCGGTGTACATATTTGCATGTTCATACAGATGGCGGTATAGCTATTTCCATGTTCATGGAGATAGCGGTGTAGATATTTCCATGTTAATCCAGATGGCTGTGTAGAGATATCCATGTTCATACAGATGGCGCTGAAGATATTTCCATGTTCATACAGATAGCGGTGTAGATATTTCCATGTTCATACAGATAGTGGTGTAGATATTTCCATGTTCATACAGATGGTGGTAAAGATATTTCCATGTTCATACAGATAGCGGTGTAGATATTTCCATGTTCATACAGATAGTGGTGTAGATTTTTCCACGTTCATACAGATAACGGTGTAGCTATTTCCATGTTCATGCAGATAGCAGTGTAGATATTTCCATGTTCATCCATATGGCTGTGTAGATATATCCATGTTCATACAGATGGCGGTGAAGATATTTCCATGTTCATACAGATAGCGGTGTAGATATTTCCAAGTTCATACAGATAGCGGTGCAGATATTTCCATGCTCATACAGATAGTGGTGTAGATATTTCCATGTTCATACAGATGGCGGTGTAGATATTTCCATGTTCATACAGATAGCGGTGCAGTTATTTCCATTAGTAAAGAGATAGCTGTGTAGATATTTCCATGTATACGCAGATAGCTGTGAAGATATTTCCATTTTCATGCAGATTGCGGTTTAGATATTTCCATGTTCAAACAGATAGCGGTGTAGATATTTCCATGTGTGTACAGATAGCGGTGAAGATATTTCCATGTTTACACAGATAGCGGTGTAGATATTTCCATGTTCATTCAGATAGCGGTGTAGATATTTCCATGTTCATCCAGATGGCTGTGTAGATATATCCATGTTCATACAGATAGCGGTGTAGATATTTCCATGTTCATACAGATAGTGCTGTAGATATTTCCATGTTCATACAGATAGCGGTGTAGCTATTTCCATGTTCATACAGATAGCGGTGTAGATATTTCTATGTTCAAACAGATAGCGGTGTAGATATTTCCATGTTCATACAGATAGCGGTGCTTATATTTCCATGTTTATACAGGTAGCGGTGTAGATATTTCCATGTTTATACAGATAGCGGTGTAGATATTTCCATGTTTATACAGATAGCGGTGTAGATATTTCCATGTTTATACAGATAGCGGTGTAGATATTTCAATGTTCATCCAGATGGCTGTGTAGATATATCCATGTTCATACAGATGGCGGTGAAGATATTTCCATGTTCATACAGATAGCGGTGTAGATATTTCCATGTTCATACAGATAGCGGTGTAGATATTTCCATGTTCATACAGAGAGCGGTGTAGATATTTCCATGTTCATACAGATAGCGGTGTAGATATTTCCATGTTCATCCAGATGGCTGTGTAGACATATCCATGTTCATACAGATGGCGGTGAAGATAATTCCATGTTCATACAGATAGCGGTGTAGATATTTCCATGTTCATACAGATAGTGTTGTAGATATTTCCATGTTCATACAGATAGAGGGGCTGATATTTCCATGATCAAACAGATAGCGGTGCTGACATTTCCATGTTTATACAGGTAGCGGTGTAGATATTTCCATGTTTATACAGATAGCGGTGTAGATATATCCATGTTTATACAGATAGCGGTGTAGATATCTCCGTCTTAATACAGATGGCGTTGTAGATATTTATATGTTCATACAGATGGCCGTGCAGATATTTCCATGTTCATACAGATAGCGGTGTAGATATTTCCTTGTTTATACAGATAGCGGTGTAGATATTTCCATGTTTATACAGATAACGGTGTAGATATCTCCATCTTAATACAGATGGCGGTGTAGATATTTATATGTTCATACAGATGGCCGTGCAGATATTTCCATGTTCATACAGATGCCGTTGTAGATATTTCCATGTTCATACAGATAGCCGTGTAGTTATTTCAATGTGTAAAGAGATAGCTGTGTAGATATTTCCATGTATATGCAGATAGCTGTGTAGATATTTCCATTTTCATGCGGATAGCGGTTTAGATATTTCCATGTTCATAGAGATAGCGATGTAGATCTTTCCATGTTCATACGGATGACGGTGTAGGTATTTCCATATTTAAAGAGATAGCGGTGTAGTTATTTCCATGTTCATAGAGATAGCAGTTTAGATATTTCCATGTATATACAGATAGCGGTGTAGATATTTCCATGTTCATACGGATGGTGGTGTAGATATGTCCATGTGCAAAGAGATAGCTGTGTAGATATTTCCATGTATATGCAGATAGCTGTGTAGATATTTCCATTTTCATGCAGATAGCGGTTTAAATATTTCCATGTTCAAACAGATAGCGGTTTAGATATTTCCATGTTCATACAGATAGCGGTGTAGATATTTCCATGTTTATACAGATAGCGGTGAACATGTATGCATGTTTACACAGAAAGCGGTGTAGATATTTCCATGTTCCCACAGATAGCGGTGTAGATATTTCCATGTTCATCCAGATGGCTGTGTAGATATATCCATGTTCATTCTGATAGCGGTGTAGACATTTCCATGTTCATACAGATAGTGGTGTAGCTATTTCCATGTTCATACAGATAGCGGTGTAGATATTTCCATGTTCGTACAGATAGCGGTGTAGATATTTCCATGATCATACAGATAGCGGTGCTGATATTTCCATGTTTATACAGGTAGCGGTGTAGAAATTTCCATGTTCATACAGATAGCGGTGTAGATATTTCCATGTTTATACAGATAGCGGTGTAGATATTTCCATGTTTATACAGATAGTGGTGTAGATATATCCATCTTAACACAGATGGTGGTGTAGATATTTATATGTTCATACAGATGGCGGTGCAGATATTTCCATGTTCATACAGATGGCGGTGTAGATATTTCTATGTTTATAGAGATAGCGGTGTAGTTATTTCCATGTGTAAAGAAATAGCTTTGTAGATATTTCCATGTATATGCAGATAGCTCTGTAAATATTTCCATTTTCATGCAGATAGCGGTGTAGATATTTCCATGTTCAAACAGATAGCGGTGTAGATATTTCCATGTTAATACAGACAGCGGTGTAGATATTTCCATGTTTATACAGATAGCGTTGAAGATGTATGCATGTATACACAGATAGCGGTGTAGATATTTCCATGTTCATTCAGATAGCGGTGTAGATATTTCCATGCTCATCCAGATGGCTGTGTAGATATATCCATGTTCATACAGATGTCGGTGAAGATATTTCCATGTTCATACAGATAGCGGTGTAGATCTTTCCATGTTCATACAGATAGCGGTGTAGATATTTCCATGTTCATCCATATAGTGGTGTAGATATTTCCATGTTCATACATATAGCGGTGTAGCTATTTCCATGTTCATACAGATAGCGGTGTAGATATTTCCATGTTCATCCAGATGTCTGTGTAGATATTTCCATGTTCATACAGATAGCGGTGCTGATATTTCCATGTTTATACAGGTAGCGGTGTAGATATTTCCATGTTTATACAGATAGCGGTGTAGATATTTCCATGTTTATACAGATAGCGGTGTAGATATTTCCATGTTTATACAGATAGCGGTGTAGATATCTCCATCTTAATACAGATGGCGGTGTACTTATTTACATGTTCATACAGATGGCGGTGCAGATATTTCCATGTTCATACAGATGGCGGTGTACATATTTGCATGTTCATACAGATGGCGGTATAGCTATTTAAATGTTCATGGAGATAGCGGTGTAGATATTTCCATGTTAATCCAGATGGCTGTGTAGAGATATCCATGTTCATACAGATGGCGCTGAAGATATTTCCATGTTCATACAGATAGCGGTGTAGATATTTCCATGTTCATACAGATAGTGGTGTAGATATTTCCATGTTCATACAGATGGCGGTAAAGATATTTCCATGTTCATACAGATAGCGGTGTAGATATTTCCATGTTCATACAGATAGTGGTGTAGATTTTTCCATGTTCATACAGATAACGGTGTAGCTATTTCCATGTTCATGCAGATAGCAGTGTAGATATTTCCATGTTCATCCATATGGCTGTGTAGATATATCCATGTTCATACAGATGGCGGTGAAGATATTTCCATGTTCATACAGATAGCGGTGTAGATATTTCCAAGTTCATACAGATAGCGGTGCAGATATTTCCATGCTCATACAGATAGTGGTGTAGATATTTCCATGTTCATACAGATGGCGGTGTAGATATTTCCATGTTCATACAGATAGCGGTGCAGTTATTTCCATTAGTAAAGAGATAGCTGTGTAGATATTTCCATGTATACTCAGATAGCTGTGAAGATATTTCCATTTTCATGCAGATTGCGGTTTAGATATTTCCATGTTCAAACAGATAGCGGTGTAGATATTTCCATGTGTGTACAGATAGCGGTGAAGATATTTCCATGTTTACACAGATAGCGGTGTAGATATTTCCATGTTCATTCAGATAGCGGTGTAGATATTTCCATGTTCATCCAGATGGCTGTGTAGATATATCCATGTTCATACAGATAGCGGTGTAGATATTTCCATGTTCATACAGATAGTGCTGTAGATATTTCCATGTTCATACAGATAGCGGTGTAGCTATTTCCATGTTCATACAGATAGCGGTGTAGATATTTCTATGTTCAAACAGATAGCGGTGTAGATATTTCCATGTTCATACAGATAGCGGTGCTTATATTTCCAAGTTTATACAGGTAGCGGTGTAGATATTTCCATGTTTATACAGATAGCGGTGTAGATATTTCCATGTTTATACAGATAGCGGTGTAGATATTTCCATGTTTATACAGATAGCGGTGTAGATATTTCAATGTTCATCCAGATGGCTGTGTAGATATATCCATGTTCATACAGATGGCGGTGAAGATATTTCCATGTTCATACAGATAGCGGTGTAGATATTTCCATGTTCATACAGATAGCGGTGTAGATATTTCCATGTTCATACAGAGAGCGGTGTAGATATTTCCATGTTCATACAGATAGCGGTGTAGATATTTCCATGTTCATCCAGATGGCTGTGTAGACATATCCATGTTCATACAGATGGCGGTGAAGATAATTCCATGTTCATACAGATAGCGGTGTAGATATTTCCATGTTCATACAGATAGTGTTGTAGATATTTCCATGTTCATACAGATAGAGGGGCTGATATTTCCATGATCAAACAGATAGCGGTGCTGGCATTTCCATGTTTATACAGGTAGCGGTGTAGATATTTCCATGTTTATACAGATAGCGGTGTAGATATATCCATGTTTATACAGATAGCGGTGTAGATATCTCCATCTTAATACAGATGGCGTTGTAGATATTTATATGTTCATACAGATGGCCGTGCAGATATTTCCATGTTCATACAGATAGCGGTGTAGATATTTCCATTTTTATACAGATAGCGGTGTAGATATTTCCAAGTTTCTACAGATAGTGGTGTAGATATTTCCATGTTCATCCATATGGCTGTGTAGATTTATCCATGTTCATACAGATGGTGGTGAAGATATTTCCATGTTCATACAGATAGCAGTGTAGATATTTCCATGTTCATCCAGATGGCTGTGTAGATATATCTATGTTCATACAGATGGCGGTGAAGATATTTGCATACTCATACAGATAGCAGTGTAGATATTTCCATGTTCATACAGATAGTGGTGTAGATATTTCCATGTTCATACAGATAGAGGGGCTGATATTTCCATGTTCATACAGAGAGTGGTACTGATATTTCCATGTTTATACAGGTAGCGGTGCAGATATTTCCATGTTTATAAAGATAGCGGTGTAGATATTTCCCTGTTTATACAGATAGCGGTGTAGATATTTCCAGGTTTATACAGATAGCGGTGTAGATATCTCCATCTTAATACAGATGGCGGTGTAGTTATTTATATGTTCATACAGATGGCGGTGCAGATATTTAAATGTTCATACAGATAGTGGTGTAGATATTTCCATGTTCATACAGATAGCGGTGTAGCTATTTCCATGTTTATGCAGATAGCGGTGTAGATATTTCCATGTTCATCCATATGGCTGTGTAGATATATCCATGTTCATACAGATGGCGGTGAAGATATTTCCATGTTCATACAGATAGTGGTGTAGATATTTCCATGTTCATACAGATAGCGTTGCAGATATTTCCATGCTCATACAGATAGTGGTGTAGATATTTCCATGTTCATACAGATGGCGGTGTAGATATTTCCATGTTCATACAGATAGCGGTGTAGTTATTTCCATGAGTAAAGAGATAGCTGTGTAGATATTTCCATGTATACGCAGATAGCTGTGAAGATATTTCCATTTTCATGCAGATTGCGGTTTAGATATTTCCATGTTCAAACAGCGGTATAGATATTTCCATGTGCATGCAGATAGCGGTGAAGATATTTCCATGTTTACACAGATAGCGGTGTAGATATTTCCATGTTCATCCAGATGGCTGTGTAGATATATCCATGTTCATACAGATAGCGGTGTAGATATTTCCATGTTTATACAGATAGTGCTGTAGATATTTCCATGTTCACACAGATAGCGGTGTAGCTATTTCCATGTTCATACAGGTAGCGGTGTAGATATTTCTATGTTCAAACAGATAGCGGTGTAGATATTTCCATGTTCATACAGGGAGCGGTGCTTATATTTCCATGTTTATACAGGTAGCGGTGTAGATATTTCCATGTTTATACAGATAGCGGTGTAGATATTTCCATGTTCATCCAGATGGCTGTGTAGATATATCCATGTTCATATAGATGGCGGTGAAGATATTTCCATGTTCATACAGATAGCGGTGTAGATATTTCCATGTTCATACAGATAGTGGTGTAGATATTTCCATGTTCATACAGATAGCGGTGTAGATATTTCCATGTTCATACAGATAGCGGTGTAGATATTTCCATGTTCATCCAGATGGCTGTGTAGACATATCCATGTTCATACAGATGGCGGTGAAGATAATTCCATGTTCATACAGATAGCGGTGTAGATATTTCCATGTTCATACAGATAGTGTTGTAGATATTTCCATGTTCATACAGATAGAGGGGCTGATATTTCCATGATCAAACAGATAGCGGTGCTGACATTTCCATGTTTATACAGGTAGCGGTGTAGATATTTCCATGGTTATACAGATAGCGGTGTAGATATATCCATGTTTATACAGATAGCGGTGTAGATATCTCCATCTTAATACAGATGGCGTTGTAGATATTTATATGTTCATACAGAAGGCCGTGCAGATATTTCCATGTTCATACAGATAGCGGTGTAGATATTTCCATTTTTATACAGATAGCGGTGTAGGTATTTCCATGTTCATACAGACAGCAGTGTAGATATTTCCATGTTCATACAGACAGCGGTGCTGATAATTCCATGTTCATCCAGATGGCCGTGCAGATATTTCCATGTTCAGTGGGCGGTGTAGATATTTCCATGTTCACACAGATAGCGGTATAGATATTTCCATGTTCATACAGACAGCAGTGTAGATATTTCCATGTTCATACAGACAGCGGTGCTGATAATTCCATGTTCATCCAGATGGCCGTGCAGATATTTGCATGTTCATACAGATGCCGGTGTAGATATTTCCATGTTCATACAGATAGCCGTGTAGTTATTTCCATGTGTAAAGAGATAGCTGTGTAGATATTTCCATGTATATGCAGATAGCTGTGTAGATATTTCCATTTTCATGCAGATAGCGGTTTAGATATTTCCATGTTCATAGAGATAGCGATGTAGATCTTTCCATGTTCATATGGATGACGGTGTAGGTATTTCCATATTTAAAGAGATAGCGGTGTAGTTATTTCCATGTTCATAGAGATAGCAGTTTAGATATTTCCATGTATATACAGATAGCGGTGTAGATATTTCCATGTTCATACAGATAGCAGTGTAGATGTTTCCATGTTCATCCAGATGGCTGTGTAGATATATCTATGTTCATACAGATGGCGGTGAAGATATTTGCATACTCATACAGATAGCAGTGTAGATATTTCCATGTTCATACAGATAGTGGTGTAGTTATTTCCATGTTCATACAGATAGAGGGGCTGATATTTCCATGTTCATACAGAGAGCGGTGATGATATTTCCATGTTTATACAGGTAGCGGTGTAGATATTTCCATGTTTATAAAGATAGCGGTGTAGTTATTTCCATGTTTATACAGATAGCGGTGTAGATATTTCCATGTTTATACAGATAACGGTGTAGATATCTCCATCTTAATACAGATGGCGGTGTAGATATTTATATGTTCATACAGATGGCCGTGCAGATATTTCCATGTTCATACAGATGCCGTTGTAGATATTTCCATGTTCATCCAGATAGCCGTGTAGTTATTTCAATGTGTAAAGAGATAGCTGTGTAGATATTTCCATGTATATGCAGATAGCTGTGTAGATATTTCCATTTTCATGCAGATAGCGGTTTAGATATTTCCATGTTCATAGAGATAGCGATGTAGATCTTTCCATGTTCATACGGATGACGGTGTAGGTATTTCCATATTTAAAGAGATAGCGGTGTAGTTATTTCCATGTTCATAGAGATAGCAGTTTAGATATTTCCATGTATATACAGATAGCGGTGTAGATATTTCCATGTTCATACGGATGGTGGTGTAGATATGTCCATGTGCAAAGAGATAGCTGTGTAGATATTTCCATGTATATGCAGATAGCTGTGTAGATATTTCCATTTTCATGCAGATAGCGGTTTAAATATTTCCATGTTCAAACAGATAGCGGTTTAGATATTTCCATGTTCATACAGATAGCGGTGTAGATATTTCCATGTTTATACAGATAGCGGTGAACATGTATGCATGTTTACACAGAAAGCGGTGTAGATATTTCCATGTTCCCACAGATAGCGGTGTAGATATTTCCATGTTCATCCAGATGGCTGTGTAGATATATCCATGTTCATTCAGATAGCGGTGTAGACATTTCCATGTTCATACAGATAGTGGTGTAGCTATTTCCATGTTCATACAGATAGCGGTGTAGATATTTCCATGTTCGTACAGATAGCGGTGTAGATATTTCCATGATCATACAGATAGCGGTGCTGATATTTCCATGTTTATACAGGTAGCAGTGTAGAAATTTCCATGTTCATACAGATAGCGGTGTAGATATTTCCATGTTTATACAGATAGCGGTGTAGATATTTCCATGTTTATACAGATAGTGGTGTAGATATATCCATCTTAACACAGATGGTGGTGTAGATATTTATATGTTCATACAGATGGCGGTGCAGATATTTCCATGTTCATACAGATGGCGGTGTAGATATTTCTATGTTTATAGAGATAGCGGTGTAGTTATTTCCATGTGTAAAGAAATAGCTTTGTAGATATTTCCATGTATATGCAGATAGCTCTGTAAATATTTCCATTTTCATGCAGATAGCGGTGTAGATATTTCCATGTTCAAACAGATAGCGGTGTAGATATTTCCATGTTAATACAGACAGCGGTGTAGATATTTCCATGTTTATACAGATAGCGTTGAAGATGTATGCATGTATACACAGATAGCGGTGTAGATATTTCCATGTTCATTCAGATAGCGGTGTAGATATTTCCATGCTCATCCAGATGGCTGTGTAGATATATCCATGTTCATACAGATGTCGGTGAAGATATTTCCATGTTCATACAGATAGCGGTGTAGATCTTTCCATGTTCATACAGATAGCGGTGTAGATATTTCCATGTTCATCCATATAGTGGTGTAGATATTTCCATGTTCAT
Organism: Gorilla gorilla gorilla; assembly: GCF_029281585.2. Lineage (NCBI taxonomy): Eukaryota > Metazoa > Chordata > Mammalia > Primates > Hominidae > Gorilla > Gorilla gorilla. The sequence continues at coordinate 128,705,705 of NC_073239.2, forward strand.
ACATATAGCGGTGTAGCTATTTCCATGTTCATACAGATAGCGGTGTAGATATTTCCATGTTCATCCAGATGTCTGTGTAGATATTTCCATGTTCATACAGATAGCGGTGCTGATATTTCCATGTTTATACAGGTAGCGGTGTAGATATTTCCATGTTTATACAGATAGAGGTGTAGATATTTCCATGTTTATACAGATAGCGGTGTAGATATTTCCATGTTTATACAGATAGCGGTGTAGATATCTCCATCTTAATACAGAAGGCGGTGTACTTATTTACATGTTCATACAGATGGCGATGCAGATATTTCCATGTTCATACAGATGGCGGTGTACATATTTGCATGTTCATACAGATGGCGGTATAGCTATTTCCATGTTCATGGAGATAGCGGTGTAGATATTTCCATGTTAATCCAGATGGCTGTGTAGAGATATCCATGTTCATACAGATGGCGCTGAAGATATTTCCATGTTCATACAGATAGCGGTGTAGATATTTCCATGTTCATACAGATAGTGGTGTAGATATTTCCATGTTCATACAGATGGTGGTAAAGATATTTCCATGTTCATACAGATAGCGGTGTAGATATTTCCATGTTCATACAGATAGTGGTGTAGATTTTTCCACGTTCATACAGATAACGGTGTAGCTATTTCCATGTTCATGCAGATAGCAGTGTAGATATTTCCATGTTCATCCATATGGCTGTGTAGATATATCCATGTTCATACAGATGGCGGTGAAGATATTTCCATGTTCATACAGATAGCGGTGTAGATATTTCCAAGTTCATACAGATAGCGGTGCAGATATTTCCATGCTCATACAGATAGTGGTGTAGATATTTCCATGTTCATACAGATGGCGGTGTAGATATTTCCATGTTCATACAGATAGCGGTGCAGTTATTTCCATTAGTAAAGAGATAGCTGTGTAGATATTTCCATGTATACGCAGATAGCTGTGAAGATATTTCCATTTTCATGCAGATTGCGGTTTAGATATTTCCATGTTCAAACAGATAGCGGTGTAGATATTTCCATGTGTGTACAGATAGCGGTGAAGATATTTCCATGTTTACACAGATAGCGGTGTAGATATTTCCATGTTCATTCAGATAGCGGTGTAGATATTTCCATGTTCATCCAGATGGCTGTGTAGATATATCCATGTTCATACAGATAGCGGTGTAGATATTTCCATGTTCATACAGATAGTGCTGTAGATATTTCCATGTTCATACAGATAGCGGTGTAGCTATTTCCATGTTCATACAGATAGCGGTGTAGGTATTTCTATGTTCAAACAGATAGCGGTGTAGATATTTCCATGTTCATACAGATAGCGGTGCTTATATTTCCATGTTTATACAGGTAGCGGTGTAGATATTTCCATGTTTATACAGATAGCGGTGTAGATATTTCCATGTTTATACAGATAGCGGTGTAGATATTTCCATGTTTATACAGATAGCGGTGTAGATATTTCAATGTTCATCCAGATGGCTGTGTAGATATATCCATGTTCATACAGATGGCGGTGAAGATATTTCCATGTTCATACAGATAGCGGTGTAGATATTTCCATGTTCATACAGATAGCGGTGTAGATATTTCCATGTTCATACAGAGAGCGGTGTAGATATTTCCATGTTCATACAGATAGCGGTGTAGATATTTCCATGTTCATCCAGATGGCTGTGTAGACATATCCATGTTCATACAGATGGCGGTGAAGATAATTCCATGTTCATACAGATAGCGGTGTAGATATTTCCATGTTCATACAGATAGTGTTGTAGATATTTCCATGTTCATACAGATAGTGGGGCTGATATTTCCATGATCAAACAGATAGCGGTGCTGACATTTCCATGTTTATACAGGTAGCGGTGTAGATATTTCCATGTTTATACAGATAGCGGTGTAGATATATCCATGTTTATACAGATAGCGGTGTAGATATCTCCATCTTAATACAGATGGCGTTGTATTTATATGTTCATACAGATGGCCGTGCAGATATTTCCATGTTCATACAGATAGCGGTGTAGATATTTCCATTTTTATACAGATAGCGGTGTAGATATTTCCAAGTTTCTACAGATAGTGGTGTAGATATTTCCATGTTCATCCATATGGCTGTGTAGATTTATCCATGTTCATACAGATGGTGGTGATGATATTCCCATGTTCATACAGATAGCAGTGTAGATATTTCCATGTTCATCCAGATGGCTGTGTAGATATATCTATGTTCATACAGATGGCGGTGAAGATATTTGCATACTCATACAGATAGCAGTGTAGATATTTCCATGTTCATACAGATAGTGGTGTAGATATTTCCATGTTCATACAGATAGAGGGGCTGATATTTCCATGTTCATACAGAGAGCGGTGATGATATTTCCATGTTTATACAGGTAGCAGTGTAGATATTTCCATGTTTATAAAGATAGCGGTGTAGATATTTCCATGTTTATACAGATAGCGGTGTAGATATTTCCATGTTTATACAGATAACGGTGTAGATATCTCCATCTTAATACAGATGGCGGTGTAGATATTTATATGTTCATACAGATGGCCGTGCAGATATTTCCATGTTCATACAGATGCCGTTGTAGATATTTCCATGTTCATACAGATAGCCGTGTAGTTATTTCAATGTGTAAAGAGATAGCTGTGTAGATATTTCCATGTATATGCAGATAGCTGTGTAGATATTTCCATTTTCATGCGGATAGCGGTTTAGATATTTCCATGTTCATAGAGATAGCGATGTAGATCTTTCCATGTTCATACGGATGACGGTGTAGGTATTTCCATATTTAAAGAGATAGCGGTGTAGTTATTTCCATGTTCATAGAGATAGCAGTTTAGATATTTCCATGTATATACAGATAGCGGTGTAGATATTTCCATGTTCATACGGATGGTGGTGTAGATATGTCCATGTGCAAAGAGATAGCTGTGTAGATATTTCCATGTATATGCAGATAGCTGTGTAGATATTTCCATTTTCATGCAGATAGCGGTTTAAATATTTCCATTTTCAAACAGATAGCGGTTTAGATATTTCCATGTTCATACAGATAGCGGTGTAGATATTTCCATGTTTATACAGATAGCGGTGAACATGTATGCATGTTTACACAGAAAGCGGTGTAGATATTTCCATGTTCCCACAGATAGCGGTGTAGATATTTCCATGTTCATCCAGATGGCTGTGTAGATATATCCATGTTCATTCAGATAGCGGTGTAGACATTTCCATGTTCATACAGATAGTGGTGTAGCTATTTCCATGTTCATACAGATAGCGGTGTAGATATTTCCATGTTCGTACAGATAGCGGTGTAGATATTTCCATGATCATACAGATAGCGGTGCTGATATTTCCATGTTTATACAGGTAGCGGTGTAGAAATTTCCATGTTCATACAGATAGCGGTGTAGATATTTCCATGTTTATACAGATAGCGGTGTAGATATTTCCATGTTTATACAGATAGTGGTGTAGATATATCCATCTTAACACAGATGGTGGTGTAGATATTTATATGTTCATACAGATGGCGGTGCAGATATTTCCATGTTCATACAGATGGCGGTGTAGATATTTCTATGTTTATAGAGATAGCGGTGTAGTTATTTCCATGTGTAAAGAAATAGCTTTGTAGATATTTCCATGTATATGCAGATAGCTCTGTAAATATTTCCATTTTCATGCAGATAGCGGTGTAGATATTTCCATGTTCAAACAGATAGCGGTGTAGATATTTCCATGTTAATACAGACAGCGGTGTAGATATTTCCATGTTTATACAGATAGCGTTGAAGATGTATGCATGTATACACAGATAGCGGTGTAGATATTTCCATGTTCATTCAGATAGCGGTGTAGATATTTCCATGCTCATCCAGATGGCTGTGTAGATATATCCATGTTCATACAGATGTCGGTGAAGATATTTCCATGTTCATACAGATAGCGGTGTAGATCTTTCCATGTTCATACAGATAGCGGTGTAGATATTTCCATGTTCATCCATATAGTGGTGTAGATATTTCCATGTTCATACATATAGCGGTGTAGCTATTTCCATGTTCATACAGATAGCGGTGTAGATATTTCCATGTTCATCCAGATGTCTGTGTAGATATTTCCATGTTCATACAGATAGCGGTGCTGATATTTCCATGTTTATACAGGTAGCGGTGTAGATATTTCCATGTTTATACAGATAGCGGTGTAGATATTTCCATGTTTATACAGATAGCGGTGTAGATATTTCCATGTTTATACAGATAGCGGTGTAGATATCTCCATCTTAATACAGATGGCGGTGTACTTATTTACATGTTCATACAGATGGCGGTGCAGATATTTCCATGTTCATACAGATGGCGGTGTACATATTTGCATGTTCATACAGATGGCGGTATAGCTATTTCCATGTTCATGGAGATAGCGGTGTAGATATTTCCATGTTAATCCAGATGGCTGTGTAGAGATATCCATGTTCATACAGATGGCGCTGAAGATATTTCCATGTTCATACAGATAGCGGTGTAGATATTTCCATGTTCATACAGATAGTGGTGTAGATATTTCCATGTTCATACAGATGGCGGTAAAGATATTTCCATGTTCATACAGATAGCGGTGTAGATATTTCCATGTTCATACAGATAGTGGTGTAGATTTTTCCATGTTCATACAGATAACGGTGTAGCTATTTCCATGTTCATGCAGATAGCAGTGTAGATATTTCCATGTTCATCCATATGGCTGTGTAGATATATCCATGTTCATACAGATGGCGGTGAAGATATTTCCATGTTCATACAGATAGCGGTGTAGATATTTCCAAGTTCATACAGATAGCGGTGCAGATATTTCCATTCTCATACAGATAGTGGTGTAGATATTTCCATGTTCATACAGATGGCGGTGTAGATATTTCCATGTTCATACAGATAGCGGTGCAGTTATTTCCATTAGTAAAGAGATAGCTGTGTAGATATTTCCATGTATACGCAGATAGCTGTGAAGATATTTCCATTTTCATGCAGATTGCGGTTTAGATATTTCCATGTTCAAACAGATAGCGGTGTAGATATTTCCATGTGTGTACAGATAGCGGTGAAGATATTTCCATGTTTACACAGATAGCGGTGTAGATATTTCCATGTTCATTCAGATAGCGGTGTAGATATTTCCATGTTCATCCAGATGGCTGTGTAGATATATCCATGTTCATACAGATAGCGGTGTAGATATTTCCATGTTCATACAGATAGTGCTGTAGATATTTCCATGTTCATACAGATAGCGGTGTAGCTATTTCCATGTTCATACAGATAGCGGTGTAGATATTTCTATGTTCAAACAGATAGCGGTGTAGATATTTCCATGTTCATACAGATATCGGTGCTTATATTTCCATGTTTATACAGGTAGCGGTGTAGATATTTCCATGTTTATACAGATAGCGGTGTAGATATTTCCATGTTTATACAGATAGTGGTGTAGATATTTCCATGTTTATACAGATAGCGGTGTAGATATTTCAATGTTCATCCAGATGGCTGTGTAGATATATCCATGTTCATACAGATGGCGGTGAAGATATTTCCATGTTCATACAGATAGCGGTGTAGATATTTCCATGTTCATACAGATAGCGGTGTAGATATTTCCATGTTCATACAGAGAGCGGTGTAGATATTTCCATGTTCATACAGATAGCGGTGTAGATATTTCCATGTTCATCCAGATGGCTGTGTAGAGATATCCATGTTCATACAGATGGCGGTGAAGATAATTCCATGTTCATACAGATAGCGGTGTAGATATTTCCATGTTCATACAGATAGTGTTGTAGATATTTCCATGTTCATAAAGATAGAGGGGCTGATATTTCCATGATCAAACAGATAGCGGTGCTGACATTTCCATGTTTATACAGGTAGCGGTGTAGATATTTCCATGTTTATACAGATAGCGGTGTAGATATATCCATGTTTATACAGATAGCGGTGTAGATATCTCCATCTTAATACAGATGGCGTTGTAGATATTTATATGTTCATACAGATGGCCGTGCAGATATTTCCATGTTCATACAGATAGCGGTGTAGATATTTCCATTTTTATACAGATAGCGGTGTAGATATTTCCAAGTTTCTACAGATAGTGGTGTAGATATTTCCATGTTCATCCATATGGCTGTGTAGATTTATCCATGTTCATACAGATGGTGGTGAAGATATTTCCATGTTCATACAGATAGCAGTGTAGATATTTCCATGTTCATCCAGATGGCTGTGTAGATATATCTATGTTCATACAGATGGCGGTGAAGATATTTGCATACTCATACAGATAGCAGTGTAGATATTTCCATGTTCATACAGATAGTGGTGTAGATATTTCCATGTTCATACAGATAGAGGGGCTGATATTTCCATGTTCATACAGAGAGTGGTACTGATATTTCCATGTTTATACAGGTAGCGGTGCAGATATTTCCATGTTTATAAAGATAGCGGTGTAGATATTTCCCTGTTTATACAGATAGCGGTGTAGATATTTCCAGGTTTATACAGATAGCGGTGTAGATATCTCCATCTTAATACAGATGGCGGTGTAGTTATTTATATGTTCATACAGATGGCGGTGCAGATATTTAAATGTTCATACAGATAGTGGTGTAGATATTTCCATGTTCATACAGATAGCGGTGTAGCTATTTCCATGTTTATGCAGATAGCGGTGTAGATATTTCCATGTTCATCCATATGGCTGTGTAGATATATCCATGTTCATACAGATGGCGGTGAAGATATTTCCATGTTCATACAGATAGTGGTGTAGATATTTCCATGTTCATACAGATAGCGTTGCAGATATTTCCATGCTCATACAGATAGTGGTGTAGATATTTCCATGTTCATACAGATGGCGGTGTAGATATTTCCATGTTCATACAGATAGCGGTGTAGTTATTTCCATGAGTAAAGAGATAGCTGTGTAGATATTTCCATGTATACGCAGATAGCTGTGAAGATATTTCCATTTTCATGCAGATTGCGGTTTAGATATTTCCATGTTCAAACAGCGGTATAGATATTTCCATGTGCATGCAGATAGCGGTGAAGATATTTCCATGTTTACACAGATAGCGGTGTAGATATTTCCATGTTCATACAGATAGCGGTGTAGATATTTCCATGTTCATCCAGATGGCTGTGTAGATATATCCATGTTCATACAGATAGCGGTGTAGATATTTCCATGTTTATACAGATAGTGCTGTAGATATTTCCATGTTCACACAGATAGCGGTGTAGCTATTTCCATGTTCATACAGGTAGCGGTGTAGATATTTCTATGTTCAAACAGATAGCGGTGTAGATATTTCCATGTTCATACAGGGAGCGGTGCTTATATTTCCATGTTTATACAGGTAGCGGTGTAGATATTTCCATGTTTATACAGATAGCGGTGTAGATATTTCCATGTTCATCCAGATGGCTGTGTAGATATATCCATGTTCATATAGATGGCGGTGAAGATATTTCCATGTTCATACAGATAGCGGTGTAGATATTTCCATGTTCATACAGATAGTGGTGTAGATATTTCCATGTTCATACAGATAGCGGTGTAGATATTTCCATGTTCATACAGATAGCGGTGTAGATATTTCCATGTTCATCCAGATGGCTGTGTAGACATATCCATGTTCATACAGATGGCGGTGAAGATAATTCCATGTTCATACAGATAGCGGTGTAGATATTTCCATGTTCATACAGATAGTGTTGTAGATATTTCCATGTTCATACAGATAGAGGGGCTGATATTTCCATGATCAAACAGATAGCGGTGCTGACATTTCCATGTTTATACAGGTAGCGGTGTAGATATTTCCATGGTTATACAGATAGCGGTGTAGATATATCCATGTTTATACAGATAGCGGTGTAGATATCTCCATCTTAATACAGATGGCGTTGTAGATATTTATATGTTCATACAGATGGCCGTGCAGATATTTCCATGTTCATACAGATAGCGGTGTAGATATTTCCATTTTTATACAGATAGCGGTGTAGGTATTTCCATGTTCATACAGACAGCAGTGTAGATATTTCCATGTTCATACAGACAGCGGTGCTGATAATTCCATGTTCATCCAGATGGCCGTGCAGATATTTGCATGTTCATACAGATGCCGGTGTAGATATTTCCATGTTCATACAGATAGCCGTGTAGTTATTTCCATGTGTAAAGAGATAGCTGTGTAGATATTTCCATGTATATGCAGATAGCTGTGTAGATATTTCCATTTTCATGCAGATAGCGGTTTAGATATTTCCATGTTCATAGAGATAGCGATGTAGATCTTTCCATGTTCATATGGATGACGGTGTAGGTATTTCCATATTTAAAGAGATAGCGGTGTAGTTATTTCCATGTTCATAGAGATAGCAGTTTAGATATTTCCATGTATATACAGATAGCGGTGTAGATATTTCCATGTTCATACGGATGGCGGTGTAGATATTTCCATGTGCAAAGAGATAGCTGTGTAGATATTTCCATGTATATGCAGATAGCTGTGTAGATATTTCCATTTTCATGCAGATAGCGGTTTAGATATTTCCAGGTTAAAACAGATAGCGGTGTAGATATTTCCATGTTCATACAGATAGCGGTGTAGATATTTCCATGTTTATACAGATAGCGGTGAAGATGTATGCATGTTTACACAGAAAACGGTGTAGATATTTCCATGTTCCCACAGATAGCGGTGTAGATATTTCCATGTTCATCCAGATGGCTGTGTAGATATATCCATGTTCATACAGATGGCGGTGAAGATATTTCCATGTTCATACAGATAGCGGTGTAGATCTTTCCATGTTCATACAGATAGCGGTGTAGATATTTCCATGTTCATCCATATAGTGGTGTAGATAATTCCATGTTCATACATATAGCGGTGTAGCTATTTCCATGTTCATACAGATAGCGGTGTAGATATTTCCATGTTCATCCAGATGTCTGTGTAGATATTTCCACGTTCATACAGATAGCGGTGCTGATATTTCCATGTTCATACAGGTAGCGGTGTAGATATTTCCATGTTTATACAGATAGCGGTGTAGATATTTCCATGTTTATACAGATAGCGGTGTAGATATTTCCATGTTTATACAGATAGCGGTGTAGATATCTCCATCTTAATACAGATGGCGGTGTACTTATTTACATGTTCATACAGATGGCGATGCAGATATTTCCATGTTCATACAGATGGCGGTGTACATATTTGCATGTTCATACAGATGGCGGTATAGCTATTTCCATGTTCATGGAGATAGCGGTGTAGATATTTCCATGTTAATCCAGATGGCTGTGTAGAGATATCCATGTTCATACAGATGGCGCTGAAGATATTTCCATGTTCATACAGATAGCGGTGTAGATATTTCCATGTTCATACAGATAGTGGTGTAGATATTTCCATGTTCATACAGATGGTGGTTAAGATATTTCCATGTTCATACAGATAGCGGTGTAGATATTTCCATGTTCATACAGATAGTGGTGTAGATTTTTCCACGTTCATACAGATAACGGTGTAGCTATTTCCATGTTCATGCAGATAGCAGTGTAGATATTTCCATGTTCATCCATATGGCTGTGTAGATATATCCATGTTCATACAGATGGCGGTGAAGATATTTCCATGTTCATACAGATAGCGGTGTAGATATTTCCAAGTTCATACAGATAGCGGTGCAGATATTTCCATGCTCATACAGATAGTGGTGTAGATATTTCCATGTTCATACAGATGGTGGTGTAGATATTTCCATGTTCATACAGATAGCGGTGCAGTTATTTCCATTAGTAAAGAGATAGCTGTGTAGATATTTCCATGTATACGCAGATAGCTGTGAAGATATTTCCATTTTCATGCAGATTGCGGTTTAGATATTTCCATGTTCAAACAGATAGCGGTGTAGATATTTCCATGTGTGTACAGATAGCGGTGAAGATATTTCCATGTTTACACAGATAGCGGTGTAGATATTTCCATGTTCATTCAGATAGCGGTGTAGATATTTCCATGTTCATCCAGATGGCTGTGTAGATATATCCATGTTCATACAGATAGCGGTGTAGATATTTCCATGTTCATACAGATAGTGCTGTAGATATTTCCATGTTCATACAGATAGCGGTGTAGCTATTTCCATGTTCATACAGATAGCGGTGTAGATATTTCTATGTTCAAACAGATAGCGGTGTAGATATTTCCATGTTCATACAGATAGCGGTGCTTATATTTCCATGTTTATACAGGTAGCGGTGTAGATATTTCCATGTTTATACAGATAGCGGTGTAGATATTTCCATGTTTATACAGATAGCGGTGTAGATATTTCCATGTTTATACAGATAGCGGTGTAGATATTTCAATGTTCATCCAGATGGCTGTGTAGATATATCCATGTTCATACAGATGGCGGTGAAGATATTTCCATGTTCATACAGATAGCGGTGTAGATATTTCCATGTTCATACAGATAGCGGTGTAGATATTTCCATGTTCATACAGAGAGCGGTGTAGATATTTCCATGTTCATACATATAGCGGTGTAGCTATTTCCATGTTCATACAGATAGCGGTGTAGATATTTCCATGTTCATCCAGATGTCTGTGTAGATATTTCCACGTTCATACAGATAGCGGTGCTGATATTTCCATGTTTATACAGGTAGCGGTGTAGATATTTCCATGTTTATACAGATAGCGGTGTAGATATTTCCATGTTTATACAGATAGCGGTGTAGATATTTCCATGTTTATACAGATAGCGGTGTAGATATCTCCATCTTAATACAGATGGCGGTGTACTTATTTACATGTTCATACAGATGGCGATGCAGATATTTCCATGTTCATACAGATGGCGGTGTACATATTTGCATGTTCATAGAGATGGCGGTATAGCTATTTCCATGTTCATGGAGATAGCGGTGTAGATATTTCCATGTTAATCCAGATGGCTGTGTAGAGATATCCATGTTCATACAGATGGCGCTGAAGATATTTCCATGTTCATACAGATAGCGGTGTAGATATTTCCATGTTCATACAGATAGTGGTGTAGATATTTCCATGTTCATACAGATGGTGGTAAAGATATTTCCATGTTCATACAGATAGCGGTGTAGATATTTCCATGTTCATACAGATAGTGGTGTAGATTTTTCCACGTTCATACAGATAACGGTGTAGCTATTTCCATGTTCATGCAGATAGCAGTGTAGATATTTCCATGTTCATCCATATGGCTGTGTAGATATATCCATGTTCATACAGATGGCGGTGAAGATATTTCCATGTTCATACAGATAGCGGTGTAGATATTTCCAAGTTCATACAGATAGCGGTGCAGATATTTCCATGCTCATACAGATAGCGGTGTAGATATTTCCATGTTCATACAGATGGCGGTGTAGATATTTCCATGTTCATACAGATAGCGGTGCAGTTATTTCCATTAGTAAAGAGATAGCTGTGTAGATATTTCCATGTATACGCAGATAGCTGTGAAGATATTTCCATTTTCATGCAGATTGCGGTTGAGACATTTCCATGTTCAAACAGATAGCGGTGTAGATATTTCCATGTGTGTACAGATAGCGGTGAAGATATTTCCATGTTTACACAGATAGCGGTGTAGATATTTCCATGTTCATTCAGATAGCGGTGTAGATATTTCCATGTTCATCCAGATGGCTGTGTAGATATATCCATGTTCATACAGATAGCGGTGTAGATATTTCCATGTTCATACAGATAGTGCTGTAGATATTTCCATGTTCATACAGATAGCGGTGTAGCTATTTCCATGTTCATACAGATAGCGGTGTAGATATTTCTATGTTCAAACAGATAGCGGTGTAGATATTTCCATGTTCATACAGATAGCGGTGCTTATATTTCCATGTTTATACAGGTAGCGGTGTAGATATTTCCATGTTTATACAGATAGCGGTGTAGATATTTCCATGTTTATACAGATAGCGGTGTAGATATTTCCATGTTCATACAGATAGCGGTGTAGATATTTCCATGTTCATCCAGATGTCTGTGTAGATATTTCCATGTTCATACAGATGTCGGTGAAGATATTTCCATGTTCATGCAGATAGCGGTGTAGATCTTTCCATGTTCATACAGATAGCGGTGTAGATATTTCCATGTTCATCCATATAGTGGTGTAGATAATTCCATGTTCATACATATAGCGGTGTAGCTATTTCCATGTTCATACAGATAGCGGTGTAGATATTTCCATGTTCATCCAGATGTCTGTGTAGATATTTCCACGTTCATACAGATAGCGGTGCTGATATTTCCATGTTTATACAGGTAGCGGTGTAGATATTTCCATGTTTATACAGATAGCGGTGTAGATATTTCCATGTTTATACAGATAGCGGTGTAGATATTTCCATGTTTATACAGATAGCGGTGTAGATATCTCCATCTTAATACAGATGGCGGTGTACTTATTTACATGTTCATACAGATGGCGATGCAGATATTTCCATGTTCATACAGATGGCGGTGTACATATTTGCATGTTCATACAGATGGCGGTATAGCTATTTCCATGTTCATGGAGATAGCGGTGTAGATATTTCCATGTTAATCCAGATGGCTGAGTAGAGATATCCATGTTCATACAGATGGCGCTGAAGATATTTCCATGTTCATACAGATAGCGGTGTAGATATTTCCATGTTCATACAGATAGTGGTGTAGATATTTCCATGTTCATACAGATGGTGGTAAAGATATTTCCATGTTCATACAGATAGCGGTGTAGATATTTCCATGTTCATACAGATAGTGGTGTAGATTTTTCCACGTTCATACAGATAACGGTGTAGCTATTTCCATGTTCATGCAGATAGCAGTGTAGATATTTCCATGTTCATCCATATGGCTGTGTAGATATATCCATGTTCATACAGATGGCGGTGAAGATATTTCCATGTTCATACAGATAGCGGTGTAGATATTTCCAAGTTCATACAGATAGCGGTGCAGATATTTCCATGCTCATACAGATAGCGGTGTAGATATTTCCATGTTCATACAGATGGCGGTGTAGATATTTCCATGTTCATACAGATAGCGGTGCAGTTATTTCCATTAGTAAAGAGATAGCTGTGTAGATATTTCCATGTATACGCAGATAGCTGTGAAGATATTTCCATTTTCATGCAGATTGCGGTTGAGATATTTCCATGTTCAAACAGATAGCGGTGTAAATATTTCCATGTGTGTACAGATAGCGGTGAAGATATTTCCATGTTTACACAGATAGCGGTGTAGATATTTCCATGTTCATTCAGATAGCGGTGTAGATATTTCCATGTTCATCCAGATGGCTGTGTAGATATATCCATGTTCATACAGATAGCGGTGTAGATATTTCCATGTTCATACAGATAGTGCTGTAGATATTTCCATGTTCATACAGATAGCGGTGTAGCTATTTCCATGTTCATACAGATAGCGGTGTAGATATTTCTATGTTCAAACAGATAGCGGTGTAGATATTTCCATGTTCATACAGATAGCGGTGCTTATATTTCCATGTTTATACAGGTAGCGGTGTAGATATTTCCATGTTTATACAGATAGCGGTGTAGATATTTCCATGTTTATACAGATAGCGGTGTAGATATTTCCATGTTTATACAGATAGCGGTGTAGATATTTCAATGTTCATCCTGATGGCTGTGTAGATATATCCATGTTCATACAGATGGCGGTGAAGATATTTCCATGTTCATACAGATAGCGGTGTAGATATTTGCATGTTCATACAGATGCCGGTGTAGATATTTCCATGTTCATACAGATAGCCGTGTAGTTATTTCCATGTGTAAAGAGATAGCTGTGTAGATATTTCCATGTATATGCAGATAGCTGTGTAGATATTTAAATTTTCATGCAGATAGCGGTTTAGATATTTCCATGTTCATAGAGATAGCGATGTAGATCTTTCCATGTTCATATGGATGACGGTGTAGGTATTTCCATATTTAAAGAGATAGCGGTGTAGTTATTTCCATGTTCATAGAGATAGCAGTTTAGATATTTCCATGTATATACAGATAGCTGTGTAGATATTTCCATGTATATGCAGATAGCTGTGTAGATATTTCCATTTTCATGCAGATAGCGGTTTAGATATTTCCAGGTTAAAACAGATAGCGGTGTAGATATTTCCATGTTCATACAGATAGTGGTGTAGATATTTCCATGTTTATACAGATAGCGGTGAAGATGTATGCATGTTTACACAGAAAACGGTGTAGATATTTCCATGTTCCCACAGATAGCGGTGTAGATATTTCCATGTTCATCCAGATGGCTGTGTAGATATATCCATGTTCATACAGATGGCGGTGAAGATATTTCCATGTTCATACAGATAGCGGTGTAGATCTTTCCATGTTCATACAGATAGCGGTGTAGATATTTCCATGTTCATCCATATAGTGGTGTAGATAATTCCATGTTCATACATATAGCGGTGTAGCTATTTCCATGTTCATACAGATAGCGGTGTAGATATTTCCATGTTCATCCAGATGTCTGTGTAGATATTTCCACGTTCATACAGATAGCGGTGCTGATATTTCCATGTTTATACAGGTAGCGGTGTAGATATTTCCATGTTTATACAGATAGCGGTGTAGATATTTCCATGTTTATACAGATAGCGGTGTAGATATTTCCATGTTTATACAGATAGCGGTGTAGATATCTCCATCTTAATACAGATGGCGGTGTACTTATTTACATGTTCATACAGATGGCGATGCAGATATTTCCATGTTCATACAGATGGCGGTGTACATATTTGCATGTTCATACAGATGGCGGTATAGCTATTTCCATGTTCATGGAGATAGCGGTGTAGATATTTCCATGTTAATCCAGATGGCTGTGTAGAGATATCCATGTTCATACAGATGGCGCTGAAGATATTTCCATGTTCATACAGATAGCGGTGTAGATATTTCCATGTTCATACAGATAGTGGTGTAGATATTTCCATGTTCATACAGATGGTGGTAAAGATATTTCCATGTTCATACAGATAGCGGTGTAGATATTTCCATGTTCATACAGATAGTGGTGTAGATTTTTCCACGTTCATACAGATAACGGTGTAGCTATTTCCATGTTCATGCAGATAGCAGTGTAGATATTTCCATGTTCATCCATATGGCTGTGTAGATATATCCATGTTCATACAGATGGCGGTGAAGATATTTCCATGTTCATACAGATAGCGGTGTAGATATTTCCAAGTTCATACAGATAGCGGTGCAGATATTTCCATGCTCATACAGATAGTGGTGTAGATATTTCCATGTTCATACAGATGGCGGTGTAGATATTTCCATGTTCATACAGATAGCGGTGCAGTTATTTCCATTAGTAAAGAGATAGCTGTGTAGATATTTCCATGTATACGCAGATAGCTGTGAAGATATTTCCATTTTCATGCAGATTGCGGTTTAGATATTTCCATGTTCAAACAGATAGCGGTGTAGATATTTCCATGTGTGTACAGATAGCGGTGAAGATATTTCCATGTTTACACAGATAGCGGTGTAGATATTTCCATGTTCATTCAGATAGCGGTGTAGATATTTCCATGTTCATCCAGATGGCTGTGTAGATATATCCATGTTCATACAGATAGCGGTGTAGATATTTCCATGTTCATACAGATAGTGCTGTAGATATTTCCATGTTCATACAGATAGCGGTGTAGCTATTTCCATGTTCATACAGATAGCGGTGTAGATATTTCTATGTTCAAACAGATAGCGGTGTAGATATTTCCATGTTCATACAGATAGCGGTGCTTATATTTCCATGTTTATACAGGTAGCGGTGTAGATATTTCCATGTTTATACAGATAGCGGTGTAGATATTTCCATGTTTATACAGATAGCGGTGTAGATATTTCCATGTTTATACAGATAGCGGTGTAGATATTTCAATGTTCATCCAGATGGCTGTGTAGATATATCCATGTTCATACAGATGGCGGTGAAGATATTTCCATGTTCATACAGATAGCGGTGTAGATATTTCCATGTTCATACAGATAGCGGTGTAGATATTTCCATGTTCATACAGAGAGCGGTGTAGATATTTCCATGTTCATACAGATAGCGGTGTAGATATTTCCATGTTCATCCAGATGGCTGTGTAGACATATCCATGTTCATACAGATGGCGGTGAAGATAATTCCATGTTCATACAGATAGCGGTGTAGATATTTCCATGTTCATACAGATAGTGTTGTAGATATTTCCATGTTCATACAGATAGAGGGGCTGATATTTCCATGATCAAACAGATAGCGGTGCTGACATTTCCATGTTTATACAGGTAGCGGTGTAGATATTTCCATGTTTATACAGATAGCGGTGTAGATATATCCATGTTTATACAGATAGCGGTGTAGATATCTCCATCTTAATACAGATGGCGTTGTAGATATTTATATGTTCATACAGATGGCCGTGCAGATATTTCCATGTTCATACAGATAGTGGTGTAGATATTTCCATTTTTATACAGATAGCGGTGTAGATATTTCCAAGTTTCTACAGATAGTGGTGTAGATATTTCCATGTTCATCCATATGGCTGTGTAGATTTATCCATGTTCATACAGATGGTGGTGATGATATTTCCATGTTCATACAGATAGCAGTGTAGATGTTTCCATGTTCATCCAGATGGCTGTGTAGATATATCTATGTTCATACAGATGGCGGTGAAGATATTTGCATACTCATACAGATAGCAGTGTAGATATTTCCATGTTCATACAGATAGTGGTGTAGATATTTCCATGTTCATACAGATAGAGGGGCTGATATTTCCATGTTCATACAGAGAGCGGTGATGATATTTCCATGTTTATACAGGTAGCGGTGTAGATATTTCCATGTTTATAAAGATAGCGGTGTAGTTATTTCCATGTTTATACAGATAGCGGTGTAGATATTTCCATGTTTATACAGATAACGGTGTAGATATCTCCATCTTAATACAGATGGCGGTGTAGATATTTATATGTTCATACAGATCGCCGTGCAGATATTTCCATGTTCATACAGATGCCGTTGTAGATATTTCCATGTTCATACAGATAGCCGTGTAGTTATTTCAATGTGTAAAGAGATAGCTGTGTAGATATTTCCATGTATATGCAGATAGCTGTGTAGATATTTCCATTTTCATGCAGATAGCGGTTTAGATATTTCCATGTTCATAGAGATAGCGATGTAGATCTTTCCATGTTCATACGGATGACGGTGTAGGTATTTCCATATTTAAAGAGATAGCGGTGTAGTTATTTCCATGTTCATAGAGATAGCAGTTTAGATATTTCCATGTATATACAGATAGCGGTGTAGATATTTCCATGTTCATACGGATGGTGGTGTAGATATGTCCATGTGCAAAGAGATAGCTGTGTAGATATTTCCATGTATATGCAGATAGCTGTGTAGATATTTCCATTTTCATGCAGATAGCGGTTTAAATATTTCCATGTTCAAACAGATAGCGGTTTAGATATTTCCATGTTCATACAGATAGCGGTGTAGATATTTCCATGTTTATACAGATAGCGGTGAACATGTATGCATGTTTACACAGAAAGCGGTGTAGATATTTCCATGTTCCCACAGATAGCGGTGTAGATATTTCCATGTTCATCCAGATGGCTGTGTAGATATATCCATGTTCATTCAGATAGCGGTGTAGACATTTCCATGTTCATACAGATAGTGGTGTAGCTATTTCCATGTTCATACAGATAGCGGTGTAGATATTTCCATGTTCGTACAGATAGCGGTGTAGATATTTCCATGATCATACAGATAGCGGTGCTGATATTTCCATGTTTATACAGGTAGCGGTGTAGAAATTTCCATGTTCATACAGATAGCGGTGTAGATATTTCCATGTTTATACAGATAGCGGTGTAGATATTTCCATGTTTATACAGATAGTGGTGTAGATATATCCATCTTAACACAGATGGTGGTGTAGATATTTATATGTTCATACAGATGGCGGTGCAGATATTTCCATGTTCATACAGATGGCGGTGTAGATATTTCTATGTTTATAGAGATAGCGGTGTAGTTATTTCCATGTGTAAAGAAATAGCTTTGTAGATATTTCCATGTATATGCAGATAGCTCTGTAAATATTTCCATTTTCATGCAGATAGCGGTGTAGATATTTCCATGTTCAAACAGATAGCGGTGTAGATATTTCCATGTTAATACAGACAGCGGTGTAGATATTTCCATGTTTATACAGATAGCGTTGAAGATGTATGCATGTATACACTGATAGCGGTGTAGATATTTCCATGTTCATTCAGATAGCGGTGTAGATATTTCCATGCTCATCCAGATGGCTGTGTAGATATATCCATGTTCATACAGATGTCGGTGAAGATATTTCCATGTTCATACAGATAGCGGTGTAGATCTTTCCATGTTCATACAGATAGCGGTGTAGATATTTCCATGTTCATCCATATAGTGGTGTAGATATTTCCATGTTCATACATATAGCGGTGTAGCTATTTCCATGTTCATACAGATAGCGGTGTAGATATTTCCATGTTCATACAGATAGCGGTGCTGATATTTCCATGTTTATACAGGTAGCGGTGTAGATATTTCCATGTTTATACAGATAGCGGTGTAGATATTTCCATGTTTATACAGATAGCGGTGTAGATATTTCCATGTTTATACAGATAGCGGTGTAGATATCTCCATCTTAATACAGATGGCGGTGTACTTATTTACATGTTCATACAGATGGCGATGCAGATATTTCCATGTTCATACAGATGGCGGTGTACATATTTGCATGTTCATACAGATGGCGGTATAGCTATTTCCATGTTCATGGAGATAGCAGTGTAGATATTTCCATGTTAATCCAGATGGCTGTGTAGAGATATCCATGTTCATACAGATGGCGCTGAAGATATTTCCATGTTCATACAGATAGCGGTGTAGATATTTCCATGTTCATACAGATAGTGGTGTAGATATTTCCATGTTCATACAGATGGTGGTAAAGATATTTCCATGTTCATACAGATAGCGGTGTAGATATTTCCATGTTCATACAGATAGTGGTGTAGATTTTTCCACGTTCATACAGATAACGGTGTAGCTATTTCCATGTTCATGCAGATAGCAGTGTAGATATTTCCATGTTCATCCATATGGCTGTGTAGATATATCCATGTTCATACAGATGGCGGTGAAGATATTTCCATGTTCATACAGATAGCGGTGTAGATATTTCCAAGTTCATACAGATAGCGGTGCAGATATTTCCATGCTCATACAGATAGTGGTGTAGATATTTCCATGTTCATACAGATGGCGGTGTAGATATTTCCATGTTCATACAGATAGCGGTGCAGTTATTTCCATTAGTAAAGAGATAGCTGTGTAGATATTTCCATGTATACGCAGATAGCTGTGAAGATATTTCCATTTTCATGCAGATTGCGGTTGAGATATTTCCATGTTCAAACAGATAGCGGTGTAGATATTTCCATGTGTGTACAGATAGCGGTGAAGATATTTCCATGTTTACACAGATAGCGGTGTAGATATTTCCATGTTCATTCAGATAGCGGTGTAGATATTTCCATGTTCATCCAGATGGCTGTGTAGATATATCCATGTTCATACAGATAGCGGTGTAGATATTTCCATGTTCATACAGATAGTGCTGTAGATATTTCCATGTTCATACAGATAGCGGTGTAGCTATTTCCATGTTCATACAGATAGCGGTGTAGATATTTCTATGTTCAAACAGATAGCGGTGTAGATATTTCCATGTTCATACAGATAGCGGTGCTTATATTTCCATGTTTATACAGGTAGCGGTGTAGATATTTCCATGTTTATACAGATAGCGGTGTAGATATTTCCATGTTTATACAGATAGCGGTGTAGATATTTCCATGTTTATACAGATAGCGGTGTAGATATTTCAATGTTCATCCAGATGGCTGTGTAGATATATCCATGTTCATACAGATGGCGGTGAAGATATTTCCATGTTCATACAGATAGCGGTGTAGATATTTCCATGTTCATACAGATAGCGGTGTAGATATTTCCATGTTCATACAGAGAGCGGTGTAGATATTTCCATGTTCATACAGATAGCGGTGTAGATATTTCCATGTTCATCCAGATGGCTGTGTAGACATATCCATGTTCATACAGATGGCGGTGAAGATAATTCCATGTTCATACAGATAGCGGTGTAGATATTTCCATGTTCATACAGATAGTGTTGTAGATATTTCCATGTTCATACAGATAGAGGGGCTGATATTTCCATGATCAAACAGATAGCGGTGCTGACATTTCCATGTTTATACAGGTAGCGGTGTAGATATTTCCATGTTTATACAGATAGCGGTGTAGATATATCCATGTTTATACAGATAGCGGTGTAGATATCTCCATCTTAATACAGATGGCGTTGTAGATATTTATATGTTCATACAGATGGCCGTGCAGATATTTCCATGTTCATACAGATAGCGGTGTAGATATTTCCATTTTTATACAGATAGCGGTGTAGATATTTCCAAGTTTCTACAGATAGTGGTGTAGATATTTCCATGTTCATCCATATGGCTGTGTAGATTTATCCATGTTCATACAGATGGTGGTGATGATATTTCCATGTTCATACAGATAGCAGTGTAGATATTTCCATGTTCATCCAGATGGCTGTGTAGATATATCTATGTTCATACAGATGGTGGTGAAGATATTTGCATACTCATACAGATAGCAGTGTAGATATTTCCATGTTCATACAGATAGTGGTGTAGATATTTCCATGTTCATACAGATAGAGGGGCTGATATTTCCATGTTCATACAGAGAGCGGTGATGATATTTCCATGTTTATACAGGTAGCGGTGTAGATATTTCCATGTTTATAAAGATAGCGGTGTAGTTATTTCCATGTTTATACAGATAGCGGTGTAGATATTTCCATGTTTATACAGATAACGGTGTAGATATCTCCATCTTAATACAGATGGCGGTGTAGATATTTATATGTTCATACAGATGGCCGTGCAGATATTTCCATGTTCATACAGATGCCGTTGTAGATATTTCCATGTTCATACAGATAGCCGTGTAGTTATTTCAATGTGTAAAGAGATAGCTGTGTAGATATTTCCATGTATATGCAGATAGCTGTGTAGATATTTCCATTTTCATGCGGATAGCGGTTTAGATATTTCCATGTTCATAGAGATAGCGATGTAGATCTTTCCATGTTCATACGGATGACGGTGTAGGTATTTCCATATTTAAAGAGATAGCGGTGTAGTTATTTCCATGTTCATAGAGATAGCAGTTTAGATATTTCCATGTATATACAGATAGCGGTGTAGATATTTCCATGTTCATACGGATGGTGGTGTAGATATGTCCATGTGCAAAGAGATAGCTGTGTAGATATTTCCATGTATATGCAGATAGCTGTGTAGATATTTCCATTTTCATGCAGATAGCGGTTTAAATATTTCCATGTTCAAACAGATAGCGGTTTAGATATTTCCATGTTCATACAGATAGCGGTGTAGATATTTCCATGTTTATACAGATAGCGGTGAACATGTATGCATGTTTACACAGTAAGCGGTGTAGATATTTCCATGTTCCCACAGATAGCGGTGTAGATATTTCCATGTTCATCCAGATGGCTGTGTAGATATATCCATGTTCATTCAGATAGCGGTGTAGACATTTCCATGTTCATACAGATAGTGGTGTAGCTATTTCCATGTTCATACAGATAGCGGTGTAGATATTTCCATGTTCGTACAGATAGCGGTGTAGATATTTCCATGATCATACAGATAGCGGTGCTGATATTTCCATGTTTATACAGGTAGCGGTGTAGAAATTTCCATGTTCATACAGATAGCTGTGTAGATATTTCCATGTTTATACAGATAGCGGTGTAGATATTTCCATGTTTATACAGATAGTGGTGTAGATATATCCATCTTAACACAGATGGTGGTGTAGATATTTATATGTTCATACAGATGGCGGTGCAGATATTTCCATGTTCATACAGATGGCGGTGTAGATATTTCTATGTTTATAGAGATAGCGGTGTAGTTATTTCCATGTGTAAAGAAATAGCTTTGTAGATATTTCCATGTATATGCAGATAGCTCTGTAAATATTTCCATTTTCATGCAGATAGCGGTGTAGATATTTCCATGTTCAAACAGATAGCGGTGTAGATATTTCCATGTTAATACAGACAGCGGTGTAGATATTTCCATGTTTATACAGATAGCGTTGAAGATGTATGCATGTATACACAGATAGCGGTGTAGATATTTCCATGTTCATTCAGATAGCGGTGTAGATATTTCCATGCTCATCCAGATGGCTGTGTAGATATATCCATGTTCATACAGATGTCGGTGAAGATATTTCCATGTTCATACAGATAGCGGTGTAGATCTTTCCATGTTCATACAGATAGCGGTGTAGATATTTCCATGTTCATCCATATAGTGGTGTAGATATTTCCATGTTCATACATATAGCGGTGTAGCTATTTCCATGTTCATACAGATAGCGGTGTAGATATTTCCATGTTCATCCAGATGTCTGTGTAGATATTTCCATGTTCATACAGATAGCGGTGCTGATATTTCCATGTTTATACAGGTAGCGGTGTAGGTATTTCCATGTTTATACAGATAGCGGTGTAGATATTTCCATGTTTATACAGATAGCGGTGTAGATATTTCCATGTTTATACAGATAGCGGTGTAGATATCTCCATCTTAATACAGATGGCGGTGTACTTATTTACATGTTCATACAGATGGCGGTGCAGATATTTCCATGTTCATACAGATGGCGGTGTACATATTTGCATGTTCATACAGATGGCGGTATAGCTATTTCCATGTTCATGGAGATAGCGGTGTAGATATTTCCATGTTAATCCAGATGGCTGTGTAGAGATATCCATGTTCATACAGATGGCGCTGAAGATATTTCCATGTTCATACAGATAGCGGTGTAGATATTTCCATGTTCATACAGATAGTGGTGTAGATATTTCCATGTTCATACAGATGGCGGTAAAGATATTTCCATGTTCATACAGATAGCGGTGTAGATATTTCCATGTTCATACAGATAGTGGTGTAGATTTTTCCATGTTCATACAGATAACGGTGTAGCTATTTCCATGTTCATGCAGATAGCAGTGTAGATATTTCCATGTTCATCCATATGGCTGTGTAGATATATCCATGTTCATACAGATGGCGGTGAAGATATTTCCATGTTCATACAGATAGCGGTGTAGATATTTCCAAGTTCATACAGATAGCGGTGCAGATATTTCCATGCTCATACAGATAGTGGTGTAGATATTTCCATGTTCATACAGATGGCGGTGTAGATATTTCCATGTTCATACAGATAGCGGTGCAGTTATTTCCATTAGTAAAGAGATAGCTGTGTAGATATTTCCATGTATACGCAGATAGCTGTGAAGATATTTCCATTTTCATGCAGATTGCGGTTTAGATATTTCCATGTTCAAACAGATAGCGGTGTAGATATTTCCATGTGTGTACAGATAGAGGTGAAGATATTTCCATGTTTACACAGATAGCGGTGTAGATATTTCCATGTTCATTCAGATAGCGGTGTAGATATTTCCATGTTCATCCAGATGGCTGTGTAGATATATCCATGTTCATACAGATAGCGGTGTAGATATTTCCATGTTCATACAGATAGTGCTGTAGATATTTCCATGTTCATACAGATAGCGGTGTAGCTATTTCCATGTTCATACAGATAGCGGTGTAGATATTTCTATGTTCAAACAGATAGCGGTGTAGATATTTCCATGTTCATACAGATAGCGGTGCTTATATTTCCATGTTTATACAGGTAGCGGTGTAGATATTTCCATGTTTATACAGATAGCGGTGTAGATATTTCCATGTTTATACAGATAGCGGTGTAGATATTTCCATGTTTATACAGATAGCGGTGTAGATATTTCAATGTTCATCCAGATGGCTGTGTAGATATATCCATGTTCATACAGATGGCGGTGAAGATATTTCCATGTTCATACAGATAGCGGTGTAGATATTTCCATGTTCATACAGATAGCGGTGTAGATATTTCCATGTTCATACAGAGAGCGGTGTAGATATTTCCATGTTCATACAGATAGCGGTGTAGATATTTCCATGTTCATCCAGATGGCTGTGTAGACATATCCATGTTCATACAGATGGCGGTGAAGATAATTCCATGTTCATACAGATAGCGGTGTAGATATTTCCATGTTCATACAGATAGTGTTGTAGATATTTCCATGTTCATACAGATAGAGGGGCTGATATTTCCATGATCAAACAGATAGCGGTGCTGACATTTCCATGTTTATACAGGTAGCGGTGTAGATATTTCCATGTTTATACAGATAGCGGTGTAGATATATCCATGTTTATACAGATAGCGGTGTAGATATCTCCATCTTAATACAGATGGCGTTGTAGATATTTATATGTTCATACAGATGGCCATGCAGATATTTCCATGTTCATACAGATAGCGGTGTAGATATTTCCATTTTTATACAGATAGCGGTGTAGATATTTCCAAGTTTCTACAGATAGTGGTGTAGATATTTCCATGTTCATCCATATGGCTGTGTAGATTTATCCATGTTCATACAGATGGTGGTGAAGATATTTCCATGTTCATACAGATAGCAGTGTAGATATTTCCATGTTCATCCAGATGGCTGTGTAGATATATCTATGTTCATACAGATGGCGGTGAAGATATTTGCATACTCATACAGATAGCAGTGTAGATATTTCCATGTTCATACAGATAGTGGTGTAGATATTTCCATGTTCATACAGATAGAGGGGCTGATATTTCCATGTTCATACAGAGAGTGGTACTGATATTTCCATGTTTATACAGGTAGCGGTGCAGATATTTCCATGTTTATAAAGATAGCGGTGTAGATATTTCCCTGTTTATACAGCTAGCGGTGTAGATATTTCCAGGTTTATACAGATAGCGGTGTAGATATCTCCATCTTAATACAGATGGCGGTGTAGTTATTTATATGTTCATACAGATGGCGGTGCAGATATTTAAATGTTCATACAGATAGTGGTGTAGATATTTCCATGTTCATACAGATAGCGGTGTAGCTATTTCCATGTTTATGCAGATAGCGGTGTAGATATTTCCATGTTCATCCATATGGCTGTGTAGATATATCCATGTTCATACAGATGGCGGTGAAGATATTTCCATGTTCATACAGATAGTGGTGTAGATATTTCCATGTTCATACAGATAGCGGTGCAGATATTTCCATGTTCATCCAGATGGCTGTGTAGACATATCCATGTTCATACAGATGGCGGTGAAGATAATTCCATGTTCATACAGATAGCGGTGTAGATATTTCCATGTTCATACAGATAGTGTTGTAGATATTTCCATGTTCATACAGATAGAGGGGCTGATATTTCCATGATCAAACAGATAGCGGTGCTGACATTTCCATGTTTATACAGGTAGCGGTGTAGATATTTCCATGGTTATACAGATAGCGGTGTAGATATATCCATGTTTATACAGATAGCGGTGTAGATATCTCCATCTTAATACAGATGGCGTTGTAGATATTTATATGTTCATACAGATGGCCGTGCAGATATTTCCATGTTCATACAGATAGCGGTGTAGATATTTCCATTTTTATACAGATAGCGGTGTAGGTATTTCCATGTTCATACAGACAGCAGTGTAGATATTTCCATGTTCATACAGACAGCGGTGCTGATAATTCCATGTTCATCCAGATGGCCCTGCAGATATTTCCATGTTCAGTGGGCGGTGTAGATATTTCCATGTTCACACAGATAGCGGTATAGATATTTCCATGTTCATACAGACAGCAGTGTAGATATTTCCATGTTCATACAGACAGCGGTGCTGATAATTCCATGTTCATCCAGATGGCCGTGCAGATATTTGCATGTTCATACAGATGCCGGTGTAGATATTTCCATGTTCATACAGATAGCCGTGTAGTTATTTCCATGTGTAAAGTGATAGCTGTGTAGATATTTCCATGTATATGCAGATAGCTGTGTAGATATTTCCATTTTCATGCAGATAGCGGTTTAGATATTTCCATGTTCATAGAGATAGCGATGTAGATCTTTCCATGTTCATATGGATGACGGTGTAGGTATTTCCATATTTAAAGAGATAGCGGTGTAGTTATTTCCATGTTCATAGAGATAGCAGTTTAGATATTTCCATGTATATACAGATAGCGGTGTAGATATTTCCATGTTCATACGGATGGCGGTGTAGATATTTCCATGTGCAAAGAGATAGCTGTGTAGATATATCCATGTATATGCAGATAGCTGTGTAGATATTTCCATTTTCATGCAGATAGCGGTTTAGATATTTCCAGGTTAAAACAGATAGCGGTGTAGATATTTCCATGTTCATACAGATAGTGGTGTAGATATTTCCATGTTTATACAGATAGCGGTGAAGATGTATGCATGTTTACACAGAAAACGGTGTAGATATTTCCATGTTCCCACAGATAGCGGTGTAGATATTTCCATGTTCATCCAGATGGCTGTGTAGATATATCCATGTTCATTCAGATAGCGGTGTAGACATTTCCATGTTCATACAGATAGGGGTGTAGATATTTCCATGTTCATACAGATAGCGGAGTAGCTATTTCCATGTTCATACAGATAGCGGTGTAGATATTTCCATGTTCGTACAGATAGCGGTGTAGATATTTCCATGTTCATACAGATAGCGGTGCTGATATTTCCATGTTTATACAGGTAGCGGTGCAGATATTTCCATGTTTATACAGATAGCGGTGTAGATATTTCTCTGTTTATACAGATAGCGGTGTAGATATTTCCAGGTTTATACAGATAGCGGTGTAGATATCTCCATCTTAATACAGATGGCGGTGTAGTTATTTATATGTTCATACAGATGGCGGTGCAGATATTTCCATGTTCATACAGATGGCGGTGTGGATATTTGCATGTTCATACAGATGGCGGTGTTGCTATTTCCATGTTCATGGAGATAGCGGTGTAGATATTTCCATGTTCATCCAGATGTCTTTGTAGATATATCCATGTTCATACAGATGGCGGTGAAGATACTCCCATGTTCATACAGATAGCGGTGTAGATATTTCCATGTTCATACAGATAGTGGTGTAGATATTTCCATGTTCATTCAGATAGCGGTGTAGCTATTTCCATGTTCATACAGATAGCGGTGTAGATATTTCCATGTTCATCCAGATGGCTGTGTAGACATATCCATGTTCATACAGATGGCGGTGAAGATAATTCCATGTTCGTACAGTTAGCGGTGTAGATATTTCCATGCTCACACAGATAGTGGAGTAGATATTTCCATGTTCATACAGATAGAGGGGCTGATATTTCCATGTTCATACAGAGAGCGGTGCTGATATTTCCATGTTTATACAGGTAGCGGTGTAGATATTTCCATGTTCATACAGATAGCGGTGTAGATATTTCCATGTTTATACAGATAGCAGTGTAGATATCTGCATCTTAATACAGATGGCGGTGTAGGTATTTATATGTTCATACAGATGGCCGTGCAGATATTTCCATTTTCATACAGATGGCGGTGTAGATATTTCCATGTTCATACAGATAGCGGTGTAGATATTTCCATGTGTAAAGAGATAGCTGTGTAGATATTTCCATGTATATGCAGATACCTGTGTAGATATTTCCATTTTCATGCAGATATCGGTTTAGATATTTCCATGTTCAAACAGATAGCGGTGTAGATATTTCCATGTTCATACAGATAGCGGTGTAGATATTTCCATGTTTATACAGATAGTAGTGAAGAAGTATGCATGTTTACACAGATAGCGGTGTAGCTCTTTCCATGTTCATACAGATAGCGGTGTAGATATTTCAATGTTCGTACAGATAGCAGTATAGATATTTCCATGTTCATACAGATAGCTGTGCTGATATTTCCATGTTTATACAGGTAGCGGTGTGGATATTTCCATGTTTATACAGATAGCGGTGTAGATATTTCCATTTTTATACAGATAGCGGTGTAGATATTTCCAAGTTTATACATATAGCGGTGTAGATATTTCCATGTACATCCATATGGCTGTGTAGATTTATCCATGTTCATACAGATGGCGGTGAAGATATTTCCATGCTCATACAGATAGCAGTGTAGATATTTCCATGTTCATCCAGATTGCTGTGTAGGTTTATCCATGTTCATACAGATGGCGGTGAAGATATTTCCATACTCATACAGATAGCAGTGTAGATATTTCCATGTTCATACAGATAGTGGTGTAGATATTTCCATGTTCATACAGATAGAGGGGCTGATATTTCCATGTTCATACAGATAGCGTTGCTGATATTTCCATGTTTATACAGGTAGCGGTGTAGATATTTCCATGTTTATGAAGATAATGGTGAAGATATTTCCATGTTTATACAGATAGCGGTGTAGATATTTCCATGTTTATACAGATAGCGGTGTAGATATCTCCATCTTAATACAGATGGCGGTGTAGATATTTATATGTTCATACAGATGGCCGTGCAGATATTTCCATGTTCATACAGATGCCGGTGTAGATATTTCGATGTTCATACAGATAGCCATGTAGTTATTTCCATGTGTAAAGAGATAGCTGTGTAGATATTTCCAAGTATATGCAGATAGCTGTGTAGATATTTCCATTTTCATGCAGATAGCGGTTTAGATATTTCCATGTTCATAGAGATAGCGATGTAGATCTTTCCATGTTCATACGGATGATGGTGTAGGTATTTCCATATTTAAAGAGATAGCGGTGTAGTTATTTCCATGTTAATAGAGATAGCGGTGTAGATATTTCCATGTATATACAGATAGCGGTGTAGATATTTCCATGTTCATACGGATGGCGGTGTAGATATTTCCATGTGCAAAGAGATAGCTGTGTAGATATTTCCATGTATATGCAGATATCTGTGTAGATATTTCCATTTTCATGCAGATAGAGGTTTAGATATTTCCAAGTTCAAACAGATAGCGGTGTAGATATTTCCATGTTCATACAGATAGCGGTGTAGATATTTCCATGTTTATACAGATAGCGGTGAAGATGTATGCATGTTTACACAGAAAGCGGTGTAGATATTTCAATGTTCCCGCAGATAGCGGTGTAGATATTTCCGTGTTCATCTAGATGGCTGTGTAGACATATCCATGTTCATACAGTTAGCGGTGTAGACATTTCCAAGTTCATACAGATAGTGGTGTAGATATTTCCATGTTCATACAGATAGCGGTGTAGCTATTTCCATGTTCATACAGATAGCGGTGTAGATATTTCCATGTTCGTACAGATAGCGGTGTAGATATTTCCATGTTCATACAGATATCGGTGCTGATATTTCCATGTTTATACAGGTAGCGGTTCAGATATTTCCATGTTTATACAGATAGCGGTGTAGATATTTCCATGTTTATACAGATAGCGGTGTAGATATTTCCAGGTTTATACAGATAGCGGTGTAGATATCTCCATCTTAATACAGGTGGCGGTGTAGTTATTTATATGTTCATACAGATGGCGGTGCAGATATTTCCATGTTCATACAGATGGCGGTGTGCATATTTGCATGTTCATACAGATGGCGGTGTAGCTATTTCCATGTTCATGGAGATAGCGGTGTAGATATTTCCATGTTCATCCAGATGGTTGTGTAGAGATATTCATGTTCATACAGATGGCGGTGAAGATATTTCCATGTTCATACATATAGCGGTGTAGATATTTCCATGTTCATACCAATAGTGGTGTAGATATTTCCATGTTCATACAGATAGGGGGGCTGCTATTTCCATGTTCATACAGATAGCGGTGCTGATATTTCCGTGTTTATACAGGTAGCGGTTTAGCTATTTCCAAGTTTATACGCATAGCGGTGTAGATATCTCCATCTTAATACAGATGGCGATGTAGATATTTACAAGTTCATACAGATGGCGGTGCAGATATTTCCATGTTCATACAGATGGCGGTGTAGATATTTCCATGTTTATAGAGATAGTGGTGTAGTTATTTCCATGTGTAAAGAGATAGCTTTGTAGATATTTCCATGTATATGTAGATAGCTGTGTAGATATTTCCATTTCCATGCAGATAGCGGTGTAGATATTTCCATGTTCAAACAGATAGCGGTGTAGATATTTCCATGTTCATACAGATAGTGGTGTAGATATTTCCATGTTCATACCGATAGCGGTGTAGCTATTTCCATGTTCATACAAATAGCGGAGTAAATATTTCCATGTTCATCCAGATGGCTGTGTAGATATCTCCATCTTAATACAGATGGCGGTGAAGATATTTCCATGTTCATACAGATAGCGGTGTAGTAATTTCCATGTTCATAGAGATAGTGATGTAGATATTTCCATGTTCATACAGATAGTGGGGGTGATATTTCCATGTTCATGCAGATAGCAGTGCTGATATTTCCATGTTTGTACAGGTAGCGGTGTAGATATTTTCAAGTTTATACAGATAGCGGTGCAGACATTTCCATGTATATACAGATAGCGGTGTAGATATTTCCATGTTTATACAGATAGCGGTGGAGATATCTCCATCTTAATACAGATGACGGTGTAGATATTTATATGTTCATACAGAAGGCCGTGCAGCTATTTCCATGTTCATACAGATGGAGGTGTAGATATTTCCATGTTCATACCGATAGCGCTGTAGTTATTTCCATGTGTAAAGAGATAGCTGTGTAGATATTTCCATGTATATGCAGATAGCTGTTTAGATATTTCCATTTTCATGCAGATAGCGGTTTAGATATTCCCATGTTCAAACAGATAGCGGTGTAGATATGTCCATGTTTATACAGATACCGGTGTACATGTATGCATGTTTACACAGACAGCGGTGTAAATATTTCCATGTTCATACAGATAGCGGTGTAGATATTTCCATGTTCATCCAGATGGCTGTGTAGATATATCCATGTTCATACAGATAGGGGTTTAGATATTTCCATTTTCATGCAGAGAGTGCTGTATATATTTCCATGTTCATACAGATAGCGGTGCAGCTATTTCCATGTTCATACAGATAGCGGTGTAGATATTTCCATGTTCGTACAGATAGCGGTGTAGATATTTCCATGTTCATACAGATGGCGGTGCTGATATTTCCATGTTTATTCAGGTAGCGGTGCAGAGATTTCCATGTTTATATAGATAGCGGTGTAGATATTTTCATTTTTATACAGATAGCAGTGTAGATATTTCCAGGTTTATACAGATAGTGGTGTAGATATCTCCATCTTAATACAGATGGCGGTGTAGTTATTTATAAGTTCATACAGATGGCGGTGCAGATATTTCCATGTTCATACAGATGGCGGTGTAGATATTTGCATGTTCATACAGATGGCGGTATAGCTATTTCCATGTTCATGGAGATAGCGTTGTAGATATTTCCATGTTAATCCGGATGGCTGTTTAGAGATATCCATGTTCATACAGATGGCGGTGAAGATATTTCCATGTTCATACAGATAGCGGTGTAGATATTTCCATGTTCATACAGATAGTGGTGTAGATATTTCCATGTTCATAGAGATAGGGGGGCTGATAATTCCATGTTCATACAGATAGCGGTGCTGATATTTCCATGTTTATACAGGTAGCGGTGTAGATATTTCCAGGTTTATACAGATAGCGGTGTAGACATTTCCATGTTTATACAGATAGCGGTGTAGATATTTCCATGTTTATACAGATAGCGGTGTAGATATCTCTATCTTAATACAGATGGCGGTGTAGATATTTATATGTTCATACAGATGGCCATGCAGATATTTCCATGTTCATACAGATAGCGGTGTAGATATTTCCATGTTCATACAGATAGCTTTGTAGATATATCCATGTTTATACAGATAGCGGCGAAGATGTATGCATGTTTACACAGATAGCGGTGTAGATATTTCCATGTTTATACAGATGGCGGTGTAGATATTTCCATGTTCATAGCGATAGTGGTGTAGTTATTTCCATGTGTAAAGAGATAGCTTTGTAGATATTTCCATGTATATGCAGATAGCTGTGTAGATATTTCCATTTTCATGCAGATAGCGGTGTAGATATTTCCATGTTCAAACAGATAGCGGTGTAGATATTTCCATGTTCATACAGATAGTGGTGTAGATATTTCCATGTTCATACAGATAGCGGTGTAGCTATTTCCATGTTCATACAGATAGCGGTGTAGATATTTCCATGTTCATCCAGATGGCTGTGTAGATATATCCATGTTCATACAGATGGCGGTGAAGATATTTCCATCTTCATACAGATAGCGGTGTAGATATTTCAATGTTCATACAGGTAGTGGTGTAGATATTTCCATGTTCATACAGATAGAGAGGCTGATATTTCCACGTTCATACACATAGCGGTGCTGATATTTCCATGTTTATACAGGTAGCGGTGTAGATATTTCCAAGTTTATACAGATAGCGGTGTAGACATTTTCATGTTTATACAGATAGCGGTGTAGATATTTTCATGTTTATACAGATAGCGGTGTAGATATCTCCATCTTAATACACATGGCGGTTTAGATATTTATATGTTCATACAGATGTCCGTTCAGATATTTCCATGTTCATACAGATGGCGGTGTAGATATTTCCATGTCCATCCATATGGCTGTGTAGATATATACATGTTCATACAGATGGCGGTGAAGATATTTCCATGTTCATGCAGATAGCAGTGTAGATATTTCCATGTTCATACGGATAGCAGTGTAGATATTTCCATGTTCATACAGATAGTGGTGAAGATATTTCCATGTTCATACAGATGGCGGTGTAGATATTTCCATGTTCATACAGATAGAGGGGCTGATATTTCCATGTTCATACAGTTAGCGGTGCTGATATTCCATGTTTATACAGGTAGCGGTGTAGATATTTCCATGTTTATACAGATAGCGGTGTAGATATTTCCATGTTTTTACAGATAGCAGTGCAGATATCTCCATCTTAATACATATGGCAGTGTAGATATTTATATGTTCATACAGATGGCCGTGCACATATTTCCATGTTCATACAGATGGCGGTGTAGATATTTCCATGTTCATACACATAGCGGTGTAGTTATTTCCATGTGCAAAGAGATAGCTATGTAGATATTTCCTGTGTATGCAGATAGCTGTGTAGATATTTCCATTTTCATGCAGATAGCGGTTTAGATATTTCCATGTTCAAACAGATAGCGGTGTAGATATTTCCATGTTCATACAGATAGCGGTGTAGATATTTCCATGTTTATACAGATAGCGGTGAAGATGTATGCATGTTTACACAGATAGCGGTGTAGATATTTCCATGTTCATACAGATAGCGGAGTAGTTATTTCCATATTCATCCAGATGGCTGTGTAGATATATCCATGTTCATACAGATAGCGGTGTATCTATTTCCATGTTCATACAGATAGCGGTGTAGATATTTCCATGTTCGTACAGATAGCGGTGTAGATATTTCCATGTTCATACAGATAGCGGTGCTGATATTTCCATGTTTATACAGTCAGCGGTGTGGATATTTCCATGTTGATACAGATAGCGGTGTGGATATTTCCATGTTTATGAAGATAGCGGTGTAGATATTTCCAGGTTTATACAGATAGTGGTGTAGATATTTCCATGTTCATACAGATGGCGGTGTAGATATTTCCATGTTCATACAGATGGCGGTGTAGATATTTATATGTTCATACAGATGGCGGTGCAGATATTTCCATGTTCATACCGATGGCGGTGTAGATATTTCCATGTTCATACAGATAGTGGTGTAGATATTTCCATGTTCATACAGATGGCGGTGTAGATATTCATATGTTCATACAGATGGCGGTGCAGATATTTCCATGTTCATACAGATGGCGGTGTAGATATTTCCATGTTTATAGTGATAGTGGTGTAGTTATTTCCATGTGTAAAGAGATAGCTTTGTAGATATTTAAATGTATATGCAGATAGCTGTGTAGATATTTCCATTTTCATGCAGATAGCGGTGTAGATATTTCCATGTTCAAATAGATAGCGGTGTAGATATTTCCATGTTCATACAGATAGCCGTGTAGTTATTTCCATGTGTAAAGAGATAGCTTAGTATATATTTCCATGTATATGCAGATAGCCGTGTAGATATTTCCATTTTCATGCCGATATCGGTTTAGATATTTCCATGTTCAAACAGATAGCGGTGTAGATATTTCCATGTTCATACAGATAGCGGTGTAGATATTTCCATGTTTATACAGATAGCGGTGAAGAAGTATGCATGTTTACACAGATAGCGGTGTAAATATTTCCATGTTCATCCAGATGGCTGTGTAGATATATCCATTTTCATACATATAGGGGTGTAGATATTTCCATGTTCATACAGATAGTGCTGTAGATATTTCCATGTTCATACAGATAGCGGTGCAGCTATTTCCATGTTTATACAGATAGCGGTGTAGATATTTCCATGTTCGTACAGATAGCGGTGTAGATATTTCCATGTTCATACAGATAGCGGTGCTTATATTTCCATGTTTATAAAGGTAGCGGTGTAGATATTTCCATGTTTATACAAATATTGGTGCTGATATTTCCATGTTTATACAGTCAGCGGTGTGGATATTTCCATGTTGATACAGATAGCGGTGTGGATATTTCCATGTTTATGAAGATAGCGGTGTAGATATTTCCAGGTTTATACAGATAGCGGTGTAGATATCTCCGTCTTAATACAGATGGCGGTGTAGATATTTATATGTTCATACAGATGGCGGTGCAGATATTTCCATGTTCATACAGATGGCGGTGTAGCTATTTCCATGTTCATACAGATACCGGTGTAGCTATATCCATGTTCATGCAGATAGCGGTGTAGTTATTTCCATGTTCATCCATATGGCTGTGTAGATATATCCATGTTCATACAGATGGCGGTGAAGATATTTCCATGTTCATATAGATAGCGGTGTAGATATTTCCATGTTCATACAGATAGCGGTGTAGATATTTCCATGTTCATCCAGATGGCTGTGTAGATATATCCATGTTCATACAGATGGCGATGAAGATATTTCCATGTTCATACAGATAGCGGTGTAGATATTTCCATGTTCATACAGATAGCGGTGTAGATATTTCCATGTTCATACAGATATTGGTGTAGATATTTCCATGTTCATACAGATAGCGGTGTAGCTATTTCCATGTTCATGCAGATAGCGGTGTAGATATTTCCATTTTCATCCAGATGGCTGTGTAGATATACCCATGTTCATACAGATGGCGGTGAAGATACTTCCATGTTCATACAGATAGCGGTGTAGATATTTCCATGTTTATACAGATAGTAGTGTAGATATTTCCATGTTCATACAGATAGCGGTGTAGCTATTTCCATGTTCATACAGATAGCGGTGTAGATATTTCCATGTTCATCCACATGGCTGTGTAGATACATCCATGTTCATACAGATAGCGGTGTAGATATTTCCAAGTTCATACAGATAGCGGTGCAGATATTTCCATGTTCATCCAGATGGCTGTATAGATATATCCATGTTCATACAGATGGTGATGAAGATATTTCCATGTTCATACAGATAGCGGTGTAGATATTTCCATGTTCATACAGATGGCGGTGTAGATATTTATATGTTCATACAGATGGCGGTGCAGATATTTCCATGTTCATACAGATGGCGGTGTTGATATTTCCATGTTTATAGAGATAGCGGTGTAGTTATTTCCATGTGTAACGAGATAGCTTTGTAGATATTTCCATGTATATGCAGATAGCTGTGTAGATATTTCCATTTTCATGCCGATATCGGTTTAGATATTTCCATGGTCAAACAGATAGCGGTGTAGATATTTCCATGTTCATACAGATAGCGGTGTAGATATTTCCATGTTTATACAGATAGCGGTGAAGAAGTATGCATGTTTACACAGATAGCGGTGAAGATATTTCCATGTTCATCCAGATGGCTGTGTAGATATATCCATGTTCATACATATAGGGGTGTAGATATTTCCATGTTCATACAGATAGTGCTGTAGATATTTCCATGTTCATACAGATAGCGGTGCAGCTATTTCCATGTTTATACAGATAGCGGTGTAGATATTTCCATGTTCGTACAGATAGCGGTGTAGATATTTCCATGTTCATACAGATTGCGGTGCTTATATTTCCATGTTTATAAAGGTAGCGGTGTAGATATTTCAATGTTTATACAAATAGCGGTGTAGATATTTTCATGTTTATACAGTTAGCGGTGTAGATATTTCCATTTTTATACAGATAGCGGTATAGATATCTCCATCTTAATACAGATGGCAGTGTAGATATTTATATGCTCATACAGATGGCGGTGCAGATATTTCCATGTTCATACAGATGGCCGTGTAGATATTTCCATGTTTATAGAGATAGTGGTGTAGTTATTTCCATGTGTAAAGAGATAGCTTTGTAGATATTTCCATGTATATGCAGATAGCTGTGTAGATATTTCCATTTTCATGCAGATAGTGGTGAAGATATTTCCATGTTCAAACAGATAGCGGTGTAGATATTTCCATGTTCATACAGATAGTGGTGCAGATATTTCCATGTTTATACAGATAGCGGTGAAGGTTTTTGCATGTTTGCACAGATAGCGGAGTAGATATGTCCATGTTCATACAGATAGCGGTATAGATATTTCCATGTTCATCCTGATGGCTGTGTAGATATATCCATGTTCATACAGATGGCGGTGAAGATATTTCCATATTCGTACAGATAGCGGTGTAGATGTTTCCATGTTCATACAGATATTGGTGTAGATATTTCCATGTTCATACAGATAGTGGTGTAGCTATTTCCATGTTCATGCAGATAGCGGTGTAGATATTTCCATTTTCATCCAGATGGCTGTGTAGATATACCCATGTTCATACAGATGGCGGTGAAGATACTTCCATGTTCATACAGATAGCGGTGTAGATATTTCCATGTTTATACAGATAGTAGTGTAGATATTTCCATGTTCATACAGATAGCGGTGTAGCTATTTCCATGTTCATACAGATAGCGGTGTAGATATTTCCATGTTCATCCACATGGCTGTGTAGATACATCCATGTTCATACAGATAGCGGTGTAGATATTTCCAAGTTCATACAGATAGCGGTGCAGATATTTCCATGTTCATCCAGATGGCTGTATAGATATATCCATGTTCATACAGATGGCGATGAAGATATTTCCATGTTCATACAGATAGCGGTGTAGATATTTCCATGTTCATACAGATAGCGGTGTAGATATTTCCATGTTCATACAGATAGCGGTGTATGTATTTCCATGTTCATACAGATAGCGATGTAGATATTTCCATGTTCATCCAGATGGCTGTGTAGATATATCCATGTTCATACAGATAGCGGTGTAGATATTTCCATGTTCATGCAGATGGCTGTGTAGCTATTTCTATGTTCATACAAATAGTGGAGTAGATATTTCCATGTTCATACAGATAGCGTTGTAGATATTTCCATGTTCATACAGATAGCGGTGCTGATATTTCCATGTTTATACATATAGCAGTGTAGATATTTCCGTGTTTATACAAATAGCGGTGTAGATATTTCCATGTTTATACAGATAGCGGTGTAGATATCTCCATCTTAATACAGATGGCGGTGTAGATATTTATATGTTCATACAGATGGCGGTGCAGATATTTCCATGTTCATACAGATGGCAGTGTAGATATTGCCATGTTTATAGAGATAGCGGTGTAGTTATTTCCATGTGTAAAGAGATAGCTGTGTAGCTATTTCCATTTTCATGCAGATAGCGGTGTAGATACTCCCATGTTCAAACAGATAGCGGTGTAGATATTTCCATGTTCATACAGATAGCAGTGTAGATATTTCCATGGTTATAAAGACAGCGGTGTAGATGTATGCATGTTTACACAGATAGCGGTGTTGATATTTCCATGTTCATAGAGATAGCGGTGTAGATATTTCCATGTTCATCCAGATGGCTGTGTAGATATATCCATGTTCATACAGATGGCGGTGAAGATATTTCCATGTTCATACAGATAGCGGTGTAGATATTTCCATGTTCAAACAGATAGTGGTGTAGATATTTCCTTGTTCATAAAAACAGCGGTGCTGATATTTCCTTGTTCATCCAGACGGCTGTGTAGATATATCCATGTTAATACAGATTGCGGTGAAGATATTCCCATGTTCATACAGATATCAGTGTAGATATTTCCAAGTTCATACAGATAGCGCTGTAGATATTTCCATATTCATACAGAT
Source organism: Gorilla gorilla gorilla (assembly GCF_029281585.2). Lineage (NCBI taxonomy): Eukaryota > Metazoa > Chordata > Mammalia > Primates > Hominidae > Gorilla > Gorilla gorilla. The sequence continues at coordinate 128,744,513 of NC_073239.2, forward strand.
AGCGGTGCTGATATTTCCATGTTTATACAGGAAGCGTTGTAGATATTTCCATGTTCATACAGATAGCGGTGTAGCTATTTCCATGTTCATACAGATAGCGGTGTAGATATTTCCATGTTCATAGAGATAGCGGTGTAGATATTTCCATGTTCATACAGATAGCGGTGCTGATATTTCCATGTTTATACAGGTAGCGGTGTAGATATTTCCATGTTTATACATATAGTGGTGTAGATATTTCCATGTTTATACAGATAGCGGTTTAGATATTTCCAAGTTTTTACAGATAGCGGTGTAGATATCTCTATCTTAATACAGATGGCGGTGTAGATATTTATATGTTCATACAGATGGCGGTGCATATATTTCCATGTTCATACAGATGGCGGTGTAGATATTTCCATGTTCATACAGATAGCGGTGTAGATATTTCCATGTTTATACAGACAGCGGTGAAGAAGTATGCATGTTTACACAGATAGCGGTGTAGATATTTCCATGTTCATCCAGATGGCTGTGTAGATATATCCATGTTCATACATATAGGGGTGTAGATATTTCCATGTTCATACAGATATTGCTGTAGATATTTCCATGTTCATACAGATAGCGGTGCAGCTATTTCCATGTTTATACAGATAGCGGTGTAGATATTTCCATGTTCATACAGATAGCGGTGTAGATATTTCCATGTTGATAGAGATAGTGGTGTAGATAATTCCAATTTTATACAGATAGCAGTGTAGATATTTCTAAGTTCATACAGATAGCGGTGTAGATATTTCCACGTTTGTAGAGATGGCAGTGTAGATATTTTCATGTTTACACAGATGGCGGTGTAGATATTTCCATGTTTACCTAGATAGCGGTGTAGACATTTCCATGTTTACACAGATAGCGGTGTGGATATATCCATGTTTATGCAGATAGCGGTGTAGATATTTCCATGTTTATACAGATAGCGGTGCGGTTATTTCCATGTTTATACAGATACTGGTGCGGATATTTCCACGTTTATACAGATGGGCAGATATTTCCATGTTTATACAGATAGCGGTGTAGATATTTCCATCTTAATACAGATGGCGGTGTAGATATGTCCATGTTCGTACAGATGGCGGTGTAGATATTTCCATGTTCATACAGATGGCGGTGTAGATATCTCGAAGTTTATAGAGATAGCGCTGTAGATATTTCCACATTTATAGAGATATCTGTGCAGATATTTCCATGTATATGCAGATAGCTGTGTAGATATATCCATGTTCATGCAGATAGCCGTGTAGGTATTTCCATGTTCATCCAGATGCCGGTGTAGATATATCCATGTTCATACAGATGGTGGTGAAGATATTTCCATGTTCATACAGATGGCGGTGTAGATATTTCCATGTTCATACAAATGGCGGTGTAGATATTTCCATGTTCATAGAGATGGCGGTGTAGATATTTCCAGGTTCATACAAATGGCGGTGTAGATATTTCCATGTTCATAAGATGTCGGTGTAGATATTTCTATGTTCATACAGATAGCAGTGTAGTTATTTGAATGATTATAGAGATAGTGGTGTAGATAATTTCAATTTTATACAGATAGCGGTGTAGATACTTACATGTTCGTACAGATGGCTGTGTAAATATTTCCATGTTTATAGAGACAGTGGTGTAGTTATTTCCAAGTTTATAGAGATAGCGTTGTAGATATTTCCATGTTTATACAGACAGCGGTGAAGATATTTCCATGTTTATACAGATAGCGGTGTAGATATTTCCATGTTTATACAGATAGCGGTGTAGATATTTCCATGTTTATAGAGATAGTGGTGTAGATAATTCCAATTTTATACAGATAGCAGTGTAGTTATTTCTAAGTTCATACAGATAGCGGTGTAGATATTTCCACGTTTATAGAGATTGCGGTGTAGATATTTCCATGTTCATACAGATGGCGGTGTAGATATTTCCATGTTTATAGAGATGGCGGTGTAGATATTTTCATGTTTACACAGATGGCGGTGTAGATATTTCCATGTTTACAGTGATAGCGGAGTGGATATTTCCATGTTTGTGCAGATACCGGTGTAGATATTTCCATGTTTATACAGATAGCGGTGCGGTTATTTCCATGTTTATACAGATAGTGGTGGAGATAATTCCATGATTATACAGATAGCAGTGTAGATATTTCCATCTTAATACAGATGGCGGTGTAGATATGTCCATGTTCGTACTGATGGCGGTGTAGATATTTCCATGTTCATACAGATGGCGGTGTAGATATTTCGAAGTTTATAGAGATAGTGCTGAAGTTATTTCCATATTTATAGAGAAATCTGTGTAGGTATTTCCATGTATATGCAGATAGCTGTGTAGATATTTCCATGTTCATGCAGATAGCGGTGAAGATATTTCCATGTTTAGATGCCGGTGTAGATACATCCATGTTCATACAGATGGAGGTGAAGTTATTTCCATGTTCATACAGATGGCGGTGTAGATATTTCCATGTTCATAGAGATGGCGGTGTAGATATAACCATGCTTATACAGATAGCAGTATAGTTATTTCCATGTTTATAAAGAGAGCAGTGTAGATATTTCCATTGATATACCGATAGCTGTGTAGATATTTGCATGTTCATACAGATAGCGGTGTAGATATTTCCATGTTCATACAAATAGCGGTGTAGATATTTCCATGTTCATACAGATAGCGGTGTAGATATTTCCATGTTCATACAGATAGCGGTGTAGGTATTTCCAAGTTCATGCCAATAGTGGTGTAGATATTTCCATGTTCATACAGTTAGCGGTGTAGATATTTCCATGTTCATAAAGATGACGGTGTAGATATTTACATGTTCATACAGATGGCGGTGTAGATATTTCCATGTTCGTACGGATGGCAGTGTAGATATTTCCATATTCATACAGGTGGCGGTGTAGATATTTCCATATTTATGCAGATAGCAGTGTAGTTATTTCCATGTTTACAGAGATAGCAGTGTAGATATTTCCTTTGATATACAGATAGCTCTGTAGATATTTACATGTTCATACAGATAGCGGTGTAGCTATTTCCATGTTCATACAGATAGCGGTGTAGATATTTCCATGTTCATAGAGATAGCGGTGTAGATATTTCCATGTTCATACAGATAGCGGTGCTGATATTTCCATGTTTATACAGGTAGCGGTGTAGATATTTCCATGTTTATACATATAGTGGTGTAGATATTTCCATGTTTATACAGATAGCGGTTTAGATATTTCCAAGTTTTTACAGATAGCGGTGTAGATATCTCTATCTTAATACAGATGGCGGTGTAGATATTTATATGTTCATACAGATGGCGGTGCATATATTTCCATGTTCATACAGATGGCGGTGTAGATATTTCCATGTTCATACAGATAGCGGTGTAGATATTTCCATGTTTATACAGACAGCGGTGAAGAAGTATGCATGTTTACACAGATAGCGGTGTAGATATTTCCATGTTCATCCAGATGGCTGTGTAGATATATCCATGTTCATACATATAGGGGTGTAGATATTTCCATGTTCATACAGATATTGCTGTAGATATTTCCATGTTCATACAGATAGCGGTGCAGCTATTTCCATGTTTATACAGATAGCGGTGTAGATATTTCCATGTTCATACAGATAGCGGTGTAGATATTTCCATGTTGATAGAGATAGTGGTGTAGATAATTCCAATTTTATACAGATAGCAGTGTAGATATTTCTAAGTTCATACAGATAGCGGTGTAGATATTTCCACGTTTGTAGAGATGGCAGTGTAGATATTTTCATGTTTACACAGATGGCGGTGTAGATATTTCCATGTTTACCTAGATAGCGGTGTAGACATTTCCATGTTTACACAGATAGCGGTGTGGATATATCCATGTTTATGCAGATAGCGGTGTAGATATTTCCATGTTTATACAGATAGCGGTGCGGTTATTTCCATGTTTATACAGATACTGGTGCGGATATTTCCACGTTTATACAGATGGGCAGATATTTCCATGTTTATACAGATAGCGGTGTAGATATTTCCATCTTAATACAGATGGCGGTGTAGATATGTCCATGTTCGTACAGATGGCGGTGTAGATATTTCCATGTTCATACAGATGGCGGTGTAGATATCTCGAAGTTTATAGAGATAGCGCTGTAGATATTTCCACATTTATAGAGATATCTGTGCAGATATTTCCATGTATATGCAGATAGCTGTGTAGATATATCCATGTTCATGCAGATAGCCGTGTAGGTATTTCCATGTTCATCCAGATGCCGGTGTAGATATATCCATGTTCATACAGATGGTGGTGAAGATATTTCCATGTTCATACAGATGGCGGTGTAGATATTTCCATGTTCATACAAATGGCGGTGTAGATATTTCCATGTTCATAGAGATGGCGGTGTAGATATTTCCAGGTTCATACAAATGGCGGTGTAGATATTTCCATGTTCATAAGATGTCGGTGTAGATATTTCTATGTTCATACAGATAGCAGTGTAGTTATTTGAATGATTATAGAGATAGTGGTGTAGATAATTTCAATTTTATACAGATAGCGGTGTAGATACTTACATGTTCGTACAGATGGCTGTGTAAATATTTCCATGTTTATAGAGACAGTGGTGTAGTTATTTCCAAGTTTATAGAGATAGCGTTGTAGATATTTCCATGTTTATACAGACAGCGGTGAAGATATTTCCATGTTTATACAGATAGCGGTGTAGATATTTCCATGTTTATACAGATAGCGGTGTAGATATTTCCATGTTTATAGAGATAGTGGTGTAGATAATTCCAATTTTATACAGATAGCAGTGTAGTTATTTCTAAGTTCATACAGATAGCGGTGTAGATATTTCCACGTTTATAGAGATTGCGGTGTAGATATTTCCATGTTCATACAGATGGCGGTGTAGATATTTCCATGTTTATAGAGATGGCGGTGTAGATATTTTCATGTTTACACAGATGGCGGTGTAGATATTTCCATGTTTACAGTGATAGCGGAGTGGATATTTCCATGTTTGTGCAGATACCGGTGTAGATATTTCCATGTTTATACAGATAGCGGTGCGGTTATTTCCATGTTTATACAGATAGTGGTGGAGATAATTCCATGATTATACAGATAGCAGTGTAGATATTTCCATCTTAATACAGATGGCGGTGTAGATATGTCCATGTTCGTACTGATGGCGGTGTAGATATTTCCATGTTCATACAGATGGCGGTGTAGATATTTCGAAGTTTATAGAGATAGTGCTGAAGTTATTTCCATATTTATAGAGAAATCTGTGTAGGTATTTCCATGTATATGCAGATAGCTGTGTAGATATTTCCATGTTCATGCAGATAGCGGTGAAGATATTTCCATGTTTAGATGCCGGTGTAGATACATCCATGTTCATACAGATGGAGGTGAAGTTATTTCCATGTTCATACAGATGGCGGTGTAGATATTTCCATGTTCATAGAGATGGCGGTGTAGATATAACCATGCTTATACAGATAGCAGTATAGTTATTTCCATGTTTATAAAGAGAGCAGTGTAGATATTTCCATTGATATACCGATAGCTGTGTAGATATTTGCATGTTCATACAGATAGCGGTGTAGATATTTCCATGTTCATACAAATAGCGGTGTAGATATTTCCATGTTCATACAGATAGCGGTGTAGATATTTCCATGTTCATACAGATAGCGGTGTAGGTATTTCCAAGTTCATGCCAATAGTGGTGTAGATATTTCCATGTTCATACAGTTAGCGGTGTAGATATTTCCATGTTCATAAAGATGACGGTGTAGATATTTACATGTTCATACAGATGGCGGTGTAGATATTTCCATGTTCGTACGGATGGCAGTGTAGATATTTCCATATTCATACAGGTGGCGGTGTAGATATTTCCATATTTATGCAGATAGCAGTGTAGTTATTTCCATGTTTACAGAGATAGCAGTGTAGATATTTCCTTTGATATACAGATAGCTCTGTAGATATTTACATGTTCATACAGATAGCGGTGTAGATATTTCCATGTTCGTACAGATAGCGGTGTAGATATTTCCAAGTTCATACAGATAGCGGTGTAGATATTTCGAAGTTTATAGAGATAGCGCTGTAGTTATCTCCATATTTATAGAGAAAACTGTGTAGACATTTTCATGTATATGCAGATATCTGTGTAGATATTTCCATGTTCATGCAGATAGCGGTGTAGATATTTCCATGTTCATCCAGATGCCGGTGTAGATATATCCATGTTCATACAGATGGCTGTGAAGATATTTCCATGTTCATACAGATGGCGGTGAAGATATTTCCATGTTCATACAAATGGCGGTGTAGATATTTCCATGTTCATAGAGATGGCGGTGTAGATATTTCCATGTTTATGCAGATAGCGGTATAGATATTTCCATGTTTTTACAGATGTTGGTGTAGACATTTCCGTGTTTATAGGGATGGCAGTCTAGATATTCCCATGTTTATAGAGATAGTTGTGTAGTTATTTCGAAGTTTATAGAGACAGAGTTGTAGATATTTCCATGTTTATACAGATAGCGGTGAAGATATTTCCATGTTTATACAGATAGCGGTGTAGATATTTCCATGTTCATACAGATAGCGGTGTAGATATTTCCATGTTTATAGAGATAGTGGTGTAGATATTTCCAATTTTATACAGATAGCAGTGTAGATATTTCTAAGTTCATACAGATAGCGGTGTAGATATTTCCACGTTTGTAGAGATGGCAGTGTAGATATTTTCATGTTTACACAGATGGCGGTGTAGATATTTCCATGTTTACCTAGATAGCGGTGTAGACATTTCCATGTTTACACAGATAGCGGTGTGGATATTTCCATGTTTATGCAGATAGCGGTGTAGATATTTCCATGTTTATACAGATAGCGGTGCGGTTATTTCCATGTTTATACAGATACTGGTGCGGATATTTCCACGTTTATACAGATGGGCAGATATTTCCATGTTTATACAGATAGCGGTGTAGATATTTCCATCTTAATACAGATGGCGGTGTAGATATGTCCATGTTCGTACAGATGGCGGTGTCGATATTTCCATGTTCATACAGATGGCGGTGTAGATATTTCGAAGTTTATAGAGATAGCGCTGTAGATATTTCCACATTTATAGAGATATCTGTGCAGATATTTCCATGTATATGCATATAGCTGTGTAGATATATCCATGTTCATGCAGATAGCCGTGTAGATATTTCCATGTTCATCCAGATGCCGGTGTAGATATATCCATGTTCATACAGATGGTGGTGAAGCTATTTCCATGTTCATACAGATGGCGGTGTAGATATTTCCATGTTCATACAAATGGCGGTGTAGATATTTCCATGTTCATAGAGATGGCGGTGTAGATATTTCCAGGTTCATACAAATGGCGGTGTAGATATTTCCATGTTCATAAGATGTCGGTGTAGATATTTCTATGTTCATACAGATAGCAGTGTAGTTATTTGAATGATTATAGAGATAGTGGTGTAGATAATTTCAATTTTATACAGATAGCGGTGTAGATACTTACATGTTCGTACAGATGGCTGTGTAAATATTTCCATGTTTATAGAGACAGTGGTGTAGTTATTTCCAAGTTTATAGAGACAGCGTTGTAGATATTTCCATGTTTATACAGACAGCGGTGAAGATATTTCCATGTTTATACAGATAGCGGTGTAGATATTTCCATGTTTATACAGATAGCGGTGTAGATATTTCCATGTTTATAGAGATAGTGGTGTAGATAATTCCAATTTTATACAGATAGCAGTGTAGTTATTTCTAAGTTCATACAGATAGCGGTATAGATATTTCCACGTTTGTAGAGATTGCGGTGTAGATATTTCCATGTTCATACAGATGGCGGTGTAGATATTTCCATGTTTATAGAGATGGCGGTGTAGATATTTTCATGTTTACACAGATGGCGGTGTAGATATTTCCATGTTTACAGTGATAGCGGTGTAGACATTTCCATGTTTACACAGATAGCGGAGTGGATATTTCCATGTTTATGCAGATACCGGTGTAGATATTTCCATGTTTATACAGATAGCGGTGCGGTTATTTCCATGTTTATACAGATAGTGGTGGAGATAATTCCATGATTATACAGATAGCAGTGTAGATATTTCCATCTTAATACAGATGGCGGTGTAGATATGTCCATGTTCGTACAGATGGCGGTGTAGATATTTCCATGTTCATACAGATGGCGGTGTAGATATTTCGAAGTTTATAGAGATAGTGCTGAAGTTATTTCCATATTTATAGAGAAATCTGTGTAGGTATTTCCATGTATATGCAGATAGCTGTGTATATATTTCCATGTTCATGCAGATAGCGGTGAAGATATTTCCATGTTCAGATGCCGGTGTAGATACATCCATGTTCATACAGATGGAGGTGAAGATATTTCCATGTTCATACAGATGGCGGTGTAGATATTTCCATGTTCATAGAGATGGCGGTGTAGATATTACCATGCTTATACAGATAGCAGTGTAGTTATTTCCATGTTTATAAAGAGAGCAGTGTAGATATTTCCATTGATATACCGATAGCTGTGTAGATACTTGCATGTTCATACAGATAGCGGTGTAGATATTTCCATGTTCATACAGATAGCGGTGTAGGTATTTCCAAGTTCATACCAATAGTGGTGTAGATATTTCCATGTTCATACAGTTAGCGGTGTAGATATTTCCATGTTCATAAAGATGACGGTGTAGATATTTACATGTTCATACAGATGGCGGTGTAGATATTTCCATCTTCGTACGGATGGCAGTGTAGATATTTCCATATTCATACAGGTGGCGGTGTAGATATTTCCATATTTATGCAGATAGCAGTGTAGTTATTTCCATGTTTACAGAGATAGCAGTGTAGATATTTCCTTTGATATACAGATAGCTCTGTAGATATTTACATGTTCATACAGATAGCGGTGTAGATATTTCCATGTTCGTACAGATAGCGGTGTAGATATTTCCATGTTCATACAGATAGCGGTGTAGATATTTCCATGTTCATACAGATAACGGTGTAGATATTTACATGTTCATACAGATGGCGGTATAGATATTTCCATGTTCGTACAGATGGCGGTGTAGATATTTCCATGTTCATAGAGATGGCGGTGTAGATATTTTCATGTTTATGCAGATAGAGTTATACATATTTCTATGTTTATACTGACGGTTGTGTAGATATTTCCGTGTTTATAGAGATGGCGGTCCAGATATTTCCATGTTTACAGAGATAGTGTTGTAGTTATTTCCACGTTTATAGAGACAGCGTTCTAGATATTTCCATGTTTATGCAGATAGCGGTGAAGATATTTCCATGTTTATACAGATAGCGGTGTAGATATTTCCATGTTTATACAGATAGCAGTGTAGATATTTCCATGTTTATAGAGATAGTGGTGTAGATAATTTCAATTTTATACAGAGAGCAGTGTAGATATTTCCAAGTTCATACAGATAGTGGTGTAGATATTTCCACGTTTATAGAGATGGCGGTGTAGATATTTCCATGTTCATACAGATGGCGGTGTAGATATTTCCATGTTTATAGGGATGGAGGTGTAGATATTTACATGTTTACACAGATGGCGATGTAGATATTTCCATGTTTACACAGATAGCGGTGTGGATATTTCCATGTTTATGCAGAGAGCGGTGCGGATATTTATATGTTTATATGGATAGTTGGGCAGATATTTCCATGCTTATACAGATAACGGTGTAGATATTTCCATCTTAATACAGATGGCGGTGTAGATATGTCCATGTTTGTACAGATGGCGGTGTAGATATTTCCATCTTCCTACAGATGCTGGTGTAGATATTTCGAAGTTTATAGAGATAGCGCTGTAGTTATTTCCATATTTACAGAGAAATCTGTGTAGATATTTCCAGGTATATTCAGATAGCTGTGTAGATATTTCCATCTTCATGCAGATTGCGTTGTAGATATTTCCATGTTCATCCAGATGTCGGTGTACATATATCCATGTTCATACAGATGGCGTTGAAGATATTTCCATATTCATACAGGTGGCGGTGTAGATATTTCCATATTTATACAGATAGCATTGAAGTTATTTCCATGTTTACAGAGATAGCAGTGTAGATATTTCCGTTGATATACAGATAGATTTGCAGATATTTGCATGTTCATACAGATAGCGGTGTAGATACTTCCATGTTCGTACAGATAGTGGTGTAGATATTTCCGTGTTCATACAGACAGTGGTGTAGATATTTCCATGTTCATACAGATGGTGGTGTAGATATTTCCATGTTCATACAGATGGCGGTATAGATATTTCCATGTTCGTACAGATGGCGGTGTAGATATTTCCATGTTCATAGAGATGGCGGTGTAGATATTTTCATGTTTATGCAGATAGCGTTATAGATATTTCCATGTTTATACAGATGGTGGTGTAGATATTTCCGTGATTATAGAGATGGCGGTCTAGATATTTCCATGTTTACAGAGATAGTTGTGTAGTTATTTCCAAGTTTATAGAGACAGCGTTCTAGATATTTCCATGTTTATACAGATGGCGGTGTACATATTTGCATGTTCATACAGATGGCGGTATAGCTATTTCCATGTTCATGGAGATAGCGGTGTAGATATTTCCATGTTAATCCAGATGGCTGTGTAGAGATATCCATGTTCATACAGATGGCGCTGAAGATATTTCCATGTTCATACAGATAGCGGTGTAGATATTTCCATGTTCATACAGATAGTGGTGTAGATATTTCCATGTTCATACAGATGGCGGTAAAGATATTTCCATGTTCATACAGATAGCGGTGTAGATATTTCCATGTTCATACAGATAGTGGTGTAGATATTTCCATGTTCATACAGATAACGGTGTAGCTATTTCCATGTTCATGCAGATAGCAGTGTAGATATTTCCATGTTCATCCATATGGCTGTGTAGATATATCCATGTTCATACAGATGGCGGTGAAGATATTTCCATGTTCATACAGATAGCGGTGTAGATATTTCCAAGTTCATACAGATAGCGGTGCAGATATTTCCATGCTCATACAGATAGTGGTGTAGATATTTCCATGTTCATACAGATGGCGGTGTAGATATTTCCATGTTCATACAGATAGCGGTGCAGTTATTTCCATTAGTAAAGAGATAGCTGTGTAGATATTTCCATGTATACGCAGATAGCTGTGAAGATATTTCCATTTTCATGCAGATTGCGGTTTAGATATTTCCATGTTCAAACAGATAGCGGTGTAGATATTTCTATGTGTATACAGATAGCGGTGAAGATATTTCCATGTTTACACAGATAGCGGTGTAGATATTTCCATGTTCATTCTGATAGCGGTGTAGATATTTCCATGTTCATCCAGATGGCTGTTTAGATATATCCATCTTCATACAGATAGCGGTGTAGATATTTCCATGTTCATACAGATAGTGCTGTAGATATTTCCATGTTCATACAGATAGCGGTGTAGCTATTTCCATGTTCATACAGATAGCGGTGTAGATATTTCTATGTTCAAACAGATAGCGGTGTAGATATTTCCATGTTCATACAGATAGCGGTGCTTATATTTCCATGTTTATACAGGTAGCGGTGTAGATATTTCCATGTTTATACAGATAGCGGTGTAGATATTTCCATGTTTATATAGATAGCGGTGTAGATATTTCCATGTTCATCCAGATGGCTGTGTAGATATATCCATGTTCATACAGGTGGCGGTGAAGATATTTCCATGTTCATACAGATAGCGGTGTAGATATTTCCATGTTCATACAGATAGCGGTGTAGATATTTCCATGTTCATACAGATAGCGGTGTAGATATTTCCATGTTCATACAGATAGCGGTGTAGATATTTCCATGTTCATCCAGATGGCTGTGTAGACATGTCCATGTTCATACAGATGGCGGTGAAGATAATTCCATGTTCATACAGATAGCGGTGTAGATATTTCCATGTTCATACAGATAGTGTTGTAGATATTTCCATGTTCATACAGATAGAGGGGCTGATATTTCCATGATCAAACAGATAGCGGTGCTGACATTTCCATGTTTATACAGGTAGCGGTGTAGACATTTCCATGTTTATACAGATAGCGGTGTAGATATATCCATGTTTATACAGATAGCGGTGTAGATATCTCCATCTTAATACAGATGGCGTTGTAGATATTTATATGTTCATACAGATGGCCGTGCAGATATTTCCATGTTCATACAGATAGCGGTGTAGATATTTCCATTTTTATACAGATAGCGGTGTAGATATTTCCAAGTTTCTACAGATAGTGGTGTAGATATTTCCATGTTCATACATATGGCTGTGTAGGTTTATCCATGTTCATACAGATGGTGGTGAAGGTATTTCCATGTTCATACAGATAGCAGTGTAGATATTTCCATGTTCATCCAGATGGCTGTGTAGATATATCCATGTTCATACAGATGGCGGTGAAGATATTTGCATACTAATACAGATAGCAGTGTAGATATTTCCATGTTCATACAGATAGTGGTGTAGATATTTCCATGTTCATACAGATAGAGGGGCTGATATTTCCATGTTCATACAGAGAGCGGTGCTGATATTTCCATGTTTATACAGGTAGCAGTGTAGATATTTCCATGTTTATAAAGATAGCGGTGTAGTTATTTCCATGTTTATACAGATAACGGTGTAGATATCTCCATCTTAATACAGATGGCGGTGTAGATATTTATATGTTCATACAGATGGCCGTGCAGATATTTCCATGTTCATACAGATGCCGGTGTAGATATTTCCATGTTCATACAGATAGCCGTGTAGTTATTTCAATGTGTAAAGAGATAGCTGTGTAGATATTTCCATGTATATGCAGATAGCTGTGTAGATATTTCCATTTTCATGCAGATAGCGGTTTAGATATTTCCATGTTCATAGAGATAGCGATGTAGATCTTTCCATGTTCATACGGATGACGGTGTAGGTATTTCCATATTTAAAGAGATAGCGGTGTAGTTATTTCCATGTTCATAGAGATAGCAGTTTAGATATTTCCATGTATATACAGATAGCGGTGTAGATATTTCCATGTTCATACGGATGGCGGTGTAGATATGTCCATGTGCAAAGAGATAGCTGTGTAGATATTTCCATGTATATGCAGATAGCTGTGTAGATATTTCCATTTTCATGCAGATAGCGGTTTAAATATTTCCATGTTCAAACAGATAGCGGTTTAGATATTTCCATGTTCATACAGATAGCGGTGTAGATATTTCCATGTTTATACAGATAGCGGTGAACATGTATGCATGTTTACACAGAAAGCGGTGTAGATATTTCCATGTTCCCACAGATAGCGGTGTAGATATTTCCATGTTCATCCAGATGGCTGTGTAGATATATCCATGTTCATTCAGATAGCGGTGTAGACATTTCCATGTTCATACAGATAGTGGTGTAGCTATTTCCATGTTCATAGAGATAGCGGTGTAGATATTTCCATGTTCGTACAGATAGCGGTGTAGATATTTCCATGATCATACAGATAGCGGTGCTGATATTTCCATGTTTATACAGGTAGCGCTGTAGAAATTTCCATGTTCATACAGATAGCGGTGTAGATATTTCCATGTTTATACAGATAGCGGTGTAGATATTTCCATGTTTATACAGATAGTGGTGTAGATATATCCATCTTAACACAGATGGTGGTGTAGATATTTATATGTTCATACAGATGGCGGTGCAGATATTTCCATGTTCATACAGATGGCGGTGTAGATATTTCTATGTTTATAGAGATAGCGGTGTAGTTATTTCCATGTGTAAAGAAATAGCTTTGTAGATATTTCCATGTATATACAGATAGCTCTGTAAATATTTCCATTTTCATGCAGATAGCGGTGTAGATATTTCCATGTTGAAACAGATAGCGGTGTAGATATTTCCATGTTAATACAGACAGCGGTGTAGATATTTCCATGTTTATACAAATAGCGGTGAAGATTTATGCATGTATACACAGATAGCGGTGTAGATATTTCCATGTTCATTCAGATAGCGGTGTAGATATTTCCATGCTCATCCAGATGGCTGTGTAGATATATCCATGTTCATACAGATGGCGGTGAAGATATTTCCATGTTCATACAGATAGCGGTGTAGATCTTTCCATGTTCATACAGATAGCGGTGTAGATATTTCCATGTTCATCCATATAGTGGTGTAGATATTTCCATGTTCATACATATAGCGGTGTAGATATTTCCATGTTCATACATATAGCGGTGTAGCTATTTCCATGTTCATACAGATAGCGGTGTAGATATTTCCATGTTCATCCAGATGTCTGTGTAGATATTTCCATGTTCATACAGATAGCGGTGCTGATATTTCCATGTTTATACAGGTAGCGGTGTAGATATTTCCATGTTTATACAGATAGCGGTGTAGATATTTCCATGTTTATACAGATAGCGGTGTAGATATTTCCATGTTCAAACAGCGGTGTAGATATTTCCATGTTCATACAGATAGCGGTGTAGATATTTCCATGTTTATACAGATTGCGGTGAAGATGTATGCATATTTACACAGATAGCAGTGTAGATATCTCCATGTTCACACAGATAGCGGTGTAGATATTTCCATGTTCATACAGATGGCGGTGCAGAAATTTCCATGTTCATATTGATAGCGGTGTAGATATTTCCATGTTCATGCAGATAGCGGTGTAGATATTTCCATGTTCATGCAGATAGCGGTGTAGATATTTCCATGTTCATACAGATAGCGGTGCTGATATTTCCATGTTTATTCAGATAGCGGTGCTGATGATTCCATGTTTATACAGGTAGCAGTGTAGATATTTCCATGTTTATTCAGATAGAAGTGTAGATATCTCCATCTTAATACAGATGGCGGTGTAGATATTTATATGTTCATACAGATGGCGGTGCAGATATTTCCATGTTCATACAGATGGCGGTGTAGATATTTCCATGTTCATACAGATAGCGGTGTAGTTATTTCCATGTGTAAAGAGATAGCTGTGTAGATATTTCCATGTATATGCAGATAGCTGTGTAGATATTTCCATTTTCATGCAGATAGTGGTGTATATATTTCCATCTTCAAACAGATAGCGGTGTAGATATTTCCATGTTCATACAGATAGCGGTGTAGATATTTCCAAGTTTATACAGACAGCGGTGAAGATGTATGCATGTTTACACAGATAGCGGTGTAGATATTTCCATGTTCATACAGATGGCGGTGCAGAAATTTCCATGTTCATACTGACAGCGGTGCAGATATTTCCATTTTTATACAGATCGCGGTGTAGATATTTCCATGTTTATACAGATATCGGTGTAGATATTTCCAAGTTTATACAGACAGCAGTGAAGATGTATGCATGTTTACACAGATAGCGGTGTGGAGATTTCCATGTTCATACAGAGGGCTGTGTAGATATATCCATGTTCATACAGATAGCGGTGTAGATATTTCCATGTTCATACAGATAGCGGTGTAGATATTTCCATGTTCATCTGATGGCTGCGTGGATATATCCATGTTCATACCGATGGCGGTGAGGATATTTCCATGTCCATACCGATAGCGGTGTACATATTTCCATGTTCATACAGATAGCGGTGTAGCTATTTCCATGTTCCTACAGATAGCGGTGTATGTATTTCCATGTTCATACAGATAGCAGTGCAGATATTTCCATGTTCATACAGATAGCAGTGTAGATATTTCCATGTTCATCCAGGAGGCTGTGAAGATATATCCATGTTCATACAGATGGCGGTGAAGATATTTCCATGTTCATACAGATAGCGGTGTAGTTATTTCCATGTGTAAAGAGATAGCTGTGTAGATATTTCCATGTATATGCAGATAGCTGTGTGGATATTTCCATTTTCATGCAGATAGCGGTTTAGAGATTTCCATGTTCAAACAGATAGCGGTGTAGATATTTCCATGTTCATAGAGATAGCGGTGTAGATATTTCCATGTTCATACAGATAGAGGGGCTGATGTTTCCATGTTCATACAGATAGCGGTGCTGATATTTCCATGTTTATACAGGTAGCGGTTTAGATATTTCCATGTTTATACAGGTATCAGTGTAGATATTTCCTTGTTTATACAGAGAGCAGTGTAGATATATCCATGTTTATACAGATAGCAGTGTAGATATCTCCTTCTTAATACAGATGGCGGTGTAGATATTTATAGGTTCATACAGATGGCGGTGCAGATATTTCCGTGTTCATACAGATGGCTGTTTAGATATTTCCATGTTCATACAGATAGCGGTGTAGTTATTTCCATGTGTAAAGAGATAGATGTGTAGATATTTCCATGAATATGCAGATAGCAGTGTAGATATTTCCATTTTCAGGCAGATAGCGGTGTAGATATTTCCATGTTCAAACAGATAGCGGTGTAGATATTTCCATGTTCATACAGATGTCGGTGTAGATATTTCCATGTTCATACAGATAGCAGTGTAGATATTTCCATGTTTATACAGATAGCGGTGAAGATGTATGCATGTTTACACAGATAGCGGTGTAGATATTTCCATGTTCAAACAGCGGTGTAGATATTTCCATGTTCATACAGATAGCGGTGTAGATATTTCCATGTTTATACAGATTGCGGTGAAGATGTATGCATATTTACACAGATAGCGTTGTAGATATTTCCATGTTCACACAGATAGCGGTGTAGATATTTCCATGTTCATACAGATGGCGGTGCAGAAATTTCCATGTTCATATTGATAGCGGTGCTGATATTTCCATTTTTATACAGATAGCGGTGTAGATATTTCCATGTTTATACAGATAGCGGTGTAGATATTTCCATGTTTATACAGATGGCGGTGTAGATATTTATATGTTCATACAGATGGCAGTGAAGATATTTCCATGTTCATACAGATGGCGGTGTAGATATTTCCATGTTTATAGATATAGCAGTGTAGTTATTTCCATGTGTAAAGAGATAGCTGTGTAGATATTTCCATGCATATGCAGATAGCTTTGTAGATATTTCCATTTTCATACAGATGGCGGTGCAGATATTTCCATGTTCATACAGATGGCGGTGTAGATATTTCCAAGTTTATAGAGATAGCGGTGTAGTTATTTGCATGTGTAAAGAGGTAGCTGTGTAGATATTTCCATGTATATGCAGATAGCTGTGTAGATATTTCCATTTTCATGCAGACAGCGGTGTAGATATTTCCATGTTCAAACAGATAGCGGTGTAGATATTTCCATGTTCATACAGATAGCGGTGTAGATATTTCCATGTTCATACAGATAGCGGTGTAGATATTTCCATGTTCATACAGATAGCGGTGTAGATATTTCCATGTTCATACAGATAGCGGTGCTGATATTTCCATGTTTATACAGGTAGCGGTGTAGATATTTCCATGTTTATACAGATAGCGGTGTAGATATTTCCATGTTTATACAGATAGCGGTGTAGATATCTCCTTCTTAATACAGATGGCGGTGCAGATATTTATATGTTCATACACATGGCGGTGCAGATATTTCCATGTTCATACAGATGGCGGTGTAGATATTTCCATGTTCATACAGATAGCGGTGTAGATATCTCCATGTTCACACAGATAGCGGTGTAGATATTTCCATGTTCATACAGATGGCGGTGCAGAAATTTCCATGTTCATACTGACAGCGGTGCAGATATTTCCATTTTTATACAGATCGCGGTGTAGATATTTCCATCTTTATACAGATAGCGGTGTAGATATTTCCATGTTTATACAGATGGCGGTGTAGATATTTATATGTTCATACAGATGGCAGTGAAGATATTTCCATGTTCAAACAGATGGCGGTGTAGATATTTCCATGTTTATAGAGATGGCGGTGTAGATATTTTCATGTTTACACAGATGGCGGTGTAGATATTTCCATGTTTACAGTGATAGCGGTGTAGACATTTCCATGTTTACACAGATAGCGGAGTGGATATTTCCATGTTTATGCAGATACCGGTGTAGATATTTCCATGTTTATACAGATAGCGGTGCGGTTATTTCCATGTTTATACAGATAGTGGTGGAGATAATTCCATGATTATACAGATAGCAGTGTAGATATTTCCATCTTAATACAGATGGCGGTGTAGATATGTCCATGTTCGTACAGATGGCGGTGTAGATATTTCCATGTTCATACAGATGGCGGTGTAGATATTTCGAAGTTTATAGAGATAGTGCTGAAGTTATTTCCATATTTATAGAGAAATCTGTGTAGGTATTTCCATGTATATGCAGATAGCTGTGTATATATTTCCATGTTCATGCAGATAGCGGTGAAGATATTTCCATGTTCAGATGCCGGTGTAGATACATCCATGTTCATACAGATGGAGGTGAAGATATTTCCATGTTCATACAGATGGCGGTGTAGATATTTCCATGTTCATAGAGATGGCGGTGTAGATATTACCATGCTTATACAGATAGCAGTGTAGTTATTTCCATGTTTATAAAGAGAGCAGTGTAGATATTTCCATTGATATACCGATAGCTGTGTAGATACTTGCATGTTCATACAGATAGCGGTGTAGATATTTCCATGTTCATACAGATAGCGGTGTAGGTATTTCCAAGTTCATACCAATAGTGGTGTAGATATTTCCATGTTCATACAGTTAGCGGTGTAGATATTTCCATGTTCATAAAGATGACGGTGTAGATATTTACATGTTCATACAGATGGCGGTGTAGATATTTCCATCTTCGTACGGATGGCAGTGTAGATATTTCCATATTCATACAGGTGGCGGTGTAGATATTTCCATATTTATGCAGATAGCAGTGTAGTTATTTCCATGTTTACAGAGATAGCAGTGTAGATATTTCCTTTGATATACAGATAGCTCTGTAGATATTTACATGTTCATACAGATAGCGGTGTAGATATTTCCATGTTCGTACAGATAGCGGTGTAGATATTTCCATGTTCATACAGATAGCGGTGTAGATATTTCCATGTTCATACAGATAACGGTGTAGATATTTACATGTTCATACAGATGGCGGTATAGATATTTCCATGTTCGTACAGATGGCGGTGTAGATATTTCCATGTTCATAGAGATGGCGGTGTAGATATTTTCATGTTTATGCAGATAGAGTTATACATATTTCTATGTTTATACAGACGGTTGTGTAGATATTTCCGTGTTTATAGAGATGGCGGTCCAGATATTTCCATGTTTACAGAGATAGTGTTGTAGTTATTTCCACGTTTATAGAGACAGCGTTCTAGATATTTCCATGTTTATGCAGATAGCGGTGAAGATATTTCCATGTTTATACAGATAGCGGTGTAGATATTTCCATGTTTATACAGATAGCAGTGTAGATATTTCCATGTTTATAGAGATAGTGGTGTAGATAATTTCAATTTTATACAGAGAGCAGTGTAGATATTTCCAAGTTCATACAGATAGTGGTGTAGATATTTCCACGTTTATAGAGATGGCGGTGTAGATATTTCCATGTTCATACAGATGGCGGTGTAGATATTTCCATGTTTATAGGGATGGAGGTGTAGATATTTACATGTTTACACAGATGGCGATGTAGATATTTCCATGTTTACACAGATAGCGGTGTGGATATTTCCATGTTTATGCAGAGAGCGGTGCGGATATTTATATGTTTATATGGATAGTTGGGCAGATATTTCCATGCTTATACAGATAACGGTGTAGATATTTCCATCTTAATACAGATGGCGGTGTAGATATGTCCATGTTTGTACAGATGGCGGTGTAGATATTTCCATCTTCCTACAGATGCTGGTGTAGATATTTCGAAGTTTATAGAGATAGCGCTGTAGTTATTTCCATATTTACAGAGAAATCTGTGTAGATATTTCCAGGTATATTCAGATAGCTGTGTAGATATTTCCATCTTCATGCAGATTGCGTTGTAGATATTTCCATGTTCATCCAGATGTCGGTGTACATATATCCATGTTCATACAGATGGCGTTGAAGATATTTCCATATTCATACAGGTGGCGGTGTAGATATTTCCATATTTATACAGATAGCATTGAAGTTATTTCCATGTTTACAGAGATAGCAGTGTAGATATTTCCGTTGATATACAGATAGATTTGCAGATATTTGCATGTTCATACAGATAGCGGTGTAGATACTTCCATGTTCGTACAGATAGTGGTGTAGATATTTCCGTGTTCATACAGACAGTGGTGTAGATATTTCCATGTTCATACAGATGGTGGTGTAGATATTTCCATGTTCATACAGATGGCGGTATAGATATTTCCATGTTCGTACAGATGGCGGTGTAGATATTTCCATGTTCATAGAGATGGCGGTGTAGATATTTTCATGTTTATGCAGATAGCGTTATAGATATTTCCATGTTTATACAGATGGTGGTGTAGATATTTCCGTGATTATAGAGATGGCGGTCTAGATATTTCCATGTTTACAGAGATAGTTGTGTAGTTATTTCCAAGTTTATAGAGACAGCGTTCTAGATATTTCCATGTTTATACAGATGGCGGTGTACATATTTGCATGTTCATACAGATGGCGGTATAGCTATTTCCATGTTCATGGAGATAGCGGTGTAGATATTTCCATGTTAATCCAGATGGCTGTGTAGAGATATCCATGTTCATACAGATGGCGCTGAAGATATTTCCATGTTCATACAGATAGCGGTGTAGATATTTCCATGTTCATACAGATAGTGGTGTAGATATTTCCATGTTCATACAGATGGCGGTAAAGATATTTCCATGTTCATACAGATAGCGGTGTAGATATTTCCATGTTCATACAGATAGTGGTGTAGATATTTCCATGTTCATACAGATAACGGTGTAGCTATTTCCATGTTCATGCAGATAGCAGTGTAGATATTTCCATGTTCATCCATATGGCTGTGTAGATATATCCATGTTCATACAGATGGCGGTGAAGATATTTCCATGTTCATACAGATAGCGGTGTAGATATTTCCAAGTTCATACAGATAGCGGTGCAGATATTTCCATGCTCATACAGATAGTGGTGTAGATATTTCCATGTTCATACAGATGGCGGTGTAGATATTTCCATGTTCATACAGATAGCGGTGCAGTTATTTCCATTAGTAAAGAGATAGCTGTGTAGATATTTCCATGTATACGCAGATAGCTGTGAAGATATTTCCATTTTCATGCAGATTGCGGTTTAGATATTTCCATGTTCAAACAGATAGCGGTGTAGATATTTCTATGTGTATACAGATAGCGGTGAAGATATTTCCATGTTTACACAGATAGCGGTGTAGATATTTCCATGTTCATTCTGATAGCGGTGTAGATATTTCCATGTTCATCCAGATGGCTGTTTAGATATATCCATCTTCATACAGATAGCGGTGTAGATATTTCCATGTTCATACAGATAGTGCTGTAGATATTTCCATGTTCATACAGATAGCGGTGTAGCTATTTCCATGTTCATACAGATAGCGGTGTAGATATTTCTATGTTCAAACAGATAGCGGTGTAGATATTTCCATGTTCATACAGATAGCGGTGCTTATATTTCCATGTTTATACAGGTAGCGGTGTAGATATTTCCATGTTTATACAGATAGCGGTGTAGATATTTCCATGTTTATATAGATAGCGGTGTAGATATTTCCATGTTCATCCAGATGGCTGTGTAGATATATCCATGTTCATACAGGTGGCGGTGAAGATATTTCCATGTTCATACAGATAGCGGTGTAGATATTTCCATGTTCATACAGATAGCGGTGTAGATATTTCCATGTTCATACAGATAGCGGTGTAGATATTTCCATGTTCATACAGATAGCGGTGTAGATATTTCCATGTTCATCCAGATGGCTGTGTAGACATGTCCATGTTCATACAGATGGCGGTGAAGATAATTCCATGTTCATACAGATAGCGGTGTAGATATTTCCATGTTCATACAGATAGTGTTGTAGATATTTCCATGTTCATACAGATAGAGGGGCTGATATTTCCATGATCAAACAGATAGCGGTGCTGACATTTCCATGTTTATACAGGTAGCGGTGTAGACATTTCCATGTTTATACAGATAGCGGTGTAGATATATCCATGTTTATACAGATAGCGGTGTAGATATCTCCATCTTAATACAGATGGCGTTGTAGATATTTATATGTTCATACAGATGGCCGTGCAGATATTTCCATGTTCATACAGATAGCGGTGTAGATATTTCCATTTTTATACAGATAGCGGTGTAGATATTTCCAAGTTTCTACAGATAGTGGTGTAGATATTTCCATGTTCATACATATGGCTGTGTAGGTTTATCCATGTTCATACAGATGGTGGTGAAGGTATTTCCATGTTCATACAGATAGCAGTGTAGATATTTCCATGTTCATCCAGATGGCTGTGTAGATATATCCATGTTCATACAGATGGCGGTGAAGATATTTGCATACTAATACAGATAGCAGTGTAGATATTTCCATGTTCATACAGATAGTGGTGTAGATATTTCCATGTTCATACAGATAGAGGGGCTGATATTTCCATGTTCATACAGAGAGCGGTGCTGATATTTCCATGTTTATACAGGTAGCAGTGTAGATATTTCCATGTTTATAAAGATAGCGGTGTAGTTATTTCCATGTTTATACAGATAACGGTGTAGATATCTCCATCTTAATACAGATGGCGGTGTAGATATTTATATGTTCATACAGATGGCCGTGCAGATATTTCCATGTTCATACAGATGCCGGTGTAGATATTTCCATGTTCATACAGATAGCCGTGTAGTTATTTCAATGTGTAAAGAGATAGCTGTGTAGATATTTCCATGTATATGCAGATAGCTGTGTAGATATTTCCATTTTCATGCAGATAGCGGTTTAGATATTTCCATGTTCATAGAGATAGCGATGTAGATCTTTCCATGTTCATACGGATGACGGTGTAGGTATTTCCATATTTAAAGAGATAGCGGTGTAGTTATTTCCATGTTCATAGAGATAGCAGTTTAGATATTTCCATGTATATACAGATAGCGGTGTAGATATTTCCATGTTCATACGGATGGCGGTGTAGATATGTCCATGTGCAAAGAGATAGCTGTGTAGATATTTCCATGTATATGCAGATAGCTGTGTAGATATTTCCATTTTCATGCAGATAGCGGTTTAAATATTTCCATGTTCAAACAGATAGCGGTTTAGATATTTCCATGTTCATACAGATAGCGGTGTAGATATTTCCATGTTTATACAGATAGCGGTGAACATGTATGCATGTTTACACAGAAAGCGGTGTAGATATTTCCATGTTCCCACAGATAGCGGTGTAGATATTTCCATGTTCATCCAGATGGCTGTGTAGATATATCCATGTTCATTCAGATAGCGGTGTAGACATTTCCATGTTCATACAGATAGTGGTGTAGCTATTTCCATGTTCATAGAGATAGCGGTGTAGATATTTCCATGTTCGTACAGATAGCGGTGTAGATATTTCCATGATCATACAGATAGCGGTGCTGATATTTCCATGTTTATACAGGTAGCGCTGTAGAAATTTCCATGTTCATACAGATAGCGGTGTAGATATTTCCATGTTTATACAGATAGCGGTGTAGATATTTCCATGTTTATACAGATAGTGGTGTAGATATATCCATCTTAACACAGATGGTGGTGTAGATATTTATATGTTCATACAGATGGCGGTGCAGATATTTCCATGTTCATACAGATGGCGGTGTAGATATTTCTATGTTTATAGAGATAGCGGTGTAGTTATTTCCATGTGTAAAGAAATAGCTTTGTAGATATTTCCATGTATATACAGATAGCTCTGTAAATATTTCCATTTTCATGCAGATAGCGGTGTAGATATTTCCATGTTGAAACAGATAGCGGTGTAGATATTTCCATGTTAATACAGACAGCGGTGTAGATATTTCCATGTTTATACAAATAGCGGTGAAGATTTATGCATGTATACACAGATAGCGGTGTAGATATTTCCATGTTCATTCAGATAGCGGTGTAGATATTTCCATGCTCATCCAGATGGCTGTGTAGATATATCCATGTTCATACAGATGGCGGTGAAGATATTTCCATGTTCATACAGATAGCGGTGTAGATCTTTCCATGTTCATACAGATAGCGGTGTAGATATTTCCATGTTCATCCATATAGTGGTGTAGATATTTCCATGTTCATACATATAGCGGTGTAGATATTTCCATGTTCATACATATAGCGGTGTAGCTATTTCCATGTTCATACAGATAGCGGTGTAGATATTTCCATGTTCATCCAGATGTCTGTGTAGATATTTCCATGTTCATACAGATAGCGGTGCTGATATTTCCATGTTTATACAGGTAGCGGTGTAGATATTTCCATGTTTATACAGATAGCGGTGTAGATATTTCCATGTTTATACAGATAGCGGTGTAGATATTTCCATGTTCAAACAGCGGTGTAGATATTTCCATGTTCATACAGATAGCGGTGTAGATATTTCCATGTTTATACAGATTGCGGTGAAGATGTATGCATATTTACACAGATAGCAGTGTAGATATCTCCATGTTCACACAGATAGCGGTGTAGATATTTCCATGTTCATACAGATGGCGGTGCAGAAATTTCCATGTTCATATTGATAGCGGTGTAGATATTTCCATGTTCATGCAGATAGCGGTGTAGATATTTCCATGTTCATGCAGATAGCGGTGTAGATATTTCCATGTTCATACAGATAGCGGTGCTGATATTTCCATGTTTATTCAGATAGCGGTGCTGATGATTCCATGTTTATACAGGTAGCAGTGTAGATATTTCCATGTTTATTCAGATAGAAGTGTAGATATCTCCATCTTAATACAGATGGCGGTGTAGATATTTATATGTTCATACAGATGGCGGTGCAGATATTTCCATGTTCATACAGATGGCGGTGTAGATATTTCCATGTTCATACAGATAGCGGTGTAGTTATTTCCATGTGTAAAGAGATAGCTGTGTAGATATTTCCATGTATATGCAGATAGCTGTGTAGATATTTCCATTTTCATGCAGATAGTGGTGTATATATTTCCATCTTCAAACAGATAGCGGTGTAGATATTTCCATGTTCATACAGATAGCGGTGTAGATATTTCCAAGTTTATACAGACAGCGGTGAAGATGTATGCATGTTTACACAGATAGCGGTGTAGATATTTCCATGTTCATACAGATGGCGGTGCAGAAATTTCCATGTTCATACTGACAGCGGTGCAGATATTTCCATTTTTATACAGATCGCGGTGTAGATATTTCCATGTTTATACAGATATCGGTGTAGATATTTCCAAGTTTATACAGACAGCAGTGAAGATGTATGCATGTTTACACAGATAGCGGTGTGGAGATTTCCATGTTCATACAGAGGGCTGTGTAGATATATCCATGTTCATACAGATAGCGGTGTAGATATTTCCATGTTCATACAGATAGCGGTGTAGATATTTCCATGTTCATCTGATGGCTGCGTGGATATATCCATGTTCAGACCGATGGCGGTGAGGATATTTCCATGTCCATACAGATAGCGGTGTACATATTTCCATGTTCATACAGATAGCGGTGTAGCTATTTCCATGTTCCTACAGATAGCGGTGTATGTATTTCCATGTTCATACAGATAGCAGTGCAGATATTTCCATGTTCATACAGATAGCAGTGTAGATATTTCCATGTTCATCCAGGAGGCTGTGAAGATATATCCATGTTCATACAGATGGCGGTGAAGATATTTCCATGTTCATACAGATAGCGGTGTAGTTATTTCCATGTGTAAAGAGATAGCTGTGTAGATATTTCCATGTATATGCAGATAGCTGTGTGGATATTTCCATTTTCATGCAGATAGCGGTTTAGAGATTTCCATGTTCAAACAGATAGCGGTGTAGATATTTCCATGTTCATAGAGATAGCGGTGTAGATATTTCCATGTTCATACAGATAGAGGGGCTGATGTTTCCATGTTCATACAGATAGCGGTGCTGATATTTCCATGTTTATACAGGTAGCGGTTTAGATATTTCCATGTTTATACAGGTATCAGTGTAGATATTTCCTTGTTTATACAGAGAGCAGTGTAGATATATCCATGTTTATACAGATAGCAGTGTAGATATCTCCTTCTTAATACAGATGGCGGTGTAGATATTTATAGGTTCATACAGATGGCGGTGCAGATATTTCCGTGTTCATACAGATGGCTGTTTAGATATTTCCATGTTCATACAGATAGCGGTGTAGTTATTTCCATGTGTAAAGAGATAGATGTGTAGATATTTCCATGAATATGCAGATAGCAGTGTAGATATTTCCATTTTCAGGCAGATAGCGGTGTAGATATTTCCATGTTCAAACAGATAGCGGTGTAGATATTTCCATGTTCATACAGATGTCGGTGTAGATATTTCCATGTTCATACAGATAGCAGTGTAGATATTTCCATGTTTATACAGATAGCGGTGAAGATGTATGCATGTTTACACAGATAGCGGTGTAGATATTTCCATGTTCAAACAGCGGTGTAGATATTTCCATGTTCATACAGATAGCGGTGTAGATATTTCCATGTTTATACAGATTGCGGTGAAGATGTATGCATATTTACACAGATAGCGTTGTAGATATTTCCATGTTCACACAGATAGCGGTGTAGATATTTCCATGTTCATACAGATGGCGGTGCAGAAATTTCCATGTTCATATTGATAGCGGTGCTGATATTTCCATTTTTATACAGATAGCGGTGTAGATATTTCCATGTTTATACAGATAGCGGTGTAGATATTTCCATGTTTATACAGATGGCGGTGTAGATATTTATATGTTCATACAGATGGCAGTGAAGATATTTCCATGTTCATACAGATGGCGGTGTAGATATTTCCATGTTTATAGATATAGCAGTGTAGTTATTTCCATGTGTAAAGAGATAGCTGTGTAGATATTTCCATGCATATGCAGATAGCTTTGTAGATATTTCCATTTTCATACAGATGGCGGTGCAGATATTTCCATGTTCATACAGATGGCGGTGTAGATATTTCCAAGTTTATAGAGATAGCGGTGTAGTTATTTGCATGTGTAAAGAGGTAGCTGTGTAGATATTTCCATGTATATGCAGATAGCTGTGTAGATATTTCCATTTTCATGCAGACAGCGGTGTAGATATTTCCATGTTCAAACAGATAGCGGTGTAGATATTTCCATGTTCATACAGATAGCGGTGTAGATATTTCCATGTTCATACAGATAGCGGTGTAGATATTTCCATGTTCATACAGATAGCGGTGTAGATATTTCCATGTTCATACAGATAGCGGTGCTGATATTTCCATGTTTATACAGGTAGCGGTGTAGATATTTCCATGTTTATACAGATAGCGGTGTAGATATTTCCATGTTTATACAGATAGCGGTGTAGATATCTCCTTCTTAATACAGATGGCGGTGCAGATATTTATATGTTCATACACATGGCGGTGCAGATATTTCCATGTTCATACAGATGGCGGTGTAGATATTTCCATGTTCATACAGATAGCGGTGTAGATATCTCCATGTTCACACAGATAGCGGTGTAGATATTTCCATGTTCATACAGATGGCGGTGCAGAAATTTCCATGTTCATACTGACAGCGGTGCAGATATTTCCATTTTTATACAGATCGCGGTGTAGATATTTCCATCTTTATACAGATAGCGGTGTAGATATTTCCATGTTTATACAGATGGCGGTGTAGATATTTATATGTTCATACAGATGGCAGTGAAGATATTTCCATGTTCAAACAGATGGCGGTGTAGATATTTCCATGTTTATAGATATAGCGGTGTAGTTATTTCCATGTGTAAAGAGATAGCTGTGTAGATATTTCCATGTATATGCAGATAGCTTTGTAGATATTTCCATTTTCATACAGATAGCGGTGTAGATATTTACATGTTCAAACAGATAGCGGTGTAGATATTTCCATGTTCATACAGATAGCGGTGTAGATATTTCTTTGTTCATACAGATAGCGGTGTAGATATTTCCATGTTCATACAGATAGCGGTGTAGATATTTCCATGTTCATACAGATAGCGGTGCTGATATTTCCATGTTTATTCAGATAGCGGTGCTGATGATTCCATGTTTATACAGGTAGCAGTGTAGATATTTCCATGTTTATTCAGATAGAAGTGTAGATATCTCCATCTTAATACAGATGGCGGTGTAGATATTTATATGTTCATACAGATGGCGGTGCAGATATTTCCATGTTCATACAGATGGCGGTGTAGATATTTCCATGTTCATACAGATAGCGGTGTAGTTATTTCCATGTTCATAGAGATAGCGGTGTATGTATTTCCATGTTCATACAGATAGCAGTGCAGATATTTCCATGTTCATACAGATAGCAGTGTAGATATTTCCATGTTCATCCAGGAGGCTGTGAAGATATATCCATGTTCATACTGATGGCGGTGCAGATATTTCCATGTTCATACTGATAGCGGTTTAGAGATTTCCATGTTCAAACAGATAGCGGTGTAGATATTTCCATGTTCATAGAGATAGCGGTGTAGATATTTCCATGTTCATACAGATAGAGGGGCTGATATTTCCATGTTCATACAGATAGCGGTGCTGATATTTCCATGTTTATACAGGTAGCGGTTTAGATATTTCCATGTTTATACAGGTATCAGTGTAGATATTTCCATGTTTATACAGAGAGCAGTGTAGATATATCCATGTTTATACAGATAGCAGTGTAGATATCTCCTTCTTAATACAGATGGCGGTGTAGATATTTATAGGTTCATACAGATGGCGGTGCAGATATTTCCATGTTCATACAGATGGCTGTTTAGATATTTCCATGTTCATACAGATAGCGGTGTAGTTATTTCCATGTGTAAAGAGATAGATGTGTAGATATTTCCATGAATATGCAGATAGCAGTGTAGATATTTCCATTTTCATGCAGATAGCGGTGTAGATATTTCCATGTTCAAACAGATAGCGGTGTAGATATTTCCATGTTCATACAGATATCGGTGTAGATATTTCCATGTTCATACAGATAGCAGTGTAGATATTTCCATGTTCATCCAGATGGCTGTGTAGTTATATCCATGTTCATACAGATAGCGGTGTAGATATTTCCATGTTCATACAGATAGCGGTGTAGATATTTCCATGTTCATACAGATAGCGGTGCTGATATTTCCATGTTTATACAGGCAGCGGTGTAGATATTTCCATGTTTATACAGATAGCGGTGTAGATATCTCCTTCTTAATACAGATGGCGGTGTAGATATTTATATGTTCATACAGATGGCGGTGCAGATATTTCCATGTTCATACAGATGGTGGTGTAGATATTTCCATGTTTATAGATATAGCGGTGTAGTTATTTCCATGTGTAAAGAGATAGCTGTGTATATATTTCCATGTATATGCAGATAGCTTTGTAGATATTTCCATTTTCATGCAGTTAGCGGTGTAGATATTTACATGTTCAGATAGCGGTGTAGGTATTTACATGTTCATTCAGATAGCTTTGTATATATTTCCATGTGCATACAGATAGCGTTGTAGATATTTCCATGTTCATACAGATAGCGGTGTAGATATTTCCATGTTCATACAGATAGCGGTGCTGATATTTCCATGTTTATACTGGTAGCGGTGTAGACATTTCCGTGTTTATACAGATAGCGGTGTAGATATTTCCATGTTTATTGAGATAGCGGTATAGATAGCTCCATCTTAATACAGATGTTGGTGTAGATATTTATATGTTCATACAGATGGCGGTGCAGATATTTCCATGTTCATACAGATGGCGGTGTAGATATTTCCATGTTCAGATAGCGGTGTAGATATTTCCATGTTCATACAGATAGCGGTGTAGATATTTCCATGTTCATACAGATAGCGGTGTAGATATTTCCATTCTCTTACAGAGAGCGGTGCTGATATTTCCATGTTCATCCAGATGGCTGTGTAGACATATCCATGTTCATACAGATGGCGGTGAAGATATTTCCATGTTCATACAGATAGCGGTGTAGATATTTCCATGTTCATCCAGATGGCTGTGTAGTTATATACATGTTCATACAGATCGCGGTGTAGATATTTCCATGTTCATCCAGATGGCTGTGTAGACATATCCATGTTCATACAGATGGCGGTGAAGATATTTCCATGTTCATACAGACGGCGTTGAAGATATTTCCATGTTCATACAGATAGCGGTGTAGATATTTCCATGTTCATACAGATAGCGGTGTAGATATTTCCATGTTCATCCAGATGGCTGTGTAGACATATCCATGTTCATACAGATGGCGGCGAAGATATTTCCATGTTCATACAGATAGCGGTGTAGATATTTCCATGTTCATCCAGATGGCTGTGTAGTTATATCCATGTTCATACAGATAGCGGTGTAGATATTTCCATGTTCATACAGATAGCGGTGTAGATATTTCCATGTTCATACAGATAGCGGTGCTGATATTTCCATGTTTATACAGGCAGCGGTGTAGATATTTCCATGTTTATACAGATAGCGGTGTAGATATCTCCTTCTTAATACAGATGGCGGTGTAGATATTTATATGTTCATACAGATAGCGGTGTAGATATTTCCATGTTCATACAGATAGCGGTGTAGATATTTCCATGTTCATCCAGATGGCTGTGTAGACATATCCATGTTCATACAGATGGCGGTGAAGATATTTCCATGTTCATACAGATATCGGTGTAGATATTTCCATGTTCATCCAGATGGCTGTGTAGTTATATCCATGTTCATACAGATGGCGGTGTAGATATTTCCATGTTCATACAGATAGCGGTGTAGATATTTCCATGTTCATACAGATAGCGGTGCTGATATTTCCATGTTTATACAGGCAGCGGTGTAGATATTTCCATGTTTATACAGATAGCGGTGTAGATATCTCCTTCTTAATACAGATGGCGGTGTAGATATTTATATGTTCAT
This sequence comes from Gorilla gorilla gorilla, assembly GCF_029281585.2. Classification (NCBI taxonomy): domain Eukaryota; kingdom Metazoa; phylum Chordata; class Mammalia; order Primates; family Hominidae; genus Gorilla; species Gorilla gorilla. The sequence continues at coordinate 128,775,810 of NC_073239.2, forward strand.
ACAGATGGCGGTGCAGATATTTCCATGTTCATACAGATGGTGGTGTAGATATTTCCATGTTTATAGATATAGCGGTGTAGTTATTTCCATGTGTAAAGAGATAGCTGTGTATATATTTCCATGTATATGCAGATAGCTTTGTAGATATTTCCATTTTCATGCAGTTAGCGGTGTAGATATTTACATATTCAGATAGCGGTGTAGGTATTTCCATGTTCATTCAGATAGCTTTGTATATATTTCCATGTTCATACAGATAGCGTTGTAGATATTTCCATGTTCATACAGATAGCGGTGTAGATATTTCCATGTTCATACAGATAGCGGTGCTGATATTTCCATGTTTATACAGGTAGCGGTGTAGACATTTCCATGTTTATACAGATAGCGGTGTAGATATTTCCATGTTTATTGAGATAGCGGTATAGATAGCTCCATCTTAATACAGATGTTGGTGTAGATATTTATATGTTCATACAGATGGCGGTGCAGATATTTCCATGTTCATACAGATGGCGGTGTAGATATTTCCATGTTCAGATAGCAGTGTAGATATTTCCATGTTCATACAGATAGCGGTGTAGATATTTCCATGTTCATACAGATAGCGGTGTAGATATTTCCATTCTCTTACAGAGAGCGGTGCTGATATTTCCATGTTCATCCAGATGGCTGTGTAGACATATCCATGTTCATACAGATGGCGGTGAAGATATTTCCATGTTCATACAGATAGCGGTGTAGATATTTCCATGTTCACCCAGATGGCTGTGTAGTTATATCCATGTTCATACAGATCGCGGTGTAGATATTTCCATGTTCATCCAGATGGCTGTGTAGACATATCCATGTTCATACAGATGGCGGTGAAGATATTTCCATGTTCATACAGACGGCGTTGAAGATATTTCCATGTTCATACAGATAGCGGTGTAGATATTTCCATGTTCATACAGATAGCGGTGTAGATATTTCCATGTTCATCCAGATGGCTGTGTAGACATATCCATGTTCATACAGATGGCGGTGAAGATATTTCCATGTTCATACAGATAGCGGTGTAGATATTTCCATGTTCATCCAGATGGCTGTGTAGTTATATCCATGTTCATACAGATAGCGGTGTAGATATTTCCATGTTCATACAGATAGCGGTGTAGATATTTCCATGTTCATACAGATAGCGGTGCTGATATTTCCATGTTTATACAGGCAGCGGTGTAGATATTTCCATGTTTATACAGATAGCGGTGTAGATATCTCCTTCTTAATACAGATGGCGGTGTAGATATTTATATGTTCATACAGATAGCGGTGTAGATATTTCCATGTTCATACAGATAGCGGTGTAGATATTTCCATGTTCATCCAGATGGCTGTGTAGACATATCCATGTTCATACAGATGGCGGTGAAGATATTTCCATGTTCATACAGATAGCGGTGTAGATATTTCCATGTTCATCCAAATGGCTGTGTAGTTATATCCATGTTCATACAGATAGCGGTGTAGATATTTCCATGTTCATACAGATAGCGGTGTAGATATTTCCATGTTCATACAGATAGCGGTGCTGATATTTCCATGTTTATACAGGCAGCGGTGTAGATATTTCCATGTTTATACAGATAGCGGTGTAGATATATCCTTCTTAATACAGATGGCGGTTTAGATATTTATATGTTCATACAGATGGCGGTGCAGATATTTCCATGTTCATACAGATGGTGGTGTAGATATTTCCATGTTTATAGATATAGCGGTGTAGTTATTTCCATGTGTAAAGAGATAGCTGTGTATATATTTCCATGTATATGCAGATAGCTTTGTAGATATTTCCATTTTCATGCAGTTAGCGGTGTAGATATTTACATGTTCAAACAGATAGCGGTGTAGGTATTTCCATGTTCATTCAGATAGCTTTGTAGATATTTCCATGTTCATACAGATAGCGTTGTAGATATTTCCATGTTCATACAGATAGCGGTGTAGATATTTCCATGTTCATACAGATAGCGGTGCTGATATTTCCATGTTTATACAGGTAGCGGTGTAGACATTTCCATGTTTATACAGATAGCGGTGTAGATATTTCCATGTTTATACAGATAGCGGTGTAGATATTTCCATGTTTATTGAGATAGCGGTATAGATAGCTCCATCTTAATACAGATGTTGGTGTAGATATTTATATGTTCATACAGATGGCGGTGCAGATATTTCCATGTTCATACAGATGGCGGTGTAGATATTTCCATGTTCAGATAGCGGTGTAGATATTTCCATGTTCATACAGATAGCGGTGTAGATATTTCCATGTTCATACAGATAGCGGTGTAGATAATTCCATGTTCATACAGGTAGCGGTGTAGATTTTTCTATGTTCATACAGATAGCGGTGTAGATATTTCCATGTTCATACAGATAGCAGTGTAGTTATTTCCATGTGTAAAGAGATAGCTGTGTAGATATTTCCATGTATATGCAGATAGCTGTGTGGTTATTTCCATTTTCATGCAGATAGCGGTTTAGATATTTCCATGTTCAAACAGATGGCGGTGTAGATATTTCCATGTTCATAGAGATAGCGGTGCAGATATTTCCATGTTTATACAGATAGCGGTGAAGATGTATGCATGTTTACACAGATAGCGGAATAGATATTTCCATGTTCATACAGATCGCGGTGTAGATATTTCCATGTTCATCCAGATGGCTTTGTAGACATATCCATGTTCATACAGATGGCGGTGAAGATATTTCCATGTTCATACAGACTGCGTTGAAGATATTTCCATGTTCATACAGATAGCGGTGTAGATATTTCCATGTTCATACAGATAGCGGTGTAGATATTTCCATGTTCATCCAGATGGCTGTGTAGACATATCCATGTTCATACAGATGGCGGTGAAGATATTTCCATGTTCATACAGATAGCGGTGTAGATATTTCCATGTTCATCAAGATGGCTGTGTAGTTATATCCATGTTCATACAGATAGCGGTGTAGATATTTCCATGTTCATACAGATAGCGGTGTAGATATTTCCATGTTCATACAGATAGCGGTGCTGATATTTCCATGTTTATACAGGCAGCGGTGTAGATATTTCCATGTTTATACAGATAGCGGTGTAGATATCTCCTTCTTAATACAGATGGCGGTGTAGATATTTATATGTTCATACAGATGGCTGTGCAGATATTTCCATGTTCATACAGATGGTGGTGTAGATATTTCCATGTTTATAGATATAGCGGTGTAGTTATTTCCATGTGTAAAGAGATAGCTGTGTATATATTTCCATGTATATGCAGATAGCTTTGTAGATATTTCCATTTTCATGCAGTTAGCGGTGTAGATATTTACATGTTCAGATAGCGGTGTAGGTATTTCCATGTTCATTCAGATAGCTTTGTATATATTTCCATGTTCATACAGATAGCGTTGTAGATATTTCCATGTTCATACAGATAGCGGTGTAGATATTTCCATGTTCATACAGATAGCGGTGCTGATATTTCCATGTTTATACAGGTAGCGGTGTAGACATTTCCATGTTTATACAGATAGCGGTGTAGATATTTCCATGTTTATTGAGATAGCGGTATAGATAGCTCCATCTTAATACAGATGTAGGTGTAGATATTTATATGTTCATACAGATGGCGGTGCAGATATTTCCATGTTCATACAGATGGCGGTGTAGATATTTCCATGTTCAGATAGCGGTGTAGATATTTCCATGTTCATACAGATAGCGGTGTAGATATTTCCATGTTCATACAGATAGCGGTGTAGATATTTCCATTCTCTTACAGAGAGCGGTGCTGATATTTCCATGTTCATCCAGATGGCTGTGTAGACATATCCATGTTCATACAGATGGCGGTGAAGATATTTCCATGTTCATACAGATAGCGGTGTAGATATTTCCATGTTCATCCAGATGGCTGTGTAGTTATATCCATGTTCATACAGATCGCGGTGTAGATATTTCCATGTTCATCCAGATGGCTGTGTAGACATATCCATGTTCATACAGATGGCGGTGAAGATATTTCCATGTTCATACAGACGGCGTTGAAGATATTTGCATGTTCATACAGATAGCGGTGTAGATATTTCCATGTTCATACAGATAGCGGTGTAGATATTTCCATGTTCATCCAGATGGCTGTGTAGACATATCCATGTTCATACAGATGGCGGTGAAGATATTTCCATGTTCATACAGATAGCGGTGTAGATATTTCCATGTTCATCCAGATGGCTGTGTAGTTATATCCATGTTCATACAGATAGCGGTGTAGATATTTCCATGTTCATACAGATAGCGGTGTAGATATTTCCATGTTCATACAGATAGCGGTGCTGATATTTCCATGTTTATACAGGCAGCGGTGTAGATATTTCCATGTTTATACAGATAGCGGTGTAGATATCTCCTTCTTAATACAGATGGCGGTGTAGATATTTATATGTTCATACAGATAGCGGTGTAGATATTTCCATGTTCATACAGATAGCGGTGTAGATATTTCCATGTTCATCCAGATGGCTGTGTAGACATATCCATGTTCATACAGATGGCGGTGAAGATATTTCCATGTTCATACAGATAGCGGTGTAGATATTTCCATGTTCATCCAGATGGCTGTGTAGTTATATCCATGTTCATACAGATAGCGGTGTAGATATTTCCATGTTCATACAGATAGCGGTGTAGATATTTCCATGTTCATACAGATAGCGGTGCTGATATTTCCATGTTTATACAGGCAGCGGTGTAGATATTTCCATGTTTATACAGATAGCGGTGTAGATATCTCCTTCTTAATACAGATGGCGGTGTAGATATTTATATGTTCATACAGATGGCGGTGCAGATATTTCCATGTTCATACAGATGGTGGTGTAGATATTTCCATGTTTATAGATATAGCGGTGTAGTTATTTCCATGTGTAAAGAGATAGCTGTGTATATATTTCCATGTATATGCAGATAGCTTTGTAGATATTTCCATTTTCATGCAGTTAGCGGTGTAGATATTTACATGTTCAGATAGCGGTGTAGGTATTTCCATGTTCATTCAGATAGCTTTGTATATATTTCCATGTTCATACAGATAGCGTTGTAGATATTTCCATGTTCATACAGATAGCGGTGTAGATATTTCCATGTTCATACAGATAGCGGTGCTGATATTTCCATGTTTATACAGGTAGCGGTGTAGACATTTCCATGTTTATACAGATAGCGGTGTAGATATTTCCATGTTTATTGAGATAGCTTTATAGATAGCTCCATCTTAATACAGATGTTGGTGTAGATATTTATATGTTCATACAGATGGCGGTGCAGATATTTCCATGTTCATACAGATGGCGGTGTAGATATTTCCATGTTCAGATAGCGGTGTAGATATTTCCATGTTCATACAGATAGCGGTGTAGATATTTCCATGTTCATACAGATAGCGGTGTAGATATTTCCATTCTCTTACAGAGAGCGGTGCTGATATTTCCATGTTCATCCAGATGGCTGTGTAGACATATCCATGTTCATACAGATGGCGGTGAAGATATTTCCATGTTCATACAGATAGCGGTGTAGATATTTCCATGTTCATCCAGATGGCTGTGTAGTTATATCCATGTTCATACAGATCGCGGTGTAGATATTTCCATGTTCATCCAGATGGCTGTGTAGACATATCCATGTTCATACAGATGGCGTTGAAGATATTTCCATGTTCATACAGACGACGTTGAAGATATTTCCATGTTCATACAGATAGCGGTGTAGATATTTCCATGTTCATACAGATAGCGGTGTAGATATTTCCATGTTCATCCAGATGGCTGTGTAGACATATCCATGTTCATACAGATGGCGGTGAAGATATTTCCATGTTCATACAGATAGCGGTGTAGATATTTCCATGTTCATCCAGATGGCTGTGTAGTTATATCCATGTTCATACAGATAGCCGTGTAGATATTTCCATGTTCATACAGATAGCGGTGTAGATATTTCCATGTTCATACAGATAGCGGTGCTGATATTTCCATGTTTATACAGGCAGCGGTGTAGATATTTCCATGTTTATACAGATAGCAGTGTAGATATCTCCTTCTTAATACAGATGGCGGTGTAGATATTTATATGTTCATACAGATAGCGGTGTAGATATTTCCATGTTCATACAGATAGCGGTGTAGATATTTCCATGTTCATCCAGATGGCTGTGTAGACATATCCATGTTCATACAGATGGCGGTGAAGATATTTCCATGTTCATACAGATAGCGGTGTATATATTTCCATGTTCATCCAGATGGCTGTGTAGTTATATCCATGTTCATACAGATAGCGGTGTAGATATTTCCATGTTCATACAGATAGCGGTGTAGATATTTCCATGTTCATACAGATAGCGGTGCTGATATTTCCATGTTTATACAGGCAGCGGTGTAGATATTTCCATGTTTATACAGATAGCGGTGTAGATATCTCCTTCTTAATACAGATGGCGGTGTAGATATTTATATGTTCATACAGATGGCGGTGCAGATATTTCCATGTTCATACAGATGGTGGTGTAGATATTTCCATGTTTATAGATATAGCGGTGTAGTTATTTCCATGTGTAAAGAGATAGCTGTGTATATATTTCCATGTATATGCAGATAGCTTTGTAGATATTTCCATTTTCATGCAGTTATCGGTGTAGATATTTACATGTTCAGATAGCGGTGTAGGTATTTCCATGTTCATTCAGATAGCTTTGTATATATTTCCATGTTCATACAGATAGCGTTGTAGATATTTCCATGTTCATACAGATAGCGGTGTAGATATTTCCATGTTCATACAGATAGCGGTGCTGATATTTCCATGTTTATACAGGTAGCGGTGTAGACATTTCCATGTTTATACAGATAGCGGTGTAGATATTTCCATGTTTATTGAGATAGCGGTATAGATAGCTCCATCTTAATACAGATGTTGGTGTAGATATTTATATGTTCATACAGATGGCGGTGCAGATATTTCCATGTTCATACAGATGGCGGTGTAGATATTTCCATGTTCAGATAGCGGTGTAGATATTTCCATGTTCATACAGATAGCGGTGTAGATATTTCCATGTTCATACAGATAGCGGTGTAGATATTTCCATTCTCTTACAGAGAGCGGTGCTGATATTTCCATGTTCATCCAGATGGCTGTGTAGACATATCCATGTTCATACAGATGGCGGTGAAGATATTTCCATGTTCATACAGATAGCGGTGTAGATATTTCCATGTTCATCCAGATGGCTGTGTAGTTATATCCATGTTCATACAGATCGCGGTGTAGATATTTCCATGTTCATCCAGATGGCTGTGTAGACATATCCATGTTCATACAGATGGCGGTGAAGATATTTCCATGTTCATACAGACGGTGTTGAAGATATTTCCATGTTCATACAGATAGCGGTGTAGATATTTCCATGTTCATACAGATAGCGGTGTAGATATTTCCATGTTCATCCAGATGGCTGTGTAGACATATCCATGTTCATACAGATGGCGGTGAAGATATTTCCATGTTCATACAGATAGCGGTGTAGATATTTCCATGTTCATCCAGATGGCTGTGTAGTTATATCCATGTTCATACAGATAGCGGTGTAGATATTTCCATGTTCATACAGATAGCGTTGTAGATATTTCCATGTTCATACAGATAGCGGTGCTGATATTTCCATGTTTATACAGGCAGCGGTGTAGATATTTCCATGTTTATACAGATAGCGGTGTTGATATCTCCTTCTTAATACAGATGGCGGTGTAGATATTTATATGTTCATACAGATAGCGGTGTAGATATTTCCATGTTCATACAGATAGCGGTGTAGATATTTCCATGTTCATCCAGATGGCTGTGTAGACATATCCATGTTCATACAGATGGCGGTGAAGATATTTCCATGTTCATACAGATAGCGGTGTAGATATTTCCATGTTCATCCAGATGGCTGTGTAGTTATATCCATGTTCATACAGATAGCGGTGTAGATATTTCCATGTTCATACAGATAGCGGTGTAGATATTTCCATGTTCATACAGATAGCGGTGCTGATATTTCCATGTTTATACAGGCAGCGGTGTAGATATTTCCATGTTTATACAGATAGCGGTGTAGATATCTCCTTCTTAATACAGATGGCGGTGTAGATATTTATATGTTCATACAGATGGCGGTGCAGATATTTCCATGTTCATACAGATGGTGGTGTAGATATTTCCATGTTTATAGATATAGCGGTGTAGTTATTTCCATGTGTAAAGAGATAGCTGTGTATATATTTCCATGTATATGCAGATAGCTTTGTAGATATTTCCATTTTCATGCAGTTAGCGGTGTAGATATTTACATGTTCAGATAGCGGTGTAGGTATTTCCATGTTCATTCAGATAGCTTTGTATATATTTCCATGTTCATACAGATAGCGTTGTAGATATTTCCATGTTCATACAGATAGCGGTGTAGATATTTCCATGTTCATACAGATAGCGGTGCTGATATTTCCATGTTTATACAGGTAGCGGTGTAGACATTTCCATGTTTATACAGATAGCGGTGTAGATATTTCCATGTTTATTGAGATAGCGGTATAGATAGCTCCATCTTAATACAGATGTTGGTGTAGATATTTATATGTTCATACAGATGGCGGTGTAGATATTTCCATGTTCAGATAGCGGTGTAGATATTTCCATGTTCATACAGATAGCGGTGTAGATATTTCCATGTTCATACAGATAGCGGTGTAGATAATTCCATGTTCATACAGGTAGCGGTGTAGATTTTTCTATGTTCATACAGATAGCGGTGTAGATATTTCCATGTTCATACAGATAGCGGTGTAGTTATTTCCATGTGTAAAGAGATAGCTGTGTAGATATTTCCATGTATACGCAGATAGCTGTGTGGATATTTCCATTTTCATGCAGATAGCGGTTTAGATATTTCCATGTTAAAGCAGATAGCGGTTTAGATATTTCCATGTTCATACAGATAGCGGTTTAGATATTTACATGTTTATACAGAAAGCGGTGAAGATGTATGCATGTTTACACAGATAGCGGTGTAGATATTTCCATGTTCATACAGATCGCGGTGTAGATATTTCCATGTTCATCCAGATGGCTGTGTAGACATATCCATGTTCATACAGATGGCGGTGAAGATATTTCCATGTTCATACAGACAGCTGTGTAGATATTTCCATGTTCATACAGATAGCGGTGTAGATATTTCCATGTTCATACAGATGGCTGTGTAGATATATCCATCTTCATACAGATGACGGTGAATATATTTCCATGTTCATACAGATAGCGGGGTAGATATTTCCATGTTCATACAGATAGCGGTGTAGATATTTCCATGTTCATACCGATAGCGGTGCTGATATTTCCATGTTTATACAGGTAGCGGTGTAGATATTTCCATGTTTATACAGATAGCGGTGTAGATATTTCCATGTTTATACAGATAGCGGTGTAGATATTTCCATGTTTATACAGATTGCGGTGTAGATATCTCCTTCTTAATACAGATGGCTGTGTAGATGTTTATATGTTCATACAGATGGTAGTGCAGATATTTCCATGTGCATACAGATGGCAGTGTAGATATTTCCAAGTTTATAGAGATTGCGGTGTAGTTATTTGCATGTGTAAAGAGGTAGCTGTGTAGATATTTCCATGTATATGCAGATAGCTGTGTAGATATTTCCATTTTCATGCAGATAGTGGTGTATATATTTCCCTCTTCAAACAGATAGCGGTGTAGATATTTCCATGTTCAAACAGATAGCGGTGTAGATATTTCCATGTTCATACAGATGTCGGTGTAGATATTTCCATGTTCATACAGATAGCAGTGTAGATATTTCCATGTTTATACAGATAGCGGTGAAGATGTATGCATGTTTACACAGATAGCGGTGTAGATATTTCCATGTTCAAACAGCGGTGTAGATATTTCCATGTTCATACAGATAGCGGTGTAGATATTTCCATGTTTATACAGATTGCGGTGAAGATGTATGCATATTTACACAGATAGCAGTGTAGATATCTCCATGTTCACACAGATAGCGGTGTAGATATTTCCATGTTCATACAGATGGCGGTGCAGAAATTTCCATGTTCATATTGATAGCGGTGCTGATATTTCCATTTTTATACAGATAGCGGTGTAGATATTTCCATGTTTATACAGATAGCGGTGTAGATATTTCCATGTTTATACAGATGTCGGTGTAGATATTTATATGTTCATACAGATGGCGGTGTAGATATTTCCATGTTTATAGATATAGCAGTGTAGTTATTTCCATGTGTAAAGAGATAGCTGTGTAGATATTTCCATGCATATGCAGATAGCTTTGTAGATATTTCCATTTTCATACAGATGGCGGTGCAGATATTTCCATGTTCATACAGATGGCGGTGTAGATATTTCCAAGTTTATAGAGATAGCGGTGTAGTTATTTGCATGTGTAAAGAGGTAGCTGTGTAGATATTTCCATGTATATGCAGATAGCTGTGTAGATATTTCCATTTTCATGCAGACAGCGGTGTAGATATTTCCATGTTCAAACAGATAGCTGTGTAGATATTTCCATGTTCATACAGATAGCGGTGTAGATTTTTCCATGTTCATACAGATAGCGGTGTAGATATTTCCATGTTCATACAGATAGCGGTGTAGATATTTCCATGTTCATACAGATAGCGGTGCTGATATTTCCATGTTTATACAGGTAGCGGTGTAGATATTTCCATGTTTATACAGATAGCGGTGTAGATATTTCCATGTTTATACAGATAGCGGTGTAGATATCTCCTTCTTAATACAGATGGCGGTGCAGATATTTATATGTTCATACACATGGCGGTGCAGATATTTCCATGTTCATACAGATGGCGGTGTAGATATTTCCATGTTCATACAGATAGCGTTGTAGATATCTCCATGTTCACACAGATAGCGGTGTAGATATTTCCATGTTCATACAGATGGCGGTGCAGAAATTTCCATGTTCATACTGACAGCGGTGCAGATATTTCCATTTTTATACAGATCGCGGTGCAGATATTTCCATGTTTATACAGATAGCGGTGTAGATATTTCCAAGTTTATACAGACAGCGGTGAAGATGTATGCATGTTTACACAGATAGCGGTGTGGAGATTTCCATGTTCATACAGAGGGCTGTGTAGATATATCCATGTTCATACAGATAGCGGTGTAGATATTTCCATGTTCATACAGATAGCGGTGTAGATATTTCCATGTTCATCTGATGGCTGCGTGGATATATCCATGTTCATACCGATGGCGGTGAAGATATTTCCATGTCCATACAGATAGCGGTGTACATATTTCCATGTTCATACAGATAGCGGTGTAGCTATTTCCATGTTCCTACAGATAGCGGTGTATGTATTTCCATGTTCATACAGATAGCAGTGCAGATATTTCCATGTTCATACAGATAGCAGTGTAGATATTTCCATGTTCATCCAGGAGGCTGTGAAGATATATCCATGTTCATACAGATGGCGGTGAAGATATTTCCATGTTCATACAGATAGCGGTGTAGTTATTTCCATGTGTAAAGAGATAGCTGTGTAGATATTTCCATGTATATGCAGATAGCTGTGTGGATATTTCCATTTTCATGCAGATAGCGGTTTAGAGATTTCCATGTTCAAACAGATAGCGGTGTAGATATTTCCATGTTCATAGAGATAGCGGTGTAGATATTTCCATGTTCATACAGATAGAGGGGCTGATATTTCCATGTTCATACAGATAGCGGTGCTGATATTTCCATGTTTATACAGGTAGCGGTTTAGATATTTCCATGTTTATACAGGTATCAGTGTAGATATTTCCATGTTTATACAGAGAGCAGTGTAGATATATCCATGTTTATACAGATAGCAGTGTAGATATCTCCTTCTTAATACAGATGGCGGTGTAGATATTTATAGGTTCATACAGATGGCGGTGCAGATATTTCCGTGTTCATACAGATGGCTGTTTAGATATTTCCATGTTCATACAGATAGCGGTGTAGTTATTTCCATGTGTAAAGAGATAGATGTGTAGATATTTCCATGAATATGCAGATAGCAGTGTAGATATTTCCATTTTCATGCAGATAGCGGTGTAGATATTTCCATGTTCAAACAGATAGCGGTGTAGATATTTCCATGTTCATACAGATGTCGGTGTAGATATTTCCATGTTCATACAGATAGCAGTGTAGATATTTCCATGTTTATACAGATAGCGGTGAAGATGTATGCATGTTTACACAGATAGCGGTGTAGATATTTCCATGTTCAAACAGCGGTGTAGATATTTCCATGTTCATACAGATAGCGGTGTAGATATTTCCATGTTTATACAGATTGCGGTGAAGATGTATGCATATTTACACAGATAGCAGTGTAGATATCTCCATGTTCACACAGATAGCGGTGTAGATATTTCCATGTTCATACAGATGGCGGTGCAGAAATTTCCATGTTCATATTGATAGCGGTGCTGATATTTCCATTTTTATACAGATAGCGGTGTAGATATTTCCATGTTTATACAGATAGCGGTGTAGATATTTCCATGTTTATACAGATGTCGGTGTAGATATTTATATGTTCATACAGATGGCAGTGAAGATATTTCCATGTTCATACAGATGGCGGTGTAGATATTTCCATGTTTATAGATATAGCAGTGTAGTTATTTCCATGTGTAAAGAGATAGCTGTGTAGATATTTCCATGCATATGCAGATAGCTTTGTAGATATTTCCATTTTCATACAGATGGCGGTGCAGATATTTCCATGTTCATACAGATGGCGGTGTAGATATTTCCAAGTTTATAGAGATAGCGGTGTAGTTATTTGCATGTGTAAAGAGGTAGCTGTGTAGATATTTCCATGTATATGCAGATAGCTGTGTAGATATTTCCATTTTCATGCAGACAGCGGTGTAGATATTTCCATGTTCAAACAGATAGCGGTGTAGATATTTCCATGTTCATACAGATAGCGGTGTAGATATTTCCATGTTCATACAGATAGCGGTGTAGATATTTCCATGTTCATACAGATAGCGGTGTAGATATTTCCATGTTCATACAGATAGCGGTGCTGATATTTCCATGTTTATACAGGTAGCGGTGTAGATATTTCCATGTTTATACAGAGAGCGGTGTAGATATTTCCATGTTTATACAGATAGCGGTGTAGATATCTCCTTCTTAATACAGATGGCGGTGCAGATATTTATATGTTCATACACATGGCGGTGCAGATATTTCCATGTTCATACAGATGGCGGTGTAGATATTTCCATGTTCATACAGATAGCGGTGTAGATATCTCCATGTTCACACAGATAGCGGTGTAGATATTTCCATGTTCATACAGATGGCGGTGCAGAAATTTCCATGTTCATACTGACAGCGGTGCAGATATTTCCATTTTTATACAGATCGCGGTGTAGATATTTCCATGTTTATACAGATAGCGGTGTAGATATTTCCATGTTTATACAGATGGCGGTGTAGATATTTATATGTTCATACAGATGGCAGTGAAGATATTTCCATGTTCATACAGATGGCGGTGTAGATATTTCCATGTTTATGGATATTGCGGTGTAGTTATTTCCATGTGTAAAGAGATAGCTGTGTAGATATTTCCATGTATATGCAGATAGCTTTGTAGATATTTCCATTTTCATACAGATAGCGGTGTAGATATTTACATGTTCAAACAGATAGCGGTGTAGATATTTCCATGTTCATACAGATATCGGTGTAGATATTTCTTTGTTCATACAGATAGCGGTGTAGATATTTCCATGTTCATACAGATAGCGGTGTAGATATTTCCATGTTCATACAGATAGCGGTGCTGATATTTCCATGTTTATTCAGATAGCGGTGCTGATGATTCCATGTTTATACAGGTAGCAGTGTAGATATTTCCATGTTTATTCAGATAGAAGTGTAGATATCTCCATCTTAATACAGATGGCGGTGTAGATATTTATATGTTCATACAGATGGCGGTGCAGATATTTCCATGTTCATACAGATGGCGGTGTAGATATTTCCATGTTCATACAGATAGCGGTGTAGTTATTTCCATGTGTAAAGAGATAGCTGTGTAGATATTTCCATGTATATGCAGATAGCTGTGTAGATATTTCCATTTTCATGCAGATAGTGGTGTATATATTTCCATCTTCAAACAGATAGCGGTGTAGATATTTCCATGTTCATACAGATAGCGGTGTAGATATTTCCAAGTTTATACAGACAGCGGTGAAGATGTATGCATGTTTACACAGATAGCGGTGTGGAGATTTCCATGTTCATACAGAGGGCTGTGTAGATATATCCATGTTCATACAGATAGCGGTGTAGATATTTCCATGTTCATACAGATAGCGGTGTAGATATTTCCATGTTCATCTGATGGCTGCGTAGATATATCCATGTTCATACCGATGGCGGTGAAGATATTTCCATGTCCATACAGATAGCGGTGTACATATTTCCATGTTCATACAGATAGCGGTGTAGCTATTTCCATGTTCATACAGATAGCGGTGTATGTATTTCCATGTTCATACAGATAGCAGTGCAGATATTTCCATGTTCATACAGATAGCAGTGTAGATATTTCCATGTTCATCCAGGAGGCTGTGAAGATATATCCATGTTCATACAGATGGCGGTGAAGATATTTCCATGTTCATACAGATAGCAGTGTAGTTATTTCCATGTGTATAGAGATAGCTGTGTAGATATTTCCATGTATATGCAGATAGCTGTGTGGATATTTCCATTTTCATGCAGATAGCGGTTTAGAGATTTCCATGTTCAAACAGATAGCGGTGTAGATATTTCCATGTTCATAGAGATAGCGGTGTAGATATTTCCATGTTCATACAGATAGAGGGGCTGATATTTCCATGTTCATACAGATAGCGGTGCTGATATTTCCATGTTTATACAGGTAGCGGTTTAGATATTTCCATGTTTATACAGGTATCAGTGTAGATATTTCCATGTTTATACAGAGAGCAGTGTAGATATATCCATGTTTATACAGATAGCAGTGTAGATATCTCCTTCTTAATACAGATGGCGGTGTAGATATTTATAGGTTCATACAGATGGCGGTGCAGATATTTCCATGTTCATACAGATGGCTGTTTAGATATTTCCATGTTCATACAGATAGCGGTGTAGTTATTTCCATGTGTAAAGAGATAGATGTGTAGATATTTCCATGAATATGCAGATAGCAGTGTAGATATTTCCATTTTCATGCAGATAGCGGTGTAGATATTTCCATGTTCAAACAGATAGCGGTGTAGATATTTCCATGTTCATACAGATATCGGTGTAGATATTTCCATGTTCATACAGATAGCAGTGTAGATATTTCCATGTTCATCCAGATGGCTGTGTAGTTATATCCATGTTCATACAGATAGCGGTGTAGATATTTCCATGTTCATACAGATAGCGGTGTAGATATTTCCATGTTCATACAGATAGCGGTGCTGATATTTCCATGTTTATACAGGCAGCGGTGTAGATATTTCCATGTTTATACAGATAGCGGTGTAGATATCTCCTTCTTAATACAGATGGCGGTGTAGATATTTATATGTTCATACAGATGGCGGTGCAGATATTTCCATGTTCATACAGATGGTGGTGTAGATATTTCCATGTTTATAGATATAGCGGTGTAGTTATTTCCATGTGTAAAGAGATAGCTGTGTATATATTTCCATGTATATGCAGATAGCTTTGTAGATATTTCCATTTTCATGCAGTTAGCGGTGTAGATATTTACATGTTCAGATAGCGGTGTAGGTATTTCCATGTTCATTCAGATAGCTTTGTATATATTTCCATGTGCATACAGATAGCGTTGTAGATATTTCCATGTTCATACAGATAGCGGTGTAGATATTTCCATGTTCATACAGATAGCGGTGCTGATATTTCCATGTTTATACAGGTAGCGGTGTAGACATTTCCGTGTTTATACAGATAGCGGTGTAGATATTTCCATGTTTATTGAGATAGCGGTATAGATAGCTCCATCTTAATACAGATGTTGGTGTAGATATTTATATGTTCATACAGATGGCGGTGCAGATATTTCCATGTTCATACAGATGGCGGTGTAGATATTTCCATGTTCAGATAGCGGTGTAGATATTTCCATGTTCATACAGATAGCGGTGTAGATATTTCCATGTTCATACAGATAGCGGTGTAGATATTTCCATTCTCTTACAGAGAGCGGTGCTGATATTTCCATGTTCATCCAGATGGCTGTGTAGACATATCCATGTTCATACAGATGGCGGTGAAGATATTTCCATGTTCATACAGATAGCGGTGTAGATATTTCCATGTTCATCCAGATGGCTGTGTAGTTATATCCATGTTCATACAGATCGCGGTGTAGATATTTCCATGTTCATCCAGATGGCTGTGTAGACATATCCATGTTCATACAGATGGCGGTGAAGATATTTCCATGTTCATACAGACGGCGTTGAAGATATTTCCATGTTCATACAGATAGCGGTGTAGATATTTCCATGTTCATACAGATAGCGGTGTAGATATTTCCATGTTCATCCAGATGGCTGTGTAGACATATCCATGTTCATACAGATGGCGGTGAAGATATTTCCATGTTCATACAGATAGCGGTGTAGATATTTCCATGTTCATCCAGATGGCTGTGTAGTTATATCCATGTTCATACAGATAGCGGTGTAGATATTTCCATGTTCATACAGATAGCGGTGTAGATATTTCCATGTTCATACAGATAGCGGTGCTGATATTTCCATGTTTATACAGGCAGCGGTGTAGATATTTCCATGTTTATACAGATAGCGGTGTAGATATCTCCTTCTTAATACAGATGGCGGTGTAGATATTTATATGTTCATACAGATAGCGGTGTAGATATTTCCATGTTCATACAGATAGCGGTGTAGATATTTCCATGTTCATCCAGATGGCTGTGTAGACATATCCATGTTCATACAGATGGCGGTGAAGATATTTCCATGTTCATACAGATAGCGGTGTAGATATTTCCATGTTCATCCAGATGGCTGTGTAGTTATATCCATGTTCATACAGATAGCGGTGTAGATATTTCCATGTTCATACAGATAGCGGTGTAGATATTTCCATGTTCATACAGATAGCGGTGCTGATATTTCCATGTTTATACAGGCAGCGGTGTAGATATTTCCATGTTTATACAGATAGCGGTGTAGATATCTCCTTCTTAATACAGATGGCGGTGTAGATATTTATATGTTCATACAGATGGCGGTGCAGATATTTCCATGTTCATACAGATGGTGGTGTAGATATTTCCATGTTTATAGATATAGCGGTGTAGTTATTTCCATGTGTAAAGAGATAGCTGTGTATATATTTCCATGTATATGCAGATAGCTTTGTAGATATTTCCATTTTCATGCAGTTAGCGGTGTAGATATTTACATGTTCAGATAGCGGTGTAGGTATTTCCATGTTCATTCAGATAGCTTTGTATATATTTCCATGTTCATACAGATAGCGTTGTAGATATTTCCATGTTCATACAGATAGCGGTGTAGATATTTCCATGTTCATACAGATAGCGGTGCTGATATTTCCATGTTTATACAGGTAGCGGTGTAGACATTTCCATGTTTATACAGATAGCGGTGTAGATATTTCCATGTTTATTGAGATAGCGGTATAGATAGCTCCATCTTAATACAGATGTTGGTGTAGATATTTATATGTTCATACAGATGGCGGTGCAGATATTTCCATGTTCATACAGATGGCGGTGTAGATATTTCCATGTTCAGATAGCGGTGTAGATATTTCCATGTTCATACAGATAGCGGTGTAGATATTTCCATGTTCATACAGATAGCGGTGTAGATATTTCCATTCTCTTACAGAGAGCGGTGCTGATATTTCCATGTTCATCCAGATGGCTGTGTAGACATATCCATGTTCATACAGATGGCGGTGAAGATATTTCCATGTTCATACAGATAGCGGTGTAGATATTTCCATGTTCATCCAGATGGCTGTGTAGTTATATCCATGTTCATACAGATCGCGGTGTAGATATTTCCATGTTCATCCAGATGGCTGTGTAGACATATCCATGTTCATACAGATGGCGGTGAAGATATTTCCATGTTCATACAGACGGCGTTGAAGATATTTCCATGTTCATACAGATAGCGGTGTAGATATTTCCATGTTCATACAGATAGCGGTGTAGATATTTCCATGTTCATCCAGATGGCTGTGTAGACATATCCATGTTCATACAGATGGCGGTGAAGATATTTCCATGTTCATACAGATAGCGGTGTAGATATTTCCATGTTCATCCAGATGGCTGTGTAGTTATATCCATGTTCATACAGATAGCGGTGTAGATATTTCCATGTTCATACAGATAGCGGTGTAGATATTTCCATGTTCATACAGATAGCGGTGCTGATATTTCCATGTTTATACAGGCAGCGGTGTAGATATTTCCATGTTTATACAGATAGCGGTGTAGATATCTCCTTCTTAATACAGATGGCGGTGTAGATATTTATATGTTCATACAGATAGCGGTGTAGATATTTCCATGTTCATACAGATAGCGGTGTAGATATTTCCATGTTCATCCAGATGGCTGTGTAGACATATCCATGTTCATACAGATGGCGGTGAAGATATTTCCATGTTCATACAGATAGCGGTGTAGATATTTCCATGTTCATCCAGATGGCTGTGTAGTTATATCCATGTTCATACAGATAGCGGTGTAGATATTTCCATGTTCATACAGATAGCGGTGTAGATATTTCCATGTTCATACAGATAGCGGTGCTGATATTTCCATGTTTATACAGGCAGCGGTGTAGATATTTCCATGTTTATACAGATAGCGGTGTAGATATATCCTTCTTAATACAGATGGCGGTGTAGATATTTATATGTTCATACAGATGGCGGTGCAGATATTTCCATGTTCATACAGATGGTGGTGTAGATATTTCCATGTTTATAGATATAGCGGTGTAGTTATTTCCATGTGTAAAGAGATAGCTGTGTATATATTTCCATGTATATGCAGATAGCTTTGTAGATATTTCCATTTTCATGCAGTTAGCGGTGTAGATATTTACATGTTCAAACAGATAGCGGTGTAGGTATTTCCATGTTCATTCAGATAGCTTTGTAGATATTTCCATGTTCATACAGATAGCGTTGTAGATATTTCCATGTTCATACAGATAGCGGTGTAGATATTTCCATGTTCATACAGATAGCGGTGCTGATATTTCCATGTTTATACAGGTAGCGGTGTAGACATTTCCATGTTTATACAGATAGCGGTGTAGATATTTCCATGTTTATACAGATAGCGGTGTAGATATTTCCATGTTTATTGAGATAGCGGTATAGATAGCTCCATCTTAATACAGATGTTGGTGTAGATATTTATATGTTCATACAGATGGCGGTGCAGATATTTCCATGTTCATACAGATGGCGGTGTAGATATTTCCATGTTCAGATAGCGGTGTAGATATTTCCATGTTCATACAGATAGCGGTGTAGATATTTCCATGTTCATACAGATAGCGGTGTAGATAATTCCATGTTCATACAGGTAGCGGTGTAGATTTTTCTATGTTCATACAGATAGCGGTGTAGATATTTCCATGTTCATACAGATAGCGGTGTAGTTATTTCCATGTGTAAAGAGATAGCTGTGTAGATATTTCCATGTATATGCAGATAGCTGTGTGGTTATTTCCATTTTCATGCAGATAGCGGTTTAGATATTTCCATGTTCAAACAGATGGCGGTGTAGATATTTCCATGTTCATAGAGATAGCGGTGCAGATATTTCCATGTTTATACAGATAGCGGTGAAGATGTATGCATGTTTACACAGATAGCGGAATAGATATTTCCATGTTCATACAGATCGCGGTGTAGATATTTCCATGTTCATCCAGATGGCTTTGTAGACATATCCATGTTCATACAGATGGCGGTGAAGATATTTCCATGTTCATACAGACGGCGTTGAAGATATTTCCATGTTCATACAGATAGCGGTGTAGATATTTCCATGTTCATACAGATAGCGGTGTAGATATTTCCATGTTCATCCAGATGGCTGTGTAGACATATCCATGTTCATACAGATGGCGGTGAAGATATTTCCATGTTCATACAGATAGCGGTGTAGATATTTCCATGTTCATCCAGATGGCTGTGTAGTTATATCCATGTTCATACAGATAGCGGTGTAGATATTTCCATGTTCATACAGATAGCGGTGTAGATATTTCCATGTTCATACAGATAGCGGTGCTGATATTTCCATGTTTATACAGGCAGCGGTGTAGATATTTCCATGTTTATACAGATAGCGGTGTAGATATCTCCTTCTTAATACAGATGGCGGTGTAGATATTTATATGTTCATACAGATGGCTGTGCAGATATTTCCATGTTCATACAGATGGTGGTGTAGATATTTCCATGTTTATAGATATAGCGGTGTAGTTATTTCCATGTGTAAAGAGATAGCTGTGTATATATTTCCATGTATATGCAGATAGCTTTGTAGATATTTCCATTTTCATGCAGTTAGCGGTGTAGATATTTACATGTTCAGATAGCGGTGTAGGTATTTCCATGTTCATTCAGATAGCTTTGTATATATTTCCATGGTCATACAGATAGCGTTGTAGATATTTCCATGTTCATACAGATAGCGGTGTAGATATTTCCATGTTCATACAGATAGCGGTGCTGATATTTCCATGTTTATACAGGTAGCGGTGTAGACATTTCCATGTTTATACAGATAGCGGTGTAGATATTTCCATGTTTATTGAGATAGCGGTATAGATTGCTCCATCTTAATACAGATGTTGGTGTAGATATTTATATGTTCATACAGATGGCGGTGCAGATATTTCCATGTTCATACAGATGGCGGTGTAGATATTTCCATGTTCAGATAGCGGTGTAGATATTTCCATGTTCATACAGATAGCGGTGTAGATATTTCCATGTTCATACAGATAGCGGTGTAGATATTTCCATTCTCTTACAGAGAGCGGTGCTGATATTTCCATGTTCATCCAGATGGCTGTGTAGACATATCCATGTTCATACAGATAGCGGTGCTGATATTTCCATGTTTATACAGGTAGCGGTGTAGACATTTCCATGTTTATACAGATAGCGGTGTAGATATTTCCATGTTTATTGAGATAGCGGTATAGATAGCTCCATCTTAATACAGATGTTGGTGTAGATATTTATATGTTCATACAGATGGCGGTGCAGATATTTCCATGTTCATACAGATGGCGGTGTAGATATTTCCATGTTCAGATAGCGGTGTAGATATTTCCATGTTCATACAGATAGCGGTGTAGATATTTCCATGTTCATACAGATAGCGGTGTAGATATTTCCATTCTCTTACAGAGAGCGGTGCTGATATTTCCATGTTCATCCAGATGGCTGTGTAGACATATCCATGTTCATACAGATGGCGGTGAAGATATTTCCATGTTCATACAGATAGCGGTGTAGATATTTCCATGTTCATCCAGATGGCTGTGTAGTTATATCCATGTTCATACAGATCGCGGTGTAGATATTTCCATGTTCATCCAGATGGCTGTGTAGACATATCCATGTTCATACAGATGGCGGTGAAGATATTTCCATGTTCATACAGACGGCGTTGAAGATATTTCCATGTTCATACAGATAGCGGTGTAGATATTTCCATGTTCATACAGATAGCGGTGTAGATATTTCCATGTTCATCCAGATGGCTGTGTAGACATATCCATGTTCATACAGATGGCGGTGAAGATATTTCCATGTTCATACAGATAGCGGTGTAGATATTTCCATGTTCATCCAGATGGCTGTGTAGTTATATCCATGTTCATACAGATAGCGGTGTAGATATTTCCATGTTCATACAGATAGCGGTGTAGATATTTCCATGTTCATACAGATAGCGGTGCTGATATTTCCATGTTTATACAGGCAGCGGTGTAGATATTTCCATGTTTATACAGATAGCGGTGTAGATATCTCCTTCTTAATACAGATGGCGGTGTAGATATTTATATGTTCATACAGATAGCGGTGTAGATATTTCCATGTTCATACAGATAGCGGTGTAGATATTTCCATGTTCATCCAGATGGCTGTGTAGACATATCCATGTTCATACAGATGGCGGTGAAGATATTTCCATGTTCATACAGATAGCGGTGTAGATATTTCCATGTTCATCCAGATGGCTGTGTAGTTATATCCATGTTCATACAGATAGCGGTGTAGATATTTCCATGTTCATACAGATAGCGGTGTAGATATTTCCATGTTCATACAGATAGCGGTGCTGATATTTCCATGTTTATACAGGCAGCGGTGTAGATATTTCCATGTTTATACAGATAGCGGTGTAGATATATCCTTCTTAATACAGATGGCGGTGTAGATATTTATATGTTCATACAGATGGCGGTGCAGATATTTCCATGTTCATACAGATGGTGGTGTAGATATTTCCATGTTTATAGATATAGCGGTGTAGTTATTTCCATGTGTAAAGAGATAGCTGTGTATATATTTCCATGTATATGCAGATAGCTTTGTAGATATTTCCATTTTCATGCAGTTAGCGGTGTAGATATTTACATGTTCAAACAGATAGCGGTGTAGGTATTTCCATGTTCATTCAGATAGCTTTGTAGATATTTCCATGTTCATACAGATAGCGTTGTAGATATTTCCATGTTCATACAGATAGCGGTGTAGATATTTCCATGTTCATACAGATAGCGGTGCTGATATTTCCATGTTTATACAGGTAGCGGTGTAGACATTTCCATGTTTATACAGATAGCGGTGTAGATATTTCCATGTTTATACAGATAGCGGTGTAGATATTTCCATGTTTATTGAGATAGCGGTATAGATAGCTCCATCTTAATACAGATGTTGGTGTAGATATTTATATGTTCATACAGATGGCGGTGCAGATATTTCCATGTTCATACAGATGGCGGTGTAGATATTTCCATGTTCAGATAGCGGTGTAGATATTTCCATGTTCATACAGATAGCGGTGTAGATATTTCCATGTTCATACAGATAGCGGTGTAGATAATTCCATGTTCATACAGGTAGCGGTGTAGATTTTTCTATGTTCATACAGATAGCGGTGTAGATATTTCCATGTTCATACAGATAGCGGTGTAGTTATTTCCATGTGTAAAGAGATAGCTGTGTAGATATTTCCATGTATATGCAGATAGCTGTGTGGTTATTTCCATTTTCATGCAGATAGCGGTTTAGATATTTCCATGTTCAAACAGATGGCGGTGTAGATATTTCCATGTTCATAGAGATAGCGGTGCAGATATTTCCATGTTTATACAGATAGCGGTGAAGATGTATGCATGTTTACACAGATAGCGGAATAGATATTTCCATGTTCATACAGATCGCGGTGTAGATATTTCCATGTTCATCCAGATGGCTTTGTAGACATATCCATGTTCATACAGATGGCGGTGAAGATATTTCCATGTTCATACAGACGGCGTTGAAGATATTTCCATGTTCATACAGATAGCGGTGTAGATATTTCCATGTTCATACAGATAGCGGTGTAGATATTTCCATGTTCATCCAGATGGCTGTGTAGACATATCCATGTTCATACAGATGGCGGTGAAGATATTTCCATGTTCATACAGATAGCGGTGTAGATATTTCCATGTTCATCCAGATGGCTGTGTAGTTATATCCATGTTCATACAGATAGCGGTGTAGATATTTCCATGTTCATACAGATAGCGGTGTAGATATTTCCATGTTCATACAGATAGCGGTGCTGATATTTCCATGTTTATACAGGCAGCGGTGTAGATATTTCCATGTTTATACAGATAGCGGTGTAGATATCTCCTTCTTAATACAGATGGCGGTGTAGATATTTATATGTTCATACAGATGGCTGTGCAGATATTTCCATGTTCATACAGATGGTGGTGTAGATATTTCCATGTTTATAGATATAGCGGTGTAGTTATTTCCATGTGTAAAGAGATAGCTGTGTATATATTTCCATGTATATGCAGATAGCTTTGTAGATATTTCCATTTTCATGCAGTTAGCGGTGTAGATATTTACATGTTCAGATAGCGGTGTAGGTATTTCCATGTTCATTCAGATAGCTTTGTATATATTTCCATGGTCATACAGATAGCGTTGTAGATATTTCCATGTTCATACAGATAGCGGTGTAGATATTTCCATGTTCATACAGATAGCGGTGCTGATATTTCCATGTTTATACAGGTAGCGGTGTAGACATTTCCATGTTTATACAGATAGCGGTGTAGATATTTCCATGTTTATTGAGATAGCGGTATAGATTGCTCCATCTTAATACAGATGTTGGTGTAGATATTTATATGTTCATACAGATGGCGGTGCAGATATTTCCATGTTCATACAGATGGCGGTGTAGATATTTCCATGTTCAGATAGCGGTGTAGATATTTCCATGTTCATACAGATAGCGGTGTAGATATTTCCATGTTCATACAGATAGCGGTGTAGATATTTCCATTCTCTTACAGAGAGCGGTGCTGATATTTCCATGTTCATCCAGATGGCTGTGTAGACATATCCATGTTCATACAGATGGCGGTGAAGATATTTCCATGTTCATACAGATAGCGGTGTAGATATTTCCATGTTCATCCAGATGGCTGTGTAGTTATATCCATGTTCATACAGATCGCGGTGTAGATATTTCCATGTTCATCCAGATGGCTGTGTAGACATATCCATGTTCATACAGATGGCGGTGAAGATATTTCCATGTTCATACAGACGGCGTTGAAGATATTTGCATGTTCATACAGATAGCGGTGTAGATATTTCCATGTTCATACAGATAGCGGTGTAGATATTTCCATGTTCATCCAGATGGCTGTGTAGACATATCCATGTTCATACAGATGGCGGTGAAGATATTTCCATGTTCATACAGATAGCGGTGTAGATATTTCCATGTTCATCCAGATGGCTGTGTAGTTATATCCATGTTCATACAGATAGCGGTGTAGATATTTCCATGTTCATACAGATAGCGGTGTAGATATTTCCATGTTCATACAGATAGCGGTGCTGATATTTCCATGTTTATACAGGCAGCGGTGTAGATATTTCCATGTTTATACAGATAGCGGTGTAGATATCTCCTTCTTAATACAGATGGCGGTGTAGATATTTATATGTTCATACAGATAGCGGTGTAGATATTTCCATGTTCATACAGATAGCGGTGTAGATATTTCCATGTTCATCCAGATGGCTGTGTAGACATATCCATGTTCATACAGATGGCGGTGAAGATATTTCCATGTTCATACAGATAGCGGTGTAGATATTTCCATGTTCATCCAGATGGCTGTGTAGTTATATCCATGTTCATACAGATAGCGGTGTAGATATTTCCATGTTCATACAGATAGCGGTGTAGATATTTCCATGTTCATACAGATAGCGGTGCTGATATTTCCATGTTTATACAGGCAGCGGTGTAGATATTTCCATGTTTATACAGATAGCGGTGTAGATATCTCCTTCTTAATACAGATGGCGGTGTAGATATTTATATGTTCATACAGATGGCGGTGCAGATATTTCCATGTTCATACAGATGGTGGTGTAGATATTTCCATGTTTATAGATATAGCGGTGTAGTTATTTCCATGTGTAAAGAGATAGCTGTGTATATATTTCCATGTATATGCAGATAGCTTTGTAGATATTTCCATTTTCATGCAGTTAGCGGTGTAGATATTTACATGTTCAGATAGCGGTGTAGGTATTTCCATGTTCATTCAGATAGCTTTGTATATATTTCCATGGTCATACAGATAGCGTTGTAGATATTTCCATGTTCATACAGATAGCGGTGTAGATATTTCCATGTTCATACAGATAGCGGTGCTGATATTTCCATGTTTATACAGGTAGCGGTGTAGACATTTCCATGTTTATACAGATAGCGGTGTAGATATTTCCATGTTTATTGAGATAGCGGTATAGATTGCTCCATCTTAATACAGATGTTGGTGTAGATATTTATATGTTCATACAGATGGCGGTGCAGATATTTCCATGTTCATACAGATGGCGGTGTAGATATTTCCATGTTCAGATAGCGGTGTAGATATTTCCATGTTCATACAGATAGCGGTGTAGATATTTCCATGTTCATACAGATAGCGGTGTAGATATTTCCATTCTCTTACAGAGAGCGGTGCTGATATTTCCATGTTCATCCAGATGGCTGTGTAGACATATCCATGTTCATACAGATGGCGGTGAAGATATTTCCATGTTCATACAGATAGCGGTGTAGATATTTCCATGTTCATCCAGATGGCTGTGTAGTTAAATCCATGTTCATACAGATCGCGGTGTAGATATTTCCATGTTCATCCAGATGGCTGTGTAGACATATCCATGTTCATACAGATGGCGGTGAAGATATTTCCATGTTCATACAGACGGCGTTGAAGATATTTGCATGTTCATACAGATAGCGGTGTAGATATTTCCATGTTCATACAGATAGCGGTGTAGATATTTCCATGTTCATCCAGATGGCTGTGTAGACATATCCATGTTCATACAGATGGCGGTGAAGATATTTCCATGTTCATACAGATAGCGGTGTAGATATTTCCATGTTCATCCAGATGGCTGTGTAGTTATATCCATGTTCATACAGATAGCGGTGTAGATATTTCCATGTTCATACAGATAGCGGTGTAGATATTTCCATGTTCATACAGATAGCGGTGCTGATATTTCCATGTTTATACAGGCAGCGGTGTAGATATTTCCATGTTTATACAGATAGCGGTGTAGATATCTCCTTCTTAATACAGATGGCGGTGTAGATATTTATATGTTCATACAGATAGCGGTGTAGATATTTCCATGTTCATACAGATAGCGGTGTAGATATTTCCATGTTCATCCAGATGGCTGTGTAGACATATCCATGTTCATACAGATGGCGGTGAAGATATTTCCATGTTCATACAGATAGCGGTGTAGATATTTCCATGTTCATCCAGATGGCTGTGTAGTTATATCCATGTTCATACAGATAGCGGTGTAGATATTTCCATGTTCATACAGATAGCGGTGTAGATATTTCCATGTTCATACAGATAGCGGTGCTGATATTTCCATGTTTATACAGGCAGCGGTGTAGATATTTCCATGTTTATACAGATAGCGGTGTAGATATCTCCTTCTTAATACAGATGGCGGTGTAGATATTTATATGTTCATACAGATGGCGGTGCAGATATTTCCATGTTCATACAGATGGTGGTGTAGATATTTCCATGTTTATAGATATAGCGGTGTAGTTATTTCCATGTGTAAAGAGATAGCTGTGTATATATTTCCATGTATATGCAGATAGCTTTGTAGATATTTCCATTTTCATGCAGTTAGCGGTGTAGATATTTACATGTTCAGGTAGCGGTGTAGGTATTTCCATGTTCATTCAGATAGCTTTGTATATATTTCCATGTTCATACAGATAGCGTTGTAGATATTTCCATGTTCATACAGATAGCGGTGTAGATATTTCCATGTTCATACAGATAGCGGTGCTGATATTTCCATGTTTATACAGGTAGCGGTGTAGACATTTCCATGTTTATACAGATAGCGGTGTAGATATTTCCATGTTTATTGAGATAGCGGTATAGATAGCTCCATCTTAATACAGATGTTGGTGTAGATATTTATATGTTCATACAGATGGCGGTGCAGATATTTCCATGTTCATACAGATGGCGGTGTAGATATTTCCATGTTCAGATAGCGGTGTAGATATTTCCATCTTCATACAGATAGCGGTGTAGATATTTCCATGTTCATACAGATAGCGGTGTAGATATTTCCATTCTCTTACAGAGAGCGGTGCTGATATTTCCATGTTCATCCAGATGGCTGTGTAGACATATCCATGTTCATACAGATGGCGGTGAAGATATTTCCATGTTCATACAGATAGCGGTGTAGATATTTCCATGTTCATCCAGATGGCTGTGTAGTTATATCCATGTTCATACAGATCGCGGTGTAGATATTTCCATGTTCATCCAGATGGCTGTGTAGACATATCCATGTTCATACAGATGGCGGTGAAGATATTTCCATGTTCATACAGACGGTGTTGAAGATATTTCCATGTTCATACAGATAGCGGTGTAGATATTTCCATGTTCATACAGATAGCGGTGTAGATATTTCCATGTTCATCCAGATGGCTGTGTAGACATATCCATGTTCATACAGATGGCGGTGAAGATATTTCCATGTTCATACAGATAGCGGTGTAGATATTTCCATGTTCATCCAGATGGCTGTGTAGTTATATCCATGTTCATACAGATAGCGGTGTAGATATTTCCATGTTCATACAGATAGCGTTGTAGATATTTCCATGTTCATACAGATAGCGGTGCTGATATTTCCATGTTTATACAGGCAGCGGTGTAGATATTTCCATGTTTATACAGATAGCGGTGTTGATATCTCCTTCTTAATACAGATGGCGGTGTAGATATTTATATGTTCATACAGATAGCGGTGTAGATATTTCCATGTTCATACAGATAGCGGTGTAGATATTTCCATGTTCATCCAGATGGCTGTGTAGACATATCCATGTTCATACAGATGGCGGTGAAGATATTTCCATGTTCATACAGATAGCGGTGTAGATATTTCCATGTTCATCCAGATGGCTGTGTAGTTATATCCATGTTCATACAGATAGCGGTGTAGATATTTCCATGTTCATACAGATAGCGGTGTAGATATTTCCATGTTCATACAGATAGCGGTGCTGATATTTCCATGTTTATACAGGCAGCGGTGTAGATATTTCCATGTTTATACAGATAGCGGTGTAGATATCTCCTTCTTAATACAGATGGCGGTGTAGATATTTATATGTTCATACAGATGGCGGTGCAGATATTTCCATGTTCATACAGATGGTGGTGTAGATATTTCCATGTTTATAGATATAGCGGTGTAGTTATTTCCATGTGTAAAGAGATAGCTGTGTATATATTTCCATGTATATGCAGATAGCTTTGTAGATATTTCCATTTTCATGCAGTTAGCGGTGTAGATATTTACATGTTCAGATAGCGGTGTAGGTATTTCCATGTTCATTCAGATAGCTTTGTATATATTTCCATGTTCATACAGATAGCGTTGTAGATATTTCCATGTTCATACAGATAGCGGTGTAGATATTTCCATGTTCATACAGATAGCGGTGCTGATATTTCCATGTTTATACAGGTAGCGGTGTAGACATTTCCATGTTTATACAGATAGCGGTGTAGATATTTCCATGTTTATTGAGATAGCGGTATAGATAGCTCCATCTTAATACAGATGTTGGTGTAGATATTTATATGTTCATACAGATGGCGGTGTAGATATTTCCATGTTCAGATAGCGGTGTAGATATTTCCATGTTCATACAGATAGCGGTGTAGATATTTCCATGTTCATACAGATAGCGGTGTAGATAATTCCATGTTCATACAGGTAGCGGTGTAGATTTTTCTATGTTCATACAGATAGCGGTGTAGATATTTCCATGTTCATACAGATAGCGGTGTAGTTATTTCCATGTGTAAAGAGATAGCTGTGTAGATATTTCCATGTATACGCAGATAGCTGTGTGGATATTTCCATTTTCATGCAGATAGCGGTTTAGATATTTCCATGTTAAAGCAGATAGCGGTTTAGATATTTCCATGTTCATACAGATAGCGGTTTAGATATTTACATGTTTATACAGATAGCGGTGAAGATGTATGCATGTTTACACAGATAGCGGTGTAGATATTTCCATGTTCATACAGATCGCGGTGTAGATATTTCCATGTTCATCCAGATGGCTGTGTAGACATATCCATGTTCATACAGATGGCGGTGAAGATATTTCCATGTTCATACAGACAGCTGTGTAGATATTTCCATGTTCATACAGATAGCGGTGTAGATATTTCCATGTTCATACAGATGGCTGTGTAGATATATCCATGTTTATACAGATTGCGGTGTAGATATCTCCTTCTTAATACAGATGGCTGTGTAGATGTTTATATGTTCATACAGATGGTAGTGCAGATATTTCCATGTGCATACAGATGGCAGTGTAGATATTTCCAAGTTTATAGAGATTGCGGTGTAGTTATTTGCATGTGTAAAGAGGTAGCTGTGTAGATATTTCCATGTATATGCAGATAGCTGTGTAGATATTTCCATTTTCATGCAGATAGTGGTGTATATATTTCCCTCTTCAAACAGATAGCGGTGTAGATATTTCCATGTTCAAACAGATAGCGGTGTAGATATTTCCATGTTCATACAGATGTCGGTGTAGATATTTCCATGTTCATACAGATAGCAGTGTAGATATTTCCATGTTTATACAGATAGCGGTGAAGATGTATGCATGTTTACACAGATAGCGGTGTAGATATTTCCATGTTCAAACAGCGGTGTAGATATTTCCATGTTCATACAGATAGCGGTGTAGATATTTCCATGTTTATACAGATTGCGGTGAAGATGTATGCATATTTACACAGATAGCAGTGTAGATATCTCCATGTTCACACAGATAGCGGTGTAGATATTTCCATGTTCATACAGATGGCGGTGCAGAAATTTCCATGTTCATATTGATAGCGGTGCTGATATTTCCATTTTTATACAGATAGCGGTGTAGATATTTCCATGTTTATACAGATAGCGGTGTAGATATTTCCATGTTTATACAGATGTCGGTGTAGATATTTATATGTTCATACAGATGGCAGTGAAGATATTTCCATGTTCATACAGATGGCGGTGTAGATATTTCCATGTTTATAGATATAGCAGTGTAGTTATTTCCATGTGTAAAGAGATAGCTGTGTAGATATTTCCATGCATATGCAGATAGCTTTGTAGATATTTCCATTTTCATACAGATGGCGGTGCAGATATTTCCATGTTCATACAGATGGCGGTGTAGATATTTCCAAGTTTATAGAGATAGCGGTGTAGTTATTTGCATGTGTAAAGAGGTAGCTGTGTAGATATTTCCATGTATATGCAGATAGCTGTGTAGATATTTCCATTTTCATGCAGACAGCGGTGTAGATATTTCCATGTTCAAACAGATAGCGGTGTAGATATTTCCATGTTCATACAGATAGCGGTGTAGATATTTCCATGTTCATACAGATAGCGGTGTAGATATTTCCATGTTCATACAGATAGCGGTGTAGATATTTCCATGTTCATACAGATAGCGGTGCTGATATTTCCATGTTTATACAGGTAGCGGTGTAGATATTTCCATGTTTATACAGATAGCGGTGTAGATATTTCCATGTTTATACAGATAGCGGTGTAGATATCTCCTTCTTAATACAGATGGCGGTGCAGATATTTATATGTTCATACACATGGCGGTGCAGATATTTCCATGTTCATACAGATGGCGGTGTAGATATTTCCATGTTCATACAGATAGCGGTGTAGATATCTCCATGTTCACACAGATAGCGGTGTAGATATTTCCATGTTCATACAGATGGCGGTGCAGAAATTTCCATGTTCATACTGACAGCGGTGCAGATATTTCCATTTTTATACAGATCGCGGTGTAGATATTTCCATGTTTATACAGATAGCGGTGTAGATATTTCCATGTTTATACAGATGGCGGTGTAGATATTTATATGTTCATACAGATGGCAGTGAAGATATTTCCATGTTCATACAGATGGCGGTGTAGATATTTCCATGTTTATAGATATAGCGGTGTAGTTATTTCCATGTGTAAAGAGATAGCTGTGTAGATATTTCCATGTATATGCAGATAGCTTTGTAGATATTTCCATTTTCATACAGATAGCGGTGTAGATATTTACATGTTCAAACAGATAGCGGTGTAGATATTTCCATGTTCATACAGATATCGGTGTAGATATTTCTTTGTTCATACAGATAGCGGTGTAGATATTTCCATGTTCATACAGATAGCGGTGTAGATATTTCCATGTTCATACAGATAGCGGTGCTGATATTTCCATGTTTATTCAGATAGCGGTGCTGATGATTCCATGTTTATACAGGTAGCAGTGTAGATATTTCCATGTTTATTCAGATAGAAGTGTAGATATCTCCATCTTAATACAGATGGCGGTGTAGATATTTATATGTTCATACAGATGGCGGTGCAGATATTTCCATGTTCATACAGATGGCGGTGTAGATATTTCCATGTTCATACAGATAGCGGTGTAGTTATTTCCATGTGTAAAGAGATAGCTGTGTAGATATTTCCATGTATATGCAGATAGCTGTGTAGATATTTCCATTTTCATGCAGATAGTGGTGTATATATTTCCATCTTCAAACAGATAGCGGTGTAGATATTTCCATGTTCATACAGATAGCGGTGTAGATATTTCCAAGTTTATACAGACAGCGGTGAAGATGTATGCATGTTTACACAGATAGCGGTGTGGAGATTTCCATGTTCATACAGAGGGCTGTGTAGATATATCCATGTTCATACAGATAGCGGTGTAGATATTTCCATGTTCATACAGATAGCGGTGTAGATATTTCCATGTTCATCTGATGGCTGCGTAGATATATCCATGTTCATACCGATGGCGGTGAAGATATTTCCATGTCCATACAGATAGCGGTGTACATATTTCCATGTTCATACAGATAGCGGTGTAGCTATTTCCATGTTCATACAGATAGCGGTGTATGTATTTCCATGTTCATACAGATAGCAGTGCAGATATTTCCATGTTCATACAGATAGCAGTGTAGATATTTCCATGTTCATCCAGGAGGCTGTGAAGATATATCCATGTTCATACAGATGGCGGTGAAGATATTTCCATGTTCATACAGATAGCGGTGTAGTTATTTCCATGTGTATAGAGATAGCTGTGTAGATATTTCCATGTATATGCAGATAGCTGTGTGGATATTTCCATTTTCATGCAGATAGCGGTTTAGAGATTTCCATGTTCAAACAGATAGCGGTGTAGATATTTCCATGTTCATAGAGATAGCGGTGTAGATATTTCCATGTTCATACAGATAGAGGGGCTGATATTTCCATGTTCATACAGATAGCGGTGCTGATATTTCCATGTTTATACAGGTAGCGGTTTAGATATTTCCATGTTTATACAGGTATCAGTGTAGATATTTCCATGTTTATACAGAGAGCAGTGTAGATATATCCATGTTTATACAGATAGCAGTGTAGATATCTCCTTCTTAATACAGATGGCGGTGTAGATATTTATAGGTTCATACAGATGGCGGTGCAGATATTTCCATGTTCATACAGATGGCTGTTTAGATATTTCCATGTTCATACAGATAGCGGTGTAGTTATTTCCATGTGTAAAGAGATAGATGTGTAGATATTTCCATGAATATGCAGATAGCAGTGTAGATATTTCCATTTTCATGCAGATAGCGGTGTAGATATTTCCATGTTCAAACAGATAGCGGTGTAGATATTTCCATGTTCATACAGATATCGGTGTAGATATTTCCATGTTCATACAGATAGCAGTGTAGATATTTCCATGTTCATCCAGATGGCTGTGTAGTTATATCCATGTTCATACAGATAGCGGTGTAGATATTTCCATGTTCATACAGATAGCGGTGTAGATATTTCCATGTTCATACAGATAGCGGTGCTGATATTTCCATGTTTATACAGGCAGCGGTGTAGATATTTCCATGTTTATACAGATAGCGGTGTAGATATCTCCTTCTTAATACAGATGGCGGTGTAGATATTTATATGTTCATACAGATGGCGGTGCAGATATTTCCATGTTCATACAGATGGTGGTGTAGATATTTCCATGTTTATAGATATAGCGGTGTAGTTATTTCCATGTGTAAAGAGATAGCTGTGTATATATTTCCATGTATATGCAGATAGCTTTGTAGATATTTCCATTTTCATGCAGTTAGCGGTGTAGATATTTACATGTTCAGATAGCGGTGTAGGTATTTCCATGTTCATTCAGATAGCTTTGTATATATTTCCATGTGCATACAGATAGTGTTGTAGATATTTCCATGTTCATACAGATAGCGGTGTAGATATTTCCATGTTCATACAGATAGCGGTGCTGATATTTCCATGTTTATACAGGTAGCGGTGTAGACATTTCCGTGTTTATACAGATAGCGGTGTAGATATTTCCATGTTTATTGAGATAGCGGTATAGATAGCTCCATCTTAATACAGATGTTGGTGTAGATATTTATATGTTCATACAGATGGCGGTGCAGATATTTCCATGTTCATACAGATGGCGGTGTAGATATTTCCATGTTCAGATAGCGGTGTAGATATTTCCATGTTCATACAGATAGCGGTGTAGATATTTCCATGTTCATACAGATAGCGGTGTAGATATTTCCATTCTCTTACAGAGAGCGGTGCTGATATTTCCATGTTCATCCAGATGGCTGTGTAGACATATCCATGTTCATACAGATGGCGGTGAAGATATTTCCATGTTCATACAGATAGCGGTGTAGATATTTCCATGTTCATCCAGATGGCTGTGTAGTTATATCCATGTTCATACAGATCGCGGTGTAGATATTTCCATGTTCATCCAGATGGCTGTGTAGACATATCCATGTTCATACAGATGGCGGTGAAGATATTTCCATGTTCATACAGACGGCGTTGAAGATATTTCCATGTTCATACAGATAGCGGTGTAGATATTTCCATGTTCATACAGATAGCGGTGTAGATATTTCCATGTTCATCCAGATGGCTGTGTAGACATATCCATGTTCATACAGATGGCGGTGAAGATATTTCCATGTTCATACAGATAGCGGTGTAGATATTTCCATGTTCATCCAGATGGCTGTGTAGTTATATCCATGTTCATACAGATAGCGGTGTAGATATTTCCATGTTCATACAGATAGCGGTGTAGATATTTCCATGTTCATACAGATAGCGGTGCTGATATTTCCATGTTTATACAGGCAGCGGTGTAGATATTTCCATGTTTATACAGATAGCGGTGTAGATATCTCCTTCTTAATACAGATGGCGGTGTAGATATTTATATGTTCATACAGATAGCGGTGTAGATATTTCCATGTTCATACAGATAGCGGTGTAGATATTTCCATGTTCATCCAGATGGCTGTGTAGACATATCCATGTTCATACAGATGGCGGTGAAGATATTTCCATGTTCATACAGATAGCGGTGTAGATATTTCCATGTTCATCCAGATGGCTGTGTAGTTATATCCATGTTCATACAGATAGCGGTGTAGATATTTCCATGTTCATACAGATAGCGGTGTAGATATTTCCATGTTCATACAGATAGCGGTGCTGATATTTCCATGTTTATACAGGCAGCGGTGTAGATATTTCCATGTTTATACAGATAGCGGTGTAGATATCTCCTTCTTAATACAGATGGCGGTGTAGATATTTATATGTTCATACAGATGGCGGTGCAGATATTTCCATGTTCATACAGATGGTGGTGTAGATATTTCCATGTTTATAGATATAGCGGTGTAGTTATTTCCATGTGTAAAGAGATAGCTGTGTATATATTTCCATGTATATGCAGATAGCTTTGTAGATATTTCCATTTTCATGCAGTTAGCGGTGTAGATATTTACATGTTCAGATAGCGGTGTAGGTATTTCCATGTTCATTCAGATAGCTTTGTATATATTTCCATGTTCATACAGATAGCGTTGTAGATATTTCCATGTTCATACAGATAGCGGTGTAGATATTTCCATGTTCATACAGATAGCGGTGCTGATATTTCCATGTTTATACAGGTAGCGGTGTAGACATTTCCATGTTTATACAGATAGCGGTGTAGATATTTCCATGTTTATTGAGATAGCGGTATAGATAGCTCCATCTTAATACAGATGTTGGTGTAGATATTTATATGTTCATACAGATGGCGGTGCAGATATTTCCATGTTCATACAGATGGCGGTGTAGATATTTCCATGTTCAGATAGCGGTGTAGATATTTCCATGTTCATACAGATAGCGGTGTAGATATTTCCATGTTCATACAGATAGCGGTGTAGATATTTCCATTCTCTTACAGAGAGCGGTGCTGATATTTCCATGTTCATCCAGATGGCTGTGTAGACATATCCATGTTCATACAGATGGCGGTGAAGATATTTCCATGTTCATACAGATAGCGGTGTAGATATTTCCATGTTCATCCAGATGGCTGTGTAGTTATATCCATGTTCATACAGATCGCGGTGTAGATATTTCCATGTTCATCCAGATGGCTGTGTAGACATATCCATGTTCATACAGATGGCGGTGAAGATATTTCCATGTTCATACAGACGGCGTTGAAGATATTTCCATGTTCATACAGATAGCGGTGTAGATATTTCCATGTTCATACAGATAGCGGTGTAGATATTTCCATGTTCATCCAGATGGCTGTGTAGACATATCCATGTTCATACAGATGGCGGTGAAGATATTTCCATGTTCATACAGATAGCGGTGTAGATATTTCCATGTTCATCCAGATGGCTGTGTAGTTATATCCATGTTCATACAGATAGCGGTGTAGATATTTCCATGTTCATACAGATAGCGGTGTAGATATTTCCATGTTCATACAGATAGCGGTGCTGATATTTCCATGTTTATACAGGCAGCGGTGTAGATATTTCCATGTTTATACAGATAGCGGTGTAGATATCTCCTTCTTAATACAGATGGCGGTGTAGATATTTATATGTTCATACAGATAGCGGTGTAGATATTTCCATGTTCATACAGATAGCGGTGTAGATATTTCCATGTTCATCCAGATGGCTGTGTAGACATATCCATGTTCATACAGATGGCGGTGAAGATATTTCCATGTTCATACAGATAGCGGTGTAGATATTTCCATGTTCATCCAGATGGCTGTGTAGTTATATCCATGTTCATACAGATAGCGGTGTAGATATTTCCATGTTCATACAGATAGCGGTGTAGATATTTCCATGTTCATACAGATAGCGGTGCTGATATTTCCATGTTTATACAGGCAGCGGTGTAGATATTTCCATGTTTATACAGATAGCGGTGTAGATATCTCCTTCTTAATACAGATGGCGGTGTAGATATTTATATGTACATACAGATGGCGGTGCAGATATTTCCATGTTCATACAGATGGTGGTGTAGATATTTCCATGTTTATAGATATAGCGGTGTAGTTATTTCCATGTGTAAAGAGATAGCTGTGTATATATTTCCATGTATATGCAGATAGCTTTGTAGATATTTCCATTTTCATGCAGTTAGCGGTGTAGATATTTACATGTTCAAACAGATAGCGGTGTAGGTATTTCCATGTTCATTCAGATAGCTTTGTAGATATTTCCATGTTCATACAGATAGCGTTGTAGATATTTCCATGTTCATACAGATAGCGGTGTAGATATTTCCATGTTCATACAGATAGCGGTGCTGATATTTCCATGTTTATACAGGTAGCGGTGTAGACATTTCCATGTTTATACAGATAGCGGTGTAGATATTTCCATGTTTATACAGATAGCGGTGTAGATATTTCCATGTTTATTGAGATATCGGTATAGATAGCTCCATCTTAATACAGATGTTGGTGTAGATATTTATATGTTCATACAGATGGCGGTGCAGATATTTCCATGTTCATACAGATGGCGGTGTAGATATT
Source organism: Gorilla gorilla gorilla (assembly GCF_029281585.2). Lineage (NCBI taxonomy): Eukaryota > Metazoa > Chordata > Mammalia > Primates > Hominidae > Gorilla > Gorilla gorilla. The sequence goes on from NC_073239.2 coordinate 128,813,960, forward strand.
TCCATGTTCAGATAGCGGTGTAGATATTTCCATGTTCATACAGATAGCGGTGTAGATATTTCCATGTTCATACAGATAGCGGTGTAGATAATTCCATGTTCATACAGGTAGCGGTGTAGATTTTTCTATGTTCATACAGATAGCGGTGTAGATATTTCCATGTTCATACAGATAGCGGTGTAGTTATTTCCATGTGTAAAGAGATAGCTGTGTAGATATTTCCATGTATATGCAGATAGCTGTGTGGATATTTCCATTTTCATGCAGATAGCGGTTTAGATATTTCCATGTTCAAACAGATGGCGGTGTAGATATTTCCATGTTCATAGAGATAGCGGTGCAGATATTTCCATGTTTATACAGATAGCGGTGAAGATGTATGCATGTTTACACAGATAGCGGAATAGATATTTCCATGTTCATACAGATCGCGGTGTAGATATTTCCATGTTCATCCAGATGGCTGTGTAGACATATCCATGTTCATACAGATGGCGGTGAAGATATTTCCATGTTCATACAGACGGCGTTGAAGATATTTCCATGTTCATACAGATAGCGGTGTAGATATTTCCATGTTCATACAGATAGCGGTGTAGATATTTCCATGTTCATCCAGATGGCTGTGTAGACATATCCATGTTCATACAGATGGCGGTGAAGATATTTCCATGTTCATACAGATAGCGGTGTAGATATTTCCATGTTCATCCAGATGGCTGTGTAGTTATATCCATGTTCATACAGATAGCGGTGTAGATATTTCCATGTTCATACAGATAGCGGTGTAGATATTTCCATGTTCATACAGATAGCGGTGCTGATATTTCCATGTTTATACAGGCAGCGGTGTAGATATTTCCATGTTTATACAGATAGCGGTGTAGATATCTCCTTCTTAATACAGATGGCGGTGTAGATATTTATATGTTCATACAGATGGCTGTGCAGATATTTCCATGTTCATACAGATGGTGGTGTAGATATTTCCATGTTTATAGATATAGCGGTGTAGTTATTTCCATGTGTAAAGAGATAGCTGTGTATATATTTCCATGTATATGCAGATAGCTTTGTAGATATTTCCATTTTCATGCAGTTAGCGGTGTAGATATTTACATGTTCAGATAGCGGTGTAGGTATTTCCATGTTCATTCAGATAGCTTTGTATATATTTCCATGGTCATACAGATAGCGTTGTAGATATTTCCATGTTCATACAGATAGCGGTGTAGATATTTCCATGTTCATACAGATAGCGGTGCTGATATTTCCATGTTTATACAGGTAGCGGTGTAGACATTTCCATGTTTATACAGATAGCGGTGTAGATATTTCCATGTTTATTGAGATAGCGGTATAGATTGCTCCATCTTAATACAGATGTTGGTGTAGATATTTATATGTTCATACAGATGGCGGTGCAGATATTTCCATGTTCATACAGATGGCGGTGTAGATATTTCCATGTTCAGATAGCGGTGTAGATATTTCCATGTTCATACAGATAGCGGTGTAGATATTTCCATGTTCATACAGATAGCGGTGTAGATATTTCCATTCTCTTACAGAGAGCGGTGCTGATATTTCCATGTTCATCCAGATGGCTGTGTAGACATATCCATGTTCATACAGATGGCGGTGAAGATATTTCCATGTTCATACAGATAGCGGTGTAGATATTTCCATGTTCATCCAGATGGCTGTGTAGTTATATCCATGTTCATACAGATCGCGGTGTAGATATTTCCATGTTCATCCAGATGGCTGTGTAGACATATCCATGTTCATACAGATGGCGGTGAAGATATTTCCATGTTCATACAGACGGCGTTGAAGATATTTGCATGTTCATACAGATAGCGCTGTAGATATTTCCATGTTCATACAGATAGCGGTGTAGATATTTCCATGTTCATCCAGATGGCTGTGTAGACATATCCATGTTCATACAGATGGCGGTGAAGATATTTCCATGTTCATACAGATAGCGGTGTAGATATTTCCATGTTCATCCAGATGGCTGTGTAGTTATATCCATGTTCATACAGATAGCGGTGTAGATATTTCCATGTTCATACAGATAGCGGTGTAGATATTTCCATGTTCATACAGATAGCGGTGCTGATATTTCCATGTTTATACAGGCAGCGGTGTAGATATTTCCATGTTTATACAGATAGCGGTGTAGATATCTCCTTCTTAATACAGATGGCGGTGTAGATATTTATATGTTCATACAGATAGCGGTGTAGATATTTCCATGTTCATACAGATAGCGGTGTAGATATTTCCATGTTCATCCAGATGGCTGTGTAGACATATCCATGTTCATACAGATGGCGGTGAAGATATTTCCATGTTCATACAGATAGCGGTGTAGATATTTCCATGTTCATCCAGATGGCTGTGTAGTTATATCCATGTTCATACAGATAGCGGTGTAGATATTTCCATGTTCATACAGATAGCGGTGTAGATATTTCCATGTTCATACAGATAGCGGTGCTGATATTTCCATGTTTATACAGGCAGCGGTGTAGATATTTCCATGTTTATACAGATAGCGGTGTAGATATCTCCTTCTTAATACAGATGGCGGTGTAGATATTTATATGTTCATACAGATGGCGGTGCAGATATTTCCATGTTCATACAGATGGTGGTGTAGATATTTCCATGTTTATAGATATAGCGGTGTAGTTATTTCCATGTGTAAAGAGATAGCTGTGTATATATTTCCATGTATATGCAGATAGCTTTGTAGATATTTCCATTTTCATGCAGTTAGCGGTGTAGATATTTACATGTTCAGATAGCGGTGTAGGTATTTCCATGTTCATTCAGATAGCTTTGTATATATTTCCATGGTCATACAGATAGCGTTGTAGATATTTCCATGTTCATACAGATAGCGGTGTAGATATTTCCATGTTCATACAGATAGCGGTGCTGATATTTCCATGTTTATACAGGTAGCGGTGTAGACATTTCCATGTTTATACAGATAGCGGTGTAGATATTTCCATGTTTATTGAGATAGCGGTATAGATTGCTCCATCTTAATACAGATGTTGGTGTAGATATTTATATGTTCATACAGATGGCGGTGCAGATATTTCCATGTTCATACAGATGGCGGTGTAGATATTTCCATGTTCAGATAGCGGTGTAGATATTTCCATGTTCATACAGATAGCGGTGTAGATATTTCCATGTTCATACAGATAGCGGTGTAGATATTTCCATTCTCTTACAGAGAGCGGTGCTGATATTTCCATGTTCATCCAGATGGCTGTGTAGACATATCCATGTTCATACAGATGGCGGTGAAGATATTTCCATGTTCATACAGATAGCGGTGTAGATATTTCCATGTTCATCCAGATGGCTGTGTAGTTATATCCATGTTCATACAGATCGCTGTGTAGATATTTCCATGTTCATCCAGATGGCTGTGTAGACATATCCATGTTCATACAGATGGCGGTGAAGATATTTCCATGTTCATACAGACGGCGTTGAAGATATTTGCATGTTCATACAGATAGCGGTGTAGATATTTCCATGTTCATACAGATAGCGGTGTAGATATTTCCATGTTCATCCAGATGGCTGTGTAGACATATCCATGTTCATACAGATGGCGGTGAAGATATTTCCATGTTCATACAGATAGCGGTGTAGATATTTCCATGTTCATCCAGATGGCTGTGTAGTTATATCCATGTTCATACAGATAGCGGTGTAGATATTTCCATGTTCATACAGATAGCGGTGTAGATATTTCCATGTTCATACAGATAGCGGTGCTGATATTTCCATGTTTATACAGGCAGCGGTGTAGATATTTCCATGTTTATACAGATAGCGGTGTAGATATCTCCTTCTTAATACAGATGGCGGTGTAGATATTTATATGTTCATACAGATAGCGGTGTAGATATTTCCATGTTCATACAGATAGCGGTGTAGATATTTCCATGTTCATCCAGATGGCTGTGTAGACATATCCATGTTCATACAGATGGCGGTGAAGATATTTCCATGTTCATACAGATAGCGGTGTAGATATTTCCATGTTCATCCAGATGGCTGTGTAGTTATATCCATGTTCATACAGATAGCGGTGTAGATATTTCCATGTTCATACAGATAGCGGTGTAGATATTTCCATGTTCATACAGATAGCGGTGCTGATATTTCCATGTTTATACAGGCAGCGGTGTAGATATTTCCATGTTTATACAGATAGCGGTGTAGATATCTCCTTCTTAATACAGATGGCGGTGTAGATATTTATATGTTCATACAGATGGCGGTGCAGATATTTCCATGTTCATACAGATGGTGGTGTAGATATTTCCATGTTTATAGATATAGCGGTGTAGTTATTTCCATGTGTAAAGAGATAGCTGTGTATATATTTCCATGTATATGCAGATAGCTTTGTAGATATTTCCATTTTCATGCAGTTAGCGGTGTAGATATTTACATGTTCAGATAGCGGTGTAGGTATTTCCATGTTCATTCAGATAGCTTTGTATATATTTCCATGTTCATACAGATAGCGTTGTAGATATTTCCATGTTCATACAGATAGCGGTGTAGATATTTCCATGTTCATACAGATAGCGGTGCTGATATTTCCATGTTTATACAGGTAGCGGTGTAGACATTTCCATGTTTATACAGATAGCGGTGTAGATATTTCCATGTTTATTGAGATAGCGGTATAGATTGCTCCATCTTAATACAGATGTTGGTGTAGATATTTATATGTTCATACAGATGGCGGTGCAGATATTTCCATGTTCATACAGATGGCGGTGTAGATATTTCCATGTTCAGATAGCGGTGTAGATATTTCCATGTTCATACAGATAGCGGTGTAGATATTTCCATGTTCATACAGATAGCGGTGTAGATATTTCCATTCTCTTACAGAGAGCGGTGCTGATATTTCCATGTTCATCCAGATGGCTGTGTAGACATATCCATGTTCATACAGATGGCGGTGAAGATATTTCCATGTTCATACAGATAGCGGTGTAGATATTTCCATGTTCATCCAGATGGCTGTGTAGTTATATCCATGTTCATACAGATCGCTGTGTAGATATTTCCATGTTCATCCAGATGGCTGTGTAGACATATCCATGTTCATACAGATGGCGGTGAAGATATTTCCATGTTCATACAGACGGCGTTGAAGATATTTGCATGTTCATACAGATAGCGGTGTAGATATTTCCATGTTCATACAGATAGCGGTGTAGATATTTCCATGTTCATCCAGATGGCTGTGTAGACATATCCATGTTCATACAGATGGCGGTGAAGATATTTCCATGTTCATACAGATAGCGGTGTAGATATTTCCATGTTCATCCAGATGGCTGTGTAGTTATATCCATGTTCATACAGATAGCGGTGTAGATATTTCCATGTTCATACAGATAGCGGTGTAGATATTTCCATGTTCATACAGATAGCGGTGCTGATATTTCCATGTTTATACAGGCAGCGGTGTAGATATTTCCATGTTTATACAGATAGCGGTGTAGATATCTCCTTCTTAATACAGATGGCGGTGTAGATATTTATATGTTCATACAGATAGCGGTGTAGATATTTCCATGTTCATACAGATAGCGGTGTAGATATTTCCATGTTCATCCAGATGGCTGTGTAGTCATATCCATGTTCATACAGATGGCGGTGAAGATATTTCCATGTTCATACAGATAGCGGTGTAGATATTTCCATGTTCATCCAGATGGCTGTGTAGTTATATCCATGTTCATACAGATAGCGGTGTAGATATTTCCATGTTCATACAGATAGCGGTGTAGATATTTCCATGTTCATACAGATAGCGGTGCTGATATTTCCATGTTTATACAGGCAGCGGTGTAGATATTTCCATGTTTATACAGATAGCGGTGTAGATATCTCCTTCTTAATACAGATGGCGGTGTAGATATTTATATGTTCATACAGATGGCGGTGCAGATATTTCCATGTTCATACAGATGGTGGTGTAGATATTTCCATGTTTATAGATATAGCGGTGTAGTTATTTCCATGTGTAAAGAGATAGCTGTGTATATATTTCCATGTATATGCAGATAGCTTTGTAGATATTTCCATTTTCATGCAGTTAGCGGTGTAGATATTTACATGTTCAGATAGCGGTGTAGGTATTTCCATGTTCATTCAGATAGCTTTGTATATATTTCCATGTTCATACAGATAGCGTTGTAGATATTTCCATGTTCATACAGATAGCGGTGTAGATATTTCCATGTTCATACAGATAGCGGTGCTGATATTTCCATGTTTATACAGGTAGCGGTGTAGACATTTCCATGTTTATACAGATAGCGGTGTAGATATTTCCATGTTTATTGAGATAGCGGTATAGATAGCTCCATCTTAATACAGATGTTGGTGTAGATATTTATATGTTCATACAGATGGCGGTGCAGATATTTCCATGTTCATACAGATGGCGGTGTAGATATTTCCATGTTCAGATAGCGGTGTAGATATTTCCATGTTCATACAGATAGCGGTGTAGATATTTCCATGTTCATACAGATAGCGGTGTAGATATTTCCATTCTCTTACAGAGAGCGGTGCTGATATTTCCATGTTCATCCAGATGGCTGTGTAGACATATCCATGTTCATACAGATGGCGGTGAAGATATTTCCATGTTCATACAGATAGCGGTGTAGATATTTCCATGTTCATCCAGATGGCTGTGTAGTTATATCCATGTTCATACAGATCGCGGTGTAGATATTTCCATGTTCATCCAGATGGCTGTGTAGACATATCCATGTTCATACAGATGGCGGTGAAGATATTTCCATGTTCATACAGACGGCGTTGAAGATATTTCCATGTTCATACAGATAGCGGTGTAGATATTTCCATGTTCATACAGATAGCGGTGTAGATATTTCCATGTTCATCCAGATGGCTGTGTAGACATATCCATGTTCATACAGATGGCGGTGAAGATATTTCCATGTTCATACAGATAGCGGTGTAGATATTTCCATGTTCATCCAGATGGCTGTGTAGTTATATCCATGTTCATACAGATAGCGGTGTAGATATTTCCATGTTCATACAGATAGCGGTGTAGATATTTCCATGTTCATACAGATAGCGGTGCTGATATTTCCATGTTTATACAGGCAGCGGTGTAGATATTTCCATGTTTATACAGATAGCGGTGTAGATATCTCCTTCTTAATACAGATGGCGGTGTAGATATTTATATGTTCATACAGATAGCGGTGTAGATATTTCCATGTTCATACAGATAGCGGTGTAGATATTTCCATGTTCATCCAGATGGCTGTGTAGACATATCCATGTTCATACAGATGGCGGTGAAGATATTTCCATGTTCATACAGATAGCGGTGTAGATATTTCCATGTTCATCCAGATGGCTGTGTAGTTATATCCATGTTCATACAGATAGCGGTGTAGATATTTCCATGTTCATACAGATAGCGGTGTAGATATTTCCATGTTCATACAGATAGCGGTGCTGATATTTCCATGTTTATACAGGCAGCGGTGTAGATATTTCCATGTTTATACAGATAGCGGTGTAGATATCTCCTTCTTAATACAGATGGCGGTGTAGATATTTATATGTTCATACAGATGGCGGTGCAGATATTTCCATGTTCATACAGATGGTGGTGTAGATATTTCCATGTTTATAGATATAGCGGTGTAGTTATTTCCATGTGTAAAGAGATAGCTGTGTATATATTTCCATGTATATGCAGATAGCTTTGTAGATATTTCCATTTTCATGCAGTTAGCGGTGTAGATATTTACATGTTCAGATAGCGGTGTAGGTATTTCCATGTTCATTCAGATAGCTTTGTATATATTTCCATGTTCATACAGATAGCGTTGTAGATATTTCCATGTTCATACAGATAGCGGTGTAGATATTTCCATGTTCATACAGATAGCGGTGCTGATATTTCCATGTTTATACAGGTAGCGGTGTAGACATTTCCATGTTTATACAGATAGCGGTGTAGATATTTCCATGTTTATTGAGATAGCGGTATAGATAGCTCCAACTTAATACAGATGTTGGTGTAGATATTTATATGTTCATACAGATGGCGGTGCAGATATTTCCATGTTCATACAGATGGCGGTGTAGATATTTCCATGTTCAGATAGCGGTGTAGATATTTCCATGTTCATACAGATAGCGGTGTAGATATTTCCATGTTCATACAGATAGCGGTGTAGATATTTCCATTCTCTTACAGAGAGCGGTGCTGATATTTCCATGTTCATCCAGATGGCTGTGTAGACATATCCATGTTCATACAGATGGCGGTGAAGATATTTCCATGTTCATACAGATAGCGGTGTAGATATTTCCATGTTCATCCAGATGGCTGTGTAGTTATATCCATGTTCATACAGATCGCGGTGTAGATATTTCCATGTTCATCCAGATGGCTGTGTAGACATATCCATGTTCATACAGATGGCGGTGAAGATATTTCCATGTTCATACAGACGGCGTTGAAGATATTTGCATGTTCATACAGATAGCGGTGTAGATATTTCCATGTTCATACAGATAGCGGTGTAGATATTTCCATGTTCATCCAGATGGCTGTGTAGACATATCCATGTTCATACAGATGGCGGTGAAGATATTTCCATGTTCATACAGATAGCGGTGTAGATATTTCCATGTTCATCCAGATGGCTGTGTAGTTATATCCATGTTCATACAGATAGCGGTGTAGATATTTCCATGTTCATACAGATAGCGGTGTAGATATTTCCATGTTCATACAGATAGCGGTGCTGATATTTCCATGTTTATACAGGCAGCGGTGTAGATATTTCCATGTTTATACAGATAGCGGTGTAGATATCTCCTTCTTAATACAGATGGCGGTGTAGATATTTATATGTTCATACAGATAGCGGTGTAGATATTTCCATGTTCATACAGATAGCGGTGTAGATATTTCCATGTTCATCCAGATGGCTGTGTAGACATATCCATGTTCATACAGATGGCGGTGAAGATATTTCCATGTTCATACAGATAGCGGTGTAGATATTTCCATGTTCATCCAGATGGCTGTGTAGTTATATCCATGTTCATACAGATAGCGGTGTAGATATTTCCATGTTCATACAGATAGCGGTGTAGATATTTCCATGTTCATACAGATAGCGGTGCTGATATTTCCATGTTTATACAGGCAGCGGTGTAGATATTTCCATGTTTATACAGATAGCGGTGTAGATATCTCCTTCTTAATACAGATGGCGGTGTAGATATTTATATGTTCATACAGATGGCGGTGCAGATATTTCCATGTTCATACAGATGGTGGTGTAGATATTTCCATGTTTATAGATATAGCTGTGTAGTTATTTCCATGTGTAAAGAGATAGCTGTGTATATATTTCCATGTATATGCAGATAGCTTTGTAGATATTTCCATTTTCATGCAGTTAGCGGTTTAGATATTTACATGTTCAGATAGCGGTGTAGGTATTTCCATGTTCATTCAGATAGCTTTGTATATATTTCCATGTTCATACAGATAGCGTTGTAGATATTTCCATGTTCATACAGATAGCGGTGTAGATATTTCCATGTTCATACAGATAGCGGTGCTGATATTTCCATGTTTATACAGGTAGCGGTGTAGACATTTCCATGTTTATAGAGATAGCGGTGTAGATATTTCCATGTTTATTGAGATAGCGGTATAGATAGCTCCATCTTAATACAGATGTTGGTGTAGATATTTATATGTTCATACAGATGGCGGTGTAGATATTTCCATGTTCAGATAGCGGTGTAGATATTTCCATGTTCATACAGATAGCGGTGTAGATATTTCCATGTTCATACAGATAGCGGTGTAGATAATTCCATGTTCATACAGGTAGCGGTGTAGATTTTTCTATGTTCATACAGATAGCGGTGTAGATATTTCCATGTTCATACAGATAGCGGTGTAGTTATTTCCATGTGTAAAGAGATAGCTGTGTAGATATTTCCATGTATACGCAGATAGCTGTGTGGATATTTCCATTTTCATGCAGATAGCGGTTTAGATATTTCCATGTTCAAGCAGATAGCGGTTTAGATATTTCCATGTTCATACAGATAGCGGTTTAGATATTTACATGTTCATACAGATAGCGGTGAAGATGTATGCATGTTTACACAGATAGCGGTGTAGATATTTCCATGTTCATACAGATCGCGGTGTAGATATTTCCATGTTCATCCAGATGGCTGTGTAGACATATCCATGTTCATACAGATGGCGGTGAAGATATTTCCATGTTCATACAGACAGCTGTGTAGATATTTCCATGTTCATACAGATAGCGGTGTAGATATTTCCATGTTCATACAGATGGCTGTGTAGATATATCCATGTTCATACAGATGACGGTGAATATATTTCCATGTTCATACAGATAGCGGGGTAGATATTTCCATGTTCATACAGATAGCGGTGTAGATATTTCCATGTTCATACCGATAGCGGTGCTGATATTTCCATGTTTATACAGGTAGCGGTGTAGATATTTCCATGTTTATACAGATAGCGGTGTAGATATTTCCATGTTTATACAGATAGCGGTGTAGATATTTCCATGTTTATACAGATTGCGGTGTAGATATCTCCTTCTTAATACAGATGGCTGTGTAGATGTTTATATGTTCATACAGATGGTAGTGCAGATATTTCCATGTGCATACAGATGGCAGTGTAGATATTTCCAAGTTTATAGAGATTGCGGTGTAGTTATTTGCATGTGTAAAGAGGTAGCTGTGTAGATATTTCCATGTATATGCAGATAGCTGTGTAGATATTTCCATTTTCATGCAGACAGCGGTGTAGATATTTCCATGTTCAAACAGATAGCGGTGTAGATATTTCCACGTTCATACAGATAGCGGTGTAGATATTTCCATGTTCATACAGACAGCGGTGTAGATATTTCCATGTTCATACAGATAGCGGTGTAGATATTTCCATGTTCATACAGATAGCGGTGCTGATATTTCCATGTTTATACAGGTAGCGGTGTAGATATTTCCATGTTTATACAGATAGTGGTGTAGATATTTCCATGTTTCTACAGATAGCGGTGTAGATATTTAAATGTTTATACAGATAGCGGTGTAGATATCTCCATGTTAATAAAGATGGCGGTGTAGTTATTTATATGTTCATAAAGTTGGCGGTGCAGATATTTCCATGTTAATACAGATAGCGGTGTAGATATTTCCATTTTCATACAGATAGCGGTGTAGTTGTTTCCATGTGCAAAGAGATAGCTGAGTAGATATTTCCATGTATATGCAGATAGCAGTATAGATATTTCCATTTTCATGCAGATAGCGGTGTAGATATTTCCATGTTCAAACAGATAGCAGTGTAGATATTTCCATGTTCATACAGATAGCGGTGTAGATATTTCCATGTTCAGATAGCGGTGTAGATATTTCCATGTTTATACAGATAGCGGTGAAGATGTATGCATGTTTACACAGATAGCGGTGTAGATATTTCCATGTTCATCCAGTTGGCTGTGTAGATATATCCATGTTCTTACAGATAACGGTGTAGATATTGCCATGTTCATACAGATAGCGGTGTAGATATTTCCATGTTCATCCAGATGGCTGTGTAGATATATCCATGTTCATACAGATAGCGGTGCAGATATTTCCATGTTCATACAGATAGCCGTGTACATATTTCCATGTTCATACAGATAGCGGTGTAGATATTTCCATGTTCATACAGGTAGCGGTGTAGATATTTCCATGTTTATACAGATTGTGGTGAAGATGTATGCATATTTACACAGATAGCGGTGTAGATATTTCCATGTTCATACAGATAGCGGTGTAGATATTTCCATGTTCATACAGATAGCGGTGTAGATATTTCCATGTTCATACAGATAGCGGTGTAGATATTTCCATGTTTATACACATAGCGGTGTAGATATCTCCATCTTAATAAAGATTGCGGTGTAGATAGTTATATGTTCATACAGTTGGCGGTGCAGATATTTCCATGTTCATACAGATGGCGGTGTAGATATTTCTATGTTCATACAGATAGCGGTGTAGTTATTTCCATGTGCAAAGAGATACCTGAGTAGATATTTCCATGTATATGCAGATAGCAGTATAGATATTTCCATTTTCATGCAGATAGCGGTGTAGATATTTCCATGTTCATCCAGATGGCTGTGTAGACATATCCATGTTCATACAGATGGCGGTGAAGATATTTCCATGTTCATACAGATAGCGGTGTAGATATTTCCATGTTCATCCAGATGGCTGTGTAGTTATATCCATGTTCATACAGATAGCGGTGTAGATATTTCCATGTTCATACAGATAGCGGTGTAGATATTTCCATGTTCATACAGATAGCGGTGTAGATATTTCCATGTTCATACAGATAGCGGTGTAGATATTTCCATGTTCATACAGGTAGCGGTGTAGATATTTCCATGTTCATACAGATAGCGGTGCTGATATTTCCATGTTTATACAGGCAGCGGTGTAGATATTTCCATGTTTATACAGATAGCTGTGTAGATATCTCCTTCTTAATACAGATGGCGGTGTAGATATTTATATGTTCATACAGATGGCGGTGCAGATATTTCCATGTTCATACAGATGGTGGTGTAGATATTTCCATGTTTATAGATATAGCGGTGTAGTTATTTCCATGTGTAAAGAGATAGCTGTGTATATATTTCCATGTATATGCAGATAGCTTTGTAGATATTTCCATTTTCATGCAGTTAGCGGTGTAGATATTTACATGTTCAAACAGATAGCGGTGTAGGTATTTCCATGTTCATTCAGATAGCTTTGTAGATATTTCCATGTTCATACAGATAGCGTTGTAGATATTTCCATGTTCATACAGATAGCGGTGTAGATATTTCCATGTTCATACAGATAGCGGTGCTGATATTTCCATGTTTATACAGGTAGCGGTGTAGACATTTCCATGTTTATACAGATAGCGGTGTAGATATTTCCATGTTTATACAGATAGCGGTGTAGATATTTCCATGTTTATTGAGATAGCGGTATAGATAGCTCCATCTTAATACAGATGTTGGTGTAGATATTTATATGTTCATACAGATGGCGGTGCAGATATTTCCATGTTCATACAGATGGCGGTGTAGATATTTCCATGTTCAGATAGCGGTGTAGATATTTCCATGTTCATACAGATAGCGGTGTAGATATTTCCATGTTCATACAGATAGCGGTGTAGATAATTCCATGTTCATACAGGTAGCGGTGTAGATTTTTCTATGTTCATACAGATAGCGGTGTAGATATTTCCATGTTCATACAGATAGCGGTGTAGTTATTTCCATGTGTAAAGAGATAGTTGTGTAGATATTTCCATGTATATGCAGATAGCTGTGTGGATATTTCCATTTTCATGCAGATAGCGGTTTAGATATTTCCATGTTCAAACAGATGGCGGTGTAGATATTTCCATGTTAATTGAGATAGCGGTGCAGATATTTCCATGTTTATACAGATAGCGGTGAAGATGTATGCATGTTTACACAGATAGCGGAATAGATATTTCCATGTTCATACAGATCGCGGTGTAGATATTTCCATGTTCATCCAGATGCCTGTGTAGACATATCCATGTTCATACAGATGGCGGTGAAGATATTTCCATATTCATACAGACGGCGTTGAAGATATTTCCATGTTCATACAGATAGCGGTGTAGATATTTCCATGTTCATACAGATAGCGGTGTAGATATTTCCATGTTCATCCAGATGGCTGTGTAGACATATCCATGTTCATACAGATGGCGGTGAAGACATTTCCATGTTCATACAGATAGCGGTGTAGATATTTCCATGTTCTTCCAGATGGCTGTGTAGTTATATCCATGTTCATACAGATAGCGGTGTAGATATTTCCATGTTCATACAGATAGCGGTGTAGATATTTCCATGGTCATACAGATAGCGGTGTAGATATTTCCATGTTCAAACTGATAGCGGTGTAGATATTTCCATGTTCATACAGGTAGCGGTGTAGATATTTCCATGTTCATACAGATAGCGGTGCTGATATTTCCATGTTTATACAGGCAGCGGTGTAGATATTTCCATGTTTATACAGATAGCGGTGTTGATATCTCCTTCTTAATACAGATGGCGGTGTAGATATTTATATGTTCATACAGATGTCGGTGCAGATATTTCCATGTTCATACAGATGGTGGTGTAGATATTTCCATGTTTATAGATAAAGCGGTGTAGTTATTTCCATGTGTAAAGAGATAGCTGTGTATATATTTCCATGTATATGCAGATAGCTTTGTAGATATTTCCATTTTCATGCAGTTAGCGGTGTAGATATTTACATGTTCAGATAGCAGTGTAGGTATTTCCATGTTCATTCAGATAGCTTTGTATATATTTCCATGTTCATACAGATAGCGTTGTAGATATTTCCATGTTCATACAGATAGCGGTGTAGATATTTCCATGTTCATACAGATAGCGGTGCTGATATTTCCATGTTTATACAGGTAGCGGTGTAGACATTTCCATGTTTATACAGATAGCGGTGTAGATATTTCCATGTTTATTGAGATAGCGGTATAGATAGCTCCATCTTAATACAGATGTTGGTGTAGATATTTATATGTTCATACAGATGGCGGTGCAGATATTTCCATGTTCATACAGATGGCGGTGTAGATATTTCCATGTTCAGATAGCGGTGTAGATATTTCCATGTTCATACAGATAGCGGTGTAGATATTTCCATGTTCATACAGATAGCGGTGTAGATAATTCCATGTTCATACAGGTAGCGGTGTAGATTTTTCTATGTTCATACAGATAGCGGTGTAGATATTTCCATGTTCATACAGATAGCGGTGTAGTTATTTCCATGTGTAAAGAGATAGCTGTGTAGATATTTCCATGTATATGCAGATAGCTGTGTGGATATTTCCATTTTCATGCAGATAGCGGTTTAGATATTTCCATGTTCAAACAGATAGCGGTTTAGATATTTCCATGTTCATACATATAGCGGTTTAGATATTTACATGTTTATACAGATAGCGGTGAAGATGTATGCATGTTTACACAGATAGCGGTGTAGATATTTCCATGTTCATACAGATCGCGGTGTAGATATTTCCATGTTCATCCAGATGGCTTTGTAGACATATCCATGTTCATACAGATGGCGGTGAAGATATTTCCGTGTTCATACAGACAGCGGTGTAGATATTTCCATGTTCATACAGATAGCGGTGTAGATATTTCCATGTTCATACAGATGGCTGTGTAGATATATCCATGTTCATACAGATGACGGTGAATATATTTCCATGTTCATACAGATAGCGGTGTAGATATTTCCATGTTCATACAGATAGCGGTGTAGATATTTCCATGTTCATACCGATAGCGGTGCTGATATTTCCATGTTTATACAGGTAGCGGTGTAGATATTTCCATGTTTATACAGATAGCGGTGTAGATATTTCCATGTTTATAGAGATTGCGGTGTAGTTATTTGCATGTGTAAAGAGGTAGCTGTGTAGATATTTCCATGTATATGCAGATAGCTGTGTAGATATTTCCATTTTCATGCAGACAGCGGTGTAGATATTTCCATGTTCAAACAGATAGCGGTGTAGATATTTCCACGTTCATACAGATAGCAGTGTAGATATTTCCATGTTCATACAGATAGCGGTGTAGATATTTCCATGTTCATACAGATAGCGGTGTAGATATTTCCATGTTCATACAGATAGCGGTGCTGATATTTCCATGTTTATACAGGTAGCGGTGTAGATATTTCCATGTTTATACAGATAGCGGTGTAGATATTTCCATGTTTATACAGATAGCGGTGTAGATATTTAAATGTTTATACAGATAGCGGTGTAGATATCTCCATGTTAATAAAGATGGCGGTGTAGTTATTTATATGTTCATAAAGTTGGCGGTGCGGATATTTCCATGTTCATACAGATGGCGGTGTAGATATTTCCATGTTCATACAGATAGCGGTGTAGTTATTTCCATGTGCAAAGAGATAGCTGAGTAGATATTTCCATGTATATGCAGATAGCAGTATAGATATTTCCATTTTCATGCAGATAGCGGTGTAGATATTTCCATGTTCAAACAGATAGCAGTGTAGATATTTCCATGTTCATACAGATAGCGGTGTAGATATTTCCATGTTCAGATAGCGGTGTAGATATTTCCATGTTTATACAGATAGCGGTGAAGATGTATGCATGTTTACACAGATAGCGGTGTAGATATTTCCATGTTCATCCAGATGGCTGTGTAGATATATCCATGTTCTTACAGATAACGGTGCAGATATTTCCATGTTCATACAGATAGCGGTGTAGATATTTCCATGTTCATCCAGATGGCTGTGTAGATATATCCATGTACATACAGATAGCGGTGTAGATATTTCCATGTTCATACAGATAGCCGTGTACATATTTCCATGTTCATACAGATAGCGGTGTAGATATTTCCATGTTCATCCAGATGGCTGTGTAGTTATATCCATGTTCATACAGATAGCGGTGTAGATATTTCCATGTTCATACAGATAGCGGTGTAGATATTTCCATGTTCATACAGGTAGCGGTGTAGATATTTCCATGTTCATACAGGTAGCGGTGTAGATATTTCCATGTTCATACAGATAGCGGTGCTGATATTTCCATGTTTATACAGGCAGCGGTGTAGATATTTCCATGTTCATACAGATAGAGGTGTAGATATCTCCTTCTCAATACAGATGGCGGTGTAGATATTTATATGTTCATACAGATGGCGGTGCAGATATTTCCATGTTCATACAGATGGTGGTGTAGATATTTCCATGTTTATAGATATAGCGGTGTAATTATTTCCATGTGTAATGAGATAGCTGTGTATATATTTCCATGTATATGCAGATAGCTTTGTAGATATTTCCATTTTCATGCAGTTAGCGGTGTAGATATTTACATGTTCAAACAGATAGCGGTGTAGGTATTTCCATGTTCATTCAGATAGCTTTGTATATATTTCCATGTTCATACAGATAGCGTTGTAGATATTTCCATGTTCATACAGATAGCGGTGTAGATATTTCCATGTTCATACAGATAGCGGTGCTGATATTTCCATGTTTATACAGGTAGCGGTGTAGACATTTCCATGTTTATACAGATAGCGGTGTAGATATTTCCATGTTTATACAGATAGCGGTGTAGATATTTCCATGTTTATTGAGATAGCGGTATAGATAGCTCCATCTTAATACAGATGTTGGTGTAGATATTTATATGTTCAAACAGATGGCGGTGCAGATATTTCCATGTTCATACAGATGGCGGTGTAGATATTTCCATGTTCAGATAGCGGTGTAGATATTTCCATGTTCATACAGATAGCGGTGTAGATATTTCCATGTTCATACAGATAGCGGTGTAGATAATTCCATGTTCATACAGGTAGCGGTGTAGATTTTTCTATGTTCATACAGATAGCGGTGTAGATATTTCCATGTTCATACAGATAGCGGTGTAGTTATTTCCATGTGTCAAGAGATAGCTGTGTAGATATTTCCATGTATACGCAGATAGCTGTGTGGATATTTCCATTTTTATGCAGATAGCGGTTTAGATATTTCCATGTTCAAGCAGATAGCGGTTTAGATATTTCCATGTTCATACAGATAGCGGTTTAGATATTTACATGTTTATACAGATAGCGGTGAAGATGTATGCATGTTTACACAGATAGCGGTGTAGATATTTCCATGTTCATACAGATCGCGGTGTAGATATTTCCATGTTCATCCAGATGGCTGTGTAGACATATCCATGTTCATACAGATGGCGGTGAATATATTTCCATGTTCATACAGACAGCTGTGTAGATATTTCCATGTTCATACAGATAGCGGTGTAGATATTTCCATGTTCATACAGATGGCTGTGTAGATATATCCATGTTCATACAGATGACGGTGAATATATTTCCATGTTCATACAGATAGCGGGGTAGATATTTCCATGTTCATACAGATAGCGGTGTAGATATTTCCATGTTCATACCGATAGCGGTGCTGATATTTCCATGTTTATACAGGTAGCGGTGTAGATATTTCCATGTTTATACAGATAGCGGTGTAGATATTTCCATGTTTATACAGATAGCGGTGTAGATATTTCCATGTTTATACAGATAGCGGTGTAGATATCTCCTTCTTAATACAGATGGCTGTGTAGATGTTTATATGTTCATACAGATGGTAGTGCAGATATTTCCATGTGCATACAGATGGCAGTGTAGATATTTCCAAGTTTATAGAGATTGCGGTGTAGTTATTTGCATGTGTAAAGAGGTAGCTGTGTAGATATTTCCATGTATATGCAGATAGCTGTGTAGATATTTCCATTTTCATGCAGACAGCGGTGTAGATATTTCCATGTTCAAACAGATAGCGGTGTAGATATTTCCACGTTCATACAGATAGCGGTGTAGATATTTCCATGTTCATACAGACGGCGGTGTAGATATTTCCATGTTCATACAGATAGCGGTGTAGATATTTCCATGTTCATACAGATAGCGGTGCTGATATTTCCATGTTTATACAGGTAGCGGTGTAGATATTTCCATGTTTATACAGATAGTGGTGTAGATATTTCCATGTTTCTACAGATAGCGGTGTAGATATTTAAACGTTTATACAGATAGCGGTGTAGATATCTCCATGTTAATAAAGATGGCGGTGTAGTTATTTATATGTTCATAAAGTTGGCGGTGCAGATATTTCCATGTTAATACAGATAGCGGTGTAGATATTTCCATTTTCATACAGATAGCGGTGTAGTTGTTTCCAAGTGCAAAGAGATAGCTGAGTAGATATTTCCATGTATATGCAGATAGCAGTATAGATATTTCCATTTTCATGCAGATAGCGGTGTAGATATTTCCATGTTCAAACAGATAGCAGTGTAGATATTTCCATGTTCATACAGATAGCGGTGTAGATATTTCCATGTTCAGATAGCGGTGTAGATATTTCCATGTTTATACAGATAGCGGTGAAGATGTATGCATGTTTACACAGATAGCGGTGTAGATATTTCCATGTTCATCCAGATGGCTGTGTAGATATATCCATGTTCTTACAGATAACGGTGTAGATATTTCCATGTTCATACAGATAGCGGTGTAGATATTTCCATGTTCATCCAGATGGCTGTGTAGATATATCCATGTTCATACAGATAGCGGTGCAGATATTTCCATGTTCATACAGATAGCCGTGTACATATTTCCATGTTCATACAGATAGCGGTGTAGATATATCCATTTTCATACAGATAGCAGTGTAGATATTTCCATGTTTATACAGATAGCGGTGAAGATGTATGCATGTTTACACAGATAGCGGTGTAGATATTTCCATGTTCAAACAGATAGCGGTGTAGATATTTCCATGTTCATACAGGTAGCGGTGTAGATATTTCCATGTTTATACAGATTGCGGTGAAGATGTATGCATATTTACACAGATAGCGGTGTAGATATTTCCATGTTCATACAGATAGCGGTGTAGATATTTCCATGTTCATACAGATAGCGGTGTAGATATTTCCATGTTCATACAGATAGCGGTGTAGATATTTCCATGTTTATACACATAGCGGTGTAGATATCTCCATCTTAATAAAGATTGCGGTGTAGGTAGTTATATGTTCATACAGTTGGCGGTGCAGATATTTCCATTTTCATACAGATGGCGGTGTAGATATTTCCATTTTCATACAGATAGCGGTGTAGATATTTCCTTGTTCATACAGATAGCGGTGTAGATATTTCCATGTTCATACAGATAGCGGTGTAGATATTTCCATGTTCATACAGATAGCGGTGCTGATATTTCCATGTTCATCCAGGAGGCTGTGAAGATATATCCATGTTCATACAGATGGCGGTGAAGATATTTCCATGTTCATACAGATAGCGGTGTAGTTATTTCCATGTGTAAAGAGATAGCTGTGTAGATATTTCCATGTATATGCAGATAGCTGTGTGGATATTTCCATTTTCATGCAGATAGCGGTTTAGAGATTTCCATGTTCAAACAGATAGCGGTGTAGATATTTCCATGTTCATAGAGATAGCGGTGTAGATATTTCCATGTTCATACAGATAGAGGGGCTGATATTTCCATGTTCATACAGATAGCGGTGCTGATATTTCCATGTTTATACAGGTAGCGGTTTAGATATTTCCATGTTTATACAGGTATCAGTGTAGATATTTCCATGTTTATACAGAGAGCAGTGTAGATATATCCATGTTTATACAGATAGCAGTGTAGATATCTCCTTCTGAATACAGATGGCGGTGTAGATATTTATAGGTTCATACAGATGGCGGTGCAGATATTTCCATGTTCATACAGATGGCTGTTTAGATATTTCCATGTTCATACAGATAGCGGTGTAGTTATTTCCATGTGTAAAGAGATAGATGTGTAGATATTTCCATGAATATGCAGATAGCAGTGTAGATATTTCCATTTTCATGCAGATAGCGGTGTAGATATTTCCATGTTCAAACAGATAGCGGTGTAGATATTTCCATGTTCATACAGATGTCGGTGTAGATATTTCCATGTTCATACAGATAGCAGTGTAGATATTTCCATGTTTATACAGATAGCCGTGAAGATGTATGCATGTTTACACAGATAGCGGTGTAGATATTTCCATGTTCAAACAGCGGTGTAGATATTTCCATGTTCATACAGATAGCGGTGTAGATATTTCCATGTTTATACAGATTGCGGTGAAGATGTATGCATATTTACACAGATAGCAGTGTAGATATCTCCATGTTCACACAGATAGCGGTGTAGATATTTCCATGTTCATACAGATGGCGGTGCAGAAATTTCCATGTTCATATTGATAGCGGTGATGATATTTCCATTTTAATACAGATAGCGGTGTAGATATATCCATGTTTATACAGATAGCGGTGTAGATATTTCCATGTTTATACAGATGGCGGTGTAGATATTTATATGTTCATACAGATGGCAGTGAAGATATTTCCATGTTCATACAGATGGCGGTGTAGATATTTCCATGTTTATAGATATAGCAGTGTAGTTATTTCCATGTGTAAAGAGATAGCTGTGTAGATATTTCCATGTATATGCAGATAGCTTTGTAGATATTTCCATTTTCATACAGATAGCGGTGTAGATATTTACATGTTCAAACAGATAGCGGTGTAGATATTTCCATGTTCATACAGATAGCGGTGTAGATATTTCCATGTTCATACAGATAGCGGTGTAGATATTTCCATGTTCATGCAGATAGCGGTGTAGATATTTCCATGTTCATACAGATAGCGGTGCTGATATTTCCATGTTTATGCAGATAGCGGTGCTGATGATTCCATGTTTATACAGGTAGCAGTGTAGATATTTCCATGTTTATTCAGATAGAAGTGTAGATATCTCCATCTTAATACAGATGGCGGTGTAGATATTTATATGTTCATACAGATGGCGGTGCAGATATTTCCATGTTCATACAGATGGCGGTGTAGATATTTCCATGTTCATACAGATAGCGGTGTAGTTATTTCCATGTGTAAAGAGATAGCTGTGTAGATATTTCCATGTATATGCAGATAGCTGTGTAGATATTTCCATTTTCATGCAGATAGTGGTGTATATATTTCCATCTTCAAACAGATAGCGGTGTAGATATTTCCATGTTCATACAGATAGCGGTGTAGATATTTCCAAGTTTATACAGACAGCGGTGAAGATGTATGCATGTTTACACAGATAGCGGTGTGGAGATTTCCATGTTCATAAAGAGGGCTGTGTAGATATATCCATGTTCATACAGATAGCGGTGTAGATATTTCCATGTTCATACAGATAGCGGTGTAGATATTTCCATGTTCATCTGATGGCTGCGTAGATATATCCATGTTCATACCGATGGCGGTGAAGATATTTCCATGTCCATACAGATAGCGGTGTACATATTTCCATATTCATACAGATAGCGGTGTAGCTATTTCCATGTTCATACAGATAGAGGTGTATGTATTTCCATGTTCATACAGATAGCAGTGCAGATATTTCCATGTTCATACAGATAGCAGTGTAGATATTTCCATGTTCATCCAGGAGGCTGTGAAGATATATCCATGTTCATACAGATGGCGGTGAAGATATTTCCATGTTCATACAGATAGCGGTGTAATTATTTCCATGTGTAAAGAGATAGCTGTGTAGATATTTCCATGTATATGCAGATAGCTGTGTGGATATTTCCATTTTCATGCAGATAGCGGTTTAGAGATTTCCATGTTCAAACAGATAGCGGTGTAGATATTTCCATGTTCATAGAGATAGCGGTGTAGATATTTCCATGTTCATACAGATAGAGGGGCTGATATTTCCATGTTCATACAGATAGCGGTGCTGATATTTCCATGTTTATACAGGTAGCGGTTTAGATAGTTCCATGTTTATACAGGTATCAGTGTAGATATTTCCATGTTTATACAGAGAGCAGTGTAGATATATCCATGTTTATACAGATAGCAGTGTAGATATCTCCTTCTTAATACAGATGGCGGTGTAGATATTTATAGGTTCATACAGATGGCGGTGCAGATATTTCCATGTTCATACAGATGGCTGTTTAGATATTTCCATGTTCATACAGATAGCGGTGTAGTTATTTCCATGTGTAAAGAGATAGATGTGTAGATATTTCCATGAATATGCAGATAGCAGTGTAGATATTTCCATTTTCATGCAGATATCGGTGTAGATATTTCCATGTTCAAACAGATAGCGGTGTAGATATTTCCATGTTCATACAGATGTCGGTGTAGATATTTCCATGTTCATACAGATAGCAGTGTAGATATTTCCATGTTTATACAGATAGCCGTGAAGATGTATGCATGTTTACACAGATAGCGGTGTAGATATTTCCATGTTCAAACAGCGGTGTAGATATTTCCATGTTCATACAGATAGCGGTGTAGATATTTCCATGTTTATACAGATTGCGGTGAAGATGTATGCATATTTACACAGATAGCAGTGTAGATATCTCCATGTTCACACAGATAGCGGTGTAGATATTTCCATGTTCATACAGATGGCGGTGCAGAAATTTCCATGTTCATATTGATAGCGGTGATGATATTTCCATTTTTATACAGATAGCGGTGTAGATATTTCCATGTTTATACAGATAGCGGTGTAGATATTTCCATGTTTATACAGATGGCGGTGTAGATATTTATATGTTCATACAGATGGCAGTGAAGATATTTCCATGTTCATACAGATGGCGGTGTAGATATTTCCATGTTTATAGATATAGAAGTGTAGTTATTTCCATGTGTAAAGAGATAGCTGTGTAGATATTTCCATGTATATGCAGATAGCTTTGTAGATATTTCCATTTTCATACAGATAGCGGTGTAGATATTTACATGTTCAAACAGATAGCGGTGTAGATATTTCCATGTTCATACAGATAGCGGTGTAGATATTTCCATGTTCATACAGATAGCGGTGTAGATATTTCCATGTTCATGCAGATAGCGGTGTAGATATTTCCATGTTCATACAGGTAGCGGTGCTGATATTTCCATGTTTATGCAGATAGCGGTGCTGATGATTCCACGTTTATACAGGTAGCAGTGTAGATATTTCCATGTTTATTCAGATAGAAGTGTAGATATCTCCATCTTAATACAGATGGCGGTGTAGATATTTATATGTTCATACAGATGGCGGTGCAGATATTTCCATGTTCATACAGACGGCGGTGTAGATATTTCCATGTTCATACAGATAGCGGTGTAGTTATTTCCATGTGTAAAGAGATAGCTGTGTAGATATTTCCATGTATATGCAGATAGCTGTGTAGATATTTCCATTTTCATGCAGATAGTGGTGTATATATTTCCATCTTCAAACAGATAGCGGTGTAGATATTTCCATGTTCATACAGATAGCGGTGTAGATATTTCCAAGTTTATACAGACAGCGGTGAAGATGTATGCATGTTTACACAGATAGCGGTGTGGAGATTTCCATGTTCATACAGAGGGCTGTGTAGATATATCCATGTTCATACAGATAGCGGTGTAGATATTTCCATGTTCATACAGATAGCGGTGTAGATATTTCCATGTTCATCTGATGGCTGCGTAGATATATCCATGTTCATACCGATGGCGGTGAAGATATTTCCATGTCCATACAGATAGCGGTGTACATATTTCCATGTCCATACAGATAGCGGTGTACATATTTCCATGTTCATACAGATAGCGGTGTAGCTATTTCCATGTTCATACAGATAGCGGTGTATGTATTTCCATGTTCATACAGATAGAAGTGCAGATATTTCCATGTTCATCCAGGAGGCTGTGAAGATATATCCATGTTCATACAGATCGCGGTGAAGATATTTCCATGTTCATACAGATAGCGGTGTAGTTATTTCCAGGTGTAAAGAGATAGCTGTGTAGATATTTCCATGTATATGCAGATAGCTGTGTGGATATTTCCATTTTCATCCAGATAGCGGTTTAGAGATTTCCATGTTCAAACAGATAGCGGTGTAGATATTTCCATGTTCATAGAGATAGCGGTGTAGATATTTCCATGTTCATACAGATAGAGGGGCTGATATTTCCATATTCATACAGATAGCGGTGCTGATATTTCCATGTTTATACAGGTAGCGGTTTAGATATTTCCATGTTCATACAGATAGTAGTGTAGTTATTTCCATGTGTAAATAGATAGCTGAGTAGTTATTTCCATGCATATGCAGATAGCAGTGTAGATATTTCCATTTTCATGCAGATAGCGGTGTAGATATTTCCATGTTCAAACAGATAGCAGTGTAGATATTTCCATGTTCATACAGATAGCGGTGTAGATATTTCCATGTTCATACAGATAGCGGTGTAGATATTTCCATGTTTATACAGATAGCGGTGAAGATGTATGCATGTTTACACAAATAGCGGTGTAGATATTTCCATGTTCATCCAGATGGCTGTGTAGATATATCCATGTTCATACAGATAACGGTGTAGATATTTCCATGTTCATACAGATAGCGGTGTAGATATTTCCATGTTCATCCAGATGGCTGTGTAGATATATCCATGTTCATAGCGATAGCGGTGTAGATATTTCCATGTTCATACAGATAGCCGTGTATATATTTCCATGTTCACACAGATAGCGGTGTAGATATTTCCATTTGCATACAGATAGCAGTGTAGATATTTCCATGTTTATACAGATAGCGGTGAAGATGCATGCATGTTTACACAGATAGCGGTGTAGATATTTCCATGTTTAAACCGATAGCGGTGTAGATATTTCCATGTTCATACAGATAGCGGTGTAGATATTTCCATGTTTATACAGATTGCGGTGAAGATGTATGCATATTTACACAGATAGCGGTGTAGATATTTCCATGTTCATACAGATAGCGGTGTTTATATTTCCATGTTCATCCAGATGGCTGTGTAGATATATCCATGTTCATACAGATAGCGGTGTAGATACTTCCATTTTCATACAGGTAGTGGTGTAGATATTTCCATGTTCATACAGATAGCGGTGTAGCTATTTCCATGTTCATACAGATAGCGGTGTAGATATTTCCATGTTCATAGAGATAGCGGTGTAGATATTTCCATGTTCATACAGATAGCGGTGCTGATATTTCCATGTTTATACTGGTAGCGGTGTAGATATTTCCATGTTTATACAGATAGCGGTGTAGATATTTCCATGTTTATACAGATAGCGGTGTAGATATTTCCATGTTTATACAGATAGCGGTGTAGATATTTCCATGTTTATACAGATAGCGGTGTAGATATCTCCTTAATACAGATGGCGGTGTAGATGTTTATATGTTCATACAGATGGCGGTGCAGATATTTCCATGTTCATACAGATGGCGGTGTAGATATTTCCAAGTTTATAGAGATAGCGGTGTAGTTATTTGCATGTGTAAAGAGGTAGCTGTGTAGATATTTCCATGTATATGCAGATAGCTGTGTAGATATTTCCATTTTCATGCAGACAGCGGTGTAGATATTTCCATGTTCAAACAGATAGCGGTGTAGATATTTCCATGTTCATACAGATAGCAGTGTAGATATTTCCATGTTCATACAGATAGCGGTGTAGATATTTCCATGTTCATACAGATAGCGGTGTAGATATTTCCATGTTCATACAGATAGCGGTGCTGATATTTCCATGTTCATACAGATGACGGTGAATATATTTCCATGTTCATACAGATAGCGGGGTAGATATTTCCATGTTCATAGAGATAGCGGTGTAGATATTTCCATGTTCATACCGATAGCGGTGCTGATATTTCCATGTTTATACAGGTAGCGGTGTAGATATTTCCATGTTTATACAGATAGCGGTGTAGATATTTCCATGTTTATACAGATAGCGGTGGAGATATTTCCATGTTTATACAGATACTGGTGTAGATATCTCCTTCTTAATACAGATGGCTGTGTAGATGTTTATATGTTCATACAGATGGAAGTGCAGATATTTCCATGTGCATACAGATGGCAGTGTAGATATTTCCAAGTTTATAGAGATTGCGGTGTAGTTATTTGCATGTGTAAAGAGGTAGCTGTGTAGATATTTCCATGTATATGCAGATAGCTGTGTAGATATTTCCATTTTCATGCAGACAGCGGTGTAGATATTTCCATGTTCAAACAGATAGCGGTGTAGATATTTCCACGTTCATACAGATAGCGGTGTAGATATTTCCATGTTCATACAGATAGCGGTGTAGATATTTCCATGTTCATACAGATAGCGGTGTAGATATTTCCATGTTCATACAGATAGCGGTGCTGATATTTCCATGTTTATACAGGTAGCGGTGTAGATATTTCCATGTTTATACAGATAGTGGTGTAGATATTTCCATGTTTATACAGATAGCGGTGTAGATATTTAAATGTTTATACAGATAGCGGTGTAGATATCTCCATGTTAATAAAGATGGCGGTGAAGTTATTTATATGTTCATAAAGTTGGCGGTGCAGATATTTCCATGTTAATACAGATAGCGGTGTAGATATTTCCATGTTCATACAGATAGCGGTGTAGTTATTTCCATGTTCATACAGATAGCGGTGTAGATATTTCCATGTTCATCTGAAGGCTGCGTAGATATATCCATGTTCATACCGATGGCGGTGAAGATATTTCCATGTCCATACAGATAGCGGTGTAGCTATTTCCATGTTCATATTGATAGCGGTGTATGTATTTCCATGTTTATACAGATAGCAGTGCAGATATTTCCATGTTCATACAGATAGCAGTGTAGATATTTCCATGTTCATCCAGGAGGCTGTGAAGATATATCCATGTTCATACAGATCGCGGTGAAGATATTTCCATGTTCATACAGATAGAGGGGCTGATATTTCCATGTTCATACAGATAGCGGTGCTGATATTTCCATGTTTATACAGGGAGCGGTGTAGATATTTCCATGTTCATACAGATAGTAATGTAGTTATTTCCATGTGTAAATAGATAGCTGAGTAGTTATTTCCATGTATATGCAGATAGCAGTGTAGATATTTCCATTTTCATGCAGATAGCGGTGTAGATATTTCCATGTTCAAACAGATAGCAGTGTAGATATTTCCATGTTCATACAGATAGCGGTGTAGATATTTCCATGTTCATACAGATAGCGGTGTAGATATTTCCATGTTTATACAGATAGCGGTGAAGATGTATGCATGTTTACACAGATAGCGGTGTAGATATTTCCATGTTCATCCAGATGGCTGTGTAGATATATCCATGTTCATACAGATAACGGTGTAGATATTTCCATGTTCATACAGATAGCGGTGTAGATATTTCCATGTTCATCCAGATGGCTGTGTAGATATATCCGTGTTCATAGAGATAGCGGTGTAGATATTTCCATGTTCATACAGATAGCCGTGTACATATTTCCATGTTCACACAGATAGCGGTGTAGATATTTCCATTTGCATACAGATAGCAGTGTAGATATTTCCATGTTTATGCAGATAGCGGTGAAGATGTATGCATGTTTACACAGATAGCGGTGTAGATATTTCCATGTTTAAACAGATAGCGGTGTAGATATTTCCATGTTCATACAGATAGCGGTGTAGATATTTCCATGTTTATACAGATTGCGGTGAAGATGTATGCATATTTACACAGATAGCGGTGTAGATATTTCCATGTTCATACAGATAGCGGTGTTTATATTTCCATGTTCATCCAGATGGCTGTGTAGATATATCCATGTTCATACAGATAGCGGTGTAGATACTTCCATTTTCATACAGGTAGTGGTGTAGATATTTCCATGTTCATACAGATAGCGGTGTAGCTATTTCCATGTTCATACAGATAGCGGTGTAGATATTTCCATGTTCAAAGAGATAGCGGTGTAGATATTTCCATGTTCATACAGATAGCGGTGCTGATATTTCCATGTTTATACTGGTAGCGGTGTAGATATTTCCATGTTTATACAGATAGCGGTGTAGATATTTCTATGTTTATACAGATAGCGGTGTAGATATTTCCATGTTTATACAGATAGCGGTGTAGATATTTCCATGTTTATACAGATAGCGGTGTAGATATCTCCTTAATACAGATGGCGGTGGAGATTTTTATATGTTCATACAGATGGCGGTGCAGATATTTCCATGTTCATACAGATGGCGGTGTAGATATTTCCAAGTTTATAGAGATAGCGGTGTAGTTATTTGCATGTGTAAAGAGGTAGCTGTGTAGATATTTCCATGTATATGCAGATAGCTGTGTAGATATTTCCATTTTCATGCAGACAGCGGTGTAGATATTTCCATGTTCAAACAGATAGCGGTGTAGATATTTCCATGTTCATACAGATAGCGGTGTAGATATTTCCATGTTCATACAGATAGCGGTGTAGATATTTCCATGTTCATACAGATAGCGGTGTAGATATTTCCATGTTCATACAGATAGCGGTGCTGATATTTCCATGTTCATACAGATGACGGTGAATATATTTCCATGTTCATACAGATAGCGGGGTAGATATTTCCATGTTCATACAGATAGCGGTGTAGATATTTCCATGTTCATACCGATAGCAGTGCTGATATTTCCATGTTTATACAGGTAGCGGTGTAGATATTTCCATGTTTATACAGATAGCGGTGTAGATATTTCCATGTTTATACAGATAGCGGTGTAGATATTTCCATGTTTATACAGATAGCGGTGTAGATATCTCCTTCTTAATACAGATGGCTGTGTAGATGTTTATATGTTCATACAGATGGTAGTGCAGATATTTCCATGTGCATACAGATGGCAGTGTAGATATTTCCAAGTTTATAGAGATTGCGGTGTAGTTATTTGCATGTGTAAAGAGGTAGCTGTGTAGATATTTCCATGTATATGCAGATAGCTGTGTAGATATTTCCATTTTCATGCAGACAGCGGTGTAGATATTTCCATGTTCAAACAGATAGCGGTGTAGATATTTCCACGTTCATACAGATAGCGGTGTAGATATTTCCATGTTCATACAGATAGCGGTGCTGATATTTCCATGTTTATACAGGTAGCGGTGTAGATATTTCCATGTTTATACAGATAGCGGTGTAGATATTTCCATGTTTATACAGATAGCGGTGTAGATATTTAAATGTTTACACAGATAGCGGTGTAGATATCTCCATGTTAATAAAGATGGCGGTGTAGTTATTTATATGTTCATAAAGTTGGTGGTGCAGATATTTCCATGTTCATACAGATGGCGGTGTAGATATTTCCATGTTCATACAGATAGCGGTGTAGTTATTTCCATGTGCAAAGAGATAGCTGTGTAGATATTTCCATGTATATGCAGATAGCAGTATAGATATTTCCATTTTCATGCAGATAGCGGTGTAGATATTTCCATGTTCAAACAGATAGCAGTGTAGATATTTCCATGTTCATACAGATAGCGGTGTAGATATTTCCATGTTCAGATAGCGGTGTAGATATTTCCATGTTTATACAGATAGCGGTGAAGATGCATGCATGTTTACACAGATAGCGGTGTAGATATTTCCATGTTCATCCAGATGGCTGTGTAGATATATCCATGTTCTTACAGATAACGGTGCAGATATTTCCATGTTCATACAGATAGCGGTGTAGATATTTCCATGTTCATCCAGATGGCTGTGTAGATATATCCATGTTCATACAGATAGCGGTGTAGATATTTCCATGCTGATACAGATAGCCGTGTACATATTTCCATGTTCATACAGATAGCGGTGTAGATATTTCCATTTTCATACAGATAGCAGTGTAGATATTTCCATGTTTATACAGATAGCGGTGAAGATGTATGCACGTTTACACAGATAGCGGTGTAGATATTTCCATGTTCATACAGATAGCGGTGTAGATATTTCCATGTTCATACAGATAGCGGTGTAGATATTTCCATGTTCATACAGATTGCGGTGCTGATATTTCCATGTTTATACAGGTAGCGGTGTAGATATTTCCATGTTTATACAGATAGCGGTGTAGATATTTCCATGTTTATACAGATAGCCGTGTAGATATTTCCATGTTTATACAGATAGCGGTGTAGATATCTCCATGTTAATAAAGA
The DNA here is from genome assembly GCF_029281585.2 of Gorilla gorilla gorilla. NCBI lineage: Eukaryota > Metazoa > Chordata > Mammalia > Primates > Hominidae > Gorilla > Gorilla gorilla. The sequence goes on from NC_073239.2 coordinate 128,844,915, forward strand.
TGGCGGTGTAGATAGTTATATGTTCATACAGTTGGCGGTGCAGATATTTCCATGTTCATACAGATGGCGGTGTAGATATTTCCATGTTCAAACAGATAGCAGTGTAGATATTTCCATGTTCATACAGATAGCGGTGTAGATATTTCCATGTTCAGATAGCGGTGCAGATATTTCCTTGTTTATACAGATAGCGGTGAAGATGTATGCATGTTTACACAGATAGCGGTGTAGATATTTCCATGTTCATCCAGATGGCTGTGTAAATATATCCATGTTCATACAGATGGCGGTGAAGATATTTCCATATTCATACAGATAGCGGTGTAGTTATTTCCATGTGTAAAGAGATAGCTGTGTAGATATTTCCATGAATATGCAGATAGCTGTGTAGATATTTCCATTTTCATGCAGATAGCGGTTTAGATATTTACATGTTCAAACAGATAGCGGTGTAGATATTTCCATGTTCATACAGATAGCGGTGTAGATATTTCCATGTTCATACAGATAGCGGTGCTGATATTTCCATGTTTATACAGGTAGCGGTGTAGATATTTCCATGTTTATACAGGTAGCGGTGTAGATATTTCCATGTTTATACATAAAGCGGTGTAGATATTTCCAAGTTTATACAGAGAGCGGTGAAGATATCACCATCTTAAAGCAGTTGGCGGTGTAGATATATATATGTTCATACAGATGGCGGTGCAGATATTTCCATGTTCATACAGATGGCGCTGTAGATATTTGCATGTTTATAGATATAGCGGTGTCAATATTTCCAAGTGTATAGACATAGCTTTGTAGATATTTCCATGTAAATGCAGATAGCTGTGTAGATATTTCTATTTTCATGCAGATAGGGGTTTAGATATTTCCATGTTCAAACAGATAGCGGTGTAGATATTTCCATGTTCATACAGATAGCGGTGTAGATATTTCCATGTTTATACAGATAGCGGTGAAGATGTATGCATGTTTACAGAGATAGCGGTGTAGATATTTCCGTGTTCATAGAGATCGCGGTGTAGATATTTCCATGTTCATCCAGATGGCTGTGTAGACATATCCATGTTCATACAGATGGCGGTGAAGATATTTCCATGTTCATACAGACAGCGGTGAAGATATTTCCATGTTCATACAGATAGCGGTGTAGATATTTCCATGTTCATACAGATGTCTGTGTAGATATATCCATGTTCATACAGATGACGGTGAAGATATTTCCATGTTCATACAGATAGCGGTGTAGATATTTCCATGTTCATACAGATAGCGGTGTGGATATTTCCATGTTCATACCGATAGCGGTGCTGATATTTCCATGTTCATACAGGTAGCGGTGTAGATATTTCCATGTTTATACAGATAGCGGTGTAGATATTTCCATGTTTATACAGATAGCGGTGTAGATATTTCCATGTTTATACAGATAGCGGTGTAGATATTTCCATGTTTATACAGATAGCGGTGTAGATATCTCCTTAATACAGATGGCGGTGTAGATGTTTATATGTTCATACAGATGGCGGTGCAGATATTTCCATGTTCATACAGATGGCGGTGTAGATATTTCCAAGTTTACAGAGATAGCGGTGTAGTTATTTGCATGTGTAGAGGTAGCTGTGTAGATATTTCCATGTATATGCAGATAGCTGTGTAGATATTTCCATTTTCATGCAGACAGCGGTGTAGATATTTCCATGTTCAAACAGATAGCGGTGTAGATATTTCCATGTTCATACAGATAGCGGTGTAGATATTTCCATGTTCATACAGATAGCGGTGTAGATATTTCCATGTTCATACAGATAGCGGTGTAGATATTTCCATGTTCATACAGATAGCGGTGCTGATATTTCCATGTTTATACAGGTAGCGGTGTAGATATTTCCATGTTTATACAGATAGCGGTGTAGATATTTCCATGTTTATACAGATAGCGGTGTAGATATCTCCTTCTTAATACAGATGGCGGTGCAGATATTTATATGTTCATACACATGGCGGTGCAGATATTTCCATGTTCATACAGATGGCGGTGTAGATATTTCCATGTTCATACAGATAGCGGTGTAGATATCTCCATGTTCACACAGATAGCGGTGTAGATATTTCCATGTTCATACAGATGGCGGTGCAGAAATTTCCATGTTCGTACTGATAGCGGTGCAGATATTTCCATTTTTATACAGATAGCGGTGTAGATATTTCCATGTTTATACAGATAGCGGTGTAGATATTTCCATGTTTATACAGATGGCGGTGTAGATATTTATATGTTCATACAGATGGCAGTGAAGATATTTCCATGTTCATACAGATGGCGGTGTAGATACTTCCATGTTTATAGATATAGCGGTGTAGTTATTTCCATGTGTAAAGAGATAGCTGTGTAGATATTTCCATGTATATGCAGATAGCTTTGTAGATATTTCCATTTTCATACAGATAGCGGTGTAGATATTTACATGTTCAAACAGATAGCGGTGTAGATATTTCCATGTTCATACAGATAGCGGTGTAGATATTTCCTTGTTCATACAGATAGCGGTGTAGATATTTCCATGTTCATGCAGATAGCGGAGTAGATATTTCCATGTTCATACAGATAGCGGTGCTGATATTTCCATGTTTATTCAGATAGCGGTGCTGATGATTCCATGTTTATACAGGTAGCAGTGTAGATATTTCCATGTTTATTCAGATAGAAGTGTAGATATCTCCATCTTAATACAGATGGCGGTGTAGATATTTATATGTTCATACAGATGGCGGTGCAGATATTTCCATGTTCATACAGATGGCGGTGTAGATATTTCCATGTTCATACAGATAGCGGTGTAGTTATTTCCATGTGTAAAGAGATAGCTGTGTAGATATTTCCATGTATATGCAGATAGCTGTGTAGATATTTCCATTTTCATGCAGATAGTGGTGTATATATTTCCATCTTCAAACAGATAGCGGTGTAGATATTTCCATGTTCATACAGATAGCGGTGTAGATATTTCCAAGTTTATACAGACAGCGGTGAAGATGTATGCATGTTTACACAGATAGCGGTGTGGAGATTTCCATGTTCATACAGAGGGCTGTGTAGATATATCCATGTTCATACAGATAGCGGTGTAGATATTTCCATGTTCATACAGATAGCGGTGTAGATATTTCCATGTTCATCTGATGGCTGCGTAGATATATCCATGTTCATAACGATGGCGGTGAAGATATTTCCATGTCCATACAGATAGCGGTGTACATATTTCCATGTTCATACAGATAGCGGTGTAGCTATTTCCATGTTCATACAGATAGCGGTGTATGTATTTCCATGTTCATATAGCAGTGCAGATATTTCCATGTTCATACAGATAGCAGTGTAGATATTTCCATGTTCATCCAGGAGGCTGTGAAGATATATCCATGTTCATACAGATGGCGGTGAAGATATTTCCATGTTCATACAGATAGCGGTGTAGTTATTTCCATGTGTAAAGAGATAGCTGTGTAGATATTTCCATGTATATGCAGATAGCTGTGTGGATATTTCCATTTTCATGCAGATAGCGGTTTAGACATTTCCATGTTCAAACAGATAGCGGTGTAGATATTTCCATGTTCATAGAGATAGCGGTGTAGATATTTCCATGTTCATACAGATAGAGGGGCTGATATTTCCATGTTCATACAGATAGCGGTGCTGATATTTCCATGTTTATACAGGTAGCGGTTTAGATATTTCCATGTTTATACAGGTATCAGTGTAGATATTTCCATGTTTATACAGAGAGCAGTGTAGATATATCCATGTTTATACAGATAGCAGTGTAGATATCTCCTTCTTAACACAGATGGCGGTGTAGATATTTATAGGTTCATACAGATGGCGGTGCAGATATTTCCATGTTCATACAGATGGCTGTTTAGATATTTCCATGTTCATACAGATAGCGGTGTAGTTATTTCCATGTGTAAAGAGATAGATGTGTAGATATTTCCATGAATATGCAGATAGCAGTGTAGATATTTCCATTTTCATGCAGATAGCGGTGTAGATATTTCCATGTTCAAACAGATAGCGGTGTAGATATTTCCATGTTCATACAGATGTCGGTGTAGATATTTCCATGTTCATACAGATAGCAGTGTAGATATTTCCATGTTTATACAGATAGCGGTGAAGATGTATGCATGTTTACACAGATAGCGGTGTAGATATTTCCATGTTCAAACAGCGGTGTAGATATTTCCATGCTCATACAGATAGCGGTGCAGATATTTCCATGTTTATACAGATTGCGGTGAAGATGTATGCATATTTACACAGATAGCAGTGTAGATATCTCCATGTTCACACAGATAGCGGTGTAGATATTTCCATGTTCATACAGATGGCGGTGCAGAAATTTCCATGTTCATATTGATAGCGGTGTAGATATTTCCATGTTCATGCAGATAGCGGTGTAGATATTTCCATGTTCATGCAGATAGCGGTGTAGATATTTCCATGTTCATACAGATAGCGGTGCTGATATTTCCATGTTTATTCAGATAGCGGTGCTGATGATTCCATGTTTATACAGGTAGCAGTGTAGATATTTCCATGTTTATTCAGATAGAAGTGTAGATATCTCCATCTTAATACAGATGGCGGTGTAGATATTTATATGTTCATACAGATGGCGGTGCAGATATTTCCATGTTCATACAGATGGCGGTGTAGATATTTCCATGTTCATACAGATAGCGGTGTAGTTATTTCCATGTGTAAAGAGATAGCTGTGTAGATATTTCCATGTATATGCAGATAGCTGTGTAGATATTTCCATTTTCATGCAGATAGTGGTGTATATATTTCCATCTTCAAACAGATAGCGGTGTAGATATTTCCATGTTCATACAGATAGCGGTGTAGATATTTCCAAGTTTATACAGACAGCGGTGAAGATGTATGCATGTTTACACAGATAGCGGTGTGGAGATTTCCATGTTCATACAGAGGGCTGTGTAGATATATCCATGTTCATACAGATAGCGGTGTAGATATTTCCATGTTCATACAGATAGCGGTGTAGATATTTCCATGTTCATCTGATGGCTGCGTGGATATATCCATGTTCATACCGATGGCGGTGAAGATATTTCCATGTCCATACAGATAGCGGTGTACATATTTCCATGTTCATACAGATAGCGGTGTAGCTATTTCCATGTTCCTACAGATAGCGGTGTATGTATTTCCATGTTCATACAGATAGCAGTGCAGATATTTCCATGTTCATACAGATAGCAGTGTAGATATTTCCATGTTCATCCAGGAGGCTGTGAAGATATATCCATGTTCATACAGATGGCGGTGAAGATATTTCCATGTTCATACAGATAGCGGTGTAGTTATTTCCATGTGTAAAGAGATAGCTGTGTAGATATTTCCATGTATATGCATATAGCTGTGTGGATATTTCCATTTTCATGCAGATAGCGGTTTAGAGATTTCCATGTTCAAACAGATAGCGGTGTAGATATTTCCATGTTCATAGAGATAGCGGTGTAGATATTTCCATGTCCATACAGATAGAGGGGCAGATATTTCCATGTTCATACAGATAGCGGTGCTGATATTTCCATGTTTATACAGGTAGCGGTATAGATATTTCCATGTTTATACAGGTATCAGTGTAGATATTTCCATGTTTATACAGAGAGCAGTGTAGATATATCCATGTTTATACAGATAGCAGTGTAGATATCTCCTTCTTAATACAGATGGCGGTGTAAATATTTATAGGTTCATACAGAGGGCGGTGCAGATATTTCCGTGTTCATACAGATGGCTGTTTAGATATTTCCATGTTCATACAGATAGCGGTGTAGTTATTTCCATGTGTAAAGAGATAGATGTGTAGATATTTCCATGAATATGCAGATAGCAGTGTAGATATTTCCATTTTCATGCAGATAGCGGTGTAGATATTTCCATGTTCAAACAGATAGCGGTGTAGATATTTCCATGTTCATACAGATGTCGGTGTAGATATTTCCATGTTCATACAGATAGCAGTGTAGATATTTCCATGTTTATACAGATAGCGGTGAAGATGTATGCATGTTTACACAGATAGCGGTGTAGATATTTCCATGTTCAAACAGCGGTGTAGATATTTCCATGTTCATACAGATAGCGGTGTAGATATTTCCATGTTTATACAGATTGCGGTGAAGATGTATGCATATTTACACAGATAGCAGTGTAGATATCTCTATGTTCACACAGATAGCGGTGTAGATATTTCCATGTTCATACAGATGGCGGTGCAGAAATTTCCATGTTCATATTGATAGCCGTGCTGATATTTCCATTTTTATACAGATAGCGGTGTAGATATTTCCATGTTTATACAGATAGCGGTGTAGATATTTCCATGTTTATACAGATGGCGGTGTAGATATTTATATGTTCATACAGATGGCAGTGAAGATATTTCCATGTTCATACAGATGGCGGTGTAGATATTTCCATGTTTATAGATATAGCAGTGTAGTTATTTCCATGTGTAAAGAGATAGCTGTGTAGATATTTCCATGCATATGCAGATAGCTTTGTAGATATTTCCATTTTCATACAGATGGCGGTGCAGATATTTCCATGTTCATACAGATGGCGGTGTAGATATTTCCAAGTTTATAGAGATAGCGGTGTAGTTATTTGCATGTGTAAAGGGGTAGCTGTGTAGATATTTCCATGTATATGCAGATAGCTGTGTAGATATTTCCATTTTCATGCAGACAGCGGTGTAGATATTTCCATGTTCAAACAGATAGCGGTGTAGATATTTCCATGTTCATACAGATAGCGGTGTAGATATTTCCATGTTCATACAGATAGCGGTGTAGATATTTCCATGTTCATACAGATAGCGGTGTAGATATTTCCATGTTCATACAGATAGCGGTGCTGATATTTCCATGTTTATACAGGTAGCGGTGTAGATATTTCCATGTTTATACAGATAGCGGTGTAGATATTTCCATGTTTATACAGATAGCGGTGTAGATATCTCCTTCTTAATACAGATGGCGGTGCAGATATTTATATGTTCATACACATGGCGGTGCAGATATTTCCATGTTCATACAGATGGCGGTGTAGATATTTCCATGTTCATACAGATAGCGGTGTAGATATCTCCATGTTCACACAGATAGCGGTGTAGATATTTCCATGTTCATACAGATGGCGGTGCAGAAATTTCCATGTTCATACTGACAGCGGTGCAGATATTTCCATTTTTATACAGATCGCGGTGTAGATATTTCCATGTTTATACAGATAGCGGTGTAGATATTTCCATGTTTATACAGATGGCGGTGTAGATATTTATATGTTCATACAGATGGCAGTGAAGATATTTCCATGTTCATACAGATGGCGGTGTAGATATTTCCATGTTCATAGATATAGCGGTGTAGTTATTTCCATGTGTAAAGAGATAGCTGTGTAGATATTTCCATGTATATGCAGATAGCTTTGTAGATATTTCCATTTTCATACAGATAGCGGTGTAGATATTTACATGTTCAAACAGATAGCGGTGTAGATATTTCCATGTTCATACAGATAGCGGTGTAGATATTTCTTTGTTCATACAGATAGCGGTGTAGATATTTCCATGTTCATACAGATAGCGGTGCTGATATTTCCATGTTTATTCAGATAGCGGTGCTGATGATTCCATGTTTATACAGGTAGCAGTGTAGATATTTCCATGTTTATTCAGATAGAAGTGTAGATATCTCCATCTTAATACAGATGGCGGTGTAGATATTTATATGTTCATACAGATGGCGGTGCAGATATTTCCATGTTCATACAGATGGCGGTGTAGATATTTCCATGTTCATACAGATAGCGGTGTAGTTATTTCCATGTGTAAAGAGATAGCTGTGTAGATATTTCCATGTATATGCAGATAGCTGTGTAGATATTTCCATTTTCATGCAGATAGTGGTGTATATATTTCCATCTTCAAACAGATAGCGGTGTAGATATTTCCATGTTCATACAGATAGCGGTGTAGATATTTCCAAGTTTATACAGACAGCGGTTAAGATGTATGCATGTTTACACAGATAGCGGTGTGGAGATTTCCATGTTCATACAGAGGGCTGTGTAGATATATCCATGTTCATACAGATAGCGGTGTAGATATTTCCATGTTCATACAGATAGCGGTGTAGATATTTCGATGTTCATCTGATGGCTGCGTAGATATATCCATGTTCATACCGATGGCGGTGAAGATATTTCCATGTCCATACAGATAGCGGTGTACATATTTCCATGTTCATACAGATAGCGGTGTAGCTATTTCCATGTTCATACAGATAGCGGTGTATGTATTTCCATGTTCATACAGATAGAAGTGCAGATATTTCCATGTTCATCCAGGAGGCTGTGAAGATATATCCATGTTCATACAGATCGCGGTGAAGATATTTCCATGTTCATACAGATAGCGGTGTAGTTATTTCCAGGTGTAAAGAGATAGATGTGTAGATATTTCCATGTATATGCAGATAGCTGTGTGGATATTTCCATTTTCATCCAGATAGCGGTTTAGAGATTTCCATGTTCAAACAGATAGCGGTGTAGATATTTCCATGTTCATAGAGATAGCGGTGTAGATATTTCCATGTTCATACAGATAGAGGGGCTGATATTTCCATATTCATACAGATAGCGGTGCTGATATTTCCATGTTTATACAGGTAGCGGTGTAGATATTTCCATGTTCATACAGATAGTAGTGTAGTTATTTCCATGTGTAAATAGATAGCTGAGTAGTTATTTCCATGCATATGCAGATAGCAGTGTAGATATTTCCATTTTCATGCAGATAGCGGTGTAGATATTTCCATGTTCATACAGATAGCGGTGTAGATATTTCCATGTTTATACAGATAGCGGTGAAGATGTATGCATGTTTACACAAATAGCGGTGTAGATATTTCCATGTTCATCCAGATGGCTGTGTAGATATATCCATGTTCATACAGATAACGGTGTAGATATTTCCATGTTCATACAGATAGCGGTGTAGATATTTCCATGTTCATCCAGATGGCTGTGTAGATATATCCATGTTCATAGCGATAGCGGTGTAGATATTTCCATGTTCATACAGATAGCCGTGTATATATTTCCATGTTCACACAGATAGCGGTGTAGATATTTCCATTTGCATACAGATAGCAGTGTAGATATTTCCATGTTTATACAGATAGCGGTGAAGATGCATGCATGTTTACACAGATAGCGGTGTAGATATTTCCATGTTTAAACAGATAGCGGTGTAGATATTTCCATGTTCATACAGATAGCGGTGTAGATATTTCCATGTTTATACAGATTGCGGTGAAGATGTATGCATATTTACACAGATAGCGGTGTAGATATTTCCATGTTCATACAGATAGCGGTGTTTATATTTCCATGTTCATCCAGATGGCTGTGTAGATATATCCATGTTCATACAGATAGCGGTGTAGATACTTCCATTTTCATACAGGTAGTGGTGTAGATATTTCCATGTTCATACAGATAGCGGTGTAGCTATTTCCATGTTCATACAGATAGCGGTGTAGATATTTCCATGTTCATAGAGATAGCGGTGTAGATATTTCCATGTTCATACAGATAGCGGTGCTGATATTTCCATGTTTATACTGGTAGCGGTGTAGATATTTCCATGTTTATACAGATAGCGGTGTAGATATTTCCATGTTTATACAGATAGCGGTGTAGATATTTCCATGTTTATACAGATAGCGGTGTAGATATTTCCATGTTTATACAGATAGCGGTGTAGATATCTCCTTAATACAGATGGCGGTGTAGATGTTTATATGTTCATACAGATGGCGGTGCAGATATTTCCATGTTCATACAGATGGCGGTGTAGATATTTCCAAGTTTATAGAGATAGCGGTGTAGTTATTTGCATGTGTAAAGAGGTAGCTGTGTAGATATTTCCATGTATATGCAGATAGCTGTGTAGATATTTCCATTTTCATGCAGACAGCGGTGTAGATATTTCCATGTTCAAACAGATAGCGGTGTAGATATTTCCATGTTCATACAGATAGCGGTGTAGATATTTCCATGTTCATACAGATAGCGGTGTAGATATTTCCATGTTCATACAGATAGCGGTGTAGATATTTCCATGTTCATACAGATAGCGGTGCTGATATTTCCATGTTCATACAGATGACGGTGAATATATTTCCATGTTCATACAGATAGCGGGGTAGATATTTCCATGTTCATAGAGATAGCGGTGTAGATATTTCCATGTTCATACCGATAGCGGTGCTGATATTTCCATGTTTATACAGGTAGCGGTGTAGATATTTCCATGTTTATACAGATAGCGGTGTAGATATTTCCATGTTTATACAGATAGCGGTGTAGATATTTCCATGTTTATACAGATACTGGTGTAGATATCTCCTTCTTAATACAGATGGCTGTGTAGATGTTTATATGTTCATACAGATGGTAGTGCAGATATTTCCATGTGCATACAGATGGCAGTGTAGATATTTCCAAGTTTATAGAGATTGCGGTGTAGTTATTTGCATGTGTAAAGAGGTAGCTGTGTAGATATTTCCATGTATATGCAGATAGCTGTGTAGATATTTCCATTTTCATGCAGACAGCGGTGTAGATATTTCCATGTTCAAACAGATAGCGGTGTAGATATTTCCACGTTCATACAGATAGCGGTGTAGATATTTCCATGTTCATACAGATAGCGGTGTAGATATTTCCATGTTCATACAGATAGCGGTGTAGATATTTCCATGTTCATACAGATAGCGGTGCTGATATTTCCATGTTTATACAGGTAGCGGTGTAGATATTTCCATGTTTATACAGATAGTGGTGTAGATATTTCCATGTTTATACAGATAGCGGTGTAGATATTTAAATGTTTATACAGATAGCGGTGTAGATATCTCCATGTTAATAAAGATGGCGGTGAAGTTATTTATATGTTCATAAAGTTGGCGGTGCAGATATTTCCATGTTAATACAGATAGCGGTGTAGATATTTCCATGTTCATACAGATAGCGGTGTAGTTATTTCCATGTGCAAAGAGATAGCTGAGTAGATATTTCCATGTATATGCAGATAGCAGTATAGATATTTCCATTTTCATGCAGATAGCGGTGTAGATATTTCCATGTTCAAACAGATAGCAGTGTAGATATTTCCATGTTCATACAGATAGCGGTGTAGATATTTCCATGTTCAGATAGCGGTGTAGATATTTCCATGTTTATACAGATAGCGGTGAAGATGTATGCATGTTTACACAGATAGCGGTGTAGATATTTCCATGTTCATCCAGATGGCTGTGTAGATATATCCATGTTCTTACAGATAACGGTGTAGATATTTCCATGTTCATACAGATAGCGTTGTAGATATTTCCATGTTCATCCAGATGGCTGTGTAGATATATCCATGTTCATACAGATAGCGGTGTAGATATTTCCATGTTCATACAGATAGCCGTGTACATATTTCCATGTTCATACAGATAGCGGTGTAGATATTTCCATTTTCATACAGATAGCAGTGTAGATATTTCCATGTTTATACAGATAGCGGTGAAGATGTATGTATGTTTACACAGATAGCGGTGTAGATATTTCCATGTTCAAACAGATAGCGGTGTAGATATTTCCATGTTCATACAGATAGCGGTGTAGTTATTTCCATGTGCAAAGAGATAGCTGAGTAGATATTTCCATGTATATGCAGATAGCAGTATAGATATTTCCATTTTCATGCAGATAGCGGTGTAGATATTTCCATGTTCAAACAGATAGCAGTGTAGATATTTCCATGTTCATACAGATAGCGGTGTAGATATTTCCATGTTCAGATAGCGGTGTAGATATTTCCATGTTTATACAGATTGCGGTGAAGATGTATGCATATTTACACAGATAGCGGTGTAGATATTTCCATGTTCATACAGATAGCGGTGTAGATATTTCCATGTTCATACAGATAGCGTTGTAGATATTTCCATGTTCATACAGATAGCGGTGTAGATATTTCCATGTTTATACACATAGCGGTGTAGATATCTCCATCTTAATAAAGATTGCGGTGTACATAGTTATATGTTCATACAGTTGGCGGTGCAGATATTTCCATGTTCATACAGATGGCGGTGTAGATATTTCTATGTTCATACAGATAGCGGTGTAGTTATTTCCATGTGCAAAGAGATAGCTGAGTAGATATTTCCATGTATATGCAGATAGCAGTATAGATATTTCCATTTTCATGCAGATAGCGGTGTAGATATTTCCATGTTCAAATAGATAGCAGTGTAGATATTTCCATGTTCATACAGATAGCGGTGTAGATATTTCCATGTTCAGATAGCGGTGTAGATATTTCCATGTTTATACAGATAGCGGTGAAGATGTATGAATGTTTACACAGATAGCGGTGTAGATATTTCCATGTTCATCCAGATGGCTGTGTAGATATATCCATGTTCTTACAGATAACCGTGTAGATATTTCCATGTTCATACAGATAGCGGTGTAGATATTTCCATGTTCATCCAGATGGCTGTGTAGATATATCCATGTTCATACAGATAGCGGTGTAGATATTTCCATGTTCATACAGATAGCAGTGTACATATTTCCATGTTCATACAGATAGCGGAGTAGATATTTCCAATTTCATACAGATAGCAGTGTAGATATTTCCATGTTTATACAGATAGCGGTGAAGATGTATGCATGTTTACACAGATAGCGGTGTAGATATTTCCATGTTCAAAAAGATAGCGGTGTAGATATTTCCATGTTCATACAGGTAGCGGTGTAGATATTTCCATGTTTATACAGATTGCGGTGAAGATGTATGCATATTTACACAGATAGCGGTGTAGATATTTCCATGTTCATACAGATAGCGGTGTAGATATTTCCATGTTCATACAGATTGCGGTGCTGATATTTCCATGTTTATACAGGTAGCGGTGTAGATATTTCCACGTTTATACAGATAGCGGTGTAGATATTTCCATGTTTATACAGATAGCGGTGTAGATATTTCCATGTTTATACAGATAGCGGTGTAGATATCTCCATCTTAATAAAGATGGCGGTGTAGATAGTTATATGTTCATACAGTTGGCGGTGCAGATATTTCCATGTTCATACAGATGGCGGTGTAGATATTTCCATGTTCATACACATAGCGGTGTAGTTATTTCCATGTGCAAATAGATAGCTGAGTAGATATTTCCATGTATATGCAGATAGCAGTATAGATATTTCCATTTTCATGCAGATAGCGGTGTAGATATTTCCATGTTCAAACAGATAGCAGTGTAGTTATTTCCATTTTCATACAGATAGCGGTGTAGATATTTCCATGTTCAGATAGCGGTGTAGATATTTCCATGTTTATACAGATAGCGGTGAAGATGTATGCATGTTTACAGAGATAGCGGTGTAGATATTTCCATGTTCATCCAGATGGCTGTGTAGATATATCCATGTTCTTTCAGATAACGGTGTAGATATTTCCATGTTCATACAGATAGCGGTGTAGATATTTCCATGTTCATCCATATGGCTGTGTAGATATATCCATGTTCATACAGATAGCGGTGTAGATATTTCCATGTTCATACAGATAGCCGTGTACATATTTCCATGTTCATACAGATAGCGGTGTAGATATTTCCATTTTCATACAGATAGCAGTGTAGATATTTCCATGTTTATACAGATAGCGGTGAAGATGTATGCATGTTTACACAGATAGCGGTGTAGATATTTCCATGTTCAAACAGATAGCGGTGTAGATATTTCCATGTTCATACAGGTAGCGGTGTAGATATTTCCATGTTTATACAGATTGCGGTGAAGATGTATGCATATTTACACAGATAGCGGTATAGATATTTCCATGTTCATACAGATAGCGGTGTAGATATTTCCATGTTCATACAGATAGCGGTGTAGATATTTCCATGTTCATACAGATTGCGGTGCTGATATTTCCATGTTTATACAGGTAGCGGTGTAGATATTTCCATGTTTATACAGATAGCGGTGTAGATATTTCCATGTTTATACAGATAGCGGTGTAGATATTTCCATGTTTATACAGATAGCGGTGTAGATATCTCCATCTTAATAAAGATGGCGGTGTAGATAGTTATATGTTCATACAGTTGGCGGTGCAGGTATTTCCATGTTCATACAGATGGCGGTGTAGATATTTCCATGTTCATACAGATAGCGGTGTAGTTATTTCCATGTGTAAAGAGATAGCTGAGTAGTTATTTCCATGTATATGCAGATAGCAGTGTAGATATTTCCATTTTCATGCAGATAGCGGTGTAGATATTTCCATGTTCAAACAGATAGCAGTGTAGATATTTCCATGTTCATACAGATAGCGGTGTAGATATTTCCATGTTCATACAGATAGCGGTGTAGATATTTCCATGTTTATACAGATAGCGGTGAAGATGTATGCATGTTTACACAGATAACGGTGTAGATATTTCCATGTTCATCCAGATGGCTGTGTAGATATATCCATGTTCATACAGAAAACGGTGTAGATATTTCCATGTTCATACAGATAGCGGTGTAGATATTTCCATGTTCATCCAGATGGCTGTGTAGATATATCCATGTTCATACAGATAGCGGTGTAGATATTTCCATGTTCATACAGATAGCCGTGTACATATTTCCATGTTCACACAGATAGCGGTGTAGATATTTCCATTTGCATACAGATAGCAGTGTAGATATTTCCATGTTTATACAGATAGCGGTGAAGATGTATGCATGTTTACACAGATAGCGGTGTAGATATTTCCATGTTTAAACAGATAGCGGTGTAGATATTTCCATGTTCATACAGATAGCGGTGTAGATATTTCCATGTTTATACAGATTGCGGTGAAGATGTATGCATATTTACACAGATAGCGGTGTAGATATTTCCAAGTTCATACAGATAGCGGTGTTTATATTTCCATGTTCATCCAGAGGGCTGTGTAGATATATCCATGTTCATACAGATAGCGGTGTAGATACTTCCATTTTCATACAGGTAGTGGTGTAGATATTTCCATGTTCATACAGATAGCGGTGTAGCTATTTCCATGTTCATACAGATAGCGGTGTAGATATTTCCATGTTCATAGAGATACCGGTGTAGATATTTCCATGTTCATACAGATAGCGGTGCTGATATTTCCATGTTTATACTGGTAGCGGTGTAGATATTTCCATGTTTATACAGATAGCGGTGTAGATATTTCCATGTTTATACATATAGCGGTGTAGATATTTCCAAGTTTATACAGATAGCGGTGTAGATATCTCCATCTTAATATAGATGGGGGTGTAGATATTTATATCTTCATACAGATGGCGGTGCAGATATTTCCATGTTCATACAGATGGCGGTGTAGATATTTGCATGTTTATAGAGAGAGCGCTGTAGTTATTTCCATGTTCATGCAGATAGCAGTGTAGATATTTGCATGTTTATACAGATGGCGGTGAAGATGTATGCATGTTTACAAAGATAGCGGTGTAGATATTTCCATGTTCATACAGATAGCGGTGTAGATATTTCCATGTTCATCCAGATGGCTGTGTAAATATATCCATGTTCATACAGATGGCGGTGAAGATATTTCCATATTCATACAGATAGCGGTGTAGTTATTTCCATGTGTAAAGAGATAGCTGTGTAGATATTTCCATGAATATGCAGATAGCTGTGTAGATATTTCCATTTTCATGCAGATAGCGGTTTAGATATTTACATGTTCAAACAGATAGCGGTGTAGATATTTCCATGTTCATACAGATAGCGGTGTAGATATTTCCATGTTCATACAGATAGCGGTGCTGATATTTCCATGTTTATACAGGTAGCATTGTAGATATTTCCATGTTTATACAGGTAGCGGTGTAGATATTTCAATGTTTATACATGAAGCGGTGTAGATATTTCCAAGTTTATACAGAGAGCGGTGAAGATATCACCATCTTAAAGCAGTTGGCGGTGTAGATATATATATGTTCATACAGATGGCGGTGCAGATATTTCCATGTTCATACAGATGGCGCTGTAGATATTTGCATGTTTAGAGATATAGCGGTGTCAATATTTCCAAGTGTATAGACATAGCTTTGTAGATATTTCCATGTATATGCAGATAGCTGTGTAGATATTTCTATTTTCATTCAGATAGGGGTTTAGATATTTCCATGTTCAAACAGATAGCGGTGTAGATATTTCCATGTTCATACAGATAGCGGTGTAGATATTTCCATGTTTATACAGATAGCGGTGAAGATGTATGCATGTTTACACAGATAGCGGTGTAGATATTTCCGTGTTCATAGAGATCGCGGTGTAGATATTTCCATGTTCATCCAGATGGCTGTGTAGACATATCCATGTTCATACAGATGGCGGTGAAGATATTTCCATGTTCATACAGACAGCGGTGTAGATATTTCCATGTTCATACAGATAGCGGTGTAGATATTTCCATGTTCATACAGATGTCTGTGTAGATATATCCATGTTCATACAGATGACGGTGAAGATATTTCCATGTTCATACAGATAGCGGTGTAGATATTTCCATGTTCATACAGATAGCGGTGTAGATATTTCCATGTTCATACCGATAGCGGTGCTGATATTTCCATGTTCATACAGGTAGCGGTGTAGAGATTTCCATGTTTATACAGATAGCGGTGTAGATATTTCCATGTTTATACAGATAGCGGTGTAGATATTTCCATGTTTATACAGATAACGGTGTAGATATTTCCATGTTTATACAGATAGCGGTGTAGATATCTCCTTAATACAGATGGCGGTGTAGATGTTTATATGTTCATACAGATGGCGGTGCAGATATTTCCATGTTCATACAGATGGCGGTGTAGATATTTCCAAGTTTATAGAGATAGCGGTGTAGTTATTTGCATGTGTAAAGAGGTAGCTGTGTAGATATTTCCATGTATATGCAGATAGCAGTGTAGATATTTCCATTTTCATGCAGACAGCGGTGTAGATATTTCCATGTTCAAACAGATAGCGGTGTAGATATTTCCATGTTCATACAGATAGCGGTGTAGATATTTCCATGTTCGTACAGATAGCGGTGTAGATATTTCCATGTTCATACAGATAGCGGTGTAGATATTTCCATGTTCATACAGATAGCGGTGCTGATATTTCCATGTTTATACAGGTAGCGGTGTAGATATTTCCATGTTTATACAGATAGCGGTGTAGATATTTCCATGTTTATACAGATATCGGTGTAGATATCTCCTTCTTAATACAGATGGCGGTGCAGATATTTATATGTTCATACACATGGCGGTGCAGATATTTCCATGTTCATACAGATGGCGGTGTAGATATTTCCATGTTCATACAGATAGCGGTGTAGATATCTCCATGTTCACACAGATAGCGGTGTAGATATTTCCATGTTCATACAGATGGCGGTGCAGAAATTTCCATGTTCATACTGATAGCGGTGCTGATATTTCCATTTTTATACATATAGCGATGTAGATATTTCCATGTTTATACAGATAGCGGTGTAGATATTTCCATGTTTATACAGATGGCGGAGTAGATATTTATATGTTCATAGAGATGGCAGTGAAGATATTTCCATGTTCATACAGATGGCGGTGTAGATATTTCCATGTTTATAGATATAGCGGTGTAGTTATTTCCATGTGTAAAGAGATAGCTGTGTAGATATTTCCATGTATATGCAGATAGCTTTGTAGATATTTCCATTTTCATACAGATAGCGGTGTAGATATTTACATGTTCAAACAGATAGCGGTGTAGATATTTCCATGTTCATACAGATAGCGGTGTAGATATTTCCTTGTTCATACAGATAGCGGTGTAGATATTTCCATGTTCATACAGATAGCGGTGTAGATATTTCCATGTTCATACAGATAGCGGTGCTGATATTTCCATGCTTATGCAGATAGCGGTGCTGATGATTCCATGTTTATACAGGTAGCAGTGTAGATATTTCCATGTTTATTCAGATAGAAGTGTAGATATCTCCATCTTAATACAGATGGCGGTGTAGATATTTATATGTTCATACAGATGGCGGTGCAGATATTTCCATGTTCATACAGATGGCGGTGTAGATATTTCCATGTTCATACAGATAGCGGTGTAGTTATTTCCATGTGTAAAGAGATAGCTGTGTAGATATTTCCATGTATATGCAGATAGCTGTGTAGATGTTTCCATTTTCATGCAGATAGTGGTGTATATATTTCCATCTTCAAACAGATAGCGGTGTAGATATTTCCATGTTCATACAGATAGCGGTGTAGATATTTCCAAGTTTATACAGACAGCGGTGAAGATGTATGCATGTTTACACAGATAGCGGTGTGGAGATTTCCATGTTCATACAGATAGCAGTGTAGATATTTCCATGTTCATCTGATGGCTGCGTAGATATATCCATGTTCATACCGATGGCGGTGAAGATATTTCCATGTCCATACAGATAGCGGTGTACATATTTCCATGTTCATACAGATAGCGGTGTAGCTATTTCCATGTTCATACAGATAGCGGTGTATGTATTTCCATGTTCATACAGATAGCAGTGCAGATATTTCCATGTTCATTCAGATAGCAGTGTAGATATTTCCATGTTCATCCATGAGGCTGTGAAGATATATCCATGTTCATACAGATGGCGGTGAAGATATTTCCATGTTCATACAGATAGCGGTGTAGTTATTTCCATGTGTAAAGAGATAGCTGTGTAGATATTTCCATGTATATGCAGATAGCTGTGTGGATATTTCCATTTTCATGCAGATAGCGGTTTAGAGATTTCCATGTTCAAACAGATAGCGGTGTAGATATTTCCATGTTCATAGAGATAGCGGTGTAGATATTTCCATGTTCATACAGATAGAGGGGCTGATATTTCCATGTTCATACAGATAGCGGTGCTGATATTTCCATGTTTATACAGGTAGCGGTTTAGATATTTCCATGTTTATACAGGTATCAGTGTAGATATTTCCATGTTTATACAGAGAGCAGTGTAGATATATCCATGTTTATACAGATAGCAGTGTAGATATCTCCTTCTTAATACAGATGGCGGTGTAGATATTTATAGGTTCATACAGATGGCGGTGCAGATATTTGCATGTTCATACAGATGGCTGTTTAGATATTTCCATGTTCATACAGATAGCGGTGAAGTTATTTCCATGTGTAAAGAGATAGATGTGTAGATATTTCCATGAATATGCAGATAGCAGTGTAGATATTTCCATTTTCATGCAGATAGCGGTGTAGATATTTCCATGTTCAAACAGATAGCGGTGTAGATATTTCCATGTTCATACAGATGTCGGTGTAGATATTTCCATGTTCATACAGATAGCAGTGTAGATATTTCCATGTTTATACAGATAGCGGTGAAGATGTATGCATGTTTACACAGATAGCGGTGTAGATATTTCCATGTTCAAACAGCGGTGTAGATATTGCCATGTTCATACAGATAGCGGTGTAGATATTTCCATGTTTATACAGATTGCGGTGAAGATGTATGCATATTTACACAGATAGCAGTGTAGATATCTCCATGTTCACACAGATAGCGGTGTAGATATTTCCATGTTCATACAGATGGCGGTGCAGAAATTTCCATGTTCATATTGATAGCGGTGATGATATTTCCATTTTTATACAGATAGCGGTGTAGATATTTCCATGTTTATACAGATAGCGGTGTAGATATTTCCATGTTTATACAGATGGCGGTGTAGATATTTATATGTTCATACAGATGGCAGTGAAGATATTTCCATGTTCATACAGATGGCGGTGTAGATATTTCCATGTTTATAGATATAGCAGTGTAGTTATTTCCATGTGTAAAGAGATAGCTGTGTAGATATTTCCATGTATATGCAGATAGCTTTGTAGATATTTCCATTTTCATACAGATAGCGGTGTAGATATTTACATGTTCAAACAGATAGCGGTGTAGATATTTCCATGTTCATACAGATAGCGGTGTAGATATTTCCATGTTCATACAGATAGCGGTGTAGATATTTCCATGTTCATGCAGATAGCGGTGTAGATATTTCCATGTTCATACAGATAGCGGTGCTGATATTTCCATGTTTATGCAGATAGCGGTGCTGATGATTCCATGTTTATACAGGTAGCAGTGTAGATATTTCCATGTTTATTCAGATAGAAGTGTAGATATCTCCATCTTAATACAGATGGCGGTGTAGATATTTATATGTTCATACAGATGGCGGTGCAGATATTTCCATGTTCATACAGATGGCTGTGTAGATATTTCCATGTTCATACAGATAGCGGTGTAGTTATTTCCATGTGTAAAGAGATAGCTGTGTAGATATTTCCATGTATATGCAGATAGCTGTGTAGATATTTCCATTTTCATGCAGATAGTGGTGTATATATTTCCATGTTCAAACAGATAGCGGTGTAGATATTTCCATGTTCATACAGATAGTGGTGTAGATATTTCCAAGTTTATACAGACAGCGGTGAATATGTATGCATGTTTACACAGATAGCGGTGTGGAGATTTCCATGTTCATACAGAGGGCTGTGTAGATATATCCATGTTCATACAGATAGCGGTGTAGATATTTCCATGTTCATACAGATAGCGGTGTAGATATTTCCATGTTCATCTGAAGGCTGCGTAGATATATCCATGTTCATACCGATGGCGGTGAAGATATTTCCATGTCCATACAGATAGCGGTGTAGCTATTTCCATGTTCATATTGATAGCGGTGTATGTATTTCCATGTTTATACAGATAGCAGTGCAGATATTTCCATGTTCATACAGATAGCAGTGTAGATATTTCCATGTTCATCCAGGAGGCTGTGAAGATATATCCATGTTCATACAGATCGCGGTGAAGATATTTCCATGTTCATACAGATAGAGGGGCTGATATTTCCATGTTCATACAGATAGCGGTGCTGATATTTCCATGTTTATACTGGTAGCGGTGTAGATATTTCCATGTTTATACAGATAGCGGTGTAGATATTTCCATGTTTATACAGATAGCGGTGTAGATATTTCCATGTTTATACAGATAGCGGTGTAGATATTTCCATGTTTATACAGATAGCGGTGTAGATATCTCCTTAATACAGATGGCGGTGTAGATGTTTATATGTTCATACAGATGGCGGTGCAGATATTTCCATGTTCATACAGATGGCGGTGTAGATATTTCCAAGTTTATAGAGATAGCGGTGTAGTTATTTGCATGTGTAAAGAGGTAGCTGTGTAGATATTTCCATGTATATGCAGATAGCTGTGTAGATATTTCCATTTTCATGCAGACAGCGGTGTAGATATTTCCATGTTCAAACAGATAGCGGTGTAGATATTTCCATGTTCATACAGATAGCGGTGTAGATATTTCCATGTTCATACAGATAGCGGTGTAGATATTTCCATGTTCATACAGATAGCGGTGTAGATATTTCCATGTTCATACAGATAGCGGTGCTGATATTTCCATGTTCATACAGATGACGGTGAATATATTTCCATGTTCATACAGATAGCGGGGTAGATATTTCCATGTTCATACAGATAGCGGTGTAGATATTTCCATGTTCATACCGATAGCAGTGCTGATATTTCCATGTTTATACAGGTAGCGGTGTAGATATTTCCATGTTCATACAGATAGCGGTGCTGATATTTCCATGTTTATACAGGTAGCGGTGTAGATATTTCCATGTTTATACAGATAGCGGTGTAGATATTTCCATGTTTATACAGATAGCGGTGTAGATATTTAAATGTTTACACAGATAGCGGTGTAGATATCTCCATGTTAATAAAGATGGCGGTGTAGTTATTTATATGTTCATAAAGTTGGCGGTGCAGATATTTCCATGTTCATACAGATGGCGGTGTAGATATTTCCATGTTCATACAGATAGCGGTGTAGTTATTTCCATGTGCAAAGAGATAGCTGTGTAGATATTTCCATGTATATGCAGATAGCAGTATAGATATTTCCATTTTCATGCAGATAGCGGTGTAGATATTTCCATGTTCAAACAGATAGCAGTGTAGATATTTCCATGTTCATACAGATAGCGGTGTAGATATTTCCATGTTCAGATAGCGGTGTAGATATTTCCATGTTTATACAGATAGCGGTGAAGATGCATGCATGTTTACACAGATAGCGGTGTAGATATTTCCATGTTCATCCAGATGGCTGTGTAGATATATCCATGTTCTTACAGATAACGGTGCAGATATTTCCATGTTCATACAGATATCGGTGTAGATATTTCCATGTTCATCCAGATGGCTGTGTAGATATATCCATGTTCATACAGATAGCGGTGTAGATATTTCCATGTTCATACAGATAGCCGTGTACATATTTCCATGTTCATACAGATAGCGGTGTAGATATTTCCATTTTCATACAGATAGCAGTGTAGATATTTCCATGTTTATACAGATAGCGGTGAAGATGTATGCACGTTTACACAGATAGCGGTGTAGATATTTCCATGTTCAAACAGATAGCGGTGTAGATATTTCCATGTTCATACAGGTAGCGGTGTAGATATTTCCATGTTTATACAGATTGCGGTGAAGATGTATGCATATTTACACAGATAGCGGTGTAGATATTTCCATGTTCATACAGATAGCGGTGTAGATATTTCCATGTTCATACAGATAGCGGTGTAGATATTTCCATGTTCATACAGATAGCGGTGTAAATATTTCCATGTTTATACACATAGCGGTGTAGATATCTCCATCTTAATAAAGATTGCGGTGTAGATAGTTATATGTTCATACAGTTGGCGGTGCAGATATTTCCATGTTCATACAGATGGCGGTGTAGATATTTCCATGTTCATACAGATAGCGGTGTGGTTATTTCCATATGCAAAGAGATAGCTGAGTAGATATTTCCATGTATATGCAGATAGCAGTATAGATATTTCCATTTTCATGCAGATAGCGGTGTAGGTATTTCCATGTTCAAACAGATAGCAGTGTAGATATTTCCATGTTCATACAGATAGCGGTGTAGATATTTCCATGTTCAGATAGCGGTGTAGATATTTCCATGTTTATACAGATAGCGGTGAAGATGTATGCATGTTTACACAGATAGCGGTGTAGATATTTCCATGTTCATCCAGATGGCTGTGTAGATATATCCATGTTCTTACAGATAACGGTGTAGATATTTCCATGTTCATACAGATAGCGGTGTAGATATTTCCATGTTCATCCAGATGGCTGTGTAGATATATCCATGTTCATACAGATAGCGGTGTAGATATTTCCATGTTCATACAGATAGCAGTGTACATATTTCCATGTTCATACAGATAGCGGAGTAGATATTTCCATTTTCATACAGATAGCAGTGTAGATATTTCCATGTTTATACAGATAGCGGTGAAGATGCATGCATGTTTACACAGATAGCGGTGTAGATATTTCCATGTTCAAACAGATAGCGGTGTAGATATTTCCATGTTCATACAGGTAGCGTTGTAGATATTTCCATGTTTATACAGATTGCGGTGAAGATGTATGCATATTTACACAGATAGCGGTGTAGATATTTCCATGTTCATACAGATAGCGGTGTAGATATTTCCATGTTCATACAGATAGCGGTGTAGATATTTCCATGTTCATACAGATTGCGGTGCTGATATTTCCATGTTTATACAGGTAGCGGTGTAGATATTTCCATGTTTATACAGATAGCGGTGTAGATATTTCCATGTTTATACAGATAGCCGTGTAGATATTTCCATGTTTATACAGATAGCGGTGTAGATATCTCCATGTTAATAAAGATGGCGGTGTAGATAGTTATATGTTCATACAGTTGGCGGTGCAGATATTTCCATGTTCATACAGATGGCGGTGTAGATATTTCCATGTTCAAACAGATAGCAGTGTAGATATTTCCATGTTCATACAGATAGCGGTGTAGATATTTCCATGTTCAGATAGCGGTGCAGATATTTCCATGTTTATACAGATAGCGGTGAAGATGTATGCATGTTTACACAGATAGCGGTGTAGATATTTCCATGTTCATCCAGATGGCTGTGTAAATATATCCATGTTCATACAGATGGCGGTGAAGATATTTCCATATTCATACAGATAGCGGTGTAGTTATTTCCATGTGTAAAGAGATAGCTGTGTAGATATTTCCATGAATATGCAGATAGCTGTGTAGATATTTCCATTTTCATGCAGATAGCGGTTTAGATATTTACATGTTCAAACAGATAGCGGTGTAGATATTTCCATGTTCATACAGATAGCGGTGTAGATATTTCCATGTTCATACAGATAGCGGTGCTGATATTTCCATGTTTATACAGGTAGCGGTGTAGATATTTCCATGTTTATACAGGTAGCGGTGTAGATATTTCCATGTTTATACATAAAGCGGTGTAGATATTTCCAAGTTTATACAGAGAGCGGTGAAGATATCACCATCTTAAAGCAGTTGGCGGTGTAGATATATATATGTTCATACAGATGGCGGTGCAGATATTTCCATGTTCATACAGATGGCGCTGTAGATATTTGCATGTTTATAGATATAGCGGTGTCAATATTTCCAAGTGTATAGACATAGCTTTGTAGATATTTCCATGTAAATGCAGATAGCTGTGTAGATATTTCTATTTTCATGCAGATAGGGGTTTAGATATTTCCATGTTCAAACAGATAGCGGTGTAGATATTTCCATGTTCATACAGATAGCGGTGTAGATAATTCCATGTTTATACAGATAGCGGTGAAGATGTATGCATGTTTACAGAGATAGCGGTGTAGATATTTCCGTGTTCATAGAGATCGCGGTGTAGATATTTCCATGTTCATCCAGATGGCTGTGTAGACATATCCATGTTCATACAGATGGCGGTGAAGATATTTCCATGTTCATACAGACAGCGGTGAAGATATTTCCATGTTCATACAGATAGCGGTGTAGATATTTCCATGTTCATACAGATGTCTGTGTAGATATATCCATGTTCATACAGATGACGGTGAAGATATTTCCATGTTCATACAGATAGCGGTGTAGATATTTCCATGTTCATACAGATAGCGGTGTGGATATTTCCATGTTCATACCGATAGTGGTGCTGATATTTCCATGTTCATACAGGTAGCGGTGTAGATATTTCCATGTTTATACAGATAGCGGTGTAGATATTTCCATGTTTATACAGATTGCGGTGTAGATATTTCCATGTTTATACAGATAGCGGTGTAGATATTTCCATGTTTATACAGATAGCGGTGTAGATATCTCCTTAATACAGATGGCGGTGTAGATGTTTATATGTTCATACAGATGGCGGTGCAGATATTTCCATGTTCATACAGATGGCGGTGTAGATATTTCCAAGTTTACAGAGATAGCGGTGTAGTTATTTGCATGTGTAGAGGTAGCTGTGTAGATATTTCCATGTATATGCAGATAGCTGTGTAGATATTTCCATTTTCATGCAGACAGCGGTGTAGATATTTCCATGTTCAAACAGATAGCGGTGTAGATATTTCCATGTTCATACAGATAGCGGTGTAGATATTTCCATGTTCATACAGATAGCGGTGTAGATATTTCCATGTTCATACAGATAGCGGTGTAGATATTTCCATGTTCATACAGATAGCGGTGCTGATATTTCCATGTTTATACAGGTAGCGGTGTAGATATTTCCATGTTTATACAGATAGCGGTGTAGATATTTCCATGTTTATACAGATAGCGGTGTAGATATCTCCTTCTTAATACAGATGGCGGTGCAGATATTTATATGTTCATACACATGGCGGTGCAGATATTTCCATGTTCATACAGATGGCGGTGTAGATATTTCCATGTTCATACAGATAGCGGTGTAGATATCTCCATGTTCACACAGATAGCGGTGTAGATATTTCCATGTTCATACAGATGGCGGTGCAGAAATTTCCATGTTCATACTGATAGCGGTGATGATATTTCCATTTTTATACAGATAGCGGTGTAGATATTTCCATGTTTATACAGATAGCGGTGTAGATATTTCCATGTTTATACAGATGGCGGTGTAGATATTTATATGTTCATACAGATGGCAGTGAAGATATTTCCATGTTCATACAGATGGCGGTGTAGATATTTCCATGTTTATAGATATAGCGGTGTAGTTATTTCCATGTGTAAAGAGATAGCTGTGTAGATATTTCCATGTATATGCAGATAGCTTTGTAGATATTTCCATTTTCATACAGATAGCGGTGTAGATATTTACATGTTCAAACAGATAGCGGTGTAGATATTTCCATGTTCATACAGATAGCGGTGTAGATATTTCCTTGTTCATACAGATAGCGGTGTAGATATTTCCATGTTCATGCAGATAGCGGTGTAGATATTTCCATGTTCATACAGATAGCGGTGCTGATATTTCCATGTTTATTCAGATAGCGGTGCTGATGATTCCATGTTTATACAGGTAGCAGTGTAGATATTTCCATGTTTATTCAGATAGAAGTGTAGATATCTCCATCTTAATACAGATGGCGGTGTAGATATTTATATGTTCATACAGATGGCGGTGCAGATATTTCCATGTTCATACAGATGGCGGTGTAGATATTTCCATGTTCATACAGATAGCGGTGTAGTTATTTCCATTTGTAAAGAGATAGCTGTGTAGATATTTCCATGTATATGCAGATAGCTGTGTAGATATTTCCATTTTCATGCAGATAGTGGTGTATATATTTCCATCTTCAAACAGACAGCGGTGTAGATATTTCCATGTTCATACAGATAGCGGTGTAGATATTTCCAAGTTTATACAGACAGCGGTGAAGATGTATGCATGTTTACACAGATAGCGGTGTGGAGATTTCCATGTTCATACAGAGTGCTGTGTAGATATATCCATGTTCATACAGATAGCGGTGTAGATATTTCCATGTTCATACAGATAGCGGTGTAGATATTTCCATGTTCATCTGATGGCTGCGTAGATATATCCATGTTCATACCGATGGCGGTGAAGATATTTCCATGTCCATACAGATAGCGGTGTACATATTTCCATGTTCATACAGATAGCGGTGTAGCTATTTCCATGTTCATACAGATAGCGGTGTATGTATTTCCATGTTCATATAGCAGTGCAGATATTTCCATGTTCATACAGATAGCAGTGTAGATATTTCCATGTTCATCCAGGAGGCTGTGAAGATATATCCATGTTCATACAGATGGCGGTGAAGATATTTCCATGTTCATACAGATAGCGGTGTAGTTATTTCCATGTGTAAAGAGATAGCTGTGTAGATATTTCCATGTATATGCAGATAGCTGTGTGGATATTTCCATTTTCATGCAGATAGCGGTTTAGACATTTCCATGTTCAAACAGATAGCGGTGTAGATATTTCCATGTTCATAGAGATAGCGGTGTAGATATTTCCATGTTCATACAGATAGAGGGGCTGATATTTCCATGTTCATACAGATAGCGGTGCTGATATTTCCATGTTTATACAGGTAGCGGTTTAGATATTTCCATGTTTATACAGGTATCAGTGTAGATATTTCCATGTTTATACAGAGAGCAGTGTAGATATATCCATGTTTATACAGATAGCAGTGTAGATATCTCCTTCTTAACACAGATGGCGGTGTAGATATTTATAGGTTCATACAGATGGCGGTGCAGATATTTCCATGTTCATACAGATGGCTGTTTAGATATTTCCATGTTCATACAGATAGCGGTGTAGTTATTTCCATGTGTAAAGAGATAGATGTGTAGATATTTCCATGAATATGCAGATAGCAGTGTAGATATTTCCATTTTCATGCAGATAGCGGTGTAGATATTTCCATGTTCAAACAGATAGCGGTGTAGATATTTCCATGTTCATACAGATGTCGGTGTAGATATTTCCATGTTCATACAGATAGCAGTGTAGATATTTCCATGTTTATACAGATAGCGGTGAAGATGTATGCATGTTTACACAGATAGCGGTGTAGATATTTCCATGTTCAAACAGCGGTGTAGATATTTCCATGCTCATACAGATAGCGGTGTAGATATTTCCATGTTTATACAGATTGCGGTGAAGATGTATGCATATTTACACAGATAGCAGTGTAGATATCTCCATGTTCACACAGATAGCGGTGTAGATATTTCCATGTTCATACAGATGGCGGTGCAGAAATTTCCATGTTCATATTGATAGCGGTGTAGATATTTCCATGTTCATGCAGATAGCGGTGTAGATATTTCCATGTTCATGCAGATAGCGGTGTAGATATTTCCATGTTCATACAGATAGCGGTGCTGATATTTCCATGTTTATTCAGATAGCGGTGCTGATGATTCCATGTTTATACAGGTAGCAGTGTAGATATTTCCATGTTTATTCAGATAGAAGTGTAGATATCTCCATCTTAATACAGATGGCGGTGTAGATATTTATATGTTCATACAGATGGCGGTGCAGATATTTCCATGTTCATACAGATGGCGGTGTAGATATTTCCATGTTCATACAGATAGCGGTGTAGTTATTTCCATGTGTAAAGAGATAGCTGTGTAGATATTTCCATGTATATGCAGATAGCTGTGTAGATATTTCCATTTTCATGCAGATAGTGGTGTATATATTTCCATCTTCAAACAGATAGCGGTGTAGATATTTCCATGTTCATACAGATAGCGGTGTAGATATTTCCAAGTTTATACAGACAGCGGTGAAGATGTATGCATGTTTACACAGATAGCGGTGTGGAGATTTCCATGTTCATACAGAGGGCTGTGTAGATATATCCATGTTCATACAGATAGCGGTGTAGATATTTCCATGTTCATACAGATAGCGGTGTAGATATTTCCATGTTCATCTGATGGCTGCGTGGATATATCCATGTTCATACCGATGGCGGTGAAGATATTTCCATGTCCATACAGATAGCGGTGTACATATTTCCATGTTCATACAGATAGCGGTGTAGCTATTTCCATGTTCCTACAGATAGCGGTGTATGTATTTCCATGTTCATACAGATAGCAGTGCAGATATTTCCATGTTCATACAGATAGCAGTGTAGATATTTCCATGTTCATCCAGGAGGCTGTGAAGATATATCCATGTTCATACAGATGGCGGTGAAGATATTTCCATGTTCATACAGATAGCGGTGTAGTTATTTCCATGTGTAAAGAGATAGCTGTGTAGATATTTCCATGTATATGCAGATAGCTGTGTGGATATTTCCATTTTCATGCAGATAGCGGTTTAGAGATTTCCATGTTCAAACAGATAGCGGTGTAGATATTTCCATGTTCATAGAGATAGCGGTGTAGATATTTCCATGTTCATACAGATAGAGGGGCTGATATTTCCATGTTCATACAGATAGCGGTGCTGATATTTCCATGTTTATACAGGTAGCGGTTTAGATATTTCCATGTTTATACAGGTATCAGTGTAGATATTTCCATGTTTATACAGAGAGCAGTGTAGATATATCCATGTTTATACAGATAGCAGTGTAGATATCTCCTTCTTAATACAGATGGCGGTGTAAATATTTATAGGTTCATACAGAGGGCGGTGCAGATATTTCCGTGTTCATACAGATGGCTGTTTAGATATTTCCATGTTCATACAGATAGCGGTGTAGTTATTTCCATGTGTAAAGAGATAGATGTGTAGATATTTCCATGAATATGCAGATAGCATTGTAGATATTTCCATTTTCATGCAGATAGCGGTGTAGATATTTCCATGTTCAAACAGATAGCGGTGTAGATATTTCCATGTTCATACAGATGTCGGTGTAGATATTTCCATGTTCATACAGATAGCAGTGTAGATATTTCCATGTTTATACAGATAGCGGTGAAGATGTATGCATGTTTACACAGATAGCGGTGTAGATATTTCCATGTTCAAACAGCGGTGTAGATATTTCCATGTTCATACAGATAGCGGTGTAGATATTTCCATGTTTATACAGATTGCGGTGAAGATGTATGCATATTTACACAGATAGCAGTGTAGATATCTCCATGTTCACACAGATAGCGGTGTAGATATTTCCATGTTCATACAGATGGCGGTGCAGAAATTTCCATGTTCATATTGATAGCCGTGCTGATATTTCCATTTTTATACAGATAGCGGTGTAGATATTTCCATGTTTATACAGATAGCGGTGTAGATATTTCCATGTTTATACAGATGGCGGTGTAGATATTTATATGTTGATACAGATGGCAGTGAAGATATTTCCATGTTCATACAGATGGCGGTGTAGATATTTCCATGTTTATAGATATAGCAGTGTAGTTATTTCCATGTGTAAAGAGATAGCTGTGTAGATATTTCCATGCATATGCAGATAGCTTTGTAGATATTTCCATTTTCATACAGATGGCGGTGCAGATATTTCCATGTTCATACAGATGGCGGTGTAGATATTTCCAAGTTTATAGAGATAGCGGTGTAGTTATTTGCATGTGTAAAGGGGTAGCTGTGTAGATATTTCCATGTATATGCAGATAGCTGTGTAGATATTTCCATTTTCATGCAGACAGCGGTGTAGATATTTCCATGTTCAAACAGATAGCGGTGTAGATATTTCCATGTTCATACAGATAGCGGTGTAGATATTTCCATGTTCATACAGATAGCGGTGTAGATATTTCCATGTTCATACAGATAGCGGTGTAGATATTTCCATGTTCATACAGATAGCGGTGCTGATATTTCCATGTTTATAAAGGTAGCGGTGTAGATATTTCCATGTTTATACAGATAGCGGTGTAGATATTTCCATGTTTATACAGATAGCGGTGTAGATATCTCCTTCTTAATACAGATGGCGGTGCAGATATTTATATGTTCATACACATGGCGGTGCAGATATTTCCATGTTCATACAGATGGCGGTGTAGATATTTCCATGTTCATACAGATAGCGGTGTAGATATCTCCATGTTCACACAGATAGCGGTGTAGATATTTCCATGTTCATACAGATGGCGGTGCAGAAATTTCCATGTTCATACTGACAGCGGTGCAGATATTTCCATTTTTATACAGATCGCGGTGTAGATATTTCCATGTTTATACAGATAGCGGTGTAGATATTTCCATGTTTATACAGATGGCGGTGTAGATATTTATATGTTCATACAGATGGCAGTGAAGATATTTCCATGTTCATACAGATGGCGGTGTAGATATTTCCATGTTTATAGATATAGCGGTGTAGTTATTTCCATGTGTAAAGAGATAGCTGTGTAGATATTTCCATGTATATGCAGATAGCTTTGTAGATATTTCCATTTTCATACAGATAGCGGTGTAGATATTTACATGTTCAAACAGATAGCGGTGTAGATATTTCCATGTTCATACAGATAGCGGTGTAGATATTTCTTTGTTCATACAGATAGCGGTGTAGATATTTCCATGTTCATACAGATAGCGGTGAAGATATTTCCATGTTCATACAGATAGCGGTGCTGATATTTCCATGTTTATTCAGATAGCGGTGCTGATGATTCCATGTTTATACAGGTAGCAGTGTAGATATTTCCATGTTTATTCAGATAGAAGTGTAGATATCTCCATCTTAATACAGATGGCGGTGTAGATATTTATATGTTCATACAGATGGCGGTGCAGATATTTCCATGTTCATACAGATGGCGGTGTAGATATTTCCATGTTCATACAGATAGCGGTGTAGTTATTTCCATGTGTAAAGAGATAGCTGTGTAGATATTTCCATGTATATGCAGATAGCTGTGTAGATATTTCCATTTTCATGCAGATAGTGGTGTATATATTTCCATCTTCAAACAGATAGCGGTGTAGATATTTCCATGTTCATACAGATAGCGGTGTAGATATTTCCAAGTTTATACAGACAGCGGTTAAGATGTATGCATGTTTACACAGATAGCGGTGTGGAGATTTCCATGTTCATACAGAGGGCTGTGTAGATATATCCATGTTCATACAGATAGCGGTGTAGATATTTCCATGTTCATACAGATAGCGGTGTAGATATTTCCATGTTCATCTGATGGCTGCGTAGATATATCCATGTTCATACCGATGGCGGTGAAGATATTTCCATGTCCATACAGATAGCGGTGTACATATTTCCATGTTCATACAGATAGCGGTGTAGCTATTTCCATGTTCATACAGATAGCGGTGTATGTATTTCCATGTTCATACAGATAGCAGTGCAGATATTTCCATGTTCATACAGATAGCAGTGTAGATATTTCCATGTTCATCCAGGAGGCTGTGAAGATATATCCATGTTCATACAGATGGCGGTGAAGATATTTCCATGTTCATACAGATAGCGGTGTAGTTATTTCCATGTGTATAGAGATAGCTGTGTAGATATTTCCATGTATATGCAGATAGCTGTGTGGATATTTCCATTTTCATGCAGATAGCGGTTTAGAGATTTCCATGTTCAAACAGATAGCGGTGTAGATATTTCCATGTTCATAGAGATAGCGGTGTAGATATTTCCATGTTCATACAGATAGAGGGGCTGATATTTCCATGTTCATACAGATAGCGGTGCTGATATTTCCATGTTTATACAGGTAGCGGTTTAGATATTTCCATGTTTATACAGGTATCAGTGTAGATATTTCCATGTTTATACAGAGAGCAGTGTAGATATATCCATGTTTATACAGATAGCAGTGTAGATATCTCCTTCTTAATACAGATGGCGGTGTAGATATTTATAGGTTCATACAGATGGCGGTGCAGATATTTCCATGTTCATACAGATGGCTGTTTAGATATTTCCATGTTCATACAGATAGCGGTGTAGTTATTTCCATGTGTAAAGAGATAGATGTGTAGATATTTCCATGAATATGCAGATAGCAGTGTAGATATTTCCATTTTCATGCAGATAGCGGTGTAGATATTTCCATGTTCAAACAGATAGCGGTGTAGATATTTCCATGTTCATACAGATATCGGTGTAGATATTTCCATGTTCATACAGATAGCAGTGTAGATATTTCCATGTTTATACAGATTGCGGTGAAGATGTATGCATGTTTACACAGATAGCGGTGTAGATATTTCCATGTTCAAACAGCGGTGTAGATATTTCCATGTTCATACAGATAGCGGTGTAGATATTTCCATGTTTATACAGATAGCGGTGAAGATGTATGCATGTTTACACAGATAGCGGTGTAGATATTTCCATGTTCAAACAGCGGTGTAGATATTTCCATGTTCACACAGATAGCGGTGTAGATATTTCCATGTTCATACAGATGGCGGTGCAGAAATTTCCATGTTCATATTGATAGCGGTGCTGATATTTCCATTTTTATACAGATAGCGGTGTACATATTTCCATGTTTATACAGATAGCGGTGTAGATATTTCCATGTTTATACAGATGGCGGTGTAGATATTTATATGTTCATACTGATGGCAGTGAAGATATTTCCATGTTCATACAGATGGCAGTGTAGATATTTCCATGTTTATAGATATAGCAGTGTAGTTATTTCCATGTGTAAAGAGATAGCTGTGTAGATATTTCAATGTATATGCAGATAGCTTTGTAGATATTTCCATTTTCATACAGATAGCGGTGTAGATATTTACGTGTTCAAACAGATAGCGGTGTAGATATTTCCATGTTCATACAGATAGCGGTGTAGATATTTCCATGTTCATACAGATAGCGGTGTAGATATTTCCATGTTCATGCAGATAGCGGTGTAGATATTTCCATGTTCATACAGATAGCGGTGCTGATATTTCCATGTTTATGCAGATAGCGGTGCTGATGATTCCATGTTTATACAGGTAGCAGTGTAGATATTTCCATGTTTATTCAGATAGAAGTGTAGATATCTCCATCTTAATACAGATGGCGGTGTAGATATTTATATGTTCATACAGATGGCGGTGCAGATATTTCCATGTTCATACAGATGGCGGTGTAGATATTTCCATGTTCATACAGATAGCGGTGTAGTTATTTCCATGTGTAAAGAGATAGCTGTGTAGATATTTCCATGTATATGCAGATAGCTGTGTAGATATTTCCATTTTCATGCAGATAGTGGTGTATATATTTCCATCTTCAAACAGATAGTGGTGTAGATATTTCCATGTTCATACAGATAGCGGTGTAGATATTTCCAAGTTTATACAGACAGCGGTGAAGATGTATGCATGTTTACACAGATAGCGGTGTGGAGATTTCCATGTTCATACAGAGGGCTGTGTAGATATATCCATGTTCATACAGATAGCGGTGTAGATATTTCCATGTTCATACAGATAGCGGTGTAGATATTCCCATGTTCATCTGATGGCTGCGTAGATATATCCATGTTCATACCGATGGCGGTGAAGATATTTCCATGTCCATACAGATAGCGGTGTAGCTATTTCCATGTTCATACAGATAGCGGTGTATGTATTTCCATGTTTATACAGATAGCAGTGCAGATATTTCCATGTTTATACAGATAGCAGTGCAGATATTTCCATGTTCATACAGATAGCGGCGTAGTTATTTCCAGGTGTAAAGAGATAGCTGTGTAGATATTTCCATGTATATTCAGATACCTGTGTGGATATTTCCATTTTCATGCACATAGCGGTTTAGAGATTTCCATGTTCAAACAGATAGCGGTGTAGATATTTCCATGTTCATAGAGATAGCGGTGTAGATATTTCCATGTTCATACAGATAGAGGGGCTGATATTTCCATGTTCATACAGATAGCGGTGCTGATATTTCCATGTTTATACAGGTAGCGGTGTAGATATTTCCATGTTCATACAGATAGTGGTGTAGTTATTTCCATGTGTAAATAGATAGCTGAGTAGTTATTTCAATGTATATGCAGATAGCAGTGTAGTTATTTCCATTTTCATGCAGATAGCGGTGTAGATATTTCCATGTTCAAACAGATAGCAGTGTAGATATTTCCATGTTCATACAGATAGCGGTGTAGATATTTCCATGTTCATACAGATAGCGGTGTAGATATTTCCATGTTTATACAGATAGCGGTGAAGATGTATGCATGTTTACACAGATAGCGGTGTAGATATTTCCATGTTCATCCAGATGGCTGTGTAGATATATCCATGTTCATACAGATAACGGTGTAGATATTTCCATGTTCATAAAGATAGCGGTGTAGATATTTCCATGTTCATCCAGATGGCTGTGTAGATATATCCATGTTCATAGAGATAGCGGTGTAGATATTTCCATGTTCATACAGATAGCCGTGTACATATTTCCATGTTCACACAGATAGCGGTGTAGATATTTCCATTTGCATACAGATAGCAGTGTAGATATTTCCATGTTTATACAGATAGCGGTGAAGATGTATGCATGTTTACACAGATAGCGGTGTAGATATTTCCATGTTTAAACAGATAGCGGTGTAGATATTTCCATGTTCATACAGATAGCGGTGTAGATATTTCCATGTTTATACAGATTGCGGTGAAGATGTATGCATATTTACACAGATAGCGGTGTAGATATTTCCATGTTCATACAGATAGCGGTGTTTATATTTCCATGTTCATCCAGATGGCTGTGTAGATATATCCATGTTCATATAGATAGCGGTGTAGATACTTCCATTTTCATACAGGTAGTGGTGTAGATATTTCCATGTTCATACAGATAGCGGTGTAGCTATTTCCATGTTCACACAGATAGCGGTGTAGATATTTCCATGTTCATAGAGATAGCGGTGTAGATATTTCCATGTTCATACAGATAGCGGTGCTGATATTTCCAAGTTTATACAGATAGCGGTGTAGATATCTCCATCTTAATATAGATGGGGGTGTAGATATTTATATCTTCATACAGATGGCGGTGCAGATATTTCCATGTTCATACAGATGGCGGTGTAGATATTTGCATGTTTATAGAGATAGCGCTGTAGTTATTTCCATGTGTAAAGAGATAGCTTTGTAGATATTTCCATGTATATGCAGATCGCTGTGTAGATATTTCCATTTTCATGCAGATATCGGTGTAGATATTTCCATGTTCAAACAGATAGCGGTGTAGTTATTTCCATGTTCATGCAGATAGCAGTGTAGATATTTCCATGTTTATACAGATGGCGGTGAAGATGTATGCATGTTTCCAAAGATAGCGGTGTAGATATTTCCATGTTCATACAGATAGCGGTGTTGATATTTCCATATTTATCCTGATGGCTGTGTAGATATATCCATGTTAATACAGATGGCGGTGAAGATATTTCCATATTCATACAGATAGCGGTGTAGTTATTTCCATGTGTAAAGAGATAGCTGTGTAGATATTTCCATGAATATGCAGATAGCTGTGTAGATATTTCCATTTTCATGCAGATAGCGGTTTAGATATTTACATGTTCAAACAGATAGCGGTGTAGATATTTCCATGTTCATAGACATAGCGGTGTAGATATTTCCATGTTCTTACAGATAGCGGTGCTGATATTTCCATGTTTATACAGGTAGCGGTGTAGATATTTCCATGTTTATACATATAGCGGTGTAGATATTTCCAAGTTTACACAGAGAGCGGTGAAGATATCACCATCTTAAAGCAGTTGGCGGTGTAGATATATATATGTTCATACAGATGGCGGTGCAGATATTTCCATGTTCATACAGATGGCGCTGTAGATATTTGCATGTTTATAGATATAGCGGTGTCAATATTTCCATGTGTATAGAGATAGCTTTGTAGATATTTCCATGTATATGCAGATAGCTGTGTAGATATTTCTATTTTCATGCAGATAGGGGTTTAGATATTTCCATGTTCAAACAGATAGCGGTGTAGATATTTCCATGTTCATACAGATAGCGGTGTAGATATTTCCATGTTTATACAGATAGCGGTGAAGATGTATGCATGTTTACACAGATAGCGGTGTAGATATTTCCGTGTTCATAGAGATCGCGGTGTAGATATTTCCATGTTCATCCAGATGGCTGTGTAGACATATCCATGTTCATACAGATGGCGGTGAAGATATTTCCATGTTCATACAGACAGCGGTGTAGATATTTCCATGTTCATACAGATAGCGGTGTAGATATTTCCATGTTCATACAGATGTCTGTGTAGATATATCCATGTTCATACAGATGACGGTGAAGATATTTCCATGTTCATACAGATAGCGGTGTAGATATTTCCATGTTCATACAGGTAACGGTGTAGATATTTCCATGTTTATACAGATAGCGGTGTAGATATTTCCATGTTCATACAGATAGCGGTGTAGATATTTCCATGTTCATACAGGTAGCGGTGTAGATATTTCCATGTTTATACAGATAGCGGTGTAGATATTTCCATGTTTATACAGATAGCGTTGTAGATATCTCCTTCTTAATACAGATGGCGGTGCAGATATTTATATGTTCATACACATGGCGGTGCAGATATTTCCATGTTCATACAGATGGCGGTGTAGATATTTCCATGTTCATACAGATAGCGGTGTAGATATCTCCATGTTCACACAGATAGCGGTGTAGATATTTCCATGTTCATACAGATGGCGGTGCAGTAATTTCCATGTTCATACTGATAGCGGTGCTGATATTTCCATTTTTATACAGACAGCGGTGTAGATATTTCCATGTTTATACAGAGAGCGGTGTAGATATTTCCATGTTTATACAGATGGCGGTGTAGATATTTATATGTTCATACAGATGGCAGTGAAGATATTTCCATGTTCATACAGATGGCGGTGTAGATATTTCCATGTTTATAGATATAGCGGTGTAGTTATTTCCATGTGTAAAGAGATAGCTGTGTAGATATTTCCATGTATATGCAGATAGCTTTGTAGATATTTCCATTTTCATACAGATAGCGGTGTAGATATTTACATGTTCAAACAGATAGCGGTGTAGATATTTCCATGTTCATACAGATAGCGGTGTAGATATTTCCTTGTTCATACAGATAGCGGTGTAGATATTTCCATGTTCATACAGATAGCGGTGTAGATATTTCCATGTTCATACAGATAGCGGTGCTGATATTTCCATGTTTATGCAGATAGCGGTGCTGATGATTCCATGTTTATACAGGTAGCAGTGTAGATATTTCCATGTTTATTCAGATAGAAGTGTAGATATCTCCATCTTAATACAGATGGCGGTGTAGATATTTATATGTTCATACAGATGGCGGTGCAGATATTTCCATGTTCATACAGATGGCGGTGTAGATATTTCCATGTTCATACAGATAGCGGTGTAGTTATTTCCATGTTTAAAGAGATAGCTGTGTAGATATTTCCATGTATATGCAGATAGCTGTTTAGATATTTCCATTTTCATGCAGATAGTGGTGTATATATTTCCATCTTCAAACAGATAGCGGTGTAGATATTTCCATGTTCATACAGATAGCGGTGTAGATATTTCCAAGTTTATACAGACAGCGGTGAAGATGTATGCATGCTTACACAGATAGCGGTGTGGAGATTTCCATGTTCATACAGAGGGCTGTGTAGATATATCCATGTTCATACAGATAGCGGTGTAGATATTTCCATGTTCATACAGATAGCGGTGTAGATATTTCCATGTTCATCTGATGGCTGCGTAGATATATCCATGTTCATACCGATGGCGGTGAAGATATTTCCATGTCCATACAGATAGCGGTGTACATATTTCCATGTTCATACAGATAGCGGTGTAGCTATTTCCATGTTCATACAGATAGCGGTGTATGTATTTCCATGTTCATAAAGATAGCAGTGCAGATATTTCCATGTTCATACAGATAGCAGTGTAGATATTTCCATGTTCATCCAGGAGGCTGTGAAGATATATCCATGTTCATACAGATGGCGGTGAAGATATTTCCATGTTCATACAGATAGCGGTGTAGTTATTTCCATGTGTAAAGAGATAGCTGTGTAGATATTTCCATGTATATGCAGATAGCTGTGTGGATATTTCCATTTTCATGCAGATAGCGGTTTAGAGATTTCCATGTTCAAACAGATAGCGGTGTAGATATTTCCATGTTCATAGAGATAGCGGTGTAGATATTTCCATGTTCATACAGATAGAGGGGCTGATATTTCCATGTTCATACAGATAGCGGTGCTGATATTTCCATGTTTATACAGGTAGCGGTTTAGATATTTCCATGTTTATACAGGTATCAGTGTAGATATTTCCATGTTTATACAGATAGCAGTGTAGATATCTCCTTCTTAATACAGATGGCGGTGTAGATATTTATAGGTTCATACAGATGGCGGTGCAGATATTTTCATGTTCATACAGATGGCTGTTTAGATATTTCCATGTTCATACAGATAGCGGTGTAGTTATTTCCATGTGTAAAGAGATAGATGTGTAGATATTTCCATGAATATGCAGATAGCAGTGTAGATATATCCATGTTTATACAGATAGCAGTGTAGATATCTCCTTCTTAATACAGATGGCGGTGTAGATATTTATAGGTTCATACAGATGGCGGTGCAGATATTTCCATGTTCATACAGATGGCTGTTTAGATATTTCCATGTTCATACAGATAGCGGTGTAGTTATTTCCATGTGTAAAGAGATAGCTGTGTAGATATTTCCATGTATATGCAGATAGCGGTGTAGATATTTCCATTTTCATGCTGATAGCGGTTTAGATATTTCCATGATCAAACAGATAGCGTTGTAGATATTTCCATGTTCATTCAGATAGCGGTGTAGCTATTTCCATGCTTTTGCAGATTGCGGTGAAGATGTATGCATGTTTACACAAATAGCGGTGTAGATATTTCCATGTTCATGCAGATAGCGGTGTAGATATTTCCATGTTCATCCAGATGGCTGTGTAGATATATACATGTTCATACAGATAGCGGTGTAGATATTTCCATGTTCATTGAGATAGCGGTGTAGATATTTCCATGTTCATACAGATAGCAGTGCTGATATTTCCATGTTTATACAGGTAGCGGTGTAGGTATTTCCATGTTTATACAGATAGCGGTGTAGATATTTCCAAATTTATACAGATTGCGGTGAAGATATCTCCATCTTAATACAGATGGCGGTGTAGATATTTATATGTTCATACAGATGGCAGTGCAGATATTTCCATGTTCATACAGCTCGCGGTGTAGATATTTCCATGTTCATCCAGATGGCTGTGTAGACATATCCATGTTCATACAGATGGCGGTGAAGGTATTTCCATGTTCATACAGATAGCGGTGTAGATATTTCCATGATCATACATATAGCGGTGTAGATATTTCCATGATCATACAGATGGCTGTGTAGATATATCCATGTTCATACTGATGGCGGTGAAGTTATTTCCATGTTCATACAGATAGCGGTGTAGATGTTTCCATGTTCAAACAGATAGCGGTGTAGATATTTCCATGTTCATACAGATAGCGGTATAGATATTTCCATGTTCATACAGATAGCAGTGTAGATATTTCCATGTTTATACATATAGCGGTGAAGATGTATGCATGTTTACACAGATAGCGGTGTAGATATTTCCATGTTCAAACAGCGGTGTAGATATTTCCATGTTCATACAAATAGCGGTGTAGATATTTCCATGTTTATACAGATTGCGGTGAAGATGTATGCATATTTACACAGATAGCGGTGTAGATATTTCCATGTTCATACAGATAGCGGTGTAGATATTTCCATGTTCATCCAGATGGCTGTTTAGATATATCCATGTTCATACAGATGGCGGTGAAGATATTTCTATGTTCATACAGATAGCGGTGTAGTTATTTCCATGTGTAAAGAGATAGCTGTGTAGATATTTCCATGTATATGCAGATAGCTGTGTAGATATTTCCATTTTCATGCAGATAGCGGTTTAGATATTTCCATGTTTAAACAGATAGCGGTGTAGATATTTCCATGTTCATAGCGATAGCGGTGTAGATATTTCCATGTTCATCCAGATGGCTGTGTAGATATATCCATGTTCATACAGATGGCGGTGAAGATAGTTCCATGTTCATACAGACAGCGGTATAGATATTTCCATGTTCATACAGATAGCGGTGTAGATATTTCCATGTTCATACAGATGGCTGTGTAGATATATCCATGTTCATACAGATGATGGTTAAAATATTTCCATGTTCATACAGATAGCGGTGTAGATATTTCCATGTTCATACAGATAGCGGTGTAGATATTTCCATGTTCATACCGATAGCGGTGCTGATATTTCCATGTTTATACAGGTAGCAGTGTAGATATTTCCATGTTTATACAGATAGCGGTGTAGAAATTTCCATGTTTATACAGATAGCGGTGTAGATATTTCCATGTTTATACAGATAGCGGTGTAGATATCTCCTTCTTAATACAGATGGCGGTGTAGATGTTTATATGTTCATACAGATGGCGGCGCAGATATTTCCATGTGCACACAGATGGCGGTGTAGATATTTCCAAGTTTATAGGGATAGCGGTGTAGTTATTTCCATGTGTAAAGAGGTAGCTGTGTAGATATTTCCATGTATATGCAGATAGCTGTGTAGATATTTCCATTTCCATGCAGACAGCGGTGTAGATATTTCCATGTTCAAACAGATAGCGGTGTAGATATTTCCATGTTCATACAGATAGCGGTGTAGATATTTCCATGTTCAGATAGCGGTGTAGATATTTCCATGTTCATACAGATAGCGGTGTAGATATTTCCATGTTCATACATATAGCGGTGCTGATATTTCCTTGTTTATACAGGTAGCGGTGTAGATATTTCCATGTTTATACAGATAGCGGTGTAGATATTTCCATGTTTATACAGATAGCGGTGTAGATATCTCCATCTTAATACAGATGGCGGTGTAGTTATTTATATGTTCATACACTTGGCAGTGCATATATTTCCATGTTCATACAGATGGCGGTGTAGATATTTCCATGTTCATCCAGATGGCTGTGTAGACATATCCATGTTCATACAGATGGCGGTGAAAGTATTTCCATGTTCATACAGATAGCGGTGTAGATATTTC
Organism: Gorilla gorilla gorilla; assembly: GCF_029281585.2. Classification (NCBI taxonomy): domain Eukaryota; kingdom Metazoa; phylum Chordata; class Mammalia; order Primates; family Hominidae; genus Gorilla; species Gorilla gorilla. The sequence goes on from NC_073239.2 coordinate 128,887,292, forward strand.
CATGTTCATACATATAGCGGTGTAGATATTTCCATGATCATACAGATGGCTGTGTAGATATATCCATGTTCATACTGATGGCGGTGAAGTTATTTCCATGTTCATACAGATAGCGGTGTAGATATTTCCATGTTCATACAGATAGCGGTGTAGATATTTCCATGTTCATACTGATAGCGGTGCTGATATTTCCATGTTTATACAGGTAGCTGTGTAGATATTTCCATGTTTATACAGATAGCGGTGTAGATATTTCCATGTTTATACAGATAGCGGTGTAGATATTTCCATGTTTATACAGATAGCGGTGTAGATATCTCCATCTTAATACAGATGGCGGTGTAGATATTTATATGTTCATACAGTTGGCGGTGCAGATATTTCCATGTTCTTACAGATGGCGGTTTAGATATTTCCATGTTCATACAGATAGAGGTGTAGTTATTTCCATGTATAAAGAGATAGCTGTGTAGATATTTCCATGAATATGCAGATAGCAGTGTAGATATTTCCATTTTCATGCAGATAGTGGTGTAGATATTTCCATGTTCAAACAGATAGCGGTGTAGATATTTCCATGTTCATACAGATAGCGGTGTAGATATTTCCATGTTCATACAGATAGCAGTGTAGATATTTCCATGTTTATACAGATAGCGGTGAAGATGTATGCATGTTTACACAGATAGCGGTGTAGATATTTCCTTGTTCAAACAGCGGTGTAGATATTTCCATGTTCATACAGATAGCGGTGTAGATATTTCCATGTTTATACAGATTGCGGTGAAGATATATGCATATTTACACAGATGGTGGTGTAGATATTTTCATGTTCATACAGATAGCGGTGTAGATATTTCCATGTTCATCCAGATGGCTGTGTAGATATATCCATGTTCATACAGATGGCGGTGTAGATATTTCCATGTTCATACAGATAGCGGTGTAGTTATTTCCATGTGTAAAGAGATAGCTGTGTAGATATTTCCATGTATATGCAGATAGCTGTGTAGATATTTCCATTTTCATGCAGATATCGGTTTAGATATTTTCATGTTTAAACAGATAGCGGTGTAGAAATTTCCATGTTCATAGATATAGCGGTGTAGATATTTCCATGTTCATACAGATAGCGGTGCTGATATTTCCATGTTTATACAGGTAGCGGTGTAGATATTTCCAAGTTTATTCAGAGAGCGGTGAAGATATCTCCATCTTAAAGCAGATGGCGGTGTAGATATTTATATGTTCATACAGATGGCGGTGCAGATATTTCCATGTTCATACAGATGGCGCTGTAGATATTTCCTTGTTTATAGAGATAGTGGTGCAGTTATTTCCATGTGTATAGAGATAGCTTTGTAGATATTTCCATGTATATGCAGATAGCTGTGTAGATATTTCTATTTTCATGCAGATAGGGGTTTAAATATTTCCATGTTCAAACAGATAGCGGTGTAGATATTTCCATGTTCATACAGATCGCGGTGTAGATATTTCCATGTTCATCCAGATGGCTGTGTAGACATATCCATGTTCATTCAGATGGCGGTGAAGATAGTTCCATGTTCATACAGACAGCGGTATAGATATTTCCATGTTCATACAGATAGCGGTGTAGATATTTCCATGTTCATACAGATGGCTGTGTAGATATATCCATGTTCATACAGATGACGGTGAAGATATTTCCATATTCATACAGATAGCGGTGTAGATATTTCCATGTTCATACAGATAGCGGTGTAGATATTTCCATGTTCATACCGATAGCGGTGCTGATATTTCCATGTTTATACAGGTAGCAGTGTAGATATTTCCATGTTTATACAGATAGAGGTGTAGAAATTTCCATGTTTATACAGATAGCGGTGTAGATATTTCCATGTTTATACAGATAGCGGTGTAGATATCTCCTTCTTAATACAGATGGTGGTGTAGATGTTTATATGTTCATACAGATGGCGTTGCAGATATTTCCATGTGCACACAGATGGCGGTGTAGATATTTCCAAGTTTATAGGGATAGCGGTGTAGTTATTTCCATGTGTAAAGAGGTAGCTGTGTAGATATTTCCATGTATATGCAGATAGCTGTGTAGATATTTCCATTTCCATGCAGACAGCGGTGTAGATATTTCCATGTTCAAACAGATAGCGGTGTAGATATTTCCATGTTCATACAGATAGCGGTGTAGATATTTCCATGTTCATAAAGATAGCGGTGTAGATAATTCCATGTTCATACAGATAGCGGTGTAGATATTTCCATGTTCATACATATAGCGGTGCTGATATTTCCTTGTTTATACAGGTAGCGGTGTAGATATTTCCATGTTTATACAGATAGCGGTGTAGATATTTCCATGTTTATACAGATAGCGGTGTAGATATCTCCATCTTAATACACATGGCGGTGTAGTTATTTATATGTTCATACAGTTGACGGTGCATATATTTCCATGTTCATACAGATGGCGGTGTAGATATTTCCATGTTCATACAGATAGCGGTGTAGTTATTTCCATGTGTAAAGATATAGCTGTGTAGATATTTGCATGTATATGCAGATAGCAGTGTAGATATTTACATTTTCATGCAGATAGCGGTGTAGATATTTCCATGTTCAAACAGATAGCGGTGTAGATATTTCCATGTTCATACAGATAGCGGTGTAGATATTTCCATGTTCATACAGCTAGCAGTGTAGATATTTCCATGTTTATACAGATAGCGGTGAAGATGTATGCATGTTTACACAGATAGCGGTGTAGATATTTCCATGTTCAAACAGATAGCGGTGTAGATATTTCCATGTTCATACAGATAGAGGTGTAGATATTTCCATGTTTATACAGATTGCGGTGAAGATGTATGCATATTTACACAGATATCGGTGTAGATATTTCCATGTTCATGCAGATAGCGGTGTAGATATTTCCATGTTCATCCAGATGGCTGTGTAGATATATACATGATCATACAGATAGCGGTGTACATATTTCCATTTTCATACAGGTAGTGGTGTAGATATTTCCCTGTTCATACAGATAGCGGTGTAGCTATTTCCATGTTCATACAGATAGCGGTGTAGATATTTCCATGTTCATAGAGATAGCGGTGTAGATATTCCCATGTTCAAACAGATAGCGGTGGTGATATTTCCATGTTTATACAGGTAGCGGTGTAGATATTTCCATGTTTATACAGATAGCGGTGTAGATATTTCCATGTTTATACATGTAGCGGTGTAGATATTTCCAAGTTATACAGATAGCGGTGTAGATATCTCCATCTTAATATAGATGGGGGTGTAGATATTTATATCTTCATACAGATGGCGGTGCAGATATTTCCATGTTCATACAGATGGCGGTGTAGACATTTGCATGTTTATAGAGATAGCGCTATAGTTATTTCCACGTGCAAAGAGATAGCTTTGTAGATATTTCAATGTATATGCAGATCGCTGTGTAGATATTTCCATTTTCAGGCAGATATCGGTGTAGATATTTCCATGTTCATACAGATAGCGGTGTAGATTTTCCATGTTCATACAGATAGCGGTGCTGATATTTCCATGTTTATACAGGTAGCGGTGTAGATATTTCCATGTTTATACAGATAGCGGTGTAGATATTTCCATGTTTATACAGATAGCGGTGTAGATATTTAAATGTTTATACAGATAGCGGTGTAGATATCTCCATGTTAATAAAGATGGTGGTGTAGTTATTTATATGTTCATAAAGTTGGCGGTGCAGATATTTCCATGTTCATACAGATGGCGGTGTAGATATTTCCATGTTCATACAGATAGCGGTGTAGTTATTTCCATGTGTAAAGAGATAGCTGAGTAGATATTTCCATGTATATGCAGATAGCAGTATAGATATTTCCATTTTCATGCAGATAGCGGTGTAGATATTTCCATGTTCAAACAGATAGCAGTGTAGATATTTCCATGTTCATACAGATAGCGGTGTAGATATTTCCATGTTCAGATAGCGGTGTAGATATTTCCATGTTTATACAGATAGCGGTGAAGATGTATGCATGTTTACACAGATAACGGTGTAGATATTTCCATGTTCATCCAGATGGCTGTGTAGATATATCCATGTTCTTACAGATAACGGTGTAGATATTTCCATGTTCATACAGATAGCGGTGTAGATATTTCCATGTTCATCCAGATGGCTGTGTAGATATATCCATGTTCATACAGATAGCGGTGTAGATATTTCCATGTTCATACAGATAGCCGTGTACATATTTCCATGTTCATACAGATAGCGGTGTAGATATTTCCATTTTCATACAGATAGCAGTGTAGATATGTCCATGTTTATACAGATAGCGGTGAAGATGTATGCATGTTTACACAGATAGCGGTGTAGATATTTCCATGTTCAAACAGATAGCGGTGTAGATATTTCCATGTTCATACAGGTAGCGGTGTAGATATTTCCATGTTTATACAGATTGCGGTGAAGATGTATGCATATTTACACAGATAGCGGTGTAGATATTTCCATGTTCATAGAGATTGCGGTGTAGATATTTCCATGTTCATACAGATAGCGGTGTAGATATTTCCATGTTCATACAGATAGCGGTGCTGATATTTCCATGTTTATACAGGTAGCGGTGTAGATATTTCCATGTTTATACAGATAGCGGTGTAGATATTTCCATGTTTATACAGATAGCGGTGTAGATATTTCCATGTTTATACAGATAGCGGTGTAGATATCTCCATCTTAATAATGATGGCGGTGTAGTTATTTATATGTTCATAAAGTTGGCGGTGCAGATATTTCCATGTTCATACAGATGGCGGTGTAGATATTTCCATGTTTATAGATATAGCGGTGTAGTTATTTCCATGTGTAAAGAGATAGCTGTGTAGATATTTCCATGTATATACAGATAGCGGTGCTGATATTTCCATGTTTATACAGGTAGCGGTTTAGATATTTCCATGTTTATACAGGTATCAGTGTAGATATTTCCATGTTTATACAGAGAGCAGTGTAGATATATCCATGTTTATACAGATAGCAGTGTAGATATCTCCTTCTTAATACAGATGGCGGTGTAGATATTTATAGGTTCATACAGATGGCGGTGCAGATATTTCCATGTTCATACAGATGGCTGTTTAGATATTTCCATGTTCATACAGATAGCGGTGTAGTTATTTCCATGTGTAAAGAGATAGATGTGTAGATATTTCCATGAATATGCAGATAGCAGTGTAGATATTTCCATTTTCATGCAGATAGCGGTGTAGATATTTCCAAGTTCAAACAGATAGCGGTGTAGATATTTCCATGTTCATACAGATATCGGTGTAGATATTTCCATGTTCATACAGATAGCAGTGTAGATATTTCCATGTTTATACAGATAGCGGTGAAGATGTATGCATGTTTACACAGATAGCGGTGTAGATATTTCCATGTTCAAACAGCGGTGTAGATATTTCCATGTTCATACAGATAGCGGTGTAGATATTTCCATGTTTATACAGATAGCGGTGAAGATGTATGCATGTTTACACAGATAGCGGTGTAGATATTTCCATGTTCAAACAGCGGTGTAGATATTTCCATGTTCACACAGATAGCGGTGTAGATATTTCCATGTTCATACAGATGGCGGTGCAGAAATTTCCATGTTCATATTGATAGCGGTGCTGATATTTCCATTTTTATACAGATAGCGGTGTACATATTTCCATGTTTATACAGATAGCGGTGTAGATATTTCCATGTTTATACAGATGGCGGTGTAGATATTTATATGTTCATACTGATGGCAGTGAAGATATTTCCATGTTCATACAGATGGCAGTGTAGACATTTCCATGTTTATAGATATAGCAGTGTAGTTATTTCCATGTGTAAAGAGATAGCTGTGTAGATATTTCCATGTATATGCAGATAGCTTTGTAGATATTTCCATTTTCATACAGATAGCGGTGTAGATATTTACGTGTTCAAACAGATAGCGGTGTAGATATTTCCATGTTCATACAGATAGCGGTGTAGATATTTCCATGTTCATACAGATAGCGGTGTAGATATTTCCATGTTAATGCAGATAGCGGTGTAGATATTTCCATGTTCATACAGATAGCGGTGCTGATATTTCCATGTTTATGCAGATAGCGGTGCTGATGATTCCATGTTTATACAGGTAGCAGTGTAGATATTTCCATGTTTATTCAGATAGAAGTGTAGATATCTCCATCTTAATACAGATGGCGGTGTAGATATTTATATGTTCATACAGATGGCGGTGCAGATATTTCCATGTTCATACAGATGGCGGTGTAGATATTTCCATGTTCATACAGATAGCGGTGTAGTTATTTCCATGTGTAAAGAGATAGCTGTGTAGATATTTCCATGTATATGCAGATAGCTGTGTAGATATTTCCATTTTCATGCAGATAGTGGTGTATATATTTCCATCTTCAAACAGATAGTGGTGTAGATATTTCCATGTTCATACAGATAGCGGTGTAGATATTTCCAAGTTTATACAGACAGCGGTGAAGATGTATGCATGTTTACACAGATAGCGGTGTGGAGATTTCCATGTTCATACAGAGGGCTGTGTAGATATATCCATGTTCATACAGATAGCGGTGTAGATATTTCCATGTTCATACAGATAGCGGTGTAGATATTCCCATGTTCATCTGATGGCTGCGTAGATATATCCATGTTCATACCGATGGCGGTGAAGATATTTCCATGTCCATACAGATAGCGGTGTAGCTATTTCCATGTTCATACAGATAGCGGTGTATGTATTTCCATGTTTATACAGATAGCAGTGCAGATATTTCCATGTTTATACAGATAGCAGTGCAGATATTTCCATGTTCATACAGATAGCGGCGTAGTTATTTCCAGGTGTAAAGAGATAGCTCTGTAGATATTTCCATGTATATTCAGATAGCTGTGTGGATATTTCCATTTTCATGCACATAGCGGTTTAGAGATTTCCATGTTCAAACAGATAGCGGTGTAGATATTTCCATGTTCATAGAGATAGCGGTGTAGATATTTCCATGTTCATACAGATAGAGGGGCTGATATTTCCATGTTCATACAGATAGCGGTGCTGATATTTCCATGTTTATACAGGTAGCGGTGTAGATATTTCCATGTTCATACAGATAGTGGTGTAGTTATTTCCATGTGTAAATAGATAGCTGAGTAGTTATTTCCATGTATATGCAGATAGCAGTGTAGATATTTCCATTTTCATGCAGATAGCGGTGTAGATATTTCCATGTTCAAACAGATAGCAGTGTAGATATTTCCATGTTCATACAGATAGCGGTGTAGATATTTCCATGTTCATACAGATAGCGGTGTAGATATTTCCATGTTTATACAGATAGCGGTGAAGATGTATGCATGTTTACACAGATAGCGGTGTAGATATTTCCATGTTCATCCAGATGGCTGTGTAGATATATCCATGTTCATACAGATAACGGTGTAGATATTTCCATGTTCATAAAGATAGCGGTGTAGATATTTCCATGTTCATCCAGATGGCTGTGTAGATATATCCATGTTCATAGAGATAGCGGTGTAGATATTTCCATGTTCATACAGATAGCCGTGTACATATTTCCATGTTCACACAGATAGCGGTGTAGATATTTCCATTTGCATACAGATAGCAGTGTAGATATTTCCATGTTTATACAGATAGCGGTGAAGATGTATGCATGTTTACACAGATAGCGGTGTAGATATTTCCATGTTTAAACAGATAGCGGTGTAGATATTTCCATGTTCATACAGATAGCGGTGTAGATATTTCCATGTTTATACAGATTGCGGTGAAGATGTATGCATATTTACACAGATAGCGGTGTAGATATTTCCATGTTCATACAGATAGCGGTGTTTATATTTCCATGTTCATCCAGATGGCTGTGTAGATATATCCATGTTCATATAGATAGCGGTGTAGATACTTCCATTTTCATACAGGTAGTGGTGTAGATATTTCCATGTTCATACAGATAGCGGTGTAGCTATTTCCATGTTCACACAGATAGCGGTGTAGATATTTCCATGTTCATAGAGATAGCGGTGTAGATATTTCCATGTTCATACAGATAGCGGTGCTGATATTTCCATGTTTATACTGGTAGCGGTGTAGATATTTCCATGTTTATACAGATAGCGGTGTAGATATTTCCATGTTTATACATATAGCGGTGTAGATATTTCCAAGTTTATACAGATAGCGGTGTAGATATCTCCATCTTAATATAGATGGGGGTGTAGATATTTATATCTTCATACAGATGGCGGTGCAGATATTTCCATGTTCATACAGATGGCGGTGTAGATATTTGCATGTTTATAGAGATAGCGCTGTAGGTATTTCCATGTGTAAAGAGATAGCTTTGTAGATATTTCCATGTATATGCAGATCGCTGTGTAGATATTTCCATTTTCATGCAGATATCGGTGTAGATATTTCCATGTTCAAACAGATAGCGGTGTAGTTATTTCCATGTTCATGCAGATAGCAGTGTAGATATTTCCATGTTTATACAGATGGCGGTGAAGATGTATGCATGTTTCCAAAGATAGCGGTGTAGATATTTCCATGTTCATACAGATAGCGGTGTAGATATTTCCATATTTATCCTGATGGCTGTGTAGATATATCCATGTTAATACAGATGGCGGTGAAGATATTTCCATATTCATACAGATAGCGGTGTAGTTATTTCCATGTGTAAAGAGATAGCTGTGTAGATATTTCCATGAATATGCAGATAGCTGTGTAGATATTTCCATTTTCATGCAGATAGCGGTTTAGATATTTACATGTTCAAACAGATAGCGGTGTAGATATTTCCATGTTCATAGAGATAGCGGTGTAGATATTTCCATGTTCTTACAGATAGCGGTGCTGATATTTCCATGTTTATACAGGTAGCGGTGTAGATATTTCCATGTTTATACAGGTAGTGGTGTAGATATTTCCATGTTTATACATATAGCGGTGTAGATATTTCCAAGTTTACACAGAGAGCGGTGAAGATATCACCATCTTAAAGCTGTTGGCGGTGTAGATATATATATGTTCATACAGATGGCGGTGCAGATATTTCCATGTTCATACAGATGGCGCTGTAGATATTTGCATGTTTATAGATATAGCGGTGTCAATATTTCCATGTGTATAGAGACAGCTTTGTAGATATTTCCATGTATATGCAGATAGCTGTGTAGATATTTCTATTTTCATGCAGATAGGGGTTTAGATATTTCCATGTTCAAACAGATAGCGGTGTAGATATTTCCATGTTCATACAGATAGCGGTGTAGATATTTCCATGTTTATACAGATAGCGGTGAAGATGTATGCATGTTTACACAGATAGCGGTGTAGATATTTCCGTGTTCATAGAGATCGCGGTGTAGATATTTCCATGTTCATCCAGATGGCTGTGTAGACATATCCATGTTCATACAGATGGCGGTGAAGATATTTCCATGTTCATACAGACAGCGGTGTAGATATTTCCATGTTCATACAGATAGCGGTGTAGATATTTCCATGTTCATACAGATGTCTGTGTAGATATATCCATGTTCATACAGATGACGGTGAAGATATTTCCATGTTCATACAGATAGCGGTGTAGATATTTCCATGTTCATACAGGTAACGGTGTAGATATTTCCATGTTTATACAGATAGCGGTGAAGATATTTCCATGTTCATACAGATAGCGGTGTAGATATTTCCATGTTCATACAGGTAGCGGTGTAGATATTTCCATGTTTATACAGATAGCGGTGTAGATATTTCCATGTTTATACAGATAGCGTTGTAGATATCTCCTTCTTAATACAGATGGCGGTGCAGATATTTATATGTTCATACACATGGCGGTGCAGATATTTCCATGTTCATACAGATGGCGGTGTAGATATTTCCATGTTCATACAGATAGCGGTGTAGATATCTCCATGTTCACACAGATATCGGTGTAGATATTTCCATGTTCATACAGATGGCGGTGCAGAAATTTCCATGTTCATACTGATAGCGGTGCTGATATTTCCATTTTTATACAGACAGCGGTGTAGATATTTCCATGTTTATACAGAGAGCGGTGTAGATATTTCCATGTTTATACAGATGGCGGTGTAGATATTTATATGTTCTTACAGATGGCAGTGAAGATATTTCCATGTTCATACAGATGGCGGTGTAGATATTTCCATGTTTATAGATATAGCGGTGTAGTTATTTCCATGTGTAAAGAGATAGCTGTGTAGATATTTCCATGTATATGCAGATAGCTTTGTAGATATTTCCATTTTCATACAGATAGCGGTGTAGATATTTACATGTTCAAACAGATAGCGGTGTAGATATTTCCATGTTCATACAGATAGCGGTGTAGATATTTCCTTGTTCATACAGATAGCGGTGTAGATATTTCCATGTTCATACAGATAGCGGTGTAGATATTTCCATGTTCATACAGATAGCGGTGCTGATATTTCCATGTTTATGCAGATAGCGGTGCTGATGATTCCATGTTTATACAGGTAGCAGTGTAGATATTTCCATGTTTATTCAGATAGAAGTGTAGATATCTCCATCTTAATACAGATGGCGGTGTAGATATTTATATGTTCATACAGATGGCGGTGCAGATATTTCCATGTTCATACAGATGGCGGTGTAGATATTTCCATGTTCATACAGATAGCGGTGTAGTTATTTCCATGTTTAAAGAGATAGCTGTGTAGATATTTCCATGTATATGCAGATAGCTGTTTAGATATTTCCATTTTCATGCAGATAGTGGTGTATATATTTCCATCTTCAAACAGATAGCGGTGTAGATATTTCCATGTTCATACAGATAGCGGTGTAGATATTTCCAAGTTTATACAGACAGCGGTGAAGATGTATGCATGTTTACACAGATAGCGGTGTGGAGATTTCCATGTTCATACAGAGGGCTGTGTAGATATATCCATGTTCATACAGATAGCGGTGTAGATATTTCCATGTTCATACAGATAGCGGTGTAGATATTTCCATGTTCATCTGATGGCTGCGTAGATATATCCATGTTCATACCGATGGCGGTGAAGATATTTCCATGTCCATACAGATAGCGGTGTACATATTTCCATGTTCATACAGATAGCGGTGTAGCTATTTCCATGTTCATACAGATAGCGGTGTATGTATTTCCATGTTCATAAAGATAGCAGTGCAGATATTTCCATGTTCATACAGATAGCAGTGTAGATATTTCCATGTTCATCCAGGAGGCTGTGAATATATATCCATGTTCATACAGATGGCGGTGAAGATATTTCCATGTTCATACAGATAGCGGTGTAGTTATTTCCATGTGTAAAGAGATAGCTGTGTAGATATTTCCATGTATATGCAGATAGCTGTGTGGATATTTCCATTTTCATGCAGATAGCGGTTTAGAGATTTCCATGTTCAAACAGATAGCGGTGTAGATATTTCCATGTTCATAGAGATAGCGGTGTAGATATTTCCATGTTCATACAGATAGAGGGGCTGATATTTCCATGTTCATACAGATAGCGGTGCTGATATTTCCATGTTTATACAGGTAGCGGTTTAGATATTTCCATGTTTATACAGGTATCAGTGTAGATATTTCCATGTTTATACAGATAGCAGTGTAGATATCTCCTTCTTAATACAGATGGCGGTGTAGATATTTATAGGTTCATACAGATGGCGGTGCAGATATTTTCATGTTCATACAGATGGCTGTTTAGATATTTCCATGTTCATACAGATAGCGGTGTAGTTATTTCCATGTGTAAAGAGATAGATGTGTAGATATTTCCATGAATATGCAGATAGCAGTGTAGATATTTCCATTTTCATGCAGATAGCGGTGTAGATATTTCCATGTTCAAACAGATAGCGGTGTAGATATTTCCATGTTCATACAGATGTCGGTGTAGATATTTCCATGTTCATACAGATAGCAGTGTAGATATTTCCATGTTTATACAGATAGCGGTGAAGATGTATGCATGTTTACACAGATAGCGGTGTAGATATTTCCATGTTCAAACAGCGGTGTAGATATTTCCATGTTCATACAGATAGCGGTGTAGATATTTCCATGTTTATACAGATTGCGGTGAAGATGTATGCATATTTACACAGATAGCAGTGTAGATATCTCCATGTTCACACAGATAGCGGTGTAGATATTTCCATGTTCATACAGATGGCGGTGCAGAAATTTCCATGTTCATATTGATAGCGGTGCTGATATTTCCATTTTTATACAGATAGCGGTGTAGATATTTCCATGTTTATACAGATAGCGGTGTAGATATTTCCATGTTTATACAGATGGCGGTGTAGATATTTATATGTTCATACAGATGGCAGTGAAGATATTTCCATGTTCATACAGATGGCGGTGTAGATATTTCCATGTTTATAGATATAGCGGTGTAGTTATTTCCATGTGTAAAGAGATAGCTGTGTAGATATTTCCATGTATATGCAGATAGCTTTGTAGATATTTCCATTTTCATACAGATAGCGGTGTAGATATTTACATGTTCAAACAGATAGCGGTGTAGATATTTCCATGTTCATACAGATAGCGGTGTAGATATTTCCATGTTCATACAGATAGCGGTGTAGATATTTCCATGTTCATGCAGATAGCGGAGTAGATATTTCCAAGTTCATCCAGGAGGCTGTGAAGATATATCAATGTTCATACTGATGGCGGTGAAGGTATTTCCATGTTCATACAGATAGCGGTGTAGTTATTTCCAGGTGTAAAGAGATAGCTGTGTAGATATTTCCATGTATATGCAGATAGCTGTGTGGATATTTCCATTTTCATGCAGATAGCGGTTTAGACATTTCCATGTTCAAACAGATAGCGGTGTAGATATTTCCATGTTCATAGAGATAGCTGTGTAGATATTTCCATGTTCATACAGATAGAGGGGCTGATATTTCCATGTTCATACAGATAGCGGTGCCGATATTTCCATGTTTATACAGGTAGCGGTTTAGATATTTCCATGTTTATACAGGTATCAGTGTAGATATTTCCATGTTTATACAGAGAGCAGTGTAGATATATCCATGTTTATACAGATAGCAGTGTAGATATCTCCTTCTTAATACAGATGGCGGTGTAGATATTTATAGGTTCATACAGATGGCGGTGCAGATATTTCCATGTTCATACAGATGGCTGTTTAGATATTTCCATGTTCATACAGATAGCGGTGTAGTTATTTCCATGTGTAAAGAGATAGCTGTGTAGATATTTCCATGTATATGCAGATAGCGGTGTAGATATTTCCATTTTCATGCTGATAGCGGTTTGGATATTTCCATGATCAAACAGATAGCGTTGTAGATATTTCCATGTTCATTCAGATAGCGGTGTAGCTATTTCCATGCTTTTGCAGATTGCGGTGAAGATGTATGCATGTTTACACAAATAGCGGTGTAGATATTTCCATGTTCATGCAGATAGCGGTGTAGATATTTCCATCTTCATCCAGATGGCTGTGTAGATATATACATGTTCATACAGATAGCGGTGTAGATATTTCCATGTTCATTGAGATAGCGGTGTAGATATTTCCATGTTCATACAGATAGCAGTGCTGATATTTCCATGTTTATACAGGTAGCGGTGTAGGTATTTCCATGTTTATACAGATAGCGGTGTAGATATTTCCAAATTTATACAGATTGCGGTGAAGATATCTCCATCTTAATACAGATGGCGGTGTAGATATTTATATGTTCATACAGATGGCAGTGCAGATATTTCCATGTTCATACAGCTCGCGGTGTAGATATTTCCATGTTCATCCAGATGGCTGTGTAGACATATCCATGTTCATACAGATGGCGGTGAAGGTATTTCCATGTTCATACAGATAGCGGTGTAGATATTTCCATGATCATACATATAGCGGTGTAGATATTTCCATGATCATACAGATGGCTGTGTAGATATATCCATGTTCATACTGATGGCGGTGAAGTTATTTCCATGTTCATACAGATAGCGGTGTAGATGTTTCCATGTTCATACAGATAGCGGTGTAGATATTTCCATGTTCATACCGATAGCGGTGCTGATATTTCCATGTTTATACAGGTAGCAGTGTAGATATTTCCATGTTTATACAGATAGCGGTGTAGAAATTTCCATGTTTATACAGATAGCGGTGTAGATATTTCCATGTTTATACAGATAGCGGTGTAGATATCTCCTTCTTAATACAGATGGCGGTGTAGATGTTTATATGTTCATACAGATGGCGGCGCAGATATTTCCATGTGCACACAGATGGCGGTGTAGATATTTCCAAGTTTATAGGGATAGCGGTGTAGTTATTTCCATGTGTAAAGAGGTAGCTGTGTAGATATTTCCATGTATATGCAGATAGCTGTGTAGATATTTCCATTTCCATGCAGACAGCGGTGTAGATATTTCCATGTTCAAACAGATAGCGGTGTAGATATTTCCATGTTCATACAGATAGCGGTGTAGATATTTCCATGTTCAGATAGCGGTGTAGATATTTCCATGTTCATACAGATAGCGGTGTAGATATTTCCATGTTCATACATATAGCGGTGCTGATATTTCCTTGTTTATACAGGTAGCGGTGTAGATATTTCCATGTTTATACAGATAGCGGTGTAGATATTTCCATGTTTATACAGATAGCGGTGTAGATATCTCCATCTTAATACAGATGGCGGTGTAGTTATTTATATGTTCATACACTTGGCAGTGCATATATTTCTATGTTCATACAGATGGCGGTTTAGATATTTCCATGTTCATCCAGATGGCTGTGTAGATATATCCATGTTCATACAGATGGCGGTGTAGATATTTCCATGTTCATACAGATAGCGGTGTAGTTATTTCCATGTGTAAAGAGATAGCTGTGTAGATATTTCCATGTATATGCAGATAGCTGTGTAGATATTTCCATTTTCATGCAGATATCGGTTTAGATATTTTCATGTTTAAACAGATAGCGGTGTAGAAATTTCCATGTTCATAGATATAGCGGTGTAGATATTTCCATGTTCATACAGATAGCGGTGCTGATATTTCCATGTTTATACAGGTAGCGGTGTAGATATTTCCAAGTTTATTCAGAGAGCGGTGAAGATATCTCCATCTTAAAGCAGATGGCGGTGTAGATATTTATATGTTCATACAGATGGCGGTGCAGATATTTCCATGTTCATACAGATGGCGCTGTAGATATTTCCTTGTTTATAGAGATAGTGGTGCAGTTATTTCCATGTGTATAGAGATAGCTTTGTAGATATTTCCATGTATATGCAGATAGCTGTGTAGATATTTCTATTTTCATGCAGATAGGGGTTTAAATATTTCCATGTTCAAACAGATAGCGGTGTAGATATTTCCATGTTCATACAGATCGCGGTGTAGATATTTCCATGTTCATCCAGATGGCTGTGTAGACATATCCATGTTCATTCAGATGGCGGTGAAGATAGTTCCATGTTCATACAGACAGCGGTATAGATATTTCCATGTTCATACAGATAGCGGTGTAGATATTTCCATGTTCATACAGATGGCTGTGTAGATATATCCATGTTCATACAGATGACGGTGAAGATATTTCCATATTCATACAGATAGCGGTGTAGATATTTCCATGTTCATACAGATAGCGGTGTAGATATTTCCATGTTCATACCGATAGCGGTGCTGATATTTCCATGTTTATACAGGTAGCAGTGTAGATATTTCCATGTTTATACAGATAGAGGTGTAGAAATTTCCATGTTTATACAGATAGCGGTGTAGATATTTCCATGTTTATACAGATAGCGGTGTAGATATCTCCTTCTTAATACAGATGGTGGTGTAGATGTTTATATGTTCATACAGATGGCGTTGCAGATATTTCCATGTGCACACAGATGGCAGTGTAGATATTTCCAAGTTTATAGGGATAGCGGTGTAGTTATTTCCATGTGTAAAGAGGTAGCTGTGTAGATATTTCCATGTATATGCAGATAGCTGTGTAGATATTTCCATTTCCATGCAGACAGCGGTGTAGATATTTCCATGTTCAAACAGATAGCGGTGTAGATATTTCCATGTTCATACAGATAGCGGTGTAGATATTTCCATGTTCATAAAGATAGCGGTGTAGATATTTCCATGTTCATACAGATAGCGGTGTAGATATTTCCATGTTCATACATATAGCGGTGCTCATATTTCCTTGTTTATACAGGTAGCGGTGTAGATATTTCCATGTTTATACAGATAGCGGTGTAGATATTTCCATGTTTATACAGATAGCGGTGTAGATATCTCCATCTTAATACAGATGGCGGTGTAGTTATTTATATGTTCATACAGTTGACGGTGCATATATTTCCATGTTCATACAGATGGCGGTGTAGATATTTCCATGTTCATACAGATAGCGGTGTAGTTATTTCCATGTGTAAAGATATAGCTGTGTAGATATTTGCATGTATATGCAGATAGCAGTGTAGATATTTACATTTTCATGCAGATAGCGGTGTAGATATTTCCATGTTCAAACAGATAGCGGTGTAGATATTTCCATGTTCATACAGATAGCGGTTTAGATATTTCCATGTTCATACAGCTAGCAGTGTAGATATTTCCATGTTTATACAGATAGCGGTGAAGATGTATGCATGTTTACACAGATAGCGGTGTAGATATTTCCATGTTCAAACAGATAGCGGTGTAGATATTTCCATGTTCATACAGATAGAGGTGTAGATATTTCCATGTTTATACAGATTGCGGTGAAGATGTATGCATATTTACACAGATATCGGTGTAGATATTTCCATGTTCATGCAGATAGCGGTGTAGATATTTCCATGTTCATCCAGATGGCTGTGTAGATATATCCATGATCATACAGATAGCGGTGTACATATTTCCATTTTCATACAGGTAGTGGTGTAGATATTTCCCTGTTCATACAGATAGCGGTGTAGCTATTTCCATGTTCATACAGATAGCGGTGTAGATATTTCCATGTTCATAGAGATAGCGGTGTAGATATTCCCATGTTCAAACAGATAGCGGTGGTGATATTTCCATGTTTATACAGGTAGCGGTGTAGATATTTCCATGTTTATACAGATAGCGGTGTAGATATTTCCATGTTTATACATGTAGCGGTGTAGATATTTCCAAGTTATACAGATAGCGGTGTAGATATCTCCATCTTAATATAGATGGGGGTGTAGATATTTATATCTTCATACAGATGGCGGTGCAGATATTTCCATGTTCATACAGATGGCGGTGTAGACATTTGCATGTTTATAGAGATAGCGCTATAGTTATTTCCACGTGCAAAGAGATAGCTTTGTAGATATTTCAATGTATATGCAGATCGCTGTGTAGATATTTCCATTTTCATGCAGATATCGGTGTAGATATTTCCATGTTCATACAGATAGCGGTGTAGATTTTCCATGTTCATACAGATAGCGGTGCTGATATTTCCATGTTTATACAGGTAGCGGTGTAGATATTTCCATGTTTATACAGATAGCGGTGTAGATATTTCCATGTTTATACAGATAGCGGTGTAGATATTTAAATGTTTATACAGATAGCGGTGTAGATATCTCCATGTTAATAAAGATGGTGGTGTAGTTATTTATATGTTCATAAAGTTGGCGGTGCAGATATTTCCATGTTCATACAGATGGCGGTGTAGATATTTCCATGTTCATACAGATAGCGGTGTAGTTATTTCCATGTGTAAAGAGATAGCTGAGTAGATATTTCCATGTATATGCAGATAGCAGTATAGATATTTCCATTTTCATGCAGATAGCGGTGTAGATATTTCCATGTTCAAACAGATAGCAGTGTAGATATTTCCATGTTCATACAGATAGCGGTGTAGATATTTCCATGTTCAGATAGCGGTGTAGATATTTCCATGTTTATACAGATAGCGGTGAAGATGTATGCATGTTTACACAGATAACGGTGTAGATATTTCCATGTTCATCCAGATGGCTGTGTAGATATATCCATGTTCTTACAGATAACGGTGTAGATATTTCCATGTTCATACAGATAGCGGTGTAGATATTTCCATGTTCATCCAGATGGCTGTGTAGATATATCCATGTTCATACAGATAGCGGTGTAGATATTTCCATGTTCATACAGATAGCCGTGTACATATTTCCATGTTCATACAGATAGCGGTGTAGATATTTCCATTTTCATACAGATAGCAGTGTAGATATGTCCATGTTTATACAGATAGCGGTGAAGATGTATGCATGTTTACACAGATAGCGGTGTAGATATTTCCATGTTCAAACAGATAGCGGTGTAGATATTTCCATGTTCATACAGGTAGCGGTGTAGATATTTCCATGTTTATACAGATTGCAGTGAAGATGTATGCATATTTACACAGATAGCGGTGTAGATATTTCCATGTTCATAGAGATAGCGGTGTAGATATTTCCATGTTCATACAGATAGCGGTGTAGATATTTCCATGTTCATACAGATAGCGGTGCTGATATTTCCATGTTTATACAGGTAGCGGTGTAGATATTTCCATGTTTATACAGATAGCGGTGTAGATATTTCCATGTTTATACAGATAGCGGTGTAGATATTTCCATGTTTATACAGATAGCGGTGTAGATATCTCCATCTTAATAATGATGGCGGTGTAGTTATTTATATGTTCATAAAGTTGGCGGTGCAGATATTTCCATGTTCATACAGATGGCGGTGTAGATGTTTCCATGTTTATAGATATAGCGGTGTAGTTATTTCCATGTGTAAAGAGATAGCTGTGTAGATATTTCCATGTATATGCAGATAGCTGTGTAGATATTTCCATTTCCATGCAGACAGCGGTGTAGATATTTCCATGTTCAAACAGATAGCGGTGTAGATATTTCCATGTTCATACAGATAGCGGTGTAGATATTTCCATGTTCATACAGAGAGCGGTGTAGATATTTCCATGTTCATACAGATAGCGGTGTAGATATTTCCATGTTCATACATATAGCGGTGCTGATATTTCCTTGTTTATACAGGTAGCGGTGTAGATATTTCCATGTTTATACAGATAGCGGTGTAGATATTTCCATGTTTATACAGATAGCGGTGTAGATATCTCCATCTTAATACAGATGGCGGTGTAGTTATTTATATGTTCATACAGTTGGCGGTGCATATATTTCCATGTTCATACAGATGGCGGTGTAGATATTTCCATGTTCATACAGATAGCGGTGTAGTTATTTCCATGTGTAAAGAGATAGGTTTGTAGATATTTCCATGTATATGCAGATAGCAGTGTAGATATTTCCATTTTCATGCAGATAGTGGTGTAGATATTTCCATGTTCAAACAGATAGCGGTGTAGATATTTCCATGTTCATACAGATAGCGGTGTAGATATTTCCATGTTCATACAGATAGCAGTGTAGATATTTCCATGTTTATACAGATAGCGGTGAAGATGTATGCATGTTTACACAGATAGCGGTGTAGATATTTCCATGTTCATCCAGATGGCTGTGTAGATATATCCATGTTCATACAGATAACGGGGTAGATATTTCCATGTTCATACAGATAGCGGTGTAGATATTTCCATGTTCATCCAGATGGCTGTGTAGATATATCCATGTTGACACAGATAGCGGTGTAGATATTTCCATGTTCATACAGATAGCAGTGTAGATATTTCCATGTTTATACAGATAGCGGTGAAGATGTATGCATGTTTACACAGATAGCGGTGTAGATATTTCCATGTTTAAACAGATAGCGGTGTAGATATTTCCATGTTCATACAGATAGCGGTGTAGATATTTCCATGTTTATACAGATTGCGGTGAAGATGTATGCATATTTACACAGATAGCGGTGTAGATATTTCCATGTTCATACAGATAGCGGTGTATATATTTCCATGTT
Organism: Gorilla gorilla gorilla; assembly: GCF_029281585.2. Lineage (NCBI taxonomy): Eukaryota > Metazoa > Chordata > Mammalia > Primates > Hominidae > Gorilla > Gorilla gorilla. The sequence goes on from NC_073239.2 coordinate 128,907,392, forward strand.
CATCCAGATGGCTGTGTAGATATATCCATGTTCATACAGATAGCGGTGTAGATACTTCCATTTTCATACAGGTAGTGGTGTATATATTTCCATGTTCATACAGATAGCGGTGTAGCTATTTCCATGTTCATACAGATAGCGGTGTAGATATTTCCATGTTCATAGAGATAGCGGTGTAGATATTTCCATGTTCATACATATAGCTGTGCTGATATTTCCATGTTTATACTGGTAGCGGTGTAGATATTTCCATGTTTATACATATATCGGTGTAGATATTTCCATGTTTATACATATAGCGGTGTAGATATTTCCAAGTTTATACAGATAGCGGTGTAGATATCTCCATCTTAATATAGATGGGGGTGTAGATATTTATATCTTCATACAGATGGCGGTGCAGATATTTCCATGTTCATACAGATGGCGGTGTAGATATTTGCATGTTTATAGAGATAGCGCTGTAGTTATTTCCATGTGTAGATAGCTTTGTAGATATTTCCATGTATATGCAGATCGCTGTGTAGATATTTCCATTTTCATGCAGATATCGGTGTAGATATTTCCATGTTCAAACAGATAGCGGTGTAGTTATTTCCACGTTCATACAGATAGCGGTGTATATATTTCCATGTTCATACAGATAGCGGTGTAGATATTTCCATGTTCATACAGATAGCGGTGTAGATATTTCCATGTTCATACCGATAGCGGTGCTGATATTTCCATGTTTATACAGGTAGCGGTGTAGATATTTCCATGTTTATACAGATAGCGGTGTAGATATTTCCATGTTTATACAGATAGCGGTGTAGATATTGAAATGTTTATACAGATAGCGGTGTAGATATCTCCATGTTAATAAAGATGGCGGTGTAGTTATTTATATGTTCATAAAATTGGCGGTGCAGATATTTCCATGTTAATACAGATAGCGGTGTAGATATTTCCATTTTCATACAGATAGCGGTGTAGTTATTTCCATGTGTAAAGAGATAGCTGAGTAGATATTTCCATGTATATGCAGATAGCAGTATAGATATTTCCATTTTCATGCAGATAGCGGTGTAGATATTTCCATGTTCAAACAGATAGCAGTGTAGATATTTCCATGTTCATACAGATAGCGGTGTAGATATTTCCATGTTCAGATAGCGGTGTAGATATTTCCATGTTTATACAGATAGCGGTGAAGATGTATGCATGCTTACACAGATAGCGGTGTAGATATTTCCATGTTCATCCAGATGGCTGTGTAGATATATCCATGTTCTTACAGATAACGGTGTAGATATTTCCATGTTCATACAGATAGCGGTGTAGAAATTTCCATGTTCATCCAGATGGCTGTGTAGATATATGCATGTTCATACAGATAGCGGTGTAGATATTTCCATGTTCATACAGATAGCGGTGTAGATATTTCCATGTTTATACAGATAGCCGTGAAGATGTATGCATGTTTACACAGATAGAGGTGTAGATATTTCCATGTTCAAACAGATAGCGGTGTAGATATTTCCATGTTCATACAGGTAGCGGTGTAGATATTTCCATGTTTATACAGATTGCGGTGAAGATGTATGCATATTTACACAGATAGCGGTGTAGATATTTCCATGTTCAAACAGATACCGGTGTAGATATTTCCATGTTCATACAGATAGCGGTGCTGATATTTCCATGTTTATACATGTAGCGGTGTAGATATTTCCATGTTTATACAGATAGCGGTGTAGATATGTCCATGTTTATACAGATAGCGGCATAGATATTTCCATGTTTATACAGATAGCGATGCAGATATCTCCATCTTAATACAGATGGCAGTGTAGATATTTATATGTTCATACAGATAGCGGTGCTGATATTTCCATGTTTATACAGGTAATAGCGGTGTAGATATCTCCATCTTAATACAGATGGCGGTGTAGATATTTATATGTTCATACAGATGGAGGTGCAGATATTTCCATGTTCAAACAGATGGCGGTGTAGATAATTCCATGTTCATACAGATAGCAGTGTAGTTATTTCCATGTGTAAAGAGTTAGCTGTGTAGATATTTCCATGTATATGCAGATAGCAGTGTAGATATTTCCATTTTCATGCAGATAGCGGTGAAGGTATTTCCATGTTCAAACAGATAGCTGTGTAGATATTTCCGTGTTCATACAGATAGCGGTGTAGATATTTCCGTGTTCATACCGATAGCGGTGTAGATATTTCCATGTTTATACAGATAGCGGTGAAGATGTATGCATGTTTACACAGATAGCGGTGTAGATATTTCAATGTTCATACAGATATCATGTAGATATTTCCATGTTCATCCAGATGGCTTTGTAGATATATCCATGTTCATACAGATAGCGGTGTAGATATTTCCATGTTCATACAGATAGTGGTGTAGATATTTCCATGTTCATAGAGAGAGCGTTGTAGCTATTTACAAGTTCATACAGATAGCGGTGTAGATATTTCCATGTTCGTACCGATAGCGGTGAAGATATTTCCATGTTCATACAGATAGCGGTGCTGATATTTCCATGTTTATACAGGTAGCGGTGTAGATATTTCCATGTTTATACAGATAGTGGTGTAGATATTTCCATGTTTATACAGATAGCGGTGCAGATATTTCCATGTTCATACAGATGGCGGTGTAGATATTTTCATGTTTATAGAGATAGCGGTGTAGTTATTTCCATGTGTAAAGACATAGCTTTGTAGATACTTCCATGTATATGCAGAGAGCTGTGTAGATATTTCCATTTTCATGCAGATAGCGGTGTAGATATTTCCATGTTCAAACAGATAGCGGTGTAGATATTTCCATGTTCATACAGATAGCGGTGTAGATATTTCCATGTTTATACAGATAGCGGTGAAGATGTATGCATGTTTACACAGATAGCGGTGTATATATTTCCATGTTCATACAGATAGCTGTGTAGATATTTCCATGTTCATGCAGATGGCTGTGTAGATATTTCCATGTTCATACATATGGCGGTGTAGATATTTCCATGTTCATACAGATAGCGGTGTAGATATTTCCATGTTCATACAGATAGCGGTGTAGATATTTCCATGTTCATACAGATAGCGGTGTAGATATTTCCATGTTCATACAGATAGCGGGGTAGATATTTCCATGTTCATCCAGATGGCTGTGTAGATATATCCATGTTCATACAGATGGCGGTGAACATATTTCCATGTTCATACAGATAGCGATGTATATATTTCCATGTTCATAGAGATAGCGGTGTAGGTATTTCCATGTTCATACAGATAGAGGGGCTGATATTTCCATGTTCATACAGATAGCGGTGCTGATATTTCCATGTTTATACTGGTAGTGGTGTAGATATTTCCATGTTTATACAGATAGCGGTGTAGATATTGCCATGTTTATACAGATAGCGGTGTAGATATTTCCATGTTTATACAGATAGCAGAGTAGATATCTCCATCTTAATACAGATGGCCGTGTAGATATTTATATGTTCATACAGATGTCGGTGCAGCTATTTCCATGTTCAAACAGATGGTGGTGTAGATATTTCCATGTTCATACAGATAGCGGTGTAGTTATTTCCATGTGTAAAGAGATAGCTGTGTGGATATTTCCATGTATATGCAGATAGCTGTGTAGATATTTCCATTTTCATGCAGATAGCGGTGTAGATATTTCCATGTTCAAACAGATAGCGGTGTAGATATTTGCATGTTCATACAGATAGCTGTGTAGATATTTCCATGTTTATACAGATTGCGGTGAAGGTGTATGCATATTTACACAGATAGCAGTGTAGATATTTCCGTGTTCACACAGATAGCGGTGTAGATATTTCCATGTTCATCCAGATGGCTGTGTAGATATATCCATGTTCATACAGATAGCGGTGTAGATATTTCCATGTTCATACAGATAGCGGTGCTGATATTTCCATGTTTATACAGGTAGCGGTGTAGATATTTCCATGTTTATACAGATAGCGGTGTAGATATTTCCATGTTCATACATATAGCTGTGTAGATACTTCCATGTTCATCCAGATGGCCGTGTAGATATATCCATGTTCATACAGATGGCGGTGAAGATATTTCCATGTTCATACAGATAGCGGTGTAGATATTTCCATGTTCATACAGATAGCGGTGTAGATATTTCCATGTTCATACAGATAGCGTTGTAGATATTTCCATGTTTATATAGATAGCAGTGTAGATAATTCCATGCGTACACAGATAACGGTGTAGATATTTACATATTCCTACATGTGGCTGTGTAGATATTTCCATGTTTATACAGATAGCAGTGTAGATATTTCCATGTTTACAGAGATAGCGGTGTAGATATTTCCATGTTCCTACTATTGGTGGTGTAGATATTTCCATGTTTACACAGATAGCGGTGTAGACATATCCATGTTTACACAGATAGCGGTGTAGATATTTCCATGTTTACACAGATAGCGGTGTAGATGTTTCCATGTTTATACAGATAGTGGTGTAGATATTTCCATGTTTATAGAGTTGGGGGTGTAGATATTTCCATGTTTATATAGTTGGCAGCGGAGATATTTCCATGTTCATACAGATGGCGGTGAAGATATTTCCATGTTTATACACATAACGGTGTAGATATTTCCAAGTTTTAAGACATAGCGGTGTAGATATTTCCATGTGTATACAGATAGCGGTGTAGATATTTACATGTGTATACAGATAATGGTGTAGATATTTACATGTTCCTACAGATGGCTCTGTAGGTATTTCCATGTTTATACAGATAGCGGTGTAGATATTCCGATGATTATGGAGATAGCTGTGTAGGTATTTCCATGTTCCTACAGTTGGTGTGGTAGATATTTCCATGTTTACACAGATAGCGGTGTAGATATTTCCAAGTTTATGCTGATAGCGGTGTAGATATTTCCACTTTTATGCAGATAGCGGTGTAGATATTTCCATGATTAAACAGAAAGCGGTGTAGATATTTCCATGTTCCTACACAAGGCTCTGCAGATATTTCCATGTTTTTAGAGTTGGCGGTTTGGGCATTTCCATGTTCATACAGATGGCGGTGTAGATATTTCCATGTTTATACAGATGGCGGTGTAGATATTTCCATGTTTATACAGATAGCGTTGTAGATATTTCCATGTTTATAGAGACAGCAGTGTAGATATTTCTCATGTTTATACACATGGCGATGTAGATATTTCCATGTTCATACAGATGGCGGTGAAGATATTTCCACGTTCATACAGATAGCGGTGTAGATATTTCCATGTTCATACAAATAGCGGTGTAGATATTTCCATGTTCATACAGATAGCGGTGTAGATATTTCCATGTTCATACAGATAGCGGTGATGATATTTCCATGTTTATACAGGTAGCGGTGTAGATATTTCCATGTTTATACAGATAGCCATGTAGATATTTCCATGTTTATACAGATAGAGGTGTAGATATTTAAATGTTTATACAGATAGCGGTGTAGATATCTCCATGTTAATAAAGATGGCGGTGCAGTTATTTATATGTTCATAAAGTTGGCGGTGCAGATATTTCCATGTTCATACAGATGGCGGTGTAGATATTTCCATGATCATACAGATAGCGGTGTAGTTATTTCCATGTGTAAAAAGATAGCTGTGTAGATATTTCCATGTATATGCAGATAGCAGTATAGATATTTCCATTTTCATGCAGATAGCGGTGTAGATATTTCCATGTTCAAACAGATAGCAGTGTAGATATTTCCATGTTCATACAGATAGCGGTGTAGATATTTCCATGTTCAGATAGCGGTGTAGATATTTCCATGTTTATACAGATAGCGGTGAAGATGTATGCATGTTTACACAGATAGCGGTGTAGATATTTCCATGTTCATCCAGATGGCTGTGTAGATATATCCATGTTCTTACAGATATCGGTGTAGATATTTCCATGCTCATACAGATAGCGGTGCAGATATTTCCATGTTCATACAGATGGCTGATTAGATATTTCTATGTTCATACAGATGGCGGTGCAGATATTTATATGTTCATACAGATGGCGGTGTAGATATTTGCATGTTTATAGAGATAGCGTTGTAGTTATTTCCATGTGTAAAGAGATAGCTGTGTAGATATTTCCATGTATATGCAGATAGTGGTGTAGATATTTCCATTTTCATGCTGATAGCGGTTTAGATATTTCCATGATCAAACAGATAGCGTTGTAGATATTTCCATGTTCATTCAGATAGCGGTGTAGCTATTTCCATGCTTTTGCAGATTGCGGTGAAGATGTATGCATGTTTACACAAATAGCGGTGTAGATATTTCCATGTTCATGCAGATAGCGGTGTAGATATTTCCATGTTCATCCAGATGTCTGTGTAGATATATACATGTTCATACAGATAGCGGTGCAGATAATTCCATGTTCATTGAGATAGCGGTGTAGATATTTCCATGTTCATACAGATAGCAGTGCTGATATTTCCATGTTTATACAGGTAGCGGTGTAGGTATTTCCATGTTTATACAGATAGCGGTGTAGATATTTCCAAGTTTATACAGATTGCGGTGAAGATATCTCCATCTTAGTACAGATGGCGGTGTAGATATTTATATGTTCATACAGATGGCAGTGCAGATATTTCCATGTTCATACAGCTCGCGGTGTAGATATTTCCATGTTCATCCAGATGGCTGTGTAGACATATCCATGTTCATACAGATGGCGGTGAAGATATTTCCATGTTCATACAGATAGCGGTGTAGATATTTCCATGTTCATACATATAGCGGTGTAGATATTTCCATGATCCTACAGATGGCAGTGTAGATATATCCATGTTCATACTGATGGCGGTGAAGTTATTTCCATGTTCATACAGATAGCGGTGTAGATATTTCCATGTTCATACAGATAGCGGTGTAGATATTTCCATGTTCATACTGATAGCGGTGCTGATATTTCCATGTTTATACAGGTAGCGGTGTAGATATTTCCATGTTTATACAGATAGCGGTGTAGATATTTCCATGTTTATACAGATAGCGGTGTAGATATTTCCATGTTTATACAGATAGCGGTGTAGATATCTCCATCTTAATACAGATGGCGGTGTAGATATTTATATGTTCATACAGTTGGCGGCGCAGATATTTCCATGTTCTTACAGATGGCGGTGTAGATATTTCCATGTTCATAGAGATAGCGGTGTAGTTATTTCCATGTGTAAAGAGATAGCTGTGTAGATATTTCCATGAATATGCAGTTAGCAGTGTAGATATTTCCATTTTCATGCAGATAGCGGTGTAGATATTTCCATGTTCAAACAGATAGCGGTGTAGATATTTCCATGTTCATACAGATAGCAGTGTAGATATTTCCATGTTCATACAGATAGCAGTGTAGATATTTCCATGTTTATACAGATTGCGGTGAAGATGTATGCATGTTTACACAGATAGCGGTGTAGATATTTCCATGTTCAAACAGCGGTGTAGATATTTCCATGTTCATACAGATAGCGGTGTAGATATTTCCATGTTTATACAGATTGCGGTGAAGATGTATGCATATTTACACATATAGCGGTGTAGATATTTCCATGTTCATACAGATAGCGGTGTAGATATTTCCATGTTCATCCAGATGGCTTTGTAGATATATCCATGTTCTTACAGATGGCGGTGAAGATATTTCCATGTTCATACAGTTAGCGGTGTAGTTATTTCCATGTGTAAAGAGATAGCTGTGTAGATATTTCTATGTATATGCAGATAGCTGTGTAGATATTTCCATTTTCATGCAGATAGCGGTTTAGAGATTTCCATGTTTAAACAGATAGCGGTGAGGATATTTCCATGTTCATAGAGATAGCGGTGTAGATATTTCCATGTTCATACAGATAGCGGTGCTGATATTTCCATGTTTATACAGGTAGCGGTGTAGATATTTCCAAGTTTATACAGAGAGCGGTGAAGATATCTCCATCTTAAAGCAGATGGCGGTGTAGATATTTATATGTTCATACAGATGGCGGTGCAGATATTTCCATGTTCATACAGATGGCGCTGTAGATATTTCCATGTTTATAGAGATAGTGGTGCAGTTATTTCCATGTGTATAGAGATAGCTTTGTAGATATTTCCATGTATATGCAGATAGCTGTGTAGATATTTCTATTTTCAAGCAGATAGGGGTTTAGATATTTCCATGTTCAAACAGATAGCGGTGTAGATATTTCCATGTTCATACATATCACGGTGTAGATATTTCCATGTTCATCCAGATGGCTGTGTAGACATATCCATGTTCATACTGATGGCGGTGAAGATATTTCCATGTTCATTCAGACAGCGGTATAGATATTTCCATGTTCATACAGATAGCGGTGTAGATATTTCCATGTTCATACAGATGGCTGTGTAGATATTTCCATGTTCATACAGATGACGGTGAAGATATTTCCATGTTCATACAGATAGCGGTGTAGATATTTCCATGTTCATACAGATAGCGGTGTAGATATTTCCATGTTCATACCGATAGCGGTGCTGATATTTCCATGTTTATACAGGTAGCGGTGTAGATATTTCCATGTTTATACAGATAGCGGTGTAGAAATTTCCATGTTTATACAGATAGCGGTGTAGATATTTCCATGTTTATACAGATAGCGGTGTAGATATCTCCTTCTTAATACAGATGGCGGTGTAGATGTTTATATGTTCATACAGATGGCGGTGCAGATATTTCCATGTGCACACAGATGGCGGTGTAGATATTTCCAAGTTTATAGGGATAGCGGTGTAGTTATTTCCATGTGTAAAGAGGTAGCTGTGTAGATATTTCCATGTATATGCAGATAGCTGTGTAGATATTTCCATTTCCATGCAGACAGCGGTGTAGATATTTGCATGTTCAAACAGATAGCAGTGTAGATATTTCCATGTTCATACAGATAGCGGTGTAGATATTTCCATGTTCATACAGATAGCGGTGTAGATATTTCCATGTTCATAGAAATAGCGGTGTAGATATTTCCATGTTCATACATATAGGGGTGCTGATATTTCCTTGTTTATACAGGTAGCGGTGTAGATATTTCCATGTTTATACAGATAGCGGTGTAGATATTTCCATGTTTATACAGATAGCGGTGTAGATATCTCCATCTTAATACAGATGGCGGTGTAGTTATTTATATGTTCATACAGTTGGTGGTGCATATATTTCCATGTTCATACAGATGGCGGTGTAGATATTTCCATGTTCATACAGATAGCTGTGTAGTTATTTCCATGTGTAAAGAGATATCTGTGTAGATATTTCCATGTATATGCAGATAGCAGTGTAGATATTTCCATTTTCATGCAGATAGCGGTGTAGATATTTCCATGTTCAAACAGATAGCGGTGTAGATATTTCCATGTTAATACAGATAGCGGTGTAGATATTTCCATTTTCATACAGATAGCAGTGTAGATATTTTCATTTTTATACAGAGAGCGGTGTAGCTATTTCCATGTTCATACAGATTGCGGTGTAGATATTTCCATGTTCATCCAGATGGCTGTGTAGATATATCCATGTTCATACAGATGGCTGTGAGGATATTTCCATGTTCATACAGATAGCGGTGTAGATATTTCCAAGTTTGTACAGATAGCGGTGTAGATATCTCCATCTTAATACAGATGGCGGTGTAGATATTTGTATGTTCATACAGATGGTGGTGCAGATATTTCCATGTTCATACATATGGCGGTGTAGATATTTCCATGTTTATAGAGATAGCAGTGTATTTATTTCCATGTGTAAAGAGATAGCTTTGTAGATATTTCCATGTATATGCAGATAGCTGTGTTGATATTTCCATGTTTGTACAGATAGCGGTGAAGATGAATGCATGTTTACACAGATAGCGGTGTAGATATTTCCATGTTCATACAGATAGCGGTGTAGATATTTCCATGTTCATCCAGATGGCTGTGTAGATATATCCATGTTCATACAGATGGCGGTGAATATATTTCCATGTTCATACAGATAGCGGTGTAGTTATTTCCATGTGTAAAGAGATAGCTGTGTAGATATTTCCATCTATATGCAGATAGCTGTCTAGATATTTCCAGTTTCATGCAGATAGCTGTTTAGATATTTCCATGTTCAAACAGATAGCGGTGTAGATATTTCCATGTTCATAGAGATAGCGGTGTAGATATTTCCATGTTCATACAGATAGAGGGGCTGATATTTCAATGTTCATACAGAAAGCGGTGCTGATATTTCCATGTTTATACAGGTAGCGGTGTAGATATTTCCATGTTTATACAGATTGCAGTGTAGATATGTCCATGTTTATGGAGATATTGGTGTAGATATTTCCATGTTCCTGCAGTTGGTGGTTTAGATATTTCCATGTTTACACAGATAGCGGTGTAGATATTTCAAAGTTTATGCAGATAGCGGTGTAGGTATTTCCACTTTTAGGCAGATAGCGGTGTAGATATTTCAATGTTCAAACAGATAGCGTTGTAGATATTTCCATGTTCCTACAGAAGGCGGTGTAGATATTTACATGTTTATAGAGATGGCGGTATAGACATTTCCACGTTCATGCAGATGGCGGTGTAGATATTTCCATGTTTATACAGATAGCTGTGTAGTTATTTCCATCTTTATACACATAATGGTGTGGATCTTTCCATGTTTTTAGAGATAGCAGTGTAGATATTTCCATGTTTACACAGATAGCGGTGTAGATATTTCCAAGTTTACACAGATAGCGGAGTAGATATTTCCATGTTTATACAGATAGCGGTGTAGATATTTCCATGTGTATACATATAACTGTGTAGATATTTACATGTTCCTACAGATGGCTGTGTAGATGTTTCCATGTTTATACAGATAGTGGTGTAGATATTTCCATGTTTATAGAGATAGCGGTGTAGATGTTTCCCTGTTCCTACAGTTGTTTTTTTAGATATTTCCATGTTTAGAAGAGAGTGGTGTAGATATTTCCAAGTTTATGCAGATAGTGGTGAAGAGATTTCCACCTTTATGCAGATAGCGGTGTAGATATTTCCAAGTTTATACAGAAAGCGGTGTAGATATATCTATGTTCCAACACATGGCGCTGTAGATATTTCCATGTTTATAGAGTTGGCGGTTTAGACATTTCCATGTTCATACAGATGGCGGTGTAGATATTTCCATGTTTTTACAGATAGCAGTGTAGATATTTCCATCTTAATACACATAACGGTGTAGATATTTCCATGTTTATACAGATGGCGGTGTAGATATTTCCATACCCATACAGATGGCGTTGTAGATATTTCCATGTTTATAGACATAGCGGTGTAGTTATTTCCATCTTTATAGAGATATCAGTGTAGATATTTCCAGGTTTATACAGAGCGTAGTGTAGATAGTTCCATGTTTATATAGATGGCTTTGTGGATATTTCCATGTTTATAGAGATAGCGGTATTGATATCTCCATGTTTACACAGATAGCAGTGTAGATATTTCCATGTTTACACAGATAGCGGTGTAGACATTTTCATGTTCATACAGATAGCGGTGTAGATAATTCCATGTGTATACAGATAACGGTGTAGATATTTACATATTCCTACAGATGGCTGTGTAGATATTTCCATGTTTGTACAGATAGCGGTGTAGATATTTCCATGTTTACACAGATAGTGGTGTAGATATTTCCATGTTTACACAGATAGAGGGGTAGATATTTCCATGTTTATACAGATAGCGGTGTAGATATTTCCATGTCTATACAGATAGCAGTGTGGTATTTCCATGTTTATACAGATAGCGTTGTAGATATTTCCATGTTTATAGAGACAGCAGTGTAGATATTTCCATGTTTATACACATGGCGATGTAGATATTTCCATGTTCATACAGATGGCGGTGAAGATATTTCCATGTTTATAGAGATAGCCCTGTAGATACTTCCATGTTTACACAGATAGCGGTGTAGATATTTCCATGTTTACACAGATAGCAGTGTACATATTTCCATGTTTATACAGATAGTGGTGAAGATATTTCAATGTTTATAGGGTTGGCGGTGTAGATATTTTCATGTTCAAACAGATGGTGGTGTAGATATTTCCATGTTTATATATATGGCAGTGTAGATAATTCCATGTTCATACAGAAGACGGTGAAGATATTTCCATGTTTATTCACATAACGGTGAAGATACTTCCAAGTTTTAACAGATGGCGGTGTAGATATTTCCATGTTTACACAGATAGCGGTGTAGCTATTTCCATGTTCTTACAGTTAGAGGGGCTATTTCCATGTTCATACAGATAGCGGTGCTGATATTTCCACGTTTATACAGGTAGTGGTGTAGATATTTCCAAGTTTATACAGATAGCAGTGTAGACATTTCCATGTTTATACAGATAGCGGTGTAGATATTTCCATGTTTATACAGATAGCGGTGTAGATATCTCCATCTTAATACACATGGCGGTGTAGATATTTATATATTCATACAGATGGCCGAGCAGATATTTCCATGTTCATACAGATGGCGGTGTAGATATTTCCATGTTCATACAGATAGCGGTGTAGTTATTTCCAAGTGTAAAGAGATAGCTGTGTAGATATTTCCATTTTCATGCAGATAGCGGTTTAGATATTTCCATGCTGAAACAGATAGCGGTGTAGATATTTCCATGTTCATACAGATAGCGGTGTAGGTATATCCATGTTTATACAGATAGCGGTGAATATGTATGCATGTTTACACAGATAGCGGTGTAGATATTTCCATGTTCATACAGATAGCGGTGTAGATATTTCCATGTTCATCCAGATGGCTGTGTAGATATATCCATGTTCATACAGATAGCGGTGTAGATATTTCCATGTTCATACAGGTAGTGCTGTAGATATTTCCATGTTCATACAGATAGCGGTGCAGCTATTTCCATGTTCATACAGATAGCGGTGTAGATATTTCCATGTTCGTACAGATAGCGGTGTAGATATTTCCATGTTCATACAGATAGCGGTGCTTATATTTCCATGTTTATACAGGTAGCAGTGTAGATATTTCCATGTTCATACAGATAGCAGTGTAGATATTTACATGTTCATCCAGATGGCTGTGTAGATATATCCATGTTCATACAGATGGCGGTGAAGATATTTCCATGTTCATACAGATAGCGGTGTAGATATTTCCATTTTCATAGAGATATTGGTGTAGATATTCCCATGTTCATGCAGATAGCGGTGTAGCTATTTCCATGTTCATGGAGATAGCGGTGTAGATATTTCCATGTTCATCCAGATGGCTGTACAGATATATCCATGTTCCTACAGATGGCGGTGAAGATATTTCCATGTTCATACACATAGCGGTGTGGATATTTCCATGTTTATACAGATAGTGGTGTAGATATTTCCATGTTCATTCAGATATCGGTGTAGCTATTTCCATGTTCATTCAGATATCGGTCTAGATATTTCCATGTTCATCCAGATTGCTGTGTAGACGTATCCATGTTCATACAGATGGCGGTGAAGATAATTCCATGTTCATACAGATAGCGGTGTAGATATTTCCATGTTCATATAGATAGTGGTGTAGATATTTCCATGTTCATACAGATAGAGGGGCTGATATTTCAATGTTCATACAGATAGCGGTGCTGATATTTCCATGTTTATACAGGTAGCGGTGTAGATATTTCCATGTTTATACAGATAGCGGTGTAGATATTTCCATGTTTATTCAGATAGCGGTGTAGATATCTCCATCTTAACACAGATGGCGGTGTAGATATTTATATGTTCATATAGATGGCCGAGCAGATATTTCCATGTACATACAAAGGGCGGTGGAGATATTTCCATGTTCATACAGATAGCGGTGTAGTTATTTCCATGTGTAAAGAGATAGCGGTGTAGATATTTCCATGTATATGCAGATAGCTGTGTAGATATCTCCATTTTCATGCAGACAGCGGTTTAGATATTTCCATGTTCACACAGATGGCGTTGAAGATATTTCCATGTTCATACAGATGGCGGTGTAGATATTTCCATGTTTACACAGATAGCGGTGTAGATATTTCCATGTCCATGGAGATAGCTGTGTAGATATCTCCATTTTCATGCAGACAGCGGTTTAGATATTTCCATGTTCACACAGATGGCGTTGAAGATATTTCCATGTTCATACAGATGGCGGTGTAGATATTTCCATGTTTACACAGATAGCGGTGTAGATATTTCCATGTCCATGGAGATAGCTGTGTAGATATCTCCATTTTCATGCAGATAGCGGTTTAGATATTTCCATGTTCAAACAGATAGCGGTTTAGATATTTCCATGTTCATACAGATAGCGGTGTAGATATTTCCATGTTTATACAGATAGCGGTGAAGATATATGCAAGTTTACACAGATAGCGGTGAAGATATTTCCATGTTCATACAGATAGCGGTGTAGATATTTAAATGTTCATCCAGATGGCTGTGTAGATATATCCATGTTCATACAGATAGCGGTGTAGATATTTCCATGTTCATACAGATAGTGGTGTAGATATTTCCATGTTCATACAGATAGCGGTGTAGCTATTTCCGTGTTCACACAGATAGCGGTGTAGATATTTCCATGTTCATACAGATAGCGGTGCTGATATTTCCATGTTTATATAGGTAGCGGAATGGATATTTCCATTTTTATACAGATAGCAGTGTGGATATTTCCATGTTTATACAGATAGCGGTGTAGATATTTCCAGGTTTATACAGATAGCGGTGTAGATATCTCGATCTTAATACAGATGGCGGTGTAGATATTTATATGTTCATACAGATGGCGGTGCAGATATTTCCATGTTCATGCAGATTGCGGTGTAGATATTTCCATGTTCATCCATATGGCTGTGTAGATATATCCATGTTCATACAGATGGCGGTGAATATATTTCCATGTTCATACAGAAAGCGGTGTAGATTTTTCCATGTTCATACAGATAGTGCTGTAGATATTTCCATGTTCATACAGATGGCGGTGTAGCTATTTCCATGTTCTTACAGATAGCGGTGTAGATATTTCCATGTTCTTCCAGATGGCTGTGTAGATATTTCCATGTTTATACAGATAGCGGTGTAGATTTTTCCATGTTTATACTGATAGCGGTGTAGATATCTCCATCTTAATACTCATGGCGGTGTAGATATTTATATGTTAATACTGATGGCCGTGCAGATATTTCCATGTTCATACAGATGGCGGTGTAGATATTTCCATGTTCATACACATAGCGGTGTAGTTATTTCCATGTGTAAAGAGATAGATGTGTAGATATTTCCATGTACTTGCTGATAGCTGTGTAGATATTTCCATCTTCTTGCAGATAGCTGTTTAGATATTTCCATGTTCAAACAGATAGCGGTGTAGATATTTCAATGTTCATACAGATAGCGGTGTAGATATTTCCATGTTTATACAGATAGCGGTGAAGATGTATGCAAGTTTACACATATAGCGGTGAAGATATTTCCATGTTCATACAGATAGCGGTGTAGATATTTAAATGTTCATCCAGATGGCTGTGTAGATATATCCATGTTCATACAGATAGCGGTGTAGATATTTCCATGTTCATACAGATAGCGGTGTAGCTATTTCCTTGTTCATACAGATAGCGGTGTAGCTATTTCCATGTTCATACAGATAGCGGTGTAGATATTTCCATGTTCGTACAGATAGCGGTGTAGATATTTCCATGTTCATACAGATGGCGGTGCAGATATTTCCATGTTCATACAGATGGCGGTGTAGCTATTTCCATGTTCATGCAGATAGCGGTGTAGATATTTCCATGTTCATCCATATGGCTGTGTATATATATCCATTTTCATACAGATGGCGGTGAAGATATTTCCATGTTCATACAGATAGCGGTGTAGATATTTCCATGTTCATACAGATAGTGGTGTAGATATTTCCATGTTCATACAGATAGCGGTGTAGCTATTTCCATGTTCATGGATAGCCGTGTAGATATTTCCATGTTCATCCAGATAGCTGTGTAGATATATGCAGGTTCATACAGATGGCGGTGAAGATATTTCCATTCTCATACGGATAGCGGTGTAGATATTTCCATGTTCATACATATAGTGGTGTAGATATTTCCATGTTCATACAGATAGAGGGGCTGATGTTTCCATGTTCATACAGATAGCGGTGCTGATATTTACATATTTATACAGGTAGCTGTGTAGATATTTCCATGTTTCTACAGATAGCGGTGTAGATATTTCCATGTTTATACAGATAGCGGTGTAGATTTCTCCATCTTAATACAGATTTCGGTGCAGATATTTATATGTTCATACAGATGGCCGTGCAGATATTTCCATGTTTTACAGATGGCGGTGTAGATATTTCCATGTTCATACAGATAGCTGTGCTGATATTTCCATGTTTATATAGGTAGCGGTGTGGATATTTCCATGTTTATACAGATAGCAGTGTGGATATTTCCATGTTTATACAGATAGCGGTGTAGATATTTCCAGGTTTATACAAATAGCGGTGTAGATATCTCGATCTTAATACAGATGGCGGTGTAGATATTTATATGTTCATACAGATGGCGGTGCAGATATTTCCATGTTCATACAGATGGCGGTGTAGCTATTTCCATGTTCATACAGATAGCGGTGTAGCTATTTCCATGTTCATGCAGATAGCGGTGTAGATATTTCCATGTTCATCCATATGGCTGTGTAGATATATCCATGTTCATACAGATGGCAGTGAAGATATTTCCATGTTCATACAGAAAGTGGTGTAGATATTTCCATGTTCATACAGATAGTGTTGTAGATATTTCCATGTTCATACAGATGGCGGTGTAGCTATTTCCATGTTCATACAGATTGCGGTGTAGGTATTTCCATGTTTATACAGGTAGCGGTGTAGATATTTCCATGTTTATACAGATAGCGGTGTAGATATCTCCATCTTAATATAGATGGCAGTCTAGATATGTATACGTTCATACAGATGTCGGTGCAGATATTTCCATGTTCATACAGATAGCGGTGTAGTTATTTCCATGTGTAAAGAGATAGCTGTGTAGATATTTCCATGTATATGCAGATAGCAGTGTAGATAATTCCATTTTCAAGCAGATAGCGGTGTAGATATTTCCATGTTCAAACAGATAGCGGTGTAGATATTTCCGTGTTCATACAGATAGCGGTGTAGATATTTCCATGTTTATACAGATTGCGGTGAAGATGTATGCATATTTACACAGATAGCGGTGTAGATATTTCCATGTTCATACAGATAGCGGTGCAGATATTTCCGTGTTCATCCAGAGGGCTGTGTAGATATATCCATGTTCATACAGATGGCGGTGTAGATATTTCCATGTTTATAGAGATAGCAGTGTATTTATTTCCATGTGTAAAGAGATAGCTTTGCAGATATTTCCATGTATATGCAGATAGCTGTGTAGATATTTCCATTTTCATGCAGATAGCGGTGAAGATGTATGCATGTTTACACAGATAGCACTGTAGATATTTCCATGTTCATACAGATAGCGGTGTAGATATTTCCATGTTCATCCAGATGGGTGTGTGGATATATCCATGTTCATACAGATGGCGGTGAAGATATTTCCATGTTCATACAGATAGCGGTGTAGATACTTCCACGTTCATACAGATAGCGTTGTAGGTATTTCCACGTTCATACAGATAGCGGTGTAGATATTTCCATGTTTATACAGATTGCGGTGAAGATGTATGCATATTTACACAGATAGCGGTGTAGATATTTCCATGTTCACACAGATAGCGGTGTAGATATTTCCGTGTTCATCCAGATGGCTGTGTAGATATATCCATGTTCATACAGATAGCGGTGTAGATATTTCCATGTTCATACAGGTAGTGGTGTAGATATTTCCATGTTCATACAGATAGCGGTGTAGCTATTTCCATGTTCATACAGATAGCGGTGTAGAAATTTCCATGTTCATAGAGATAGCGGTGTAGATATTTCCATGTTCATACAGATAGCGGTGCTGATATTTCCATGTTTATACAGGTAGCGGTGTAGATATTTCCATGTTCATACAGATGGCGGTGAAGATATTTCCATGTCCATACAGATAGCGGTGTAGATATTTCCATGTTCATACAGATAGTGGTGTAGATATTTCCATGTTCATACAGATAGCGGTGTAGGTATTTCCATGTTCATACAGATAGCAGTGCAGATATTTCCATGTTCATCCAGATGGGTGTGTAGACATATCTATGTTCATACAGATGGTGGTGAAGATAATTCCATGTTCATACAGATAGCGGTGTAGATATTTCAATGTTCGTACAGATAGTGGTGTAGATATTTCCATGTTCATACAGATAGAGGGGCTGATATTTCCATCTTCATACAGATAGCGGTGCTGATATTTCCATGTTTATACAGATAGCGGTGTGGATATTTCCATGTTTATACAGATAGCGGTGTAGATATTTCCATGTTTATACAGATAGCGGTGTAGATATTTCCATATTTATACAGATAGCGGTGTAGATATCTCCATCTTAAAACAGTTCGCGGTGTAGATATTTATATGTTCATAGAGATTGTTGTGCATATATTTCCATGTTCTTACAGATGGCGGTGTAGATATTTCCATGTTCATACAGATAGCGGTGTAGTTATTTCCATGTGTAAAGAGATAGCTGTGTAGATATTTCCATGTATATGCAGATAGCTGTGTAGATATTTCCATTTTCATGCTGATAGCGGTTTAGATATTTCCATGTTCAAACAGATAGCGGTGTAGATATTTCCACGTTCATACAGAAAGCGGTGTTGATATTTCCATGCTTATACAGATTGCGGTGAAGGTGTATGCTTCTTTACACAGATAGCGGTGTAGATATTTCCATGTTCATGCAGATAGCGGTGTAGATATTTCCATGTTCATCCAGATGGCTTTGTAGATATATCCATGTTCATACAGATACCGGTGTAGATATTTCCATGTTTATACAGATAGTGGTGTAGATATTTCCATGTTCATACAGATAGCGGTGTAGCTATTTGTATGTTCATACAGATAGCGGTGTAGGTATTTCCACGTTCATAGAGATAGCGGTGTAGATCTTTCCATGTTCATACAGATAGCAGTGCTGATATTTCCATGTTTATACAGGTAGCGGTGTAGATATTTCCATGTTTATACAGATAGCGGTGTAGATATCTCCATCTTAATACAGATGGCGGTGCTGATATTTCCATGTTCATCCAGATGGCTGTGTAGATATATCCATGTTCATACAGATGGCGGTGAAGATATTTCCATGTTCATACAGATGGCGCTGTACATATTTCCATGTTCATACATATAGCTGTGTAGGTGTTTCCATGTTCATACAGATAGCAGTGCTGATATTTCCATGTTTATACAGGTAGCGGTGTAGATATTTCCATGTTTATACAGATAGCGGTGTAGATATTTCCATGTTTATACATATAGCGGTGTAGATATCTCCATCTTAATATAGATTGCGGTGTAGATATTTATATCTTCATACAGATGTCGGTGCAGATATTTCCATGTTCATACAGATGGCAGTGTAGATATTTGCATGTATATAGAGATAGCGCTGTAGTTATTTCCATGTGTAAAGAGATAGCTTTGTAGATATTTCCAAGTATATGCAGATCGCTGGGTAGATATTTCCATTTTCATGCAGATAGCGGTGTAGATATTTCCATGTTCAGATAGCGGTGTAGATATTTCCATGTTCATGCAGGTCGCAGTGTAGATATTTCCATGTTTATACAGATACCGGTGAAGATGTATGCATGTTTATAAAGATAGCGGTGTAGATATTTCCATGTTCATCCAGATGGCTGTGTTGACATATCCATGTTCATACAGATGACGGTGAAGATATTTCCATGTTCATACAGATAGCGGTGTAGTTATTTCCGTGTGTAAAGAGATAGCTGTGTAGATATTTCCATGTATATGCAGATAGCTGTGTAGATATTTCCATTTTCATGCAGATAGCGTTTTAGATATTTCCATGTTCAAACAGATAGCAGTGTAGATATTTCCATGTTCGTAGAGAGAGCGGTGTAGATATTTCCATGTTCATAGAGATAGTGGTGTAGATATTTCCATGTTTATACAGACAGTGGTGAAGATGTATGCATGTTTACACAGATAGCGGTGTAGATATTTCCATGTTCAGACAGATAGCGGTGTAGATATTTCCATGTTCATCCAGATGGCTGAGTAGACATATCCATGTTCATACAGATGGCGGTGAAGATATTTCCATGTTCATACAGATAGCGGTGTAGATATTTCCATGTTCATCCAGATGGCTGTGTAGTTATATCCTTTTTCATACAGATAGCGGTGTAGATATTTCCATGTTCATACAGATAGTGGTGTAGATATTTCCATGTTCATACAGATAGCGGTGTAGATAATTCCATGTTCATACAGATAGCGGTGTAGATATTTCCATGTTCATACAGGTAGCGGTGTAGATATTTCCATGTTCATACAGATAGCGGTGCTGATATTTCCATGTTTATACAGGCAGCGGCATAGATATTTCCATGAGTATACAGATAGCGGTGTAGATATCTCCTTCTTAATACAGATGGCGGTGTAGATATTTATATGTTCATACAGATGGCGGTGCAGATATTTCCATGTTCATACAGATGGTGGTGTAGATATTTCCATGTTTATAAATATAGCGGTGTAGTTATTTCCGTGTGTAAAGAGATAGCTGTGTATATATTTCCGTGTATATGCAGATAGCTTTGTAGATATTTCAATTTTCATGCAGTTAGCGGTGTAGATATTTACATGTTCAAACAGATAGCGGTGTAGGTATTTCCATGTTCATTCAGATAGCTTTGTAGATATTTCCATGTTCATACAGATAGCGGTGTAGATATTTCCATGTTCATACAGATAGCGGTGTAGATATTTCCATGTTCATACAGATAGCGGTGCTGATATTTCCATGTTTATACAGGTAGCGGTGTAGATATCTCCATCTTAATATAGATGGCGGTGTAGATATTTATATGTTCATACAGATGGCGGTGCAGATATTTCCATGTTCATACAGATGGCGGTGTAGATATTTCCATGTTCAGATAGCGGTGTAGATATTTCCATGTTCATACAGATAGCGGTGTAGATATTTCCATGTTCATACAGATAGCGGTGTAGATATTTCCATGTTCATGCAGGTACCGGTGTAGATTTTTCTATGTTCATACCGATAGCGGTATAGATATTTCCATGTTTATACAGATAGCGGTGTAGTTATTTCCATGTGTAAAGAGATAGCTGTGTAGATATTTCCATGTATATGCAGATAGCTGTGTGGATATTTCCATTTTCATGCAGATAGCGGTTTAGATATTTCCATGTTCAAACAGATAGCGGTGTAGATATTTCCATGTTCATAGAGATAGCGGTGTAGATATTTCCATGTTCATACAGATGGAGGGGCTGATATTTCCATGTTCATACAGATAGCGGTGCTATTTCCATATTTATACAGGTAGCGGTTTAGATATTTCCATGTTTATACAGGTAGCAGTGTAGATATATCCATGTTTATACAGATAGCGGTGTAGATATATCCATGTTCATACTGATGGCGGTGAAGTTATTTCCATGTTCATACAGATAGCGGTGTAGATATTTCCATGTTCATACACATAGCGGTGTAGATATTTCCATGTTCATACTGATAGCGGTGCTGATATTTCCATGTTCATACAGATAGAGGGGCTGTTATTTCCATGTTCATACAGATAGCGGTGCTATTTCCATGTTTATACAGGTAGCGGTTTAGATATTTCCATGTTTATACAGGTAGCAGTGTAGATATTTCCATGTTTATACAGATAGCGGTGTAGATATTTCCATGTTCATACAGATAGAGGGGCTGATATTTCCATGTTCATACAGATAGCGGTGCTATTTCCATGTTTATACAGGTAGCGGTTTAGATATTTCCATGTATATACAGGTAGCAGTGTAGATATTTCCATGTTTATACAGGTAGCGGTGTGGATATTTCCAAGTTTATACAGATAGCGGTGAAGATATCTCCATCTTAAAGCAGATGGCGGTGTAGATATTTAAATGTTCATACAGATGGCGGTGCAGATATTTCCATGTTCATACAGATGGCGCTGTAGATATTTCCATGTTTATAGAGATAGTGGTGCAGTTATTTCCATGTGTATAGAGATAGCTTTGTAGATATTTCCATGTATATGCAGATAGCTGTGTAGATATTTCTATTTTCATGCAGATAGGGGTTTAGATATTTCCATGTTCAAACAGATAGCGGTGTAGATATTTCCATGTTCATACAGATCGCGGTGTAGATATTTCCATGTTCATCCAGATGGCAGTGTAGACATATCCATGTTCATACAGATGGCGGTGAAGATATTTCCATGTTCATACAGACAGCGGTATAGATATTCCCATGTTCATACAGATAGCGGTGTAGATATTTCCATGTTCATACAGATGGCTGTGTAGATATATCCATGTTCATACAGATGACGGTGAAAATATTTCCATGTTCATACAGATAGCGGTGTTGATATTTCCATGTTCATACAGATAGCGGTGTAGATATTTCCATGTTCATACCGATAGCGGTGCTGATATTTCCATGTTTATACAGGTAGCGGTGTAGATATTTCCATGTTTATACAGATAGCGGTGTAGAAATTTCCATGTTTATACAGATAGCGGTATAGATATTTCCATGTTTATACAGATAGCGGTGTAGATATCTCCTTCTTAATACAGATGGCGGTGTAGATGTTTATATGTTCATACAGATGGCGGTGCAGATATTTCCATGTGCATACAGATGGCGGTGTAGATATTTCCAAGTTTATAGGGATAGCGGCGTAGTTATTTCCATGTGTAAAGAGGTAGCTGTGTAGATATTTTCATGTATATGCAGATAGCTGTGTAGATATTTCCATTTCCATGCTGACAGCGGTGTAGGTATTTCCATGTTCAAACAGATATCGGTGTAGATATTTCCATGTTCCTACAGATAGCGGTGTAGATATTTCCATGTTCATACAGATAGCGGTGTAGATATTTCCATGTTCATACAGATAGCGGTGTAGATATTTCCAGATTCATACATATAGCGGTGCTGATATTTCCTTGTTTATACAGGTAGCGGTGTAGATATTTCCATGTTTATACAGATAGCGGTGTAGATATTTCCATGTTTATACAGATAGCGGTGTAGATATCTCCATCTTAATACAGATGGCGGTGTAGTTATTTATATGTTCATACAGTTGGCGGTGCATATATTTCCATGTTCATACAGATGGTGGTGTAGATATTTGCATGTTTATAGAGATAGCGCTGTAGTTATTTCCATGTGTAAAGAGATAGCTGTGTAGATATTTCCATGTATGTGCAGATCGCTGTGTAGATATTTCCATTTTCATGCAGATAGCGGTGTAGATATTTCCATGTTCAAACAGATAGCGGTGTAGATATTTCCATGTTCATGCAGATAGCAGTGTAGATATTTCCATGTTTATACAGATGGTGGTGAAGATGTATGCATGTTTACACAGATAGCGGAGTAGATATTTACATGTTCATACAGATAGCGGTGTAGATATTACCATGTTCATCCAGATGGCTGTACAGGTATATCCATGTTCATACAGATGGCGGTGAAGATATTTCCATTTTCGTACAGATAGCGGTGTAGTTATTTCCATGTGTAAAGATATAGCTGTGTAGATATTTCCATATATATGCAGTTAGCTGTGTACATATTTCCATTTTCATGCAGATAGCGGTTTAGATATTTCCATGTTCAAACAGATAGCGGTGTAGATATTTCCATGTTCATAGAGATAGCGGTGTAGATATTTCCATGTTCATACAGATAGCGGTGCTGATATTTCCATGTTTATACAGGTAGCGGTGTAAATATTTCCATGTTTATACAGGTAGCGGTGTAGATATTTCCATGTTTATACAGATAGCGGTGTAGATATTTCCAAGTGTATTCAGAGAGCGTTGAAGATATCTCCATCTTAAAGCAGATGGCGGTGTAGATATTTATATGTTCATACAGATGGCGGTGCAGATATTTCCATGTTCATCCAGATGGCGCTGTAGATATTTCCATGTTTATAGAGATAGCGGTGTATTTATTTCCATGTGTATAGAGATAGCTTTGTAGATATTTCCATGTATATGCAGATAGCTGTGTAGATATTTCTATTTTCATGCAGATATGGGTTTAGATATTTCCATGTTCAAACAGATAGCGGTGTAGATATTTCCATGTTCATACAGATAGCGGTGTAGATATTTCCATGTTTATACAGATAGCGGTGAAGATGTATGCATGTTTACACAGATACCGGTGTAGAAATTTCCATGTTCATACAGATCGCGGTGTAGATATTTCCATGTTCATCCAGATGGCTGTGTAGACATATCCATGTTCATACAGATGGCGGTGAAGATATTTCCATGTTCATACAGACAGCGGTGTAGATATTTCCATGTTCATACAGATAGCGGTGTAGATATTTCCATGTTCATACAGATGGCTGTGTAGATATATCCATGTTCATACAGACGACGGTGAATATATTTCCATGTTCATACAGATAGCGGTGTAGATATTTCCATGTTCATACAGATAGCGGTGTAGATATTTCCATGTTCATACCGATAGCGGTGCTGATATTTCCATGTTTATACAGGTAGCGGTGTAGATATTTCCATGTTTATACAGATAGCGGTGTGGATATTTCCATGTTTATACAGATAGCGGTGTGGACATTTCCATGTTTATACAGATAGCGGTGTAGATGTTTCCATGTTTATACAGATAGCGGTGTAGTAATTTCCATGTGTAAAGGGATAGCTGTGTAGATATTTCCATGTATATGCCGATAGCAGTGTAGATATTTCCATTTTCATGCAGATAGCGGTGAAGATATTTCCATGTTCAAACAGATAGCGGTGTAGATATTTCCACGTTCATACAGAAAGCGGTGTTGATATTTCCATGCTTATACAGATTGCGGTGAAGATGTATGCTTCTTTACACAGATAGCGGTGTAGATATTTCCATGTTCATGCAGATAGCGGTGTAGATATTTCCATGTTCATCCAGATGGCTGTGTAGATATATCCATGTTCATACAGATAGCGGTGTAGATATTTCCATGTTTATACAGATAGTGGTGTAGATATTTCCATGTTCATACAGATAGCGGTGTAGCTATTTATATGTTCATACAGATAGCGGTGTAGGTATTTCCACGTTCATAGAGATAGCGGTGTAGATATGTCCATGTTCATACAGATAGCGGTGCTGATATTTCCATGTTTATACAGGTAGCGGTGTAGATATTTCCATGTTTATACAGATAGCGGTCTAGATATCTCCATCTTAGTACAGATGGCGGTGTAGATATTTATATGTTCATACAGATGGCGGTGCAGATATTTCCATGTTCATACAGCTGGCGGTGTAGGTATTTCCATGTTCCTACAGATAATGGTGTAGATATTTCCATGTTCATACAAATAGCGGTGTAGCTATTTATATGTTCATACAGATAGCGGTGTAGGTATTTCCACGTTCATAGAGATAGCGGTGTAGCTATTTCCATGTTCATACAGATAGCGGTGCTGATATTTCCATGTTCATCCAGATGGCTGTGTAGATATATCCATGTTCATACAGATGGCGGTGAAGATATTTCCATGTTTTACAGATGGCGGTGTACATATTTCCATGTTCATACATATAGCTGTGTAGGTGTTTCCATGTTCATACAGATAGCAGTGCTGATATTTCCATGTTCATACAGGTAGCGGCGTAGATATTTCCGTGTTTATACAGATAGCGGTGTAGATATTTCCATGTTTATACAGATAGCGGTGTAGATATTTCCATGTTTATACAGATAGCGGTGAAGATGTATGCATGTTTACACAGATTGCGGTGTAGATATTTCCATGTTCATACAGATCGCGGTGTAGATATTTCCATGTTCATTCAGACGGCTGTGTAGACATATCCATGTTCATACAGATGGCGGTGAAGATATTTCCATGTTCATACAGATAGCGGTGTAGATATTTCCATGTTCATACAGATAGCGGTGTAGATATTTCCATGTTCATACAGATGGCTGTGTAGATATATCCATGTTCATACAGATGGCGGTGAAGATATTTCCATGTTCATACAGATAGCGGTGTAGATATTTCCATGTTCATAGAGATAGCGGTGCTGATATTTCCATGTTCATACCGAGAGCGTTGCTGATATTTCCATGTTTATACAGGTAGCGGTGTAGATATTTCCATGTTTATACAGATAGCGGTGTAGATATTTCTATGTTTATACAGATAGCGGTGTTGATATTTATATGTTTATACAGATAGCGTTGTAGATATCTCCTTCTTAATACAGATGGCGGTGTAGATATTTATATGTTCATACAGATGGCGGTGCAGATATTTCCATGTTCATACAGATGGCGGTGTAGATACTTCCATGTTAATAGAGATAGCGGTGTAGTTATTTCCATGTGTAAAGAGATAGCTGTGTAGATATTTCCATGTATATGCAGATAGCTGTGTAGATATTTCCATTTTCATGCATACAGCGGTGTAGATATTTCCATGTTCAAACAGATAGCGGTGTAGATATTTACATGTTCATACAGATAGCGGTGTAGATATTTCCATGTTCATGCAGATAGCGGTGTAGGTATTTCCATGCTCATACAGATAGCGGTGTAGATATTTCCATCTTCATACAGATAGCGGTGCTGATATTTCCATGTTTATACAGGTAGCGGTGTAGATATTTCCATGTTTATACAGATAGCAGTGTAGATATTTCCATGTTTATACAGATAGCGGTGTAGATATTTCCATGTTTATTCAGATAGCGGTGTAGATATATCCATCTTAATACAGATGGTCGTGTACATATTTATATGTTCATACAGATGGCGGTGCAGATATTTCCATGTTCATACAGATGGCGGTGTAGATATTTCCATGTTCATACAGATAGCGGTGTAGTTATTTCCATGAGTAAAGAGATAGCTGTGTAGATATTCCCATGTATATGCAGATAGCAGTGTAGATATTTCCATTTTCATGCAGATAGCGGTGAAGATATTTCCATGTTCAAACTGATAGTGGTGTAGATATTTCCACGTTCATACAGAAAGCGATGTTGATATTTCCATGCTTATACAGATTGCGGTGAAGTTGTATGCTTCTTTACACAGATAGCGGTGTAGATATTTCCATGTTCATGCAGATAGCGGTGTAGATATTTCCATGTTCATCCAGATGGCTGTGTAGATATATACATGTTCATACAGATAGCGGTGTAGATATTTCCATGTTTATACAGATAGTGGTGTAGATATTTCCATGTTCATACAGATAGCGGTGTAGCTATTTATATGTTCATACAGATAGCGGTATAGGTATTTCCACGTTCATAGAGATAGCGGTGTAGATATTTCCATGTTCATACAGATAGCGGTGCTGATATTTCCATGTTTATACAGGTAGCGGTGTAGATATTTCCATGTTTATACAGATAGCGGTGTAGATATCTCCATCTTAATACAGATGGCGGTGTAGATATTTATATGTTCATACAGATGGCGGTGCAGATATTTCCATGTTCATACAGCTGGCGGTGTAGATATTTCCATGTTCCTACAGATAGTGGTGTAGATATTTCCATGTTCATACAGATAGCGGTGTAGCTATTTATATGTTCATACAGATAGCGGTGTAGGTATTTCCACGTTCATAGAGATAGCGGTGTAGCTATTTCCATGTTCATACAGATAGCGGTGCTGATATTTCCATGTTCATCCAGATGGCTGTGTAGATATATCCATGTTCATACAGATGGCGGTGAAGATATTTCCATGTTCATACAGATGGCGCTGTACATATTTCCATGTTCATACATATAGCTGTGTAGCTGTTTCCATGTTCATACAGATAGCGGTGCTGACATTTCCATGTTCATACAGGTAGCGGCGTAGATATTTCCACGTTTATACAGATAGCGGTGTAGATATTTCCATGTTTATACAGATAGCGGTGTCGATATTTCCAAGTTTATACAGATAGCGGTGAAGATTTATGCATGTTTACACAGATTGCGGTGTAGATATTTCCATGTTCATACAGATCGCGGTGTAGATATTTCCATGTTCATTCAGATGGCTGTGTAGGCATATCCATGTTCATACAGATGGCGGTGAAGATATTTCCACGTTCATACAGATAGCGGTGTAGATATTTCCATATTCATACAGATAGCGGTGTAGATATTTCCATGTTCATACAGATGGCTGTGTAGATATATCCATGTTCATACAGATGGCGGTGAAGATATTTCCATGTTCATACAGATAGCGGTGTAGATATTTCCATGTTCATAGAGATAGGGGTGCTGATATTTCCATGTTCATACCGAGAGCGGTGCTGATATTTCCATGTTTATACAGGTAGCGGTGTAGATATTTCCATGTTTATACAGATAGCGGTGAAGATATTTCCATGTTTATACAGATAGCGGTGTTGATATTTATATGTTCATACAGATGGCGGTGCAGATATTTCCATGTTCATACAGATGGCGGTGTAGATACTTCCATGTTAATAGAGATAACGTTGTAGTTATTTCCATGTGTAAAGAGATAGCTGTGTAGATATTTCCATGTATATACAGATAGCTGTGTAGATATTTCCATTTTCATGCATACAGCGGTGTAGATATTTCCATGTTCAAACAGATAGCGGTGTAGATATTTACAGGTTCATACAGATAGCGGTGTAGATATTTCCATGTTCATGCAGATAGCGGTGTAGGTATTTCCATGTTCATACAGATAGCGGTGTAGATATTTCCATCTTCATACAGATAGCGGTACTGATATTTCCATGTTTATACAGGTAGCGGTGTAGATATTTCCATGTTTATACAGATAGCGGTGTAGATATTTCCATGTTTATACAGATAGCGGTGTAGATATTTCCATGTTTATACAGATAGCGGTGTTGATATCTCCATCTTAATACAGATGGCCGTGTAGATATTTATATGTTCATACAGATGGCGGTGCAGATATTTCCATGTTCATACAGATGGCGGTGTAGATATTTCCATGTTCATGCAGATAGCGGTGTAGTTATTTCCATGTGTAAAGAGATAGCTGTGTAGATATTTCCATGTATATGCAGATAGCTCTGTAGATATTTCCATTTTCATGCAGATAGCGGTGTAGATATTTCCATGTTCAAACAGATAGCGGTGTAGACATTTCCATGTTCACTCAGATAGCGGTGAAAATATTTCCATGTTAATACAGATTGCGGTGAAGATGTATGCATATTTACACAGATAGCGGTGTAGATATTTCCATGTTCATACAGATAGCGGTGTAGATATTTCCATGTACATCCAGATGGCTGTGTAGACATATCCATGTTCATAGAGATAGCGGTGTAGATATTTCCATGTTCATACAGATAGAGGTGTAGATATTTCCATGTTCGTACTGATAGCGATGTAGCTATTTCCATGTTCATGCAGATAGCGGTGTAGATATTTCCATGTTCATAGAGATAGCGGTGTAGATATTTCTATGTTCATACAGATAGCGGTGCTGATATTTCCATGTTTATACAGGTAGCGGTGTAGATATTTCCATGTTTATACAGATAGCGGTGTAGATATTTCCAGGTTTATAAAGATAGCGGTGTAGATATTTCCAAGTTTATACAGATAGCGGTGAAGATATCTCCATCTCAATACAGATGGCGGTGTAGATATTTATATGTTCATACAGATGGCAGTGCAGATATTTCCATGTTCATACAGATGGCGGTGTAGATATTTCCATGTTTATAGAGATAGCGGTGTAGTTATTTCCATGTGTAAAGAGATAGGTTTGTAGATATTTCCATGTATATGCAGATAGCTGTGTAGATATTTCTATTTTCATGCAGATAGCGGTGTATGTATTTCCAAGTTCATACAGATAGCGGTGTAGATATTTCCATGTTCATACAGATAGCGGTGTAGATATTTCCATGTTCATCCAGATGGCTGTGTAGATATATCCATGTTCATACAGATGGCGGTGTAGATATTTCCATGTTCATAGAGATAGCCGTGCAGATATTTCTATGTTCCTACAGATAGAGGGGCTGATATTTCCATGTTCATACAGATAGCGGTGCTGATATTTCCATGTTTATACAGGTAGTGGTGTAGATATTTCCATGTTTATACAGGTAGCAGTGTAGATATTTCCATGTTTATACAGATAGCGGTGTGGATATTTCCATGTTTATACAGATAGCGGTGTAGATATCTCCATCTTAATACAGATGGCGGTGTAGATATTTATATGTTCATTCCGATGGCGGTGCAGACATTTCCATGTTCATACAGATGGCGGTGTAGATATTTCCATGTTCATACAGATAGCGGTGTAGTTATTTCCATGTGTAAAGAGATAGCTGTGTAGATATTTCCATGTATATGCAGATAGCTGTGTAGATATTTCTATTTTCATGCTGATAGCGGTTTAGATATTTCCATGTTCAAACATATAGCGGTGTAGATATTTCCATGTTCATACAGATAACGTTGTAGATATTTCCATGCTTATACAGATTGCAGTGAAGATGTATGCATGTTTACACAGATAGCGGTGTAGATATTTCCATGTTCATGCAGATAGCGCTGTAGATATTTCCATGTTCATCCAGATGGCTGTGTAGATATATCCATGTTCATACAGAGAGCGGTGTAGATATTTCCATGTTCATACAGATAGAAGTGTAGATATTTCCATGTTCGTACAGATAGCGGTGTAGCTATTTCCATGTTCATGCAGATAGCGGTGTAGATACTTCCATGATCATAGGCATAGCGGTGTAGATATTTCCATGTTCATACAGATAGCGGTGCTGATATTTCCATGTTTATACAGGTAGCGGTGTAGATATTCCCATGTTTATACAGATAGTGGTGTATATATTTCCTTGTTCATACAGATAGCGGTGTAGCTAATTATATGTTCATACAGATAGCGGTGTAGGTATTTCCACGTTCATAGAGATAGCGGTGTAGATATTTCCATGTTCATACCGATAGCGGTGCTGATATTTCCATGTTTATACAAGTAGCGGTGTAGATATTTCCATGTTTATACAGTTAGCGGTGTAGATATCTCCATCTTAATACAGATGGCGGTGTAGATATTTATATGTTCATACAGATGGCGGTGCAGATATTTCCATGTTCATACAGCTGGCGGTGTAGATATTTCCATGTTCCTACAGATAGTGGTGTAGATATTTCCATGTTCATACAGATAGCGGTGTAGCTATTTATATGTTCATACAGATAGCGGTGTAGGTATTTCCACGTTCATAGAGATAGCGGTGTAGCTATTTCCATGTTCATACAGATAGCGGTGCTGATATTTCCATGTTCATCCAGATGGCTGTGTAGATATATCCACGTTCATACAGATGGCGGTGAAGATATTTCCATGTTCATACAGATGGCGGTGTACATATTTCCATGTTCATACATATAGCTGTGTAGGTGTTTCCATGTTCATACAGATAGCGGTGCTGACATTTCCATGTTCATACAGGTAGCGGCGTAGATATTTCCACGTTTATACAGATAGCGGTGTAGATATTTCCATGTTTATACAGATAGCGGTGTCGATATTTCCATGTTTATTCAGATAGCGGTGTAGATATATCCATCTTAATACAGATGGCGGTGTAGATATTTATATGTCCATACAGATGGCCGTGCAGATATTTCCATATTCATACAGATGGCGGTGTAGATATTTCCATGTATATGCAGATAGCTGTGTAGATATTTCTATTTTCATGCAGATAGCGGTTTAGATATTTCCATGTTCAAACAGATAGCGGTGTAGATATTTCCATGTTCATACAGATAGCGGTGTAGGTATTTCCATGTTTATACAGATAGCGGTGAAACGTATGCATGTTTACACAGATAGAGGTGTAGATATTTCCATGTTCATCCAGATGGCTGTGTAGACATATCCATGTTCATACAGATGGCGGTGAAGGTATTTCCATGTTCATACAGATAGCGGTGTAGATATTTCCATGTTCATCCAGATGGCTGTGTAGATATATCCATGTTCATACAGATGGCGGTGAAGAAATTTCCATGTCCATACAGATAGCGGTGTAGCTATTTCCATGTTCATACAGATAGCGGTGTATGTATTTCCAAGTTCATACAGATAGCGGTGTAGATATTTCCATGTTCATACAGATAGTGGTGTAGATATTTCCATGTTCATCCAGATGGCTGTGTAGATATATCCATGTTCATACAGATGGCGGTGTAGATATTTCCATGTTCATAGAGATAGCTGTGTAGATATTTTCATGTTCATACAGATAGAGGGGCTGATATTTCCATGTTCATACAGAGAGCGGTGCTGATATTTCCACGTTTACACAGGTAGTGGAGTAGATATTTCCATGTTTATACAGATAGCGGTGTAGATATTTCCATGTTTATACAGATAGCGGTGTAGATATTTCCATGTTTATACAGATGGCTGTGTAGATATATCCATCTTAATACAGATGGCGAGGTAGATATTTATATGTCCATACAGATGGCCGTGCAGATATTTCCATGTTCATACAGATGGCGGTGTAGATATTTCCATGTTCATACAGATAGCGGTGTAGTTATTTCCATC
Organism: Gorilla gorilla gorilla; assembly: GCF_029281585.2. NCBI lineage: Eukaryota > Metazoa > Chordata > Mammalia > Primates > Hominidae > Gorilla > Gorilla gorilla. The sequence goes on from NC_073239.2 coordinate 128,940,374, forward strand.
TGTAAAGAGGTAGCTGTGTAGATATTTCCATGTATATGCAGATAGTTGTGTAGATATTTCCATTTTCTTGCAGATAGCGGTTTAGATATTTCCATGTTCAAACAGATTGCGGTGTAGATGTTTCCATGTTCATACAGATAGCGGTGTAGATATTTCCATGTTTATTCAGATAGCTTTGAAGATGTATGCAAGTTTACACAGATAGCGGTGAAGATATTTCCATGTTCATACAGATAGCGGTGTAGATATTTAAATGTTCATCCAGATGGCTGTGTAGATATATCCATGTTCATACAGATGGCGGTGAAGATATTTCCATGCTCATATGGATAGTGGTGTAGATATTTCCATCTTCATACATATAGTGGTGTAGATATTTCCATGTTCATACAGATAGAGGGGCTGATATTTCCATGTTCATACAGATAGCGGTGCTGATATTTACATGTTTATACAGGTAGCGGTGTAGATATTTCCATGTTTCTACAGATAGCGGTGTAGATATTTCCATGTTTATACAGATAGCGGTGTAGATTTCTCCATCTTAATACAGATTTCGGTGCAGATATTTATATGTTCATACAGATGGCCGTGCAGATATTTCCATGTTTTACAGATGGCGGTGTAGATATTTCCATGTTCATACAGATAGCTGTGCTGATATTTCCATGTTTATATAGGTAGCGGTGTGGATATTTCCATGTTTATACAGATAGCAGTGTGGATATTTCCATGTTTATACAGATAGCGGTGTAGATATTTCCAGGTTTATACAAATAGCGGTGTAGATATCTCGATCTTAATACAGATGGCGGTGTAGATATTTATAAGTTCATACAGATGGCGGTGCAGATATTTCCATGTTCATACAGATGGCGGTGTAGCTATTTCCATGTTCATACAGATAGCGGTGTAGCTATTTCCATGTTCATGCAGATAGCGGTGTAGATATTTCCATGTTCATCCATATGGCTGTGTAGATATATCCATGTTCATACAGATGGCAGTGAAGATATTTCCATGTTCATACAGAAAGTGGTGTAGATATTTCCATGTTCATTCAGATAGTGTTGTAGATATTTCCATGTTCATACAGATGGCGGTGTAGCTATTTCCATGTTCATACAGATAGCGGTGTAGATATTTCCATGTTCATCCAGATGGCTGTGTAGATATATCCATGTTCATACAGATGGCGGTGAAGATATTTCCATGTTCATACGGATAGCGGTGTAGATATTTCCATGTTCATACAGATAGTGGTGTAGATATTTCCATGTTCATACAGATAGAGGGGCTGATATTTCCATGTTCATACAGATAGCGGTGCTGATATTTCCACGTTTATACAGGTAGCGGTGTAGGTATTTCCATGTTTATACAGATAGCGGTGTAGATATTTCCATGTTTATACAGACAGCAGTGTAGATATTTCCATGTTTATACTGATAGCGGTGTAGATATCTCCATCTTAATACACATGGCGGTGTAGATATTTATATGTTCATACTGATGGCGCTGCAGATATTTCCATGTTCATACAGACGGCGGTGTAGATATTTCCATGTTCATACAGATAGCGGTGTAGTTATTTCCATGTGTAAAGAGATAGCTGTGTAGATATTTCCATGTATATGCAGATAGCTGAGTAGATATTTCCATTTTCTGGCAGATAGCGGTTTAGATATTTCCATGTTCAAACAGATAGCGGTGTAGATATTTCCATGTTCATACAGATAGCGGTGTAGATATTTCCATGTTTATACAGATAACGGTGAAGGTGTATGCAAGTTTACACAGATAGCGGTGAAGATATTTCCATGTTCATACAGATAGCGGTGTAGATATTTAAATGTTCATCCAGATGGCTGTGTAGATATATCCATGTTCATACAGATAGCGGTGTAGATATTTCCATGTTCATACAGATAGTGGTGTAGATATTTCCATGTTCATACAGATAGCGGTGTAGCTATTTCCATGTTCATACAGATAGCGGTGTAGATATTTCCATGTTCATACAGATAGCGGTGTAGCTATTTCCATGTTCGTACAGATAGCGGTGTAGATATTTCCATGTTCATCCAGATGGCTGTGTAGATATATCCATGTTCATACAGATGGCGGTGAAGATATTTCCATGCTCATATGGATAGTGGTGTAGATATTTCCATGTTCATACATATAGTGGTGTAGATATTTCCATGTTCATACAGATAGAGGGGCTGATATTTCCATGTTCATACAGATAGCGGTGCTGATATTTACATGTTTATACAGGTAGCGGTGTAGATATTTCCATGTTTCTACAGATAGCGGTGTAGATATTTCCATGTTTATACAGATAGCGGTGTAGATTTCTCCATCTTAATACAGATTTCGGTGCAGATATTTATATGTTCATACAGATGGCCGTGCAGATATTTCCATGTTTTACAGATGGCGGTGTAGATATTTCCATGTTCATACAGATAGCTGTGCTGATATTTCCATGTTTATATAGGTAGCGGTGTGGATATTTCCATGTTTATACAGATAGCAGTGTGGATATTTCCATGTTTATACAGATAGCGGTGTAGATATTTCCAGGTTTATACAAATAGCGGTGTAGATATCTCGATCTTAATACAGATGGCGGTGTAGATATTTATAAGTTCATACAGATGGCGGTGCAGATATTTCCATGTTCATACAGATGGCGGTGTAGCTATTTCCATGTTCATACAGATAGCGGTGTAGCTATTTCCATGCTCATGCAGATAGCGGTGTAGATATTTCCATGTTCATCCATATGGCTGTGTAGATATATCCATGTTCATACAGATGGCAGTGAAGATATTTCCATGTTCATACAGAAAGTGGTGTAGATATTTCCATGTTCATTCAGATAGTGTTGTAGATATTTCCATGTTCATACAGGTGGTGGTGTAGCTATTTCCATGTTCATACAGATAGCGGTGTAGATATTTCCATGTTCATCCAGATGGCTGTGTAGATATATCCATGTTCATACAGATGGCGGTGAAGATATTTCCATGTTCATACGGATAGCGGTGTAGATATTTCCATGTTCATACAGATAGTGGTGTAGATATTTCCATGTTCATACAGATAGAGGGGCTGATATTTCCATGTTCATACAGATAGCGGTGCTGATATTTCCACGTTTATACAGGTAGCGGTGTAGATATTTACATGTTTATACAGATAGCGGTGTAGATATTTCCATGTTTATACAGACAGCAGTGTAGATATTTCCATGTTTATACTGATAGCGGTGTAGATATCTCCATCTTAATACACATGGCGGTGTAGATATTTATATGTTCATACTGATGGCGCTGCAGATATTTCCATGTTCATACAGACGGCGGTGTAGATATTTCCATGTTCATACAGATAGCGGTGTAGTTATTTCCATGTGTAAAGAGATAGCTGTGTAGATATTTCCATGTATATGCAGATAGCTGAGTAGATATTTCCATTTTCTGGCAGATAGCGGTTTAGATATTTCCATGTTCAAACAGATAGCGGTGTAGATATTTCCATGTTCATACAGATAGCGGTGTAGATATTTCCATGTTTATACAGATAGCGGTGAAGGTGTATGCAAGTTTACACAGATAGCGGTGAAGATATTTCCATGTTCATACAGATAGCGGTGTAGATATTTAAATGTTCATCCAGATGGCTGTGTAGATATATCCATGTTCATACAGATAGCGGTGTAGATATTTCCATGTTCATACAGATAGTGGTGTAGATATTTCCATGTTCATACAGATAGCGGTGTAGCTATTTCCATGTTCATACAGATAGCGGTGTAGATATTTCCATGTTCATACAGATAGCGGTGTAGATATTTCCATGTTCGTACAGATAGCGGTGTAGATATTTCCAAGTTCATACAGATAGCGGTGCTGATATTACCATGTTTATACAGGTAGCGGTGTGGATATTTCCATGTTTATACAGATAGCGGTGTGGATATTTCCATGTTTATACAGATAGCGGTGTAGATATTTCCAAGTTTATACAGATAGCGGTGTAGATATCTCCATCTTAATACAGATGGCGGTGTAGATATTTGTATGTTCATACAGATGGCGGTGCAGATATTTCCATGTTCATACAGATGGCGGTGTAGCTATTTCCATGTTCACGCAGATAGCAGTGTAGATATTTCCATGTTCATCCATATGGCTGTGTATACATATCCATTTTCATACAGATGGTGGTGAAGATATTTCCATGTTCTTACAGATAGCGGTGTAGATATTTCCATGTTCATACAGATAGTGCTGTAGATATTTCCATGTTCATACAGATAGCGGTGTAGCTATTTCCATGTTCATACAGATAGCAGTGTAGATATTTCCATGTTCATCCAGATGGCTGTGTAGATATATCCATGTTCATACAGATGGCGGTGAAGATATTTCCATGCTCATATGGAATGCGGTGTAGATATTTCCATGTTCATACATATAGTGGTGTAGATATTTCCATGTTCATACAGATAGAGGGGCTGATATTTCCATGTTCATACAGATAGCGGTGCTGAAATTTACATGTTTATACAGGTAGCGGTGTAGATATTTCCATGTTTATACAGATAGCGGTGTAGATATTTCCATGTTTATACAGATAGCGGTGTAGATATTTCCATGTTTATACAGATAGCGGTGTAGATTTCTCCATCTTAATACAGATGGCGGTGTAGATATTTATATGTTCATACAGATGGTCGTGCAGATATTTCCATGTTCATACAGATGGCGGTGTAGATATTTCCATGTTCATACAGATAGCGGTGCTGATATTTCCATGTTTATATAGGTAGCGGTGTGGATATTTCCATGTTTATACAGATAGCAGTGTGGATATTTCCATGTTTATACAGATAGCGGTGTAGATATTTCCAGGTTTATACAGATAGCGGTGTAGATATCTCGATCTTAATACTGATGGCGGTGTAGATATTTATATGTTCATACAGATGGCGGTGCAGATATTTCCATGTTCATACAGATGTCGGTGTAGCTATTTCCATGTTCATACAGATAGCGGTGTAGCTATTTCCATGTTCATGCAGATAGCGGTGTAGATATTTCCATGTTCATCCATATGGCTGTGTAGATATATCCATTTTCATTCAGATGGCGGTGAAGATATTTCCATGTTCATACAGATAGCGGTGTAGATATTTCCATGTTCATACAGATAGCGGTGTAGATATTTCCATGTTTATACAGATAGCGGTGAAGGTGTATGCAAGTTTACACGGATAGCGGTGAAGATATTTCCATGTCCATACAGATAGCGGTGTAGATATTTAAATGTTCATCCTGATGGCTGTGTAGATATATCCATATTCATACAGATAGCGGTGTAGATATTTCCATGTTCATACAGATAGCGGTGTAGATATTTCCATGTTCATACAGATAGCGGTGTAGCTATTTCCATGTTCATACAGATAGCGGTGTAGATATTTCCATGTTCGTACAGATAGCGGTGTAGATATTTCCAAGTTCATACAGATAGCGGTGCTGATATTTCCATGTTTATACAGGTAGCGGTGTGGATATTTCCATGTTTATACAGATAGCGGTGTGGATATTTCCATGTTTATACAGATAGCGGTGTAGATATTTCCAGGTTTATACAGATAGCGGTGTAGATATCTCCATCTTAATACAGATGGCGGTGTAGATATTTGTATGTTCATACAGATGGCGGTGCAGATATTTCCATGTTCATACAGATGGCGGTGTAGCTATTTCCATGTTCACGCAGATAGCGGTGTAGATATTTCCATGTTCATCCATATGGCTGTGTATACATATCCATTTTCATACAGATGGTGGTGAAGATATTTCCATGTTCTTACAGATAGCGCTGTAGATATTTCCATGTTCATACAGATAGCGGTGTAGATATTTCCATGTTCATACAGATAGCCATGTAGATATTTCCATGTTCATCCAGATGGCTGTGTAGATATATCCATGTTCATACAGAAGGCGGTGAAGATATTTCCATGCTCATATGGATTGCGGTGTAGATATTTCCATGTTCATACATATAGTGGTGTAGATATTTCCATGTTCATACAGATAGAGGGGCTGATATTTCCATGTTCATACAGATAGCGGTGCTGATATTTACAAGTTTATACAGGTAGCGGTGTAGATATTTCCATGTTTATACAGATAGCGGTGTAGATATTTCCATGTTTATACAGATAGCGGTGTAGATATTTCCATGTTTATACAGATAGCGGTGTAGATTTCTCCATCTTAATACAGATGGCTGTGTAGATATTTATATGTTCATACAGATGGTCGTGCAGATATTTCCATGTTCATACAGATGGCGGTGTAGATATTTCCATGTTCATACAGTTAGCGGTGCTGATATTTCCATGTTTATATAGGTAGCGGTGTGGATATTTTCATGTTTATACAGATAGCAGTGTGGATATTTCCATGTTTATACAGATAGCAGTGTAGATATTTCCAGGTTTATACAGATAGCGGTGTAGATATCTCGATCTTAATACTGATGGCGGTGTAGATATTTATATGTTCATACAGATGGCGGTGCAGATATTTCCATGTTCATACAGATGGCGGTGTAGCTATTTCCATGTTCATACAGATAGCGGTGTAGCTATTTCCATGTTCATGCAGATAGCGGTGTAGATATTTCCATGTTCATCCATATGGCTGTGTTGATATATCCATGTTCATACAGATGGCGGTGAAGATATTTCCATGTTCATACAGAAAGCGGTGTAGATATTTCCATGTTCATACAGATAGTGGTGTAGATATTTCCATGTCCATACAGATAGAGGGGCTGATATTTCCATGTTCATACAGAGAGCGGTGCTGATATTTCCACGTTTACACAGGTAGCGGAGTAGATATTTCCAGGTTTATACAGATAGCGGTGTAGATATTTCCATGTTTATACAGATAGCGGTGTAGATTTCTCCATCTTAATACAGATTTCGGTGCAGATATTTATATGTTCATACAGATGGCCGTGCAGATATTTCCATGTTTTACAGATGGCGGAGTAGATATTTCCATGTTCATACAGATAGCTGTGCTGATATTTCCATGTTTATATAGGTAGCGGTGTGGATATTTCCATGTTTATACAGATAGCAGTGTGGATATTTCCATGTTTATACAGATAGCGGTGTAGATATTTCCAGGTTTATACAAATAGCGGTGTAGATATCTCGATCTTAATACAGATGGCGGTGTAGATATTTATAAGTTCATACAGATGGCAGTGCAGATATTTCCATGTTCATACAGATGGCGGTGTAGCTATTTCCATGTTCATACAGATAGCGGTGTAGCTATTTCCATGTTCATGCAGATAGCGGTGTAGATATTTCCATGTTCATCCATATGGCTGTGTAGATATATCCATGTTCATACAGATGGCGGTGAAGATATTTCCATGTTCATACGGATAGCGGTGTAGATATTTCCATGTTCATACAGATAGTGGTGTAGATATTTCCATGTTCATACAGATAGAGGGGCTGATATTTCCATGTTCATACAGATAGCGGTGCTGATATTTCCACGTTTATACAGGTAGCGGTGTAGATATTTCCATGTTTATACAGATAGCGGTGTAGATATTTCCATGTTTATACAGACAGCAGTGTAGATATTTCCATGTTTATACTGATAGCGGTGTAGATATCTCCATCTTAATACACATGGCGGTGTAGATATTTATATGTTCATACTGATGGCGGTGCAGATATTTCCATGTTCATACAGACGGCGGTGTAGATATTTCCATGTTCATACAGATAGCGGTGTAGTTATTTCCATGTGTAAAGAGATAGCTGTGTAGATATTTCCATGTATATGCAGATAGCTGAGTAGATATTTCCATTTTCTGGCAGATAGCGGTTTAGATATTTCCATGTTCAAACAGATAGCGGTGTAGATATTTCCATGTTCATACAGATAGCGGTGTAGATATTTCCATGTTTATACAGATAGCGGTGAAGGTGTATGCAAGTTTACACAGATAGCGGTGAAGATATTTCCATGTTCATACAGATAGCGGTGTAGATATTTAAATGTTCATCCAGATGGCTGTGTAGATATATCCATGTTCATACAGATAGCGGTGTAGATATTTCCATGTTCATACAGATAGTGGTGTAGATATTTCCATGTTCATACAGATAGCGGTGTAGCTATTTCCATGTTCATACAGATAGCGGTGTAGATATTTCCATGTTCGTACAGATAGCGGTGTAGATATTTCCAAGTTCATACAGATAGCGGTGCTGATATTTCTATGTTTATACAGGTAGCGGTGTGGATATTTCCATGTTTATACAGATAGCGGTGTGGATATTTCCATGTTTATACTGATAGCGGTGTAGATATTTCCAGGTTTATACAGATAGCGGTGTAGATATCTCCATCTTAATACAGATGGCGGTGTAGATATTTGTATGTTCATACAGATGGCGGTGCAGATATTTCCATGTTCATACAGATGGCGGTGTAGCTATTTCCATGTTCACGCAGATAGCGGTGTAGATATTTCTATGTTCATCCATATGGCTGTGTATACATATCCATTTTCATACAGATGGTGGTGAAGATATTTCCATGTTCTTACAGATAGCGGTGTAGATATTTCCATGTTTATACAGATAGTGCTGTAGATATTTCCATGTTCATACAGATAGCGGTGTAGCTATTTCCATGTTCATACAGATAGCCGTGTAGATATTTCCATGTTCATCCAGATGGCTGTGTAGATATATCCATGTTCATACAGATGGCGGTGAAGATATTTCCATGCTCATATGGATTGCGGTGTAGATATTTCCATGTTCATACATATAGTGGTGTAGATATTTCCATGTTCATACAGATAGAGGGGCTGATATTTCCATGTTCATACAGATAGCGGTGCTGATATTTACAAGTTTATACAGGTAGCGGTGTAGATATTTCCATGTTTATACAGATAGCGGTGTAGATATTTCCATGTTCATAGAGATAGCTGTGTAGATATTTCCATGTTTATACAGATAGCGGTGTATATTTCTCCATCTTAATACAGATGGCGGTGTAGATATTTATATGTTCATACAGATGGTCGTGCAGATATTTCCATGTTCATACAGATGGCGGTGTAGATATTTCCATGTTCATACAGTTAGCGGTGCTGATATTTCCATGTTTATATAGGTAGCGGTGTGGATATTTCCATGTTTATACAGATAGCAGTGTGGATATTTCCATGTTTATACAGATAGCGGTGTAGATATTTCCAGGTTTATACAGATAGCAGTGTAGATATCTCGATCTTAATACTGATGGCGGTGTAGATATTTATATGTTCATACAGATGGCGGTGCAGATATTTCCATGTTCATACAGATGGCGGTGTAGCTATTTCCATGTTCATACAGATAGCGGTGTAGCTATTTCCATGTTCATGCAGATAGCGGTGTAGATATTTCCATGTTCATCCATATGGCTGTGTTGATATATCCATGTTCATACAGATGGCGGTGAAGATATTTCCATGTTCATACAGAAAGCGGTGTAGATATTTCCATGTTCATACAGATAGTGGTGTAGATATTTCCATGTCCATACAGATAGAGGGGCTGATATTTCCATGTTCATACAGAGAGCGGTGCTGATATTTCCACGTTTACACAGGTAGCGGAGTAGATATTTCCATGTTTATACAGATAGCGGTGTAGATATTTCCATGTTTATACAGACAGCGGTGTAGATATTTCCATGTTTATACAGATAGCGGTGTAGATATATCCATCTTAATACAGATGGCGGTGTAGATATTTATATGTCCATACAGATGGCCGTGCAGATATTTCCATGTTCATACAGATGGCGGTGTAGATATTTCCATGTTCATACAGATAGCGGTGTAGTTATTTCCATGTGTAAAGAGATAGCTGTGTAGATATTTCCATGTATATGCAGATAGCTGTGTAGATATTTCCATTTTCTTGCAGATAGCGGTTTAGATATTTCCATGTTCAAACAGATTGCGGTGTAGAGGTTTCCATGTTCATACAGATAGAGGTGTAGATATTTCCATGTTTATTCAGATAGCGTTGAAGATGTATGCAAGTTTACACAGATAGCGGTGAAGATATTTCCATGTTCATACAGATAGCGGTGTAGCTATTTCCATGTTCGTACAGATAGCGGTGTAGATATTTGCATGTTCATACAGATAGCGGTGCTGATATTTCCATGTTTATACAGGTAGCGGTGTGGATATTTCCATGTTTATACAGATAGCGGTGTGGATATTTCCATGTTTATACAGATAGCGGTGTAGATATTTCCAGGTTTATACAGATAGCGGTGTAGATATCTCCATCTTAATACAGATGGCGGTGTAGATATTTATATGTTCATACAGATGGCGGTGCAGATATTTCCATGTTCATACAGATGGCGGTGTAGCTATTTCCATGTTCATACAGATAGCGGTGTAGCTATTTCCATGTTCATACAGATAGCGGTGTAGATATTTCCATGTTCATCCATATGGCTGTGTAGATATATCCATTTTCATACAGATGGCGGTGAAGATATTTCCATGTTCATACAGATAGCGGTGTAGATATTTCTATGTTCATACAGATAGTGGTGTAGATATTTCCATGTTCATACAGATAGCGGTGTAGCTATTTCCATGTTCATACAGATAGCCTTGTAGATATTTCCATGTTCATCCAGATGGCTGTGTAGATATATCCATGTTCATACAGATGGCGGTGAAGATATTTCCATGCTCATATGGATAGTGGTGTAGATATTTCCATGTTCATACATATAGTGGTGTAGATATTTCCATGTTCATACAGATAGCGGTGCAGATATTTCCATGTTCATCCAGATGGGTGTGTAGACGTATCTATGTTCATACAGATGGCGGTGAAGATAATTCCATGTTCATACAGATAGCGGTGTAGATATTTCAATGTTCGTACAGATAGTGGTGTAGATATTTCCATGTTCATACAGATAGAGGGGCTGATATTTCCATCTTCATACAGATAGCGGTGCTGATATTTCCATGTTTATACACATAGCGGTGTGGATATTTCCATGTTTATACAGATAGCGGTGTAGATATTTCCATGTTTATACAGATAGCGGTGTAGATATTTCCATATTTATACAGATAGCGGTGAAGATATCTCCATCTTAAAACAGTTCACGGTGTAGATATTTATATGTTCATACAGATGGTTGTGCATATATTTCCATGTTCTTACAGATGGCGGTGTAGATATTTCCATGTTCATACAGATAGCGGTGTAGTTATTTCCATGTGTAAAGAGATAGCTGTGTAGATATTTCCATGTATATGCAGATAGCTGTGAAGATATTTCCATTTTCATGCTGATAGCGGTTTAGATATTTCCATGTTCAAACAGATAGCGGTGTAGATATTTCCACGTTCATACAGAAAGCGGTGTTGATATTTCCGTGCTTATACAGATTGCGGTGAAGATGTATGCTTCTTTACACAGATAGCGGTGTAGATATTTCCATGTTCATGCAGATAGCGGTGTAGATATTTCCATGTTCATCCAGATGGCTTTGTAGATATATCCATGTTCATACAGATACCGGTGTAGATATTTCCATGTTTATACAGATAGTGGTGTAGATATTTCCATGTTCATACAGATAGCGGTGTAGCTATTTGTATGTTCATACAGATAGCGGAGTAGGTATTTCCACGTTCATAGAGATAGCGGTGTAGATCTTTCCATGTTCATACAGATAGCGGTGCTGATATTTCCATGTTTATACAGGTAGCGGTGTAGATATTTCCATGTTTATTCAGATAGCGGTGTAGATATCTCCATCTTAATACAGATGGCGGTGCTGTTATTTCCATGTTCATCCAGATGGCTGTGTAGTTATATCCATGTTCATACAGATGGCGGTGAAGATATTTCCATGTTCATACAGATGGCGCTGTACATATTTCCATGTTCATACATATAGCTGTGTAGGTGTTTCCATGTTCATACAGATAGCGGTGCTGATATTTCCATGTTCATACAGGTAGAGGCATAGATATTTCCATGTTTATACAGATAGCGGTGTAGATATTTCCATGTTTATACAGATAGCGGTGTCGATATTTCCAGGTTTATGCGGATAGCGGTGAAGATGTATGCATGTTTACACAGATTGCGGTGTAGATATTTCCATGTTCATACAGATCGCGGTGTAGATATTTCCATGTTCATATAGATAGAGGTGTAGATATTTCCATGTTCATACAGATGGATGTGTAGATATATCCATGTTCATACAGATGGCGGTCAAGATATTTCCATGTTCACACATAGCGGTGTAGATATTTCCATGTTCATAGAGATAGCGGTGCTGATATTTCCATGTTCATACCGAGAGCGGTGCTGATATTTCCATGTTTATACAGGTAGCGGTGTAGATATTTCCATGTTTATACAGAGAGCGGTGTAGATATTTCCATGTTTATACAGATAGCGGTGTTGATATTTATATGTTTATACAGGTAGCGGTGTAGATATCTCCTTCTTAATACAGATGGCGGTGTAGATATTTATATGTTCATACAGATGGCGGTGCAGATATTTCCATGTTCATACAGATGGCGGTGTAGATACTTCCATGTTAATAGAGATAGCGGTGTAGTTATTTCCATGTGTAAAGGGATAGCTGTGTAGATATTTCCATGTATATGCAGATAGCTGTGTAGATATTTCCATTTTCATGCATACAGCGGTGTAGATATTTCCATGTTCAAACAGATAGCGGTGTAGATATTTACATGTTCATACAGATAGCGGTGTAGATATTTCCATGTTCATGCAGATAGCGGTGTAGGTATTTCCATGTACATACAGATAGCGGTGTAGATATTTCCATCTTCATACAGATAGCGGTGCTGATATTTCCATGTTTATACAGGTAGCGGTGTAGATATTTCCATGTTTATACAGATAGCAGTGTAGATATTTCCATGTTTATAAAGATAGCGGTGTAGATATTTCCAAGTTTATACAGATAGCGGTGTAGATATCTCCATCTTAATACAGATGGCCGTGTAGATATTTATATGTTCATACAGATGGCGGTGCAGATATTTCCATGTTCATACAGATGGCGGTGTAGATATTTCCATGTTCATACAGATAGCGGTGTAGTAATTTCCATGTGTAAAGGGATAGCTGTGTAGATATTTCCATGTATATGCAGATAGCAGTGTAGATATTTCCATTTTCATGCAGATAGCGGTGAAGATATTTCCATGTTCAAACAGATTGCGGTGTAGATATTTCCACGTTCATACAGAAAGCGGTGTTGATATTTCCATGCTTATACAGATTGCGGTGAAGATGTATGCTTCTTTACACAGATAGCGGTGTAGATATTTCCATGTTCATGCAGATAGCGGTGTAGATATTTCCATGTTCATCCAGATGGCTGTGTAGATATATCCATTTTCATACAGATAGCGGTGTAGATATTTCCATGTTTATACAGATAGCGGTGAAGATGTATGCATGTTTACACAGATTGCGGTGTAGATATTTCCATGTTCATACAGATCGCGGTGTAGATATTTCCATGATCATTCAGATGGCTGTGTAGACATATCCATGTTCATACAGATGGCGGTGAAGATATTTCCATGTTCATACAGATAGCGGTGTAGATATTTCCATGTTCATACAGATAGCGGTGTAGATATTTCCATGTTCATACAGATGGCTGTGTAGATATATCCATGTTCATACAGATGGCGGTGAAGATATTTCCATGTTCATACAGATAGCGGTGTAGATATTTCCATGTTCATAGAGATAGCGGTGCTGATATTTCCATGTTTATACAGGTAGCGGTGTAGATATTTCCATGTTTATACAGATAGCGGTGTAGATATTTCTATGTTTATACAGATAGCGGTGTTGATATTTATATGTTTATACAGATAGCGGTGTAGATATCTCCTTCTTAATACAGATGGCGGTGTAGATATTTATATGTTCATACAGATGGTGGTGCAGATATTTCCATGTTCATACAGATGGCGGTGTAGATACTTCCATGTTAATAGAGATTGCGGTGTAGTTATTTCCATGTATAAAGAGATAGCTGTGTAGATATTTCCATGTATATGCAGATAGCAGTGTAGATATTTCCATTTTCATGCAGATAGCGGTGTAGATATTTCCATGTTCAAACAGATAGCGGTGTAGCTATTTCCATGTTCATAGAGATAGCGGTGTAGACATTTCCGTGTTCATACAGATAGCGGTGCTGATATTTCCATGTTTATACAGCTAGCGGTGTAGATATTTCCATGTTTATACAGATAGCGGTGTAGATATTTCCATGTTTATACAGGTAGCGGTGTAGATATTTCCATGTTTATACATATAGCGGTGTAGATATCTCCATCTTAATATAGATTGGGGTGTAGATATTTATATCTTCATACATATGTCGGTGCAGATATTTCCATGTTCATACAGATGGCAGTGTAGATATTTGCATGTATATAGAGATAGCGCTGTAGTTATTTCCATGTGTAAAGAGATAGCTTTGTAGATATTTCCATGTATATGCAGATCGCTGGGTAGATATTTCCATTTTCATGCAGATAGCGGTGTAGATATTTCCATGTTCAGATAGCGGTGTAGATATTTCCATGTTCATGCAGGTAGCAGTGTAGATATTTCCATGTTTATACAGATAGCGGTGAAGATGTATGCATGTTTATACAGATAGCGGTGTAGATATTTCCATGTTCATCCAGATGGCTGTGTTGACATATCCATGTTCATACAGACGGCGGTGAAGATATTTCCATGTTCATACAGATAGCGGGGTAGTTATATCCGTGTGTAAAGAGATAGCTGTGTAGATATTTCCATGTATATGCAGATAGCTGTGTAGATATTTCCATTTTCATGCAGATAGCGTTTTAGATATTTCCATGTTCAAACAGATAGCAGTGTAGATATTTCCATGTTCATAGAGAGAGCGGTGTAGATATTTCCATGTTCATAGAGATAGCGGTGTAGATATTTCCATGTTTATACAGATAGTGGTGAAGATGTATGCATGTTTACACAGATAGCGGTGTAGATATTTCCATGTTCATACAGATAGCGGTGTAGATATTTCCATGTTCATCCAGATGGCTGAGTAGACATATCCATGTTCATACAGATGGCGGTGAAGATATTTCCATGTTCATACAGATAGCGGTGTAGATATTTCCATGTTCATCCAGATGGCTGTGTAGTTATATCCTTGTTCATACAGATAGCGGTGTAGATATTTCCATGTTCATACAGATAGTGGTGTAGATATTTCCATGCTCATACAGATAGCGGTGTAGATAATTCCGTGTTCATACAGATAGCGGTGTAGATATTTCCATGTTCATACAGGTAGCGGTGTAGATATTTCCATGTTCATACAGATAGCGGTGCTGATATTTCCATGTTTATACAGGCAGCGGCGTAGATATTTCCATGATTATACAGATAGCGGTGTAGATATCTCCTTCTTAATACAGATGGCGGTGTAGATATTTATATGTTCATACAGATGGCGGTGAAGATATTTCCATGTTCATACAGATGGTGGTGTAGATATTTCCATGTTTATAAATATAGCGGTGTAGATATTTCCGTGTGTAAAGAGAGAGCTGTGTATATATTTCCGTGTATATGCAGATAGCTTTGTAGATATTTCCATTTTCATGCAGTTAGCGGTGTAGATATTTACATGTTCAAACAGATAGCGGTGTAGGTATTTCCATGTTCATTCAGATAGCTTTGTAGATATTTCCATGTTCATACAGATAGCGGTGTAGATATTTCCATGTTCATACAGATAGTGGTGTAGATATTTCCATGTTCATACAGATAGCGGTGCTGATATTTCCATGTTTATACAGGTAGCGGTGTAGATATTTCCATGTTTATACAGATAGCAGTGTAGATATTTCCATGTTTATACAGATAGCGGTGTAGATATTTCCATGTTTATTCAGATAGCGGTATAGATATCTCCATCTTAATACAGATGTTGGTGTAGATATTTATATGTTCATACAGATGGCGGTGCAGATATTTCCATGTTCATACAGATGGCGGTGTAGATATTTCCATGTTCAGATAGCGGTGTAGATATTTCCATGTTCATACAGATAGCGGTGTAGATATTTCCATGTTCATACAGATAGCGGTGTAGATATTTCCATCTTCATGCAGGTAGCGGTGTAGATTTTTCTATGTTCATACAGATAGCGGTATAGATATTTCCATGTTTATACAGATAGCGGTGTAGTTATTTCCATGTGTAAAGAGATAGCTCTGTAGATATTTCCATGTATATGCAGATAGCTGTGTGGATATTTCCATTTTCATGCAGATAGCGGTTTAGATATTTCCATGTTCAAACAGATAGCGGTGTAGATATTTCCATGTTCATAGAGATAGCGGTGTAGATATTTCCATGTTCATACAGATAGAGGGGCTGATATTTCCATGTTCATACAGATAGCGGTGCTATTTCCATATTTATACAGGTAGCGGTTTAGATATTTCCATGTTTATACAGGTAGCAGTGTAGATATTTCCATGTTTATACAGAGAGCGGTGTAGATATATCCATGTTTATACAGATAGCGGTGTAGATATATCCATGTTCATACTGATGGCGGTGAAGTTATTTCCATGTTCATACAGATAGCGGTGTAGATATTTCCATGTTCATACAGATAGCGGTGTAGATATTTCCATGTTCATACAGATAGCGGTGCTGATATTTCCATGTTTATACAGGTAGCGGTGTAGATATTTCCATGTTTATACAGATAGCGGTGTAGATATTTCCATGTTCATACAGATAGAGGGGCTGTTATTTCCATGTTCATACAGATAGTGGTGCTATTTCCATGTTTATACAGGTAGCGGTTTAGATATTTCCATGTTTATACAGGCAGCAGTGTACATATTTCCATGTTTATACAGATAGCGGTGTAGATATTTCCATGTTCATACAGATAGAGGGGCTGATATTTCCATGTTAATACAGATAGCGGTGCTATTTCCATGTTTATACAGGTAGCGGTTTTGATATTTCCATGTTTATACAGGTAGCAGTGTAGATATTTCCAAGTTTATACAGGTAGCGGTGTGGATATTTCCAAGTTTATACTGATAGCGGTGAAGATATCTCCATCTTAAAGCAGATGGCGGTGTAGATATTTAAATGTTCATACAGATGGCCTTGCAGATATTTCCATGTTCATACAGATGGCGCTGTAGATATTTCCATGTTTATAGAGATAGTGGTGCAGGTATTTCCATGTGTATAGAGATAGCTTTGTAGATATTTCCATGTATATGCAGATAGCTGTGTAGATATTTCTATTTTCATGAAGATAGGGGTTTAGATATTTCCATGTTCAAACAGATAGCGGTGTAGATATTTCCATGTTCATACAGATCGCGGTGTAGATATTTCCATGTTCATCCAGATGGCTGTGTAGACATATCCATGTTCATACAGATGGCGGTGAAGATATTTCCATGTTCATACAGACAGCGATATAGATATTTCCATGTTCATACAGATAGCGGTGTAGATATTTCCATGTTCATACAGATGGCTGTGTAGATATATCCATGTTCATACAGATGACGGTGAAAATATTTCCATGTTCATACAGATAGCGGTGTTGATATTTCCATGTTCATACAGATAGCGGTGTAGATATTTCCATGTTCATACCGATAGCGGAGCTGATATTTCCATGTTTATATAGGTAGCGGTGTAGATATTTCCATGTTTATACAGATAGCGGTGTAGAAATTTCCATGTTTATACAGATAGAGGTATAGATATTTCCATGTTTATACAGATAGCGGTGTAGATATCTCCTTCTTAATACAGATGGCGGTGTAGATGTTTATATGTTCATACAGATGGCGGTGCAGATATTTCCATGTGCATACAGATGGCGGTGTAGATATTTCCAAGTTTATAGGGATAGCGGCGTAGTTATTTCCATGTGTAAAGAGGTAGCTGTGTAGATATTTCCATGTATATGCAGATAGCTGTGTAGATATTTCCATTTTCATGCAGATAGCGGTGTAGATATTTCCATGTTCAAACAGATAGCGGTGTAGATATTTCCATGTTTATACAGATAGCGGTGAAGATGTATGCAAGTTTACACACATAGTGGTGTAGACATTTCCATGTTCATACAGATAGCGGTGTAGATATTTCCATGTTCATCCAGATGGCTGTGTAGATATATCCATGTTCATACAGATAGCGGTGTAGATATTTCCATGTTCATACAGATAGTGGTGTAGATATTTCCATGTTCATACAGATAGCGGTGTAGCTATTTCCATGTTCATACAGATAGCGGTGTAGATATTTCCATCTTCATACACATAGCGGTGTAGATATTTCCATGTTCATACAGATAGCTGTGCTGATATTTCCATGTTTATACAGGTAGCGGTGTAGATATTTCCATGTTCATCCTGATGGCTGTGTACATATATCCATGTTCAAACAGATGGCGTTGTAGATATTTCCATGTTCATACGGATAGCAGTGTAGATATTTCCATGTTCATACATATAGCGGTGTAGGTATTTCCATGTTCATACAGATAGAGGGGCTGATATTTCCATGTTCACACAGATAGCGGTGCTGATATTTCCATGTTTATACAGGTAGCGGTGTAGATATTTCCATGTTCATACAGATAGCTGTGTAGCTATTTCCATGTTCATACAGATAGCGGTGTAGCTATTTCCATGTTCATACAGATAGCGTTGTAGATATTTCCATGTTCATCCAGATGGCTGTGTAGATATATCCATGTTCACACAGATGGCGTTGTAGATATTTCCATGTTCATACGGATAGCGGTGTAGGTATTTCCATGTTCATACAGATAGCGGTGTAGGTATTTCCATGTTCATACAGATAGAGGGGCTGATATTTCCATGTTCATACAGATAGCGGTGCTGATATATCCATGTTTATACAGGTAGCGGTGTAGATATTTCCATGTTTATACAGATAGCGGTTTAGTTATTTCCATGTTTATACAGATAGCGGTGTAGATATTTCCATGTTTATACTGATAGCGGTGTAGATATCTCCATCTTAATACAGATGGCCGTGTAGATATTTATATGTTCATAAAGATGGCGGTGCAGATATTTCCATGTTCATACAGATGGCGGTGTAGATATTTCCATGTTCATACAGATAGCGGTGTAGTTATTTCCATGTGTAAAGAGATAGCTGTGTAGATATTTCCATGTATATGCAGATAGCTCTGTAGATATTTCCATTTTCATGCAGAGAGCGGTGTAGATATTTCCATGTTCAAACAGATAGCGGTGTAGATATTTCCATGTTTATACAGATAGCGGTGAAGATGTATGCAAGTTTACACACATAGTGGTGTAGATATTTCCATGTTCATACAGATAGCGGTGTAGATATTTCCATGTTCATCCAGATGGCTGTGTAGATATATCCATGTTCATACAGATAGCGGTGTAGATATTTCCATGTTCATACAGATAGTGGTGTAGATATTTCCATGTTCATACAGATAGCGGTGTAGCTATTTCAATGTTCATACAGATAGCGGTGTAGATATTTCCATCTTCATACACATAGCGGTGTAGATATTTCCATGTTCATACAGATAGCTGTGCTGATATTTCCATGTTTATACAGGTAGCGGTGTAGATATTTCCATGTTCATACAGATAGCTGTGTAGCTATTTCCATGTTCATACAGATAGTGGTGTAGATATTTCCATGTTCATCCAGATGGCTGTACAGATATATCCATGTTCATACAGATGGCGGTGAAGATAATTCCATGTTCATACAGATAGCGGTGTAGATATTTCCATGTTCATACAGATAGTGGTGTAGATATTTCCATGTTCATACAGATAGCGGTGTAGCTATTTCCATGTTCATACAGATAGCGGTGTAGATATTTCCATGTTCATCCAGATGGCTGTGTAGATATATCCATGTTCAAACAGATGGCGTTGTAGATATTTCCATGTTCATACGGATAGCGGTGTAGATATTTCCATGTTCATACACATAGCGGTGTAGGTATTTCCATGTTCATACAGATAGAGGGGCTGATATTTCCATGTTCATACAGATAGCGGTGCTGATGTTTTCATGTTTATACAGGTAGCGGTGTAGATATTTCCATGTTTATACAGATAGCGGTGTAGTTATTTCCATGTTTATACAGATAGCGGTGTAGAAATTTCCATGTTTATACTGATAGCGGTGTAGATATCTCCATCTTAATACAGATGGCCGTGTAGATATTTATATGTTCATACAGATGGCGGTGCAGATATTTCCATGTTCATACAGATGGCGGTGTAGATATTTCCATGTTCATACAGATAGCGGTGTAGTTATTTCCATGTGTAAAGAGATAGCTGTGTAGATATTTCCATGTATATGCAGATAGATCTGTAGATATTTCCATTTTCATGCAGATAGCGGTGTAGATATTTCCATGTTCAAACAGATAGCGGTGTAGACATTTCCATGTTCATTCAGATAGCGGTGAAGATATTTCCATGTTTATACAGATTGCGGTGAAGATGTATGCATATTTACACAGATAGCGGTGTAGATATTTCCATGTTCATACAGATAGCGGTGTAGATATTTCCATGGTCATCCAGATGGCTGTGTAGATATATCCATGTTCATACACATAGCGGTGTAGATATTTCCATGTTCATACAGGTAGTGGTGTAGATATTTCCATGTTCATACAGATAGCGGTGTAGCTATTTCCATGTTAATACAGACAGCGGTGTAGATATTTCCATGTTCATAGAGATAGCGGTGTAGATATTTCCGTGTTCATACAGATAGCGGTGCTGATATTTCCATGTTTATACAGGTAGCGGTGTAGATATTTCCATGTTTATACAGATAGCGGTGTAGATATTTCCATGTTTATACAGATAGCGGTGTAGATATTTCCATGTTTATACATGTAGCGGTGTAGATATCTCCATCTTAATATAGATTGGGGTGTAGATATTTATATCTTCATACAGATGTCGGTGCAGATATTTCCATGTTCATACAGATGGCAGTGTAGATATTTGCATGTATATAGAGATAGCGCTGTAGTTATTTCCATGTGTAAAGAGATAGCTTTGTAGATATTTCCATGTATATGCAGATCGCTGTGTAGATATTTCCATTTTCATGCAGATAGCGGTGTAGATATTTCCATGTTCAGATAGCGGTGTAGATATTTCCATGTTCATGCAGGTAGCAGTGTAGATATTTCCATGTTTATACAGATAGCGGTGAAGATGTATGCATGTTTATACAGATAGCGGTGTAGATATTTCCATGTTCATCCAGATGGCTGTGTAGATATATCCATGTTCATACAGATGGCGGTGAAGATATTTCCATGTTCATACAGATAGCGGTGTAGTTATTTCCGTGTGTAAAGAGATAGCTGTGTAGATATTTCCATGTATATGCAGATAGCTGTGTAGATATTTCCATTTTCATGCAGATAGCGTTTTAGATATTTCCATGTTTAAACAGATAGCGGTGTAGATATTTCCATGTTCATAGACATAGCGGTGTAGATATTTCCATGTTCAAACAGATAGCGGTGTAGATATTTCCATGTTCATAGAGAGAGCGGTGTAGATATTTCCATGTTCATAGAGATAGCGGTGTAGATATTTCCATGTTTATACAGATAGTGGTGAAGATGTATGCATGTTTACACAGATAGCGGTGTAGATATTTCCATGTTCATACAGATAGCGATGTAGATATTTCCATGTTCATCCAGATGGCTGTGTAGACATATCCATGTTCATACAGATGGCGGTGAAGATATTTCCATGTTCATACAGATAGCGGTGTAGATATTTCCATGTTCATCCAGATGGCTGTGTAGTTATATCCTTGTTCATACAGATAGCGGTGTAGATATTTCCATGTTCATACAGATAGTGGTGTAGATATTTCCATGTTCATACAGATAGCGGTGTAGCTATTTCCATGTTCATACAGATAGCGGTGTAGATATTTCCATCTTCATACACATAGCGGTGTAGATATTTCCATGTTCATACAGAGAGCTGTGCTGATATTTCCATGTTTATACAGGTAGCGGTGTAGATATTTCCATGTTCATACAGATAGCTCTGTAGCTATTTCCATGTTCATACAGATAGTGGTGTAGATATTTCCATGTTCATCCTGATGGCTGTACAGATATATCCATGTTCATACAGATGGCAGTGAAGATAATTCCATGTTCATACAGATAGCGGTGTAGATATTTCCATGTTCATACAGATAGTGGTGTAGATATTTCCATGTTCATACAGATAGCGGTGTAGCTATTTCCATGTTCATACAGATAGCGGTGTAGATATTTCCATGTTCATCCAGATGGCTGTGTAGATATATCCATGTTCAAACAGATGGCGTTGTAGATATTTCCATGTTCATACGGATAGCGGTGTAGATATTTCCATGTTCATACATATAGCGGTGTAGGTATTTCCAGGTTCATACAGATAGAGGGGCTGATATTTCCATGTTCATACAGATAGCGGTGCTGATATTTCCATGTTTATACAGGTAGCGGTGTAGATATTTCCATGTTTATACAGATAGCGGTGTAGATATTTCCATGTTTATATAGATAGCGGTGTAGAAATTTCCATGTTTATACTGATAGCGGTGTAGATATCTCCATCTTAATACAGATGGCCGTGTAGATATTTATATGTTCATACAGATGGCGGTGCAGATATTTCCATGTTCATACAGATGGCGGTGTAGATATTTCCATGTTCATACAGATAGCGGTGTAGTTATTTCCATGTGTAAAGAGATAGCTGTGTAGATATTTCCATGTATATGCAGATAGCTCTGTAGATATTTCCATTTTCATGCAGATAGCGGTGTAGATATTTCCATGTTCAAACAGATAGCGGTGTAGACATTTCCGTGTTCATTCAGATAGCGGTGAAGATATTTCCATGTTTATACAGATTGCGGTGAAGATGTATGCATATTTACACAGATAGCGGTGTAGATATTTCCATGTTCATACAGATAGCGGTGTAGATATTTCCATGGTCATCCAGATGGCTGTGTAGATATATCCATGTTCATACAGATAGCGGTGTAGATATTTCCATGTTCATACTGGTAGTGGTGTAGATATTTCCTTTTTCATACAGATAGCGGTGTAGCTATTTCCATGTTCATACAGATAGCGGTGTAGATATTTCCATGTTCATAGAGATAGCGGTGTAGATATTTCCGTGTTCATACAGATAGCGGTGCTGATATTTCCATGTTTATACAGGTAGCGGTGTAGATATTTCCATGTTTATACAGATAGCGGTGTAGATATTTCCATGTTTATACAGATAGCGGTGTAGATATTTCCATGTTTATACATATAGTGGTTTAGATATCTCCATCTTAATATAGATTGGGGTGTAGATATTTATATCTTCATACAGATGTCGGTGCAGATATTTCCATGTTCATACAGATGGCAGTGTAGATATTTGCATGTATATAGAGATAGCGCTGTAGTTATTTCCATGTGTAAAGAGATAGCTTTGTAGATATTTCCATGTATATGCAGATCGCTGTGTAGATATTTCCATTTTCATGCAGATAGCGGTGTAGATATTTCCATGTTCAGATAGCGGTGTAGAAATTTCCATGTTCATGCAGGTAGCAGTGTAGATATTTCCATGTTTATACAGATAGCGGTGAAGATGTATGCATGTTTATACAGATAGCAGTGTAGATATTTCCATGTTCATCCAGATGGCTGTGTTGATATATCCATGTTCATACAGATGGCGGTGAAGATATTTCCATGTTCATACAGATAGCGGTGTAGTTATTTCCGTGTGTGAAGAGATAGCTGTGTAGATATTTCCATGTATATGCAGATAGCTGTGTAGATATTTCCATTTTCATGCAGATAGCGTTTTAGATATTTCCATGTTTAAACAGATAGCGGTGTAGATATTTCCATGTTCATAGACATAGCGGTGTAGATATTTCCATGTTCAAACAGATAGCGGTGTAGATATTTCCATGTTCATAGAGATAGCGGTGTAGATATTTCCATGTTCATAGAGATAGCGGTGTAGATATTTCCATGTTCATACAAATGGCGGTGTAGGTATTTCCATGTTAATAGAGATGGCGGTGTAGATATTTCCATGTTCATAGAGATGGTGGTGTAGATATTTCCATGTTTATACAGATAGCAGTATAGTTATTTCCATGTTTATAGAGATGGCGGTGCAGATATTTCCATGTTCAAACAGATGGCGGTGTAGATATTTCCATGTTCATACAGATAGCGGTGTAGTTATTTCCATGTGTAAAGAGATAGCTGTGTAGATATTTCCATGTATATGCAGATAGCAGTGTAGATAATTCCATTTTCAAGCAGATAGCGGTGTACATATTTCCATGTTCAAACAGATAGCGGTGTAGATATTTCCGTGTTCATACAGATAGCGGTGTAGATATTTCCATGTTTATACAGATTGCGGTGAAGATGTATGCATATTTACACAGATAGCGGTGTAGATATTTCCATGTTCATACAGATAGCGGTGCAGATATTTCCGTGTTCATCCAGATGGCTCTGTAGATATATCCATGTTCATACAGATAGCGGTGTAGATATTTCCATGTTCATACAGATAGCGGTGTAGATATTTCCATGTTTATACAGATAGCGGTGTAGATATTTCCAAGTTTATACAGATAGCGGTGTAGATATCTCCATCTTAATACAGATGGTGGTGTAGATATTTGTATGTTCATACAGATGGTGGTGCAGATATTTCCATGTTCATACAGATGGCGGTGTAGATGTTTCCATGTTTATAGAGATAGCAGTGTATTTATTTCCATGTGTAAAGAGATAGCTTTGTAGATATTTCCATGTATATGCAGATAGCTGTGTAGATATTTCCATTTTCATGGAGATAGCGGTGAAGATGTATGCATGTTTACACAGATAGCACTGTAGATATTTCCATGTTCATACTGATAGCGGTGTAGATATTTCCATGTTCATCCAGATGGGTGTGTGGATATATCCATGTTCATACAGATGGCGGTGAAGATATTTCCATGTTCATACAGATAGCGGTGTAGATACTTCCATGTTCATACAGATAGCGTTGTAGATATTTCCACGTTCATACAGATAGCGGTGTAGATATTTCCATGTTTATACAGATTGTGGTGAAGATGTATGCATATTTACACAGATAGCGGTGTAGATATTTCCATGTTCACACAGATAGCGGTGTAGATATTTCCGTGTTCATCCAGATGGCTGTGTAGATATATCCATGTTCATACAGATAGCGGTGTAGATATTTCCATGTTCATACAGATAGTGGTGTAGATATTTCCATGTTCATACAGATAGCGGTGTAGCTATTTCCATGTTCATACAGATAGCGGTGTAGAAATTTCCATGTTCATAGAGATAGCGGTGTAGATATTTCCATGTTCAAACAGATAGCGGTGCTGATATTTCCATGTTTATACAGGTAGCGGTGTAGATATTTCCATGTTCATACAGATGGCGGTGAAGATATTTCCATGTTCATACAGATAGCGGTGTAGGTATTTCCGTGTTCATACAGATAGCGGTGCAGATATTTCCATGTTCATCCAGATGGGTGTGTAGACATATCTATGTTCATACAGATGGCGGTGAAGATAATTCCCTGTTCATACAGATAGCGGTGTAGATATTTCAATGTTCGTACAGATAGTGGTGTAGATATTTCCATGTTCATACAGATAGAGGGGCTGATATTTCCATCTTCATACAGATAGCGGTGCTGATATTTCCATGTTTATACAGATAGCGGTGTGGATATTTCCATGTTTATACAGATAGCGGTGTAGATATTTCCATGTTTATACAGATAGCGGTGTAGATATTTCCATATTTATACAGATAGCGGTGTAGATATCTCCATCTTAAAACAGTTCGCGGTGTAGATATTTATATGTTCATACAGATGGTTGTGCATATATTTCCATGTTCTTACAGATGGCGGTGTAGATATTTCCATGTTCATACAGATAGCGGTGTAGTTATTCCATGTGTAAAGAGATAGCTGTGTAGATATTTCCATGTATATGCAGATAGCTGTGTAGATATTTCCATTTTCATGCTGATAGCGGTTTAGATATTTCCATGTTCAAACAGATAGCGGTGTAGATATTTCCACGTTCATACAGAAAGTGGTGTTGATATTTCCATGCTTATACAGATTGCGGTGAAGATGTATGCTTCTTTACACAGATAGCGGTGTAGATATTTCCATCTTCATGCAGATAGCGGTGTAGATATTTCCATGTTCATCCAGATGGCTTTGTAGATATATCCATGTTCATACAGATACCGGTGTAGATATTTCCATGTTTATACAGATAGTGGTGTAGATATTTCCATGTTCATACAGATAGCGGTGTAGCTATTTGTATGTTCATACAGATAGCGGTGTAGGTATTTCCACGTTCATAGAGATAGCGGTGTAGATCTTTCCATGTTCATACAGATAGTGGTGCTGATATTTCCATGTTTATACAGGTAGCGGTGTAGATATTTCCATGTTTATACAGATAGCGGTGTAGATATCTCCATCTTAATACAGATGGCGGTGCTGTTATTTCCATGTTCATCCAGATGGCTGTGTAGATATATCCATGTTCATACAGATGGCGGTGAAGATATTTCCATGTTCATACAGATGGCGCTGTACATATTTCCATGTTCATACATATAGCTGTGTAGGTGTTTCCATGTTCATACAGATAGCGGTGCTGATATTTCCATGTTCATACAGGTAGAGGCATAGATATTTCCATGTTTATACAGATAGCGGTGTAGATATTTCCATGTTTATACAGATAGCGGTGTCGATATTTCCAAGTTTATGCAGATAGCGGTGAAGATGTATGCATGTTTACACAGATTGCGGTGTAGATATTTCCATGTTCATACAGATCGCGGTGTAGATATTTCCATGTTCATATAGATAGAGGTGTAGATATTTCCATGTTCATACAGATGGATGTGTAGATATATCCATGTTCATACAGATGGCGGTGAAGATATTTCCATGTTCACACATAGCGGTGCTGATATTTCCATGTTCATACCGAGAGCGGTGCTGATATTTCCATGTTTATACAGGTAGCGGTGTAGATATTTCCATGTTTATACAGAGAGCGGTGTAGATATTTCCATGTTTATACAGATAGCGGTGTTGATATTTATATGTTTATACAGATAGCGGTGTAGATATCTCCTTCTTAATACAGATGGCGGTGTAGATATTTATATGTTCATACAGATGGCGGTGCAGATATTTCCATGTTCATACAGATGGCGGTGTAGATACTTCCATGTTAATAGAGATAGCGGTGTAGTTATTTCCATGTGTAAAGAGATAGCTGTGTAGATATTTCCATGTATATGCAGATAGCTGTGTAGATATTTCCATTTTCATGCATACAGCGGTGTAGATATTTCCATGTTCAAACAGATAGCGGTGTAGATATTTACATGTTCATACAGATAGCGGTGTAGATATTTCCATGTTCATGCATATAGCGGTGTAGGTATTTCCATGTACATACAGATAGCGGTGTAGATATTTCCATCTTCATACAGATAGCGGTGCTGATATTTCCATGTTTATACAGGTAGCGGTGTAGATATTTCCTTGTTTATACAGATAGCAGTGTAGATATTTCCATGTTTATAAAGATAGCGGTGTAGATATTTCCATGTTTATACAGATAGCGGTGTAGATATCTCCATCTTAATACAGATGGCCGTGTAGATATTTATATGTTCATACAGATGGCGGTGCAGATATTTCCATGTTCATACAGATGGTGGAGTAGATATTTCCATGTTTATAGAGATAGCGCTGTAGTTATTTCCATGTGTAAAGATATAGCTTTGTAGATATTTCCATGTATATGCAGATAGCAGTGTAGATATTTCCATTTTCATGCAGATAGCGTTGAAGATATTTCCATGTTCAGATAGCGGTGTAGATATTTCCACGTTCATACAGAAAGCCGTGTTGATATTTCCATGCTTATACAGATTGCGGTGAAGATGTATGCTTCTTTACACAGATAGCGGTGTAGATATTTCCATGTTCATGCAGATAGCGGTGAAGATATTTCCATGTTCATCCAGATGGCTGTGTAGATATATCCATGTTCATACAGATAGCGGTGTAGATATTTCCATGTTTATACAGATAGCGGTGAAGATGTATGCATGTTTACACAGATTGCGGTGTAGATATTTCCATGTTCATACAGATCGCGGTGTAGATATTTCCATGTTCATTCAGATGGCTGTGTAGACATATCCATGTTCATACAGATGGCGGTGAAGATATTTCCATGTTCATACAGATAGCGGTGTAGATATTTCCATGTTCATACAGATAGCGGTGTAGATATTTCCATGTTCATACAGATGGCTGTGTAGATATATCCATGTTCATACAGATGGCGGTGAAGATATTTCCATGTTCATACAGATAGCGGTGTAGATATTTCCATGTTCATAGAGATAGCGGTGCTGATATTTCCATGTTCATACCGAGAGCGGTGCTGATATTTCCATGTTTATACAGGTAGCGGTGTAGATATTTCCATGTTTATACAGATAGCGGTGTAGATATTTCTATGTTTATACAGATAGCGGTGTTGATATTTATATGTTTATACAGATAGCGGTGTAGATATCTCCTTCTTAATACAGATGGCGGTGTAGATATTTATATGTTCATACAAATGGTGGTGCAGATATTTCCATGTTCATACAGATGGCGGTGTAGATACTTCCATGTTAATAGAGATAGCGGTGTAGTTATTTCCATGTATAAAGAGATAGCTGTGTAGATATTTCCAAGTATATGCAGAAAGCTGTGTAGATATTTCCATTTTCATGCATACAGCGGTGTAGATATTTCCATGTTCAAACAGATAGCGGTGTAGCTATTTCCATGTTCATACAGATAGCGGGGTAGTTATTTCCGTGTGTAAAGAGATAGCTGTGTAGATATTTCCATGTATATGCAGATAGCTGTGTAGATATTTCCATTTTCATGCAGATAGCGTTTTAGATATTTCCATGTTCAAACAGATAGCAGTGTAGATATTTCCATGTTCATAGAGAGAGCGGTGTAGATATTTCCATGTTCATAGAGATAGCGGTGTAGATATTTCCATGTTTATACAGATAGTGGTGAAGATGTATGCATGTTTACACAGATAGCGGTGTAGATATTTCCATGTTCATACAGATAGCGGTGTAGATATTTCCATATTCATCCAGATGGCTGAGTAGACATATCCATGTTCATACAGATGGCGGTGAAGATATTTCCATGTTCATACAGATAGCGGTGTAGATATTTCCATGTTCATCCAGATGGCTGTGTAGTTATATCCTTGTTCATACAGATAGCGGTGTAGATATTTCCATGTTCATACAGATAGTGGTGTAGATATTTCCATGCTCATACAGATAGCGGTGTAGATAATTCCATGTTCATACAGATAGCGGTGTAGATATTTCCATGTTCATACAGGTAGCGGTGTAGATATTTCCATGTTCATACAGATAGCGGTGCTGATATTTCCATGTTTATACAGGCAGAGGCGTAGATATTTCCATGATTATACAGATAGCGGTGTAGATATCTCCTTCTTAATACAGATGGCGGTGTAGATATTTATATGTTCATACAGATGGCGGTGCA
Source organism: Gorilla gorilla gorilla (assembly GCF_029281585.2). Lineage (NCBI taxonomy): Eukaryota > Metazoa > Chordata > Mammalia > Primates > Hominidae > Gorilla > Gorilla gorilla. Next base: position 128,970,405 of record NC_073239.2, read on the forward strand.
GATATTTCCATGTTCATACAGATGGTGGTGTAGATATTTCCATGTTTATAAATATAGCGGTGTAGTTATTTCCGTGTGTATAGAGATAGCTGTGTATATATTTCCGTGTATATGCTGATAGCTTTGTAGATATTTCCATTTTCATGCAGTTAGCGGTGTAGATATTTACATGTTCAAACAGATAGCGGTGTAGGTATTTCCATGTTCATTCAGATAGCTTTGTAGATATTTCCATGTTCATACAGATAGCGGTGTAGATATTTCCATTTTCATACAGATAGCGGTGTAGATATTTCCATGTTCATACAGATAGCGGTGCTGATATTTCCATGTTTATACAGGTAGCGGTGTAGATATTTCCATGTTTATACAGATAGCAGTGTAGATATTTCCATGTTTATACAGATAGCGGTGTAGATATTTCCATGTTTATTCAGATAGCGGTATAGATATTTCCATCTTAATACAGATGTTGGTGTAGATATTTATATGTTCATACAGATGGCGGTGCAGATATTTCCATGTTCATACAGATAGCGGTGTAGATATTTCCATGTTCATACAGATGGCTGTGTAGATATATCCATGTTCATACAGATGGCGGTGAAGATATTTCCATGTTCATACAGATAGCGGTGTAGATATTTCCATGTTCATAGAGATAGCGGTGCTGATATTTCCATGTTCATACCGAGAGCGGTGCTGATATTTCCATGTTTATACAGGTAGCGGTGTAGATATTTCCATGTTTATACAGATAGCGGTGTAGATATTTCTATGTTTATACAGATAGCGGTGTTGATATTTATATGTTTATACAGATAGCGGTGTAGATATCTCCTTCTTAATACAGATGGCGGTGTAGATATTTATATGTTCATACAAATGGTGGTGCAGATATTTCCATGTTCATACAGATGGCGGTGTAGATACTTCCATGTTAATAGAGATAGCGGTGTAGTTATTTCCATGTATAAAGAGATAGCTGTGTAGATATTTCCAAGTATATGCAGAAAGCTGTGTAGATATTTCCATTTTCATGCATACAGCGGTGTAGATATTTCCATGTTCAAACAGATAGCGGTGTAGCTATTTCCATGTTCATACAGATAGCGGGGTAGTTATTTCCGTGTGTAAAGAGATAGCTGTGTAGATATTTCCATGTATATGCAGATAGCTGTGTAGATATTTCCATTTTCATGCAGATAGCGTTTTAGATATTTCCATGTTCAAACAGATAGCAGTGTAGATATTTCCATGTTCATAGAGAGAGCGGTGTAGATATTTCCATGTTCATAGAGATAGCGGTGTAGATATTTCCATGTTTATACAGATAGTGGTGAAGATGTATGCATGTTTACACAGATAGCGGTGTAGATATTTCCATGTTCATACAGATAGCGGTGTAGATATTTCCATGTTCATCCAGATGGCTGAGTAGACATATCCATGTTCATACAGATGGCGGTGAAGATATTTCCATGTTCATACAGATAGCGGTGTAGATATTTCCATGTTCATCCAGATGGCTGTGTAGTTATATCCTTGTTCATACAGATAGCGGTGTAGATATTTCCATGTTCATACAGATAGTGGTGTAGATATTTCCATGCTCATACAGATAGCGGTGTAGATAATTCCATGTTCATACAGATAGCGGTGTAGATATTTCCATGTTCATACAGGTAGCGGTGTAGATATTTCCATGTTCATACAGATAGCGGTGCTGATATTTCCATGTTCATACAGGCAGAGGCGTAGATATTTCCATGATTATACAGATAGCGGTGTAGATATCTCCTTCTTAATACAGATGGCGGTGTAGATATTTATATGTTCATACAGATGGCGGTGCAGATATTTCCATGTTCATACAGATGGTGGTGTAGATATTTCCATGTTTATAAATATAGCGGTGTAGTTATTTCCGTGTGTAAAGAGATAGCTGTGTATATATTTCCGTGTATATGCTGATAGCTTTGTAGATATTTCCATTTTCATGCAGTTAGCGGTGTAGATATTTACATGTTCAAACAGATAGCGGTGTAGGTATTTCCATGTTCATTCAGATAGCTTTGTAGATATTTCCATGTTCATACAGATAGCGGTGTAGATATTTCCATTTTCATACAGATAGCGGTGTAGATATTTCCATGTTCATACAGATAGCGGTGCTGATATTTCCATGTTTATACAGGTAGCGGTGTAGATATTTCCATGTTTATACAGATAGCAGTGTAGATATTTCCATGTTTATACAGATAGCGGTGTAGATATTTCCATGTTTATTCAGATAGCGGTATAGATATTTCCATCTTAATACAGATGTTGGTGTAGATATTTATATGTTCATACAGATGGCGGTGCAGATATTTCCATGTTCATACAGATGGCGGTGTAGATATTTCCATGTTCAGATAGCGGTGTAGATATTTCCATGTTCATACAGATAGCGGTGTAGATATTTCCATGTTCATACAGATAGCGGTGTAGATATTTCCATGTTCATGCAGGTAGCAGTGTAGATTTTTCTATGTTCATACAGATAGCGGTATAGATATTTCCATGTTTATACAGATAGCGGGGTAGTTATTTCCATGTGTAAAGAGATAGCTGTGTACATATTTCCATGTATATGCAGATAGCTGTTTGGATATTTCCATTTTCATGCAGATAGCGTTTTAGATATTTCCATGTTCAAACAGATAGCGGTGTAGATATTTCCATGTTCATAGAGATAGCGGTGTAGATATTTCCATGTTCATACAGATAGAGGGGCTGATATTTCCATGTTCATACAGATAGCGGTGCTATTTCCATATTTATACAGGTAGCGGTTTAGATATTTCCATGTTTATACAGGTAGCAGTGTAGATATTTCCATGTTTATACAGAGAGCGGTGTAGATATATCCATGTTTATACAGATAGCGGTGTAGATATATCCATGTTCATACTGATGGCGGTGAAGTTATTTCCATGTTCATACAGATAGCGGTGTAGATATTTCCATGTTCATACAGATAGCGGTGTAGATATTTCCATGTTCATACTGATAGCGGTGCTGATATTTCCATGTTTATACAGGTAGCGGTGTAGATATTTCCATGTTTATACAGATAGCGGTGTAGATATTTCCATGTTCATACAGATAGAGGGGCTGTTATTTCCATGTTCATACAGATAGCGGTGCTATTTCCATGTTTATACAGGTAGCGGTTTAGATATTTCCATGTTTTTACAGGCAGCAGTGTAGATATTTCCATGTTTATACAGATAGCGGTGTAGATATTTCCATGTTCATACAGATAGAGGGGCTGATATTTCCATGTTCATACAGATAGCGGTGCTATTTCCATGTTTATACAGGTAGCGGTTTAGATATTTCCATGTTTATACAGGTAGCAGTGTAGATATTTCCATGTTTATACAGGTAGCGGTGTGGATATTTCCAAGTATATACAGATAGCGGTGAAGATATCTCCATCTTAAAGCAGATGGCGGTGTAGATATTTAAATGTTCATACAGATGGCGGTGCAGATATTTCCATGATCATACAGATGGCGCTGTAGATATTTCCATGTTTATAGAGATAGTGGTGCAGGTATTTCCATGTGTATAGAGATAGCTTTGTAGATATTTCCATGTATATGCAGATAGCTGTGTAGATATTTCTATTTTCATGAAGATAGGGGTTTAGATATTTCCATGTTCAAACAGATAGCGGTGTAGATATTTCCATGTTCATACAGATCGCGGTGTAGATATTTCCATGTTCATCCAGATGGCTGTGTAGACATATCCATGTTCATACAGATGGCGGTGAAGATATTTCCATGTTCATACAGACAGCGGTATAGATATTTCCATGTTCATACAGATAGCGGTGTAGATATTTCCATTTTCATACAGATGGCTGTGTAGATATATCCATGTTCATACAGATGACGGTGAAAATATTTCCATGTTCATACAGATAGCGGTGTTGATATTTCCATGTTCATACAGATAGCGGAGTAGATATTTCCATGTTCATACCGATAGCGGTGCTGATATTTCCATGTTTATACAGGTAGCGGTGTAGATATTTCCATGTTTATACAGATAGCGGTGTAGAAATTTCCATGTTTATACAGATAGCGGTATAGATATTTCCATGTTTATACTGATAGCGGTGTAGATATCTCCATCTTAATACAGATGGCGGTGTAGATGTTTATATGTTCATACAGATGGCGGTGCAGATATTTCCATGTGCATACAGATTGCGGTGTAGATATTTCCAAGTTTATAGTGATAGCGGTGTAGTTATTTCCATGTGTAAAGAGGTAGCTGTGTAGATATTTCCATGTATATGCAGATAGCTGTGTAGATATTTCCATTTCCATGCAGACAGCGGTGTAGATATTTCCATGTTCAAATAGATAGCGGTGTAGATATTTCCATGTTCCTACAGATAGCGGTGTAGCTATTTCCATGTTCATACAGATATCGGTGTAGATATTTCCATGTTCATCCAGATGGCTGTGTAGACATATCCATGTTCATACAGATGGCAGTGAAGATAATTCCATGTTTATACATCTAGCGGTGTAGATATTTCCATGTTCATACAGATAGTGGTGTAGATATATCCATGTTCATACAGATAGTGGTGCTGATATTTCCATGTTTATACAGGTAGCGGTGCTGTTATTTCCATGTTTATACAGGTAGCGGTGTAGATATTTCCATGTTTATACAGATAACGGTGTAGATATTTCCATGTTTATACAGATAGCAGTGTAGATATCTCCATCTTAATACAGATGGCGGTGTAGATATTTATATTATCATACAGACGGCCGTGCAGATATTTCCATGTTCATACAGATAGCGGTGTAGTTATTTCCATGTGTAAAGAGATAGCTGTGTAGATATTTCCATGTATATGCAGATAGCTGTGTAGATATTTCCATTTTCATGCAGATAGCGGTGTAGATATTTCCATGTTCAAACAGATAGCGGTGAAGATATTTCCAAGTTTATACAGATAGCGGTGAAGATGTATGCAAGTTTACACACATAGTGGTGTAGATATTTCCATGTTCATACAGATAGCGGTGTAGATATTTCCATGTTCATACAGATAGCGGTGTAGATATTTCCATCTTCATACACATAGCGGTGTAGATATTTCCAAGTTCAAACAGATAGCGGTGTATATATTTCCATGTTTATACAGATAGCGGTGAAGATGTATGCAAGTTTACACACATAGTGGTGTAGATATTTCCATGTTCATACAGATAGCGGTGTAGATATTTCCATGTTCATCCTGATGGCTGTGTAGATATATCCATGTTCATACAGATAGCGGTGTAGATATTTCCATGTTCATACAGATAGTGGTGTAGATATTTCCATGTTCATACAGATAGCGGTGTAGCTATTTCAATGTTCATACAGATAGCGGTGTAGATATTTCCAACTTCATACACATAGCGGTGTAGATATTTCCATGTTCATACAGATAGCTGTGCTGATATTTCCATGTTTATACAGGTAGCGGTGTAGATATTTCCATGTTCATACAGATAGCTGTGTAGCTATTTCCATGTTCATACAGATAGTGGTGTAGATATTTCCATGTTCATCCAGATGGCTGTACAGATATATCCATGTTCATACAGATGGCGGTGAAGATAATTCCATGTTCATACAGATAGCGGTGTAGATATTTCCATGTTCATACAGATAGTGGTGTAGATATTTCCATGTTCATACAGATAGCGGTGTAGCTATTTCCATGTTCATACAGATAGCGGTGTAGATATTTCCATGTTCATCCAGATGGCTGTGTAGATATATCCATGTTCAAAGAGATGGCGTTGTAGATATTTCCATGTTCATACGGATAGCGGTGTAGATATTTCCATGTTCATACATATAGCGGTGTAGGTATTTCCATGTTCATACAGATAGAGGGGCTGATATTTCCATGTTCATACAGATAGCGGTGCTGATATTTCCATGTTTATACAGGTAGCGGTGTAGATATTTCCATGTTTATACAGATAGCGGTGTAGTTATTTCCATGTTTATACAGATAGCGGTGTAGAAATTTCCATGTTTATACTGATAGCGGTGTAGATATCTCCATCTTAATACAGATGGCCGTGTAGATATTTATATGTTCATACAGATGGCGGTGCAGATATTTCCATGTTCATACAGATGGCGTTGTAGATATTTCCATGTTCATACAGATAGCGGTGTAGTTATTTCCATGTGTAAAGAGATAGCTGTGTAGATATTTCCATGTATATGCAGATAGCTCTGTAGATATTTCCGTTTTCATGCAGATAGCGGTGTAGATATTTCCATGTTCAAACAGATAGCGGTGTAGACATTTCCATGTTCATTCAGATAGCGGTGAAGATATTTCCATGTTTATACAGATTGCGGTGAAGATGTATGCATATTTACACAGATAGCGGTGTAGATATTTCCATGTTCATACAGATAGCGGTGTAGATATTTCCATGGTCATCCAGATGGCTGTGTAGATATATCCATGTTCATACAGATAGCGGTGTAGATATTTCCATGTTTATACAGATAGCGGTGTAGATATCTCCATGTTAATACATATGGCGGTGTAGATATTTATATGTTTATAAAGATGGCGGTGCAGATATTTCCATGTTCATACAGATAGCGGTGTAGCTATTTCCATGTTCATACAGATAGCGGTGTAGATATTTCCATGTTCATCCAGATGGCTGTGTAGACATATCCATGTTCATACAGATGGCAGTGAAGATAATTCCATGTTTATACATCTAGCGGTGTAGATATTTCCATGTTCATACAGATAGTGGTGTAGATATATCCATGTTCATACAGATAGTGGTGCTGATATTTCCATGTTTATACAGGTAGCGGTGCTGTTATTTCCATGTTTATACAGATAGCGGTGTAGATATTTCCATGTTCATACAGATAGCGGTTTAGATATTTCCATGTTCAAACAGATAGCGGTGTAGATATTTCCATGTTTATACAGATAGCGGTGAAGATGTACGCATGTTTACACACATAGTGGTGTAGATATTTCCATGTTCATACAGATAGCAGAGTAGATATTTCCATGTTCATCCAGATGGCTGTTTAAATATATCCATGTTCATACAGATAGCGGTGTAGTTATTTCCATGTACATACAGATAGTGGTGTAGATATTTCCATGTTCATACAGATAGCGGTGTAGCTATTTCCATGTTCATACAGATAGCGGTGTAGATATTTCCATCTTCATACACATAGCGGTGTAGATATTTCCATGTTCATACAGATAGCTGTGCTGATATTTCCATGTTTATACAGGTAGCGGTGTTGATATTTCCATGTTCATACAGATAGTGGTGTAGATATTTCCATGTTCATCCAGATGGCTGTACAGATATATCCATGTTCATACAGATGGCGGTGAAGATAATTCCATGTTCATACAGATAGCGGTGTAGATATTTCCATGTTCATACAGATAGTGGTGTAGATATTTCCATGTTCATACAGATAGCGGTGTAGCTATTTCCATGTTCATACAGATAGCGGTGTAGATATTTCCATGTTCATCCAGATGGCTGTGTAGATATATCCATGTTCAAACAGATGGCGTTGTAGATATTTCCATGTTCATACGGATAGCGGTGTAGATATTTCCATGTTCATACATATAGCGGTGTAGGTATTTCCATGTTCATATAGATAGAGGGGCTGATATTTCCATGTTCATACAGATAGCGGTGCTGATATTTCCATGTTTATACAGGTAGCGGTGTAGATATTTCCATGTTTATACAGATAGCGATGTAGTTATTTCCATGTTTATACAGATAGCGGTGTAGAAATTTCCATGTTTATACTGATAGCGGTGTAGATATCTCCATCTTAATACAGATGGCCGTGTAGATATTTATATGTTCATAATGATGGCGGTGCAGATATTTCCATGTTCATACAGATGGCGGTGTAGATATTTCCATGTTCATACAGATAGCGGTGTAGTTATTTCCATGTGTAAAGAGATAGCTGTGTAGATATTTCCATGTATATGCAGATAGCTCTGTAGATATTTCCATTTTCATGCAGATAGCGGTGTAGATATTTCCATGTTCAGACAGATAGCGGTGTAGATATTTCCATGTTTATACAGATAGCGGTGAAGATGTATGCAAGTTTACACACATAGTGGTGTAGATATTTCCATGTTCATACAGATAGCGGTGTAGATATTTCCATGTTCATCCAGATGGCTGTGTAGATATATATATGTTCATACAGATAGCAGTGTAGATATTTCCATGTTCATACAGATAGTGGTGTAGATATTTCCATGTTCATACAGATAGCGGTGTAGCTATTTCCATGTTCATACAGATAGCGGTGTAGATATTTCCATCTTCATACACATAGCGGTGTAGATATTTCCATGTTCATACTGATTGCTGTGCTGATATTTCCATGTTTATACAGGTAGCGGTGTAGATATTTCCATGTTCATCCTGATCGCTGTGTAGATATATCCATGTTCAAACAGATGGCGTTGTAGATATTTCCATGTTCATACGGATAGCAGTGTAGATATTTCCATGTTCATACATATAGCGGTGTAGGTATTTCCATGTTCATACAGATAGAGGGGCTGATATTTCCATGTTCACAAAGATAGCGGTGCTGATATTTCCATGTTTATACAGGTAGCGGTGTAGATATTTCCATGTTCATACAGATAGCTGTGTAGCTATTTAAATGTTCATACAGATAGCGGTGTAGCTATTTCCATGTTCATACAGATAGCAGTGTAGATATTTCCATGTTCATCCAGATGGCTGTGTAGATATATCCATGTTCACACAGATGGCGTTATAGATATTTCCATGTTCATACGGATAGCGGTGTAGATATTTCCATGTTCATACAGATAGCGGTGTATGTATTTCCATGTTCATACAGATATAGGGGCTGATATTTCCATGTTCATACAGATAGCGGTGCTGATATTTCCATGTTTATACAGGTAGCGGTGTAGATATTTCCATGTTTATACAGATAGCGGTTTAGTTATTTCCATGTTTATACAGATAGCGGTGTAGATATTTCCATGTTTATACTGATAGCGGTGTAGATATCTCCATATTAATACAGATGGCCGTGTAGATATTTATATGTTCTTAAAGATGGCGGTGCAGATATTTCCATGTTCATACAGATGGCGGTGTAGATATTTCCATGTTCATAGAGATAGCGGTGTAGATATTTCCATGTTTATACAGATAGTGGTGAAGATGTATGCATGTTTACACAGATAGCGGTGTAGATATTTCCATGTTCATACAGATAGCGGTGTAGATATTTCCATGTTCATCCAGATGGCTGTGTAGACATATCCATGTTCATACAGATGGCGGTGAAGATATTTCCATGTTCATACAGATAGCGGTGTAGTTATTTCCATGTTCATCCAGATGGCTGTGTAGTTATATCCTTGTTCATACAGATAGCGGTGTAGATATTTCCATGTTCATACATATAGTGGTGTAGATATTTCCATGTTCATACAGATAGCGGTGTAGCTATTTCCATGTTCATACAGATAGCGGTGTAGATATTTCCATCTTCATACACATAGCGGTGTAGATATTTCCATGTTCATACAGATAGCTGTGCTGATATTTCCATGTTTATACAGGTAGCGGTGTAGATATTTCCATGTTCATACAGATAGCTGTGTAGCTATTTCCATGTTCATACAGATAGTGGTGTAGATATTTCCATGTTCATCCTGATGGCTGTACAGATATATCCATGTTCATACAGATGGCGGTGAAGATAATTCCATGTTCATACAGATAGCGGTGTAGATATTTCCATGTTCATACAGATAGTGGTGTAGATATTTCCATGTTCATACAGATAGCGGTGTAGCTATTTCCATGTTCATACAGATAGCGGTGTAGATATTTCCATGTTCATCCAGATGGCTGTGTAGATATATCCATGTTCAAACAGATGGCGTTGTAGATATTTCCATGTTCATACGGATAGCGGTGTAGATATTTCCATGTTCATACATATAGCGGTGTAGGTATTTCCAGGTTCATACAGATAGAGGGGCTGATATTTCCATGTTCATACAGATAGCGGTGCTGATATTTCCATGTTTATACAGGTAGCGGTGTAGATATTTCCATGTTTATACAGATAGCGGTGTAGTTATTTCCATGTTTATATAGATAGCGGTGTAGAAATTTCCATGTTTATACTGATAGCGGTGTAGATATCTCCATCTTAATACAGTTGGCCGTGTAGATATTTATATATTCATACAGATGGCGGTGCAGATATTTCCATGTTCATACAGATGGCGGTGTAGATATTTCCATGTTCATGCAGATAGCGGTGTAGATATTTCCATGTTCAAACAGATAGCGGTGTAGACATTTCCGTGTTCATTCAGATAGCGGTGAAGATATTTCCATGTTTATACAGATTGCGGTGAAGATGTATGCATATTTACACAGATAGCGGTGTAGATATTTCCATGTTCATACAGATAGCGGTGTAGATATTTCCATGGTCATCCAGATGGCTGTGTAGATATATCCATGTTCATACAGATAGCGGTGTAGATATTTCCATGTTCATACAGGTAGTGGTGTAGATATTTCCATGTTCATACAGATAGCGGTGTAGCTATTTCCATGTTCATACAGATAGCGGTGTAGATATTTCCATGTTCATAGAGATAGCGGTGTAGATATTTCCGTGTTCATACAGATAGCGGTGCTGATATTTCCATGTTTATACAGGTAGCGGTGTAGATATTTCCATGTTTATACAGATAGCGGTGTAGATATTTCCATGTTTATACAGATAGCGGTGTAGATATTTCCATGTTTATACATATAGCGGTTTAGATATCTCCATCTTAATATAGATTGGGGTGTAGATATTTATATCTTCATACAGATGTCGGTGCAGATATTTCCATGTTCATACAGATGGCAGTGTAGATATTTGCATGTATATAGAGATAGCGCTGTAGTTATTTCCATGTGTAAAGAGATAGCTTTGTAGATATTTCCATGTATATGCAGATCGCTGTGTAGATATTTCCATTTTCATGCATATAGCGGTGTAGATATTTCCATGTTCAGATAGCGGTGTAGATATTTCCATGTTCATGCAGGTAGCAGTGTAGATATTTCCATGTTTATACAGATAGCGGTGAAGATGTATGCATGTTTATACAGATAGCGGTGTAGATATTTCCATGTTCATCCAGATGGCTGTGTTGATATATCCATGTTCATACAGATGGCGGTGAAGATATTTCCATGTTCATACAGATAGCGGTGTAGTTATTTCCGTGTGTAAAGAGATAGCTGTGTAGATATTTCCATGTATATGCAGATAGCTGTGTAGATATTTCCATTTTCATGCAGATAGCGTTTTAGATATTTCCATGTTTAAACAGATAGCGGTGTAGATATTTCCATGTTCATAGACATAGCGGTGTAGATATTTCCATGTTCAAACAGATAGCGGTGTAGATATTTCCATGTTCATAGAGAGAGCGGTGTAGATATTTCCATGTTCATAGAGATAGCGGTGTAGATATTTCCATGTTTATACAGATAGTGGTGAAGATGTATGCATGTTTACACAGATAGCGGTGTAGATATTTCCATGTTCAAACAGATAGCGGTGTAGACATTTCCATGTTCATTCAGATAGCGGTGAAGATATTTCCATGTTTATACAGATTGCGGTGAAGATGTATGCATATTTACACAGATAGCGGTGTAGATATTTCCATGTTCATACAGATAGCGGTGTAGATATTTCCATGGTCATCCAGATGGCTGTGTAGATATATCCATGTTCATACAGATAGCGGTGTAGATATTTCCATGTTCATACAGGTAGTGGTGTAGATATTTCCATGTTCATACAGATAGCGGTGTAGCTATTTCCACGTTCATACAGATAGCGGTGTAGATATTTCCATGTTCATAGAGATAGCGGTGTAGATATTTCCGTGTTCATACAGATAGCGGTGCTGATATTTCCATGTTTATACAGGTAGCGGTGTAGATATTTCCATGTTTATACAGATAGCGGTGTAGATATTTCCATGTTTATACAGATAGCGGTGTAGATATTTCCATGTTTATACATATAGCGGTGTAGATATCTCCATCTTAATATAGATTGGGGTGTAGATATTTATATCTTCATACAGATGTCGGTGCAGATATTTCCATGTTCATACAGATGGCAGTGTAGATATTTGCATGTATATAGAGATAGCGCTGTATTTATTTCCATGTGTAAAGAGATAGCTCTGTAGATATTTCCATGTATATGCAGATCGCTGTGTAGATATTTCCATTTTCATGCAGATAGCGGTGTAGATATTTCCGTGTTCAGATAGCGGTGTAGATATTTCCATGTTCATGCAGGTAGCAGTGTAGATATTTCCATGTTTATACAGATAGCGGTGAAGATGTATGCATGTTTATACAGATAGCGGTGTAGATATTTCCATGTTCATCCAGATGGCTGTGTTGATATATCCATGTTCATACAGATGGCGGTGAAGATATTTCCATGTTCATACAGATAGCGGTGTAGTTATTTCCATGTTCATACAGATAGCGGTGTAGCTATTTCCATGTTCATACAGATAGCGGTGTAGTTATTTCCATGTTCATCCAGATGGCTGTGTAGTTATATCCTTGTTCATACAGATAGCGGTGTAGATATTTCCATGTTCATACAGATAGTGGTGTAGATATTTCCATGTTCATACAGATAGAGGTGTAGCTATTTCCATGTTCATACAGATAGCGGTGTAGATATTTCCATCTTCATACACATAGCGGTGTAGATATTTCCATGTTCATACAGATAGCTGTGCTGATATTTCCATGTTTATACAGGTAGCGGTGTAGATATTTCCATGTTCATACAGATAGCTGTGTAGCTATTTCCATGTTCATACAGATAGTGGTGTAGATATTTCCATGTTCATCCTGATGGCTGTACAGATATATCCATGTTCATACAGATGGCGGTGAAGATAATTCCATGTTCATACAGATAGCGGTGTAGATATTTCCATGTTCATACAGGTAGCGGTGTAGATATTTCCATGTTTATACAGATAGCGGTGTAGATATTTCTATGTTTATACAGATAGCGGTGTTGATATTTATATGTTTATACAGATAGCGGTGTAGATATCTCCTTCTTAATACAGATGGCGGTGTAGATATTTATATGTTCATACAGATGGTGGTGCAGATATTTCCATGTTCATACAGATGGCGGTGTAGATACTTCCATGTTAATAGAGATAGCGGTGTAGTTATTTCCATGTATAAAGAGATAGCTGTGTAGATATTTCCATGTATATGCAGATAGCTGTGTAGATATTTCCATTTTCATGCATACAGCGGTGTAGATATTTCCATGTTCAAACAGATAGCGGTGTAGCTATTTCCATGTTCATACAGATAGCGGGGTAGTTATTTCCGTGTGTAAAGAGATAGCTGTGTAGATATTTCCATGTATATGCAGATAGCTGTGTAGATATTTCCATTTTCATGCAGATAGCGTTTTAGATATTTCCATGTTCAAACAGATAGCAGTGTAGATATTTCCATGTTCATAGAGAGAGCGGTGTAGATATTTCCATGTTCATAGAGATAGCGGTGTAGATATTTCCATGTTTATACAGATAGTGGTGAAGATGTATGCATGTTTACACAGATAGCGGTGTAGATATTTCCATGTTCATACAGATAGCGGTGTAGATATTTCCATGTTCATCCAGATGGCTGAGTAGACATATCCATGTTCATACAGATGGCGGTGAAGATATTTCCATGTTCATACAGATAGCGGTGTAGATATTTCCATGTTCATCCAGATGGCTGTGTAGTTATATCCTTGTTCATACAGATAGCGGTGTAGATATTTCCATGTTCATACAGATAGTGGTGTTGATATTTCCATGCTCATACAGATAGCGGTGTAGATAATTCCATGTTCATACAGATAGCGGTGTAGATATTTCCATGTTCATACAGGTAGCGGTGTAGATATTTCCATGTTCATACAGATAGCGGTGCTGATATTTCCATGTTTATACAGGCAGAGGCGTAGATATTTCCATGATTATACAGATAGCGGTGTAGATATCTCCTTCTTAATACAGATGGCGGTGTAGATATTTATATGTTCATACAGATGGCGGTGCAGATATTTCCATGTTCATACAGATGGTGGTGTAGATATTTCCATGTTTATAAATATAGCGGTGTAGTTATTTCCGTGTGTAAAGAGATAGCTGTGTACATATTTCCGTGTATATGCAGATAGCTTTGTAGATATTTCCATTTTCATGCAGTTAGCGGTGTAGATATTTACATGTTCAAACAGATAGCGGTGTAGGTATTTCCATGTTCATTCAGATAGCTTTGTAGATATTTCCATGTTCATACAGATAGCGGTGTAGATATTTCCATTTTCATACAGATAGCGGTGTAGATATTTCCATGTTCATACAGATAGCGGTGCTGATATTTCCATGTTTATACAGGTAGCGGTGTAGATATTTCCATGTTTATACAGATAGCAGTGTAGATATTTCCATGTTTATACAGATAGCGGTGTAGATATTTCCATGTTTATTCAGATAGCGGTATAGATATTTCCATCTTAATACAGATGTTGGTGTAGATATTTATATGTTCATACAGATGGCGGTGCAGATATTTCCATGTTCATACAGATGGCGGTGTAGATATTTCCATGTTCAGATAGCGGTGTAGATATTTCCATGTTCATACAGATAGCGGTGTAGATATTTCCATGTTCATACAGATAGCGGTGTAGATATTTCCATGTTCATGCAGGTAGCAGTGTAGATTTTTCTATGTTCATACAGATAGCGGTATAGATATTTCCATGTTTATACAGTTAGCGGGGTAGTTATTTCCATGTGTAAAGAGATAGCTGTGTAGATATTTCCATGTATATGCAGATAGCTGTGTGGATATTTCCATTTTCATGCAGATAGCGGTTTAGATATTTCCATGTTCAAACAGATAGCGGTGTAGATATTTCCATGTTCATAGAGATAGCGGTGTAGATATTTCCATGTTCATACAGATAGAGGGGCTGATATTTCCATGTTCATACAGATAGCGGTGCTATTTCCATATTTATACAGGTAGCGGTTTAGATATTTCCATGTTTATACAGGTAGCAGTGTAGATATTTCCATGTTTATACAGAGAGCGGTGTAGATATATCCATGTTTATACAGATAGCGGTGTAGATATATCCATGTTCATACTGATGGCGGTGAAGTTATTTCCATGTTCATACAGATAGCGGTGTAGATATTTCCATGTTCATACAGATAGCGGTGTAGATATTTCCATGTTCATACTGATAGCGGTGCTGATATTTCCATGTTTATACAGGTAGCGGTGTAGATATTTCCATGTTTATACAGATAGCGGTGTAGATATTTCCATGTTCATACAGATAGAGGGGCTGTTATTTCCATGTTCATACAGATAGCGGTGCTATTTCCATGTTTATACAGGTAGCGGTTTAGATATTTCCATGTTTATACAGGCAGCAGTGTAGATATTTCCATGTTTATACAGATAGCGGTGTAGATATTTCCATGTTCATACAGATAGAGGGGCTGATATTTCCATGTTCATACAGATAGCGGTGCTATTTCCATGTTTATACAGGTAGCGGTTTAGATATTTCCATGTTTATACAGGTAGCAGTGTAGATATTTCCATGTTTATACAGGTAGCGGTGTGGATATTTCCAAGTTTATACTGATAGCGGTGAAGATATCTCCATCTTAAAGCAGATGGCGGTGTAGATATTTAAATGTTCATACAGATGGCGGTGCAGATATTTACATGATCATACAGATGGCGCTGTAGATATTTCCATGTTTATAGAGATAGTGGTGCAGGTATTTCCATGTGTATAGAGATAGCTTTGTAGATATTTCCATGTATATGCAGATAGCTGTGTAGATATTTCTATTTTCATGAAGATAGGGGTTTAGATATTTCCATGTTCAAACAGATAGCGGTGTAGATATTTCCATGTTCATACAGATCGCGGTGTAGATATTTCCATGTTCATCCAGATGGCTGTGTAGACATATCCATGTTCATACAGATGGCGGTGAAGATATTTCCATGTTCATACAGACAGCGGTATAGATATTTCCATGTTCATACAGATAGCGGTGTAGATATTTCCATTTTCATACAGATGGCTGTGTAGATATATCCATGTTCATACAGATGACGGTGAAAATATTTCCATGTTCATACAGATAGCGGTGTTGATATTTCCATGTTCATACAGATAGCGGTGTAGATATTTCCATGTTCATACCGATAGCGGTGCTGATATTTCCATGTTTATACAGGTAGCGGTGTAGATATTTCCATGTTTATACAGATAGCGGTGTAGAAATTTCCATGTTTATACAGATAGCGGTATAGATATTTCCATGTTTATACTGATAGCGGTGTAGATATCTCCTTCTTAATACAGATGGCGGTGTAGATGTTTATATGTTCATACAGATGGCGGTGCAGATATTTCCATGTGCATACAGATTGCGGTGCAGATATTTCCAAGTTTATAGTGATAGCGGTGTAGTTATTTCCATGTGTAAAGAGGTAGCTGTGTAGATATTTCCATGTATATGCAGATAGCTGTGTAGATATTTCCATTTCCATGCAGACAGCGGTGTAGATATTTCCATGTTCAAACAGATAGCGGTGTAGATATTTCCATGTTCCTACAGATAGCGGTGTAGCTATTTCCATGTTCATACAGATAGCGGTGTAGATATTTCCATGTTCATCCAGATGGCTGTGTAGACATATCCATGTTCATACAGATGGCAGTGAATATAATTCCATGTTTATACATCTAGCGGTGTAGATATTTCCATGTTCATACAGATAGTGGTGTAGATATATCCATGTTCATACAGATAGCGGTGCTGATATTTCCATGTTTATACATATAGCAGTGTAGATATTTCCGTGTTTATACAAATAGCGGTGTAGATATTTCCATGTTTATACAGATAGCGGTGTAGATATCTCCATCTTAATACAGATGGCGGTGTAGATATTTATATGATCATACAGATGGCCGTGCAGATATTTCCATGTTCATACAGATAGCGGTGTAGTTATTTCCATGTGTAAAGAGATAGCTGTGTAGATATTTCCATGTATATGCAGATAGCTGTGTAGATATTTCCATTTTCATGCAGATAGCGGTGTAGATATTTCCATGTTCAAACAGATAGCGGTGTAGATATTTCCATGTTTATACAGATAGCGGTGAAGATGTATGCAAGTTTACACACATAGTGGTGTAGATATTTCCATGTTCATACAGATAGCGGTGTAGATATTTCCATGTTCATCCAGATGGCTGTGTAGATATATCCATGTTCATACAGATAGCGGTGTAGATATTTCCATGTTCATACAGATAGTGGTGTAGATATTTCCATGTTCATACAGATAGCGGTGTAGCTATTTCCATGTTCATACAGATAGCGGTGTAGATATTTCCATCTTCATACACATAGCGGTGTAGATATTTCCATGTTCATACAGATAGCTGTGCTGATATTTCCATGTTTATACAGGTAGCGGTGTAGATATTTCCATGTTCATACAGATAGCTGTGTAGATATTTCCATGTTCATACAGATAGTGGTGTAGATATTTCCATGTTCATCCAGATGGCTGTACAGATATATCCATGTTCATACAGATGGCGGTGAAGATAATTCCATGTTCATACAGATAGCGGTGTAGATATTTCCATGTTCATACAGATAGTGGTGTAGATATTTCCATGTTCATACAGATAGCGGTGTAGCTATTTCCGTGTTCATACAGATAGCGGTGTAGATATTTCCATGTTCATCCAGATGTCTGTGTAGATATATCCATGTTCAAACAGATGGCGTTGTAGATATTTCCATGTTCATACGGATAGCGGTGTAGATATTTCCATGTTCAAACATATAGCGGTGTAGGTATTTCCATGTTCATACAGATAGAGGGGCTGATATTTCCATGTTCATACAGATAGCGGTGCTGATATTTCCATGTTTATACAGGTAGCGATGTAGATATTTCCATGTTCATACAGTTAGCTGTGTAGCTATTTCCATGTTCATACAGATAGCGGTGTAGCTATTTCCATGTTCATACAGATAGCGGTGTAATTATTTCCAATTGTAAAGAGATAGCTTTGTAGATATTTCCATGTATATGCAGATAGCAGTGTAGATATTTCCATGTATATGCAGATAGCTCTGTAGATATTTCCATTTTCATGCAGATAGCGGTGTAGATATTTCCATGTTCAGACAGATAGCGGTGTAGATATTTCCATGTTTATACAGGTAGCGGTGAAGATGTATGCAAGTTTACACACATAGTGGTGTAGATATTTCCATGTTCATACAGATAGCGGTGTAGATATTTCCATGTTCATCGAGATGGCTGTGTAGATATATATATGTTCATACAGATAGCGGTGTAGATATTTCCATGTTCATACAGATAGTGGTGTAGATATTTCCATGTTCATACAGATAGCGGTGTAGCTATTTCCATGTTCATACAGATAGCGTTGTAGATATTTCCATCTTCATACACATAGCGGTGTAGATATTTCCATGTTCATACAGATAGCTGTGCTGATATTTCCATGTTTATACAGGTAGCGGTGTAGATATTTCCATGTTCATCCTGATGGCTGTGTAGATATATCCATGTTCAAACAGATGGCGTTGTAGATATTTCCATGTTCATACGGATAGCAGTGTAGATATTTCCATGTTCATACATATAGCGGTGTAGGTATTTCCATGTTCATACAGATAGAGGGGCTGATATTTCCATGTTCACACAGATAGCGGTGCTGATATTTCCATGTTTATACAGGTAGCGGTGTAGATATTTCCATGTTCATCCAGATGGCTGTGTAGATATATCCATGTTCACACAGATGGCGTTGTAGATATTTCCATGTTCATACGGATAGCGGTGTAGATATTTCCATGTTCATACAGATAGCGGTGTATGTATTTCCATGTTCATACAGATAGAGGGGCTGATATTTCCATGTTCATACAGATAGCGGTGCTGATATTTCCATGTTTATACAGGTAGCGGTGTAGATATTTCCATGTTTATACAGATAGCGGTTTAGTTATTTCCATGTTTATACAGATAGCTGTGTAGATATTTCCATGTTTGTACAGATAGCGGTGTAGATATCTCCATCTTAATACAGATGGCCGTGTAGATATTTATATGTTCTTAAAGATGGCGGTGCAGGTATTTCCATGTTCATACAGATGGCGGTGTAGATATTTCCATGTTCATAGAGATAGCGGTGTAGATATTTCCATGTTTATACAGATAGTGGTGAAGATGTATGCATGTTTACACAGATAGCGGTGTAGATATTTCCATGTTCATACAGATAGCTGTGTAGATATTTCCATGTTCATCCAGATGGCTGTGTAGACATATCCATGTTCATACAGATGGCGGTGAAGATATTTCCATGTTCATACAGATAGCGGTGTAGTTATTTCCATGTTCATACAGATAGCGGTGTAGCTATTTCCATGTTCATACAGATAGCGGTGTAGTTATTTCCATGTTCATCCAGATGGCTGTGTAGTTATATCCTTGTTCATACAGATAGCGGTGTAGATATTTCCATGTTCATACAGATAGTGGTGTAGATATTTCCATGTTCATACAGATAGAGGTGTAGCTATTTCCATGTTCATACAGATAGCGGTGTAGATATTTCCATCTTCATACACATAGCGGTGTAGATATTTCCATGTTCATACAGATAGCTGTGCTGATATTTCCATGTTTATACAGGTAGCGGTGTAGATATTTCCATGTTCATACAGATAGCTGTGTAGCTATTTCCATGTTCATACAGATAGTGGTGTAGATATTTCCATGTTCATCCTGATGGCTGTACAGATATATCCATGTTCATACAGATGGCGGTGAAGATAATTCCATGTTCATACAGATAGCGGTGTAGATATTTCCATGTTCATACAGATAGTGGTGTAGATATTTCCATGTTCATACAGATAACGGTGTAGCTATTTCCATGTTCATACAGATAGCGGTGTAGATATTTCCATGTTCATCCAGATGGCTGTGTAGATATATCCATGTTCAAACAGATGGCGTTGTAGATATTTCCATGTTCATACGGATAGCGGTGTAGATATTTCCATGTTCATACATATAGCGGTGTAGGTATTTCCAGGTTCATACAGATAGAGGGGCTGATATTTCCATGTTCATACAGATAGCAGTGCTGATATTTCCATGTTTATACAGGTAGCGGTGTAGATATTTCCATGTTTATACAGATAGCGGTGTAGTTATTTCCATGTTTATATAGATAGCGGTGTAGAAATTTCCATGTTTATACTGATAGCGGTGTAGATATCTCCATCTTAATACAGATGGCCGTGTAGATATTTATATGTTCATACAGATGGCGGTGCAGATATTTCCATGTTCATACAGATGGCGGTGTAGATATTTCCATGTTCATACAGATAGCGGTGTAGTTATTTCCATGTGTAAAGAGATAGCTGTGTAGATATTTCCATGTATATGCAGATAGCTCTGTAGATATTTCCATTTTCATGCAGATAGCGGTGTAGATATTTCCATGTTCAAACAGATAGCGGTGTAGACATTTCCGTGTTCATTCAGATAGCGGTGAAGATATTTCCATGTTTATACAGATTGCGGTGAAGATGTATGCATATTTACACAGATAGCGGTGTAGATATTTCCATGTTCATACAGATAGCGGTGTAGATATTTCCATGGTCATCCAGATGGCTGTGTAGATATATCCATGTTCATACAGATAGCGGTGTAGATATTTCCATGTTCATACAGGTAGTGGTGTAGATATTTCCATGTTCATACAGATAGCGGTGTAGCTATTTCCATGTTCATACAGATAGCGGTGTAGATATTTCCATGTTCATAGAGATAGCGGTGTAGATATTTCCGTGTTCATACAGAGAGCGGTGCTGATATTTCCATGTTTATACCGGTAGCGGTGTAGATATTTCCATGTTTATACAGATAGCGGTGTAGATATTTCCATGTTTATACAGATAGCGGTGTAGATATTTCCATGTTTATACATATAGCGGTTTAGATATCTCCATCTTAATATAGATTGGGGTGTAGATATTTATATCTTCATACAGATGTCGGTGCAGATATTTCCATGTTCATACAGATGGCAGTGTAGATATTTGCATGTATATAGAGATAGCGCTGTAGTTATTTCCATGTGTAAAGAGATAGCTTTGTAGATATTTCCATGTATATGCAGATCGCTGCGTAGATATTTCCATTTTCATGCAGATAGCGGTGTAGATATTTCCATGTTCAGATAGTGGTGTAGATATTTCCATGTTCATGCAGGTAGCAGTGTAGTCATTTCCATGTTTATACAGATAGCGGTGAAGATGTATGCATGTTTATACAGATAGCGGTGTAGATATTTCCATGTTCATCCAGATGGCTGTGTTGATATATCCATGTTCATACAGATGGCGGTGAAGATATTTCCATGTTCATACAGATAGCGGTGTAGTTATTTCCGTGTGTAAAGAGATAGCTGTGTAGATATTTCCATGTATATGCAGATAGCTGTGTAGATATTTCCATTTTCATGCAGATAGCGTTTTAGATATTTCCATGTTTAAACAGATAGCGGTGTAGATATTTCCATGTTCATAGACATAGCGGTGTAGATATTTCCATGTTCAAACAGATAGCGGTGTAGATATTTCCATGTTCATAGAGAGAGCGGTGTAGATATTTCCATGTTTATAGAGATAGCGGTGTAGATATTTCCATGTTTATACAGATAGTGGTGAAGATGTATGCATGTTTACACAGATAGCGGTGTAGATATTTCCATGTTCATACAGATAGCGGTGTAGATATTTCCATGTTCATCCAGATGGCTGTGTAGACATATCCATGTTCATACAGATGGCGGTGAAGATATTTCCATGTTCATACAGATAGCGGTGTAGATATTTCCATGTTCATCCAGATGGCTGTGTAGTTATATCCTTGTTCATACAGATAGCGGTGTAGATATTTCCATGTTCATACAGATAGCGGTGTAGATATTTCCATGTTCATACAGATAGCGGTGTAGATAATTCCATGTTCATACAGATAGCGGTGTAGATATTTCCACGTTCATACAGGTAGCGGTGTAGATATTTCCATGTTCATACAGATAGCGGTGCTGATATTTCCATGTTTATTCAGGCAGCGGTGTAGATATTTCCATGATTATTCAGATAGCGGTGTAGATATCTCCTTCTTAATACAGATGGCGGTGTAGATATTTATATGTTCATACAGATGGCGGTGCAGATATTTCCATGTTCATACAGATGGTGGTGTAGATATTTCCATCATTATAAATATAGCGGTGTAGTTATTTCCGTGTGTAAAGAGATAGCTGTGTATATATTTCCATGTATATGCAGATAGCTTTGTAGATATTTCCATTTTAATGCAGTTAGCGGTGTAGATATTTACATGTTCAAACAGATAGCGGTGTAGGTATTTCCATGTTCATTCAGATAGCTTTGTAGATATTTCCATGTTCATACAGGTAGCGGTGTATATATTTCCATGTTCATACAGATAGCGGTGTAGATATTTCCATGTTCATACAGATAGCGGTGCTGATATTTCCATGTTTATACAGGTAGCGGTGTAGATATTTCCATGTTTATACAGATAGCGGTGTAGATATTTCCATGTTTATACAGATAGCGGTGTAGATATTTCCATGTTTATTCAGATAGCGGTATAGATATCTCCATCTTAAAACAGATGTTGGTGTAGATATTTATATGTTCATACAGATGGCGGTGCAGATATTTCCATGTTCATACAGATGGCGGTGTAGATATTTCCATGTTCAGATAGCGGTGTAGATATTTCCATGTTCATACAGATAGCGGTGTAGATATTTCCATTTTCATACAGATAGCGGTGTAGATATTTCCATGTTCATACAGGTAGCGGTGTAGATTTTTCTATGTTCATACAGATAGCGGTGTAGATATTTCCATGTTTATACAGATAGCGGTGTAGTTATTTCCATGTGTAAAGAGATAGCTGTGTAGATATTTCCATGTATATACAGATAGCTGTGTGGATATTTCCATTTTCATGCAGATAGCGGTTTAGATATTTCCATGTCCAAACAGATAGCGGTGTAGATATTTCCATGTTCATAGAGATAGCAGTGTAGATATTTCCATGTTCATACAGATAGAGGGGCTGATATTTCCATGTTCATACAGATAGCGGTGCTATTTCCATGTTTATACAGGTAGCGGTTTAGATATTTCCATGTTTATACAGGTAGCAGTGTAGATATTTCCATGTTTATACAGAGAGCGGTGTAGATATATCCATGTTTATACAGATAGCGGTGTAGATATATCCATGTTCATACTGATGGCGGTGAAGTTATTTCCATGTTCATACAGATAGCGGTGTAGATATTTCTATGTTCATACAGATAGCGGTGTAGATATTTCCATGTTCATACTGATAGCGGTGCTGATATTTCCATGTTTATACAAGTAGCGGTGTAGATTTTTCCATGTTTATACAGATAGCGGTGTAGATATTTCCATGTTTATACAGATAGCGGTGTAGATATTTCCATGTTTATACAGATAGCGGTGTAGATATCTCCATCTTAATACAGATGGCGGTGTAGATATTTATATGTTCATACAGTTGGCGGTGCAGATATTTCCATGTTCATACAGATGGCGGTGTAGTTATTTCCATGTTTATACAGATAGCGGTGTAGTTATTTCCATGAGTAAAGAGATAGCTTTGTAGATATTTCCATGCATATGCAGATAGCAGTGTAGATATTTCCATTTTCATGCAGATAGCGGTGTAGATATTTCCATGTTCAAACAGATAGCGGTGTAGATATTTCCATGTTCATACAGATATCGGTGTAGATATTTCCATGTTCATACAGATAGCAGTGTAGATATTTCCATGTTTATACTTATAGCGGTGAAGATGTATGCATGTTTACACAGATAGCGGTGTAGATATTTCCATGTTCAAACAGCGGTGTAGATATTTCCATGTTCATACAGATAGCGGTGTAGATATTTCCATGTTTATACAGATTGCGGTGAAGGTGTATGCATATTTACACAGATAGCGGTGTAGATATTTCCATGTTCATACAAATAGCGGTGTAGATATTTCCATGTTCATCCAGATGGCTGTATAGATATATCCATGTTCATACAGATGGCGGTGAAGATATTTCCATGTTCATACAGATAGCGGTGTAGTTATTTCCATGTGTAAAGAGATAGCTGTGTAGATATTTCCATGTATATGCAGATAGCTGTGTAGATATTTCCATTTTCATGCAGATAGCGGTTTAGATATTTCCATGTTTAAACAGATAGCGGTGTAGATATTTCCATGTTCACAGACATAGCGGTGTAGATATTTCCATGTTCATACAGATAGCGGTGCTGATATTTCCAAGTTTATACAGATAGCGGTGAAGATATCTCCATCTGAAAGCAAATGGCGGTGTAGATATTTAAATGTTCATACAGATGGCGGTGCAGATATTTCCATGTTCATACAGATGGCGCTGTAGATATTTCCATGTTTATAGAGATAGTGGTGCAGTTATTTCCATGTGTATAGAGATAGCTTTGTAGATATTTCCATGTATATGCAGATAGCTGTGTAGATATTTCTATTTTCATGCAGATAGGGGTTTAGATATTTCCATGTTCAAACAGATAGCGGTGAAGATATTTCCATGTTCATACAGATCGCGGTGTAGATATTTCCATGTTCATCCAGATGGCTGTGTAGACATATCCATGTTCATACAGATGGCGGTGAAGATATTTCCATGTTCATACAGACAGCGGTATAGATATTTCCATGTTCATACAGATAGCGGTGTAGATATTTCCATGTTCATACAGATGGCTGTGTAGATATATCCATGTTCATACAGATGACGGTGAAGATATTTCCATGTTCATACAGATAGCGGTGTTGATATTTCCATCTTCATACAGATAGCGGTGTAGATATTTACATGTTCATACCGATAGCGGTGCTGATATTTCCATGTTTATACAGGTAGCGGTGTAGATATTTCCATGTTTATACAGATAGCGGTGTAGAAATTTCCATGTTTATACAGATAGCGGTATAGATATTTCCATGTTTATACAGATAGCGGTGTAGATATCTCCTTCTTAATACAGATGGCGGTGTAGATGTTTATATGTTCATACAGATGGCGGTGCAGATATTTCCATGTGCATACAGATGGCGGTGTAGATATTTCCAAGTTTATAGGGATAGCGGTGTAGTTATTTCCATGTGTAAAGAGGTAGCTGTGTAGATATTTCCATGTATATGAAGATAGCTGTGTAGATATTTCCATTTCCATGCAGACAGCGGTGTAGATATTTCCATGTTCAAACAGATAGCGGTGTAGATATTTCCATGTTCCTACAGATAGCGGTGTAGATATTTCCATGTTCATACAGATAGCGGTGTAGATATTTCCATGTTCATACAGATACCGGTGTAGATATTTCCAGATTCATACATATAGCGGTGCTGATATTTCCTTGTTTATACAGGTAGAGGTGTAGATATTTCCATGTTTATACAGATAGCGGTGTAGATATTTCCATGTTTATACAGATAGCGGTGTAGATATCTCCATCTTAATACAGATGGCGGTGTAGTTATTTATATGTTCATACAGTTGGCGGTGCATATATTTCCATGTTCATACAGATGGTGGTGTAGATATTTGCATGTTTATAGAGATAGCGCTGTAGTTATTTCCATGTGTAAAGAGATAGCTTTGTAGATGTTTCCATGTATGTGCAGATCGCTGTGTAGGTATTTCCATTTTCATGCAGATAGCGGTGTAGATATTTCCATGTTCAAACAGATAGCGGTGTAGATATTTCCATGTTCATGCAGGTCGCAGTGTAGATATTTCCATGTTTATACAGATGGCGGTGAAGATGTATGCATGTTTACACAGATAGCGGAGTAGATATTTCCATGTTCATACAGATAGCGGTGTAGATATTACCATGTTCATCCAGATGGCTGTGTATATATATCCATCTTCATACAGATGGCGGTGAAGATATTTCCATGTTCATACAGATAGCGGTGTAGTTATTTCCATGTGTAAAGAGATAGCTGTGTAGATATTTCAATATATATGCAGTTAGCTGTGTACATATTTCCATTTTCATGCAGATAGCGGTTTAGATATTTCCATGTTCAAACAGATAGCGGTGTAGATATTTCCATGTTCATAGAGATAGCGGTGTAGATATTTCCATGTTCATACAGATAGCGGTGCTGATATTTCCATGTTTATACAGGTGGCGGTGTAGATATTTCCATGTTTATACAGGTTGTGGTGTAGATATTTCCATGTTTATACAGATAGCGGTGTAGATATTTCCAAGTTTATTCAGAGAGCGGTGAAGATATCTCCATCTTAAAGCAGATGGCGGTGTAGATATTTATATGTTCATAAAGATGGCGGTGCAGATATTTCCATGTTCATACAGATGGCGCTGTAGATATTTCCATGTTTATAGAGATAGCGGTGTATTTATTTCCATGTGTATAGAGATAGCTTTGTAGATATTTCCATGTATATGCAGATAGCTGTGTAGATATTTCTATTTTCATGCAGATAGCGGTTTAGATATTTCCATGCTCAAACAGATAGCGGTGTAGATATTTCCATGTTCATACAGATAGCGGTGTAGATATTTCCATGTTTATACAGATAGCGGTGAAGATGTATGCATGTTTGCACAGATACCGGTGTAGATATTTCCATGTTCATACAGATCGCAGTGTAGATATTTCCATGTTCATCCAGATGGCTGTGTAGACATATCCATGTTCATACAGATGGCGGTGAAGATATTTCCATGTTCATACAGACAGCGGTGTAGATATTTCCATGTTCATACAGATAGCGGTGTAGATATTTCCATGTTCATACAGATGGCTGTGTAGATATATCCATGTTCATACAGATGACGGTGAATATATTTCCATGTTCATACAGATAGCGGTGTAGATATTTCCGTGTTCATACAGATAGCGGTGTAGATATTTCCATGTTCATAACGATAGCGGTGCTGATATTTCCATGTTTATACAGGTAGCGGTGTAGATATTTCCATGTTTATACAGATAGCGGTGTGGATATTTCCATGTTTATACAGATAGCGGTGTAGATATTTCCATGTTTATACAGATAGCGGTGTAGGTATTTCCATGTTCATACAGGTGGCGGTGTAGATGTTTCCATGTTTATACAGAGAGCAGTGTAGTTATTTCCATGTTTATAGAGATAGCAGTGTAGATATTTCCATTCATATACAGATAGCTGTGTAGATATTTCCATGTTTATTCAGATAGCGGTGTAGATATTTCCATGTTTATGGGTATGGCAGTGTAGATATTTTCATGTTTACACAGATGGCGTTGTAGATATTTCCATGTTTACACAGATAGCGTTGTAGACATTTCCATGTTTACACAGATAGCGGTGTGGATATTTCCATGTTTATGCACAGAGCAGTGGAGATATTTCCATGTATATACAGATAGCGGTGCGGATATTTCGATGTTTATACAGATAGTTGGGCAGATATTTCCATGTTTATACGGATAGCGGTGTAGATATTTCCATCTTAATACAGATGGCGGTGTAGATATGTCCATGTTTGTTCCGATGGCTGTGTAGATATTTCCATGTTCATACAGATAGCGCTGTAGATATTTCCATGTTCATCCAGATGCCGGTGTAGATATATCCATGCTCATACAGATCGCGGTGAAGGTATTTCCATGTTCATACAGATGGCGGTGTAGATATTTCCATGTTCATACATATGGCGGTGTAGATATTTCCATGTTCATAGAGATAGCGGTGTAGATATTTCCATGTTGATACACGTACCGGTGTAGATATTTCCAAGTTTATAGAGATAGCGGTGTAGATATTTCCATGTTCATAGAGATGGCGGTGTAGATATTTCCATGTTCATAGAAATGGCGGTGTAGATATTTCCATGTTCATAGAGATGGCGGTGTAGATATTTAAATGTTTATACAGATAGCAGTGAAGTTATTTCCACGTTTATAGAGATAGCGGTGTAAATAATTTCAATTTTAAACAGATAGCTGGGTAGATATTTGCATGTTCATACAGATAGCGGTGTAGGTATTTCCATCTTCATACAGATAGCGGTGTCGATATTTCCATGTTCATACAGATAGCGGTGTAGATATTTCCATGTTCATACAGATAACGGTGTAGATATTTCCATGTTCATACCAATAGCGGTGTGGATATTTCCATGTTCATACAGTTAGCGGTGTAGATATTTCCATGTTCATACAGATGGCGGTGTAGATATTTACATGTTCATACAGATGGCGGTGTAGATATTTCCATGTTCGTACGGATGGCATTGTAGATATTTCCATGTTCATACAGGTGGCGGTGTAGATATTTCCATGTTAATACAGATAGCAGTGTAGTTATTTCCATGTTTATAGAGATAGCAGTGTAGGTATTTCCATTGATATACAGATAGCTGTGAAGATATTTGCATATTCGAACAGATAGCGGCGTAGATATTTCCATGTTCGTTCAGATAGCGGTGCAGATATTTCCATGTTCATACAGTTAGCCTTGTAGATATTTCCATGTTCATACAGATGGCGGTGTAGATATTTACATGTTCATGCAGATGGCGGTGTAGATATTTCCATGTTCGTACAGATGGCGGTGTAGATATTTCCATGTTCATAGAGATGGCGGTGTAGATATTTCCATGTTTATGCAGATAGCGGTATAGATATTTCCATGTTTATACAGAAGGTGGTGTAGATATTTCCATGGTTATAGAGATGGCGGTCTAGATATTTCCATGTTTATAGAGATAGTGGTGTAGTTATTTCCAAGTTTATAGAGACAGCGTTGTAGATATTTCCATGTTTATACAGAGAGCGGTGAAGGTATTTCCATGTTTATACAGATAGCGGTGTAGATATTTTCATGTCTATACAGATAACATTGTAGATATTTCCATCTTTGTAGAGATAGTGGTGTAGATAATTTCAATTTTATACAGATAGCAGTGTAGATATTTCCAAGTACATACAGATAGCGGTGTAGATATTTCCACGTTTATAGAGATGGCGGTGTAGATATTTCCACGTTCATACTGATGGCGGTGTAGGTATTTCCATGTTTATAGAGATGGTGGTGTAGATATTTTCATGTTTACACAGATGGCGGTGTAGATATTTCCATGTTTACACAGATAGCGTTGTAGACATTTCCATGTTTACACAGATAGCGGTGTGGATATTTCCATGTTTATGCAGATAGCGGTGTAGATATTTCCATGTTTATACAGATAGCGGTGCGGATATTTCCATGTTTATACAGACAGTTGGGCAGATATTTCCATGTTTGTACATATAGCAGTGTAGATATTTCCATCTTAATACAGATGGCGGTGTAGATATGTCCATGTTCGTACAGATGGCGGTGTAGATATTTCCATGTTCATACAGATGGCGGTGTAGATATTTCGAAGTTTATAGAGACAGCGCGGTAGTTATTTCCATATTTGAAGAGAAATCTGTGTAGATATTTCCATGCATATGCAGACAGCTGTGTAGATATTTCAATGTTCATGCAGATAGCGGTGTAGATATTTCCATGTTCATCCAGATGTTGGTGTAGATATATCCATGTTCATACAGATGGAGGTGAAGATATTTCCATGTTCATACAGATGTCGGTGTAGATATTTCCATGTAAATAAAAATGGCGGTGTAGATATTTCCATGTTCATAGAGATGGCGGTGTAGATATTTCCATGTTCATAGAAATGGCGGTGTAGATATTTCCATGTTCATAGAGATGGCGTTGTAGATATTCCCATGTTTATACAGATAGCAGTGTAGTTATTTCCACGTTTATAGAGATAGCGGTGTAGATAATTTCAATTTTATACAGATAGCTGGGTAGATATTTGCATGTTCATAAAGATAGCAGTGTAGGTATTTCCATCTTAATACAGATAGCGGTGTAGATATTTCCATGTTCATACAGATAGCGGTGTAGATATTTCCATGTTCATACAGATAACGGTGTAGATATTTCCATCTTCATACCAATAGCGGTGTGGATATTTCCATGGTCATACAGTTAGCGGTGTAGATATTTCCATGTTCATACAGATGGCGGTGTAGATATTTCCATGTTCATAGAGATAGCGGTGTAGATATTTCCATGTTGATACACGTACTGGTGTAGATATTTCCAAGTTTATAGAGATAGCGGTGTAGATATTTCCATGTTTATAGAGATAGTGGTATAGATATTTCCACTTTTGTACAGATAGCAGTGTAGATATTTCCATGTTCAAACAGATAGCGGTTTAGATATTGCCACTTTTATAGAGATGTCGGTGTAGATATTTCCATGTTGATACAAATGGCGGTGTAGATAATTCCATGTTCATAGAGATGGCGGTGTAGATATTTCCATGTTTATACAGATAGCAGTGTAGTTATTTCCATGTTTGTAGAGATAGCAGTGTAGATATTTCCATTTATATACAGATAGTTGTGTAGATATTTGCATGTTCATACAGATAGCGGTGTAGGTATTTCCAAGTTCATACAGATAGCGATGTAGATATTTCCACGTTTATAGAGATGGCAGTGTAGATATTTCTATGTTCATACTGATGGCGGTGTAGATATTTCCATGTTCATACAAATGGCGGTGTAGATATTTCCATGTTAATAGAGATGGCGGTGTAGATATTTCCATGTTCGTATGGATGGCAGTGTAGACATTTCCATGTTCATACAGGTGGCGGTGTAGATATTTCCATGTTTATACCGATAGCAGTGTAGTTATTTCCATGTTTATAGAGATAGCAGTGTATATATTTCCATTGATATACAGATAGCTGTGTAGATATTTGCATGTTCATACAGATAGCGGTGTAGATATTTCCATGTTCGTACAGATAGCGGTGTGGATATTTCCATGTTCATACAGATAGCGGTGTAGATATTTCCATGTTCATACAGATAGCGGTGTAGATATTTCCATGTTCATACAGATAACGGTGTAGATATTTCCATGTTCATACAGATAGCGGTGTAGATATTTCCATGTTCATACAGTTAGCGGTGTAGATATTTCCATGTTCATACAGATGGTGGTGTAGATATTTACATGTTCATACAGATGGCGGTGTAGATATTTCCATGTTCGTACAGATGGTGGTGTAGATATTTCCATGTTCATAGAGATGGCGGTGTAGATATTTCCATGTTTATGCAGATAGCGGTATAGATATTTCCATGTTTATACAGATGGTGGTGTAGGTATTTCCATGTTTATAGAGATGGCGGTCTAGTTATTTCCATGTTTATAGAGATAGTGGTGTAGTTATTTCCAAGTTTATAGAGACAGCGTTGTAGATATTTCCATGTTAATACAGATAGCGGTGAAGATATTTCCATGTTTATACACATAGCGGTGTAGATATTTCCATGTTTATACAGATAACGGTGTAGTTATTTCCATGTTTAAAGAAATAGCGGTGTAGATAATTTCAATTTTATACAGATAGCAGTGGAGATATTTCCAATTTCATACAGATAGCGGTGTATATATTTCCACGTTTATAGAGATGGCGGTGTAGATATTTCCATGTTCATACAGATGGCGGTGCAGATATTTCCATGTTTATAGAGAAGGCGGTGTAGATATATTCATGTTTAGACAGATTGGGGTGAAGATATTTCCATGTTTACACAGATAGCGGTGTAGACATTTCCATTTTTACACAGATAGCGATGTGGATATTTCCATGTTTTTGCAGATAGCGGTGTAGATATTTCCATGTTTATACAGATAGCGGTGCGGATATTTCCATGTTTATACAGATGGGCACATATTTCCATGTTTATACAGATAGCGGTGTAGATATTTCCATCTTAATACAGATGGCGGTGTAGATATGTCCTTGTTCGTACAGATGGCTTTGTAGATATTTCCATGTTCATACAGATGGCGGTGTAGATATTTCGAAGTTTATAGAGATAGCGCTGTAGTTATTTCCATATTTATAGAGAAATCTGTGTAGATATTTCCATGCATATGCAGATAGCTGTGTACATATTTCCATGATCATCCAGATGGCGGTGTAGATATACCCATGTTCATACAGTTGGCGGTGAAGTTATTTCCATGTTCATACAGATGGTGGTGTAGATATTTCCATGTTTATACAAATGGCGGTGTAGATATTTCCATGTTCATAGAGATGGCGGTGTAGATATTTCCATGTTCATACAAATGGCGGTGTAGATATTTCCATGTTCATAGAGATGGCGGTGTAGATATTTCCATGTTTATAGAGATAGTGGTGTAGATAATTCCAATTTTATACAGATAGCTGTGTAGGTATTTGCATGTTAATACAGATAGCGGTGTAGATATTTCCATGTTCATACAGATAGCGGTGTAGATATTTCCATGTTCATGCAGATAGCGGTGTAGATATTTCCATGTTCATACCAATAGCGGTGTAGATATTTCCATGTCCATACAGTTAGCATTGTAGATATTTCCATGTTCATACAGATGGCGGTGTAGATATTTACATGTTAATAGAGATGGCGGTGACGATATTTCCATGTTCGTACGGATGTCAGTGTAGATATTTCCATGTTCATACAAGTTGCGGTGTAGATATTTCCATATTTATACAGATAGCAGTGTAGTTATTTCCATGTTTATAGAGATAGCAGTGTAGATATTTCCATTGATATACAGATAGCTGTGTAGATATTTGCATGTTCATACAGATAGCGGTCTAGATATTTCCATGTTCATACAGATAGCGGTGTAGATATTTCCATGTTCATACAGAGAGCGGTGTAGATATTTCCATGTTCATACAGATAACTGTGTAGATATTTCCATGTTCATACAGATAGCGGTGTAGATATTTCCATGTTCATACAGATCGCGGTGTAGATATTTACATGTTCACACAGATGGCGGTGTAGATATTTCCATGTTCGTACTGATGGCGGTGTAGATATTTCCATGTTCATTGAGATGGTGGTGTAGATATTTCCTTGTTTATGCAGATAGCGGTATAGATATTTCCATGTTTATACAGATGGTGGTGTAGATATTTCGATGTTTATAGAGATGGCGGTCTAGATATTTCCATGTTTATACAGATAGCGGTTAAGATATTTCCATGTTTATACAGATAGCAGTGTAGATATTTCCATGTTTATACAGATAGCAGTGTAGATATTTCTATGTTTATAGAGATAGTGGTGTAGATAATTTAAATTTTATACCGAGAGCAGTGTAGATATTTCCAAGTTCATACAGATAGCGATGTAGATATTTCCACGTTTATAGGGATGGTGGTGTAGATATTTCCATGTTCATCCAGATGCCGGTGTAGATATATCCAGGCTCATACAGATGGCGGTGAAGATATTTCCATGTTCATACAGAGGGCGGTGTAGATATTTCCATGTTCATACAAATGGCGGTGTAGATATTTCCATGTTCATAGAGATGGCGGTGTAGATATTTCCATGTTCATACAAATGGGGTTGTAGATATTTTCATGTTCATATAGATGGTAGTGTTGATATTTCCATGTTTATACAGATAGCAGTGTAGATATTTCCATGTTTATTGAGATAGCAGTGTAGATATTTACATTGATATACAGATAGCTGTGTAGATATTTGCATGTTCATACAGATAGCGGTGTAGATATTTCCATGTTCATACAGAGGGCGGTGTAGATATTTCCATGTTCATACAGATAGCGGTGTAGATATTTCCATGTTCATACAGATAGCGGTGTAGATATTTCCATGTTCGTACAGATATCGGTGTAGATATTTCCATGTTCATACAGTTAGAGGTGTAGATATTTCCATGTTCATACAGATGGCGGTGTAGATATTTACATGTTCATACAGATGGCTGTGTAGATATTTCCATGTTCGTACAGATGGCAGTGTAGATATTTCCATGTTCATGGAGATGGCGGTGTAGATATTTCCATGTTTATGCAGATAGCGGTATAGATATTTCCATGTTCATACAGACGGCGGTGTAGATATTTCCATGTTTATAGAGATGGCGGTGTAGTTATTTCCATGTTTACACAGATGGCGGTGTAGATATTTCCATGTTTACACAGACAGCGGTGTAGACATTTCTATGTTTACAAAGATAGCGGTGTGGATATTTCCATGTTTATGCAGATAGCGGTGTAGATATTTCAATGTCTACACAGATAGCGGTGCGGATATTTCCATGTTTATACAGATAGTTGGGCAGATATTTTCATGTTTATACAGATTGCGGTGTAGATATTTCCATCTTAATACAGATGGCGGTGTAGATATGTCCATGTTCGTACAGATGGTGGTGTAGATATTTCCATGTTCATACAGATGGCGGTGTAGATATTTCGAAGTTTATACAGATAGCGCTGTAGTTATTTAAATATTTATAGAGAAATCTGTGTAGGAACTACCATGTATATGGATATAGCTGTGTAGATATTTCCATGTTTATGCAGATAGCGCAGTAGATATTTCCATGTTCATCCAGATGCCGGTGTAGATATATCCATGCTCATACAGATGGCGGTGAAGATATTTCCATGTTCATACAGAGGGCGGTGTAGATATTTCCATGTTCAAATGGCGGTGAAGATATTTCCATGTTCATAGAGATGGCGGTGTAGATATTTCCATGTTCATACAAATGGAGTTGTAGGTATTTTCATGTTCATAGAGATGGTGGTGTACATATTTCTATGTTTATACAGATAGCAGTGTAGATATTTCCATGTTTATTGAGATAGCAGTGTTGATATTTCCATTGATATACAGATAGCTGTGTAGATATTTGCATGTTCATACAGATAGCGGTGTAGATATTTCCATGTTCATACAGAGGGCGGTGTAGATATTTCCATGTTCATACAGATAGCGGTGTAGATATTTCCATGTTCATACAGATAGCGGTGTAGATATTTCCATGTTCGTACAGATATCGGTGTAGATATTTCCATGTTCATACAGTTAGAGGTGTAGATATTTCCATGTTCATACAGATGGCGGTGTAGATATTTACAAGTTCATACAGATGGCGGCGTAGATATTTCCATGTTCTTACGGATGGCAGTGTATATATTTCCATGTTCATAGAGATGGCGGTGTAGATATTTCCATGTTTATGCAGATAGCGGTATAGATATTTCCATGTTCATACAGACGGCGGTGTAGATATTTCCATGTTTATAGAGATGGCGGTGTAGTTATTTCCATGTTTACACAGACGGTGGTGTAGATATTTCCATGTTTACACAGACAGCGGTGTAGACATTTCCATGTTTACACAGATAGCGGTGTGGATATTTCCATTTTTATGCAGATAGCTGTGTAGACATTTCCATGTCTATAAAGATAGCGGTGCGGATATTTCCATGTTTATACAGATAGTTGGGCAGATATTTTCATGTTTATACAGATAGCGGTGTAGATATTTCCATCTTAATACAGATGGCGGTGTAGATTTGTCCATGTTCGTACAGATGGCGGTGTAGATATTTCGAAGTTTATACAGATAGCACTGTAGTTATTTCCATATTTATAGAGAAATCTGTGTAGTTATTTCCATGTATATGGATATAGCTGTGTAGATATTTCCATGTTCATGCAGATAGCGCTGTAGATATTTCCATGTTCATCCAGATGCCGGTGTAGATATATCCATGCTCATACAGATCGCGGTGAAGGTATTTCCATGTTCATACAGATGGCCGTGTAGATATTTCCATGTTCATACATATGGCGGTGTAGATATTTCCATGTTCATAGAGATAGCGGTGTAGATATTTCCATGTTGATACACGTACCGGTGTAGATATTTCCAAGTTTATAGAGATAGCGTTGTAGATATTTCCATGTTCATAGAGATGGCGGTGTAGATATTTCCATGTTCATAGAAATGGCGGTGTAGATATTTCCATGTTCATAGAGATGGCGGTGTAGATATTTCCATGTTTATACAGATAGCAGTGCAGTTATTTCCACGTTTATAGAGATAGCGGTGTAAATAATTTCAATTTTAAACAGATAGCTGGGTAGATATTTGCATGTTCATACAGATAGCGGTGTAGGTATTTCCATCTTCATACAGATAGCGGTGTAGATATTTCCATGTTCATACAGATAGCGGTGTAGATATTTCCATGTTCATACAGATAACGGTGTAGATATTTCCATGTTCATACCAATAGCGGTGTGGATATTTCCATGTTCATACAGTTAGCGGTGTAGATATTTCCATGTTCATACAGATGGCGGTGTAGATATTTACATGTTCATACAGATGGCGGTGTAGATATTTCCATGTTCGTACGGATGGCATTGTAGATATTTCCATGTTCATACAGGTGGCGGTGTAGATATTTCCATGTTAATACAGATAGCAGTGTAGTTATTTCCATGTTTATAGAGATAGCAGTGTAGGTATTTCCATTGATATACAGATAGCTGTGTAGATATTTGCATATTCGAACAGATAGCGGCGTAGATATTTCCATGTTCGTTCAGATAGCGGTGCAGATATTTCCATGTTCATACAGTTAGCCTTGTAGATATTTCCATGTTCATACAGATGGCGGTGTAGATATTTACATGTTCATGCAGATGGCGGTGTAGATATTTCCATGTTCGTACAGATGGCGGTGTAGATATTTCCATGTTCATAGAGATGGCGGTGTAGATATTTCCATGTTTATGCAGATAGCGGTATAGATATTTCCATGTTTATACAGAAGGTGGTGTAGATATTTCCATGGTTATAGAGATGGCGGTCTAGATTTTCCATGTTTATAGAGATAGTGGTGTAGTTATTTCCAAGTTTATAGAGACAGCGTTGTAGATATTTCCATGTTTATACAGAGAGCGGTGAAGGTATTTCCATGTTTATACAGATAGCGGTGTAGATATTTTCATGTCTATACAGATAACATTGTAGATATTTCCATCTTTGTAGAGATAGTGGTGTAGATAATTTCAATTTTATACAGATAGCAGTGTAGATATTTCCAAGTACATACAGATAGCGGTGTAGATATTTCCACGTTTATAGAGATGGCGGTGTAGATATTTCCTCGTTCATACTGATGGCGGTGTAGGTATTTCCATGTTTATAGAGATGGTGGTGTAGATATTTTCATGTTTACACAGATGGCGGTGTAGATATTTCCATGTTTACACAGATAGCGTTGTAGACATTTCCATGTTTACACAGATAGCGGTGTGGATATTTCCATGTTTATGCAGATAGCGGTGTAGATATTTCCATGTTTATACAGATAGCGGTGCGGATATTTCCATGTTTATACAGACAGTTGGGCAGATATTTCCATGTTTGTACATATAGCAGTGTAGATATTTCCATCTTAATACAGATGGCGGTGTAGATATGTCCATGTTCGTACAGATGGCGGTGTAGATATTTCCATGTTCATACAGATGGCAGTGTAGATATTTCGAAGTTTATAGAGACAGCGCGGTAGTTATTTCCATATTTGAAGAGAAATCTGTGTAGATATTTCCATGCATATGCAGACAGCTGTGTAGATATTTCAATGTTCATGCAGATAGCGGTGTAGATATTTCCATGTTCATCCAGATGTTGGTGTAGATATATCCATGTTCATACAGATGGCGGTGAAGATATTTCCATGTTCATACAGATGTCGGTGTAGATATTTCCATGTTCATAAAAATGGCGGTGTAGATATTTCCATGTTCATAGAGATGGCGGTGTAGATATTTCCATGTTCATAGAAATGGCGGTGTAGATATTTCCATGTTCATAGAGATGGCGTTGTAGATATTTCCATGTTTATACAGATAGCAGTGTAGTTATTTCCACGTTTATAGAGATAGCGGTGTAGATAATTTCAATTTTATACAGATAGCTGGGTAGATATTTGCATGTTCATAAAGATAGCGGTGTAGATGTTTCCATCTTAATACAGATAGCGGTGTAGATATTTCCATGTTCATACAGATAGCGGTGTAGATATTTCCATGTTCATACAGATAACGGTGTAGATATTTCCATCTTCATACCAATAGCGGTGTGGATATTTCCATGGTCACACAGTTAGCGGTGTAGATATTTCCATGTTCATACAGATGGCGGTGTAGATATTTCCATGTTCATAGAGATAGCGGTGTAGGTATTTCCATGTTGATACACGTACTGGTGTAGATATTTCCAAGTTTATAGAGATAGCGGTGTAGATATTTCCATGTTTATAGAGATAGTGGTATAGATATTTCCACTTTTGTACAGATAGCAGTGTAGATATTTCCATGTTCAAACAGATAGCGGTTTAGATATTTCCACTTTTATAGAGATTTCGGTGTAGATATTTCCATGTTGATACAAATGGCGGTGTAGATAATTCCATGTTCATAGAGATGGCGGTGTAGATATTTCCATGTTTATACAGATAGCAGTGTAGTTATTTCCATGTTTGTAGAGATAGCAGTGTAGATATTTCCATTTATATACAGATAGTTGTGTAGATATTTGCATGTTCATACAGATAGCGGTGTAGGTATTTCCAAGTTCATACAGATAGCGATGTAGATATTTCCACGTTTATAGAGATGGCGGTGTAGATATTTCTATGTTCATACTGATGGCGGTGTAGATATTTCCATGTTCATACAAATGGCGGTGTAGATATTTCCATGTTAATAGAGATGGCGGTGTAGATATTTCCATGTTCGTATGGATGGCAGTGTAGACATTTCCATGTTCATACAGGTGGCGGTGTAGATATTTCCATGTTTATACCGATAGCAGTGTAGTTATTTCCATGTTTATAGAGATAGCAGTGTAGATATTTCCATTGATATACAGATAGCTGTGTAGATATTTGCATGTTCATACAGATAGCGGTGTAGATATTTCCATGTTCGTACAGATAGCGGTGTGGATATTTCCATGTTCATACAGATAGCGGTGTAGATATTTCCATGTTCATACAGATAGCGGTGTAGATATTTCCATGTTCATACAGATAACGGTGTAGATATTTCCATGTTCATACAGATAGCGGTGTAGATATTTCCATGTTCATACAGTTAGCGGTGTAGATATTTCCATGTTCATACAGATGGTGGTGTAGATATTTACATGTTCATACAGATGGCGGTGTAGATATTTCCATGTTCGTACAGATGGTGGTGTAGGTATTTCCATGTTCATAGAGATGGCGGTGTAGATATTTCCATGTTTATGCAGATAGCGGTATAGATATTTCCATGTTTATACAGATGGTGGTGTAGGTATTTCCATGTTTATAGAGATGGCGATCTAGTTATTTCCATGTTTATAGAGATAGTGGTGTAGTTATTTCCAAGTTTATAGAGACAGCGTTGTAGATATTTCCATGTTTATACAGATAGCGGTGAAGATATTTCCATGTTTATACACATAGCGGTGTAGATATTTCCATGTTTATACAGATAACAGTGTAGTTATTTCCATGTTTAAAGAAATAGGGGTGTAGATAATTTCAATTTTATACAGATAGCAGTGGAGATATTTCCAAGTTCATACAGATAGCGGTGTATATATTTCCACGTTTATAGAGATGGCGGTGTAGATATTTCCATGTTCATACAGATGGCGGTGCAGATATTTCCATGTTTATAGAGAAGGCGGTGTAGATATATTCATGTTTAGACAGATTGGGGTGAAGATATTTCCATGTTTACACAGATAGCGGTGTAGACATTTCCATTTTTACACAGATAGCGATGTGGATATTTCCATGTTTTTGCAGATAGCGGTGTAGATATTTCCATGTTTATACAGATAGCGGTGCGGATATTTCCATGTTTATACAGATGGGCAGATATTTCCATGTTTATACAGATAGCGGTGTAGATATTTCCATCTTAATACAGATGGCGGTGTAGATATGTCCTTGTTCGTACAGATGGCTTTGTAGATATTTCCATGTTCATACAGATGGCGGTGTAGATATTTCGAAGTTTATAGAGATAGCGCTGTAGTTATTTCCATATTTATAGAGAAATCTGTGTAGATATTTCCATGCATATGCAGATAGCTGTGTACATATTTCCATGATCATCCAGATGGCGGTGTAGATATATCCATGTTCATACAGTTGGCGGTGAAGATATTTCCATGTTCATACAGATGGTGGTGTAGATATTTCCATGTTTATACAAATGGCGGTGAAGATATTTCCATGTTCATAGAGATGGCGGTGTAGATATTTCCATGTTCATACAAATGGCGGTGTAGATATTTCCATGTTCATAGAGATGGCGGTGTAGATATTTCCATGTTTATAGAGATAGTGGTGTAGATAATTCCAATTTTATACAGATAGCTGTGTAGGTATTTGCATGTTAATACAGATAGCGGTGTAGATATTTCCATTTTCATGCAGATAGCGGTTTAGATATTTCCATGTTCAAACAGATAGCGGTGTAGATATTTCCATGTTCATAGAGATAGCGGTGTAGATATTTCCATGTTCATACAGATAGCGGTGCTGATATTTCCATGTTTATACAGGTAGCGGTGTAGATATTTCCATGTTTATACAGGTTGTGGTGTAGATATTTCCATGTTTATACAGATAGCGGTGTAGATATTTCCAAGTTTATTCAGAGAGCGGTGAAGATATCTCCATCTTAAAGCAGATGGCGGTGTAGATATTTATATGTTCATAAAGATGGCGGTGCAGATATTTCCATGTTCATACAGATGGCGCTGTAGATATTTCCATGTTTATAGAGATAGCGGTGTATTTATTTCCATGTGTATAGAGATAGCTTTGTAGATATTTCCATGTATATGCAGATAGTTGTGTAGATATTTCTATTTTCATGCAGATAGGGGTTTAGATATTTCCATGTTCAAACAGATAGCGGTGTAGATATTTCCATGTTCATACAGATAGCGGTGTAGATATTTCCATGTTTATACAGATAGCGGTGAAGATGTATGCATGTTTGCACAGATACCGGTGTAGATATTTCCATGTTCATACAGATCGCGGTGTAGATATTTCCATGTTCATCCAGATGGCTGTGTAGACATATCCATGTTCATACAGATGGCGGTGAAGATATTTCCATGTTCATACAGACAGCGGTGTAGATATTTCCATGTTCATACAGATAGCGGTGTAGATATTTCCATGTTCATACAGATGGCTGTGTAGATATATCCATGTTCATACAGATGACGGTGAATATATTTCCATGTTCATACAGATAGCGGTGTAGATATTTCCGTGTTCATACAGATAGCGGTGTAGATATTTCCATGTTCATACCGATGGCGGTGCTGATATTTCCATGTTTATACAGGTAGCGGTGTAGATATTTCCATGTTTATACAGATAGCGGTGTGGATATTTCCATGTTTATACAGATAGCGGTGTAGATATTTCCATGTTTATACAGATAGCGG
Source organism: Gorilla gorilla gorilla (assembly GCF_029281585.2). NCBI lineage: Eukaryota > Metazoa > Chordata > Mammalia > Primates > Hominidae > Gorilla > Gorilla gorilla. The sequence goes on from NC_073239.2 coordinate 129,012,387, forward strand.
TGTAGATATTTCCATGTTCATACAGGTGGCGGTGTAGATGTTTCCATGTTTATACAGAGAGCAGTGTAGTTATTTCCATGTTTATAGAGATAGCAGTGTAGATATTTCCATTCATATACAGATAGCTGTGTAGATATTTCCATGTTTATTCAGATAGCGGTGTAGATATTTCCATGTTTATGGGTATGGCAGTGTAGATATTTTCATGTTTACACAGATGGCGTTTTAGATATTTCCATGTTTACACAGATAGCGTTGTAGACATTTCCATGTTTACACAGATAGCGGTGTGGATATTTCCATGTTTATGCACAGAGCAGAGGAGATATTTCCATGTATATACAGATAGCGGTGCGGATATTTCGATGTTTATACAGATAGTTGGGCAGATATTTCCATGTTTATATGGATAGCGGTGTAGATATTTCCATCTTAATACAGATGGCGGTGTAGATATGTCCATGTTTGTTCCGATGGCTGTGTAGATATTTCCATGTTCATACAGATAGCGCTGTAGATATTTCCATGTTCATCCAGATGCCGGTGTAGATATATCCATGCTCATACAGATCGCGGTGAAGGTATTTCCATGTTCATACAGATGGCGGTGTAGATATTTCCATGTTCATACATATGGCGGTGTAGATATTTCCATGTTCATAGAGATAGCGGTGTAGATATTTCCATGTTGATACACGTACCGGTGTAGATATTTCCACGTTTATAGAGATAGCGGTGTAGATATTTCCATGTTCATAGAGATGGCGGTGTAGATATTTCCATGTTCATAGAAATGGCGGTGTAGATATTTCCATGTTCATAGAGATGGCGGTGTAGATATTTCCATGTTTATACAGATAGCAGTGCAGTTATTTCCACGTTTATAGAGATAGCGGTGTAAATAATTTCAATTTTAAACAGATAGCTGGGTTGATATTTGCATGTTCATACAGATAGCGGTGTAGGTATTTCCATCTTCATACAGATAGCGGTGTAGATATTTCCATGTTCATACAGATAGCGGTGTAGATATTTCCATGTTCATACAGATAACGGTGTAGATATTTCCATGTTCATACCAATAGCGGTGTGGATATTTCCATGTTCATACAGTTAGCGGTGTAGATATTTCCATGTTCATACAGATGGCGGTGTAGATATTTACATGTTCATACAGATGGCGGTGTAGATATTTCCATGTTCGTACGGATGGCATTGTAGATATTTCCATGTTCATACAGGTGGCGGTGTAGATATTTCCATGTTAATACAGATAGCAGTGTAGTTATTTCCATGTTTATAGAGATAGCAGTGTAGGTATTTCCATTGATATACAGATAGCTGTGTAGATATTTGCATATTCGAACAGATAGCGGCGTAGATATTTCCATGTTCGTTCAGATAGCGGTGCAGATATTTCCATGTTCATACAGTTAGCCTTGTAGATATTTCCATGTTCATACAGATGGCGGTGTAGATATTTACATGTTCATGCAGATGGCGGTGTAGATATTTCCATGTTCGTACAGATGGCGGTGTAGATATTTCCATGTTCATAGAGATGGCGGTGTAGATATTTCCATGTTTATGCAGATAGCGGTATAGATATTTCCATGTTTATACAGAAGGTGGTGTAGATATTTCCATGGTTATAGAGATGGCGGTCTAGATTTTCCATGTTTATAGAGATAGTGGTGTAGTTATTTCCAAGTTTATAGAGACAGCGTTGTAGATATTTCCATGTTTATACAGAGAGCGGTGAAGGTATTTCCATGTTTATACAGATAGCGGTGTAGATATTTTCATGTCTATACAGATAACATTGTAGATATTTCCATCTTTGTAGAGATAGTGGTGTAGATAATTTCAATTTTATACAGATAGCAGTGTAGATATTTCCAAGTACATACAGATAGCGGTGTAGATATTTCCACGTTTATAGAGATGGCGGTGTAGATATTTCCTCGTTCATACTGATGGCGGTGTAGGTATTTCCATGTTTATAGAGATGGTGGTGTAGATATTTTCATGTTTACACAGATGGCGGTGTAGATATTTCCATGTTTACACAGATAGCGTTGTAGACATTTCCATGTTTACACAGATAGCGGTGTGGATATTTCCATGTTTATGCAGATAGCGGTGTAGATATTTCCATGTTTATACAGATAGCGGTGCGGATATTTCCATGTTTATACAGACAGTTGGGCAGATATTTCCATGTTTGTACATATAGCAGTGTAGATATTTCCATCTTAATACAGATGGCGGTGTAGATATGTCCATGTTCGTACAGATGGCGGTGTAGATATTTCCATGTTCATACAGATGGCGGTGTAGATATTTCGAAGTTTATAGAGACAGCGCGGTAGTTATTTCCATATTTGAAGAGAAATCTGTGTAGATATTTCCATGCATATGCAGACAGCTGTGTAGATATTTCAATGTTCATGCAGATAGCGGTGTAGATATTTCCATGTTCATCCAGATGTTGGTGTAGATATATCCATGTTCATACAGATGGCGGTGAAGATATTTCCATGTTCATACAGATGTCGGTGTAGATATTTCCATGTTCATAAAAATGGCGGTGTAGATATTTCCATGTTCATAGAGATGGCGGTGTAGATATTTCCATGTTCATAGAAATGGCGGTGTAGATATTTCCATGTTCATAGAGATGGCGTTGTAGATATTTCCATGTTTATACAGATAGCAGTGTAGTTATTTCCACGTTTATAGAGATAGCGGTGTAGATAATTTCAATTTTATACAGATAACTGGGTAGATATTTGCATGTTCATAAAGATAGCGGTGTAGATGTTTCCATCTTAATACAGATAGCGGTGTAGATATTTCCATGTTCATACAGATAGCGGTGTAGATATTTCCATGTTCATACAGATAACGGTGTAGATATTTCCATCTTCATACCAATAGCGGTGTGGATATTTCCATGGTCACACAGTTAGCGGTGTAGATATTTCCATGTTCATACAGATGGCGGTGTAGATATTTCCATGTTCATAGAGATAGCGGTGTAGGTATTTCCATGTTGATACACGTACTGGTGTAGATATTTCCAAGTTTATAGAGATAGCGGTGTAGATATTTCCATGTTTATAGAGATAGTGGTATAGATATTTCCACTTTTGTACAGATAGCAGTGTAGATATTTCCATGTTCAAACAGATAGCGGTTTAGATATTTCCACTTTTATAGAGATTTCGGTGTAGATATTTCCATGTTGATACAAATGGCGGTGTAGATAATTCCATGTTCATAGAGATGGCGGTGTAGATATTTCCATGTTTATACAGATAGCAGTGTAGTTATTTCCATGTTTGTAGAGATAGCAGTGTAGATATTTCCATTTATATACAGATAGTTGTGTAGATATTTGCATGTTCATACAGATAGCGGTGTAGGTATTTCCAAGTTCATACAGATAGCGATGTAGATATTTCCACGTTTATAGAGATGGCGGTGTAGATATTTCTATGTTCATACTGATGGCGGTGTAGATATTTCCATGTTCATACAAATGGCGGTGTAGATATTTCCATGTTAATAGAGATGGCGGTGTAGATATTTCCATGTTCGTATGGATGGCAGTGTAGACATTTCCATGTTCATACAGGTGGCGGTGTAGATATTTCCATGTTTATACCGATAGCAGTGTAGTTATTTCCATGTTTATAGAGATAGCAGTGTAGATATTTCCATTGATATACAGATAGCTGTGTAGATATTTGCATGTTCATACAGATAGCGGTGTAGATATTTCCATGTTCGTACAGATAGCGGTGTGGATATTTCCATGTTCATACAGATAGCGGTGTAGATATTTCCATGTTCATACAGATAGCGGTGTAGATATTTCCATGTTCATACAGATAACGGTGTAGATATTTCCATGTTCATACAGATAGCGGTGTAGATATTTCCATGTTCATACAGTTAGCGGTGTAGATATTTCCATGTTCATACAGATGGTGGTGTAGATATTTACATGTTCATACAGATGGCGGTGTAGATATTTCCATGTTCGTACAGATGGTGGTGTAGGTATTTCCATGTTCATAGAGATGGCGGTGTAGATATTTCCATGTTTATGCAGATAGCGGTATAGATATTTCCATGTTTATACAGATGGTGGTGTAGGTATTTCCATGTTTATAGAGATGGCGATCTAGTTATTTCCATGTTTATAGAGATAGTGGTGTAGTTATTTCCAAGTTTATAGAGACAGCGTTGTAGATATTTCCATGTTTATACAGATAGCGGTGAAGATATTTCCATGTTTATACACATAGCGGTGTAGATATTTCCATGTTTATACAGATAACAGTGTAGTTATTTCCATGTTTAAAGAAATAGGGGTGTAGATAATTTCAATTTTATACAGATAGCAGTGGAGATATTTCCAAGTTCATACAGATAGCGGTGTATATATTTCCACGTTTATAGAGATGGCGGTGTAGATATTTCCATGTTCATACAGATGGCGGTGCAGATATTTCCATGTTTATAGAGAAGGCGGTGTAGATATATTCATGTTTAGACAGATTGGGGTGAAGATATTTCCATGTTTACACAGATAGCGGTGTAGACATTTCCATTTTTACACAGATAGCGATGTGGATATTTCCATGTTTTTGCAGATAGCGGTGTAGATATTTCCATGTTTATACAGATAGCGGTGCGGATATTTCCATGTTTATACAGATGGGCAGATATTTCCATGTTTATACAGATAGCGGTGTAGATATTTCCATCTTAATACAGATGGCGGTGTAGATATGTCCTTGTTCGTACAGATGGCTTTGTAGATATTTCCATGTTCATACAGATGGCGGTGTAGATATTTCGAAGTTTATAGAGATAGCGCTGTAGTTATTTCCATATTTATAGAGAAATCTGTGTAGATATTTCCATGCATATGCAGATAGCTGTGTACATATTTCCATGATCATCCAGATGGCGGTGTAGATATATCCATGTTCATACAGTTGGCGGTGAAGATATTTCCATGTTCATACAGATGGTGGTGTAGATATTTCCATGTTTATACAAATGGCGGTGAAGATATTTCCATGTTCATAGAGATGGCGGTGTAGATATTTCCATGTTCATACAAATGGCGGTGTAGATATTTCCATGTTCATAGAGATGGCGGTGTAGATATTTCCATGTTTATAGAGATAGTGGTGTAGATAATTCCAATTTTATACAGATAGCTGTGTAGGTATTTGCATGTTAATACAGATAGCGGTGTAGATATTTCCATTTTCATGCAGATAGCGGTTTAGATATTTCCATGTTCAAACAGATAGCGGTGTAGATATTTCCATGTTCATAGAGATAGCGGTGTAGATATTTCCATGTTCATACAGATAGCGGTGCTGATATTTCCATGTTTATACAGGTAGCGGTGTAGATATTTCCATGTTTATACAGGTTGTGGTGTAGATATTTCCATGTTTATACAGATAGCGGTGTAGATATTTCCAAGTTTATTCAGAGAGCGGTGAAGATATCTCCATCTTAAAGCAGATGGCGGTGTAGATATTTATATGTTCATAAAGATGGCGGTGCAGATATTTCCATGTTCATACAGATGGCGCTGTAGATATTTCCATGTTTATAGAGATAGCGGTGTATTTATTTCCATGTGTATAGAGATAGCTTTGTAGATATTTCCATGTATATGCAGATAGTTGTGTAGATATTTCTATTTTCATGCAGATAGGGGTTTAGATATTTCCATGTTCAAACAGATAGCGGTGTAGATATTTCCATGTTCATACAGATAGCGGTGTAGATATTTCCATGTTTATACAGATAGCGGTGAAGATGTATGCATGTTTGCACAGATACCGGTGTAGATATTTCCATGTTCATACAGATCGCGGTGTAGATATTTCCATGTTCATCCAGATGGCTGTGTAGACATATCCATGTTCATACAGATGGCGGTGAAGATATTTCCATGTTCATACAGACAGCGGTGTAGATATTTCCATGTTCATACAGATAGCGGTGTAGATATTTCCATGTTCATACAGATGGCTGTGTAGATATATCCATGTTCATACAGATGACGGTGAATATATTTCCATGTTCATACAGATAGCGGTGTAGATATTTCCGTGTTCATACAGATAGCGGTGTAGATATTTCCATGTTCATACCGATGGCGGTGCTGATATTTCCATGTTTATACAGGTAGCGGTGTAGATATTTCCATGTTTATACAGATAGCGGTGTGGATATTTCCATGTTTATACAGATAGCGGTGTAGATATTTCCATGTTTATACAGATAGCGGTGTAGATATTTCCATGTTCATACAGGTGGCGGTGTAGATGTTTCCATGTTTATACAGAGAGCAGTGTAGTTATTTCCATGTTTATAGAGATAGCAGTGTAGATATTTCCATTCATATACAGATAGCTGTGTAGATATTTCCATGTTTATTCAGATAGCGGTGTAGATATTTCCATGTTTATGGGTATGGCAGTGTAGATATTTTCATGTTTACACAGATGGCGTTTTAGATATTTCCATGTTTACACAGATAGCGTTGTAGACATTTCCATGTTTACACAGATAGCGGTGTGGATATTTCCATGTTTATGCACAGAGCAGAGGAGATATTTCCATGTATATACAGATAGCGGTGCGGATATTTCGATGTTTATACAGATAGTTGGGCAGATATTTCCATGTTTATATGGATAGCGGTGTAGATATTTCCATCTTAATACAGATGGCGGTGTAGATATGTCCATGTTTGTTCCGATGGCTGTGTAGATATTTCCATGTTCATACAGATAGCGCTGTAGATATTTCCATGTTCATCCAGATGCCGGTGTAGATATATCCATGCTCATACAGATCGCGGTGAAGGTATTTCCATGTTCATACAGATGGCGGTGTAGATATTTCCATGTTCATACATATGGCGGTGTAGATATTTCCATGTTCATAGAGATAGCGGTGTAGATATTTCCATGTTGATACACGTACCGGTGTAGATATTTCCAAGTTTATAGAGATAGCGGTGTAGATATTTCCATGTTCATAGAGATGGCGGTGTAGATATTTCCATGTTCATAGAAATGGCGGTGTAGATATTTCCATGTTCATAGAGATGGCGGTGTAGATATTTCCATGTTTATACAGATAGCAGTGCAGTTATTTCCACGTTTATAGAGATAGCGGTGTAAATAATTTCAATTTTAAACAGATAGCTGGGTTGATATTTGCATGTTCATACAGATAGCGGTGTAGGTATTTCCATCTTCATACAGATAGCGGTGTAGATATTTCCATGTTCATACAGATAGCGGTGTAGATATTTCCATGTTCATACAGATAACGGTGTAGATATTTCCATGTTCATACCAATAGCGGTGTGGATATTTCCATGTTCATACAGTTAGCGGTGTAGATATTTCCATGTTCATACAGATGGCGGTGTAGATATTTACATGTTCATACAGATGGCGGTGTAGATATTTCCATGTTCGTACGGATGGCATTGTAGATATTTCCATGTTCATACAGGTGGCGGTGTAGATATTTCCATGTTAATACAGATAGCAGTGTAGTTATTTCCATGTTTATAGAGATAGCAGTGTAGGTATTTCCATTGATATACAGATAGCTGTGTAGATATTTGCATATTCGAACAGATAGCGGCGTAGATATTTCCATGTTCGTTCAGATAGCGGTGCAGATATTTCCATGTTCATACAGTTAGCCTTGTAGATATTTCCATGTTCATACAGATGGCGGTGTAGATATTTGCATGTTCATGCAGATGGCGGTGTAGATATTTCCATGTTCGTACAGATGGCGGTGTAGATATTTCCATGTTCATAGAGATGGCGGTGTAGATATTTCCATGTTTATGCAGATAGCGGTATAGATATTTCCATGTTTATACAGAAGGTGGTGTAGATATTTCCATGGTTATAGAGATGGCGGTCTAGATATTTCCATGTTTATAGAGATAGTGGTGTAGTTATTTCCAAGTTTATAGAGACAGCGTTGTAGATATTTCCATGTTTATACAGAGAGCGGTGAAGGTATTTCCATGTTTATACAGATAGCGGTGTAGATATTTTCATGTCTATACAGATAACATTGTAGATATTTCCATCTTTGTAGAGATAGTGGTGTAGATAATTTCAATTTTATACAGATAGCAGTGTAGATATTTCCAAGTACATACAGATAGCGGTGTAGATATTTCCACGTTTATAGAGATGGCGGTGTAGATATTTCCACGTTCATACTGATGGCGGTGTAGGTATTTCCATGTTTATAGAGATGGTGGTGTAGATATTTTCATGTTTACACAGATGGCGGTGTAGATATTTCCATGTTTACACAGATAGCGTTGTAGACATTTCCATGTTTACACAGATAGCGGTGTGGATATTTCCATGTTTATGCAGATAGCGGTGTAGATATTTCCATGTTTATACAGATAGCGGTGCGGATATTTCCATGTTTATACAGACAGTTGGGCAGATATTTCCATGTTTGTACATATAGCAGTGTAGATATTTCCATCTTAATACAGATGGCGGTGTAGATATGTCCATGTTCGTACAGATGGCGGTGTAGATATTTCCATGTTCATACAGATGGCGGTGTAGATATTTCGAAGTTTATAGAGACAGCGCGGTAGTTATTTCCATATTTGAAGAGAAATCTGTGTAGATATTTCCATGCATATGCAGACAGCTGTGTAGATATTTCAATGTTCATGCAGATAGCGGTGTAGATATTTCCATGTTCATCCAGATGTTGGTGTAGATATATCCATGTTCATACAGATGGCGGTGAAGATATTTCCATGTTCATACAGATGTCGGTGTAGATATTTCCATGTTCATAAAAATGGCGGTGTAGATATTTCCATGTTCATAGAGATGGCGGTGTAGATATTTCCATGTTCATAGAAATGGCGGTGTAGATATTTCCATGTTCATAGAGATGGCATTGTAGATATTTCCATGTTTATACAGATAGCAGTGTAGTTATTTCCACGTTTATAGAGATAGCGGTGTAGATAATTTCAATTTTATACAGATAGCTGGGTAGATATTTGCATGTTCATAAAGATAGCGGTGTAGATGTTTCCATCTTAATACAGATAGCGGTGTAGATATTTCCATGTTCATACAGATAGCGGTGTAGATATTTCCATGTTCATACAGATAACGGTGTAGATATTTCCATCTTCATACCAATAGCGGTGTGGATATTTCCATGGTCACACAGTTAGCGGTGTAGATATTTCCATGTTCATACAGATGGCGGTGTAGATATTTCCATGTTCATAGAGATAGCGGTGTAGGTATTTCCATGTTGATACACGTACTGGTGTAGATATTTCCAAGTTTATAGAGATAGCGGTGTAGATATTTCCATGTTTATAGAGATAGTGGTATAGATATTTCCACTTTTGTACAGATAGCAGTGTAGATATTTCCATGTTCAAACAGATAGCGGTTTAGATATTTCCACTTTTATAGAGATTTCGGTGTAGATATTTCCATGTTGATACAAATGGCGGTGTAGATAATTCCATGTTCATAGAGATGGCGGTGTAGATATTTCCATGTTTATACAGATAGCAGTGTAGTTATTTCCATGTTTGTAGAGATAGCAGTGTAGATATTTCCATTTATATACAGATAGTTGTGTAGATATTTGCATGTTCATACAGATAGCGGTGTAGGTATTTCCAAGTTCATACAGATAGCGATGTAGATATTTCCACGTTTATAGAGATGGCGGTGTAGATATTTCTATGTTCATACTGATGGCGGTGTAGATATTTCCATGTTCATACAAATGGCGGTGTAGATATTTCCATGTTAATAGAGATGGCGGTGTAGATATTTCCATGTTCGTATGGATGGCAGTGTAGACATTTCCATGTTCATACAGGTGGCGGTGTAGATATTTCCATGTTTATACCGATAGCAGTGTAGTTATTTCCATGTTTATAGAGATAGCAGTGTAGATATTTCCATTGATATACAGATAGCAGTGTAGATATTTGCATGTTCATACAGATAGCGGTGTAGATATTTCCATGTTCGTACAGATAGCGGTGTGGATATTTCCATGTTCATACAGATAGCGGTGTAGATATTTCCATGTTCATACAGATAGCGGTGTAGATATTTCCATGTTCATACAGATAACGGTGTAGATATTTCCATGTTCATACAGATAGCGGTGTAGATATTTCCATGTTCATACAGTTAGCGGTGTAGATATTTCCATGTTCATACAGATGGTGGTGTAGATATTTACATGTTCATACAGATGGCGGTGTAGATATTTCCATGTTCGTACAGATGGTGGTGTAGATATTTCCATGTTCATAGAGATGGCGGTGTAGATATTTCCATGTTTATGCAGATAGCGGTATAGATATTTCCATGTTTATACAGATGGTGGTGTAGGTATTTCCATGTTTATAGAGATGGCGATCTAGTTATTTCCATGTTTATAGAGATAGTGGTGTAGTTATTTCCAAGTTTATAGAGACAGCGTTGTAGATATTTCCATGTTTATACAGATAGCGGTGAAGATATTTCCATGTTTATACACATAGCGGTGTAGATATTTCCATGTTTATACAGATAACAGTGTAGTTATTTCCATGTTTAAAGAAATAGGGGTGTAGATAATTTCAATTTTATACAGATAGCAGTGGAGATATTTCCAAGTTCATACAGATAGCGGTGTATATATTTCCACGTTTATAGAGATGGCGGTGTAGATATTTCCATGTTCATACAGATGGCGGTGCAGATATTTCCATGTTTATAGAGAAGGCGGTGTAGATATATTCATGTTTAGACAGATTGGGGTGAAGATATTTCCATGTTTACACAGATAGCGGTGTAGACATTTCCATTTTTACACAGATAGCGATGTGGATATTTCCATGTTTTTGCAGATAGCGGTGTAGATATTTCCATGTTTATACAGATAGCGGTGCGGATATTTCCATGTTTATACAGATGGGCAGATATTTCCATGTTTATACAGATAGCGGTGTAGATATTTCCATCTTAATACAGATGGCGGTGTAGATATGTCCTTGTTCGTACAGATGGCTTTGTAGATATTTCCATGTTCATACAGATGGCGGTGTAGATATTTCGAAGTTTATAGAGATAGCGCTGTAGTTATTTCCATATTTATAGAGAAATCTGTGTAGATATTTCCATGCATATGCAGATAGCTGTGTACATATTTCCATGATCATCCAGATGGCGGTGTAGATATATCCATGTTCATACAGTTGGCGGTGAAGATATTTCCATGTTCATACAGATGGTGGTGTAGATATTTCCATGTTTATACAAATGGCGGTGTTGATATTTCCATGTTCATAGAGATGGCGGTGTAGATATTTCCATGTTCATACAAATGGCGGTGTAGATATTTCCATGTTCATAGAGATGGCGGTGTAGATATTTCCATGTTTATAGAGATAGTGGTGTAGATAATTCCAATTTTATACAGATAGCTGTGTAGGTATTTGCATGTTAATACAGATAGCGGTGTAGATATTTCCATTTTCATGCAGATAGCGGTTTAGATATTTCCATGTTCAAACAGATAGCGGTGTAGATATTTCCATGTTCATAGAGATAGCGGTGTAGATATTTCCATGTTCATACAGATAGCGGTGCTGATATTTCCATGTTTATACAGGTAGCGGTGTAGATATTTCCATGTTTATACAGGTTGTGGTGTAGATATTTCCATGTTTATACAGATAGCGGTGTAGATATTTCCAAGTTTATTCAGAGAGCGGTGAAGATATCTCCATCTTAAAGCAGATGGCGGTGTAGATATTTATATGTTCATAAAGATGGCGGTGCAGATATTTCCATGTTCATACAGATGGCGCTGTAGATATTTCCATGTTTATAGAGATAGCGGTGTATTTATTTCCATGTGTATAGAGATAGCTTTGTAGATATTTCCATGTATATGCAGATAGCTGTGTAGATATTTCTATTTTCATGCAGATAGGGGTTTAGATATTTCCATGTTCAAACAGATAGCGGTGTAGATATTTCCATGTTCATACAGATAGCAGTGTAGATATTTCCATGTTTATACAGATAGCGGTGAAGATGTATGCATGTTTGCACAGATACCGGTGTAGATATTTCCATGTTCATACAGATCGCGGTGTAGATATTTCCATGTTCATCCAGATGGCTGTGTAGACATATCTATGTTCATACAGATGGCGGTGAAGATATTTCCATGTTCATACAGACAGCGGTGTAGATATTTCCATGTTCATACAGATAGCGGTGTAGATATTTCCATGTTCATACAGATGGCTGTGTAGATATATCCATGTTCATACAGATGACGGTGAATATATTTCCATGTTCATACAGATAGCGGTGTAGATATTTCCGTGTTCATACAGATAGCGGTGTAGATATTTCCATGTTCATACCGATGGCGGTGCTGATATTTCCATGTTTATACAGGTAGCGGTGTAGATATTTCCATGTTTATACAGATAGCGGTGTGGATATTTCCATGTTTATACAGATAGCGGTGTAGATATTTCCATGTTTATACAGATAGCGGTGTAGATATTTCCATGTTCATACAGGTGGCGGTGTAGATGTTTCCATGTTTATACAGAGAGCAGTGTAGTTATTTCCATGTTTATAGAGATAGCAGTGTAGATATTTCCATTCATATACAGATAGCTGTGTAGATATTTCCATGTTTATTCAGATAGCGGTGTAGATATTTCCATGTTTATGGGTATGGCAGTGTAGATATTTTCATGTTTACACAGATGGCGTTGTAGATATTTCCATGTTTACACAGATAGCGTTGTAGACATTTCCATGTTTACACAGATAGCGGTGTGGATATTTCCATGTTTATGCACAGAGCAGTGGAGATATTTCCATGTATATACAGATAGCGGTGCGGATATTTCGATGTTTATACAGATAGTTGGGCAGATATTTCCATGTTTATATGGATAGCGGTGTAGATATTTCCATCTTAATACAGATGGCGGTGTAGATATGTCCATGTTTGTTCCGATGGCTGTGTAGATATTTCCATGTTCATACAGATAGCGCTGTAGATATTTCCATGTTCATCCAGATGCCGGTGTAGATATATCCATGCTCATACAGATCGCGGTGAAGGTATTTCCATGTTCATACAGATGGCGGTGTAGATATTTCCATGTTCATACATATGGCGGTGTAGATATTTCCATGTTCATAGAGATAGCGGTGTAGATATTTCCATGTTGATACACGTACCGGTGTAGATATTTCCAAGTTTATAGAGATAGCGGTGTAGATATTTCCATGTTCATAGAGATGGCGGTGTAGATATTTCCATGTTCATAGAAATGGCGGTGTAGATATTTCCATGTTCATAGAGATGGCGGTGTAGATATTTCCATGTTTATACAGATAGCAGTGCAGTTATTTCCACGTTTATAGAGATAGCGGTGTAAATAATTTCAATTTTAAACAGATAGCTGGGTAGATATTTGCATGTTCATACAGATAGCGGTGTAGGTATTTCCATCTTCATACAGATAGCGGTGTAGATATTTCCATGTTCATACAGATAGCGGTGTAGATATTTCCATGTTCATACAGATAACGGTGTAGATATTTCCATCTTCATACCAATAGCGGTGTGGATATTTCCATGTTCATACAGTTAGCGGTGTAGATATTTCCATGTTCATACAGATGGCGGTGTAGATATTTACATGTTCATACAGATGGCGGTGTAGATATTTCCATGTTCGTACGGATGGCATTGTAGATATTTCCATGTTCATACAGGTGGCGGTGTAGATATTTCCATGTTAATACAGATAGCAGTGTAGTTATTTCCATGTTTATAGAGATAGCAGTGTAGGTATTTCCATTGATATACAGATAGCTGTGTAGATATTTGCATATTCGAACAGATAGCGGCGTAGATATTTCCATGTTCGTTCAGATAGCGGTGCAGATATTTCCATGTTCATACAGTTAGCCTTGTAGATATTTCCATGTTCATACAGATGGCGGTGTAGATATTTGCATGTTCATGCAGATGGCGGTGTAGATATTTCCATGTTCGTACAGATGGCGGTGTAGATATTTCCATGTTCATAGAGATGGCGGTGTAGATATTTCCATGTTTATGCAGATAGCGGTATAGATATTTCCATGTTTATACAGAAGGTGGTGTAGATATTTCCATGGTTATAGAGATGGCGGTCTAGATATTTCCATGTTTATAGAGATAGTGGTGTAGTTATTTCCAAGTTTATAGAGACAGCGTTGTAGATATTTCCATGTTTATACAGAGAGCGGTGAAGGTATTTCCATGTTTATACAGATAGCGGTGTAGATATTTTCATGTCTATACAGATAACATTGTAGATATTTCCATCTTTGTAGAGATAGTGGTGTAGATAATTTCAATTTTATACAGATAGCAGTGTAGATATTTCCAAGTACATACAGATAGCGGTGTAGATATTTCCACGTTTATAGAGATGGCGGTGTAGATATTTCCACGTTCATACTGATGGCGGTGTAGGTATTTCCATGTTTATAGAGATGGTGGTGTAGATATTTTCATGTTTACACAGATGGCGGTGTAGATATTTCCATGTTTACACAGATAGCGTTGTAGACATTTCCATGTTTACACAGATAGCGGTGTGGATATTTCCATGTTTATGCAGATAGCGGTGTAGATATTTCCATGTTTATACAGATAGCGGTGCGGATATTTCCATGTTTATACAGACAGTTGGGCAGATATTTCCATGTTTGTACATATAGCAGTGTAGATATTTCCATCTTAATACAGATGGCAGTGTAGATATGTCCATGTTCGTACAGATGGCGGTGTAGATATTTCCATGTTCATACAGATGGCGGTGTAGATATTTCGAAGTTTATATAGACAGCGCGGTAGTTATTTCCATATTTGAAGAGAAATCTGTGTAGATATTTCCATGCATATGCAGACAGCTGTGTAGATATTTCAATGTTCATGCAGATAGCGGTGTAGATATTTCCATGTTCATCCAGATGTTGGTGTAGATATATCCATGTTCATACAGATGGCGGTGAAGATATTTCCATGTTCATACAGATGTCGGTGTAGATATTTCCATGTTCATAAAAATGGCGGTGTAGATATTTCCATGTTCATAGAGATGGCGGTGTAGATATTTCCATGTTCATAGAAATGGCGGTGTAGATATTTCCATGTTCATAGAGATGGCGTTGTAGATATTTCCATGGTTATACAGATAGCAGTGTAGTTATTTCCACGTTTATAGAGATAGCGGTGTAGATAATTTCAATTTTATACAGATAGCTGGGTAGATATTTGCATGTTCATAAAGATAGCAGTGTAGATATTTCCATCTTAATACAGATAGCGGTGTAGATATTTCCATGTTCATACAGATAGCGGTGTAGATATTTCCATGTTCATACAGATAACGGTGTAGATATTTCCATCTTCATACCAATAGCGGTGTGGATATTTCCATGGTCATACAGTTAGCGGTGTAGATATTTCCATGTTCATACAGATGGCGGTGTAGATATTTCCATGTTCATTGAGATAGCGGTGTAGATATTTCCATGTTGATACACGTACTGGTGTAGATATTTCCAAGTTTATAGAGATAGCGGTGTAGATATTTCCATGTTTATAGAGATAGTGGTATAGATATTTCCACTTTTGTACAGATAGCAGTGTAGATATTTCCATGTTCAAACAGATAGCGGTTTAGATATTTCCACTTTTATAGAGATGGCGGTGTAGATATTTCCATGTTGATACAAATGGCGGTGTAGATAATTCCATGTTCATAGAGATGGCGGTGTAGATATTTCCATGTTTATACAGATAGCAGTGTAGTTATTTCCATGTTTGTAGAGATAGCAGTGTAGATATTTCCATTTATATACAGATAGTTGTGTAGATATTTGCATGTTCATACAGATAGCGGTGTAGGTATTTCCAAGTTCATACAGATAGCGATGTAGATATTTCCACGTTTATAGAGATGGCGGTGTAGATATTTCTATGTTCATACTGATGGCGGTGTAGATATTTCCATGTTCATACAAATGGCGGTGTAGATATTTCCATGTTAATAGAGATGGCGGTGTAGATATTTCCATGTTCGTATGGATGGCGGTGTAGACATTTCCATGTTCATACAGGTGGCGGTGTAGATATTTCCATGTTTATACCGATAGCAGTGTAGTTATTTCCATGTTTATAGAGATAGCAGTGTATATATTTCCATTGATATACAGATAGCTGTGTAGATATTTGCATGTTCATACAGATAGCGGTGTAGATATTTCCATGTTCGTACAGATAGCGGTGTGGATGTTTCCATGTTCATACAGATAGCGGTGTAGATATTTCCATGTTCATACAGATAGCGGTGTAGATATTTCCATGTTCATAAAGATAACGGTGTAGATATTTCCATGTTCATACAGATAGCGGTGTAGATATTTCCATGTTCATACAGTTAGCGGTGTAGATATTTCCATGTTCATACAGATGGTGGTGTAGATATTTACATGTTCATACAGATGGCGGTGTAGATATTTCCATGCTCGTACAGATGGTGGTGTAGATATTTCCATGTTCATAGAGATGGCGGTGTAGATATTTCCATGTTTATGCAGATAGCGGTTTAGATATTTCCATGTTTATACAGATGGTGGTGTAGGTATTTCCATGTTTATAGAGATGGCGGTCTAGTTATTTCCATGTTTATAGAGATAGTGGTGTAGTTATTTCCAAGTTTATAGAGACAGCGTTGTAGATATTTCCATGTTTATACAGATAGCGGTGAAGATATTTCCATGTTTATACACATAGCGGTGTAGATATTTCCATGTTTATACAGATAACAGTGTAGTTATTTCCATGTTTAAAGAAATAGGGGTGTAGATAATTTCAATTTTATACAGATAGCATTGGAGATATTTCCAATTTCATACAGATAGCGGTGTATATATTTCAACGTTTATAGAGATGGCGGTGTAGATATTTCCATGTTCATACAGATGGCGGTGCAGATATTTCCATGTTTATAGAGAAGGCGGTGTAGATATATTCATGTTTAGACAGATTGGGGTGAAGATATTTCCATGTTTACACAGATAGCGGTGTAGACATTTCCATTTTTACACAGATAGCGATGTGGATATTTCCATGTTTTTGCAGATAGCGGTGTAGATATTTCCATGTTTATACAGATAGCGGTGCGGATATTTCCATGTTTATACAGATGGGCAGATATTTCCATGTTTATACAGATAGCGGTGTAGATATTTCCATCTTAATACAGATGGCGGTGTAGATATGTCCTTGTTCGTACAGATGGCTTTGTAGATATTTCCATGTTCATACAGATGGCGGTGTAGATATTTCGAAGTTTATAGAGATAGCGCTGTAGTTATTTCCATATTTATAGAGAAATCTGTGTAGATATTTCCATGCATATGCAGATAGCTGTGTACATATTTCCATGATCATCCAGATGGCGGTGTAGATATACCCATGTTCATACAGTTGGCGGTGAAGATATTTCCATGTTCATACAGATGGTGGTGTACATATTTCCATGTTTATACAAATGGCGGTGTAGATATTTCCATGTTCATAGAGATGGCGGTGTAGATATTTCCATGTTCATACAAATGGCGGTGTAGATATTTCCATGTTCATAGAGATGGCGGTGTAGATATTTCCATGTTTATAGAGATAGTGGCGTAGAAAATTCCAATTTTATACAGATAGCTGTGTAGGTATTTGCATGTTAATACAGATAGCGGTGTAGATATTTCCATGTTCATACAGATAGCGGTGTAGATATTTCCATGTTCTTGCAGATAGCGGTGTAGATATTTCCATGTTCATACCAATAGCGGTGTAGATATTTCCATGTCCAGACAGTTAGCATTGTAGATATTTCCATGTTCATACAGATGGCGGTGTAGATATTTACATGTTAATAGAGATGGCGGTGACGATATTTCCATGTTCGTACGGATGGCAGTGTAGATATTTCCATGTTCATACAAGTTGCGGTGTAGATATTTCCATATTTATACAGATAGCAGTGTAGTTATTTCCATGTTTATAGAGATAGCAGTGTAGATATTTCCATTGATATACAGATAGCTGTGTAGATATTTGCATGTTCATACAGATAGCGGTCTAGATATTTCCATGTTCATACAGATAGCGGTGTAGATATTTCCATGTTCATACAGAGAGCGGTGTAGATATTTCCATGTTCATACAGATAACTGTGTAGATATTTCCATGTTCATACAGATAGCGGTGTAGATATTTCCATGTTCATACAGATCGCGGTGTAGATATTTACATGTTCACACAGATGGCGGTGTAGATATTTCCATGTTCGTACTGATGGCGGTGTAGATATTTCCATGTTCATAGAGATGGTGGTGTAGATATTTCCTTTTTTATGCAGATAGCGGTATAGATATTTCCATGTTTATACAGATGGTGGTGTAGATATTTCGATGTTTATAGAGATGGCGGTCTAGATATTTCCATGTTTATACAGATAGCGGTTAAGATATTTCCATGTTTATACAGATAGCAGTGTAGATATTTCCATGTTTATACAGATAGCAGTGTAGATATTTCTATGTTTATAGAGATAGTGGTGTAGATAATTTCAATTTTATACCGAGAGCAGTGTAGATATTTCCAAGTTCATACAGATAGCGATGTAGATATTTCCACGTTTATAGAGATGGTGGTGTAGATATTTCCATGTTCATCCAGATGCCGGTGTAGATATATCCAGGCTCATACAGATGGCGGTGAAGATATTTCCATGTTCATACAGAGGGCGGTGTAGATATTTCCATGTTCATACAAATGGCGGTGTAGATATTTCCATGTTCATAGAGATGGCGGTGTAGATATTTCCATGTTCATACAAATGGCGTTGTAGATATTTTCATGTTCATATAGATGGTAGTGTTGATATTTCCATGTTTATACAGATAGCAGTGTAGATATTTCCATGTTTATTGAGATAGCAGTGTAGATATTTACATTGATATACAGATAGCTGTGTAGATATTTGCATGTTCATACAGATAGCGGTGTAGATATTTCCATGTTCATACAGAGGGCGGTGTAGATATTTCCATGTTCATACAGATAGCGGTGTAGATATTTCCATGTTCGTACAGATATCGGTGTAGATATTTCCATGTTCATACAGTTAGAGGTGTAGATATTTCCATGTTCATACAGATGGCGGTGTAGATATTTACATGTTCATACAGATGGCGGTGTAGATATTTCCATGTTCGTACAGATGGCAGTGTAGATATTTCCATGTTCATGGAGATGGCGGTGTAGATATTTCCATGTTTATGCAGATAGCGGTATAGATATTTCCATGTTCATACAGACGGCGGTGTAGATATTTCCATGTTTATAGAGATGGCGGTGTAGTTATTTCCATGTTTACACAGATGGCGGTTTAGATATTTCCATGTTTACACAGACAGCGGTGTAGACATTTCTATGTTTACAAAGATAGCGGTGTGGATATTTCCATGTTTATGCAGATAGCGGTGTAGATATTTCAATGTCTACACAGATAGCGGTGCGGATATTTCCATGTTTATACAGATAGTTGGGCAGATATTTTCATGTTTATACAGATTGCGGTGTAGATATTTCCATCTTAATACAGATGGCGGTGTAGATATGTCCATGTTCGTACAGATGGCGGTGTAGATATTTCCATGTTCATACAGATGGCGGTGTAGATATTTCGAAGTTTATACAGATAGCGCTGTAGTTATTTAAATATTTATAGAGAAATCTGTGTAGGAACTTCCATGTATATGGATATAGCTGTGTAGATATTTCCATGTTTATGCAGATAGCGCAGTAGATATTTCCATGTTCATCCAGATGCCGGTGTAGATATATCCATGCTCATACAGATGGCGGTGAAGATATTTCCATGTTCATACAGAGTGCGGTGTAGATATTTCCATGTTCAAATGGCGGTGAAGATATTTCCATGTTCATAGAGATGGCGGTGTAGATATTTCCATGTTCATACAAATGGAGTTGTAGGTATTTTCATGTTCATAGAGATGGTGGTGTAGATATTTCTATGTTTATACAGATAGCAGTGTAGATATTTCCATGTTTATTGAGATAGCAGTGTAGATATTTCCATTGATATACAGATAGCTGTGTAGATATTTGCATGTTCATACAGATAGCGGTGTAGATATTTCCATGTTCATACAGAGGGCGGTGTAGATATTTCCATGTTCATACAGATAGCGGTGTAGATATTTCCATGTTCATACAGATAGCGGTGTAGATATTTCCATGTTCGTACAGATATCGGTGTAGATATTTCCATGTTCATACAGTTAGAGGTGTAGATATTTCCATGTTCATACAGATGGCGGTGTAGATATTTACAAGTTCATACAGATGGCGGCGTAGATATTTCCATGTTCTTACGGATGGCAGTGTATATATTTCCATGTTCATAGAGATGGCGGTGTAGATATTTCCATGTTTATGCAGATAGCGGTATAGATATTTCCATGTTCATACAGACGGCGGTGTAGATATTTCCATGTTTATAGAGATGGCGGTGTAGTTATTTCCATGTTTACACAGACGGTGGTGTAGATATTTCCATGTTTACACAGACAGCGGTGTAGACATTTCAATGTTTACACAGATAGCGGTGTGGATATTTCCATTTTTATGCAGATAGCTGTGTAGACATTTCCATGTCTATAAAGATAGCGGTGCGGATATTTCCATGTTTATACAGATAGTTGGGCAGATATTTTCATGTTTATACAGATAGCGGTGTAGATATTTCCATCTTAATACAGATGGCGGTGTAGATTTGTCCATGTTCGTACAGATGGCGGTGTAGATATTTCGAAGTTTATACAGATAGCACTGTAGTTATTTCCATATTTATAGAGAAATCTGTGTAGTTATTTCCATGTATATGGATATAGCTGTGTAGATATTTCCATGTTCATGCACATAGCGCTGTAGATATTTCCATGTTCATCCAGATGCCGGTGTAGATATATCCATGCTCATACAGATGGAGGTGAAGATATTTCCATGTTCATACAGAGGTCGGTGTAGATATTTCCATGTTCATACAAATGGCGGTGTAGATATTTCCATGTTGATAGAGATGGCGGTGTAGATATTTCCATGTTCATACAAATGGCGTTGTAGATATTTCCATGTTCATAGGGATGGTGGTGTAGATATTTCCATGTTTATACAGATAGCAGTGTAGATATTTCCATGTTTATTGAGATAGCAGTGTAGGTATTTCCATTGATATACAGACAGCTGTGTAGATATTTGCATGTTCATACAGATAGCGGTGTAAATATTTCCATGTTCATACAGATAGCGGTGTAGATATTTCCATGTTCGTACAGATATCGGTGTAGATATTTCCATGTTCATACAGTTAGAGGTGTAGATATTTCCATGTTCATACAGATGGCGGTGTAGATATTTCCATGTTCATACAGATGGCGGTGTAGATATTTCCATGTTTATAGAGATGGCGGTCCAGATATTTCCATGTTTATAGAGATAGTTGGGTAGTTATTTCCAAGCTTATAGAGACAGCGTTGTAGATATTTCCATGTTTATACAGATAGCGGTGAAGATATTTCCATGTTTATACAGATAGCGGTGTAGATATTTTCATGTTTATACAGATAACAGTGTAGATATTTCCATGTTTATAGAGATAGTGGTGTAGATAATTTCAATTTTATATAGATGGCAGTGTAGATATTTCCAAGTTCAAACAGATAGCGGTGTAGATATTTCCAAGTTTATAAAGATGGCGGTGAAGATATTTCCATGTTCATACAGACGGCGGTGTAGATATTTCCATGTTTATAGAGATGGCGGTGTAGATATTTCCATGTTCTTACGGATGGCCGTGTAGATATTTCCATGTTCATAGAGATGGCGGTGTAGATATTTCCATGTTTATGCAGATAGCGGTATAGATATTTCCATGTTTATACAGATGCTGGTGTAGATATTTCCATGTTTATAGAGATGGCGGTCTAGATATTTCCATGTTTATAGAGATAGTGTTGTAGTTATTTCCAAGTTTATAGAGAGAGCATTGTAGATATTTCCATGTTTATACAGATAGCGGTGAAGATATTTCCATGTTTATACAGATAGCGGTGTAGATATTTCCATGTTTTTACAGATAGCAGTGTAGATATTTCCATGTTTATAGAGATAGTGGTGTAGATAATTTCAAATTTTTAGCGAGAGCAGTGTAGATATTTCCAAGTTCATACAGATAGCGGTGTAGATATTTCCACGTTTATAGAGATGGCGGTGTAGATATTTCCATGTTCATTCTGATGGCGGTGTAGATATTTCCATGTTTATAGAGATGGCGGTGTAGATATTTTCATGTTTACACAGATGGCTTTGTAGATATTTCCATGTTTACACAGATAGCGTTGTAGACATTTCCATGTTTACACAAATAGCGGTGCGGACATTTCCATGTTTATGCAGATAGCTGTTTAGATATTTCCATGTTTATACAGGTAGCGGTGCGGATATTTCCATGTTTAAACAGATAGTTTGGCAGATATTTCCATGTTTATACAGATACCGGTGTAGAAGTTTCCATCTTAATACATATGGCGGTGTGGATATGTCCATGTTCATACAGATGGCGGTGTAGATATTTCGAAGTTTATAGAGACAGCGCTGTAGTTATTTCCATATTTATAGAGAAATCTGTGTAGATATTTCCATGCATATGCAGACAGCTGTGTAGATATTTCTATGTTCATGCAGATAGCGGTGTAGATATTTCCATGTTCATCCAGATGCCGGTGTAGATATATCCATGTTCATACAGATGGCGGTGAAGATATTTCCATGTTCATACAAATGGCGGTGTAGATATTTCCATGTTCGCACAGATGGCGTTGTGGATATTTCCATGTTCATAGAGATGGCAGTGAAGATATTTCCATGTTTATGCAGATAGCGGTATAGATATTTCCATGTTTATACAGATGGAGGTGTAGATATTTCCATGTTTATAGAGATGATGCTCTAGATATTTCCAAGTTTACAGAGAGAGTGGTGTAGTTATTTCCAAGTTTATAGAGACAGAGCTGTAGATATTTCCATGTTTATACAGATAGCGGTGAAGATATTTCCATGTTTATACAGATAGTGGTGTAGATATTTCCATGTTTATACAGATAGCAGAGTAGTCATTTCCATGTTTATAGAGATAGTGGTGTAGATAATTTCAATTTTATACCGAGAGTACTGTAGATATTTCCAAGTTCATACAGATAGCGGTGTGGATATTTCCACCTTTATAGAGATGGCGGTGTAGATATTTCCATGTTCACACAGACGGCGGTGTAGATATTTCCATGTTTGTAGAGATGGCGGTGTAGATATTTTCATGTTTACACAGATAGCGGTGTGGATATTTCCATGTTTATGCAGATAGCGGTGTAGATATTTCCATGTTTATACAGATAGCGGTGCGGATAGTTCCATGTTTATACAGATAGTTGGGCAGATATTTCCATGTTTATACAGATAGCGGTGTAGATATTTCCATCTTAATATAGATGGCTTTGTAGATATGTCCATGTTTGTACAGATGGCGCTGTAGATATTTGATGTTCATAGAGATGGCGGTGTAGATATTTCCATGTTTATGCAGATAGCGGTATAGATATTTGCATGTTTATACAGATGGTTGTGTAGATATTTCCATGTTTATGGAGATGGCGGTCTAGATATTTCCATGTTTAGAGAGATTGTGGTGTAGTTATTTCCAAGTTTATAGAGACAGCGTTGTAGATATTTCCATGTTTATACAGATAGCGGTGACGATATTTCCATGTTTATACAGATAGCGGTGTAGATATTTCCATGTTTATACAGATAACAGTGTAGGTATTTCCATGTTTATAGAGATAGTGGTGTAGATAATTTCAATTTCATACAGATAGCAGTGTAGATATTTCCAAGTTCATACAGATAGCGGTGTAGATATTTCCACGTTTATAGAGATGGCGGTGTAGATATTTCCATGTTCATACAGATGGCGGTGTAGATATTTCCATGTTTATAGAGATGGCGGTGTAGATATTTTCATGTTTACACAGATGGCGGTGTAGATATTTCCATGTTTACACAGATAGCGGTGTAGACATTTCCATGTTTAGACAGATAGCGGTGTGGATATTTCCATGTTTATGCAGATAGCGGTGTAGGTATTTCCATGTTTATACAGATAGCGGTGCAGATATTTCCATGTTTATACAGATAGTTGGGCAGATATTTCCATGTTTATACAGATAGCGGTGTAGATATTTCCATCTTAATACAGATGGCTTTGTTGTTATGTCCATGTTTGTACAGATGGCGGTGTAGATATTTCCATGTTCATACAGATGGCGGTGTAGATGTTTCGAAGTTTATAGAGATAGCGCTGTAGTTATTTCCATATTTATAAAGAAATCTGTGCAGATATTTCCATGTATATGCAGATAGCTGTGTAGACATTTCCATGTTCATGCAGATAGCGGTGTAGATATTTCCATGTTCATGCAGATGCCGTTGTAGATATATCCATGTTCATACAGATGGCGGTGAAGATATTTCCATGTTCATACAAATGGCGGTGTATATAGTTCCATGTTCATAGAGATGACAGTGTAGATATTTCCGTGTTCATACAAATGGCGGTGTAGATATTTCCATGCTTATAGAGATGGCGGTGTAGGTATTTCCATGTTTATACAGATAGCAGTGTAGTTATTTCCATGTTTATAGAGATAGCAGTGTAGATATTTCCACTGATATACAGATAGCTGTGTAGATATTTGCATGTTCTTACAGATAGCGGTGTAGATATTTCCATGTTCATACAGATAGCGGTGTAGATATTTCCATGTTCATACAGATAGCGGTGTAGATATTTCCATGTTCATACAGATGGCGGTGTAGATATTTACATGTTCATACAGATGGCGGAGTAGATATTTCCATGTTCGTACAGATGGCGGTGTAGATATTTCCAAGTTCATAGAGATGGCTGTGTAGATATTTCCATGTTTATGCAGATAGCGGTATAGATATTTCCATGTTTATACAGATGGTGGTGTAGATATTTCCATGTTTATAGAGATGGCGGTCTAGATATTTCCATGTTTACAGAGAGATTGGTGTAGTTATTTCCAAGTTTATAGAGACAGCGCTGTAGATATTTCCATGTTTATACAGATAGCGGTGAAGATATTTCCATGTTTATACAGATAGTGGTGTAGATATTTCCATGTTTATACAGATAGCAGAGTAGATATTTCCATGTTTATAGAGATAGTGGTGTAGATAATTTCAATTTTATACCGAAAGCACTGTAGATATTTCCAAGTTCATACAGATAGCGGTGTGGATATTTCCACGTTTATAGAGATGGCGGTGTAGATATTTCCATGTTCATACAGACGGCGGTGTAGATATTTCCATGTTTATAGAGATGGCGGTGTAGATATTTTCATGTTTACACAGATGGCGGTGTAGATATTTCCAAGTTTACACAGATAGCCGTGTGGATATTTCCATGTTTATGCAGATAGCGGTGTAGATATTTCCCTGTTTATACAGATAGCAGTGTGGATAGTTCCATGTTTATACAGATAGTTGGGCAGATATTTCCATGTTTATACAGATAGCGGTGTAGATATTTCTATCTTAATATAGATGGCTTTGTAGATATGTCCATTTTTGTACAGATGGCGGTGTAGATATTTCCATGTTCATAGAGATGGTGGTGTAGATATTTCCATGTTTATGCAGATAGCGGTATAGATATTTCCATGTTTATACAGATGGTGGTGTAGATATTTCCATGTTTATAGAGATGGCGGTCTAGATATTTCCATGTTTAGAGAGATAGTGGTGTAGTTATTTCCAAGTTTATAGAGACAGCGTTGTAGATATTTCCATGTTTATACAGGTAGCGGTGAAGATATTTCCATGTTTATACAGATAGCGGTGTAGTTATTTCCATGTTTATACAGATAACAGTGTAGATATTTCCATGTTTATAGAGATAGTAGTGTAGATAATTTCAATTTTATACAGATAGCAGTGTAGTTATTTCCAAGTTCATACAGATAGCGGTGTAGATATTTCCACGTTTATAGAGATGGCGGTGTAGATATTTCCATGTTCATACAGATGGCGGTGTAGATATTTCCATGTTTATAGAGATGGCGGTGTAGATATTTTCATGTTTACACAGATGGCGGTGTAGATATTTCCATGTTTACACAGAGAGCGGTGTAGACATTTCCATGTTTAGACAGATAGCGGTGTGGATATTTCCATGTTTATGCAGATAGCGGTGTAGGTATTTCCATGTTTATACAGATAGCGGTGTGGATATTTCCATGTTTATACAGATAGTTGTGCAGATATTTCCATGTTTATACAGATAGCGGTGTAGATATTTCCATCTTAATACAGATGGCTTTGTAGAAATGTCCATGTTTGTACAGATGGCGGTGTAGATATTTCCATGTTCATACAGATGGCGGTGTAGATGTTTCGAAGTTTATAGAGATAGCGCTGTAGTTATTTCCATATTTATAAAAAAATCTGTGCAGATATTTCCATGTGCATGCAGATAGCTGTGTAGATACTTCCATGTTCAGGCAGATAGCGGTGTAGATATTTCCATGTTCATACAGATAGCGGTGTAGATATTTCCGTGTTCATACAAATGGCGGTGTAGATATTTCCAAGTTCATAGAGATGGCGCTGTAGATATTTCCTTTTTTATACAGATAGCAGTGTAGTTATTTCCATGTTTATAGAGATAGCATTGTAGATATTTCCATTGATATACAGAAAGCTGTGTAGATATTTGCATGTTCTTACAGATAGCGGTGTAGATATTTCCATATTCATACAGATAGCGGTGTAGATGTTTCCATGTTCATACAGATAGCGGTGTAGATATTTCCTTGTTCATACAGATAGCTGTTTAGATATTTCCATGTTCACACAGATAGCGTTGTAGATATTTCCATGTTCATACAGTTAGCGGTGTAGATATTTCCATGTTCACACAGATAGCGGTGTAGATATTTCCATGTTCATACAGTTAGCGGTGTAGATATTTCCATGTTCGTACAGATGGCGGTGTAAATATTTACATGTTCATACAGATGGCGGTGTAGATATTTCCATGTTCGTACGGATGGCAGTGTAGATATTTCCATGTTCGTACAGGTGGCGGTGTAGATATTTCCATGTTTATACAGATAGCAGTGTCTTTATTTCCATGTTTATAGAGATAGCAATGTAGATATTTCCATTGATATACAGATAGCTGTGTAGATATTTGCATGTTCATACAGATAGCGGTGTAGATATTTCCATGTTCGTACAGATAGCGGTGTAGATATTTCCATGTTCATACAGATAGCGGTGTGGATATTTCCATGTTCATACAGATAACGGGGTAGATATTTCCATGTTCATACAGATGGCGGTGTAGATATTTCCATGTTCATAGAGGTGGCGGTGTAGATATTTCCATGTTTATGCAGATAGGGGTATAGATATTTCCATGCTTATACAGATTGTGGTGTAGATATTTCCATGTTTATGGGGATGGCGGTGTAGGTATTTTCATGTTTACACTGATGGCGGTGTAGATATTTCCATGTTTACACAGATAGCGCTGTAGACATTTCCATGTTTACACAGATAGTGGTGCGGATATTTCCATGTTTATACAGATAGTTGGGCAGATATTTCCATCTTTATACAGATAGCGGTGTAGATATTTCCATCTTAATACAGATGGCGGTGTAGATATGTCCATGTTTGTACAGATGGCAGTGTAGATATTTCCATGTTCATACAGATGACGGTGTAGATATTTCCAAGTTTATAGAGACAGTGCTGTAGTTATTTCCATATTTATAGGGAAATCTGTGCAGATATTTCCATGTATATTCAGATACCGGTGTAGATATTTCCATGTTCATGCAGATAGCGGTGTAGATATTTCCATGTTCATCCAGATGCCGGTGTAGATATATCCATGTTCATACAGATGGCGGTGAAGATATTTCCATGTTCCTACAGATGGCGGTGAAGATATTTCCATGTTCGTACAAATGGCGGTGTGGATATTTCCATGTTCATAGAGATGGCGGTGTAGATATTTGCATGTTCATACAAATGGCGTTGTAGATATTTTCATGTTCATAGAGATGGCGGTGTAGATATTTCCATGTTTATACAGATAGCAGTGTAGTTATTTGCATGTTTATAGAGATAGCAGTGTAGATATTTCCATTGATATACAGATAGCTGTTTAGTTATTTCCATGTTTATACAGATAGCGGTGTAGATATTTCCATGTTCATACATACAGCGGTGTAGATATTTCCACGTTCATACAGATAGCGGTGTAGATATTTCCATGTTCATACAGATATCGGTGTAGATATTTCCATCTTAATATAGATGGCTTTGTAGATATGTCCATGTTTGTACAGATGGCGGTGTAGATATTTCCATGTTCATAGAGATGGCGGTGTAGATATTTCCATGTTTATGCAGATAGCGGTATAGATATTTCCATGTTTATACAGATGGTGGTGTAGATATTTCCATGTTTATAGAGATGGCGGTCTAGATATTTCCATGTTTATATAGATAGTGGTGTAGTTATTTCCAAGTTTATAGAGACAGCGTTGTAGATATTTCCATGTTTATACAGATAGCGGTGAAGATATTTCCATGTTCATACAGGTGGCGGTGTAGATATTTTCATGTTCATACAGATGGCCGTGTAGATATTTCCATGTTCGTACGAATGGCAGTGTAGATATTTCCATGTTTATGCTGATAGCGGTGTAGATATTTCCATGTTTATACAGATAGCGGTGAAGATATTTCCATGTATAAACAGATAGCAGTGTAGATATTTCCATGTTTATACAGATAACAGTGTAGATATTTCCATGTTTATGGAGATAGTGTTGTAGATAATTTCAATTTTATACAGATAGCAGTGTAGATATTTCCAAGTTCATACCGATAGCGGTGTAGGTATTTCCACGTTTATAGAGATGGCGGTGTACATATTTACATGTTCATACAGATGGAGGTGTAGATATTTCCATGTTTATGGAGATGGCGGAGTAGATATTTTCATGTTTACACAGATGGCGATGTAGATATTTCCATGTTAACACAGATAGCGGTGTAGACATTTCCATGTTTACACAGATAGCGGTGTGGATATTTCCATGTTTATGCAGATAGCGATGTAGATATTTCCATGTTTATACAGATAGCGGTGAAGATATTTCCATGTTCATACAGATGGCTTTGTAGATATTTCCATGTTCATACAAATGGCGGTGTAGGTATTTCCATGTTCATACAGATAGCGGTGAAGATATTTCCATGTTGATACAGATGGCGGTGTAGATATTTCCATGTTCATACAAATGGCGGTGTAGATATTTCCATGTTCATGGAGATGGCGGTTGAGATATTTCCGTGTTCATACAAATGGCACTGTAGATATTTCCATGTTCATAGAGATGGCAGTGTAGATATTTCCATGTTTATACAGATAGCAGTGTAGTTATTTCCATGTTTATAGAGATAGCAGTGTAGATATTTCCATTGATATACAGATAGCTGTGTACATATTTGCATGTTCTTACAGATAGCGGTGTAGATATTTCCATGTTCATACGGATAGCGGTGTAGATATTTCCATGTTCATACAGATAGTGGTGTAGATATTTCCATGTTCACACAGATAGCGGTGTAGATATTTCCATGTTCATACAGTTAGCGGTGTAGATATTTACATGTTCATACAGATGGCGGTGTAGATACTTCCATGTTCGTACGGATGGCAGTGTAGATATTTCCATGTTTGTACAGGTGGCTGTGTAGATATTTTCATGTTCATACAGATAGCAGTGTAGATATTTCCATATTTATAGAGATAGCAATGTAGATATTTCCATTGATATGCAGATAGCTGTGTAGATATTTGCATGTTCATACAGATAGCGGTGTAGATATTTCCATGTTCGAACAGATAGCGGTGTAGATATTTCCATGTTCATACAGATAGCGGTGTAGATATTTCGATGTTCATACAGATGACGGTGTAGATATTTCCATGTTCATACAGATAGCGGTGTAGATATTTCCATGTTCATACAGTTAGCGGTGTAGATATTTCCATGTTAATACACATGGCGGTGTAGATACTTACATGTTCATACAGATGGCGGTGTAGATATTTCCATGTTCGTACAGATGGCGGTGTAGATATTTCCATGTTCATAGAGAGGGCGGTGTAGATATTTCCATGTTTATGCAGATAGCGGTATAGATATTTCCATGTTTACACAGATAGCGCTGTAGACTTTTCCATGTTTACACAGATAGCGGTGTGGATATTTCCATGTTTATGCAGATAGCAGTGTAGATATTTCCATGTTTATACAGATAGCGGTGCGGATTTTTCCATGTTTATACAGATAGTTGGGCAGATATTTCCATGGTTATACAGATAGCGGTGTAGATATTTCCATCTTAATACAGATGGCGGTGTAGATATGTCCATGTTTGTACAGATGGCAGTGTAGATATTTCCATGTTCATACAGACGGCGGTGTAGATATTTCGAAGTTTATACAGATAGCGCTGTAGTTATTTCCATATTTATAGAGAAATCTGTGTAGATATTTCCATGTATATTTAGATAGCTGTGTAGATATTTCCATGTTCATGTAGATAGCGGTGTAGATATTTCCATGTTCATCCAGATGCCGCTGTAGAAATATACATGTTCATACAGATGGCGGTGAAGATATTTCCATGTTCATACAGATGGCGGTGTAGATATTTCCATGTTCATACAAATGGCGGTGTAGATATTTCCATGTTCATAGAGAAGGCGGTGTAGATATTTCCATGTTCATACAAATGGCGGTGTAGATATTTCCATGTTCATAGAGATGGCGGTGTAGATATTTCCATGTTTATACAGATAGCAGTGTTGTTATTTCCATGTTTATAGAGATAGCAGTGTAGATATTTCCATTGATATACAGATAGCAATTTAGATATTTGCATGTTTATACAGATAGCGGTGTAGATATTTCCATGTTCATACAGATAGCGGTGTAGATATTTCCATGTTCATACAGATAGCGGTGTAGATATTTCCATGTTCATACATATAGCGGGGTAGATATTTCCATGTTCATACAGTTAGCGGGGAAGATATTTCCATGTTTATAGAGATAGTGGTGTAGTTATTTCCAAGTTTATAGAGACAACGGTGTAGATATTTCCATGTTCATACAGATAGCGGTGTAGATATTTCCATGTTCATACAGATAGCGGTGTAGATATTTCCATGTTCATACATATAGCGGGGTAGATATTTCCATGTTCATACAGTTAGCGGGGAAGATATTTCCATGTTTATAGAGATAGTGGTGTAGTTATTTCCAAGTTTATAGAGACAGCGGTGTAGATATTTCCATTTTTATACAGATAACAATGTAGATATTTCCATGTATGTAGAGATAGTGGTGTAGATAATTTCAATTTTATCCAGATAGCAGTGTAGATATTTCCAAGTTCATACAGAGATCGGTGTAGATATTTCCACGTTTATAGAGATGGCGGTTTAGATATTTCCATGTTCATAAAGATGGCGGTGTAGATATTTCCATGTTTATATAGATGGCGGTGTAGATATTTTCATGTTTACACAGATGGCGGTGTAGATATTTCCATGTTTACACAGATAGCGGTGTAGACATTTCCATGTTTACATAGATAGCGTTGTGGATATTTCCATGTTTATACATATAGCGGTGTAGATATTTCCATCTTAATACAGATGGCAGTGTAGATATGTCCATGTTCGAACAGATGGCGGTGTAGATATTTCCATGTTCATAGAGATGGCGGTGTAGATATTTCCATGTTTATACAGATAGCAGTGTAGTTATTTGCATGTTTATAGAGATAGCAGTGTAGATATTTGCATTGATATACAGATAGCTGTTTAGTTATTTCCATGTTTATACAGATAGCGGTGTAGATATTTCCATGTTCATACAGATAGCGGTGTAGATATTTCCACGTTCATACAGATAGCGGTGTAGATATTTCCATGTTCATACAGATATCGGTGTAGTTATTTCCATCTTAATATAGATGGCTTTGTAGATATGTCCATGTTTGTACAGATGGCGGTGTAGATATTTCCATGTTCATAGAGATGGCGGTGTAGATATTTCCATGTTTATGCAGATAGCGGTATAGATATTTCCATGTTTATACAGATGGTGGTGTAGATATTTCCATGTTTATAGAGATGGCGGTCTAGATATTTCCATGTTTATATAGATAGTGGTGTAGTTATTTCCAAGTTTATAGAGACAGCGCTGTAGATATTTCCATGTTTATACAGATAGTGGTGAAGATATTTCCATGTTTATACAGATATCGGTGTTGATATTTCCATGTTTATACAGATAACAGAGTAGATATTTCCATGTTTATAGAGATAGTGGGGTAGATAATTTCAATTTTATACAGACAGCAGTTTAGATATTTCCAAGTTCATACCGATAGCGGTGTAGATATTTCCACATTTATAGAGATGGCGGTGTAGATATTTCCATGTTCATACAGATGGCGGTGTAGATATTTCCATGTTTATAGAGATGGCAGTGTAGATATTTTCATGTTTACACATATGGTGGTGTAGATATTTCCATGTTTACACAGATAGCGGTGTAGACATTTCCATGTTTACACAGATAGCGGTGTGGATATTTCCATGTTTATGCAGATAGCGGTGTAGATATTTCCATGTTTATACAGATAGCGGTGCGGATATTTCCATCTTTGTACAGATAGTTGGGCAGATATTTCCATGTTTATACAGATAGCGGTGTAGATATTTCCGTCTTAATAAAGATGGCTTTATAGATATGTCCATGTTTGTACAGATGGCGGTGTAGATATTTCCATGTTCATAGAGATGGCGGTGTAGATATTTCCATGTTTATGCAGATAGCGGTATAGATATTTCCATGTTTATACAGATGGTGGTGTAGATATTTCCATGTTTATAGGGATGGCGGTCTAGATATTTCCATGTTTATATAGATAGTGGTGTAGTTATTTCCAAGTTTATAGAGACAGCGCTGTAGATATTTCCATGTTTATACAGATAGCGGTGAAGATATTTCCATGTTTATACAGATAGTGGTGTAGATATTTCCATGTTTATACAGATAGCAGAGTAGATATTTCCATGTTTATAGAGATAGTGGTGTAGATAATTTCAATTTTATACCGAGAGCACTGTAGATATTTCCAAGTTCATACAGATAGCGGTGTGGATATTTCCACGTTTATAGAGATGGCGGTGTAGATATTTCCATGTTCATGCATACGGCGGTGTAGATATTTCCATGTTTATAGAGATGGCGGTGTAGATATTTTCATGTTTACACAGATAGCGTTGTAGACATTTCCATGTTAACACAGATAGCAGTGTGGATATTTCCATGTTTATGCAGATAGTGGTGTAGATATTTCCATTTTTATACAGATAGCGGTGCGAATATTTCCATGATTATACAGATAGTTGGGCAGATATTCCCATGTATATGCAGATAGCTGTGTAGATATTTCCATGTTCATGCAGATAGCGGTGTAGATATTTCCATGTTCATCCAGATGCCGGTGTAGATATATCCATGTTCATACAGATGGTGGTGAAGATATTTCCATGTTCATACAGATGGCGGTGTAGATATTTCCATGTTCATACAAATGGCTGTGTAGATATTTCCATGTTCATAGAGATGGCGGTGTAGATATTTCCATGTTCATACAAATGGCGGTGTAGATATTTCCATGTTCATAGAGATGGCGGTGTAGATATTTCCATGTTCATACAAATAGCGGTGTAGATATTTCCATGTTCATAGAGATGGCGGTGTAGATATTTCCATGTTTATACAGATAGCAGTGTTGTTATTTCCATGTTTATAGAGATAGCAGTGTAGATATTTCCATTGATATACAGATAGCAATGTAGATATTTGCATGTTTATACAGATAGCGGTGTAGATATTTCCATGTTCATACAGATAGCGGTGTAGATATTTCCATGTTCATACAGGTAGCGGTGTAGATATTTCCATGTTCATACATATAGCGGGGTAGATATTTCCATGTTCATACAGTTAGCGGGGAAGATATTTCCATGTTTATAGAGATAGTGGTGTAGTTATTTCCAAGTTTATAGAGACAGCGGTGTAGATATTTCCATGTTCATACAGATAGCGGTGTAGATATTTCCATGTTCATACAGATAGCGGTGTAGATATTTCCATGTTCATACATATAGTGGGGTAGATATTTCCATGTTCATACAGTTAGCGGGGAAGATATTTCCATGTTTATAGAGATAGTGGTGTAGTTATTTCCATGTTTATACAGATAGCGGTGTAGATATTTCCATGTTTATAGAGATAGTAGTGTAGATAATTCCAAATTTATACAGATAGCAGTGTAGATATTTCCAAGTTCATACAGATAGCGGTGTAGATATTTCCACGTTTATAGAGATGGCGGTTTAGATATTTCCATGTTCATACAGATGGCGGTGTAGATATTTCCATGTTTATATAGATGGCGGTGTAGATATTTTCATGTTTACACAGATGGCGGTGTAGATATTTCCATGTTTACACAGATAGCGGTGTAGACATTTCCATGTTTACATAGATAGCGTTGTGGATATTTCCATGTTTATACATATAGCGGTGTGGATATTTCCATGTTTATACAGATATCGGTGCAGATATTTCCATGTTTATACAGATAGGCAGATATTTCTATGTTTATACAGATAGCGGTGTAGATATTTCCATCTTAATACAGATGGCGGTGTAGATATGTCCATGTTCGAACAGATGGCGGTGTAGATATTTCCATGTTCATAGAGATGGCGGTGTAGATATTTCCATGTTTTTACAGATAGCAGTGTAGTTATTTCCATGTTTATAGAGATAGTGGTGTTGATATTTTCAATTTTATACAGATAGCTGTGTAGATATTTCCAAGTTCATACAGATAGCGATGTAGATATTTCCACGTTTATATAGATGGCGGTGAAGATATTTCCATGTTCATACTGATGGCTGTGTAGATATTTCCATGTTCATACAAATGGCGGTGTAGATATTTACATGTTCATAGAGATGGCGGTGTAGATATTTCCATGTTCATACAAATGGCCGTGTAGATATTTCCATGTTCATAGAGATGGCAGTGTAGATATTTCCATGTTTATACAGATAGCAGTGTAGTTATTTTCATGTTTATAGAGATAGCAGTGTAGATATTTCCATTGATATACACATAGCTGTGTAGATATTTGCATGTTCATACAGATAGCGGTGTAGATATTTCCATCTTCGTACAGATAGCGGTGTAGATATTTCCATGTTCATACAGATAGCGGTGTAGATATTTCCATGTTCATACAGATAACGGTGTAGATATTTCCATGTTCATACAGATGGCGGTGTAGATATTTCCATGTTCATAGAGGTGGCGGTGTAGATATTTCCATGTTTATGCAGATAGGGGTATAGATATTTCCATGCTTATACAGATTGTGGTGTAGATATTTCCATGTTTACGGGGATGGCGGTGTAGGTATTTTCATGTTTACACTGATGGCGGTGTAGATATTTCCATGTTTACACAGATAGCGCTGTAGACATTTCCATGTTTACACAGATAGTGGTGCGGATATTTCCATGTTTATACAGATAGTTGGGCAGATATTTCCATCTTTATACAGATAGCGGTGTAGATATTTCCATCTTAATACAGATGGCGGTGTAGATATGTCCATATTTGTACAGATGGCAGTGTAGATATTTCCATGTTCATACAGATGACGGTGTAGATATTTCCAAGTTTATAGAGACAGTGCTGTAGTTATTTCCATATTTATAGGGAAATCTGTGCAGATATTTCCATGTATATTCAGATACCGGTGTAGATATTTCCATGTTCATGCAGATAGCGGTGTAGATATTTCCATGTTCATCCAGATGCCGGTGTAGATATATCCATGTTCATACAGATGGCGGTGAAGATATTTCCATGTTCCTACAGATGGCGGTGAAGATATTTCCATGTTCATACAAATGGCGGTGTGGATATTTCCATGTTCATAGAGATGGCGGTGTAGATATTTGCATGTTCATACAAATGGCGTTGTAGATATTTTCATGTTCATAGAGATGGCGGTGTAGATATTTCCATGTTTATACAGATAGCAGTGTAGTTATTTGCATGTTTATAGAGATAGCAGTGTAGATATTTCCATTGATATACAGATAGCTGTTTAGTTATTTCCATGTTTATACAGATAGCGGTGTAGATATTTCCATGTTCATACAGACAGCGGTGTAGATATTTCCACGTTCATACAGATAGCGGTGTAGATATTTCCATGTTCATACAGATATCGGTGTAGATATTTCCATCTTAATATAGATGGCTTTGTAGATATGTCCATGTTTGTACAGATGGCGGTGTAGATATTTCCATGTTCATAGAGATGGCGGTGTAGATATTTCCATGTTTATGCAGATAGCGGTATAGATATTTCCATGTTTATACAGATGGTGGTGTAGATATTTCCATGTTTATAGAGATGGCGGTCTAGATATTTCCATGTTTATATAGATAGTGGTGTAGTTATTTCCAAGTTTATAGAGACAGCGTTGTAGATATTTCCATGTTTATACAGATAGCGGTGAAGATATTTCCATGTTCATACAGGTGGCGGTGTAGATATTTTCATGTTCATACAGATGGCCGTGTAGATATTTCCATGTTCGTACGAATGGCAGTGTAGATATTTCC
Organism: Gorilla gorilla gorilla; assembly: GCF_029281585.2. Classification (NCBI taxonomy): domain Eukaryota; kingdom Metazoa; phylum Chordata; class Mammalia; order Primates; family Hominidae; genus Gorilla; species Gorilla gorilla. The sequence goes on from NC_073239.2 coordinate 129,049,626, forward strand.
ATGTTTATGCTGATAGCGGTGTAGATATTTCCATGTTTATACAGATAGCGGTGAAGATATTTCCATGTATAAACAGATAGCAGTGTAGATATTTCCATGTTTATACAGATAACAGTGTAGATATTTCCATGTTTATGGAGATAGTGTTGTAGATAATTTCAATTTTATACAGATAGCAGTGTAGATATTTCCAAGTTCATACCGATAGCGGTGTAGGTATTTCCACGTTTATAGAGATGGCGGTGTAGATATTTACATGTTCATACAGATGGAGGTGTAGATATTTCCATGTTTATGGAGATGGCGGAGTAGATATTTTCATGTTTACACAGATGGCGATGTAGATATTTCCATGTTAACACAAATAGCGGTGTAGACATTTCCATGTTTACACAGATAGCGGTGTGGATATTTCCATGTTTATGCAGATAGCGGTGTAGATATTTCCATGTTTATACAGATAGCGGTGAAGATATTTCCATGTTCATACAGATGGCTTTGTAGATATTTCCATGTTCATACAAATGGCGGTGTAGGTATTTCCATGTTCATACAAATAGCGGTGAAGATATTTCCATGTTGATACAGATGGCGGTGTAGATATTTCCATGTTCATACAAATGGCGGTGTAGATATTTCCATGTTCATGGAGATGGCGGTTGAGATATTTCCGTGTTCATACAAATGGCACTGTAGATATTTCCATGTTCATAGAGATGGCAGTGTAGATATTTCCATGTTTATACAGATAGCAGTGTAGTTATTTCCGTGTTTATAGAGATAGCAGTGTAGATATTTCCATTGATATACAGATAGCTGTGTACATATTTGCATGTTCTTACAGATAGCGGTGTAGATATTTCCATGTTCATACGGATAGCGGTGTAGATATTTCCATGTTCATACAGATAGTGGTGTAGATATTTCCATGTTCACACAGATAGCGGTGTAGATATTTCCATGTTCATACAGTTAGCGGTGTAGATATTTACATGTTCATACAGATGGCGGTGTAGTTACTTCCATGTTCGTACGGATGGCAGTTTAGATATTTCCATGTTTGTACAGGTGGCTGTGTAGATATTTTCATGTTCATACAGATAGCAGTGTAGATATTTCCATATTTATAGAGATAGCAATGTAGATATTTCCATTGATATACAGATAGCTGTGTAGATATTTGCATGTTCATACAGATAGCGGTGTAGATATTTCCATGTTCGAACAGATAGCGGTGTAGATATTTCCATGTTCATACAGATAGCGGTGTAGATATTTCGATGTTCATACAGATGACGGTGTAGATATTTCCATGTTCATACAGATAGCGGTGTAGATATTTCCATGTTCATACAGTTAGCGGTGTAGATATTTCCATGTTCATACACATGGCGGTGTAGATACTTACATGTTCATACAGATGGCAGTGTAGATATTTCCATGTTCGTACAGATGGCGGTGTAGATATTTCCATGTTCATAGAGATGGCGGTGTAGATATTTCCATGTTTATGCAGATAGCGGTATAGATATTTCCATGTTTACACAGATAGCGCTGTAGACTTTTCCATGTTTACACAGATAGCGGTGTGGATATTTCCATGTTTATGCAGATAGCAGTGTAGATATTTCCATGTTTATACAGATAGCGGTGCGGATTTTTCCATGTTTATACAGATAGTTGGGCAGATATTTCCATGGTTATACAGATAGCGGTGTAGATATTTCCATCTTAATACAGATGGCGGTGTAGATATGTCCATGTTTGTACAGATGGCAGTGTAGATATTTCCATGTTCATACAGACGGCGGTGTAGATATTTCGAAGTTTATACAGATAGCGCTGTAGTTATTTCCATATTTATAGGGAAATCTGTGTAGATATTTCAATGTATATTTAGATAGCTGTGTAGATATTTCCATGTTCATGTAGATAGCGGTGTAGATATTTCCATGTTCATCCAGATGCCGGTGTAGATATATACATGTTCATACAGATGGCGGTGAAGATATTTCCATGTTCATACAGATGGCGGTGTAGATATTTCCATGTTCATACAAATGGCGGTGTATATATTTCCATGTTCATAGAGATGGCGGTGTAGATATTTCCATGTTCATACAAATGGCGGTGTAGATATTTCCATGTTCATAGAGATGGCGGTGTAGATATTTCCATGTTTATACAGATAGCAGTGTTGTTATTTCCATGTTTATAGAGATAGCAGTGTAGATATTTCCATTGATATACAGATAGCAATGTAGATATTTGCATGTTTATACAGATAGCGGTGTAGATATTTCCATGTTCATACAGATAGCGGTGTAGATATTTCCATGTTCATACAGATAGCGGTGTAGATATTTCCATGTTCATACATATAGTGGGGTAGATATTTCCATGTTCATACAGTTAGCGGGGAAGATATTTCCAAGTTTATAGAGAGAGTGGTGTAGTTATTTCCAAGTTTATAGAGACAGCGGTGTAGATATTTCCATTTTTATACAGATAACAGTGTAGATATTTCCATGTATGTAGAGATAGTGGTGTAGATAATTTCAATTTTATCCAGATAGCAGTGTAGATATTTCCAAGTTCATACAGAGATCGGTGTAGATATTTCCACGTTTATAGAGATGGCGGTTTAGATATTTCCATGTTCATAAAGATGGCGGTGTAGATATTTCCATGTTTATATAGATGGCGGTGTAGATATTTTCATGTTTACACAGATGGCGGTGTAGATATTTCCATGTTTACACAGATAGCGGTGTAGACATTTCCATGTTTACATAGATAGCGTTGTAGATATTTCCATGTTTATACATATAGCGGTGTAGATATTTCCATGTTTATACAGATATCGGTGCAGATATTTCCATGTTTATACAGATAGGCAGATATTTCCATGTTTATGCAGATAGCGGTGTAGATATTTCCATCTTAATACAGATGGCAGTGTAGATATGTCCATGTTCGAACAGATGGCGATGTAGATATTTCCATGTTCATAGAGATGGCGGTGTAGATATTTCCATGTTAATACAGATAGCAGTGTAGTTATTTGCATGTTTATAGAGATAGCAGTGTAGATATTTCCATTGATATACAGATAGCTGTTTAGTTATTTCCATGTTTATACAGATAGCGGTGTAGATATTTCCATGTTCATACAGATAGCGGTGTAGATATTTCCACGTTCATACAGATAGCGGTGTAGATATTTCCATGTTCATACAGATATCGGTGTAGTTATTTCCATCTTAATATAGATGGCTTTGTAGATATGTCCATGTTTGTACAGATGGCGGTGTAGATATTTCCATGTTCATAGAGATGGCGGTGTAGATATTTCCATGTTTATGCAGATAGCGGTATAGATATTTCCATCTTTATACAGATGGTGGTGTAGATATTTCCATGTTTATAGAGATGGCGGTCTAGATATTTCCATGTTTATATAGATAGTGGTGTAGTTATTTCCAAGTTTATAGAGACAGCTCTGTAGATATTTCCATGTTTATACAGATAGCGGTGAAGATATTTCCATGTTTATACAGATATCGGTGTTGATATTTCCATGTTTATACAGATAACAGAGTAGATATTTCCATGTTTATAGAGATAGTGGGGTAGATAATTTCAATTTTATACAGATAGCAGTTTAGATATTTCCAAGTTCATACCGATAGCGGTGTAGATATTTCCACATTTATAGAGATGGCGGTGTAGATATTTCCATGTTCATACAGATGGCGGTGTAGATATTTCCATGTTTATAGAGATGGCAGTGTAGATATTTTCATGTTTACACATATGGTGGTGTAGATATTTCCATGTTTACACAGATAGCGGTGTAGACATTTCCATGTTTACACAGATAGCGGTGTGGATATTTCCATGTTTATGCAGATAGCGGTGTAGATATTTCCATGTTTATACAGATAGCGGTGCGGATATTTCCATCTTTGTACAGATAGTTGGGCAGATATTTCCATGTTTATACAGATAGCGGTGTAGATATTTCCGTCTTAATAAAGATGGCTTTATAGATATGTCCATGTTTGTACAGATGGCGGTGTAGATATTTCCATGTTCATAGAGATGGCGGTGTAGATATTTCCATGTTTATGCAGATAGCGGTATAGATATTTCCATGTTTATACAGATGGTGGTGTAGATATTTCCATGTTTATAGAGATGGCGGTCTAGATATTTCCATGTTTATATAGATAGTGGTGTAGTTATTTCCAAGTTTATAGAGACAGCGCTGTAGATATTTCCATGTTTTTACAGATAGCGGTGAAGATATTTCCATGTTTATACAGATAGTGGTGTAGATATTTCCATGTTTATACAGATAGCAGAGTAGATATTTCCATGTTTATAGAGATAGTGGTGTAGATAATTTCAATTTTATACCGAGAGCACTGTAGATATTTCCAAGTTCATACAGATAGCGGTGTGGATATTTCCACGTTTATAGAGATGGCGGTGTAGATATTTCCATGTTCATACATACGGCGGTGTAGATATTTCCATGTTTATAGAGATGGCGGTGTAGATATTTTCATGTTTACACAGATGGTGGTGTAGATATTTCCATGTTTACACAGATAGCGTTGTAGACATTTCCATGTTTACACAGATAGCAGTGTGGATATTTCCATGTTTATGCAGATAGTGGTGTAGATATTTCCATGTTTATACAGATAGCGGTGCGAATATTTCCATGATTATACAGATAGTTGGGCAGATATTCCCATGTATATGCAGATAGCTGTGTAGATATTTCCATGTTCATGCAGATAGCGGTGTAGATATTTCCATGTTCATCCAGATGCCGGTGTAGATATATCCATGTTCATACAGATGGTGGTGAAGATATTTCCATGTTCATACAGATGGCGGTGTAGATATTTCCATGTTCATACAAATGGCTGTGTAGATATTTCCATGTTCATAGAGATGGCGGTGTAGATATTTCCATGTTCATACAAATGGCGGTGTAGATATTTCCATGTTCATAGAGATGGCGGTGTAGATATTTCCATGTTCATACAAATAGCGGTGTAGATATTTCCATGTTCATAGAGATGGCGGTGTAGATATTTCCATGTTTATACAGATAGCAGTGTTGTTATTTCCATGTTTATAGAGATAGCAGTGTAGATATTTCCATTGATATACAGATAGCAATGTAGTTATTTGCATGTTTATACAGATAGCGGTGTAGATATTTCCATGTTCATACAGATAGCGGTGTAGATATTTCCATGTTCATACAGATAGCGGTGTAGATATTTCCATGTTCATAAATATAGCGGGGTAGATATTTCCATGTTCATTCAGTTAGCGGGGAAGATATTTCCATGTTTATAGAGATAGTGGTGTAGTTATTTCCAAGTTTATAGAGACAGCGGTGTAGATATTTCCATGTTCATACAGATAGCGGTGTAGATATTTACATGTTCATACAGATAGCGGTGTAGATATTTCCATGTTCATACATATAGTGGGGTAGATATTTCCATGTTCATACAGTTAGCGGGGAAGATATTTCCATGTTTATAGAGATAGTGGTGTAGTTATTTCCATGTTTATACAGATAGCGGTGTAGATATTTCCATGCTTATAGAGATAGTAGTGTAGATAATTCCAAATTTATACAGATAGCAGTGTAGATATTTCCAAGTTCATACAGATAGCGGTGTAGATATTTCCACGTTTATAGAGATGGCGGTTTAGATATTTCCATGTTCATACAGATGGCGGTGTAGATATTTCCATGTTTATATAGATGGCGGTGTAGATATTTTCATGTTTACACAGATGGCGGTGTAGATATTTCCATGTTTACACAGATAGCGGTGTAGACATTTCCATGTTTACATAGATAGCGTTGTGGATATTTCCATGTTTATACATATAGCGGTGTAGATATTTCCATGTTTATACAGATATCGGTGCAGATATTTCCATGTTTATACAGATAGTCAGATATTTCTATGTTTATACAGATAGCGGTGTAGATATTTCCATCTTAATACAGATGGCGGTGTAGATATGTCCATGTTCGAACAGATGGCGGTGTAGATATTTCCACGTTTATATAGATGGCGGTGTAGATATTTCCATGTTCATACTGATGGCTGTGTAGATATTTCCATGTTCATACAAATGGCGGTGTAGATATTTACATGTTCATAGAGATGGCGGTGTAGATATTTCCATGTTCATACAAATGGCCGTGTAGATATTTCCATGTTCATAGAGATGGCAGGGTAGATATTTCCATGTTTATACAGATAGCAGTGTAGTTATTTTCATGTTTATAGAGATAGCAGTGTAGATATTTCCATTGATATACACATAGCTGTGTAGATATTTGCATGTTCATACAGATAGCGGTGTAGATATTTCCATCTTCGTACAGATAGCGGTGTAGATATTTCCATGTTCATACAGATAGCGGTGTAGATATTTCCATGTTCATACAGATAACGGTGTAGATATTTCCATGTTCATACAGATAGCGGTGTAGGTATTTCCATGGTCATACAGTTAGCGGTGTAGATATTTCCATGTTCATACAGATGGTGGTGTAGATATTTCCATGTTCGTACAGATGGCCGTGTAGATATTTCCATGTTCATAGAGATGGCGGTGTAGATATTTCCATGTTTATGCAGATAGCGGTATAGATATTTCCATGTTAAAACTGATGGTGGTGTAGATATTTCCATGTTTATAGAGATGGCGGTGTAGATATTTCTATGTTTATAGAGATAGTGGTGTAGTTATTTCCAAGTCTATAGAGACAGCGTTGTAGATATTTCCATGTTTATAAAGATAACGGTGAAGCTGTTTCCATGTTTATACAGATAGCGGTGTAGATATTTTCATGTTTATACAGATAGCAGTGTAGATATTTCCATGTTTATACAGATAGTGGTGTAGATAATATCAATTTTATACAGATAGCAGTGTAGATATATCCAAGTTCATAAAGATATCGGTATAGATATTTCCACCTTTATAGAGATGGCGGTGTAGACATTTCCATGTTCGTACAGATGGCGGTGTAGATATTTCCATGTTTATAGAGATGGCGGTGTAGATATTCCCATGTTTACACAGATGGCGGTGTAGATATTTCCATGTTTACACAGATAGCGGTGTAGATATTTCCATGTTCATAAAGATAGCGGTGTAGATATTTCCACATTCATACAGATAGCGGTGTAGGTATATCCATGTTCATACAGATGGCAGTGTAGATATTTCCATGTTCCTACAGATGGCGGTGTAGATATTTACATGTTCATACAGATGACGGTGTAGATATTTCCATGTTAGTACGGATGGCAGTGTAGATATTTCCATGTTCATACAGGTGGCGGTGTAAATATTTCCATGTTTATACAGATAGCAGTGTAGATATTTCCATGTTTATAGAGATAGCAGTGTAGATATTTCCATTGATATACAGATAGCTGTGTAGATATTTGCATGTTCATACAGATAGCGGTGTAGATATTTCCATGTTCATACAGATAGCGGTGTAGATATTTCCATTTTCATTCAGATAGCGGTGTAGATATTTCCATGTTCATACAGATAACGGTGTAGATATTGCCATGTTCATACAGATAGTGGTGTAGATATTTCCATGTTCATACAGAGAGAGGTGTAGATGTTTCCATGTTCATACAGTTTGCGGTGTAGATATTTCCATGTTCATACAAATGGCGGTGTAGATATTTCCATGTTCATACAGATGGCGGTGTAGATATTTCCATGTTCGTACGGATGGCAGTGTAGATATTTCCATGTTCCTACAGGTGGCGGTGTAGTTATTTCCATGTTTATACAGATAGCAGTGTAGTTATTTCCATGTTTATAGAGATAGCAGTGCAGATATTTCCATTGATATACAGATTGCTGTGTAGGTATTTGCATGTTCATACAGATAGCGGTGTAGATATTTCCATGCTCATACAGATAGCGGTGTAGATATTTCCATGTTCGTACAGATAGCGGTGTAGATATTTCCATGTTCATACAGATAGCGATGTAGATATTTCCATGCTCATACAGATAGCGGTGTAGATATTTCCATATACATAGAGATATCGGTGTAGATATTTCCACGTTCATCCAGATGGTGGTATGGGTATTTCCATGTTTATAGAGATGGCGGTCTAGATATTTCCATGTATATAGAGATAGTGGTGTGGTTATTTCCAAGTTTATAGACATAGCGGTGTAGGTATTTCCATGTTTATACAGATAGTGGTGTAGATATTTACATGTTTATAGAGATGGCGGTCTAGATAGTTCCTTGTTTATACAGATAGCATTGTAGATATTTCCATGTTTATAGAGATACCGGTGTAGATATTTCCATTTTTATACAGATAGCAGTGTAGATATTTCCATGTATATACAAGTAGCGGTTTAGATATTTCCACCTTTAGAGAGATGAGGGTGGAGATATTTCCGTGTTCATACAGATGGTGGTGAAGATATTTAAATGTTTATAGAGATGGCGGTGTAGATATTTCCATGTTTATACAGAGGGTGGTTTAGATATTTCCATGTTTACAGATATAGCGGTGTAGATATTTCCATGTTGATACACATAGCGGTGTAGATATTTCCAAGTTTATAGAGATAGCGGTGTAGGTATTTCCATGTTTATACAGATAGCGGTGTAGATATTTCCACGTTTATACAGATAGCGGTGTAGATATTTCCATCTTAATACAGATGGCGGTGAAGACATGTCCATGTTCATACAGATGGCGGTGTAGATATTTCCATGTTCATACAGATGGCGGAGTAGGTATTTCGAAGTTTATAGAGATAGCGCTGTAGTTATTTCCATATTTATAGAGAAATCTGTGTAGATATTTCCATGTATATGCAGATAGCTGTGTAGATATTTCCATGTTCATGCAGATAGCGGTGTAGATATTTCGATGTTCATCCAGATGCCGGTGTAGATATATCCACGTTCATACAGATGGCGGTGAAGATATTTCCATGTTCATACAGATGGCGGTGTAGATATTTCCACGTTCATACAAATGGCGGTGTAGATATTTCCATGTTCATAGAGATGGCGGTGTTGATATTTCCATGTTTATACAGATAGCAGTGTAGTTATTTCCATGTTTATAGAGATAGCAGTGTAGATATTTCCATTGATATACAGATAGCTGTGTAGATATTTGCATGTTCATACAGATAGCGGTGTAGATATTTCCATGTACATACAGATAGCGGTGTAGATATTTCCATGTTCATACAGATAGCGGAGTAGATATTTCCATGTTCATACAGATAGCGGTGTACATATTTCCATGTTCATACCAATAGCGGTGTAGATATTTCCATCTTCATACAGTTAACGGTTAAGATATTTCCATGTTCATACAGATGGCGGTGTAGATATTTACATGTTCATAGAGATGGCGGTGTAGATATTTCCATGTTCATACGGATGGCAGTGTAGATATTCCCATGTTCATACAGGTGGCGGTGTAGATATTTCCATGTTTATACAGATAGCAGTTTAGTTATTTCCATGTTTATAGAGATAGCAGTGTAGATATTTCCATTGATATACAGATAGCTGTGTAGATATTTGCATGTTCATACAGATAGCGGTGTAGATGTTTACATGTTCGTACAGATAGAAGTGTAGATATTTCCATGTTCATACAGATTGCGGTGTAGTTATTTCCATGTTCATACAGATAACGGTGTAGATATTTCCATGTTCATACAGATAACGGTGTAGATATTTCCATGTTCACAGATACCGGTGTCGATATTTCCATGTTCATACAGTTAGCGGTGTAGATATTTCCATGTTCATAGAGATGGCGGTGTAGATATTTCCATGTTTATGCAGATAGCGGTATAGATATTTCCATGTTTATACAGATGGTGGTGTAGATATTTCCATGTTTATACAGACGGCAATCTAGATATTTCCATGTTTATAGAGATAGCGGTGTAGTTATTTCCAAGTTTATAGAGACAGCGTTGTAGATATTTCCGTGTTTATACTGATAGCGGTGAAGATATTTCCATGTTTATACAGATAGCGGTGTAGATATTTCCATGTTTATACACATAGCATTGTAGATATTTCCATGTTTATAGAGATAGTGGTGTAGATAATTACAATTTTATACAGATAGCAGTGTAGATATTTCCAAGTTCCTACAGATAGCAGTGTAGATATTTCCACGTTTATAGAGATGGCGGTGTAGATATTTCCATGTTCATACAGATGGCGGTGTAGATATTTCCATGTTTATAGTGATGGCGGTGTAGATATTTTCATGTTTATACAGATGGCGGTGTAGATATTTCCATGTTCTTAGAGATGGCGTTGTAGGTATTTCCATGTTCATACAGATGGTGGTGTAGTTATTTCCACGTTTATAGAGATAGCAGTGTAGACATTTCCATTGACATACAGATAGCTGTGTAGATATTTCCACGTTCATACAGATAGCGGTGAAGACATTTCCACGTTCATACAGATAGCCGTGTAGATATTTCCATGTTCATACAGATAGCGGTGTTGATATTTCCATGTTCATACAGATAGCGGTGTTGATATTTCCGTGTTCATCCAGTTAGCGGTGTTGATATTTCCATGTTCATACAGATAGCGGTGTAGATATTTCCCTGTTCATACAGATAACGGTGTAGATATTTCCATGTTCATACAGATGGCGGTGTAAATATTTCCATCTTCGTACAGATGGCGGTGTAAATATTTCCATCTTCGTACAGATGGCGGTGTAGATATTTCCATGTTCATACAGATAGCTGTGTAGATATTTCCATGTTCATTGAGATAGCGGTGCAGATATTTCCATGTTTATACAGATGGCGGTGCAGATATTTGCATCTTAATACAGATGGCTTTGTAGATATTTCCATGTTCCTAGAGATGGCAGTGTAGATATTTCCATGTTCATACAAATGGCAGTGTGGATATTTAAATGTTCATAGAGATAGCGGTGTAGTAATTTCCTTGTTTATAGAGAAAGCTGTGTAGATATTTCCATGTATATGCAGTTAGCTGTGTAGATATTTCCATGTTCATACAAATAGCGGTGTAGATATTTCCATGTTTATAGAGATGGCGGTGTAGATATTTCCATGTTCATACAGATGGCGGGGTAGACATTTCCATGTTTACACAGATAGCATTGTAGATATTTCCATGCTGATACACATAGCGGTGTAGATATTTCCGTGTCAATAGAGATAGCGGTGTAGTTATTTCCTTGTTTATAGAGAAAGCTGTGTAGATATTTCCATGTGTATGCAGTTAGCTGTGTAGATATTTCCATGTTTACACTGATAACGGTGTAGACATTTCAATTTTTCCACAGATAGCAGTGTAGATATTTCCATGTTTACACAGATAGCATTGTTAATATTTACATGTTGATAGAGATAGCGGTGTAGTTATTTCCAAGTTTATACAGACAGCTTTGAAGATATTTCCATGTTTTTAGAGATAGCGGTGTAGATATTTCCATGTTTATAGAGAAAGCTGTATAGATATTTCCATGTTTATACAGATAGCGGTGTACATATTTCCATGTTTATACAGATATCGGTTTAGATATTTCCATGTTTCTACAGATAGCGGTGTGGATATTTTCATCTTAATACAGATGGCGGTGTAGATATTTCCATGTCAATACAGATGGCGGTGCAGATATTTCCATGTTCATACAGATGGCGGTGTAGATATTTCTATGTTTATAGAGATGGCGGTGTAGATATTTCCATGTTTATACTGATGGCGGTGTAGATATTTCCATGTTTATACAGAAAGCGGTGTAGATATTTCCATGTTTACACAGATAGTGGTGTAGACCTTTCCATGTTTACACAGATAGCGTTGTAGATATTTACATGTTTGTAGAGATAATGGTGTAGTTATTTCCATGTTTATACAGATAGCGGTGAAGTTATTTCCATGTTTACACAGACAGCGGTGTGGATATTTCAATGATTATACAGAGAGCGGGGTAGATATTTCCATGTTTATACAGATAGCGGTGTTGATATTTCCATGTTTATACAGATAGTGGTGTGGATATTTCCATGTTTATGCATATAGTGGTGTGGATATTTTCATGTTTATACAGATAGCAGTGTAGATATTTCCATGTTTATACAGATAGCGGTGTAGATATCTCCATATTCATACAGATAGCGGTGGAGATATTTCCATGTTTTTACAGATAGAGGTGTAGATATTTCCATGTTTATAGAGATGGCGGTCTAGATATTTCCATGTTCATAGAGATAGTGGTGTAGTTATTTCCAAGTTTGTAGAGACAGTGCTGTAGTTCTTTCCGTGTTTATACAGATAGCGGTGAAGATATTTCCATGTTTATACAGATAGCGGTGTAGATATTTACAAGTTTATAGAGATGGCGGTCTAGATATTGTCTTGTTTATACAGATAGCGGTGTAGATATTTCCAAGTTTATAGAGATAGCGGTGTAGATTATTCCAATTTTATACAGATAGCAGTGTAGATATTTCCATGTCCATACAAATAGCGGTGTAGAAATTTCAACGTTTATAGAGATGGCGGTGTAGATATTTCCATGTTCATACAGATGGCGGTGTAGATATTTCCATGTTTACACAGATAGCGGTGTAGATATTTCCATGTTGATACACATAGCGGTGTAGATATTTCCATGTGTTTAGAGATAGCGGTGTAGTTATTTCCTTGTTTATAGAGAAAGCTGTGTAGATATTTCGATGTATATGCAGTTAACTGTGTAGATATTTCCATGTTCATACAGATAGCGGTGTAGATATTTCCATGTTCATACAGATGGCGGTGAAGATAATTCCATGTTCAAACAGATGGCGGTGTAGATATTTCCATGTTCATACAAATGGCGGTGTAGTTATTTGCATGTTCATAGAGATGGCGCTGTAGTTATTTCCATGTTTATAGAGATAGCGGTGTAGTTATTTCCATGTTTATAGAGATAGCGTTGTAGTTATTTCCATGTTTATGGAGATAGCGGTGTAGATATTTGCATGTATATACAGATAGCAGTGTGATTTTTTCCATGTTCATACAGATAGCGGTATAGATATTTTCATCTTTGTAGAGATGGCGGTGTAGATATTTCCATGTTCATACAGATGGCGGTGAAGATATTTCCATGTTCATACAGATGGCGGTGTAGATATTTCCATGTTCATACACATGGAGGTTTAGATATTTCCATGTTCATAGAGATGGCGGTGTAGATATTTCCATGTTCATAAAAACGGCGGTGTAGATATTTCCATGTTCATACAGATAGCGGTGTAGATATTTCCATGTTCATACAGTTAGCGGTGTAGATATTTCCATGTTCATACAGATGGCGGTGTAGATATTTACATGTTCATACAGATGGCGGTGTACATATTTCCATGTTTATAGAGATGGCGGTGCAGATATTTCCATGTTTATAGAGATAGTAGTGTAGATATTTCCATTGATATACAGATAGCTGTGTAGATATTTGCATGTTCATACAGATAGCGGTGTAGATATTTCCATGTTCATGCTGATAGCGGTGTAGATATTTCCATGTTCATGCTGATAGTGGTGTCGATATTTCCATGTTCATACAGTTAGGGGTGTCGATATTTCCATGTTCATACAGATGGTGGTGTAGATATTTCCATGTTCATACAGATGGCGGTGTAGATATTTCCATGTTCATACTGATGGCCGTGTAGATATTTCCATGTTCATACAGATGGCGGTGTAGATGTTTCCATGTTCGTACGGATGGCAGTGTAGATATTTCCATGTTGATACCAGTGGCGGTGTAGATATTTCCATGTTTTTACAGATAGCTGTGTAGACATTTCCATGTTTATAGAGATAGCAGTGTAGATATTTCCATTGATATACAGAGAGCTGTGTAGATATTTGCATGTTCATACATATAGCAGTGTAGATATTTCCATGTTCATACAGATAGCGGTGTAGATATTTCCATGTTCATACAGATATCGGTGTAGATATTTCCATGTTCATACAGTTAGCGGTGTAGATATTTCCATGTTCATACAGATGGCGGTGTAGATATTCACATGTTGATACAGATGGCGGTGTAGATATTTCCATGTTCGTACAGATGTCGGTGTAGATATTTCCATGTTCATGGAGATGGCAGTGTAGATATTTCCAAGTTCATACAAATGGCGGTGTAGATATTTCCATGTTCATAGAGATGGCGGTGTAGATATTTCCATGTTTATACAGATAGCTATGTAGTTGTTTCCATGTTTATAGAGATAGCAGTGTAGATATTTCCGTTGATATACAGATAGCTGTGTAGATATTTGCATGTTCATAAAGATAGCGGTGTAGATATTTCCATGTTCATGCTGATAGCGGTGTAGATATTTCCATGTTCATACAGATGGCGGTGTAGATATTTACATGTTCATACAGATGGCGGTGTAGATATTTCCATGTTCGTACAGATGGCGGTGTAGATATTTCCATGTTCATTGAGATGGCGGTGTACATATTTCCATGTTTATGCAGATAACGGTATAGGTATTTCCATGTTCATACAGATGGCGGTGTAGGTATTTCCATGTTTATAGAGATGGCGGTCTAGATATTTCCATGTTTATAGAGATAGTGGTGTAGTTATTTCCAAGTTTATAGTGACATCGTTGTAGATATTTCCATGTTTATACAGATAGCGGTGAAGATATTTCCATGTTTATACAGATAGCGGTGTAGATATTTCCATGTTTATACAGATAGCAGTGTAGATATTTCTATGTTTATAGAGATAATAGTGTAGATAATTCCAAATTTATACAGATAGCAGTGTAGATATTTCCAAGTTCATACAGATAGCGGTGTAGATATTTCCACGTTTATAGAGATGGCGGTGTAGACATTTCCATGTTCATACAGATGGCGGTGTAGATATTTCCATGTTTATAGAGATGGCGGTGTAGATATTTTCATGTTTACACAGACGGCGGTATAGGTATTTCCATGTTTACACGGATAGCGGTGTAGGCATTTCCATGTTTACACTGATAGCGGTGTGGATATTTCCATGTTTATGCAGATAGTGGCGTAGATATTTCCATGTTTATACAGATAGCGATGCTGATATTTCCATGTTTATACAGATGGGCAGATATTTCCATGTTTATACAGATGGCGGTGTAGATATGTCCATGTTTGTACCGATGGCGGTGCAGATATTTCCATGTTCATACACATGGCGGTGTAGATATTTCCATGTTTATAGAGATAGTGGTGTAGTTATTTCCAAGTTTGTAGAGACAGTGCTGTAGTTCTTTCCGTGTTTATACAGATAGCGGTGAAGATATTTCCATGTTTATACAGATAGCGGTGTAGATATTTACAAGTTTATAGAGATGGCGGTCTAGATATTGTCTTGTTTATACAGATAGCGGTGTAGATATTTCCAAGTTTATAGAGATAGCGGTGTAGATTATTCCAATTTTATACAGATAGCAGTGTAGATATTTCCATGTCCATACAAATAGCGGTGTAGAAATTTCAACGTTTATAGAGATGGCGGTGTAGATATTTCCATGTTCATACAGATGGCGGTGTAGATATTTCCATGTTTACACAGATAGCGGTGTAGATATTTCCATGTTGATACACATAGCGGTGTAGATATTTCCATGTGTTTAGAGATAGCGGTGTAGTTATTTCCTTGTTTATAGAGAAAGCTGTGTAGATATTTCGATGTATATGCAGTTAACTGTGTAGATATTTCCATGTTCATACAGATAGCGGTGTAGATATTTCCATGTTCATACAGATGGCGGTGAAGATAATTCCATGTTCAAACAGATGGCGGTGTAGATATTTCCATGTTCATACAAATGGCGGTGTAGTTATTTGCATGTTCATTGAGATGGCGCTGTAGTTATTTCCATGTTTATAGAGATAGCGGTGTAGTTATTTCCATGTTTATAGAGATAGCGTTGTAGTTATTTCCATGTTTATGGAGATAGCGGTGTAGATATTTGCATGTATATACAGATAGCAGTGTGATTTTTTCCATGTTCATACAGATAGCGGTATAGATATTTTCATCTTTGTAGAGATGGCGGTGTAGATATTTCCATGTTCATACAGATGGCGGTGAAGATATTTCCATGTTCATACAGATGGCGGTGTAGATATTTCCATGTTCATACACATGGAGGTTTAGATATTTCCATGTTCATAGAGATGGCGGTGTAGATATTTCCATGTTCATAAAAACGGCGGTGTAGATATTTCCATGTTCATACAGATAGCGGTGTAGATATTTCCATGTTCATACAGTTAGCGGTGTAGATATTTCCATGTTCATACAGATGGCGGTGTAGATATTTACATGTTCATACAGATGGCGGTGTACATATTTCCATGTTTATAGAGATGGCGGTGCAGATATTTCCATGTTTATAGAGATAGTAGTGTAGATATTTCCATTGATATACAGATAGCTGTGTAGATATTTGCATGTTCATACAGATAGCGGTGTAGATATTTCCATGTTCATGCTGATAGCGGTGTAGATATTTCCATGTTCATGCTGATAGCGGTGTCGATATTTCCATGTTCATACAGTTAGGGGTGTCGATATTTCCATGTTCATACAGATGATGGTGTAGATATTTCCATGTTCATACAGATGGCGGTGTAGATATTTCCATGTTCATACTGATGGCCGTGTAGATATTTCCATGTTCATACAGATGGCGGTGTAGATGTTTCCATGTTCGTACGGATGGCAGTGTAGATATTTCCATGTTGATACCAGTGGCGGTGTAGATATTTCCATGTTTTTACAGATAGCTGTGTAGACATTTCCATGTTTATAGAGATAGCAGTGTAGATATTTCCATTGATATACAGAGAGCTGTGTAGATATTTGCATGTTCATACATATAGCAGTGTAGATATTTCCATGTTCATACAGATAGCGGTGTAGATATTTCCATGTTCATACAGATATCGGTGTAGATATTTCCATGTTCATACAGTTAGCGGTGTAGATATTTCCATGTTCATACAGATGGCGGTGTAGATATTCACATGTTGATACAGATGGCGGTGTAGATATTTCCATGTTCGTACAGATGTCGGTGTAGATATTTCCATGTTCATGGAGATGGCAGTGTAGATATTTCCAAGTTCATACAAATGGCGGTGTAGATATTTCCATGTTCATAGAGATGGCGGTGTAGATATTTCCATGTTTATACAGATAGCTATGTAGTTGTTTCCATGTTTATAGAGATAGCAGTGTAGATATTTCCGTTGATATACAGATAGCTGTGTAGATATTTGCATGTTCATAAAGATAGCGGTGTAGATATTTCCATGTTCATGCTGATAGCGGTGTAGATATTTCCATGTTCATACAGATGGCGGTGTAGATATTTACATGTTCATACAGATGGCGGTGTAGATATTTCCATGTTCGTACAGATGGCGGTGTAGATATTTCCATGTTCATTGAGATGGCGGTGTACATATTTCCATGTTTATGCAGATAACGGTATAGATATTTCCATGTTCATACAGATGGCGGTGTAGGTATTTCCATGTTTATAGAGATGGCGGTCTAGATATTTCCATGTTTATAGAGATAGTGGTGTAGTTATTTCCAAGTTTATAGTGACATCGTTGTAGATATTTCCATGTTTATACAGATAGCGGTGAAGATATTTCCATGTTTATACAGATAGCGGTGTAGATATTTCCATGTTTATACAGATAGCAGTGTAGATATTTCTATGTTTATAGAGATAATAGTGTAGATAATTCCAAATTTATACAGATAGCAGTGTAGATATTTCCAAGTTCATACAGATAGCGGTGTAGATATTTCCACGTTTATAGAGATGGCGGTGTAGACATTTCCATGTTCATACAGATGGCGGTGTAGATATTTCCATGTTTATAGAGATGGCGGTGTAGATATTTTCATGTTTACACAGACGGCGGTATAGGTATTTCCATGTTTACACGGATAGCGGTGTAGGCATTTCCATGTTTACACTGATAGCGGTGTGGATATTTCCATGTTTATGCAGATAGTGGCGTAGATATTTCCATGTTTATACAGATAGCGATGCTGATATTTCCATGTTTATACAGATGGGCAGATATTTCCATGTTTATACAGATGGCGGTGTAGATATGTCCATGTTTGTACCGATGGCGGTGCAGATATTTCCATGTTCATACACATGGCGGTGTAGATATTTTGAAGTTTATAGAGATAGCGCTGAAGTTATTTCCATGTTTATAGAGAAATCTGTGCAGATATTTCCATGTATATGCAGATAGCTGTGTAGATATTTCCATGTTCATGCAGATAGCGGTGTAGATATTTCCATGTTCATCCAGATTCCCGTGTAGATATATACATCATCACACAGATGGCGGGGAAGATATATCCATGTTCATACAGATGGCGGTGTAGATATTTCCTTGTTCATACAAATGGCGGTGTAGGTATTTCCATGTTCACAGAGATGGCGGTGTAGATATTTCCATGTTCATACAAATGGCAGTGTAGATATTTCCATGTTCATAGAGATGGTGGTGTAGATATTTCCATGTTTATACAGATAGCAGAGTAGTTATTTCCATGTTTATAGAGATAGAGGTGTAGATATTTGCATGTTCATACAGATAGCGGTGTAGATATTTCCATTTTCATACAGATAGCCTTGTAGATATTTCCATGTTCATACAGATAGCGGTGTAGATAATTCCATGTTCATGCAGACAGCGGTGTAGATAATTCCAGGTTTATACCAATACCGGTGTAGATATTTCAATGTCCATACAGTTAGCGGTGTAGATATTTCCATGTTCATACAGGTGGCGGTGTAGATATTTCCATGTTTATTCAGATAGCAGTGTAGTTATTTCCATGTTTATAGAGATAGCAGTGTAGATATTTCCATGGATATACAGATAGCTGTGTAGATATTTGCATGTTCATACAGATTGCAGTGTAGGTATTTCCATGTTCGTACAGATAGCGGTGTAGATATTTCCATGTTTATAGAGATGGCGGTGTAGATATTTTCATGTTTCCTCAGATGGCGGTGTAGATATTTCCGTGTTCCTACAGATGGCGGTGTAGATGTTTACATGTTCATACAGATGGCGGTGTAGATATTTCCATGTTCTTACAGATGGCGGTGTAGATATTTCCATGTTCATAGAGATGGCGGTGTAGATATTTCCATGTTTATGCAGATAGCGGTATAGATATTTCCATGTTTATACAGATGGTGGTGTAGATATTTCCATGTTTATAGAGATGGCGGTGTAGACATTTCCATGTTTATAGAGATAGTGGTGTAGTTATTTCCAAGTTTATAGAGACAGCGTTGTAGATATTTCCATGTTTATACAGATAGCGGTGAAGATATTTCCATGTTTATACAGATAGCAGTGTAGATATTTACATGTTTATACAGATAGCGGTGTAGATATTTCCATGTTGATAGAGATAGGGGTGTAGATAATTTCAATTTTATACAGACAGCAGTGTAGATATTTCCAAGTTCATACAGATAGCGGTGTAGATATTTCCACGTTTATAGAGATGGCGGTGTAGATATTTCCATGTTCATACAGATGGCGGTGTAGATATTTCCATATTTATAGAGATGGCGGTGTAGATATTTTCATGTTTATACAGATGGCGGTGTAGATATTTCCATGTTTACACAGATAGCGGTGTAGACATTTCCATGTTAACACAGATAGCTCTGTGGATATTTCCATGTTTATGCAGATAGCGGTGTAGATATTTCCATGTTTATACAGATAGCGGTGCGGATATTTCCATGTTTATGCAGATAGTGGTGCAGATATTTCCATGTTTATACAGATAGCGGTGTAGATATTTCCATCTTATTACAGTTAATGGTGTAGATATGTCCATGTTCGTACAGATGGCGGTGTAGTTATTTCCATGTTCATACAGATGGCGGTGTAGATATTTCGAAGTTTATTGAGATAGCGCTGTAGTTACTTCTATATTTACATAGAAATCTGTGTAGATATTTCCATGTATATGCAGATAGCTTTGTATATATTTCCATGTTCATGCAGATAGCGGTGTAGATATTTCCATGTTCATACAGATGGCGGTGTAGATGTTTCCATGTTCGTACGGATGGCAGTGTAGATATTTCCATGTTGATACCAGTGGCGGTGTAGATATTTCCATGTTTTTACAGATAGCTGTGTAGACATTTCCATGTTTATTGAGATAGCAGTGAAGATATTTCCATTGATATACAGAGAGCTGTGTAGATATTTGCATGTTCATACAGATAGCAGTGTAGATATTTCCATGTTCATACAGATAGCGGTGTAGATATTTCCATGTTTATACAGATAGCGGTGAAGATGTATGCATGTTTACATAGATAGCGGTGTAGATATTTCCATGTTCATACAGATAGCGGTGTAGATATTTCCATATTTATACAGATAGTGGTGAAGATGTATGCATGTTTACACAGATAGCGGTGTAGATATTTGCATGTTCATACAGATAGTGGTGTAGATATTTCCATGTTCATACAGATGGCGGTGTAGATATTCACATGTTGATACAGATGGCGGTGTAGATATTTCCATGTTCGTACAGATGTCGGTGTAGATATTTCCATGTTCATACAAATGGCGGTGTAGATATTTCCATGTTCATAGACATGGCGGTGTAGATATTTCCATGTTTATACAGATAGCTATGTAGTTGTTTCCATGTTTATAGAGATAGCAGTGTAGATATTTCCATTGATATACAGATAGCTGTGTAGATATTTGCATTTTCATAAAGATAGCGGTGTAGATATTTCCACGTTCATGCTGATAGCGGTGTAGATATTTCCATGTTCATACAGATGGCGGTGTAGATATTTACATGTTCATACAGATGGCGGTGTAGATATTTCCATGTTCGTACAGATGGCGGTGTAGATATTTCCATGTTCATGGAGATGGCGGTGTACATATTTCCATGTTTATGCAGATAACGGTATAGATATTTCCATGTTCATACAGATGGCGGTGTAGGTATTTCCATGTTTATAGAGATGGCGGTCTAGATATTTCCATGTTTATAGAGATAGTGGTGTAGTTATTTCCAAGTTTATAGTGACATCGTTGTAGATATTTCCATGTTTATACAGATAGCGGTGAAGATATTTCCATGTTTATACAGATAGCGGTGTAGATATTTCCATGTTTATAGAGATAATAGTGTAGATAATTCCAAATTTATACAGATAGCAGTGTAGATATTTCCAAGTTCATACAGATAGCGGTGTAGATATTTCCACGTTTATAGAGATGGCGGTGTAGACATTTCCATGTTCATACAGATGGCGGTGTAGATATTTCCATGTTTATAGAGATGGCGGTGTAGATATTTTCATGTTTACACAGACGGCGGTATAGGTATTTCCATGTTTACACGGATAGCGGTGTAGGCATTTCCATGTTTACACAGATAGCGGTGTGGATATTTCCATGTTTATGCAGATAGTGGCGTAGATATTTCCATGTTTATACAGATAGCGATGCTGATATTTCCATGTTTATACAGATGGGCAGATATTTCCATGTTTACAGATGGCGGTGTAGATATGTCCATGTTTGTTCCGATGGCGGTGCAGATATTTCCATGTTCATACAGATGGCGGTGTAGATATTTTGAAGTTTATAGAGATAGCGCTGAAGTTATTTCCATGTTTATTGAGAAATCTGTGCAGATATTTCCATGTATATGCAGATAGCTGTGTAGATATTTCCATGTTCATGCAGATAGCGGTGTAGATATTTCCATGTTCATCCAGATGCCCGTGTAGATATATCCACCATCATACAGATGGCGGGGAAGATATATCCATGTTCATACAGATGGCGGTGTAGATATTTCCTTGTTCATACAAATGGCGGTGTAGGTATTTCCATGTTCACAGAGATGGCGGTGTAGATATTTCCATGTTCATACAAATGGCAGTGTAGATATTTCCATGTTCATAGAGATGGCGGTGTAGATATTTCCATGTTTATACAGATAGCAGAGTAGTTATTTCCATGTTTATAGAGATAGAGGTGTAGATATTTGCATGTTCATACAGATAGCGGTGTAGATATTTCCATTTTCATACAGATAGCCTTGTAGATATTTCCATGTTCATACAGATAGCGGTATAGATAATTCCATGTTCATGCAGACAGCGGTGTAGATAATTCCAGGTTTATACCAATACCGGTGTAGATATTTCAATGTCCATACAGTTAGCGGTGTAGATATTTCCATGTTCATACAGGTGGCGGTGTAGATATTTCCATGTTTATTCAGATAGCAGTGTAGTTATTTCCATGTTTATAGAGTTAGCAGTGTAGATATTTCCATGGATATACAGATAGCTGTGTAGATATTTGCATGTTCATACAGATTGCAGTGTAGGTATTTCCATGTTCGTACAGATAGCGGTGTAGATATTTCCATGTTTATAGAGATGGCGGTGTAGATATTTTCATGTTTCCTCAGATGGCGGTGTAGATATTTCCGTGTTCCTACAGATGGCGGTGTAGATATTTCCATGTTCATACAGGTGGCGGTGTAGATATTTCCATGTTTTTACAGATAGCTGTGTAGACATTTCCATGTTTATTGAGATAGCAGTGTAGATATTTCCATTGATATACAGAGAGCTGTGTAGATATTTGCATGTTCATACAGATAGCAGTGTAGATATTTCCATGTTCATACAGATAGCGGTGTAGATATTTCCATGTTCATACAGATATCGGTGTAGATATTTCCATGTTCATACAGTTAGCGTTGTAGATATTTCCATGTTCATACAGATGGCGGTGTAGATATTCACATGTTGATACAGATGGCGGTGTAGATATTTCCATGTTCGTACAGATGTCGGTGTAGATATTTCCATGTTCATACAAATGGCGGTGTAGATATTTCCATGTTCATAGACATGGCGGTGTAGATATTTCCATGTTTATACAGATAGCTATGTAGTTGTTTCCATGTTTATAGAGATAGCAGTGTAGATATTTCCATTGATATACAGATAGCTGTGTAGATATTTGCATTTTCATAAAGATAGCGGTGTAGATATTTCCACGTTCATGCTGATAGCGGTGTAGATATTTCCATGTTCATACAGATGGCGGTGTAGATATTTACATGTTCATACAGATGGCGGTGTAGATATTTCCATGTTCGTACAGATGGCGGTGTAGATATTTCCATGTTCATGGAGATGGCGGTGTACATATTTCCATGTTTATGCAGATAACGGTATAGGTATTTCCATGTTCATACAGATGGCGGTGTAGGTATTTCCATGTTTATAGAGATGGCGGTCTAGATATTTCCATGTTTATAGAGATAGTGGTGTAGTTATTTCCAAGTTTATAGTGACATCGTTGTAGATATTTCCATGTTTATACAGATAGCGGTGAAGATATTTCCATGTTTATACAGATAGCGGTGTAGATATTTCCATGTTTATAGAGATAATAGTGTAGATAATTCCAAATTTATACAGATAGCAGTGTAGATATTTCCAAGTTCATACAGATAGCGGTGTAGATATTTCCACGTTTATAGAGATGGCGGTGTAGACATTTCCATGTTCATACAGATGGCGGTGTAGATATTTCCATGTTTATAGAGATGGCGGTGTAGATATTTTCATGTTTACACAGACGGCGGTATAGGTATTTCCATGTTTACACGGATAGCGGTGTAGGCATTTCCATGTTTACACAGATAGCGGTGTGGATATTTCCATGTTTATGCAGATAGTGGCGTAGATATTTCCATGTTTATACAGATAGCGATGCTGATATTTCCATGTTTATACAGATGGGCAGATATTTCCATGTTTACAGATGGCGGTGTAGATATGTCCATGTTTGTTCCGATGGCGGTGCAGATATTTCCATGTTCATACAGATGGCGGTGTAGATATTTTGAAGTTTATAGAGATAGCGCTGAAGTTATTTCCATGTTTATTGAGAAATCTGTGCAGATATTTCCATGTATATGCAGATAGCTGTGTAGATATTTCCATGTTCATGCAGATAGCGGTGTAGATATTTCCATGTTCATCCAGATTCCCGTGTAGATATATCCACCATCATACAGATGGCGGGGAAGATATATCCATGTTCATACAGATGGCGGTGTAGATATTTCCTTGTTCATACAAATGGCGGTGTAGGTATTTCCATGTTCACAGAGATGGCGGTGTAGATATTTCCATGTTCATACAAATGGCAGTGTAGATATTTCCATGTTCATAGAGATGGCGGTGTAGATATTTCCATGTTTATACAGATAGCAGAGTAGTTATTTCCATGTTTATAGAGATAGAGGTGTAGATATTTGCATGTTCATACAGATAGCGGTGTAGATATTTCCATTTTCATACAGATAGCCTTGTAGATATTTCCATGTTCATACAGATAGCGGTATAGATAATTCCATGTTCATGCAGACAGCGGTGTAGATAATTCCAGGTTTATACCAATACCGGTGTAGATATTTCAATGTCCATACAGTTAGCGGTGTAGATATTTCCATGTTCATACAGGTGGCGGTGTAGATATTTCCATGTTTATTCAGATAGCAGTGTAGTTATTTCCATGTTTATAGAGTTAGCAGTGTAGATATTTCCATGGATATACAGATAGCTGTGTAGATATTTGCATGTTCATACAGATTGCAGTGTAGGTGTTTCCATGTTAGTACAGATAGCGGTGTAGATATTTCCATGTTTATAGAGATGGCGGTGTAGATATTTTCATGTTTCCTCAGATGGCGGTGTAGATATTTCCGTGTTCCTACAGATGGCGGTGTAGATATTTACATGTTCATACAGATGGCGGTGTAGATATTTCCATGTTCTTACAGATGGCGGTGTAGATATTTCCATGTTCATAGAGATGGCGGTGTAGATATTTCCATGTTTATGCAGATAGCGGTATAGATATTTCCATGTTTATACAGATGGTGGTGTAGATATTTCCATGTTTATAGAGATGGCGGTGTAGATATTTCCATGTTTATAGAGATAGTGGTGTAGTTATTTCCAAGTTTATAGAGACAGCGTTGTAGATATTTCCATGTTTATACAGATAGCGGTGAAGATATTTCCATGTTTATACAGATAGCAGTGTAGATATTTACATGTTTATACAGATAGCGGTGTAGATATTTCCATGTTGATAGAGATAGGGGTGTAGATAATTTCAATTTTATACAGACAGCAGTGTAGATATTTCCAAGTTCATACAGATAGCGGTGTAGATATTTCCACGTTTATTGAGATGGCGGTGTAGATATTTCCATGTTCATACAGATGGCGGTGTAGATATTTCCATATTTATAGAGATGGCGGTGTAGATATTTTCATGTTTATACAGATGGCGGTGTAGATATTTCCATGTTTACACAGATAGCGGTGTAGACATTTCCATGTTAACACAGATAGCTCTGTGGATATTTCCATGTTTATGTAGATAGCGGTGTAGATATTTCCATGTTTATACAGATAGCGGTGCGGATATTTCCATGTTTATACAGATAGTGGTGCAGATATTTCCATGTTTATACAGATAGCGGTGTAGATATTTCCATCTTATTACAGTTAATGGTGTAGATATGTCCATGTTCGTACAGATGGCGGTGTAGATATTTCCATGTTCATACAGATGGCGGTGTAGATATTTCGAAGTTTATTGAGATAGCGCTGTAGTTACTTCTATATTTACATAGAAATCTGTGTAGATATTTCCATGTATATGCAGATAGCTTTGTATATATTTCCATGTTCATGCAGATAGCGGTGTAGATATTTCCATGTTCATACAGATGGCGGTGTAGATATTTACATGTTCATACAGAGGGCGGAGCAGATATTTCCATGTTCGTACGGATGGCAGTGTAGATATTTCCATGTTCATACAGGTGGCGGTGTAGATATTTCCACGTTTATATAGATAGCAGTGTAGTTATTTCCATGTTTAGAGAGATAGCAGTGTAGATATTTCCATTGATATACAGATAGCTGTGTAGATATTTGCATGTTCATACAGATAGCGGTGTAGATATTTCCATGTTCATACAGATAGCGGTGTAGATATTTCCATGTTCATACAGAGGGCGGTGTAGATATTTCCATATTCATACAGATAGTGGTGTAGATATTTCCATGTTCATAGAGGTGGCGGTGTAGGTATTTCCATGTTTGTACAGATAGCGGTATAGATATTTCCATGTTTATACAGATAGCGGTGTAGATATTTCCATCTTTATACAGATGGCGTTGTACATAATTCCATGTTCTTACAGATGGCGGTGTAGATATTTCGAAGTTTATAGAGATAGCGCTGTAGTTATTTCCATATTTATAGAGAAATCTCTCTAGATATTTCCATGTTTATGCATATAGCTGTGTAGATATTTCCATGTTCATGCAGATGGCGGTGTAGATATATCCATGTTCATACAGATGGCGGTGAAGATATTTCCATGTTCATACAGATGGCGGTGTAGATATTTCCATGTTCATACAAACGGCCGTGTAGATATTTCCATGTTCACAGAGATGGCGGTGTAGATATTTCCATGTTTATACAGATAGCAGTGTAGTTATTTCCATGTTTATAGAGATAGCAGTGTAGATATTTCCATTGATATACACATAGATGTGTAGATATTTGAATGTTCATACAGATAGCGGTGTAGATATTTCCATCATCGTACAGATAGCGGTGTAGATATTTCCATGTTCATACAGATAGCGGTGTAGATATTTCCATGTTCATTCAGATAACGGTGTAGATATTTCCATGTTCATACAGATAGCGGTGTAGATATTTCCATGGTCATACAGTTAGCGGTGTAGATATTTCCATGTTCATACAGATGACGGTATAGATATTTCCATGTTCGTACACATGGCCGTGTAGATATTTCCATGCTCTTGGAGATGGCGGTGTAGTTATTTCGATGTTTATGCAGACAGCGGTATAGATATTTCCATGTTAATACAGATGGTGGTGTAGATATTTCCATGTTTATAGAGATGGCGGTCTAGATATTTCCATGTTTATAGAGATAGTGGTGTAGTTATTTCAAAGTTTATAGAGACAGCGTTGTAGATATTTCCATGTTTATACAGATAGCGGTGAAGTTATTTCCATGTTTATACAGATAGCGGTGTAGATATTTTCATGTTTATACAGATAACAGTGTAGATATTTCCATGTTTATAGAGATAGTGGTGTAGATAATTTCAATTTTATACAGATAGCGGTGTAGATATTTCCAAGTTCATACAGATAGCGGTGTAGATATTTCCACGTTTATAGAGATGGCGGTGTAGATATTTCCATGTTCATACAGATGTTGGTGTAGATATTTCCATGTTTACAGAGATGGCGGTGTAGATATTTCCATGTTAACACAGATGGCGGTGTAGATATTTCCCTGTTTACACAGATACCGGTGTAGACATTTCCATGTTTACACAGACAGCAGTGTGCATATATCCATGTTTATACAGATAGCGGTGTAGATATTTCCATGTTCATACAGATACCGGTGTAGATAGTTCCATGTTCATACAGATAGCGGTGTAGGTATTTCCATGGTCATACAGTTAGCGGTGTAGATATTTCCATGTTCATACAGATGGCGGTGTAGATATTTACATGTTCATACAGACGGCGGTGTAGATATTTTCATGTTCGTAAAGATGGCGGTGTAGATATTTCCATGTTCATAGAGATGGCGGTGTAGATATTTCCATGTTTATGCAGATAGCGGTATAGATATTTCCATGTTTATACAGATGGTGGTGTAGATATTTCCATGTTTATAGTGATGGTGGTCTAGATATTTCCATGCTTATAGAGATAGTGGTGTAGTTATTTCCAAGTTTATAGAGACAGCGTTGTAGATAATTCCATGTTTATACAGATAGCGGTGAAGTTATTTCCATGTTTATACAGATAGCGGTGTAGATACTTCCATGTTTATACTGATAACAGTGTAGATATTTCCATGTTTATAGAGATGGTGGTGTAGATAATTTCAATTTTATACAGATAGCAGTGTAGATATTTCCAAGTTCATACAGAGAGCGGTGTAGATATTTCCACGTTTATAGAGATGGCGGTGTAGATATTTCAATGTTCATACAGATGGCGGTGTAGATATTTCCATGTTTATAGTGATGGCGGTGTAGATATTTTCATGTTTACACAGATGGCGGTGTAGATATTTCCATGTTTACACAGATAAGGGTGTAGACATTTCCATGTTTACACAGATAGCGGTGTGGATATTTCCATGTTTATGGAGATAGCTGTGTAGATATTTCCATGTTTATACAGATAGCAGTGCGGATATTTCCACGTTTATACAGATAGTTGGGCAGATATTTCCATGTTTATACAGACAGCGGTGTAGATATTTCCATGTTTATACAGATTGCGGTGAAGATGTATGCATGTTTACACAGATAGCGGTGTAGATATTTCCATGTTCATACAGATAGCGGTGTTGATATTTCCATGTTTATACAGGTAGCGGTGTAGATATTTCCATGTTTATACAGATAGCAGTGTAGATATTTCCATCTTCATGCAGATGGCGGTGTAGATATTTACATGTTCATAGAGATGGCAGTGTAGATATTTCCATGTTTATGCAGATAGCGATATAGATATTTCCATGTTTATACAGATGGTGGTGTAGATATTTCCATGTTTATGGGGATGGCGGTGTAGATATTTTCATGTTTACACAGATGGCGGTGCATATATTTCCATGTTTACACAGATAGCGGTGTAGACATTTCCATGTTTACACACATAGCGTTGTGGATATTTCCATGTTTATGCAGATAGCGGTGTAGATATTTCCATGTTTATACAGATAGCGGTGCGGATATTTCCATGTTTATACAGAGAGGCAGATATTTCCATGTTTATACAGATAGCGGTGTAGATATTTCCATCTTAATTCAGATGGCGGTGTAGATATGTCCATGTTCGTACAGATGGAGGTGTAGATATTTCCATGTTCATACAGATGGCGGTGTAGATATTTCGAAGTTTATAGAGATAGCGCTGTAGTTATTTCCATATTTATAGAGCAATATGTGTAGGTATTTCCATGTATATGCAGATAGCTGTGTACATATTTCCATGTTCATGCAGATAGCGGTGTAGATATTTCCAGGTTCATCCAGATGCCGGTGTAGATATATCCAAGTTTATTCAGATGGCGGTGAAGTTATTTCAATGTTCATACAGATGGCGGTGTAGATATTTCCAGGTTCACACAAATGGCGGTGTAGATATTTCCATGTGCATAGAGATGGCGGTGTAGATATTTCCATGTTCATACAAATGGCAGTGTAGATATTTCCATGTTCATAGTGATGGCGGTGTAGATATTTCCATGTTTATACAGATAGCAGTGTAGTTATTTCCATGTTTATAGAGATAGTGGTGTAGATAATTTCAATTTTATACTGATAGCTGTGTAGATATTTGCATGTTCATACAGATAGCGGTGTAGATATTTCCATGTTCATACAGATAGCGTTGTAGATATTTCCATATTCATACAGATAGCGGTGTAGATATTTCCATGTTCTTGCAGGATGCGGTGTAGATATTTCCATGTTCATACCAATAGCGGTGTAGATATTTCCATGTCCATACAGTTAGCGTTGTAGATATTTCCATGTTCATACAGATGGCAGTGTAGATATTTACAAGTTCATACAGATGGCAGTGCAGATATTTCCATTTTCGTACGGATGGCAGTGTAGTTATTTCCATGTTCATACAGGTGGCGGTGTAGATATTTCCATGTTTATACAGATAGCAGTGTAGTTATTTCCATGTTTATAGAGATTGCAGTGTAGATATTTCCATTGAAATACAGATAGCTGTGTAGATATTTGCATGTTCATACAGATAGCGGTGTAGATATTTCCATGTTCATACAGATAGCGGTGTAGATATTTCCATGTTCCTACAGATAGCGGTGTAGATATTTCCATGTTCATACAGATAACGGTGTAGATATTTCCATGTTCATACAGATAGCGGTGTAGATATTTCCATGTTCATACAGTTAGCGGTGTAGATATTTCCATGTTCATACTGATGGCTTTGTAGATATTTCCATGTTCATACAGATGGCAGTGTAGATATTTCCATGTTTGTACTGATGGCGGTGTAGATATTTCCATGTTCATAGAGATGGCGGTGTAGATATTTCCATGTTTATGCAGATAGCGGTGTAGATATTTCCATGTTTATACAGATGGTGGTGTAGATATTTCCAAGTTTATAGAGATGGCGGTCTAGATATTTCCATGTTTGTACAGATAGCGGTGAAGATATTTCCATGTTTATACAGATAGCGGTGTAGATATTTCCATGTTTATACAGATAGCAGTGTAGATATTTCCATGTTTATACAGATAGTGGTGTAGATAATTTCAATTTTATACCGAGAGCAGTGTAGATATTTCCAAGTTCATACAGATAGCGATGTAGATATTTCCACGTTTATAGAGATGGCGGTGTAGATATTTCCATGTTCATACTGATGGCGGTGTAGATATTTCCATGTTCATACAAATGGCGGTGTAGATATTTCCATGTTCATAGAGATGGCGGTGTACATATTTCCATTTTCATACAAATGGCCGTGTAGATATTTCCATGTTCACAGAGATGGCGGTGTAGATATTTCCATGTTTATACAGATAGCAGTGTAATTATTTCCATGTTTATAGAGATAGCAGTGTAAATATTTCCATTGATATACACATAGCTGTGTAGATATTTGCATGTTCATACAGATAGTGGTGTAGATATTTCCATGTTCATACAGATAGCGGTGTAGATATTTCCATGTTCATACAGATAGCGGTGTAGATATTTCCATGTTCATACAGAGAGCGGTGTAGATATTTCCATGGTCATACAGTTAGCGGTGTAGATATTTCCATGTTCATACAGATGACGGTGTAGATATTTCCATGTTCGTACACATGAACGTGTAGATATTTCCATGTTCATGGAGATGGCGGTGTAATTATTTCCATGTTTATGCAGACAGCGGTATAGATATTTCCATGTTAATACAGATGGTGGTGTAGATATTTCCATGTTTATAGAGATTGCGGTCTAGATATTTCCATGTTTATAGAGATAGTGGTGTAGTTATTTCAAAGTTTATAGAGACAGCGTTGTAGATATTTCCATGTTTATACAGATAGCGGTGAAGTTATTTCCATGTTTATACAGATAGCGGTGTAGATATTTTCATGTTTATACAGATAACAGTATAGATATTTCCATGTTTATAGAGATAGTCGTGTAGATAATTTCAATTTTATTCAGATAGCAGTGTAGATATTTCCAATTTCATACAGATAGCGGTGTAGATATTTCCACGTTTATAGAGATGGCGGTGTAGATATTTCCATGTTCATAAAGATGTTGGTGTAGATATTTCCATGTTTACAGAGATGGCGGTGTAGATATTTCCATGTTAACACAGATGGCTGTGTAGATATTTCCCTGTTTACACAGATAGCGGTGTAGACATTTCCATGTTTACACAGACAGCAGTGTGCATATATCCATGTTTATGCAGATAGCGGTGTAGTTATTTCCATGATAATACAGATAGCGGTGCGGATATTTCCATGTTTATACAGATAGTTGGACAGATATTTCCATGTTTATACAGATAGCGGTGTAGATATTTCCATCTTAATACAGATGGCGGTGTAGATATGTCCATGTTCGTACAGATGGCGGTGTAGATGTTTCCATGTTCATACAGATGGCGGTGTAGATATTTCGAAGTTTATAGAGATAGCGCTGTAGTTATTTCCATATTTATAGAGAAAACTGTGTAGATATTTCCATGTATATGCAGATAGCTGTGTAGATATATCCATGCTCATACAGATGGTGGTGAAGATATTTCCATGTTCATACAGATGGCGGTGTAGATATTTCCAAGTTCATACAAATGGCGGTGTAGATATTTCCATGTTCATAGAGATGGCGGTGTAGATATTTCCATGTTCATACAAATGGCCGTGTAGATATTTCCATGTTCATAGAGATGGCGGTGTAGATATTTCCATGTATATACAGATAGCAGTGTAGTTATTTCCATGTTTATAGAGATAGTAGTGTAGGTATTTCCATTGATATACAGATAGCTGTGTAGATATTTGAATGTTCATACAGATAGCGGTGTAGATATTTCCATGTTCATACAGAGGGTGGTGTGGATATTTCCATGTTCATACAGATAGCGGTGTAGATATTTCCATGTTCACACAGATAGCAGTGTAGATATTTCCATGTTCATACAGATAGCGGTGTAGATATTTCGATGTTCATACAATTAGCGGTGTAGATATTTCCATGTTCATACAGATGGTGGTGTAGATATTTACATGTTCATACAGATGGCGGTGTAGATATTTCCATGGTCGTGCAGATGGCAGTGTAGATATCTCCGTGTTCAAACAGGTGGGGGTGTAGATATTTCCATGTTTATACAGATAGCAGTGTAGTTATTTCCATGTTTATAGATAGCAGTGTAGATATTTCCATTGATATACAGATAGCTGTGTAGATATTTGCATGTTCATACAGATAGCGTTGTAGATATTTCCATGTTCATACAGATAACGGTGTAGATATTTCCATGTTCATACAGTTAGCGGTGTAGATATTTCCATGTTCATACAGATTTCGGTGTAGATATTTACATGTTCATAGAGATGGCAGTATAGATATTTCCATGTTCGTACAGATGGCGGTGTAGATATTTCCATGTTCATAGAGATGGCGGTGTAGATATTTCCATGTTTATGCAGATAGCGGTATAGATATTTCCATGTTCATACAGATGGTGGTGTAGATATTTCCATGTTTATAGGGATGGCGGTGTAGATATTTTCATGTTTACCCAGATGGCGGTGTAGATATTTCCATGTTTACACAGATAGCGGTGTAGACATTTCCATGTTTACACAGATAGCGGTGTGGATATTTCCATGTTTATGCATATAGCAGTGTAGATATTTCCATGTTTATACAGATAGCTGGGCAGATATTTCCATGTTTATACAGATAGCGGTGTAGATATTTCCTTGTTTATAGAGATAGTGGTGTGGATAATTCCAATTTTATACTGAGAGCAGTGTAGATATTTCCAAGTTCACACAGATAGCGATGTAGATATTTCCACGTTTATAGAGATGGCGGTGTAGATATTTCCATGTTCATACTGATTGCGGTGTAGATATTTCCATGTTCATACAAATGGCGGTGTAGATATTTCCATGTTCATAGAGATGGCGGTGTACATATTTCCATGTTCATACAAATGGCCGTGTAGATATTTCCATGTTCACAGAGATGGCGGTGTAGATATTTCCATGTTTATACAGATAGCAGTGTAGTTATTTCCATGTTTATAGAGATAGCAGTGTAGATATTTCCATTGATATACACATATCTGTGTAGATATTAGCATGTTCATACAGATAGCGGTGTAGATATTTCCATCTTTGTACAGATAGCGGTGTAGATATTTCCATGTTCATACAGATAGCGGTGTAGATATTTCCAGGTTCATACAGATAACGGTGTAGATATTTCCATGTTCATACAGATAGCGGTGTAGATATTTCCATGGTCATACAGTTAGCGGTGTAGATATTTCCATGTTCATACAGATGACGGTGTAGATATTTCCATGTTCGTACACATGGCCGTGTAGATATTTCCATGTTCATGGAGATGGCGGTGTAGTTATTTCCATGTTTATGCAGACAGCGGTATAGATATTTCCATGTTAATACAGATGGTGGTGTAGATATTTCCATGTTTATAGAGATGGCGGTCTAGATATTTCCATGTTTATAGAGATAGTGGTGTAGTTATTTCAAAGTTTATAGAGACAGCGTTGTAGATATTTCCATGTTTATACAGATAGCGGTGAAGTTATTTCCATGTTTATACAGATAGCAGTGTAGATATTTTCATGTTTATACAGATAACAGTGTAGATATTTCCATGTTAATAGAGATAGTCGTGTAGATAATTTCAATTATATTCAGATAGCAGTGTAGATATTTCCAAGTTCATACAGATAGTGGTGTAGATATTTCCACGTTTATAGAGATGGCGGTGTAGATATTTCCATGTTCATAAAGATGTTGGTGTAGATATTTCCATGTTTACAGAGATGGCGGTGTAGATATTTCCATGTTAACACAGATGGCGGTGTAGATATTTCCCTGTTTACACAGATAGCGGTGTAGACATTTCCATGTTTACACAGACAGCAGTGTGCATATATCCATGTTTATGCAGATAGCGGTGTAGATATTTCCATGATAATACAGATAGCGGTGCGGATATTTCCATGTTTATACAGATAGTTGGGCAGATTTTTCCATGTTTATACAGATAGCGGTGTAGATATTTCCATCTTAATACAGATGGCGGTGTAGATATGTCCATGTTCGTACAGATGGCGGTGTAGATGTTTCCATGTTCATACAGATGGCGGTGTAGATATTTCGAAGTTTATAGAGATAGCGCTGTAGTTATTTCCATATTTATAGAGAAAACTGTGTAGATATTTCCATGTATATGCAGATAGCTGTGTAGATATATCCATGTTCATACAAACGGCGGTGTAGATATTTCCATGTTCATAGAGATGGCAGTGTAGATATTTCCATTTTCATACAAATGGCGGTGTAGATATTTCCATGTTCATAGAGATGGCGGTGTAGATATTTCCATGTATATACAGATAGCAGTGTAGTTATTTCCATGTTTATAGAGATAGTAGTGTAGGTATTTCCATTGATATACAGATAGCTGTGTAGATATTTGCATGTTCATACAGATAGCGGTGTAGATATTTCCATGTTCATACAGAGGGCGGTGTGGATATTTCCATGTTCATACAGATAGCGGTGTAAATATTTCCATGTTCACACAGATAGCGGTGTAGATATTTCCATGTTCATACAGATAGCGGTGTAGATATTTCGATGTTCATACAATTAGCGGTGTAGATATTTCCATGTTCATACAGATGGTGGTGTAGATATTTACATGTTCATACAGATGGCGGTGTAGATATTTCCATGGTCGTGCAGATGGCAGTGTAGATATCTCCGTGTTCATACAGGTGGTGGTGTAGATATTTCCATGTTTATACAGATAGCAGTGTAGTTATTTCCATGTTTATAGAGATAGCAGTGTAGATATTTCCATTGATATACAGATAGCTGTGTAGATATTTGCATGTTCATACAGATAGCGTTGTAGATATTTCCATGTTCATACAGATAGCGGTGTAGATATTTCCATGTTCATACACATAACGGTGTAGATATTTTCATGTTCATACAGATAACGGTGTAGATATTTCAATGTTCATACAGTTAGCGGTGTAGATATTTCCATGTTCATACAGATTGCGGTGTAGATATTTACATGTTCATAGAGATGGCGGTATAGATATTTCCATGTTCGTACAGATGGCGGTGTAGATATTTCCATGTTCATAGAGATGGCGGTGTAGATATTTCCATGTTTATGCAGATAGCGGTATAGATATTTCCATGTTCATACAGATGGTGGTGTAGATATTTCCATGTTTATAGGGATGGCGGTGTAGATATTTTCATGTTTACACAGATGGCGGTGTAGATATTTGCATGTTTACACAGATAGCGGTGTAGACATTTCCATGTTTACACAGATAGCGGTGTGGATATTTCCATGTTTATGCATATAGCAGTGTAGATATTTCCATGTTTATTCAGATAGCTGGGCAGATATTTCCATGTTTATACAGATAGCGGTGTAGATATTTCCTTTTTTATAGAGATAGTGGTGTGGAGAATTCCAATTTCTTACTGAGAGCAGTGTAGATATTTCCAAGTTCACACAGATAGCGATGTAGATATTTCCACGTTTACAGAGATGGCGGTGTAGATATTTCCATGTTCATACTGATGGCGGTGTAGATATTTCCATGTTCATACAAATGGCGGTGTAGATATTTCCATGTTCATAGAGATGGCGGTGTACATATTTCCATGTTCATACAAATGGCCGTGTAGATATTTCCATGTTCACAGAGATGGCGGTGTAGATATTTCCATGTTTATACAGATAGCAGTGTAGTTATTTCCATGTTTATAGAGATAGCAGTGTAGATATTTCCATTGATATACACATAGCTGTGTAGATATTTGCATTTTCATACAGATAGCGGTGTAGATATTTCCATCTTCGTACAGATAGCGGTGTAGATATTTCCATGTTCATACAGATAGCGGTGTAGATATTTCCATGTTCATACAGATAACGGTGTAGATATTTCCATGTTCATACAGATAGCGGAGTAGATATTTCCATGGTCATACAGTTAGCGGTGTAGATATTTCCATGTTCATAAAGATGACGGTGTAGATATTTCCATGTTCGTACACATGGCCGTGTAGATATTTCCATGTTCATGGAGATGGCGGTGTAGTTATTTCCATGTTTATGCAGACAGCGGTATAGATATTTCCATGTTATTACAGATGGTGGTGTAGATATTTCCATGTTTATAGAGATGGCGGTCTAGATATTTCCATGTTTATAGAGATAGTGGTGTAGTTATTTCAAAGTTTATAGAGACAGCGTTGTAGATGTTTCCATGTTTATACAGATAGCGGTGAAGTTATTTCCATGTTTATACAGATAGCGGTGTAGATATTTTCATGTTTATACAGATAACAGTGTAGATATTTCCATGTTTATAGAGATAGTGGAGTAGATAATTTCAATTTTATACAGATAGCAGTGTAGATATTTCCAAGTTCATACAGATAGCGGTGTAGATATTTCCACGTTTATGGAGATGGCGGTGTAGTTATTTCCATGTTCATACAGATGTTGGTGTAGATATTTCCATGTTTACAGAGATGGCGGTGTAGATATTTCCATGTTAACACAGATGGTGGTGTAGATATTTCCCTGTTTACAGAGATAGTGGTGTAGACATTTCCATGTTTACACAGACAGCAGTGTGCATATATCCATGTTTATGCAGATAGCGGTGTAGATATTTCCATGTTTATACAGATAGCGGTGTAGATATTTCCATCTTAATACAGATGGCGGTGTAGATATGTCCATGTTCGTACAGATGGCAGTGTAGATGTTTCCATGTTCATACAGATGGCGGTGTAGATATTTCGAAGTTTATAGAGATAGCGCTGTAGTTATTTCCATATTTATAGAGAAAACTGTGTAGATATTTCCATGTATATGCTGATAGCTGTGTAGATATATCCATGCTCATACAGATGGCGGTGAAGATATTTCCATGTTCATACAGATGGCAGTGTAGATATTTCCATCTTCATACAAATGGCGGTGTAGATATTTCCATGTTCATAGAGATGGCGGTGTAGATATTTCCATATTTATACAGATAGAACTGTAGTTATTTCCATGTTTATAGGCATAGCAGTACAGATATTTTGTTTGATATACAGATAGCTGTGTAGATATTTGCATGTTCATACTGATAGCGGTCTAGATATTTCCATGTTCATACAGATAGCGGTGTAGATATTTCCATGTTCATACAGATAGCGGTGTAGATATTTCCATGTTCATACAGATAGCGGTGTAGATATTTCCATGTTCATACAGATAGCGGTGTAGGTATTTCCATGTTCATACCAATAGCGGTTTAGATATTTCCATGTTCATACAGATGGCGGTGTAGATATTTCCATGTTCGTACCGATGGCAGTGTAGATATTTCCATGTTCATACAGGTGGCGGTGTAGATATTTCCCTGTTTATACATATAGCAGTTTAGTTATTTCCATGTTTATAGAGATAGCAGTGTAGATATTTCCATTGATATACAGATAGCTGTGTAGATATTTGCATGTTCATACAGATAGCGGTGTACATATTTCCATGTTCGTACAGATAGCGGTGTAGATATTTCCATGTTCATACAGATAGCGGTGTAGATATTTCCATGTTCATACAGATAGCGGTGTAGATACTTCCATGTTCATACAGTTAGCGGTGTAGATATTTCCATGTTCATACAGATGGCGGTGTAGATATTTCCATGTTCGTACAGATGGCGGTGTAGATATTTCCATTTTCATAGAGATGGCGGTGTAGATATTTCCATGTTTATGCAGATAGCGGTATAGATATTTCCATGTTTATACAGATGGTGGTGTAGATATTTCCATGTTTATAGAGATGGCGGTCTAGATATTTCCATGTTTACAGAGATAGTGGTGTAGTTATTTCCAAGTTTTTAGAGACAGCGCTGTAGATATTTCCATGTTTATACAGATAGCGGTGAAGATATTTCCATGTTAATACAGATAGCGGTGTAGATATTTCCATGTTTATACAGATAGCAGAGTAGATATTTCCATGTTTATAGAGATAGTGGTGTAGATAATTTCAATTTTATACCGAGAGAACTGTAGATATTTCCAAGTTCATACAAATAGCGGTGTAGATATTTCCACGTTTATAGAGATGGCGGTGTAGATATTTCCATGTTCATATAGATGGCGGTGTAGGTATTTCCATGTTAATGGGGATGGCGGTGTAGATATTTTCATGTTTACACAGATGGCGGTGTAGATATTTCCATGTTTACACAGATAGCGGTGTAGATATTTACATGTTTATAGAGATAGTGGTGTCGATAATTTCAACTTTATACAGAGAGCAGTGTAGATATTTCCAAGTTCATACAGATAGCAGTGTAGATATTTCCATGTTCATACA
This sequence comes from Gorilla gorilla gorilla, assembly GCF_029281585.2. Taxonomy (NCBI): domain Eukaryota; kingdom Metazoa; phylum Chordata; class Mammalia; order Primates; family Hominidae; genus Gorilla; species Gorilla gorilla. The sequence continues at coordinate 129,088,705 of NC_073239.2, forward strand.
GATAGCGGTGTAGATATTTCCATTTTCATACAGATAGCGGTGTAGATATTTCCATGTTCATACAGTTAGCGGTGTAGATATTTCCATGTTCACACAGATTGCGGTGTAGATATTTACATGTTCATACAGATGGCGGTGTTGATATTTCCATCTTTGTACGGATGGCAGTGTCGTCATTTCCATGATCATACAGGTGGCGGTGTAGATATTTCCATGTTTATACAGATAGCAGTGTAGTTATTTCCATGTTTATAGAGATAGCAGTGTAGATATTTCCATTGATATACAGATAGCTTTGTAGATATTTGCATGTTGATTCAGATAGCGGTGTAGATATTTCCATGTTCATACAGATAGCGGTGTAGATATTTCCATGTTCATACAGATAGCGGTGTAGATATTTCCCTGTTCATACAGATAACGATGTAGATATTTCCATGTTCATACAGATAGCGGTGAAGATATTTCCATGTTCATACAGTTAGCGGTGTAGATATTTCCATGTTCATACAGATGGCGGTGTAGGTATTTACATGTTCATACAGATGGCGGTGTATATATTTCCATCTTCGTACAGATGGCAGTGTAGATATTTCCATGTTCATAGAGATGGCGCTGTAGATATTTCCATGTTTATGCAGATAGCGGTATAGATATTTCCATGTTTATACAGATGGTGGTGTAGGTATTTCCATGTTTATAGAGATTGCGGTATAGATATTTCCATGTTTATAGAGATAGTGGTGTAGTTATTTCCAAGTTTATAGAGACAGCGTTGTAGATATTTCCATGTTTATACAGGCAGCGGGGAAGATATTTCCATGTTTATACAGATAGCGGTGTAGATATTTCCATGTTAATACAGATAACAGTGTAGATATTTCCATGTTTATAGAGATAGGGGTGTAGATAATTTCAATTTTATACAGACAGCAGTGTAGATATTTCCAAGTTCATACAGATAGCGGTGTAGATATTTCCACGTTTATAGAGATGGCGGTGTAGATATTTCCATGTTCATACAGATGGCGGTGTAGATATTTCCATGTTTATAGAGATGGCGGTGTAGATATTTTCATGTTTACACAGATGGCGGTGTAGATATTTCCATGTTTACACAGATAGCGGTGTAGACATTTCCATGTTTACACAGATAGCGGTGTGGATATTTCCATGTTTATGCAGATAGCGGTGTAGATATTTCCATGTTTATACAGATAGCGGTGTGGATATTTCCATGTTTATTCAGATGGGCAGATATTTCCATGTTTATACAGATAGCGGTGTAGATATTTCCATCTTAATACAGATGGCGGTGTAGATATGTCCACGTTCGTACAGATGGCGGTGTAGATATTTCCATGTTCATAGAGATGGCGGTGTAGATATTTCGAAGTTTATAGAGATAGCGCTGTAGTTATTTCCATATTTATAGAGAAATCTTTGTAGATATTTCCATGTATATGCAGATAGCTGTGTAGATATTTCCATGTTCATGCAGATAGCGGTGTAGTTATATCCATGTTCATACAGATGGCGGTGAAGATATTTCCATGTTCTTTCAGATGGCGGTGTAGATATCTCCATGTTAATACAAATGGCGGTGTAGATATTTCCATGTTCATATAGATGGCGGTGTAGATATTTCCATGTTCATACAAATGGCGGTGTAGATATTTCCATGTTCATAGAGATGGCGGTGTAGATATTTCCATGTTTATACAGATATCAGTGTAGTTATTTCCATGTTTATAGAGATAGCGGTGTAAATATTTTCAATTTTATACAGATAGCTGTGTAGATATTTGCATGTTCATACAGATAGCGGTGTAGATGTTTCCATGTTCATACAGATAGCGGTGTAGATATTTCAATGTTCCTTCAGATAGCGGTGTAGATATTTCCATGTTCATGCAGATAGCGGTGTAGATATTTCCATGTTCATACCAATAGGAGTGTAGATATTTCCATGTCCATACAGTTAGCGTTGTAGATATTTCCATGTTCATACAGATGGCGGTGTAGATATTTCCATGTTCGTACGGATGTCGCTGTAGATATTTCCATGTTCATAGAGATGGCGGTGTAGATATTTCCATGTTTATGCAGATAGCGGTGAAGATATTTCCATGTTTATACAGATAGCAGTGTAGATATTTCCATGTTTATACAGATAGCAGTGTAGATATTTCCATGTTTATAGAGATAGTGGTGTAGATAATTTCAATTTTATACCGAGAGCAGTGTAGATATTTCCAAGTTCATACAGATAGCGATGTAGTTATTTCCACGTTTATAGAGATGGCAGTGTAGATATTTCCATGTTCATACTGATGGCGGTGTAGATATTTCCATGTTCCTACAAATGGCGGTGTAGATATTTCCTTGTTCATAGAGATGGCGGTGTAGATATTTTCATGTTTACACAGATGGCGATGTAGATATTTCCATGTTTACACAGATAGCGGTGTAGACATTTCCATGTTTACACAGATAGCGGTGTGGATATTTCCATGTTTATGCAGATAGCGGTGTAGATATTTCCATGTTTATACAGATAGCGGTGCGGATATTTCCATGTTTATACAGATAGTTGGGCGGATATTTCCATGTTTATACAGATAGCGGTGTAGAAATTTCCATCTTAATACACATGGCGGTGTAGATATGTCAATGTTCGTACAGATGACGGTGTAGATATTTCCATGTTCATACAGATGGCGGTGTAGATATTTCGAAGTTTATAGAGACAGCGCTGTAGTTATTTCCATATTTATAGAGAAATCTGTGTAGATATTTCCATGCATATGCACACAGCTGTGTAGATATTTCCATGTTCATGCAGATAGCGGTGTAGATATTTCCATGTTCATCCAGATGCCGGTGTAGATATATCCATGTTCATACAGATGGCGGTGAAGATATTTCCGTGTTCATACAGATGGCGGTGTAGATATTTCCATGTTCATACAAATGGCGGTGTAGATATTTCCATGTTCATAGAGATGGCGGTGTAGATATTTCCATGTTCTTACGGTTGGCATTGTAGATATTTCCATGTTCATACAGGTGGCAGTGTAGATATTTCCATGTTTATACAGATAGCAGTGTAGTTATTTCCATGTTTATAGAGATATCAGTGAAGATATTTCCATTGATATACAGATAGCTGTGTAGATATTTGCATGTTCATACAGATAGCGGTGTAGATATTTCCATGTTCATACAGATGGCAGTGTAGATATTTCCATGTTCATACAGATAGCGGTGTAGATATTTCCATGTTCATACAGATAGCGGTGTTGATATTTCCATCTTAATATAGATGGCTTTGTAGATATGTCCATGTTTGTACAGATGGCGGTGTAGATATTTCCATGTTCATAGAGATGGCGCTGTAGATATTTCCATGTTCATGCAGATAGCGGTATAGATATTTCCATGTTTATAAAGATGGTGGTGTAGATATTTCCATGTTTATAGAGATGGCGGTCTAGATATTTCCATGTTTATAGAGATAGTGGTGTAGTTATTTCCAAGTTTATAGAGACTGCGTTGTAGATATTTCCATGTTTATACAGATAGCGGTGAAGATATTTCCATGTTTATACAGATATCGGTGTACATATTTCCATGTTTATACAGATAACAGTGTAGATATTTCCATGTTTATAGAGATAGTGGTGTAGATAATTTCAATTTTATACAGATAGCAGTGTAGATATTTCCAAGTTCATACAGATAGCGGTGTAGATATTTCCACTTTTATAGAGACGGCGGTGTAGATATTTCCATGTTCATACAGATGGCGGAGTAGATATTTCCATGTTTATAGAGATGGCGGTGTAGATATTTTCATGTTTACACAGATGGCGGTGTAGATATTTCCATGTTTACACAGATAGCGGTGTAGACATTTCCATGTTTACACAGATAGCGATGTAGACATTTCCATGTTTTCACAGATAGCGGTGTGGATATTTCCATGTTTATGCAGATAGCGGTGTAGATATTTCCATGTTTATACAGATAGCGGTGTGGATATTTCCATGTTTATACAGATAGTTGGGTAGATATTTCCATGTTTATACAGATAGCGGTGTAGATATTTCCATCTTAATACAGATGGTGGTGTAGATATGTCCATGTTTGTACAGATGGCAGTGTAGATATTTCCATGTTCATACAGACGGAGGTGTAGATATTTCGAAGTTTATAGAGATAGCGCTGTAGTTATTTCCATATATATAGAGAAATCTGTGTAGACATTTCCATGTATATTCAGATAGCTGTTAAGATATTTCCATGTTCATGCAGATAGCCTTGTAGATATTTCCATGTTTATACAGATAGCGGTGTGGATATTTCCATGTTTATACAGATAGTTGGGTAGATATTTCCATGTTTATACAGATAGCGGTGAAGTTATTTCCATGTTTATACAGATAGCGGTGTAGATATTTTCATGTTTATACAGATATCAGTGTAGATATTTCCATGTTTATAGAGATAGTGGTGTAGATAATTTCAATTTTATACAGATAGCAGTCTTGATATTTCCAAGTTCATACAGATAGCGGTGTAGATATTTCCTCGTTTATAGAGATGGCGGTGTAGATATTTCCATGTTCATACAGATGGCGGTGTAGATATTTCCATGTTTACAGAGATGGCGGTGTAGATATTCCCATGTTTACACAGATGGCGGTGTAGATATTTCCATGTTTACACAGATAGCGGTGTTGTCATTTCCATCTTTACACAGATAGCGGTGTGGATATTTCCATGTTTATGCAGATAGCGGTGTACATATTTCCATGTTTATACAGATAGCGGTGCGGATATTTCCATGTTTATACAGATAGTTGGGCAGATATTTCCATGTTTATACAGATAGCGGTGTAGATATTTCCATCTTAATACAGATGGAGGTGTAGATATGTCCATGTTCATACAGATAGCGGTGTAGATATTTCCATGTTCATACAGATAGCGGTGTAGATATTTCCATGTTCATACCAATAGCGGTGTAGATATTTCCTTGTTCATACACTTAGCGGTGTAGATATTTCCATGTTCATACAGATGGTGGTTTAGATATTTACATGTTCATACAGATGGCAGTGTAGATATTTCCATGTTCGTACGGATTGCAGTGTAGATATTTCTATGTTCATACAGGTGGCGGTGTAGACATTTCCATGTTTATACAGATAGCATTGTAGTTATTTCCATGTTTATGGAGATAGCAGTGTAGATATTTACATTGATATACAGATAGCTGTGTAGATATTTGCATGTTCGTACAGATAGCGGTGTAGATATTTCCATGTTCGTACAGATAACGGTGTAGATATTTCCATGTTCATAAAGATAGCAGTTTAGATATTTCCATGTTCATACAGATAACGGTGTAGGTATTTCCATGTTCATACAGATAGCGGTGTAGATATTTCCATGTTCATACAGTTAGCGGTGTAGATATTTCCATGTTCATACAGACGGTGGTGTAGATATTTACATGTTCATACAGATGGTGGTATAGATGTTTCCATGTTCTTACAGATGGCGGTGTAGATATTTCCATGTTCATAGAGAAGGCGGTGTAGATATTTCCAAGTTTATGAAGATAGCGGCATAGATATTTCCATGTTTATACAGATTGTGTTGTAGATATTTCCATGTTTATAGAGATGGCGTTCTAGATATTTCCATGTTTCCAGAGATAGTGGTGTCGTTATTTCCAAGTTTATAGAGACAGCGTTGTAGATATTTCCATGTTTATACAGATAGCGGTGGAGATATTTCCATGTTTATACAGATAGCGGTGTAGATATTTCCATGTTTATACAGATAGCAGTTTAGATATTTCCATGTTTATAGAGATAGTGGTGTAGATAATTTCAGTTTTATACAGAGAGCAGTGTAGATATTTCCAAGTTCATACAAATAGCGGTGTAGATATTTCCACGTTTATAGAGATGGCGGTGTAGATATTTCCATGTTCATACAGATGGCGGTGTAGATATTTCCATGTTAATGGGGATGGCGGTGTAGATATTTTCATGTTTACACAGATGGCGGTGTAGATATTTCCATGTTTACACAGATAGCGGTGTAGATATTTACATGTTTATAGAGATAGTGGTGTCGATAATTTCAACTTTATACAGAGAGCAGTGTAGATATTTCCAAGTTCATACAGATAGCAGTGTAGATATTTCCATGTTCATACAGATAGCGGTGTAGATATTTCCATTTTCATACAGATAGCGGTGTAGATATTTCCATGTTCATACAGTTAGCGGTGTAGATATTTCCATGTTCACACAGATTGCGGTGTAGATATTTACATGTTCATATAGATGGCGGTGTTGATATTTCCATGTTTGTACGGATGGCAGTGTCGTCATTTCCATGATCATACAGGTGGCGGTGTACATATTTCCATGTTTATACAGATAGCAGTGTAGTTACTTCCATGTTTATAGAGATAGCAGTGTAGATATTTCCATTGATATACAGATAGCTGTGTAGATATTTGCATGTTGATTCAGATAGCGGTGTAGATATTTCCATGTTCATACAGATAGCGGTGTAGATATTTCCATGTTCATACAGATAGCGGTGTAGATATTTCCCTGTTCATACAGATAACGATGTAGATATTTCCATGTTCATACAGATAGCGGTGAAGATATTTCCATGTTCATACAGTTAGCGGTGTAGATATTTCCATGTTCATACAGATGGCGGTGTAGGTATTTACATGTTCATACAGATGGCGGTGTAGATATTTCCATGTTCGTACAGATGGCAGTGTAGATATTTCCATGTTCATAGAGATGGCGCTGTAGATATTTCCATGTTTATGCAGATAGCGGTATAGATATTTCCATGTTTATACAGATGGTGGTGTAGGTATTTCCATGTTTATAGAGATAGTGGTGTAGTTATTTCCAAGTTTATAGAGACAGCGTTGTAGATATTTCCATGTTTATACAGATAGCGGTGAAGATATTTCCATGTTTATACAGATATCGGTGTACATATTTCCATGTTTATACAGATAACAGTGTAGATATTTCCATGTTTATAGAGATAGTGGTGTAGATAATTTCAATTTTATACAGATAGCAGTGTAGATATTTCCAAGTTCATACAGATAGCGGTGTAGATATTTCCACTTTTATAGAGACGGCGGTGTAGATATTTCCATGTTCATACAGATGGCGGAGTAGATATTTCCATGTTTATAGAGATGGCGGTGTAGATATTTTCATGTTTACACAGATGGCAGTGTAGATATTTCCATGTTTACACAGATAGCGGTGTAGACATTTCCATGTTTACACAGATAGCGATGTAGACATTTCCATGTTTTCACAGATAGCGGTGTGGATATTTCCATGTTTATGCAGATAGCGTTGTAGATATTTCCATGTTTATACAGATAGCGGTGTGGATATTTCCATGTTTATACAGATAGTTGGGTAGATATTTCCATGTTTATACAGATAGCGGTGTAGATATTTCCATCTTAATACAGATGGTGGTGTAGATATGTCCATGTTTGTACAGATGGCAGTGTAGATATTTCCATGTTCATACAGACGGAGGTGTAGATATTTCGAAGTTTATAGAGATAGCGCTGTAGTTATTTCCATATATATAGAGAAATCTGTGTAGACATTTCCATGTATATTCAGATAGCTGTTAAGATATTTCCATGTTCATGCAGATAGCCTTGTAGATATTTCCATGTTTATACAGATAGCGGTGTGGATATTTCCATGTTTATACAGATAGTTGGGTAGATATTTCCATGTTTATACAGATAGCGGTGAAGTTATTTCCATGTTTATACAGATAGCGGTGTAGATATTTTCATGTTTATACAGATATCAGTGTAGATATTTCCATGTTTATAGAGATAGTGGTGTAGATAATTTCAATTTTATACAGATAGCAGTGTTGATATTTCCAAGTTCATACAGATAGCGGTGTAGATATTTCCTCGTTTATAGAGATGGCGGTGTAGATATTTCCATGTTCATACAGATGGCGGTGTAGATATTTCCATGTTTACAGAGATGGCGGTGTAGATATTCCCATGTTTACACAGATGGCGGTGTAGAAATTTCCATGTGTACACAGATATCGGTGTTGTCATTTCCATCTTTACACAGATAGCGGTGTGGATATTTCCATGTTTATGCAGATAGCGGTGTACATATTTCCATGTTTATACAGATAGCGGTGCGGATATTTCCATGTTTATACAGATAGTTGGGCAGATATTTCCATGTTTATACAGATAGCGGTGTAGATATTTCCATCTTAATACAGATGGCGGTGTAGATTTGTCCATGTTCATACAGATAGCGGTGTAGATATTTCCATGTTCATACAGATAGCGGTGTAGATATTTCCATGTTCATACCAATAGCGGTGTAGATATTTCCTTGTTCATACACTTAGCGGTGTAGATATTTCCATGTTCATACAGATGGTGGATTAGATATTTACATGTTCATACAGATGGCAGTGTAGATATTTCCATGTTCGTACGGATTGCAGTGTAGATATTTCCATGTTCATACAGGTGGCGGTGTAGACATTTCCATGTTTATACAGATAGCATTGTAGTTATTTCCATGTTTATGGAGATAGCAGTGTAGATATTTACATTGATATACAGATAGCTGTGTAGATATTTGCATGTTCGTACAGATAGCGGTGTAGATATTTCCATGTTCGTACAGATAACGGTGTAGATATTTCCATGTTCATAAAGATAGCAGTTTAGATATTTCCATGTTCATACAGATAACGGTGTAGGTATTTCCATGTTCATACAGATAGCGGTGTAGATATTTCCATGTTCATACAGTTAGCGGTGTAGATATTTCCATGTTCATACAGACGGTGGTGTAGATATTTACATGTTCATACAGATGGTGGTATAGATGTTTCCATGTTTGTACAGATGGCGGTGTAGATATTTCCATGTTCATAGAGAAGGCGGTGTAGATATTTCCAAGTTTATGAAGATAGCGGCATAGATATTTCCATGTTTATACAGATTGTGGTGTAGATATTTCCATGTTTATAGAGATGGCGTTCTAGATATTTCCATGTTTACAGAGATAGTGGTGTCGTTATTTCCAAGTTTATAGAGACAGCGTTGTAGATATTTCCATGTTTATACAGATAGCGGTGGAGATATTTCCATGTTTATACAGATAGCGGTGTAGATATTTCCATGTTTATACAGATAGCAGTTTAGATATTTCCATGTTTATAGAGATAGTGGTGTAGATAATTTCAGTTTTATACAGAGAGCAGTGTAGATATTTCCAAGTTCATACAAATAGCGGTGTAGATATTTCCACGTTTATAGAGATGGCGGTGTAGATATTTCCATGTTCATATAGATGGCGGTGTAGATATTTCCATGTTAATGGGGATGGCGGTGTAGATATTTTCATGTTTACACAGATGGCGGTGTAGATATTTCCATGTTTACACAGATAGCGGTGTAGATATTTACATGTTTATAGAGATAGTGGTGTCGATAATTTCAACTTTATACAGAGAGCAGTGTAGATATTTCCAAGTTCATACAGATAGCAGTGTAGATATTTCCATGTTCATACAGATAGCGGTGTAGATATTTCCATTTTCATACAGATAGCGGTGTAGATATTTCCATGTTCATACAGTTAGCGGTGTAGATATTTCCATGTTCACACAGATTGCGGTGTAGATATTTACATGTTCATACAGATGGCGGTGTTGATATTTCCATCTTTGTACGGATGGCAGTGTCGTCATTTCCATGATCATACAGGTGGCGGTGTAGATATTTCCATGTTTATACAGATAGCAGTGTAGTTATTTCCATGTTTATAGAGATAGCAGTGTAGATATTTCCATTGATATACAGATAGCTGTGTAGATATTTGCATGTTGATTCAGATAGCGGTGTAGATATTTCCATGTTCATACAGATAGCGGTGTAGATATTTCCATGTTTATACAGATAGCGGTGCGGATATTTCCATGTTTATTCAGATAGCGGTGTAGTTATTTCCATCTTAATACAGATGGCGGTGTAGATATGTCCTTGTTCGTACAGATGGCGGTGTAGATATTTCCATGTTCATACAGATGGCGGTGTAGATATTTCGAAGTTTATAGAGATAGCGCTGTAGTTATTACCATATTTATAGAGAAATCTGTGTAGGTATTTCCATGTATATGCAGATAGCTGTGTAGATATTTCCATGTTCATCCAGATGCCGGTGTAGATATATCCATGTTCAAACAGAGGGCGGTGAAGATATTTCCATGTTCATCCAGATGGCGGTATAGTTATTTCCATGTTCATACAAATGGCGGTTTTGATATTTCCATGTTCATAGAGATGGCAGCGTAGATATTTCCATGTTCATACAAATGGCGGTGTAGGTATTACCATGTTCATAGAGATGGCGGTGTAGATATTTCCATGTTTATACAGAGAGCAGTGTAGTTATTTCCATGTTTATAGAGATAGTGGTGTAGATAATTTCAATTTTATACAGATAGCTGTGTAGATATTTGCATGTTCATACAGATAGCGGTGTAGATATTTCCATGTTCATACAGATAGCGGTGTAGATATTTCCATGTTCATACAGATAGCGGTGTAGATATTTCCATGTTCATGCAGATAGCGGTGTAGATATTTCCATGTTCATACCAAAAGCGGTGTAGATATTTCCATGTCCATACAGTTAGCGTTGTAGATATTTCCATGTTCATACAGATGGCGGTGTAGATATTTACATGTTCATACAGATGGCGGTGTAGATATTTCCATGTTCGTACGGATGGCAGTGTAGATATTTCCATGTTCATACAAGTGGCGGTGTAGATATTTCCATGTTTATACAGATAGCAGTGTAGTTATTTCCATGTTTATAGAGAACGCAAGTGTAGATATTTCCATTGACATACAGATAGCTCTGTAGATATTTGCATGTTCATACAGATAGCGGTGTAGATATTTCCATGTTCATACAGATAGCGGTGTAGATATTTCCATGTTCATACAGATAGCGGTGTAGATATTTCCATGTTTATACAGATAGCAGTGTAGATATTTCCAAGTTCATACAGATAGCGATTTAGATATTTCCACGTTTATAGAGATGGCGGTGTAGATATTTCCATGTTCATGCAGATGGCGGTGTAGTTATTTCCATGTTCATACAAATGGGCGTGTAGATATTTCCATGTTCATAGAGATGGCCGTTGAGACATTTCCATGTTCATACAGAAAGCCGTGCGGATATTTCCATGTTTATACAGGTAGCGGTGCAGATATTTCCATCTTAATACAGATGGTGGTGTAGATATGTCCTTGTTCGTACAGATGGCGGTGTAGATATTTCCATGTTCATACAGATGGCGGTGTAGATATTTCGAAGTTTATAGAGATAGCGCTGTAGATATTACCATATTTATAGAGAAATCTGTGTAGATATTTCCGTGTATATGCAGATAGCTGTGTAGATATTTCCATGTTCATCCAGATGCCGGTGTAGATATATCCATGTTCATACAGAGGGCGGTGAAGATATTTCCATGTTCATACAGATAGCAGTGTAGTTATTTCCATGTTTATAGAGATAGTGGTGTAGATAATTTCAATTATATACAGATAGCTGTGTAGATATTTCCATGTTCATACAGATAGCGGTGTAGATATTTCCATGTTCATGCAGATAGTGGTGTAGATATTTCCATGTTCATACCAATAGCGGTGTAGATATTTCCATGTCCATACAGTTAGAGTTGTAGATATTTCCGTGTTCATACCGATGGCGGTGTAGATATTTACATGTTCATACAGATGGCGGTGTAGATATTTCCATGTTCGTACAGATGGCGGTGTAGGTATTTCCATGTTTATACAGATGGTGGTGTAGATATTTCAATGTTTATAGAGATGGCGGTCTAGATATTTCCATGTTTATACAGATAGTGGTGAAGATATTTCCATGTTTATACAGATAGCGGTGTAGATATTTCCATGTTTATACAGATAGCAGTGTAGATATTTCCATGTTTATAGAGATAGTGGTGTAGATAATTTCAATTTTATACCGAGATCAGTGTAGATATTTCCAAGTTCATACAGATAGCGATGTAGATATTTCCACGTTTATAGAGATGGCTGTTTAGATATTTCCATGTTCATACAGATGGCGGTGTAGTTATTTCCATGTTCATACAAATGGCGGTGTAGATATTTCCATGTTCATAGAAATGGCGGTGGAGACATTTCCATGTTTATACAGATAGCAGTGTAGTAATTTCCATGTTTATAGAGATAGCAGTGTAGATATTTCCACTGATATACAGATAGCTGTGTAGATATTTGCATGTTCATACAGATAGCGGTGTAGATATTTCCATGTTCGTACAGATAGCGGTGTAGATATTTCCATGTTCATACAGATGGCAGTGTAGATATTTCCATGTTCCTACAGATGGCGGTGTAGATATTTCCAAGTTCATACAGATAGCGGTGTAGATATTTCCACGTTTATAGAGATGGCGGTGTAGATATCTCCATGTTCATACAGATGGCAGTGTAGATATTTCCATGTTTATAGAGATGGCGGTGTAGATATTTTCATATTTACACAGAAGGCGGTGTAGATATTTCCATGTTTACACAGATAGCGGTGTAGACATTTCCATGTTTGCACTGATAGCGGTGTGGATATTTCCATGTTTATGCAGATAGCGGTGTAGATATTTCCATGTTTATACAGATAGAGGTGCGGATATTTCCATGTTTATACAGATAGTTGGGCAGATACTTCCATGTTTATACAGATAGCGGTGTAGATATTTCCATCTTAATATAGATGGCTTTCTAGATATATCCATGTTTGTACAGATGGCGGTGTAGATATTTCCATGTTCAGAGAGATGGCGGTGTAGATATTTCCATGTTTATGCAGATATTGGTATAGATATGTCCATGTTTATACAGATGGTGGTATAGATATTTCCATGTTTATAGAGATGGTGGTCTAGATATTTCCATGTTTATAGAGATAGTGGTGTAGTTATTTCCAAGTTTATAGAGACAGCGTTGTAGATATTTCCATGTTTATACAGATAACGGTGAAGATATTTCCATGTTTATACAGATAGCGGTGTAGATATTTCCATGTTTATACAGATAACAGTGTAGATATTTCCATGTTTATAGAGATAGTGGTGTAGATAATTTCAATTTTATACAGATAGCAGTGTAGATACTTCCAAGTTCATACAGATAGCGGTGTAGATATTTCCACGTTTATAGAGATGGCGGTGTATATATTTCCATGTTCATACAGATGGCGGTGTAGATATTTCCATGTTTATAGAGATGGCGGTGTAGATATTTTCATGTTTACACAGATGGCGGTGTAGATATTTCCATGTTTAAACAGATAGCGGTGTAGACATTTCCATGTTTACACAGATAGCGGTGTGGATATTTCCATGTTTATGCAGATAGCGGTGTAGATATTTCCATGTTTATACAGAGAGCGGTGCGGATATTTCCATGTTTATACAGATAGTTGGGGAGATATTTCCATGTTTATACAGATAGCGGTGTAGATATTTCCATCTTAATACAGATGGTTTTGTAGATATGTCCATGTTTGTACAGATGGCGGTGTAGATATTTCCATGTTCGTACAGATGGCGGTGTAGATATTTCCATTTTCATAGAGATGGCGGTGTAGATATTTCCATGTTTAAGCAGATAGCGGTATAGGTATTTCCATGTTTATACAGATGGTGGTGTAGATATTTCCATGTTTATAGAGATGGCGGTCTAGATATTTCCATGTTTACAGAGATAGTGGTGTAGTTATTTCCAAGTTCATAGAGACAGCGCTGTAGATATTTCCATGTTTATACAGATAGCGGTGAAGATACTTCCATGTTTATACAGATAGCAGAGAAGATATTTCCATGTTTATAGAGATAGTGGTGTAGATAATTTCAATTTTATACCGAGAGCACTGTAGATATTTCCAAGTTCATACAGATAGCGGTGTGAATATTTCCACGTTTATAGAGGTGGCCGTTTAGATATTTACATGTTCATACTGATGGAGGTGTAGATATTTCCATATTTATAGAGATGGCGGTGTAGATATTTTCATGTTTACACAGATGGCGATGTAGATATTTCCATGTTCATACAGATAGCGGTGCGGATATTTCCATGTTTATACAGATAGTTGGGCGGATATTTCCATGTTTATACAGATAGCAGTGTAGTTATTTCCATGTTCATACAGATAACGGTGTAGATATTTTCATGTTCATACAGATAGCGGTGTAGATATTTCCATGATCATACAGTTAGCGGTGTAGATATTTCCATGTTCATACAGATGGCGGTGTAGATATTTACATGTTCATACAGATGGCGGTGTAGATATTTCCATGTTCGTACAGATGGCGGTGTAGGTATTTCCATGTTCATAGAGATGGCGGTGTAGATATTTCCATGTTTATGCAGATAGCTGTATAGATATTCCCATGTTTATACAGATGGTGGTGTAGATATTTCAATGTTTATAGAGATGGCTGTCTAGATATTTCCATGTTTATACTGATAGCGGTGAAGATATTTCCATGTTTATACAGATAGCGGTGTAAATATTTCCATGTTTATACAGATAGCAGTGCAGATATTTCCATGTTTATAGAGATAGTGGTGTAGATAATTTCAATTTTATACTGAGAGCAGTGTAGATATTTCCAAGTTCATACAGATAGCGATGTAGATATTTCCACGTTTATAGAGATGGCGGTGTAGATATTTCCATGTTCATGCAGATGGCGGTGTAGTTATTTCCATGTTCATACAAATGGCGGTGTAGATATTTCCATGTTCATAGAGATGGCGGTGGAGACATTTCCATGTTTATACAGATAGCAGTGTAGTAATTTCCATGTTTATAGAGATAGCAGTGTAGATATTTCCATTGATATACAGATAGCTGTGCAGATATTTGCATGTTCATACAGATAGCGGTGTAGATATTTCCATGTTCATACAGATAGCTGTGTAGATATTTCCATGTTCATACAGATAGCGTTGTAGATATTTCCATGTTCATATAGATAGCGGTGTAGATATTTCCATGTTCATCCAGATAGCGGTGCAGATATTTCCATGTTCATACAGTTAGCGGTGAAGATATTTCCATGTTCATACAGATGGCGGTGTAGATATTTACATGTTCATAGTGATGGCGGTGTGGATATTCCCATGTTCGTACGGATGGCAGTGTAGATAATTCCAAGTTCATACAGGTGGCGGTGTAGGCATTTCCATGTTTATACAGATAGCAGTGTAGTTATTTCCATGTTTATAGAGATAGCAGTGTAGATATTTCCATTGACATACAGATAGCTGTGTAGATATGTGCATGTTCATACAGATGGCGGTGTAGATATTTCCATGTTCGTACAGATGGCGGTGTAGGTATTTCCATGTTCATAGAGATGGCGGTGTAGATATTTCCATGTTTATGCAGATAGCGGTATAGATATTCCCATGTTTATACAGATGGTGGTGTAGATATTTCAATGTTTATAGAGATGGCGGTCTAGATATTTCCATGTTCATACAGATAGCGGTGTAGATATTTCCATGTTCATACAGATAGCGGTGTAGATATTTCCATGTTCATACAGTTAGCGGTATAGATATTTCCATGTTTATACAGATGGTGGTGTAGATATTTCCATGTTTATAGAGATGGCGGTCCAGTTATTTCCATGTTTATAGAGATAGTGGTGTAGTTATTTCCAAGTTTATAGAGACAGCGTTGTAGATATTTCCATGTTTATAAAGATAGCGGTGAAGATATTTCCATGTTTATACAGATAGCGGTGTAGATATTTTCATGTTTACAGATAACAGTGTAGATATCTCCATGTTTATAGATATAGTGGTGTAGATTATTTCAATTTTATACAGATAGCAGTGTAGATATTTCCAAGTTCATACAGATAGCGGTGTAGATATTTCCAAGTTTCTAGAGATGGCGGTGTAGATATTTCCAAGTTCATACAGACGGCGGTGTAGATATTTCCATGTTCAAACTGTTAGCGGTATAGATATTTCCATGTTCATACAGATGGCGGTGTAGATATTTACATGTTCATACAGATGGCGGTGTAGATATTTCCATGTTCGTACGGATGGCATTGTAGATATTTCCATGTTCATACAGGTGGCAGTGTAGATATTTCCATGTTTATACAGATAGCAGTGTAGTTATTTCCATGTTTATAGAGATAGCAGTGTAGTTATTTCCATTGATATACAGATAGCTGTGTGGATATTTGCATGTTCATACAGATAGCGGTGTAGATATTTCCATGTTCATACAGATAGCGGTGTAGATATTTCCATGTTCATACAGATAGCGGTGTAGATATTTCGATGTTCATACAGATAACGGTGTAGATATTTCCATGTTCATACAGATAGCGGTGTAGATATTTCCATGTTCATACAGTTGGCGGTGTAGATATTCCCGTGTTCATACAGATGGCGATGTAGATATTTACATGTTCATGCAGATGGCGGTGTAGATATTTCCATGTTCGTACAGATGGCGGTGTAGATATTTCCGTGTTCATAGAGATGGCGGTGTAGATATTTCCATGTTTATGCAGATAGCGGTATAGATATTTCCATGTTTATACAGATGGTGGTGTAGATATTTCCATGTTTATAGAGATGGCGGTCTAGATATTTCCATGTTAACAGAGATAGTGTTGTAGTTATTTCCAACTTTATAGAGACAGCGCTGTAGATATTTCCATGTTTATACAGATAGCGGTGAAGATATTTCCATGTTTATACAGATAGCGGTGTAGATATTTCCATGTTTATACAGATAGCAGAGTAGATATTTCCATGTTTATAGAGATAGTGGGGTAGATAATTTCAATTTTATACCGAGAGCACTGTAGATATTTCCAAGTTCATACAGATAGCGGTGTGGATTTTTCCACGTTTATAGAGATGGCGGTGTAGATATCTCCATGTTCATACAGATGGCGGTGTAGATATTTCCATGTTTATAGAGATGGCGGTGTAGATATTTTCATATTTACACAGATGGCGGTGTAGATATTTCCATGTTTACACAGATAGCGGTGTAGACATTTCCATGTTTGCACAGAGAGCGGTGTGGATATTTCCATGTTTATGCAGATAGCGGTGTAGAAATTTCCATGTTTATACAGATAGAGGTGCGGATATTTCCATGTCTATACAGATAGTTGGGCAGATATTTCCATGTTTATACAGATAGCGGTGTAGATATTTCCATCTTAATATAGATGGCTTTGTAGATATGTCCATGTTTGTACAGATGGCGGTGTAGATATTACCATGTTCATAGAGATGGCGGTGTAGATATTTCCATGTTTATGCAGATAGCGGTATAGATATCTCCATGTTTATACAGATGGCGGTGTAGATATTTCCATGTTTATAGAGATGGCGGTCTAGATATTTCCATGTTTAGAGAGATAGTGGTGTAGTTATTTCCAAGTTTATAGAGACAGAGTTGTAGATATTTCCATGTTTATACAGATAGCGGTGAAGATATTTCCATGTTTATACAGATAGCGGTGCAGATATTTCCATGTTTATACAGATAACAGTGTAGATATTTCCATGTTTATAGAGATAGTGGTGTAGATAATTTCAATTTTATACAGATAGCAGTGTAGATATTTCCAAGTTCATACAGATAGCGGTGTAGATATTTCCACGTTTATAGAGATGGCGGTGTAGATATTTCCATGTTCATACAGATGGCGGTTTAGATATTTCCATGTTTATAGAGATGGCGGTGTAGATATTTTCATGTTTACACAGATGGCGGTGTAGATATTTCCATGTTTACACAGATAGCGGTGTAGACATTTCCATGATTACACAGATAGCGGTGTGGATATTTCCATGTTTATGCAGATAGCGGTGTAGATATTTCCATGTTTATACAGATAGCGGTGAGGATATTTCCATGTTTATACAGATAGCAGTGTAGATATTTCCATCTTAATACAGATGGCTGTGTAGATATGTCCTTGTTCGTACAGATGGCGGTGTAGATATTTCCATGTTCATTCAGATGGCGGTGTAGATATTTCGAAGTTTATAGCGATAGCGCTGTAGTTATTACCATATTTATAGAGAAATCTGTGTAGATATTTCCATGTATATGCAGATAGCTGTGTAGATATTTCCATGTTCATCCAGATGCCGGTGTAGATATATCCATGTTCATACAGAGGGCGGTGAAGATATTTCCATGTTCATACAGATGGCGGTGTAGTTATTTCCATGTTCATACAAATGGCGGTGTAGATATTTCCATGTTCATAGAGATGGCGGTGTAGATATTTCCATGTTCATACAAATGGCGGTGTAGGTATTACCATGTTCATAGAGATGGCGGTGTAGATATTTCCATGTTTATACAGATAGCAGTGTAGTTATTTCCATGTTTATAGAGACAGTGGTGTAGATAATTTCAATTTTATACAGATAGCTGTGTAGATATTTGCATGTTCATACAGATAGCGGTGTAGATATTTCCATGTTCATACAGATAGCGGTGTAGATATTTCAATGTTCATGCAGATAGCGCTGTAGATATTTCCATGTTCATACCAAAAGCGGTGTAGATATTTCCATGTCCATACAGTTAGCGTTGTAGATATTTCCATGTTCATACAAAAGGCGGTGTAGATATTTACATGGTCATACAGATGGCGGTGTAGATATTTCCATGTTCGTACGGATGGCAGTGTAGATATTTCCATGTTCATACAAGTGGCGGTGTAGATATTTCCATGTTTATACAGATAACAGTGTAGTTATTTCCATGTTTATAGAGATAGCAGTGTAGATATTTCCAATGACATACAGATAGCTCTGTAGATATTTGCATGTTCATACAGATAGCGGTGTAGATATTTCCATGTTCGTACAAATAGCGGTGTAGATATTTCCATGTTCATACAGATGGCGGTGTAGATATTTACATGTTCATACAGATGGCGGTGTAGATATTTCCATGTTCGTACAGATGGTGGTGTAGGTATTTCCATGTTCATAGAGATGGCGGTGTAGACATTTCCATGTTTATGCAGATAGCGGTATAGATATTCCCATGTTTATACAGATGGTGGTGTAGATATTTCTATGTTTATAGAGATGGCGGTCTAGATATTTCCATGTTTATACAGACAGCGGTGAAGATATTTCCATGTTTATACAGATAGCGGTGTAGATATTTCCATGTTTATACAGATAGCAGTGTAGATATTTCCATGTTTATAGAGATAGTGGTGTAGATAATTTCAATTTTATACTGAGAGCAGTGTAGATATTTCCAAGTTCATACAGATAGCGATGTAGATATTTCCACGTTTATAGAGATGGCGGTGTTGATATTTCCATGTTCATGCAGATGGCGGTGTAGTTATTTCCATGTTCATACAAATGGCGGTGTAGATATTTCCATGTTCATAGAGATTGCGGTGGCGACATTTCCATGTTTATACAGATAGCAGTGTAGTAATTTCCATGTTTATAGAGATAGCAGTGTAGATATTTCCATTGATATACAGATAGCTGTGTAGATATTTGCATGTTCATACAGATAGCGGTGTAGATATTTCCATGTTCATACAGATAGCGGTGTAGATATTTGCATGTTCATACAGATAGCGGTGTAGATATTTCCATGTTCATACAGATAGCGGTGTAGATATTTCCATGTTCATCCAGATAGCGGTGCAGATATTTCCATGTTCATTCAGTTAGCGGTGAAGATATTTCCATGTTCATACAGATGGCGGTGTAGATATTTACATGTTCATAGTGATGGCGGTGTTGATATTTCCATGTTCGTACGGATGGCAGTGTAGATAATTCCATGTTCATACAGGTGGCGGTGTAGGCATTTCCATGTTTATACAGATAGCAGTGTAGTTATTTCTATGTTTATAGAGATAGCAGTGTAGATATTTCCATTGATATACAGAGAGCTGTGTAGATATTTGCATGTTCATACAGATAGCAGTGTAGATATTTTCATGTTCAAACAGATAGCGGTGTAGATATTTCCATGTTCATACAGATAGCGGTGTAGATATTTCCATGTTCATACAGATAGCGGTGTAGATATTTCCATGTTCACAGATAGCCGTGAAGATATATTCATGTTTACACAGATAGCGGTGTAGATATTTCCATGTTTATACAGATAGCAGAGTAGATATTTCCATGTTTATAGAGATAGTGGTGTAGATAATTTCAATTTTATACCGAGAGCACTGTAGATATTTCCAAGTTTATACAGATAGCGGTGTGAATGTTTCCACGTTTATAGAGGTGGCCGTGTAGATATTTACATGTTCATACTGATGGTGGTGTAGATATTTCCATATTTATAGAGATGGCGGTGTAGATATTTTCATTTTCACACAGATGGCGATGTAGATATTTCCATGTTTACACAGATAGCGGTGTAGTCATTTCCATCTTTACACAGATAGCGGTGTGGATATTTCCATGTTTATGCAGATAGCGGTGTAGATATTTCCATGTTTATACAGATAGCGGTGCGGATATTTCCATGTTTATACAGATAGTTGGGCGGATATTTCCATGTTTATACAGATAGCGGTGTAGAAATTTCCATCTTAATACAGATGGCGGTGTAGATATGTCAATGTTCGTACAGATGGCGGTGTAGATATTTCCATGTTCATACAGATGGCGGTGTAGATATTTCGAAGTTTATAGAGACAGCGCTGTAGTTATTTCCATATTTATAGAGAAATCTGTGTAGATATTTCCATGCATATGCACACAGCTGTGTAGATATTTCCATGTTCATACAGATAGCGGTGTAGATATTTCCATGTTCATACAGATAGCGGTGTAGATATTTCCATCTTAATATAGATGGCTTTGTAGATATGTCCATGTTTGTACAGATGGCGGTGTAGATATTTCCATGTTCATAGAGATGGCGGTGTAGATATTTCCATGTTTATGCAGATAGCGGTATAGATATTTCCATGTTTATAAAGATGGTGGTGTAGATATTTCCATGTTTATAGAGATGGCGGTCTAGATATTTCCATGTTTATAGAGATAGTGGTGTAGTTATTTCCAAGTTTATAGAGACAGCGTTGTAGATATTTCCATGTTTATACAGATAGCGGTGAAGATATTTCCATGTTTATACAGATAGCGGTGTAGATATTTCCATGTTTATACAGATAACAGTGTAGATATTTCCATGTTTATAGAGATAGTGGTGTAGATAATTTCAATTTTATACAGATAGCAGTGTAGATATTTCCAAGTTCATACAGATAGCGGTGTAGATATTTCCACTTTTATAGAGATGGCGGTGTAGATATTTCCATGTTCATACAGATGGCGGAGTAGATATTTCCATGTTTATAGAGATGGCAGTGTAGATATTTTCATGTTTACACATATGGCGGTGTAGATATTTCCATGTTTACACAGATAGTGGTGTAGACATTTCCATGTTTTCACAGATAGCGGTTTGGATATTTCCATGTTTATGCAGATAGCGGTGTAGATATTTCCATGTTTATACAGATAGCGGTGTGGATATTTCCATGTTTATACAGATAGTTGGGTAGATATTTCCATGTTTATACAGATAGCGGTGTAGATATTTCCATCTTAATACAGATGGCGGTGTAGATATGTCCATGTTTGTACAGATGGCAGTGTACATATTTCCATTTTCATACAGACGGAGGTGTAGATATTTCGAAATTTATAGAGATAGCGCTGTAGTTATTTCCATATTTATAGAGAAATCTGTGTAGATATTTCCATGTATATTCAGATAGCTGTGTAGATATTTCCATGTTCATGCAGATAGCCTTGTAGATATTTCCATGTTCATCCAGATGCCGTTGTAGATATATCCATGTTCATACGGATGGTGGTGTGGATATTTCCATGTTCATACAAATGGCGGTGTAGATATTTCCATGTTCATAGAGATGGCGGTGTAGATATTTCCAAGTTCATACAAATGGCGGTGTAGATATTTCCATGTTCATAGAGATGGCGGTGTAGATATTTCCTTGTTTATACAGATAGCGGTGTAGATATCTCCATCTTAATACAGATGGCGGTGTAGATATTTATATGTTCATACAGATGGCTGTGCAGATATTTCCATGTTCATACAGATAGCGGTGTAGTTATTTCCATGTGTAAAGAGATAGCTGTGTAGATATTTCCAGGTATATGCAGATAGTTCTGTAGATATTTCCATTTTCATGCAGATAGCGGTTTAGATATTTCCAAGTTCAAACAGCGGTGTAGATATTTCCATGTTCATACAGATAGCGGTGTAGATATTTCCATGTTCATACAGATAGCGGTGTAGATATTTCCATGTTCATACAGATAGCGGTGTAGATATTTCCATGTCCATCCAGATGGCTGTGTAGATATATCCATGTTCATACAGATAGCAGTGTAGTTATTTCCATGTTCATACAGATAGTGGTGTAGATATTTCCATGTTCATACAGATAGCGGTGTAGCTATTTCCATGTTTATACAGGTAGCGGTGTAGATATTTCCAGGTTTATACAGATAGCGGGGTAGATATTTCCATGTTTATACAGATAGCGGTGTAGATATTTCCAGGTTTATACAGATAGCGGTGCAGATATCTCCTTCTTAATACAGATGGCGCTGTAGATATTTATATGTTCATACAGATGGCGGTGCAGATATTTCCATGTTCAAACAGATGGCGGTGTAGATATTTCCATGTTTTTAGAGATAGCGGTGTAGTTATTTCCATGTGTATAGAGATAGCTGTGTAGATATTTCCATGTATATGCAGATATCTGTGTAGATATTTACATTTTCATGCAGGCAGAGGTGTAGATATTTCCATGTTCAAACAGATAGCGGTGTAGATATTTCCATGTTCATACATATAGCGGTGCAGATATTTCCAAGTTCATCCAGATGGCTGTGTAGATATATCCATGTTCATACAGATAGCGGTGTAGATATTTCCATGTTCATACAGATAGCGGTGCAGATATTTCCATGTTCATACAGATAGCAGTGTAGATATTTCCATGTTCAAACAGATAGCGGTGTAGATATTTCCATGTTCATAAAGATAGCGGTGTAGATATTTCCATGCTTATACAGATTGCAGTGAAGATGTATGCATGTTTACACAGATAGCGGAGTTGATATTTCCATGTTCATGTAGATAGCGGTGTAGATATATCCATGTTCATACAGATAGCGGTGTAGATATTTCCATCTTCAAACAGATAGCGGTGTAGATATTTCCATGTTCATACAGATAGCGGTGTAGATATTTCCATGTTGATACAGTCTGCGGTGAAGATGCATGCATGTTTACACAGATAGCGGTGTAGATATTTCCATGTTCATCCAGATGGCTGTGTAGATATTTCCATGTTTATACAGATAGCGGTATAGATATTTCCATGTTCATACAGATAGCGGTGTAGATATTTCCAAGTTCATCCAGATGGCTGTGTAGATATATCCATGTTCATACAGATAGCGGTGTAGATATTTCCATGTTCATACAGATAGCGGTGCTGATATTTCCATGTTCATACAGATAGCAGTGTAGATATTTCCATGTTCAAACAGATAGCGGTGTAGATATCTCCATCTTAATACAGATGGCTGTGTAGATATTTATATGTTCATACAGATGGCAGTGCAGATATTTTCATGTTCATACAGATGGCGGTGTAGATATTTCCATGTTTATAGAGATAGCGGTGTAGTTATTTCCATGTGTAAAGAGATAGGTTTGTAGTTATTTCCACGTATATGCAGATAGCTGTTTAGATATTTCTCTTTTCATGCAGAAAGAGGTTTAGATATTTCCATGTTCAAACAGATAGCGGTGTAGATATTTCCATGTTCATCCAGATGGCTGTGTAGATATATCCATGTTCATACAGATAGCGGTGTAGATATTTCCATGTTCATACAGATAGCGGTGTAGATATTTCCATGTTTATACTGATAGCGGTGAAATGTATGCATGTTTACACAGATAGCGGTGTAGATATTTCCATGTTCATACAGATCGCGGTGTAGATATTTCCATGTTCATCCAGATCGCTGTGTAGACGTATCCATATTCATACAGATGGCGGTGAAGATATTTCCATGTTCATACAGATTGCGGTGTAGATATTTCCATGTTCATACAGATAGCGTTGTAGATATTTCCATGTTCATACAGATAGAGGGGCTGATATTTCCATGTTCATACAGATAGCGGTGCTGATATTTCCATGTGTATACAGGTAGCGGTGTAGATATTATCATGTTCATACAGATAGCGGTGCAGATATTTCCATGTTCATACAGATAGCAGTGTAGATATTTCCATCTTCAAACAGATAGCGGTGTAGATATCTCCATCTTAATACAGATGGCGGTGTAGATATTTATATGTTCATACAGATGGCAGTGAAGATATTTCCATGTTCATACAGATGGCGGTGTAGAAATTTCCATGTTTATAGAGATAGCGGTGCAGTTATTTCCCCGTGTAAAGAGATAGCTGTATAGATATTTCCATGTATATGCAGACAGCTGTGTAGATATTTCCATTTTCATGCAGACAGCGGTTTAGGTATTTCCATGTTCAAACAGATAGCGGTGTAGATATTTCCATGTTCATACAGATAGCGGTGTATATATTTCCATGTTCATACAGATAGCGGTGTAGATATTTCCATGTTCATACAGATAGCGGTGTAGGTATTTCCATGTTTATACAGATAGCGGTGTAGATATCTCCATCTTAATACAGATGGCGGAGTAGATATTTATATGTACATACAGATGGCGGTGCAGATATTTCCATGTTCATACAGATAGCGGTGTAGCTATTTCCATGTTCATACAGATAGCGGTGTAGATATTTCCATGTTCATCCAGATGGCTGTGTAGACATATCCATGTTCATACAGAAGGCGGTGAAGATAATTCCATGTCCATACAGATAGCGGTGTAGATATTTCCATGTTCATACAGATCGTGGTGCAGATATTTCCATGTTCACACAGATAGAGGGGCTGATATTTCCATGTTCATACAGATAGCGGTGCTGATATTTCCATGATTTTACAGGTAGCGGTGTAGATATTTCCATGTTTTTACAGATAACTGTGTAGATATTTCCATGTTTATACAGATAGCGGTGTAGATATTTCCATGTTTATACAGATAGCGGTGTAGATATCTCCATCTTAATACAGATGGCGGTGTAGATATTTATATGTTCATACAGATGGCTGTGCAGATATTTCCATGTTCATACTGATAGCGGAGTAGTTATTTCCATGTGTAAAGAGATAGCTGTGTAGATATTTCCACGTATATGCAGATAGTTCTGTAGATATTTCCATTTTCATGCAGATAGCGGTTTAGATATTTCCAAGTTCAAACAGCGGTGTAGATATTTCCATGTTCATACAGATAGCGGTGTAGATATTTCCATGTTCATACAGATAGCGGTGTAGATATTTCCATGTTCATACAGATAGCGGTGTAGATATTTCCATGTCCATCCAGATGGCTGTGTAGATATATCCATGTTCATACAGATAGCAGTGTAGTTATTTCCATGTTCATACAGATAGTGGTGTAGATATTTCCATGTTCATACAGATAGCGGTGTAGCTATTTCCATGTTTATACAGGTAGCGGTGTAGATATTTCCAGGTTTATACAGATAGCGGGGTAGATATTTCCATGTTTATACAGATAGCGGTGTAGATATTTCCAGGTTTATACAGATAGCGGTGCAGATATCTCCTTCTTAATACAGATGGCGGTGTAGATATTTATATGTTCATACAGATGGCGGTGCAGATATTTCCATGTTCAAACAGATGGCGGTGTAGATATTTCCATGTTTTTAGAGATAGCGGTGTAGTTATTTCCATGTGTATAGAGATAGCTGTGTAGATATTTCCATGTATATGCAGATATCTGTGTAGATATTTACATTTTCATGCAGACAGCGGTGTAGATATTTCCATGTTCAAACAGATAGCGGTGTAGATATTTCCATGTTCATACATATAGCGGTGCAGATATTTCCAAGTTCATCCAGATGGCTGTGTAGATATATCCATGTTCATACAGATAGCGGTGTAGATATTTCCATGTTCATACAGATAGCGGTGCAGATATTTCCATGTTCATACAGACTGCGGTGAAGATGTATGCATGTTTACACAGATAGCGGTGTAGATATTTCCATGTTCATCCAGATGGCTGTGTAGATATTTCCATGTTTATACAGATAGCGGTATAGATATTTCCATGTTCATACAGATAGCGGTGTAGATATTTCCAAGTTCATCCAGATGGCTGTGTAGATATATCCATGTTCATACAGATAGCGGTGTAGATATTTCCATGTTCATACAGATAGCGGTGCAGATATTTCCATGTTCATACAGATAGCAGTGTAGATATTTCCATGTTCAAACAGATAGCGGTGTAGATATTTCCATGTTCATAAAGATAGCGGTGTAGATATTTCCATGCTTATACAGATTGCAGTGAAGATGTATGCATGTTTACACAGATAGCGGAGTTGATATTTCCATGTTCATGTAGATAGCGGTGTAGATATATCCATGTTCATACAGATAGCGGTGTAGATATTTCCATCTTCAAACAGATAGCGGTGTAGATATTTCCATGTTCATACAGATAGCGGTGTAGATATTTCCATGTTGATACAGTCTGCGGTGAAGATGCATGCATGTTTACACAGATAGCGGTGTAGATATTTCCATGTTCATCCAGATGGCTGTGTAGATATTTCCATGTTTATACAGATAGCGGTATAGATATTTCCATGTTCATACAGATAGCGGTGTAGATATTTCCAAGTTCATCCAGATGGCTGTGTAGATATATCCATGTTCATACAGATAGCGGTGTAGATATTTCCATGTTCATACAGATAGCGGTGCTGATATTTCCATGTTCATACAGATAGCAGTGTAGATATTTCCATGTTCAAACAGATAGCGGTGTAGATATCTCCATCTTAATACAGATGGCTGTGTAGATATTTATATGTTCATACAGATGGCAGTGCAGATATTTTCATGTTCATACAGATGGCGGTGTAGATATTTCCATGTTTATAGAGATAGCGGTGTAGTTATTTCCATGTGTAAAGAGATAGGTTTGTAGTTATTTCCACGTATATGCAGATAGCTGTTTAGATATTTCTCTTTTCATGCAGAAAGAGGTTTAGATATTTCCATGTTCAAACAGATAGCGGTGTAGATATTTCCATGTTCATCCAGATGGCTGTGTAGATATATCCATGTTCATACAGATAGCGGTGTAGATATTTCCATGTTCATACAGATAGCGGTGTAGATATTTCCATGTTTATACTGATAGCGGTGAAATGTATGCATGTTTACACAGATAGCGGTGTAGATATTTCCATGTTCATACAGATCGCGGTGTAGATATTTCCATGTTCATCCAGATCGCTGTGTAGACGTATCCATATTCATACAGATGGCGGTGAAGATATTTCCATGTTCATACAGATTGCGGTGTAGATATTTCCATGTTCATACAGATAGCGTTGTAGATATTTCCATGTTCATACAGATAGAGGGGCTGATATTTCCATGTTCATACAGATAGCGGTGCTGATATTTCCATGTGTATACAGGTAGCGGTGTAGATATTATCATGTTCATACAGATAGCGGTGCAGATATTTCCATGTTCATACAGATAGCAGTGTAGATATTTCCATCTTCAAACAGATAGCGGTGTAGATATCTCCATCTTAATACAGATGGCGGTGTAGATATTTATATGTTCATACAGATGGCAGTGAAGATATTTCCATGTTCATACAGATGGCGGTGTAGAAATTTCCATGTTTATAGAGATAGCGGTGCAGTTATTTCCCCGTGTAAAGAGATAGCTGTATAGATATTTCCATGTATATGCAGACAGCTGTGTAGATATTTCCATTTTCATGCAGACAGCGGTTTAGGTATTTCCATGTTCAAACAGATAGCGGTGTAGATATTTCCATGTTCATACAGATAGCGGTGTATATATTTCCATGTTCATACAGATAGCGGTGTAGATATTTCCATGTTCATACAGATAGCGGTGTAGGTATTTCCATGTTTATACAGATAGCGGTGTAGATATCTCCATCTTAATACAGATGGCGGAGTAGATATTTATATGTACATACAGATGGCGGTGCAGATATTTCCATGTTCATACAGATAGCGGTGTAGCTATTTCCATGTTCATACAGATAGCGGTGTAGATATTTCCATGTTCATCCAGATGGCTGTGTAGACATATCCATGTTCATACAGAAGGCGGTGAAGATAATTCCATGTCCATACAGATAGCGGTGTAGATATTTCCATGTTCATACAGATCGTGGTGCAGATATTTCCATGTTCACACAGATAGAGGGGCTGATATTTCCATGTTCATACAGATAGCGGTGCTGATATTTCCATGATTTTACAGGTAGCGGTGTAGATATTTCCATGTTTTTACAGATAACTGTGTAGATATTTCCATGTTTATACAGATAGCGGTGTAGATATTTCCATGTTTATACAGATAGCGGTGTAGATATCTCCATCTTAATACAGATGGCGGTGTAGATATTTATATGTTCATACAGATGGCTGTGCAGATATTTCCATGTTCATACTGATAGCGGAGTAGTTATTTCCATGTGTAAAGAGATAGCTGTGTAGATATTTCCACGTATATGCAGATAGTTCTGTAGATATTTCCATTTTCATGCAGATAGCGGTTTAGATATTTCCAAGTTCAAACAGCGGTGTAGATATTTCCATGTTCATACAGATAGCGGTGTAGATATTTCCATGTTCATACAGATAGCGGTGTAGATATTTCCATGTTCATACAGATAGCGGTGTAGATATTTCCATGTCCATCCAGATGGCTGTGTAGATATATCCATGTTCATACAGATAGCAGTGTAGTTATTTCCATGTTCATACAGATAGTGGTGTAGATATTTCCATGTTCATACAGATAGCGGTGTAGCTATTTCCATGTTTATACAGGTAGCGGTGTAGATATTTCCAGGTTTATACAGATAGCGGGGTAGATATTTCCATGTTTATACAGATAGCGGTGTAGATATTTCCAGGTTTATACAGATAGCGGTGCAGATATCTCCTTCTTAATACAGATGGCGGTGTAGATATTTATATGTTCATACAGATGGCGGTGCAGATATTTCCATGTTCAAACAGATGGCGGTGTAGATATTTCCATGTTTTTAGAGATAGCGGTGTAGTTATTTCCATGTGTATAGAGATAGCTGTGTAGATATTTCCATGTATATGCAGATATCTGTGTAGATATTTACATTTTCATGCAGACAGCGGTGTAGATATTTCCATGTTCAAACAGATAGCGGTGTAGATATTTCCATGTCCATACATATAGCGGTGCAGATATTTCCAAGTTCATCCAGATGGCTGTGTAGATATATCCATGTTCATACAGATAGCGGTGTAGATATTTCCATGTTCATACAGATAGCGGTGCAGATATTTCCATGTTCATACAGACTGCGGTGAAGATGTATGCATGTTTACACAGATAGCGGTGTAGATATTTCCATGTTCATCCAGATGGCTGTGTAGATATTTCCATGTTTATACAGATAGCGGTATAGATATTTCCATGTTCATACAGATAGCGGTGTAGATATTTCCAAGTTCATCCAGATGGCTGTGTAGATATATCCATGTTCATACAGATAGCGGTGTAGATATTTCCATGTTCATACAGATAGCGGTGCAGATATTTCCATGTTCATACAGATAGCAGTGTAGATATTTCCATGTTCAAACATATAGCAGTATAGATATCTACATCTTAATACAGATGGCTGTGTAGATATTTATATGTTCATACAGATGGCAGTGCAGATATTTCCATGTTCATACAGATGGCGGTGTAGATATTTCCATGTTTATAGAGATAGCCGTGTAGATATTTCCATGTGTAAAGAGATAGGTTTGTAGTTATTTCCACTTATATGCAGATAGCTGTTTAGATATTTCTCTTTTCATGCAGAAAGCGGTTTAGATATTTCCATGTTCAAACAGATAGCGGTGTAGATATTTCCATGTTCATCCAGATGGCTGTGTAGATATATCCATGTTCATACAGATAGCGGTGTAGATATTTCCATGTTCATACAGATAGCGGTGTAGATATTTCCATGTTTATACAGATAGCGGTGAAATGTATGCATGTTTACACAGATAGCGGTGTAGATATTTCCATGTTCATACAGATCGCGGTGTAGATATTTCCATGTTCATCCAGATCGCTGTGTAGACATATCCATATTCATACAGATGGCGGTGAAGATATTTCCATGTTCATACAGATTACGGTGTAGATATTTCCATGTTCATACAGATAGCGTTGTAGATATTTCCATGTTCATACAGATAGAGGGGCTGATATTTCCATGTTCATACAGATAGCGGTGCTGATATTTCCATGTGTATACAGGTAGCGGTGTAGATATTATCATGTTCATAAAGATAGCGGTGCAGATATTTCCATGTTCATACAGATAGCAGTGTAGATATTTCCATGTTCAAACAGATAGCGGTGTAGATATCTCCATCTTAATACAGATGGTGGTGTAGATATTTATATGTCCATACAGATGGCAGTGAAGATATTTCCATGTTCATACAGATGGCGGTGTAGAAATTTCCATGTTTATAGAGATTGCGGTGCAGTTATTTCCCCGTGTAAAGAGATAGCTGTATAGATATTTCCATGTATATGCAGACAACTGTGTAGATATTTCCATTTTCATGCAGACAGCGGTTTAGATATTTCCATGTTCAAACAGATAGCGGTGTAGATATTTCCATGTTCATACAGATAGCGGTGTATATATTTCCATGTTCATACAGATAGCGGTGTAGATATTTCCATGTTCATACAGATAGCGGTGTAGATATTTCCATGTTTATACAGATAGCGGTGTAGATATCTCCATCTTAATACAGATGGCGGAGTAGATATTTATATGTACATACAGATGGCGGTGCAGATATTTCCATGTTCATACAGATAGCGGTGTAGCTATTTCCATGTTCATACAGATAGCGGTGTAGATATTTCCATGTTCATCCAGATGGCTGTGTAGACATATCCATGTTCATACAGATGGCGGTGAAGATAATTCCATGTCCATACAGATAGCGGTGTAGATATTTCCATGTTCATACAGATAGTGGTGCAGATATTTCCATGTTCACACAGATAGAGGGGCTGATATTTCCATGTTCATACAGATAGCGGTGCTGATATTTCCATGTTTTTACAGGTAGCGGTGTAGATATTTCCATGTTTTTACAGATAACTGTGTAGATATTTCCATGTTTATACAGATAGCGGTGTAGATATTTCCATGTTTATACAGATAGCGGTGTAGACATTTCCATCTTAATACTGATGGCGGTGTAGATATTTATATGTTCATACAGATGGCTGTGCAGATATTTCCATGTTCATACAGATAGCGGTGTAGTTATTTCCATGTGTAAAGAGATAGCTGTGTAGATATTTCCACGTATATGCAGATACTTCTGTAGATATTTCCATTTTCATGCAGGTAGCGGTTTAGATATTTCCAAGTTCAAACAGAGGTGTAGATATTTCCATGTTCATACAGATAGCGGTGTAGATATTTCCATGTTCATACAGATAGCGGTGTATATATTTCCATGTTCATACAGATAGCGGTGTAGATATTTCCATGTCCATCCAGATGGCTGTGTAGATATATCCATGTTCATACAGATAGCAGTGTAGTTATTTCCATGTTCATACAGATAGTGGTGCAGATATTTCCATGTTCATACAGATAGCGGTGTAGCTATTTCCATGTTTATACAGGTAGCGGTGTAGATATTTCCAGGTTTATACAGATAGCGGGGTAGATATTTCCATGTTTATACAGATAGCGGTGTAAATATTTCCAGGTTTATACAGATAGCGGTGCAGATATCTCCTTCTTAATACAGATGGCGGTGTAGATATTTATATGTTCATACAGATGGCGGTGCAGATATTTCCATGTTCAAACAGATGGCGGTGTAGATATTTCCATGTTTTTAGAGATAGCGGTGTAGTTATTTCCATGTGTATAGAGATAGCTGTGTAGATATTTCCATGTATATGCAGATATCTGTGTAGATATTTACATTTTCATGCAGACAGCGGTGTAGATATTTCCATGTTCAAACAGATAGCGGTGTAGATATTTCCATGTTCATACATATAGCGGTGCAGATATTTCCAAGTTCATCCAGATGGCTGTGTAGATATATCCATGTTCATACAGATAGCGGTGTAGATATTTCCATGTTCATACAGATAGCGGTGCAGATATTTCCATGTTCATACAGATAGCAGTGTAGATATTTCCATGTTCAAACAGATAGCGGTGTAGATATTTCCATGTTCATAAAGATAGCGGTGTAGATATTTCCATGCTTATACAGATTGCAGTGAAGATGTATGCATGTTTACACAGATAGCGGAGTTGATATTTCCATGTTCATGTAGATAGCGGTGTAGATATATCCATGTTCATACAGATAGCGGTGTAGATATTTCCATCTTCTAACAGATAGCGGTGTAGATATTTCCATGTTCATACAGATAGCGGTGTAGATATTTCCATGTTGATACAGACTGCGGTGAAGATGTATGCATGTTTACACAGATAGCGGTGTAGATATTTCCATGTTCATCCAGATGGCTGTGTAGATATTTCCATGTTTATACAGATAGCGGTATAGATATTTCCATGTTCATACAGATAGCGGTGTAGATATTTCCAAGTTCATCCAGATGGCTGTGTAGATATATCCATGTTCATACAGATAGCAGTGTAGATATTTCCATGTTCATACAGATAGCGGTGCAGATATTTCCATTTTCATACAGATAGCAGTGTAGATATTTCCATGTTCAAACAGATAGCGGTGTAGATATCTCCATCTTAATACAGATGGCTGTGTAGATATTTATATGTTCATACAGATGGCAGTGCAGATATTTCCATGTTCATACAGATGGCGGTGTAGATATTTCCATGTTTATAGAGATAGCGGTGTAGTTATTTCCATGTGTAAAGAGATAGGTTTGTAGTTATTTCCACGTATACGCAGATAGCTGTTTAGATATTTCTCTTTTCATGCAGAAAGCGGTTTAGATATTTCCATGTTCAAACAGATAGCGGTGTAGATATTTCCATGTTCTTCCAGATGGCTGTGTTGATATATCCATGTTCATACAGATAGCGGTGTAGATATTTCCATGTTCATACAGATAGCGGTGTAGATATTTCCATGTTTATACAGATAGCGGTGAAATGTATGCATGTTTACACAGATAGCGGTGTAGATATTTCCATGTTCATACAGATCGCGGTGTAGATATTTCCATGTTCATCCAGATCGCTGTGTAGACATATCCATATTCATACAGATGGCGGTGAAGATATTTCCATGTTCATACAGATTGCGGTGTAGATATTTCCATGTTCATACAGATAGCATTGTAGATATTTCCATGTTCATACAGATAGAGGGGCTGATATTTCCATGTTCATACAGATAGCGGTGCTGATATTTCCATGTGTATACAGGTAGCGGTGTAGATATTATCATGTTCATAAAGATAGCGGTGCAGATATTTCCATGTTCATACAGATAGCAGTGTAGATATTTCCATGTTCAAACAGATAGCGGTGTAGATATCTCCATCTTAATACAGATGGCGGTGTAGATATTTATATGTCCATACAGATGGCAGTGAAGATATTTCCATGTTCATACAGATGGCGGTGTAGAAATTTCCATGTTTATAGAGATAGCGGTGCAGTTATTTCCCCGTGTAAAGAGATAGCTGTATAGATATTTCCATGTATATGCAGACAACTGTGTAGATATTTCCATTTTCATGCAGACAGCGGTTTAGATATTTCCATGTTCAAACAGATAGCGGTGTAGATATTTCCATGTTCATACAGATAGCGGTGTATATATTTCCATGTTCATACAGATAGCGGTGTAGATATTTCCATGTTCATACAGATAGCGGTGTAGGTATTTCCATGTTTATACAGATAGCGGTGTAGATATCTCCATCTTAATACAGATGGCGGAGTAGATATTTATATGTACATACAGATGGCGGTGCAGATATTTCCATGTTCATACAGATAGCGGTGTAGCTATTTCCATGTTCATACAGATAGCGGTGTAGATATTTCCATGTTCATCCAGATGGCTGTGTAGACATATCCATGTTCATACAGATGGCGGTGAAGATAATTCCATGTCCATACAGATAGCGGTGTAGATATTTCCATGTTCATAAAGATAGTGGTGCAGATATTTCCATGTTCACACAGATAGAGGGGCTGATAATTCCATGTTCATACAGATAGCGGTGCTGATATTTCCATGATTTTACAGGTAGCGGTGTAGATATTTCCATGTTTTTACAGATAACTGTGTAGATATTTCCATGTTTATACAGATAGCGGTGTAGATATTTCCATGTTTATACAGATAGCGGTGTAGATATCTCCATCTTAATACAGATGGCGGTGTAGATATTTATATGTTCATACAGATGGCTGTGCAGATATTTCCATGTTCATACAGATAGCGGTGTAGTTATTTCCATGTGTAAAGAGATAGCTGTGTAGATATTTCCACGTATATGCAGATAGTTCTGTAGATATTTCCATTTTCATGCAGATAGCGGTTTAGATATTTCCAAGTTCAAACAGCGGAGTAGATATTTCCATGTTCATACAGATAGCGGTGTAGATATTTCCATGTTCATACAGATAGCGGTGTAGATATTTCCATGTTCATACAGATAGCGGTGTAGATATTTCCATGTCCATCCAGATGGCTGTGTAGATATATCCATGTTCATACAGATAGCAGTGTAGTTATTTCCATGTTCATACAGATAGTGGTGTAGATATTTCCATGTTCATACAGATAGCGGTGTAGCTATTTCCATGTTTATACAGGTAGCGGTGTAGATATTTCCAGGTTTATACAGATAGCGGGGTAGATATTTCCATGTTTATACAGATAGCGGTGTAGATATTTCCAGGTTTATACAGATAGCGGTGCAGATATCTCCTTCTTAATACAGATGGCGGTGTAGATATTTATATGTTCATACAGATGGCGGTGCAGATATTTCCATGTTCAAACAGATGGCGGTGTAGATATTTCCATGTTTTTAGAGATAGCGGTGTAGTTATTTCCATGTGTATAGAGATAGCT
Source organism: Gorilla gorilla gorilla (assembly GCF_029281585.2). Lineage (NCBI taxonomy): Eukaryota > Metazoa > Chordata > Mammalia > Primates > Hominidae > Gorilla > Gorilla gorilla. The sequence continues at coordinate 129,124,329 of NC_073239.2, forward strand.
GTGTAGATATTTCCATGTATATGCAGATATCTGTGTAGATATTTACATTTTCATGCAGACAGCGGTGTAGATATTTCCATGTTCAAAGAGATAGCGGTGTAGATATTTCCATGTTCATACATATAGCGGTGCAGATATTTCCAAGTTCATCCAGATGGCTGTGTAGATATATCCATGTTCATACAGATAGCGGTGTAGATATTTCCATGTTCATACAGATAGCGGTGCAGATATTTCCATGTTCATACAGATAGCAGTGTAGATATTTCCATGTTCAAATAGATAGCGGTGTAGATATCTCCATCTTAATACAGATGGCTGTGTAGATATTTATATGTTCATACAGATGGCAGTGCAGATATTTCTTGTTCATACAGATGGCGGTGTAGATATTTCCATGTTTATAGAGATAGCGGTGTAGTTATTTCCATGTGTAAAGAGATAGGTTTGTAGATATTTCCATGTATATGCAGATAGCTGTTTAGATATTTCTATTTTCATGCAGAAAGCGGTTTAGATATTTCCATGTTCAAACAGATAGCGGTGTAGATATTTCCATGTTCATCCAGATGGCTGTGTAGATATATCCATGTTCATACAGATAGCGGTGTAGATATTTCCATGTTCATACAGATAGCGGTGTAGATATTTCCATGTTTATACAGATAGCGGTGAAATGTATGCATGTTTACACAGATAGCGGTGTAGATATTTCCATGTTCATACAGATCGCGGTGTAGATATTTCCATGTTCATCCAGATCGCTGTGTAGACATATCCATATTCATACAGATGGCGGTGAAGATATTTCCATGTTCATACAGATTGCGGTGTAGATATTTCCATGTTCATACAGATAGCATTGTAGATATTTCCATGTTCATACAGATAGAGGGGCTGATATTTCCATGTTCATACAGATAGCGGTGCTGATATTTCCATGTGTATACAGGTAGCGGTGTAGATATTATCATGTTCATACAGATAGCGGTGCAGATATTTCCATGTTCATACAGATAGCAGTGTAGATATTTCCATGTTCAAACAGATAGCGGTGTAGATATCTCCATCTTAATACAGATGGCGGTGTAGATATTTATATGATCATACAGATGGCAGTGAAGATATTTCCATGTTCATACAGATGGCGGTGTAGAAATTTCCATGTTTATAGAGATAGCGGTGCAGTTATTTCCATGTTCATACAGATGGCGGTGTAGAAATTTCCATGTTTATAGAGATAGCGGTGCAGTTATTTCCCCGTGTAAAGAGATAGCTGTATAGATATTTCCATGTATATGCAGACAGCTGTGTAGATATTTCCATTTTCATGCAGACAGCGGTTTAGATATTTCCATGTTCAAACAGATAGCGGTATAGATATTTCCATGTTCATACAGATAGCGGTGTATATATTTCCATGTTCTTACAGATAGCGGTGTAGATATTTCCATGTTCATACAGATAGCGGTGTAGGTATTTCCATGTTTATACAGATAGCGGTGTAGATATCTCCATCTTAATACAGATAGCGGAGTAGATATTTATGTGTACATACAGATGGCGGTGCAGATATTTCCATGTTCATACAGATAGCGGTGTAGCTATTTCCATGTTCAAACAGATAGCGGTGTAGATATTTCCATGTTCATCCAGATGGCTGTGTAGACTTATCCATGTTCATACAGATGGCGGTGAAGATAATTCCATGTCCATACAGATAGCGGTGTAGATATTTCCATGTTCATACAGATAGTGGTGCAGATATTTCCATGTTCACACAGATAGAGGGGCTGATATTTCCATGTTCATACAGACAGCGGTGCTGATATTTCCATGTTTTTACAGGTAGCGGTGTAGATATTTCCATGTTTTTACAGATAACTGTGTAGATATTTCCATGTTTATACAGATAGCTTTGTAGATATTTCCATGTTTATACAGATAGCGGTGTAGATATCTCCATCTTAATACAGATGGTGGTGTAGATATTTATATGTTCATACAGATGGCTGTGCAGATATTTCCATGTTCATACAGATAGCGGTGTAGTTATTTCCATGTGTAAAGAGATAGCTGTGTAGATATTTCCACGTATATGCAGACAGTTCTGTAGATATTTCCATGTTCATACAGATAGCGGTGTAGATATTACCATGTTCATACAGATAGCGGTGCTGATATTTCCATGTTTATACAGGTAGCGGTGTAGATATTTCCATGTTTATACAGATAGCGGTTTAGATATTTCCTTCTTAATACAAATGGCGGTGTATATATTTATATGTTCATACAGATGGCGGTGCAGATACTTCCATGTTCATACAGATGGCGGTGTAGATATATCCAAGTTCATAGAGATAGAGGTGTAGATATTTCCATGTTCATACAGGTAGTGGTGTAGATATTTCCATGTTCATACAGATAGCGGTGTAGCTATTTCCATGTTCATACAGATAGCGGTGTAGATATTTCCATGTTCATAGAGATAGCGGTGTAGATACTTCCATGTTCATACAGATAGCGGTGCTGATATTTAAATGTTTATACAGGTAGCGGTGTAGAGATTTCCATGTTCATACAGATAGCGGTGTAGATATTTCCATGTTTATACATATAGCGGTGTAGATATTTCCAAGTTTATACAGATAGCGGTGTAGACACCTCCATCTTAATATAGATGGCGGTGTAGATATTTATATGTTCATACAGATGGCGGTGCAGATATTTCCATGTTCATACAGATGGTGGAGTAGATATTTCCATGTTTATAGAGATAGCGCTGTAGTTATTTCCATGTGTAAAGATATAGCTTTGTAGATATTTCCATGTATATGCAGATCGCTGTGTAGATATTTCCATTTTCATGCAGATAGCGGTGTAGATATTTCCATGTTCAAACAGATAGCGGTGTAGATATTTCCATGTTCATGCAGATAGCAGTGCAGGTATTTCCATGTTTATACAGATAGCGGTGAAGATGTATGCATGTTTACACAGATAGCAGTGTAGATATTTCCATGTTCATACAGATAGCGGTGTAGATATTCCCATGTTCCTCCAGATGGCTGTGTAGATATATCCATGTTCATACAGATGGCGGTGAAGATATTTCCATGTTCATACAGATAGCGGTGTAGTTATTTCCATTTGTAAAGAGATAGCTGTGTAGATATTTCCATGTATATGCAGATAGCTGTGTAGATATTTCCATTTTCCTGCAGATAGCGGTTTAGATATTTCCATGTTCAAACAGATAGCGGTGTAGATATTTCCATGTTCATTGAGATACCGGTGTAGATATATCCATGTTCATACAGATAGAGGGGTTATTTCCATGTTCTTACAGATAGCGGTGCTGATATTTCCATGTTTATACAGGTAGCGGTTTAGATACTTCCATGTTTATACAGATAGCAGTGTAGATATTTCCATGTTTATACAGATAGCGGTGTAGATATTTCCATGTTTTTACAGATAGCGGTGTAGATATCTCCATCTTAATACAGATGGCGGAGTAGATATTTATAAGTTCATACAGATGGCGGTGCAGATATTTCCATGTTCATACAGATGGCGGTGTAGATATTTCCATGTTCATACAGATAGCGGTGTAGTTATTTCCATGTGTAAAGAGATAGCGGTGTAGATATTTCCATGTATTTGCAGATAACTGTGTAGAGATTTCCATTTTCATGCTGATAGCGGTTTAGATATTTAAATGTTCAAACAGATAGCGGTGTAGATATTTCCATGTTCATACAGATAGCGGTGTAGATATTTCCATGCTCATACAGATTGCGAAGATATATGCATATATACACAGATAGCGATGTAGATATTTCCATGTTCATGCAGATAGCGGTGTAGATATTTCCATGTGCTTACAGATAGCGGTGTAGATATTTCCATGCTGATAGAGATAGCGGTGTAGATATTTCCATGTTCATACAGATAGCGGTGCTGATATTTCCATGTTTATACAGGTAGCTGTGTAGTTATTTCCATGTTTATTCAGATAGTGGTGTAGATATTTCCATGTTTATACAGATAGCGGTTTAGGTATTTCCAAGTTTATACAGATAGCGGTGAAGATATCTCCATCTTAATACAGATGGCGGTGTAGCTATTTATATGTTCATACAGATGGCGGTGCAGATATTTCCATGTTCATACAGATGGCGGTGTAGATATTTCCATGTTTATAGAGATAGCGGTGTAGTTATTTCCATGTGTAAAGAGATAGCTTTGTAGATATTTCCATGTATATGCAGATAGCTGTGTAGATATTTCTATTTTCATGCAGAGAGCGGTTTAGATATTTCCATGTTCAAACAGATAGCGATGTAGATATTTCCATGTTCATACAGATAGCGGTGTAGATATTTCCATGTTTATACAGATAGCGGTGAAGATGTATGCATGTTTACACAGATAGCAGTGTAGATATTTCCATGTTCATACAGATAGCGGTGTAGATATTTCCATGTTCATCCAGATGGCTGTGTAGTTATATCCATGTTCATACAGATAGCGGTGTAGATATTTCCATGTTCATACAGATAGTGGTGTAGATATTTCCATGTTCATACAGATAGCGGTGTAGGTGTTTCCATGTTCATACAGATAGCGGTGTAGATATTTCCATGTACATACAGATAGCGGTGTAGATATTGCCATGTTCATACAGATAGCGGTGGTGCTATTTCCATGTTTATACAGGTAGCGGTGTAGATATTTCCATCTTCATACAGATAGCGGTGTAGCTATTTCCATGTTCATACAGATAGCGGTGTAGATATTTCCATGTTCATCCAGATGGCTGTGTAGATATATCCATGTTCATACAGATGGCGGTGAAGATATTTCCGTGTTCGTACAGATAGAGGGGCTGATATTTCCATGTTCATACAGATAGCGGTGCTGATATTTCCATGTTTATACAGGTAGCGGTGTAGATATTTCCATGTTTATACAGGTAGCGGTGTAGATATTTCCATGTTTATACAGATAGCTGTGTAGATATTTCCATGTTTATACAGACAGCGGTGTAGATATTTCTATCTTAATACAGATGGCCGTGTAGTTATTTATATGTTCATACAGATGGTGGTGCAGATATTTCCATGTTCATACAGATGGCGGGGTAGATATTTCCATGTTCATATAGATAGCGGTGTAGTTATTTCCATGTGTAAAGAGATAGATGTGTAGGTATTTCCATGTATATGCAGATAGCTCTGTAGATATTTCCATAATTTTGCAGATAGCGGTTTAGATATTTCCATGTTCAAACAGATAGCGGTGTAGATATTTCCATGTTCATAGAGATAGCGGTGTAGATATTTCCATGTTTATACAGATAGCGGTGATGATGTATGCATGTTTACACAGATAGCGGTTTAGATATTTCCATGTTCATACAGATCGCGGTTTAGATATTTCCATGTTCATCTAGATGGCTGAGTAGACATATCCATGTTCATACAGATGGCGGTGAAGGTATTTCCATGTTCATACAGATTGCGGTGTAGATATTTCCATGTTCAAACCGATAGCGGTGTAGATATTTCCATGTTCATACAGATAGAGGTGTAGATATTTCCATGTTCATACAGATAGCGGTGTAGATATTTCCTTGTTCATACAGATAGCGGTGTAGATATTTTCATGTTCATACAGATAGCGGTGCTGATACTTCCATGTTTATACAGGCAGCGGTGAAGATATTTCGATGTTTATACAGATAGCGGTTTAGATATTTCCTTCTTAATACAGATGGCGGTGTAGATATTTATATGTTCATACAGATGGCGGTGCAGATACTTCCATGTTCATACAGATGGCGGTGTAGATATTTCCATGTTTATAGATATAGCGGTGTAGTTATTTCCATGTGTAAAGAGATAGCTGTGTAGATATTTCCATGTATATGCAGATAGCTGTGTAGATATTTCCACTTTCATGCAGATAGCGGTGTAGATATTTACATGTTGAAACAGATAGCGGTGTAGATATTTCCATGTTCATCCAGTTGTCTGTGTAGATATATCCATGTTCACAGAGATAGAGGTGTAGATATTTCCATGTTCATACAGGTAGTGGTGTAGATATTTCCATGTTCATACAGATAGCGGTGTAGATATTTCCATGTTCATACAGATAGTGGTGTAGAGATTTCCATGTTCATAGAGATAGTGGTGTAGGTATTTCCATGTTCATACAGATAGCGGTGCTGATATTTAAATGTTTATACAGATAGCGGTGTAGATATTTCCAAGTTTATACAGATAGCGGTGTAGATATCTCCATCTTATTATAGATGGCGGTGTAGATATTTATATGTTCATACAGATGGCGGTGCAGATATTTCCATGTTTATACAGATGGTGGAGTAGATATTTCCATGTTCATACAGATAGCGGTGTAGATATTTCCATGTTCATACAGATAGTGGTGTAGATATTTCCATGTTTATACAGGTAGCGGTGTAGATATTTCCAAGTTTATACAGATAGCGGTGTAGATATCTCCATCTTATTATAGATGGCGGTGTAGATATTTATATGTTCATACAGATGGCGGTACAGATATTTCCATGTTCATACAGATGGTGGAGTAGATATTTCCATGTTCATACAGATAGCGGTGTAGATATTTCCTTGTTCATACAGATAACGGTGCTGATATTTCCATGTTTATACAGGTAGGGGTGTAGATATTTCCATGTTTATACAGATAGCAGTGTAGATATTTCCATGTTTATACATATAGCGGTGTAGATATTTCCAAGTTTATACAGATAGCGGTGTAGATATCTCCATCTTAATATAGATGGGGGTGTAGATATTTATATCTTCATACAGATGGCGGTGCAGATATTTATATGTTCATACAGATGGCGGTGTAGATATTTGCATGTTTATAGAGATAGCGCTGTAGTTATTTCCATGTGTAAAGAGATAGCTTTGTAGATATTTCCATGTATATGCAGATTGCTGTGTAGATAGTTCCATTTTCATGCAGATAGCGGTGTAGATATTTCCATGTTCATGCAGATAGCAGTGTAGATATTTCCATGTTTATACAGATAGCGGTGAAGATGTATGCATGTTTACACAGATAGAGGTGTATATATTTCCATGTTCATACAGATAGCGGTGTAGATATTTCCATGCTCTTCCAGATGGCTGTGTAGATATATCCATGTTCATACAGATGGCGGTGAAGATATTTCCATGTTCATACAGATAGCGGTGTAGTTATTTCCATGTGTAAAGAGATAGCTGTGTAGATATTTCCATGTATATGCAGATAGCTTTGTAGATATTTCCATTTTCATGCAGATAGCGGTTTAGATATTTCCATGTTCAAACAGATAGCGGTGTAGATATTTCCATGTTCATAGAGATTGCGGTGCAGATATTTCCATGTCCATACAGATAGCGGTGTAGATATTTCCATGTTCATCCAGATGGCTGTGTAGATATATCCATGTTCATGCAGATAGCAGTGTAGATATTTCCATGTTTATACGGATAGCGGTGAAGATGTATGCATGTTTACAAAGATAGCATTGTAGATATTTCCATGTTCTTTCAGATTGCGGTGTAGATATTTCCATGCTCATCCAGATGGCTGTGTAGATGTATCCATGTTCATACAGATGGCGGTGAAGATATTTCCATGTTCATACAGATAGCGGTGTAGTTATTTCCATGTGTAAAGAGATAGCTGTGTAGATATTTCCATGTATATGCAGATAGCTGTGTAGATATTTCCATTTTCATGCAGATAGCGGTTTAGATATTTCCATGTTCAAACAGATAGCGGAATAGATATTTCCATGTTCATAGAGATAGCGGTGTAGATATTTCCATGTTCATACTGATAGCGGTGTAGATATTTCCATGTTTATAGAGATAGCGGTGTAGATATTTCCATGTTTATACAGATAGCGGTGTAGATATTTCCATGTTCATACAGATAGCGGTGCAGATATTTCCATGTTCATACTGATAGCGGTGCTGATATTTCCATGTTCATACAGATAGCGGTGTAGATATTTCCATGTTTATACAGATAGCGGTGTAGATATTTCCATGTTTATACAGATAGCGGTGTAGATATCTCCTTCTTAATACAGATGGCGGAGTAGATATTTATATGTACATACAGATGGCGGTGCAGATATTTCCATGTTCATACAGATAGCGGTGTAGCTATTTCCATGTTCATACCAATAGCGGCGTAGATATTTCCATGTTCATCCAGATGGCTGTGTAGACATATCCATGTTCATACAGATGGCGGTGAAGATAATTCCATGTTCATACAGATAGCGGTGTAGATATTTCCATGTTCATACAGAGTGTGGTGTAGATATTTCCATATTCATACAGATAGAGGGGCTGATATTTCCATGTTCATACAGATAGCGGTGCTGATATTTCCATGTTTTTACAGGTAGCGGTGTAGATATTTCCATGTTTATACAGAAAGCGGTGTAGATATTTCCATGTTTATACAGATAGCGGTGTAGATATTTCCATGTTTATACAGATAGCGATGTAGATATCTCCATCTTAATACAGATGGCGGTTTAGATATTTATATGTTCATACAGATGGCCTTGCAGATATTTCCATGTTCATACAGATAGCGGTGTAGTTATTTCCATGTGTAAAGATATAGCTGTGTAGATACTTCCATGTATATGCAGATAGTTGTGTAGATACTTCCATTTTCATGCAGATAGCGGTTTAGATATTTCCATGTTCAAACAGATAGCGGTGTAGATATTTCCATGTTCATACAGATAGCGGTGTAGATATTTCCATGTTTATACAGATAGTGGTGTAGATATTTCCATGTTCATACAGATGGCTGTGTAGATATTTCCATGTTCATACAGATAACGGTGTAGTTATTTCCATATGTAAAGAGATAGCTGTGTAGATATTTAAATGTATATGCAGATAGCAGTGTTGATATTTCGATTTTCATGCAGATAGCGGTGTAGATATTTCCATGTTCATGCAGATAGCGGTGTAGATATTTCCATGTTCATACAGATAGCGGTGTAGATATTTCCATGTTTACACAGATAGCGGTGTAGATATTTCCATGTTCATACAGATAGCGGTGTAGATATTACCATGTTCATACAGATAGCGGTGCTGATATTTCCATGTTTATACAGGCAGCGGTGTAGATATTTCCATGTTTATACAGATAGCGGTTTAGATATTTCCTTCTTAATACAGATGGCGGTGTAGATATTTATATGTTCATACAGATGGCGGTGCAGATGCTTCCATGTTCATACAGATGGCGGTGTAGATATTTCCATGTTTATAGAGATAGCGGTGTAGTTATTTCCATGTGTAAAGAGATAGCTGTGTAGATATTTCCATGTATATGCAGATAGCTGTGTAGATATTTCCACTTTCATGCAGATTGCGGTGTAGATATTTACATATTCAAACAGATAGCGGTGTAGATATTTCCATGTTCATCCAGATGGCTGTTTAGATATATCCATGTTCATAGAGATAGAGGTGTAGATATTTCCATGTTCATACAGGTAGTGGTGTAGATATTTCCATGTTCATACAGGTAGCGGTGTAGCTATTTCCATGTTCATACAGATAGCGGTGTAGATATTTCCAAGTTTATACAGATAGCAGTGTAGATATCTCCATCTTAATATAGATGGCGGTGTAGATATTTATTTGTTCATACAGATGGCAGTGCAGATATTTCCATGTTCATAGAGATAGTGGGGTAGATATTTCCATTTTCATACAGATAGCGGTGCTGATATTTCAATGTTTATACAGGTAGCGGTGTAGATATTTCCATGTTCCTACAGATAGCGGTGTAGATATTTCCATGTTTATACATATAGCGGTGTAGTTATTTCCAAGTTTATACAGATAGCGGTGTAGATATCTCCATCTTAATATAGATGGCGGTGTAGATATTTATATGTTCATACAGATGGCGGTGCAGATATTTCCATGTTCATACAGATGGTGGAGTAGATATTTCCATGTTTATAGAGATAGCGCTGTAGTTATTTCCATGTGTAAAGATATAGCTTTGTAGATATTTCCATGTATATGCAGATCGCTGTGTAGATATTTCCATTTTGATGCAGATAGCGGTGTAGATATTTCCATGTTCAATCAGATAGCGGTGTAGATATTTCCATGTTCATGCAGATAGCCGTGCAGCTATTTCCATGTTTATACAGATAGCGGTGAAGATGTATGCATGTTTACACAGATAGCGGTGTAGATCTTTCCATGTTCATACAGATAGCGGTGTAGATATTCCCATGTTCATCCAGATGGCTGTGTAGATATATCCATGTTTATACAGATGGCGGTGAAGATATTTCCATGTTCAACAGATAGCGGTGTAGTTATTTCCCTTTGTAAAGAGATAGCTGTGTAGATATTTCCATGTATATGCATATAGCTGTGTAGATATTTCCATTTTCATGCAGATAGCGGTATAGATATTTCCATGTTCAAACAGATAGCGGTGTAGATATTTCCATGTTCATAGAGATACCGGTGTAGATATTTCCATGTTCATACAGATAGAGGGGTTATTTCCATGTTCTTACAGATAGCGGTGCTGATATTTCCATGTTTATACAGGTAGCGGTGTAGATATTTCCATGTTTATACAGATAGCAGTGTAGATATTTCCATGTTTATACAGATAGCGGTGTAGATATTTCCATGTTTTTACAGATAGCGGTGTAGATATCTCCATCTTAATACAGATGGCGGAGTAGATATTTATATGTTCATTCAGATGGCGGTGCAGATATTTCCATGTTCATACAGATGGCGGTGTAGATATTCCCATGTTCATACAGATAGCGGTGTAGTTATTTCCATGTGTAAAGAGATAGCTGTGTAGATATTTCCAAGTATTTGCAGATGTCTGTGTAGAGATTTCCATTTTCATGCTGATAGCGGTTTAGATATTTAAATGTTCAAACAGATAGCGGTGTAGATATTTCCACGTTCATACAGATAGCGGTGTAGATATTTCCAAGCTTATACAGACTGCGAAGATGTATGCATATTTACACAGATAGCGGTGTAGATATTTCCATGTTCATGCAGATAGCGGTGTAGATATTTCCATGTTCATCCAGATGGCTGTGAAGATATATCCATGTTCATACAGGTGGCGGTGTAGATATTTCCATCTTCATACAGATAGTGGTGTAGGTATTTCCATGTTCATACAGATAGCGGTGTAGATATTTCCATGTTCATAGAGAGAGCGGTGTAGATATTTCCATATTCATACAGATAGCGGTGCTGATATTTCCAGGTTTATACAGGTAGCGGTGTAGATATTTCCATGTTCATGCAGATAGCGGTGTAGATATTTCCATGTTCATCCAGATGGCTGTGTAGATATATCCATGTTCATACAGATGGCGGTGAAGATATTTCCATGGTCATAGAGATAGAGGGTCTGATATTTCCATGTTCATTCAGATAGCGGTGCTGATATTTCCATGTTTATGCAGGTAGCGATGTAGATATTTCCATGTTTATACAGGTAGCGGTGTAGATATTTCCATGTTTATACAGGTAGCGGTGTAGATATTTCCATGTTTATACAGACAGTGGTGTAGATATTTCTATCTTAATACAGATGGCCGTGTGGTTATTTATATGTACATACAGATGGCGGTGCAGATATTCCCATGTTCATACACATGGCGGCGTAGATATTTCCATGTTCATACAGATAGCGGTGTAGTTATTTCCATGTGTAAAGAGATAGATGTGTAGGTATTTCCATGTATATGCAGATAGCTCTGTAGATATTTCCATTTTCATGCAGATAGCGGTTTAGATATTTCCATGGTCAAACAGATAGCGGTGTAGATATTTCCATGTTCATACAGATAGCGGTGTAGATATTTCCATGTTTATACAGATAGCGGTGATGATGTATGCATGTTTACACAGATAGCGGTGTAGATATTTCCATGTTCATACAGATCGCGGTGTAGATATTTCCATGTTCAAACCGATAGCGGTGTAGATATTTCCATGTTCATACAGATAGAGGTGTAGATATTTCCATGTTCATACAGATAGCGGTGTAGATATTTCCTTGTTCATACAGATAGCGGTGTAGATATTTTCATGTTCATACAGATAGCGGTGCTGATACTTCCATGTTTATACAGGCAGCGGTGAAGATATTTCGATGTTTATACAGATAGCGGTTTAGATATTTCCTTCTTAATACAGATGGCGGTGTAGATATTTATATGTTCATACAGATGGCGGTGCAGATACTTCCATGTTCATACAGATGGCGGTGTAGATATTTCCATGTTTATAGATATAGCGGTGTAGTTATTTCCATGTGTAAAGAGATAGCTGTGTAGATATTTCCATGTATATGCAGATAGCTGTGTAGATATTTCCACTTTCATGCAGATAGCGGTGTAGATATTTACATGTTGAAACAGATAGCGGTGTAGATATTTCCATGTTCATCCAGTTGTCTGTGTAGATATATCCATGTTCACAGAGATAGAGGTGTAGATATTTCCATGTTCATACAGGTAGTGGTGTAGATATTTCCATGTTCATACAGATAGCGGTGTAGATATTTCCATGTTCATACAGATAGCGGTGTAGAGATTTCCATGTTCATAGAGATAGTGGTGTAGGTATTTCCATGTTCATACAGATAGCGGTGCTGATATTTAAATGTTTATACAGATAGCGGTGTAGATATTTCCAAGTTTATACAGATAGCGGTGTAGATATCTCCATCTTATTATAGATGGCGGTGTAGATATTTATATGTTCATACAGATGGCGGTGCAGATATTTCCATGTTCATACAGATGGTGGAGTAGATATTTCCATGTTCATACAGATAGCGGTGTAGATATTTCCATGTTCATACAGATAGTGGTGTAGATATTTCCATGTTTATACAGGTAGCGGTGTAGATATTTCCAAGTTTATACAGATAGCGGTGTAGATATCTCCATCTTATTATAGATGGCGGTGTAGATATTTATATGTTCATACAGATGGCGGTACAGATATTTCCATGTTCATACAGATGGTGGAGTAGATATTTCCATGTTCATACAGATAGCGGTGTAGATATTTCCTTGTTCATACAGATAACGGTGCTGATATTTCCATGTTTATACAGGTAGGGGTGTAGATATTTCCATGTTTATACAGATAGCAGTGTAGATATTTCCATGTTTATACATATAGCGGTGTAGATATTTCCAAGTTTATACGGATAGCGGTGTAGATATCTCCATCTTAATATAGATGGGGGTGTAGATATTTATATCTTCATACAGATGGCGGTGCAGATATTTATATGTTCATACAGATGGCGGTGTAGATATTTGCATGTTTATAGAGATAGCGCTGTAGTTATTTCCATGTGTAAAGAGATAGCTTTGTAGATATTTCCATGTATATGCAGATTGCTGTGTAGATAGTTCCATTTTCATGCAGATAGCGGTGTAGATATTTCCATGTTCATGCAGATAGCAGTGTAGATATTTCCATGTTTATACAGATAGCGGTGAAGATGTATGCATGTTTACACAGATAGAGGTGTATATATTTCCATGTTCATACAGATAGCGGTGTAGATATTTCCATGCTCTTCCAGATGGCTGTGTAGATATATCCATGTTCATACAGATGGCGGTGAAGATATTTCCATGTTCATACAGATAGCGGTGTAGTTATTTCCATGTGTAAAGAGATAGCTGTGTAGATATTTCCATGTATATGCAGATAGCTTTGTAGATATTTCCATTTTCATGCAGATAGCGGTTTAGATATTTCCATGTTCAAACAGATAGCGGTGTAGATATTTCCATGTTCATAGAGATTGCGGTGCAGATATTTCCATGTCCATACAGATAGCGGTGTAGATATTTCCATGTTCATCCAGATGGCTGTGTAGATATATCCATGTTCATGAAGATAGCAGTGTAGATATTTCCATGTTTATACGGATACCGGTGAAGATGTATGCATGTTTACAAAGATAGCATTGTAGATATTTCCATGTTCATTCAGATTGCGGTGTAGATATTTCCATGCTCATCCAGATGGCTGTGTAGATGTATCCATGTTCATACAGATGGCGGTGAAGATATTTCCATGTTCATACAGATAGCGGTGTAGTTATTTCCATGTGTAAAGAGATAGCTGTGTAGATATTTCCATGTATATGCAGATAGCTGTGTAGATATTTCCATTTTCATGCAGATAGCGGTTTAGATATTTCCATGTTCAAACAGATAGCGGAATAGATATTTCCATGTTCATAGAGATAGCGGTGTAGATATTTCCATGTTCATACTGATAGCGGTGTAGATATTTCCATGTTTATACAGATAGCGGTGTAGATATTTCCATGTTTATACAGATAGCGGTGTAGATATTTCCATGTTCATACAGATAGCGGTGCAGATATTTCCATGTTCATACTGATAGCGGTGCTGATATTTCCATGTTCATACAGATAGCGGTGTAGATATTTCCATGTTTATACAGATAGCGGTGTAGATATTTCCATGTTTATACAGATAGCGGTGTAGATATCTCCTTCTTAATACAGATGGCGGAGTAGATATTTATATGTACATACAGATGGCGGTGCAGATATTTCCATGTTCATACAGATAGCGGTGTAGCTATTTCCATGTTCATACCAATAGCGGCGTAGATATTTCCATGTTCATCCAGATGGCTGTGTAGACATATCCATGTTCATACAGATGGCGGTGAAGATAATTCCATGTTCATACAGATAGCGGTGTAGATATTTCCATGTTCATACAGAGTGTGGTGTAGATATTTCCATATTCATACAGATAGAGGGGCTGATATTTCCATGTTCATACAGATAGCGGTGCTGATATTTCCATGTTTTTACAGGTAGCCGTTTAGATATTTCCATGTTTATACAGAAAGCGGTGTAGATATTTCCATGTTTATACAGATAGCGGTGTAGATATTTCCATGTTTATACAGATAGCGATGTAGATATCTCCATCTTAATACAGATGGCGGTGTAGATATTTATATGTTCATACAGATGGCCGTGCAGATATTTCCATGTTCATACAGATAGCGGTGTAGTTATTTCCATGTGTAAAGATATAGCTGTGTAGATACTTCCATGTATATGCAGATAGTTGTGTAGATACTTCCATTTTCATGCAGATAGCGGTTTAGATATTTCCATGTTCAAACAGATAGCGGTGTAGATATTTCCATGTTCATACAGATAGCGGTGTAGATATTTCCATGTTTATACAGATAGCGGTGAAGATGTATGCATGTTTACACAGATAGCGGTGTAGATATTTCCGTGTTCATACAGATAGCGGTGTAGATATTTCCATGTTCATACAGATAGCGTTGTAGATATTTCCATGCTAATACAGATAGCGGTGAAGATGTATGCATGTTTACACAGATAGCGGTGTAGATATTTCCATGTTCATACAGATAGCGGTGTAGATATTTCCATGTTCATACAGATAGTGGTGTAGATATTTCCATCTTAATATAGACGGGGGTGTAGATATTTATATCTTCATACAGATGGCGGTGCAGATATTTATATGTTCATACAGATGGCGGTGTAGATATTTCCATGTTTATACAGATAGCGGTGTAGCTATTTCCATGTTCATACAGATAGCGGTGTGGATATTTCCATGTTCATCCAGATAGCTGTGTAGATATATCCATGTTCATACAGATGGCGGTGAAGATATCTCCATGTTCATACAGATAGCGGTGTAGATATTTCCATGTTCATACAGATAGCGGTGTAGATATTTCCATGTTCATACAGATAGAGGGGCTGAGATTTCCATGTTCATACAGATAGCGGTGCTGATATTTCCATGTTTCTACAGGTAGCGGGGTAGATATTTCCATGTTTATACAGATAGCGGAGTAGATATTTCCATGTTTATACAGATAGCGGTGTAGATATTTCCATGTTTATACAGATAACGGTGTAGATATCTCCATCTTAATACAGATGGCCATGTAGATATTTATATGTTCATACAGATGTCGTTGCAGATATTTCCATGTTCATACAGATGGCGGTGTAGATATTTCCATGTTCATACAGATAGCGGTGTAGATATTTCCATGTGTAAAGAGATAGCTGTGTAGATATTTCCATGTATATGGAGATAGCTCTGTAGATATTTCCATTTTCATGCAGATAGCGGTGTAGATATTTCCATGTTCAAACAGATAGCGGTGTAGATATTTCCATGTTCATACAGATAGCGGTGTAGATATTTCCATGTTTATACAGAGTGCGGTGAAGATGTATGCATATTTACACAGATAGCGGTGTAGATATTTCCATGTTCATACAGATAGCGTTGTAGATATTTCCATGTTCATCCAGATGGCTGTTTAGATATATCCATGTTCATACAGATAGCGGTGTAGATATTTCCATGTTCATACAGGTAGTGGTGTAGATATTTCCATGTTCATACAGATAGCGGTGTAGCCATTTCCATGTTCATACAGATAGCGGTTTAGATATTTCCATGTTCATACAGATAGCGGTGTAGATATTTCCATGTTCATACAGATAACGGTGCTGATATTTCCATGTTTATACAGGTAGCGGTGTAGGTATTTCCATGTTTATACAGATAGCGGCGTAGATATTTCCATGTTTATACATATAGCGGTGTAGATATTTCCAAGTTTATGCAGATAGCGGTGTAGATATCTCCATCTTAATATAGATGGGGGTGTAGATATTTATATCTTCATACAGATGGCGGTGCAGATATTTCCATGTTCATACAGATGGCGGTGTAGATATTTGCATGTTTATAGAGATAGCGCTGTAGTTATTTCCATGTGTAAAGAGATAGCTTTGTAGATATTTCCATATATATGCAGATCGCTGTGTAGATATTTCCATTTTCATGCAGATAGCGGTGTAGATATTTCCATGTTCAGATAGCGGTGTAGATATTTCCTTGTTCATGCAGATAGCAGTGTAGGTATTTCCATGTTTATACAGATAGCTGTGAAGATGTATGCATGTTTACACAGATAGCGGTGTAGATATTTCCATGTTCATACAGAAAGCGGTGTAGATATTTCCATGCTCATCCAGATGGCTGTGTAGATATATCCATGTTCATACAGATGGCGGTGAAGGTATTTCCACGTTCTTAGAGATTGCGGTGTAGTTATTTCCATGTGTAAAGAGATATCTGTGTAGATATTTCCATGTATATGCAGATAGCTGTGTAGATATTTCCATTTTCATGCAGATAGCGGTTTAGATATTTCCATGTTCAAACAGATAGCGGTGTAGATATTTCCATGTTCATAGAGATAGCGGTGTAGATATTTCCATGTTCATACAGATAGCGGTGTAGATATTTCCAGGTTCATACAGATGGCTGTGTAGATATATCCATGTTCATACTGATGGCGGTGAAGATATTTCCATGTTCATACAGATAGCGGTGTAGATATTTCCATGTTCATACAGATAGCGGTGTAGATATTTCCATGTTCATACTGATAGTGGTGCTGATATTTCCATGTTTATACAGATAGCGGTGTAGATATTTCCATGTTTATACAGATAGCGGTGTAGATATTTCCATGTTTATACATATAGCGGTGTAGATATCTACTTCTTAATACAGATGGCGGAGTAGATATTTATATGTACATACAGATGGCGGTGCAGATATTTCCATGTGCATACAGATAGCGGTGTAGCTATTTCCATGTTCATACCGATAGCGGCGTAGATATTTCCATGTTCATCCAGATGGCTGTGTAGACATATCCATGTTCATACAGATGGCGGTGAAGATATTTCCATGTTAATACACATAGCGGTGTAGATATTTCCTTGTTCAAACAGAGTGTGGTGTAGATATTTCCATATTCATACAGATAGAGGGGCTGATATTTCCATGTTGATACAGATAGCGGTGCTGATATTTCCATGTTTTTACAGGTAGCGGAGTAGATATTTCCATGTTTATACAGATAGCGGTGTAGGTATTTCCATGTTTATACAGATTGCGGTGAAGATGTATGCATATTTACACAGATAGCGGTGTAGATATTTCCATGTTCATACAGATAGCGGTGTAGATATTTCCATGTTCATCCTGATGGCTGTGAAGATATATCCATGTTAATACAGATAGCTGTGTAGATATTTCCATGTTCATACAGGTAGTGGTGTAGATATTTCCATGTTCATACAGATAGCGGTGTAGCTATTTCCATGTTCATACAGATAGCGGTGTAGATAATTCCATCTTCATAGAGATAGCGGTGTAGGTACTTCCATGTTCATACAGATAACGGTGCTGACATTTCCATGTTTATACAGGTAGCGGTGTAGATATTTCCATGTTTATACAGATAGCGGTGTAGATATTTCCATGTTTATACATATAGCAGTGTAGATATTTCCAAGTTTATGCAGATAGCGGTGTAGATATCTCCATCTTAATATAGATGGGGGTGTAGGTATTTATATCTTCATACAGATGGCGGTGCAGATATTTCCATGTTCATACAGATGGCGGTGTAGATATTTGCATGTTTATAGAGATAGCGCTGTAGTTATTTCCATTTGTAAAGAGATAGCTTTGTAGATATTTCCATGTATATGCAGATCGCTGTGTAGATATTTAAATTTTCATGCAGATAGCGGTGTAGATATATCCATGTTCAAACAGATAGCGGTGTAGATATTTCCATGTTCATGCAGATAGCAGTGTAGATATTTCCATGTTTATACAGATAGTGGTGAAGATGTATGCATGTTTACACAGATAGCGGTGTATATATTTCCATGTTCATACAGATAGCGGTGTAGATATTTCCATGCTCATCCAGATGTCTGTGTAGATGTATCCATGTTCATACAGATGGCGGTGTAGATATTTGCATGTTTATAGAGATGGCACTGTAGTTATTTCCATGTGTAAAGAGATAGCTTTGTAGATATTTCCATGTATATGCAGATCGCTGTGTAGATATTTAAATTTTCATGCAGATAGCGGTGTAGATATTTCCATGTTCAAACAGATAGCGGTGTAGATATTTCCATGTTCATACAGATAGAGGGGCTGATATTTCCATGTTCATACAGATAGCGGTGCTGATATTTCCATGTTTCTACAGGTAGCGGGGTAGATATTTCCATGTTCATACAGATAGCGGTGTAGATATTTCCATGTTCATACAGATAGCGGTTTAGATATTTCCATGTTCATACAGATAGCGGTGTAGATATTTCCATGTTCATACAGATAACGGTGCTGATATTTCCATGTTTATACAGGTAGCGGTGTAGATATTTCCATGTTTATACAGATAGCGGCGTAGATATTTCCATGTTTATACATATAGCGGTGTAGATATTTCCAAGTTTATGCAGATAGCGGTGTAGATATCTCCATCTTAATATAGATGTGGGTGTAGATATTTATATCTTCATACAGATGGCGGTGCAGATATTTCCATGTTCATACAGATGGCGGTGTAGATATTTGCATGTTTATAGAGATAGCGCTGTAGTTATTTCCATGTGTAAAGAGATAGCTTTGTAGATATTTCCATATATATGCAGATCGCTGTGTAGATATTTCCATTTTCATGCAGATAGCGGTGTAGATATTTCCATGTTCAGATAGCGGTGTAGATATTTCCTTGTTCATGCAGATAGCAGTGTAGGTATTTCCATGTTTATACAGATAGCTGTGAAGATGTATGCATGTTTACACAGATAGCGGTGTAGATATTTCCATGTTCATACAGAAAGCGGTGTAGATATTTCCATGCTCATCCAGATGGCTGTGTAGATATATCCATGTTCATACAGATGGCGGTGAAGGTATTTCCACGTTCTTAGAGATTGCGGTGTAGTTATTTCCATGTGTAAAGAGATATCTGTGTAGATATTTCCATGTATATGCAGATAGCTGTGTAGATATTTCCATTTTCATGCAGATAGCGATTTAGATATTTCCATGTTCAAACAGATAGCGGTGTAGATATTTCCATGTTCATAGAGATAGCGGTGTAGATATTTCCATGTTCATACAGATAGCGGTGTAGATATTTCCAGGTTCATACAGATGGCTGTGTAGATATATCCATGTTCATACTGATGGCGGTGAAGATATTTCCATGTTCATACAGATAGCGGTGTAGATATTTCCATGTTCATACAGATAGCGGTGTAGATATTTCCATGTTCATACTGATAGTGGTGCTGATATTTCCATGTTTATACAGATAGCGGTGTAGATATTTCCATGTTTATACAGATAGCGGTGTAGATATTTCCATGTTTATACATATAGCGGTGTAGATATCTACTTCTTAATACAGATGGCGGAGTAGATATTTATATGTACATACAGATGGCGGTGCAGATATTTCCATGTGCATACAGATAGCGGTGTAGCTATTTCCATGTTCATACCGATAGCGGCGTAGATATTTCCATGTTCATCCAGATGGCTGTGTAGACATATCCATGTTCATACAGATGGCGGTGAAGATATTTCCATGTTAATACACATAGCGGTGTAGATATTTCCTTGTTCAAACAGAGTGTGGTGTAGATATTTCCATATTCATACAGATAGAGGGGCTGATATTTCCATGTTGATACAGATAGCGGTGCTGATATTTCCATGTTTTTACAGGTAGCGGAGTAGATATTTCCATGTTTATACAGATAACGGTGTAGGTATTTCCATGTTTATACAGATTGCGGTGAAGATGTATGCATATTTACACAGATAGCGGTGTAGATATTTCCATGTTCATACAGATAGCGGTGTAGATATTTCCATGTTCATCCTGATGGCTGTGAAGATATATCCATGTTAATACAGATAGCTGTGTAGATATTTCCATGTTCATACAGGTAGTGGTGTAGATATTTCCATGTTCATACAGATAGCGGTGTAGCTATTTCCATGTTCATACAGATAGCGGTGTAGATAATTCCATCTTCATAGAGATAGCGGTGTAGGTACTTCCATGTTCATACAGATAACGGTGCTGACATTTCCATGTTTATACAGGTAGCGGTGTAGATATTTCCATGTTTATACAGATAGCGGTGTAGATATTTCCATGTTTATACATATAGCAGTGTAGATATTTCCAAGTTTATGCAGATAGCGGTGTAGATATCTCCATCTTAATATAGATGGGGGTGTAGGTATTTATATCTTCATACAGATGGCGGTGCAGATATTTCCATGTTCATACAGATGGCGGTGTAGATATTTGCATGTTTATAGAGATAGCGCTGTAGTTATTTCCATTTGTAAAGAGATAGCTTTGTAGATATTTCCATGTATATGCAGATCGCTGTGTAGATATTTAAATTTTCATGCAGATAGCGGTGTAGATATATCCATGTTCAAACAGATAGCGGTGTAGATATTTCCATGTTCATGCAGATAGCAGTGTAGATATTTCCATGTTTATACAGATAGTGGTGAAGATGTATGCATGTTTACACAGATAGCGGTGTATATATTTCCATGTTCATACAGATAGCGGTGTAGATATTTCCATGCTCATCCAGATGTCTGTGTAGATGTATCCATGTTCATACAGATGGCGGTGTAGATATTTGCATGTTTATAGAGATGGCACTGTAGTTATTTCCATGTGTAAAGAGATAGCTTTGTAGATATTTCCATGTATATGCAGATCGCTGTGTAGATATTTAAATTTTCATGCAGATAGCGGTGTAGATATTTCCATGTTCAAACAGATAGCGGTGTAGATATTTCCATGTTCATACAGATAGAGGGGCTGATATTTCCATGTTCATACAGATAGCGGTGCTGATATTTCCATGTTTCTACAGGTAGCGGGGTAGATATTTCCATGTTTATACAGATAGCGGTGTAGATATTTCCATGTTTATACAGATAGCGGTGTAGATATTTCCATGTTTATACAGAGAACGGTGTAGATATCTCCATCTTAATACAGATGGCCATGTAAATATTTATATGTTCATACAGATGTCGTTGCAGATATTTCCATGTTCATACAGATGGCGGTGTAGATATTTCCATGTTCATACAGATAGCGGTGTAGATATTTCCATGTGTAAAGAGATAGCTGTGTAGATATTTCCATGTATATGGAGATAGCTCTGTAGATATTTCCATTTTCATGCAGATAGCGGTGTAGATATTTCCATGTTCAAAGAGATAGCGGTGTAGATATTTCCATGTTCATACAGATAGCGGTGTAGATATTTCCATGTTCATACAGAGTGTGGTGAAGATGTATGCATATTTACACAGATAGCGGTGTAGATATTTCCATGTTCATACAGATAGCGTTGTAGATATTTCCATGTTCATCCAGATGGCTGTGTAGATATATCCATGTTCATACAGATAGCGGTGTAGATATTTCCATGTTCATACAGGTAGTGGTGTAGATATTTCCATGTTCATACAGATAGCGGTGTAGCCCTTTCCATGTTCATACAGATAGCGGTTTAGATATTTCCATGTTCATACAGATAGCGGTGTAGATATTTCCATGTTCATACAGATAACGGTGCTGATATTTCCATGTTTATACAGGTAGCGGTGTAGATATTTCCATGTTTATACAGATAGCGGTGTAGATATTTCCATGTTTATACATATAGCGGTGTAGATATTTCCAAGTTTATGCAGATAGCGGTGTAGATATCACCATCTTAATATAGATGGGGGTGTAGATATTTATATCTTCATACAGATGGCGGTGCAGATATTTCCATGTTCATACAGATGGCGGTGTAGATATTTGCATGTTTATAGAGATAGCGCTGTAGTTATTTCCATGTGTAAAGAGATAGCTTTGTAGATATTTCCATGTATATGCAGATCGCTGTGTAGATATTTCCATTTTCATGCAGATAGCGGTGTAGATATTTCCATGTTCAGATAGCGGTGTAGATATTTCCATGTTCATGCAGATAGCAGTGTAGGTATTTCCATGTTTATACAGATATCTGTGAAGATGTATGCATGTTTACACAGATAGCGGTGTCGATATTTCCATGTTCATACAGAAAGCGGTGTAGATATTTCCATGCTCATCCAGATGGCTGTGTAGATATATCCATGTTCATACAGATGGCGGTGAAGGTATTTCCACGTTCTTAGAGATTGCGGTGTAGTTATTTCCATGTGTAAAGAGATATCTGTGTAGATATTTCCATGTATATGCAGATAGCTGTGTAGATATTTCCATTTTCATGCAGATAGCGGTTTAGATATTTCCATGTTCAAACAGATAGCGGTGTAGATATTTCCATGTTCATAGAGATAGCGGTGTAGATATTTCCATGTTCATACAGATAGCGGTGTAGATATTTCCAGGTTCATACAGATGGCTGTGTAGATATATCCATGTTCACACTGATGGCGGTGAAGATATTTCCATGTTCATACAGATAGCGGTGTAGATATTTCCATGTTCATACAGATAGCGGTGTAGATATTTCCATGTTCATACTGATAGTGGTGCTGATATTTCCATGTTTATACAGATAGCGGTGTAGATATTTCCATGTTTATACAGATAGCGGTGTAGATATTTCCATGTTTATACATATAGCGGTGTAGATATCTACTTCTTAATACAGATGGCGGAGTAGATATTTATATGTACATACAGATGGCGGTGCAGATATTTCCATGTGCATACAGATAGCGGTGTAGCTATTTCCATGTTCATACCGATAGCGGCGTAGATATTTCCATGTTCATCCAGATGGCTGTGTAGACATATCCATGTTCATACAGATGGCGGTGAAGATATTTCCATGTTCATACACATAGCGGTGTAGATATTTCCTTGTTCAAACAGAGTGTGGTGTAGATATTTCCATATTCATACAGATAGAGGGGCTGATATTTCCAGGTTGATACAGATAGCGGTGCTGATATTTCCATGTTTTTACAGGTAGCGGAGTAGATATTTCCATGTTTATACAGATAGCGGTGTAGGTATTTCCATGTTTATACAGATTGCGGTGAAGATGTATGCATATTTACACAGATAGCGGTGTAGATATTTCCATGTTCATACAGATAGCGGTGTAGATATTTCCATGTTCATCCTGATGGCTGTGTAGATATATCCATGTTAATACAGATAGCTGTGTAGATATTTCCATGTTCATACAGGTAGTGGTGTAGATATTTCCATGTTCATACAGATAGCGGTGTAGCTATTTCCATGTTCATACAGATAGCGGTGTAGATAATTCCATCTTCATAGAGATAGCGGTGTACGTACTTCCATGTTCATACAGATAACGGTGCTGATATTTCCATGTTTATACAGGTAGCGGTGTAGATATTTCCATGTTTATACAGATAGCGGTGTAGATATTTCCATGTTTATACATATAGCAGTGTAGATATTTCCAAGTTTATGCAGATAGCGGTGTAGATATCTCCATCTTAATATAGATGGGGGTGTAGGTATTTATATCTTCATACAGATGGCGGTGCAGATATTTCCATGTTCATACAGATGGCGGTGTAGATATTTGCATGTTTATAGAGATAGCGCTGTAGTTATTTCCATTTGTAAAGAGATAGCTTTGTAGATATTTCCATGTATATGCAGATCGCTGTGTAGATATTTAAATTTTCATGCAGATAGCGGTGTAGATATATCCATGTTCAAACAGATAGCGGTGTAGATATTTCCATGTTCATGCAGATAGCAGTGTAGATATTTCCATGTTTATACAGATAGTGGTGAAGATGTATGCATGTTTACACAGATAGCGGTGTAGATATTTCCATGTTCATACAGATAGCGGTGTAGATATTTCCATGCTCATCCAGATGTCTGTGTAGATGTATCCATGTTCATACAGATGGCGGTGTAGATATTTGCATGTTTATAGAGATGGCACTGTAGTTATTTCCATGTGTAAAGAGATAGCTTTGTAGATATTTCCATGTATATGCAGATCGCTGTGTAGATATTTAAATTTTCATGCAGATAGCGGTGTAGATATTTCCATGTTCAAACAGATAGCGGTGTAGATATTTCCATGTTCATACAGATAGAGGGGCTGATATTTCCATGTTCATACAGATAGCGGTGCTGATATTTCCATGTTTCTACAGGTAGCGGGGTAGATATTTCCATGTTTATACAGATAGCGGTGTAGATATTTCCATGTTTATACAGATAGCGGTGTAGATATTTCCATGTTTATACAGAGAACGGTGTAGATATCTCCATCTTAATACAGATGGCCATGTAAATATTTATATGTTCATACAGATGTCGTTGCAGATATTTCCATGTTCATACAGATGGCGGTGTAGATATTTCCATGTTCATACAGATAGCGGTGTAGATATTTCCATGTGTAAAGAGATAGCTGTGTATATATTTCCATGTATATGGAGATAGCTCTGTAGATATTTCCATTTTCATGCAGATAGCGGTGTAGATATTTCCATGTTCAAACAGATAGCGGTGTAGATATTTCCATGTTCATACAGATAGCGGTGTAGATATTTCCATGTTCATACAGAGTGTGGTGAAGATGTATGCATATTTACACAGATAGCGGTGTAGATATTTCCATGTTCATACAGATAGCGTTGTAGATATTTCCATGTTCATCCAGATGGCTGTGTAGATATATCCATGTTCATACAGATAGCGGTGTAGATATTTCCATCTTCATAGAGATAGCGGTGTAGGTACTTCCATGTTCATACAGATAACGGTGCTGATATATCCATGTTTATACAGGTAGCAGTGTAGATATTTCCATGTTTATACAGATAGCGGTGTAGATATTTCCATGTTTATACATATAGCAGTGTAGATATTTCCAAGTTTATGCAGATAGCGGTGTAGATATCTCCATCCTAATATAGATGGGGGTGTAGGTATTTATATCTTCATACAGATGGCGGTGCAGATATTTCCATGTTCATACAGATGGCGGTGTAGATATTTGCATGTTTATAGAGATAGTTCTGTAGTTATTTCCAATTGTAAAGAGATAGCTTTGTAGATATTTCCATGTATATGCAGATCGCTGTGTAGATATTTAAATTTTCATGCAGATAGCGGTGTAGATATATCCATGTTCAAACAGATAGCGGTGTAGATATTTCCATGTTCATGCAGATAGCAGTGTAGATATTTCCATGTTTATACAGATAGTGGTGAAGATGTATGCATGTTTACACAGATAGCGGTGTAGATATTTCCATGTTCATACAGATAGCGGTGTAGATATTTCCATGCTGATCCAGATGTCTGTGTAGATGTATCCATGTTCATACAGATGGCGGTGTAGATATTTGCATGTTTATAGAGATAGCACTGTAGTTATTTCCATGTGTAAAGAGATAGCGTTGTAGATATTTCCATGTATATGCATATCGCTGTGTAGATATTTAAATTTTCATGCAGATAGCGGTGTAGATATTTCCATGTTCAAACAGATAGCGGTGTAGATATTTCCATGTTCATGCAGATAGCAGTGTAGATATTTCCATGTTTATAGAGATAGCGGTGAAGATGTATGCATGTTTACACAGATAGCGGTGTAGGTATTTCCACGTTGATACAGATAGCGGTGTAGATATTTCCTTGTTTATTCAGATAGCGGTGAATATGTATGCATGTTTACACAGATAGTGGTGTAGATATTTCCATCTTCATACAGATAGCGGTGTATATATTTCCATGTTCATACAGATAGCGGTGTAGATATTTCCTTGTTTATACAGATAGCGGTGAAGATGTATGCATGTTTACACAGATAGAGGTGTAGATATTTCCATGTTCATACATATAGCGGTGTAGATATTTCCATGTTCATACAGATAGCGGTGAAGATATTTCCATGTTTATACAGATAGCGGTGAAGATGTATGCATGTTCATACAGATAGCGGTGTAGATATTTCCATGTTCATACAGATAGCGGTGTAGATATTTCCATGTTCATACAGATAGCGGTGTAGGTATTTCCATGTTCATACAGATAGCGGTGTAGATATTTCCATGTTCATACAGATAGCGGTGTAGATATTTCCATGTTCATACAGATAGCGGTGAAGATATTTCCATGTTCATACTGATAGCGGTGCTGATATTTCCATGTTTATACAGATAGCGGTGTAGATATTTCCCTGTTTAAACAGATAGCGGTGTAGATATTTCCATGTTTATACAGATAGCGGTGTAGCTATTTCCATGTTCATACAGATAGCGGTGTATGTATTTCCATGTTCATACAGATAGCGGTGTAGATAATTCCATGTTCATACAGATAGCGGTGTATGTATTTCCATGTTCATACAGATAGTGGTGTAGATATTTCCATGTTTATACAGATAGCGGTGTCGATATTTCCATGTTCATACAGATGGCAGCGTAAATATTTCCATGTTCATACAGATAGCGGTGTAGTTATTTCCATGTGTAAAGAGATTGCTGTGTAGATATTTCCATGTTTATGCAGATAGCTGTGTTGATCTTTCCATTTTCATGCAGATAGCGTTGTAGATATTTCCATGTTCAAACAGATAGCGGTGAAGATATATCCATGTTCATACAGATAGCGGTGTAGATATTTCCATGTTCATTCAGATAGTGGTGTAGATATTTCCATCTTCATAGAGATAGCGGTGTAGGTACTTCCATGTTCATACAGATAACGGTGCTGATATTTCCATGTTTATACAGGTAGCGGTGTAGATATTTCCATGTTTATATAGATAGCGGTGAAGATGTATGCATGTTTACACAGATAGCGGAGTAGATATCTCCATGTTCATACAGATTGCGGTGTAGATATTTCCATGTTCATCCAGATGGCTGTGTAGACATATCCATGTTCATGCAGATGGCGGTGAAGATATTTCCATGTTCATACAGATGTTCGTGCAGATATTTCCATGTTCATACAGATGGCGGTGTAGATATTTCCATGTTCATACAGATAGCGGTGTAGTTATTTCCATGTTTAAAGAGATAGCTGTGTAGATATTTCCATGTATATGCAGATAGCTGTGTAGATATTTCCATTTTCATGCAGATAGAGGTTTAGATATTTACATGGTCAAACAGATAGCGGTGTAGATATTTCCATGTTCATACAGATAGCGGTGTAGATATATCCATGTTTATACAGATAGCAGTGAAGATGTATGCATGTTTACACAGATAGCGGTGTAGATATTTCCATGTTCATACAGATAGCGGTGTAGATATTTCCATATTCATCCAGATGGCTGTGTAGATATATCCATGTTCATACAGATAGCGGTGTACATATTTCCATGTTCATACAGATAGTGCTGTAGATATTTCCATGTTCATACAGATAGCGGTGCAGCTATTTCCATGTTCTTACAGATACCGGTTTAGATATTTCCATGTTCGTACAGATAGCGGTGTAGATATTTCCACGTTTATACAGGTAGCGGTGTAGATATCTCCATCTTAATAGAGATGGCGGTGTAGATATTTATAAGTTCATACAGATGGCGGTGCAGATATTTCCATGTTCATACAGATGGCTGTGTAGATATTTTCATGTTTATAGAGATAGTGGTGTAGTTATTTCCATGTGTAAAGAGATAGCTTTGTAGATATTTCCATGTATATGCAGATAGCTGTGTAGATATTTACATTTTCATGCAGATAGCGGTGCAGATATTTCCATGTTCATTCAGATAGCGGTGTAGATATTTCCATGTTTATACAGATAGCGGGGAAGATGTATGCATGTTTACACTGATAGCGGTGTAGATATTTCCATGTTCATACAGATGGCGGTGTCGATATTTCCATGTTTTTACAGATAGCAGTGTAGATATTTCCATCTTTATACACATAACGGTGTAGATATTTCGATGTTTATACAGATGGCTGTGTAGATATTTCCATACCCATACAGATGGCGGTGTAGATATTTCCATGTTTATAGATATAGCGGTGTAGGTATTTCCATGTTTACACAGACAGCGGTGTAGATATTTCCATGTTTACCCAGATAGCGGTGTAGATATTTCCTTGTTTATAGAGATAGCGGTGTAGATATTTCCATGTTTATAGAGATATCAGTGTAGATATTTCCAGGTTTATACAGAGAGTAGTGTAGATATTTCCATGTTTATATAGATGGCTGTGTGGATATTTCCATGTTTATAGAGATAGCGGTGTAGATATCTCCATGTTTACACAGATAGCGGTGTAGATATTTCCATGTTTACACAGATAGCGGTGTAGACATTTCCATGTTCATACAGATAGCGGTGTAGATAATTCCATGTGTATACAGATAACGGTGTAGATATTTACATATTCCTACAGAGGGCTGTGTAGATATTTCCATGTTTGTACAGATAGCGGTGTAGATATTTCCATGTTTACACAGATAGTGGTGTAGATATTTCCATGTTTACACAGATAGCGGTGTAGATATTTCCATGTTTATACAGATAGCGGTGTAGATATTTCCATGTCTATACAGATAGCGGTGTGGATATTTCCATGTTTATACAGATAGCGGTGTAGATATTTCCATGGTTATAGAGATAGCGGTGTAGATATTTCCATGTTTATACAGATAGCAGTGTAGATAATTCCATGTGTACACAGATAACGGTGTAGATATTTACATATTCCTACAAGTGGCTGTGTAGATATTTCCATGTTTATACAGATAGCAGTGTAGATATTTCCATGTTTACGGAGATAGCGGTGTAGATATTTCCATGTTCCTACAATTGGTGGTGTAGATATTTCCATGTTTACTCAGATAGCGGTGTAGACATTTCCATGTTTTCACAGATAGCGGTGTAGACATTTCCATGTTTACACAGATAGCCGTGTAGATGTTTCCATGTTTATACAGATAGTGGTGTTGATATTTCCATGTTAATAGAGTTGGCGGTGTAGATATTTCCATGTTTATATAGTTGGCAGCGGAGGTATTTCCATGTTCATACTGATGGCGGTGAAGATATTTCCATGTTTATACACATAACGGTGTAGATATTTCCAAGTTTTAAGAGATAGCGGTGTAGATATTTCCATGTGTATACAGATAGCGGTGTAGATATTTACATGTGTATAGAGATAATGGTGTAGATATTTACATGTTCCTACAGATGGCTGTGTAGGTATTTCCATGTTTATACAAATAGCGGTGTAGATATTCCCATGATTATAGAGATAGCGGTGTAAGTATTTCCATGTTCCTACAGTTGGTGGTGTAGATATTTCCATGTTTACACAGATAGTGCTTTAGATATTTCCAAGTTTATGCAGATAGCGGTGTAGATATTTCCAAATTTATGCAGATAGCGGTGTAGGTATTTCCATGTTTAAACAGAAAGCTGTGCAGATATTTCCATGTTCCTACACAAGGCGCTGTAGATATTTCCATGTTTATAGAGTTGGCGGTTTGGACATTTCCATGTTCATACAGATGGCGGTGTAGATATTTCCATGTTTATAGAGATATCGGTGTAGATATTTCCATGTTTATACAGATAGCAGTGTAGATGTATCCATGTTCATACAGATTGCGGTGTAGATAATTCCATGTTCAAACAGATGGCGTTGAAGGTATTTCCATGTTTATAGAGATATCGGTGTAGATATTTCCATGTTTACACAGGTAGCGGTGTAGATATTTCCATGTTTATAGAGATAGTGGTGTAGGTATTTCCATGCTTATAGAGATATCGGTGTAGATATTTCCATGTTTATACAGATAGCGGAGTAGATATTTCCATGTTTACACAGATAGCAGTGTAGAAGTTTCCATGTTTACACAGAAAGCGTTGTAGATATTTCCATGTTTATAGAGATATCGGTGTAGATATTTCCATGTTTATACAGATAGCAGTGTAGATATTTTCATGCTCTTACACATTTCGGTGTAGATATTTCCATGGTTATATACATAACGGTGTATATATTTCCATGTTTACAGAGATAGAGGTGTATATTTTTCCATGTTTACAAAGATAGCAGTGTAGATATTTCCATGTTTACACAGATGGCGAAGTAAATATTTAAATGTTTATACAGATAGCGGTTTAGATATTTCCATGTTTATAGAGTTGGCAGGAAAGATATTTCCATGTTCATACAGAGTGTGGTGTAGATATTTCCATATTCATACAGATAGAGGGGCTGATATTTCCATGTTCATACAGATAGCAGTGCTGATATTTCCATGTTTTTACAGGTAGCGGTGTAGATATTTCCATGTTTATACAGATAGCGGTGTAGATATTTCCATGTTTATACAGATAGCGGTGTAGATATCTCCATCTTAATACAGATGGCGGTGTAGATATTTATATGTTCATACAGATGGCCGTGCAGATATTTCCATGTTCATACAGATAGCGGTGTAGTTATTTCCATGTGTAAAGATATAGCTGTGTAGATACTTCCATGTATATGCAGATAGTTGTGTAGATATTTCCATTTTCATGCAGATAGCGGTTTAGATATTTCCATGTTCAAACAGATAGCAGTGTAGATATTTCCATGTTCATACAGATAGCGGTGTAGATATTTCCATGTTTATACAGATAGCGGTGAAGATGTATGCATGTTTACACAGATAGCGGTGTAGATATTTCCGTGTTCATACAGATAGCGGTGTATATATTTCCATGTTCATACAGATAGCGGTGTAGATATTTCCATGTTTATACAGATAGCGGTGAAGATGTATGCATATTTACACAGATAGCGGTGTAGATATTTCCATGTTCATACA
This sequence comes from Gorilla gorilla gorilla, assembly GCF_029281585.2. Classification (NCBI taxonomy): domain Eukaryota; kingdom Metazoa; phylum Chordata; class Mammalia; order Primates; family Hominidae; genus Gorilla; species Gorilla gorilla. The sequence goes on from NC_073239.2 coordinate 129,156,263, forward strand.
GGTGGTGGTGTAGACATTTCCATCCTTATGCAGATAGCAGTGTAGATATTTCCATGTTTACACAGATGGCGGTGTAGATATTTCCATCTTTATACAGATAGCGGTGTAGATATTTCCATGTTCGTACAGATAGCGGTGTAGATATTTCCATGTTCATGCAGATAGCGGTGAAGATATTTCCATGTTCAAACAGATAGCGGTGTAGATATTTCCATGTTCATGCAGATAGCAGTGTAGATATTTCCATGTTTATACAGATAGCGGTGAAGACGTATGCATGTTTACACAGATAGCCGTGTATATATTTCCATGTTCATACAGATAGCGGTGTAGATATTTCCATGCTCATCCAGATGGCTGTGTAGATATATCCATGTTCATACAGATGGCGGTGAAGATATTTCCATGTTCATACAGATAGCGGTGTAGTTATTTCCATGTGTAAAGAGATAGCTGTGCAGATATTTCCATGCATATGCAGATAGCTGTGTAGATATTTCCATTTTCATGCAGATAGCGGTTTAGATATTTCCATGTTCAAACACATAGCGGTGTAGATATTTCCATGTTCATAGAGATAGCGGTGTAGATATTTCCATGTTCATACAGATAGCGGCATAGATATTTCCATGTGCATACAGATGGCTGTGTAGATATATCCATGTTCATACTGATGGCGGTGAAGATATTTCCATGTTCATACAGATAGCGGTGTAGATATTTTCATGTTCATACAGATAGCGGTGCAGATATTTCCGTGTTCATACTGATAGCGGCGCTGATATTTCCAAGTTTATACAGATAGCGGTGTAGATATTTCCATGTTTAAACAGATAGCGGTGTAGATATTTCCATGTTTATACAGATTGCGGTGTAGCTATTTCCATGTTCATACAGATAGCAGTGTATGTATTTCCATGTTCATACAGATAGCGGTGTAGATATTTCCATGTTCATACAGATAGTGGTGTATGTATTTCCATGTTCATACAGATAGCGGTGTAGATATTTCCATGTTCATACAGATAGCGGTGTAGATATTTCGATGTTAATAGAGATAGCGGTGTTGATATTTCCATGTTCATACAGATTGTGTTGCTGATATTTCCAAGTTTATACAGATAGCGGTGAAGATATCTCCATCTTAATACAGATGGCGGTGTAGATATTTATATGTTCATACAGATGGCGGTGCAGTTATTTCTATGTTCATTCAGATGGCGGTGTAGATATTTCCATGTTTATAGAGATAGCGGTGTAGTTATTTCCATGTGTATAGAGATAGCTTTGTAGATATTTCCATGTATATGCAGATAGCTGTGTAGATATTTCTATTTTCATGCAGATAGCGTTTTAGATATTTCCATGTTCAAACAGATAGCGGTGTAGATATTTCCATGTTCATACAGACGGCGGTGTAGATATTTCCATGTTTATACAGATAGCGGTGAAGATGTATGCATGTTTACACAGATAGCGGTGTAGATATTTCCATGTTCATACAGATCACGGTGTAGATATTTCCATGTTAATCCAGATGGCTGTGTAGACATATCCATGTTCATACAGATGGCGGTGAAGATATTTCCATGTTCATACAGATATCGGTTTAGATATTTCCATGTTCATACAGATAGCGGTGTAGATATTTCCGTGTTCATACAGATGGCTGTGTATATATATCCAGGTTCATACAGATGACGTTGAAGTTATTTCCATGTTCATAGAGATAGCGGTGTAGATATTTCCATGTTCATACAGATAGCGGTGTAGATATTTCCATGTTCATACCGATAGCGGTGCTGATATTTCCATGTTTATACAGGTAGCGGTGTAGATATTTCCATGTTTATACAGATAGCGGTGTAGCTATTTCCATGTTCATACAGATAGCGGTGTGGATATTTCCATGTTCATCCAGATGGCTGTGTAGATATATCCATGTTCATACAGATGGCGGTGAAGATTTTTCCATGTTCATACAGATAGCGGTGTAGATATTTCCATGTTCATACAGATAGCGGTGTAGATATTTCCATGTTCATACAGATAGAGGGGCTGATATTTACATGTTCATACATATAGCGGTGCTGATATTTTCATGTTTCTACAGGTAGCGGGGTAGATATTTCCATGTTTCTACAGATAGCGGTGTAGGTATTTCCATGTTTATACAGATAGCCGTGTAGATATTTCCATGTTTATACAGATAACGGTGTAGATATCTCCATCTTAATACAGATGGCCGTGTAGATATTTATATGTTCATACAGATGTCGTTGCAGATATTTCCATGTTCATACAGATGGCGGTGTAGATATTTCCATGTTCATACAGATAGCGGTGTAGATATTTCCATGCTCATCCAGATGGCTGTGTAGATATATCCATGTTCATACAGATGGCGGTGAAGATATTTCCATGTTCATACAGATAGCGGTGTAGTTATTTCCATGTGTAAAGAGATAGCTGTGTAGATATTTCCATGTATATGCAGATAGCTGTGTAGATATTTCCATTTTCATGCAGATAGCGGTGTAGATATTTCCATGTTCATACAGTTAGCGGTGTAGATATTTCCATGTTCATCCAGATGGCTGTGTAGATATATCCATGTTCAAACAGATGGCGTTGTAGATATTTCCATGTTCATACGGATAGCGGTGTAGATATTTCCATGTTCATACATATAGCGGTGTAGGTATTTCCATGTTCATATAGATAGAGGGGCTGATATTTCCATGTTCATACAGATAGCGGTGCTGATATTTCCATGTTTATACAGGTAGCGGTGTAGATATTTCCATGTTTATACAGATAGCGATGTAGTTATTTCCATGTTTATACAGATAGCGGTGTAGAAATTTCCATGTTTATACTGATAGCGGTGTAGATATCTCCATCTTAATACAGATGGCCGTGTAGATATTTATATGTTCATAATGATGGCGGTGCAGATATTTCCATGTTCATACAGATGGCGGTGTAGATATTTCCATGTTCATACAGATAGCGGTGTAGTTATTTCCATGTGTAAAGAGATAGCTGTGTAGATATTTCCATGTATATGCAGATAGCTCTGTAGATATTTCCATTTTCATGCAGATAGCGGTGTAGATATTTCCATGCTCAGACAGATAGCGGTGTAGATATTTCCATGTTTATACAGATAGCGGTGAAGATGTATGCAAGTTTACACACATAGTGGTGTAGATATTTCCATGTTCATACAGATAGCGGTGTAGATATTTCCATGTTCATCCAGATGGCTGTGTAGATATATATATGTTCATACAGATAGCGGTGTAGATATTTCCATGTTCATACAGATAGTGGTGTAGATATTTCCATGTTCATACAGATAGCGGTGTAGCTATTTCCATGTTCATACAGATAGCGGTGTAGATATTTCCATCTTCATACACATAGCGGTGTAGATATTTCCATGTTCATACAGATAGCTGTGCTGATATTTCCATGTTTATACAGGTAGCGGTGTAGATATTTCCATGTTCATCCTGATGGCTGTGTAGATATATCCATGTTCAAACAGATGGCGTTGTAGATATTTCCATGTTCATACGGATAGCAGTGTAGATATTTCCATGTTCATACATATAGCGGTGTAGGTATTTCCATGTTCATACAGATAGAGGGGCTGATATTTCCATGTTCACATAGATAGCGGTGCTGATATTTCCATGTTTATACAGGTAGCGGTGTAGATATTTCCATGTTCATACAGATAGCTGTGTAGCTATTTCCATGTTCATACAGATAGCGGTGTAGCTATTTCCATGTTCATACAGATAGCAGTGTAGATATTTCCATGTTCATCCAGATGGCTGTGTAGATATATCCATGTTCACACAGATGGCGTTGTAGATATTTCCATGTTCATACGGATAGCGGTGTAGATATTTCCATGTTCATACAGATAGCGGTGTATGTATTTCCATGTTCATACAGATAGAGGGGCTGATATTTCCATGTTCATACAGATAGCGGTGCTGATATTTCCATGTTTATACAGGTAGCGGTGTAGATATTTCCATGTTTATACAGATAGCGGTTTAGTTATTTCCATGTTTATACAGATAGCGGTGTAGATATTTCCATGTTTATACTGATAGCGGTGTAGATATCTCCATCTTAATACAGATGGCCGTGTAGATATTTATATGTTCTTAAAGATGGCGGTGCAGATATTTCCATGTTCATACAGATGGCGGTGTAGATATTTCCATGTTCATAGAGATAGCGGTGTAGATATTTCCATGTTTATACAGATAGTGGTGAAGATGTATGCATGTTTACACAGATAGCGGTGTAGATATTTCCATGTTCATACAGATAGCGGTGTAGATATTTCCATGTTCATCCAGATGGCTGTGTAGGCATATCCATGTTCATACAGATGGCGGTGAAGATATTTCCATGTTCATACAGATAGCGGTGTAGTTATTTCCATGTTCATCCAGATGGCTGTGTAGTTATATCCTTGTTCATACAGATAGCGGTGTAGATATTTCCATGTTCATACATATAGTGGTGTAGATATTTCCATGTTCATACAGATAGCGGTGTAGCTATTTCCATGTTCATACAGATAGCGGTGTAGATATTTCCATCTTCATACACATAGCGGTGTAGATATTTCCATCTTCATACAGATAGCTGTGCTGATATTTCCATGTTCATACGGATAGCGGTGTAGATATTTCCATGTTCATACATATATCGGTGTAGGTATTTCCAGGTTCATACACATAGAGGGGCTGATATTTCCATGTTCATACAGATAGCGGTGCTGATATTTCCATTTTTATACAGGTAGCGGTGTAGATATTTCCATGTTTATACAGATAGCGGTGTAGCTATTTCCATGTTCATACAGATAGCGGTGTAGATATTTCCATGTTCATAGAGATAGCGGTGTAGATATTTCCGTGTTCATACAGATAGCGGTGCTGATATTTCCATGTTTATACAGGTAGCGGTGTAGATATTTCCATGTTTATACAGATAGCGGTGTAGATATTTCCATGTTTATACAGATAGCGGTGTAGATATTTCCATGTTTATACATATAGCGGTTTAGATATCTCCATCTTAATATAGATTGGGGTGTAGATATTTATATCTTCATACAGATGTCAGTGCAGATATTTCCATGTTCATACAGATGGCAGTGTAGATATTTGCATGTATATAGAGATAGCGCTGTAGTTATTTCCATGTGTAAAGAGATAGCTTTGTAGATATTTCCATGTATATGCAGATCGCTGTGTAGATATTTCCATTTTCATGCAGATAGCGGTGTAGATATTTCCATGTTCAGATAGCGGTGTAGATATTTCCATGTTCATGCAGGTAGCAGTGTAGATATTTCCATGTTTATACAGATAGCGGTGAAGATGTATGCATGTTTATACAGATAGCGGTGTAGATATTTCCATGTTCATCCAGATGGCTGTGTTGATATATCCATGTTCATACAGATGGCGGTGAAGATATTTCCATGTTCATACAGATAGCGGTGTAGTTATTTCCGTGTGTAAAGAGATAGCTGTGTAGATATTTCCATGTATATGCAGATAGCTGTGTAGATATTTCCATTTTCATGCAGATAGCGTTTTAGATATTTCCATGTTTAAACAGATAGCGGTGTAGATATTTCCATGTTCATAGACATAGCGGTGTAGATATTTCCATGTTCAAACAGATAGCGGTGTAGATATTTCCATGTTCATAGAGAGAGCGGTGTAGATATTTCCATGTTCATAGAGATAGCGGTGTAGATATTTCCATGTTTATACAGATAGTGGTGAAGATGTATGCATGTTTACACAGATAGCGGTGTAGATATTTCCATGTTCAAACAGATAGCGGTGTAGACATTTCCATGTTCATTCAGATAGCGGTGAAAACATTTCCATGTTTATACAGATTGCGGTGAAGATGTATGCATATTTACACAGATAGCGGTGTAGATATTTCCATGTTCATACAGATAGCGGTGTAGATATTTCCATGTTCATCCAGATGGCTGTGTAGATATATCCATGTTCATACAGATAGCGGTGTAGATATTTCCATGTTCATACAGGTAGTGGTGTAGATATTTCCATGTTCATACAGATAGCGGTGTAGCTATTTCCATGTTCATACAGATAGCGGTGTAGATATTTCCATGTTCATAGAGATAGCGGTGTAGATATTTCCGTGTTCATACAGATAGCGGTGCTGATATTTCCATGTTTATACAGGTAGCGGTGTAGATATTTCCATGTTTATACAGATAGCGGTGTAGATATTTCCATGTTTATACAGATAGCGGTGTAGATATTTCCATGTTTATACATATAGCGGTGTAGATATCTCCATCTTAATATAGATTGGGGTGTAGATATTTATATCTTCATACAGATGTCGGTGCAGATATTTCCATGTTCATACAGATGGCGGTGTAGATATTTGCATGTATATAGAGATAGCGCTGTAGATATTTCCATGTGTAAAGAGATAGCTTTGTAGATATTTCCATGTATATGCAGATCGCTGTGTAGATATTTCCATTTTCATGCAGATAGCGGTGTAGATATTTCCATGTTCAGATAGCGGTGTAGATATTTCCATGTTCATGCAGGTAGCAGTGTAGATATTTCCATGTTTATACAGATAGCGGTGAAGATGTATGCATGTTTATACAGATAGCGGTGTAGATATTTCCATGTTCATCCAGATGGCTGTGTTGATATATCCATGTTCATACAGATGGCGGTGAAGATATTTCCATGTTCATACAGATAGCGGTGTAGTTATTTCCATGTTCATACAGATAGCGGTGTAGCTATTTCCATGTTCATACAGATAGCGGTGTAGTTATTTCCATGTTCATCCAGATGGCTGTGTAGTTATATCCTTGTTCATACAGATAGCGGTGTAGATATTTCCATGTTCATACAGATAGTGGTGTAGATATTTCCATGTTCATACAGATAGAGGTGTAGCTATTTCCATGTTCATACAGATAGCGGTGTAGATATTTCCATCTTCATACACATAGCGGTGTAGATATTTCCATGTTCATACAGATAGCTGTGCTGATATTTCCATGTTTATACTGGTAGCGGTGTAGATATTTCCATGTTCATACAGATAGCTGTGTAGCTATTTCCATGTTCATACAGATAGTGGTGTAGATATTTCCATGTTCATCCTGATGGCTGTACAGATATATCCATGTTCATACAGATGGCGGTGAAGATAATTCCATGTTCATACAGATAGCGGTGTAGATATTTCCATGTTCATACAGATAGTGGTGTAGATATTTCCATGTTCATACAGATAACGGTGTAGCTATTTCCATGTTCATACAGATAGCGGTGTAGATATTTCCATGTTCATCCAGATGGCTGTGTAGATATATCTATGTTCAAACAGATGGCGTTGTAGATATTTCCATGTTCATACGGATAGCGGTGTAGATATTTCCATGTTCATACATATAGCGGTGTAGGTATTTCCAGGTTCATACAGATAGAGGGGCTGATATTTCCATGTTCATACAGATAGCGGTGCTGATATTTCCATGTTTATACAGGTAGCGGTGTAGATATTTTCATGTTTATACAGATAGCGGTGTAGTTATTTCCATGTTTATATAGATAGCGGTGTAGAAATTTCCATGTTTATACTGATAGCGGTGTAGATATCTCCATCTTAATACAGATGGCCGTGTAGATATTTATATGTTCATACAGATGGCGGTGCAGATATTTCCATGTTCATACAGATGGCGGTGTAGATATTTCCATGTTCATACAGATAGCGGTGTAGTTATTTCCATGTGTAAAGAGATAGCTGTGTAGATATTTCCATGTATATGCAGATAGCTCTGTAGATATTTCCATTTTCATGCAGATAGCGGTGTAGATATTTCCATGTTCAAACAGATAGCGGTGTAGACATTTCCGTGTTCATTCAGATAGCGGTGAAGATATTTCCATGTTTATACAGATTGCGGTGAAGATGTATGCATATTTACACAGATAGCGGTGTAGATATTTCCATGTTCATACAGATAGCGGTGTAGATATTTCCATGGTCATCCAGATGGCTGTGTAGATATATCCATGTTCATACAGATAGCGGTGTAGATATTTCCATGTTCATACAGGTAGTGGTGTAGATATTTCCATGTTCATACAGATAGCGGTGTAGCTATTTCCATGTTCATACAGATAGCGGTGTAGATATTTCCATGTTCATAGAGATAGCGGTGTAGATATTTCCGTGTTCATACAGAGAGCGGTGCTGATATTTCCATGTTTATACCGGTAGCGGTGTAGATATTTCCATGTTTATACAGATAGTGGTGTAGATATTTCCATGTTTATACAGATAGCGGTGTAGATATTTCCATGTTTATACATATAGCGGTTTAGATATCTCCATCTTAATATAGATTGGGGTGTAGATATTTATATCTTCATACAGATGTCGGTGCAGATATTTCCATGTTCATACAGATGGCAGTGTAGATATTTGCATGTATATAGAGATAGCGCTGTAGTTATTTCCATGTGTAAAGAGATAGCTTTGTAGATATTTCCATGTATATGCAGATCGCTGTGTAGATATTTCCATTTTCATGCAGATAGCGGTGTAGATATTTCCATGTTCAGATAGCGGTGTAGATATTTCCATGTTCATGCAGGTAGCAGTGTAGATATTTCCATGTTTATACAGATAGCGGTGAAGATGTATGCATGTTTATACAGATAGCGGTGTAGATATTTCCATGTTCATCCAGATGGCTGTGTTGATATATCCATGTTCATACAGATGGCGGTGAAGATATTTCCATGTTCATACAGATAGCGGTGTAGTTATTTCCGTGTGTAAAGAGATAGCTGTGTAGATATTTCCATGTATATGCAGATAGCTGTGTAGATATTTCCATTTTCATGCAGATAGCGTTTTAGATATTTCCATGTTTAAACAGATAGCGGTGTAGATATTTCCATGTTCATAGACATAGCGGTGTAGATATTTCCATGTTCAAACAGATAGCGGTGTAGATATTTCCATGTTCATAGAGAGAGCGGTGTAGATATTTCCATGTTCATAGAGATAGCGGTGTAGATATTTCCATGTTTATACAGATAGTGGTGAAGATGTATGCATGTTTACACAGATAGCGGTGTAGATATTTCCATGTTCAAACAGATAGCGGTGTAGACATTTCCATGTTCATTCAGATAGCGGTGAAGATATTTCCATGTTTATACAGATTGCGGTGAAGATGTATGCATATTTACACAGATAGCGGTGTAGATATTTCCATGTTCATACAGATAGCGGTGTAGATATTTCCATGTTCATCCAGATGGCTGTGTAGATATATCCATGTTCATACAGATAGCGGTGTAGATATTTCCATGTTCATACAGGTAGTGGTGTAGATATTTCCATGTTCATACAGATAGCGGTGTAGCTATTTCCATGTTCATACAGATAGCGGTGTAGATATTTCCATGTTCATAGAGATAGCGGTGTAGATATTTCCGTGTTCATACAGATAGCGGTGCTGATATTTCCATGTTTATACAGGTAGCGGTGTAGATATTTCCATGTTTATACAGATAGCGGTGTAGATATTTCCATGTTTATACAGATAGCGGTGTAGATATTTCCATGTTTATACATATAGCGGTGTAGATATCTCCATCTTAATATAGATTGGGGTGTAGATATTTATATCTTCATACAGATGTCGGTGCAGATATTTCCATGTTCATACAGATGGCGGTGTAGATATTTGCATGTATATAGAGATAGCGCTGTAGATATTTCCATGTGTAAAGAGATAGCTTTGTAGATATTTCCATGTATATGCAGATCGCTGTGTAGATATTTCCATTTTCATGCAGATAGCGGTGTAGATATTTCCATGTTCAGATAGCGGTGTAGATATTTCCATGTTCATGCAGGTAGCAGTGTAGATATTTCCATGTTTATACAGATAGCGGTGAAGATGTATGCATGTTTATACAGATAGCGGTGTAGATATTTCCATGTTCATCCAGATGGCTGTGTTGATATATCCATGTTCATACAGATGGCGGTGAAGATATTTCCATGTTCATACAGATAGCGGTGTAGTTATTTCCATGTTCATACAGATAGCGGTGTAGCTATTTCCATGTTCATACAGATAGCGGTGTAGTTATTTCCATGTTCATCCAGATGGCTATGTAGTTATATCCTTGTTCATACAGATAGCGGTGTAGATATTTCCATGTTCATACAGATAGTGGTGTAGATATTTCCATGTTCATACAGATAGAGGTGTAGCTATTTCCATGTTCATACAGATAGCGGTGTAGATATTTCCATCTTCATACACATAGCGGTGTAGATATTTCCATGTTCATACAGATAGCTGTGCTGATATTTCCATGTTTATACTGGTAGCGGTGTAGATATTTCCATGTTCATACAGATAGCTGTGTAGCTATTTCCATGTTCATACAGATAGTGGTGTAGATATTTCCATGTTCATCCTGATGGCTGTACAGATATATCCATGTTCATACAGATGGCGGTGAAGATAATTCCATGTTCATACAGATAGCGGTGTAGATATTTCCATGTTCATACAGATAGTGGTGTAGATATTTCCATGTTCATACAGATAACGGTGTAGCTATTTCCATGTTCATACAGATAGCGGTGTAGATATTTCCATGTTCATCCAGATGGCTGTGTAGATATATCCATGTTCAAACAGATGGCGTTGCAGATATTTCCATGTTCATACGGATAGCGGTGTAGATATTTCCATGTTCATACATATAGCGGTGTAGGTATTTCCAGGTTCATACAGATAGAGGGGCTGATATTTCCATGTTCATACAGATAGCGGTGCTGATATTTCCATGTTTATACAGGTAGCGGTGTAGATATTTTCATGTTTATACAGATAGCGGTGTAGTTATTTCCATGTTTATATAGATAGAGGTGTAGAAATTTCCATGTTTATACTGATAGCGGTGTAGATATCTCCATCTTAATACAGATGGCCGTGTAGATATTTATATGTTCATACAGATGGCGGTGCAGATATTTCCATGTTCATACAGATGGCGGTGTAGATATTTCCATGTTCATACAGATAGCGGTGTAGTTATTTCCATGTGTAAAGAGATAGCTGTGTAGATATTTCCATGTATATGCAGATAGCTCTGTAGATATTTCCATTTTCATGCAGATAGCGGTGTAGATATTTCCATGTTCAAACAGATAGCGGTGTAGACATTTCCGTGTTCATTCAGATAGCGGTGAAGATATTTCCATGTTTATACAGATTGCGGTGAAGATGTATGCATATTTACACAGATAGCGGTGTAGATATTTCCATGTTCATACAGATAGCGGTGTAGATATTTCCATGGTCATCCAGATGGCTGTGTAGATATATCCATGTTCATACAGATAGCGGTGTAGATATTTCCATGTTCATACAGGTAGTGGTGTAGATATTTCCATGTTCATACAGATAGCGGTGTAGCTATTTCCATGTTCATACAGATAGCGGTGTAGATATTTCCATGTTCATAGAGATAGCGGTGTAGATATTTCCGTGTTCATACAGAGAGCGGTGCTGATATTTCCATGTTTATACCGGTAGCGGTGTAGATATTTCCATGTTTATACAGATAGTGGTGTAGATATTTCCATGTTTATACATATAGCGGTTTAGATATCTCCATCTTAATATAGATTGGGGTGTAGATATTTATATCTTCATACAGATGTCGGTGCAGATATTTCCATGTTCATACAGATGGCAGTGTAGATATTTGCATGTATATAGAGATAGCGCTGTAGTTATTTCCATGTGTAAAGAGATAGCTTTGTAGATATTTCCATGTATATGCAGATCGCTGTGTAGATATTTCCATTTTCATGCAGATAGCGGTGTAGATATTTCCATGTTCAGATAGCGGTGTAGATATTTCCATGTTCATGCAGGTAGCAGTGTAGATATTTCCATGTTTATACAGATAGCGGTGAAGATGTATGCATGTTTATACAGATAGCCGTGTAGATATTTCCATGTTCATCCAGATGGCTGTGTTGATATATCCATGTTCATACAGATGGCGGTGAAGATATTTCCATGTTCATACAGATAGCGGTGTAGTTATTTCCGTGTGTAAAGAGATAGCTGTGTAGATATTTCCATGTATATGCAGATAGCTGTGTAGATATTTCCATTTTCATGCAGATAGCGTTTTAGATATTTCCATGTTTAAACAGATAGCGGTGTAGATATTTCCATGTTCATAGACATAGCGGTGTAGATATTTCCATGTTCAAACAGATAGCGGTGTAGATATTTCCATGTTCATAGAGAGAGAGGTGTAGATATTTCCATGTTCATAGAGATAGCGGTGTAGATATTTCCATGTTTATACAGATAGTGGTGAAAATGTATGCATGTTTACACAGATAGCGGTGTAGATATTTCCATGTTCATACAGATAGCGGTGTAGATATTTCCATGTTCATCCAGATGGCTGTGTAGACATATCCATGTTCATACAGATGGCGGTGAAGATATTTCCATGTTCATACAGATAGCGGTGTAGATATTTCCATGTTCATCCAGATGGCTGTGTAGTTATATCCTTGTTCATACAGATAGCGGTGTAGATATTTCCATGTTCATACAGATAGCGGTGTAGATATTTCCATGTTCATACAGATAGCGGTGTAGATAATTCCATGTTCATACAGATAGCGGTGTAGATATTTCCACGTTCATACAGGTAGCGGTGTATATATTTCCATGTTCATACAGATGGCGGTGCAGATATTTCCATGTTCATACAGATGGCGGTGTAGATATTTCCATGTTCATACAGATAGCGGTGTAGTTATTTCCATGTGTAAAGAGATAGCTGTGTAGATATTTCCATGTATATGCAGATAGCTCTGTAGATATTTCCATTTTCATGCAGATAGCGGTGTAGATATTTCCATGTTCAAACAGATAGCGGTGTAGACATTTCCGTGTTCATTCAGATAGCGGTGAAGATATTTCCATGTTTATACAGATTGCGGTGAAGATGTATGCATATTTACACAGATAGCGGTGTAGATATTTCCATGTTCATACAGATAGCGGTGTAGATATTTCCATGGTCATCCAGATGGCTGTGTAGATATATCCATGTTCATACAGATAGCGGTGTAGATATTTCCATGTTCATACAGGTAGTGGTGTAGATATTTCCATGTTCATACAGATAGCGGTGTAGCTATTTCCATGTTCATACAGATAGCGGTGTAGATATTTCCATGTTCATAGAGATAGCGGTGTAGATATTTCCGTGTTCATACAGAGAGCGGTGCTGATATTTCCATGTTTATACCGGTAGCGGTGTAGATATTTCCATGTTTATACAGATAGTGGTGTAGATATTTCCATGTTTATACAGATAGCGGTGTAGATATTTCCATGTTTATACATATAGCGGTTTAGATATCTCCATCTTAATATAGATTGGGGTGTAGATATTTATATCTTCATACAGATGTCGGTGCAGATATTTCCATGTTCATACAGATGGCAGTGTAGATATTTGCATGTATATAGAGATAGCGCTGTAGTTATTTCCATGTGTAAAGAGATAGCTTTGTAGATATTTCCATGTATATGCAGATCGCTGTGTAGATATTTCCATTTTCATGCAGATAGCGGTGTAGATATTTCCATGTTCAGATAGCGGTGTAGATATTTCCATGTTCATGCAGGTAGCAGTGTAGATATTTCCATGTTTATACAGATAGCGGTGAAGATGTATGCATGTTTATACAGATAGCCGTGTAGATATTTCCATGTTCATCCAGATGGCTGTGTTGATATATCCATGTTCATACAGATGGCGGTGAAGATATTTCCATGTTCATACAGATAGCGGTGTAGTTATTTCCGTGTGTAAAGAGATAGCTGTGTAGATATTTCCATGTATATGCAGATAGCTGTGTAGATATTTCCATTTTCATGCAGATAGCGTTTTAGATATTTCCATGTTTAAACAGATAGCGGTGTAGATATTTCCATGTTCATAGACATAGCGGTGTAGATATTTCCATGTTCAAACAGATAGCGGTGTAGATATTTCCATGTTCATAGAGAGAGAGGTGTAGATATTTCCATGTTCATAGAGATAGCGGTGTAGATATTTCCATGTTTATACAGATAGTGGTGAAAATGTATGCATGTTTACACAGATAGCGGTGTAGATATTTCCATGTTCATACAGATAGCGGTGTAGATATTTCCATGTTCATCCAGATGGCTGTGTAGACATATCCATGTTCATACAGATGGCGGTGAAGATATTTCCATGTTCATACAGATAGCGGTGTAGATATTTCCATGTTCATCCAGATGGCTGTGTAGTTATATCCTTGTTCATACAGATAGCGGTGTAGATATTTCCATGTTCATACAGATAGCGGTGTAGATATTTCCATGTTCATACAGATAGCGGTGTAGATAATTCCATGTTCATACAGATAGCGGTGTAGATATTTCCACGTTCATACAGGTAGCGGTGTAGATATTTCCATGTTCATACAGATAGCGGTGCTGATATTTCCATGTTTATTCAGGCAGCGGTGTAGATATTTCCATGATTATTCAGATAGCGGTGTAGATATCTCCTTCTTAATACAGATGGCGGTGTAGATATTTATATGTTCATACAGATGGCGGTGCAGATATTTCCATGTTCATACAGATGGTGGTGTAGATATTTCCATCTTTATAAATATAGCGGTGTAGTTATTTCCGTGTGTAAAGAGATAGCTGTGTATATATTTCCATGTATATGCAGATAGCTTTGTAGATATTTCCATTTTCATGCAGTTAGCGGTGTAGATATTTACATGTTCAAACAGATAGCGGTGTAGGTATTTCCATGTTCATTCAGATAGCTTTGTAGATATTTCCATGTTCATACAGGTAGCGGTGTATATATTTCCATGTTCATACAGATAGCGGTGTAGATATTTCCATGTTCATACAGATAGCGGTGCTGATATTTCCATGTTTATACAGGTAGCGGTGTAGATATTTCCATGTTTATACAGATAGCGGTGTAGATATTTCCATGTTTATACAGATAGCGGTGTAGATATTTCCATGTTTATTCAGATAGCGGTATAGATATCTCCATCTTAAAACAGATGTTGGTGTAGATATTTATATGTTCATACAGATGGCGGTGCAGATATTTCCATGTTCATACAGATGGCGGTGTAGATATTTCCATGTTCATACAGATAGCGGTGTAGTTATTTCCATGTGTAAAGAGATAGCTGTGTAGATATTTCCATGTATATGCAGATAGCTCTGTAGATATTTCCATTTTCATGCAGATAGCGGTGTAGATATTTCCATGTTCAAACAGATAGCGGTGTAGACATTTCCGTGTTCATTCAGATAGCGGTGAAGATATTTCCATGTTTATACAGATTGCGGTGAAGATGTATGCATATTTACACAGATAGCGGTGTAGATATTTCCATGTTCATACAGATAGCGGTGTAGATATTTCCATGGTCATCCAGATGGCTGTGTAGATATATCCATGTTCATACAGATAGCGGTGTAGATATTTCCATGTTCATACAGGTAGTGGTGTAGATATTTCCATGTTCATACAGATAGCGGTGTAGCTATTTCCATGTTCATACAGATAGCGGTGTAGATATTTCCATGTTCATAGAGATAGCGGTGTAGATATTTCCGTGTTCATACAGAGAGCGGTGCTGATATTTCCATGTTTATACCGGTAGCGGTGTAGATATTTCCATGTTTATACAGATAGTGGTGTAGATATTTCCATGTTTATACAGATAGCGGTGTAGATATTTCCATGTTTATACATATAGCGGTTTAGATATCTCCATCTTAATATAGATTGGGGTGTAGATATTTATATCTTCATACAGATGTCGGTGCAGATATTTCCATGTTCATACAGATGGCAGTGTAGATATTTGCATGTATATAGAGATAGCGCTGTAGTTATTTCCATGTGTAAAGAGATAGCTTTGTAGATATTTCCATGTATATGCAGATCGCTGTGTAGATATTTCCATTTTCATGCAGATAGCGGTGTAGATATTTCCATGTTCAGATAGCGGTGTAGATATTTCCATGTTCATGCAGGTAGCAGTGTAGATATTTCCATGTTTATACAGATAGCGGTGAAGATGTATGCATGTTTATACAGATAGCCGTGTAGATATTTCCATGTTCATCCAGATGGCTGTGTTGATATATCCATGTTCATACAGATGGCGGTGAAGATATTTCCATGTTCATACAGATAGCGGTGTAGTTATTTCCGTGTGTAAAGAGATAGCTGTGTAGATATTTCCATGTATATGCAGATAGCTGTGTAGATATTTCCATTTTCATGCAGATAGCGTTTTAGATATTTCCATGTTTAAACAGATAGCGGTGTAGATATTTCCATGTTCATAGACATAGCGGTGTAGATATTTCCATGTTCAAACAGATAGCGGTGTAGATATTTCCATGTTCATAGAGAGAGAGGTGTAGATATTTCCATGTTCATAGAGATAGCGGTGTAGATATTTCCATGTTTATACAGATAGTGGTGAAAATGTATGCATGTTTACACAGATAGCGGTGTAGATATTTCCATGTTCATACAGATAGCGGTGTAGATATTTCCATGTTCATCCAGATGGCTGTGTAGACATATCCATGTTCATACAGATGGCGGTGAAGATATTTCCATGTTCATACAGATAGCGGTGTAGATATTTCCATGTTCATCCAGATGGCTGTGTAGTTATATCCTTGTTCATACAGATAGCGGTGTAGATATTTCCATGTTCATACAGATAGCGGTGTAGATATTTCCATGTTCATACAGATAGCGGTGTAGATAATTCCATGTTCATACAGATAGCGGTGTAGATATTTCCACGTTCATACAGGTAGCGGTGTAGATATTTCCATGTTCATACAGATAGCGGTGCTGATATTTCCATGTTTATTCAGGCAGCGGTGTAGATATTTCCATGATTATTCAGATAGCGGTGTAGATATCTCCTTCTTAATACAGATGGCGGTGTAGATATTTATATGTTCATACAGATGGCGGTGCAGATATTTCCATGTTCATACAGATGGTGGTGTAGATATTTCCATCTTTATAAATATAGCGGTGTAGTTATTTCCGTGTGTAAAGAGATAGCTGTGTATATATTTCCATGTATATGCAGATAGCTTTGTAGATATTTCCATTTTCATGCAGTTAGCGGTGTAGATATTTACATGTTCAAACAGATAGCGGTGTAGGTATTTCCATGTTCATTCAGATAGCTTTGTAGATATTTCCATGTTCATACAGGTAGCGGTGTATATATTTCCATGTTCATACAGATAGCGGTGTAGATATTTCCATGTTCATACAGATAGCGGTGCTGATATTTCCATGTTTATACAGGTAGCGGTGTAGATATTTCCATGTTTATACAGATAGCGGTGTAGATATTTCCATGTTTATACAGATAGCGGTGTAGATATTTCCATGTTTATTCAGATAGCGGTATAGATATCTCCATCTTAAAACAGATGTTGGTGTAGATATTTATATGTTCATACAGATGGCGGTGCAGATATTTCCATGTTCATACAGATGGCGGTGTAGATATTTCCATGTTCATACAGATAGCGGTGTAGTTATTTCCATGTGTAAAGAGATAGCTGTGTAGATATTTCCATGTATATGCAGATAGCTCTGTAGATATTTCCATTTTCATGCAGATAGCGGTGTAGATATTTCCATGTTCAAACAGATAGCGGTGTAGACATTTCCGTGTTCATTCAGATAGCGGTGAAGATATTTCCATGTTTATACAGATTGCGGTGAAGATGTATGCATATTTACACAGATAGCGGTGTAGATATTTCCATGTTCATACAGATAGCGGTGTAGATATTTCCATGGTCATCCAGATGGCTGTGTAGATATATCCATGTTCATACAGATAGCGGTGTAGATATTTCCATGTTCATACAGGTAGTGGTGTAGATATTTCCATGTTCATACAGATAGCGGTGTAGCTATTTCCATGTTCATACAGATAGCGGTGTAGATATTTCCATGTTCATAGAGATAGCGGTGTAGATATTTCCGTGTTCATACAGAGAGCGGTGCTGATATTTCCATGTTTATACCGGTAGCGGTGTAGATATTTCCATGTTTATACAGATAGTGGTGTAGATATTTCCATGTTTATACAGATAGCGGTGTAGATATTTCCATGTTTATACATATAGCGGTTTAGATATCTCCATCTTAATATAGATTGGGGTGTAGATATTTATATCTTCATACAGATGTCGGTGCAGATATTTCCATGTTCATACAGATGGCAGTGTAGATATTTCCATGTATATAGAGATAGCGCTGTAGTTATTTCCATGTGTAAAGAGATAGATTTGTAGATATTTCCATGTATATGCAGATCGCTGTGTAGATATTTCCATTTTCATGCAGATAGCGGTGTAGATATTTCCATGTTCAGATAGCGGTGTAGATATTTCCATGTTCATGCAGGTAGCAGTGTAGATATTTCCATGTTTATACAGATAGCGGTGAAGATGTATGCATGTTTATACAGATAGCGGTGTAGATATTTCCATGTTCATCCAGATGGCTGTGTTGATATATCCATGTTCATACAGATGGCGGTGAAGATATTTCCATGTTCATACAGATAGCGGTGTAGTTATTTCCGTGTGTAAAGAGATAGCTGTGTAGATATTTCCATGCATATGCAGATAGCTGTGTAGATATTTCCATTTTCATGCAGATAGCGTTTTAGATATTTCCATGTTTAAACAGATAGCGGTGTAGATATTTCCATGTTCATAGACATAGCGGTGTAGATATTTCCATGTTCAAACAGATAGCGGTGTAGATATTTCCATGTTCATAGAGAGAGCGGTGTAGATATTTCCATGTTCATAGAGATAGCGGTGTAGATATTTCCATGTTTATACAGATAGTGGTGAAAATGTATGCATGTTTACACAGATAGCGGTGTAGATATTTCCATGTTCATACAGATAGCGGTGTAGATATTTCCATGTTCATCCAGATGGCTGTGTAGACATATCCATGTTCATACAGATGGCGGTGAAGATATTTCCATGTTCATACAGATAGCGGTGTAGATATTTCCATGTTCATCCAGATGGCTGTGTAGTTATATCCTTGTTCATACAGATAGCGGTGTAGATATTTCCATGTTCATACAGATGGCGGTGTAGATATTTCCATGTTCATACAGATAGCGGTGTAGATAATTCCATGTTCATACAGATAGCGGTGTAGATATTTCCACGTTCATACAGGTAGCGGTGTAGTTATTTCCATGTTCATACAGATAGCGGTGCTGATATTTCCATGTTTATTCAGGCAGCGGTGTAGATATTTCCATGATTATTCAGATAGCGGTGTAGATATCTCCTTCTTAATACAGATGGCGGTGTAGATATTTATATGTTCATACAGATGGCGGTGCAGATATTTCCATGTTCATACAGATGGTGGTGTAGATATTTCCATCTTTATAAATATAGCGGTGTAGTTATTTCCGTGTGTAAAGAGATAGCTGTGTATATATTTCCATGTATATGCAGATAGCTTTGTAGATATTTCCATTTTCATGCAGTTAGCGGTGTAGATATTTACATGTTCAAACAGATAGCGATGTAGGTATTTCCATATTCATTCAGATAGCTTTGTAGATATTTCCATGTTCATACAGGTAGCGGTGTATATATTTCCATGTTCATACAGATAGCGGTGTAGATATTTCCATGTTCATACAGATAGCGGTGCTGATATTTCCATGTTTATACAGGTAGCGGTGTAGATATTTCCATGTTTATACAGATAGCGGTGTAGATATTTCCATGTTTATTCAGATAGCGGTATAGATATCTCCATCTTAAAACAGATGTTGGTGTAGATATTTATATGTTCATACAGATGGCGGTGCAGATATTTCCATGTTCATACAGATGGCGGTGTAGATATTTCCATGTTCAGATAGCGGTGTAGATATTTCCATGTTCATACAGATAGCGGTGTAGATATTTCCATTTTCATACAGATAGCGGTGTAGATATTTCCATGTTCACACAGATAGCGGTGTAGATTTTTCTATGTTCATACAGATAGCGGTGTAGATATTTCCATGTTTATACAGATAGCGGTGTAGTTATTTCCATGTGTAAAGAGATAGCTGTGTAGATATTTCCATGTATATACAGATAGCTGTGTGGATATTTCCATTTTCATGCAGATAGCGGTTTAGATATTTCCATGTCCAAACAGATAGCGGTGTAGATATTTCCATGTTCATAGAGATAGCGGTGTAGATATTTCCATGTTCATACAGATAGAGGGGCTGATATTTCCATGTTCATACAGATAGCGGTGCTATTTCCATGTTTATACAGGTAGCGGTTTAGATATTTCCATGTTTATACAGGTAGCAGTGTAGATATTTCCATGTTTATACAGAGAGCGGTGTAGATATATCCATGTTTATACAGATAGCGGTGTAGATATATCCATGTTCATACTGATGGCGGTGAAGTTATTTCCATGTTCATACAGATAGCGGTGTAGATATTTCTATGTTCATACAGATAGCGGTGTAGATATTTCCATGTTCATACTGATAGCGGTGCTGATATTTCCATGTTTATACAAGTAGCGGTGTAGATATTTCCATGTTTATACAGATAGCGGTGTAGATATTTCCATGTTTATACAGATAGCGGTGTAGATATTTCCATGTTTATACAGATAGCGGTGTAGATATCTCCATCTTAATACAGATGGCGGTGTAGATATTTATATGTTCATACAGTTGGTGGTGCAGATATTTCCATGTTCATACAGCTGGCGGTGTAGTTATTTCCATGTTCATACAGATAGCGGTGTAGTTATTTCCATGAGTAAAGAGATAGCTGTGTAGATATTTCCATGCATATGCAGATAGCAGTGTAGATATTTCCATTTTCATGCAGATAGCGGTGTAGATATTTCCATGTTCAAACAGATAGCGGTGTAGATATTTCCATGTTCATACAGATAGCGGTGTAGATATTTCCATGTTCATACAGATAGCAGTGTAGATATTTCCATGTTTATACTTATAGCGGTGAAGATGTATGCATGTTTACACAGATAGCGGTGTAGATATTTCCATGTTCAAACAGCGGTGTAGATATTTCCATGTTCATACAGATAGCGGTGTAGATATTTCCATGTTTATACAGATTGCGGTGAAGGTGTATGCAGATTTACACAGATAGCGGTGTAGATATTTCCATGTTCATACAAATAGCGGTGTAGATATTTCCATGTTCATCCAGATGGCTGTATAGATATATCCATGTTCATACAGATGGCGGTGAAGATATTTCCATGTTCATACAGATAGCGGTGTAGTTATTTCCATGTGTAAAGAGATAGCTGTGTAGATATTTCCATGTATATGCAGATAGCTGTGTAGATATTTCCATTTTCATGCAGATAGCGGTTTAGATATTTCCATGTTTAAACAGATAGCGGTGTAGATATTTCCATGTTCACAGACATAGCGGTGTAGATATTTCCATGTTCATACAGATAGCGGTGCTGATATTTCCATGTTTATACAGGTAGCGGTGTAGATATTTCCAAGTTTATACAGATAGCAGTGAAGATATCTCCATCTTAAAGCAGATGGCGGTGTAGATATTTAAATGTTCATACAGATGGCGGTGCAGATATTTCCATGTTCATACAGATGGCGCTGTAGATATTTCCATGTTTATAGAGATAGTGGTGCAGTTATTTCCATGTGTATAGAGATAGCTTTGTAGATATTTCCATGTATATGCAGATAGCTGTGTAGATATTTCTATTTTCATGCAGATAGGGGTTTAGATATTTCCATGTTCAAACAGATAGCGGTGAAGATATTTCCATGTTCATACAGATCGCGGTGTAGATATTTCCATGTTCATCCAGATGGCTGTGTAGACATATCCATGTTCATACAGATGGCGGTGAAGATATTTCCATGTTCATACAGATAGCGGTGTAGATATTTCCATGTTCATACAGATAGTGGTGTAGATATTTCCATGTTCATACAGATAGCGGTGTAGCTATTTCCATGTTCATACAGATAGCCTTGTAGATATTTCCATGTTCATCCAGATGGCTCTGTAGATATATCCATGTTCATACAGATGGCGGTGAAGATATTTCCATGCTCATATGGATAGTGGTGTAGATATTTCCATCTTCATACATATAGTGGTGTAGATATTTCCATGTTCATACAGATAGAGGGGCTGATATTTCCATGTTCATACAGATAGCGGTGCTGATATTTCCATGTTTATACAGGTAGCGGTGTAGATATTTCCATGTTTATACAGATAGCGGTGTAGATATTTCCATGATTATACAGTTAGCGGTGTAGATATTTCCATGTTTATACAGATATCGGTGTAGATATCTCCATCTTAATATAGATGGCCGTGTAGATATGTATACGTTCATACAGATGTCGGTGCAGATATTTCCATGTTCATACAGATGGCGGTGTAGATATTTCCATGTTCATACAGATAGCGGTGTAGTTATTTCCATGTGTAAAGAGATAGCTGTGTAGATATTTCCATGTATATGCAGATAGCAGTGTAGATAATTCCATTTTCAAGCAGATAGCGGTGTAGATATTTCCATGTTCAAACAGATAGCGGTGTAGATATTTCCGTGTTCATACAGATAGCGGTGTAGATATTTCCATGTTTATACAGATTGCGGTGAAGATGTATGCATATTTACACAGATAGCGGTGTAGATATTTCCATGTTCATACAGATAGCTGTGCAGATATTTCCGTGTTCATCCAGATGGCTGTGTAGATATATCCATGTTCATACAGATAGCGGCGTAGATATTTCCATCTTCATACAGATAGCGGTGTAGTTATTTCCATGTTTATACAGATAGCGGTGTAGATATTTCCAAGTTTATACAGATAGCGGTGAAGATATCTCCATCTTAATACAGATGGCGGTGTAGATATTTGTATGTTCATACAGATGGTGGTGCAGATATTTCCATGTTCATACAGATGGCGGTGTAGATATTTCCATGTTTATAGAGATAGCAGTGTATTTATTTCCATGTGTAAAGAGATAGCTTTGTAGATATTTCCATGTATATGCAGATAGCTGTGTAGATATTTCCATTTTCATGCATATAGCGGTGAAGATGTATGCATGTTTACACAGATAGCACTGTAGATATTTCCATGTTCATACAGATAGCGGTGTAGATATTTCCATGTTCATCCAGATGGGTGTGTGGATATATCCATGTTCATACAGATGGCGGTGAAGATATTTCCATGTTCATACAGATAGCGGTGTAGATACTTCCATGTTCATACAGATAGCGTTGTAGATATTTCCATGTTCATACAGATAGCGGTGTAGATATTTCCATGTTTATACAGATTGCAGTGAAGATGTATGCATATTTACACAGATAGCGGTGTAGATATTTCCATGTTCACACAGATAGCAGTGTAGATATTTCCGTGTTCATCCAGATGGCTGTGTAGGTATATCCATGTTCATACTGATAGCGGTGTAGATATTTCCATGTTCATACAGGTAGTGGTGTAGATATTTCCATGTTCATACAGATAGCGGTGTAGCTATTTCCATGTTCATACAGATAGCGGTGTAGAAATTTCCATGTTCATAGAGATAGCGGTGTAGATATTTCCATGTTCATACAGATAGCGGTGCTGATATTTACATGTTTATACAGGTAGCGGTGTAGATATTTCCATGTTCATACAGATGGCGGTGAAGATATTTCCATGTTCATACAGATAGCGGTGTAGATATTTCCATGTTCATACAGATAATGGTGTAGATATTTCCATGTTCATACAGATGGCGGTGAAGATATTTCCATGTTCATACACATAGCGGTGTAGATATTTCCATGTTCATACAGATAGTGGTGTAGATATTTCCATGTTCATACAGATAGCGGTGTAGCTATTTCCGTGTTCATACAGATAGCGGTGTAGATATTTCCATGTTCATCCAGATGGGTGTGTAGACATATCTATGTTCATACAGATGGCGGTGAAGATAATTCCATGTTCATACAGATAGCGGTGTAGATATATCAATGTTCGTACAGATAGTGGTGTAGATATTTCCATGTTCATACAGATAGAGGGGCTGATATTTCCATCTTCATACAGATAGTGGTGCTGATATTTCCATGTTTATACAGATAGCGGTGTGGATATTTCCATGTTTATACAGACAGCGGTGTAGATATTTCCATGTTTATACAGATAGCGGTGTAGATATTTCCACATTTATACAGATAGCGGTGTAGATATCTCCATCTTAAAACAGTTCGCGGTGTAGATATTTATATGTTCATACGGATGGTTGTGCAGATATTTCCATGTTCTTACAGATGGCAGTGTAGATGTTTCCATGTTCATACAGATAGCGGTGTAGTTATTTCAATGTGTAAAGAGATAGCTGTGTAGATATTTCCATGTATATGCAGATAGCTGTGTAGATATTTCCATTTTCATGCTGATAGCGGTTTAGATATTTCCATGTTCAAACAGATAGCGGTGTAGTTATTTCCACGTTCATACAGAAAGCGGTGTTGATATTTCCATGCTTATACAGATTGCGGTGAAGATGTATGCTTCTTTACACAGATTGCGGTGTAGATATTTCCATGTTCATGCAGATAGCGGTGTAGATATTTCCATGTTCATCCAGATGGCTGTGTAGATATATCCATGTTCATACAGATACCGGTGTAGATATTTCCATGTTTATACAGATAATGGTGTAGATACTTCCATGTTCATACAGATAGCGGTGTAGCTATTTATATGTTCATACAGATAGCGGTGTAGGTATTTCCATGTTCATAGAGATAGCGGTGTAGATATTTCCATGTTCATACAGATAGCGGTGCTGATATTTCCATGTTTATACAGGTAGCGGTGTAGATATTTCCATGTTTATACAGATAGTGGTGTAGATATCTCCATCTTAATACAGATGGTGGTGCTGATATTTCCATGTTCATCCAGATGGCTGTGTAGATATATCCATGTTCATACAGATGGCGGTGAAGATATTTCCATGTTCATACAGATGGCGCTGTACATATTTCCATGTTCATACATATAGCTGTGTAGGTGTTTCCATGTTCATACAGATAGCGGTGCTGATATTTCCATGTTCATACAGGTAGCGGCATAGATATTTCCATGTTTATACAAATAGCGGTGTAGATATTTCCATGTTTATACAGATAGCGGTGTCGATATTTCCAATTTTATGCAGATAGCGGTGAAGATGTATGCATGTTTACACAGATTGCGGTGTAGATATTTCCATGTTCATACAGATCGCGGTGTAGATGTTTCCATGTTCATATAGATAGAGGTTTAGATATTTCCATGTTCATACAGATGGCTGTGTAGATATATCCATGTTCATACAGATGGCGGTGAAGATATTTCCATGTTCACACATAGCGGTGTAGATATTTCCGTGTTCATAGAGATAGAGGGGCTGATATTTCCATGTTCATACCGAGAGCGGTGCTGATATTTCCATGTTTATACAGGTAGCAGTGTAGATATTTCCATGTTTATACAGATAGCGGTGTAGATATTTCCATGTTTATACAGATAGCGGTGTTGATATTTATATGTTTATACAGATAGCGGTGTAGATATCTCCTTCTTAATACAGATGGTGGTGTAGATATTTATATGTTCATACAGATGGCGGTGCAGATATTTCCATGTTCATACAGATGGCGGTGTAGATACTTCCATGTTAATAGAGATAGCGGTGTAGTTATTTCCATGTGTAAAGAGATAGCTGTGTAGATATTTTCATGTATATGCAGATAGCTGTGTAGATATTTCCATTTTCATGCATACAGCGGTGTAGATATTTCCATGTTTAAACAGATAGCGGTTTAGATATTTCCATGTTCAAACAGATAGCGGTGTAGATATTTCCATGTTCATAGAGATAGCGGTGTAGATATTTCCATGTTCATACAGATAGCGGTGCTGATATTTCCATGTTTATACAGGTGGCGGTGTAGATATTTCCATGTTGATACAGGTTGTGGTGTAGATATTTCTATGTTTATACAGATAGCGGTGTAGATATTTCCAAGTTTATTCAGAGAGCGGTGAAGATATCTCCATCTTAAAGCAGATGGCGGTGTAGATATTTATATGTTCATAAAGATGGCGGTGCAGATATTTCCATGTTCATACAGATGGCGCTGTAGATATTTCCATGTTTATAGAGATAGCGGTGTATTTATTTCCATGTGTATAGAGATAGCTTTGTAGATATTTCCATGTATATGCAGATAGCTGTGTAGATATTTCTATTTTCATGCAGATAGGGGTTTAGATATTTCCATGTTCAAACAGATAGCGGTGTAGATATTTCCATGTTCATACAGATAGCGGTGTAGATATTTCCATGTTTATACAGATAGCGGTGAAGATGTATGCATGTTGGCACAGATACCGGTGTAGATATTTCCATGTTCATACAGATCGCAGTGTAGATATTTCCATGTTCATCCAGATGGCTGTGTAGACATATCCATGTTCATACAGATGGCGGTGAAGATATTTCCATGTTCATACAGACAGCGGTGTAGATATTTCCATGTTCATACAGATAGCGGTGTAGATATTTCCATGTTCATACAGATGGCTGTGTAGATATATCCATGTTCATACAGATGACGGTGAATATATTTCCATGTTCATACAGATAGCGGTGTAGATATTTCCGTGTTCATACAGATAGCGGTGTAGATATTTCCATGTTCATAACGATAGCGGTGCTGATATTTCCATGTTTATACAGGTAGCGGTGTAGATATTTCCATGTTTATACAGATAGCGGTGTGGATATTTCCATGTTTATACAGATAGCGGTGTAGATATTTCCATGTTTATACAGATAGCGGTGTAGATATTTCCATGTTCATACAGGTGGCGGTGTAGATGTTTCCATGTTTATACAGAGAGCAGTGTAGTTATTTCCATGTTTATAGAGATAGCAGTGTAGATATTTCCATTCATATACAGATAGCTGTGTAGATATTTCCATGTTTATTCAGATAGCGGTGTAGATATTTCCATGTTTATGGGTATGGCAGTGTAGATATTTTCATGTTTACACAGATGGCGTTGTAGATATTTCCATGTTTACACAGATAGCGTTGTAGACATTTCCATGTTTACACAGATAGCGGTGTGGATATTTCCATGTTTATGCACAGAGCAGTGGAGATATTTCCATGTATATACAGATAGCGGTGCGGATATTTCGATGTTTATACAGATAGTTGGGCAGATATTTCCATGTTTATATGGATAGCGGTGTAGATATTTCCATCTTAATACAGATGGCGGTGTAGATATGTCCATGTTTGTTCCGATGGCTGTGTAGATATTTCCATGTTCATACAGATAGCGCTGTAGATATTTCCATGTTCATCCAGATGCCGGTGTAGATATATCCATGCTCATACAGATCGCGGTGAAGGTATTTCCATGTTCATACAGATGGCGGTGTAGATATTTCCATGTTCATACATATGGCGGTGTAGATATTTCCATGTTCATAGAGATAGCGGTGTAGATATTTCCATGTTGATACACGTACCGGTGTAGATATTTCCAAGTTTATAGAGATAGCGGTGTAGATATTTCCATGTTCATAGAGATGGCGGTGTAGATATTTCCATGTTCATAGAAATGGCGGTGTAGATATTTCCATGTTCATAGAGATGGCGGTGTAGATATTTAAATGTTTATACAGATAGCAGTGAAGTTATTTCCACGTTTATAGAGATAGCGGTGTAAATAATTTCAATTTTAAACAGATAGCTGGGTAGATATTTGCATGTTCATACAGATAGCGGTGTAGGTATTTCCATCTTCATACAGACAGCGGTGTCGATATTTCCATGTTCATACAGATAGCGGTGTAGATATTTCCATGTTCATACAGATAACGGTGTAGATATTTCCATGTTCATACCAATAGCGGTGTGGATATTTCCATGTTCATACAGTTAGCGGTGTAGATATTTCCATGTTCATACAGATGGCGGTGTAGATATTTCCATGTTCGTACCGATGGCATTGTAGATATTTCCATGTTCATACAGGTGGCGGTGTAGATATTTCCATGTTATTGCAGATAGCAGTGTAGTTATTTCCATGTTTATAGAGATAGCAGTGTAGGTATTTCCATTGATATACAGATAGCTGTGTAGATATTTGCATATTCGTACAGATAGCGGCGTAGATATTTCCATGTTCGTTCAGATAGCGGTGCAGATATTTCCATGTTCATACAGTTAGCCTTGTAGATATTTCCATGTTCATACAGATGGCGGTGTAGATATTTACATGTTCATGCAGATGGCGGTGTAGATATTTCCATGTTCGTACAGATGGCAGTGTAGATATTTCCATGTTCATAGAGATGGCGGTGTAGATATTTCCATGTTTATGCAGATAGCGGTATAGATATTTCCATGTTTATACAGAAGGTGGTGTAGATATTTCCATGGTTATAGAGATGGCGGTCTAGATATTTCCATGTTTATAGAGATAGTGGTGTAGTTATTTCCAAGTTTATAGAGACAGCGTTGTAGATATTTCCATGTTTATACAGAGAGCGGTGAAGGTATTTCCATGTTTATACAGATAGCGGTGTAGATATTTTCATGTCTATACAGATAACATTGTAGATATTTCCATCTTTGTAGAGATAGTGGTGTAGATAATTTCAATTTTATACAGATAGCAGTGTAGATATTTCAAAGTACATACAGATAGCGGTGTAGATATTTCCACGTTTATAGAGATGGCGGTGTAGATATTTCCACGTTCATACTGATGGCGGTGTAGGTATTTCCATGTTTATAGAGATGGTGGTGTAGATATTTTCATGTTTACACAGATGGCGGTGTAGATATTTCCATGTTTACACAGATAGCGTTGTAGACATTTCCATGTTTACACAGATAGCGGTGTGGATATTTCCATGTTTATGCAGATAGCGGTGTAGATATTTCCATGTTTATACAGATATCGGTGCGGATATTTCCATGTTTATACAGACAGTTGGGCAGATATTTCCATGTTTGTACATATAGCAGTGTAGATATTTCCATCTTAATACAGATGGCGGTGTAGATATGTCCATGTTCGTACAGATGGCGGTGTAGATATTTCCATGTTCATACAGATGGCGGTGTAGATATTTCGAAGTTTATAGAGACAGCGCGGTAGTTATTTCCATATTTGAAGAGAAATCTGTGTAGATATTTCCATGCATATGCAGACAGCTGTGTAGATATTTCAATGTTCATGCAGATAGCGGTGTAGATATTTCCATGTTCATCCAGATGTTGGTGTAGATATATCCATGTTCATACAGATGGCGGTGAAGATATTTCCATGTTCATACAGATGTCGGTGTAGATATTTCCATGTTCATAAAAATGGCGGTGTAGATATTTCCATGTTCATAGTGATGGCGGTGTAGATATTTCCATGTTCATAGAAATGGCGGTGTAGATATTTCCATGTTCATAGAGATGGCGTTGTAGATATTTCCATGTTTATACAGATAGCAGTGTAGTTATTTCCACGTTTATAGAGATAGCGGTGTAGATAATTTCAATTTTATACAGATAGCTGGGTAGATATTTGCATGTTCATAAAGATAGCGGTGTAGATATTTCCATCTTAATACAGATAGCGGTGTAGATATTTCCATGTTCATACAGATAGCGGTGTATATATTTCCATGTTCATACAGATAACGGTGTAGATATTTCCATCTTCATACCAATAGCGGTGTGGATATTTCCATGGTCATACAGTTAGCGGTGTAGATATTTCCATGTTCATACAGATGGCGGTGTAGATATTTCCATGTTCATAGAGATAGCGGTGTAGATATTTCCATGTTGATACACGTACTGGTGTAGATATTTCCAAGTTTATAGAGATAGTGGTGTAGATATTTCCATGTTTATAGAGATAGTGGTATAGATATTTCCACTTTTGTACAGATAGCAGTGTAGATATTTCCATGTTCAAACAGATAGCGGTTTAGATATTTCCACTTTTATAGAGATGGCGGTGTAGATATTTCCATGTTGATACAAATGGCGGTGTAGATAATTCCATGTTCATAGAGATGGCGGTGTAGATATTTCCATGTTTATACAGATAGCAGTGTAGTTATTTCCATGTTTGTAGAGATAGCAGTGTAGATATTTCCATTTATATACAGATAGTTGTGTAGATATTTGCATGTTCATACAGATAGCGGTGTAGGTATTTCCAAGTTCATACAGATAGCGATGTAGATATTTCCACGTTTATAGAGATGGCGGTGTAGATATTTCTATGTTCATACTGATGGCGGTGTAGATATTTCCATGTTAATAGAGATGGCGGTGTAGATATTTCCATGTTCGTATGGATGGCAGTGTAGACATTTCCATGTTCATACAGGTGGCGGTGTAGATATTTCCATGTTTATACCGATAGCAGTGTAGTTATTTCCATGTTTATAGAGATAGCAGTGTAGATATTTCCATTGATATACAGATAGCTGTGTAGATATTTGCATGTTCATACAGATAGCGGTGTAGATATTTCCATGTTCGTACAGATAGCGGTGTGGATATTTCCATGTTCATACAGATAGCGGTGTAGATATTTCCATGTTCATACAGATAGCGGTGTAGATATTTCCATGTTCATACAGATAACGGTGTAGATATTTCCATGTTCATACAGATAGCGGTGTAGATATTTCCATGTTCATACAGTTAGCGGTGTAGATATTTCCATGTTCATACAGATGGTGGTGTAGATATTTACATGTTCATACAGATGGTGGTGTAGATATTTCCATGTTTATGCAGATAGCGGTATAGATATTTCCATGTTTATACAGATGGTGGTGTAGGTATTTCCATGTTTATAGAGATGGCGGTCTAGTTATTTCCATGTTTATAGAGATAGTGGTGTAGTTATTTCCAAGTTTATAGAGACAGCGTTGTAGATATTTCCATGTTTATACAGATAGCGGTGAAGATATTTCCATGTTTATACACATAGCGGTGTAGATATTTCCATGTTTATACAGATAACAGTGTAGTTATTTCCATGTTTAAAGAAATAGGGGTGTAGATAATTTCAATTTTATACAGATAGCAGTGGAGATATTTCCAAGTTCATACAGATATCGGTGTATATATTTCCACGTTTATAGAGATGGCGGTGTAGATATTTCCATGTTCATACAGATGGCGGTGCAGATATTTCCATGTTTATAGAGAAGGCGGTGTAGATATATTCATGTTTAGACAGATTGGGGTGAAGATATTTCCATGTTTATACAGATAGCGGTGTAGACATTTCCATTTTTACACAGATAGCGATGTGGATATTTCCATGTTTTTGCAGATAGCGGTGTAGATATTTCCATGTTTATACAGATAGCGGTGCGGATATTTCCATGTTTATACAGATGGGCAGATATTTCCATGTTTATACAGATAGCGGTGTAGATATTTCCATCTTAATACAGATGGCGGTGTAGATATGTCCTTGTTCGAACAGATGGCTTTGTAGATATTTCCATGTTCATACAGATGGCGGTGTAGATATTTCGAAGTTTATAGAGATAGCGCTGTAGTTATTTCCATATTTATAGAGAAATCTGTGTAGATATTTCCATGCATATGCAGATAGCTGTGTACATATTTCCATGATCATCCAGATGGCGGTGTAGATATACCCATGTTCATACAGTTGGCGGTGAAGATATTTCCATGTTCATACAGATGGTGGTGTAGATATTTCCATGTTTATACAAATGGCAGTGTAGATATTTCCATGTTCATAGAGATGGCGGTGTAGATATTTCCATGTTCATACAAATGGCGGTGTAGATATTTCCATGTTCATAGAGATGGCGGTGTAGATATTTCCATGTTTATAGAGATAGTGGTGTAGATAATTCCAATTTTATACAGATAGCTGTGTAGGTATTTGCATGTTAATACAGATAGCGGTGTAGATATTTCCATTTTCATACAGATAGCGGTGTAGATATTTCCATGTTCATACAGATAGCGGTGTAGATATTTCCATGTTCATGCAGATAGCGGTGTAGATATTTCCATGTTCATACCAATAGCGGTGTAGATATTTCCATGTCCGTACAGTTAGCATTGTAGATATTTCCATGTTCATACAGATGGCGGTGTAGATATTTACATGTTCATACAGATGGCGGTGACGATATTTCCATGTTCGTACGGATGGCAGTGTAGATATTTCCATGTTCATACAAGTTGCAGTGTTGATATTTCCATATTTATACAGATAGCAGTGTAGTTATTTCCATGTTTATAGAGATAGCAGTGTAGATATTTCCATTGATATACAGATAGCTGTGTAGATATTTGCATGTTCATACAGATAGCGGTCTAGATATTTCCATGTTCATACAGATAGCGGTGTAGATATTTCCATGTTCATACAGAGATCGGTGTAGATATTTCCATGTTCATACAGATAACTGTGTAGATATTTCCATGTTCATACAGATAGCGGTGTAGATATTTCCATGTTCATACAGATCGCGGTGTAGATATTTACATGTTCACACAGATGGCGGTGTAGATATTTCCATGTTCGTACTGATGGCGGTGTAGATATTTCCATGTTCATAGAGATGGTGGTGTAGATATTTCCTTGTTTATGCAGATAGCGGTATAGATATTTCCATGTTTATACAGATGGTGGTGTAGATATTTCGATGTTTATAGAGATGGCGGTCTAGATATTTCCATGTTTATACAGATAGCGGTTAAGATATTTCCATGTTTATACAGATAGCAGTGTAGATATTTCCATGTTTATACAGATAGCAGTGTAGATATTTCTATGTTTATAGAGATAGTGGTGTAGATAATTTCAATTTTATACCGAGAGCAGTGTAGATATTTCCAAGTTCATACAGATAGCGATGTAGATATTTCCACGTTTATAGAGATGGTGGTGTAGATATTTCCATGTTCATACAGATGGCGGTGTAGATATTTCCATGTTCATACAAATGGCGGTGTAGATATTTCCATGTTCATACAGATGGCGGTGTAGATATTTCCACGTTCATACAAATGGCGGTGTAGATATTTCCATGTTCATAGAGATGGCGGTGGAGATATTTCCATGTCTATACAGATAGCAGTGTAGTAATTTCCATGTTTATAGAGATAGCAGTGTAGATATTTCCATTGATATACAGATAGCTGTGTAGATATTTCCATGTTCATACAGATAGCGGTGTAGATATTTCCATGTTCATACAGACAGCGGTGTAAATATTTCCATGTTCATACAGATAGCAGTGTAGATATTTCCATGTTCATACAGATAGCGGTGTAGATATTTCCATGTTCGTACAGATGGCGGTGTAGATATTTCCATGTTCATAGAGATGGTGGTGTAGATATTTCCATGTTTATAGAGATGGCGGTCCAGATATTTCCATGTTTATAGAGATAGTGGTGTAGTTATTTCCAAGCTTATGGTGACAGCGTTGTAGATATTTCCATGTTTATACAGATAGCGGTGAAGATATTTCCATGTTTATACAGATAGCGGTGTAGATATTTTCATGTTTATACAGATAACAGTGTAGATATTTCCATGTTTATAGAGATAGTGGTGTAGATAATTTCAATTTTATATAGATAGCAGTGTAGATATTTCCAAGTTCAAACAGATAGCGGTGTAGATATTTCCAAGTTTATAGAGATGGCGGTGAAGATATTTCCATGTTTACACAGATGGCGGTGTAGATATTTCCATGTTTACACAGACAGCGGTGTAGACATTTCCATGTTTACACAGATAGCGGTGTGGATATTTCCATGTTTATGCAGATAGCGGTGTAGATATTTCCATGTCTATAAAGATAGCGGTGCAGATATTTCCATGTTTATACAGATAGTTGGGCAGATATTTTCATGTTTATGCAGATAGCGGTGTAGATATTTCCATCTTAATACAGATGGCGGTGTAGATATGTCCATGTTCGAACAGATGGCGGTGTAGATATTTCCATGTTCATACAGATGGCGGTTTAGATATTTCGAAGTTTATACAGATAGCGCTGTAGTTATTTCCATATTTATAGAGAAATCTGTGTAGGTATTTCCATGTATATGGATATAGCTGTGTAGATATTTCCATGTTCATGCAGATAGCGCTGTAGATATTTCCATGTTCATCCAGATGCCGGTGTAGATATATCCAGGCTCATACAGATGGCGGTGAAGATATTTCCATGTTCATACAGAGGGCGGTGTAGATATTTCCATGTTCATACAAATGGCGGTGTAGATATTTCCATGTTCATAGAGATGGCGGTGTAGATATTTCCATGTTCATACAAATGGCGTTGTAGATATTTTCATGTTCATATAGATGGTAGTGTTGATATTTCCATGTTTATACAGATAGCAGTGTAGATATTTCCATGTTTATTGAGATAGCAGTGTAGATATTTACATTGATATACAGATAGCTGTGTAGATATTTGCATGTTCATACAGATAGCGGTGTAGATATTTCCATGTTCATACAGAGGGCGGTGTAGATATTTCCATGTTCATACAGATAGCGGTGTAGATATTTCCATGTTCATACAGATAGCGGTGTAGATATTTCCATGTTCGTACAGATATCGGTGTAGATATTTCCATGTTCATACAGTTAGAGGTGTAGATATTTCCATGTTCATACAGATGGCGGTGTAGATATTTACATGTTCATACAGATGGCGGTGTAGATATTTCCATGTTCGTACAGATGGCAGTGTAGATATTTCCATGTTCATGGAGATGGCGGTGTAGATATTTCCATGTTTATGAAGATAGCGGTATAGATATTTCCATGTTCATACAGACGGCGGTGTAGATATTTCCATGTTTATAGAGATGGCGGTGTAGTTATTTCCATGTTTACACAGATGGCGGTGTAGATATTTCCATGTTTACACAGACAGCGGTGTAGACATTTCTATATTTACAAAGATAGCGGTGTGGATATTTCCATGTTTATGCAGATAGCGGTGTAGATATTTCAATGTCTACACAGATAGCGGTGCGGATATTTCCATGTTTATACAGATAGTTGGGCAGATATTTTCATGTTTATACAGATTGCGGTGTAGATATTTCCATCTTAATACAGATGGCGGTGTAGATATGTCCATGTTCGTACAGATGGCGGTGTAGATATTTCCATGTTCATACAGATGGCGGTGTAGATATTTCGAAGTTTATACAGATAGCGCTGTAGTTATTTTAATATTTATAGAGAAATCTGTGTAGGAACTTCCATGTATATGGATATAGCTGTGTAGATATTTCCATGTTTATGCAGATAGCGCAGTAGATATTTCCATGTTCATCCAGATGCCGGTGTAGATATATC
The DNA here is from genome assembly GCF_029281585.2 of Gorilla gorilla gorilla. Taxonomy (NCBI): domain Eukaryota; kingdom Metazoa; phylum Chordata; class Mammalia; order Primates; family Hominidae; genus Gorilla; species Gorilla gorilla. The sequence goes on from NC_073239.2 coordinate 129,192,074, forward strand.
CATGCTCATACAGATGGCGGTGAAGATATTTCCATGTTCATACAGAGGGCGGTGTAGATATTTCCATGTTCAAATGGCGGTGAAGATATTTCCATGTTCATAGAGATGGCGGTGTAGATATTTCCATGTTCATACAAATGGAGTTGTAGGTATTTTCATGTTCATAGAGATGGTGGTGTAGATATTTCTATGTTTATACAGATAGCAGTGTAGATATTTCCATGTTTATTGAGATAGCAGTGTAGATATTTCCATTGATATACAGATAGCTGTGTAGATATTTGCATGTTCATACAGATAGCGGTGTAGATATTTCCATGTTCATACAGAGGGCGGTGTAGATATTTCCATGTTCATACAGATAGCGGTGTAGATATTTCCATGTTCATACAGATAGCGGTGTAGATATTTCCATGTTCGTACAGATATCGGTGTAGATATTTCCATGTTCATACAGTTAGAGGTGTAGATATTTCCATGTTCATACAGATGGCGGTGTAGATATTTACAAGTTCATACAGATGGCGGTGTAGATATTTCCATGTTCTTACGGATGGCAGTGTATATATTTCCATGTTCATAGAGATGGCGGTGTAGATATTTCCATGTTTATGCAGATAGCAGTATAGATATTTCCATGTTCATACAGACGGCGGTGTAGATATTTCCATGTTTATAGAGATGGCGGTGTAGTTATTTCCATGTTTACACAGACGGCGGTGTAGATATTTCCATGTTTACACAGACAGCGGTGTAGACATTTCCATGTTTACACAGATAGCGGTGTGGATATTTCCATTTTTATGCAGATAGCTGTGTAGACATTTCCATGTCTATAAAGATAGCGGTGTGGATATTTCCATGTTTATACAGATAGTTGGGCAGATATTTTCATGTTTATACAGATAGCGGTGTAGATATTTCCATCTTAATACAGATGGCGGTGTAGATTTGTCCATGTTCGTACAGATGGCGGTGTAGATATTTCGAAGTTTATACAGATAGCACTGTAGTTATTTCCATATTTATAGAGAAATCTGTGTAGTTATTTCCATGTATATGGATATAGCTGTGTAGATATTTCCATGTTCATGCAGATAGCGCTGTAGATATTTCCATGTTCATCCAGATGCCGGTGTAGATATATCCATGCTGATACAGATGGAGGTGAAGATATTTCCATGTTCATACAGAGGTCGGTGTAGATATTTCCATGTTCATACAAATGGCGGTGTAGATATTTCCATGTTGATAGAGATGGCGGTGTAGATATTTCCATGTTCATACAAATGGCGTTGTAGATATTTCCATGTTCATAGGGATGGTGGTGTAGATATTTCCATGTTTATACAGATAGCAGTGTAGATATTTCCATGTTTATTGAGATAGCAGTGTAGGTATTTCCATTGATATACAGACAGCTGTGTAGATATTTGCATGTTCATACAGATAGCGGTGTAAATATTTCCATGTTCATACAGATAGCGGTGTAGATATTTCCATGTTCGTACAGATATCGGTGTAGATATTTCCATGTTCATACAGTTAGAGGTGTAGATATTTCCATGTTCATACAGATGGCGGTGTAGATATTTCCATGTTCATACAGATGGCGGTGTAGATATTTCCATGTTTATAGAGGTGGCGGTCCAGATATTTCCATGTTTATAGAGATAGTGGTGTAGTTATTTCCAAGTTTATAGAGACAGCGTTGTAGATATTTCCATGTTTATACAGATAGCGGTGAAGATATTTCCATGTTTATACAGATAGCGGTGTAGATATTTTCATGTTTATACAGATAACAGTGTAGATATTTCCATGTTTATAGAGATAGTGGTGTAGATAATTTCAATTTTATATAGATAGCAGTGTAGATATTTCCAAGTTCAAACAGATAGCGGTGTAGATATTTCCAAGTTTATAAAGATGGCGGTGAAGATATTTCCATGTTCATACAGACGGCGGTGTAGATATTTCCATGTTTATAGAGATTGCGGTGTAGATATTTCCATGTTCTTACGGATGGCCGTGTAGATATTTCCATGTTCATAGTGATGGCGGTGTAGATATTTCCATGTTTATGCAGATAGCGGTATAGATATTTCCATGTTTATACAGATGGTGGTGTAGATATTTCCATGTTTATAGAGATGGCGGTCTAGATATTTCCATGTTTATAGAGATAGTGTTGTAGTTATTTCCAAGTTTATAGAGAGAGCATTGTAGATATTTCCATGTTTATACAGATAGCGGTGAAGATATTTCCATGTTTATACAGATAGCGGTGTAGATATTTCCATGTTTTTACAGATAGCAGTGTAGATATTTCCATGTTTATAGAGATAGTGGTGTAGATAATTTCAAATTTTTAGCGAGAGCAGTGTAGATATTTCCAAGTTCATACCGATAGCGGTGTAGATATTTCCACGTTTATAGAGATGGCGGTGTAGATATTTCCATGTTCATTCTGATGGCGGTGTAGATATTTCCATGTTTATAGAGATGGCGGTGTAGATATTTTCATGTTTACACAGATGGCTTTGTAGATATTTCCATGTTTACACAGATAGCGTTGTAGACATTTCCATGTTTACACAGATAGCGGTGCGGACATTTCCATGTTTATGCAGATAGCTGTGTAGATATTTCCATGTTTATACAGGTAGCGGTGCGGATATTTCCATGTTTAAACAGATAGTTTGGCAGATATTTCCATGTTTATACAGATACCGGTGTAGAAGTTTCCATCTTAATACATATGGCGGTGTGGATATGTCCATGTTCGTACAGATGGCGGTGTAGATATTTCCATGTTCATACAGATGGCGGTGTAGATATTTCGAAGTTTATAGAGACAGCGCTGTAGTTATTTCCATATTTATAGAGAAATCTGTGTAGATATTTCCATGCATATGCAGACAGCTGTGTAGATATTTCTATGTTCATGCAGATAGCGGTGTAGATATTTCCATATTCATCCAGATGCCGGTGTAGATATATCCATGTTCATACAGATGGCGGTGAAGATATTTCCATGTTCATACAAATGGCGGTGTAGATATTTCCATGTTCGCACAGATGGCGTTGTGGATATTTCCATGTTCATAGAGATGGCAGTGAAGATATTTCCATGTTTATGCAGATAGCGGTATAGATATTTCCATGTTTATACAGATGGAGGTGTAGATATTTCCATGTTTATAGAGATGATGCTCTAGATATTTCCAAGTTTACAGAGAGAGTGGTGTAGTTATTTCCAAGTTTATAGAGACAGCGCTGTAGATATTTCCATGTTTATACAGATAGCGGTGAAGATATTTCCATGTTTATACAGATAGTGGTGTAGATATTTCCATGTTTATACAGATAGCAGAGTAGTCATTTCCATGTTTATAGAGATAGTGGTGTAGATAATTTCAATTTTATACCGAGAGTACTGTAGATATTTCCAAGTTCATACAGATAGCGGTGTGGATATTTCCACGTTTATAGAGATGGCGGTGTAGATATTTCCATGTTCACACAGACGGCGGTGTAGATATTTCCATGTTTATAGAGATGGCGGTGTAGATATTTTCATGTTTACACAGATAGCGGTGTGGATATTTCCATGTTTATGCAGATAGCGGTGTAGATATTTCCATGTTTATACAGATAGCGGTGCGGATAGTTCCATGTTTATACAGATAGTTGGGCAGATATTTCCATGTTTATACAGATAGCGGTGTAGATATTTCCATCTTAATATAGATGGCTTTGTAGATATGTCCATGTTTGTACAGATGGCGCTGTAGATATTTCCATGTTCATAGAGATGGCGGTGTAGATATTTCCATGTTTATGCAGATAGCGGTATAGATATTTCCATGTTTATACAGATGGTGGTGTAGATATTTCCATGTTTATGGAGATGGCGGTCTAGATATTTCCATGTTTAGAGAGATTGTGGTGTAGTTATTTCCAAGTTTATAGAGACAGCGTTGTAGATATTTCCATGTTTATACAGATAGCAGTGACGATATTTCCATGTTTATACAGATAGCGGTGTAGATATTTCCATGTTTATACAGATAACAGTGTAGGTATTTCCATGTTTATAGAGATAGTGGTGTAGATAATTTCAATGTCATACAGATAGCAGTGTAGATATTTCCAAGTTCATACAGATAGCGGTGTAGATATTTCCACGTTTATAGAGATGGCGGTGTAGATATTTCCATGTTCATACAGATGGCGGTGTAGATATTTCCATGTTTATAGAGATGGCGGTGTAGATATTTTCATGTTTACACAGATGGCGGTGTAGATATTTCCATGTTTACACAGATAGCGGTGTAGACATTTCCATGTTTAGACAGATAGCGGTGTGGATATTTCCATGTTTATGCAGATAGCGGTGTAGGTATTTCCATGTTTATACAGATAGCGGTGCAGGTATTTCCATGTTTATTCAGATAGTTGGGCAGATATTTCCATGTTTATACAGATAGCGGTGTAGATATTTCCATCTTAATACAGATGGCTTTGTAGTTATGTCCATGTTTGTACAGATGGCGGTGTAGATATTTCCATGTTCATACAGATGGCGGTGTAGATGTTTCGAAGTTTATAGAGATAGCGCTGTAGTTATATCCATATTTATAAAGAAATCTGTGCAGATATTTCAATGTATATGCAGATAGCTGTGTAGACATTTCCATGTTCATGCAGATAGCGGTGTAGATATTTCCATGTTCATGCAGATGCCGTTGTAGATATATCCATGTTCATACAGATGGCGGTGAAGATATTTCCATGTTCATACAAATGGCGGTGTATATAGTTCCATGTTCATAGAGATGACAGTGTAGATATTTCCGTGTTCATACAAATGGCGGTGTAGATATTTCCATGCTCATAGAGATGGCGGTGTAGATATTTCCATGTTTATACAGATAGCAGTGTAGTTATTTCCATGTTTATAGAGATAGCAGTGTAGATATTTCCACTGATATACAGATAGCTGTGTAGATATTTGCATGTTCTTACAGATAGCGGTGTAGATATTTCCATGTTCATACAGATAGCGGTGTAGATATTTCCATGTTCATACAGATAGCGGTGTAGATATTTCCATGTTCATACAGATGGCGGTGTAGATATTTACATGTTCATACAGATGGCGGAGTAGATATTTCCATGTTCGTACAGATGGCGGTGTAGATATTTCCAAGTTCATAGAGATGGCTGTGTAGATATTTCCATGTTCATAGAAATGGCGGTGTAGATAATTCCATGTTCATAGAGATGGCGGTGTAGATATTTAAATGTTTATACAGATAGCAGTGAAGTTATTTCCACGTTTATAGAGATAGCGGTGTAAATAATTTCAATTTTAAACAGATAGCTGGGTAGATATTTGCATGTTCATACAGATAGCGGTGTAGGTATTTCCATCTTCATACAGATAGCGGTGTAGATATTTCCATGTTCATACAGATAGCGGTGTAGATATTTCCATGTTCATACAGATAACGGTGTAGATATTTCCATGTTCATACCAATAGCGGTGTGGATATTTCCATGTTCATACAGTTAGCGGTGTAGATATTTCCATGTTCATACAGATGGCGGTGTAGATATTTACATGTTCATACAGATGGCGGTGTAGATATTTCCATGTTCGTACGGATGGCATTGTAGATATTTCCATGTTCATACAGGTGGCGGTGTAGATATTTCCATGTTAATGCAGATAGCAGTGTAGTTATTTCCATGTTTATAGAGATAGCAGTGTAGGTATTTCCATTGATATACAGATAGCTGTGTAGATATTTGCATATTCGTACAGATAGCGGCGTAGATATTTCCATGTTCGTTCAGATAGCGGTGCAGATATTTCCATGTTCATACAGTTAGCCTTGTAGATATTTCCATGTTCATACAGATGGCGGTGTAGATATTTACATGTTCATGCAGATGGCGGTGTAGATATTTCCATGTTCGTACAGATGGCGGTGTAGATATTTCCATGTTCATAGAGATGGCGGTGTAGATATTTCCATGTTTATGCAGATAGCGGTATAGATATTTCCATGTTTATACAGAAGGTGGTGTAGATATTTCCATGGTTATAGAGATGGCGGTCTAGATATTTCCATGTTTATAGAGATAGTGGTGTAGTTATTTCCAAGTTTATAGAGACAGCGTTGTAGATATTTCCATGTTTATACAGAGAGCGGTGAAGGTATTTCCATGTTTATACAGATAGCAGTGTAGATATTTTCATGTCTATACAGATAACATTGTAGATATTTCCATCTTTGTAGAGATAGTGGTGTAGATAATTTCAATTTTATACAGATAGCAGTGTAGATATTTCCAAGTACATACAGATAGCGGTGTAGACATTTCCACGTTTATAGAGATGGCGGTGTAGATATTTCCACGTTCATACTGATGGCGGTGTAGGTATTTCCATGTTGATAGAGATGGTGGTGTAGATATTTTCATGTTTACACAGATGGCGGTGTAGATATTTCCATGTTTACACAGATAGCGTTGTAGACATTTCCATGTTTACACAGATAGCGGTGTGGATATTTCCATGTTTATGCAGATAGCGGTGTAGATATTTCCATGTTTATACAGATAGCGGTGCGGATATTTCCATGTTTATACAGACAGTTGGGCAGATATTTCCATGTTTGTACATATAGCAGTGTAGATATTTCCATCTTAATACAGATGGCGGTGTAGATATGTCCATGTTTGTACAGATGGCGGTGTAGATATTTCCATGTTCATACAGATGGCGGTGTAGATATTTCGAAGTTTATAGAGACAGCGCGGTAGTTATTTCCATATTTGAAGAGAAATCTGTGTAGATATTTCCATGCATATGCAGACAGCTGTGTAGATATTTCAATGTTCATGCAGATAGCGGTGTAGATATTTCCATGTTCATCCAGATGTTGGTGTAGATATATCCATGTTCATACAGATGGCGGTGAAGATATTTCCATGTTCATACAGATGTCGGTGTAGATATTTCCATGTTCATAAAAATGGCGGTGTAGATATTTCCATGTTCATAGAGATGGCGGTGTAGATATTTCCATGTTCATAGAAATGGCGGTGTAGATATTTCCATGTTCATAGAGATGGCGTTGTAGATATTTCCATGTTTATACAGATAGCAGTGTAGTTATTTCCACGTTTATAGAGATAGCGGTGTAGATAATTTCAATTTTATACAGATAGCTGGGTAGATATTTGCATGTTCATAAAGATAGCGGTGTAGATATTTCCATCTTAATACAGATAGCGGTGTAGATATTTCCATGTTCATACAGATAGCGGTGTAGATATTTCCATGTTCATACAGATAACGGTGTAGATATTTCCATCTTCATACCAATAGCGGTGTGGATATTTCCATGGTCACACAGTTAGCGGTGTAGATATTTCCATGTTCATACAGATGGCGGTGTAGATATTTCCATGTTCATAGAGATAGCGGTGTAGATATTTCCATGTTGATACACGTACTGGTGTAGATATTTCCAAGTTTATAGAGATAGCGGTGTAGATATTTCCATGTTTATAGAGATAGTGGTATAGATATTTCCACTTTTGTACAGATAGCAGTGTAGATATTTCCATGTTCAAACAGATAGCGGTTTAGATATTTCCACTTTTATAGAGATGGCGGTGTAGATATTTCCATGTTGATACAAATGGCGGTGTAGATAATTCCATGTTCATAGAGATGGCGGTGTAGATATTTCCATGTTTATACAGATAGCAGTGTAGTTATTTCCATGTTTGTAGAGATAGCAGTGTAGATATTTCCATTTATATACAGATAGTTGTGTAGATATTTGCATGTTCATACAGATAGCGGTGTAGGTATTTCCAAGTTCATACAGATAGCGATGTAGATATTTCCACGTTTATAGAGATGGCGGTGTAGATATTTCTATGTTCATACTGATGGCGGTGTAGATATTTCCATGTTAATAGAGATGGCGGTGTAGATATTTCCATGTTCGTATGGATGGCAGTGTAGACATTTCCATGTTCATACAGGTGGCGGTGTAGATATTTCCATGTTTATACCGATAGCAGTGTAGTTATTTCCATGTTTATAGAGATAGCAGTGTAGATATTTCCATTGATATACAGATAGCTGTGTAGATATTTGCATGTTCATACAGATAGCGGTGTAGATATTTCCATGTTCGTACAGATAGCGGTGTGGATATTTCCATGTTCATACAGATAGCGGTGTAGATATTTCCATGTTCATACAGATAGCGGTGTAGATATTTCCATGTTCATACAGATAACGGTGTAGATATTTCCATGTTCATACAGATAGCGGTGTAGATATTTCCATGTTCATACAGTTAGCGGTGTAGATATTTCCATGTTCATACAGATGGTGGTGTAGATATTTACATGTTCATACAGATGGCGGTGTAGATATTTCCATGTTCGTACAGATGGTGGTGTAGATATTTCCATTTTCATAGAGATGGCGGTGTAGATATTTCCATGTTTATGCAGATAGCGGTATAGATATTTCCATGTTTATACAGATGGTGGTGTAGGTATTTCCATGTTTATAGAGATGGCGGTCTAGTTATTTCCATGTTTATAGAGATAGTGGTGTAGTTGTTTCCAAGTTTATAGAGACAGCGTTGTAGATATTTCCATGTTTATACAGATAGCGGTGAAGATATTTCCATGTTTATACACATAGCGGTGTAGGTATTTCCATGTTTATACAGATAACAGTGTAGTTATTTCCATGTTTAAAGAAATAGGGGTGTAGATAATTTCAATTTTATACAGATAGCAGTGGAGATATTTCCAAGTTCATACAGATAGCGGTGTATATATTTCCACGTTTATAGAGATGGCGGTGTAGATATTTCCATGTTCATACAGATGGCGGTGCAGATATTTCCATGTTTATAGAGAAGGCGGTGTAGATATATTCATGTTTAGACAGATTGGGGTGAAGATATTTCCATGTTTACACAGATAGCGGTGTAGACATTTCCATTTTTACACAGATAGCGATGTGGATATTTCCATGTTTTTGCAGATAGCGGTGTAGATATTTCCATGTTTATACAGATAGCGGTGCGGATATTTCCATGTTTATACAGATGGGCAGATATTTCCATGTTTATACAGATAGCGGTGTAGATATTTCCATCTTAATACAGATGGCGGTGTAGATATGTCCTTGTTCGAACAGATGGCTTTGTAGATATTTCCATGTTCATACAGATGGCGGTGTAGATATTTCGAAGTTTATAGAGATAGCGCTGTAGTTATTTCCATATTTATAGAGAAATCTGTGTAGATATTTCCATGCATATGCAGATAGCTGTGTACATATTTCCATGATCATCCAGATGGCGGTGTAGATATACCCATGTTCATACAGTTGGCGGTGAAGATATTTCCATGTTCATACAGATGGTGGTGTAGATATTTCCATGTTTATACAAATGGCGGTGTAGATATTTCCATGTTCATAGAGATGGCGGTGTAGATATTTCCATGTTCATACAAATGGCGGTGTAGATATTTCCATGTTCATAGAGATGGCGGTGTAGATATTTCCATGTTTATAGAGATAGTGGTGTATATAATTCCAATTTTATACAGATAGCTGTGTAGGTATTTGCATGTTAATACAGATAGCGGTGTAGATATTTCCATTTTCATGCAGATATCGGTTTAGATATTTCCATGTTCAAACAGATAGCGGTGTAGATATTTCCATGTTCATAGAGATAGCGGTGTAGATATTTCCATGTTCATACAGATAGCGGTGCTGATATTTCCATGTTTATACAGGTAGCGGTGTAGATATTTCCATGTTTATACAGGTTGTGGTGTAGATATTTCCATGTTTATACAGATAGCGGTGTAGATATTTCCAAGTTTATTCAGAGAGCGGTGAAGATATCTCCATCTTAAAGCAGATGGCGGTGTAGATATTTATATGTTCATAAAGATGGCGGTGCAGATATTTCCATGTTCATACAGATGGCGCTGTAGATATTTCCATGTTTATAGAGATAGCGGTGTATTTATTTCCATGTGTATAGAGATAGCTTTGTAGATATTTCCATGTATATGCAGATAGCTGTGTAGATATTTCTATTTTCATGCAGATAGGGGTTTAGATATTTCCATGTTCAAACAGATAGCGGTGTAGATATTTCCATGTTCATACAGATAGCGGTGTAGATATTTCCATGTTTATACAGATAGCGGTGAAGATGTATGCATGTTTGCACAGATACCGGTGTAGATATTTCCATGTTCATACAGATCGCGGTGTAGATATTTCCATGTTCATCCAGATGGCTGTGTAGACATATCCATGTTCATACAGATGGCGGTGAAGATATTTCCATGTTCATACAGACAGCGGTGTAGATATTTCCATGTTCATACAGATAGCGGTGTAGATATTTCCATGTTCATACAGATGGCTGTGTAGATATATCCATGTTCATACAGATGACGGTGAATATATTTCCATGTTCATACAGATAGCGGTGTAGATATTTCCGTGTTCATACAGATAGCGGTGTAGATATTTCCATGTTCATACCGATGGCGGTGCTGATATTTCCATGTTTATACAGGTAGCGGTGTAGATATTTCCATGTTTATACAGATAGCGGTGTGGATATTTCCATGTTTATACAGATAGCGGTGTAGATATTTCCATGTTTATACAGATAGCGGTGTAGATATTTCCATGTTCATACAGGTGGCGGTGTAGATGTTTCCATGTTTATACAGAGAGCAGTGTAGTTATTTCCATGTTTATAGAGATAGCAGTGTAGATATTTCCATTCATATACAGATAGCTGTGTAGATATTTCCATGTTTATTCAGATAGCGGTGTAGATATTTCCATGTTTATGGGTATGGCAGTGTAGATATTTTCATGTTTACACAGATGGCGTTGTAGATATTTCCATGTTTACACAGATAGCGTTGTAGACATTTCCATGTTTACACAGATAGCGGTGTGGATATTTCCATGTTTATGCACAGAGCAGTGGAGATATTTCCATGTATATACAGATAGCGGTGCGGATATTTCGATGTTTATACAGATAGTTGGGCAGATATTTCCATGTTTATATGGATAGCGGTGTAGATATTTCCATCTTAATACAGATGGCGGTGTAGATATGTCCATGTTTGTTCCGATGGCTGTGTAGATATTTCCATGTTCATACAGATAGCGCTGTAGATATTTCCATGTTCATCCAGATGCCGGTGTAGATATATCCATGCTCATACAGATCGCGGTGAAGGTATTTCCATGTTCATACAGATGGCGGTGTAGATATTTCCATGTTCATACATATGGCGGTGTAGATATTTCCATGTTCATAGAGATAGCGGTGTAGATATTTCCATGTTGATACACGTACCGGTGTAGATATTTCCAAGTTTATAGAGATAGCGGTGTAGATATTTCCATGTTCATAGAGATGGCGGTGTAGATATTTCCATGTTCATAGAAATGGCGGTGTAGATATTTCCATGTTCATAGAGATGGCGGTGTAGATATTTCCATGTTTATACAGATAGCAGTGCAGTTATTTCCACATTTATAGAGATAGCGGTGTAAATAATTTCAATTTTAAACAGATAGCTGGGTAGATATTTGCATGTTCATACAGATAGCGGTGTAGGTATTTCCATCTTCATACAGATAGCGGTGTAGATATTTCCATGTTCATACAGATAGCGGTGTAGATATTTCCATGTTCATACAGATAACGGTGTAGATATTTCCATGTTCATACCAATAGCGGTGTGGATATTTCCATGTTCATACAGTTAGCGGTGTAGATATTTCCATGTTCATACAGATGGCGGTGTAGATATTTACATGTTCATACAGATGGCGGTGTAGATATTTCCATGTTCGTACGGATGGCATTGTAGATATTTCCATGTTCATACAGGTGGCGGTGTAGATATTTCCATGTTAATACAGATAGCAGTGTAGTTATTTCCATGTTTATAGAGATAGCAGTGCAGGTATTTCCATTGATATACAGATAGCTGTGTAGATATTTGCATATTCGAACAGATAGCGGCGTAGATATTTCCATGTTCGTTCAGATAGCGGTGCAGATATTTCCATGTTCATACAGTTAGCCTTGTAGATATTTCCATGTTCATACAGATGGCGGTGTAGATATTTACATGTTCATGCAGATGGCGGTGTAGATATTTCCATGTTCGTACAGATGGCGGTGTAGATATTTCCATGTTCATAGAGACGGCGGTGTAGATATTTCCATGTTTATGCAGATAGCGGTATAGATATTTCCATGTTTATACAGAAGGTGGTGTAGATCTTTCCATGGTTATAGAGATGGCGGTCTAGATATTTCCATGTTTATAGAGATAGTGGTGTAGTTATTTCCAAGTTTATAGAGACAGCGTTGTAGATATTTCCATGTTTATACAGAGAGCGGTGAAGGTATTTCCATGTTTATACAGATAGCGGTGTAGATATTTTCATGTCTATACAGATAACATTGTAGATATTTCCATCTTTGTAGAGATAGTGGTGTAGATAATTTCAATTTTATACAGATAGCAGTGTAGATATTTCCAAGTACATACAGATAGCGGTGTAGATATTTCCACGTTTATAGAGATGGCGGTGTAGATATTTCCACGTTCATACTGATGGCGGTGTAGGTATTTCCATGTTTATAGAGATGGTGGTGTAGATATTTTCATGTTTACACAGATGGCGGTGTAGATATTTCCATGTTTACACAGATAGCGTTGTAGACATTTCCATGTTTACACAGATAGCGGTGTGGATATTTCCATGTTTATGCAGATAGCGGTGTAGATATTTCCATGTTTATACAGATAGCGGTGCGGATATTTCCATGTTTATACAGACAGTTGGGCAGATATTTCCATGTTTGTACATATAGCAGTGTAGATATTTCCATCTTAATACAGATGGCGGTGTAGATATGTCCATGTTCGTACAGATGGCGGTGTAGATATTTCCATGTTCATACAGATGGCGGTGTAGATATTTCGAAGTTTATAGAGACAGCGCGGTAGTTATTTCCATATTTGAAGAGAAATCTGTGTAGATATTTCCATGCATATGCAGACAGCTGTGTAGATATTTCAATGTTCATGCAGATAGCGGTGTAGATATTTCCATGTTCATCCAGATGTTGGTGTAGATATATCCATGTTCATACAGATGGAGGTGAAGATATTTCCATGTTCATACAGATGTCGGTGTAGATATTTCCATGTTCATAAAAATGGCGGTGTAGATATTTCCATGTTCATAGAGATGGCGGTGTAGATATTTCCATGTTCATAGAAATGGCGGTGTAGATATTTCCATGTTCATAGAGATGGCGTTGTAGATATTTCCATGTTTATACAGATAGCAGTGTAGTTATTTCCACGTTTATAGAGATAGCGGTGTAGATAATTTCAATTTTATACAGATAGCTGGGTAGATATTTGCATGTTCATAAAGATAGCAGTGTAGATATTTCCATCTTAATACAGATAGCGGTGTAGATATTTCCATGTTCATACAGATAACGGTGTAGATATTTCCATCTTCATACCAATAGCGGTGTGGATATTTCCATGGTCATACAGTTAGCGGTGTAGATATTTCCATGTTCATACAGATGGCGGTGTAGATATTTCCATGTTCATAGAGATAGCGGTGTAGATATTTCCATGTTGATACACGTACTGGTGTAGATATTTCCAAGTTTATAGAGATAGCGGTGTAGATATTTCCATGTTTATAGAGATAGTGGTATAGATATTTCCACTTTTGTACAGATAGCAGTGTAGATATTTCCATGTTCAAAAAGATAGCGGTTTAGATATTTCCACTTTTATAGAGATGGCGGTGTAGATATTTCCATGTTGATACAAATGGCGGTGAAGATAATTCCATGTTCATAGAGATGGCGGTGTAGATATTTCCATGTTTATACAGATAGCAGTGTAGTTATTTCCATGTTTGTAGAGATAGCAGTGTAGATATTTCCATTTATATACAGATAGTTGTGTAGATATTTGCATGTTCATACAGATAGCGGTGTAGGTATTTCCAAGTTCATACAGATAGCGATGTAGATATTTCCACGTTTATAGAGATGGCGGTGTAGATATTTCTATGTTCATACTGATGGCGGTGTAGATATTTCCATGTTCATACAAATGGCGGTGTAGATATTTCCATGTTAATAGAGATGGCGGTGTAGATATTTCCATGTTCGTATGGATGGCAGTGTAGACATTTCCATGTTCATACAGGTGGCGGTGTAGATATTTCCATGTTTATACCGATAGCAGTGTAGTTATTTTCATGTTTATAGAGATAGCAGTGTATATATTTCCATTGATATACAGATAGCTGTGTAGATATTTGCATGTTCATACAGATAGCGGTGTAGATATTTCCATGTTCGTACAGATAGCGGTGTGGATATTTCCATGTTCATACAGATAGCGGTGTAGATATTTCCATGTTCATACAGATAGCGGTGTAGATATTTCCATGTTCATACAGATAACGGTGTAGATATTTCCATGTTCATACAGATAGCGGTGTAGATATTTCCATGTTCATACAGTTAGCGGTGTAGATATTTCCATGTTCATACAGATGGTGGTGTAGATATTTACATGTTCATACAGATGGCGGTGTAGATATTTCCATGTTCGTACAGATGGTGGTGTAGATATTTCCATGTTCATAGAGATGGCGGTGTAGATATTTCCATGTTTATGCAGATAGCGGTATAGATATTTCCATGTTTATACAGATGGTGGTGTAGGTATTTCCATGTTTATAGAGATGGCGGTCTAGTTATTTCCATGTTTATAGAGATAGTGGTGTAGTTATTTCCAAGTTTATAGAGACAGCGTTGTAGATATTTCCATGTTTATACAGATAGCGGTGAAGATATTTCCATGTTTATACACATAGCGGTGTAGATATTTCCATGTTTATACAGATAACAGTGTAGTTATTTCCATGTTTAAAGAAATAGGGGTGTAGATAATTTCAATTTTATACAGATAGCAGTGGAGATATTTCCAATTTCATACAGATAGCGGTGTATATATTTCCACGTTTATAGAGATGGCGATGTAGATATTTCCATGTTCATACAGATGGCGGTGCAGATATTTCCATGTTTATAGAGAAGGCGGTGTAGATATATTCATGTTTAGACAGATTGGTGTGAAGATATTTCCATGTTTACACAGATAGCGGTGTAGACATTTCCATTTTTACACAGATAGCGATGTGGATATTTCCATGTTTTTGCAGATAGCGGTGTAGATATTTCCATGTTTATACAGATAGCGGTGCGGATATTTCCATGTTTATACAGATGGGCAGATATTTCCATGTTTATACAGATAGCGGTGTAGATATTTCCATCTTAATACAGATGGCGGTGTAGATATGTCCTTGTTCGTACAGATGGCTTTGTAGATATTTCCATGTTCATACAGATGGCGGTGTAGATATTTCGAAGTTTATAGAGATAGCACTGTAGTTATTTCCATATTTATAGAGAAATCTGTGTAGATATTACCATGCATATGCAGATAGCTGTGTACATATTTCCATGATCATCCAGATGGTGGTGTAGATATACCCATGTTCATACAGATGGCGGTGAAGATATTTCCATGTTCATACAGATGGTGGTGTAGATATTTCCATGTTTATACAAATGGCGGTGTAGATATTTCCATGTTCATAGAGATGGCGGTGTAGATATTTCCATGTTCATACAAATGGCGGTGTAGATATTTCCATGTTCGTAGAGATGGCGGTGTAGATATTTCCATGTTTATAGAGATAGTGGTGTAGATAATTCCAATTTTATACAGATAGCTGTGTAGGTATTTGCATGTTAATACAGATAGCGGTGTAGATATTTCCATGTTCATACAGATAGCGGTGTAGATATTTCCATGTTCATGCAGATAGCGGTGTAGATATTTCCATGTTCATACCAATAGCGGTGTAGATATTTCCATGTCCATACAGTTAGCATTGTAGATATTTCCATGTTCATACAGATGGCGGTGTAGATATTTACATGTTAATAGAGATGGCGGTGACGATATTTCCATGTTCGTACGGATGGCAGTGTAGATATTTCCATGTTCATACAAGTTGCGGTGTAGATATTTCCATATTTATACAGATAGCAGTGTAGTTATTTCCATGTTTATAGAGATAGCAGTGTAGATATTTCCATTGATATACAGATAGCTGTGTAGATATTTGCATGTTCATACAGATAGCGGTCTAGATATTTCCATGTTCATACAGATAGCGGTGTAGATATTTCCATGTTCATACAGAGAGCGGTGTAGATATTTCCATGTTCATACAGATAACTGTGTAGATATTTCCATGTTCATACAGATAGCGGTGTAGATATTTCCATGTTCATACAGATCGCGGTGTAGATATTTACATGTTCACACAGATGGCGGTGTAGATATTTCCATGTTCGTACTGATGGCGGTGTAGATATTTCCATGTTCATAGAGATGGTGGTGTAGATATTTCCTTGTTTATGCAGATAGCGGTATAGATATTTCCATGTTTATACAGATGGTGGTGTAGATATTTCGATGTTTATAGAGATGGCGGTCTAGATATTTCCATGTTTATACAGATAGCGGTTAAGATATTTCCATGTTTATACAGATAGCAGTGTAGATATTTCCATGTTTATACAGATAGCAGTGTAGATATTTCTATGTTTATAGAGATAGTGGTGTAGATAATTTCAATTTTATACCGAGAGCAGTGTAGATATTTCCAAGTTCATACAGATAGCGATGTAGATATTTCCACGTTTATAGAGATGGTGGTGTAGATATTTCCATGTTCATCCAGATGCCGGTGTAGATATATCCAGGCTCATACAGATGGCGGTGAAGATATTTCCATGTTCATACAGAGGGCGGTGTAGATATTTCCATGTTCATACAAATGGCGGTGTAGATATTTCCATGTTCATAGAGATGGCGGTGTAGATATTTCCATGTTCATACAAATGGCGTTGTAGATATTTTCATGTTCATATAGATGGTAGTGTTGATATTTCCATGTTTATACAGATAGCAGTGTAGATATTTCCATGTTTATTGAGATAGCAGTGTAGATATTTACATTGATATACAGATAGCTGTGTAGATATTTGCATGTTCATACAGATAGCGGTGTAGATATTTCCATGTTCATACAGAGGGCGGTGTAGATATTTCCATGTTCATACAGATAGCGGTGTAGATATTTCCATGTTCATACAGATAGCGGTGTAGATATTTCCATGTTCGTACAGATATCGGTGTAGATATTTCCATGTTCATACAGTTAGAGGTGTAGATATTTCCATGTTCATACAGATGGCGGTGTAGATATTTACATGATCATACAGATGGCGGTGTAGATATTTCCATGTTCGTACAGATGGCAGTGTAGATATTTCCATGTTCATGGAGATGGCGGTGTAGATATTTCCATGTTTATGCAGATAGCGGTATAGATATTTCCATGTTCATACAGACGGCGGTGTAGATATTTCCATGTTTATAGAGATGGCGGTGTAGTTATTTCCATGTTTACACAGATGGCGGTGTAGATATTTCCATGTTTACACAGACAGCGGTGTAGACATTTCTATGTTTACAAAGATAGCGGTGTGGATATTTCCATGTTTATGCAGATAGCGGTGTAGATATTTCAATGTCTACACAGATAGCGGTGCGGATATTTCCATGTTTATACAGATAGTTGGGCAGATATTTTCATGTTTATACAGATTGCGGTGTAGATATTTCCATCTTAATACAGATGGCGGTGTAGATATGTCCATGTTCATACAGATGGCGGTGTAGATATTTCCATGTTCATACAGATGGCGGTGTAGATATTTCGAAGTTTATACAGATAGCGCTGTAGTTATTTAAATATTTATAGAGAAATCTGTGTAGGAACTTCCATGTATATGGATATAGCTGTGTAGATATTTCCATGTTTATGCAGATAGCGCAGTAGATATTTCCATGTTCATCCAGATGCCGGTGTAGATATATCCATGCTCATACAGATGGCGGTGAAGATATTTCCATGTTCATACAGAGGGCGGTGTAGATATTTCCATGTTCAAATGGCGGTGAAGATATTTCCATGTTCATAGAGATGGCGGTGTAGATATTTCCATGTTCATACAAATGGAGTTGTAGGTATTTTCATGTTCATAGAGATGGTGGTGTAGATATTTCTATGTTTATACAGATAGCAGTGTAGATATTTCCATGTTTATTGAGATAGCAGTGTAGATATTTCCATTGATATACAGATAGCTGTGTAGATATTTGCATGTTCATACAGATAGCGGTGTAGATATTTCCATGTTCATACAGAGGGCGGTGTAGATATTTCCATGTTCATACAGATAGCGGTGTAGATATTTCCATGTTCATACAGATAGCGGTGTAGATATTTCCATGTTCGTACAGATATCGGTGTAGATATTTCCATGTTCATACAGTTAGAGGTGTAGATATTTCCATGTTCATACAGATGGCGGTGTAGATATTTACAAGTTCATACAGATGGCGGCGTAGATATTTCCATGTTCTTACGGATGGCAGTGTATATATTTCCATGTTCATAGAGATGGCGGTGTAGATATTTCCATGTTTATGCAGATAGCGGTATAGATATTTCCATGTTCATACAGACGGCGGTGTAGATATTTCCATGTTTATAGAGATGGCGGTGTAGTTATTTCCATGTTTACACAGACGGTGGTGTAGATATTTCCATGTTTACACAGACAGCGGTGTAGACATTTCCATGTTTACACAGATAGCGGTGTGGATATTTCCATTTTTATTCAGATAGCTGTGTAGACATTTCCATGTCTATAAAGATAGCGGTGCGGATATTTCAATGTTTATACAGATAGTTGGGCAGATATTTTCATGTTTATACAGATAGCGGTGTAGATATTTCCATCTTAATACAGATGGCGGTGTAGATTTGTCCATGTTCGTACAGATGGCGGTGTAGATATTTCGAAGTTTATACAGATAGCACTGTAGTTATTTCCATATTTATAGAGAAATCTGTGTAGTTATTTCCATGTATATGGATATAGCTGTGTAGATATTTCCATGTTCATGCAGATAGCGCTGTAGATATTTCCATGTTCATCCAGATGCCGGTGTAGATATATCCATGCTCATACAGATGGAGGTGAAGATATTTCCATGTTCATACAGAGGTCGGTGTAGATATTTCCATGTTCATACAAATGGCGGTGTAGATATTTCCATGTTGATAGAGATGGCGGTGTAGATATTTCCATGTTCATACAAATGGCGTTGTAGATATTTCCATGTTCATAGGGATGGTGGTGTAGATATTTCCATGTTTATACAGATAGCAGTGTAGATATTTCCATGTTTATTGAGATAGCAGTGTAGGTATTTCCATTGATATACAGACAGCTGTGTAGATATTTCATGTTCATACAGATAGCGGTGTAAATATTTCCATGTTCATACAGATAGCGGTGTAGATATTTCCATGTTCGTACAGATATCGGTGTAGATATTTCCATGTTCATACGGTTAGAGGTGTAGATATTTCCATGTTCATACAGATGGCGGTGTAGATATTTCCATGTTCATACAGATGGCGGTGTAGATATTTCCATGTTTATAGAGATGGCGGTCCAGATATTTCCATGTTTATAGAGATAGTGGTGTAGTTATTTCCAAGTTTATAGAGACAGCGTTGTAGATATTTCCATGTTTATACAGATAGCGGTGAAGATATTTCCATGTTTATACAGATAGCGGTGTAGATATTTTCATGTTTATACAGATAACAGTGTAGATATTTCCATGTTTATAGAGATAGTGGTGTAGATAATTTCAATTTTATATAGATAGCAGTGTAGATATTTCCAAGTTCAAACAGATAGCGGTGTAGATATTTCCAAGTTTATAAAGATGGCGGTGAAGATATTTCCATGTTCATACAGACGGCGGTGTAGATATTTCCATGTTTATAGAGATGGCGGTGTAGATATTTCCATGTTCTTACGGATGGCCGTGTAGATATTTCCATGTTCATAGAGATGGCGGTGTAGATATTTCCATGTTTATGCAGATAGCGGTATAGATATTTCCATGTTTATACAGATGGTGGTGTAGATATTTCCATGTTTATAGAGATGGCGGTCTAGATATTTCCATGTTTATAGAGATAGTGTTGTAGTTATTTCCAAGTTTATAGAGAGAGCATTGTAGATATTTCCATGTTTATACAGATAGCGGTGAAGATATTTCCATGTTTATACAGATAGCGGTGTAGATATTTCCTTTTTTTTACAGATAGCAGTGTAGATATTTCCATGTTTATAGAGATAGTGGTGTAGATAATTTCAAATTTTTAGCGAGAGCAGTGTAGATATTTCCAAGTTCATACAGATAGCGGTGTAGATATTTCCACGTTTATAGAGATGGCGGTGTAGATATTTCCATGTTCATTCTGATGGCGGTGTAGATATTTCCATGTTTATAGAGATGGCGGTGTAGATATTTTCATGTTTACACAGATGGCTTTGTAGATATTTCCATGTTTACACAGATAGCGTTGTAGACATTTCCATGTTTACACAGATAGCGGTGCGGACATTTCCATGTTTATGCAGATAGCTGTGTAGATATTTCCATGTTTATACAGGTAGCGGTGCGGATATTTCCATGTTTAAACAGATAGTTTGGCAGATATTTCCATGTTTATACAGATACCGGTGTAGAAGTTTCCATCTTAATACATATGGCGGTGTGGATATGTCCATGTTCATACAGATGGCGGTGTAGATATTTCGAAGTTTATAGAGACAGCGCTGTAGTTATTTCCATATTTATAGAGAAATCTGTGTAGATATTTCCATGCATATGCAGACAGCTGTGTAGATATTTCTATGTTCATGCAGATAGCGGTGTAGATATTTCCATGTTCATCCAGATGCCGGTGTAGATATATCCATGTTCATACAGATGGCGGTGAAGATATTTCCATGTTCATACAAATGGCGGTGTAGATATTTCCATGTTCGCACAGATGGCGTTGTGGATATTTCCATGTTCATAGAGATGGCAGTGAAGATATTTCCATGTTTATGCAGATAGCGGTATAGATATTTCCATGTTTATACAGATGGAGGTGTAGATATTTCCATGTTTATAGAGATGATGCTCTAGATATTTCCAAGTTTACAGAGAGAGTGGTGTAGTTATTTCCAAGTTTATAGAGACAGAGCTGTAGATATTTCCATGTTTATACAGATAGCGGTGAAGATATTTCCATGTTTATACAGATAGTGGTGTAGATATTTCCATGTTTATACAGATAGCAGAGTAGTCATTTCCATGTTTATAGAGATAGTGGTGTAGATAATTTCAATTTTATACCGAGAGTACTGTAGATATTTCCAAGTTCATACAGATAGCGGTGTGGATATTTCCACGTTTATAGAGATGGCGGTGTAGATATTTCCATGTTCACACAGACGGCGGTGTAGATATTTCCATGTTTATAGAGATGGCGGTGTAGATATTTTCATGTTTACACAGATAGCGGTGTGGATATTTCCATGTTTATGCAGATAGCGGTGTAGATATTTCCATGTTTATACAGATAGCGGTGCGGATAGTTCCATGTTTATACAGATAGTTGGGCAGATATTTCCATGTTTATACAGATAGCGGTGTAGATATTTCCATCTTAATATAGATGGCTTTGTAGATATGTCCATGTTTGTACAGATGGCGCTGTAGATATTTCCATGTTCATAGAGATGGCGGTGTAGATATTTCCATGTTTACGCAGATAGCGGTATAGATATTTGCATGTTTATACAGATGGTTGTGTAGATATTTCCATGTTTATGGAGATGGCGGTCTAGATATTTCCATGTTTAGAGAGATTGTGGTGTAGTTATTTCCAAGTTTATAGAGACAGCGTTGTAGATATTTCCATGTTTATACAGATAGCGGTGACGATATTTCCATGTTTATACAGATAGCGGTGTAGATATTTCCATGTTTATACAGATAACAGTGTAGGTATTTCCATGTTTATAGAGATAGTGGTGTAGATAATTTCAATTTCATACAGATAGCAGTGTAGATATTTCCAAGTTCATACAGATAGCGGTGTAGATATTTCCACGTTTATAGAGATGGCGGTGTAGATATTTCCATGTTCATACAGATGGCGGTGTAGATATTTCTATGTTTATAGAGATGGCGGTGTAGATATTTTCATGTTTACACAGATGGCAGTGTAGATATTTCCATGTTTACACAGATAGCGGTGTAGACATTTCCATGTTTAGACAGATAGCGGTGTGGATATTTCCATGTTTATGCAGATAGCGGTGTAGGTATTTCCATGTTTATACAGATAGCGGTGCAGATATTTCCATGTTTATTCAGATAGTTGGGCAGATATTTCCATGTTTATACAGATAGCGGTGTAGATATTTCCATCTTAATACAGATGGCTTTGTAGTTATGTCCATGTTTGTACAGATGGCGGTGTAGATATTTCCATGTTCATACAGATGGCGGTGTAGATGTTTCGAAGTTTATAGAGATAGCGCTGTAGTTATTTCCATATTTATAAAGAAATCTGTGCAGATATTTCCATGTATATGCAGTTAGCTGTGTAGACATTTCCATGTTCATGCAGATAGCGGTGTAGATATTTCCATGTTCATGCAGATGCCGTTGTAGATATATCCATGTTCATACAGATGGCGGTGAAGATATTTCCATGTTCATACAAATGGCGGTGTATATAGTTCCATGTTCATAGAGATGACAGTGTAGATATTTCCGTGTTCATACAAATGGCGGTGTAGATATTTCCATGCTTATAGAGATGGCGGTGTAGATATTTCCATGTTTATACAGATAGCAGTGTAGTTATTTCCATGTTTATAGAGATAGCAGTGTAGATATTTCCACTGATATACAGATAGCTGTGTAGATATTTGCATGTTCTTACAGATAGCGGTGTAGATATTTCCATGTTCATACAGATAGCGGTGTAGATATTTCCATGTTCATACAGATAGCGGTGTAGATATTTCCATGTTCATACAGATGGCGGTGTAGATATTTACATGTTCATACAGATGGCGGAGTAGATATTTCCATGTTCGTACAGATGGCGGTGTAGATATTTCCAAGTTCATAGAGATGGCTGTGTAGATATTTCCATGTTTATGCAGATAGCGGTATAGATATTTCCATGTTTATACAGATGGTGGTGTAGATATTTCCATGTTTATAGAGATGGCGGTCTAGATATTTCCATGTTTACAGAGAGATTGGTGTAGTTATTTCCAAGTTTATAGAGACAGCGCTGTAGATATTTCCATGTTTATACAGATAGCGGTGAAGATATTTCCATGTTTATACAGATAGTGGTGTAGATATTTCCATGTTTATACAGATAGCAGAGTAGATATTTCCATGTTTATAGAGATAGTGGTGTAGATAATTTCAATTTTATACCGAAAGCACTGTAGATATTTCCAAGTTCATACAGATAGCGGTGTGGATATTTCCACGTTTATAGAGATGGCGGTGTAGATATTTCCATGTTCATACAGACGGCGGTGTAGATATTTCCATGTTTATAGAGATGGCGGTGTAGATATTTTCATGTTTACACAGATGGCGGTGTAGATATTTCCAAGTTTACACAGATAGCCGTGTGGATATTTCCATGTTTATGCAGATAGCGGTGTAGATATTTCCCTGTTTATACAGATAGCAGTGTGGATAGTTCCATGTTTATACAGATAGTTGGGCAGATATTTCCATGTTTATACAGATAGCGGTGTAGATATTTCTATCTTAATATAGATGGCTTTGTAGATATGTCCATTTTTGTACAGATGGCGGTGTAGATATTTCCATGTTCATAGAGATGGCGGTGTAGATATTTCCATGTTTATGCAGATAGCGGTATAGATATTTCCATGTTTATACAGATGGTGGTGTAGATATTTCCATGTTTATAGAGATGGCGGTCTAGATATTTCCATGTTTAGAGAGATAGTGGTGTAGTTATTTCCAAGTTTATAGAGACAGCGTTGTAGATATTTCCATGTTTATACAGGTAGCGGTGAAGATATTTCCATGTTTATACAGATAGCGGTGTAGTTATTTCCATGTTTATACAGATAACAGTGTAGATATTTCCATGTTTATAGAGATAGTAGTGTTGATAATTTCAATTTTATACAGATAGCAGTGTAGTTATTTCCAAGTTCATACAGATAGCGGTGTAGATATTTCCACGTTTATAGAGATGGCGGTGTAGATATTTCCATGTTCATACAGATGGCGGTGTAGATATTTCCATGTTTATAGAGATGGCGGTGTAGATATTTTCATGTTTACACAGATGGTGGTGTAGATATTTCCATGTTTACACAGAGAGCGGTGTAGACATTTCCATGTTTAGACAGATAGCGGTGTGGATATTTCCATGTTTATGCAGATAGCGGTGTAGGTATTTCCATGTTTATACAGATAGCGGTGTGGATATTTCCATGTTTATACAGATAGTTGGGCAGATATTTCCATGTTTATACAGATAGCGGTGTAGATATTTCCATCTTAATACAGATGGCTTTGTAGAAATGTCCATGTTTGTACAGATGGCGGTGTAGATATTTCCATGTTCATACAGATGGCGGTGTAGATGTTTCGAAGTTTATAGAGATAGCGCTGTAGTTATTTCCATATTTATAAAAAAATCTGTGCAGATATTTCCATGTGCATGCAGATAGCTGTGTAGATACTTCCATGTTCATGCAGATAGCGGTGTAGATATTTCCATGTTCATACAGATAGCGGTGTAGATATTTCCGTGTTCATACAAATGGCGGTGTAGATATTTCCAAGTTCATAGAGATGGCGCTGTAGATATTTCCTTTTTTATACAGATAGAAGTGTAGTTATTTCCATGTTTATAGAGATAGCATTGTAGATATTTCCATTGATATACAGAAAGCTGTGTAGATATTTGCATGTTCTTACAGATAGCGGTGTAGATATTTCCATATGCATACAGATAGCGGTGTAGATGTTTCCATGTTCATACAGATAGCGGTGTAGATATTTCCTTCTTCATACAGATAGCTGTTTAGATATTTCCATGTTCACACAGATAGCGTTGTAGATATTTCCATGTTCATACAGTTAGCGGTGTAGATATTTCCATGTTCACACAGATAGCGGTGTAGATATTTCCATGTTCATACAGTTAGCGGTGTAGATATTTCCATGTTCGTACAGATGGCGGTGTAAATATTTACGTGTTCATACAGATGGCGGTGTAGATATTTCCATGTTCGTACGGATGGCAGTGTAGATATTTCCATGTTCGTACAGGTGGCGGTGTAGATATTTCCATGTTTATACAGATAGCAGTGTCTTTATTTCCATGTTTATAGAGATAGCAATGTAGATATTTCCATTGATATACAGATAGCTGTGTAGATATTTGCATGTTCATACAGATAGCGGTGTAGATATTTCCATGTTCGTACAGATAGCGGTGTAGATATTTCCATGTTCATACAGATAGCGGTGTGGATATTTCCATGTTCATACAGATAACGGGGTAGATATTTCCATGTTCATACAGATGGCGGTGTAGATATTTCCATGTTCATAGAGGTGGCGGTGTAGATATTTCCATGTTTATGCAGATAGGGGTATAGATATTTCCATGCTTATACAGATTGTGGTGTAGATATTTCCATGTTTATGGGGATGGCGGTGTAGGTATTTTCATGTTTACACTGATGGCGGTGTAGATATTTCCATGTTTACACAGATAGCGCTGTAGACATTTCCATGTTTACACAGATAGTGGTGCGGATATTTCCATGTTTATACAGATAGTTGGGCAGATATTTCCATCTTTATACAGATAGCGGTGTAGATATTTCCATCTTAATACAGATGGCGGTGTAGATATGTCCATGTTTGTACAGATGGCAGTGTAGATATTTCCATGTTCATACAGATGACGGTGTAGATATTTCCAAGTTTATAGAGACAGTGCTGTAGTTATTTCCATATTTATAGGGAAATCTGTGCAGATATTTCCATGTATATTCAGATACCGGTGTAGATATTTCCATGTTCATGCAGATAGCGGTGTAGATATTTCCATGTTCATCCAGATGCCGGTGTAGATATATCCATGTTCATACAGATGGCGGTGAAGATATTTCCATGTTCCTACAGATGGCGGTGAAGATGTTTCCATGTTCGTACAAATGGCGGTGTGGATATTTCCATGTTCATAGAGATGGCGGTGTAGATATTTGCATGTTCATACAAATGGCGTTGTAGATATTTTCATGTTCATAGAGATGGCGGTGTAGATATTTCCATGTTTATACAGATAGCAGTGTAGTTATTTGCATGTTTATAGAGATAGCAGTGTAGATATTTCCATTGATATACAGATAGCTGTTTAGTTATTTCCATGTTTATACAGATAGCGGTGTAGATATTTCCATGTTCATACAGACAGCGGTGTAGATAATTCCACGTTCATACAGATAGCGGTGTAGATATTTCCATGTTCATACAGATATCGGTGTAGATATTTCCATCTTAATATAGATGGCTTTGTAGATATGTCCATGTTTGTACAGATGGCGGTGTAGATATTTCCATGTTCATAGAGATGGCGGTGTAGATATTTCCATGTTTATGCAGATAGCGGTATAGATATTTCCATGTTTATACAGATGGTGGTGTAGATATTTCCATGTTTATAGAGATGGCGGTCTAGATATTTCCATGTTTATATAGAGAGTGGTTTAGTTATTTCCAAGTTTATAGAGACAGCGTTGTAGATATTTCCATGTTTATACAGATAGCGGTGAAGATATTTCCATGTTCATACAGGTGGCGGTGTAGATATTTTCATGTTCATACAGATGGCCGTGTAGATATTTCCATGTTCGTACGAATGGCAGTGTAGATATTTCCATGTTTATGCTGATAGCGGTGTAGATATTTCCATGTTTATACAGATAGCGGTGAAGATATTTCCATGTATAAACAGATAGCAGTGTAGATATTTCCATGTTTATACAGATAACAGTGTAGATATTTCCATGTTTATGGAGATAGTGTTGTAGATAATTTCAATTTTATACAGATAGCAGTGTAGATATTTCCAAGTTCATACCGATAGCGGTGTAGGTATTTCCACGTTTATAGAGAAGGCGGTGTACATATTTACATGTTCATACAGATGGAGGTGTAGATATTTCCATGTTTATGGAGATGGCGGAGTAGATATTTTCATGTTTACACAGATGGCGATGTAGATATTTCCATGTTAACACAGATAGCGGTGTAGACATTTCCATGTTTACACAGATAGCGGTGTGGATATTTCCATGTTTATGCAGATAGCGGTGTAGATATTTCCATGTTTATACAGATAGCGGTGAAGATATTTCCATGTTCATACAGATGGCTTTGTAGATATTTCCATGTTCATACAAATGGCGGTGTAGGTATTTCCATGTTCATACAGATAGCGGTGAAGATATTTCCATGTTGATACAGATGGCGGTGTAGATATTTCCATGTTCATACAAATGGCGGTGTAGATATTTCCATGTTCATGGAGATGGCGGTTGAGATATTTCCGCGTTCATACAAATGGCACTGTAGATATTTCCATGTTCATAGAGATGGCAGTGTAGATATTTCCATGTTTATACAGATAGCAGTGTAGTTATTTCCATGTTTATAGAGATAGCAGTGTAGATATTTCCATTGATATACAGATAGCTGTGTACATATTTGCATGTTCTTACATATAGCGGTGTAGATATTTCCATGTTCATACGGATAGCGGTGTAGATATTTCCATGTTCATACAGATAGTGGTGTAGATATTTCCATGTTCACACAGATAGCGGTGTAGATATTTCCATGTTCATACAGTTAGCGGTGTAGATATTTACATGTTCATACAGATGGCGGTGTAGATACTTCCATGTTCGTACGGATGGCAGTGTAGATATTTCCATGTTTGTACAGGTGGCTGTGTAGATATTTTCATGTTCATACAGATAGCAGTGTAGATATTTCCATATTTATAGAGATAGCAATGTAGATATTTCCATTGATATACAGATAGCTGTGTAGATATTTGCATGTTCATACAGATAGCGGTGTAGATATTTCCATGTTCGAACAGATAGCGGTGTAGATATTTCCATGTTCATACAGATAGCGGTGTAGATATTTCGATGTTCATACAGATGACGGTGTAGATATTTCCATGTTCATACAGATAGCGGTGTAGATATTTCCATGTTCATACAGAGGGCGGTGTAGATATTTCCATGTTCATACAAATGGCGGTGTAGATATTTCCATGTTCATAGAGATGGCGGTGTAGATATTTCCATGTTCATACAAATGGCGTTGTAGATATTTTCATGTTCATATAGATGGTAGTGTTGATATTTCCATGTTTATACAGATAGCAGTGTAGATATTTCCATGTTTATTGAGATAGCAGTGTAGATATTTACATTGATATACAGATAGCTGTGTAGATATTTGCATGTTCATACAGATAGCGGTGTAGATATTTCCATGTTCATACAGAGGGCGGTGTAGATATTTCCATGTTCATACAGATAGCGGTGTAGATATTTCCATGTTCATACAGATAGCGGTGTAGATATTTCCATGTTCGTACAGATATCGGTGTAGATATTTCCATGTTCATACAGTTAGAGGTGTAGATATTTCCATGTTCATACAGATGGCGGTGTAGATATTTACATGATCATACAGATGGCGGTGTAGATATTTCCATGTTCGTACAGATGGCAGTGTAGATATTTCCATGTTCATGGAGATGGCGGTGTAGATATTTCCATGTTTATGCAGATAGCGGTATAGATATTTCCATGTTCATACAGACGGCGGTGTAGATATTTCCATGTTTATAGAGATGGCGGTGTAGTTATTTCCATGTTTACACAGATGGCGGTGTAGATATTTCCATGTTTACACAGACAGCGGTGTAGACATTTCTATGTTTACAAAGATAGCGGTGTGGATATTTCCATGTTTATGCAGATAGCGGTGTAGATATTTCAATGTCTACACAGATAGCGGTGCGGATATTTCCATGTTTATACAGATAGTTGGGCAGATATTTTCATGTTTATACAGATTGCGGTGTAGATATTTCCATCTTAATACAGATGGCGGTGTAGATATGTCCATGTTCGTACAGATGGCGGTGTAGATATTTCCATGTTCATACAGATGGCGGTGTAGATATTTCGAAGTTTATACAGATAGCGCTGTAGTTATTTAAATATTTATAGAGAAATCTGTGTAGGAACTTCCATGTATATGGATATAGCTGTGTAGATATTTCCATGTTTATGCAGATAGCGCAGTAGATACTTCCATGTTCATCCAGATGCCGGTGTAGATATATCCATGCTCATACAGATGGCGGTGAAGATATTTCCATGTTCATACAGAGGGCGGTGTAGATATTTCCATGTTCAAATGGCGGTGAAGATATTTCCATGTTCATAGAGATGGCGGTGTAGATATTTCCATGTTCATACAAATGGAGTTGTAGGTATTTTCATGTTCATAGAGATGGTGGTGTAGATATTTCTATGTTTATACAGATAGCAGTGTAGATATTTCCATGTTTATTGAGATAGCAGTGTAGATATTTCCATTGATATACAGATAGCTGTGTAGATATTTGCATGTTCATACAGATAGCGGTGTAGATATTTCCATGTTCATACAGAGGGCGGTGTAGATATTTCCATGTTCATACAGATAGCGGTGTAGATATTTCCATGTTCATACAGATAGCGGTGTAGATATTTCCATGTTCGTACAGATATCGGTGTAGATATTTCCATGTTCATACAGTTAGAGGTGTAGATATTTCCATGTTCATACAGATGGCGGTGTAGATATTTACAAGTTCATACAGATGGCGGCGTAGATATTTCCATGTTCTTACGGATGGCAGTGTATATATTTCCATGTTCATAGAGATGGCGGTGTAGATATTTCCATGTTTATGCAGATAGCGGTATAGATATTTCCATGTTCATACAGACGGCGGTGTAGATATTTCCATGTTTATAGAGATGGCGGTGTAGTTATTTCCATGTTTACACAGACGGTGGTGTAGATATTTCCATGTTTACACAGACAGCGGTGTAGACATTTCCATGTTTACACAGATAGCGGTGTGGATATTTCCATTTTTATGCAGATAGCTGTGTAGACATTTCCATGTCTATAAAGATAGCGGTGCGGATATTTCAATGTTTATACAGATAGTTGGGCAGATATTTTCATGTTTATACAGATAGCGGTGTAGATATTTCCATCTTAATACAGATGGCGGTGTAGATTTGTCCATGTTCGTACAGATGGCGGTGTAGATATTTCGAAGTTTATACAGATAGCACTGTAGTTATTTCCATATTTATAGAGAAATCTGTGTAGTTATTTCCATGTATATGGATATAGCTGTGTAGATATTTCCATGTTCATGCAGATAGCGCTGTAGATATTTCCATGTTCATCCAGATGCCGGTGTAGATATATCCATGCTCATACAGATGGAGGTGAAGATATTTCCATGTTCATACAGAGGTCGGTGTAGATATTTCCATGTTCATACAAATGGCGGTGTAGATATTTCCATGTTGATAGAGATGGCGGTGTAGATATTTCCATGTTCATACAAATGGCGTTGTAGATATTTCCATGTTCATAGGGATGGTGGTGTAGATATTTCCATGTTTATACAGATAGCAGTGTAGATATTTCCATGTTTATTGAGATAGCAGTGTAGGTATTTCCATTGATATACAGACAGCTGTGTAGATATTTCATGTTCATACAGATAGCGGTGTAAATATTTCCATGTTCATACAGATAGCGGTGTAGATATTTCCATGTTCGTACAGATATCGGTGTAGATATTTCCATGTTCATACGGTTAGAGGTGTAGATATTTCCATGTTCATACAGATGGCGGTGTAGATATTTCCATGTTCATACAGATGGCGGTGTAGATATTTCCATGTTTATAGAGATGGCGGTCCAGATATTTCCATGTTTATAGAGATAGTGGTGTAGTTATTTCCAAGTTTATAGAGACAGCGTTGTAGATATTTCCATGTTTATACAGATAGCGGTGAAGATATTTCCATGTTTATACAGATAGCGGTGTAGATATTTTCATGTTTATACAGATAACAGTGTAGATATTTCCATGTTTATAGAGATAGTGGTGTAGATAATTTCAATTTTATATAGATAGCAGTGTAGATATTTCCAAGTTCAAACAGATAGCGGTGTAGATATTTCCAAGTTTATAAAGATGGCGGTGAAGATATTTCCATGTTCATACAGACGGCGGTGTAGATATTTCCATGTTTATAGAGATGGCGGTGTAGATATTTCCATGTTCTTACGGATGGCCGTGTAGATATTTCCATGTTCATAGAGATGGCGGTGTAGATATTTCCATGTTTATGCAGATAGCGGTATAGATATTTCCATGTTTATACAGATGGTGGTGTAGATATTTCCATGTTTATAGAGATGGCGGTCTAGATATTTCCATGTTTATAGAGATAGTGTTGTAGTTATTTCCAAGTTTATAGAGAGAGCATTGTAGATATTTCCATGTTTATACAGATAGCGGTGAAGATATTTCCATGTTTATACAGATAGCGGTGTAGATATTTCCTTTTTTTTACAGATAGCAGTGTAGATATTTCCATGTTTATAGAGATAGTGGTGTAGATAATTTCAAATTTTTAGCGAGAGCAGTGTAGATATTTCCAAGTTCATACAGATAGCGGTGTAGATATTTCCACGTTTATAGAGATGGCGGTGTAGATATTTCCATGTTCATTCTGATGGCGGTGTAGATATTTCCATGTTTATAGAGATGGCGGTGTAGATATTTTCATGTTTACACAGATGGCTTTGTAGATATTTCCATGTTTACACAGATAGCGTTGTAGACATTTCCATGTTTACACAGATAGCGGTGCGGACATTTCCATGTTTATGCAGATAGCTGTGTAGATATTTCCATGTTTATACAGGTAGCGGTGCGGATATTTCCATGTTTAAACAGATAGTTTGGCAGATATTTCCATGTTTATACAGATACCGGTGTAGAAGTTTCCATCTTAATACATATGGCGGTGTGGATATGTCCATGTTCATACAGATGGCGGTGTAGATATTTCGAAGTTTATAGAGACAGCGCTGTAGTTATTTCCATATTTATAGAGAAATCTGTGTAGATATTTCCATGCATATGCAGACAGCTGTGTAGATATTTCTATGTTCATGCAGATAGCGGTGTAGATATTTCCATGTTCATCCAGATGCCGGTGTAGATATATCCATGTTCATACAGATGGCGGTGAAGATATTTCCATGTTCATACAAATGGCGGTGTAGATATTTCCATGTTCGCACAGATGGCGTTGTGGATATTTCCATGTTCATAGAGATGGCAGTGAAGATATTTCCATGTTTATGCAGATAGCGGTATAGATATTTCCATGTTTATACAGATGGAGGTGTAGATATTTCCATGTTTATAGAGATGATGCTCTAGATATTTCCAAGTTTACAGAGAGAGTGGTGTAGTTATTTCCAAGTTTATAGAGACAGAGCTGTAGATATTTCCATGTTTATACAGATAGCGGTGAAGATATTTCCATGTTTATACAGATAGTGGTGTAGATATTTCCATGTTTATACAGATAGCAGAGTAGTCATTTCCATGTTTATAGAGATAGTGGTGTAGATAATTTCAATTTTATACCGAGAGTACTGTAGATATTTCCAAGTTCATACAGATAGCGGTGTGGATATTTCCACGTTTATAGAGATGGCGGTGTAGATATTTCCATGTTCACACAGACGGCGGTGTAGATATTTCCATGTTTATAGAGATGGCGGTGTAGATATTTTCATGTTTACACAGATAGCGGTGTGGATATTTCCATGTTTATGCAGATAGCGGTGTAGATATTTCCATGTTTATACAGATAGCGGTGCGGATAGTTCCATGTTTATACAGATAGTTGGGCAGATATTTCCATGTTTATACAGATAGCGGTGTAGATATTTCCATCTTAATATAGATGGCTTTGTAGATATGTCCATGTTTGTACAGATGGCGCTGTAGATATTTCCATGTTCATAGAGATGGCGGTGTAGATATTTCCATGTTTACGCAGATAGCGGTATAGATATTTGCATGTTTATACAGATGGTTGTGTAGATATTTCCATGTTTATGGAGATGGCGGTCTAGATATTTCCATGTTTAGAGAGATTGTGGTGTAGTTATTTCCAAGTTTATAGAGACAGCGTTGTAGATATTTCCATGTTTATACAGATAGCGGTGACGATATTTCCATGTTTATACAGATAGCGGTGTAGATATTTCCATGTTTATACAGATAACAGTGTAGGTATTTCCATGTTTATAGAGATAGTGGTGTAGATAATTTCAATTTCATACAGATAGCAGTGTAGATATTTCCAAGTTCATACAGATAGCGGTGTAGATATTTCCACGTTTATAGAGATGGCGGTGTAGATATTTCCATGTTCATACAGATGGCGGTGTAGATATTTCTATGTTTATAGAGATGGCGGTGTAGATATTTTCATGTTTACACAGATGGCAGTGTAGATATTTCCATGTTTACACAGATAGCGGTGTAGACATTTCCATGTTTAGACAGATAGCGGTGTGGATATTTCCATGTTTATGCAGATAGCGGTGTAGGTATTTCCATGTTTATACAGATAGCGGTGCAGATATTTCCATGTTTATTCAGATAGTTGGGCAGATATTTCCATGTTTATACAGATAGCGGTGTAGATATTTCCATCTTAATACAGATGGCTTTGTAGTTATGTCCATGTTTGTACAGATGGCGGTGTAGATATTTCCATGTTCATACAGATGGCGGTGTAGATGTTTCGAAGTTTATAGAGATAGCGCTGTAGTTATTTCCATATTTATAAAGAAATCTGTGCAGATATTTCCATGTATATGCAGTTAGCTGTGTAGACATTTCCATGTTCATGCAGATAGCGGTGTAGATATTTCCATGTTCATGCAGATGCCGTTGTAGATATATCCATGTTCATACAGATGGCGGTGAAGATATTTCCATGTTCATACAAATGGCGGTGTATATAGTTCCATGTTCATAGAGATGACAGTGTAGATATTTCCGTGTTCATACAAATGGCGGTGTAGATATTTCCATGCTTATAGAGATGGCGGTGTAGATATTTCCATGTTTATACAGATAGCAGTGTAGTTATTTCCATGTTTATAGAGATAGCAGTGTAGATATTTCCACTGATATACAGATAGCTGTGTAGATATTTGCATGTTCTTACAGATAGCGGTGTAGATATTTCCATGTTCATACAGATAGCGGTGTAGATATTTCCATGTTCATACAGATAGCGGTGTAGATATTTCCATGTTCATACAGATGGCGGTGTAGATATTTACATGTTCATACAGATGGCGGAGTAGATATTTCCATGTTCGTACAGATGGCGGTGTAGATATTTCCAAGTTCATAGAGATGGCTGTGTAGATATTTCCATGTTTATGCAGATAGCGGTATAGATATTTCCATGTTTATACAGATGGTGGTGTAGATATTTCCATGTTTATAGAGATGGCGGTCTAGATATTTCCATGTTTACAGAGAGATTGGTGTAGTTATTTCCAAGTTTATAGAGACAGCGCTGTAGATATTTCCATGTTTATACAGATAGCGGTGAAGATATTTCCATGTTTATACAGATAGTGGTGTAGATATTTCCATGTTTATACAGATAGCAGAGTAGATATTTCCATGTTTATAGAGATAGTGGTGTAGATAATTTCAATTTTATACCGAAAGCACTGTAGATATTTCCAAGTTCATACAGATAGCGGTGTGGATATTTCCACGTTTATAGAGATGGCGGTGTAGATATTTCCATGTTCATACAGACGGCGGTGTAGATATTTCCATGTTTATAGAGATGGCGGTGTAGATATTTTCATGTTTACACAGATGGCGGTGTAGATATTTCCAAGTTTACACAGATAGCCGTGTGGATATTTCCATGTTTATGCAGATAGCGGTGTAGATATTTCCCTGTTTATACAGATAGCAGTGTGGATAGTTCCATGTTTATACAGATAGTTGGGCAGATATTTCCATGTTTATACAGATAGCGGTGTAGATATTTCTATCTTAATATAGATGGCTTTGTAGATATGTCCATTTTTGTACAGATGGCGGTGTAGATATTTCCATGTTCATAGAGATGGCGGTGTAGATATTTCCATGTTTATGCAGATAGCGGTATAGATATTTCCATGTTTATACAGATGGTGGTGTAGATATTTCCATGTTTATAGAGATGGCGGTCTAGATATTTCCATGTTTAGAGAGATAGTGGTGTAGTTATTTCCAAGTTTATAGAGACAGCGTTGTAGATATTTCCATGTTTATACAGGTAGCGGTGAAGATATTTCCATGTTTATACAGATAGCGGTGTAGTTATTTCCATGTTTATACAGATAACAGTGTAGATATTTCCATGTTTATAGAGATAGTAGTGTTGATAATTTCAATTTTATACAGATAGCAGTGTAGTTATTTCCAAGTTCATACAGATAGCGGTGTAGATATTTCCACGTTTATAGAGATGGCGGTGTAGATATTTCCATGTTCATACAGATGGCGGTGTAGATATTTCCATGTTTATAGAGATGGCGGTGTAGATATTTTCATGTTTACACAGATGGTGGTGTAGATATTTCCATGTTTACACAGAGAGCGGTGTAGACATTTCCATGTTTAGACAGATAGCGGTGTGGATATTTCCATGTTTATGCAGATAGCGGTGTAGGTATTTCCATGTTTATACAGATAGCGGTGTGGATATTTCCATGTTTATACAGATAGTTGGGCAGATATTTCCATGTTTATACAGATAGCGGTGTAGATATTTCCATCTTAATACAGATGGCTTTGTAGAAATGTCCATGTTTGTACAGATGGCGGTGTAGATATTTCCATGTTCATACAGATGGCGGTGTAGATGTTTCGAAGTTTATAGAGATAGCGCTGTAGTTATTTCCATATTTATAAAAAAATCTGTGCAGATATTTCCATGTGCATGCAGATAGCTGTGTAGATACTTCCATGTTCATGCAGATAGCGGTGTAGATATTTCCATGTTCATACAGATAGCGGTGTAGATATTTCCGTGTTCATACAAATGGCGGTGTAGATATTTCCAAGTTCATAGAGATGGCGCTGTAGATATTTCCTTTTTTATACAGATAGAAGTGTAGTTATTTCCATGTTTATAGAGATAGCATTGTAGATATTTCCATTGATATACAGAAAGCTGTGTAGATATTTGCATGTTCTTACAGATAGCGGTGTAGATATTTCCATATGCATACAGATAGCGGTGTAGATGTTTCCATGTTCATACAGATAGCGGTGTAGATATTTCCTTCTTCATACAGATAGCTGTTTAGATATTTCCATGTTCACACAGATAGCGTTGTAGATATTTCCATGTTCATACAGTTAGCGGTGTAGATATTTCCATGTTCACACAGATAGCGGTGTAGATATTTCCATGTTCATACAGTTAGCGGTGTAGATATTTCCATGTTCGTACAGATGGCGGTGTAAATATTTACGTGTTCATACAGATGGCGGTGTAGATATTTCCATGTTCGTACGGATGGCAGTGTAGATATTTCCATGTTCGTACAGGTGGCGGTGTAGATATTTCCATGTTTATACAGATAGCAGTGTCTTTATTTCCATGTTTATAGAGATAGCAATGTAGATATTTCCATTGATATACAGATAGCTGTGTAGATATTTGCATGTTCATACAGATAGCGGTGTAGATATTTCCATGTTCGTACAGATAGCGGTGTAGATATTTCCATGTTCATACAGATAGCGGTGTGGATATTTCCATGTTCATACAGATAACGGGGTAGATATTTCCATGTTCATACAGATGGCGGTGTAGATATTTCCATGTTCATAGAGGTGGCGGTGTAGATATTTCCATGTTTATGCAGATAGGGGTATAGATATTTCCATGCTTATACAGATTGTGGTGTAGATATTTCCATGTTTATGGGGATGGCGGTGTAGGTATATTCATGTTTACACTGATGGCGGTGTAGATATTTCCATGTTTACACAGATAGCGCTGTAGACATTTCCATGTTTACACAGATAGTGGTGCGGATATTTCCATGTTTATACAGATAGTTGGGCAGATATTTCCATCTTTATACAGATAGCGGTGTAGATATTTCCATCTTAATACAGATGGCGGTGTAGATATGTCCATGTTTGTACAGATGGCAGTGTAGATATTTCCATGTTCATACAGATGACGGTGTAGATATTTCCAAGTTTATAGAGACAGTGCTGTAGTTATTTCCATATTTATAGGGAAATCTGTGCAGATATTTCCATGTATATTCAGATACCGGTGTAGATATTTCCATGTTCATGCAGATAGCGGTGTAGATATTTCCATGTTCATCCAGATGCCGGTGTAGATATATCCATGTTCATACAGATGGCGGTGAAGATATTTCCATGTTCCTACAGATGGCGGTGAAGATGTTTCCATGTTCGTACAAATGGCGGTGTGGATATTTCCATGTTCATAGAGATGGCGGTGTAGATATTTGCATGTTCATACAAATGGCGTTGTAGATATTTTCATGTTCATAGAGATGGCGGTGTAGATATTTCCATGTTTATACAGATAGCAGTGTAGTTATTTGCATGTTTATAGAGATAGCAGTGTAGATATTTCCATTGATATACAGATAGCTGTTTAGTTATTTCCATGTTTATACAGATAGCGGTGTAGATATTTCCATGTTCATACAGACAGCGGTGTAGATAATTCCACGTTCATACAGATAGCGGTGTAGATATTTCCATGTTCATACAGATATCGGTGTAGATATTTCCATCTTAATATAGATGGCTTTGTAGATATGTCCATGTTTGTACAGATGGCGGTGTAGATATTTCCATGTTCATAGAGATGGCGGTGTAGATATTTCCATGTTTATGCAGATAGCGGTATAGATATTTCCATGTTTATACAGATGGTGGTGTAGATATTTCCATGTTTATAGAGATGGCGGTCTAGATATTTCCATGTTTATATAGATAGTGGTTTAGTTATTTCCAAGTTTATAGAGACAGCGTTGTAGATATTTCCATGTTTATACAGATAGCGGTGAAGATATTTCCATGTTCATACAGGTGGCGGTGTAGATATTTTCATGTTCATACAGATGGCCGTGTAGATATTTCCATGTTCGTACGAATGGCAGTGTAGATATTTCCATGTTTATGCTGATAGCGGTGTAGATATTTCCATGTTTATACAGATAGCGGTGAAGATATTTCCATGTATAAACAGATAGCAGTGTAGATATTTCCATGTTTATACAGATAACAGTGTAGATATTTCCATGTTTATGGAGATAGTGTTGTAGATAATTTCAATTTTATACAGATAGCAGTGTAGATATTTCCAAGTTCATACCGATAGCGGTGTAGGTATTTCCACGTTTATAGAGAAGGCGGTGTACATATTTACATGTTCATACAGATGGAGGTGTAGATATTTCCATGTTTATGGAGATGGCGGAGTAGATATTTTCATGTTTACACAGATGGCGATGTAGATATTTCCATGTTAACACAGATAGCGGTGTAGACATTTCCATGTTTACACAGATAGCGGTGTGGATATTTCCATGTTTATGCAGATAGCGGTGTAGATATTTCCATGTTTATACAGATAGCGGTGAAGATATTTCCATGTTCATACAGATGGCTTTGTAGATATTTCCATGTTCATACAAATGGCGGTGTAGGTATTTCCATGTTCATACAGATAGCGGTGAAGATATTTCCATGTTGATACAGATGGCGGTGTAGATATTTCCATGTTCATACAAATGGCGTTGTAGATATTTCCATGTTCATGGAGATGGCGGTTGAGATATTTCCGCGTTCATACAAATGGCACTGTAGATATTTCCATGTTCATAGAGATGGCAGTGTAGATATTTCCATGTTTATACAGATAGCAGTGTAGTTATTTCCATGTTTATAGAGATAGCAGTGTAGATATTTCCATTGATATACAGATAGCTGTGTACATATTTGCATGTTCTTACAGATAGCGGTGTAGATATTTCCATGTTCATACGGATAGCGGTGTAGATATTTCCATGTTCATACAGATAGTGGTGTAGATATTTCCATGTTCACACAGATAGCGGTGTAGATATTTCCATGTTCATACAGTTAGCGGTGTAGATATTTACATGTTCATACAGATGGCGGTGTAGATACTTCCATGTTCGTACGGATGGCAGTGTAGATATTTCCATGTTTGTACAGGTGGCTGTGTAGATATTTTCATGTTCATACAGATAGCAGTGTAGATATTTCCATATTTATAGAGATAGCAATGTAGATATTTCCATTGATATACAGATAGCTGTGTAGATATTTGCATGTTCATACAGATAGCGGTGTAGATATTTCCATGTTCGAACAGATAGCGGTGTAGATATTTCCATGTTCATACAGATAGCGGTGTAGATATTTCGATGTTCATACAGATGACGGTGTAGATATTTCCATGTTCATACAGATAGCGGTGTAGATATTTCCATGTTCATACAGTTAGCGGTGTAGATATTTCCATGTTCATACACATGGCGGTGTAGATACTTACATGTTCATACAGATGGCGGTGTAGATATTTCCATGTTCGTACAGATGGCGGTGTAGATATTTCCATGTTCATAGAGAGGGCGGTGTAGATATTTCCATGTTTATGCAGATAGCGGTATAGATATTTCCATGTTTACACAGATAGCGCTGTAGACTTTTCCATGTTTACACAGATAGCGGTGTGGATATTTCCATGTTTATGCAGATAGCAGTGTAGATATTTCCATGTTTATACAGATAGCGGTGCGGATTTTTCCATGTTTATACAGATAGTTGGGCAGATATTTCCATGGTTATACAGATAGCGGTGTAGATATTTCCATCTTAATACAGATGGCGGTGTAGATATGTCCATGTTTGTACAGATGGCAGTGTAGATATTTCCATGTTCATACAGACGGCGGTGTAGATATTTCGAAGTTTATACAGATAGCGCTGTAGTTATTTCCATATTTATAGAGAAATCTGTGTAGATATTTCCATGTATATTTAGATAGCTGTGTAGATATTTCCATGTTCATGTAGATAGCGGTGTAGATATTTCCATGTTCATCCAGATGCCGGTGTAGAAATATACATGTTCATACAGATGGCGGTGAAGATATTTCCATGTTCATACAGATGGCGGTGTAGATATTTCCATGTTCATACAAATGGCGGTGTAGATATTTCCATGTTCATAGAGATGGCGGTGTAGATATTTCCATGTTCATACAAATGGCGGTGTAGATATTTCCATGTTCATAGAGATGGCGGTGTAGATATTTCCATGTTTATACAGATAGCAGTGTTGTTATTTCCATGTTTATAGAGATAGCAGTGTAGATATTTCCATTGATATACAGATAGCAATGTAGATATTTGCATGTTTATACAGATAGCGGTGTAGATATTTCCATGTTCATACAGATAGCGGTGTAGATATTTCCATGTTCATACAGATAGCGGTGTAGATATTTCCATGTTCATACATATAGCGGGGTAGATATTTCCATGTCCATACAGTTAGCGGGGAAGATATTTCCATGTTTATAGAGATAGTGGTGTAGTTATTTCCAAGTTTATAGAGACAGCGGTGTAGATATTTCCATGTTCATACAGATAGCGGTGTAGATATTTCCATGTTCATACAGATAGCGGTGTAGATATTTCCATGTTCATACATATAGCGGGGTAGATATTTCCATGTTCATACAGTTAGCGGGGAAGATATTTCCATGTTTATAGAGATAGTGGTGTAGTTATTTCCAAGTTTATAGAGACAGCGGTGTAGATATTTCCATTTTTATACAGATAACAGTGTAGATATTTCCATGTATGTAGAGATAGTGGTGTAGATAATTTCAATTTTATCCAGATAGCAGTGTAGATATTTCCAAGTTCATACAGAGATCGGTGTAGATATTTCCACGTTTATAGAGATGGCGGTTTAGATATTTCCATGTTCATAAAGATGGCGGTGTAGATATTTCCATGTTTATATAGATGGCGGTGTAGATATTTTCATGTTTACACAGATGGCGGTGTAGATATTTCCATGTTTACACAGATAGCGGTGTAGACATTTCCATGTTTACATAGATAGCGTTGTGGATATTTCCATGTTTATACATATAGCGGTGTAGATATTTCCATCTTAATACAGATGGCAGTGTAGATATGTCCATGTTCGAACAGATGGCGGTGTAGATATTTCCATGTTCATAGAGATGGAGGTGTAGATATTTCCATGTTTATACAGATAGCAGTATAGTTATTTGCATGTTTATAGAGATAGCAGTGTAGATATTTCCATTGATATACAGATAGCTGTTTAGTTATTTCCATGTTTATACAGATAGCGGTGTAGATATTTCCATGTTCATACAGATAGCGGTGTAGATATTTCCACGTTCATACAGATAGCGGTGTAGATATTTCCATGTTCATACAGATATGGGTGTAGTTATTTCCATCTTAATATAGATGGCTTTGTAGATATGTCCATGTTTGTACAGATGGCGGTGTAGATATTTCCATGTTCATAGAGATGGCGGTGTAGATATTTCCATGTTTATGCAGATAGCGGTATAGATATTTCCATGTTTATACAGATGGTGGTGTAGATATTTCCATGTTTATAGAGATGGCGGTCTAGATATTTCCATGTTTATATAGATAGTGGTGTAGTTATTTCCAAGTTTATAGAGACAGCGCTGTAGATATTTCCATGTTTATACAGATAGCGGTGAAGATATTTCCATGTTTATACAGATATCAGTGTTGATATTTCCATGTTTATACAGATAACAGAGTAGATATTTCCATGTTTATAGAGATAGTGGGGTAGATAATTTCAATTTTATACAGATAGCAGTGTAGATATTTCCAAGTTCATAAAGATATCGGTATAGATATTTCCACCTTTATAGAGATG
Source organism: Gorilla gorilla gorilla (assembly GCF_029281585.2). Lineage (NCBI taxonomy): Eukaryota > Metazoa > Chordata > Mammalia > Primates > Hominidae > Gorilla > Gorilla gorilla. Next base: position 129,234,628 of record NC_073239.2, read on the forward strand.
GCGGTGTAGACATTTCCATGTTCGTACAGATGGCGGTGTAGATATTTCCATGTTTATAGAGATGGCGGTGTAGATATTCCCATGTTTACACAGATGGCGGTGTAGATATTTCCATGTTTACACAGATAGCGGTGTAGACATTTCCATGTTTAGACAGATAGCGGTGTGGATATTTCCTTGTTTATGCAGATAGCGGTGTAGATATTTCCATGTTTATACAGATAGCGGTGTAGATATTTCCATCTTAATACAGATGGCGGTGTAGATATGTCCATGTTCGTACAGATGGCGGTGTAGATATTTCCATGTTCATACAGATGGCGGTGTAGATATTTCGAAGTTTATACAGATAGCGCTGTAGTTATTTCCATATTTATAGAGAAATCTGTTTAGATATTTCCATGTATATGCAGATAGCTGTGTAGATATTTCCATGTTCATGCAGATACCGGTGTAGATATTTCCATGTTCATCCAGATGCCGGTGTAGATATATCCATGCTCATACAGATGGCGGTGAAGATATTTCCATGTTCATACAGACGGCGGTGTAGATATTTCCATGTTCATACAAATGGCGGTGTAGATATTTCCATGTTCATAGAGATGGCGGTGTAGATATTTCCATGTTCATACAAATGGCGGTGTAGATATTTCCATGTTCATAGAGATGGCGGTGTAGATATTTCCATGTTTATACAGATAGCAGTGTAGTTATTTCCATGTTTATAGAGATAGTAGTGTAGATATTTCCATTGATATACCGTTAGCTGTGTAGATATTTGCATGTTCATACAGATAGCGGTGTAGATATTTCCATGTTCATACAGATAGCGGTGTAGATATTTCCATGTTCATACAGATAGCGGTGTAGATATTTCCATGTTCATACAGTTAGCGGTGTAGATATTTCCATGTTTATAGAGATAGTGGTGTAGTTATTTCCAAGTTTATAGAGACAGCGTTGTAGATATTTCCATGTTTATACAGATAGTGGTGAAGATATTTCCATGTTCATACAGATAGCGGTGTAGATATTTCCATGTTCATACAGTTAGCGGTGTAGATATTTCCATGTTTATAGAGATAGTGGTGTAGTTATTTCCAAGTTTATAGAGACAGCGTTGTAGATATTCCATGTTTATACAGATAGCGGTGAAGATATTTCCATGTTCATAGAGATAGCGGTGTAGATATTTCCCTGTTCATATAGTTAGCGGTGTAGATATTTCCATGGTTATGGAGATAGTGGTGTAGCTATTTCCAAGTTTATAGAGACAGCGTTGTAGGGGTTTCCATGTTTATACAGATAGCGGTGAAGGTATTTCCATGTTTATACAGATAGCAGTGTAGATATTTCCATGTTTATACAGATAACAGTGTAGATATTTCTATGTTAATGGAGATAGTGGTGTAGATAATTTCAATTTTATACAGATAGCAGTGTAGATATTTCCAAGTTCATACCGATAGCGGTGTAGATATTTTCACGTTTATAGAGATGGCGGTGTAGATATTTCCATGTTCATACAGATAGCGGTGTAGATATTTCCATGTTCATACAGTTAGCGGTGTAGATATTTCCATGTTCATACAGGTGGCGGTGTAGATATTTTCAGGTTCATACAGATGGCCGTGTAGATATTTCCATGTTCGTACGAATGGCAGTGTAGATATTTCCATGTTTATGCGGATAGCGGTGTAGATATTTCCATGTTTATACAGATAGCGGTGAAGATATTTCCATGTTTATACAGATAGCAGTGTAGATATTTCCATGTTTATATAGATAACAGTGTAGATATTTCCATGTTTATGGAGATAGTGGTGGAGATAATTTCAATTTTATACAGATAGCAGTGTAGATATTTGCATGTTCATACAGATAGCGGTGTAGATATTTCCATGTTCATACAGAGGGCGGTGTAGATATTTCCATGTTCATACAGATGGCGGTGTAGATATTTCCATGTTCATACAGATAGGGGTGTAGATATTTCCATGTTCGTACAGATAGCGGTATAGATATTTCCATGTTCTTACAGATAGCGGTGTTGATATTTCCATGTTCATACAGTTAGCGGTGTAGATATTTCCATGTTCATACAGATGGCGGTGTAGTTATTTACATGTTCATACAGATGGCGGTGTAGATAATTAGATGTTCGTACAGATGGCGGTGTAGATATTTCCATGTTCACAGAGATGGCGGTGTAGATATTTCCATGTTCATCCAGATGCCAATGTAGATATATCCATGTTCATACAAATGGCGGTGAAGTTATTTCCATGTTCATACAGATGGCGGTGTAGATATTTCCATGTTCATAGAGATGGCGGTGTAGATATTTCCATGTTCATACAAATGGCGGTGTAGATATTTCCATGTTCATAGAGATGGCGGTGTAGATATTTCCATGTTTATACAGATAGCAGTGGAGTTATTTCCATGTTCATACTGATAGCTGTGTAGGCATTTGCATGTTCATACAGATAGCGGTGTAGATATTTCCATGTTCATACAGATAGCGGTGTAGATATTTCCATGTTCATACAGATAGTGGTGTAGATATTTCCATGTTCTTACAGATAGCTGTGTAGATATTTGCATGTTCACACAGATAGCGGTGTAGATATTTCCATGTCCATACAGTTAGCGGTGTAGATATTTCCATGTTCATACACATGGCGGTTTAGATATTTCCATGTTCATACAGATGGCGGTGTAGATATTTCCTTGTTCATACGGATGGCAGTGTAGATATTTCCATGTTCATACAGGTGGCGGTGTAGATATTTCCATGTTTATACAGATAGCAGTGTAGTTATTTCCATGTTTATACAGATAGCAGTGTAGATATTTACGTTGATATACAGATAGCTGTGTAGATATTTGCATGTTCATACAGATGGCGGTGTAGATATTTCCATGTTCATACAGATGGCAGTGTAGATATTTCCATGTTCATACAGATGGCGGTGTAGATATTTCGAAGTTTATAGAGATAGCGCTGTAGTTATTTCCATATTTATAGAGAAATCTGTGTAGATATTTAAATGTATATGCAGATAGCTGTGTAGATATTTCCATGTTCATGCAGATAGCGGTGTAGACATTTCCATGTTCATCCAGATGCCGGTGTAGATATATCCATACTCATACAGATGGCGGTGAAGATATTTCCATGTTCATACAGATGGCGGTGTAGATATTTCCATGTTCATACAAATGGCGGTGTAGATATTTCCATGTTCATAGAGATGACGTTGTAGATGTTTCCATGTTTATACAGATAGCAGTGTAGTTATTTCCATGTTTATAGAGATAGTAGTGTAGATATTTCCATTGATATATAGATAGCTGTGTAGATATTTGCATGTTCATACAGATAGCGGTGTAGATATTTCCATGTTCATACAGAGGGCGGTGTTGATATTTCCAAGTCCATACAGATAGCAGTGTAGATATTTCCATGTTCATACAGATAGTGGTGTAAATATTTCCATGTTCATACTGATAGCGGTATAGGTATTTCCATGTTCTTACAGATAGCGGTGTTGATATTTCCATGTTCATACAGTTAGCGGTGTAGATATTTCCATGTTCATACTGATGGCGGTGTAGATATTTACATGTTCATACAGATGGCGGTGTAGATATTTCCATGTTCGTACAGATGGCGGTGTAGATATTTCCATGTTCATAGAGATGGCGGTGTAGATATTTCCATGTTAATCCAGATGCCGTTGTAGATATATCCATGTTCATACCGATGGCGGTGAAGGTATTTCCATGTTCATACAGATGGCGGTGTAGATATTTCCATGTTCATACAGATGGCGGTGTAGATATTTCCATGTTCATAGAAATGGCGGTGTAGATATTTCCATGTTCATAGAGATGGCGGTGTAGATATTTCCATATTTATATTGATAGCAGTGGAGTTATTTCCATGTTCATACAGATAGCTGTGTAGACATTTGCATGTTCATACAGATAGCGGTGTAGATATTTCCATGTTCATACAGATAGCGATGTAGATATTTCCATGTTCATACAGATAGTGGTGTAGATATTTCCATGTTCATACAGATAGCGGTGTAGATATTCGCATGTTCACACAGATAGCGGTGTAGATATTTCCATGTTCATACAGTTAGCGTTGTAGATATTTCCATGTACATACAGATGGCGGTTTAGATATTTCCATGTTCATACAGATGGCGGTGTAGATATTTCCATGTTCATACGGATGGCAGTGTAGATATTTCCATGTTCATACAGGTGGCGGTGTAGATATTTCCATGTTTATACAGATAACAGTGTAGTTATTTCCATGTTTATAGAGATAGCAGTGTAGATATTTACATTGATATACAGATAGCAGTGTAGATATTTGTATGTTCATACAGATAGCGGCGTAGATATTTCCATGTTCATACAGATAGCGGTGTAGATATTTCCATGTACGTACTGATAGCGTTGTAGATATTTCCATGTTCATACAGATAATGATGTAGATATTTCCATGTTCTTACAGATAGCGGTTTTGATATTTCCATGTTCATACAGTTAACGGTGTAGATATTTCCATGTTCATACAGATGGCGGTGTAGATATTTACATGTTCATACAGATGGCCGTGTAGATATTTCCATGTTCGTACAGAGGGCGGTGTAGATATTTCCATGTTCATAGAGATGGCGGTGTAGATATTTCCATGTTTATGCAGATAGCGGTATAGATATTTCCATGTTTATGCAGATGGTGGTGTAGATATATCCATGTTTATAGAGATGGCGGTCTAGATATTTCCATGTTTAAAGAGATAGTGGTGTAGTTATTTCCAAGTTTATAGAGACAGCGTTGTAGATATTTCCATGTTTTTACAGATAGCGTTGAAGGTATTTCCATGTTTATACAGATAGCGGTGTGGATATTTCCATGTTTATACAGATAGCGGTGTAGATAGTTCCATGTTGATAGAGATAGTGGTGTAGATATTTCCAATTTTATACAGATAGCAGTGTAGTTATTTCCAAGTTCATACAGATAGCGGTGTAGATATTTCCACGTTTATAGAGATGGCGGTGTAGATATTTCCATGTTCATACGGATGGCGGTGTAGATATTTCCATGTTTATAGAGATGGCGGTGTAGATATTTTCATGTTTACACAGATGGCGGTGTAGATATTTCCATGTTTACACAGATAGCGGTGTAGTCATTTCCATGTTTACACAGATAGCGGTGTGGATATTTCCATGTTTATACAGATAGTAGGGCAGATATTTCCATGTTTATACAGATAGCGGTGTAGATATTTCCATCTTAATACAGATGTCGGTGTAGGTATGTCCATTTTCGTACAGATGGCGGTGTAGATATTTCCATGTTCATACAGATGGCGGTGTAGATATTTCGATGTTTATAGGGATAGCGCTGTAGTTATTTCCATATTTATAGAGAAATCTGTGTAGATATTTCCATGTATATGCAGATAGCTGTGTAGATATTTACATGTTCATGCAGAGAGCGGAGTAGGTATTTCCATGTTCATCCATATGCCGGTGTAGATATATCCAGGTTCATACAGATGGCGGTGAAGATATTTCCATGTTCATAGAGACGGCGGTGTAGATATTTCCATGTTCATAGAGATGGCGGTGTAAATATTTCCATGCTCATACAAATGGCGGTGTAGATATTTCCATGTTCAAAGAGATGGTGGTGTAGATACTTCCATGTTTATACAGATAGCAGTGTAGTTATTTCCATGTTTATAGAGATAGCAGTGTAGATATTTCCATTGATATACAGATAGCTGTGTAGATATTTGCATCTTCATACAGATAGCGGTGTAGATATTTCCATGTTCATACAGATAGCGGTGTAGATATTTCCGTGTTCATACAGATAGCAGTGTAGATATTTCCATGTTCATACAGAGAGCGGTGTAGATATTTCCATGTTCATAAAGATAGCGGTGTAGATATTTCCACGTTCATACAGATAGCGGTGTAGGTATATCCATGTTCATACAGATGGCAGTGTAGATATTTCCATGTTCCTACAGATGGCGGTGTAAATATTTACATGTTCATACAGATGACGGTGTAGATATTTCCATGTTAGTACGGATGGCAGTGTAGATATTTCCATGTTCATACAGGTGGCGGTGTAAATATTTCCATGTTTATACAGATAGCAGTGTAGATATTTCCATGTTTATTGAGATAGCAGTGTAGATATTTCCATTGATATACAGATAGCTGTGTAGATATTTGCATGTTCATACAGATAGCGGTGTAGATATTTCCATGTTCATACAGATAGCGGTGTAGATATTTCCATTTTCATTCAGATAGCGGTGTAGATATTTCCATGTTCATACAGATAACGGTGTAGATATTGCCATGTTCATACAGATAGTGGTGTAGATATTTCCATGTTCATACAGAGAGAGGTGTAGATGTTTCCATGTTCATACAGTTTGCGGTGTAGATATTTCCATGTTCATACAAATGGCGGTGTAGATATTTCCATGTTCATACAGATGGCGGTGTAGATATTTCCATGTTCGTACGGATGGCAGTGTAGATATTTCCATGTTCATACAGGTGGCGGTGTAGTTATTTCCATGTTTATACAGATAGCAGTGTAGTTATTTCCATGTTTATAGAGATAGCAGTGCAGATATTTCCATTGATATACAGATTGCTGTGTAGGTATTTGCATGTTCATACAGATAGCGGTGTAGATATTTCCATGCTCATACAGATAGCGGTGTAGATATTTCCATGTTCGTACAGATAGCGGTGTAGATATTTCCATGTTCATACAGATAGCGATGTAGATATTTCCATGCTCATACAGATAGCGGTGTAGATATTTCCATATACATAGAGATATCGGTGTAGATATTTCCACGTTCATCCAGATGGTGGTATTGGTATTTCCATGTTTATAGAGATGGCGGTCTAGATAATTCCATGTATATAGAGATAGTGGTGTGGTTATTTCCAAGTTTATAGACATAGCGGTGTAGGTATTTCCATGTTTATACAGATAGTGGTGTAGATATTTACATGTTTATAGAGATGGCGGTCTAGATAGTTCCTTGTTTATACAGATAGCATTGTAGATATTTCCATGTTTATAGAGATAGCTGTGTAGATATTTCCATTTTTATACAGATAGCAGTGTAGGTATTTCCATGTATATACAAGTAGCGGTTTAGATATTTCCACCTTTAGAGAGATGACGGTGTAGATATTTCCGTGTTCATACAGATGGTGGTGAAGATATTTAAATGTTTATAGAGATGGCGGTGTAGATATTTCCATGTTTATACAGAGGGTGGTTTAGATATTTCCATGTTTACAGATATAGCGGTGTAGATATTTCCATGTTGATACACATAGCGGTGTAGATATTTCCAAGTTTATAGAGATAGCGGTGTAGGTATTTCCATGTTTATACAGATAGCGGTGTAGATATTTCCACGTTTATACAGATAGCGGTGTAGATATTTCCATCTTAATACAGATGGCGGTGAAGACATGTCCATGTTCATACAGATGGCGGTGTAGATATTTCCATGTTCATACAGATGGCGGAGTAGGTATTTCGAAGTTTATAGAGATAGCGCTGTAGTTATTTCCATATTTATAGAGAAATCTGTGTAGATATTTCCATGTATATGCAGATAGCTGTGTAGATACTTCCATGTTCATGCAGATAGCGGTGTAGATATTTCGATGTTCATCCAGATGCCGGTGTAGATATATCCACGTTCATACAGATGGCGGTGAAGATATTTCCATGTTCATACAGATGGCGGTGTAGATATTTCCACGTTCATACAAATGGCGGTGTAGATATTTCCATGTTCATAGAGATGGCGGTGTTGATATTTCCATGTTTATACAGATAGCAGTGTAGTTATTTCCATGTTTATAGAGATAGCAGTGTAGATATTTCCATTGATATACAGATAGCTGTGTAGATATTTGCATGTTCATACAGATAGCGGTGTAGATATTTCCATGTACATACAGATAGCGGTGTAGATATTTCCATGTTCATACAGATAGCGGAGTAGATATTTCCATGTTCATACAGATAGCGGTGTACATATTTCCATGTTCATACCAATAGCGGTGTAGATATTTCCATCTTCATACAGTTAGCGGTTAAGATATTTCCATGTTCATACAGATGGCGGTGTAGATATTTACATGTTCATAGAGATGGCGGTGTAGATATTTCCATGTTCATACGGATGGCAGTGTAGATATTCCCATGTTCATACAGGTGGCGGTGTAGATATTTCCATGTTTATACAGATAGCAGTTTAGTTATTTCCATGTTTATAGAGATAGCAGTGTAGATATTTCCATTGATATACAGATAGCTGTGTAGATATTTGCATGTTCATACAGATAGCGGTGTAGATGTTTACATGTTCGTACAGATAGAGGTGTAGATATTTCCATGTTCATACAGATTGCGGTGTAGTTATTTCCATGTTCATACAGATAACGGTGTAGATATTTCCATGTTCATACAGATAACGGTGTAGATATTTCCATGTTCACAGATACCGGTGTCGATATTTCCATGTTCATACAGTTAGCGGTGTAGATATTTCCATGTTCATAGAGATGGCGGTGTAGATATTTCCATGTTTATGCAGATAGCGGTATAGATATTTCCATGTTTATACAGATGGTGGTGTAGATATTTCCATGTTTATACAGACGGCAGTCTAGATATTTCCATGTTTATAGAGATAGCGGTGTAGTTATTTCCAAGTTTATAGAGACAGCGTTGTAGATATTTCCGTGTTTATACTGATAGCGGTGAAGATATTTCCATGTTTATACAGATAGCGGTGTAGATATTTCCATGTTTATACACATAGCATTGTAGATATTTCCATGTTTATAGAGATAGTGGTGTAGATAATTACAATTTTATACAGATAGCAGTGTAGATATTTCCAAGTTCCTACAGATAGCAGTGTAGATATTTCCACGTTTATAGAGATGGCGGTGTAGATATTTCCATGTTCATACAGATGGCGGTGTAGATATTTCCATGTTTATAGTGATGGCGGTGTAGATATTTTCATGTTTATACAGATGGCGGTGTAGATATTTCCATGTTCTTAGAGATGGCGTTGTAGGTATTTCCATGTTCATACAGATGGTGGTGTAGTTATTTCCACGTTTATAGAGATAGCAGTGTAGACATTTCCATTGACATACAGATAGCTGTGTAGATATTTCCACGTTCATACAGATAGCGGTGAAGACATTTCCACGTTCATACAGATAGCCGTGTAGATATTTCCATGTTCATACAGACAGCGGTGTTGATATTTCCATGTTCATACAGATAGCGGTGTTGATATTTCCGTGTTCATCCAGTTAGCGGTGTTGATATTTCCATGTTCATACAGATAGCGGTGTAGATATTTCCATGTTCATACAGATAACGGTGTAGATATTTCCATGTTCATACAGATGGCGGTGTAAATATTTCCATCTTCGTACAGATGGCGGTGTAGATATTTCCATGTTCATACAGATAGCTGTGTAGATATTTCCATGTTCATTGAGATAGCGGTGCAGATATTTCCATGTTTATACAGATAGCGGTGCAGATATTTGCATCTTAATACAGATGGCGTTGTAGATATTTCCATGTTCCTAGAGATGGCAGTGTAGATATTTCCATGTTCATACAAATGGCAGTGTGGATATTTAAATGTTCATAGAGATAGCGGTGTAGTAATTTCCTTGTTTATAGAGAAAGCTGTGTAGATATTTCCATGTATACGCAGTTAGCTGTGTAGATATTTCCATGTTCATACAAATAGCGGTGTAGATATTTCCATGTTTATAGAGATGGCGGTGTAGATATTTCCATGTTCATACAGATGGCGGGGTAGACATTTCCATGTTTACACAGATAGCATTGTAGATATTTCCATGCTGATACAAATAGCGGTGTAGATATTTCCGTGTCAATAGAGATAGCGGTGTAGTTATTTCCTTGTTTATAGAGAAAGCTGTGTAGATATTTCCATGTGTATGCAGTTAGCTGTGTAGATATTTCCATGTTTACACTGATAACGGTGTAGACATTTCAATTTTTCCACAGATAGCAGTGTAGATATTTCCATGTTTACACAGATAGCATTGTTAATATTTACATGTTGATAGAGATAGCGGTGTAGTTATTTCCAAGTTTATACAGACAGCTTTGAAGATATTTCCATGTTTTTAGAGATAGCGGTGTAGATATTTCCATGTTTATAGAGAAAGCTGTATAGATATTTCCATGTTTATACAGATAGCGGTGTACATATTTCCATGTTTATACAGATATCGGTTTAGATATTTCCATGTTTCTACAGATAGCGGTGTGGATATTTGCATCTTAATACAGATGGCGGTGTAGATATTTCCATGTCAATACAGATGGCGGTGCAGATATTTCCATGTTCATACAGATGGCGGTGTAGATATTTCTATGTTTATAGAGATGGCGGTGTAGATATTTCCATGTTTATACTGATGGCGGTGTAGATATTTCCATGTTTATACAGAAAGCGGTGTAGATATTTCCATGTTTACACAGATAGTGGTGTAGACCTTTCCATGTTTACACAGATAGCGTTGTAGATATTTACATGTTTGTAGAGATAATGGTGTAGTTATTTCCATGTTTATACAGATAGCGGTGAAGTTATTTCCATGTTTACACAGACAGCGGTGTGGATATTTCAATGATTATACAGAGAGCGGGGTAGATATTTCCATGTTTATACAGATAGCGGTGTTGATATTTCCATGTTTATACAGATAGTGGTGTGGATATTTCCATGTTTATGCATATAGTGGTGTGGATATTTTCATGTTTATACAGATAGCAGTGTAGATATTTCCATGTTTATACAGATAGCAGTGTAGATATCTCCATATTCATACAGATAGCGGTGGAGATATTTCCATGTTTTTACAGATAGCGGTGTAGATATTTCCATGTTTATAGAGATGGCGGTCTAGATATTTCCATGTTTATAGAGATAGTGGTGTAGTTATTTCCAAGTTTGTAGAGACAGTGCTGTAGTTCTTTCCGTGTTTATACAGATAGCGGTGAAGATATTTCCATGTTTATACAGATAGCGGTGTAGATATTTACAAGTTTATAGAGATGGCGGTCTAGATATTGTCTTGTTTATACAGATAGCGGTGTAGATATTTCCATGTTTATAGAGATAGCGGTGTAGATTATTCCAATTTTATACAGATAGCAGTGTAGATATTTCCATGTTCATACAAATAGCGGTGTAGAAATTTCAACGTTTATAGAGATGGCGGTGTAGATATTTCCATGTTCATACAGATGGCGGTGTAGATATTTCCATGTTTACACAGATAGCGGTGTAGATATTTCCATGTTGATACACATAGCGGTGTAGATATTTCCATGTGTTTAGAGATAGCGGTGTAGTTATTTCCTTGTTTATAGAGAAAGCTGTGTAGATATTTCGATGTATATGCAGTTAACTGTGTAGATATTTCCATGTTCATACAGATAGCGGTGTAGATATTTCCATGTTCATACAGATGGCGGTGAAGATAATTCCATGTTCAAACAGATGGCGGTGTAGATATTTCCATGTTCATACAAATGGCGGTGTAGATATTTGCATGTTCATAGAGATGGCGCTGTAGTTATTTCCATGTTTATAGAGATAGCGGTGTAGTTATTTCCATGTTTATAGAGATAGCGTTGTAGTTATTTCCATGTTTATGGAGATAGCGGTGTAGATATTTGCATGTATATACAGATAGCAGTGTGATTTTTTCCATGTTCATACAGATAGCGGTATAGATATTTTCATCTTTGTAGAGATGGCGGTGTAGATATTTCCATGTTCATACAGATGGCGGTGAAGATATTTCCATGTTCATACAGATGGCGGTGTAGATATTTCCATGTTCATACACATGGAGGTTTAGATATTTCCATGTTCATAGAGATGGCGGTATAGATATTTCCATGTTCATAAAAACGGCGGTGTAGATATTTCCATGTTCATACAGATAGCGGTGTAGATATTTCCATGTTCATACAGTTAGCGGTGTAGATATTTCCATGTTCATACAGATGGCGGTGTAGATATTTACATGTTCATACAGATGGCGGTGTACATATTTCCATGTTTATAGAGATGGCGGTGCAGATATTTCCATGTTTATAGAGATAGTAGTGTAGATATTTCCATTGATATACAGATAGCTGTGTAGATATTTGCATGTTCATACAGATAGCGGTGTAGATATTTCCATGTTCATGCTGATAGCGGTGTAGATATTTCCATGTTCATGCTGATAGCGGTGTCGATATTTCCATGTTCATACAATTAGGGGTGTCGATATTTCCATGTTCATACAGATGGTGGTGTGGATATTTCCATGTTCATACAGATGGCGGTGTAGATATTTCCATGTTCATACTGATGGCCGTGTAGATATTTCCATGTTCATACAGATGGCGGTGTAGATGTTTCCATGTTCGTACGGATGGCAGTGTAGATATTTCCATGTTGATACCAGTGGCGGTGTAGATATTTCCATGTTTTTACAGATAGCTGTGTAGACATTTCCATGTTTATAGAGATAGCAGTGTAGATATTTCCATTGATATACAGAGAGCTGTGTAGATATTTGCATATTCATACAGATAGCAGTGTAGATATTTCCATGTTCATACAGATAGCGGTGTAGATATTTCCATGTTCATACAGATATCGGTGTAGATATTTCCATGTTCATACAGTTAGCGGTGTAGATATTTCCATGTTCATACAGATGGCGGTGTAGATATTCACATGTTGATACAGATGGCGGTGTAGATATTTCCATGTTCGTACAGATGTCGGTGTAGATATTTCCATGTTCATGGAGATGGCAGTGTAGATATTTCCATGTTCATACAAATGGCGGTGTAGATATTTCCATGTTCATAGAGATGGCGGTGTAGATATTTCCATGTTTATACAGATAGCTATGTAGTTGTTTCCATGTTTATAGAGATAGCAGTGTAGATATTTCCGTTGATATACAGATAGCTGTGTAGATATTTGCATGTTCATAAAGATAGCGGTGTAGATATTTCCATGTTTATGGAGATGGCGGTCTAGATATTTCCATGTTTAGAGAGATTGTGGTGTAGTTATTTCCAAGTTTATAGAGACAGCGTTGTAGATATTTCCATGTTTATACAGATAGCGGTGACGATATTTCCATGTTTATACAGATAGCGGTGTAGATATTTCCATGTTTATACAGATAACAGTGTAGGTATTTCCATGTTTATAGAGATAGTGGTGTAGATAATTTCAATTTCATACAGATAGCAGTGTAGATATTTCCAAGTTCATACAGATAGCGGTGTAGATATTTCCACGTTTATAGAGATGGCGGTGTAGATATTTCCATGTTCATACAGATGGCGGTGTAGATATTTCCATGTTTATAGAGATGGCGGTGTAGATATTTTCATGTTTACACAGATGGCGGTGTAGATATTTCCATGTTTACACAGATAGCGGTGTAGACATTTCCATGTTTAGACAGATAGCGGTGTGGATATTTCCATGTTTATGCAGATAGCGGTGTAGGTATTTCCATGTTTATACAGATAGCGGTGCAGATATTTCCATGTTTATTCAGATAGTTGGGCAGATATTTCCATGTTTATACAGATAGCGGTGTAGATATTTCCATCTTAATACAGATGGCTTTGTAGTTATGTCCATGTTTGTACAGATGGCGGTGCAGATATTTCCATGTTCATACAGATGGCGGTGTAGATGTTTCGAAGTTTATAGAGATAGCGCTGTAGTTATTTCCATATTTATAAAGAAATCTGTGCAGATATTTCCATGTATATGCAGATAGCTGTGTAGACATTTCCATGTTCATGCAGATAGCGGTGTAGATATTTCCATGTTAATGCAGATGCCGTTGTAGATATATCCATGTTCATACAGATGGCGGTGAAGATATTTCCATGTTCATACAAATGGCGGTGTATATAGTTCCATGTTCATAGAGATGACAGTGTAGATATTTCCGTGTTCATACAAATGGCGGTGTAGATATTTCCATGCTCATAGAGATGGCGGTGTAGATATTTCCATGTTTATACAGATAGCAGTGTAGTTATTTCCATGTTTATAGAGATAGCAGTGTAGATATTTCCACTGATATACAGATAGCTGTGTAGATATTTGCATGTTCTTACAGATAGAGGTGTAGATATTTCCATGTTCATACAGATAGCGGTGTAGATATTTCCATGTTCATACAGATAGCGGTGTAGATATTTCCATGTTCATACAGATGGCGGTGTAGATATTTACATGTTCATACAGATGGCGGAGTAGATATTTCCATGTTCGTACAGATGGCGGTGTAGATATTTCCATGTTGATACACATAGCGGTGTAGATATTTCCATGTGTTTAGAGATAGCGGTGTAGTTATTTCCTTGTTTATAGAGAAAGCTGTGTAGATATTTCGATGTATATGCAGTTAACTGTGTAGATATTTCCATGTTCATACAGATAGCGGTGTAGATATTTCCATGTTCATACAGATGGCGGTGAAGATAATTCCATGTTCAAACAGATGGCGGTGTAGATATTTCCATGTTCATACAAATGGCGGTGTAGATATTTGCATGTTCATAGAGATGGCGCTGTAGTTATTTCCATGTTTATAGAGATAGCGGTGTAGTTATTTCCATGTTTATAGAGATAGCGTTGTAGTTATTTCCATGTTTATGGAGATAGCGGTGTAGATATTTGCATGTATATACAGATAGCAGTGTGATTTTTTCCATGTTCATACAGATAGCGGTATAGATATTTTCATCTTTGTAGAGATGGCGGTGTAGATATTTCCATGTTCATACAGATGGCGGTGAAGATATTTCCATGTTCATACAGATGGCGGTGTAGATATTTCCATGTTCATACACATGGAGGTTTAGATATTTCCATGTTCATAGAGATGGCGGTATAGATATTTCCATGTTCATAAAAACGGCGGTGTAGATATTTCCATGTTCATACAGATAGCGGTGTAGATATTTCCATGTTCATACAGTTAGCGGTGTAGATATTTCCATGTTCATACAGATGGCGGTGTAGATATTTACATGTTCATACAGATGGCGGTGTACATATTTCCATGTTTATAGAGATGGCGGTGCAGATATTTCCATGTTTATAGAGATAGTAGTGTAGATATTTCCATTGATATACAGATAGCTGTGTAGATATTTGCATGTTCATACAGATAGCGGTGTAGATATTTCCATGTTCATGCTGATAGCGGTGTAGATATTTCCATGTTCATGCTGATAGCGGTGTCGATATTTCCATGTTCATACAATTAGGGGTGTCGATATTTCCATGTTCATACAGATGGTGGTGTGGATATTTCCATGTTCATACAGATGGCGGTGTAGATATTTCCATGTTCATACTGATGGCCGTGTAGATATTTCCATGTTCATACAGATGGCGGTGTAGATGTTTCCATGTTCGTACGGATGGCAGTGTAGATATTTCCATGTTGATACCAGTGGCGGTGTAGATATTTCCATGTTTTTACAGATAGCTGTGTAGACATTTCCATGTTTATAGAGATAGCAGTGTAGATATTTCCATTGATATACAGAGAGCTGTGTAGATATTTGCATATTCATACAGATAGCAGTGTAGATATTTCCATGTTCATACAGATAGCGGTGTAGATATTTCCATGTTCATACAGATATCGGTGTAGATATTTCCATGTTCATACAGTTAGCGGTGTAGATATTTCCATGTTCATACAGATGGCGGTGTAGATATTCACATGTTGATACAGATGGCGGTGTAGATATTTCCATGTTCGTACAGATGTCGGTGTAGATATTTCCATGTTCATGGAGATGGCAGTGTAGATATTTCCATGTTCATACAAATGGCGGTGTAGATATTTCCATGTTCATAGAGATGGCGGTGTAGATATTTCCATGTTTATACAGA
Source organism: Gorilla gorilla gorilla (assembly GCF_029281585.2). Taxonomy (NCBI): domain Eukaryota; kingdom Metazoa; phylum Chordata; class Mammalia; order Primates; family Hominidae; genus Gorilla; species Gorilla gorilla. The sequence goes on from NC_073239.2 coordinate 129,250,751, forward strand.
TAGCTATGTAGTTGTTTCCATGTTTATAGAGATAGCAGTGTAGATATTTCCGTTGATATACAGATAGCTGTGTAGATATTTGCATGTTCATAAAGATAGCGGTGTAGATATTTCCATGTTTATGGAGATGGCGGTCTAGATATTTCCATGTTTAGAGAGATTGTGGTGTAGTTATTTCCAAGTTTATAGAGACAGCGTTGTAGATATTTCCATGTTTATACAGATAGCGGTGACGATATTTCCATGTTTATACAGATAGCGGTGTAGATATTTCCATGTTTATACAGATAACAGTGTAGGTATTTCCATGTTTATAGAGATAGTGGTGTAGATAATTTCAATTTCATACAGATAGCAGTGTAGATATTTCCAAGTTCATACAGATAGCGGTGTAGATATTTCCACGTTTATAGAGATGGCGGTGTAGATATTTCCATGTTCATACAGATGGCGGTGTAGATATTTCCATGTTTATAGAGATGGCGGTGTAGATATTTTCATGTTTACACAGATGGCGGTGTAGATATTTCCATGTTTACACAGATAGCGGTGTAGACATTTCCATGTTTAGACAGATAGCGGTGTGGATATTTCCATGTTTATGCAGATAGCGGTGTAGGTATTTCCATGTTTATACAGATAGCGGTGCAGATATTTCCATGTTTATTCAGATAGTTGGGCAGATATTTCCATGTTTATACAGATAGCGGTGTAGATATTTCCATCTTAATACAGATGGCTTTGTAGTTATGTCCATGTTTGTACAGATGGCGGTGCAGATATTTCCATGTTCATACAGATGGCGGTGTAGATGTTTCGAAGTTTATAGAGATAGCGCTGTAGTTATTTCCATATTTATAAAGAAATCTGTGCAGATATTTCCATGTATATGCAGATAGCTGTGTAGACATTTCCATGTTCATGCAGATAGCGGTGTAGATATTTCCATGTTAATGCAGATGCCGTTGTAGATATATCCATGTTCATACAGATGGCGGTGAAGATATTTCCATGTTCATACAAATGGCGGTGTATATAGTTCCATGTTCATAGAGATGACAGTGTAGATATTTCCGTGTTCATACAAATGGCGGTGTAGATATTTCCATGCTCATAGAGATGGCGGTGTAGATATTTCCATGTTTATACAGATAGCAGTGTAGTTATTTCCATGTTTATAGAGATAGCAGTGTAGATATTTCCACTGATATACAGATAGCTGTGTAGATATTTGCATGTTCTTACAGATAGAGGTGTAGATATTTCCATGTTCATACAGATAGCGGTGTAGATATTTCCATGTTCATACAGATAGCGGTGTAGATATTTCCATGTTCATACAGATAGCGGTGTAGATATTTACATGTTCATACAGATGGCGGAGTAGATATTTCCATGTTCGTACAGATGGCGGTGTAGATATTTCCAAGTTCATAGAGATGGCTGTGTAGATATTTCCATGTTTATGCAGATAGCGGTATAGATATTTCCATGTTTATACAGATGGTGGTGTAGATATTTCCATGTTTATAGAGATGGCGGTCTAGATATTTCCATGTTTACAGAGAGATTGGTGTAGTTATTTCCAAGTTTATAGAGACAGCGCTGTAGATATTTCCATGTTTATACAGATAGCGGTGAAGATATTTCCATGTTTATACAGATAGTGGTGTAGATATTTCCATGTTTATACAGATAGCAGAGTAGATATTTCCATGTTTATAGAGATAGTGGTGTAGATAATTTCAATTTTATACCGAAAGCACTGTAGATATTTCCAAGTTCATACAGATAGCGGTGTGGATATTTCCACGTTTATAGAGATGGCGGTGTAGATATTTCCATGTTCATACAGACGGCGGTGTAGATATTTCCATGTTTATGGAGATGGCGGTGTAGATATTTTCATGTTTACACAGATGGCGGTGTAGATATTTCCAAGTTTACACAGATAGCCGTGTGGATATTTCCATGTTTATGCAGATAGCGGTGTAGATATTTCCCTGTTTATACAGATAGCAGTGCGGATAGTTCCATGTTTATACAGATAGTTGGGCAGATATTTCCATGTTTATACAGATAGCGGTGTAGATATTTCTATCTTAATATAGATGGCTTTGTAGATATGTCCATGTTTGTACAGATGGCGGTGTAGATATTTCCATGTTCATAGAGATGGCGGTGTAGATATTTCCATGTTTATGCAGATAGCGGTATAGATATTTCCATGTTTATACAGATGGTGGTGTAGATATTTCCATGTTTATAGAGATGGCGGTCAAGATATTTCCATGTTTAGAGAGATAGTGGTGTAGTTATTTCCAAGTTTATAGAGACAGCGTTGTAGATATTTCTATGTTTATACAGGTAGCGGTGAAGATATTTCCATGTTTATACAGATAGCGGTGTAGTTATTTCCATGTTTATACAGATAACAGTGTAGATATTTCCATGTTTATAGAGATAGTGGTGTAGATAATTTCAGTTTTATACAGATAGCAGTGTAGTTATTTCCAAGTTCATACAGATAGCGGTGTAGATATTTCCACGTTTATACAGATGGCGGTGTAGATATTTCCATGTTCATACAGATGGCGGTGTAGATATTTCCATGTTTATAGAGATGGCGGTGTAGATATTTTCATGTTTACACAGATGGCGGTGTAGATATTTCCATGTTTACACAGAGAGCGGTGTAGACATTTCCATGTTTAGACAGATAGCAGTGTGGATATTTCCATGTTTATGCAGATAGCGGTGTAGGTATTTCCATGTTTATACAGATAGCGGTGTGGATATTTCCATGTTTATACAGATAGTTGGGCAGATATTTCCATGTTTATACAGATAGCGGTGTAGATATTTCCATCTTAATACAGATGGCTTTGTAGAAATGTCCATGTTTGTACAGATGGCGGTGTAGATATTTCCATGTTCATACAGATGGCGGTGTAGATGTTTCGAAGTTTATAGAGATAGCGCTGTAGTTATTTCCATATTTATAAAAAAATCTGTGCAGATATTTCCATGTGCATGCAGATAGCTGTGTAGATACTTCCATGTTCATGCAGATAGCGGTGTAGATATTTCCATGTTCATCCAGATGCCGGTGTAGATATATCCATGTTCATACAGATGGCGGTGAAGATATTTCCATGTTCTTACAAATGGCGGTGTATATATTTCCATGTTCATGGAGATGGCGGTGTAGATATTTCCGTGTTCATACAAATGGCGGTGTAGATATTTCCAAGTTCATAGAGATGGCGGTGTAGATATTTCCTTTTTTATACAGATAGCAGTGTAGTTATTTCCATGTTTATAGAGATAGCATTGTAGATATTTCCATTGATATACAGAAAGCTGTGTAGATATTTGCATGTTCTTACAGATAGCGGTGTAGATATTTCCATGTTCATACGGATAGCGGTGTAGATATTTCCATGTTCATACAGATAGTGGTGTAGATATTTCCATGTTCACACAGATAGCGGTGTAGATATTTCCATGTTCATACAGTTAGCGGTGTAGATATTTACATGTTCATACAGATGGCGGTGTAGTTACTTCCATGTTCGTACGGATGGCAGTGTAGATATTTCCATGTTTGTACAGGTGGCTGTGTAGATATTTTCATGTTCATACAGATAGCAGTGTAGATATTTCCATATTTATAGAGATAGCAATGTAGATATTTCCATTGATATACAGATAGCTGTGTAGATATTTGCATGTTCATACAGATAGCGGTGTAGATATTTCCATGTTCGAACAGATAGCGGTGTAGATCTTTCCATGTTCATACAGATAGCGGTGTAGATATTTCGATGTTCATACAGATGACGGTGTAGATATTTCCATGTTCATACAGATAGCGGTGTAGATATTTCCATGTTCATACAGTTAGCGGTGTAGATATTTCCATGTTCATACACATGGCGGTGTAGATACTTACATGTTCATACACATGGCAGTGTAGATATTTCCATGTTCGTACAGATGGCGGTGTAGATATTTCCATGTTCATAGAGATGGCGGTGTAGATATTTCCATGTTTATGCAGTTAGCGGTATAGATATTTCCATGTTTACACAGATAGCGCTGTAGACTTTTCCATGTTTACACAGATAGCGGTGTGGATATTTCCATGTTTATGCAGATAGCAGTGTAGATATTTCCATGTTTATACAGATAGCGGTGCGGATTTTTCCATGTTTATACAGATAGTTGGGCAGATATTTCCATGGTTATACAGATAGCGGTGTAGATATTTCCATCTTAATACAGATGGCGGTGTAGATATGTCCATGTTTGTACAGATGGCAGTGTAGATATTTCCATGTTCATACAGACGGCGGTGTAGATATTTCGAAGTTTATACAGATAGCGCTGTAGTTATTTCCATATTTATAGAGAAATCTGTGTAGATATTTCAATGTATATTTAGATAGCTGTGTAGATATTTCCATGTTCATGTAGATAGCGGTGTAGATATTTCCATGTTCATCCAGATGCCGGTGTAGATATATACATGTTCATACAGATGGCGGTGAAGATATTTCCATGTTCATACAGATGGCGGTGTAGATATTTCCATGTTCATACAAATGGCGGTGTAGATATTTCCATGTTCATAGAGATGGCGGTGTAGATATTTCCATGTTCATACAAATGGCGGTGTAGATATTTCCATGTTCATAGAGATGGCGGTGTAGATATTTCCATGTTTATACAGATAGCAGTGTTGTTATTTCCATGTTTATAGAGATAGCAGTGTAGATATTTCCATTGATATACAGATAGCAATGTAGATATTTGCATGTTTATACAGATAGCGGTGTAGATATTTCCATGTTCATACAGATAGCGGTGTAGATATTTCCATGTTCATACAGATAGCGGTGTAGATATTTCCATGTTCATACATATAGCGGGGTAGATATTTCCATGTTCATACAGTTACCGTGGAAGATATTTCCATGTTTATAGAGATAGTGGTGTAGTTATTTCCAAGTTTATAGTGACATCGTTGTAGATATTTCCATGTTTATACAGATAGCGGTGAAGATATTTCCATGTTTATACAGATAGCGGTGTAGATATTTCCATGTTTATACAGATAGCAATGTAGATATTTCTATGTTTATAGAGATAATAGTGTAGATAATTCCAAATTTATACAGATAGCAGTGTAGATATTTCCAAGTTCATACAGATAGCGGTGTAGATATTTCCACGTTTATAGAGATGGCGGTGTAGACATTTCCATGTTCATACAGATGGCGGTGTAGATATTTCCATGTTTATAGAGATGGCGGTGTAGATATTTTCATGTTTACACAGACGGCGGTATAGGTATTTCCATGTTTACACGGATAGCGGTGTAGGCATTTCCATGTTTACACTGATAGCGGTGTGGATATTTCCATGTTTATGCAGATAGTGGCGTAGATATTTCCATGTTTATACAGATAGCGATGCTGATATTTCCATGTTTATACAGATGGGCAGATATTTCCATGTTTATACAGATGGCGGTGTAGATATGTCCATGTTTGTTCCGATGGCGGTGCAGATATTTCCATGTTCATACAGATGGCGGTGTAGATATTTTGAAGTTTATAGAGATAGCGCTGAAGTTATTTCCATGTTTATAGAGAAATCTGTGCAGATATTTCCATGTATATGCAGATAGCTGTGTAGATTTTTCCATGTTCATGCAGATAGCGGTGTAGATATTTCCATGTTCATCCAGATTCCCGTGTAGATATATACATCATCACACAGATGGCGGGGAAGATATATCCATGTTCATACAGATGGCGGTGTAGATATTTCCTTGTTCATACAAATGGCGGTGTAGGTATTTCCATGTTCACAGAGATGGCGGTGTAGATATTTCCATGTTCATACAAATGGCAGTGTAGATATTTCCATGTTCATAGAGATGGTGGTGTAGATATTTCCATGTTTATACAGATAGCAGAGTAGTTATTTCCATGTTTATAGAGATAGAGGTGTAGATATTTGCATGTTCATACAGATAGCGGTGTAGATATTTCCATTTTCATACAGATAGCCTTGTAGATATTTCCATGTTCATACAGATAGAGGTGTAGATAATTCCATGTTCATGCAGACAGCGGTGTAGATAATTCCAGGTTTATACCAATACCGGTGTAGATATTTCAATGTCCATACAGTTAGCGGTGTAGATATTTCCATGTTCATACAGGTGGCGGTGTAGATATTTCCATGTTTATTCAGATAGCAGTGTAGTTATTTCCATGTTTATAGAGATAGCAGTGTAGATATTTCCATGGATATACAGATAGCTGTGTAGATATTTGCATGTTCATACAGATTGCAGTGTAGGTATTTCCATGTTCGTACAGATAGCGGTGTAGATATTTCCATGTTTATAGAGATGGCGGTGTAGATATTTTCATGTTTCCTCAGATGGCGCTGTAGATATTTCCGTGTTCCTACAGTTGGCGGTGTAGATATTTACATGTTCATACAGATGGCGGTGTAGATATTTCCATGTTCTTACAGATGGCGGTGTAGATATTTCCATGTTCATAGAGATGGCGGTGTAGATATTTCCATGTTTATGCAGATAGCGGTATAGATATTTCCATGTTTATACAGATGGTGGTGTAGATATTTCCATGTTTATAGAGATGGCGGTGTAGATATTTCCATGTTTATAGAGATAGTGGTGTTGTTATTTCCAAGTTTAGAGAGACAGCGTTGTAGATATTTCCATGTTTATACAGATAGCGGTGAAGATATTTCCATGTTTATACAGATAGCAGTGTAGATATTTACATGTTTATACAGATAGCGGTGTAGATATTTCCATGTTGATAGAGATAGTGGTGTAGATGATTTCAATTTTATACAGACAGCAGTGTAGATATTTCCAAGTTCATACAGATAGCGGTGTAGATATTTCCACGTTTATAGAGATGGCGGTGTAGATATTTCCATGTTCATACAGATGGCGGTGTAGATATTTCCATATTTATAGAGATGGCGGTGTAGATATTTTCATGTTTATACAGATGGCGGTGTAGATATTTCCATGTTTACACAGATAGCGGTGTAGACATTTCCATGTTAACACAGATAGCTCTGTGGATATTTCCATGTTTATGCAGATAGCGGTGTAGATATTTCCATGTTTATACAGATAGCGGTGCGGATATTTCCATGTTTATGCAGATAGTGGTGCAGATATTTCCATGTTTATACAGATAGCGGTGTAGATATTTCCATCTTATTACAGTTAATGGTGTAGATATGTCCATGTTCGTACAGATGGCGGTGTAGATATTTCCATGTTCATACAGATGGCGGTGTAGATATTTCGAAGTTTATTGAGATAGCGCTGTAGTTACTTCTATATTTACATAGAAATCTGTGTAGATATTTCCATGTATATGCAGATAGCTTTGTATATATTTCCATGTTCATGCAGATAGCGGTGTAGATATTTCCATGTTCATACAGATGGCGGTGTAGATGTTTCCATGTTCGTACTGATGGCAGTGTAGATATTTCCATGTTGATACCAGTGGCGGTGTAGATATTTCCATGTTTTTACAGATAGCTCTGTAGACATTTCCATGTTTATTGAGATAGCAGTGTAGATATTTCCATTGATATACAGAGAGCTGTGTAGATATTTGCATGTTCATACAGATAGCAGTGTAGATATTTCCATGTTCATACAGATAGCGGTGTAGATATTTCCATGTTCATACAGATGGCGGTGTAGATATTCACATGTTGATACAGATGGCGGTGTAGATATTTCCATGTTCGTACAGATGTCGGTGTAGATATTTCCATGTTCATACAAATGGCGGTGTAGATATTTCCATGTTCATAGACATGGCGGTGTAGATATTTCCATGTTTATACAGATAGCTATGTAGTTGTTTCCATGTTTATAGAGATAGCAGTGTAGATATTTCCATTGATATACAGATAGCTGTGTAGATATTTGCATTTTCATAAAGATAGCGGTGTAGATATTTCCACGTTCATGCTGATAGCGGTGTAGATATTTCCATGTTCATACAGATGGCGGTGTAGATATTTACATGTTCATACAGATGGCGGTGTAGATATTTCCATGTTCGTACAGATGGCGGTGTAGATATTTCCATGTTCATGGAGATGGCGGTGTACATATTTCCATGTTTATGCAGATAACGGTATAGATATTTCCATGTTCATACAGATGGCGGTGTAGGTATTTCCATGTTTATAGAGATGGCGGTCTAGATATTTCCATGTTTATAGAGATAGTGGTGTAGTTATTTCCAAGTTTATAGTGACATCTTTGTAGATATTTCCATGTTTATACAGATAGCGGTGAAGATATTTCCATGTTTATACAGATAGCGGTGTAGATATTTCCATGTTTATAGAGATAATAGTGTAGATAATTCCAAATTTATACAGATAGCAGTGTAGATATTTCCAAGTTCATACAGATAGCGGTGTAGATATTTCCACGTTTATAGAGATGGCGGTGTAGACATTTCCATGTTCATACAGATGGCGGTGTAGATATTTCCATGTTTATAGAGATGGCGGTGTAGATATTTTCATGTTTACACAGACGGCGGTATAGGTATTTCCATGTTTACACGGATAGCGGTGTAGGCATTTCCATGTTTACACAGATAGCGGTGTGGATATTTCCATGTTTATGCAGATAGTGGCGTAGATATTTCCATGTTTATACAGATAGCGATGCTGATATTTCCATGTTTATACAGATGGGCAGATATTTCCATGTTTACAGATGGCGGTGTAGATATGTCCATGTTTGTTCCGATGGCGGTGCAGATATTTCCATGTTCATACAGATGGCGGTGTAGATATTTTGAAGTTTATAGAGATAGCACTGAAGTTATTTCCATGTTTATTGAGAAATCTGTGCAGATATTTCCATGTATATGGAGATAGCTCTGTAGATATTTCCATGTTCATGCAGATAGCGGTGTAGATATTTCCATGTTCATCCAGATTCCCGTGTAGATATATCCACCATCATACAGATGGCGGGGAAGATATATCCATGTTCATACAGATGGCGGTGTAGATATTTCCTTGTTCATACAAATGGCGGTGTAGGTATTTCCATGTTCACAGAGATGGCGGTGTAGATATTTCCATGTTCATACAAATGGCAGTGTAGATATTTCCATGTTCATAGAGATGGCGGTGTAGATATTTCCATGTTTATACAGATAGCAGAGTAGTTATTTCCATGTTTATAGAGATAGAGGTGTAGATATTTGCATGTTCATACAGATAGCGGTGTAGATATTTCCATTTTCATACAGATAGCCTTGTAGATATTTCCATGTTCATACAGATAGCGGTATAGATAATTCCATGTTCATGCAGACAGCGGTGTAGATAATTCCAGGTTTATACCAATACCGGTGTAGATATTTCTATGTCCATACAGTTAGCGGTGTAGATATTTCCATGTTCATACAGGTGGCGGTGTAGATATTTCCATGTTTATTCAGATAGCAGTGTAGTTATTTCCATGTTTATAGAGTTAGCAGTGTAGATATTTCCATGGATATACAGATAGCTGTGTAGATATTTGCATGTTCATACAGATTGCAGTGTAGGTATTTCCATGTTCGTACAGATAGCGCTGTAGATATTTCCATGTTTATAGAGATGGCGGTGTAGATATTTTCATGTTTCCTCAGATGGCGGTGTAGATATTTCCGTGTTCCTACAGATGGCGGTGTAGATATTTCCATGTTCATACAGGTGGCGGTGTAGATATTTCCATGTTTTTACAGATAGCTGTGTAGACATTTCCATGTTTATTGAGATAGCAGTGTAGATATTTCCATTGATATACAGAGAGCTGTGTAGATATTTGCATGTTCATACAGATAGCAGTGTAGATATTTCCATGTTCATACAGATAGCGGTGTAGATATTTCCATGTTCATACAGATATCGGTGTAGATATTTCCATGTTCATACAGTTAGCGGTGTAGATATTTCCATGTTCATACAGATGGCGGTGTAGATATTCACATGTTGATACAGATGGCGGTGTAGATATTTCCATGTTCGTACAGATGTCGGTGTAGATATTTCCATGTTCATACAAATGGCGGTGTAGATATTTCCATGTTCATAGACATGGCGGTGTAGATATTTCCATGTTTATACAGATAGCTATGTAGTTGTTTCCATGTTTATAGAGATAGCAGTGTAGATATTTCCATTGATATACAGATAGCTGTGTAGATATTTGCATTTTCATAAAGATAGCGGTGTAGATATTTCCACGTTCATGCTGATAGCGGTGTAGATATTTCCATGTTCATACAGATGGCGGTGTAGATATTTACATGTTCATACAGATGGCGGTGTAGATATTTCCATGTTCGTACAGATGGCGGTGTAGATATTTCCATGTTCATGGAGATGGCGGTGTACATATTTCCATGTTTATGCAGATAACGGTATAGATATTTCCATGTTCATACAGATGGCGGTGTAGGTATTTCCATGTTTATAGAGATGGCGGTCTAGATATTTCCATGTTTATAGAGATAGTGGTGTAGTTATTTCCAAGTTTATAGTGACATCGTTGTAGATATTTCCATGTTTATACAGATAGCGGTGAGGATATTTCCATGTTTATACAGATAGCGGTGTAGATATTTCCATGTTTATAGAGATAATAGTGTAGATAATTCCAAATTTATACAGATAGCAGTGTAGATATTTCCAAGTTCATACAGATAGCGGTGTAGATATTTCCACGTTTATAGAGATGGCGGTGTAGACATTTCCATGTTCATACAGATGGCGGTGTAGATATTTCCATGTTTATAGAGATGGCGGTGTAGATATTTTCATGTTTACACAGACGGCGGTATAGGTATTTCCATGTTTACACGGATAGCGGTGTAGGCATTTCCATGTTTACACAGATAGCGGTGTGGATATTTCCATGTTTATGCAGATAGTGGCGTAGATATTTCCATGTTTATACAGATAGCGATGCTGATATTTCCATGTTTATACAGATGGGCAAATATTTCCATGTTTACAGATGGCGGTGTAGATATGTCCATGTTTGTTCCGATGGCGGTGCAGATATTTCCATGTTCATACAGATGGCGGTGTAGATATTTTGAAGTTTATAGAGATAGCGCTGAAGTTATTTCCATGTTTATTGAGAAATCTGTGCAGATATTTCCATGTATATGCAGATAGCTGTGTAGATATTTCCATGTTCATGCAGATAGCGGTGTAGATATTTCCATGTTCATCCAGATTCCCGTGTAGATATATCCACCATCATACAGATGGCGGGGAAGATATATCCATGTTCATACAGATGGCGGTGTAGATATTTCCTTGTTCATACAAATGGCGGTGTAGGTATTTCCATGTTCACAGAGATGGCGGTGTAGATATTTCCATGTTCATACAAATGGCAGTGTAGATATTTCCATGTTCATAGAGATGGCGGTGTAGATATTTCCATGTTTATACAGATAGCAGAGTAGTTATTTCCATGTTTATAGAGATAGAGGTGTAGATATTTGCATGTTCATACAGATAGCGGTGTAGATATTTCCATTTTCATACAGATAGCCTTGTAGATATTTCCATGTTCATACAGATAGCGGTATAGATAATTCCATGTTCATGCAGACAGCGGTGTAGATAATTCCAGGTTTATACCAATACCGGTGTAGATATTTCAATGTCCATACAGTTAGCGGTGTAGATATTTCCATGTTCATACAGTTAGCGGTGTAGATATTTCCATGTTCATACAGATTGCGGTGTAGATATTTACATGTTCATAGAGATGGCGGTATAGATATTTCCATGTTCGTACAGATGGCGGTGTAGATATTTCCATGTTCATAGAGATGGCGGTGTAGATATTTCCATGTTTATGCAGATAGCGGTATAGATATTTCCATGTTCATACAGATGGTGGTGTAGATATTTCCATGTTTATAGGGATGGCGGTGTAGATATTTTCATGTTTACACAGATGGCGGTGTAGATATTTGCATGTTTACACAGATAGCGGTGTAGACATTTCCATGTTTACACAGATAGCGGTGTGGATATTTCCATGTTTATGCATATAGCAGTGTAGATATTTCCATGTTTATTCAGATAGCTGGGCAGATATTTCCATGTTTATACAGATAGCGGTGTAGATATTTCCTTTTTTATAGAGAGAGTGGTGTGGAGAATTCCAATTTCATACTGAGAGCAGTGTAGATATTTCCAAGTTCACACAGATAGCGATGTAGATATTTCCACGTTTATAGAGATGGCGGTGTAGATATTTCCATGTTCATACTGATGGCGGTGTAGATATTTCCATTTTCATACAAATGGCGGTGTAGATATTTCCATGTTCATAGAGATGGCGGTGTACATATTTCCATGTTCATACAAATGGCCGTGTAGATATTTCCATGTTCACAGAGATGGCGGTGTAGATATTTCCATGTTTATACAGATAGCAGTGTAGCTTTTCCATGTTTATAGAGATAGCAGTGTAGATATTTCCATTGATATACACATAGCTGTGTAGATATTTGCATTTTCATACAGATAGCGGTGTAGATATTTCCATCTTCGTACAGATAGCGGTGTAGATATTTCCATGTTCATACAGATAGCGGTGTAGATATTTCCATGTTCATACAGATAACGGTGTAGATATTTCCATGTTCATACAGATAGCGGTGTAGATATTTCCATGGTCATACAGTTAACGGTGTAGATATTTCCATGTTCATAAAGATGACGGTGTAGATATTTCCATGTTCGTACACATGGCCGTGTAGATATTTCCATGTTCATGGAGATGGCGGTGTAGTTATTTCCATGTTTATGCAGACAGCGGTATAGATATTTCCATGTTATTACAGATGGTGGTGTAGATATTTCCATGTTTATAGAGATGGCGGTCTAGATATTTCCATGTTTATAGAGATAGTGGTGTAGTTATTTCAAAGTTTATAGAGACAGCGTTGTAGATGTTTCCATGTTTATACAGATAGCGGTGAAGTTATTTCCATGTTTATACAGATAGCGGTGTAGATATTTTCATGTTTATACAGATAACAGTGTAGATATTTCCATGTTTATAGAGATAGTGGAGTAGATAATTTCAATTTTATACAGATAGCAGTGTAGATATTTCCAAGTTCATACAGATAGCGGTGTAGATATTTCCACGTTTATAGAGATGGCGGTGTAGGTATTTCCATGTTCATACAGATGTTGGTGTAGATATTTCCATGTTTACAGAGATGGCGGTGTAGATATTTCCATGTTAACACAGATGGTGGTGTAGATATTTCCCTGTTTACAGAGATAGTGGTGTAGACATTTCCATGTTTACACAGACAGCAGTGTGCATATATCCATGTTTATGCAGATAGCGGTGTAGATATTTCCATGTTTATACAGATAGCGGTGTAGATATTTCCATCTTAATACAGATGGCGGTGTAGATATGTCCATGTTCGTACAGATGGCAGTGTAGATGTTTCCATGTTCATACAGATGGCGGTGTAGATATTTCGAAGTTTATAGAGATAGCGCTGTAGTTATTTCCATATTTATAGAGAAAACTGTGTAGATATTTCCATGTATATGCCGATAGCTGTGTAGATATATCCATGCTCATACAGATGGCGGTGAAGATATTTCCATGTTCATACAGATGGCAGTGTAGATATTTCCATCTTCATACAAATGGCGGTGTAGATATTTCCATGTTCATAGAGATGGCGGTGTAGATATTTCCATATTTATACAGATAGCACTGTAGTTATTTCCATGTTTATAGGCATAGCAGTACAGATATTTTGTTTGATATACAGATAGCTGTGTAGATATTTGCATGTTCATACTGATAGCGGTCTAGATATTTCCATGTTCATACAGATAGCGGTGTAGATATTTCCATGTTCATACAGATAGCGGTGTAGATATTTCCATGTTCATACAGATAGCGGTGTAGATATTTCCATGTTCATACAGATAGCGGTGTAGGTATTTCCATGTTCATACCAATAGCGGTTTAGATATTTCCATGTTCATACAGATGGCGGTGTAGATATTTCCATGTTCGTACCGATGGCAGTGTAGATATTTCCATGTTCATACAGGTGGCGGTGTAGATATTTCCCTGTTTATACAGATAGCAGTGTAGTTATTTCCATGTTTATAGAGATAGCAGTGTAGATATTTCCATTGATATACAGATAGCTGTGTAGATATTTGCATGTTCATACAGATAGCGGTGTACATATTTCCATGTTCGTACAGATAGCGGTGTAGATATTTCCATGTTCATACAGATAGCGGTGTAGATATTTCCATGTTCATACAGATAGCGGTGTAGATACTTCCATGTTCATACAGTTAGCGGTGTAGATATTTCCATGTTCATACAGATGGCGGTGTAGATATTTCCATGTTCGTACAGATGGCGGTGTAGATATTTCCATTTTCATAGAGATGGCGGTGTAGATATTTCCATGTTTATGCAGATAGCGGTATATATATTTCCATGTTTATACAGATGGTGGTGTAGATATTTCCATGTTTATAGAGATGGCGGTCTAGATATTTCCATGTTTACAGAGATAGTGGTGTAGTTATTTCCAAGTTTTTAGAGACAGCGCTGTAGATATTTCCATGTTTATACAGATAGCGGTGAAGATATTTCCATGTTAATACAGATAGCGGTGTAGATATTTCCATGTTTATACAGATAGCAGAGTAGATATTTCCATGTTTATAGAGATAGTGGTGTAGATAATTTCAATTTTATACCGAGAGAACTGTAGATATTTCCAAGTTCATACAGATAGCGGTGTGAATATTTCCACGTTTATAGATGTGGCCGTGTAGATATTTACATGTTCATACTGATGGCGGTGTAGATATTTCCATATTTATAGAGATGGCGGTGTAGATATTTTCATGTTTACACAGATGGCGATGTAGATATTTCCATGTTTACACAGATAGCGGTGTAGACATTTCCATGTTTACACAGATAGCTGTGTGGATATTTCCATGTTTATGCAGATAGCGGTGTAGATATTTCCATGTTTATACAGATAGCGGTGCGGATATTTCCATGTTTATACAGAGAGTTGGGCGGATATTTCCATGTTTATACAGATAGCGGTGTAGAAATTTCCATCTTAATACAGATGGCGGTGTAGATATGTCAATGTTCGTACAGATGACGGTGTAGATATTTCCATGTTCATACAGATGGCGGTGTAGATATTTCGAAGTTTATAGAGACAGCGCTGTAGTTATTTCCATATTTATAGAGAAATCTGTGTAGATATTTCCATGCATATGCACACAGCTGTGTAGATATTTCCATGTTCATGCAGATAGCGGTGTAGATATTTCCATGTTCATCCAGATGCCGGTGTAGATATATCCATGTTCATACAGATGGCGGTGAAGATATTTCCATGTTCATACAGATGGCGGTGTAGATATTTCCATGTTCATACAAATGGCGGTGTAGATATTTCCATGTTCATAGAGATGGCGGTGTAGATATTTCCATGTTCTTACGGATGGCATTGTAGATATTTCCATGTTCATACAGGTGGCGGTGTAGATATTTCCATGTTTATACAGATAGCAGTGTAGTTATTTCCATGTTTATAGAGATATCAGTGAAGATATTTCCATTGATATACAGATAGCTGTGTAGATATTTGCATGTTCATACAGATAGCGGTGTAGATATTTCCATGTTCATACAGATGGCAGTGTAGATATTTCCATGTTCATACAGATAGCGGTGTAGATATTTCCATGTTCATACAGATAGCGGTGTAGATATTTCCATCTTAATATAGATGGCTTTGTAGATATGTCCATGTTTGTACAGATGGCGGTGTAGATATTTCCATGTTCATAGAGATGGCGCTGTAGATATTTCCATGTTTATGCAGATAGCGGTATAGATATTTCCATGTTTATAAAGATGGTGGTGTAGATATTTCCATGTTTATAGAGATGGCGGTCTAGATATTTCCATGTTTATAGAGATAGTGGTGTAGTTATTTCCAAGTTTATAGAGACAGCGTTGTAGATATTTCCATGTTTATACAGATAGCGGTGAAGATATTTCCATGTTTATACAGATATCGGTGTACATATTTCCATGTTTATACAGATAACAGTGTAGATATTTCCATGTTTATAGAGATAGTGGTGTAGATAATTTCAATTTTATACAGATAGCAGTGTAGATATTTCCAAGTTCATACAGATAGCGGTGTAGATATTTCCACTTTTATAGAGACGGCGGTGTAGATATTTCCATGTTCATACAGATGGCGGAGTAGATATTTCCATGTTTATAGAGATGGCGGTGTAGATATTTTCATGTTTACACAGATGGCGGTGTAGATATTTCCATGTTTACACAGATAGCGGTGTAGACATTTCCATGTTTACACAGATAGCGATGTAGACATTTCCATGTTTTCACAGATAGCGGTGTGGATATTTCCATGTTTATGCAGATAGCGGTGTAGATATTTCCATGTTTATACAGATAGCGGTGTGGATATTTCCATGTTTATACAGATAGTTGGGTAGATATTTCCCTGTTTATACAGATAGCGGTGTAGATATTTCCATCTTAATACAGATGGTGGTGTAGATATGTCCATGTTTGTACAGATGGCAGTGTAGATATTTCCATGTTCATACAGACGGAGGTGTAGATATTTCGAAGTTTATAGAGATAGCGCTGTAGTTATTTCCATATATATAGAGAAATCTGTGTAGACATTTCCATGTATATTCAGATAGCTGTTAAGATATTTCCATGTTCATGCAGATAGCCTTGTAGATATTTCCATGTTTATACAGATAGCGGTGTGGATATTTCCATGTTTATACAGATAGTTGGGTAGATATTTCCATGTTTATACAGATAGCGGTGAAGTTATTTCCATGTTTATACAGATAGCGGTGTAGATATTTTCATGTTTATACAGATATCAGTGTGGATATTTCCATGTTTATAGAGATAGTGGTGTAGATAATTTCAATTTTATACAGATAGCAGTGTTGATATTTCCAAGTTCATACAGATAGCGGTGTAGATATTTCCTCGTTTATAGAGATGGCGGTGTAGATATTTCCATGTTCATACAGATGGCGGTGTAGATATTTCCATGTTTACAGAGATGGCGGTGTAGATATTCCCATGTTTACACAGATGGCGGTGTAGATATTTCCATGTTTACACAGATAGCGGTGTTGTCTTTTCCATCTTTACACAGATAGCGGTGTGGATATTTCCATGTTTATGCAGATAGCGGTGTACATATTTCCATGTTTATACAGATAGCGGTGCGGATATTTCCATGTTTATACAGATAGTTGGGCAGATATTTCCATGTTTATACAGATAGCGGTGTAGATATTTCCATCTTAATACAGATGGCGGTGTAGATATGTCCATGTTCATACAGATAGCGGTGTAGATATTTCCATGTTCATACAGATAGCGGTGTAGATATTTCCATGTTCATACCAATAGCGGTGTAGATATTTCCTTGTTCATACACTTAGCGGTGTAGATATTTCCATGTTCATACAGATGGTGGTTTAGATATTTACATGTTCATACAGATGGCAGTGTAGATATTTCCATGTTCGTACGGATTGCAGTGTAGATATTTCCATGTTCATACAGGTGGCGGTGTAGACATTTCCATGTTTATACAGATAGCATTGTAGTTATTTCCATGTTTATGGAGATAGCAGTGTAGATATTTACATTGATATACAGATAGCTGTGTAGATATTTGCATGTTCGTACAGATAGCGGTGTAGATATTTCCATGTTCGTACAGATAACGGTGTAGATATTTCCATGTTCATAAAGATAGCAGTTTAGATATTTCCATGTTCATACAGATAACGGTGTAGGTATTTCCATGTTCATACAGATAGCGGTGTAGATATTTCCATGTTCATACAGTTAGCGGTGTAGATATTTCCATGTTCATACAAACGGTGGTGTAGATATTTACATGTTCATACAGATGGTGGTATAGATGTTTCCATGTTCTTACAGATGGCGGTGTAGATATTTCCATGTTCATAGAGAAGGCGGTGTAGATATTTCCAAGTTTATGAAGATAGCGGCATAGATATTTCCATGTTTATACAGATAGTGGTGTAGATATTTCCATGTTTATAGAGATGGCGTTCTAGATATTTCCATGTTTACAGAGATAGTGGTGTCGTTATTTCCAAGTTTCTAGAGACAGCGTTGTAGATATTTCCATGTTTATACAGATAGCGGTGGAGATATTTCCATGTTTATACAGATAGCGGTGTAGATATTTCCATGTTTATACAGATAGCAGTTTAGATATTTCCATGTTTATAGAGATAGTGGTGTAGATAATTTCAGTTTTATACAGAGAGCAGTGTAGATATTTACAAGTTCATACAAATAGCGGTGTAGATATTTCCACGTTTATAGAGATGGCGGTGTAGATATTTCCATGTTCATACAGATGGCGGTGTAGATATTTCCATGTTAATGGGGATGGCGGTGTAGATATTTTCATGTTTACACAGATGGCGGTGTAGATATTTCCATGTTTACACAGATAGCGGTGTAGATATTTACATGTTTATAGAGATAGTGGTGTCGATAATTTCAACTTTATACAGAGAGCAGTGTAGATATTTCCAAGTTCATACAGATAGCAGTGTAGATATTTCCATGTTCATACAGATAGCGGTGTAGATATTTCCATTTTCATACAGATAGCGGTGTAGATATTTCCATGTTCATACAGTTAGCGGTGTAGATATTTCCATGTTCACACAGATTGCGGTGTAGATATTTACATGTTCATACAGATGGCGGTGTTGATATTTCCATGTTTGTACGGATGGCAGTGTCGTCATTTCCATGATCATACAGGTGGCGGTGTAGATATTTCCATGTTTATACAGATAGCAGTGTAGTTATTTCCATGTTTATAGAGATAGCAGTGTAGATATTTCCATTGATATACAGATAGCTGTGTAGATATTTGCATGTTGATTCAGATAGCGGTGTAGATATTTCCATGTTCATACAGATAGCGGTGTAGATATTTCCATGTTCATACAGATAGCGGTGAAGATATTTCCATGTTCATACAGTTAGCGGTGTAGATATTTCCATGTTCATACAGATGGCGGTGTAGGTATTTACATGTTCATACAGATGGCGGTGTATATATTTCCATCTTCGTACAGATGGCAGTGTAGATATTTCCATGTTCATAGAGATGGCGCTGTAGATATTTCCATGTTTATGCAGATAGCGGTATAGATATTTCCATGTTTATACAGATGGTGGTGTAGGTATTTCCATGTTTATAGAGATTGCGGTATAGATATTTCCATGTTTATAGAGATAGTGGTGTAGTTATTTCCAAGTTTATAGAGACAGCGTTGTAGATATTTCCATGTTTATACAGGCAGCGGGGAAGATATTTCCATGTTTATACAGATAGCGGTGTAGATATTTCCATGTTTATACAGATAACAGTGTAGATATTTCCATGTTTATAGAGATAGGGGTGTAGATAATTTCAATTCTATACAGATAGCAGTGTAGATATTTCCAAGTTCATACAGATAGCGGTGTAGATATTTCCACGTTTATAGAGATGGCGGTGTAGATATTTCCATGTTCATACAGATGGCGGTGTAGATATTTCCATGTTTATAGAGATGGCGGTGTAGATATTTTCATGTTTACACAGATGGCGGTGTAGATATTTCCATGTTTACACAGATAGCGGTGTAGACATTTCCATGTTTACACAGATAGCGGTGTGGATATTTCCATGTTTATGCAGATAGCGGTGTAGATATTTCCATGTTTATACAGATAGCGGTGTGGATATTTCCATGTTTATACAGATGGGCAGATATTTCCATGTTTATACAGATAGCGGTGTAGATATTTCCATCTTAATACAGATGGCGGTGTAGATATGTCCACGTTCGTACAGATGGCGGTGTAGATATTTCCTTGTTCATAGAGATGGCGGTGTAGATATTTCGAAGTTTATAGAGATAGCGCTGTAGTTATTTCCATATTTATAGAGAAATCTTTGTAGATATTTCCATGTATATGCAGATAGCTGTGTAGATATTTCCATGTTCATGCAGATAGCGGTGTAGTTATATCCATGTTCATAGAGATGGCGGTGTAGATATTTCCATGTTCTTACGGATGGCATTGTAGATATTTCCATGTTAATACAGGTGGCGGTGTAGATATTTCCATGTTTATACAGATAGCAGTGTAGTTATTTCCATGTTTATAGAGATATCAGTGAAGATATTTCCATTGATATACAGATAGCTGTGTAGATATTTGCATGTTCATACAGATAGCGGTGTAGATATTTCCATGTTCATACAGATGGCAGTGTAGATATTTCCATGTTCATACAGATAGCGGTGTAGATATTTCCATGTTCATACAGATAGCGGTGTAGATATTTCCATCTTAATATAGATGGCTTTGTAGATATGTCCATGTTTGTACAGATGGCGGT
Source organism: Gorilla gorilla gorilla (assembly GCF_029281585.2). Lineage (NCBI taxonomy): Eukaryota > Metazoa > Chordata > Mammalia > Primates > Hominidae > Gorilla > Gorilla gorilla. The sequence continues at coordinate 129,271,441 of NC_073239.2, forward strand.
GTAGATATTTCCATGTTCATAGAGATGGCGCTGTAGATATTTCCATGTTTATGCAGATAGCGGTATAGATATTTCCATGTTTATAAAGATGGTGGTGTAGATATTTCCATGTTTATAGAGATGGCGGTCTAGATATTTCCATGTTTATAGAGATAGTGGTGTAGTTATTTCCAAGTTTATAGAGACAGCGTTGTAGATATTTCCATGTTTATACAGATAGCGGTGAAGATATTTCCATGTTTATACAGATATCGGTGTACATATTTCCATGTTTATACAGATAACAGTGTAGATATTTCCATGTTTATAGAGATAGTGGTGTAGATAATTTCAATTTTATACAGATAGCAGTGTAGATATTTCCAAGTTCATACAGATAGCGGTGTAGATATTTCCCCTTTTATAGAGACGGCGGTGTAGATATTTCCATGTTCATACAGATGGCGGAGTAGATATTTCCATGTTTATAGAGATGGCGGTGTAGATATTTTCATGTTTACACAGATGGCGGTGTAGATATTTCCATGTTTACACAGATAGCGGTGTAGACATTTCCATGTTTACACAGATAGCGATGTAGACATTTCCATGTTTTCACAGATAGCGGTGTGGATATTTCCATGTTTATGCAGATAGCGGTGTAGATATTTCCATGTTTATACAGATAGCGGTGTGGATATTTCCATGTTTATACAGATAGTTGGGTAGATGTTTCCATGTTTATACAGATAGCGGTGTAGATATTTCCATCTTAATACAGATGGTGGTGTAGATATGTCCATGTTTGTTCAGATGGCAGTGTAGATATTTCCATGTTCATACAGACGGAGGTGTAGATATTTCGAAGTTTATAGAGATAGCGCTGTAGTTATTTCCATATATATAGAGAAATCTGTGTAGACATTTCCATGTACATTCAGATAGCTGTTAAGATATTTCCATGTTCATGCAGATAGCCTTGTAGATATTTCCATGTTTATACAGATAGCGGTGTGGATATTTCCATGTTTATACAGATAGTTGGGTAGATATTTCCATGTTTATACAGATAGCGGTGAAGTTATTTCCATGTTTATACAGATAGCGGTGTAGATATTTTCATGTTTATACAGATATCAGTGTAGATATTTCCATGTTTATTGAGATAGTGGTGTAGATAATTTCAATTTTATACAGATAGCAGTGTTGATATTTCCAAGTTCATACAGATAGCGGTGTAGATATTTCCTCGTTTATAGAGATGGCGGTGTAGATATTTCCATGTTCATACAGATGGCGGTGTAGATATTTCCATGTTTACAGAGATGGCGGTGTAGATATTCCCATGTTTACACAGATGGCGGTGTAGATATTTCCATGTTTACACAGATAGCGGTGTTGTCATTTCCATCTTTACACAGATAGCGGTGTGGATATTTCCATGTTTATGCAGATAGCGGTGTACATATTTCCATGTTTATACAGATAGCGGTGCGGATATTTCCATGTTTATACAGATAGTTGGGCAGATATTTCCATGTTTATACAGATAGCGGTGTAGATATTTCCATCTTAATACAGATGGAGGTGTAGATATGTCCATGTTCATACAGATAGCGGTGTAGATATTTCCATGTTCATACAGATAGCGGTGTAGATATTTCCATGTTCATACCAATAGCGGTGTAGATATTTCCTTGTTCATACACTTAGCGGTGTAGATATTTCCATGTTCATACAGATGGTGGTTTAGATATTTACATGTTCATACAGATGGCAGTGTAGATATTTCCATGTTCGTACGGATTGCAGTGTAGATATTTCCATGTTCATACAGGTGGCGGTGTAGACATTTCCATGTTTATACAGATAGCATTGTAGTTATTTCCATGTTTATGGAGATAGCAGTGTAGATATTTACATTGATATACAGATAGCTGTGTAGATATTTGCATGTTCGTACAGATAGCGGTGTAGATATTTCCATGTTCGTACAGATAACGGTGTAGATATTTCCATGTTCATAAAGATAGCAGTTTAGATATTTCCATGTTCATACAGATAACGGTGTACGTATTTCCATGTTCATACAGATAGCGGTGTAGATATTTCCATGTTCATACAGTTAGCGGTGTAGATATTTCCATGTTCATACAGACGGTGGTGTAGATATTTACATGTTCATACAGATGGTGGTATAGATGTTTCCATGTTCTTACAGATGGTGGTGTAGATATTTCCATGTTCATAGAGAAGGCGGTGTAGATATTTCCAAGTTTATGAAGATAGCGGCATAGATATTTCCATGTTTATACAGATTGTGGTGTAGATATTTCCATGTTTATAGAGATGGCGTTCTAGATATTTCCATGTTTACAGAGATAGTGGTGTCGTTATTTCCAAGTTTATAGAGACAGCGTTGTAGATATTTCCATGTTTATACAGATAGCGGTGGAGATATTTCCATGTTTATACAGATAGCGGTGTAGATATTTTCATGTTTATACAGATATCAGTGTAGATATTTCCATGTTTATAGAGATAGTGGTGTAGATAATTTCAATTTTATACAGATAGCAGTGTTGATATTTCCAAGTTCATACAGATAGCGGTGTAGATATTTCCTCGTTTATAGAGATGGCGGTGTAGATATTTCCATGTTCATACAGATGGCGGTGTAGATATTTCCATGTTTACAGAGATGGCGGTGTAGATATTCCCATGTTTACACAGATGGCGGTGTAGATATTTCCATGTTTACACAGATAGCGGTGTTGTCATTTCCTTCTTTACACAGATAGCGGTGTGGATATTTCCATGTTTATGCAGATAGCGGTGTACATATTTCCATGTTTATACAGATAGCGGTGCGGATATTTCCATGTTTATACAGATAGTTGGGCAGATATTTCCATGTTTATACAGATAGCGGTGTAGATATTTCCATCTTAATACAGATGGAGGTGTAGATATGTCCATGTTCATACAGATAGCGGTGTAGATATTTCCATGTTCATACAGATAGCGGTGTAGATATTTCCATGTTCATACCAATAGCGGTGTAGATATTTCCTTGTTCATACACTTAGCGGTGTAGATATTTCCATGTTCATACAGATGGTGGTTTAGATATTTACATGTTCATACAGATGGCAGTGTAGATATTTCCATGTTCGTACGGATTGCAGTGTAGATATTTCCATGTTCATACAGGTGGCGGTGTAGACATTTCCATGTTTATACAGATAGCATTGTAGTTATTTCCATGTTTATGGAGATAGCAGTGTAGATATTTACATTGATATACAGATAGCTGTGTAGATATTTGCATGTTCGTACAGATAGCGGTGTAGATATTTCCATGTTCGTACAGATAACGGTGTAGATATTTCCATGTTCATAAAGATAGCAGTTTAGATATTTCCATGTTCATACAGATAACGGTGTAGGTATTTCCTTGTTCATACAGATAGCGGTGTAGATATTTCCATGTTCATACAGTTAGCGGTGTAGATATTTCCATGTTCATACAGACGGTGGTGTAGATATTTACATGTTCATACAGATGGTGGTATAGATGTTTCCATGTTCTTACAGATGGTGGTGTAGATATTTCCATGTTCATAGAGAAGGCGGTGTAGATATTTCCAAGTTTATGAAGATAGCGGCATAGATATTTCCATGTTTATACAGATTGTGGTGTAGATATTTCCATGTTTATAGAGATGGCGTTCTAGATATTTCCATGTTTACAGAGATAGTGGTGTCGTTATTTCCAAGTTTATAGAGACAGCGTTGTAGATATTTCCATGTTTATACAGATAGCGGTGGAGATATTTCCATGTTTATACAGATAGCGGTGTAGATATTTCCATGTTTATACAGATAGCAGTTTAGATATTTCCATGTTTATAGAGATAGTGGTGTAGATAATTTCAGTTTTATACAGAGAGCAGTGTAGATATTTCCAAGTTCATACAAATAGCGGTGTAGATATTTCCACGTTTATAGAGATGGCGGTGTAGATATTTCCATGTTCATACAGATGGCGGTGTAGATATTTCCATGTTAATGGGGATGGCGGTGTAGATATTTTCATGTTTACACAGATGGCGGTGTAGATATTTCCATGTTTACACAGATAGCGGTGTAGATATTTACATGTTTATAGAGATAGTGGTGTCGATAATTTCAACTTTATACAGAGAGCAGTGTAGATATTTCCAAGTTCATACAGATAGCAGTGTAGATATTTCCATGTTCATACAGATAGCGGTGTAGATATTTCCATTTTCATACAGATAGCGGTGTAGATATTTCCATGTTCATACAGTTAGCGGTGTAGATATTTCCATGTTCACACAGATTGCGGTGTAGATATTTACATGTTCATACAGATGGCGGTGTTGATATTTCCATGTTTGTACGGATGGCAGTGTCGTCATTTCCATGATCATATAGGTGGCGGTGTAGATATTTCCATGTTTATACAGATAGCAGTGTAGTTACTTCCATGTTTATAGAGATAGCAGTGTAGATATTTCCATTGATATACAGATAGCTGTGTAGATATTTGCATGTTGATTCAGATAGCGGTGTAGATATTTCCCTGTTCATACAGATAACGATGTAGATATTTCCATATTCATACAGATAGCGGTGAAGATATTTCCATGTTCATACAGTTAGCGGTGTAGATATTTCCATGTTCATACAGATGGCGGTGTAGGTATTTACATGTTCATACAGATGGCGGTGTATATATTTCCATCTTCGTACAGATGGCAGTGTAGATATTTCCATGTTCCTAGAGATGGCGCTGTAGATATTTCCATGTTTATGCAGATAGCGGTATAGATATTTCCATGTTTATACAGATGGTGGTGTAGGTATTTCCATGTTTATAGAGATAGTGGTGTAGTTATTTCCAAGTTTATAGAGACAGCGTTGTAGATATTTCCATGTTTATACAGATAGCGGTGAAGATATTTCCATGTTTATACAGATATCGGTGTACATATTTCCATGTTTATACAGATAACAGTGTAGATATTTCCATGTTTATAGAGATAGTGGTGTAGATAATTTCAATTTTATACAGATAGCAATGTAGATATTTCCAAGTTCATACAGATAGCGGTGTAGATATTTCCACTTTTATAGAGACGGCGGTGTAGATATTTCCATGTTCATACAGATGGCGGAGTAGATATTTCCATGTTTATAGAGATGGCGGTGTAGATATTTTCATGTTTACACAGATGGCGGTGTAGATATTTCCATGTTTACACAGATAGCGGTGTAGACATTTCCATGTTTACACAGATAGCGATGTAGACATTTCCATGTTTTCACAGATAGCGGTGTGGATATTTCCATGTTTATGCAGATAGCGGTGTAGATATTTCCATGTTTATACAGATAGCGGTGTGGATATTTCCATGTTTATACAGATAGTTGGGTAGATATTTCCATGTTTATACAGATAGCGGTGTAGATATTTCCATCTTAATACAGATGGTGGTGTAGATATGTCCATGTTTGTACAGATGGCAGTGTAGATATTTCCATGTTCATACAGACGGAGGTGTAGATATTTCGAAGTTTATAGAGATAGCGCTGTAGTTATTTCCATATATATAGAGAAATCTGTGTAGACATTTCCATGTATATTCAGATAGCTGTTAAGATATTTCCATGTTCATGCAGATAGCCTTGTAGATATTTCCATGTTTATACAGATAGCGGTGTGGATATTTCCATGTTTATACAGATAGTTGGGTAGATATTTCCATGTTTATACAGATAGCGGTGAAGTTATTTCCATGTTTATACAGATAGCGGTGTAGATATTTTCATGTTTATACAGATATCAGTGTAGATATTTCCATGTTTATAGAGATAGTGGTGTAGATAATTTCAATTTTATACAGATAGCAGTGTTGATATTTCCAAGTTCATACAGATAGCGGTGTAGATATTTCCTCGTTTATAGAGATGGCGGTGTAGATATTTCCATGTTCATACAGATGGCGGTGTAGATATTTCCATGTTTACAGAGATGGCGGTGTAGATATTCCCATGTTTACACAGATGGCGGTGTAGATATTTCCATGTTTACACAGATAGCGGTGTTGTCATTTCCATCTTTACACAGATAGCGGTGTGGATATTTCCATGTTTATGCAGATAGCGGTGTACATATTTCCATGTTTATACAGATAGCGGTGCGGATATTTCCATGTTTATACAGATAGTTGGGCAGATATTTCCATGTTTATACAGATAGCGGTGTAGATATTTCCATCTTAATACAGATGGAGGTGTAGATATGTCCATGTTCATACAGATAGCGGTGTAGATATTTCCATGTTCATACAGATAGCGGTGTAGATATTTCCATGTTCATACCAATAGCGGTGTAGATATTTCCTTGTTCATACACTTAGCGGTGTAGATATTTCCATGTTCATACAGATGGTGGTTTAGATATTTACATGTTCATACAGATGGCAGTGTAGATATTTCCATGTTCGTACGGATTGCAGTGTAGATATTTCCATGTTCATACAGGTGGCGGTGTAGACATTTCCATGTTTATACAGATAGCATTGTAGTTATTTCCATGTTTATGGAGATAGCAGTGTAGATATTTACATTGTTATACAGATAGCTGTGTAGATATTTGCATGTTCGTACAGATAGCGGTGTAGATATTTCCATGTTCGTACAGATAACGGTGTAGATATTTCCATGTTCATAAAGATAGCAGTTTAGATATTTCCATGTTCATACAGATAACGGTGTAGGTATTTCCATGTTCATACAGATAGCGGTGTAGATATTTCCATGTTCATACAGTTAGCGGTGTAGATATTTCCATGTTCATACAGACGGTGGTGTAGATATTTACATGTTCATACAGATGGTGGTATAGATGTTTCCATGTTCTTACAGATGGTGGTGTAGATATTTCCATGTTCATAGAGAAGGCGGTGTAGATATTTCCAAGTTTATGAAGATAGCGGCATAGATATTTCCATGTTTATACAGATTGTGGTGTAGATATTTCCATGTTTATAGAGATGGCGTTCTAGATATTTCCATGTTTACAGAGATAGTGGTGTCGTTATTTCCAAGTTTATAGAGACAGCGTTGTAGATATTTCCATGTTTATACAGATAGCGGTGGAGATATTTCCATGTTTATACAGATAGCGGTGTAGATATTTTCATGTTTATACAGATATCAGTGTAGATATTTCCATGTTTATAGAGATAGTGGTGTAGATAATTTCAATTTTATACAGATAGCAGTGTTGATATTTCCAAGTTCATACAGATAGCGGTGTAGATATTTCCTCGTTTATAGAGATGGCGGTGTAGATATTTCCATGTTCATACAGATGGCGGTGTAGATATTTCCATGTTTACAGAGATGGCGGTGTAGATATTCCCATGTTTACACAGATGGCGGTGTAGATATTTCCATGTTTACACAGATAGCGGTGTTGTCATTTCCTTCTTTACACAGATAGCGGTGTGGATATTTCCATGTTTATGCAGATAGCGGTGTACATATTTCCATGTTTATACAGATAGCGGTGCGGATATTTCCATGTTTATACAGATAGTTGGGCAGATATTTCCATGTTTATACAGATAGCGGTGTAGATATTTCCATCTTAATACAGATGGAGGTGTAGATATGTCCATGTTCATACAGATAGCGGTGTAGATATTTCCATGTTCATACAGATAGCGGTGTAGATATTTCCATGTTCATACCAATAGCGGTGTAGATATTTCCTTGTTCATACACTTAGCGGTGTAGATATTTCCATGTTCATACAGATGGTGGTTTAGATATTTACATGTTCATACAGATGGCAGTGTAGATATTTCCATGTTCGTACGGATTGCAGTGTAGATATTTCCATGTTCATACAGGTGGCGGTGTAGACATTTCCATGTTTATACAGATAGCATTGTAGTTATTTCCATGTTTATGGAGATAGCAGTGTAGATATTTACATTGATATACAGATAGCTGTGTAGATATTTGCATGTTCGTACAGATAGCGGTGTAGATATTTCCATGTTCGTACAGATAACGGTGTAGATATTTCCATGTTCATAAAGATAGCAGTTTAGATATTTCCATGTTCATACAGATAACGGTGTAGGTATTTCCTTGTTCATACAGATAGCGGTGTAGATATTTCCATGTTCATACAGTTAGCGGTGTAGATATTTCCATGTTCATACAGACGGTGGTGTAGATATTTACATGTTCATACAGATGGTGGTATAGATGTTTCCATGTTCTTACAGATGGTGGTGTAGATATTTCCATGTTCATAGAGAAGGCGGTGTAGATATTTCCAAGTTTATGAAGATAGCGGCATAGATATTTCCATGTTTATACAGATTGTGGTGTAGATATTTCCATGTTTATAGAGATGGCGTTCTAGATATTTCCATGTTTACAGAGATAGTGGTGTCGTTATTTCCAAGTTTCTAGAGACAGCGTTGTAGATATTTCCATGTTTATACAGATAGCGGTGGAGATATTTCCATGTTTATACAGATAGCGGTGTAGATATTTCCATGTTTATACAGATAGCAGTTTAGATATTTCCATGTTTATAGAGATAGTGGTGTAGATAATTTCAGTTTTATACAGAGAGCAGTGTAGATATTTCCAAGTTCATACAAATAGCGGTGTAGATATTTCCACGTTTATAGAGATGGCGGTGTAGATATTTCCATGTTCATACAGATGGCGGTGTAGATATTTCCATGTTAATGGGGATGGCGGTGTAGATATTTTCATGTTTACACAGATGGCGGTGTAGATATTTCCATGTTTACACAGATAGCGGTGTAGATATTTACATGTTTATAGAGATAGTGGTGTCGATAATTTCAACTTTATACAGAGAGCAGTGTAGATATTTCCAAGTTCATACAGATAGCAGTGTAGATATTTCCATGTTCATACAGATAGCGGTGTAGATATTTCCATTTTCATACAGATAGCGGTGTAGATATTTCCATGTTCATACAGTTAGCGGTGTAGATATTTCCATGTTCACACAGATTGCGGTGTAGATATTTACATGTTCATACAGATGGCGGTGTTGATATTTCCATGTTTGTACGGATGGCAGTGTCATCATTTCCATGATCATATAGGTGGCGGTGTAGATATTTCCATGTTTATACAGATAGCAGTGTAGTTACTTCCATGTTTATAGAGATAGCAGTGTAGATATTTCCGTTGATATACAGATAGCTGTGTAGATATTTGCATGTTGATTCAGATAGCGGTGTAGATATTTCCCTGTTCATACAGATAACGATGTAGATATTTCCATATTCATACAGATAGCGGTGAAGATATTTCCATGTTCATACAGTTAGCGGTGTAGATATTTCCATGTTCATACAGATGGCGGTGTAGGTATTTACATGTTCATACAGATGGCGGTGTATATATTTCCATCTTCGTACAGATGGCAGTGTAGATATTTCCATGTTCCTAGAGATGGCGCTGTAGATATTTCCATGTTTATGCAGATAGCGGTATAGATATTTCCATGTTTATACAGATGGTGGTGTAGGTATTTCCATGTTTATAGAGATAGTGGTGTAGTTATTTCCAAGTTTATAGAGACAGCGTTGTAGATATTTCCATGTTTATACAGATAGCGGTGAAGATATTTCCATGTTTATACAGATATCGGTGTACATATTTCCATGTTTATACAGATAACAGTGTAGATATTTCCATGTTTATAGAGATAGTGGTGTAGATAATTTCAATTTTATACAGATAGCAATGTAGATATTTCCAAGTTCATACAGATAGCGGTGTAGATATTTCCACTTTTATAGAGACGGCGGTGTAGATATTTCCATGTTCATACAGATGGCGGAGTAGATATTTCCATGTTTATAGAGATGGCGGTGTAGATATTTTCATGTTTACACAGATGGCGGTGTAGATATTTCCATGTTTACACAGATAGCGGTGTAGACATTTCCATGTTTACACAGATAGCGATGTAGACATTTCCATGTTTTCACAGATAGCGGTGTGGATATTTCCATGTTTATGCAGATAGCGGTGTAGATATTTCCATGTTTATACAGATAGCGGTGTGGATATTTCCATGTTTATACAGATAGTTGGGTAGATATTTCCATGTTTATACAGATAGCGGTGTAGATATTTCCATCTTAATACAGATGGTGGTGTAGATATGTCCATGTTTGTACAGATGGCAGTGTAGATATTTCCATGTTCATACAGACGGAGGTGTAGATATTTCGAAGTTTATAGAGATAGCGCTGTAGTTATTTCCATATATATAGAGAAATCTGTGTAGACATTTCCATGTATATTCAGATAGCTGTTAAGATATTTCCATGTTCATGCAGATAGCCTTGTAGATATTTCCATGTTTATACAGATAGCGGTGTGGATATTTCCATGTTTATACAGATAGTTGGGTAGATATTTCCATGTTTATACAGATAGCGGTGAAGTTATTTCCATGTTTATACAGATAGCGGTGTAGATATTTTCATGTTTATACAGATATCAGTGTAGATATTTCCATGTTTATAGAGATAGTGGTGTAGATAATTTCAATTTTATACAGATAGCAGTGTTGATATTTCCAAGTTCATACAGATAGCGGTGTAGATATTTCCTCGTTTATAGAGATGGCGGTGTAGATATTTCCATGTTCATACAGATGGCGGTGTAGATATTTCCATGTTTACAGAGATGGCGGTGTAGATATTCCCATGTTTACACAGATGGCGGTGTAGATATTTCCATGTTTACACAGATAGCGGTGTTGTCATTTCCATCTTTACACAGATAGCGGTGTGGATATTTCCATGTTTATGCAGATAGCGGTGTACATATTTCCATGTTTATACAGATAGCGGTGTGGATATTTCCATGTTTATACAGATAGTTGGGCAGATATTTCCATGTTTATACAGATAGCGGTGTAGATATTTCCATCTTAATACAGATGGCGGTGTAGATATGTCCATGTTCATACAGATAGCGGTGTAGATATTTCCATGTTCATACAGATAGCGGTGTAGATATTTCCATGTTCATACCAATAGCGGTGTAGATATTTCCTTGTTCATACACTTAGCGGTGTAGATATTTCCATGTTCATACAGATGGTGGTTTAGATATTTACATGTTCATACAGATGGCAGTGTAGATATTTCCATGTTCGTACGGATTGCAGTGTAGATATTTCCAAGTTCATACAGGTGGCGGTGTAGACATTTCCATGTTTATACAGATAGCATTGTAGTTATTTCCATGTTTATGGAGATAGCAGTGTAGATATTTACATTGATATACAGATAGCTGTGTAGATATTTGCATGTTCGTACAGATAGCGGTGTAGATATTTCCATGTTCGTACAGATAACGGTGTAGATATTTCCATGTTCATAAAGATAGCAGTTTAGATATTTCCATGTTCATACAGATAACGGTGTAGGTATTTCCATGTTCATACAGATAGCGGTGTAGATATTTCCATGTTCATACAGTTAGCGGTGTAGATAGTTCCATGTTCATACAGACGGTGGTGTAGATATTTACATGTTCATACAGATGGTGGTATAGATGTTTCCATGTTCTTACAGATGGCGGTGTAGATATTTCCATGTTCATAGAGAAGGCGGTGTAGATATTTCCAAGTTTATGAAGATAGCGGCATAGATATTTCCATGTTTATACAGATTGTGGTGTAGATATTTCCATGTTTATAGAGATGGCGTTCTAGATATTTCCATGTTTACAGAGATAGTGGTGTCGTTATTTCCAAGTTTATAGAGACAGCGTTGTAGATATTTCCATGTTTATACAGATAGCGGTGGAGATATTTCCATGTTTATACAGATAGCGGTGTAGATATTTCCATGTTTATACAGATAGCAGTTTAGATATTTCCATGTTTATAGAGATAGTGGTGTAGATAATTTCAGTTTTATACAGAGAGCAGTGTAGATATTTCCAAGTTCATACAAATAGCGGTGTAGATATTTCCACGTTTATAGAGATGGCGGTGTAGATATTTCCATGTTCATACAGATGGCGGTGTAGATATTTCCATGTTAATGGGGATGGCGGTGTAGATATTTTCATGTTTACACAGATGGCGGTGTAGATATTTCCATGTTTACACAGATAGCGGTGTAGATATTTACATGTTTATAGATATAGTGGTGTCGATAATTTCAACTTTATACAGAGAGCAGTGTAGATATTTCCAAGTTCATACAGATAGCAGTGTAGATATTTCCATGTTCATACAGATAGCGGTGTAGATATTTCCATTTTCATACAGATAGCGGTGTAGATATTTCCATGTTCATACAGTTAGCGGTGTAGATATTTCCATGTTCACACAGATTGCGGTGTAGATATTTACATGTTCATACAGATGGCGGTGTTGATATTTCCATCTTTGTACGGATGGCAGTGTCGTCATTTCCATGATCATACAGGTGGCGGTGTAGATATTTCCATGTTTATACAGATAGCAGTGTAGTTATTTCCATGTTTATAGAGATAGCAGTGTAGATATTTCCATTGATATACAGATAGCTGTGTAGATATTTGCATGTTGATTCAGATAGCGGTGTAGATATTTCCATGTTCATACAGATAGCGGTGTAGATATTTCCATGTTCATACAGATAGCGGTGTAGATATTTCCCTGTTCATACAGATAACGATGTAGATATTTCCATGTTCATACAGATAGCGGTGAAGATATTTCCATGTTCATACAGTTAGCGGTGTAGATATTTCCATGTTCATACAGATGGCGGTGTAGGTATTTACATGTTCATACAGATGGCGGTGTATATATTTCCATCTTCGTACAGATGGCAGTGTAGATATTTCCATGTTCATAGAGATGGCGCTGTAGATATTTCCATGTTTATGCAGATAGCGGTATAGATATTTCCATGTTTATACAGATGGTGGTGTAGGTATTTCCATGTTTATAGAGATTGCGGTATAGATATTTCCATGTTTATAGAGATAGTGGTGTAGTTATTTCCAAGTTTATAGAGACAGCGTTGTAGATATTTCCATGTTTATACAGGCAGCGGGGAAGATATTTCCATGTTTATACAGATAGCGGTGTAGATATTTCCATGTTTATACAGATAACAGTGTAGATATTTCCATGTTTATAGAGATAGGGGTGTAGATAATTTCAATTTTATACAGATAGCAGTGTAGATATTTCCAAGTTCATACAGATAGCGGTGTAGATATTTCCACGTTTATAGAGATGGCGGTGTAGATATTTCCATGTTCATACAGATGGCGGTGTAGATATTTCCATGTTTATAGAGATGGCGGTGTAGATATTTTCAAGTTTACACAGATGGCGGTGTAGATATTTCCATGTTTACACAGATAGCGGTGTAGACATTTCCATGTTTACACAGATAGCGGTGTGGATATTTCCATGTTTATGCAGATAGCGGTGTAGATATTTCCATGTTTATACAGATAGCGGTGTGGATATTTCCATGTTTATACAGATGGGCAGATATTTCCATGTTTATACAGATAGCGGTGTAGATATTTCCATCTTAATACAGATGGCGGTGTAGATATGTCCACGTTCGTACAGATGGCGGTGTAGATATTTCCATGTTCATAGAGATGGCGGTGTAGATATTTCGAAGTTTATAGAGATAGCGCTGTAGTTATTTCCATATTTATAGAGAAATCTTTGTAGATATTTCCATGTATTTGCAGATAGCTGTGAAGATATTTCCATGTTCATGCAGATATCGGTGTAGTTATATCCATGTTCATACAGATGGCGGTGAAGATATTTCCATGTTCTTTCAGATGGCGGTGTAGATATTTCCATGTTAATACAAATGGCGGTGTAGATATTTCCATGTTCATATAGATGGCGGTGTAGATATTTCCATGTTCATACAATTGGCGGTGTAGATATTTCCATGTTCATAGAGATGGCGGTGTAGATATTTCCATGTTTATACAGATAGCAGTGTAGTTATTTCCATGTTTATAGAGATAGCGGTGTAGATATTTTCAATTTTATACAGATAGCTGTGTAGATATTTGCATGTTCATACAGATAGCGGTGTAGATATTTCCATGTTCATACAGATAGCGGTGTAGATATTTCAATGTTCCTTCAGATAGCGGTGTAGATATTTCCATGTTCATGCAGATAGCGGTGTAGATATTTCCATGTTCATACCAATAGGAGTGTAGATATTTCCATGTCCATACAGTTAGCGTTGTAGATATTTCCATGTTCATACAGATGGCGGTGTAGATATTTCCATGTTCGTACGGATGTCGCTGTAGATATTTCCATGTTCATAGAGATGGCGGTGTAGATATTTCCATGTTTATGCAGATAGCGGTGAAGATATTTCCATGTTTATACAGATAGCAGTGTAGATATTTCCATGTTTATACAGATAGCAGTGTAGATATTTCCATGTTTATAGAGATAGTGGTGTAGATAATTTCAATTTTATACCGAGAGCAGTGTAGATATTTCCAAGTTCATACAGATAGCGATGTAGATATTTCCACGTTTATAGAGATGGCAGTGTGTATGATGGCGGTGTAGATATTTCCATGTTCCTACAAATGGCGGTGTAGATATTTCCATGTTCATAGAGATGGCGGTGTAGATATTTTCATGTTTACACAGATGGCGATGTAGATATTTCCATGTTTACACAGATAGCGGTGTAGACATTTCCATGTTTACACAGATAGCGGTGTGGATATTTCCATGTTTATGCAGATAGCGGTGTAGATATTTCCATGTTTATACAGATAGCGGTGCGGATATTTCCATGTTTATACAGATAGTTGGGCGGATATTTCCATGTTTATACAGATAGCGGTGTAGAAATTTCCATCTTAATACAGATGGCGGTGTAGATATGTCAATGTTCGTACAGATGACGGTGTAGATATTTCCATGTTCATACTGATGGCGGTGTAGATATTTCCATGTTCATACAAATGGCGGTGTAGATATTTCCATGTTCATAGAGATGGCGGTGTAGATATTCCCATGTTCGTACGGATGGCAGTGTAGACATTTCCATGTTCATACAGGTGGCGGTGTAGATATTTCCATGTTTATACAGATAGCAGTGTAGTTATTTCTATCTTTATAGAGATAGCAGTGTAGATATTTCCATTGATATACAGATAGCTGTGTAGATATTTGCATGTTCATATCGATAGCGGTGTAGATATTTCCATGTTCGTACAGAGAGCGGTGTAGATATTTCCATGTTCATACAGATAGCGGTGTAGATATTTCCATGTTCATACAGATAACGGTGTAGATATTTCCATGTTCATACATATAGCGGTGTAGATATTTCCATGTTCATACAGTTGGAGGTGTAGATATTTCCATGTTCATACAGATGGCGGTGTAGGTATTTACATGTTCGTACAGATGGCGGTGTAGATATTTCCATGTTCGTACAGATGGCGGTGTAGATATTTCCATGTTCATAGAGATGGCGGTGTAGATATTTCCATGTTTATGCAGATAGCGGTATAGATATTTCCATGTTTATACAGATGGTGGTGTAGGTATTTCCATGTTTATACAGATGGCGGTCTAGATGTTTCCATGTTTATAGAGATAGTGGTGTAGTTATTTCCAAGTTTATAGAGACAGCGTTATAGTTATTTCCATGTTTATACATGTAGCGGTGAAGATATTTCCATGTTTATACAGATAGCGGTGTAGATATTTCCATGTTTATACATATAAGAGTGTAGATATTTCCATGTTTATAGAGATAGGGGTGTAGATAATTTCAATTTTATACAGATAGCAGTGTAGATATTTCCAAGTTCATACAGATAGCGGTGTAGATATTTCCACGTGTATAGAGATGGCGGTATAGATATTTCCATGTTCATACAGACGGCGGTGTAGATATTTCCATGTTTATAGAGATGGCGGTGTAGATATTTTCATGTTTAAACAGATTGGGGTGTAGATATTTCCATGTTTACAGAGATAGCGGTGTAGACATTTCCATGTTTATACAGATAGCGGTGTGGATATTTCCAAATTTATGCAGATAGCGGTGTAGATATTTCCATGTTTATACAGATAGCGGTGCGGATATTTCCATGTTTATACAGGTAGCGGTGTAGATATTTCCATCTTAATACAGATGGCGGTGTAGATATGTCCTTGTTCGTACAGATGGCGGTGTAGATATTTCCATGTTCATACAGATGGCGGTGTAGATATTTCGAAGTTTATTGAGATAGCGCTGTAGTTATTACCATATTTATAGAGAAATCTGTGTAGATGTTTCCGTGTATATGCAGATAGCTGTTTAGATATTTCCATGTTCATCCAGATAGCGGTGTAGATATTTCCATGTTCATACAGTTAGAGGTGCAGATATTTCCATGTTCATACAGATGGCGGTGTAGGTATTTACATGTTCATACAGATGGCGGTGTAGATATTTCCATGTTCGTACAGATGGCGGTGTAGATATTTCCATGTTCATAGAGATGGCGGTGTAGATATTTCCATGTTTATACAGATAGCGGTATAGATATTTAAATGTTTATACAGATGGTGGTGTAGGTATTTCCATGTTTATACAGATGGCGGTCTAGATGTTTCCATGTTTATAGAGATAGTGGTGTAGTTATTTCCAAGTTTATAGAGACAGCGTTATAGATATTTCCATGTTTATACAGATAGCGGTGAAGATATTTCCATGTTTATACAGTAGCGGTGTAGATATTTCCATGTTTATACAGATAACAGTGTAGATATTTCCATGTTTATAGAGATAGGGGTGTAGATAATTTCAATTTTTTACAGATAGCAGTGTAGATATTTCCAAGTTCATACAGATAGCGGTGTAGATATTTCCACGTTTGTAGAGATGGCGGTATAGATATTTCCATGTTCATACAGATGGCAGTGTGGATATTTCCATGTTTATAGAGATGGCGGTGTAGATATTTTCATGTTTAAACAGATTGGGGTGTAGATATTTCCATGTTTACACAGATAGCGGTGTAGACATTTCCATCCTTACACAGATACCGGTGTGGATATTTCCAAGTTTATGCAGATAGCGTTGTAGATATTTCCATGTTTGTACAGATAGCGGTGTGGATATTTCCATGTTTATACAGATAGCGGTGTAGATATTTCCATCTTAATACAGATGGTGGTGTAGATATGTCCTTGTTCGTACAGGTGGCGGTGTAGATATTTCCATGTTCATACAGATGGTGGTGTAGATATTTCGAAGTTTATAGAGATAGCGCTGTAGTTATTACCATATTTATAGAGAAATCTGTGTAGATATTTCCATGTATATGCAGATAGCTGTGTAGATATTTCCATGTTCATCCAGATGCCGGTGTAGATATATCCATGTTCATACAGAGGGCGGTGAAGATATTTCCATGTTCATAGAGATGGCAGTGTAGATATTTCAATGTTCATAGAGATGGCAGTGTAGATATTTCCATGTCCATACAAATGGCGGTGTAGATATTACCATGTTCATAGAGATGGCAGTGTAGATATTTCCATGTTTATACAGATAGCAGAGTAGTTATTTCCATGTTTATAGAGATAGTGGTGTAGATAATTTCAATTTTATACAGATAGCTGTGTAGATATTTGCATGTTCATACAGATAGCGGTGTAGATATTTCCATGTTCATACAGATAGCGGTGTAGATATTTCCATGTTCATACAGATAGCGGTGTAGATATTTCCATGTTCATGCAGATAGCGGTGTAGACATTTCCATGTTCATACCAAAAGCGGTGTAGATATTTCCATGTCCATACAGTTAGCGTTGTAGATATTTCCATGTTCATACAGATGGCGGTGTAGATATTTACATGTTCATACAGATGGCGGTGTAGATATTTCCATGTTCGTACGGATGGCAGTGTAGATATTTCCATGTTTATAGAGATAGCAGCGTAGATATTTCCATTGACATACAGATAGCTCTGTAGATATTTGCATGTTCATACAGATAGCGGTGTAGATATTTCCATGTTCGTACAAATAGCGGGGAGATATTTCCATGTTCATACAGATAGCAGTGTAGTTATTTCCATGTTCATACAGATAACGGTGTAGATATTTTCATGTTCATACAGATAGCGGTGTAGATATTTCCATGATCATACAGTTAGCGGTGTAGATATTTCCATGTTCATACAGATGGCGGTGTAGATATTTACATGTTCATACAGATGGCGGTGTAGATATTTCCATGTTCGTACAGATGGCGGTGTAGATATTTCCATGTTCATAGAGATGGCGGTGTAGATATTTCCATGTTTATGGAGATAGCGGTATAGATATTCCCATGTTTATAGAGATGGTGGTGTAGATATTTCAATGTTTATAGAGATGGCGGTCTAGATATTTCCATGTTTATACAGATAGCGGTGTAGATATTTCCATGTTTATACAGATAGCGGTGCAGATATTTCCATGTTTATACAGATAAAATTGTAGATATTTCCATGTTTATAGAGATAGTGGTGTAGATAATTTCAATTTTATACAGATAGCAGTGTAGATATTTCCAAGTTCATACAGATAGCGGTGTAGATATTTCCACGTTTATAGAGAAGGCAATGTAGATATTTCCATGTTCATACAGATGGCGGTGTAGATATTTCCATGTTTATAGAGATGGCAATGTAGATATTTTCATGTTTTCACAGATGGCGGTGTAGATATTTCCATGTTTACACAGATAGCGGTGTAGACATTTCCATGTTTACACAGATAGCGGTGTGGATATTTCCATGTTTATGCAGATAGCGGTGTAGATATTTCCATGTTTATACAGATAGCGGTGCGGATATTTCCATGTTTATTCAGATAGCGGTGTAGTTATTTCCATCTTAATACAGATGGCGGTGTAGATATGTCCTTGTTCGTACAGATGGCGGTGTAGATATTTCCATGTTCATACAGATGGCGGTGTAGATATTTCGAAGTTTATAGAGATAGCGCTGTAGTTATTACCATATTTATAGAGAAATCTGTGTAGGTATTTCCATGTATATGCAGATAGCTGTGTAGATATTTCCATGTTCATCCAGATGCCGGTGTATATATATCCATGTTCAAACAGAGGGCGGTGAAGATATTTCCATGTTCATACAGATGGCGGTATAGTTATTTCCATGTTCATACAAATGGCGGTTTTGATATTTCCATGTTCATAGAGATGGCAGTGTAGATATTTCCATGTTCATACAAATGGCGGTGTAGGTATTACCATGTTCATAGAGATGGCGGTGTAGATATTTCCATGTTTATACAGAGAGCAGTGTAGTTATTTCCATGTTTATAGAGATAGTGGTGTAGATAATTTCCATTTTATACAGATAGCTGTGTAGATATTTGCATGTTCATACAGATAGCTGTGTAGATATTTCCATGTTCATACAGATAGCGGTGTAGATATTTCCATGTTCATACAGATAGCGGTGTAGATATTTCCATGTTCATGCAGATAGCGGTGTAGATATTTCCATGTTCATACCAAAAGCGGTGTAGATATTTCCATGTCCATACAGTTAGCGTTGTAGATATTTCCATGTTCATACAGATGGCGGTGTAGATATTTACATGTTCATACAGATGGCGGTGTAGATATTTCCATGTTCGTACGGATGGCAGTGTAGATATTTCCATGTTCATACAAGTGGCGGTGTAGATATTTCCATGTTTATACAGATAGCAGTGTAGTTATTTCCATGTTTATAGAGATAGCAGTGTAGATATTTCCATTGACATACAGATAGCTCTGTAGATATTTGCATGTTCATACAGATAGCGGTGTAGATATTTCCATGTTCATACAGATAGCGGTGTAGATATTTCCATGTTCATACAGATAGCGGTGTAGATATTTCCATGTTTATACAGATGGCAGTGTAGATATTTCCAAGTTCATACAGATAGCGATTTAGATATTTCCACGTTTATAGAGATGGCGGTGTAGATATTTCCATGTTCATGCAGATGGCGGTGTAGTTATTTCCATGTTCATACAAATGGGCGTGTAGATATTTCCATGTTCATAGAGATGGCGGTTGAGACATTTCCATGTTCATACAGAAAGCGGTGCGGATATTTCCATGTTTATACAGGTAGCGGTGTAGATATTTCCATCTTAATACAGATGGTGGTGTAGATATGTCCTTGTTCGTACAGATGGCGGTGTAGATATTTCCATGTTCATACAGATGGCGGTGTAGATATTTCAAAGTTTATAGAGATAGCGCTGTAGTTATTACCATATTTATAGAGAAATCTGTGTAGATATTTCCGTGTATATGCAGATAGCTGTGTAGATATTTCCATGTTCATCCAGATGCCGGTGTAGATATATCCATGTTCATACAGAGGGCGGTGAAGATATTTCCATGTTCATACAGATAGCAGTGTAGTTATTTCCATGTTTATAGAGATAGTGGTGTAGATAATTTCAATTATATACAGATAGCTGTGTAGATATTTCCATGTTCATACAGATAGCGGTGTAGATATTTCCATGTTCATGCAGATAGTGGTGTAGATATTTCCATGTTCATACCAATAGCGGTGTAGATATTTCCATGTCCATACAGTTAGAGTTGTAGATATTTCCGTGTTCATACCGATGGCGGTGTAGATATTTACATGTTCATACAGATGGCGGTGTAGATATTTCCATGTTCGTACAGATGGCGGTGTAGGTATTTCCATGTTTATACAGATGGTGGTGTAGATATTTCAATGTTTATAGAGATGGCGGTCTAGATATTTCCATGTTTATACAGATAGCGGTGAAGATATTTCCATGTTTATACAGATAGCGGTGTAGATATTTCCATGTTTATACAGATAGCAGTGTAGATATTTCCATGTTTATAGAGATAGTGGTGTAGATAATTTCAATTTTATACCGAGATCAGTGTAGATATTTCCAAGTTCATACAGATAGCGATGTAGATATTTCCACGTTTATAGAGATGGCTGTTTAGATATTTCCATGTTTATACAGATGGCAGTGTAGTTATTTCCATGTTCATACAAATGGCGGTGTAGATATTTCCATGTTCATAGAAATGGCGGTGGAGACATTTCCATGTTTATACAGATAGCAGTGTAGTAATTTCCATGTTTATAGAGATAGCAGTGTAGATATTTCCACTGATATACAGATAGCTGTGTAGATATTTGCATGTTCATACAGATAGCGGTGTAGATATTTCCATGTTCATACAGATAGCGGTGTAGATATTTCCATGTTCATACAGATAGCGGTGTAGATATTTCCATGTTCATACAGATAGTGGTGTAGATATTTCCATGTTCATACAGGTAGCGGTGCAGATATTTCCATGTTCATACAGTTAGCGGTGTACTTATTTCCTTGTTCATACAGATGGCGGTGTAGATATTTACATGTTCATAGTGATGGCGGTGTAGATATTTCCATGTTCATACGGATGACAGTGTTGATAATTCCATGTTCATACAGGTGGCGGTGTTGGCATTTCCATGTTTATACAGATAGCAGTGTAGTTATTTCCATGTTTATAGAGATAGCAGTGTAGATATTTCCATTGATATACAGATAGCTGTGTAGATATGTGCATGTTCATACAGATAGCCGTGTAGCTATTTCCATCTTCGTCCAGATAGCGGTGTAGGTATTTCCATGTTCATACAGATAGCGGTGTAGATATTTCCATGTTAATACAGATAGCGGTGTAGATATTTCCATGTTCATACAGATAGCGGTGTAGATATTTCCATGTTCATACAGTTAGCGGTATAGATATTTCCATGTTTATACAGATGGTGGTGTATATATTTCCATGTTTATGGAGATGGCGGTCCAGTTATTTCCATGTTTATAGAGATAGTGGTGTAGTTATTTCCAAGTTTATAGAGACAGCGTTGTAGATATTTCCATGTTTATACAGATAGCGGTGAAGATATTTCCATGTTTATACAGATAGCGGTGTAGATATTTTCATGTTTATACAGATAACAGTGTAGATATTTCCATGTTTATAGAGATAGTGGTGTAGATTATTTCAATTTTATACAGATAGCAGTGTAGATATTTCCAAGTTCATACAGATAGCGGTGTAGATATTTCCAAGTTTATAGAGATGGCGGTGTAAATATTTCCATGTTCAAACAGTTAGCGGTGTAGATATTTCCATGTTCATACAGATGGCGGTGTAGATATTTAGATGTTCATACAGATGGCGGTGTAGATATTTCCATGTTCGTACGGATGGCATTGTAGATATTTCCATGTTCATACAGGTGGCAGTGTAGATATTTCCATGTTTATACAGATAGCAGTGTAGTTATTTCCATGTTTATAGAGATAGCAGTGTATATATTTCCATTGACATACAGATAGCTGTGTGGATATTTGCATGTTTATACAGATAGCTTTGTAGATATTTCCATGTTCATACAGATAGCGGTGTAGATATTTCCATGTTCATACAGATAGCGGTGTAGATATTTCGATGTTCATACAGATAACGGTGTAGGTATTTCCATGTTCATACAGATAGCAGTGTAGATATTTCCATGTTCATACAGTTGGCGGTGTAGATATTCCCGTGTTCATACAGATGGCGATGTAGATATTTACATATTCATGCAGATGGCGGTGTAGATATTTCCATGTTCGTACAGATGGCGGTGTAGATATTTCCATGTTCATAGAGATGGCGGTGTATATATTTCCATGTTTATGCAGATAGCGGTATAGATATTTCCATGTTTATACAGATCGTGGTGTAGATATTTGCATGTTTATAGAGATGGCGGTCTAGATATTTCCATGTTTACAGAGATAGTGGTGTAGTTATCTCCAAGTTTATAGAGACAGCGTTGTAGATATTTCCATGTTTATACAGATAGCGGTGTAGATATTTCCATGTTTATACAGATAGCAGAGTAAATATTTCCATGTTTATAGAGATAGTGGGGTAGATAATTTCAATTTTATACCGAGAGCACTGTAGATATTTCCAAGTTCATACAGATAGCGGTGTGGATATTTCCACGTTTATAGAGATGGCGGTGTAGATATCTCCATGTTCATACAGATGTCGGTGTAGATATTTCCATGTTTATAGAGATGGCGGTGTAGATATTTTCATATTTACACAGAAGGCGGTGTAGATATTTCCATGTTTACACAGATAGCGGTGTAGACATTTCCATGTTTGCACTGATAGCGGTGTGGATATTTCCATGTTTATGCAGATAGCGGTGTAGATATTTCCATGTTTATACAGATAGAGGTGCGGATATTTCCATGTTTATACAGATAGTTGGGCAGATACTTCCATGTTTATACAGATAGCGGTGTAGATATTTCCATCTTAATATAGATGGCTTTCTAGATATATCCATGTTTGTACAGATGGCGGTGTAGATATTTCCATGTTCAGAGAGATGGCGGTGTAGATATTTCCATGTTTATGCAGATATCGGTATAGATATTTCCATGTTTATACAGATCGTGGTATAGATATTTCCATGTTTATAGAGATGGTGGTCTAGATATTTCCATGTTTATAGAGATAGTGGTGTAGTTATTTCCAAGTTTATAGAGACAGCGTTGTAGATATTTCCATGTTTATACAGATAACGGTGAAGATATTTCCATGTTTATACAGATAGCGGTGTAGATATTTCCATGTTTATACAGATAACAGTGTAGATATTTCCATGTTTATAGAGATAGTGGTGTAGATAATTTCAATTTTATACAGATAGCAGTGTAGATACTTCCAAGTTCATACAGATAGCGGTGTAGATATTTCCACGTTTATAGAGATGGCGGTGTATATATTTCCATGTTCATACAGATGGCGGTGTAGATATTTCCATGTTTATAGAGATGGCGGTGTAGATATTTTCATGTTTACACAGATGGCGGTGTAGATATTTCCATGTTTAAACAGATAGCGGTGTAGACATTTCCATGTTTACACAGATAGCGGTGTGGATATTTCCATGTTTATGCAGATAGCGGTGTAGATATTTCCATGTTTATACAGAGAGCGGTGCGGATATTTCCATGTTTATACAGATAGTTGGGGAGATATTTCCATGTTTATACAGATAGCAGTGTAGATATTTCCATCTTAATACAGATGGCTTTGTAGATATGTCCATGTTTGTACAGATGGCGGTGTAGATATTTCCATGTTCGTACAGATGGCGGTGTAGATATTTCCATTTTCATAGAGATGGCGGTGTAGATATTTCCATGTTTATGCAGATAGCGGTATAGATATTTCCATGTTTATACAGATGGTGGAGTAGATATTTCCATGTTTATAGAGATGGCGGTCTAGATATTTCCATGTTTACAGAGATAGTGGTGTAGTTATTTCCAAGTTCATAGAGACAGCGCTGTAGATATTTCCATGTTTATACAGATAGCGGTGAAGATACTTCCATGTTTATACAGATAGCAGAGAAGATATTTCCATGTTTATAGAGATAGTGGTGTAGATAATTTCAATTTTATACCGAGAGCACTGTAGATATTTCCAAGTTCATACAGATAGCGGTGTGAATATTTCCACGTTTATAGAGGTGGCCGTGTAGATATTTACATGTTCATACTGATGGCGGTGTAGATATTTCCATATTTATAGAGATGGCGGTGTAGATATTTTCATGTTTACACAGATGGCGATGTAGATATTTCCATGTTCATACAGATAGCGGTGCGGATATTTCCATGTTTATACAGATAGTTGGGCGGATATTTCCATGTTTATACAGATAGCAGTGTAGTTATTTCCATGTTCATACAGATAACGGTGTAGATATTTTCATGTTCATACAGATAGCGGTGTAGATATTTCCATGATCATACAGTTAGCGGTGTAGATATTTCCATGTTCATACAGATGGCGGTGTAGATATTTACATGTTCATACAGATGGCGTTGTAGATATTTCCATGTTCGTACAGATGGCGGTGTAGGTATTTCCATGTTCATAGAGATGGCGGTGTAGATATTTCCATGTTTATGCAGATAGCGGTATAGATATTCCCATGTTTATACAGATGGTGGTGTAGATATTTCAATGTTTATAGAGATGGCTGTCTAGATATTTCCATGTTTATACAGATAGCGGTGAAGATATTTCCATGTTTATACAGATAGCGGTGTAAATATTTCCATGTTTATACAGATAGCAGTGTAGATATTTCCATGTTTATAGAGATAGTGGTGTAGATAATTTCAATTTTATACTGAGAGCAGTGTAGATATTTCCAAGTTCATACAGATAGCGATGTAGATATTTCCACGTTTATAGAGATGGCGGTGTAGATATTTCCATGTTCATGCAGATGGCGGTGTAGTTATTTCCATGTTCATACAAATGGCGGTGTAGATATTTCCATGTTCATAGAGATGGCGGTGGAGACATTTCCATGTTTATACAGATAGCAGTGTAGTAATTTCCATGTTTATAGAGATAGCAGTGTAGATATTTCCATTGATATACAGATAGCTGTGCAGATATTTGCATGTTCATACAGATAGCGGTGTAGATATTTCCATGTTCATACAGATAGCGGTGTAGATATTTCCATGTTCATACAGATAGCGTTGTAGATATTTCCATGTTCATATAGATAGCGGTGTAGATATTTCCATGTTCATCCAGATAGCGGTGCAGATATTTCCATGTTCATACAGTTAGCGGTGAAGATATTTCCATGTTCATACAGATGGCGGTGTAGATATTTACATGTTCATAGTGATGGCGGTGTGGATATTCCCATGTTCGTACGGATGGCAGTGTAGATAATTCCATGTTCATACAGGTGGCGGTGTAGGCATTTCCATGTTTATACAGATAGCAGTGTAGTTATTTCCATGTTTATAGAGATAGCAGTGTAGATATTTCCATTGATATACAGATAGCTGTGTAGATATGTGCATGTTCATACAGATGGCGGTGTAGATATTTCCATGTTCGTACAGATGGCGGTGTAGGTATTTCCATGTTCATAGAGATGGCGGTGTAGATATTTCCATGTTTATGCAGATAGCGGTGAAGATATTTCCATGTTCATACAGATAGCGGTGTATATATTTCCATGTTCATACAGATAGTGTTGTAGGTATTTCCATGTTCATACAGATAGCGGTGAAGATGTATGCATGTTTACACAGATAGCGGTGTATATATTTCCATGTTCATACAGATAACGGTGTATATATTTCCATGTTCATCCAGATGGCTCTGTAGATATATCCATGTTCATACAGATGGCGGTGAAGATATTTCCATGTTCATACAGATAGCGGTGTAGATATTTCCATGTTCATACAGATAGCGGTGTAGATATTTCCATGTTCATACAGATAGCGGTGTAGCTATTTCCATGTTCATACAGATTGCGGTGTAGATATTTCCATGTTCATCCAGATGGCTTTGTAGATGTATCCATGTTCATACAGATGGCAGTGAAGATATTTCCATGTTCATACAGATAGCGGTGTAGATATTTCCATGTTCATACACATAGCGTTGTAGATATCTCCATGTTCATACAGATAGAGGGGCTATTTCCATGTTCATGCAGATAGCGGTGCTGATATTTCCATGTTTACACAGGTAGCGTTGTAGATATTTCCATATTTATACAGATAGTGGTGTAGATATTTCCATGTTTATACAGATAGCGGTGTAGATATTTCCATGTTTATAGAGATAGCGGTGTAGATATCTCCATCTTAATACAGATGGCCGTGTAGATATGTATATGTTCATACAGATGTCGGTGCAGATATTTCCATGTTCATACAGATGGCCGTGTAAATATTTACATGTTCATACAGATAGCGGTGTAGATATTTCCATGTTCATCCAGATGGCTCTGTAGATATATCCATGTTCATACAGATGGCGGTGAAGATATTTCCATGTTCATACAGACAGCGGTGTAGATATTTCCATGTTCATACAGATAGCTGTGTAGATATTTCCAAGTTCATACAGATAGCAGTGTAGCTATTTCCATGTTCATACAGATAGCGGTGTAGATATTTTCATGTTCATCCAGATGGCTGTGTAGATATATCCATGTTCATACAGATAGCGGTGAAGATATTTCCATGTTCATGCAGATAGCGGTGTATATATTTCCATGTTCATACAGATAGTGTTGTAGGTATTTCCATGTTCATACAGATAGCGGTGTAGCTATTTCCATGCTCATACAGATAGCGGTGTAGAGATTTCCATGTTCATCCAGATGGCTGTGTAGATATATCCATGTTCATACAGATGGCGGTGAAGATATTTCCATGTTCATACAGATAGCGGTGTAGATATTTCCATGTTCTTACAGATAGCGGTGTAGATATCTCCATGTTAATACAGATAGAGGGGCTGATATTGCCATGTTCATGCAGATAGCGGTGCTGATATTTCCATGTTTATACAGGTAGAGGTGTAGATATTTCCATGTTTATACAGATAGTGGTGTAGATATTTCAATGTTCAAACAGATAGCTTTGTAGATATTTCCATGTTCATACAGATAGCGGTGTAGATATTTCCATGTTTATACAGATAGCGGTGAAATGTATGCATGTTTACACAGATAGTGGTGTAGATATTTCCATGTTCATACAGATCGCGGTGTAGATATTTCCATGTTCACCAAGATGGCTGTGTAGACATATCCATGATCATACAGATGGCAGTGAAGATATTTCCATATTCATACAGATAGCGGTGTAGATATTTCCATGTTCATACAGATAGCGGTGTAGATATTTCCATGTTCATACAGATGGCTGTGTACATATATCCATGTTCATACAGATGGCGGTGAAGATATTTCCATGTTCATACAGACAGCGGTGTAGATATTTCCATGTTCATACAGATAGCGGTGTAGATATTTCCATGTTCATACTGATAGCGGTGCTGATATTTCCATGTTTATTCAGATAGCGGTGTAGATATTTCCAAGTTTATATAGATAGCGGTGAAGATATATTCATGTTTACACAGATAGCGGTGTAGATATTTCCATGTTCATCCAGATGGCTGTGTAGATATATCCATGTTCATAAATATAGCAGTGTATCTATTTCCATGTTCATACAGATAGCGGTGTAGCTATTTCCATGTTCATACAGATAGAGGTGTAGATATTTCCATGTTCATACAGATAGCGGTGAAGATGTATGCATGTTTACACAGATAGTGGTGTAGATATTTCCATGTTGATACAGATAGCGGTGTAGCTATTTCCATGTTCATACAGATAGCGGTGTAGATATTTCCAGGTTTATACAGATAGCGGTGTACATATCTCCATCTTAATACAGATGGCAGTGTAGATATTTATATGTTCATACAGATGGCGGTGCAGATATTTCCATGTTCATACAGATGGCGGTGTAGATATTTCCATGTTTATAGAGATAGCGGTGTAGTTATTTCCATGTGTAAAGATATAGCTTTGTAGATATTTCCATGTATATGCAGATAGCTGTGTAGATGTTTCCATTTTCATGCAAATAGCGGTGTAGATATTTCCATGTTCAAACAGATAGCGGTGTAGATATTTCCATGTTCATACAGATAGCGGTGTAGATATTTCCATGTTCATACAGATAGCGGTGAAGATGTATGCATGTTTACACAGATAGCGGTGTATATATTTCCATGTTCATACAGATAGCGGTGTAGATATTTCCATGTTCATCCAGATGGCTCTGTAGATATATCCATGTTCATACAGATGGCGGTGAAGATATTTCCATGTTCATACAGACTGCGGTGTAGATATTTCCATGTTCATACAGATAGCTGTGTAGATATTTCCAAGTTCATACAGATAGCAGTGTAGCTATTTCCATGTTCATACAGATAGCGGTGTAGATATTTTCATGTTCATCCAGATGGCTGTGTAGATATATCCATGTTCATACAGATAGCGGTGAAGATATTTCCATGTTCATACAGATAGCGGTGTATATATTTCCATGTTCATACAGATAGTGTTGTAGGTATTTCCATGTTCATACAGATAGCGGTGTAGCTATTTCCATGCTCATACAGATAGCGGTGTAGAGATTTCCATGTTCATCCAGATGGCTGTGTAGATATATCCATGTTCATACAGATGGCGGTGAAGATATTTCCATGTTCATACAGATAGCGGTGTAGATATTTCCATGTTCTTACAGATAGCGGTGTAGATATCTCCATGTTAATACAGATAGAGGGGCTGATATTGCCATGTTCATGCAGATAGCGGTGCTGATATTTCCATGTTTATACAGGTAGCGGTGTAGATATTTCCATGTTTATACAGATAGTGGTGTAGATATTTCAATGTTCAAACAGATAGCTTTGTAGATATTTCCATGTTCATACAGATAGCAGTGTAGATATTTCCATGTTTATACAGATAGCGGTGAAATGTATGCATGTTTACACAGATAGTGGTGTAGATATTTCCATGTTCATACAGATCGCGGTGTAGATATTTCCATGTTCACCAAGATGGCTGTGTAGACATATCCATGATCATACAGATGGCAGTGAAGATATTTCCATATTCATACAGATAGCGGTGTAGATATTTCCATGTTCATACAGATGGCTGTGTACATATATCCATGTTCATACAGATGGCGGTGAAGATATTTCCATGTTCATACAGACAGCGGTGTAGATATTTCCATGTTCATACAGATAGCGGTGTAGATATTTCCATGTTCATACTGATAGCGGTGCTGATATTTCCATGTTTATTCAGATAGCGGTGTAGATATTTCCAAGTTTATATAGATAGCGGTGTAGATATTTCCATGTTTATACAGATAGCGGTGTAGATATCTCCTTCTTAATACAGTTGGCGCTGTAGATATTTATATGTTCATACACATGGCGCTGCAGATATTTCCATGTTCATAGAGAAGGCGGAGTAGATATTTCCATGTTTATAGAGATAGCGGTGTAGTTATTTCCATGTGTAAAGAGATAGCTGTGTAGATATTTCCATGTATATGCAGATAGTTGTGTAGATATTTAAATTTTCATGCTGACAGCGGTGTAGATATTTCCATGTTCAAACAGATAGCGGTGTAGATATTTCCATGTTCATACAGATAGCGGTGTGGATATTTCCATGTTCATACAGATAGCGGTGTAGATATTTCCATGTTCATGCAGATAGTGGTGTAGATATTTCCATGTTCATACAGATAGCGGTGCTGGTATTTCCATGTTAATACAGGTAGCGGTGTAGATATTTCCATGTTTATACAGATAGCGGTGTAGATATTTCCATGTTTATACAGATGGCGGTGTACATATTTCCAGGTTTATACAGATAGCGGTGTAGATATCTCAATCTTAATACAGATGGTGGTGTAGATATTTATATCTTCATAAAGATGGCGGTGCAGATATTTCCATGTTCATACAGATAGCAGTGTAGATATTTCCATGTTTATAGAGATAGCGGTGTAGTTATTTCCATGTGTAAAGAGATAGCTTTGTAGATATTTCCATGTATATGCAGATACCTGTGTAGTTATTTCAATTTTCATGCAGATAGACGTGTAGATATTTCCATGTTCAAACAGATAGCGGTGTAGATATTTCCATGTTCATACAGATAGCGGTGGAGATATTTCCATGTTCATACAGATAGCGGTGAAGATGTATGCATGTTTACACATATAGCGGTGTATATATTTCCATGTTCATACAGATAACGGTGTATATATTTCCATGTTCATCCAGATGGCTCTGTAGATATATCCATGTTCATACAGATGGCGGTGAAGATATTTCCTTGTTCATACAGATAGCGGTGTAGATATTTCCATGTTCATACAGATAGCGGTGTAGATATTTCCATGTTCATACAGATAGCGGTGTAGCTATTTCCATGTTCATACAGATTGCGGTGTAGATATTTCCATGTTCATCCAGATGGCTTTGTAGATGTATCCATGTTCATACAGATGGCAGTGAAGATATTTCCATGTTCATACAGATAGCGGTGTAGATATTTCCATGTTCATACACATAGCGTTGTAGATATCTCCATGTTCATACAGATAGAGGGGCTATTTCCATGTTCATGCAGATAGCGGTGCTGATATTTCCATGTTTACACAGGTAGCGTTGTAGATATTTCCATATTTATACAGATAGCGGTGTAGATATTTCCATGTTTATACAGATAGCGGTGTAGATATTTCCATGTTTATAGAGATAGCGGTGTAGATATCTCCATCTTAATACAGATGGCCGTGTAGATATGTATATGTTCATACAGATGTCGGTGCAGATATTTCCATGTTCATACAGATGGCCGTGTAAATATTTACATGTTCATACAGATAGCGGTGTAGTTATTTCCATGTGTAAAGAGATAGCTGTGTAGATATTTATATGTATATGCAGATAGCTCTGTAGATATTTCCATTTTCATGCAGATAGCGGTTTAGATATTTCCATGTTCAAACAGATAGCGGTGTAGATATTTCCATGTTCATACAGACAGCGGTGTAGATATTTCCATGTTTATACAGGTAGCGGTGATGATGTATGCATGTTTACACAGATAGCGGTGTAGATATTTCCATGTTCGTACAGATCGCGGTGTAGATATTTCCATGTTCATCTAGATGGCTGTGTACACATATCCATGTTCATACAGATGGCGGTGAAGGTATTTCCATGTTCATACAGATAGCGGTGTAGATATTTCCATGTTCAAACAGATAGCGGTGTAGATATTTCCATGTTCATACAGATAGCGGTGCTGATATTTCCATGTTTATACAGGTAGGGGTGTAGATATTTCCATGTTTATACAGATAGCGGTGTAGATATTTCCATGTTTATACAGATAGCGGTGTAGATATCTCCTTCTTAATACAGATGGCGGAGTAGATATTTATATGTACATACTGATGGCGGTGCAGATATTTCCATGTTCATACAGATAGGGGTGTAGCTATTTCCATGTTCATACCGATAGCTGCGTAGATATTTCCATGTTCATCCAGATGGCTGTGTAGACATATCCATGTTCATACAGATGGCGGTGAAGATAATTCCATGTTCATACAGATAGCGGTGTAGATATTTCCATGTTCATACAGAGTGTGGTGTAGATATTTCTATATTCATACAGATAGAGGGGCTGATATTTCCATGTTCATACAGATAGCGGTGCTGATATTTCCATGTTTTTACAGGTAGCGGTGTAGATATTTCCATGTTTTTACAGATAGCGGTGTGGATATTTCCATGTATATACAGATAGCGGTGTAGATATCTCCATCTTAATACAGATGGCGGTGTAGATATTTATATGTTCATACAGATGGCCGTGCAGATATTTCCATGTTCATACAGATAGCGGTGTAGTTATTTCCATGTGTAAAGAGATAGCTGTGTAGATACTTCCATGTATATGCAGATAATTGTGTAGATATTTCCATTTTCATGCAGATAGCGGTTTAGATATTTCCATGTTCAAACAGATAGCGGTGTAGATATTTCCATGTTTATACAGATAGCGGAGCAGATATTTCCATGTTTAAACAGATAGCGGTGTAGATATTTCCATGTTTATACAGATAGCGGAGTAGATATTTCCATGTTTATACAGATAGCGGTGAAGATGTATGCATGTT
Organism: Gorilla gorilla gorilla; assembly: GCF_029281585.2. NCBI lineage: Eukaryota > Metazoa > Chordata > Mammalia > Primates > Hominidae > Gorilla > Gorilla gorilla. The sequence goes on from NC_073239.2 coordinate 129,304,291, forward strand.
TACACAGATTGCGGTGTAGATATTTCCGTGTTCATACAGATAGCGGTGTAGATATTTCCATGTTCATTCAGATAGCGGTGTAGTTATTTCCATGTTTATGCAGATAGCGGTGAAGATGTATGCATGTTTACACAGATAGCGGTGTAGATATTTCCATGTTCATACAGATAGCGGTGTAGATATTTCCATCTTCATACAGATAGCCGTGTAGATATTTCCATGTTCATACAGATAGCGGTGTAGACATTTCCATGTTCATACAGATAGCGGTGTAGATATTTCCATGTTCATACAGATAGCGGTGTAGATATTTCCATGTTTATACAGATAGCAGTGTAGATATTTCCATCTTCATAGAGATAGCGGTGTAGATATTTCCATGTTCATACGGATAACGGTGTAGATATTTCCATGTTTATACAGATAGCGGTGTAGATATTTCCATGTTTATACATATAGCGGTGTAGATATTTCCAAGTTTATACAGATAGCGGTGTAGATATCTCCATCTTAATATAGATGGGAGTGTAGATATTTATATCTTCATACAGATGGCGGTGCAGATATTTCCAAGTTCATACAGATGGCAGTGTAGATATTTGCATGTTTATAGAGATAGCGCTGTAGTTATTTCCATGTGTAAAGAGATAGCTTTGTAGATATTTCCATGTATATGCAGATCGCTGTGTAGATATTTCCATTTTCATGCAGATAGCGGTGTAGATATTTCCATGTTCATACAGATAGCAGTGTAGTTATTTCCATGTATAAAGAGATAGCGGTGTAGATATTTCCATGTATATGCAGATAGCTGTGTAGATATTTCCACTTTCATGCAGATAGCGGTTTAGATATTTCCATGTTCAAACAGATAGCGGTGTAGATATTTCCATGTTCATAGAGATACCGGTGTAGATATTTCCATGTTCATAGAGATAGAGGGGTTATTTCCATGTTCTTACAGATAGCGGTGCTGATATTTCCATGTTTATACAGGTAGCGGTGTAGATATTTCCATGTTTATATAGATAGCAGTGTAGATATTTCCATGTTTATACAGATAGCGGTGTAGATATTTCCATGTTTTTACAGATAGCGGTATAGATATCTCCATCTTAATACAGATGGCGGGGTAGATATTTATATGTTCATACAGATGGCGGTGCAGATATTTCCATGTTCATACAGATGGCGGTGTAGATATTTCCATGTTCATGCAGATAGCGGTGTAGTTATTTCCATGTGTAAAGAGATTGCTGTGTAGATATTTCCATTTTCATGCTGATAGCGGTTTAGATATTTCCATGTTCAAACAGATAGCGGTGTAGATATTTCCATGTTCATAAAGATAGCGGTGTAGATATTTCCATGCTTATACAGATTGCAGTGAAGATGTATGCATGTTTACACAGATAGCGGAGTTGATATTTCCATGTTCATGTAGATAGCGGTGTAGATATATCCATGTTCATACAGATAGCGGTGTAGATATTTCCATCTTCAAACAGATAGCGGTGTAGATATTTCCATGTTCATACAGATAGCGGTGTAGATATTTCCATGTTGATACAGACTGCGGTGAAGATGTATGTATGTTTACACAGATAGCGGTGTAGATATTTCCATGTTCATCGAGATGGCTGTGTAGATATTTCCATGTTTATACAGATAGCGGTATAGATATTTCCTTTTTCATACAGATAGCGGTGTAGATATTTCCAAGTTCATCCAGATGGCTGTGTAGATATATCCATGTTCATACAGATAGCGGTGTAGATATTTCCATGTTCATACAGATAGCGGTGCAGATATTTCCATGTTCATACAGATAGCAGTGTAGATATTTCCATGTTCAAACAGATAGCGGTGTAGATATCTCCATCTTAATACAGATGGCTGTGTAGATATTTATATGTTCATACAGATGGCAGTGCAGATATTTCCATGTTCATACAGATGGCGGTGTAGATATTTCCATGTTTATAGAGATAGCGGTGTAGTTATTTCCATGTGTAAAGAGATAGGTTTGTAGTTATTTCCACGTATATTCAGATAGCTGTTTAGATATTTCTATTTTCATGCAGAAAGCGGTTTAGATATTTCCATGTTCAAACAGATAGCGGTGTAGATATTTCCATGTTCATCCAGATGGCTGTGTAGATATATCCATGTTCATACAGATAGCGGTGTAGATATTTCCATGTTCATACAGATAGCGGTGTAGATATTTCCATGTTTATACAGATAGCGGTGAAATGTATGCATGTTTACACAGATAGCGGTGTAGATATTTCCATGTTCATACAGATCGCGGTGTAGATATTTCCATGTTCATCCAGATCGCTGTGTAGACATATCCATATTCATACAGATGGCGGTGAAGATATTTCCATGTTCATACAGATTGCGGTGTAGATATTTCCATGTTCATACAGATAGCGTTGTAGATATTTCCATGTTCATACAGATAGAGGGGCTGATATTTCCATGTTCATACAGATAGCGGTGCTGATATTTCCATGTGTATACAGGTAGCGGTGTAGATATTATCATGTTCATACAGATAGCGGTGCAGATATTTCCATGTTCATACAGATAGCAGTGTAGATATTTCCATGTTCAAACAGATAGCGGTGTAGATATCTCCATCTTAATACAGATGGCGGTGTAGATATTTATATGTTCATACAGATGGCAGTGAAGATATTTCCATGTTCATACAGATGGCGGTGTAGAAATTTCCATGTTTATAGAGATAGAGGTGCAGTTATTTCCCCGTGTAAAGAGATAGCTGTATAGATATTTCCATGTATATGCAGACAGCTGTGTAGATATTTCCATTTTCATGCAGACAGCGGTTTAGATATTTCCATGTTCAAACAGATAGCGGTGTAGATATTTCCATGTTCATACAGATAGCGGTGTATATATTTCCATGTTCATACAGATAGCGGTGTAGATATTTCCATGTTCATACAGATAGCGGTGTAGGTATTTCCATGTTTATACAGATAGCGGTGTAGATATCTCCATCTTAATACAGATGGCGGAGTAGATATTTATATGTACATACAGATGGCGGTGCAGATATTTCCATGTTCATACAGATAGCGGTGTAGCTATTTCCATGTTCATACAGATAGCGGTGTAGATATTTCCATGTTCATCCAGATGGCTGTGTAGACATATCCATGTTCATACAGATGGCGGTGAAGATAATTCCATGTCCATACAGATAGCGGTGTAGATATTTCCATGTTCATACAGATAGTGGTGCAGATATTTCCATGTTCACACAGATAGAGGGGCTGATATTTCCATGTTCATACAGATAGCGTTGCTGATATTTCCATGTTTTTACAGGTAGCGGTGTAGATATTTCCATGTTTTTACAGATAACTGTGTAGATATTTCCATGTTTATACAGATAGCGGTGTAGATATTTCCATGTTTATACAGATAGCGGTGTAGATATCTCCATCTTAATACAGATGGCGGTGTAGATATTTATATGTTCATACAGATGGCTGTGCAGATATTTCCATGTTCATACAGACAGCGGTGTAGTTATTTCCATGTGTAAAGAGATAGCTGTGTAGATATTTCCAGGTATATGCAGATAGTTCTGTAGATATTTCCATTTTCATGCAGATAGCGGTTTAGATATTTCCAAGTTCAAACAGAGGTGTAGATATTTCCATGTTCATACAGATAGCGGTGTAGATATTTCCATGTTCATATAGATAGCGGTGTAGATATTTCCATGTTCATACAGATAGCGGTGTAGATATTTCCATGTCCATCCAGATGGCTGTGTAGATATATCCATGTTCATACAGATAGCAGTGTAGTTATTTCCATGTTCATACAGATAGTGGTGTAGATATTTCCATGTTCATACAGATAGCGGTGTATATATTTCCATGTTCATACAGATAGCGGTGTAGATATTTCCATGTTCATACAGATAGCGGTGTAGGTATTTCCATGTTTATACAGATAGCGGTGTAGATATCTCCATCTTAATACAGATGGCGGAGTAGATATTTATATGTACATACAGATGGCGGTGCAGATATTTCCATGTTCATACAGATAGCGGTGTAGCTATTTCCATGTTCATACAGATAGCGGTGTAGATATTTCCATGTTCATCCAGATGGCTGTGTAGACATATCCATGTTCATACAGATGGCGGTGAAGATAATTCCATGTCCATACAGATAGCGGTGTAGATATTTCCATGTTCATACAGATAGCGTTGTAGATATTTCCATGTTCATACAGATAGAGGGGCTGATATTTCCATGTTCCTACAGATAGCGGTGCTGATATTTCCATGTGTATACAGGTAGCGGTGTAGATATTATCATGTTCATACAGATAGCGGTGCAGATATTTCCATGTTCATACAGATAGCAGTGTAGATATTTCCATCTTCAAACAGATAGCGGTGTAGATATCTCCATCTTAATACAGATGGCGGTGTAGATATTTATATGTTCATACAGATGGCAGTGAAGATATTTCCATGTTCATACAGATGGCGGTGTAGAAATTTCCATGTTTATAGAGATAGCGGTGCAGTTATTTCCCCGTGTAAAGAGATAGCTGTATAGATATTTCCATGTATATGCACACAGCTGTGTAGATATTTCCATTTTCATGCAGACAGCGGTTTAGGTATTTCCATGTTCAAACAGATAGCGGTGTAGATATTTCCATGTTCATACAGATAGCGGTGTAGATATTTCCATGTCCATCCAGATGGCTGTGTAGATATATCCATGTTCATACAGATAGCAGTGTAGTTATTTCCATGTTCATACAGATAGTGGTGTAGATATTTCCATGTTCATACAGATAGCGGTGTATATATTTCCATGTTCATACAGATAGCGGTGTAGATATTTCCATGTTCATACAGATAGCGGTGTAGGTATTTCCATGTTTATACAGATAGCGGTGTAGATATCTCCATCTTAATACAGATGGCGGAGTAGATATTTATATGTACATACAGATGGCGGTGCAGATATTTCCATGTTCATACAGATAGCGGTGTAGCTATTTCCATGTTCATACAGATAGCGGTGTAGATATTTCCATGTTCATCCAGATGGCTGTGTAGACATATCCATGTTCATACAGAAGGCGGTGAAGATAATTCCATGTCCATACAGATAGCGGTGTAGATATTTCCATGTTCATACAGATCGTGGTGCAGATATTTCCATGTTCATACAGATAGCGGTGCTGATATTTCCATGTTTTTACAGGTAGCGGTGTAGATATTTCCATGTTTTTACAGATAACTGTGTAGATATTTCCATGTTTATACAGATAGCGGTGTAGATATTTCCATGTTTATACAGATAGCGGTGTAGATATTTCCATCTTAATACAGATGGCGGTGTAGATATTTATATGTTCATACAGATGGCTGTGCAGATATTTCCATGTTCATACAGATAGCGGTGTAGTTATTTCCATGTGTAAAGAGATAGCTGTGTAGATATTTCCACGTATATGCAGATAGTTCTGTAGATATTTCCATTTTCATGCAGGTAGCGGTTTAGATATTTCCAAGTTCAAACAGAGGTGTAGATATTTCCATGTTCATACAGATAGCGGTGTAGATATTTCCATGTTCATACAGATAGCGGTGTAGATATTTCCATGTTCATACAGATAGCGGTGTAGATATTTCCATGTCCATTCAGATGGCTGTGTAGATATATCCATGTTCATACAGATAGCAGTGTAGTTATTTCCATGTTCATACAGATAGTGGTGTAGATATTTCCATGTTCATACAGATAGCGGTGTAGATATTTCCATGTTTATACAGGTAGCGGTGTAGATATTTCCAGGTTTATACAGATAGCGGGGTAGATATTTCCATGTTTATACAGATAGCGGTGTAGATATTTCCAGGTTTATACAGATAGCGGTGCAGATATCTCCTTCTTAATACAGATGGCGGTGTAGATATTTATATGTTCATACAGATGGCGGTGCAGATATTTCCATGTTCAAACAGATGGCGGTGTAGATATTTCCATGTTTTTAGACATAGCGGTGTAGTTATTTCCATGTGTATAGAGATAGCTGTGTAGATATTTCCATGTATATGCAGATATCTGTGTAGATATTTACATTTTCATGCAGACAGCGGTGTAGATATTTCCATGTTCAAACAGATAGCGGTGTAGATATTTCCATGTTCATACATATAGCGGTGCAGATATTTCCAAGTTCATCCAGATGGCTGTGTAGATATATCCATGTTCATACAGATAGCGGTGTAGATATTTCCATGTTCATACAGATAGCGGTGCAGATATTTCCATGTTCATACAGATAGCAGTGTAGATATTTCCATGTTCAAACAGATAGCGGTGTAGATATTTCCATGTTCATAAAGATAGCGGTGTAGATATTTCCATGCTTATACAGATTGCAGTGAAGATGTATGCATGTTTACACAGATAGCGGAGTTGATATTTCCATGTTCATGTAGATAGCGGTGTTGATATATCCATGTTCATACAGATAGCGGTGTAGATATTTCCATCTTCTAACAGATAGCGGTGTAGATATTTCCATGTTCATACAGATAGCGGTGTAGATATTTCCATGTTGATACAGACTGCGGTGAAGATGTATGCATGTTTACACAGATAGCGGTGTAGATATTTCCATGTTCATCCAGATGGCTGTGTAGATATTTCCATGTTTATACAGATAGCGGTATAGATATTTCCATGTTCATACAGATAGCGGTGTAGATATTTCCAAGTTCATCCAGATGGCTGTGTAGATATATCCATGTTCATACAGATAGCAGTGTAGATATTTCCATGTTCATATAGATAGCGGTGCAGATATTTCCATTTTCATACAGATAGCAGTGTAGATATTTCCATGTTCAAACAGATAGCGGTGTAGATATCTCCATCTTAATACAGATGGCTGTGTAGATATTTATATGTTCATACAGATGGCAGTGCAGATATTTCCATGTTCATACAGATGGCGGTGTAGATATTTCCATGTTTATAGAGATAGCGGTGTAGTTATTTCCATGTGTAAAGAGATAGGTTTGTAGTTATTTCCACGTATATGCAGATAGCTGTTTAGATATTTCTCTTTTCATGCAGAAAGCGGTTTAGATATTTCCATGTTCAAACAGATAGCGGTGTAGATATTTCCATGTTCATCCAGATGGCTGTGTAGATATATCCATGTTCATACAGATAGCGGTGTAGGTATTTCCAGGTTCATACAGATAGCGGTGTAGATATTTCCATGTTTATACAGATAGCGGTGAAATGTATGCATGTTTACACAGATAGCGGTGTAGATATTTCCATGTTCATACAGATCGCGGTGTAGATATTTCCATGTTCATCCAGATCGCTGTGTAGACATATCCATATTCATACAGATGGCGGTGAAGATATTTCCATGTTCATACAGATTGCGGTGTAGATATTTCCATGTTCATACAGATAGCATTGTAGATATTTCCATGTTCATACAGATAGAGGGGCTGATATTTCCATGTTCATACAGATAGCGGTGCTGATATTTCCATGTGTATACAGGTAGCGGTGTAGATATTATCATGTTCATAAAGATAGCGGTGCAGATATTTCCATGTTCATACAGATAGCAGTGTAGATATTTCCATGTTCAAACAGATAGCGGTGTAGATATCTCCATCTTAATACAGATGGCGGTGTAGATATTTATATGTCCATACAGATGGCAGTGAAGATATTTCCATGTTCATACAGATGGCGGTGTAGAAATTTCCATGTTTATAGAGATAGCGGTGCAGTTATTTCCCCGTGTAAAGAGATAGCTGTAAAGATATTTCCATGTATATGCAGACAACTGTGTAGATATTTCCATTTTCATGCAGACAGCGGTTTAGATATTTCCATGTTCAAACAGATAGCGGTGTAGATATTTCCATGTTCATACAGATAGCGGTGTATATATTTCCATGTTCATACAGATAGCGGTGTAGATATTTCCATGTTCATACAGATAGCGGTGTAGGTATTTCCATGTTTATACAGATAGCGGTGTAGATATCTCCATCTTAATACAGATGGCGGAGTAGATATTTATATGTACATACAGATGGCGGTGCAGATATTTCCATGTTCATACAGATAGCGGTGTAGCTATTTCCATGTTCATACAGATAGCGGTGTAGATATTTCCATGTTCATCCAGATGGCTGTGTAGACATATCCATGTTCATACAGATGGCGGTGAAGATAATTCCATGTCCATACAGATAGCGGTGTAGATATTTCCATGTTCATAAAGATAGTGGTGCAGATATTTCCATGTTCACACAGATAGAGGGGCTGATATTTCCATGTTCATACAGATAGCGGTGCTGATATTTCCATGTTTTTACAGGTAGCGGTGTAGATATTTCCATGTTTTTACAGATAACTGTGTAGATATTTCCACGTTTATACAGATAGCGGTGTAGATATTTCCATGTTTATACAGATAGCGGTGTAGATATCTCCATCTTAATACAGATGGCGGTGTAGATATTTATATGTTCATACAGATGGCTGTGCAGATATTTCCATGTTCATACAGATAGCGGTGTAGTTATTTCCATGTGTAAAGAGATAGCTGTGTAGATATTTCCACGTATATGCAGATAGTTCTGTAGATATTTCCATTTTCATGCAGATAGCGGTTTAGATATTTCCAAGTTCAAACAGCGGAGTAGATATTTCCATGTTCATACAGATAGCGGTGTAGATATTTCCATGTTCATACAGATAGCGGTGTAGATATTTCCATGTTCATACAGATAGCGGTGTAGATATTTCCATGTCCATCCAGATGGCTGTGTAGATATATCCATGTTCATACAGATAGCAGTGTAGTTATTTCCATGTTCATACAGATAGTGGTGTAGATATTTCCATGTTCATACAGATAGCGGTGTAGATATTTCCATGTTTATACAGGTAGCGGTGTAGATATTTCCAGGTTTATACAGATAGCGGGGTAGATATTTCCATGTTTATACAGATAGCGGTGTAGATATTTCCAGGTTTATACAGATAGCGGTGCAGATATCTCCTTCTTAATACAGATGGCGGTGTAGATATTTATATGTTCATACAGATGGCGGTGCAGATATTTCCATGTTCAAACAGATGGCGGTGTAGATATTTCCATGTTTTTAGAGATAGCGGTGTAGTTATTTCCATGTGTATAGAGATAGCTGTGTAGATATTTCCATGTATATGCAGATATCTGTGTAGATATTTACATTTTCATGCAGACAGCGGTGTAGATATTTCCATGTTCAAAGAGATAGCGGTGTAGATATTTCCATGTTCATACATATAGCGGTGCAGATATTTCCAAGTTCATCCAGATGGCTGTGTAGATATATCCATGTTCATACAGATAGCGGTGTAGATATTTCCATGTTCATACAGATAGCGGTGCAGATATTTCCATGTTCATACAGATAGCAGTGTAGATATTTCCATGTTCAAACAGATAGCGGTGTAGATATCTCCATCTTAATACAGATGGCTGTGTAGATATTTATATGTTCATACAGATGGCAGTGCAGATATTTCCATGTTCATACAGATGGCGGTGTAGATATTTCCATGTTTATAGAGATAGCGGTGTAGTTATTTCCATGTGTAAAGAGATAGGTTTGTAGTTATTTCCACGTATATGCAGATAGCTGTTTAGATATTTCTCTTTTCATGCAGAAAGCGGTTTAGATATTTCCATGTTCAAACAGATAGCGGTGTAGATATTTCCATGTTCATCCAGATGGCTGTGTAGATATATCCATGTTCATACAGATAGCGGTGTAGGTATTTCCATGTTCATACAGATAGCGGTGTAGATATTTCCATGTTTATACAGATAGCGGTGAAATGTATGCATGTTTACACAGATAGCGGTGTAGATATTTCCATGTTCATACAGATCGCGGTGTAGATATTTCCATGTTCATCCAGATCGCTGTGTAGACATATCCATATTCATACAGATGGCGGTGAAGATATTTCCATGTTCATACAGATTGCGGTGTAGATATTTCCATGTTCATACAGATAGCATTGTAGATATTTCCATGTTCATACAGATAGAGGGGCTGATATTTCCATGTTCATACAGATAGCGGTGCTGATATTTCCATGTGTATACAGGTAGCGGTGTAGATATTATCATGTTCATAAAGATAGCGGTGCAGATATTTCCATGTTCATACAGATAGCAGTGTAGATATTTCCATGTTCAAACAGATAGCGGTGTAGATATCTCCATCTTAATACAGATGGCGGTGTAGATATTTATATGTCCATACAGATGGCAGTGAAGATATTTCCATGTTCATACAGATGGCGGTGTAGAAATTTCCATGTTTATAGAGATAGCGGTGCTGTTATTTCCCCGTGTAAAGAGATAGCTGTATAGATATTTCCATGTATATGCAGACAACTGTGTAGATATTTCCATTTTCATGCAGACAGCGGTTTAGATATTTCCATGTTCAAACAGATAGCGGTGTAGATATTTCCATGTTCATACAGATAGCGGTGTATATATTTCCATGTTCATACAGATAGCGGTGTAGATATTTCCATGTTCATACAGATAGCGGTGTAGGTATTTCCATGTTTATACAGATAGCGGTGTAGATATCTCCATCTTAATACAGATGGCGGAGTAGATATTTATATGTACATACAGATGGCGGTGCAGATATTTCCATGTTCATACAGATAGCGGTGTAGCTATTTCCATGTTCATACAGATAGCGGTGTAGATATTTCCATGTTCATCCAGATGGCTGTGTAGACATATCCATGTTCATACAGATGGCGGTGAAGATAATTCCATGTCCATACAGATAGCGGTGTAGATATTTCCATGTTCATAAAGATAGTGGTGCAGATATTTCCATGTTCACACAGATAGAGGGGCTGATATTTCCATGTTCATACAGATAGCGGTGCTGATATTTCCATGTTTTTACAGGTAGCGGTGTAGATATTTCCATGTTTTTACAGATAACTGTGTAGATATTTCCACGTTTATACAGATAGCGGTGTAGATATTTCCATGTTTATACAGATAGCGGTGTAGATATCTCCATCTTAATACAGATGGCGGTGTAGATATTTATATGTTCATACAGATGGCTGTGCAGATATTTCCATGTTCATACAGATAGCGGTGTAGTTATTTCCATGTGTAAAGAGATAGCTGTGTAGATATTTCCACGTATATGCAGATAGTTCTGTAGATATTTCCATTTTCATGCAGATAGCGGTTTAGATATTTCCAAGTTCAAACAGCGGAGTAGATATTTCCATGTTCATACAGATAGCGGTGTAGATATTTCCATGTTCATACAGATAGCGGTGTAGATATTTCCATGTTCATACAGATAGCGGTGTAGATATTTCCATGTCCATCCAGATGGCTGTGTAGATATATCCATGTTCATACAGATAGCAGTGTAGTTATTTCCATGTTCATACAGATAGTGGTGTAGATATTTCCATGTTCATACAGATAGCGGTGTAGCTATTTCCATGTTTATACAGGTAGCGGTGTAGATATTTCCAGGTTTATACAGATAGCGGGGTAGATATTTCCATGTTTATACAGATAGCGGTGTAGATATTTCCAGGTTTATACAGATAGCGGTGCAGATATCTCCTTCTTAATACAGATGGCGGTGTAGATATTTATATGTTCATACAGATGGCGGTGCAGATATTTCCATGTTCAAACAGATGGCGGTGTAGATATTTCCATGTTTTTAGAGATAGCGGTGTAGTTATTTCCATGTGTATAGAGATAGCTGTGTAGATATTTCCATGTATATGCAGATATCTGTGTAGATATTTACATTTTCATGCAGACAGCGGTGTACATATTTCCATGTTCAAAGAGATAGCGGTGTAGATATTTCCATGTTCATACATATAGCGGTGCAGATATTTCCAAGTTCATCCAGATGGCTGTGTAGATATATCCATGTTCATACAGATAGCGGTGTAGATATTTCCATGTTCATACAGATAGCGGTGCAGATATTTCCATGTTCATACAGATAGCAGTGTAGATATTTCCATGTTCAAACAGATAGCGGTGTAGATATCTCCATCTTAATACAGATGGCTGTGTAGATATTTATATGTTCATACAGATGGCAGTGCAGATATTTCCATGTTCATACAGATGGCGGTGTAGATATTTCCATGTTTATAGAGATAGCGGTGTAGTTATTTCCATGTGTAAAGAGATAGGTTTGTAGATATTTCCATGTATATGCAGATAGCTGTTTAGATATTTCTATTTTCATGCAGAAAGCGGTTTAGATATTTCCATGTTCAAACAGATAGCGGTGTAGATATTTCCATGTTCATCCAGATGGCTGTGTAGATATATCCATGTTCATACAGATAGCGGTGTAGGTATTTCCATGTTCATACAGATAGCGGTGTAGATATTTCCATGTTTATACAGATAGCGGTGAAATGTATGCATGTTTACACAGATAGCGGTGTAGATATTTCCATGTTCATACAGATCGCGGTGTAGATATTTCCATGTTCATCCAGATCGCTGTGTAGACATATCCATATTCATACAGATGGCGGTGAAGATATTTCCATGTTCATACAGATTGCGGTGTAGATATTTCCATGTTCATACAGATAGCATTGTAGATATTTCCATGTTCATACAGATAGAGGGGCTGATATTTCCATGTTCATACAGATAGCGGTGCTGATATTTCCATGTGTATACAGGTAGCGGTGTAGATATTATCATGTTCATAAAGATAGCGGTGCAGATATTTCCATGTTCATACAGATAGCAGTGTAGATATTTCCATGTTCAAACAGATAGCGGTGTAGATATCTCCATCTTAATACAGATGGCGGTGTAGATATTTATATGTCCATACAGATGGCAGTGAAGATATTTCCATGTTCATACAGATGGCGGTGTAGAAATTTCCATGTTTATAGAGATAGCGGTGCAGTTATTTCCCCGTGTAAAGAGATAGCTGTATAGATATTTCCATGTATATGCAGACAACTGTGTAGATATTTCCATTTTCATGCAGACAGCGGTTTAGATATTTCCATGTTCAAACAGATAGCGGTGTAGATATTTCCATGTTCATACAGATAGCGGTGTATATATTTCCATGTTCATACAGATAGCGGTATAGATATTTCCATGTTCATACAGATAGCGGTGTAGGTATTTCCATGTTTATACAGATAGCGGTGTAGATATCTCCATCTTAATACAGATGGCGGAGTAGATATTTATATGTACATACAGATGGCGGTGCAGATATTTCCATGTTCATACAGATAGCGGTGTAGCTATTTCCATGTTCATACAGATAGCGGTGTAGATATTTCCATGTTCATCCAGATGGCTGTGTAGACATATCCATGTTCATACAGATGGCGGTGAAGATAATTCCATGTCCATACAGATAGCGGTGTAGATATTTCCATGTTCATAAAGATAGTGGTGCAGATATTTCCATGTTCACACAGATAGAGGGGCTGATATTTCCATGTTCATACAGATAGCGGTGCTGATATTTCCATGTTTTTACAGGTAGCGGTGTAGATATTTCCATGTTTTTACAGATAACTGTGTAGTTATTTCCACGTTTATACAGATAGCGGTGTAGATATTTCCATGTTTATACAGATAGCGGTGTAGATATCTCCATCTTAATACAGATGGCGGTGTAGATATTTATATGTTCATACAGATGGCTGTGCAGATATTTCCATGTTCATACAGATAGCGGTGTAGTTATTTCCATGTGTAAAGAGATAGCTGTGTAGATATTTCCACGTATATGCAGATAGTTCTGTAGATATTTCCATTTTCATGCAGATAGCGGTTTAGATATTTCCAAGTTCAAACAGCGGAGTAGATATTTCCATGTTCATACAGATAGCGGTGTAGATATTTCCATGTTCATACAGATAGCGGTGTAGATATTTCCATGTTCATACAGATAGCGGTGTAGATATTTCCATGTCCATCCAGATGGCTGTGTAGATATATCCATGTTCATACAGATAGCAGTGTAGTTATTTCCATGTTCATACAGATAGTGGTGTAGATATTTCCATGTTCATACAGATAGCGGTGTAGCTATTTCCATGTTTATACAGGTAGCGGTGTAGATATTTCCAGGTTTATACAGATAGCGGGGTAGATATTTCCATGTTTATACAGATAGCGGTGTAGATATTTCCAGGTTTATACAGATAGCGGTGCAGATATCTCCTTCTTAATACAGATGGCGGTGTAGATATTTATATGTTCATACAGATGGCGGTGCAGATATTTCCATGTTCAAACAGATGGCGGTGTAGATATTTCCATGTTTTTAGAGATAGCGGTGTAGTTATTTCCATGTGTATAGAGATAGCTGTGTAGATATTTCCATGTATATGCAGATATCTGTGTAGATATTTACATTTTCATGCAGACAGCGGTGTAGATATTTCCATGTTCAAAGAGATAGCGGTGTAGATATTTCCATGTTCATACATATAGCGGTGCAGATATTTCCAAGTTCATCCAGATGGCTGTGTAGATATATCCATGTTCATACAGATAGCGGTGTAGATATTTCCATGTTCATACAGATAGCGGTGCAGATATTTCCATGTTCATACAGATAGCAGTGTAGATATTTCCATGTTCAAACAGATAGCGGTGTAGATATCTCCATCTTAATACAGATGGCTGTGTAGATATTTATATGTTCATACAGATGGCAGTGCAGATATTTCCATGTTCATACAGATGGCGGTGTAGATATTTCCATGTTTATAGAGATAGCGGTGTAGTTATTTCCATGTGTAAAGAGATAGGTTTGTAGATATTTCCATGTATATGCAGATAGCTGTTTAGATATTTCTATTTTCATGCAGAAAGCGGTTTAGATATTTCCATGTTCAAACAGATAGCGGTGTAGATATTTCCATGTTCATCCAGATGGCTGTGTAGATATATCCATCTTCATACAGATAGCGGTGTAGATATTTCCATGTTCATACAGATAGCGGTGTAGATATTTCCATGTTTATACAGATAGCGGTGAAATGTATGCATGTTTACACAGATAGCGGTGTAGATATTTCCATGTTCATACAGATCGCGGTGTAGATATTTCCATGTTCATCCAGATCGCTGTGTAGACATATCCATATTCATACAGATGGCGGTGAAGATATTTCCATGTTCATACAGATTGCGGTGTAGATATTTCCATGTTCATACAGATAGCGTTGTAGATATTTCCATGTTCATACAGATAGAGGGGCTGATATTTCCATGTTCATACAGATAGCGGTGCTGATATTTCCATGTGTATACAGGTAGCGGTGTAGATATTATCATGTTCATACAGATAGCGGTGCAGATATTTCCATGTTCATACAGATAGCAGTGTAGATATTTCCATGTTCAAACAGATAGCGGTGTAGATATCTCCATCTTAATACAGATGGCGGTGTAGATATTTATATGATCATACAGATGGCAGTGAAGATATTTCCATGTTCATACAGATGGCGGTGTAGAAATTTCCATGTTTATAGAGATAGCGGTGCAGTTATTTCCCCGTGTAAAGAGATAGCTGTATAGATATTTCCATGTATATGCAGACAGCTGTGTAGATATTTCCATTTTCATGCAGACAGCGGTTTAGATATTTCCATGTTCAAACAGATAGCGGTATAGATATTTCCATGTTCATACAGATAGCAGTGTATATATTTCCATGTTCATACAGATAGCGGTGTAGATATTTCCATGTTCATACAGATAGCGGTGTAGGTATTTCCATGTTTATACAGATAGCGGTGTAGATATCTCCATCTTAATACAGATGGCGGAGTAGATATTTATATGTACATACAGATGGCGGTGCAGATATTTCCATGTTCATACAGATAGCGGTGTAGCTATTTCCATGTTCATACAGATAGCGGTGTAGATATTTCCATGTTCATCCAGATGGCTGTGTAGACTTATCCATGTTCATACAGATGGCGGTGAAGATAATTCCATGTCCATACAGATAGCGGTGTAGATATTTCCATGTTCATACAGATAGTGGTGCAGATATTTCCATGTTCACACACATAGAGGGGCTGATATTTCCATGTTCATACAGATAGCACTGCTGATATTTCCATGTTTTTACAGGTAGCGGTGTAGATATTTCCATGTTTTTACAGATAACTGTGTAGATATTTCCATGTTTATACAGATAGCTTTGTAGATATTTCCATGTTTATACAGATAGCGGTGTAGATATCTCCATCTTAATACAGATGGTGGTGTAGATATTTATATGTTCATACAGATGGCTGTGCAGATATTTCCATGTTCATACAGATAGCGGTGTAGTTATTTCCATGTGTAAAGAGATAGCTGTGTAGATATTTCCACGTATATGCAGACAGTTCTGTAGATATTTCCATGTTCATACAGATAGCGGTGTAGATATTACCATGTTCATACAGATAGCGGTGCTGATATTTCCATGTTTATACAGGCAGCGGTGTAGATATTTCCATGTTTATACAGATAGCGGTTTAGATATTTCCTTCTTAATACAAATGGCGGTGTATATATTTATATGTTCATACAGATGGCGCTGCAGATACTTCCATGTTCATACAGATGGCGGTGTAGATATTTCCATGTTTAGAGATATAGCGGTGTAGTTATTTCCATGTGTAAAGAGATAGCTGTGTAGATATTTCCATGTATATGCAGATAGCTGTGTAGATATTTCCACTTTCATGCAGATAGTGGTGTAGATATTTACATGTTCAAACAGATAGCGGTGTAGATATTTCCATGGTCATCCAGATGGCTGTTTAGATATATCCAAGTTCATAGAGATAGAGGTGTAGATATTTCCATGTTCATACAGGTAGTGGTGTAGATATTTCCATGTTCATACAGATAGCGGTGTAGCTATTTCCATGTTCATACAGATAGCGGTGTAGATATTTCCATGTTCATAGAGATAGCGGTGTAGATACTTCCATGTTCATACAGATAGCGGTGCTGATATTTAAATGTTTATACAGGTAGCGGTGTAGAGATTTCCATGTTCATACAGATAGCGGTGTAGACATTTCCATGTTTATACATATAGCGGTGTAGATATTTCCAAGTTTATACAGATAGCGGTGTAGACACCTCCATCTTAATATAGACGGCGGTGTAGATATTTATATGTTCATACAGATGGCAGTGCAGATATTTCCATGTTCATACAGATGGTGGAGTAGATATTTCCATGTTTATAGAGATAGCGCTGTAGTTATTTCCATGTGTAAAGATATAGCTTTGTAGATATTTCCATGTATATGCAGATCGCTGTGTAGATATTTCCATTTTCATGCAGATAGCGGTGTAGATATTTCCATGTTCAAACAGATAGCGGTGTAGATATTTCCATGTTCATGCAGATAGCAGTGCAGATATTTCCATGTTTATACAGATAGCGGTGAAGATGTATGCATGTTTACACAGATAGCGGTGTAGATATTTCCATGTTCATACAGATAGCGGTGTAGATATTCCCATGTTCATCCAGATGGCTGTGTAGATATATCCATGTTCATACAGATGGCGGTGAAGATATTTCCATGTTCATACAGATAGCGGTGTAGTTATTTCCATTTGTAAAGAGATAGCTGTGTAGATATTTCCATGTATATGCAGATAGCTGTGTAGATATTTCCATTTTCCTGCAGATAGCGGTTTAGATATTTCCATGTTCAAACAGATAGCGGTGTAGATATTTCCATGTTCATTGAGATACCGGTGTAGATATATCCATGTTCATAGAGATAGAGGGGTTATTTCCATGTTCTTACAGATAGCGGTGCTGATATTTCCATGTTTATACAGGTAGCGGTTTAGATACTTCCATGTTTATACAGATAGCAGTGTAGATATTTCCATGTTTATACAGATAGCGGTGTAGATATTTCCATGTTTTTACAGATAGCGGTGTAGATATCTCCATCTTAATACAGATGGCGGAGTAGATATTTATAAGTTCATACAGATGGCGGTGCAGATATTTCCATGTTCATACAGATGGCGGTGTAGATATTTCCATGTTCATACAGATAGCGGTGTAGTTATTTCCATGTGTAAAGAGATAGCGGTGTAGATATATCCATGTATTTGCAGATAGCTGTGTAGAGATTTCCATTTTCATGCTGATAGCGGTTTAGATATTTAAATGTTCAAACAGATAGCGGTGTAGATATTTCCATGTTCATACAGATAGCGGTGTAGATATTTCCATGCTCATACAGATTGCGAAGATATATGCATATATACACAGATAGCGATGTAGATATTTCCATGTTCATGCAGATAGCGGTGTAGATATTTCCATGTGCTTACAGATAGCGGTGTAGATATTTCCATGCTGATAGAGATAGCGGTGTAGATATTTCCATGTTCATACAGATAGCGGTGCTGATATTTCCATGTTTATACAGGTAGCTGTGTAGTTATTTCCATGTTTATTCAGATAGTGGTGTAGATATTTCCATGTTTATACAGATAGCGGTGTAGGTATTTCCAAGTTTATACAGATAGCGGTGAAGATATCTCCATCTTAATACAGATGGCGGTGTAGCTATTTATATGTTCATACAGATGGCGGTGCAGATATTTCCATGTTCATACAGATGGCGGTGTAGATATTTCCATGTTTATTGAGATAGCGGTGTAGTTATTTCCATGTGTAAAGAGATAGCTTTGTAGATATTTCCATGTATATGCAGATAGCTGTGTAGATATTTCTATTTTCATGCAGAGAGCGGTTTAGATATTTCCATGTCCAAACAGATAGCGATGTAGATATTTCCATGTTCATACAGATAGCGGTGTAGATATTTCCATGTTTATACAGATAGCGGTGAAGATGTATGCATGTTTACACAGATAGCAGTGTAGATATTTCCATGTTCATACAGATAGCGGTGTAGATATTTCCATGTTCATCCAGATGGCTGTGTAGTTATATCCATGTTCATACAGATAGCGGTGTAGATATTTCCATGTTCATACAGATAGTGGTGTAGATATTTCCATGTTCATACAGATAGCGGTGTAGCTGTTTCCATGTTCATACAGATAGCGGTGTAGATATTTCCATGTTCATACAGATAGCGGTGTAGATATTGCCATGTTCATACAGATAGCGGTGGTGCTATTTCCATGTTTATACAGGTAGCGGTGTAGATATTTCCATCTTCATACAGATAGCGGTGTAGCTATTTCCATGTTCATACAGATAGCGGTGTAGATATTTCCATGTTCATCCAGATGGCTGTGTAGATATATCCATGTTCATACAGATGGCGGTGAAGATATTTCCGTGTTCGTACAGATAGAGGGGCTGATATTTCCATGTTCATACAGATAGCGGTGCTGATATTTCCATGTTTATACAGGTAGCGGTGTAGATATTTCCATGTTTATACAGGTAGCGGTGTAGATATTTCCATGTTTATACAGATAGCTGTGTAGATATTTCCATGTTTATACAGACAGCGGTGTAGATATTTCTATCTTAATACAGATGGCCGTGTAGTTATTTATATGTTCATACAGATGGTGGTGCAGATATTTCCATGTTCATACAGATGGCGGGGTAGATATTTCCATGTTCATATAGATAGCGGTGTAGTTATTTCCATGTGTAAAGAGATAGATGTGTAGGTATTTCCATGTATATGCAGATAGCTCTGTAGATATTTCCATAATTTTGCAGATAGCGGTTTAGATATTTCCATGTTCAAACAGATAGCGGTGTAGATATTTCCATGTTCATAGAGATAGCGGTGTAGATATTTCCATGTTTATACAGATAGCGGTGATGATGTATGCATGTTTACACAGATAGCGGTTTAGATATTTCCATGTTCATACAGATCGCGGTTTAGATATTTCCATGTTCATCTAGATGGCTGAGTAGACATATCCATGTTCATACAGATGGCGGTGAAGGTATTTCCATGTTCATACAGATTGCGGTGTAGATATTTCCATGTTCAAACCGATAGCGGTGTAGGTATTTCCATGTTCATACAGATAGCGGTGTAGATATTTCCATGTTCATACAGATAGCGGTGTAGATATTTCCATGTTCATACAGATAGCGGTGTAGATATTTTCATGTTCATACAGATAGCGGTGCTGATATTTCCATGTTCATCCAGACGGCTGTGTAGATATATCCATGTTCATAGAGATAGAGGTGTAGATATTTCCATGTTCATACAGGTAGTGGTGTAGATATTTCCATGTTCATACAGATAGCGGTGTAGCTATTTCAATGTTCATACAGATAGCGGTGTAGATATTTCCATGTTCATAGAGATAGCGGTGTAGGTATTTCCATGTTCATACAGATAGCGGTGCTGATATTTAAATGTTTATACAGGTAGCGGTGTAGATATTTCCAAGTTTATACAGATAGCGGTGTAGATATTTCCATGTTTATACAGATAGCGGTGTAGATATTTCCAAGTTTATACAGATAGCAGTGTAGATATCTCCATCTTAATATAGATGGTGGTGTAGATATTTATATGTTCATACAGATGGCGGTGCAGATATTTCCATGTTCATACAGATGGTGGAGTAGATATTTCCATGTTTATAGAGATAGCGCTGTAGTTATTTCCATGTGTAAATATATAGCTTTGTGGATATTTCCATGTATATGCAGATCGCTGTGTAGATATTTCCATTTTCATGCAGATAGCCGTGTAGATATTTCCATGTTCATGCAGATAGCGGTGTAGATATTTCCATGTTCATTCAGATGGCTGTGTAGATATATCCATGTTCATACAGATAGCGGTGTAGATATTTCCATGTTCATACAGATAGCGTTGTAGCTATTTCCATGTTCATACAGATAGCGGTGTAGATATTTCCATGTTCATAGAGATAGCGGTGTAGATATTTCCAAGTTCATACAGATAGCGGGGCTGATATTTCCATGTTTATACAGGTAGCGGTGTAGATATTTCCATGTTCATACAGATAGCGGTGCTGATATTTCCACGTTTATACAGGTAGTGGTGTAGATATTTCCATGTTTATACAGATAGCGGTGTAGGTATTTCCATGTTTATACAGATAGCAGTATAGATATCTCCATCTTAATACAGATGGCGGTGTAGATATTTATATGTTCATAGAGATGGCGGTGCAGATATTTCCATGTTCATAAAGATGGCGGTGTAGATATTTCCATGTTCATACAGATAACGGTGTAGTTATTTCCATGTGTAAAGAGATAGCTGTGTAGATATTTAAATGTATATGCAGATAGCAGTGTTGATATTTCGATTTTCATGCAGATAGCGGTGTAGATATTTCCATGTTCATGCAGATAGCGGTGTAGATATTTCCATGTTCATACAGATAGCGGTGTAGATATTTCCATGTTTACACAGATAGCGGTGTAGATATTTCCATGTTCATACAGATAGCGGTGTAGATATTTCCAAGTTTATACAGATAGCAGTGTAGATATCTCCATCTTAATATAGATGGCGGTGTAGATATTTATTTGTTCATACAGATGGCAGTGCAGATATTTCCATGTTCATAGAGATAGTGGGGTAGATATTTCCATTTTCATACAGATAGCGGTGCTGTTATTTCAATGTTTATACAGGTAGCGGTGTAGATATTTCCATGTTCCTACAGATAGCGGTGTAGATATTTCCATGTTTATACATATAGCGGTGTAGTTATTTCCAAGTTTATACAGATAGCGGTGTAGATATCTCCATCTTAATATAGATGGCGGTGTAGATATTTATATGTTCATACAGATGGCGGTGCAGATATTTCCATGTTCATACAGATGGTGGAGTAGATATTTCCATGTTTATAGAGATAGCGCTGTAGTTATTTCCATGTTTAAAGATATAGCTTTGTAGATATTTCCATGTATATGCAGATCGCTGTGTAGATATTTCCATTTTGATGCAGATAGCGGTGTAGATATTTCCATGTTCAAACAGATAGCGGTGTAGATATTTCCATGTTCATGCAGATAGCAGTGCAGCTATTTCCATGTTTATACAGATAGCGGTGAAGATGTATGCATGTTTACACAGATAGCGGTGTAGATCTTTCCATGTTCATACAGATAGCGGTGTAGATATTCCCATGTTCATCCAGATGGCTGTGTAGATATATCCATGTTTATACAGA
This sequence comes from Gorilla gorilla gorilla, assembly GCF_029281585.2. Taxonomy (NCBI): domain Eukaryota; kingdom Metazoa; phylum Chordata; class Mammalia; order Primates; family Hominidae; genus Gorilla; species Gorilla gorilla. The sequence continues at coordinate 129,326,665 of NC_073239.2, forward strand.
TGGCGGTGAAGATATTTCCATGTTCAACAGATAGCGGTGTAGTTATTTCCCTTTGTAAAGAGATAGCTGTGTAGATATTTCCATGTATATGCAGATAGCTGTGTAGATATTTCCATGTTCATGCAGATAGCGGTATAGATATTTCCATGTTAAAACAGATAGCGGTGTAGATATTTCCATGTTCATAGAGATACCGGTGTAGATATTTCCATGTTCATACAGATAGAGGGGTTATTTCCATGTTCTTACAGATAGCGGTGCTGATATTTCCATGTTTATACAGGTAGCGGTGTAGATATTTCCATGTTTATACAGATAGCAGTGTAGATATTTCCATGTTTATACAGATAGCGGTGTAGATATTTCCATGTTTTTACAGATAGCGGTGTAGATATCTCCATCTTAATACAGATGGCGGAGTAGATATTTATATGTTCATTCAGATGGCGGTGCAGATATTTCCATGTTCATACAGATGGCGGTGTAGATATTCCCATGTTCATACAGATAGCGGTGTAGTTATTTCCATGTGTAAAGAGATAGCTGTGTAGATATTTCCAAGTATTTGCAGATGTCTGTGTAGAGATTTCCATTTTCATGCTGATAGCGGTTTAGATATTTAAATGTTCAAACAGATAGCGGTGTAGATATTTCCACGTTCATACAGATAGCGGTGTAGATATTTCCAAGCTTATACAGACTGCGAAGATGTATGCATATTTACACAGATAGCGGTGTAGATATTTCCATGTTCATGCAGATAGCGGTGTAGATATTTCCATGTTCATCCAGATGGCTGTAAAGATATATCCATGTTCATACAGGTGGCGGTGTAGATATTTCCATGTTCATACAGATAGTGGTGTAGGTATTTCCATGTTCATACAGATAGCGGTGTAGATATTTCCATGTTCATAGAGAGAGCGGTGTAGATATTTCCATATTCATACAGATAGCGGTGCTGATATTTCCAGGTTTATACAGGTAGCGGTGTAGATATTTCCATGTTCATGCAGATAGCGGTGTAGATATTTCCATGTTCATCCAGATGGCTGTGTAGATATATCCATGTTCATACAGATGGCGGTGAAGATATTTCCATGGTCATAGAGATAGAGGGTCTGATATTTCCATGTTCATTCAGATAGCGGTGCTGATATTTCCATGTTTATGCAGGTAGCGATGTAGATATTTCCATGTTTATACAGGTAGCGGTGTAGATATTTCCATGTTTATACAGGTAGCGGTGTAGATATTTCCATGTTTATACAGACAGTGGTGTAGATATTTCTATCTTAATACAGATGGCCGTGTGGTTATTTATATGTACATACAGATGGCGGTGCAGATATTCCCATGTTCATACAGATGGCGGCGTAGATATTTCCATGTTCATACAGATAGCGGTGTAGTTATTTCCATGTGTAAAGAGATAGATGTGTAGGTATTTCCATGTATATGCAGATAGCTCTGTAGATATTTCCATTTTCATGCAGATAGCGGTTTAGATATTTCCATGGTCAAACAGATAGCGGTGTAGATATTTCCATGTTCATACAGATAGCGGTGTAGATATTTCCATGTTTATACAGATAGCGGTGATGATGTATGCATGTTTACACAGATAGCGGTGTAGATATTTCCATGTTCATACAGATCGCGGTGTAGATATTTCCATGTTCAAACCGATAGCGGTGTAGATATTTCCATGTTCATACAGATAGAGGTGTAGATATTTCCATGTTCATACAGATAGCGGTGTAGATATTTCCTTGTTCATACAGATAGCGGTGTAGATATTTTCATGTTCATACAGATAGCGGTGCTGATACTTCCATGTTTATACAGGCAGCGGTGAAGATATTTCGATGTTTATACAGATAGCGGTTTAGATATTTCCTTCTTAATACAGATGGCGGTGTAGATATTTATATGTTCATACAGATGGCGGTGCAGATACTTCCATGTTCATACAGATGGCGGTGTAGATATTTCCATGTTTATAGATATAGCGGTGTAGTTATTTCCATGTGTAAAGAGATAGCTGTGTAGATATTTCCATGTATATGCAGATAGCTGTGTAGATATTTCCACTTTCATGCAGATAGCGGTGTAGATATTTACATGTTGAAACAGATAGCGGTGTAGATATTTCCATGTTCATCCAGTTGTCTGTGTAGATATATCCATGTTCACAGAGATAGAGGTGTAGATATTTCCATGTTCATACAGGTAGTGGTGTAGATATTTCCATGTTCATACAGATAGCGGTGTAGATATTTCCATGTTCATACAGATAGCGGTGTAGAGATTTCCATGTTCATAGAGATAGCGGTGTAGGTATTTCCATGTTCATACAGATAGCGGTGCTGATATTTAAATGTTTATACAGATAGCGGTGTAGATATTTCCAAGTTTATACAGATAGCGGTGTAGATATCTCCATCTTATTATAGATGGCGGTGTAGATATTTATATGTTCATACAGATGGCGGTGCAGATATTTCCATGTTCATACAGATGGTGGAGTAGATATTTCCATGTTCATACAGATAGCGGTGTAGATATTTCCATGTTCATACAGATAGTGGTGTAGATATTTCCATGTTTATACAGGTAGCGGTGTAGATATTTCCAAGTTTATACAGATAGCGGTGTAGATATCTCCATCTTATTATAGATGGCGGTGTAGATATTTATATGTTCATACAGATGGCGGTACAGATATTTCCATGTTCATACAGATGGTGGAGTAGATATTTCCATGTTCATACAGATAGCGGTGTAGATATTTCCTTGTTCATACAGATAACGGTGCTGATATTTCCATGTTTATACAGGTAGGGGTGTAGATATTTCCATGTTTATACAGATAGCAGTGTAGATATTTCCATGTTTATACATATAGCGGTGTAGATATTTCCAAGTTTATACAGATAGCGGTGTAGATATCTCCATCTTAATATAGATGGGGGTGTAGATATTTATATCTTCATACAGATGGCGGTGCAGATATTTATATGTTCATACAGATGGCGGTGTAGATATTTGCATGTTTATAGAGATAGCGCTGTAGTTATTTAAATGTGTAAAGAGATAGCTTTGTAGATATTTCCATGTATATGCAGATTGCTGTGTAGATAGTTCCATTTTCATGCAGATAGCGGTGTAGATATTTCCATGTTCATGCAGATAGCAGTGTAGATATTTCCATGTTTATACAGATAGCGGTGAAGATGTATGCATGTTTACACAGATAGAGGTGTATATATTTCCATGTTCATACAGATAGCGGTGTAGATATTTCCATGCTCTTCCAGATGGCTGTGTAGATATATCCATGTTCATACAGATGGCGGTGAAGATATTTCCATGTTCATACAGATAGCGGTGTAGTTATTTCCATGTGTAAAGAGATAGCTGTGTAGATATTTCCATGTATATGCAGATAGCTTTGTAGATATTTCCATTTTCATGCAGATAGCGGTTTAGATATTTCCATGTTCAAACAGATAGCGGTGTAGATATTTCCATGTTCATAGAGATTGCGGTGCAGATATTTCCATGTCCATACAGATAGCGGTGTAGATATTTCCATGTTCATCCAGATGGCTGTGTAGATATATCCATGTTCATGCAGATAGCAGTGTAGATATTTCCATGTTTATACAGATAGCGGTGAAGATGTATGCATGTTTACAAAGATAGCATTGTAGATATTTCCATGTTCATTCAGATTGCGGTGTAGATATTTCCATGCTCATCCAGATGGCTGTGTAGATGTATCCATGTTCATACAGATGGCGGTGAAGATATTTCCATGTTCATACAGATAGCGGTGTAGTTATTTCCATGTGTAAAGAGATAGCTATGTAGATATTTCCATGTATATGCAGATAGCTGTGTAGATATTTCCATTTTCATGCAGATAGCGGTTTAGATATTTCCATGTTCAAACAGATAGCGGAATAGATATTTCCATGTTCATAGAGATAGCGGTGTAGATATTTCCATGTTCATACTGATAGCGGTGTAGATATTTCCATGTTTATACAGATAGCGGTGTAGATATTTCCATGTTTATACAGATAGCGGTGTAGATATTTCCATGTTCATACAGATAGCGGTGCAGATATTTCCATGTTCATACTGATAGCGGTGCTGATATTTCCATGTTCATACAGATAGCGGTGTAGATATTTCCATGTTTATACAGATAGCGGTGTAGATATTTCCATGTTTATACAGATAGCAGTGTAGATATCTCCTTCTTAATACAGATGGCGGAGTAGATATTTATATGTACATACAGATGGCGGTGCAGATATTTCCATGTTCATACAGATAGCGGTGTAGCTATTTCCATGTTCATACCAATAGCGGCGTAGATATTTCCATGTTCATCCAGATGGCTGTGTAGACATATCCATGTTCATACAGATGGCGGTGAAGATAATTCCATGTTCATACAGATAGCGGTGTAGATATTTCCATGTTCATACAGAGTGTGGTGTAGATATTTCCATATTCATACAGATAGAGGGGCTGATATTTCCATGTTCATACAGATAGCGGTGCTGATATTTCCATGTTTTTACAGGTAGCGGTGTAGATATTTCCATGTTTATACAGAAAGCGGTGTAGATATTTCCATGTTTATACAGATAGCGGTGTAGATATTTCCATGTTTATACAGATAGCGATGTAGATATCTCCATCTTAATACAGATGGCGGTGTAGATATTTATATGTTCATACAGATGGCCGTGCAGATATTTCCATGTTCATACAGATAGTGGTGTAGTTATTTCCATGTGTAAAGATATAGCTGTGTAGATACTTCCATGTATATGCAGATAGTTGTGTAGATACTTCCATTTTCATGCAGATAGCGGTTTAGATATTTCCATGTTCAAACAGATAGCGGTGTAGATATTTCCATGTTCATACAGATAGCGGTGTAGATATTTCCATGTTTATACAGATAGCGGTGAAGATGTATGCATGTTTACACAGATAGCGGTGTAGATATTTCCGTGTTCATACAGATAGCGGTGTAGATATTTCCATGTTCATACAGATAGCGTTGTAGATATTTCCATGCTAATACAGATAGCGGTGAAGATGTATGCATGTTTACACAGATAGCGGTGTAGATATTTCCATGTTCATACAGATAGCGGTGTAGATATCTCCATCTTAATATACATGGGGGTGTAGATATTTATATCTTCATACAGATGGCGGTGCAGATATTTCCATGTTCATACAGATGGCGGTGTAGATATTTGCATGTTTATAGAGATAGCGCTGTAGTTATTTCCATGTGTAAAGAGATAGCTTTGTAGATATTTCCATGTATATGCAGATCGCTGTGTAGATATTTCCATTTTCATGCAGATAGCGGTGTAGATATTTCCATGTTCAGATAGCGGTGTAGATATTTCCATGTTCATGCAGATAGCAGTGTAGGTATTTCCATGTTTATACAGATATCTGTGAAGATGTATGCATGTTTACACAGATAGCGCTGTAGATATTTCCATGTTCATACAGAAAGCGGTGTAGATATTTCCATGCTCATCCAGATGGCTGTGTAGATATATCCATGTTCATACAGATGGCGGTGAAGGTATTTCCACGTTCTTAGAGATTGCGGTGTAGTTATTTCCATGTGTAAAGAAATATCTGTGTAGATATTTCCATGTATATGCAGATAGCTGTGTAGATATTTCCATTTTCATGCAGATAGCTTTTTAGATATTTCCATGTTCAAACAGATAGCGGTGTAGATATTTCCATGTTCATAGAGATAGCGGTGTAGATATTTCCATGTTCATACAGATAGCGGTGTAGATATTTCCAGGTTCATACAGATGGCTGTGTAGATATATCCATGTTCACACTGATGGCGGTGAAGATATTTCCATGTTCACAGATGGCGGTGTAGATATTTCCATGTTCATACAGATAGCGGTGTAGATATTTCCAGGTTCATACAGATGGCTGTGTAGATATTTCCATGTTCATACAGATAGCGGTGTAGATATTTCCATGTTCATACTGATAGTGGTGCTGATATTTCCATGTTTATACAGATAGCGGTGTAGATATTTCCATGTTCATACTGATAGTGGTGCTGATATTTCCATGTTTATACAGATAGCGGTGTAGATATTTCCATGTTTATACATATAGCGGTGTAGATATCTACTTCTTAATACACATGGCGGAGTTGATATTTATATGTACATACAGATGGCGGTGCAGATATTTCCATTTGCATACAGATAGCGGTGTAGCTACTTCCATGTTCATACCGATAGCGGCGTAGATATTTCCATGTTCATCCAGATGGCTGTGTAGACATATCCATGTTCATACAGATGGCGGTGAAGATATTTCCATGTTAATACACATAGCGGTGTAGATATTTCCTTGTTCAAACAGAGTGTGGTGTAGATATTTCCATATTCATACAGATAGAGGGGCTGATATTTCCATGTTGATACAGATAGCGGTGCTGATATTTCCATGTTTTTACAGGTAGCGGAGTAGATATTTCCATGTTTATACAGATAGCGGTGTAGGTATTTCCATGTTTATACAGATTGCGGTGAAGATGTATGCATATTTACACAGATAGCGGTGTAGATATTTCCATGTTCATACAGATAGCGGTGTAGATATTTCCATGTTCATCCTGATGGCTGTGTAGATATATCCATGTTAATACAGATAGCTGTGTAGATATTTCCATGTTCATACAGGTAGTGGTGTAGATATTTCCATGTTCATACAGATAGCGGTGTAGCTATTTCCATGTTCATACAGATAGCGGTGTAGATAATTCCATCTTCATAGAGATAGCGGTGTAGGTACTTCCATGTTCATACAGATAACGGTGCTGATATTTCCATGTTTATACAGGTAGCGGTGTAGATATTTCCATGTTTATACAGATAGCGGTGTAGATATTTCCATGTTTATACATATAGCAGTGTAGATATTTCCAAGTTTATGCAGATAGCGCTGTAGATATCTCCATCTTAATATAGATGGGGGTGTAGGTATTTATATCTTCATACAGATGGCGGTGTAGATATTTGCATGTTTATAGAGATAGCGCTGTAGTTATTTCCATTTGTAAAGAGATAGCTTTGTAGATATTTCCATGTATATGCAGATCGCTGTGTAGATATTTAAATTTTCATGCAGATAGCGGTGTAGATATATCCATGTTCAAACAGATAGCGGTGTAGATATTTCCATGTTCATGCAGATAGCAGTGTAGATATTTCCATGTTTATACAGATAGTGGTGAAGATGTATGCATGTTTACACAGATAGCGGTGTAGATATTTCCATGTTCATACAGATAGCGGTGTAGATATTTCCATGCTCATCCAGATGTCTGTGTAGATGTATCCATGTTCATACAGATGGCGGTGTAGATATTTGCATGTTTATAGAGATGGCACTGTAGTTATTTCCATGTGTAAAGAGATAGCTTTGTAGATATTTCCATGTATATGCAGATCGCTGTGTAGATATTTAAATTTTCATGCAGATAGCGGTGTAGATATTTCCATGTTCAAACAGATAGCGGTGTAGATATTTCCATGTTCATACAGATAGAGGGGCTGATATTTCCATGTTCATACAGATAGCGGTGCTGATATTTCCATGTTTCTACAGGTAGCGGGGTAGATATTTCCATGTTTATACAGATAGCGGTGTAGATATTTCCATGTTTATACAGATAGCGGTGTAGATATTTCCATGTTTATACAGAGAACGGTGTAGATATCTCCATCTTAATACAGATGGCCATGTAAATATTTATATGTTCATACAGATGTCGTTGCAGATATTTCCATGTTCATACAGATGGCGGTGTAGATATTTCCATGTTCATACAGATAGCGGTGTAGATATTTCCATGTGTAAAGAGATAGCTGTGTAGATATTTCCATGTATATGGAGATAGCTCTGTAGATATTTCCATTTTCGTGCAGATAGCGGTGTAGATATTTCCATGTTCAAACAGATAGCGGTGTAGATATTTCCATGTTCATACAGATAGCGGTGTAGATATTTCCATGTTCATACAGAGTGTGGTGAAGATGTATGCATATTTACACAGATAGCGGTGTAGATATTTCCATGTTCATACAGATAGCGTTGTAGATATTTCCATGTTCATCCAGATGGCTGTGTAGATATATCCATGTTCATACAGATAGCGGTGTAGATATTTCCATGTTCATACAGGTAGTGGTGTAGATATTTCCATGTTCATACAGATAGCGGTGTAGCCCTTTCCATGTTCATACAGATAGCGGTTTAGATATTTCCATGTTCATACAGATAGCGGTGTAGATATTTCCATGTTCATACAGATAACGGTGCTGATATTTCCATGTTTATACAGGTAGCGGTGTAGATATTTCCATGTTTATACAGATAGCGGTGTAGATATTTCCATGTTTATACATATAGCGGTGTAGATATTTCCAAGTTTATGCAGATAGCGGTGTAGATATCACCATCTTAATATAGATGGGGGTGTAGATATTTATATCTTCATACAGATGGCGGTGCAGATATTTCCATGTTCATACAGATGGCGGTGTAGATATTTGCATGTTTATAGAGATAGCGCTGTAGTTATTTCCATGTGTAAAGAGATAGCTTTGTAGATATTTCCATGTATATGCAGATCGCTGTGTAGATATTTCCATTTTCATGCAGATAGCGGTGTAGATATTTCCATGTTCAGATAGCGGTGTAGATATTTCCATGTTCATGCAGATAGCAGTGTAGGTATTTCCATGTTTATACAGATATCTGTGAAGATGTATGCATGTTTACACAGATAGCGCTGTAGATATTTCCATGTTCATACAGAAAGCGGTGTAGATATTTCCATGCTCATCCAGATGGCTGTGTAGATATATCCATGTTCATACAGATGGCGGTGAAGGTATTTCCACGTTCTTAGAGATTGCGGTGTAGTTATTTCCATGTGTAAAGAAATATCTGTGTAGATATTTCCATGTATATGCAGATAGCTGTGTAGATATTTCCATTTTCATGCAGATAGCGGTTTAGATATTTCCATGTTCAAACAGATAGCGGTGTAGATATTTCCATGTTCATAGAGATAGCGGTGTAGATATTTCCATGTTCATACAGATAGCGGTGTAGATATTTCCAGGTTCATACAGATGGCTGTGTAGATATATCCATGTTCACACTGATGGCGGTGAAGATATTTCCATGTTCACAGATGGCGGTGTAGATATTTCCATGTTCATACAGATAGCGGTGTAGATATTTCCATGTTCATACTGATAGTGGTGCTGATATTTCCATGTTTATACAGATAGCGGTGTAGATATTTCCATGTTTATACAGATAGCGGTGTAGATATTTCCATGTTTATACATATAGCGGTGTAGATATCTACTTCTTAATACAGATGGCGGAGTAGATATTTATATGTACATACAGATGGCGGTGCAGATATTTCCATGTGCATACAGATAGCGGTGTAGCTATTTCCATGTTCATACCGATAGCGGCGTAGATATTTCCATGTTCATCCAGATGGCTGTGTAGACATATCCATGTTCATACAGATGGCGGTGAAGATATTTCCATGTTCATACACATAGCGGTGTAGATATTTCCTTGTTCAAACAGAGTGTGGTGTAGATATTTCCATATTCATACAGATAGAGGGGCTGATATTTCCATGTTGATACAGATAGCGGTGCTGATATTTCCATGTTTTTACAGGTAGCGGAGTAGATATTTCCATGTTTATACAGATAGCGGTGTAGGTATTTCCATGTTTATACAGATTGCGGTGAAGATGTATGCATATTTACACAGATAGCGGTGTAGATATTTCCATGTTCATACAGATAGCGGTGTAGATATTTCCATGTTCATCCTGATGGCTGTGTAGATATATCCATGTTAATACAGATAGCTGTGTAGATATTTCCATGTTCATACAGGTAGTGGTGTAGATATTTCCATGTTCATACAGATAGCGGTGTAGCTATTTCCATGTTCATACAGATAGCGGTGTAGATAATTCCATCTTCATAGAGATAGCGGTGTACGTACTTCCATGTTCATACAGATAACGGTGCTGATATTTCCATGTTTATACAGGTAGCGGTGTAGATATTTCCATGTTTATACAGATAGCGGTGTAGATATTTCCATGTTTATACATATAGCAGTGTAGATATTTCCAAGTTTATGCAGATAGCGGTGTAGATATCTCCATCTTAATATAGATGGGGGTGTAGGTATTTATATCTTCATACAGATGGCGGTGCAGATATTTCCATGTTCATACAGATGGCGGTGTAGATATTTGCATGTTTATAGAGATAGCGCTGTAGTTATTTCCATTTGTAAAGAGATAGCTTTGTAGATATTTCCATGTATATGCAGATCGCTGTGTAGATATTTAAATTTTCATGCAGATAGCGGTGTAGATATATCCATGTTCAAACAGATAGCGGTGTAGATATTTCCATGTTCATGCAGATAGCAGTGTAGATATTTCCATGTTTATACAGATAGTGGTGAAGATGTATGCATGTTTACACAGATAGCGGTGTAGATATTTCCATGTTCATACAGATAGCGGTGTAGATATTTCCATGCTCATCCAGATGTCTGTGTAGATGTATCCATGTTCATACAGATGGCGGTGTAGATATTTGCATGTTTATAGAGATGGCACTGTAGTTATTTCCATGTGTAAAGAGATAGCTTTGTAGATATTTCCATGTATATGCAGATCGCTGTGTAGATATTTAAATTTTCATGCAGATAGCGGTGTAGATATTTCCATGTTCAAACAGATAGCGGTGTAGATATTTCCATGTTCATACAGATAGAGGGGCTGATATTTCCATGTTCATACAGATAGCGGTGCTGATATTTCCATGTTTCTACAGGTAGCGGGGTAGATATTTCCATGTTTATACAGATAGCGGTGTAGATATTTCCATGTTTATACAGATAGCGGTGTAGATATTTCCATGTTTATACAGAGAACGGTGTAGATATCTCCATCTTAATACAGATGGCCATGTAAATATTTATATGTTCATACAGATGTCGTTGCAGATATTTCCATGTTCATACAGATGGCGGTGTAGATATTTCCATGTTCATACAGATAGCGGTGTAGATATTTCCATGTGTAAAGAGATAGCTGTGTATATATTTCCATGTATATGGAGATAGCTCTGTAGATATTTCCATTTTCATGCAGATAGCGGTGTAGATATTTCCATGTTCAAACAGATAGCGGTGTAGATATTTCCATGTTCATACAGATAGCGGTGTAGATATTTCCATGTTCATACAGAGTGTGGTGAAGATGTATGCATATTTACACAGATAGCGGTGTAGATATTTCCATGTTCATACAGATAGCGTTGTAGATATTTCCATGTTCATCCAGATGGCTGTGTAGATATATCCATGTTCATACAGATAGCGGTGTAGATATTTCCATCTTCATAGAGATAGCGGTGTAGGTACTTCCATGTTCATTCAGATAACGGTGCTGATATATCCATGTTTATACAGGTAGCAGTGTAGATATTTCCATGTTTATACAGATAGCGGTGTAGATATTTCCATGTTTATACATATAGCAGTGTAGATATTTCCAAGTTTATGCAGATAGCGGTGTAGATATCTCCATCTTAATATAGATGGGGGTGTAGCTATTTATATCTTCATACAGATGGCGGTGCAGATATTTCCATGTTCATACAGATAGCGGTGTAGATATTTGCATGTTTATAGAGATAGTTCTGTAGTTATTTCCAATTGTAAAGAGATAGCTTTGTAGATATTTCCATGTATATGCAGATCGCTGTGTAGATATTTAAATTTTCATGCAGATAGCGGTGTAGATATATCCATGTTCAAACAGATAGCGGTGTAGATATTTCCATGTTCATGCAGATAGCAGTGTAGATATTTCCATGTTTATACAGATAGTGGTGAAGATGTATGCATGTTTACACAGATAGCGGTGTAGATATTTCCATGTTCATACAGATAGCGGTGTAGATATTTCCATGCTCATCCAGATGTCTGTGTAGATGTATCCATGTTCATACAGATGGCGGTGTAGATATTTGCATGTTTATAGAGATAGCACTGTAGTTATTTCCATGAGTAAGGGATAGCTTTGTAGATATTTCCATGTATATGCATATCGCTGTGTAGATATTTAAATTTTCATGCAGATAGCGGTGTAGATATTTCCATGTTCAAACAGATAGCGGTGTAGATATTTCCATGTTCATGCAGATAGCAGTGTAGATATTTCCATGTTTATACAGATAGCGGTGAAGATGTATGCATGTTTACACAGATAGCGGTGTAGATATTTCCATGTTGATACAGATAGCGGTGTAGATATTTCCTTGTTTATTCAGATAGCGGTGAATATGTATGCATGTTTACACAGATAGTGGTGTAGATATTTCCATCTTCATACAGATAGCGGTGTATATATTTCCATGTTCATACAGATAGCGGTGTAGATATTTCCTTGTTTATACAGATAGCGGTGAAGATGTATGCATGTTTACACAGATAGAGGTGTAGATATTTCCATGTTCATACAGATAGCGGTGTAGATATTTCCATGTTCATACAGATAGCGGTGTAGATATTTCCATGTTTATACAGATAGCGGTGAAGATGTATGCATGTTCATACAGATAGCGGTGTAGATATTTCCATGTTCATACAGATAGCGGTGTAGATATTTCCATGTTCATACAGATAGCGGTGAAGATATTTCCATGTTCATACTGATAGCGGTGCTGATATTTCCATGTTTATACAGATAGCGGTGTAGATATTTCCCTGTTTAAACAGATAGCGGTGTAGATATTTCCATGTTTATACAGATAGCGGTGTAGCTATTTCCATGTTCATACAGATAGCGGTGTATGTATTTCCATGTTCATACAGATAGCGGTGTAGATAATTCCATGTTCATACAGATAGCGGTGTATGTATTTCCATGTTCATACAGATAGTGGTGTAGATATTTCCATGTTTATACAGATAGCGGTGTCGATATTTCCATGTTCATACAGATGGCAGCGTAAATATTTCCATGTTCATACAGATAGCTGTGTAGTTATTTCCATGTGTAAAGAGATTGCTGTGTAGATATTTCCATGTTTATGCAGATAGCTGTGTTGATATTTCCATTTTCATGCAGATAGCGTTGTAGATATTTCCATGTTCAAACAGATAACGGTGAAGATATATCCATGTTCATACAGATAGCGGTGTAGATATTTCCATGTTCATTCAGATAGTGGTGTAGATATTTCCATCTTCATAGAGATAGCGGTGTAGATATTTCCATGTTCATACAGATAGCGGTGCTGATATTTCCATGTTTATACAGGTAGCGGTGTAGATATTTCCATGTTTATATAGATAGCGGTGAAGATGTATGCATGTTTACACAGATAGCGGAGTAGATATCTCCATGTTCATACAGATCGCGGTGTAGATATTTCCATGTTCATCCAGATGGCTGTGTAGACATATCCATGTTCATGCAGATGGCGGTGAAGATATTTCCATGTTCATACAGATGTTCGTGCAGATATTTCCATGTTCATACAGATGGCGGTGTAGATATTTCCATGTTCATACAGATAGCGGTGTAGTTATTTCCATGTTTAAAGAGATAGCTGTGTAGATATTTCCATGTATATGCAGATAGCTGTGTAGATATTTCCATTTTCATGCAGATAGAGGTTTAGATATTTCCATGGTCAAACAGATAGCGGTGTAGATATTTCCATGTTCATACAGATAGCGGTGTAGATATATCCATGTTTATACAGATAGCAGTGAAGATGTATGCATGTTTACACAGATAGCGGTGTAGATATTTCCATGTTCATACAGATAGCGGTGTAGATATTTCCATGTTCATCCAGATGGCTGTGTAGATATATCCATGTTCATACAGATAGCGGTGTACATATTTCCATGTTCATACAGATAGTGCTGTAGATATTTCCATGTTCATACAGATAGCGGTGCAGCTATTTCCATGTTCATACAGATAGCGGTGTAGATATTTCCATGTTCGTACAGATAGCGGTGTAGATATTTCCACGTTTATACAGGTAGCGGTGTAGATATCTCCATCTTAATAGAGATGGCGGTGTAGATATTTATAAGTTCATACAGATGGCGGTGCAGATATTTCCATGTTCATACAGATGGCTGTGTAGATATTTTCATGTTTATAGAGATAGTGGTGTAGTTATTTCCATGTGTAAAGAGATAGCTTTGTAGATATTTCCATGTATATGCAGATAGCTGTGTAGATATTTACATTTTCATGCAGATAGCGGTGCAGATATTTCCATGTTCATTCAGATAGCGGTGTAGATATTTCCATGTTTATACAGATAGCGGGGAAGATGTATGCATGTTTACACTGATAGCGGTGTAGATATTTCCATGTTCATACAGATGGCGGTGTCGATATTTCCATGTTTTTACAGATAGCAGTGTAGATATTTCCATCTTTATACACATAACGGTGTAGATATTTCGATGTTTATACAGATGGCTGTGTAGATATTTCCATACCCATACAGATGGCGGTGTAGATATTTCCATTTTTATAGATATAGCGGTGTAGGTATTTCCATGTTTACACAGACAGCGGTGTAGATATTTCCATGTTTACCCAGATAGCGGTGTAGATATTTCCATGTTTATAGAGATAGCGGTGTAGATATTTCCATGTTTATAGAGATATCAGTGTAGATATTTCCAGGTTTATACAGAGAGTAGTGTAGATATTTCCATGTTTATATAGATGGCTGTGTGGATATTTCCATGTTTATAGAGATAGCGGTGTAGATATCTCCATGTTTACACAGATAGCGGTGTAGATATTTCCATGTTTACACAGATAGCGGAGTAGACATTTCCATGTTCATACAGATTGCGGTGTAGATAATTCCATGTGTATACAGATAACGGTGTAGATATTTACATATTCCTACAGAGGGCTGTGTAGATATTTCCATGTTTGTACAGATAGCGGTGTAGATATTTCCATGTTTACACAGATAGTGGTGTAGATATTTCCATGTTTACACAGATAGCGGTGTAGATATTTCCATGTTTATACAGATAGCGGTGTAGATATTTCCATGTCTATACAGATAGCGGTGTGGATATTTCCATGTTTATACAGATAGCGGTGTAGTTATTTCCATGGTTATAGAGATAGCGGTGTAGATATTTCCATGTTTATACAGATAGCAGTGTAGATAATTCAATGTGTACACAGATAACGGTGTAGATATTTACATATTCCTACAAGTGGCTGTGTAGATATTTCCATGTTTATACAGATAGCAGTGTAGATATTTCCATGTTTACGGAGATAGCGGTGTAGATATTTCCATGTTCCTACAATTGGTGGTGTAGATATTTCCATGTTTACTCAGATAGCGGTGTAGACATTTCCATGTTTTCACAGATAGCGGTGTAGACATTTCCATGTTTACACAGATAGCCGTGTAGATGTTTCCATGTTTATACAGATAGTGGTGTTGATATTTCCATGTTAATAGAGTTGGCGGTGTAGATATTTCCATGTTTATATAGTTGGCAGCGGAGATATTTCCATGTTCATACTGATGGCGGTGAAGATATTTCCATGTTTATACACATAACGGTGTAGATATTTCCAAGTTTTAAGAGATAGCGGTGTAGATATTTCCATGTGTATACAGATAGCGGTGTAGATATTTACATGTGTATAGAGATAATGGTGTAGATATTTACATGTTCCTACAGATGGCTGTGTAGGTATTTCCATGTTTATACAAATAGCGGTGTAGATATTCCCATGATTATAGAGATAGCGGTGTAAGTATTTCCATGTTCCTACAGTTGGTGGTGTAGATATTTCCATGTTTACACAGATAGTGCTTTAGATATTTCCAAGTTTATGCAGATAGCGGTGTAGATATTTCCAAATTTATGCAGATAGCGGTGTAGGTATTTCCATGTTTAAACAGAAAGCTGTGCAGATATTTCCATGTTCCTACACAAGGCGCTGTAGATATTTCCATGTTTATAGAGTTGGCGGTTTGGACATTTCCATGTTCATACAGATGGCGGTGTAGATATTTCCATGTTTATAGAGATATCGGTGTAGATATTTCCATGTTTATACAGATAGCGGTGTAGACGTATCCATGTTCATACAGATTGCGGTGTAGATAATTCCATGTTCAAACAGATGGCGTTGAAGGTATTTCCATGTTTATAGAGATATCGGTGTAGATATTTCCATGTTTACACAGGTAGCGGTGTAGATATTTCCATGTTTATAGAGATAGTGGTGTAGGTATTTCCATGCTTATAGAGATATCGGTGTAGATATTTCCATGTTTATACAGATAGCGGAGTAGATATTTCCATGTTTACACAGATAGCAGTGTAGAAGTTTCCATGTTTACACAGAAAGCGTTGTAGATATTTCCATGTTTATAGAGATATCGGTGTAGATATTTCCATGTTTATACAGATAGCAGTGTAGATATTTTCATGCTCTTACACATTTCGGTGTAGATATTTCCATGGTTATATACATAACGGTGTATATATTTCCATGTTTACAGAGATAGAGGTGTATATTTTTCCATGTTTACAAAGATAGCAGTGTAGATATTTCCATGTTTACACAGATGGCGAAGTAAATATTTAAATGTTTATACAGATAGCGGTTTAGATATTTCCATGTTTATAGAGTTGGCAGGAAAGATATTTCCATGTTCATACAGAGTGTGGTGTAGATATTTCCATATTCATACAGATAGAGGGGCTGATATTTCCATGTTCATACAGATAGCAGTGCTGATATTTCCATGTTTTTACAGGTAGCGGTGTAGATATTTCCATGTTTATACAGATAGCGGTGTAGATATTTCCATGTTTATACAGATAGCGGTGTAGATATCTCCATCTTAATACAGATGGCGGTGTAGATATTTATATGTTCATACAGATGGCCGTGCAGATATTTCCATGTTCATACAGATAGCGGTGTAGTTATTTCCATGTGTAAAGATATAGCTGTGTAGATACTTCCATGTATATGCAGATAGTTGTGTAGATATTTCCATTTTCATGCAGATAGCGGTTTAGATATTTCCATGTTCAAACAGATAGCAGTGTAGATATTTCCATGTTCATACAGATAGCGGTGTAGATATTTCCATGTTTATACAGATAGCGGTGAAGATGTATGCATGTTTACACAGATAGCGGTGTAGATATTTCCGTGTTCATACAGATAGCGGTGTATATATTTCCATGTTCATACAGATAGCGGTGTAGATATTTCCATGTTTATACAGATAGCGATGAAGATGTATGCATGTTTACACAGATAGCGGTGTAGATATTTCCATGTTCATACAGATAGCGGTGTAGATATTTCCATGATCATACAGATAGTGGTGTAGATATTTCCATGTTCATACAGGTGGTGGTGTAGACATTTCCATCCTTATGCAGATAGCAGTGTAGATATTTCCATGTTTACACAGATGGCGGTGTAGATATTTCCATCTTTATACAGATAGCGGTGTAGATATTTCCATGTTCGTACAGATAGCGGTGTAGATATTTCCATGTTCATGCAGATAGCGGTGAAGATATTTCCATGTTCAAACAGATAGCGGTGTAGATATTTCCATGTTCATGCAGATAGCAGTGTAGATATTTCCATGTTTATACAGATAGCGGTGAAGACGTATGCATGTTTACACAGATAGCCGTGTATATATTTCCATGTTCATACAGATAGCGGTGTAGATATTTCCATGCTCATCCAGATGGCTGTGTAGATATATCCATGTTCATACAGATGGCGGTGAAGATATTTCCATGTTCATACAGATAGCGGTGTAGTTATTTCCATGTGTAAAGAGATAGCTGTGCAGATATTTCCATGCATATGCAGATAGCTGTGTAGATATTTCCATTTTCATGCAGATAGCGGTTTAGATATTTCCATGTTCAAACACATAGCGGTGTAGATATTTCCATGTTCATAGAGATAGCGGTGTAGATATTTCCATGTTCATACAGATAGCGGCGTAGATATTTCCATGTGCATACAGATGGCTGTGTAGATATATCCATGTTCATACTGATGGCGGTGAAGATATTTCCATGTTCATACAGATAGCGGTGTAGATATTTCCATGTTCATACAGATAGCGGTGCAGATATTTCCATGTTCATACTGATAGCGGTGCTGATATTTCCAAGTTTATACAGATAGCGGTGTAGATATTTCCATGTTTAAACAGATAGCGGTGTAGATATTTCCATGTTTATACAGATTGCGGTGTAGCTATTTCCATGTTCATACAGATAGCAGTGTAGGTATTTCCATGTTCATACAGATAGCGGTGTAGATATTTCCATGTTCATACAGATAGTGGTGTATGTATTTCCATGTTCATACAGATAGCGGTGTAGATATTTCCATGTTCATACAGATAGCGGTGTTGATATTTCCATGTTCATACAGATTGTGTTGCTGATATTTCCAAGTTTATACAGATAGCGGTGAAGATATCTCCATCTTAATACAGATGGCGGTGTAGATATTTATATGTTCATACAGATGGCGGTGCAGTTATTTCTATGTTCATTCAGATGGCGGTGTAGATATTTCCATGTTTATAGAGATAGCGGTGTAGTTATTTCCATGTGTATAGAGATAGCTTTGTAGATATTTCCATGTATATGCAGATAGCTGTGTAGATATTTCTATTTTCATACAGATAGCGTTTTAGATATTTCCTTGTTCAAACAGATAGCGGTGTAGATATTTCCATGTTCATACAGACGGCGGTGTAGATATTTCCATGTTTATACAGATAGCGGTGAAGATGTATGCATGTTTACACAGATAGCGGTGTAGATATTTCCATGTTCATACAGATCACGGTGTAGATATTTCCATGTTAATCCAGATGGCTGTGTAGACATATCCATGTTCATACAGATGGCGGTGAAGATATTTCCATGTTCATACAGATATCGGTTTAGATATTTCCATGTTCATACAGATAGCGGTGTAGATATTTCCGTGTTCATACAGATGGCTGTGTATATATATCCAGGTTCATACAGATGACGTTGAAGTTATTTCCATGTTCATAGAGATAGCGGTGTAGATATTTCCATGTTCATACAGATAGCGGTGTAGATATTTCCATGTTAATACCGATAGCGGTGCTGATATTTCCATGTTTATACAGGTAGCGGTGTAGATATTTCCATGTTTATACAGATAGCGGTGTAGCTATTTCCATGTTCATACAGATAGCGGTGTGGATATTTCCATGTTCATCCAGATGGCTGTGTAGATATATCCATGTTCATACAGATGGCGGTGAAGATTTTTCCATGTTCATACAGATAGCGGTGTAGATATTTCCATGTTCATACAGATAGCGGTGTAGATATTTCCATGTTCATACAGATAGAGGGGCTGATATTTACATGTTCATACATATAGCGGTGCTGATATTTCCATGTTTCTACAGGTAGCGGGGTAGATATTTCCATGTTTATACAGATAGCGGTGTAGGTATTTCCATGTTTATACATATAGCCGTGTAGATATTTCCATGTTTATACAGATAACGGTGTAGATATCTCCATCTTAATACAGATGGCCGTGTAAATATTTATATGTTCATACAGATGTCGTTGCAGATATTTCCATGTTCATACAGATGGCGGTGTAGAAATTTCCATGTTCATACAGATAGCGGTGTAGATATTTCCATGCTCATCCAGATGGCTGTGTAGATATATCCATGTTCATACAGATGGCGGTGAAGATATTTCCATGTTCATACAGATAGCGGTGTAGTTATTTCCATGTGTAAAGAGATAGCTGTGTAGATATTTCCATGTATATGCAGATAGCTGTGTAGATATTTCCATTTTCATGCAGATAGCGGTTTAGATATTTCCATGTTCAAACAGATAGCGGTGTAGATATTTCCGTGTTCATACAGATGGCTGTGTATATATATCCAGGTTCATACAGATGACGTTGAAGTTATTTCCATGTTCATAGAGATAGCGGTGTAGATATTTCCATGTTCATACAGATAGCGGTGTAGATATTTCCATGTTCATACCGATAGCGGTGCTGATATTTCCATGTTTATACAGGTAGCGGAGTAGATATTTCCATGTTTATACAGATAGCGGTGTAGCTATTTCCATGTTCATACAGATAGCGGTGTAGATATTTCCCTGTACATCCAGATGGCTGTGTAGATATATCCATGTTCATACAGATGGCGGTGAAGATATTTCCATGTTCATACAGATAGCGGTGTAGATATTTCCATGTTCATACAGATAGCGGTGTAGATATTTCCCTGTACATCCAGATGGCTGTGTAGATATATCCAGGTTCATACAGATGACGTTGAAGTTATTTCCATGTTCATAGAGATAGCGGTGTAGATATTTCCATGTTCACACACATAGAGGGGCTGATATTTCCATATTCATACAGATAGCGGTGCTGATATTTCCATGTTTTTACAGGTAGCGGTGTAGATATTTCCATGTTTTTACAGATAACTGTGTAGATATTTCCATGTTTATACAGATAGCTTTGTAGATACTTCCATGTTTATACAGATAGCGGTGTAGATATCTCCATCTTAATACAGATGGTGGTGTAGATATTTATATGTTCATACAGATGGCTGTGCAGATATTTCCATGTTCATACAGATAGCGGTGTAGTTATTTCCATGTGTAAAGAGATAGCTGTGTAGATATTTCCACGTATATGCAGACAGTTCTGTAGATATTTCCATGTTCATACAGATAGCGGTGTAGATATTACCATGTTCATACAGATAGCGGTGCTGATATTTCCATGTTTATACAGGCAGCGGTGTAGATATTTCCATGTTTATACAGATAGCGGTTTAGATATTTCCTTCTTAATACAAATGGCGGTGTATATATTTATATGTTCATACAGATGGCGGTGCAGATACTTCCATGTTCATACAGATGGCGGTGTAGATATTTCCATGTTTAGAGATATAGCGGTGTAGTTATTTCCATGTGTAAAGAGATAGCTGTGTAGATATTTCCATGTATATGCAGATAGCTGTGTAGATATTTCCACTTTCATGCAGATAGTGGTGTAGATATTTACATGTTCAAACAGATAGCGGTGTAGATATTTCCATGGTCATCCAGATGGCTGTTTAGATATATCCAAGTTCATAGAGATAGAGGTGTAGATATTTCCATGTTCATACAGGTAGTGGTGTAGATATTTCCATGTTCATACAGATAGCGGTGTAGCTATTTCCATGTTCATACAGATAGCGGTGTAGATATTTCCATGTTCATAGAGATAGCGGTGTAGATACTTCCATGTTCATACAGATAGCGGTGCTGATATTTAAATGTTTATACAGGTAGCGGTGTAGAGATTTCCATGTTCATACAGATAGCGGTGTAGATATTTCCATGTTTATACATATAGCGGTGTAGATATTTCCAAGTTTATACAGATAGCGGTGTAGACACCTCCATCTTAATATAGATGGCGGTGTAGATATTTATATGTTCATACAGATGGCAGTGCAGATATTTCCATGTTCATACAGATGGTGGAGTAGATATTTCCATGTTTATAGAGATAGCGCTGTAGTTATTTCCATGTGTAAAGATATAGCTTTGTAGATATTTCCATGTATATGCAGATCGCTGTGTAGATATTTCCATTTTCATGCAGATAGCGGTGTAGATATTTCCATGTTCAAACAGATAGCGGTGTAGATATTTCCATGTTCATGCAGATAGCAGTGCAGATATTTCCATGTTTATACAGATAGCGGTGAAGATGTATGCATGTTTACACAGATAGCGGTGTAGATATTTCCATGTTCATACAGATAGCGGTGTAGATATTCCCATGTTCATCCAGATGGCTGTGTAGATATATCCATCTTCATACAGATGGCGGTGAAGATATTTCCATGTTCATACAGATAGCGGTGTAGTTATTTCCATTTGTAAAGAGATAGCTGTGTAGATATTTCCATGTATATGCAGATAGCTGTGTAGATATTTCCATTTTCCTGCAGATAGCGGTTTAGATATTTCCATGTTCAAACAGATAGCGGTGTAGATATTTCCATGTTCATTGAGATACCGGTGTAGATATATCCATGTTCATACAGATAGAGGGGTTATTTCCATGTTCTTACAGATAGCGGTGCTGATATTTCCATGTTTATACAGGTAGCGGTTTAGATACTTCCATGTTTATACAGATAGCAGTGTAGATATTTCCATGTTTATACAGATAGCGGTGTAGATATTTCCATGTTTTTACAGATAGCGGTGTAGATATCTCCATCTTAATACAGATGGCGGAGTAGATATTTATAAGTTCATACAGATTGCGGTGCAGATATTTCCATGTTCATACAGATGGCGGTGTAGATATTTCCATGTTCATACAGATAGCGGTGTAGTTATTTCCATGTGTAAAGAGATAGCGGTGTAGATATTTCCATGTATTTGCAGATAGCTGTGTAGAGATTTCCATTTTCATGCTGATAGCGGTTTAGATATTTAAATGTTCAAACAGATAGCGGTGTAGATATTTCCATGTTCATACAGATAGCGGTGTAGATATTTCCATGCTCATACAGATTGCGAAGATATATGCATATATACACAGATAGCGATGTAGATATTTCCATGTTCATGCAGATAGCGGTGTAGATATTTCCATGTGCTTACAGATAGCGGTGTAGATATTTCCATGCTGATAGAGATAGCGGTGTAGATATTTCCATGTTCATACAGATAGCGGTGCTGATATTTCCATGTTTATACAGGTAGCTGTGTAGTTATTTCCATGTTTATTCAGATAGTGGTGTAGATATTTCCATGTTTATACAGATAGCGGTGTAGGTATTTCCAAGTTTATACAGATAGCGGTGAAGATATCTCCATCTTAATACAGATGGCGGTGTAGCTATTTATATGTTCATACAGATGGCGGTGCAGATATTTCCATGTTCATACAGATGGCGGTGTAGATATTTCCATGTTTATAGAGATAGCGGTGTAGTTATTTCCATGTGTAAAGAGATAGCTTTGTAGATATTTCCATGTATATGCAGATAGCTGTGTAGATATTTCTATTTTCATGCAGAGAGCGGTTTAGATATTTCCATGTCCAAACAGATAGCGATGTAGATATTTCCATGTTCATACAGATAGCGGTGTAGATATTTCCATGTTTATACAGATAGCGGTGAAGAAGTATGCATGTTTACACAGATAGCAGTGTAGATATTTCCATGTTCATACAGATAGCGGTGTAGATATTTCCATGTTCATCCAGATGGCTGTGTGGTTATATCCATGTTCATACAGATAGCGGTGTAGATATTTCCATGTTCATACAGATAGTGGTGTAGATATTTCCATCTTCATACAGATAGCGGTGTAGATGTTTCCATGTTCATACAGATAGCGGTGTAGATATTTCCATGTTCATACAGATAGCGGTGTAGATATTGCCATGTTCATACAGATAGCGGTGGTGCTATTTCCATGTTTATACAGGTAGCGGTGTAGATATTTCCATCTTCATACAGATAGCGGTGTAGCTATTTCCATGTTCATACAGATAGCGGTGTAGATATTTCCATGTTCATCCAGATGGCTGTGTAGATATATCCATGTTCATACAGATGGCGGTGAAGATATTTCCGTGTTCGTACAGATAGAGGGGCTGATATTTCCATGTTCATACAGATAGCGGTGCTGATATTTCCATGTTTATACAGGTAGCGGTGTAGATATTTCCATGTTTATACAGGTAGCGGTGTAGATATTTCCATGTTTATACAGATAGCTGTGTAGATATTTCCATGTTTATACAGACAGCGGTGTAGATATTTCTATCTTAATACAGATGGCCGTGTAGTTATTTATATGTTCATACAGATGGTGGTGCAGATATTTCCATGTTCATACAGATGGCGGGGTAGATATTTCCATGTTCATATACATAGCGGTGTAGTTATTTCCATGTGTAAAGAGATAGATGTGTAGGTATTTCCATGTATATGCAGATAGCTCTGTAGATATTTCCATAATTTTGCAGATAGCGGTTTAGATATTTCCATGTTCAAACAGATAGCGGTGTAGATATTTCCATGTTCATAGAGATAGCGGTGTAGATATTTCCATGTTTATACAGATAGCGGTGATGATGTATGCATGTTTACACAGATAGCGGTTTAGATATTTCCATGTTCATACAGATCGCGGTTTAGATATTTCCATGTTCATCTAGATGGCTGAGTAGACATATCCATGTTCATACAGATGGCGGTGAAGGTATTTCCATGTTCATACAGATTGCGGTGTAGATATTTCCATGTACAAACCGATAGCGGTGTAGGTATTTCCATGTTCATACAGATAGCGGTGTAGATATTTCCATGTTCATACAGATAGCGGTGTAGATATTTCCATGTTCATACAGATAGCGGTGTAGATATTTTCATGTTCATACAGATAGCGGTGCTGATATTTCCATGTTTATACAGGTAGTGGTGAAGATATTTCCATGTTTATACAGATAGCGGTTTAGATATTTCCCTCTTAATACACATGGCTGTGCAGATACTTCCATGTTCATACAGATGGCGGTGTAGATATTTCCATGTTTATAGACATAGCGGTGTAGTTATTTCCATGTGTAAAGAGATAGCTGTGTAGATATTTCCATGTATATGCAGACAGCTGTGTAGATATTTCCACTTTCATGCAGATAGCGGTGTAGATATTTACATGTTCAAACAGATAGCGGTGTAGATATTTCCATGTTCATCCAGACGGCTGTGTAGATATATCCATGTTCATAGAGATAGAGGTGTAGATATTTCCATGTTCATACAGGTAGTGGTGTAGATATTTCCATGTTCATACAGATAGCGGTGTAGCTATTTCAATGTTCATACAGATAGCGGTGTAGATATTTCCATGTTCATAGAGATAGCGGTGTAGGTATTTCCATGTTCATACAGATAGCGGTGCTGATATTTAAATGTTTATACAGGTAGCGGTGTAGATATTTCCAAGTTTATACAGATAGCGGTGTAGATATTTCCATGTTTATACAGATAGCGGTGTAGATATTTCCAAGTTTATACAGATAGCAGTGTAGATATCTCCATCTTAATATAGATGGTGGTGTAGATATTTATATGTTCATACAGATGGCGGTGCAGATATTTCCATGTTCATACAGATGGTGGAGTAGATATTTCCATGTTTATAGAGATAGCGCTGTAGTTATTTCCATGTGTAAATATATAGCTTTGTGGATATTTCCATGTATATGCAGATCGCTGTGTAGATATTTCCATTTTCATGCAGATAGCCGTGTAGATATTTCCATGTTCATGCAGATAGCGGTGTAGATATTTCCATGTTCATTCAGATGGCTGTGTAGATATATCCATGTTCATACAGATAGCGGTGTAGATATTTCCATGTTCATACAGATAGCGTTGTAGCTATTTCCATGTTCATACAGATAGCGGTGTAGATATTTCCATGTTCATAGAGATAGCGGTGTAGATATTTCCAAGTTCATACAGATAGCGGGGCTGATATTTCCATGTTTATACAGGTAGCGGTGTAGATATTTCCATGTTCATACAGATAGCGGTGCTGATATTTCCACGTTTATACAGGTAGTGGTGTAGATATTTCCATGTTTATACAGATAGCGGTGTAGGTATTTCCATGTTTATACAGATAGCAGTATAGATATCTCCATCTTAATACAGATGGCGGTGTAGATATTTATATGTTCATAGAGATGGCGGTGCAGATATTTCCATGTTCATAAAGATGGCGGTGTAGATATTTCCATGTTCATACAGATAACGGTGTAGTTATTTCCATGTGTAAAGAGATAGCTGTGTAGATATTTAAATGTATATGCAGATAGCAGTGTTGATATTTCGATTTTCATGCAGATAGCGGTGTAGATATTTCCATGTTCATGCAGATAGCGGTGTAGATATTTCCATGTTCATACAGATAGCGGTGTAGATATTTCCATGTTTACACAGATAGCGGTGTAGATATTTCCATGCTCATACAGATAGCGGTGTAGATATTACCATGTTCATACAGATAGCGGTGCTGATATTTCCATGTTTATACAGGCAGCGGTGTAGATATTTCCATGTTTATACAGATAGCGGTTTAGATATTTCCTTCTTAATACAGATGGCGGTGTAGATATTTATATGTTCATACAGATGGCGGTGCAGATACTTCCATGTTCATGCAGATGGCGGTGTAGATATTTCCATGTTTATAGAGATAGCGGTGTAGTTATTTCCATGTGTAAAGAGATAGCTGTGTAGATATTTCCATGTATATGCAGATAGCTGTGTAGATATTTCCACTTTCATGCAGATTGCGGTGTAGATATTTACATATTCAAACAGATAGCGGTGTAGATATTTCCATGTTCATCCAGATGGCTGTTTAGATATATCCATGTTCATAGAGATAGAGGTGTAGATATTTCCATGTTCATACAGGTAGTGGTGTAGATATTTCCATGTTCATACAGATAGCGGTGTAGCTATTTCCATGTTCATACAGATAGCGGTGTAGATATTTCCAAGTTTATACAGATAGCAGTGTAGATATCTCCATCTTAATATAGATGGCGGTGTAGATATTTATTTTTTCATACAGATGGCAGTGCAGATATTTCCATGTTCATAGAGATAGTGGGGTAGATATTTCCATTTTCATACAGATAGCGGTGCTGATATTTCAATGTTTATACAGGTAGCGGTGTAGATATTTCCATGTTCCTACAGATAGCGGTGTAGATATTTCCATGTTTATACATATAGCGGTGTAGTTATTTCCAAGTTTATACAGATAGCTGTGTAGATATCTCCATCTTAATATAGATGGCGGTGTAGATATTTATATGTTCATACAGATGGCGGTGCAGATATTTCCATGTTCATACAGATGGTGGAGTAGATATTTCCATGTTTATAGAGATAGCGCTGTAGTTATTTCCATGTTTAAAGATATAGCTTTGTAGATATTTCCATGTATATGCAGATCGCTGTGTAGATATTTCCATTTTGATGCAGATAGCGGTGTAGATATTTCCATGTTCAAACAGATAGCGGTGTAGATATTTCCATGTTCATGCAGATAGCAGTGCAGCTATTTCCATGTTTATACAGATAGCGGTGAAGATGTATGCATGTTTACACAGATAGCGGTGTAGATCTTTCCATGTTCATACAGATAGCGGTGTAGATATTCCCATGTTCATCCAGATGGCTGTGTAGATATATCCATGTGTATACAGATGGCGGTGAAGATATTTCCATGTTCAACAGATAGCGGTGTAGTTATTTCCCTTTGTAAAGAGATAGCTGTGTAGATATTTCCATGTATATGCAGATAGCTGTGTAGATATTTCCATTTTCATGCAGATAGCGGTATAGATATTTCCATGTTCAAACAGATAGCGGTGTAGATATTTCCATGTTCATAGAGATACCGGTGTAGATATTTCCATGTTCATACAGATAGAGGGGTTATTTCCATGTTCTTACAGATAGCGGTGCTGATATTTCCATGTTTATACAGGTAGCGGTGTAGATATTTCCATGTTTATACAGATAGCAGTGTAGATATTTCCATGTTTATACAGATAGCGGTGTAGATATTTCCATGTTTTTACAGATAGCGGTGTAGATATCTCCATCTTAATACAGATGGCGGAGTAGATATTTATATGTTCATTCAGATGGCGGTGCAGATATTTCCATGTTCATACAGATGGCGGTGTAGATATTCCCATGTTCATACAGATAGCGGTGTAGTTATTTCCATGTGTAAAGAGATAGCTGTGTAGATATTTCCAAGTATTTGCAGATGTCTGTGTAGAGATTTCCATTTTCATGCTGATAGCGGTTTAGATATTTAAATGTTCAAACAGATAGCGGTGTAGATATTTCCACGTTCATACAGATAGCGGTGTAGATATTTCCAAGCTTATACAGACTGCGAAGATGTATGCATATTTACACAGATAGCGGTGTAGATATTTCCATGTTCATGCAGATAGCGGTGTAGATATTTCCATGTTCATCCAGATGGCTGTAAAGATATATCCATGTTCATACAGGTGGCGGTGTAGATATTTCCATGTTCATACAGATAGTGGTGTAGGTATTTCCATGTTCATACAGATAGCGGTGTAGATATTTCCATGTTCATAGAGAGAGCGGTGTAGATATTTCCATATTCATACAGATAGCGGTGCTGATATTTCCAGGTTTATACAGGTAGCGGTGTAGATATTTCCATGTTCATGCAGATAGCGGTGTAGATATTTCCATGTTCATCCAGATGGCTGTGTAGATATATCCATGTTCATACAGATGGCGGTGAAGATATTTCCATGGTCATAGAGATAGAGGGTCTGATATTTCCATGTTCATTCAGATAGCGGTGCTGATATTTCCATGTTTATGCAGGTAGCGATGTAGATATTTCCATGTTTATACAGGTAGCGGTGTAGATATTTCCATGTTTATACAGGTAGCGGTGTAGATATTTCCATGTTTATACAGACAGTGGTGTAGATATTTCTATCTTAATACAGATGGCCGTGTGGTTATTTATATGTACATACAGATGGCGGTGCAGTTATTCCCATGTTCATACAGATGGCGGCGTAGATATTTCCATGTTCATACAGATAGCGGTGTAGTTATTTCCATGTGTAAAGAGATAGATGTGTAGGTATTTCCATGTATATGCAGATAGCTCTGTAGATATTTCCATTTTCATGCAGATAGCGGTTTAGATATTTCCATGGTCAAACAGATAGCGGTGTAGATATTTCCATGTTCATACAGATAGCGGTGTAGATATTTCCATGTTTATACAGATAGCGGTGATGATGTATGCATGTTTACACAGATAGCGGTGTAGATATTTCCATGTTCATACAGATCGCGGTGTAGATATTTCCATGTTCAAACCGATAGCGGTGTAGATATTTCCATGTTCATACAGATAGAGGTGTAGATATTTCCATGTTCATACAGATAGCGGTGTAGATATTTCCTTGTTCATACAGATAGCGGTGTAGATATTTTCATGTTCATACAGATAGCGGTGCTGATACTTCCATGTTTATACAGGCAGCGGTGAAGATATTTTGATGTTTATACAGATAGCGGTTTAGATATTTCCTTCTTAATACAGATGGCGGTGTAGATATTTATATGTTCATACAGATGGCGGTGCAGATACTTCCATGTTCATACAGATGGCGGTGTAGATATTTCCATGTTTATAGATATAGCGGTGTAGTTATTTCCATGTGTAAAGAGATAGCTGTATAGATATTTCCATGTATATGCAGATAGCTGTGTAGATATTTCCACTTTCATGCAGATAGCGGTGTAGATATTTACATGTTGAAACAGATAGCGGTGTAGATATTTCCATGTTCATCCAGTTGTCTGTGTAGATATATCCATGTTCACAGAGATAGAGGTGTAGATATTTCCATGTTCATACAGGTAGTGGTGTAGATATTTCCATGTTCATACAGATAGCGGTGTAGATATTTCCATGTTCATACAGATAGCGGTGTAGAGATTTCCATGTTCATAGAGATAGCGGTGTAGGTATTTCCATGTTCATACAGATAGCGGTGCTGATATTTAAATGTTTATACAGATAGCGGTGTAGATATTTCCAAGTTTATACAGATAGCGGTGTAGATATCTCCATCTTATTATAGATGGCGGTGTAGATATTTATATGTTCATACAGATGGCGGTGCAGATATTTCCATGTTCATACAGATGGTGGAGTAGATATTTCCATGTTCATACAGATAGCGGTGTAGATATTTCCATGTTCATACAGATAGTGGTGTAGATATTTCCATGTTTATACAGGTAGCGGTGTAGATATTTCCAAGTTTATACAGATAGCGGTGTAGATATCTCCATCTTATTATAGATGGCGGTGTAGATATTTATATGTTCATACAGATGGCGGTACAGATATTTCCATGTTCATACAGATGGTGGAGTAGATATTTCCATGTTCATACAGATAGCGGTGTAGATATTTCCTTGTTCATACAGATAACGGTGCTGATATTTCCATGTTTATACAGGTAGGGGTGTAGATATTTCCATGTTTATACAGATAGCAGTGTAGATATTTCCATGTTTATACATATAGCGGTGTAGATATTTCCAAGTTTATACAGATAGCGGTGTAGATATCTCCATCTTAATATAGATGGGGGTGTAGATATTTATATCTTCATACAGATGGCGGTGCAGATATTTATATGTTCATACAGATGGCGGTGTAGATATTTGCATGTTTATAGAGATAGCGCTGTAGTTATTTCCATGTGTAAAGAGATAGCTTTGTAGATATTTCCATGTATATGCAGATTGCTGTGTAGATAGTTCCATTTTCATGCAGATAGCGGTGTAGATATTTCCATGTTCATGCAGATAGCAGTGTAGATATTTCCATGTTTATACAGATAGCGGTGAAGATGTATGCATGTTTACACAGATAGAGGTGTATATATTTCCATGTTCATACAGATAGCGGTGTAGATATTTCCATGCTCTTCCAGATGGCTGTGTAGATATATCCATGTTCATACAGATGGCGGTGAAGATATTTCCATGTTCATACAGATAGCGGTGTAGTTATTTCCATTTGTAAAGAGATAGCTGTGTAGATATTTCCATGTATATGCAGATAGCTTTGTAGATATTTCCATTTTCATGCAGATAGCGGTTTAGATATTTCCATGTTCAAACAGATAGCGGTGTAGATATTTCCATGTTCATAGAGATTGCGGTGCAGATATTTCCATGTCCATACAGATAGCGGTGTAGATATTTCCATGTTCATCCAGATGGCTGTGTAGATATATCCATGTTCATGCAGATAGCAGTGTAGATATTTCCATGTTTATACAGATAGCGGTGAAGATGTATGCATGTTTACAAAGATAGCATTGTAGATATTTCCATGTTCATTCAGATTGCGGTGTAGATATTTCCATGCTCATCCAGATGGCTGTGTAGATGTATCCATGTTCATACAGATGGCGGTGAAGATATTTCCATGTTCATACAGATAGCGGTGTAGTTATTTCCATGTGTAAAGAGATAGCTGTGTAGATATTTCCATGTATATGCAGATAGCTGTGTAGATATTTCCATTTTCATGCAGATAGCGGTTTAGATATTTCCATGTTCAAACAGATAGCGGAATAGATATTTCCATGTTCATAGAGATAGCGGTGTAGATATTTCCATGTTCATACTGATAGCGGTGTAGATATTTCCATGTTTATACAGATAGCGGTGTAGATATTTCCATGTTTATACAGATAGCGGTGTAGATATTTCCATGTTCATACAGATAGCGGTGCAGATATTTCCATGTTCATACTGATAGCGGTGCTGATATTTCCATGTTCATACAGATAGCGGTGTAGATATTTCCATGTTTATACAGATAGCGGTGTAGATATTTCCATGTTTATACAGATAGCGGTGTAGATATCTCCTTCTTAATACAGATGGCGGAGTAGATATTTATATGTACATACAGATGGCGGTGCAGATATTTCCATGTTCATACAGATAGCGGTGTAGCTATTTCCATGTTCATACCAATAGCGGCGTAGATATTTCCATGTTCATCCAGATGGCTGTGTAGACATATCCATGTTCATACAGATGGCGGTGAAGATAATTCCATGTTCATACAGATAGCGGTGTAGATATTTCCATGTTCATACAGAGTGTGGTGTAGATATTTCCATATTCATACAGATAGAGGGGCTGATATTTCCATGTTCATACAGATAGCGGTGCTGATATTTCCATGTTTTTACAGGTAGCGGTGTAGATATTTCCATGTTTATACAGAAAGCGGTGTAGATATTTCCATGTTTATACAGATAGCGGTGTAGATATTTCCATGTTTATACAGATAGCGATGTAGATATCTCCATCTTAATACAGATGGCGGTGTAGATATTTATATGTTCATACAGATGGCCGTGCAGATATTTCCATGTTCATACAGATAGTGGTGTAGTTATTTCCATGTGTAAAGTTATAGCTGTGTAGATACTTCCATGTATATGCAGATAGTTGTGTAGATACTTCCATTTTCATGCAGATAGCGGTTTAGATATTTCCATGTTCAAACAGATAGCGGTGTAGATATTTCCATGTTCATACAGATAGCGGTGTAGATATTTCCATGTTTATACAGATAGCGGTGAAGATGTATGCATGTTTACACAGATAGCGGTGTAGATATTTCCGTGTTCATACAGATAGCGGTGTAGATATTTCCATGTTCATACAGATAGCGTTGTAGATATTTCCATGCTAATACAGATAGCGGTGAAGATGTATGCATGTTTACACAGATAGCGGTGTAGATATTTCCATGTTCATACAGATAGCGGTGTAGATATTTCCATGTTCATACAGATAGTGGTGTAGATATTTCCATCTTAATATAGACGGGGGTGTAGATATTTATATCTTCATACAGATGGCGGTGCAGATATTTATATGTTCATACAGATGGCGGTGTAGATATTTCCATGTTTATACAGATAGCGGTGTAGCTATTTCCATGTTCATACAGATAGCGGTGTAGATATTTCCATGTTCATCCAGATGGCTGTGTAGATATATCCATGTTCATACAGATGGCGGTGAAGATATTTCCATGTTCATACAGATAGCGGTGTAGATATTTCCATGTTCATACAGATAGCGGTGTAGATATTTCCATGTTCATACAGATAGAGTGGCTGAGATTTCCATGTTCATACAGATAGCGGTGCTGATATTTCCATGTTTCTACAGGTAGCGGGGTAGATATTTCCATGTTTATACAGATAGCGGAGTAGATATTTCCATGTTTATACAGATAGCGGTGTAGATATTTCCATGTTTATACAGATAGCGGTGTAGATATCTCCATCTTAATACAGATGGCCATGTAGATATTTATATGTTCATACAGATGTCGTTGCAGATATTTCCATGTTCATACAGATGGCGGTGTAGATATTTCCATGTTCATACAGATAGCGGTGTAGATATTTCCATGTGTAAAGAGATAGCTGTGTAGATATTTCCATGTATATGGAGATAGCTCTGTAGATATTTCCATTTTCATGCAGATAGCGGTGTAGATATTTCCATGTTCAAACAGATAGCGGTGTAGATATTTCCATGTTCATACAGATAGCGGTGTAGATATTTCCATGTTTATACAGAGTGCGGTGAAGATGTATGCATATTTACACAGATAGCGGTGTAGATATTTCCATGTTCATACAGATAGCGTTGTAGATATTTCCATGTTCATCCAGATGGCTGTGTAGATATATCCATGTTCATACAGATAGCGGTGTAGATATTTCCATGTTCATACAGGTAGTGGTGTAGATATTTCCATGTTCATACAGATAGCGGTGTAGCCATTTCCATGTTCATATAGATAGCGGTTTAGATATTTCCATGTTCATACAGATAGCGGTGTAGATATTTCCATGTTCATACAGATAACGGTGCTGATATTTCCATGTTTATACAGGTAGCGGTGTAGATATTTCCATGTTTATACAGATAGCGGTGTAGATATTTCCATGTTTATACATATAGCGTTGTAGATATTTCCAAGTTTATGCAGATAGCGGTGTAGATATCTCCATCTTAATATACATGGGGGTGTAGATATTTATATCTTCATACAGATGGCGGTGCAGATATTACCATGTTCATACAGATGGCGGTGTAGATATTTGCATGTTTATAGAGATAGCGCTGTAGTTATTTCCATGTGTAAAGAGATAGCTTTGTAGATATTTCCATATACATGCAGATCGCTGTGTAGATATTTCCATTTTCATGCAGATAGCGGTGTAGATATTTCCATGTTCAGATAGCGGTGTAGATATTTCCTTGTTCATGCAGATAGCAGTGTAGGTATTTCCATGTTTATACAGATAGCTGTGAAGATGTATGCATGTTTACACAGATAGCGGTGTAGATATTTCCATGTTCATACAGAAAGCGGTGTAGATATTTCCATGCTCATCCAGATGGCTGTGTAGATATATCCATGTTCATACAGATGGCGGTGAAGGTATTTCCACGTTCTTAGAGATTGCGGTGTAGTTATTTCCATGTGTAAAGAGATATCTGTGTAGATATTTCCATGTATATGCAGATAGCTGTGTAGATATTTCCATTTTCATGCAGATAGCGGTTTAGATATTTCCATGTTCAAACAGATAGCGGTGTAGATATTTCCATGTTCATAGAGATAGCGGTGTAGATATTTCCATGTTCATACAGATAGCGGTGTAGATATTTCCAGGTTCATACAGATGGCTGTGTAGATATATCCATGTTCATACTGATGGCGGTGAAGATATTTCCATGTTCATACAGATAGCGGTGTAGATATTTCCATGTTCATACAGATAGCGGTGTAGATATTTCCATGTTCATACTGATAGTGGTGCTGATATTTCCATGTTTATACAGATAGCGGTGTAGATATTTCCATGTTTATACATATAGCGGTGTAGATATCTACTTCTTAATACACATGGCGGAGTAGATATTTATATGTACATACAGATGGCGGTGCAGATATTTCCATGTGCATACAGATAGCGGTGTAGCTATTTCCATGTTCATACCGATAGCGGCGTAGATATTTCCATGTTCATCCAGATGGCTGTGTAGACATATCCATGTTCATACAGATGGCGGTGAAGATATTTCCATGTTCATAGACATAGCGGTGTAGATATTTCCTTGTTCAAACAGAGTGTGGTGTAGATATTTCCATATTCATACAGATAGAGGGGCTGATATTTCCATGTTGATACAGATAGCGGTGCTGATATTTCCATGTTTTTACAGGTAGCGGAGTAGATATTTCCATGTTTATACAGATAGCGGTGTAGGTATTTCCATGTTTATACAGACTGCGGTGAAGATGTATGCATATTTACACAGATAGCGGTGTAGATATTTCCATGTTCATACAGATAGCGGTGTAGATATTTCCATGTTCATCCTGATGGCTGTGTAGATATATCCATGTTAATACAGATAGCTGTGTAGATATTTCCATGTTCATACAGGTAGTGGTGTAGATATTTCCATGTTCATACAGATAGCGGTGTAGCTATTTCCATGTTCATACAGATAGCGGTGTAGATAATTCCATCTTCATAGAGATAGCGGTGTACGTACTTCCATGTTCATACAGATAACGGTGCTGATATTTCCATGTTTATACAGGTAGCGGTGTAGATATTTCCATGTTTATACAGATAGCGGTGTAGATATTTCCATGTTTATACATATAGCAGTGTAGATATTTCCAAGTTTATGCAGATAGCGGTGTAGATATCTCCATCTTAATATAGATGGGGGTGTAGGTATTTATATCTTCATACAGATGGCGGTGCAGATATTTCCATGTTCATACAGATGGCGGTGTAGATATTTGCATGTTTATAGAGATAGCGCTGTAGTTATTTCCATTTGTAAAGAGATAGCTTTGTAGATATTTCCATGTATATGCAGATCGCTGTGTAGATATTTAAATTTTCATGCAGATAGCGGTGTAGATATATCCATGTTCAAACAGATAGCGGTGTAGATATTTCCATGTTCATGCAGATAGCAGTGTAGATATTTCCATGTTTATACAGATAGTGGTGAAGATGTATGCATGTTTACACAGATAGCGGTGTAGATATTTCCATGTTCATACAGATAGCGGTGTAGATATTTCCATGCTCATCCAGATGTCTGTGTAGATGTATCCATGTTCATACAGATGGCGGTGTAGATATTTGCATGTTTATAGAGATGGCACTGTAGTTATTTCCATGTGTAAAGAGATAGCTTTGTAGATATTTCCATGTATATGCAGATCGCTGTGTAGATATTTAAATTTTCATGCAGATAGCGGTGTAGATATTTCCATGTTCAAACAGATAGCGGTGTAGATATTTCCATGTTCATACAGATAGAGGGGCTGATATTTCCATGTTCATACAGATAGCGGTGCTGATATTTCCATGTTTCTACAGGTAGCGGGGTAGATATTTCCATGTTTATACAGATAGCGGTGTAGATATTTCCATGTTTATACAGATAGCGGTGTAGATATTTCCATGTTTATACAGAGAACGGTGTAGATATTTCCATCTTAATACAGATGGCCATGTAAATATTTATATGTTCATACAGATGTCGTTGCAGATATTTCCATGTTCATACAGATGGCGGTGTAGATATTTCCATGTTCATACAGATAGCGGTGTAGATATTTCCATGTGTAAAGAGATAGCTGTGTATATATTTCCATGTATATGGAGATAGCTCTGTAGATATTTCCATTTTCATGCAGATAGCGGTGTAGATATTTCCATGTTCAAACAGATAGCGGTGTAGATATTTCCATGTTCATACAGATAGCGGTGTAGATATTTCCATGTTCATACAGAGTGTGGTGAAGATGTATGCATATTTACACAGATAGCGGTGTAGATATTTCCATGTTCATACAGATAGCGTTGTAGATATTTCCATGTTCATCCAGATGGCTGTGTAGATATATCCATGTTCATACAGATAGCGGTGTAGATATTTCAATCTTCATAGAGATAGCGGTGTAGGTACTTCCATGTTCATACAGATAACGGTGCTGATATATCCATGTTTATACAGGTAGCAGTGTAGATATTTCCATGTTTATACAGATAGCGGTGTAGATATTTCCATGTTTATACATATAGCAGTGTAGATATTTCCAAGTTTATGCAGATAGCGGTGTAGATATCTCCATCTTAATATAGATGGGGGTGTAGCTATTTATATCTTCATACAGATGGCGGTGCAGATATTTCCATGTTCATACAGATGGCGGTGTAGATATTTGCATGTTTATAGAGATAGTTCTGTAGTTATTTCCAATTGTAAAGAGATAGCTTTGTAGATATTTCCATGTATATGCAGATCGCTGTGTAGATATTTAAATTTTCATGCAGACAGCGGTGTAGATATATCCATGTTCAAACAGATAGCGGTGTAGATATTTCCATGTTCATGCAGATAGCAGTGTAGATATTTCCATGTTTATACAGATAGCGGTGAAGATGTATGCATGTTTACACAGATAGCGGTGTAGATATTTCCATGTTCATACAGATAGCGGTGTAGATATTTCCATGCTCATCCAGATGTCTGTGTAGATGTATCCATGTTCATACAGATGGCGGTGTAGATATTTGCATGTTTATAGAGATAGCACTGTAGTTATTTCCATGTGTAAAGAGATAGCTTTGTAGATATTTCCATGTATATGCATATCGCTGTGTAGATATTTAAATTTTCATGCAGATAGCGGTGTAGATATTTCCATGTTCAAACAGATAGCGGTGTAGATATTTCCATGTTCATGCAGATAGCAGTGTAGATATTTCCATGTTTATACAGATAGCGGTGAAGATGTATGCATGTTTACACAGATAGCGGTGTAGATATTTCCATGTTGATACAGATAGCGGTGTAGATATTTCCTTGTTTATTCAGATAGCGGTGAATATGTATGCATGTTTACACAGATAGTGGTGTAGATATTTCCATCTTCATACAGATAGCGGTGTATATATTTCCATGTTCATACAGATAGCGGTGTAGATATTTCCTTGTTTATACAGATAGCGGTGAAGATGTATGCATGTTTACACAGATAGAGGTGTAGATATTTCCATGTTCATACAGATAGCGGTGTAGATATTTCCATGTTCATACAGATAGCGGTGTAGATATTTCCATGTTTATACAGATAGCGGTGAAGATGTATGCATGTTCATACAGATAGCGGTGTAGATATTTCCATGTTCATACAGATAGCGGTGTAGATATTTCCATGTTCATACAGATAGCGGTGTAGGTATTTCCATGTTCATACAGATAGCGGTGTAGATATTTCCATGTTCATACAGATAGAGGTGAAGATATTTCCATGTTCATACTGATAGCGGTGCTGATATTTCCATGTTTATACAGATAGCGGTGTAGATATTTCCCTGTTTAAACAGATAGCGGTGTAGATATTTCCATGTTTATACAGATAGCGGTGTAGCTATTTCCATGTTCATACAGATAGCGGTGTATTTATTTCCATGTTCATACAGATAGCGGTGTAGATAATTCCATGTTCATACAGATAGCGGTGTATGTATTTCCATGTTCATACAGATAGTGGTGTAGATATTTCCATGTTTATACAGATAGCGGTGTCGATATTTCCATGTTCATACAGATGGCAGCGTAAATATTTCCATGTTCATACAGATAGCTGTGTAGTTATTTCCATGTGTAAAGAGATTGCTGTGTAGATATTTCCATGTTTATGCAGATAGCTGTGTTGATATTTCCATTTTCATGCAGATAGCGTTGTAGATATTTCCATGTTCAAACAGATAGCGGTGAAGATATATCCATGTTCATACAGATAGCGGTGTAGATATTTCCATGTTCATTCAGATAGTGGTGTAGATATTTCCATCTTCATAGAGATAGCGGTGTAGATATTTCCATGTTCATACAGATAGCGGTGCTGATATTTCCATGTTTATACAGGTAGCGGTGTAGATATTTCCATGTTTATATAGATAGCGGTGAAGATGTATGCATGTTTACACAGATAGCGGAGTAGATATCTCCATGTTCATACAGATCGCGGTGTAGATATTTCCATGTTCATCCAGATGGCTGTGTAGACATATCCATGTTCATGCAGATGGCGGTGAAGATATTTCCATGTTCATACAGATGTTCGTGCAGATATTTCCATGTTCATACAGATGGCGGTGTAGATATTTCCATGTTCATACAGATAGCGGTGTAGTTATTTCCATGTTTAAAGAGATAGCTGTGTAGATATTTCCATGTATATGCAGATAGCTGTGTAGATATTTCCATTTTCATGCAGATAGAGGTTTAGATATTTCCATGGTCAAACAGATAGCGGTGTAGATATTTCCATGTTCATACAGATAGCGGTGTAGATATATCCATGTTTATACAGATAGCAGTGAAGATGTATGCATGTTTACACAGATAGCGGTGTAGATATTTCCATGTTCATACAGATAGCGGTGTAGATATTTCCATGTTCATCCAGATGGCTGTGTAGATATATCCATGTTCATACAGATAGCGGTGTACATATTTCCATGTTCATACAGATAGTGCTGTAGATATTTCCATGTTCATACAGATAGCGGTGCAGCTATTTCCATGTTCATACAGATAGCGGTGTAGATATTTCCATGTTCGTACAGATAGCGGTGTAGATATTTCCACGTTTATACAGGTAGCGGTGTAGATATCTCCATCTTAATAGAGATGGCGGTGTAGATATTTATAAGTTCATACAGATGGCGGTGCAGATATTTCCATGTTCATACAGATGGCTGTGTAGATATTTTCATGTTTATAGAGATAGTGGTGTAGTTATTTCCATGTGTAAAGAGATAGCTTTGTAGATATTTCCATGTATATGCAGATAGCTGTGTAGATATTTACATTTTCATGCAGATAGCGGTGCAGATATTTCCATGTTCATTCAGATAGCGGTGTAGATATTTCCATGTTTATACAGATAGCGGGGAAGATGTATGCATGTTTACACTGATAGCGGTGTAGATATTTCCATGTTCATACAGATGGCGGTGTCGATATTTCCATGTTTTTACAGATAGCAGTGTAGATATTTCCATCTTTATACACATAACGGTGTAGATATTTCGATGTTTATACAGATGGCTGTGTAGATATTTCCATACCCATACAGATGGCGGTGTAGATATTTCCATGTTTATAGATATAGCGGTGTAGGTATTTCCATGTTTACACAGACAGCGGTGTAGATATTTCCATGTTTACCCAGATAGCGGTGTAGATATTTCCATGTTTATAGAGATAGCGGTGTAGATATTTCCATGTTTATAGAGATATCAGTGTAGATATTTCCAGGTTTATACAGAGAGTAGTGTAGATATTTCCATGTTTATATAGATGGCTGTGTGGATATTTCCATGTTTATAGAGATAGCGGTGTAGATATCTCCATGTTTACACAGATAGCGGTGTAGATATTTCCATGTTTACACAGATAGCGGTGTAGACATTTCCATGTTCATACAGATTGCGGTGTAGATAATTCCATGTGTATACAGATAACGGTGTAGATATTTACATATTCCTACAGAGGGCTGTGTAGATATTTCCATGTTTGTACAGATAGCGGTGTAGATATTTCCATGTTTACACAGATAGTGGTGTAGATATTTCCATGTTTACACAGATAGCGGTGTAGATATTTCCATGTTTATACAGATAGCGGTGTAGATATTTCCATGTCTATACAGATAGCGGTGTGGATATTTCCATGTTTATACAGATAGCGGTGTAGATATTTCCATGGTTATAGAGATAGCGGTGTAGATATTTCCATGTTTATACAGATAGCAGTGTAGATAATTCCATGTGTACACAGATAACGGTGTAGATATTTACATATTCCTACAAGTGGCTGTGTAGATATTTCCATGTTTATACAGATAGCAGTGTAGATATTTCCATGTTTACGGAGATAGCGGTGTAGATATTTCCATGTTCCTACAATTGGTGGTGTAGATATTTCCATGTTTACTCAGATAGCGGTGTAGACATTTCCATGTTTTCACAGATAGCGGTGTAGACATTTCCATGTTTACACAGATAGCCGTGTAGATGTTTCCATGTTTATACAGATAGTGGTGTTGATATTTCCATGTTAATAGAGTTGGCGGTGTAGATATTTCCATGTTTATATAGTTGGCAGCGGAGATATTTCCATGTTCATACTGATGGCGGTGAAGATATTTCCATGTTTATACACATAACGGTGTAGATATTTCCAAGTTTTAAGAGATAGCGGTGTAGATATTTCCATGTTTATACAGATAGCGGTGTAGATATTTACATGTGTATAGAGATAATGGTGTAGATATTTACATGTTCCTACAGATGGCTGTGTAGGTATTTCCATGTTTATACAAATAGCGGTGTAGATATTCCCATGATTATAGAGATAGCGGTGTAAGTATTTCCATGTTCCTACAGTTGGTGGTGTAGATATTTCCATGTTTACACAGATAGTGCTTTAGATATTTCCAAGTTTATGCAGATAGCGGTGTAGATATTTCCAAATTTATGCAGATAGCGGTGTAGGTATTTCCATGTTTAAACAGAAAGCTGTGCAGATATTTCCATGTTCCTACACAAGGCGCTGTAGATATTTCCATGTTTATAGAGTTGGCGGTTTGGACATTTCCATGTTCATACAGATGGCGGTGTAGATATTTCCATGTTTATAGAGATATCGGTGTAGATATTTCCATGTTTATACAGATAGCGGTGTAGATGTATCCATGTTCATACAGATTGCGGTGTAGATAATTCCATGTTCAAACAGATGGCGTTGAAGGTATTTCCATGTTTATAGAGATATCGGTGTAGATATTTCCATGTTTACACAGGTAGCGGTGTAGATATTTCCATGTTTATAGAGATAGTGGTGTAGGTATTTCCATGCTTATAGAGATATCGGTGTAGATATTTCCATGTTTATACAGATAGCGGAGTAGATATTTCCATGTTTACACAGATAGCAGTGTAGAAGTTTCCATGTTTACACAGAAAGCGTTGTAGATATTTCCATGTTTATAGAGATATCGGTGTAGATATTTCCATGTTTATACAGATAGCAGTGTAGATATTTTCATGCTCTTACACATTTCGGTGTAGATATTTCCATGGTTATATACATAACGGTGTATATATTTCCATGTTTACAGAGATAGAGGTGTATATTTTTCCATGTTTACAAAGATAGCAGTGTAGATATTTCCATGTTTACACAGATGGCGAAGTAAATATTTAAATGTTTATACAGATAGCGGTTTAGATATTTCCATGTTTATAGAGTTGGCAGGAAAGATATTTCCATGTTCATACAGAGTGTGGTGTAGATATTTCCATATTCATACAGATAGAGGGGCTGATATTTCCATGTTCATACAGATAGCAGTGCTGATATTTCCATGTTTTTACAGGTAGCGGTGTAGATATTTCCATGTTTATACAGATAGCGGTGTAGATATTTCCATGTTTATACAGATAGCGGTGTAGATATCTCCATCTTAATACAGATGGCGGTGTAGATATTTATATGT
The DNA here is from genome assembly GCF_029281585.2 of Gorilla gorilla gorilla. Classification (NCBI taxonomy): domain Eukaryota; kingdom Metazoa; phylum Chordata; class Mammalia; order Primates; family Hominidae; genus Gorilla; species Gorilla gorilla. The sequence continues at coordinate 129,369,307 of NC_073239.2, forward strand.
TCATACAGATGGCCGTGCAGATATTTCCATGTTCATACAGATAGCGGTGTAGTTATTTCCATGTGTAAAGATATAGCTGTGTAGATACTTCCATGTATATGCAGATAGTTGTGTAGATATTTCCATTTTCATGCAGATAGCGGTTTAGATATTTCCATGTTCAAACAGATAGCAGTGTAGATATTTCCATGTTCATACAGATAGCGGTGTAGATATTTCCATGTTTATACAGATAGCGGTGAAGATGTATGCATGTTTACACAGATAGCGGTGTAGATATTTCCGTGTTCATACAGATAGCGGTGTATATATTTCCATGTTCATACAGATAGCGGTGTAGATATTTCCATGTTTATACAGATAGCGGTGAAGATGTATGCATGTTTACACAGATAGCGGTGTAGATATTTCCATGTTCATACAGATAGCGGTGTAGATATTTCCATGATCATACAGATAGCGGTGTAGATATTTCCATGTTCATACAGGTGGTGGTGTAGACATTTCCATCCTTATGCAGATAGCAGTGTAGATATTTCCATGTTTACACAGATGGCGGTGTAGATATTTCCATCTTTATACAGATAGCGGTGTAGATATTTCCATGATCGTACAGATAGCGGTGTAGATATTTCCATGTTCATGCAGATAGCGGTGAAGATATTTCCATGTTCAAACAGATAGCGGTGTAGATATTTCCATGTTCATGCAGATAGCAGTGTAGATATTTCCATGTTTATACAGATAGCGGTGAAGACGTATGCATGTTTACACAGATAGCCGTGTATATATTTCCATGTTCATACAGATAGCGGTGTAGATATTTCCATGCTCATCCAGATGGCTGTGTAGATATATCCATGTTCATACAGATGGCGGTGAAGATATTTCCATGTTCATACAGATAGTGGTGTAGTTATTTCCATGTGTAAAGAGATAGCTGTGCAGATATTTCCATGCATATGCAGATAGCTGTGTAGATATTTCCATTTTCATGCAGATAGCGGTTTAGATATTTCCATGTTCAAACACATAGCGGTGTAGATATTTCCATGTTCATAGAGATAGCGGTGTAGTTATTTCCATGTTCATACAGATAGCGGCGTAGATATTTCCATGTGCATACAGATGGCTGTGTAGATATATCCATGTTCATACTGATGGCGGTGAAGATATTTCCATGTTCATACAGATAGCGGTGTAGATATTTCCATGTTCATACAGATAGCGGTGCAGATATTTCCATGTTCATACTGATAGCGGTGCTGATATTTCCAAGTTTATACAGATAGCGGTGTAGATATTTCCATGTTTAAACAGATAGCGGTGTAGATATTTCCATGTTTATACAGATTGCGGTGTAGCTATTTCCATGTTCATACAGATAGCAGTGTAGGTATTTCCATGTTCATACAGATAGCGGTGTAGATATTTCCATGTTCATACAGATAGTGGTGTATGTATTTCCATGTTCATACAGATAGCGGTGTAGATATTTCCATGTTCATACAGATAGCGGTGTAGATATTTCCATGTTAATAGAGATAGCGGTGTTGATATTTCCATGTTCATACAGATTGTGTTGCTGATATTTCCAAGTTTATACAGATAGCGGTGAAGATATCTCCATCTTAATACAGATGGCGGTGTAGATATTTATATGTTCATACAGATGGCGGTGCAGTTATTTCTATGTTCATTCAGATGGCGGTGTAGATATTTCCATGTTTATAGAGATAGCGGTGTAGTTATTTCCATGTGTATAGAGATAGCTTTGTAGATATTTCCATGTATATGCAGATAGCTGTGTAGATATTTCTATTTTCATGCAGATAGCGTTTTAGATATTTCCATGTTCAAACAGATAGCGGTGTAGATATTTCCATGTTCATACAGACGGCGGTGTAGATATTTCCATGTTTATACAGATAGCGGTAAAGATGTATGCATGTTTACACAGATAGCGGTGTAGATATTTCCATGTTCATACAGATCACGGTGTAGATATTTCCATGTTAATCCAGATGGCTGTGTAGACATATCCATGTTCATACAGACGGCGGTGAAGATATTTCCATGTTCATACAGATATCGGTTTAGATATTTCCATGTTCATACAGATAGCGGTGTAGATATTTCCGTGTTCATACAGATGGCTGTGTATATATATCCAGGTTCATACAGATGACGTTGAAGTTATTTCCATGTTCATAGAGATAGCGGTGTAGATATTTCCATGTTCATACAGATAGCGGTGTAGATATTTCCATGTTAATACCGATAGCGGTGCTGATATTTCCATGTTTATACAGGTAGCGGTGTAGATATTTCCATGTTTATACAGATAGCGGTGTAGCTATTTCCATGTTCATACAGATAGCGGTGTGGATATTTCCATGTTCATCCAGATGGCTGTGTAGATATATCCATGTTCATACAGATGGCGGTGAAGATTTTTCCATGTTCATACAGATAGCGGTGTAGATATTTCCATGTTCATACAGATAGCGGTGTAGATATTTCCATGTTCATACAGATAGAGGGGCTGATATTTACATGTTCATACATATAGCGGTGCTGATATTTCCATGTTTCTACAGGTAGCGGGGTAGATATTTCCATGTTTATACAGATAGCGGTGTAGGTATTTCCATGTTTATACATATAGCCGTGTAGATATTTCCATGTTTATACAGATAACGGTGTAGATATCTCCATCTTAATACAGATGGCCGTGTAAATATTTATATGTTCATACAGATGTCGTTGCAGATATTTCCATGTTCATACAGATGGCGGTGTAGATATTTCCATGTTCATACAGATAGCGGTGTAGATATTTCCATGCTCATCCAGATGGCTGTGTAGATATATCCATGTTCATACAGATGGCGGTGAAGATATTTCCATGTTCATACAGATAGCGGTGTAGTTATTTCCATGTGTAAAGAGATAGCTGTGTAGATATTTCCATGTATATGCAGATAGCTGTGTAGATATTTCCATTTTCATGCAGATAGCGGTTTAGATATTTCCATGTTCAAACAGATAGCGGTGTAGATATTTCCGTGTTCATACAGATGGCTGTGTATATATATCCAGGTTCATACAGATGACGTTGAAGTTATTTCCATGTTCATAGAGATAGCGGTGTAGATATTTCCATGTTCATACAGATAGCGGTGTAGATATTTCCATGTTCATACCGATAGCGGTGCTGATATTTCCATGTTTATACAGGTAGCGGAGTAGATATTTCCATGTTTATACAGATAGCGGTGTAGCTATTTCCATGTTCATACAGATAGCGGTGTAGATATTTCCCTGTACATCCAGATTGCTGTGTAGATATATCCATGTTCATACAGATGGCGGTGAAGATATTTCCATGTTCATACAGATAGCGGTGTAGATATTTCCATGTTCATACAGATAGCGGTGTAGATATTTCCCTGTACATCCAGATGGCTGTGTAGATATATCCATGTTCATGCAGATAGCGGTGCTGATATTTCCATGTTTCTACAGGTAGCGGGGTAGATATTTCCATGTTTATACAGATAGCAGTGTAGGTATTTCCATGTTTATACAGATAGCGGTGTAGATATTTCCATGTTTATACAGATAACGTTGTAGATATCTCCATCTTAATACAGATGGCCGTGTAGATATTTATATGTTCATACAGATGTCGTTGCAGATATTTCCATGTTCATACAGATGGCGGTGTAGGTATTTCCATGTTCATACAGATAGCGGTGCTGATATTTCCATGTTTATACAGGTAGCGGTGTAGATATTTCCATGTTTATACAGATAGCGGTGTAGCTATTTCCATGTTCATACACATATCGGTGTGGATATTTCCATGTTCATCCAGATGGCTGTGTAGATATATCCATGTTCATACAGATGGCGGTGAAGATTTTTCCATGTTCATACAGATAGCGGTGTAGATATTTCCATGTTCATACCGATAGCGGTGCTGATATTTCCATGTTTATACAGGTAGCGGAGTAGATATTTCCATGTTTATACAGATAGCGGTGTAGCTATTTCCATGTTCATACAGATAGCGGTGTAGATATTTCCCTGTACATCCAGATGGCTGTGTAGATATATCCATGTTCATACAGATGGCGGTGAAGATATTTCCATGTTCATACAGATAGCGGTGTAGATATTTCCATGTTCATACAGATAGCGGTGTAGATATTTCCCTGTACATCCAGATGGCTGTGTAGATATATCCATGTTCATACAGATAGCGGTGCTGATATTTCCATGTTTCTACAGGTAGCGGGGTAGATATTTCCATGTTTATACAGATAGCAGTGTAGGTATTTCCATGTTTATACAGATAGCGGTGTAGATATTTCCATGTTTATACAGATAACGGAGTAGATATCTCCATCTTAATACAGATGGCCGTGTAGATATTTATATGTTCATACAGATGTCGTTTCAGATATTTCCATGTTCATACAGATGGCGGTGTATGTATTTCCATGTTCATACAGATAGCGGTGCTGATATTTCCATGTTTATACAGGTAGCGGTGTATATATTTCCATGTTTATACAGATAGCGGTGTAGCTATTTCCATGTTCATACACATATCGGTGTGGATATTTCCATGTTCATCCAGATGGCTGTGTAGATATATCCATGTTCATACAGATGGCGGTGAAGATTTTTCCATGTTCATACAGATAGCGGTGTAGATATTTCCATGTTCATACAGATAGCGGTGTAGATATTTCCATGTTCATACAGATAGAGGGGCTGATATTTACATGTTCATACAGATAGCGGTGCTGATATTTCCATGTTTCTACAGGTAGCGGGGTAGATATTTCCATGTTTATACAGATAGCGGTGTAGACATTTCCATGTTTATACAGATAGCCGTGTAGATATTTCCATGTTTATACAGATAACGGTGTAGATATCTCCATCTTAATACAGATGGCCGTGTAGATATTTATATGTTCATACAGATGTCATTGCAGATATTTCCATGTTCATACAGATGGCGGTGTAGATATTTCCATGTTCATACAGATAGCGGTGTAGATATTTCCATGCTCATCCAGATGGCTGTGTAGATATATCCATGTTCATACAGATTGCGGTGAAGATATTTCCATGTTCGTACAGATAGCGGTGTAGTTATTTCCATGTGTAAAGAGATAGCTGTGTAGATATTTCCATGTATATGCAGATAGCTGTGTAGATATTTCCATTTTCATGCAGATAGCGGTTTAGATATTTCCATGTTCAAACAGATAGCGGTGTAGATATTTCCATGTTCATAGAGATAGCGGTGTAGATATTTCCATGTTCATTCAGATAGCGGTGTAGATATTTCTATGTGCATACAGATGGCTGTGTAGATATATCCATGTTCATATTGATGGCGGTGAAGATATTTCCATGTTCATACAGATAGCGGTGTAGATATTTCCATGTTCATACAGATAGCGGTGCAGATATTTCCATGTTCATACTGATAGCGGTGCTGATATTTCCATGTTTATACAGATAACGGTGTAGATATTTCCATGTTTAAACAGATAGCGGTGTAGATATTTCCATGTTTATACAGATGGCGGTGTATGTATTTCCATGTTCATACAGATAGCGGTGTAGATATTTCCATGTTCATACAGATAGCGGTGTATGTATTTCCATGTTCATACAGATAGCGGTGTAGATATTTCCATGTTCATACAGATAGCGGTGTAGATATTTCCATGTTCATAGAGATAGTGGTGTAGATATTTCCATGTTCATACAGATAGCGGTGCTGATATTTCCAAGTTTATACAGATAGAGGTGAAGATAACTCCATCTTAATACAGATGGCGGTGTAGATATTTATATGTTCATACAGATGGTGGTGCAGTTATTTCCATTTTCGTACAGATGGCGGTGTAGATATTTCCATGTTTATAGAGATAGCGGTGTAGTTATTTCCACGTGTATAGAGATAGCTTTGTAGATATTACCATGTATATGCAGATAGCTGTGTAGATATTTCAATTTTCATGCAGATAGCGGTGTAGATATTTCCATGTTCAAACAGATAGCGGTGTAGATATTTCCATGTTCATACAGATAGCGGTGTAGATATTTCCATGTTTATACAGATAGCGGTGAAGATGTATGCATGTTTACACAGATAGCGGTGTAGATATTTCCATGTTCATACAGATCACGGTGTAGATATTTCCATGTTCATAGAGATGGCGGTGTAGATATTTCCATGTTTATGCAGATAGCGGTATAGATATTTCCATGTTTATACAGATAGCGGTGAAGATGTATGCATGTTTACACAGATAGCGGTGTGGATATTTCCATGTTCATCCAGAGGGCTGTGTCGATATATCCATGTTCATCCAGATGGCTGTGTAGATATATCCATGTTCATACTGATAGCGGTGCTGATATTTCCATGTTTATACAGGTAGCGGTGTAGATATTTCCATGTTTATACAGATAGCGGTGTAGATATTTCCATGTTTATACAGATGGCGGTGTAGATATTACCATGTTTATAGAGATGGCGGTCTGCATATTTCCATTTCTATAGAGATAGTATTGTACTTATTTCCAAGTTTATAGAGAGCATTGTAGATATTTCCATGTTTATAGAGATAGCGGTGAAGATATTGCCAAGTTTATAGAGATAGCGGTGTAGATATTTCCATGTTTATACAGATAGCGGTGTAGATATTTCCATGTTCAAACAGATAGCAGTGTGGTTATTTGCATGTTTATAGAGGTGGCAGTGTAGATATTTCCATGTTCATACATATGGCGGTTTAGATATTTCCATGTTCATAAAGATGGCGTTCTAGATATTTCCATGTTTACACATTGCGCTGTAGTTATTTCCATGTTTAAAGAGATTGCGGTGTAGATATTTCCAAGTTTATTCAGATAGCGGTGTAGATATTTCCATGTTTATAAAGATAGCGTGTAGATATTTCCGTGTTCATACAGATAGTTGAGTAGATATTTACATCTTTATACAGATGGCTGTGTAGATATTTCCATTTTCATACAGATGGCGGAGTCGATATTTCCATGTTTATAGAGATGGCGGTGTAGATATTTCCATGTTTATACAGACGGCGGTGTAGATAATTCCATCTTTATAGAGATGGCAGTGTAGGTATTTCCATGTTCATACAGATGGCGGTGTAGATATTTCCATGTTCCTACATAGGGCGGTGTAGATAGCGGTGTAGATATTTCCATGTTCCTACAGATGTCGGTGTAAATATTTCCATGTTCATACAGATGACGCTGTAGATATTTCCATGTTCATACAGATGGCGGTGTACGTATTTCCATGTTTATAGAGATAGCGGTGTACATATTTCCATGTTTACACAGATAGCAGTGTAGATATTTCCATGTTTACACAGATAGCGGAGTAGATATTTCCATCTTTATACAGATAGCGGTGTAGATATTTCCATGTGTTTACGGATAACGGTGTAGATATTTACATGTTCCTGCAGAGGGCTGTGTAGATATCTCCATCTTTATACAGATAGCGGTGTAGATATTTCCATGTTTATAGAGATAGCTGTGTAGATATTTCCATGTTCCTATAGTTGGTGGTGTAGCTATTTCAATGTTTACACAGATAGTGGTGTAGATATTTCCAAGTTTATGCAGATAGCTGTGGAGATATTTCCACTTTTATGCAGATAGCCGTGTAGATATTTCCATGTTTATACAGCTGGCGGTTTAGACATTTCCATGTTCATACAGATGGCTGTGTAGATATTTCCATGTTCATAGACATTGCGGTGTAGATATTTCCATATATAAACAGATAGCGGTGTAGATATTTCCATGTTTTTAGAGATAGCTGTGTAGATATTTCCATGTTTACACAGATAGCGGTGTAGATATTTCCATGTATAGACAGATAGCAGTGTAGATATTTCGATGGTTATACAGAGAACGGTGTAGATATTTCCATGTTTATAGAGATGGCAGTGTAGATATTTCCATGTTCATACAGATTGCAGTGTAGATATTTCCATGTTTATTAAGATGGCGGTGTAGGTATTTCCATGTTTATGAAGATAGCGGTGTAGATATTTACATCGTTATACAGATAGCGGTGTAGATATTTCCATGTTTATACAGATAGCGTTGTAGATATTTCCATGTTCATACAGATAGTTGAGTAGATATTTCCATCTTTATACAGATGGCTGTGTAGATATTTCCATTTTCATACAGATGGTGGAGTAGATATTTCCATGTATATAGAGATGGCGGTGTAGATATTTCCATGCTATACAGACGGCGGTGTAGATAATTCCATCTTTATAGAGATGGCAGTGTAGGTATTTCCATGTTCATGCAGATGGCGATGTAGATATTTCCATGTTCATACAGAGTGTGGTGTAGATATTTCCATGTTCATACAGAGGGCGGTGTAGATAGCGGTGTAGATATTTCCATGTTCCTACAGATGTCGGTGTAGATATTTCCATGTTCATACAGATGACGGTGTAGATATTTCCATGTTCATACAGATGGCGGTGTACGTATTTCCATGTTTATGGAGATAGCGGTGTACATATTTCCATGTTTACACAGATAGCAGTGTAGATATTTCCATGTTTACACAGATAGCGGAGTAGATATTTCCATCTTTATACAGATAGCGGTGTAGATATTTCCATGTGTATACAGATAACGGTGTAGATATTTACATGTTCCTACAGATGGCTGTGTAGATATTTCCATCTTTATACAGATAGCTTTGTAGATATTTCCATGCTTATAGAGATAGCTGTGTAGATATTTCCATGTTCCTATAATTGGTGGTGTAGCCATTTCAATGTTTACACAGATAGTGGTGTAGATATTTCCAAGTTTATGCAGATAGCGGTGGAGATATTTCCACTTTTATGCAGATAGCGTTGTAGATATTTCCATGTTTATACAGCTGGCGGTTTAGACATTTCCATGTTCATACAGATGGCTGTGTAGATATTTCCATGTTCATAGACATTGCGGTGTAGATATTTCCATATTTAAACAGATACGGGTGTAGATATTTCCATGTTTTTAGAGATAGCTGTGTAGATATTTCCATGTTTACACAGATAGCGGTGTAGATATTTCCACGTTTAGACAGATAGCAGTGTAGATATTTCGATGGTTACACAGAGAACGGTGTAGATATTTCCATGTTTATAGAGATGGAAGTGTAGATATTTCCATGTTCATACAGATTGCAGTGTAGATATTTCCATGTTTATTAAGATGGCGGTGTAGATATTCCCATGTTTATGAAGATAGCGGTGTAGATATTTACTTCGTTATACAGATAGCAGTGTAGATATTTCAATGTTTATACAGATAGCAGTGTAGATATTTCCGTGTTTATAGAGATAGCGGTGTGGATATTTCCCAGTTTCACGGATAGCAGTGTAGATATTTCAATGTTTATACAGATAACGGTGTAGATATATTCATATTTATAGAGATAGCGGTGTAGTTATTTCCATGCTTATTCAGATAACGCTGTAGATATGTCCATGTTTATAGAGATAGCGGTGTAGATATTTCCAAGTTCATACAGATATCAGTGTAGATATTACCATGTTCATACAGATGGCGTTGTTGATATTTCCATCTTCATACAGGTGGCAGTGAAGATATTTGCATGTTCATACAGATGGCAGTGTAGATATTTCCATGTTCACACAGATGGCTGTGTAGATATTTCCATGTTCATACAGATGGCGGTGTAGATATTTCCATGTTTATGAAGATAGCGGTGTAGATATTTACATCTTTATACAGATAGCGGTGTAGATATTTCCATGTTTATACAGATAGCGGTGTAGATATTTCCATGTTTAAACAGATAGCAGTGTAGATACTTCCATGTGTATAGAGATGGCGGTATAAATATTTCTGTGTTTATACAGATGGCGGGTAGATATTTCCATGTTCATACAGATGGTGGTGTAGTTATTTCCATGTTTATAGAGATAGCGGTGTAGATATTTCCTTGTTTATACACATTGCTCTCTAGATATTTGCATGTTTATGGAGGTAGTGTTCTAGGTATTTCCATGATTGTAGAGATAGTGGTGTAGATATTTCCGTGTTTATAGAGATAGCGGTGTGGATATTTCCCAGTTTCACAGATAGCGGTGTAGATATTTCCATGTTTATACAGATAACGGTGTAGATATATTCATGTATATAGAGATAGCGGTGTAGTTATTTCCATGCTTATACAGATAACGCTGTAGATATGTCCATGTTTATAGAGATAGAGGTGTAGATATTTCCAAGTTCATACAGATATCAGTGTAGATATTTCCATGTTCATACAGATGGCGTTGTTGATATTTCCATCTTCATACAGGTGGCAGTGAAGATATTTGCATGTTCATACAGATGGCGGTGTAGATATTTCCATGTTCATACAGATGGCTGTGTAGATATTTCCATGTTCATACAGATGGCGGTGTAGGTATTTCCATGTTTATGAAGATAGCGGTGTAGATATTTACATCTTTATACAGATAGCGGTGTAGATATTTCCATGTTTATACAGATAGCGGTGTAGATATTTCCATGTTCATACAGATAGCGGTGTAGATATTTCCATGTTTACACAGATAGCGGTGTAGATATTTCCATGTGTATAGAGATGGCGGTATAAATATTTCTGTGTTTATACAGATGGCGGGTAGATATTTCCATGTTCATACAGAAGGCGGTGTAGATATTTACATGTTTATAGAGATAGCGGTGTAGATATTTCCATTTCATACACATTGCTCTCTAGATATTTCCATGTTTATAGTGGTAGTGTTGTTGATATTTCCATGATTGTAGAGATAGTGGTGTAGATATTTCCGTGTTTATAGAGATAGCGGTGTGGATATTTCCCAGTTTCACGGATAGCGGTGTAGATATTTCCATGTTTATACAGATAACGGTGTAGATGTATTCATGTTTATAGAGATAGCGGTGAAGTTATTTCCATGCTTATACAGATAATGCTGTAGATATGTCCATGAATATAGAGATAGCGGTGTAGATATTTCCAAGTTCATACAGATATCAGTGTAGATATTTCCATGTTCATACAGACGGCGTTGTTATTTCCATCTTCATACAGGTGGCAGTGAAGATATTTGCATGTTCATACAGATGGCGGTGTAGATATTTCCATGTTCATACAGATGGCTGTGTAGATATTTCCATGTTCATACTGATGGCAGTGTACATATTTCCATGTTTATACTGATGGCGTTGTAGATATTTCCATCTTTATGCAGATTGCGGTGTAGATATTTCCACGTTTATAGAGATGGCAGTGAAGATATTTCCATGTTTGTGGAGATAGCGGTGTAGATATTTCCATGTTTACACAGATAGCGGTGTAGATATTTCCATGTTTACACAGACAGCGGAGTAGATATTTCCATCTTTATACACATAGCGGTGTAGATATTTCCATGTTTATAGGGATATCGGTGTAGATATTTCCATGTTTATAGAGATAGCAGTGTAGATATTTCCATCTTTATACACATAGCGGTGTAGGTATTTCCATCTTTATAGGGATATCAGTGTAGATATTTCCATGTTTATACAGAGAGTGGTGTAGATATTGCCATGTATATGGAGATAGCGGAGTAGATATTTCCACGTTTTTACACATAGCTGTGTAGATATTTCTAAGTTCATACTGATGGCGGTGTACATATTGAAATCTTTATAGAGATGGCGGTGTACATATTTAAATGTTCATAGAGATGGCGGTTTAGATATTGCCATGTATATAGAGATGGCGGTGTAGATATTGCCATGTTTATAAAGATGGCGGGCTAGATATTTCCATGTTTATACACAGAGCACTGTAGTTATTTCCATGTTTATAGAGATAGCGGTGTAGATAGTTCCATGTTTATACACATAACGTTGCAGATATTTCCATGTTTATACAGATAGCGGTGAAGATATTTCCATGTTTATAGAGATATCGGTGTAGATATTTCCAGGTTTATACAGATCGCAGTGTAGATATTTCCATGTTTATATGGATGGCTGTGTAGATATTTCCATGTTTATAGAGAAAGCGGTGTAGATATTTCGTTGTATACACGGATAGCGGTCTAGATATTTCCATGTTTACACAGATAGCGGTGTAGATATTTCCATGTTCATACAGATAGCGATGCAGATAATTCCATGTGTATATAGATAACGGTGTAGATATTTACATATTCCTACAGATGGATGTGTAGATATATCCATCTTCATACAGATAGCAGTGTAGATAATTCCATGTTTACACAGATAGCGGTGTAGATATTTCCATGTTTACACAGATAGCGCAGTAGATATTTCATGTTTATACAGATAGCGGTGTACATATTTCCATGTGTATACAGATCACGGTGTAGATATTTACATGTTCCTACAGATGGCTGTGTAGATATTTCCATGTTTATACGGATAGCGTTGTAGATATTTCCATGTTTATGGAGATAGCGGTGTAGATATTTCCATGTGTGCACATATAGCGGTGTAGATATTTCCATGTTCATACAGATAGCATTGTAGATAATTCCATGTGTATACAGATAAAGGTGTAGATATTTACATATTCCTACAGATGGCTGTGTAGATTTTTATATGTTTATACAAATAGCGGTGTAGATATCTCCATGTTTAGAGAGATAGCGGTGTAGATATTTCCAGGTTCATACAGATGGCAGTGTAGATATTTCCATGTTCTTACCGATGGAGGTGAGGATATTTCCATGTTTATAGAGATAGCGGTGTAGATATTTCCATGTTCACACAGATAACGGTGTAGATATTTCCATGTTCACACAGATAGTGGTGTAGATATTTTCATGTTTATACAGAAATCGGTGTAGATATTTCCATGTTTACAGAGATATCGGTGTAGATATTTCCATGTTTACACAGATAGCGGTGTAGATATTTCCATGTTTATACAGATGGCTGTGTAGATATTTCCATGTTTATACAGAAAGCGGTGTAGATATTTCCATGTTTTTAGAGATATCGGTGTAGATATTTCAATTTTTATACAGATAGCGGTGTAGATATTTCCATGTTCATACACATGGCGATGTAAATGTTTCCATGTTCATACAAATGGCGGTGAAGATATTTCCATGTTTATAGAGATGGCAGTGTAGATATTTCCTTCTTTATACAGATAGCGGTGTAGATATTTCCATGTTCATAGAGATAGCGGTGCAGATATTTCCATGTTCATACAGTTAGCGGTGTAGATATTTCCAAATTCATGCAGATGGCGGTATAGATATTTCCATGTTCATACAGATGGCGGTGAAGATATTTGCATGTTCATTCAGATGGTGGTGTAGATATTTCCATGTTCCTACAGATGGCGGTGTAGAAATTTCCATGTTTATATAGATGGCAGTGTAGATAATTCCATGTTCATACAGATGGCGGTGAAGATATTTCCATGTTTACACACATAACGGTGCAGATATTTCCAAGTTTTAACAGACAGCGATGTAGATATTTCCATGTTTACACAGATAGCGGTGTAGATACTTCCACGTTTATACAGATAGTGGTGTAGATATTTCCATGTTCATACTGATAGCGGTGTAGATATTTCCATGTTTATACGGTTGGCGGTGTAGATATTTCCATTTTCATACAGATGGCGGTGTAGATATTTCCATGTTTATAGAGATGGCGGTGTAGATATTTCCATGTTTATACAGAGGCTGTGTAGATATTTCCATGTTTATTCAGAAAGCGGTGTAGATATGTCCATGTTCATACAGATAGCGGTATAGATATTTCCATGTTTATACACATGGCAGTGTAGATATTTCCATGTTTATAGAGATGGCGGTGTAGATATTTCCATGTTTATATAGAAGGCGTTCTAGATATTTCCATGTTTATACACATAGCGGTGTAGGTATTTCCATGTTTATACAGATGGCTGTGTAGATATTTCCATGTTAATAAAGATGGTGGTGAAGATATTTCCATGCTTATTCAGATAGCGGTGTAGGTATTTCTCTGTTTCGCAGATAGCAGTGTAGATATTTCCATGTTTATACAGATAGCGGTGTAGATATATCCATGTTTATAGAGATAGCGTTGTAGTTATTTCCATGTTTATATAGATAACGCTGTAGATATTTCCATGTTTATACGGATAGCGGAGTAAATATTTCCATGTATGTACACATGGCTGTGTAGATATTTCCGTGTTTATACAGATGGAAGTGTAGATATTTCCATGTTTATAGAGATGGCAGTGTAGATATTTCCTTCTTTACACAGTTAGCGGTGTAGACATTTCCATGTTTATAGAGATAGAGTAGTAGATATTTCCATGTTCATACAGATAGCAGTGTGGATATTTCCATGTTCATACAGATGACAGTGTAGATATTTCCATGTTCATACAGATGGCGGTGAAGATATTTGCATGTTCATACAGATGGCGGTGTAGATATTTCCATGTTCATACAGATGGCGGTGAAGATATTTGCATGTTCATACAGATGGCGGTGTAGATATTTCCATGTTTATACAGATAGCGGTGTAGGTATTTCCATGTTTGTACACATTACGTTGTAGATATTTCCATGTTTTAAGAGATAGCGGTGTAGATATTTCCATGTTTACAGAGACATCGGTGTAGATATTTCCATGTTTATACAGATAGCATTGTAGATATTTCCATGTTTATACTGATAGCGGTGTAGATATTTCCATGTTTACACAGATAGCGGAGTAGATATTTCCATGTTTATACAAATAGCTTTGTATGTATTTCCTTGTTTATACAGATATCGGTGTAGACATTTCCACGTTTATAGAGATTGTGGTGTAGATATTTCCATGTTTATACATATAGCGGTGTAGGTATTTCCAAGTTTATAGAGATAGCGGTTTAGACATTTCCATGTTCCTACAGATGGTGCTGTAGATATTTCCATGTGCATACAAATTGCGGTGTAGATATTTCTGTGTTTATAAATATAGCGGTGTATATATTTCCATGTTTATCCAGATAGCGGTGTACGTATTTCCATGTATATACAGATGGCGTTGCAGACATTTCCAAGTTTATAGAGATAGCGTTGTAGATATTTCCATGTTCCTACAGATGGCGGTGTGGATATTTCCATGTTTACAGAGTTGGCGGTGTAGATATTTCCACGTTCATACAGATGGCGGTGTAGATATTTCCATGTTAATACAGATAGCGGGGCAGGTATTTCCATGTTTATACACATTACGCTGTAGATATTTCCATGTTTTTACAGATAGCTGTGTAGATATTTCCATGTTTATACAGATGGCGGTGTAGATATTTCCATGTTCATAGGGATGGCGTTGTATATATTTCCATCTTTATAGAGGTGGCAGTGTAGATATTTCCATCTTAATACAGATAGAGGTGTAGATATTTCCATGTTTAAACAGATGGCGGTGTAGATATTTCCATCTTTATAGAGATTGCGCTGTAGATATTTCCATATTCATACAGATGGCGGTGTAGATATTTCCATGTTTATATAGATGGCGGTGTAGATATTTCCATCTTAATACAGATAGCAGTGTACATATTTCTATGTTTATGCAGATGGCGGTGTAGATATTTTCATGTCGATACAGATGGCAGTGTAGGTATTTCCATGTTTATAGAGAGAGCGGTGTAGATATTTCCAAGTTGATAGAGATAGCGGTGTAGATATTTCCATGTATATACAGATAGCAGTGTAGATATTTCCATGTTTATACAGATAGCGGTGTACATATTTCCATGTATATACAGATGGCGTTGTAGACATTTCCATGTTTATAGTGATAGCGTTGTAGATATTTCCATGTTCCTACAGATGGCGGTGTAGATATTTCCATGTTTACAGAGTTGGCGGTGTAGATATTTCCACGTTCATACAGATGGCGGTGTAGATATTTCCATGTTAATACAGATAGCGGGGCAGGTATTTCCATGTTTATACACATTACGCTGTAGATATTTCCATGTTTTTACAGATAGCTGTGTAGATATTTCCATGTTTATACAGATGGCAGTGTAGATATTTCCATGTTCATAGGGATGGCGTTGTAGATATTTCCATCTTTATAGAGATGGCAGTGTAGATATTTCCATCTTAATACAGATAGAGGTGTAGATATTTCCATGTTTAAACAGATGGCGGTGTAGATATTTCCATCTTTATAGAGATTGCGCTGTAGATATTTCCATATTCATACAGATGGTGGTGTAGATATTTCCATGTTTATAAAGATGGCGGTGTAGATATTTCCATCTTAATACAGATAGCGGTGTAGATATTTCTATGTTTATGCAGATGGCGGTGTAGATATTTTCATGTCGATACAGATGGCGGTGTAGGTATTTCCATGTTTATAGAGAGAGCGGTGTAGATATTTCCAAGTTGATAGAGATAGCGGTGTAGATATTTCCATGTATATACAGATAGCGGTGTAGATATTTCCATGTTTATACAGATAGCGGTGTAGATATTTCAATGTTCATACAGATGGCGTTGTAGATATTTCCATGTTCATACAGTTGGCGGTGTAGATATTTCCACGTTTATAGAGATAGCGGTGTAGTTATTTCCATGTTTATAGAGATAGCGTTGTAGATATTTCCATGTTTATACAAATAGCAGTGTAGGTATTTCAATGTTTATAAAGATAGCAGTGTAGATGTTTCAATGTTTATAGAGATAGCGGTGTAGATATTTCCCTGTTTTACAGGTAGCGGTTTAGATATTTCCATGTTTATGCAGATAGCAGTGTAGATATTTCCATGTTTATAGAGATAGAGGTGTAGTTATTTCCATGTTTATATAGATAACGGTGTAGATATTTCCATGTTTATAGGGATAGCGGTGTATATATTTCCATGTATATACAGATAGCGGTGTAGTTATTTCCATGTTTATACAGATGGCCCTGTAGGTATATCCATGTTTATAGAGATGGCGGTGTAGTTATTTCCTTGTTTATACAGATAGCGGTGTAGATATTTCCATGTTCATACGGATAGCGCTGTAGATATTTCCATGTTTAGAGATAGCGGTGTAGATATTTCCATGTTTATACAGATAGCGGTGTAGATATTTCCATGTTTATACAGGTAGCGCTGTAGATATTTCCATATTTGTACAGGTAGCAGTGAAGATATTTCCATATTTATACAGCTAGCGGTGCAGATATGTGAATTCATTAAACCTCTTTTTCTTTATAAATGACCCAGTCTTGGGTATGTCTTTATCAGCAGCATGAAAATTGACTAATACACTCACTGCCCATGAATGATACTCTGTTATCCCATTTGCATTGTTATAAAGAAATACCTGAGGTTGGGTAATTAATAAGGAAATGAGGTTTATTTGGCTCCTTGTTCTGAAGGCTGTACGTGAAGCATAGTACTGGCACCTGCTTCCAGGGAGGGCCTCAGGAACCTTCCAATCATGGTGGAAGGTGAAGGGAAACCAGCATATCACATGGTGAGAGAGGAAGCAAGAGAGACAGGGAGGAGGTGTCAGTCTCTTTTAAACAACCAGATATCGCATGAACTCACAGGGTAAGAACTCATTCATTACCAAGAGGACAGCACCAAGCCATTCAGGAGGCATCTATCTCCAACATTGGGGATCACATTTTAACGTGAGATTTGAAGGGGACAAACATCCAAACTATGTCAGATACCAAAGCTGACAATGCTTAGGATCTTTAGCTGTTCCAGGTTCTGGGAAAAGGGAGAGAGTTAGCTTCCCTCGTCTATGCTGTGCTACTCCATATTATATTAGTAATTATTGTTCTCTAAAGGTTCTTGAAAGCAAATAAACAAATGCAAGGCAAAACATATGAAATGCAAGGCAAAACATATGAAATGCAAGGGAAATGCATTAAAAACTTTTGAGTGTTAATATATAGGTTTTATTTTATCTTTTTAATTTCTTTTGCTTAACCAAATAGATTATGTAGTTTTGATTAACTGGCCATGAAATAGCTCTGCCTACATAGAATTTCCCATGAATAATTGGTTGTGGAGACTTTTGTGTGTGACCCAAATCCTCCCTCAAAACTGAAGTTTGCCCAGCTATTGGGAGTGTTGGCAAATCATGCCTCTCAGCTGATTCTCTCTAGAATTTATTCTCAGGAGATCTAATTAATAACTTGTCAAGCTGATGTCCATCCTTGGGGACAACTCGTATCTGAAGAATGGCCAGTGAAAGGTATTAAAACTCCATACTCCTGCCTCAATTTAGGGCAACTCTGAAGGGTCACCCCTGCTTCTCAGCTCCCCCTTGAGATTAGCTGAGGTATTTGTTGTGACTGCCTCACATCTCAACTCCCTTTGTCCAATTCAGCTTTTTCGCCACAGTTGTTGGCTCCTAGGATTTTACCCAGTTAAATGTTCTCTACACAAATCTCTATCTCAAATCTGCTTTACAGGGAATGTGGCCTCAGACAGGTTTTCATTAGGTTCTGGACATAACTCTCATTAGTCATTGATATGATTCGGCTGTGTCTCCACCCGAATCTCACCTTGATTGTAATTATCCCCGCATGTCAAGGATGGAGTCAGGTGGAGATCATTGAATCATAGGGGCGGGTTCCCCCTACTGTTCTCCTGGTAGCGAATAAGTCTCACGAGATCTTATGCTTTTAAAATGGGAGTTTCCCTACACAAGCTTTCTTCTCTGCTACCATTTAAGATGTGCCTTTGCTTCTTTTTTGCCTTCTGCCGTGACTATGAGGCCTCCCCAGCCATGTGGAATTGTGAGTTCCTTAAACCTCTTTCCTTTCTAAATTACCCGGTCTTGGGTATGACTTTATTAGCAGCATGAGAACAAACTAGTGCATTCTGTTCTATAAGCCCAAGTCGGATCACAGAGTCCCGCTTTCTGTTTTTTTTTTTCTAGCCCATATTTCTACTAAAACTTGACTCATATAGACTTAAAACAAAATAATTAAGCATGGCTAGTATTTATTTAATATTTTATACGTGTCAGGTACTGTATTTTGTAACTTACCTTTTAATAATCTTTCCAAATCTCTAAAAGGAGAATTCTGCTCTTTTATAGAGAAAATAAGGATGGCTCAATCTTTTGATTTTTATTACAAGCTTTATTTTGTATAACATATAATAAACTAAAAATATTGAAAGTTTAGAAACCATCAGCACACAATCGAGGTGATGGAAATATACTTCACCTCCAGTTTCCTGATGCCTCTTTATAATACATTTCTCTGGCCCCTCATTCCTGGCCCTTAAAAACCACCAAACTGCTTTCTGTCACTGGACAGTAATTTATACAGTCAAAAAATGTATATAAATAAAATTTTACACTATGCACTTTTTTGTCTGACATTTTATGTTTTTTTCTCTGCATGTTTTACCTCTAGAGTCTGCCTTGTTTCACTTAGTATAGTTATTTTGAGATTCATTCATGTTATAGTATGTATCCATAATTAATTCGGATAAAGCAAGTTAATTCATTAATGTATTGATTGATATTTAGACTGTTTCTAGTTTGGGCTATTATGAATACATGTGCTATGAACATTTGTGTTGATATCATTATATGAACACCTACTTTTATCTCTCTTGGGTAAATACCCAGGAGTGCAATGGCTGAGTCTTACGGCAGAAGTATGTTTAACTTTTTAAGGGACTCTTAAACTGTTTTTCAAAGGTTACACTTTTTTGTATTCCCATCAGCAGTGTATGAGAGTTTCAGCTTCTCCACATCCAAGCCAGTGCTTGGCTGTTATCAGTCATGCTAATCTTAGCTATTTAAAAATAGATAGTGGCGTCTCATTTTGGTTTTAATTTGCATTGCCCTAAGCATGAATTATGTTGAGCATATGTGCTTATTTACCAAACAAATGTCTACTTTGAAATGTCTGTTCCAGTCTTTCACCCAAGTTTTAAATGGGGTTGTTTGTTTTTCATTATTAAATTTTGAGCTTTTAAAATATATTTTTGATGCAAGCCTTTCATCAGATATATGAATTGCAAATATTTTCTCCCAGCCTGCAGCTTGTCTTTTCAGTCTCTTAATAGATTCTTTTGAAGAGCAGATTCTTTTTTTTAAATTTGATGAGTTCTTCTTATCAATATATTATTATATAAATCATGCTGTGGGGTCATATCAAAGAAAGCTTTGCCTGACTCAAAGTCCCAAATGTTTTCACATCTTCCCTCTCCTCTCCTTTGGGAACTGAGATTACACGTAAATTCAGTTACTTGAAATGTACTGTCTACTATTGCTCTGTTCATGTTTTTTAAAAATTTATTTTCTCTCTCTATTTTATTTTGAGAGGTGTCTATCTTTTCTTCTTTAATGACTAACGTGCTATCAGCCTACCATGTAGCTGGGACTATAGCCGCATGCTACTATGCCCCGCTAATTTTTGTATTTTTAGTAGAGATGGGATTTCACCATATTGGTCAGGCTGGTCCTGAACTCCTGACTTCGTGATCCACCTGCCTCAGCCTCGCAAAATGCTGAGATTACAGGCGTGAGCCACTGCGCCCAGCCTCCTTTAGTGTATCTTGCATGTCTCTATTTTAGAACATATAGAATACTGTTTCAATAAGCATTTGAATGTTCTTAACTTATAACTCTGGCACCTTGATTTACTCTGGATCAGTTCTGACTCAGTGATTTTTCTCCTTATTATGAGCCACGTTCTTCTGTCTTTTGTTGTTACTGTTGTGTCTCTGCTAAACTGTGTCTGGATGTCAGATATGGTGACTTTTATCTTATTGAGTGCTGGAAGTATATATAAATATTCTTGATCTTTGTATTGGTATGTATTTAAGTTTAGTTGGAAAGAGTTTGACTCTTTTTGGTCTTGCTTTAAAAATTCATTAGGTGGGATCAGACCAGTTCTCATTTTAGAGCTAATCACTCCCAACTAGTGAGGCAAGATCCTTCTGGGTATCCCTGGGAATCTTGAGGTGTTTCTGGTTTGGCTGATAAAATAAGCACTATTACTGGACCTTGGTGAGCATGTGTACTGTTACTTTTCATCTTATCTGGGTGTTGTTTCCCCAACCGTAGGTACTTTTCTCTAGGCCTGTCCTAACAATTACTTAGCTATGTACTTTAGGGGGACCCTTTGCAGAGCTCTGGAGTTCTCTTTCTGTGCAGCCCCTTCTTCTCGGAAACCTTGTCCTGAGAGCTCATGTCAACATGGTTTCTGTGGACTCTGAGCTCTGTCCCCTCAGCTCAGGGAGAACAATGGGCTCCTCTTGGGCTTTTCTCCTGCAGTAGTGGGCTGGAAAACTTTCTCCAGGCATAAATTAGGGCAGTTGATAGGCTCACCTTGTTTGAGACTGACTTTACAGGGTCTTGCAAACTTTTGTGGCATACATTTTGGCCATTTTTTTGGTTGTTTCAGGAGGGAGAGAAAGTCTAGTTCTTGTTACTCCATCATGGTCATTGCAGAAGTCAACCTAACTGATATTTATCAATACAGTCTGTTGCTACACATTGAACTTGCTTAAGATAATTTTTAGATGGCACAGAACTTTCTGTCCATTGAATGAGACTCTCTGCTTATTTTGCAAGTGCTCATTTGTATGGAGACATTTGTATGGAGAAACTTCAAAAAGTTTGTGGAAAAATGAAGTTAAAAGATAAACATTGAAAATGTGATCTTCGGTTTTCATCCCTAAAGAACTGATGGTCCTGGGAACTTAACAATGTCAATGCAGTCTCTTATACATTATTAACTTAAGAAAAATGGGTGCCCTTTCCACATTTGTTGAGATTGGGAAACAAAAAGAAGTCAGAAGGAGCCAAATCAGAGCTGTAAGGTGGATGCCTGACAATTTCCCATTGAGACTCTCACAAAATTGCCTTTGCTTGATGACAGGAATGAGCAGAAACATTGTGGTGTTAGAGGACTGTCTGCTAAAGCTTTCCCAGGTATTTTGCCCTAAAACTTTGGCTAACTTATTCAAAACACTCTCATGATATGCAGATATTATTGTTCTTTGACCTTCCACAAAGTCAACAAGCAAAATGCCTGGAATGTCCCCAAAAAACTGTTGCCGTGACCTTTGCTCTTGAGTGATCCCCTTTAGCTTTGACTGGACCACTTCCACCTTTGGTAGCCATTGCTTTGATTGTCTTTTGCCCTCAGGATCATACTGGGAAAGCCATGTTTTATCTTCTGTTACAATTCTTCAAAGAAATCCTTCAGGATCTTGACCCTAGTTCTTTAAAATTTCCATTGAGAGCTCTCCTCTTGTCTGCAGCTGATCTGAGCACAACACTTTTGGCACCCATGCAGTGGAAAGTTGGTTCAACTTTAATTTTTTAGTCAGAACTGTGTAAGCTGAACCAATTAAGATGTCTATGATGTTGGCTATTGTTTGTGCTGTTGATTATCAGTCCTCTTCAATTAGGGCACAAACAAGATTAATTTTTTTCCTTGCAAATTGATATGGATGATCTGTCCCTGTGGACTTCATCTTCCACATCATCTCGTTTCTTCTTTAAAAAAGCTGTCCGCTTGTGAACTACTGATTTCTTTGGTGCATTGTCCCCTCAAGCTTCTTGTAAAGCATCAGTGATTTCACCATTCTTTCACTCAAGCTTCATCATAATCTAATGTTTGTTCTTGCTTCAATTTTAGCAGAATTTACATTGCTCTGCTAGGGGCGCTTTTCAAACTAATGTCTACTCCTTCTTACTGTCTCAAACTAGATCCTGTTCAAACATGCTATAATAAATTAGTATGAGTTTATTTTGCTGCCAAACTTGAAACCTTTGCATAGTTTTTTTCATAATATACATTTTCCATGAACTTTTTAAGGCCTCTCATGTATCCACAGGTAGAGTGCCTTACCTATTCTGACTTCAGTCAATTATTCAAGACCTTTCCTTGTCAGTGATACATTAGAAAGGTAGAGTATTGAAAAATAAGAGTAGCTTCTTCTGATTAAGAAATACTATATCTTTTTCTACTTCTTTCTTTTTTTTTTTTCTTTTTTTTTTTTTTTTGAGACAGCATCTTTCTCTGTCACCCAGGCTGGAGTGCAGTGGTGTGATCTCAGCTCACTGCAACCTCTGCCTCCCAGGGTCAAGTGATTCTCCTGCCTCAGCCTCCCGAGTAGCTGGGACTATAGGTGCCTGCCACCACACCCAGCTAATTTTTGTATTTTTAGTGGAGACAAGGTTTCACCATATTGGCCAGGCTGGTCTTGAACTCCTGACCTTGTGATCTGCCTGACTCGGCCTCCCAAAGCGCTGGGATTACAGTCATGAGCCACCGTACCTAGCTTTCTACTTCTTTCTTATTATTTTCCTCCTCTCTCATTCCTATATTCTCTCCTTTCTCCTACTTTCCTCCCCACTCCCTGTTTCCTTCCTTTCATCTTTCCTATTTTCAAGACTTAATATTTCTTGAACCTCCGATGTTATCATAGTATGTTATTTGTTTAATTTTCACATAACAATAATAGTTTAAATACAAATAATATTTATTTTCATCCCCATGTTATCAGTATAACAGTAAAGATGTGGAGAGGCCAGCTGGGCATGGTGGCTCAAGCCTGTAATCCCAGCACATTGGGAGGCCGAGGTGGGTGGATCACGAGGTCAGGAGATCGAGACCATCCTGGCTAACACGGTGAAACCCCATCTCTACTAAAAAATAGAAAAAATTAGCTGGGCGTGGTGGCGCGTGCCTGTAGTCCCAGCTACTCGGGAGGCTGAGGCAGGAGAATAGTGTGAACCCGGGAGGCAGAACTTGCAGTGAGCCAAGATCACGCCACTGCACTCCAGCCTGGGTGACAGAGCGAGACTCTGTCTCAAAAAATAAATAAATAAATAAATGAAAATGAAATTAGAAAAATGATGTGGAGAGGCCAAACCAATGGCTCTTATATCCACGTTCTTTCTTCTAAATGATTTCACCTTAGTTTTGGTCTGCATCTCTAACCATAGCTAGTTGCAGCAGGACTTCTATCTGGCCTTGCTGCTCTCATTTTTGGACCTCCTCACTGAAATCAAATTGATCTTTCTAAAATGCAAACCTGGTCTTAGTATTTTATTACTTAAAACCCATTGGTGGCTTTCCATGATTTATGGAATAAAGTCAAAATTCCTGTTTTTGCCCATGTTTCTGTGTGCCTCTCATCCCTACATTTACTGATTCCTGTGTGCCATAAATTGCCAGTTGTCCAGAGTTCATTCTCTTTTTGTACTTGGGAGGACTTCTGCATCCTGCAACTTTTCCCCTGAAACGTGCTTGGAAAATACCTACTCATTTTTTTCAGATTCAGGTTAGCTTTTTACTTCAGTTTCTTTTCCTGAAGCTTATACTGACTGCTCCATATGGCTTTGGGGATTAGCTACTCATTCCTTTGTGCCCTTTGTAGATACACATTTATCATGGAGTCTTTTTTTTTTTTTTTTGAGACAGAGTCTCACTCTGTCACCAGGCTGGAGTGCAGTGGTGTGATCTCAGCTCACTGCAACCTTTGCCTTCCAGGTTCAACTGATTCTCTTGCCTCAGCCTCCCAAGTAACTACAGGCGTGCACCACCGTGCCCAGCTAATTTTTGTATTTTTAGTAGAGACGGGGTTTCACTATGTTGGCCAGGATGGTCTCGATCTCTTGACCTCGTGATCTGCCCACGATGGCCTCCCAAAGTGCTGGGATTACAGGCATGAACCACCGCTCCCAATCAGTCATGCAGTCTTTATACTTACTTGTTTACTTGCCTGTGAGCTCACTGAATGCAGGGACTATTTCCTTGTTGCTCTAGCACCTACACCAGTACCTGGTATCCAGAAGCTGTATGCTAAATGTTTGTTGAGTGGCTGTTTGACTGAATGATTGTACTCCTAATTAGTAGATAGAAAGCCATGAACTTCCCAGTTCATCATTCTCTGTGCTCAATTCTGGTTTCTTTATTGTGTTCAAAAGAGTTCCTTAGTGACATAAAACTATGGAGCCAGTATGTCAGCTCATTTAAGCAATGATTGGTTTATGTATATAAGAGGCTTCAATAATTATATATTTTTATTTCAGTTTCAATAAATGATCAATTTATTAATTTTCTCTGTTTTGGCTTATTGTTCACATTTAATATCAAATAAAAGTGTTTTACTTAAAATTATTCATGCCAATTATGACAGTTAGGTGAATATTACTTTGACTTACATTCCAGTAGTAGTTTTGGTTGAACCCTGAATATGCTAAGACGTCCCTTTTCTTTTTTCTTATGAACAGGCTACTGTGTTTACATATATTATTAAAATCTTCTTTGAAAATACGAAGAGTGTTACATTTCTTATATTTAGTTCTCTGTGCTTCAGAATTCCTGTGATACTTGCACTTAAGTCCTTCTGAGCAGTTGATGTTGATATTTATGTGGTTAATTTCATGAAACGTGGTGGTTTTCATTTCTATCATTAATTTATACAGGAGATAGACTGTTTTCCAGGTGTAAGCTCAGTCATATAATTAGAAAATTTATAAGCAGAAAGGAGTTATTTGGTCTAACCCATTTATTCTACAGATAGAGAAATTAGAGTCCAGAAACTCTGTCTTCTTTAAAGTCTTACAGGTATTTAAGAAAAAAGAATAGACTTGAGGTTTCTGTGCTCTGAACCCAGTGATCTTGACACTGTAATGATCTTCATCCATATTATTCACAGAAGTAAATATAATCACATATTAAATAAGAAACAAAAATACTAAGGAGATATTATACTGAAAAATGAAATAATATTATCTTAATTATTTTGATCAGATTCAATCTATAGCAGCTTGAAGGCTAATAATTCCAATGATTCTCTGAATAAACCATTTTTCTAATAAGATTACAGGTTTTAGTAATCTAATTATTTTGACTGATGCAAATGTTACCCCGCCAGTCTGAAAAATGTGTTTATTTATATGTCATAAAGAATAATTTATTCCAAAAAGGCTAATTTTCAAAATATATGTATCTTCTGAAACTGTATCTATTTTTTCCCCACGTTTTCTAAATATATTTTAGAGGGCATTTGTAGATTTTCATGGTGCTGAAAAATTAAGGTATAATGGTCTCATGAAGGAGAATAATGTCATTTAGACATTGTAATTTTGGAGGATCACAATACTTTTTGGAATGTGGTTGTTGCAGCACTGGTCACTTATACTAATTATATAATAACATACTATACTAATGCAATAATATACCATATGAAATTATTCAGTGGTACATTTGTCTTAAATCCTCTAGAATACTGCAAAGAAATAGTTTATATAAGAAAGAGTACCATAGCATATGTGAACACAATATTTCCTATTTTTTTCTTCTTTTTTATTTTTTTGAAGACAAGTTCTCACTCTGTTGCCCAGACTGGAGTTCAGTGCCATGTTCATAGTTCACTGCAACCTCAAACTCCCAAGCTCAAGTGATCCTCTTGATTCAGCCTCTGAAGTAGCTGTGCCTATAGGTGTGCACCACCACACCGGCTAAGTTTTAAAATTTTTTATAGATATGTTGCCCAAGCTGCTCTCAAATTCTTGAGCTCAAGAGATCTTCTCACCTTGGCCTCCCAGAGTGTTGGGATTACAGGCATGAGCCACCATACTCAGCCAATATTTCTTTTGTAAAAGACATTTTCTAACATACTTCTCATTTTAACTAACATAATATTCAAAGTGTAGATCTGAGAAAGAGATAGTGCCTGCAGATCTGGGATCCTACATGCTAATATTATGGGATGCATTCAGATTTGATCAGCAGATATTCCATTTATTCTAGAACACCACCAGCAGAAGAATGTAATTACGTCTATCACTAAAACTTTGTGTCAATACAGACTACTGTATTTGTTATCATAGATGGTCCTTGGATGGCAGCCTTAAGCAATTTTAAACCTAGACAGGTGATGTACTTTTTCTTCTTGGATAATTTTCATGGTTTTATCTAATTTGGTTGTAACTAATGTGTTTAATATGGCTTGCTTGTTTTTTAAAAAGTTGTTCAGTATCCTTAGAACTCAGTGCTGATTTCTTTTTCTAGCAGGCCTTTTATATAGGACATCTCACTTTCTCCTGGCTCTCTACTACTAGCATGAGGTCTCTGAAAAATCAAGACAGCAAAATAATTTGTTATAGAACAGCCTATGTAGAGGGACAGGGGAGGAGTCATATTCCAAGAGGGAAAGACCTTTGAGCCAGGCTCAATTTGTAGAGGCTGTTGAATGAAAATGAGAGAGAGAGAATGCACACTTTACTGCACTATTAAAGCAAAATTCTGACAATAACTTCTAAAAATGATTCAACTCTTATACACTGAGAATATGACAGACCTTCCAAAAGTATAATTTCTTACATGAACGTCCAGGTATATAAGGAAAAATAACTATTTCATACCAATATCTCCAGCCGCCTTTATTGTTGGTTCACCACATAGGTTTTTATCAGAATCGCAGAACATTAATTTTTTAAATTAGCTACCATTACAACTAGCTTGAGAAGAACTTTCTTTTTAATAATTCCACCCAGATGCATTCTAGATACTCCAGTGTTACGAATCGATGGCTTCATGAGGAGCCGCTGTTGACTCATGCTATCTCTGGACACACTGACAGGAAATGTTTTCTTACACCTGTTTTCCTCCTGCTTTTCCTTGGTAGGACTTAGTTCCTTGGCATAGTTCAGTATCAATGGCAGTCATAGAGAAGTGTTACAGAAACCCAGCTTATTCCAACTTGTGAATTATTTGGCACCCAGGAACCAGGTCTTACAATCTTCAACCCACTTTTTCTTAACATGGCCCCTTTTCTGAAATGTTTATTTATATATGATGTAGGCCTGGGGAAAGGACATGGACTTTCAAAGAAAATATTCTCCAATAGATCTGTCAACTCCAGAGAACCTTCTGATTAAATCTGAAAGAATTCCACTGTGCTCTGATAACATCCTTTAATAATGAAGGAAAAGATATTTTTCCCCCAGGAGGATTTTGTAGTGAAAAGATGGCATAATTTTTTTAAAAATGTTGTTTATAATCTCATTTGTTTTTTCATTTGTGAGGTGTGTCTTAAATCCTAAATGGTACATCCTTTTTAAAATACTTCTAGTAATAAAATGTTTCTGAAGTTATGTTGTAAATATCATTGGACTATGTTTAATAATGTTAAGTTGATCCCACTTCCCCTGAAATTATATACATAAATGCTGAAAGTATAAATTTACATATACAACTTCATGGAACATTTTTCTTCCAAGTGTGCATTTGCTAGAATTTGCATTGAAAGGTTTTGGAAGGAGCCTGTTGGTATGAATCCTGTGTGAGCAACACTCAGATTTGTTGCATACTGAACAGCATGCTAAATCTCACTTCACAATCTTAGATTTCTCATCTACCATCTTGAGCTGAATTTAAAATGTAACTGCAGTTTATTATGTCACCTGTTCGTCAAACACTGATGCAAAGCTTAGTTTTCAGTGTGAAGAACCCATGACTAGAGAAGGGAAGAAGAAAGGGTCAAGCAGACCTCATTAAAGAGTGTATGGGCAAGAAAACACATCAGATGTCTTGATAGGTTTTTTAAAGTCCTGTTAGACTTGTCATGATTTCCAAAACACTAAATGCCATCTAGTATTTTGGACCCTCCAAAATTACAGTAGAATATTATTATGGGTCATCTTAATTGGAAATATACAGGAAAATCCTGATGATTAATGTAGACTAGTGATAGCTCTCACACATTTATATAACCTATGTTGAAAAGAAAGAAGAAAGGCAGGAAGGAAAGAAGGAAAAAGAGCGGAGAGAGAGGAACAAGAAAACACGTGGATTTGTGGAAATGAAAATTTTTAAATTACTAATTTGCAAGAATGGGTAAGAAAAATACCGAGTATGAACATAAATGCTTTCAATTCCGTTTGTCTCTTAATCCTTCTCAGTCCGTGGCCAGTTTTGAAACTTGGTGTAACTTCCTTCCTTTATTCCTCCCTCCCTTGCTCCCTCCATCCCTTCTTGCCAGCCTCCTTCCCTTCCTCTCTCCTTGAGTTTCCTTCTTCTTTCTTGTTCCCTCCCTCCCTCCCTCTCTCTTTTTTCCCCTTAGTTTCCCCGGAAGCACATATACCAGCCATTTGAATGCTTTCTGCTCATAGATACTGCCAAGCCCCCTCACCCATACTGCTGAATAGATTTGGTAGAATGGAATGAGAAACATAGACTTTGTGTCTGTGGCGGCCACCTCTGATGTTGCAGACTTTTGCCGTGATTATGCACTCCAGCCGAGGGACGCTAGAGAGGTTGAAATTTCAACTGTGGGATTTGCCATTTTGGAATTTGCAGAAATGTACTGGATATGCTAACAGCAGCCTGGCTAGCCTCCACTTCACAAGGAAGTATTTAAATATACACGTGTAATATGAAGAAAATTGCATTAGATCATAAGGGATGAATTATTTTGTAAATGACTATACCATCAAATACCATACCTGATATCAATCATCTTCATCAGACAGTATCTGTGTATGTAAGTAGATAAACAAAAAAGCAGGAGTTTATTTCTCTCTAATGTATCCTTGACTCTCTAGCAGTGACCTCTGAAATGTCTCTTCTGATCCAGACTTGTTTGAATCATGTGCAACATTTTAGATTTGTCTTTTCTCTGCAAGTTTTTTTTGTTAAGTACCATAACATATTGAACCAAATAGTTTTGCTTGCTTTCTATTGATGACACATGATTTTGGCTTTTATCTTCAGTGGAAAATCAATGTGTCACATGGAGTTCACTAAGAAAAAGGTATGGGGCCTCTTTGTAATTCTTTGTCAGATGATTGCTTTATCTTGATTTATGCCTTCAAACTTTTTCCCATTCAGCAGAAAATATTGTGTCGCTATCTGTGAGAGCAAAGCGATCTATACCAATTTATGCTCTAAGTGTAGCCTCCTTCCAGAACTGCTTATGGAACATATCAACTCACTATAGATTAGGGACATAATGGATTCTTCTTTCTTAAAAGTGGCAGATTGACAATTTTAGTTCATATACAAGCTTTTATATTAACATTAAAACAATATTTCTATGTAAAGTAAAATATTGTAGTTGATTATTATTCGAGGGCCTCCCAGAATTTCAAGGTCTGAAAATAAATTCAGTGTTCCTGGTGGTAACAAAATTGCCCCTACTTCCTTGTATCAGGACTGCCATTTGGAACTGCTGGGGAAGCTCTTTTCAGAAATTATTTTCAAAACAGCATTGTTGCCTTTTGCCAAACTGAAATCTGGTTGTAAACTTTTGAAAACTAGTTCCTTGGAATGGAATTCAAGTTGTCTTCTAAGCAATTTTGTTTAACTCAAACATACATTCTATCTTGCTTTATTATGTCACTATTTGTGTAGGAAACATATTTCTATTTTTACCATTTTCAATTTATTTACATTTACATTTACATTTGTGTGTATATATATATACACACATACATACACTTTAAGTTCTGGGATACATTTGCAGAACTTGCAGTTTTGTGAAATAGGTATACATGTGCTGTCGTGGTTTGCTGCACCCATCAACTCGTCATCTACATTAAGTATTTCTCCTAATGCTATCCCTCCTCTTTCCTTCCTACCCACTGACAGGCCCCAGTGTGTGATGTTCCCCTCCCTGTGTCTATGTGTTCTCATTGTTCAACTCCCACTTATGAGTGAGAACATGTGGTGTTTGGTTTTCTGTTCTTGTGATAGTTTGCTGAGAATGATGGTTTCCAGCTTCATCCATGTCTCTGCAAAAGACATTAATCCATCCTTTTTTATAGCTGCATGGTATTCCATGGTGTATATGTGCCACATATTCTTTATCCAGTCTATCATTGATGGGCATTTGGGTTGGTTCCTAGTCTTTGCTCTTGTGAATAGTGCTGCAATAAACATATGTGTGAATGTGTCTTTATAGTAGAATGATTTATAATCCTTTGGATGTGTACCTAGTAATGAGACTGTTAGGTCAAATGATATTTCTAGTTCTGGATCCTTGAGGAATTGCTACACTGTCTTCCACAATGGTTGAACTAATTTACACTCCCACCAACAGTGTAAAAGCATTCCTATTTCTCCACATCCTCTCTAGCACCTGTTGTTTCCTGACTTTTTAATGATTGCCATTCTAACTGGCGCGAGATGGTATCTCATTGGACCAGGGGTGATGAGCTTTTTTTTTTTTTCTTCGAGACAGCCTCACTCTGTCACCCAGGGTGGAGTGCAGTGGCACAATTTCGGCTCACTGCAACCTCCACCTAATGGGTTCAAGCAATTCTCCTGCCTTAGCCTCTTGAGTAGCTGGGATTACAGATATATACCACCACGCCTGGCTAAAGTTTTTTTGTGTGTTTTTGGTAGAGACAGAGTTTCACCATAGTGGCCAGGCAAGTCTCAAACTCCTGACCTTGTGATCCACTCGCCTTGGCCTCCCAAAGTGATGGGATTACAGGCGTGAGCCACCACGCCCAGCCTATGAGGAGCTTTTTCTCATGTGTTTATTGGCCGCATAAATGTCTTCTTTTGAGAAGTGTCTGTTCATATCCTTTTCCCACTTTTTGATGGGGTTGTTTTTTTCTTGTAAATTTGTTTAAGTTCCTTGTAGATTCTGGATATTAGCCCTTTGTTAGATGGATAGATTGCAAAAATTTTCTCCCACTCTGTAGGTTGTGTGTTCACTCCGATGATAGTGTCTTTTGCTGTGCAGAAGCTATCTTTAGTTTAATTAGATCCCATTTCTCAATTTTGGCTTTTGTTGCCACTGCTTTTGGTGTTTTAGTCGTGAAGTCTTTGCCTATGCCTATGTTCTGAATGGTATTGGCTAGGTTGTCTTCTAGAGTTTTTATGGTTTTAGATCTTATGTTTAAGTCTTTAATCCATCTTGAGTTAATTATTTTATAAGGTGTAAGGAAGGGGTCCACTTTCAGCTTTCTTCATTTGGCTAGCCAGTTTTCCCATCACCATTTATTAAATAGTCAATCTTTCCCCATTGTTTGTTTTCGTCAGGTGTGTCAGAGATATGTTGTATATTTCATGGTACAATGCCTTCTGTCAATGGGGAAAAATAACAAGCATATATGGGATGAATGAAGTCTGCTATGGTTAAGGTTGAGAATATTTACTGATCCTTGAGTTCAGTCTCCAGGAATGTTGGAAATAGAGAATGGAGATAATGGAGATAAAGAAAAGTTCTGAAAATGACACTTCCCATAGTGTCAAAATTGTGATCTATTGCAGAATTCTGTGATACATCAAAATCTCTGTTTATACTGAGGTTTGTTATTGTGTATGAGCATATCTTTATCAGGTGTAGGCTATTTCTATACTTTCATGTCTTTAAATCAATGTTTCTATTCACATATGTATATGTGCAAATAGAAGCATGTTAATATTATATATATATTTTCTGTCATTACCATGATTGCTATGATTATCATTAGCATGTATTATTAGTGTGACTGAAGTATCATCAGTATCAGTTTCTTTCTCACTGCAGTGCTCCTGTAATGCTTCATTTCTACAGAGCCAACCTACACCCACCGTTTCCCTGACTATAACTTTACCTAAAGTATAAGCCCTTATAAAGCCATGAAAGCCTACCAAGAATTGTCAAAGAAGCTAGGCAGCAGCCAGGCTCTGCCTTAGGAAAAGATTTTACTTTTTATTATCATGTGCAGTACTTAACCACTTGTTTTGACCTCTAAGATTTTGCTCTCCTATATTTCTATCCCCTGGCTTTCTGATATTTCATGTGATTATATTTGAAATTTTAACCTTGCTTTTCTTTTTGGAATCTCTGATATCTCTGCTGCCACAGGTAATGACAGGTTCCTCTCTAACTGTTGGTGTTATCCCTGGTCAGATTATTACTGATGACAGAAGTAGATGTTTTACGTGGATTCTCTCGATATCAGAAACAAATACAGATATCACAACTCAAAAATGACAGACTGATAACCATTATGAACTTAGATGCAACATTCTTAATACAATATTAGCAAATTGAGTCTAGGAATATTTAAAAATGATAATGTGTTTTAACCAAGTGGGGTTTATCTCAAGTTGGTTTCAACAACTGAAAATCTACCATGCTGACAGAAAAAAGAAAAATCACGTGACACTCTCAATAGATGCAAAAAAGGAATTTACAAAATGTAACACATTTTTTAAATTAAAAACTCCCAGCAAACTGAGGATAGAAAAGTACATTTTCAAACTGATTATGTGTTTACAAAAAATCTATAGCAAACATCTTACTTAAAATGGTGAAAGCCTTAATACTTTCTACATAAGATTATGAAAAATGCAATGATGTCCTCTCTCCCTAGTTCTTTAAAGTATTGCATTCAATATTAAATAAGTGGAAATATATACCAAGTTCATTGATAAATATTTAATACTTATGAGATGATAATTCTCCTGAAATTGATCTCTAGATTCAGTGGAATTCCCATGAAACCTTATAGGTCCTTTTGGATAAATTACAAAAATGATTCTAAAACAGGGAGAAAGAAAGAAGGGAAGGAAGGAGGAATGGACAGAAAGAAGAAAGAAATAAAGAGAAAAGAAAAGAAAATAAGAAATAAGTGACACCCAAGTTGGGAAGAAAGAAAAATACTATTCTCACGTGATGTAAACATATACATAGAAAATCCTTAGGCATCTGCAGAAGTGTGCTAGAGGTATGAAGTGAATTTAACAAAGTTGTAGGATGAAAGATCAATAAATAAAATCAATTGTGTTTCTATACACAATCAACACCAATTAGAAAATAAAATTATGTAAGCAATTTAACTTATAATAGCCTCAAAAATAATAAAATAATTGAGAATAAATTTAATAAAAGGTATGCTGATCCAAAATTTCTAAATCACTAATACGAGAGATTGAATAGGTAGAAATATGTATCAAGTTCATTGGTAAATATACATGTCATACTTACTAGATGATAATTCTTCTGAAACTGATCTCCAGATTTGGCACAATCCCAGTCAAACCTATAGGCCTTTTTGGAGAAATTACAAAGCTGATTCTAATTTTTTTTTTAAATGCAGAAGTCCTAGAATAGCCAGAGCATGTTTTAGAAAGAAGAATAAAGTTGGAAAACTTTCCAAATTTCAAGACATATTATAAAGCTACACTAAACAGTACAGTAAACTTACTGGCATGAAGAAGACATATATATCAGTGAAACAGAATAAATAATTTAGAAATATATCCTGCCTTACATGGCCAAAGTTGCCAAAATATTTCAATAAGGAAATCAATGTCTTTATAAAGATGGTACTATTAAAATTGGATATTAAATGGAGAATATGAACTTCAGAATTACCTCACACCATATCCTCAAATTAACTCAACATGTATTTTATACATAATGTAAATATAAAATGTATAAAGCTTACTGAATAGGAAAAATTTTTAATAATCTTACTATAGCTAAAAATTTTTTAGATAAGAAAAGGATGGATGAAAATGGAAAAAAATAGTAAGTTGGACTTCATGAAATTAAGACTTTTGCAACTTAAAACATAGCATCAAAAAATGAAAAGGCAAACCACAGATTGGGACAGAATAATTTTAAATATGTCTGATAAAGAACTTTCATCTAGAATGTACACATAACTAAAAAACTAAATAACAAAACACAAATAACTCATTTAACGTAATATTTTGACCTAAATGGGCCAAATATTTGTACAGATATTTTAATTTAAAAAGAGATGATGTCCAATACACAAATGAAAAGATACTTAACGTTACCCGTCATCAGGGAAATGCAAGTTAAAACCACATTGAGGTACCACTGTACACCCACTGGAGTGGCTGACACGAGCAGAACTGACCATACCACATGATGTGAAGAATTGCTATTCACACCTGGCTAGTGGGATTTCAAAATGGTACAGACATTTTGGAAAGCAGTTTGGCAGTTTCTTTTAATGTTAAACTTAGTACTGATCATATAGCCAAATAATTCCACTGCGACTCAAAATAAATAAAAACATATCCGTACCAAGCCTCATCCTTGAAGTTCATAGCAGATGTGTCCATCAACTTGTAAATGGATAAACCAGTTGTAGATGGAGTACCACTCAACAATAAAAAGGAGCAAACTGATACAACAGCAATATAAATGAATATCAAAAGCATTATGCTCAGTGAAAGAAGCTAGACATGAAAGACACCAATGTATCATTCCACTAATAGGATACTCTAGAAAATGCAAACTGTAGAAACAGAAGCAGATTAGTGGTTGCCTGTGTTCAGGAATGGAGAAAAGATCAAATGCAAAACAGCAAAAGAAAACGTTTTGTGATGATGCAGATTTTCTGTATCTTGATCATGATTGTGGTCAAATGATGATATTCATCTGCCATAACCCATTAAATTGCACATTGAAAAGGGTGAATTTTACTGTGTGTACATTATACTTAAATGGAGCTGTAAATATGTTTGGAGCTTATCTGTGAACATTAGTT
Organism: Gorilla gorilla gorilla; assembly: GCF_029281585.2. Taxonomy (NCBI): domain Eukaryota; kingdom Metazoa; phylum Chordata; class Mammalia; order Primates; family Hominidae; genus Gorilla; species Gorilla gorilla. Next base: position 129,404,904 of record NC_073239.2, read on the forward strand.
GCAGAGCAGGAGTTACTTTTATAGAGTGGAAATCTGCTGAGTGCCAACTTGAGAAGGGTTGAAAAAAATTAGAACCTTCTTCCAACACATTTCAGTTAGAACACTCTTAGGATGTCGTTACAGCTGCGCTCTATATTGGAGTCTCTGATGAAGTCACATGTCTGACGATCTCAGCATGCCTTTAATCAACAGAATATACACGTGTTTTCTTTTATTACTATAAAGGATATACCAAACAACTTTTTCAAGACTTTACTTCAAAAAGGCACGTAGTTTTGCAACATTTTTGGTAAGTCTTTAATTATTTCAAAATGAAAAATTGAAAATAAAATGCAATTATTTACTCAGGCCCCCCAAAAAAAGGTCTGTACGGGGAATGCATGTGGTGTGTGTGTGTGTGTGTGTGTAAGTGTGTGATTTGAAGAATTGAAAAAATTTTAGTGGGGTTTTGTAGCATCACTTTGATAGCATCCTGTAATTTTGTATTGTGTTTGAAATAAAAATAAAGTGAATACACTGATAAAAGAATTTGAAAAGAATTTGCATTATTGCCTAAATTATGTGTGGTTTCCACAGTGGCATGAATCGAGCATCTTTAACCTACATAACAATATATCAGAAGTATTAGGTAAAAAATAAGTAAACTAGTATAACAAAGTTAAATATTTCTAAAGTAAAATTATAGCTTTATTTTTTTTTCCTGAAATGTTTTGAGGAGATATTTACACCAAAAGATATTATCACTGATCAATGAAACTTTTTCAGAATTTGCTTGTGTCCCACCAATATTTGATTACATAGTGCTTCTGTGAGTTCCATTTCATTAATTTAGCTTTGACAGGAGAGAAGGCAATGGCTCTGCAGCCTCTCTCGGTGTGGCATGATCCTGGTTCCGCTGGCTGATCTCTATTAGAACCATGGCCTTAATCATGCCTTTCATGCTTCTAACTTGATTTGCATTTGTTGTGTGATCCAAATTTATTCTCTCGTTTAGTCACTTCCACCCATAGAAAAGCAGGTCTTTTTCATTTCTCCTTCACCATTGCCCCCATTTTTTCTTTTTGTCCTCCCATGATGAAAAACAAGACAGAAAACAAACTATAACAACAACAGACACCTTTTGTCTGTGGTCACCAATGCATTGTAGCACTAAACTTTGTTCAAAATCTCTAGATCTGACCTCTATATCTGCTGTTCCCAGAGTTTTTCAATGTGTTCTCTAGACTGCTGTGACCCACTGACAGAAAGTCTAGCTATATTTAATTGAAAGTTATTACTGTCTGATATGGTTTGGCTGTGTCCCCACTGAAATCTCATCTTGCACTGTAGCTCCCATAATTCACATGTTGTGGGAGGGACCCAGTGAGAGGTAAGTGGATCATGGGGGCAGTTTTCCCCACACTGTTCTAGTGGTAGTGAATAAGTCTCATGAGATCTGATGGTTTTATAAGGGGAAACCCCTTTCGCCTTTCACTTGGTTCTCATTTGCTGTTTGCCTGCTGCCATGTAAGATGCGCCTTTCGCCTTCTGCCATAACTGTGAGGCCTCCTCAGCCATGTGGAACTGTGAATTCATTAAACCTCTTTTTCTTTATAAATGACCCAGTCTTGGGTATGTCTTTATCAGCAGCATGAAAATTGACTAATACACTCACTGTCCATGAATGATACTCTGTTAGCCCATTTGCATTGTTATAAAGAAATACCTGAGGCTGGGTAATTTATAAAGAAATGCGGTTTATTTGGCTCCTTGTTGTGAAGACTGTACATGAAGCATAGTACTGGCACCTGCTTCCAGGGAGGGTCTCAGGAACCTTCCAATCATGGTGGAAGGTGAAGGGAAACCAGCATATCACATGGTGAGAGAGGAAGCAAGAGAGACAGGGAGGAGGTGTCAGTCTCTTTTAAACAACCAGATATCGCATGAACTCACAGGGTAAGAACTCATTCATTACCAAGAGGACAGCACCAAGCCATTCAGGAGGCATCTATCTCCAACATTGGGGATCACATTTTAACGTGAGATTTGAAGGGGACAAACATCCAAACTATGTCAGATACCAAAGCTGACAATGCTTAGGATCTTTAGCTGTTCCAGGTTCTGGGAAAAGGGAGAGAGTTAGCTTCCCTCGTCTATGCTGTGCTACTCCATATTATATTAGTAATTATTGTTCTCTAAAGGTTCTTAAAAGCAAATAAACAAATGCAAGGCAAAACATATAAAAGGCAAGGCAAAACATATGAAATGCAAGGCAAATGCATTAAAAAACTTTTGAGTGTTAATACATAGATTTTATTTTATCTTTTTAATTTCTTTTGCTTAACCAAATAGATTATGTAGTTTTGATTAACTGGCCATGAAATAGCTCTGCCTACATAGAATTTCCCATGAATAATTGGTTGTGGAGACTTTTGTGTGTGACCCAAATCCTCCCTCAAAACTGAAGTTTGCCCAGCTATTGGGAGTGTTGGCAAATCATGCCTCTCAGCTGATTCTCTCTAGAATTTATTCTCAGGAGATCTAATTAATAACTTGTCAAGCTGATGTCCATCCTTGGGGACAACTCGTATCTGAAGAATGGCCAGTGAAAGGTATTAAAACTCCATACTCCTGCCTCAATTTAGGGCAACTCTGAAGGGTCGCCCCAGCTTCTCAGCTCCCCCTTGAGATTAGCTGAGGTATTTGTTGTGACTGCCTCACATCTCAACTCCCTTTATCCAATTCAGCTTTTTCGCCACAGTTGTTGGTTCCTAGGATTTTACCCAGTTAAATATTCTCTACACAAATCTCTATCTCAAATCTGCTTTACAGGGAATGTGGCCTCAGACAGGTTTTCATTAGGTTCTGGACGTAACTCTCATTAGTCATTGATATGATTCGGCTGTGTCTCCACCCGAATCTCACCTTGATTGTAATTATCCCCGCATGTCAAGGATGGAGTCAGGTGGAGATCATTGAATCATAGGGGCGGGTTCCCCCTACTGTTCTCCTGGTAGCGAATAAGTCTCACGAGATCTGATGCTTTTAAAATGGGAGCTTCTCTACACAAGCTTTCTTCTCTGCTACCATTTAAGATGTGCCTTTGCTTCTTTTTTGCCTTCTGCCGTGACTGTGAGGCCTCCCCAGCCATGTGGAATTGTGAGTTCCTTAAACCTCTTTCCTTTCTAAATTACCCGGTCTTGGGTATGACTTTATTAGCAGCATGAGAACAAACTAGTGCAGTCTGTTCTATAAGCCCAAGTCGGATCACAGAGTCCCGCTTTCTGTTTTTTTTTCTAGCCCATATTTCTACTAAAACTTGACTCATATAGACTTAAAACAAAATAATTAAGCATGGCTAGTATTTATTTAATATTTTATACGTGTCAGGTACTGTATTTTGTAACTTATCTTTTAATAATCTTTCCAAATCTCTAAAAGGAGAACTCTGCTCTTTTATAGAGCAAATAAGGATGGCTCTGAAAATGTTAGCATTAGGGGAAGTAGGGTGAGGGACATAGGGGGCACTTTGTGTTATTTGTGCATTTTGCTATCAATCTAAAATCAGGTCAAAATAAAAATTAAAAAATGGGTAGTAGAAGCAGGTTGTTAAGATTTTCAGTGTGACTCTAGAATTTTTTTGTTTGTTGTTTGTTTTGGAGTGTAGTGGTAAGATCTCTGCTCACTGCAACCTCCACTTCCCAGGCTCAAGCAATTCTCCTGCCTCAGTCTCCCAAGTAGCTGGGATTATAGGTGCCCGCCACCACACCCAGCTAAGTTTTCTATTTTTTTTTTTTAGTAGAGATGGGGTTTCAGCATGTTGGCCAGTCCAGTCTCCTACTCCTGACTTCAAGTCATCCGCCCGCCTCAGCCTCCCGAAGTGCTGGGATTATAGGCATGAGCTCCCACTCCTGGCCCAAAGTTCATATTTTAACTACTAACCTAAATTATTTTAAAAACAAAAGCCTCCTTGGACTCAAACCAGGTCAGAGTGACATGATCATGTGCCTGTTTTGTGCAGGGTGAAGTGAGATTATTATCTAGGAAATAGCTGAAATGTCTTGTTGTGGGCATACATATTTCATATAAATTCTAAGCTTCATATTAGCACTTAGATTATAATTATCTAAAGAATAGAGAACAATTTCATATAATTTTCAGTGTATCAGGCGAATCAAAAGTATACATACAAGCATGCAGATGAATTTCAGTGAATATAGTGTTGACAATGCTCAACAGAATATGTGTCCCCCACCCAACCCTGCTTCTTGCTCTTTCACTGTCCTAAAGATAGAACAAAATGGTTCAGGCATCCAGCTTGTCCCCTCCACACTTCACACTTTTACTTAATAGCAGCTTATCTTTAACACTTTGTCATCTTTAAGATGTTGCTAATTCTTTCTGGTAGATCCCAGGACTGAGGATGAGGAAGAATGATTTTATTTAAATAAAGTTGCTTAATTAAAAAACCCTTTTTTTAGTTTTAAAATATTTTCATTATTTTATAAAATTTTTGTGGGTACATAGGAGGTTTATATATTTGTGGGGTACATGAGATGTTTTGATACAGGCATGCAGTGTGAAATAATCACGTCATGAGGAATGGGCTTTCCATCCCCTCAAGCATTTATCCTCTGAGTTAAAAACTATTCAATTGGCTGGGCACGGTGGCTCACGCCTGTAGTCCCAGCTCTTTGGGAGGCCGAGGTTGGCGGATCGCCTGAGGTCAGGAGTTTGAGACCAGCCTGGCCAACATGATGAAACCCCATCTCTACTAAAAATACAAAAATTAGCCGGGTGTGGTGGCCAGTGCCTGTCATCCCAGCTACTCGGGAGGCTGAGACAGGAGAATCATTTGAACCTGGGAGGTGGAGGTTACAGTGAGCCGAGATCATGCCATTGTACTCCAGCCTGAGTGACAAGAGTGAAACTCCATGTCAAAAACAAACAAAAATCAATTACATTCTTTAAGTTATTAAAATTAAACATTGTAAATGATTTTTTTTCCCAAAGCTTTTTCAAAGAAAAAAAAGTAGAAACAAAGACACTTTCTACTGATTTCCAATATGGTGACTCTGTATTTCTAGCATGTTAACACATGCTAGGTGAAAAATTGATTTTATGTTTAATACAAAACATAGCATAATGTAATGAAAAGCAAGATTGTAATGATAAAGGAAAATAACACTAGTGCTAATTTTTTTCAATTTGAAGCATTGGATTAAAATGAATTAGGTTATATTCAAACATGTTTATATTGAATTTCTTTTTTCTCCAATTGGTTTCTTTTTATTAATGGGTGAGTGTTGCATTTGTATAAGGTTTCCCTATTATATTCAATTGTTTTGAGATGCTTTTAATTTGAAGTTTTTATGTTTTCTTTTTGATGTATACATGTTATGCTTTTATGCTGAATTTGATAATTGGTGCTGTATATGCAAAGCAAATGTAATTTCCCAGCTTTTATTTTTTAAAGCCCTGGGAAGCAACATAATAAAGTAGAAATAGTATCAAGACAGGAGTTAGAATACCTGGATTCTAAAATTTAAATTAAATTAGGATCTAGTGACATTATAGGTGTTCCTTGATCTTCTGATGACCTGATTACTCAAAAGAAAAATAAAATAATCTATAAATTGTTTCTAATTCTAAAACTCTATAAATCCTATTTTTAAAATTATAATTAGTTGAACTCTATAAGGTCACAAAAATCCCTATTAAGAAACTAAAATAAAATTTTATCATATCTTAAAAATACTCTGATCTTTTTTTATATGCTGACATGAATTCTAATTATTTTTGAGCCCCTAAAAAACATTTAAGATCACAGTTTATGTTTTATTATTGACTTTCAGATAATTAACATTTTACTGATAGATATGAACAAATCTACTCTAACAGAGATAGTCATTAGTTTATTTCTCTCTTTTCAGTATCAATAAAAAGTATCGATTTACCAATAACAATGAATTAATTGCCTGAAATAAATGAAACGTAAGCAGCAAAAGTGAACTTTTTAGTATAACTCTTCTTGTAAACATTGACTTAGTTCAAAGGGAGCTTATCTTTAAAAAAAAAAAAGCGCTAATTCATGTCTATTGGTATAGATATAATCTTTTTTTCCTTGAAAATAGATCCTACTATACTCCAGACACTATGCCACTAGGTGCAGATATTAACACAAATAGCAGGTGATCATTGTCCTCATGGAGTTTATTTTAAAGAGAACAAAGTGAGACAAAGGCACACAAGCAAAGAACTACAATACAAAGGGGATGGCATCTGACTCAGCATGGAGGTGTCACGGAAGGTGTTGTTTTGCTTAGGTTTTGAAGTGTGGGTAGGAGATGGCCCATGTTGAGAGTGGGAACTGGGAATTAAAAAGATGAGGAGGTCTCTGCAAATCTACATGGATGGGAAGTAGCATGCTGATGTGGGAAACAACTAAAAAGTTCCAGAATGCATGGTTTATAAAGCGTGAGTCAGAGAGGGCTAGACCAGTAGCCAGATCAAGGATATCTCAGATGTTATAGTCATGAATTAGTGCATTGACCTGCAGGCCATGGGAGTCACTGAAGGTTTCAGTCAGGTAAGTGAGCTGATCAGAACAGTCCTTTAGATAGGCCGCTCTTTTGGCTGTAATGGGGACACGTTTGAAGTAGGGCTATAGCTAAAAATATACAGACACTTCCTCTTGTCTACAGCCCTGCTGGCATCTGTTGTATTTTGACTTTTTAATAATAGCCATTCCAACCAGTATGAAATGGTATCTCATTGTGTTTTGATTTGCATTTTTCTGATGATTAGTGATTCTAAGCATTTTTTTTTCGTGTATTTGTTGGCCATTTGTATGTGTTCTTTTGAGAAGTGTTTGTTCATGTCCTTTGCCCATTTTTTAATTGGGTTATTTTTTTTTCTAATTGATTTAAGTTCCCTGTAGATTCTGGATACTAAAAAACAAACAAAAACCAGAAGTAAATAAATTCTCAGGACACACACACCCACACCCACACCCACAGAGAGAGAGAGAGAGAGAGAGAGAGAGAGCCTAGGTAAGAGGCCACCAACCACCAGGGTCTAAACTGGGAACACTTTCTAGTACAGAATGAATGGAAAGGATTCATGAAATATCTAGAAAGTAACGTTAATGAGATTTACATGTATGGAGTGAATGAGGAGAAACAGGGATCATTCAGGATTCTGGTGGGAATAACAGGGGGAGCCATTAGTTGAAATTTTGAAGTGGGAGAAGGAGAGGGAGTTTTAGGGAGAAAGATGAGTTGTTTTTTTAGGTATTTCAAACCCTTGAAGCTTCTATGGGACATCAAAGTGGAGATAACAGTCTGTGGGTTGGGACAATAAAGAAAGAAATTGGTTGAAGACTAGGGGAAGAGTATAGAGCAAAGAAATATTTCAGATAATAAACATATAGAGATAGCTGAAAATGTGGGACTGGATTACAAAGGAAGAATGATTTAGTTATGAAGCCCAAGGGCTGACAGGAATGGGTGACTAGTCGAGGAGTTCATATGCATCTGTTATTGTATGAATAAAAAAAATTATCTGTTCCTTCCTAAAGATATCTTCAACCTGTTTTTGGATACATATGGGCACTGCTTTTCACTCTCTTAGCCCCATTTCTTGTTTTAGCCTCTGCTGTAGCGATCAGTTCTGCACAGGCTTTGACCCAGGCTTTGACTAGTTGGTGCAGGTGTGATATGATACTTACCTGGAATGGCCCACAGTTTGTGGCTGCTCTTACTTAAGCAGGTGGGATGCTCATGTAGGTGTCCCTTTCCTCCTCCCAGATTGAGGAGTCTTGCATTATGTAATAAAACTCCTTAGAAGGCCTATTAGGTTCCAATACAGCATTAGGCAACTTGATAAGGTATCCCATCATCAGCCTTCCTTTCTTCCCTCATTCCTCTGCCTCTCACTCTTTCTTCCTAAGTTAACTTCTTAGATAAAATGCCAACTTTCTATATTTTGTCTCACATCAGGGAAAATAATTGTATACCCCATTTCAAAAGCACATAAAAAGGTTACTGTACAGAAAATTTGTCTTTAAGAGATTAAGCTGTAATTTTCCAAATACTTTAAAATTTTATTTCAGATACGTTTTTCATTTTTATAAGCTTCATCTAAAAGCAGAGTTCACCTAAGAATATACCTAAGAGCATATTACATAGAATATATTTTATATTTCAGTAGTTTAGCTAGGATTCTTTCAAAATTGAGAGGATCTACAAATATTTCTAACACATTAGTTTTCAGTCTTAAGGCTGAGTCAAGAACAAAGCTCCTAAACTTTGCATTGGTGATTGAGAACATTTTAAAATTGTTATTTAATTCATTAATTTATTTTTAAAAAATTTTCACATTGTAATTATATAGATTTATAGGATACAATTTGATGTTTCAATGAATATGTATGTTGTCTAATGATCCAATAAGGATAGTTAGTGTATTAATTACCTCATGCATTCATCATTTCTTTTTAATAAGAAATTTCAAAATCCTTTCTTCTAGATACTTTGTAATATACAATACTTTACTTTTAACTATAGTCACCCTGCTTTGCAAAGAACACTACAACTTATTCTTCCTATATAATTGTGATTTCATAACTGTTAACCAATCTATCTCCATTTTGCCCTCCCCGCTTCTTCCTCACTGTTTGGTAACCACTATTCTACTCTACTTCTCTATTAACATTTTTTTTTTTAAGATTCCACATATGAGCAAGATCATGCGGTATTTGCTTTCTGTGTCTGGCTTATTTCACTTAACATTGTATCCTACAGGGTCATCCATGTTGTTGCAACTGGCAGAATTTCATTCTTTTTTTATGGCTGAATAGTATTTCATTGTGTGTCCATATATATATATATATATATATACATATATAATTTTATGTATAATTATAATTACACATAAAATTATATATAATTATAATTAATTTTATGCATAATTATAATTACACATAAAATTATATATAATTATAATTATAATTATATATAATTATATATAATAATAATATATATTATATGTGATATATAATATACATAACATACATAATGTATATTATATATAATATACATAACGTATATTATATACATTATACATTATATATATTATAATATACATAATATATATTATGTATATAATATACATAATATGTATTATATATAAAATATACATAATATATAATGTATATTATACATATAATATATGTTATATATTAATAATATATTAATATTAGTATTAATTATTATTAATTATTATTAATTATTAATAATTATTAAATAATACTTATTATTTATTATTAATATTATTAATATTAATATATAATACATTAATATTAATAATATATTAATATATTATATATTATACATAATATATTATATATAATATACATAATATGTATTATATATAATATACATAATATATATTATATATATATAATTCACTTGTTTGTTTTTATACACATAGGTTGATTCCATATCTGATTATTAGAAATAGTGCTACAGTAAACATAAGAGTGCAGATATTTTTCAAACACAATGATTTCATTTCCTATGGATATATACCCAGTAGTGGGATTGCTGGGTTATGTGATCGAATGATTGTTTTTTTTTTTATTTTTTATTTTTTAGCGAACTTCCATAAAGTTTTGCTTAATGGTTGTACTAGTTTACAACCCCATCAACAGTGCGTAAGTGTTCCGTTTTCTCCACTTCCTTGCCAACTCTTGTTATCTTTTACCTTTTTGCTAATAGCCATTCTAATGGGTGAACTGGTATCTCATTGCGGTTTTGATTTGCATTTCCCTGATGGTTAGTGATGTTGAACATGATTTTATTATATATTCGTCTTGACCCTTTCTATATTTTCTCTTGTGGCATTTCTTTTAGTTTATTTTGTCCTTTTTTTTTTTTTTTTTGTGAAGGAGTCTTGGTCTGTTGCCCAAGCTGGAGTGCAGTGGTGCAATCGGGGCTCACGGCAACCTCCATCTCCCTGGTTCAAGCAATTCCCCTGCCTCAGCCTGCTGAGTAGCTGGGGTTACAGGCACACGCCATCATGTTTGGCTAAATTTTTGTATTTTTAGTAGAGAAATGATTTCACCATATTGGTCAGGCTGGTCTCAAACTCCTGACCTCAGGCAATCCGCCTGCCTCAGCCTCCCAGTTTTGCCCATTTTTAAATAAGTTATTTATGTTTTTGCTGTTGAGTTGTTTAAGTTTGTTATATAATCTGGGCATTAACTCCTTAGCAGATGTATAGTTTGCAAATATTGTATCCCATTCTGTAAGTTGTTTTTTCACTCTGTTAAGTTTCCTTTGCTGTGCAAAAGCATTTTAGTTTGATGAAACCCCATTTATCTCTTTTTGCTTTTGTTGCCTGTGCTTTTGACGTCTCATTTAAAAAATCCTTGTAGAACCCAAAGTTATAGAGAATTTCCCACATGTTATCTTCTAGTAGTTTTTCATAGTTTTCAATCTTACCTTTAGGTCTTTAATCGCATTTGAGTTGATTTTTGTATAAGGTAAAAGATAGGGGTCTAATTTCATTATCCCACATGTAGATATCCAGTCTTCTCAGTACCATTTAATGAAGAGACTGTCTTTACCCCTGTGTGTGCTCTTGACTCCTTTTTTGAAAATCAGTTGACTTTAGGTATGAGAATTTATTTCTGAGCTGTATATTCTCTTCCATTGGTCTATGTGTTTGCTTTATGGCAGTGCCATGCTGTTTTGCTTACTATGGCTTTGTAGTATATTTTGAAGTCAGGTAGTGTGGTGCCTCCAGCTTTGTTATTTTTGCACAGGATTGCTTTGGTTATTTGGGGTCTTTTCTGGTTTCATACAAATTTTAGGGTATTTTTTTCTATTTCTGTGAAGAATTTCATTGGTATTTTGATAGGGATTGCATTGAATCTGTAGGGCATTTTGTTAGTATGGTCATTTCAATAGTATCAATTCTTCCACTCCATGAGTATATAGTGTCCATTTTTTGTGTATCGTAAATTTTTCCATCAGTGTGTTATAGTTTTCATTGAAGAGATCTTTCACGACCTTGATTAAATTTATCTGCAGATTTATTGGTAGCTATTGTAAATGGAATTCCTTTCTTGATGACTTTTTCAGATAGTTCACTATTAGTGTATAGAAACACCACTGAATTTTCTGTGTTGATTTTGTATACTACAACTTTACTGAATTTATTTATGATTTCTAGTAGTTTTTGGTCAAGTCTTTAGGGTTCTCACTCTATATAAGTATATATAGAAAGAACCCTAAAGAGAGAGAGATCATATATATCTATATGATCATATATATAGATGTATACATATGTATGTGAGATCACATTTTCTACAAACAGAAACAATCTGACTTCCTTCTTTCCAGTTTGGATCCCTCTTATTTATTTCTTTTGTCTAATTGCTCTGGCTCTGACCTCCAGTACTATGCTAAATAGAAGTGGTAGAAGTTGACATCCTTGTCTTCCTCCATATCAAAGAGGAAAAGCATTTAACTATTCACCATAAATAAGATGTTAGCTGTGGGTTTGTCACCTATGGCCTTTACTGCATTGAGGTACACTCCTATACCTACTTTCTTGACAGTTTTTATCATAAAGGAATGTTGACTTTTGTCAAGTGTTCTTTTTGCATCTGTTGAAATGATCACATGGTTTTTGTTCTTCTTTCTATTGTGGTGGTGTATCATATTTACTGATTTGTGCATGTTAAGCCATCCTTTCATCCCTGGGATGAACCCCACTTGATTATAGTGAATACTCTTTTTAGTGTGCTGTCGAAGTCAGTTCACTTGTATCTTGTTGAGAACTTTTGTATCTATGTTCTTCAGGAATATTGGCCTGTTATTTTCATTTTGTGCGTGTCTTTGTCTGGTTTTAGAATCAGGATGTTGCGAGCCTCATAAGATGAGTATGGAAGTATTCCTTCCTCATTACTTTTGTGGAAAAGTTTGTGGAGAATTGGTAGTTATTCTTTAACTGTTTGGTAGAATTCAGCAGTGAAGACATCAGGTCCTGGGTGTTGGTTGTTGTTGTTGTTGTTTTGATGGAAGATGTTTTATTATTGATTCAATTTCCAAACTCATTCTTGATGTGTTCAGATGTTATATTTCCTCACAATTTAATCTGGGTAGTTGTATGTGTGCAGAAATTTATTCATTTTATTCTACACTATCAAATTTGTTGGCATATAGTTATGAGTAATGTCTTACAATCCCTTCTATTTCTGTGGTGTATCAGTTGTAATGTCTCCTTTTTCATCTTTTATTTATTTGAATTTTCTCTCCTTTTGTCTTAGTTTAGCTAAAGGTTTGTCAGTTTTACCTTTACACTTTGTCTTATTTATCTTTTGAAATATTTTTTAGTGTCTGTTTCATTTATATCTGCTGTGAGCTTTATTATTTCCTTCCTTCTACCAATTTTGGGTTTAGTTTGTTTTTGATGTTCTAGTTACTTGAAGTGTATAATTTTGCTTTGTGATTTGAAAATCTTTCTTCTTTTTTGGTGTAGGCTTTTATTGCTATAAATTTCCCTCTTAGAACTGCTTTTGCTACGTTCCATAGGTTTGGGTATGTTGGATTTTCATTCTTACTTGTCTCAGTGACTTTTGAAATTTTCCTATTAATGTCTTAATGAGACCTATTGATTTCTTTGGTGCGTGCTATTTAATTTCCATGTTTTTATAAAATTTCCAAGGGCTTTCCTGTTGTTGATTTCTGGCTTTATATCCCTGGAATCAGAAAAGATACTTCATATGATATCTGTCTTCTTAAGTTTGTTAAGACTTATTATGTGTCATAATGTATGATTGGTCCTAGAGAATGTTTGGTGTACAGTTGAGAATAATTTGTATTCTGCAGCTGTTGGATGATGTATTAGTCTGTTTTCATACTGCTGATAAAGACATACCCGAGACTGGGTAATTTACAGAGAAAAAGAGGTTTAGTGGACTCAGTTCCACGTGGCTGGGGAGGTCTCCCAATCATGATGGAAGGCGAAAGACACATCTTACATGGTAGCAAACAAAATAGAATTGAGAACCAAGTGAAAGGGTTCCCCCTTATAAAACCATCAGATCTTGTTAGACGTATTCACTACCACAAGAACAGTATGGGGGAACCGCCCCCATGATTCAATTATCTCCCACTGGTTCCCTCCCACAACATGTATGAATTATGGGAGCTATAATCAAGATGAGATTTCGGTGGGGATATACAGCCAAACCATATCAGGTGAGATCTTCTTTACCTGCTAGGTCCATTTGGTCTATGGTATAGTTTGAGTCTGTCATTTTTTGGTTGATTTTCTCTTCATAGAATCTGTCCATTTTTAAAGTGGAGTGTTGAAATTTCCTACTAATATTGTATTGCAGTCTATCTCTACCTTTAAATCTAATATTTGCTTTATATATCTGGTTGTTCTGGTGTTGGGTACATATATAGTTACACCTAAGTAATATATATGTTATGTCCTCTTATTGAATTGGGCCTTTTATCATTTCATTATACAGTGACATTCTTTTTTTATATAGTTTTTTTATTTAAAGCCTTTTAAAATATGACATGACTGTGGCTACTCCTGCTTGCTTTTCATTTGTTTGCATAAAATATATTTTTCCATCTCTTCACTTTCAGTCTATTTGTCTTTAATAGTGAGGTAAGTATCATGTAGGCAGCATATAGGTGGGTTTTGCTATCTGAATCCATTCATCCACTTTATATCTTTTAAGTAGAGTTTAATCCACTTCTATTCAAGTTTATTATTGATAAATTAGGACTTCCTTCTATCATTTCATTAGTTGTTTTTTAGATTACTTGTTCACTTCTTCCTTTCTTATTGTTTATCCCTCTAGTTTGGTGGTTTTCTGTGGTGCTAAGCTTTGTTTCTTTTCCCTTTTTTGGTGTGTGTGTGTGTATCTGCTGTAATTTCTTTCTTTCTGGTTAGTGAAACTAACATACAGAGTCCTGTATTTGTAACAGACTATTTTACACTGATAACAACTTAACTTCTGTCACATAAAAATACTCTTGACTTCTCCCCCCCACACACACAATTTATATTTTTGTTACCTTACATTGCATCTTTATGAATGGTAGACTCCATGGAACATAGGATCTATGTCACAACTAAATCAATTATTTAATGGCAGCATTAAAGCAGCCCAAAGAATGTGAAAAACTGGTGTGGGTGTATTTAACTTTTTAAAAACTATGTTTCATAATGGTTTCATTAAAAAGTCTTTATCAGTTTGCTAATGCCTAGTTTTTACAACCAGCCACCATAGATTTTACAGGATAAATATATTATTTCAGTGGTAATTGAAGCAGAATTTTTGTTGCTCTTCTTACCCTTAGAGATTGTGTATTATCCTCAGACGTAATTCTTTGATTTTTTTTCTTTTCATGTTGTTACACATAGTTACCAACAATCAACGTGAGAATAACCTTTGAATATTTTCAAGCATTAAGATTTGTTTATACAGCTGCAGAATTAGACAACCAACACTCTTGGGTCCTTACCTCTCAGCATACACCTGATTATTAACTTAAAGGTATGATGGGAAAAGTATCAATTTTTGTTGGTCACCTAGATTTGGAAATATGTAATAACTATAAGCTTGGGTCTGCTTCTTCAGAAGCCTAGGAATTGGAGTGATGGTTCTCTGAAGAGGCTGGAAACAAAGTATGTGTTTCCAGAAGGCTTAATAGAATATGTTGAGACATAGGCCATTAACACAAAAGTGAAAGAAATGCAAAAAATGTATGAAAGTAAGGATTTGAGAAGGGAAATTTTATTTTTAAGTCTAAGATTCCTATGAATTATATGAAAGTAAATGTCCTATCCTTAAAATTAGCCAAAGGAAGCACTTTACTTATCAATATGATATGACTTTTCATACTCTTATCTAAAGATATCCTAAACTAAGATCCAGTTTTCTAAGTAAAGACCTTTTACTCATGCTTTAAAGCATGTTAGATGATTCCTACCACATCACATCATGTTGTTTACATGTATGATTTAAACTGCATTTATTCTTCAACTCACTGGTTCCTTAGGCTTCTTATCTTTCCTTGCACGCTTAGATAATTTTATGTTAAATTGATTTTTAGAAGTTTAGTTGCTGGGCGTAGTGGCTGTCGCCTGTAAACCCAGTACTTTGGGAATTCAAGGCAGGTGGATTGCTTGAGTCTTGGAGTTTGAGGCCTGCCTGGGAAAGATGACAAACCCCATTTGTACAAAAATAAAAATATTAGCTGGGTATGGTGGCACATGCCTGTGGTCCCAGCTACTCCAAGGCTGAGGTGGGAGGATGGCTTGAGTCCGAGAGGCAGAGGTGTGAGCCAAGATCATGCCCTGCTCTTCAGCCTGGGCAACCAAGCCAGACCCTGTTTCAAAAAAAAAATATAGTGAGATTTGATTTCTATTTCTATGTGATTCAAAAGTAGGAGAGCTTCAAGGCTAATGACTATTAAAAAATGGCCATTGCTACTTGCATTTTCTATGAAGCCAGCATACACAGCAACGTGCAACCTAAAAACCAAGCTATTTAATATGTAGCTTAGATTTCAGGTTTGATTGTCTTTGAGGTTTGATTATTGCAGAGATCAATTGCCAGACCAAATAAAGTCTATTTCTGTATTTGGTCTTTTTATCATATGAAACATCCCAGCCTTGGGTATAAATTAAGAGCAAATACAGACATTTATACCGATAGCGGTGTAGATATTTCCATGTTTATACAGTTACCGGTGTAGATACTTCCATGTCTATACAGATAGCGGTGTGGATATTTCCATGTTCATACAGATAGTGGTGTAGATATTTCCATGTTAATAGAGATAGCGGTGTAGATATATCCATGTTTATAGAGATAGCGGTGTAGATATTTCCATGTTTATACAGATAGCAGTGTAGATATTTCCATGTTTATACAGATAGCATTGTAGATATTTCCATGTTTATAGAGACAGAGGTGTATATATTTCAATATTTATAGAGATAGCGGCGCACATATTTCCATGTTTATAGAGACAGCGATGAAGATATTTCCATGTTTATACAGATAGCGGTGTAGATTTTCCATGTTAATACAGGTAGCGGTGTACATATTGCCATGTTCATACAGATAGCGGTGTAGATATTTCCACATTTATACAGATGGCGGTGTACATATTTCCATGTTCATACAGATGGCGGTGTAGATATTTCTATGTTTATAGAGATGGCGGTGTAGATATTTAAATGTTTATACAGATAGCTGTGAAGATATTTCCATGTTTATAGAGATGGCGGTGTAGATATTTCCATGTTTCTACAGATGGCGGTGTAGATATTTCCATGTTTATACAGATGGAGGTGTAGATATTTCCATGTTTTTACAGATAGCGTTGTAGACATATCCATGTTCACACAGATAGCGGTGTAGATATTTCCACCTTTATACAGATGGTGGTGTAGATTTTTCCATTTCCATACAGACGGCAGTTTAGATATTTCCATTGTTATAGAGATGGCGGTGCAGATATTTCCATAGTGATACAGATGGCGGTGTAGGTATTTTCATGTTGATACAGATGGTGGTGTACATAGTTCCCTGTTCATACAGATGGCGGTGTAGATATTTTCATTTTCCTACCGATGGCGGTGTAGATATTTCCATGTTTATACAGATAGCGGTGTAGATGTATCCATGTTCATACAGATGGCAGTGTAGATAATTCCATGTTCATACAGATGGAGTTGAAGATATTTCCATGTTTATACATATGGCGCTGTAGATATTTCCATGTTTACACAGAAGGCGGTGTAGGTATTTCCATGTTTACACAGATAGCGGTGTAGATATTTCCATGTTTATACAGATAGCGGTGTAGATATTTCAATGTTTATAGAGTTGGCGGTGTAGATACTTTCATGTTCCTACAGTTGGTGGTGCAGATATTTCCATGTGTACACAGATAGCGGTGTAGGTATTTCCAAGTTTATGCAGATAGCGGTGTAGATATTTCCACTTTTAGGCAGATAGCAGTGTAGATATTTCAATGTTTAAACAGATAGCGTTGTAGATATTTCCATGTTCCTACAGAGGGCGGTGTAGATATTTACATGTTTATAGAGATGGCGGTTTAGACATTTCCACGTTCATACAGATGGCGGAGTAGATATTTCCATGTTTATACAGATAGCGGTGTAGATATTTCCGTCTTTATACACATAATGGTGTAGATCTTTCCATGTTTTTAGAGATAGCGATGTAGATATTTCCATGTTTACACAGATAGCGGTGTAGATATTTCCATGTTTATACAGATGACTCTGTAGATATTTCCATGTTTACAGAGATAGCGGTGTAGATATTTCCATGTTTACAGAGATATCGGTGTAGATATTACCATGTTTACATAGATAGCGGTGTAGATATTTGCATGTATATAGAGATAGCGGTGTAGATATTTCCATGTTTACGCAGATAGCATTGTAGATATTTCCAAGCTTATACAGATAGCGGTGTAGATAATTCCATGTGTACACAGATAACGGTGTAGATATTTCCATGTTTATACAGATGGCGGTGTAGATATTTCCATACCCATACAGATGGCGGTGTAGATATTTCCATGTTTATAGATATAGCGGTGTAGGTATTTCCATGTTTACACAGAAAGCGGTGTAGATATTTCCATGTTTATACAGAGCGTAGTGTAGATATTTCCATGTTTATATGGATGGCTGTGTGGATATTTCCATGTTTATAGAGATAGCGTTGTAGATATCTCCATGTTTACACAGATAGCGGTGTAGATATTTCCATGTTTACACAGATAGCGGTGTAGATATTTCCATGTTCATACAGATAGCGGTGTAGATAATTCCATGTGTATAGAGATAACGGTGTAGATATTTACATATTCCTACAGATGGCTGTGTAGATATTTCCATGTTTGTACAGATAGCGGTGTAGATATTTCCATGTTTACACAGATAGTGGTGTAGATATTTCCATGTTTATACAGATAGCGGTGTAGATATTTCCATGTTTATAGAGATAGCGGTGTAGAAATTTCCATGTTTATATAGTTAGCGGTGTAGATATTTCCATGTTTATACAGATAGCGTTGTTGATATTTCCATGTTTATAGAGACAGCTGTGTAGATATTTCCATGTTTATACAGATGGCGATGTAGATATTTCCATGTTCATACAGATGGCGGTGAAGATATTTCCATGTTTATAGAGATAGCGGTGTAGATACTTCCATGTTTACACAGATAGCGGTGTAGATATTTCCATGTTTACACAGATAGCGGTGTAGATATTTCCATGTTTATACAGATAGCGGTGTAGATATTTCAATGTTTATAGAGTTGGCGGTGTAGATATTTTCATGTTCAGATGGCGGTGTAGATATTTCCATGTTTATATCGATGGTAGTGTAGATATTTCCAAGTTCATACAGATGACGGTGAAGATATTTCCATGTTTATACACATAACGGTGAAGATATTTCCAAGTTTTAAGAGATGGCGGTGTAGATATTTCCATGTTTACACAGATAGCGGTGTAGATATTTCCATGTTTACACAGATAGCGGTGTAGATATTTCCATGTTTATACAGATAGCGGTGTAGATATTTCCATGTTTATACAGATAGCAGTGTAGATATTTCCATGTTTATAGAGATAGTGGTGTAGATATTTACATGTTCCTACAGATGGCTGTGTAGATATTTCCATGTTTATACAGATAGCGGTGTAGATATGTCAATGTTTGTGGAGATAGTGGTGTAGATATTTCCATGTTCCTACAGTTGGTGGCTTAGATATTTCCATGTTTACACAGATAGCGGTGTAGGTATTTCCAAGTTTATGCAGATAGCGGTGTAGATATTTCCACTTTTAGGCACATAGCGGTGTAGATATTTCAATGTTTAAACAGATAGCGTTGTAGATATTTCCATGTTCCTACAGAGGGCGGTGTAGATATTTACATGTTTATAGAGATGGCGGTTTAGACATTTCCACGTTCATACAGATGGCGGTGTAGATATTTCCATGCTTATACAGATAGCGGTGTAGATATTTCCATGTGTATACAGATAACTGTGTAGATATTTACATGTTCCTACAGATGGCTGTGTAGATATTTCCAAGTTTATACAGATAGCAGTGTAGATATTTCCATGTTTATATAGATAGCGGTGTAGATATTTCCATGTTCCCACAGTAGTTTTTTTAGATATTTCCATGTTTACAAGATAGTGGTGTAGATATTTCCAAGTTTATGCAGATAGCGGTGAAGATATTTCCACTTTTATGCAGATAGCGGTGTAGATATTTCCATGTTTATACAGAAAGCGGTGTAGATATTTCTATGTTCCAACACATAGCGCTGTAGATATTTCCATGTTTATAGAGTTGGCGGTTTAGACATTTCCATGTTCATACAGATGGCGGTGTAGATATTTCCATGTTTTTACAGATAGCTGTGTAGGTATTTCCATCTTTATACACATAACGGTGTAGATATTTCCATGTTTATACAGATGGCGGTGTAGATATTTCCATACCCATACAGATGGCGGTGTAGATATTTCCATGTTTATAGATATAGCGGTATAGGTATTTCCATGTTTACACAGACAGCGGTGTAGATATTTCCATGTTTACACAGATAGCGGTGTAGATATTTCCATGTTTATAGAGACAGCGGCGTAGTTATTTCCATGTTTATAGAGATAACAGTGTAGATATTTCCAGGTTTATACAGAGCGTAGTGTAGATATTTCCATGTTTATATAGATGGCTGTGTGGATATTTCCATGTTTATAGAGATAGCGGTGTAGATATCTCCATGTTTACACAGATAGCAGTGTAGATATTTCCATGTTTACACAGATAGAGGTGTAGACATTTCCATGTTCATAAAGATAGCGGTGTAGATAATTCCATGTGTATACTGATAACGGTGTAGATATTTACATATTCCTACAGAGGGCTGTGTAGATATTTCCATGTTTGTACAGATAGCGGTGTAGATATTTCCATGTTTACACAGATAGCGGTGTAGATATTTCCATGTTTACACAGATAGCGGTGTAGATATTTCCATGTTTATGCAGATAGCGGTGTAGATATTTCCATGTCTATACAGATAGCAGTGTGGATATTTCCATGTTCATACATATAGCGGTGTAGATATTTCCATGTTCATACAGATAGTGGTGTAGATATTTCTATGTTCATTCAGATAGAGGGGCTGATATTTCCATGTTTATACAGAAAGCGGTGCTGATATGTCCATGTTTATACAGGAAGTGGTGTAGATATTTCCATGTTTATACAGATAGCGGTGTAGATATTTCCATGTTTATACAGATAGCGGTGTACATATCTCCATCTTAATACAGATGGCAGTGTAGATATTTATGTGTTCATACAGATGGCCGTGCAGATATTTCCATGTTCATACAGATGGCGGTGTAGATATTTCCATGTTCATACAGATAGCGGTGTAGTTATTTCCATGTGCAAAGAGATAGCTGTGTAGATATTTACATGTATATGCAGATAGCTGTGTAGATATTTCCATTTTCATGCAGATAGCGGTTTAGATATTTCCATGTTCAAACAGATAGCGGTGTAGATATTTCCATGTTCATACAGATAGCGGTGTAGATATTTTCATGTTTATACAGATAGCGGTGAAGATGTATGCATGTTTACACAGATAGCGGTGTAGATATTTCCATGTTCATACAGATAGTGGTGTAGATATTTCCATGGTCATCCAGATGGCTGTGTAGATATATCCATGTTCATACAGATAGCGGTGTAGATATTTCCATGTTCATACAGATAGTGGTGTAGATATTTCCATGTTCATACAGATAGCGGTGTAGCTATTTCCATGTTCATACAGAAAGCGGTGTAGATATATCCATGTTCGTACAGATAGCGGTGTAGGTATTTCCATGTTCATACAGATAGCGGTGCTGATATTTCCATGTTTATACAGGTAGCGGTGTGGATATTTCCATGTTTATACAGATAGCGGTGTGGATATTTCCATGTTTATACAGAGAGCGCTGTAGATATTTCCAGGTGTATACAGATAGCGGTGTAGATATCTCCATCTTAATACGGATGGCGGTGTAGATATTTATATGTTCATACAGATGGCGGTGCAGATATTTCCATGTTCATACAGATGGCGGTGTAGCTATTTCCATGTTCATACAGATAGCGTAGCTATTTCCATGTTCATGCAGATAGCGGTGTAGATATTTCCATGTTCATCCATATGGCTGTGTAGATATATCCTTGTTCATACAGATGGCGGTGAAGGTATTTCCATGTTCATACAGATAGCGGTGTAGATATTTTCATGTTCCTACAGTTGGTGGTGTAGATATTTCCATGTGTACACAGATAGCGGTGTAGGTATTTCCAAGTTTGTGCAGATAGCGTTGTAGATATTTCCACTTTTAGGCATATAGCCGTGTAGATATTTCAATGTTTAAACAGATAGCGTTGTAGATATTTCCATGTTCCTACAGAGGGCGGTGTAGATATTTACATGTTTATAGAGATGGCGGTTTAGACATTTCCACGTTCATATAGATGGCGGTGTAGATATTTCCATGTTTATACAGATACCGGTGTAGATATTTCCGTCTTTATACACATAATGGTGTAGATCTTTCCATGTTTTTAGAGATAGCGGTGTAGATATTTCCATGTTTACACAGATAGCGGTGTAGATATTTCCATGTTTATACAGATGACTCTGTAGATATTTCCATGTTTACAGAGATAGCGGTGTAGATATTTCCATGTTTACAGAGATATCGGTGTAGATATTGCCATGTTTACACAGATAGCGGTGTAGATATTTGCATGTATATAGAGATAGCGGTGTAGATTTTCCATGTTTACGCAGATAGCATTGTAGATATTTCCAAGTTTATACAGATAGCGGTGTAGATAATTCCATGTGTACACAGATAACGGTGTAGATATTTCCAGGTTTATACAGATGGCGGTGTAGATATTTCCAAGTTTATACAGATAGCGATGTAGATATTTCCATGTTTATACAGATAGCGGTGTAGATATCTCCTTCTTAATACAGATGGCGATGTACATATTTATATGTTCATACAGATGGCTGTGAAGATATTTCCATGTTCATACAGATGGCGGTGTAGATATTTCCATGTTTATAGAGATAGCGGTGTAGTTATTTCCATGTGTAAAGATATAGCTGTGTAGATATTTCCATGTATATGCAGATAGCTGTGTAGATATTTCCATTTTCATGCAGACAGCGGTGTAGATATTTCCATGTGCAACAGATAGCGGTGTAGATATTTCCATGTTCATACAGATAGCGGTGTATATATATCCATGTTCATAGAGATAGCGGTGTAGATATTTCCATGTTAATACAGATTGCGGTGTAGATATTTCCATGTTCATACAGATAGCGGTGCTGATATTTCCATGTTTATACAGGTAGCGGTGTAGATATTTCCATGTTTATACAGATAGCGGTGTAGTTATTTCCATGTTTATACAGATAGCGGTGTAGATATTTCCATGTTTATACTGATAGCTGTGTAGATATCTCCATCTTAATACAGATGGCCGTGTAGATATTTATATGTTCATACAGATGGCGGTGCAGATATTTCCATGTTCATACAGATGGCGGTGTAGATATTTCCATGTTAATACAGATAGCGGTGTAGTTATTTCCATGTGTAAAGAGATAGCTGTGTAGATATTTCCATGCATATGCAGATAGCTCTGTAGATATTTCCATTTTCATGCAGATAGCGGTGTAGATATTTCCATGTTCAAACAGATAGCGGTGTAGACATTTCCAAGTTCATTCAGATAGCGGTGAAGATATTTCCATGTTTATACAGATTGCGGTGAAGATGTATGCATATTTACACAGATAGCGGTGTAGATATTTCCATGTTCCTACAGATAGCGGTGTAGATATTTCCATGGTCATCCAGATGGCTGTGTAGAAATATCCATGTTCATACAGATAGCGGTGTAGATATTTCCATGTTCATACAGGTAGTGGTGTAGATATTTCCATGTTCATACAGATAGCGGTGTAGCTATTTCCATGTTCATACAGATAGCGGTGTAGATATTTCCATGTTCATAGAGATAGCGGTGTAGATATTTCCGTGTTCATACAGATAGCGGTGCTGATATTTCCATGTTTATACAGGTAGCGGTGTAGATATTTCCATGTTTATACAGATAGCGGTGTAGATATTTCCATGTTTATACAGATAGCGGTGTAGATATTTCTATGTTTATACATATAGCGGTGTAGGTATCTCCATCTTAATATAGATTGGGGTGTAGATATTTATGTCTTCATACAGATGTCGGTGCAGATATTTCCATGTTCATACAGATGGCAGTGTAGATATTTGCATGTATATAGAGATAGCGGTGTAGTTATTTCCATGTGTAAAGAGATAGCTTTGTAGATATTTCCATGTATATGCAGATCGCTGTGTAGATATTTCCATTTTCATGCAGATAGCGGTGTAGATATTTCCATGTTCAGATAGCGGTGTAGATATTTCCATGTTCATGCAGATAGCAGTGTAGATATTTCCATGTTTATACAGATAGCGGTGAAGATGTATGCATGTTTATACAGATAGCGGTGTAGATATTTCCATGTTCATCCAGATGGCTGTGTTGATATATCCATGTTCATACAGATGGCGGTGAAGATATTTCCATGTTCATACAGATAGCGGTGTAGTTATTTCCGTGTGTAAAGAGATAGCTGTGTAGATATTTCCATGTATATGCAGATAGCTGTGTAGATATTTCCATTTTCATGCAGATAGCGTTTTAGATATTTCCATGTTCAAACAGATAGCGGTGTAGATATTTCCATGTTCATAGAGAGAGCGGTGTAGATATTTCCATGTTCATAGAGATAGCGGTGTAGATATTTCCATGTTTATACAGATAGTGGTGAAGATGTATGCATGTTTACACAGATAGCGGTGTAGATATTTCCATGTTCATACAGATAGCGGTGTAGATATTTCCATTTTCATCCAGATGGCTGTGTAGACATATCCATGTTCATACAGATGGCGGTGAAGATATTTCCATGATCATACAGATAGCGGTGTAGATATTTCCATGTTCATCCAGATGGCTGTGTAGATATATCCATGTTCATACAGATAGCGGTGTAGATATTTCCATGTTCATACAGATAGCGGTGTAGATATTTCCATGTTCATACAGATAGCGGTGTAGATAATTCCATGTTCATAAAGATAGCGGTGTAGATATTTCCATGTTCATACAGGTATCGGTGTAGATATTTCCATGTTCATACAGATAGCGGTGCTGATATTTCCATGTTTATACAGGCAGCGGTGTAGATATTTCCATGATTATACAGATAGCGGTGTAGATATCTCCTTCTTAATACAGATGGCGGTGTAGATATTTATATGTTCATACAGATGGCGGTGCAGATATTTCCATGTTCATAGAGATGGTGGTGTAGATATTTCCATGTTTATAAATATAGCGGTGTAGTTATTTCCGTGTGTAAAGAGATAGCTGTGTATATATTTCCATGTATATGCAGATAGCTTTGTAGATATTTCCATTTTCATGCAGTGAGCGGTGTAGATATTTACATGTTCAAACAGATAGCGGTGTAGGTATTTCCATGTTCATTCAGATAGCTTTGTAGATATTTCCATGTTCATACAGATAGCGGTGTAGATATTTCCATGTTCATACAGATAGCGGTGTAGATATTTCCATGTTCATACAGATAGCGGTGCTGATATTTCCATGTTTATACAGGTAGCGGTGTAAATATTTCCATGTTTATACAGATATCGGTGTAGATATTTGCATGTTTATACAGATAGCGGTGTAGATATTTCCATGTTTATTCAGATAGCGGTATAGATATCTCCATCTTAATACAGATGTTGGTGTAGATATTTATATGTTCATACAGATGGCGGTGCAGATATTTCCATGTTCATACAGATGGCGGTGTAGATATTTCCATGTTCAGATAGCGGTGTAGATATTTCCATGTTCATACAGATAGCGGTGTAGATATTTCTATGTTCATACAGATAGCGGTGTAGATATTTCCATGTTCATACAGGTAGCGGTGTAGTTATTTCCATGTGTAAAGAGATAGCTGTGTAGATATTTCCATGTATATGCAGATAGCTGTGTGGATATTTCCATTTTCATGCAGATAGCGGTTTAGATATTTCCATGTTCAAACAGATAGCGGTGTAGATATTTCCATGTTCATACAGATAGCGGTGTAGATATTTCTATGTTCATACAGATAGCGGTGTAGATATTTCCATGTTCATACAGATAGCGGTGTAGTTATTTCCATGTGTAAAGAGATAGCTGTGTAGATATTTCCATGTATATGCAGATAGCTGTGTGGATATTTCCATTTTCATGCAGATAGCGGTTTAGATATTTCCATGTTCAAACAGATAGCGGTGTAGATATTTCCATGTTCATAGAGATAGCGGTGTAGATATTTCCATGTTCATACAGATAGAGGGGCTGATATTTCCATGTTCATAAAGATAGCGGTGCTATTTCCATGTTTATACAGGTAGCGGTTTAGATATTTCCATGTTTATACAGGTAGCAGTGTTGATATTTCCATGTTTATACAGAGAGCGGTGTAGATATATCCATGTTTATACAGATAGCGGTGTAGATATCTCCTTCTTAATACAGATGGCGGTGTAGATATTTATATGTTCATACAGATGGCGGTGCAGATATTTCCATGTACAGATGGCTGTGTAGATATTTCCATGTTCATACAGATAGCGGTGTAGTTATTTCCATGTGTAAAGAGATAGCTGTGTAGATATTTCCATGTATATGCAGATAGCGGTGTAGATATTTCCATTTTTATGCTGATAGCGGTTTAGATATTTCCATGATCAAACAGATAGCGGTGTAGATATTTCCATGTTCATTCAGATAGCGGTGTAGCTCTTTCCATGCTTTTGCAGATTGCGGTGAAGATGTATGCATGTTTACACAAATAGCGGTGTAGATATTTCCATGTTCATGCAGATAGCGGTGTAGATATTTCCATGTTCATCCAGATGGCTGTGTAGATATATCCATGTTCATACAGATAGCGGTGTAGATATTTCCATGTTCATTGAGATTGCGGTGTAGATATTTCCATTTTCATACAGATAGCAGTGCTGATATTTCCATGTTTATACAGGTAGCGGTGTAGGTATTTCCATGTTTATACAGATAGCGGTGTTGATATTTCCAAGTTTATACAGATAGCGGGGAAGATATCTCCATCTTAATACAGATGGCGGTGTAGATATTTATATGTTCATACAGATGGCAGTGCAGATATTTCCATGTTCATACAGATGGCGGTGTAGATATTTCCATGTTCATCCAGATGGCTGTGTAGACATATCCATGTTCATACAGATGGCGGTGAAGATATTTCCATGTTCATACAGATAGCGGTGTAGATATTTCCATGTTCATACAGATAGCGGTGTAGATATTTCCATGTTCATAGAGATAGCGGTGTAGATATTTCCGTGTTCATACAGATAGCGGTGCTGATATTTCCATGTTTATACAGGTAGCGGTGTAGATATTTCCATGTTTATACAGATAGCGGTGTAGATATTTCCATGTTTATACAGATAGCGGTGTAGATATTTCTATGTTTATACATATAGCGGTGTAGGTATCTCCATCTTAATATAGATTGGGGTGTAGATATTTATGTCTTCATACAGATGTCGGTGCAGATATTTCCATGTTCATACAGATGGCAGTGTAGATATTTGCATGTATATAGAGATAGCGCTGTAGTTATTTCCATGTGTAAAGAGATAGCTTTGTAGATATTTCCATGTATATGCAGATCGCTGTGTAGATATTTCCATTTTCATGCAGATAGCGGTGTAGATATTTCCATGTTCAGATAGCGGTGTAGATATTTCCATGTTCATGCAGATAGCAGTGTAGATATTTCCATGTTTATACAGATAGCGGTGAAGATGTATGCATGTTTATACAGATAGCGGTGTAGATATTTCCATGTTCATCCAGATGGCTGTGTTGATATATCCATGTTCATACAGATGGCGGTGAAGATATTTCCATGTTCATACAGATAGCGGTGTAGTTATTTCCGTGTGTAAAGAGATAGCTGTGTAGATATTTCCATGTATATGCAGATAGCTGTGTAGATATTTCCATTTTCATGCAGATAGCGTTTTAGATATTTCCATGTTCAAACAGATAGCGGTGTAGGTATTTCCATGTTCATAGAGAGAGCGGTGTAGATATTTCCATGTTCATAGAGATAGCGGTGTAGATATTTCCATGTTTATACAGATAGTGGTGAAGATGCATGCATGTTTACACAGATAGCGGTGTAGATATTTCCATGTTCATACAGATAGCGGTGTAGATATTTCCATGTTCATACAGATGGCTGTGTAGACATATCCATGTTCATACAGATGGCGGTGAAGATATTTCCATGATAGTACAGATAGCGGTGTAGATATTTCCATGTTCATCCAGATGGCTGTGTAGTTATATCCATGTTCATACAGATAGCGGTGTAGATATTTCCATGTTCATACAGATAGCGGTGTAGATATTTCCATGTTCATACAGATAGCGGTGTAGATAATTCCATGTTCATAAAGATAGCGGTGTAGATATTTCCATGTTCATACAGGTATCGGTGTAGATATTTCCATGTTCATACAGATAGCGGTGCTGATATTTCCATGTTTATACAGGCAGCGGTGTAGATATTTCCATGATTATACAGATAGCGGTGTAGATATCTCCTTCTTAATACAGATGGCGGTGTAGATATTTATATGTTCATACAGATGGCGGTGCAGATATTTCCATGTTCATACAGATGGTGGTGTAGATATTTCCATGTTTATAAATATAGCGGTGTAGTTATTTCCGTGTGTAAAGAGATAGCTGTGTATATATTTCCATGTATATGCAGATAGATTTGTAGATATTTCCATTTTCATGCAGTTAGCGGTGTAGATATTTACATGTTCAAACAGATAGCGGTGTAGGTATTTCCATGTTCATTCAGATAGCTTTGTAGATATTTCCATGTTCATACAGATAGCGGTGTAGATATTTCCATGTTCATACAGATAGCGGTGTAGATATTTCCATGTTCATACAGATAGCGGTGCTGATATTTCCATGTTTATACAGGTAGCGGTGTAGATATTTCCATGTTTATACAGATAGCGGTGTAGTTATTTCCATGTGTAAAGAGATAGCTGTGTAGATATTTCCATGTATATGCAGATAGCTGTGTAGATATTTCCATTTTCAAGCAGATAGTGGTGTATATATTTCCATCTTCAAACAGATAGCGGTGTAGATATTTCCATGTTCATACAGATAGCGGTGTAGATATTTCCAAGTTTATACAGACAGCGGTGAAGATGTATGCATGTTTACACAGATAGCGGTGTGGAGATTTCCATGTTCATACAGTGGGCTGTGTAGATATATCCATGTTCATACAGATAGCGGTGTAGATATTTCCATGTTCATACAGATAGCGGTGTAGATATTTCCATGTTCATCCAGATGGCTGCGTAGATATATCCATGTTCATACCGATGGCGGTGAAGATATTTCCATGTCCATACAGATAGCGGTGTAGATATTTCCATGTTCATACGGATGGCGTTGCAGATATTTCCATGTTCATACAGATGGCGGTGTAGATATTTCCATGTTCATACAGATAGCGGTGTAGTTATTTCCATGTGTAAAGAGATAGCTGTGTAGATATTTCCATGTATATGCAGATAGCTCTGTAGATATTTCCATTTTCATGCAGATAGCGGTGTAGGTATTTCCATGTTCAAACAGATAGCGGTGTAGACATTTCCATGTTCATTCAGATAACGGTGAAGATATTTCCATGTTTATACAGATTGCGGTGAAGCTGTATGCATATTTAAACAGATAGCGGTGTAGATATTTCCATGTTCATACAGGTAGCGGTGTAGTTATTTCCATGTTCATCCAGATGGCTGTGTAGATATATCCATGTTCATACAGATAGCGGTGTAGATATTTCCATGTTCATAGAGATAGCGGTGTAGATATTTCCGTGTTCATACAGATAGCGGTGTGGATATTTCCATGTTTATACAGATAGCGGTGTAGATATTTCCATGTTTATACAGATAGCGGTGTAGATATTTCTATGTTTATACATTTAGCGGTGTAGATATCTCCATCTTAATATAGATTGGGGTGTAGATATTTATATCTTCATACAGATGTCGGTGCAGATATTTCCATGTTCATACAGATGGCAGTGTAGATATTTGCATGTATATAGAGATAGCGGTGTAGTTATTTCCATGTGTAAAGAGATAGCTTTGTAGATATTTCCATGTATATGCAGATCGCTGTGTAGATATTTCCATTTTCATGCAGATAGCGGTGTAGATATTTCCATGTTCAGATAGCGGTGTAGATATTTCCATGTTCATGCAGATAGCAGTGTAGATATTTCCATGTTTATACAGATAGCGGTGAAGATGTATGCATGTTTATACAGATAGCGGTGTAGATATTTCCATGTTCATCCAGATGGCTGTGTTGATATATCCATGTTCATACAGATGGCGGTGAAGATATTTCCATGTTCATACAGATAGCGGTTTAGTTATTTCCATGTGTAAAGAGATAGCTGTGTAGATATTTCCATGTATATGCAGATAGCTGTGTAGATATTTCCATTTTCATGCAGATAGCGTTTTAGATATTTCCATGTTCAAACAGATAGCGGTGTAGATATTTCCATGTTCATAGAGAGAGCGGTGTAGATATTTCCATGTTCATACAGATAGCGGTGTAGATATTTCCATGTTTATACAGATAGTGGTGAAGATGTATGCATGTTTACACAGATAGCGGTGTAGATATTTCCATGTTCATACAGATAGCGGTGTAGATATTTCCATGTTCATCCAGATGGCTGTGTAGACATATCCATGTTCATACAGATGGCGGTGAAGATATTTCCATGTTCATACAGATAGCGGTGTAGATATTTCCATGTTCATCCAGATGGCTGTGTAGTTATATCCATGTTCATACAGATAGCGGTGTAGATATTTCCATGTTCATACAGATAGCGGTGTAGATATTTCCATGTTCATACAGATAGCGGTGTAGATATTTCCATGTTCATACAGATAGCGGTGTAGATATTTCCATGTTCATACAGGTAGCGGTGTAGATATTTCCATGTTCATACAGATAGCGGTGCTGATATTTCCATGTTTATACAGGCAGCGGTGTAGATATTTCCATGTTTATACAGATAGCGGTTTAGATATCTCCTTCTTAATACAGATGGCGGCGTAGATATTTATATGTTAATACAGATGGCGGTGCAGATATTTCCATGTTCATACAGATGGTGGTGTAGATATTTCCATGTTTATAGATATAGCGGTGTAGTTATTTCCATGTGTAAAGAGATAGCTGTGTATATATTTCCATGTATATGCAGATAGCTTTGTAGATATTTCCATTTTCATGCAGTTAGCGGTGTAGATATTTACATGTTCAAACAGATAGCGGTGTAGGTATTTCCATGTTCATTCAGATAGCTTTGTAGATATTTCCATGTTCATACAGATAGCGTTGTAGATATTTCCATGTTCATACAGATAGCGGTGTAGATATTTCCATGTTCATACAGATAGCGGTGCTGATATTTCCATGTTTATACAGGTAGAGGTGTAGATATTTCCATGTTTATACAGATAGCGGTGTAGATATTTCCATGTTTATACAGATAGCGGTGTAGATATTTCCATGTTTATTGAGATAGCGGTATAGATATCTCCATCTTAATACAGATGTTGGTGTAGATATTTATATGTTCATACAGATGGCGGTGCAGATATTTCCATGTTCATACAGATGGCGGTGGAGATATTTCCATGTTCAGATAGCGGTGTAGATATTTCCATGTTCATACAGATAGCGGTTTAGATATTTCCATGCTCATACAGATAGCGGTGTAGATAATTCCATGTTCATACAGGTAGCGGTGTAGATAATTCCATGTTCATACAGGTAGCGGTGTAGATTTTTCTATGTTCATACAGATAGCGGTGTAGATATTTCCATGTTCATACAGATAGCGGTGTAGTTATTTCCATGGGTAAAGAGATAGCTTTGTAGATATTTCCATGTATATGCAGATAGCTGTGTGGATATTTCCATTTTCATGCAGATAGCGGTTTAGATATTTCCATGTTCAAACAGATAGCGGTGTAGATATTTCCATGTTTATACAGGTAGCGGTGTAGATATTTCCATGTTTATACAGATAGCGGTGTAGATATTTCCATGTTTATACAGATAGCGGTGTAGATATTTCCATGTTTATACAGATAGCGGTGTAGATATCTCCTTCTTAATACAGATGGCTGTGTAGATGTTTATATGTTCATACAGATGGCGGTGCAGATATTTCCATGTGCATACAGACGGCAGTGTAGATATTTCCATGTTCATCCAGATGGCTGTGTAGTTATATCCATGTTCATACAGATGGCGGTGAAGATATTTCCATGTTCATTCAGATAGCGGTGTAGATATTTCCATGTTCATCCAGATGGCTGTGTAGTTATATCCATGTTCATACAGATAGCGGTGTAGATATTTCCATGTTCATACAGATAGCGGTGTAGATATTTCCATGTTCATACAGATAGCGGTATAGATATTTCCATGTTCATACAGATAGCGGTGTAGATATTTCCATGTTCATACAGGTAGCGGTGTAGATATTTCCGTGTTCATACAGATAGCGGTGTGGATATTTCCATGTTTATACAGATAGCGGTGTAGATATTTCCATGTTTATACAGATAGCGGTGTAGATATTTCTATGTTTATACATTTAGCGGTGTAGATATCTCCATCTTAATATAGATTGGGGTGTAGATATTTATATCTTCATACAGATGTCGGTGCAGATATTTCCATGTTCATACAGATGGCAGTGTAGATATTTGCATGTATATAGAGATAGCGGTGTAGTTATTTCCATGTGTAAAGAGATAGCTTTGTAGATATTTCCATGTATATGCAGATCGCTGTGTAGATATTTCCATTTTCATGCAGATAGCGGTGTAGATATTTCCATGTTCAGATAGCGGTGTAGATATTTCCATGTTCATGCAGATAGCAGTGTAGATATTTCCATGTTTATACAGATAGCGGTGAAGATGTATGCATGTTTATACAGATAGCGGTGTAGATATTTCCATGTTCATCCAGATGGCTGTGTTGATATATCCATGTTCATACAGATGGCGGTGAAGATATTTCCATGTTCATACAGATAGCGGTTTAGTTATTTCCATGTGTAAAGAGATAGCTGTGTAGATATTTCCATGTATATGCAGATAGCTGTGTAGATATTTCCATTTTCATGCAGATAGCGTTTTAGATATTTCCATGTTCAAACAGATAGCGGTGTAGATATTTCCATGTTCATAGAGAGAGCGGTGTAGATATTTCCATGTTCATACAGATAGCGGTGTAGATATTTCCATGTTTATACAGATAGTGGTGAAGATGTATGCATGTTTACACAGATAGCGGTGTAGATATTTCCATGTTCATACAGATAGCGGTGTAGATATTTCCATGTTCATCCAGATGGCTGTGTAGACATATCCATGTTCATACAGATGGCGGTGAAGATATTTCCATGTTCATACAGATAGCGGTGTAGATATTTCCATGTTCATCCAGATGGCTGTGTAGTTATATCCATGTTCATACAGATAGCGGTGTAGATATTTCCATGTTCATACAGATAGCGGTGTAGATATTTCCATGTTCATACAGATAGCGGTGTAGATATTTCCATGTTCATACAGATAGCGGTGTAGATATTTCCATGTTCATACAGGTAGCGGTGTAGATATTTCCATGTTCATACAGATAGCGGTGCTGATATTTCCATGTTTATACAGGCAGCGGTGTAGATATTTCCATGTTTATACAGATAGCGGTTTAGATATCTCCTTCTTAATACAGATGGCGGCGTAGATATTTATATGTTAATACAGATGGCGGTGCAGATATTTCCATGTTCATACAGATGGTGGTGTAGATATTTCCATGTTTATAGATATAGCGGTGTAGTTATTTCCATGTGTAAAGAGATAGCTGTGTATATATTTCCATGTATATGCAGATAGCTTTGTAGATATTTCCATTTTCATGCAGTTAGCGGTGTAGATATTTACATGTTCAAACAGATAGCGGTGTAGGTATTTCCATGTTCATTCAGATAGCTTTGTAGATATTTCCATGTTCATACAGATAGCGTTGTAGATATTTCCATGTTCATACAGATAGCGGTGTAGATATTTCCATGTTCATACAGATAGCGGTGCTGATATTTCCATGTTTATACAGGTAGAGGTGTAGATATTTCCATGTTTATACAGATAGCGGTGTAGATATTTCCATGTTTATACAGATAGCGGTGTAGATATTTCCATGTTTATTGAGATAGCGGTATAGATATCTCCATCTTAATACAGATGTTGGTGTAGATATTTATATGTTCATACAGATGGCGGTGCAGATATTTCCATGTTCATACAGATGGCGGTGTAGATATTTCCATGTTCAGATAGCGGTGTAGATATTTCCATGTTCATACAGATAGCGGTTTAGATATTTCCATGCTCATACAGATAGCGGTGTAGATAATTCCATGTTCATACAGGTAGCGGTGTAGATAATTCCATGTTCATACAGGTAGCGGTGTAGATTTTTCTATGTTCATACAGATAGCGGTGTAGATATTTCCATGTTCATACAGATAGCGGTGTAGTTATTTCCATGTGTAAAGAGATAGCTTTGTAGATATTTCCATGTATATGCAGATAGCTGTGTGGATATTTCCATTTTCATGCAGATAGCGGTTTAGATATTTCCATGTTCAAACAGATAGCGGTGTAGATATTTCCATGTTTATACAGGTAGCGGTGTAGATATTTCCATGTTTATACAGATAGCGGTGTAGATATTTCCATGTTTATACAGATAGCGGTGTAGATATTTCCATGTTTATACAGATAGCGGTGTAGATATCTCCTTCTTAATACAGATGGCTGTGTAGATGTTTATATGTTCATACAGATGGCGGTGCAGATATTTCCATGTGCATACAGACGGCAGTGTAGATATTTCCATGTTCATCCAGATGGCTGTGTAGTTATATCCATGTTCATACAGATGGCGGTGAAGATATTTCCATGTTCATTCAGATAGCGGTGTAGATATTTCCATGTTCATCCAGATGGCTGTGTAGTTATATCCATGTTCATACAGATAGCGGTGTAGATATTTCCATGTTCATACAGATAGCGGTGTAGATATTTCCATGTTCATACAGATAGCGGTATAGATATTTCCATGTTCATACAGATAGCGGTGTAGATATTTCCATGTTCATACAGGTAGCGGTGTAGATATTTCCATGTTCATACAGATAGCGGTGCTGATATTTCCATTTTTATACAGGCAGCGGTGTAGATATTTCCATGTTTATACAGATAGCAGTGTAGATATCTCCTTCTTAATACAGATGGCGGTGTAGATATTTATATGTTCATACAGATGGCGGTTCAGATATTTCCATGTTCATACAGATGGTGGTGTAGATATTTCCATGTTTATAGATATAGCGGTGTAGTTATTTCCATGTGTAAAGAGATAGCTGTGTATATATTTCCATGTATATGCAGATAGCTTTGTAGATATTTCCATTTTCATGCAGTTAGCGGTGTAGATATTTACATGTTCAAACAGATAGCGGTGTAGGTATTCCCATGTTCTTTCAGATAGCTTTGTAGATATTTCCATGTTCATACAGATAGCGTTGTAGATATTTCCATGTTCATACAGATAGCGGTGTAGATATTTCCATGTTCATACAGATAGAGGGGCTGATATTTCCATGTTTATACAGGTAGCGGTGTAGATATTTCCATGTTTATACAGTTAGCGGTGTAGATATTTCCATGTTTATACAGATAGCGGTGTAGATATTTCCATGTTTATTCAGATAGCGGTATAGATATCTCCATCTTAATACAGATGTTGGTGTAGATATTTATATGTTCATACAGATGGCGGTGCAGATATTTCCATGTTCATACAGATGGCAGTGTAGATATTTCCATGTTCAGATAGCGGTGTAGATATTTCCATGTTCATACAGATAGCGGTGTAGATATTTCCATTTTCATACAGATAGCGGTGTAGATAATTCCATGTTCATACAGGTAGCGGTGTATATTTTTCTATGTTCGTACAGATAGCGGTGTAGTTATTTCCATGTGTAAAGAGATAGCTGTCTAGATATTTCCATGTATATGCAGATAGCTGTGCGGATATTTCCATTTTCATGCAGATAGCGGTTTAGGTATTTCCATGTTCAAACAGATAGCGGTGTAGTTATTTCCATGTTCATAGAGATAGCGGTGTAGATATTTCCATGTTCATACAGATAGAGGGGATGATATTTCCATGTTCATACAGATAGCGGTGCTATTTCCATGTTTATACAGGTAGCGGTTTAGATATTTCCATGTTTATACAGGTAGCAGTGTAGATATTTCCATGTTTATACAGAGAGCGGTGTAGATATATCCATGTTTATACAGATAGCGCTGTAGATATCTCCTTCTTAATACAGATGGCGGTGTAGATATTTATATGTTCATACAGATGGCGGTGCAGATATTTCCATGTTCATACAGATGGCTGTGTAGATATTTCCATGTTCATACAGATAGCGGTGTAGTTATTTCCATGTGTAAAGAGATAGCTGTGTAGATATTTCCATGTATATGCAGATAGCGGTGTAGATATTTCCATTTTCATTCTGATAGCGGTTTAGATATTTCCATGATCAAACAGATAGCGGTGTAGATATTTCCATGTTCATTCAGATAGCGGTGTAGCTATTTCCATGCTTTTGCAGATTGCGTTGAAGATGTATGCATGTTTACACAAATAGCGGTGTAGATATTTCCATGTTCATCCAGATGGCTGTGTAGATATATCCATGTTCATACAGATAGCGGTGTAGATATTTCCATGTTCATTGAGATTGCGGTGTAGATATTTCCATGTTCATACAGATAGCAGTGCTCATATTTCCATGTTTATAAAGGTAGCGGTGTAGGTATTTCCATGTTTATACAGATAGCGGTGTAGATATTTCCAAGTTTATACAGATAGCGGGGAAGGTATCTCCATCTTAATACAGATGGCGGTGTAGATATTTATATGTTCATACAGATGGCAGTGCAGATATTTCCATGTTCATACAGATGGCGGTGTAGATATTTCCATGTTCATCCAGAAGGCTGTGTAGACATATCCATGTTCATACAGATGGCGGTGAAGATATTTCCATGTTCATACAGATAGCGGTGTAGATATTTCCATGTTCATACATATAGCGGTGTAGATATTTCCATGATCATACAGATGGCTGTGTAGATATATCCATGTTCATACAGATGGCGGTGAAGTTATTTCCATGTTCATACAGATAGCGGTGTAGATATTTCCATGTTCATACAGATGGTGGTGTAGATATTTCCATGTTCATACTGATAGCGGTGATGATATTTCCATGTTTATACAGTTAGCGGTGTAGATATTTCCATGTTTATACAGATAGCGGTGTAGGTATTTCCATGTTTATACAGATAGCAGTGTAGATATTTCCATGTTTATACAGATAGCGGTGTAGATATCTCCTTCTTAATACAGATGGCGGTGCAGATATTTATATGTTCATACACATGGCGGTGCAGATATTTCCATGTTCATACAGATGGCGGTGTAGATATTTCCATGTTCATACAGATAGCGGTGTAGATATTTCCAAGTTTATAGGGAAAGCGGTGTAGTTATTTCCATGTGTAAAGAGGTAGCTGTGTAGATATTTCCATGTATGTGCAGATAGCTGTGTAGATATTTCCATTTCCATGCAGACAGCGGTGTAGATATTTCCATGTTCAAACAGATAGCGGTGTAGATATTTCCATGTTCATACAGATAGCGGTGTAGATATTTCCATGTTCATACAGATAGCGGTGTAGATATTTCCATGTTCATACACATAGCGGTGTAGATATTTCCATGTTCATACATATAGGGGTGCTGATATTTCCTTGTTTATACAGGTAGCGGTGTAGATATTTCCATGTTTATACAGATAGCGGTGTAGATATTTCCATGTTTATACAGATAGCGGTGTAGATATCTCCATCTTAATACAGATGGCGGTGTAGTTATTTATATGTTCATACAGTTGGCAGTGCATATATTTCCATGTTCATACAGATGGCGGTGTAGATATTTCCATGTTCATACAGATAGCGGTGTAGTTATTTCCATGTGTAAAGAGATAGCTGTGTAGATATTTCCATGTATATGCAGATAGCAGTGTAGATATTTCCATTTTCATGCAGATAGCGGTGTAGATATTTCCATGTTCAAACAGATAGCGGTGTAGATATTTCCACGTTCATACAGATAGCGGTGTAGATATTTCCATGTTCATACAGATAGCAGTGTAGATATTTCCATGTTTATACAGATAGCGGTGAAGATGTATGCATGTTTACAGAGATAGCGGTGTAGATATTTCCATGTTCAAACAGATAGCGGTGTAGATATTTCCATGTTCATACAGATAGAGGTGTAGATATTTCCATGTTTATACAGATTGCGGTGAAGATGTATGCATATTTACACTGATAGCGGTGTAGATATTTCCATGTTCATACAGATAGCGGTGTAGATATTTCCATGTTCATCCAGATGGCTGTGTAGATATATCCATGATCATACAGATAGCGGTGTATATATTTCCATTTTCATACAGGTAGTGGTGTAGATATTTCCATGTTCATACAGATAGCGGTGTTGATATTTCCATGTTCATACAGATGGCGGTGTAGATATTTCCATGTTCATACAGATAGCGGTGCTGATATTTCCATGATTATACAGGTAGCGGTGTAGATATTTCCATGTTTATACAGATAGCGGTGTAGATATTTCCATGTTTATACAGATAGCGGTGTAGATATTTAAATGTTTATACAGATAGCGGTGTAGATATCTCCATCTTAATACAGATGTTGGTGTAGATATTTA
This sequence comes from Gorilla gorilla gorilla, assembly GCF_029281585.2. Classification (NCBI taxonomy): domain Eukaryota; kingdom Metazoa; phylum Chordata; class Mammalia; order Primates; family Hominidae; genus Gorilla; species Gorilla gorilla. The sequence continues at coordinate 129,443,287 of NC_073239.2, forward strand.
TATGTTCATACAGATGGCGGTGCAGATATTTCCATGTTCATACAGATGGCAGTGTAGATATTTCCATGTTCAGATAGCGGTGTAGATATTTCCATGTTCATACAGATAGCGGTGTAGATATTTCCATTTTCATACAGATAGCGGTGTAGATAATTCCATGTTCATACAGGTAGCGGTGTATATTTTTCTGTGTTCGTACAGATAGCGGTGTAGTTATTTCCATGTGTAAAGAGATAGCTGTCTAGATATTTCCATGTATATGCAGATAGCTGTGCGGATATTTCCATTTTCATGCAGATAGCGGTTTAGGTATTTCCATGTTCAAACAGATAGCGGTGTAGTTATTTCCATGTTCATAGAGATAGCGGTGTAGATATTTCCATGTTCATACAGATAGAGGGGATGATATTTCCATGTTCATACAGATAGCGGTGCTATTTCCATGTTTATACAGGTAGCGGTTTAGATATTTCCATGTTTATACAGGTAGCAGTGTAGATATTTCCATGTTTATACAGAGAGCGGTGTAGATATATCCATGTTTATACAGATAGCGCTGTAGATATCTCCTTCTTAATACAGATGGCGGTGTAGATATTTATATGTTCCTACAGATGGCGGTGCAGATATTTCCATGTTCATACAGATGGCTGTGTAGATATTTCCATGTTCATACAGATAGCGGTGTAGTTATTTCCATGTGTAAAGAGATAGCTGTGTAGATATTTCCATGTATATGCAGATAGCGGTGTAGATATTTCCATTTTCATTCTGATAGCGGTTTAGATATTTCCATGATCAAACAGATAGCGGTGTAGATATTTCCATGTTCATTCAGATAGCGGTGTAGCTATTTCCATGCTTTTGCAGATTGCGTTGAAGATGTATGCATGTTTACACAAATAGCGGTGTAGATATTTCCATGTTCATCCAGATGGCTGTGTAGATATATCCATGTTCATACAGATAGCGGTGTAGATATTTCCATGTTCATTGAGATTGCGGTGTAGATATTTCCATGTTCATACAGATAGCAGTGCTCATATTTCCATGTTTATAAAGGTAGCGGTGTAGGTATTTCCATGTTTATACAGATAGCGGTGTAGATATTTCCAAGTTTATACAGATAGCGGGGAAGGTATCTCCATCTTAATACAGATGGCGGTGTAGATATTTATATGTTCATACAGATGGCAGTGCAGATATTTCCATGTTCATACAGATGGCGGTGTAGATATTTCCATGTTCATCCAGAAGGCTGTGTAGACATATCCATGTTCATACAGATGGCGGTGAAGATATTTCCATGTTCATACAGATAGCGGTGTAGATATTTCCATGTTCATACATATAGCGGTGTAGATATTTCCATGATCATACAGATGGCTGTGTAGATATATCCATGTTCATACAGATGGCGGTGAAGTTATTTCCATGTTCATACAGATAGCGGTGTAGATATTTCCATGTTCATACAGATGGCGGTGTAGATATTTCCATGTTCATACTGATAGCGGTGATGATATTTCCATGTTTATACAGGTAGCGGTGTAGATATTTCCATGTTTATACAGATAGCGGTGTAGGTATTTCCATGTTTATACAGATAGCAGTGTAGATATTTCCATGTTTATACAGATAGCGGTGTAGATATCTCCTTCTTAATACAGATGGCGGTGCAGATATTTATATGTTCATACACATGGCGGTGCAGATATTTCCATGTTCATACAGATGGCGGTGTAGGTATTTCCATGTTCATACAGATAGCGGTGTAGATATTTCCAAGTTTATAGGGAAAGCGGTGTAGTTATTTCCATGTGTAAAGAGGTAGCTGTGTAGATATTTCCATGTATGTGCAGATAGCTGTGTAGATATTTCCATTTCCATGCAGACAGCGGTGTAGATATTTCCATGTTCAAACAGATAGCGGTGTAGATATTTCCATGTTCATACAGATAGCGGTGTAGATATTTCCATGTTCATACAGATAGCGGTGTAGATATTTCCATGTTCATACACATAGCGGTGTAGATATTTCCATGTTCATACATATAGGGGTGCTGATATTTCCTTGTTTATACAGGTAGCGGTGTAGATATTTCCATGTTTATACAGATAGCGGTGTAGATATTTCCATGTTTATACAGATAGCGGTGTAGATATCTCCATCTTAATACAGATGGCGGTGTAGTTATTTATATGTTCATACAGTTGGCAGTGCATATATTTCCATGTTCATACAGATGGCGGTGTAGATATTTCCATGTTCATACAGATAGCGGTGTAGTTATTTCCATGTGTAAAGAGATAGCTGTGTAGATATTTCCATGTATATGCAGATAGCAGTGTAGATATTTCCATTTTCATGCAGATAGCGGTGTAGATATTTCCATGTTCAAACAGATAGCGGTGTAGATATTTCCACGTTCATACAGATAGCGGTGTAGATATTTCCATGTTCATACAGATAGCAGTGTAGATATTTCCATGTTTATACAGATAGCGGTGAAGATGTATGCATGTTTACAGAGATAGCGGTGTAGATATTTCCATGTTCAAACAGATAGCGGTGTAGATATTTCCATGTTCATACAGATAGAGGTGTAGATATTTCCATGTTTATACAGATAGCGGTGAAGATGTATGCATGTTTACACAGATAGCGGTGTAGATATTTCCATGTTCATCCAGATGGCTGTGTAGATATATCCATGATCATACAGATAGCGGTGTATATATTTCCATTTTCATACAGGTAGTGGTGTAGATATTTCCATGTTCATACAGATAGCGGTGTTGATATTTCCATGTTCATACAGATGGCGGTGTAGATATTTCCATGTTCATACAGATAGCGGTGCTGATATTTCCATGATTATACAGGTAGCGGTGTAGATATTTCCATGTTTATACAGATAGCGGTGTAGATATTTCCATGTTTATACAGATAGCGGTGTAGATATTTAAATGTTTATACAGATAGAGGTGTAGATATCTCCATCTTAATATAGATTGGGTTGTAGATATTTATATGTTCATACAGATGTCGGTGCAGATATTTCCATGTTCATACAGATGGCAGTGTAGATATTTGCATGTATATAGAGATAGCGCTGTAGTTATTTCCATGAGTAAAGAGATAGCTTGGTAGATATTTCCATGTATATGCAGATCGCTGTGTAGATATTTCCATTTTCATGCAGATAGCGGTGTAGATATTTCCATGTTCAGATAGCGGTGTAGATATTTCCATGTTCATGCAGATAGCAGTGTAGATATTTCCATGTTTATACAGATAGCGGTGAAGATGTATGCATGTTTATGCAGATAGCGGTGTAGATATTTCCATGTTCATCCAGATGGCTGTGTTGATATATCCATGTTCATACAGATGGCGGTGAAGATATTTCCATGTTCATACCGATAGCGGTGTAGTTATTTCCGTGTGTAAAGAGATAGCTGTGTAGATATTTCCATGTATATGCAGATTGCTGTGTAGATATTTCCATTTTCATGCAGATAGCGTTTTAGATATTTCCATGTTCAAACAGATACCGGTGTAGATATTTCCATGTTCATAGAGAGAGCGGTGTTGATATTTCCATGTTCATACAGATAGCGGTGTAGATATTCCCATGTTTATACAGATAGTGGTGAAGATGTATGCATGTTTACACAGATAGCGGTGTAGATATTTACATGTTCATAGAGATAGCGGTGTAGATATTTCCATCTTCATCCAGATGGCTGTGTAGACATATCCATGTTCATACAGATGGCGGTGAAGATATTTCCATGTTCATACAGATAGCGGTGTAGATATTTCCATGTTCATACAGATAGCGGTGTAGATATTTCCATGTTTATTGAGATAGCGGTATTGATATCTCCATCTTAATACAGATGTTGGTGTAGATATTTATATGTTCATACAGATGGCGGTGCAGATATTTCCATGTTCATACAGATGGCGGTGTAGATATTTCCATGTTCAGATAGCGGTGTAGATATTTCCATGTTCATACAGATAGCGGTGTATATATTTCCATGTTCATACAGATAGCGGTGTAGATAATTCCATGTTCATACAGGTAGCGGTGTAGATTTTTCTATGTTCATACAGATAGCGGTGTAGATATTTCCATGTTCATACAGATAGCGGTGTAGTTATTTCCATGTGTAAAGAGATAGCTGTGTAGATATTTCCATGTATATGCAGATAGCTGTGTGGATATTTCCATTTTCATGCAGATAGCGGTTTAGATATTTCCATGTTCAAACAGATAGCGGTGTAGATATTTCCATGTTCATACAGATAGCGGTTTAGATATTTACATGTTTATACAGATAGCGGTGAAGATGTATGCATGTTTACACAGATAGCGGTGTAGATATTTCCATGTTCATACAGATCGCGGTGTAGATATTTCCATGTTCAGCCAGATGGCTGTGTAGACATATCCATGTTCATACAGATGGCGGTGAAGATATTTCCATGTTCATACAGACAGCGGTGTAGATATTTCCATGTTCATACAGATAGCGGTGTAGATATTTCCATGTTCATACAGATGGCTGTGTAGATATATCCATGTTCATACAGATGACGGTGAATATATTTCCATGTTCATACAGATAGCGGTGTAGTTATTTCCATGTTCATACAGATAGCGGTGTAGATATTTCCATGTTCATACCGATAGCGGTGCTGATATTTCCATGTTTATACAGGTAGCGGTGTAGATATTTCCATGTTTATACAGGTAGCGGTTTAGATATTTCCATGTTTATACATATAGCGGTGTAGATATTTCCAAGTTTATACAGAGAGCGGTGAAGATATCACCATCTTAAAGCAGTTGGCGGTGTAGAAATATATATATGTTCATACAGATGGCGGTGCAGATATTTCCATGTTCATACAGATGGCGCTGTAGATATTTGCATGTTTATAGATATAGCGGTGTCAATATTTCCATGTGTATAGAGATAGCTTTGTAGATATTTCCATGTATATGCAGATAGCTGTGTAGATATTCCTATTTTCATGCAGATAGGGGTTTAGATATTTCCATGTTCAAACAGATAGTGGTGTAGATATTTCCATGTTCATACAGATAGCGGTGTAGATATTTCCATGTTCATACAGATAGCGGTGAAGATGTATGCATGTTTACACAGATAGCGGTGTAGATATTTCCGTGTTCATACAGATCGCGGTGTAGATATTTCCATGTTCATCCAGATGGCTGTGTAGACATATCCATGTTCATACAGATGGCGGTGAAGATATTTCCATGTTCATACAGACAGCGGTGTAGATATTTCCATGTTCATACAGATAGCGGTGTAGATATTTCCATGTTCATACAGATGTCTGTGTAGATATATCCATGTTCATACAGATGACGGTGAAGATATTTCCATGTTCATACAGATAGCGGTGTAGATATTTCCATGTTCATACAGATAGCGGTGTAGATATTTCCATGTTCATACTGATAGCGGTGCTGATATTTCCATGTTCATACATGTAGCGGTGTAGATATTTCCATGTTTATACAGATAGCGGTGTAGATATTTCCATGTTTATACAGATAGCGGTGTAGATATTTCCATGTTTATACAGATAGCGGTGTAGATATTTCCATGTATATACAGATAGCGGTGTAGATATCTCCTTAATACAGATGGCGGTGTAGAAGTTTATATGTTCATACAGATGGCGGTGCAGATATTTCCATGTTCATACAGATGACGGTGTAGATATTTCCAAGTTTATAGAGATAGCGGTGTAGTTATTTGCATGTGTAAAGAGGTAGCTGTGTAGATATTTCCATGTATATGCAGATAGCTGTGTAGATATTTCCATTTTCATGCAGACAGCGGTGTAGATATTTCCATGTTCAAACAGATAGCGGTGTAGATATTTCCATGTTCATACAGATAGCGGTGTAGATATTTCCATGTTCATACAGATAGCGGTGTAGATATTTCCATGTTCATACAGATAGCGGTGTAGATATTTCCATGTTCATACAGATAGCGGTGCTGATATTTCCATGTTCATACAGGTAGCGGTGTAGATATTTCCATGTTTATACAGATAGCGGTGTAGATATTTCCATGTTTATACAGATAGCGGTGTAGATATCTCCATCTTAATAAAGATGGCAGTGTAGATATTTATATGTTCATACAGTTGGCGGTGCAGATATTTCCATGTTCATACAGATGGCGGTGTAGATTTTTCCATGTTCGTACAGATAGCGGTGTAGTTATTTCCATGTGTAAAGAGATAGCTGTGTAGATATTTCCATGTATATGCAGATAGCTGTGTAGATATTTCCATTTTCATGCAGATAGCGGTTTAGATATTTCCATGTTCAAAGAGATAGCGGTGTAGATATTTCCATGTTCATAGAGATAGCGGTGTAGATATTTCCGTGTTTATACAGATAGCGGTGAAGATGTATGCATGTTTACACAGATAGCAGTGTAGATATTTCCATGTTCATACAGATAGCGGTGTAGATATTTCCATGTTCATCCAGATGTCTGTGTAGATATATCCATGTTCATACAGATAGCGGTGTAGATATTTCCATGTTCATACAGATAGCGGTGTAGATATTTCCATGTTCATACCGATAGCGGTGCTGATATTTCCATGTTTATACAGGTAGCGGTGTAGATATTTCCATGTTTATACAGATAGCGGTGTAGATATTTCCATGTTTATACAGATAGCGGTGTAGATATTTCCATGTTTATACAGATAGCTGTGTAGATATCTCCTTCTTAATACAGATGGCTGTGTAGATGTTTATATGTTCATACAGATGGGGGTGCAGATATTTCCATGTGCATACAGATGGCAGTGTAGATATTTCCAAGTTTATAGAGATTGCGGTGTAGTTATTTGCATGTGTAAAGAGGTAGCTGTGTAGATATTTCCATGTATATGCAGATATCTGTGTAGATATTTCCATTTTCATGCAGACAGCGGTGTAGATATTTCCATGTTCAAACAGATAGCGGTGTAGATATTTCCACGTTCATACAGATAGCGGTGTAGATATTTCCATGTTCATACAGATAGCGGTGTAGATATTTCCATGTTCATACAGATGGCGGTGTAGATATTTCCATGTTCATACAGATAGCGGTGCTGATATTTCCATGATTATACAGGTAGCGGTGTAGATATTTCCATGTTTATACAGATAGCGGTGTAGATATTTCCATGTTTATACAGATAGCGGTGTAGATATTTAAATGTTTATACAGATAGCGGTGTAGATATCTCCATCTTAATATAGATTGGGTTGTAGATATTTATATGTTCATACAGATGTCGGTGCAGATATTTCCATGTTCATACAGATGGCAGTGTAGATATTTGCATGTATATAGAGATAGCGCTGTAGTTATTTCCATGAGTAAAGAGATAGCTTGGTAGATATTTCCATGTATATGCAGATCGCTGTGTAGATATTTCCATTTTCATGCAGATAGCGGTGTAGATATTTCCATGTTCAGATAGCGGTGTAGATATTTCCATGTTCATGCAGATAGCAGTGTAGATATTTCCATGTTTATACAGATAGCGGTGAAGATGTATGCATGTTTATGCAGATAGCGGTGTAGATATTTCCATGTTCATCCAGATGGCTGTGTTGATATATCCATGTTCATACAGATGGCGGTGAAGATATTTCCATGTTCATACAGATAGCGGTGTAGTTATTTCCATGTGTAAAGAGATAGCTGTGTAGATATTTCCATGTATATGCAGATTGCTGTGTAGATATTTCCATTTTCATGCAGATAGCGTTTTAGATATTTCCATGTTCAAACAGATACCGGTGTTGATATTTCCATGTTCATACAGATAGCGGTGTAGATATTTCCATGTTCATACTGATAGCGGTGCTGATATTTCCATGTTCATACATGTAGCGGTGTAGATATTTCCATGTTTATACAGATAGCGGTGTAGATATTTCCATGTTTATACAGATAGCGGTGTAGATATTTCCATGTTTATACAGATAGCGGTGTAGATATTTCCATGTATATTCAGATAGCGGTGTAGATATCTCCTTAATACAGATGGCGGTGTAGATGTTTATATGTTCATACAGATGGCGGTGCAGATATTTCCATGTTCATACAGATGACGGTGTAGATATTTCCAAGTTTATAGAGATAGCGGTGTAGTTATTTGCATGTGTAAAGAGGTAGCTGTGTAGATATTTCCATGTATATGCAGATAGCTGTGTAGATATTTCCATTTTCATGCAGACAGCGGTGTAGATATTTCCATGTTCAAACAGATAGCGGTGTAGATATTTCCATGTTCATACAGATAGCGGTGTAGATATTTCCATGTTCATACAGATAGCGGTGTAGATATTTCCATGTTCATACAGATAGCGGTGTAGATATTTCCATGTTCATACAGATAGCGGTGCTGATATTTCCATGTTCATACAGGTAGCGGTGTAGATATTTCCATGTTTATACAGATAGCGGTGTAGATATTTCCATGTTTATACAGATAGCGGTGTAGATATCTCCATCTTAATAAAGATGGCAGTGTAGATATTTATATGTTCATACAGTTGGCGGTGCAGATATTTCCATGTTCATACAGATGGCGGTGTAGATATTTCCATGTTCGTACAGATAGCGGTGTAGTTATTTCCATGTGTAAAGAGATAGCTGTGTAGATATTTCCATGTATATGCAGATAGCTGTGTAGATATTTCCATTTTCATGCAGATAGCGGTTTAGATATTTCCATGTTCAAAGAGATAGCGGTGTAGATATTTCCATGTTCATAGAGATAGCGGTGTAGATATTTCCGTGTTTATACAGATAGCGGTGAAGATGTATGCATGTTTACACAGATAGCAGTGTAGATATTTCCATGTTCATACAGATAGCGGTGTAGATATTTCCATGTTCATCCAGATGTCTGTGTAGATATATCCATGTTCATACAGATAGCGGTGTAGATATTTCCATGTTCATACAGATAGCGGTGTAGATATTTCCATGTTCATTCCGATAGCGGTGCTGATATTTCCATGTTTATACAGGTAGCGGTGTAGATATTTCCATGTTTATACAGATAGCGGTGTAGATATTTCCATGTTTATACAGATAGCGGTGTAGATATTTCCATGTTTATACAGATAGCTGTGTAGATATCTCCTTCTTAATACAGATGGCTGTGTAGATGTTTATATGTTCATACAGATGGCGGTGCAGATATTTCCATGTGCATACAGATGGCAGTGTAGATATTTCCAAGTTTATAGAGATTGCGGTGTAGTTATTTGCATGTGTAAAGAGGTAGCTGTGTAGATATTTCCATGTATATGCAGATAGCTGTGTAGATATTTCCATTTTCATGCAGACAGCGGTGTAGATATTTCCATGTTCAAACAGATAGCGGTGTAGATATTTCCACGTTCATACAGATAGCGGTGTAGATATTTCCATGTTCATACAGATAGCGGTGTAGATATTTCCATGTTCATACAGATAGCGGTGTAGATATTTCCATGTTCATACAGATAGCGGTGCTGATATTTCCATGATTATACAGGTAGCGGTGTAGATATTTCCATGTTTATACAGATAGCGGTGTAGATATTTCCATGTTTATACAGATAGCGGTGTAGATATTTAAATGTTTATACAGATAGCGGTGTAGATATCTCCATCTTAATATAGATTGGGTTGTAGATATTTATATGTTCATACAGATGTCGGTGCAGATATTTCCATGTTCATACAGATGGCAGTGTAGATATTTGCATGTATATAGAGATAGCGCTGTAGTTATTTCCATGAGTAAAGAGATAGCTTGGTAGATATTTCCATGTATATGCAGATCGCTGTGTAGATATTTCCATTTTCATGCAGATAGCGGTGTAGATATTTCCATGTTCAGATAGCGGTGTAGATATTTCCATGTTCATGCAGATAGCAGTGTAGATATTTCCATGTTTATACAGATAGCGGTGAAGATGTATGCATGTTTATGCAGATAGCGGTGTAGATATTTCCATGTTCATCCAGATGGCTGTGTTGATATATCCATGTTCATACAGATGGCGGTGAAGATATTTCCATGTTCATACAGATAGCGGTGTAGTTATTTCCGAGTGTAAAGAGATAGCTGTGTAGATATTTCCATGTATATGCAGATTGCTGTGTAGATATTTCCATTTTCATGCAGATAGCGTTTTAGATATTTCCATGTTCAAACAGATACCGGTGTTGATATTTCCATGTTCATACAGATAGCGGTGTAGATATTTCCATGTTTATACAGATAGTGGTGAAGATGTATGCATGTTTACACAGATAGCGGTGTAGATATTTACATGTTCATAGAGATAGCGGTGTAGATATTTCCATCTTCATCCAGATGGCTGTGTAGACATATGCATGTTCATACAGATGGCGGTGAAGATATTTCCATGTTCATACAGATAGCGGTGTAGATATTTCCATGTTCATACAGATAGCGGTGTAGTTATTTCCATGTTCATACAGATAGCGGTGTAGATATTTCCATGTTCATACAGGTAGCGGTGTAGATATTTCCATGTTCATACAGATAGCGGTGCTGATATTTCCATGTTTATACAGGCAGCGGTGTAGATATTTCCATGTTTATACACATAGCGGTGTAGATATCTCCTTCTTAATACATATGGCGGTGTAGATATTTATATGTTCATACAGATGGCGGTGCAGATATTTCCATGTTCATACAGATGGTGGTGTAGATATTTCCATGTTTATAGATATAGCGGTGTAGTTATTTCCATGTGTAAAGAGATAGCTGTGTATATATTTCCATGTATATGCAGATAGCTTTGTAGATATTTCCATTTTCATGCAGTTAGCGGTGTAGATATTTACATGTTCAAACAGATAGCGGTGTAGGTATTTCCATGTTCATTCAGATAGCTTTGTATATATTTCCATGTTCATACAGAGAGCGGTGTAGATATTTCCATGTTCATACAGATGTCTGTGTAGATATATCCATGTTCATACAGATGACGGTGAAGATATTTCCATGTTCATACAGATAGCGGTGTAGATATTTCCATGTTCATACAGATAGCGGTGTAGATATTTCCATGTTCATACTGATAGCGGTGCTGATATTTCCATGTTCATACATGTAGCGGTGTAGATATTTCCATGTTTATACAGATAGCGGTGTAGATATTTCCATGTTTATACAGATAGCGGTGTAGATATTTCCATGTTTATACAGATAGCGGTGTAGATATTTCCATGTATATACAGATAGCGGTGTAGATATCTCCTTAATACAGATGGCGGTGTAGAAGTTTATATGTTCATACAGATGGCGGTGCAGATATTTCCATGTTCATACAGATGACGGTGTAGATATTTCCAAGTTTATAGAGATAGCGGTGTAGTTATTTGCATGTGTAAAGAGGTAGCTGTGTAGATATTTCCATGTATATGCAGATAGCTGTGTAGATATTTCCATTTTCATGCAGACAGCGGTGTAGATATTTCCATGTTCAAACAGATAGCGGTGTAGATATTTCCATGTTCATACAGATAGCGGTGTAGATATTTCCATGTTCATACAGATAGCGGTGTAGATATTTCCATGTTCATACAGATAGCGGTGTAGATATTTCCATGTTCATACAGATAGCGGTGCTGATATTTCCATGTTCATACAGGTAGCGGTGTAGATATTTCCATGTTTATACAGATAGCGGTGTAGATATTTCCATGTTTATACAGATAGCGGTGTAGATATCTCCATCTTAATAAAGATGGCAGTGTAGATATTTATATGTTCATACAGTTGGCGGTGCAGATATTTCCATGTTCATACAGATGGCGGTGTAGATATTTCCATGTTCGTACAGATAGCGGTGTAGTTATTTCCATGTGTAAAGAGATAGCTGTGTAGATATTTCCATGTATATGCAGATAGCTGTGTAGATATTTCCATTTTCATGCAGATAGCGGTTTAGATATTTCCATGTTCAAAGAGATAGCGGTGTAGATATTTCCATGTTCATAGAGATAGCGGTGTAGATATTTCCGTGTTTATACAGATAGCGGTGAAGATGTATGCATGTTTACACAGATAGCAGTGTAGATATTTCCATGTTCATACAGATAGCGGTGTAGATATTTCCATGTTCATCCAGATGTCTGTGTAGATATATCCATGTTCATACAGATAGCGGTGTAGATATTTCCATGTTCATACAGATAGCGGTGTAGATATTTCCATGTTCATACCGATAGCGGTGCTGATATTTCCATGTTTATACAGGTAGCGGTGTAGATATTTCCATGTTTATACAGATAGCGGTGTAGATATTTCCATGTTTATACAGATAGCGGTGTAGATATTTCCATGTTTATACAGATAGCTGTGTAGATATCTCCTTCTTAATACAGATGGCTGTGTAGATGTTTATATGTTCATACAGATGGGGGTGCAGATATTTCCATGTGCATACAGATGGCAGTGTAGATATTTCCAAGTTTATAGAGATTGCGGTGTAGTTATTTGCATGTGTAAAGAGGTAGCTGTGTAGATATTTCCATGTATATGCAGATAGCTGTGTAGATATTTCCATTTTCATGCAGACAGCGGTGTAGATATTTCCATGTTCAAACAGATAGCGGTGTAGATATTTCCACGTTCATACAGATAGCGGTGTAGATATTTCCATGTTCATACAGATAGCGGTGTAGATATTTCCATGTTCATACAGATGGCGGTGTAGATATTTCCATGTTCATACAGATAGCGGTGCTGATATTTCCATGATTATACAGGTAGCGGTGTAGATATTTCCATGTTTATACAGATAGCGGTGTAGATATTTCCATGTTTATACAGATAGCGGTGTAGATATTTAAATGTTTATACAGATAGCGGTGTAGATATCTCCATCTTAATATAGATTGGGTTGTAGATATTTATATGTTCATACAGATGTCGGTGCAGATATTTCCATGTTCATACAGATGGCAGTGTAGATATTTGCATGTATATAGAGATAGCGCTGTAGTTATTTCCATGAGTAAAGAGATAGCTTGGTAGATATTTCCATGTATATGCAGATCGCTGTGTAGATATTTCCATTTTCATGCAGATAGCGGTGTAGATATTTCCATGTTCAGATAGCGGTGTAGATATTTCCATGTTCATGCAGATAGCAGTGTAGATATTTCCATGTTTATACAGATAGCGGTGAAGATGTATGCATGTTTATGCAGATAGCGGTGTAGATATTTCCATGTTCATCCAGATGGCTGTGTTGATATATCCATGTTCATACAGATGGCGGTGAAGATATTTCCATGTTCATACAGATAGCGGTGTAGTTATTTCCATGTGTAAAGAGATAGCTGTGTAGATATTTCCATGTATATGCAGATTGCTGTGTAGATATTTCCATTTTCATGCAGATAGCGTTTTAGATATTTCCATGTTCAAACAGATACCGGTGTTGATATTTCCATGTTCATACAGATAGCGGTGTAGATATTTCCATGTTCATACTGATAGCGGTGCTGATATTTCCATGTTCATACATGTAGCGGTGTAGATATTTCCATGTTTATACAGATAGCGGTGTAGATATTTCCATGTTTATACAGATAGCGGTGTAGATATTTCCATGTTTATACAGATAGCGGTGTAGATATTTCCATGTATATTCAGATAGCGGTGTAGATATCTCCTTAATACAGATGGCGGTGTAGAAGTTTATATGTTCATACAGATGGCGGTGCAGATATTTCCATGTTCATACAGATGACGGTGTAGATATTTCCAAGTTTATAGAGATAGCGGTGTAGTTATTTGCATGTGTAAAGAGGTAGCTGTGTAGATATTTCCATGTATATGCAGATAGCTGTGTAGATATTTCCATTTTCATGCAGACAGCGGTGTAGATATTTCCATGTTCAAACAGATAGCGGTGTAGATATTTCCATGTTCATACAGATAGCGGTGTAGATATTTCCATGTTCATACAGATAGCGGTGTAGATATTTCCATGTTCATACAGATAGCGGTGTAGATATTTCCATGTTCATACAGATAGCGGTGCTGATATTTCCATGTTCATACAGGTAGCGGTGTAGATATTTCCATGTTTATACAGATAGCGGTGTAGATATTTCCATGTTTATACAGATAGCGGTGTAGATATCTCCATCTTAATAAAGATGGCAGTGTAGATATTTATATGTTCATACAGTTGGCGGTGCAGATATTTCCATGTTCATACAGATGGCGGTGTAGATATTTCCATGTTCGTACAGATAGCGGTGTAGTTATTTCCATGTGTAAAGAGATAGCTGTGTAGATATTTCCATGTATATGCAGATAGCTGTGTAGATATTTCCATTTTCATGCAGATAGCGGTTTAGATATTTCCATGTTCAAAGAGATAGCGGTGTAGATATTTCCATGTTCATAGAGATAGCGGTGTAGATATTTCCGTGTTTATACAGATAGCGGTGAAGATGTATGCATGTTTACACAGATAGCAGTGTAGATATTTCCATGTTCATACAGATAGCGGTGTAGATATTTCCATGTTCATCCAGATGTCTGTGTAGATATATCCATGTTCATACAGATAGCGGTGTAGATATTTCCATGTTCATACAGATAGCGGTGTAGATATTTCCATGTTCATACCGATAGCGGTGCTGATATTTCCATGTTTATACAGGTAGCGGTGTAGATATTTCCATGTTTATACAGATAGCGGTGTAGATATTTCCATGTTTATACAGATAGCGGTGTAGATATTTCCATGTTTATACAGATAGCTGTGTAGATATCTCCTTCTTAATACAGATGGCTGTGTAGATGTTTATATGTTCATACAGATGGCGGTGCAGATATTTCCATGTGCATACAGATGGCAGTGTAGATATTTCCAAGTTTATAGAGATTGCGGTGTAGTTATTTGCATGTGTAAAGAGGTAGCTGTGTAGATATTTCCATGTATATGCAGATAGCTGTGTAGATATTTCCATTTTCATGCAGACAGCGGTGTAGATATTTCCATGTTCAAACAGATAGCGGTGTAGATATTTCCACGTTCATACAGATAGCAGTGTAGATATTTCCATGTTCATACAGATAGCGGTGTAGATATTTCCATGTTCATACAGATGGCGGTGTAGATATTTCCATGTTCATACAGATAGCGGTGCTGATATTTCCATGATTATACAGGTAGCGGTGTAGATATTTCCATGTTTATACAGATAGCGGTGTAGATATTTCCATGTTTATACAGATAGCGGTGTAGATATTTAAATGTTTATACAGATAGCGGTGTAGATATCTCCATCTTAATATAGATTGGGTTGTAGATATTTATATGTTCATACAGATGTCGGTGCAGATATTTCCATGTTCATACAGATGGCAGTGTAGATATTTGCATGTATATAGAGATAGCGCTGTAGTTATTTCCATGAGTAAAGAGATAGCTTGGTAGATATTTCCATGTATATGCAGATCGCTGTGTAGATATTTCCATTTTCATGCAGATAGCGGTGTAGATATTTCCATGTTCAGATAGCGGTGTAGATATTTCCATGTTCATGCAGATAGCAGTGTAGATATTTCCATGTTTATACAGATAGCGGTGAAGATGTATGCATGTTTATGCAGATAGCGGTGTAGATATTTCCATGTTCATCCAGATGGCTGTGTTGATATATCCATGTTCATACAGATGGCGGTGAAGATATTTCCATGTTCATACAGATAGCGGTGTAGTTATTTCCGAGTGTAAAGAGATAGCTGTGTAGATATATCCATGTATATGCAGATTGCTGTGTAGATATTTCCATTTTCATGCAGATAGCGTTTTAGATATTTCCATGTTCAAACAGATACCGGTGTTGATATTTCCATGTTCATACAGATAGCGGTGTAGATATTTCCATGTTTATACAGATAGTGGTGAAGATGTATGCATGTTTACACAGATAGCGGTGTAGATATTTACATGTTCATAGAGATAGCGGTGTAGATATTTCCATCTTCATCCAGATGGCTGTGTAGACATATGCATGTTCATACAGATGGCGGTGAAGATATTTCCATGTTCATACAGATAGCGGTGTAGATATTTCCATGTTCATACAGATAGCGGTGTAGTTATTTCCATGTTCATACAGATAGCGGTGTAGATATTTCCATGTTCATACAGGTAGCGGTGTAGATATTTCCATGTTCATACAGATAGCGGTGCTGATATTTCCATGTTTATACAGGCAGCGGTGTAGATATTTCCATGTTTATACACATAGCGGTGTAGATATCTCCTTCTTAATACATATGGCGGTGTAGATATTTATATGTTCATACAGATGGCGGTGCAGATATTTCCATGTTCATACAGATGGTGGTGTAGATATTTCCATGTTTATAGATATAGCGGTGTAGTTATTTCCATGTGTAAAGAGATAGCTGTGTATATATTTCCATGTATATGCAGATAGCTTTGTAGATATTTCCATTTTCATGCAGTTAGCGGTGTAGATATTTACATGTTCAAACAGATAGCGGTGTAGGTATTCCCATGTTCATTCAGATAGCTTTGTAGATATTTCCATGTTTATACAGATAGCGTTGTAGATATTTCCATGTTCATACAGATAGCGGTGTAGATATTTCCATGTTCACACAGATAACGGTGTAGATATTTCCATGTTCATACAGATAGCGGTGCTATTTCCATGTTTACACAGGTAGCGGTTTAGATATTTCCATGTTTATACAGGTAGCAGTGTAGATATTTCCATGTTTATACAGAGAGCGGTGTAGATATATCCATGTTTATACAGATAGCGCTGTAGATATCTCCTTCTTAATACAGATGGCGGTGTAGATATTTATATGTTCATACAGATGGCGGTGCAGATATTTCCATGTTCATACAGATGGCTGTGTAGATATTTCCATGTTCATACAGATAGCGGTGTAGTTATTTCCATGTGTAAAGAGATAGCTGTGTAGATATTTCCATGTATATGCAGATAGCGGTGTAGATATTTCCATTTTCATTCTGATAGCGGTTTAGATATTTCCATGATCAAACAGATAGCGGTGTAGATATTTCCATGTTCATTCAGATAGCGGTGTAGATATTTCCATGCTTTTGCAGATTGCGTTGAAGATGTATGCATGTTTACACAAATAGCGGTGTAGATATTTCCATGTTCATCCAGATGGCTGTGTAGATATATCCATCTTCATACAGATAGCGGTGTAGATATTTCCATGTTCATTGAGATTGCGGTGTAGATATTTCCATGTTCATACAGATAGCAGTGCTCATATTTCCATGTTTATAAAGGTAGCGGTGTAGGTATTTCCATGTTTATACAGATAGCGGTGTAGATATTTCCAAGTTTATACAGATAGCGGGGAAGGTATCTCCATCTTAATACAGATGGCGGTGTAGATATTTATATGTTCATACAGATGGCAGTGCAGATATTTCCATGTTCATACAGATGGCGGTGTAGATATTTCCATGTTCATCCAGAAGGCTGTGTAGACATATCCATGTTCATACAGATGGCGGTGAAGATATTTCCATGTTCATACAGATAGCGGTGTAGATATTTCCATGTTCATACATATAGCGGTGTAGGTATTTCCATGTTTATACAGATAGCAGTGTAGATATTTCCATGTTTATACAGATAGCGGTGTAGATATCTCCTTCTTAATACAGATGGCGGTGCAGATATTTATATGTTCATACACATGGCGGTGCAGATATTTCCATGTTCATACAGATGGCGGTGTAGATATTTCCATGTTCATACAGATAGCGGTGTAGATATTTCCAAGTTTATAGGGAAAGCGGTGTAGTTATTTCCATGTGTAAAGAGGTAGCTGTGTAGATATTTCCATGTATGTGCAGATAGCTGTGTAGATATTTCCATTTCCATGCAGACAGCGGTGTAGATATTTCCATGTTCAAACAGATAGCGGTGTAGATATTTCCATGTTCATACAGATAGCGGTGTAGATATTTCCATGTTCATACAGATAGCGGTGTAGATATTTCCATGTTCATACACATAGCGCTGTAGATATTTCCATGTTCATACATATAGGGGTGCTGATATTTCCTTGTTTATACAGGTAGCGGTGTAGATATTTCCATGTTTATACAGATAGCGGTGTAGATATTTCCATGTTTATACAGATAGCGGTGTAGATATCTCCATCTTAATACAGATGGCGGTGTAGTTATTTATATGTTCATACAGTTGGCAGTGCATATATTTCCATGTTCATACAGATGGCGGTGTAGATATTTCCATGTTCATACAGATAGCGGTGTAGTTATTTCCATGTGTAAAGAGATAGCTGTGTAGATATTTCCATGTATATGCAGATAGCAGTGTAGATATTTCCATTTTCATGCAGATAGCGGTGTAGATATTTCCATGTTCAAACAGATAGCGGTGTAGATATTTCCACGTTCATACAGATAGCGGTGTAGATATTTCCATGTTCATACAGATAGCAGTGTAGATATTTCCATGTTTATACAGATAGCGGTGAAGATGTATGCATGTTTACAGATATAGCGGTGTAGATATTTCCATGTTCAAACAGATAGCGGTGTAGATATTTCCATGTTCATACAGGTAGCGGTGTAGATATTTCCATTTTCATACAGATAGCGGTGTAGATAATTCCATGTTCATACAGGTAGCGGTGTATATTTTTCTATGTTCGTACAGATAGCGGTGTAGTTATTTCCATGTGTAAAGAGATAGCTGTCTAGATATTTCCATGTATATGCAGATAGCTGTGCGGATATTTCCATTTTCATGCAGATAGCGGTTTAGGTATTTCCATGTTCAAACAGATAGCGGTGTAGTTATTTCCATGTTCATAGAGATAGCGGTGTAGATATTTCCATGTTCATACAGATAGAGGGGATGATATTTCCATGTTCATACAGATAGCGGTGCTATTTCCATGTTTATACAGGTAGCGCTTTAGATATTTCCATGTTTATACAGGTAGCAGTGTAGATATTTCCATGTTTATACAGAGAGCGGTGTAGATATATCCATGTTTATACAGATAGCGCTGTAGATATCTCCTTCTTAATACAGATGGCGGTGTAGATATTTATATGTTCATACAGATGGCGGTGCAGATATTTCCATGTTCATACAGATGGCTGTGTAGATATTTCCATGTTCATACAGATAGCGGTGTAGTTATTTCCATGTGTAAAGAGATAGCTGTGTAGATATTTCCATGTATATGCAGATAGCGGTGTAGATATTTCCATTTTCATTCTGATAGCGGTTTAGATATTTCCATGATCAAACAGATAGCGGTGTAGATATTTCCATGTTCATTCAGATAGCGGTGTAGCTATTTCCATGCTTTTGCAGATTGCGTTGAAGATGTATGCATGTTTACACAAATAGCGGTGTAGATATTTCCATGTTCATCCAGATGGCTGTGTAGATATATCCATCTTCATACAGATAGCGGTGTAGATATTTCCATGTTCATTGAGATTGCGGTGTAGATATTTCCATGTTCATACAGATAGCAGTGCTCATATTTCCATGTTTATAAAGGTAGCGGTGTAGGTATTTCCATGTTTATACAGATAGCGGTGTAGATATTTCCAAGTTTATACAGATAGCGGGGAAGGTATCTCCATCTTAATACAGATGGCGGTGTAGATATTTATATGTTCATACAGATGGCAGTGCAGATATTTCCATGTTCATACAGATGGCGGTGTAGATATTTCCATGTTCATCCAGAAGGCTGTGTAGACATATCCATGTTCATACAGATGGCGGTGAAGATATTTCCATGTTCATACAGATAGCGGTGTAGATATTTCCATGTTCATACATATAGCGGTGTAGATATTTCCATGATCATACAGATGGCTGTGTAGATATATCCATGTTCATACAGATGGCGGTGAAGTTATTTCCATGTTCATACAGATAGCGGTGTAGATATTTCCATGTTCATACAGGTAGTGGTGTAGATATTTCCATGTTCATACAGATAGCGGTGTAGCTATTTCCATATTCATGCAGATAGCGGTGTAGATATTTCCATGTTCATAGAGATAGCGGTGTAGATATTCCCATGTTCAAACAGATAGCGGTGCTGATATTTCCATGTTTATACAGGTAGCGGTGTAGATATTTCCATGTTCATACAAATGGCGGTGTAGATATTTGCATGTTTATAGAGATAGCGCTATAGTTATTTCCATGTGCAAAGAGATAGCTTTGTAGATATTTCCATGTATATGCAGATCGCTGTGTAGATATTTCCATTTTCATGCAGATATCGGTGTAGATATTTCCATGTTCATCCAGATGGCTGTGTAGATATATCCATGTTCTTACAGATAACGGTGTAGATATTTCCATGTTCATACAGATGGCGGTGTAGATATTTCCATGTTCATACAGATAGCCGTGTATATATTTCCATGTTCATACAGATAGCGGTGTAGATATTTCCATTTTCATACAGATAGCGGTGTAGATATTTCCATGTTTATACAGATAGCGGTGTAGATATTTCCATGTTTATACAGATAGCAGTGTAGATATTTCCATGTTTATACAGATAGCGGTGTAGATATCTCCTTCTTAATACAGATGGCGGTGCAGATATTTATATGTTCATACACATGGCGGTGCAGATATTTCCATGTTCATACAGATGGCGGTGTAGATATTTCCATGTTCATACAGATAGCGGTGTAGATATTTCCAAGTTTATAGGGAAAGCGGTGTAGTTATTTCCATGTGTAAAGAGGTAGCTGTGTAGATATTTCCATGTATATGCAGATAGCTGTGTAGATATTTCCATTTCCATGCAGACAGCGGTGTAGATATTTCCATGTTCAAACAGATAGCGGTGTAGATATTTCCATGTTCATACAGATAGCGGTGTAGATATTTCCATGTTCATACAGATAGCGGTGTAGATATTTCCATGTTCATACACATAGCGGTGTAGATATTTCCATGTTCATACATATAGGGGTGCTGATATTTCCTTGTTTATACAGGTAGCGGTGTAGATATTTCCATGTTTATACAGATAGCGGTGTAGATATTTCCATGTTTATACAGATAGCGGTGTAGATATCTCCATCTTAATACAAATGGCGGTGTAGTTATTTATATGTTCATACAGTTGGCAGTGCATATATTTCCATGTTCATACAGATGGCGGTGTAGATATTTCCATGTTCATACAGATAGCGGTGTAGTTATTTCCATGTGTAAAGAGATAGCTGTGTAGATATTTCCATGTATATGCAGATAGCAGTGTAGATATTTCCATTTTCATGCAGATAGCGGTGTAGATATTTCCATGTTCAAACAGATAGCGGTGTAGATATTTCCACGTTCATACAGATAGCGGTGTAGATATTTCCATGTTCATACAGATAGCAGTGTAGATATTTCCATGTTTATACAGATAGCGGTGAAGATGTATGCATGTTTACAGAGATAGCGGTGTAGATATTTCCATGTTCAAACAGATAGCGGTGCAGATATTTCCATGTTCATACAGATAGAGGTGTAGATATTTCCATGTTTATACAGATTGCGGTGAAGATGTATGCATATTTACAGTGATAGCGGTGTAGATATTTCCATGTTCATACAGATAGCGGTGTAGATATTTCCATGTTCATCCAGATGGCTGTGTAGATATATCCATGATCATACAGATAGCGGTGTACATATTTCCATTTTCATACAGGTAGTGGTGTAGATATTTCCATGTTCATACAGATAGCGGTGTAGCTATTTCCATATTCATACAGATAGCGGTGTAGATATTTCCATGTTCATAGAGATAGCGGTGTAGATATTCCCATGTTCAAACAGATAGCGGTGCTGATATTTCCATGTGTATACAGTTAGCGGTGTAGATATTTCCATGTTCATACAAATGGCGGTGTAGATATTTGCATGTTTATAGAGATAGCGCTATAGTTATTTCCATGTGCAAAGAGATAGCTTTGTAGATATTTCCATGTATATGCAGATCGCTGTGTAGATATTTCCATTTTCATGCAGATATCGGTGTAGATATTTCCATGTTCATCCAGATGGCTGTGTAGATATATCCATGTTCTTACAGATAACGGTGTAGATATTTCCATGTTCATACAGATGGCGGTGTAGATATTTCCACGTTCATCCAGATGGCTGTGTAGATATATCCATGTTCATACAGATAGCGGTGTAGATATTTCCATGTTCATACAGATAGCCGTGTATATATTTCCATGTTCATACAGATAGTGGTGTAGATATTTCCATTTTCATACAGATAGCAGTGTAGATATTTCCATGTTTATACAGATAGCGGTGAAGATGTATGCATGTTTACACAGATAGCGGTGTAGATATTTTCATGTTCAAACAGATAGCGGTGTAGATATTTCCATGTTCATACAGGTAGCGGTGTAGATATTTCCATGTTTATACAGATTGCGGTGAAGATGTATGCATATTTACACAGATAGCGGTGTAGATATTTCCATGTTCATACAGATAGCGGTGTAGATATTTCCATGTTCATACAGATAGCGGTGTAGATATTTCCATGTTCATACAGATTGCGGTGCTGATATTTCCATGTTTATACAGGTAGCGGTGTAGATATTTCCATGTTTATACAGATAGCGGTGTAGATATTTCCATGTTTATACAGATAGCGGTGTAGATATTTCCATGTTTATACAGATAGCGGTGTAGATATCTCCATCTTAATAAAGATGGCGGTGTAGATAGTTATATGTTCATACAGTTGGCGGTGCAGATATTTCCATGTTCATACAGATGGCGGTGTAGATATTTCCATGTTCATACAGATAGCGGTGTAGTTATTTCCATGTGCAAAGAGATAGCTGAGTAGATATTTCCATGTATATGCAGATAGCAGTATAGATATTTCCATTTTCATGCAGATAGCGGTGTAGATATTTCCATGTTCAAACAGATAGCAGTGAAGATATTTCCATGTTCATACAGATAGCGGTGTAGATATTTCCATGTTCAGATAGCGGTGTAGATATTTCCATGTTTATACAGATAGCGGTGAGGATGTATGCATGTTTACACAGATAGCGGTGTAGATATCTCCATCTTAATATAGATTGGGTTGTAGATATTTATATCTTCATACAGATGTCGGTGCAGATATTTCCATGTTCATACAGATGGCAGTGTAGATATTTGCATGTATATAGAGATAGCGCTGTAGTTATTTCCATGTGTAAAGAGATAGCTTGGTAGATATTTCCATGTATATGCAGATCGCTGTGTAGATATTTCCATTTTCATGCAGATAGCGGTGTAGATATTTCCATGTTCAGATAGCGGTGTAGATATTTCCATGTTCATGCAGATAGCAGTGTAGATATTTCCATGTTTATACAGATAGTGGTGAAGATGTATGCATGTTTATGCAGATAGCGGTGTAGATATTTCCATGTTCATCCAGATGGCTGTGTTGATATATCAATGTTCATACAGATGGCGGTGAAGATATTTCCATGTTCATACAGATAGCGGTGTAGTTATTTCCGTGTGTAAAGAGATAGCTGTGTAGATATTTCCATGTATATGCAGATTGCTGTGTAGATATTTCCATTTTCATGCAGATAGCGTTTTAGATATTTCCATGTTCAAACAGATAGCGGTGTAGATATTTCCATGTTCATAGAGAGAGCGGTGTTGATATTTCCATGTTCATACAGATAGCGGTGTAGATATTTCCATGTTTATACAGATAGTGGTGAAGATGTATGCATGTTTACACAGATAGCGGTGTAGATATTTACATGTTCATAGAGATAGCGGTGTAGATATTTCCATCTTCATCCAGATGGCTGTGTAGACATATCCATGTTCATACAGATGGCGGTGAAGATATTTCCATGTTCATACAGATAGCGGTGTAGATATTTCCATGTTCATCCAGATGGCTGTGTAGTTATATCCATGTTCATACAGATAGCGGTGTAGATATTTCCATGTTCATACAGATAGCGGTGTAGATATTTCCATGTTCATACAGATAGCGGTGTAGATATTTCCATGTTCATACAGATAGCGGTGTAGATATTTCCATGTTCATACAGGTAGCGGTGTAGATATTTCCATGTTCATACAGATAGCGGTGCTGATATTTCCATGTTTATACAGGCAGCGGTGTAGATATTTCCATGTTTATACAGATAGCGGTGTAGATATCTCCTTCTTAATACAGATGGCGGTGTAGATATTTATATGTTCATACAGATGGCGGTGCAGATATTTCCATGTTCATACAGATGGTGGTGTAGATATTTCCATGTTTATAGATATAGCGGTGTAGTTATTTCCATGTGTAAAGAGATAGCTGTGTATATATTTCCATGTATATGCAGATAGCTTTGTAGATATTTCCATTTTCATGCAGATAGCGGTGTAGATATTTCCATGTTTATTCAGATAGCGGTATAGATATCTCCATCTTAATACAGATGTTGGTGTAGATATTTATATGTTCATACAGATGGCGGTGCAGATATTTCCATGTTCATACAGATGGCAGTGTAGATATTTCCATGTTCAGATAGCGGTGTAGATATTTCCATGTTCATACAGATAGCAGTGTAGATATTTCCATGTTCATACAGATAGTGGTGTAGATAATTCCATGTTCATACAGGTAGCGGTGTATATTTTTCTATGTTCATACAGATAGCGGTGTAGATATTTCCATGTTCATACAGATAGCGGTGTAGTTATTTCCATGTGTAAAGAGATAGCTGTGTAGATATTTCCATGTATATGCAGATAGCTGTGCGGATATTTCCATTTTCATGCAGATAGCGGTTTAGGTATTTCCATGTTCAAACAGATAGCGGTGTAGTTATTTCCATGTTCATAGAGATAGAGGTGTAGATATTTCCATGTTCATACAGATAGCGGTGCTATTTCCATGTTTATACAGGTAGCGGTTTAGATATTTCCATGTTTATACAGGTAGCAGTGTAGATATTTCCATGTTTATACAGAGAGCGGTTTAGATATATCCATGTTTATACAGATAGCGGTGTAGATATCTCCTTCTTAATACAGATGGCGGTGTAGATATTTATATGTTCATACAGATGGCGGTGCAGATATTTCCATGTTCATACAGATGGCTGTGTAGATATTTCCATGTTCATACAGATAGCGGTGTAGTTATTTCCATGTGTAAAGAGATAGCTGTGGAGATATTTCCATGTATATGCAGATAGCGGTGTAGATATTTCCATTTTCATTCTGATAGCGGTTTAGATATTTCCATGATCAAACAGATAGCGGTGTAGATATTTCCATGTTCATTCAGATAGCGGTGTAGCTATTTCCATGCTTTTGCAGATTGCGTTGAAGATGTTTGCATGTTTACACAAATAGCGGTGTAGATATTTCCATGTTCATGCAGATAGCGGTGTAGATATTTCCATGTTCATCCAGATGGCTGTGTAGATATATCCATGTTCATACAGATAGCGGTGTAGATATTTCCATGTTCATTGAGATTGCGGTGTAGATATTTCCATGTTCATACAGATAGCAGTGCTGATATTTCCATGTTTATAAAGGTAGCGGTGTAGGTATTTCCATGTTTATACAGATAGCGGTGTAGATATTTCCAAGTTTATACAGATAGCGGGGAAGGTATCTCCATCTTAATACAGATGGCGGTGTAGATATTTATATGTTCATACAGATGGCAGTGCAGATATTTCCATGTTCATACAGATGGCGGTGTAGATATTTCCATGTTCATCCAGAAGGATGTGTAGACATATCCATGTTCATACAGATGGCGGTGAAGATATTTCCATGTTCATACAGATAGCGGTGTAGATATTTCCATGTTCATACATATAGCGGTGTAGATATTTCCATGATCATACAGATGGCTGTGTAGATATATCCATGTTCATACAGATGGCGGTGAAGTTATTTCCATGTTCATACAGATAGCGGTGTAGATATTTCCATGTTCATACAGATAGCGGTGTAGATATTTCCATGTTCATACAGATTGCGGTGCTGATATTTCCATGTTTATACAGGTAGCGGTGTAGATATTTCCATGTTTATACAGATAGCTGTGTAGATATTTCCATGTTTATACAGATAGCGGTGTAGATATTTCCATGTTTATACAGATAGCGGTGTAGATATCTCCATCTTAATAAAGATGGCGGTGTAGATAGTTATATGTTCATACAGTTGGCGGTGCAGATATTTCCATGTTCATACAGATGGCGGTGTAGATATTTCCATGTTCATACAGATAGCGGTGTAGTTATTTCCATGTGCAAAGAGATAGCTGAGTAGATATTTCCATGTATATGCAGATAGCAGTATAGATATTTCCATTTTCATGCAGATAGCGGTGTAGATATTTCCATGTTCAAACAGATAGCAGTGTAGATATTTCCATGTTCATACAGATAGCGGTGTAGATATTTCCATGTTCAGATAGCGGTGTAGATATTTCCATGTTTATACAGATAGCGGTGAGGATGTATGCATGTTTACACAGATAGCGGTGTAGATATCTCCATCTTAATATAGATTAGGTTGTAGATATTTATATCTTCATACAGATGTCGGTGCAGATATTTCCATGTTCATACAGATGGCAGTGTAGATATTTGCATGTATATAGAGATAGCGCTGTAGTTATTTCCATGTGTAAAGAGATAGCTTGGTAGATATTTCCATGTATATGCAGATCGCTGTGTAGATATTTCCATTTTCATGCAGATAGCGGTGTAGATATTTCCATGTTCAGATAGCGGTGTAGATATTTCCATGTTCATGCAGATAGCAGTGTAGATATTTCCATGTTTATACAGATAGCGGTGAAGATGTATGCATGTTTATGCAGATAGCGGTGTAGATATTTCCATGTTCATCCAGATGGCTGTGTTGATATATCAATGTTCATACAGATGGCGGTGAAGATATTTCCATGTTCATACAGATAGCGGTGTAGTTATTTCCGTGTGTAAAGAGATAGCTGTGTAGATATTTCCATGTATATGCAGATTGCTGTGTAGATATTTCCATTTTCATGCAGATAGCGTTTTAGATATTTCCATGTTCAAACAGATAGCGGTGTAGATATTTCCATGTTCATAGAGAGAGCGGTGTTGATATTTCCATGTTCATACAGATAGCGGTGTAGATATTTCCATGTTTATACAGATAGTGGTGAAGATGTATGCATGTTTACACAGATAGCGGTGTAGATATTTACATGTTCATAGAGATAGCGGTGTAGATATTTCCATCTTCATCCAGATGGCTGTGTAGACATATCCATGTTCATACAGATGGCGGTGAAGATATTTCCATGTTCATACAGATAGCGGTGTAGATATTTCCATGTTCATCCAGATGGCTGTGTAGTTATATCCATGTTCATACAGATAGCGGTGTAGATATTTCCATGTTCATACAGATAGCGGTGTAGATATTTCCATGTTCATACAGATAGCGGTGTAGATATTTCCATGTTCATACAGATAGCGGTGTAGATATTTCCATGTTCATACAGGTAGCGGTGTAGATATTTCCATGTTCATACAGATAGCGGTGCTGATATTTCCATGTTTATACAGGCAGCGGTGTAGATATTTCCATGTTTATACAGATAGCGGTGTAGATATCTCCTTCTTAATACAGATGGCGGTGTAGATATTTATATGTTCATACAGATGGCGGTGCAGATATTTCCATGTTCATACAGATGGTGGTGTAGATATTTCCATGTTTATAGATATAGCGGTGTAGTTATTTCCATGTGTAAAGAGATAGCTGTGTATATATTTCCATGTATATGCAGATAGCTTTGTAGATATTTCCATTTTCATGCAGATAGCGGTGTAGATATTTCCATGTTTATTCAGATAGCGGTATAGATATCTCCATCTTAATACAGATGTTGGTGTAGATATTTATATGTTCATACAGATGGCGGTGCAGATATTTCCATGTTCATACAGATGGCAGTGTAGATATTTCCATGTTCAGATAGCGGTGTAGATATTTCCATGTTCATACAGATAGCAGTGTAGATATTTCCATGTTCATACAGATAGTGGTGTAGATAATTCCATGTTCATACAGGTAGCAGTGTATATTTTTCTATGTTCATACAGATAGCGGTGTAGATATTTCCATGTTCATACAGATAGCGGTGTAGTTATTTCCATGTGTAAAGAGATAGCTGTGTAGATATTTCCATGTATATGCAGATAGCTGTGCGGATATTTCCATTTTCATGCAGATAGCGGTTTAGGTATTTCCATGTTCAAACAGATAGCGGTGTAGTTATTTCCATGTTCAAAGAGATAGAGGTGTAGATATTTCCATGTTCATACAGATAGCGGTGCTATTTCCATGTTTATACAGGTAGCGGTTTAGATATTTCCATGTTTATACAGGTAGCAGTGTAGATATTTCCATGTTTATACAGAGAGCGGTTTAGATATATCCATGTTTATACAGATAGCGGTGTAGATATCTCCTTCTTAATACAGATGGCGGTGTAGATATTTCTATGTTCATACAGATGGCGGTGCAGATATTTCCATGTTCATACAGATGGCTGTGTAGATATTTCCATGTTCATACAGATAGCGGTGTAGTTATTTCCATGTGTAAAGAGATAGCTGTGTAGATATTTCCATGTATATGCAGATAGCGGTGTAGATATTTCCATTTTCATTCTGATAGCGGTTTAGATATTTCCATGATCAAACAGATAGCGGTTTAGATATTTCCATGTTCATTCAGATAGCGGTGTAGCTATTTCCATGCTTTTGCAGATTGCGTTGAAGATGTTTGCATGTTTACACAAATAGCGGTGTAGATATTTCCATGTTCATGCAGATAGCGGTGTAGATATTTCCATGTTCATCCAGATGGCTGTGTAGATATATCCATGTTCATACAGATAGCGGTGTAGATATTTCCATGTTCATTGAGATTGCGGTGTAGATATTTCCATGTTCATACAGATAGCAGTGCTGATATTTCCATGTTTATAAAGGTAGCGGTGTAGGTATTTCCATGTTTATACAGATAGCGGTGTAGATATTTCCAAGTTTATACAGATAGCGGGGAAGGTATCTCCATCTTAATACAGATGGCGGTGTAGATATTTATATGTTCATACAGATGGCAGTGCAGATATTTCCATGTTCATACAGATGGCGGTGTAGATATTTCCATGTTCATCCAGAAGGATGTGTAGACATATCCATGTTCATACAGATGGCGGTGAAGATATTTCCATGTTCATACAGATAGCGGTGTAGATATTTCCATGTTCATACATATAGCGGTGTAGATATTTCCATGATCATACAGATGGCTGTGTAGATATATCCATGTTCATACAGATGGCGGTGAAGTTATTTCCATGTTCATACAGATAGCGGTGTAGATATTTCCATGTTCATACAGATAGCGGTGTAGATATTTCCATGTTCATACTGATAGCGGTGATGATATTTCCATGTTTATACAGGTAGCGGTGTATATATTTCCATGTTTATACAGATAGCGGTGTAGATATTTCCATGTTTATACAGATAGCAGTGTAGATATTTCCATGTTTATACAGATAGCGGTATAGATATCTCCTTCTTAATACAGATGGTGGTGCAGATATTTATATGTTCATACACATGGCGGTGCAGATATTTCCATGTTCATACAGATGGTGGTGTAGATATTTCCATGTTCATACAGATAGCGGTGGAGATATTTCCAAGTTTATAGGGAAAGCGGTGTAGTTATTTCCATGTGTAAAGAGGTAGCTGTGTAGATATTTCCATGTATATGCTGATAGCTGTGTAGATATTTCCATTTCCATGCAGACAGCGGTGTAGATATTTCCATGTTCAAACAGATAGCGGTGTAGATATTTCCATGTTCATACAGATAGCGGTGTAGATATTTCCATGTTCATACAGATAGCGGTGTAGATATTTCCATGTTCATACAGATAGCGGTGTAGATATTTCCATGTTCATACATATAGCGGTGCTGATATTTCCTTGTTTATACAGGTAGCGGTGTAGATATTTCCATGTTTATACAGATAGCGGTGTAGATATATCCATGTTTATACAGATAGCGGTGTAGATATCTCCATCTTAATACAGATGGCGGTGTAGTTATTTATATGTTCATACAGTTGGCAGTGCATATATTTCCATGTTCATACAGATGGCGGTGTAGATATTTCCATATTCATACAGATAGAGGTGTAGTTATTTCCATGTGTAAAGAGATAGCTGTGTAGATATTTCCATGTATATGTAGATAGCAGT
This sequence comes from Gorilla gorilla gorilla, assembly GCF_029281585.2. Classification (NCBI taxonomy): domain Eukaryota; kingdom Metazoa; phylum Chordata; class Mammalia; order Primates; family Hominidae; genus Gorilla; species Gorilla gorilla. Next base: position 129,473,823 of record NC_073239.2, read on the forward strand.
GTAGATATTTCCATTTTCATGCAGATAGCGGTGTAGATATTTCCATGTTCAAACAGCGGTGTAGATATTTCCACGTTCATACAGATAGCGGTGTAGATATTTCCATGTTCATACAGATAGCAATGTAGATATTTCCATGTTTATACAGATAGCGGTGAAGATGTATGCATGTTTACAGAGATAGCGGTGTAGATATTTCCATGTTCAAACAGATAGCGGTGTAGATATTTCCATGTTCATACAGATAGAGGTGTAGATATTTCCATGTTTATACAGATTGCGGTGAAGATGTATGCATATTTACACTGATAGCGGTGTAGATATTTCCATGTTCATACAGATAGCGGTGTAGATATTTCCATGTTCATCCAGATGGCTGTGTAGTTATATCCATGATCATACAGATAGCGGTGTACATATTTCCATTTTCATACAGGTAGTGGTGTAGATATTTCCATGTTCATACAGATAGCGGTGTAGCTATTTCCATATTCATACAGATAGCGGTGTAGATATTTCCATGTTCATAGAGATAGCGGTGTAGATATTCCCATGTTCAAACAGATAGCGGTGCTGATATTTCCATGTTTATACAGGTAGCGGTGTAGATATTTCCATGTTCATACAAATGGTGGTGTAGATATTTGCATGTTTATAGAGATAGCGCTATAGTTATTTCCATGTGCAAAGAGATAGCTTTGTAGATATTTCCATGTATATGCAGATCGCTGTGTAGAAATTTCCATTTTCATGCAGATATCGGTGTAGATATTTCCATGTTCATCCAGATGGCTGTGTAGATATATCCATGTTCTTACAGATAACGGTGTAGATATTTCCATGTTCATACAGATGGCGGTGTAGATATTTCCATGTTCATCCAGATGGCTGTGTAGATGTATCCATGTTCATACAGATAGCGGTGTAGATATTTCCATGTTCATACAGATAGCCGTGTATATATTTCCATGTTCATACAGATAGCGGTGTAGATATTTCCATTTTCATACAGATAGCAGTGTAGATATTTCCATGTTTATACAGATAGCGGTGAAGGTGTATGCATGTTTACACAGATAGCGGTGTAGATATTTCCATGTTCAAACAGATAGCGGTGTAGATTTTCCATGTTCATACAGGTAGCGGTGTGGATATTTCCATGTTTATACGGATTGCGGTGAAGATGCATGCATATTTACACAGATAGCGGTGTAGATATTTCCATGTTCATACAGATAGCGGTGTAGATATTTCCATGTTCATACAGATAGCGGTGTAGATATTTCCATGTTCATACAGATTGCGGTGCTGATATTTCCATGTTTATACAGATAGCGGTGTAGATATCTCCATCTTAATAAAGATGGAGGTGTAGATAGTTATATGTTCATACAGTTGGCGGTGCAGATATTTCCATGTTCATACAGATGGCGGTGTAGATATTTCCATGTTCATACAGATAGCGGTGTAGTTATTTCCATGTGCAAAGAGATAGCTGAGTAGATATTTCCATGTATATGCAGATAGCAGTATAGATATTTCCATTTTCATGCAGATAGCGGTGTAGATATTTCCATGTTCAAACTGATAGCAGTGTAGATATTTCCATGTTCATACAGATAGCGGTGTAGATATTTCCATGTTCAGATAGCGGTGTAGACATTTCCATGTTTATACAGATAGCGGTGAAGATGTATGCATGTTTACACAGATAGCGGTGTAGATATTTCCATGTTCATCCAGATGGCTGTGTAGATATATCCATGTTTATACAGATAGCGGTGAAGATGTATGCATGTTTACACAGATAGCGGTGTAGATATTTCCATGTTCATCCAGATGGCTGTGTAGATATATCCATGTTCTTACAGATAACGGTGTAGATATTTCCATGTTCATACAGATAGCGGTGTAGATATTTCCATGTTCATCCAGATGGCTGTGTAGATATATCCATGTTCATGCAGATAGCGGTGTAGATATTTCCATGTTCATACAGATAGCCGTGTACATATTTCCATGTTCATACAGATAGCGGTGTAGATATTTCCATTTTCATACAGATAGCAGTGTAGATATTTCCATGTTTATACAGATAGCGGTGAAGATGTATGCATGTTTACACAGATAGCGGTGTAGATATTTCCATGTTTATACAGATAGCGGTGTAGATATTTCCATGTTTATACAGATAGCGGTGTAGATATCTCCTTCTTAATACAGATGGCTGTGTAGATGTTTATATGTTCATACAGATGGCGGTGCAGATATTTCCATGTGCATACAGATGGCAGTGTAGATATTTCCAAGTTTATAGAGATTGCGGTGTAGTTATTTGCATGTGTAAAGAGGTAGCTGTGTAGATATTTCCATGTATATGCAGATAGGTGTGTAGATATTTCCATTTTCATGCAGACAGCGCTGTAGATATTTCCATGTTCAAACAGATAGCGGTGTAGATATTTCCACGTTCATACAGATAGCGGTGTAGATATTTCCATGTTCATACAGATAGCGGTGTAGATATTTCCATGTTCATACAGATAGCGGTGTAGATATTTCCATATTCATACAGATAGCGGTGCTGATATTTCCATGGTTATACAGGTAGCGGTGTAGATATTTCCATGTTTATACAGATAGCGGTGTAGATATTTCCATGTTTATACAGATAGCGGTGTAGATATTTAAATGTTTATACAGATAGCGGTGTAGATATCTCCATGTTAATAAAGATGGCGGTGTAGTTATTTATATGTTCATAAAGTTGGCTGTGCAGATATTTCCATGTTCATACAGATGGCGGTGTAGATATTTCCATGTTCATACAGATAGCGGTGTAGTTATTTCCATGTGCAAAGAGATAGCTGAGTAGATATTTCCATGTATATGCAGATAGCAGTATAGATATTTCCATTTTCATGCAGATAGCGGAGTAGATATTTCCATGTTCAAACAGATAGCAGTGTAGATATTTCCATGTTCATACAGATAGCGGTGTAGATATTTCCATGTTCAGATAGCGGTGTAGATATTTCCATGTTTATACAGATAGCGGTGAAGATGTTTGCATGTTTACACAGATAGCGGTGTAGATATTTCCATGTTCATCCAGATGGCTGTGTAGATATATCCATGTTCTTACAGATAACGGTGTAGATATTTCCATGTTCATACAGATAGCGGTGTAGATATTTCCATGTTCATCCAGATGGCTGTGTAGATATATCCATGTTCATACAGATAGCGGTGTAGATATTTCCATGTTCATACAGATAGCCGTGTACATATTTCCATGTTCATACAGATAGCGCTGTAGATATTTCCATTTTCATTCAGATAGCAGTGTAGATATTTCCATGTTTATACAGATAGCGGTGAAGATGTATGCATGTTTACACAGATAGCGGTGTAGATATTTCCATGTTCAAACAGATAGCGGTGTAGATATTTCCATGTTCATACAGGTAGCGGTGTAGATATTTCCATGTTTATACAGATTGCAGTGAAGATGTATGCATATTTACACAGATAGCGGTGTAGATATTTCCATGTTCATACAGATAGCGGTGTAGATATTTCTATGTTCATACAGATAGCGGTGTAGATATTTCCATGTTCATACAGATTGCGGTGCTGATATTTCCATGTTAATACAGGAAGCGGTGTAGATATTTCCATGTTTATACAGATAGCGGTGTAGATATTTCCATGTTTATACAGATAGCGGTGTAGATATTTCCATGTCTATACAGATAGCGGTGTAGATATCTCCATCTTAATAAAGATGGCGGTGTAGATAGTTATATGTTCATACAGTTGGCGGTGCAGATATTTCCATGTTCATACAGATGGCGGTGTACATATTTCCATGTTCATACAGATAGCGGTGTTGTTATTTCCAAGTGCAAAGAGATAGCTGAGTAGATATTTCCATGTATATGCAGATAGCAGTATAGATATTTCCATTTTCATGCAGATAGCGGTGTAGATATTTCCATGTTCAAACAGATAGCAGTGTAGATATTTCCATGTTCATACAGATAGCGGTGTAGATATTTCCATGTTCAGATAGCGGTGTAGGTATTTCCATGTTTATACAGATAGCGGTGAAGATGTATGCATGTTTACACAGATAGCCGTGTAGATATTTCCATGTTCATCCAGATGGCTGTGTAGATATATCCATGTTCTTACAGATAACGGTGTAGATATTTCCATGTTCATACAGATAGCGGTGTAGATATTTCCATGTTCATCCAGATGGCTGTGTAGATATATCCATGTTCATACAGATAGCGGTGTAGATATTTCCATGTTCATACAGATAGCCGTGTACATATTTCCATGTTCATACAGATAGCGGTGTAGATATTTCCATTTTCATACAGATAGCAGTGTAGATATTTCCATGTTTATACAGATAGCGGTGAAGACGTATGCATTTTTACACAGATAGCGGTGTAGATATTTCCATGTTCAAACAGATAGCGGTGTAGATATTTCCATGTTCATACAGGTAGCGGTGTAGATATTTCCATGTTTATACAAATTGCGGTGAAGATGTATGCATATTTACACAGATAGCAGTGTAGATATTTCCATGTTCATTCAGATAGCGGTGTAGATATTTCCATGTTCATACAGATAGCGGTGTAGATATTTCCATGTTCCTACAGATTGCGGTGCTTATATTTCCATGTTTATACAGGTAGCGGTGTAGATATTTCCATGTTTATACAGATAGCGTTGTAGATATTTCCATGTTTATACAGATAGCGGTGTAGATATTTCCATGTTTATACAGATAGCGGTGTAGATATCTCCATCTTAATAAAGATGGCGGTGTAGATAGTTATATGTTCATACAGTTGGCGGTGCAGATATTTCCATGTTCGTACAGATGGCGGTGTAGATATTTCCATGTTCATACAGATAGCGGTGTAGTTATTTCCATGTGTAAAGAGATAGCTGAGTAGTTATTTCCATGTATATGCAGATAGCAGTGTAGATATTTCCATTTTCATGCAGATAGCGGTGTAGATATTTCCATGTTCAAACAGATAGCAGTGTAGATATTTCCATGTTCATACAGATAGCGGTGTAGATATTTCCATGTTTATACAGATAGCGGTGTAGATATTTCCATGTTTATACAGATAGCGGTGAAGATGTATGCATGTTTACACAGATAGCGGTGTAGATATTTCCATGTTCATCCAGATGGCTGTGTAGATATATCCATGTTCATACAGATAACGGTGTAGATATTTCCATGTTCAAACAGATAGCGGTGTAGATATTTCCATGTTCAAACAGATAGCAGTGTAGATATTTCCATCTTTGTACAGATAGCGGTGAAGATGAATGCATGTTTACACAGATAGCGGTGTAGATATTTCCATGTTCATACAGATAGCGGTGTAGATATTTCCATGTTCATCCAGATGGCTGTGTAGATATATCCATGTTCATACAGATTGCGGTGAAGATATTTCCATGTTCATACAGATAGCGGTGTAGTTATTTCCATGTGTAAAGAGATAGCTGTGTAGATATTTCCATGTATATGCAGATAGCTGTGTAGATATTTCCAGTTTCATGTAGATAGCGGTTTAGATATTTCCATGTTCAAACAGATAGCGGTGTAGATATTTCCATGTTCATAGAGATAGCGGTGTAGATATTTCCATGTTCATACAGATAGAGGGGCTGATATTTCCATGTTCATACAGATAGCGGTGCTGATATTTCCATGTTTATACAGGTAGCGGTGTAGATATTTCCATGTTTATACAGATAGCAGTGTAGATATGTCCATGTTTATGGAGATATTGGTGTAGATATTTCCATGTTCCTACAGTTGGTGGTTTAGATATTTCCATGTTTACACAGATAGCGGTGTAGATATTTCCAAGTTTATGCAGATAGCGGTGTAGGTATTTCCACTTTTAGGCAGATAGCGGTGTAGATATTTCAATGTTCAAACAGATAGCGTTGTAGATATTTCCATGTTCCTACAGAAGGCGGTGTAGATATTTACATGTTTATAGAGATGGCGGTTTAGACATTTCCACGTTCATGCAGATGGCGGTGTAGATATTTCCATGTTTATACAGATAGCTGTGTAGTTATTTCCATCTTTATACACATAATGGTGTGGATCTTTCCATGTTTTTAGAGATAGCAGTGTAGATATTTCCATGTTTACACAGATAGCGGTGTAGATATTTCCAAGTTTACACAGATAGCGGTGTAGATATTTCCATGTTTATACAGATAGCGGTGTAGATATTTCCATGTGTATACATATAACTGTGTAGATATTTACATGTTCCTAGAGATGGCTGTGTAGATATTTCCATGTTTATACAGATAGCGGTGTAGATATTTCCATGTTTATAGAGATAGCGGTGTAGATGTTTCCATGTTCCTACAGTTGTTTTTTTAGATATTTCCATGTTTACAAGAGAGTGGTGTAGATATTTCCAAGTTTATGCAGATAGTGGTGAAGAGATTTCCACTTTTATGCAGATAGCGGTGTAGATATTTCCAAGTTTATACAGAAAGCGGTGTAGATATATCTATGTTCCAACACATGGCGCTGTAGATATTTCCATGTTTATAGAGTTGGCGGTTTAGACATTTCCATGTTCATACATATGGCGGTGTAGATATTTCCATGTTTTTACAGATAGCAGTGTAGATATTTCCATCTTTATACACATAACGGTGTAGATATTTCCATGTTTATACAGATGGCGGTGTAGATATTTCCATACCCATACAGATGGCGTTGTAGATATTTCCATGTTTATAGACATAGCGGTGTAGTTATTTCCATGTTTATAGAGATATCAGTGTAGATATTTCCAGGTTTATACAGAGCGTAGTGTAGATATTTCCATGTTTATATAGATGGCTTTGTGGATATTTCCATGTTTATAGAGATAGCGGTATTGATATCTCCATGTTTACACAGATAGCAGTGTAGATATTTCCATGTTTACACAGATAGCGGTGTAGACATTTTCATGTTCATACAGATAGCGGTGTAGATAATTCCATGTGTATACAGATAACGGTGTAGATATTTACATATTCCTACAGATGGCTGTGTAGATATTTCCATGTTTGTACAGATAGCGGTGTAGATATTTCCATGTTTACACAGATAGTGGTGTAGATATTTCCATGTTTACACAGATAGCGGGGTAGATATTTCCATGTTTATACAGATAGCGGTGTAGATATTTCCATGTCTATACAGATAGCAGTGTGGATATTTCCATGTTTATACAGATAGCATTGTAGTTATTTCCATGTTTATACAGACAGCAGTGTAGATATTTCTTTGTTTATACAGATCGCGATGTAGTTATTTCCGTGTTCATACAGATGGCGGTGAAGATATTTCCATGTTTATAGAGATAGCCCTGTAGATACTTCCATGTTTACACAGATAGCGGTGTAGATATTTCCATGTTTACACAGATAGTGGTGTAGATATTTCCATGCTTATACAGATAGCGGTGTAGATATTTCAATGTTTATAGAGTTGGCGGTGTAGATATTTTCATGTTCAAACAGGTGGCGGTGTAGATATTTCCATGTTTATATAGATGGCAGAGTAGATATTTCCATGTTCATACAGACGACGGTGAAGATATTTCCATGTTTATACACATAACGGTGAAGATATTTCCAAGTTTTAAGAGATGGCGGTGTAGATATTTCCATGTTTACACAGATAGCAGTGTAGATATTTCCATGTTTATACAGATAGTGGTGTAGATATTTCCATGTGTATACAGATAACTGTGTAGATATTTACATGTTCCTACAGATGGCTGCGTAGATATTTCCATGTTTTTACAGATAGCGGTGTAGATATTTACGTCTTTAAACACATAATGTTGTAGATCTTTCCATGTTTTCAGAGATAGCGGTGTAGATCTTTCCATGTTTACACAGATAGCGGTGTAGATATTTCCATGTTTATACAGATAGCAGTGTAGATATTTCCATGTTTATAGAGATAATGGTGTAGATATTTACATCTTCCTACAGATGGCTGTGTAGATATTTCCATGTTTATACAGATAGCGGTGTAGATATTTCCATGTTTATGGAGATAGTCGTGTAGATATTTCCATGTTCCTACAGTTTGTGGTTTAGATATTTCCATGTTTACACAGACAGCGGTGTAGATATTTCCAAGTTTATGCAGATAGCGGTGTAGATATTTCCACTTTTAGGCAGATAGCGGTGTAGATATTTCAATGTTTAAACAGATAGCATTGTAGATATTTCCATGTTCCTTCAGATGGAGGTGTAGATATTTACATGTTTAAAGAGATGGCGGTTTAGACATTTCCACGTTCATACTGATGGCGGTGTAGATATTTCCAAGTTTATACAGATAGCGGTGTAGATATTTCCGTCTTTATACACATAATGGTGTAGGTCTTTCCATGTTTTTAGAGATAGCAGTGTAGATATTTCCATGTTTACACACATAACGGTGTAGATATTTCCATGTTTATACAGATGTATACAGATGACTCTGTAGATATTTCCATGTTTACAGAAATTGTGGTGTAGATATTTCCATGTTTACACAGATATCGATGTAGATATTTCCATGTTTACACAGATAGCGGTGTACATATTTGCATGTATATATAGATAGCGGTGTAGATATTTCCATGTTTATATAGTTGGCAGTGGAAATATTACCATGTTCATGCAGAAGGTGGTAAAGATATGTCCATCTTTATACACATAACGGTGTAGATATTTCCAAGTTTTAAGTGATAGCGGTGTAGATATTTCCATGTTTACACAGATAGCATTGTAGATATTTCCATGTTTATACAGATAGCAGTGTAGATAATTCCATGTGTACACAGATAACGGTGTAGATATTTACATATTCCTACATGTGGCTGTGTAGATATTTCCATGTTTATACAGATAGCACTGTAGATATTTCCATGTTTACCGAGATAGCGGTGTAGATATTTCCATGTTCCTACAATTGGTGGTGTAGATATTTCCATGTTTACACAGATAGCGGTGTAGACATTTCCATGTTTACACAGATAGCGGTGTAGATATTTCCATGTTTACACAGATAGCGGTGTAGATGTTTCCATGTTTATACAGATAGTGGTGTAGATATTTCCATGTTTATAGAGTTGGGGGTGTAGATATTTCCATGTTTATATAGTTGGCAGCGGAGATATTTCCATGTTCATACAGATGGCGGTGAAGATATTTCCATGTTTATTCACATAACGGTGTAGATACTTCCAAGTTTTAAGAGATAGTGGTGTAGATATTTCCATGTGTATACAGATAGCGGTGTAGATATTTACATGTGTATACAGATAATGGTGTAGATATTTACATGTTCCTACAGATGGCTGTGTAGGTATTTCCATGTTTATACAGATAGCGGTGTAGATATTCCGATGATTATGGAGATAGCGGTGTAGGTATTTCCATGTTCCTACAGTTGGTGTGGTAGATATTTCCATGTTTACCCAGATAGCGGTGTAGATATTTCCAAGTTTATGCTGATAGCGGTGTAGATATTTCCACTTTTATGCAGATAGCGGTGTAGATATTTCCATGTTTAAACAGAAAGCGGTGTAGATATTTCCATGTTCCTACACAAGGCTCTGCAGATATTTCCATGTTTTTAGAGTTGGCGGTTTGGGCATTTCCATGTTCATACAGATGGCGGTGTAGATATTTCCATGTTTATACAGATGGCGGTGTAGATATTTCCATGTTTATACAGATAGCGTTGTAGATATTTCCATGTTTATAGAGACAGCAGTGTAGATATTTCCATGTTTATACACATGGCGATGTAGATATTTCCATGTTCATACAGATGGCGGTGAAGATATTTCCATGTTTATAGAGATAGCCGTGTAGATACTTCCATGTTTACACAGATAGCGGTGTAGATATTTCCATGTTTACACAGATAGCAGTGTACATATTTCCATGTTTATACAGATAGTGGTGAAGATATTTCAATGTTTATAGAGTTGGCGGTGTAGATATTTTCATGTTCAAACAGATGGCGGTGTAGATATTTCCATGTTTATATATATGGCAGTGTAGATAATTCCATGTTCATACAGATGACGGTGAAGATATTTCCATGTTTATTCACATAACGGTGAAGATATTTCCAAGTTTTAACAGATGGCGGTGTAGATATTTCCATGTTTACACAGATAGCGGTGTAGCTATTTCCATGTTCTTACAGTTAGAGGGGCTGATATTTCCATGTTCATACAGATAGCGGTGCTGATATTTCCACGTTTATACAGGTAGTGGTGTAGATATTTCCAAGTTTATACAGATAGCAGTGTAGACATTTCCATGTTTATACAGATAGCGGTGTAGATATTTCCATGTTTATACAGATAGCGGTGTAGATATCTCCATCTTAATACACATGGCGGTGTAGATATTTATATGTTCATACAGATGGCCGTGCAGATATTTCCATGTTCATACAGATGGCGGTGTAGATATTTCCATGTTCATACAGATAGCGGTGTAGTTATTTCCATGTGTAAAGAGATAGCTGTGTAGATATTTCCATTTTCATGCAGATAGCGGTTTAGATATTTCCATGCTGAAACAGATAGCGGTGTAGATATTTCCATGTTCATACAGATAGCGGTGTAATTATATCCATGTTTACACAGATAGCGGTGAAGATGTATGCATGTTTACACAGATAGCGGTGTAGATATTTCCATGTTCATACAGATAGCGGTGTAGATATTTCCATGTTCATCCAGATGGCTGTGTAGATATATCCATGTTCATACAGATAGCGGTGTAGATATTTCCATGTTCATACAGGTAGTGCTGTAGATATTTCCATGTTCATACAGATAGCGGTGCAGGTATTTCCATGTTCATACAGATAGCGGTGTAGATATTTCCATGTTCGTACAGATAGCGGTGTAGATATTTCCATGTTCATACAGATAGCGGTGCTTATATTTCCATGTTTATACAGGTAGCAGTGTAGATATTTCCATGTTCATACAGATAGCAGTGTAGATATTTAAATGTTCATCCAGATGGCTGTGCAGATATATCCATGTTCCTACAGATGGCGGTGAAGATATTTCCATGTTTATACAGATAGCGGTGTAGATATTTCCATGTTTATACAGATAGTGGTGTAGATATTTCCATGTTCATTCAGATAGCGGTTTAGCTATTTCCATGTTCATTCAGATAGCGGTCTAGATATTTCCATGTTCATCCAGATGGCTGTGTAGACATATCCATGGTCATACAGATGGCGGTGAAGATAATTCCATGTTCATACAGATAGCGGTGTAGATATTTCCATGTTCATACAGATAGTGGTGTAGATATTTCCATGTTCATACAGATAGAGGGGCTGATATTTCAATGTTCATACAGATAGCGGTGCTGATATTTCCATGTTTATACAGGTAGTGGTGTAGATATTTCCATGTTCATACAGATAGCGATGTAGATATTTCCATGTTTATAGAGATAGCGGTGTAGATATCTCCATCTTAATACAGATGGCGGTGTAGATATTTATATGTTCATACAGATGGCCGTGCAGATATTTCCATGTACATACAAAGGGCGGTGGAGATATTTCCATGGTCATACAGATAGCGGTGTAGTTATTTCCATGTGTAAAGAGATAGCGGTGTAGATATTTCCATGTATATGCAGATAGCTGTGTAGATATCTCCATTTTCATGCAGATAGCGGTTTAGATATTTCCATGTTCAAGCAGATAGCGGTTTAGATATTTCCATGTTCATACAGATAGCGGTGTAGATATTTCCATGTTTATACAGATAGCGGTGAAGATATATGCAAGTTTACACAGATAGCGGTGAAGATATTTCCATGTTCATACAGATAGCGGTGTAGATATTTAAATGTTCATCCAGATGGCTGTGTAGATATATCCATGTTCATACAGATAGCGGTGTAGATATTTCCATGTTCATACAGATAGCGGTGTAGATATTTCCATGTTCATACAGATAGCGGTGAAGATATATGCAAGTTTACACAGATAGCGGTGAAGATATTTCCATGTTCATACAGATAGCGGTGTAGATATTTAAATGTTCATCCAGATGGCTGTGTAGATATATCCATGTTCATACAGATAGCGGTGTAGATATTTCCATGTTCATACAGATAGTGGTGTAGATATTTCCATGTTCATACAGATAGCGGTGTAGCTATTTCCGTGTTCACACAGATAGCGGTGTAGATATTTCCATGTTCATACAGATAGCGGTGCTGATATTTCCATGTTTATATAGGTAGCGGAATGGATATTTCCATGTTTATACAGATAGCAGTGTGGATATTTCCATGTTTATACAGATAGCGGTGTAGATATTTCCAGGTTTATACAGATAGCGGTGTAGATATCTCGATCTTAATACAGATGGCGGTGTAGATATTTATATGTTCATACAGACGGCGGTGCAGATATTTCCATGTTCATACAGATGGCGGTGTAGCTATTTCCATGTTCGTACAGATAGCGGTGTAGCTATTTCCATGTTCATGCAGATAGCGGTGTAGATATTTCCATGTTCATCCATAGGGCTGTGTAGATATATCCATGTTCATACAGATGGCGGTGAATATATTTCCATGTTCATACAGAAAGCGGTGTAGATTTTTCCATGTTCATACAGATAGTGCTGTAGATATTTCCATGTTCATACAGATGGCGGTGTAGCTATTTCCATGTTCATACAGATAGCGGTGTAGATATTTCCATGTTCTTCCAGATGGCTGTGTAGATATATCCATGTTCATACAGATGGCGGTGAAGATATTTCCATTTTCATACAGATAGCGGTGTAGATATTTCCATGTTCATACTGATAGTGGTGTAGATATTTCCATGTTCATACAGACAGAGGGGCTGATATTTCCATGTTCATACAGAGAGCGGTGCTGATATTTCCACGTTTATACAGGTAGCGGTGTAGATATTTCCATGTTTATACAGATAGCGGTGTAGATATTTCCATGTTCATACAGATAGCGGTGTAGATTTTTCCATGTTTATACTGATAGCGGTGTAGATATCTCCATCTTAATACTCATGGCGGTGTAGATATTTATATGTTCATACTGATGGCCGTGCAGATACTTCCATGTTCATACAGATGGCGGTGTAGATATTTCCATGTTCATACAGATAGCGGTGTAGTTATTTCCATGTGTAAAGAGATAGATGTGTAGATATTTCCATGTACTTGCAGATAGCTGTGTAGATATTTCCATCTTCTTGCAGATAGCTCTTTAGATATTTCCATGTTCAAACAGATAGCGGTGTAGATATTTCCATGTTTATACAGATAGCGGTGAAGATGTATGCAAGTTTACACAGATAGCGGTGAAGATATTTCCATGTTCATACAGATAGCGGTGTAGATATTTAAATGTTCATCCAGATGGCTGTGTAGATATATCCATGTTCATAGAGATAGCGGTGTAGATATTTCCATGTTCATACAGATAGCGGTGTAGCTATTTCCATGTTCATACAGATAGCGGTGTAGCTATTTCCATGTTCATACAGATAGCGGTGTAGATATTTCCATGTTCGTACAGATAGCGGTGTAGATATTTCCATGTTCATACAGATAGCGGTGCTGATATTTCTATGTTTATACAGGTAGCGGTGTGGATATTTCCATTTTTATACAGATAGCGGTGTGGATATTTCCATGTTTATTCAGATAGCGGTGTAGATATTTCCAGGTTTATACAGATAGCGGTGTAGATTTCTCCATCTTAATACAGATGGCGGTGTAGATATTTATATGTTCATACAGATGGCGGTGCAGATATTTCCATGTTCATACAGATGGCGGTGTAGCTATTTCCATCTTCATGCAGATAGCGGTGTAGATATTTCCATGTTCATCCATATGGCTGTGTATATATATCCATTTTCATACAGATGATGTTGAAGATATTTCCATCTTCATACAGATAGCGGTGTAGATATTTCCATGTTCATACAGATAGGGGTGTAGATATTTCCATGTTCATACAGATAGCGGTGTATCTATTTCCATGTTCATGGATAGCCGTGTAGATATTTCCATGTTCATCCAGATAGCTGTGTAGATATATGCAGGTTCATACAGATGGCGGTGAAGATATTTCCATGCTCATACGGATAGCGGTGTAGATATTTCCATGTTCATACATATAGTGGTGTAGATATTTCCATGTTCATACAGATATAGGGGCTGATATTTCCATGTTCATACAGATAGCGGTGCTGATATTTACATGTTTATACAGGTAGTGGTGTAGATATTTCCATGTTTCTACAGATAGCGGTGTAGATATTTCCATGTTTATACAGATAGCGGTGTAGATTTCTCCATCTTAATACAGATTTCGGTGCAGATATTTATATGTTCATACAGATGGCCGTGCAGATATTTCCATGTTCATACAGATGGCGGTGTAGATATTTCCATGTTCATACAGATAGCTGTGCTGATATTTCCATGTTTATATAGGTAGCGGTGTGGATATTTCCATGTTTATACAGATAGCAGTATGGATATTTCCATGTTTATACAGATAGCGGTGTAGATATTTCCAGGTTTATACAAATAGCGGTGTAGATATCTCGATCTTAGTACAGATGGCGGTGTAGATATTTATATGTTCATACAGATGGCGGTGCAGATATTTCCATGTTCATACAGATGGCGGTGTAGCTATTTCCATGTTCATACAGATAGCGGTGTAGCTATTTCCATGTTCATGCAGATAGCGGTGTAGATATTTCCATGTTCATCCATATGGCTGTGTAGATATATCCATGTTCATACAGATGGCAGTGAAGATATTTCCATGTTCATACAGAAAGTGGTGTAGATATTTCCATGTTCATACAGATAGTGTTGTAGATATTTCCATGTTTATACAGATGGCGGTGTAGCTATTTCCATGTTCATACAGATAGCGGTGTAGATATTTCCATGTTCATCCAGATGGCTGTGTAGATATATCCATGTTCATACAGATGGCGGTGAAGATATTTCCATGTTCATACGGATAGCGGTGTAGATATTTCCATGTTCATACAGATAGTGGTGTAGATATTTCCATGTTCATACAGATAGAGGGGCTGATATTTCCATGTTCATACAGATAGCGGTGCTGATATTTCCACGTTTATATAGGTAGCGGTGTAGATATTTCCATGTTTATACAGATAGCGGTGTAGATATTTCCATGTTTATACAGACAGCAGTGTAGATATTTCCATGTTTATACTGATAGCGGTGTAGATATCTCCACCTTAATACACATGGCGGTGTAGATATTTATATGTTCATACTGATGGCGGTGCAGATATTTCCATGTACATACAGACGGCGGTGTAGATATTTCCATGTTCATACAGATAGCGGTGTAGTTATTTCCATGTGTAAAGAGATAGCTGTGTAGATATTTCCATGTATATGCAGATAGCTGAGTAGATATTTCCATTTTCTGGCAGATAGCGGTTTAGATATTTCCATGTTCAAACAGATAGCGGTGTAGATATTTCCCTGTTCATACAGATAGCAGTGTAGATATTTCAATGTTTATACAGATAGCGGTGAAGATGTATGCAAGTTTAAACAGATAGCGGTGAAGATATTTCCATGTTCATACAGATAGCGGTGTAGATATTTGAATGTTCATCTAGATGGCTGTGTAGATATATCCATGTTCATACAGATAGCGGTGTAGATATTTCCATGTTCATACAGATAGCGGTGTAGCTATTTCCATGTTCATACAGATAGCGGTGTAGCTATTTCCATGTTCATACAGATAGCGGTGTAGTTATTTCCATGTGTAAAGAGATAGCTGTGTAGATATCTCCATGTATATGCAGATAGCTGAGTAGATATTTCCATTTTCTGGCAGATAGCGGTTTAGATATTTCCATGTTCAAACAGATAGCGGTGTAGATATTTCCATGTTCAAACAGATAGCGGTGTAGATATTTCCATGTTCATACAGATAGCGGTGTAGATATTTCCATGTTCATACAGATAGCGGTGTAGCTATTTCCATGTTCATACAGATAGCGGTGTAGATATTTCCATGTTCGTACAGATAGCGGTGTAGATATTTCCAAGTTCATACATATAGCGGTGCTGATATTTCCATGTTTATACAGGTAGCGGTGTGGATATTTCCATGTTTATACAGATAGCGGTGTGGATATTTCCATGTTTATACAGATAGCGGTGTAGATATTTCCAGGTTTATACAGATAGCGGTGTAGATATCTCCATCTTAATACAGATGGCGGTGTAGATATTTGTATGTTCATACAGATGGCGGTGCAGATATTTCCATGTTCATACAGATGGCGGTGTAGCTATTTCCATGTTCACGCAGATAGCGGTGTAGATATTTCCATGTTCATCCATATGGCTGTGTATACATATCCATTTTCATACAGATGGTGGTGAAGATATTTCCATGTTCTTACAGATAGCGGTGTAGATATTTCCATGTTCATACAGATAGTGCTGTAGATATTTCCATGTTCATACAGATAGCGGTGTAGCTATTTCCATGTTCATACAGATAGCCGTGTAGATATTTCCATGTTCATCCAGATGGCTGTGTAGATATATCCATGTTCATACAGATGGCGGTGAAGATATTTCCATGCTCATATGGATAGCGGTGTAGATATTTCCATGTTCATACATATAGTTGTGTAGATATTTCCATGTTCATACAGATAGAGGGGCTGATATTTCCATGTTCATACAGATAGCGGTGCTGATATTTACATGTTTATATAGGTAGCGGTGTAGATATTTCCATGTTTATACAGATAGCGGTGTAGATATTTCCATGTTTATACAGATAGCGGTGTAGATATTTCCATGTTTATACAGATAGCGGTGTAGATTTCTCCATCTTAATACAGATGGCGGTGTAGATATTTATATGTTCATACAGATGGCCGTGCAGATATTTCCATGTTCATACAGATGGCGGTGTAGATATTTCCATGTTCATACAGATAGCGGTGCTGATATTTCCATGTTTATATAGGTAGCGGTGTGGATATTTCCATGTTTATACAGATAGCAGTGTGGATATTTCCATGTTTATACAGATAGCGGTGTAGATATTTCCAGGTTTATACAGATAGCGGTGTAGATATCTCGATCTTAATACTGATGGCGGTGTAGATATTTATATGTTCATACAGATGGCGGGGCAGATATTTCCATGTTCATACAGATGGCGGTGTAGCTATTTCCATGTTCATACAGATAGCGGTGTAGTTATTTCCATGTTCATGCAGATAGCGGTGTAGATATTTCCATGTTCATCCATATGGCTGTGTTGATATATCCATGTTCATACAGATGGCGGTGAAGATATTTCCATGTTCATACAGAAAGCGGTGTAGATATTTCCATGTTCATATAGATAGTGGTGTAGATATTTCCATGTCCATACAGATAGAGGGGCTGATATTTCCATGTTCATACAGAGAGCGGTGCTGATATTTCCACGTTTACACAGGTAGCGGAGTAGATATTTCCATGTTTATACAGATAGCGGTGTAGATATTTCCATGTTTATACAGATAGCGGTGTAGATATTTCCATGTTTATACAGATAGCGGTGTAGATATATCCATCTTAATACAGATGGCGTTGTAGATATTTATATGTCCATACAGATGGCCGTGCAGATATTTCCATGTTCATACAGATGGCGGTGTAGATATTTCCATGTTCATACAGATAGCGGTGTAGTTATTTCCATGTGTAAAGAGATAGCTGTGTAGATATTTGCATGTATATGCAGATAGCTGTGTAGATATTTCCATTTTCTTGCAGATAGCGGTTTAGATATTTCCATGTTCAAACAGATTGCGGTGTAGATGTTTCCATGTTCATACAGATAGCGGTGTAGATATTTCCATGTTTATTCAGATAGCTTTGAAGATGTATGCAAGTTTACACAGATAGCGGTGAAGATATTTCCATGTTCATACAGATAGCGGTGTAGATATTTAAATGTTCATCCAGATGGCTGTGTAGATATATCCATGTTCATACAGATAGCGGTGTAGATATTTCCATGTTCATACAGATAGCGGTGTAGATATTTCAATGTTCATACAGATAGCGGTGTAGCTATTTCCATGTTCATACAGATAGCGGTGTAGATATTTCCATGTTCGTACAGATAGCGGTGAAGATATTTCCATGTTCATACAGATAGCGGTGCTGATATTTCCATGTTTATACAGGTAGCGGTGTGGATATTTCCATGTTTATACAGATAGCGGTGCGGATATTTCCATGTTTATACAGATAGCGGTGTAGATATTTCCAGGTTTATACAGATAGCGGTGTAGATATCTCCATCTTAATAGAGATGGCGGTGTAGATATTTATATGTTCATACAGATGGCGGTGCAGATATTTCCATGTTCATACAGATGGCGGTGTAGCTATTTCCATGTTCATACAGATAGTGGTGTAGCTATTTCCATGTTCATACAGATAGCAGTGTAGATATTTCCATGTTCATCCATATGGCTGTGTAGATATATCCATTTTCATACAGATGGCGGTGAAGATATTTCCATGTTCATACAGATAGCGGTGTAGATATTTCCATGTTCATACAGATAGTGGTGTAGATATTTCCATGTTCATACAGATAGCGGTGTAGCTATTTCCATGTTCATACAGATAGCCTTGTAGATATTTCCATGTTCATCCAGATGGCTGTGTAGATATATCCATGTTCATACAGATGGCGGTGAAGATATTTCCATGCTCATATGGATAGTGGTGTAGATATTTCCATGTTCATACATATAGTGGTGTAGATATTTCCATGTTCATTCAGATAGAGGGGCTGATATTTCCATGTTCATACAGATAGCGGTGCTGATATTTACATGTTTATACAGGTAGCGGTGTAGATATTTCCATGTTTCTACAGAAAGCGGTGTAGATATTTCCATGTTTATACAGATAGCGGTGTAGATTTCTCCATCTTAATACAGATTTCGGTGCAGATATTTATATGTTCATACAGATGGCCGTGCAGATATTTCCATGTTTTACAGATGGCGGTGTAGATATTTCCATGTTCATACAGATAGCTGTGCTGATATTTCCATGTTTATATAGGTAGCGGTGTGGATATTTCCATGTTTATACAGATAGCAGTGTGGATATTTCCATGTTTATACAGATAGCGGTGTAGATATTTCCAGGTATATACAGATAGCGGTGTAGATATCTCGATCTTAATACAGATGGCGGTGTAGATATTTATATGTTCATACAGATGGCGGTGCAGATAATTCCATGTTCATACAGATGGCGGTGTAGCTATTTCCATGTTCATACAGATAGCGGTGTAGCTATTTCCATGTCCATGCAGATAGCGGTGTAGATATTTCCGTGTTCATCCATATGGCTGTGTAGATATATCCATGTTCATACAGATGGCAGTGAAGATATTTCCATGTTCATACAGAAAGTGGTGTAGATATTTCCATGTTCATTCAGATAGTGTTGTAGATATTTCCATGTTCATACAGATGGCGGTGTAGCTATTTCCATGTTCATACAGATAGCGGTGTAGATATTTCCATGTTCATCCAGATGGCTGTGTAGATATATCCATGTTCATACAGATGGCGGTGAAGATATTTCTATGTTCATACGGATAGCGGTGTAGATATTTCCATGTTCATACAGATAGAGGTGTAGATATTTCCATGTTCATACAGATAGAGGGGCTGATATTTCCATGTTCATACAGATAGCGGTGCTGATATTTCCACGTTTATACAGGTAGCGGTGTAGATATTTCCATGTTTATATAGATAGCGGTGTAGATATTTCCATGTTTATACAGACAGCAGTGTAGATATTTCCATGTTTATACTGATAGCGGTGTAGATATCTCCATCTTAATACACATGGCGGTGTAGATATTTATATGTTCATACTGATGGCGGTGCAGATATTTCCATGTTCATACAGACGGCGGTGTAGATATTTCCATGTTCATACAGATAGCGGTGTAGTTATTTCCATATGTAAAGAGATAGCTGTGTAGATATTTCCATGTATATGCAGATAGCTGAGTAGATATTTCCATTTTCTGGCAGATAGCGGTTTAGATATTTCCATGTTCAAACAGATAGCGGTGTAGATATTTCCATGTTCATACAGATAGCGGTGTAGATATTTCCATGTTTATACAGATAGCAGTGAAGGTGTATGCAAGTTTACACAGATAGCGAAGATATTTCCATGTTCATACAGATAGCGGTGTAGATATTTATATGTTCATCCAGATGGCTGTGTAGATATATCCATGTTCATACACATAGCGGTGTAGATATTTCCATGTTCATACAGATAGTGGTGTAGATATTTCCATGTTCATACAGATAGCGGTGTACCTATTTCCATGTTCATACAGATAGCGGTGTAGATATTTCCATGTTCGTACAGATAGCGGTGTAGATATTTCCAAGTTCATACAGATATCGGTGCTGATATTTCCATGTTTATACAGGTAGCGGTGTGGATATTTCCATGTTTATACAGATAGCGGTGTGGATATTTCCATGTTTATACAGATAGTGGTGTAGATATTTCCAGGTTTATACAGATAGCGGTGTAGATATCTCCATCTTAATACAGATGGCGGTGTAGATATTTGTATGTTCATAAAGATGGCGGTGCAGATATTTCCATGTTCATACAGATGGCGGTGTAGCTATTTCCATGTTCTCGCAGATAGCGGTGTAGATATTTCCATGTTCATCCATATGGCTGTGTATACATATCCATTTTCATACAGATGGTGGTGTAGATATTTCCATGTTCTTACAGATAGCGGTGTAGATATTTCCATATTCATACAGATAGTGCTGTAGATATTTCCATGTTCATAGAGATAGCGGTGTAGCTATTTCTATGTTCATACAGATAGCCGTGTAGATATTTCCATGTTCATCCAGATGGCTGTGTAGATATATCCATGTTCATACAGATGGCGGTGAAGATATTTCCATGCTCATATGGATAGCGGTGTAGATATTTCCAAGTTCATACATATAGTGGTGTAGATATTTCCATGTTCATACAGATAGAGGGGCTGATATTTCCATGTTCATACAGATAGCGGTGCTGATATTTACATGTTTATACAGGTAGCGGTGTAGATATTTCCATGTTTATACAGATAGCGGTGTAGATATTTCCATGTTTATACAGATAGCGGTGTAGATATTTCCATGTTTATACAGATAGCGGTGTAGATTTCTCCATCTTAATACAGATGGCGGTGTAGATATTTATATGTTCATACAGATGGCCGTGCAGATATTTCCATGTTCATACAGATGGCGGTGTAGATATTTCCATGTTCATACAGATAGCGGTGCTGATATTTCCATGTTTATATAGGTAGCGGTGTGGATATTTCCATGTTTATACAGATAGCAGTGTTGATATTTCCATGTTTATACAGATAGCGGTGTAGATATTTCCAGGTTTATACAGATAGTGGTGTAGACATCTCGATCTTAATACTGATGGCGGTGTAGATATTTATATGTTCATACAGATGGCGGTGCAGATATTTCCATGTTCATACAGATGGCGGTGTAGCTATTTCCATGTTCATACAGATAGCGGTGTAGCTATTTCCATGTTCATGCAGATAGCGGTGTAGATATTTCCATGTTCATCCATATGGCTGTGTTGATGTATCCATGTTCATACAGATGGCGGTGAAGATATTTCCATGTTCATACAGAAAGCGGTGTAGATATTTCCATGTTCATACAGATAGTGGTGTAGATATTTCCATGTCCATACAGATAGAGGGGCTGATATTTCCATGTTCATACAGAGAGCGGTGCTGATATTTCCACATTTACACAGGTAGCGGAGTAGATATTTCCATGTTTATACAGATAGCGGTGTAGATATTTCCATGTTTATACAGATAGCGGTGTAGATATTTCCATGTTTATACAGATAGCGGTGTAGACATATCCATCTTAATACAGATGGCGTTGTAGATATTTATATGTCCATACAGATGGCCGTGCAGATATTTCCATGTTCATACAGATGGCGGTGTAGATATTTCCATGTTCATACAGATAGCAGTGTAGTTATTTCCATGTGTAAAGAGATAGCTGTGTAGATATTTGCATGTATATGCAGATAGCTGTGTAGATATTTCCATTTTCTTGCAGATAGCTGTTTAGATATTTCCATGTTCAAACAGATTGCGGTGTAGATGTTTCCATGTTCGTACAGATAGCGGTGTAGATATTTCCATGTTTATTCAGATAGCGGTGAAGATGTATGCAAGTTTAAAAAGATAGCGGTGAAGATATTTCCATGTTCATACAGATAGCGGTGTAGATATTTCCATGATTATACAGTTAGCGGTGTAGATATTTCCATGTTTATACAGATATCGGTGTAGATATCTCCATCTTAATATAGATGGCCGTGTAGATATGTATACGTTCATACAGATGTCGGTGCAGATATTTCCATGTTCATACAGATGGCGGTGTAGATATTTCCGTGTTCATACAGATAGCGGTGTAGATATTACCATGTTTATACAGACTGCGGTGAAGATGTATGCATATTTACACAGATAGCGGTGTAGATATTTCCATGTTCATACAGATAGCGGTGCAGATATTTCCGTGTTCATCCAGATGGCTGTGTAGATATATCCATGTTCATACAGATAGCGGTGTAGATATTTCCATGTTCATACAGATAGCGGTGTAGATATTTCCATGTTTATACAGATAGCGGTGTAGATATTTCCAAGTTTATACAGATAGCGGTGTAAATATCTCCATCTTAATACAGATGGCGGTGTAGATATTTGTATGTTCATACAGATGGTGGTGCAGATATTTCCATGTTCATACAGATGGCGGTGTAGATATTTCCATGTTTATAGAGATAGCAGTGTATTTATTTCCATGTGTAAAGAGATAGCTTTGTAGATATTTCCATGTATATGCAGATAGCTGTGTAGATATTTCCATTTTCATGCAGATAGCGGTGAAGATGTATGCATGTTTACACAGATAGCACTGTAGATATTTCCATGTTCATACAGATAGCGGTGTAGATATTTCCATGTTCATCCAGATGGGTGTGTGGATATATCCATGTTCAAACAGATGGCGGTGAAGATATTTCCATGTTCATAAAGATAGCGGTGTAGATACTTCCATGTTCATACAGATAGCGTTGTAGATATTTCCATGTTCATACAGATAGCGGTGTAGATATTTCCATGTTTATACAGATTGCGGTGAAGATGTATGCATATTTACACAGATAGCGGTGTAGGTATTTCCATGTTCACACAGATAGCAGTGTAGATATTTCCGTGTTCATCCAGATGGCTGTGTAGATATATCCATGTTCATACAGATAGCGGTGTAGATATTTCCATGTTCATACAGGTAGTGGTGTAGATATTTCCATGTTCATACAGATAGCGGTTGAGCTATTTCCATGTTCATACAGATAGCGGTGTAGAAATTTCCATGTTCATAGAGATAGCGGTGTAGATATTTCCATGTTCATACAGATAGCGGTGCTGATATTTCCATGTTTATACAGGTAGCGGTGTAGATATTTCCATGTTCATACAGATGGCGGTGAAGATATTTCCATGTTCATACAGATAGCGGTGTAGATATTTCCATGTTCATACAGATAGTGGTGTAGATATTTCCATGTTCATACAGATAGCGGTGTAGCTATTTCCATGTTCATACAGATAGTGGTGTAGATATTTCCATGTTCATCCAGATGGGTGTGTAGACATATCTATGTTCATACAGATGGCGGTGAAGATAATTCCATGTTCATACAGATAGCGGTGTAGATATTTCAATGTTCGTACAGATAGTGGTGTAGATATTTCCATGTTCATACAGATAGAGGGGCTGATATTTCCATCTTCATACAGATAGCGGTGCTGATATTTCCATGTTTATACAGATAGCGGTGTGGATATTTCCATGTTTATACAGATAGCGGTGTAGATATTTCCATGTTTATACAGATAGCGGTGTAGATATTTCCATATTTATACAGATATCGGTGTAGATATCTCCATCTTAAAACAGTTCGCGGTGTAGATATTTATATGTTCATACAGATGGTTGTGCATATATTTCCATGTTCTTACAGATGGCGGTGTAGATATTTCCATGTTCATACAGATAGCGGTGTAGTTATTTCCATGTGTAAAGAGATAGCTGTGTAGATATTTCCATGTATATGCAGATAGCTGTGTAGATATTTCCATTTTCATGCTGATAGCGGTTTAGATATTTCCATGTTCAAACAGATAGTGGTGTAGATATTTCCACGTTCATACAGAAAGCGGTGTTGATATTTCCATGCTTATACAGATTGCGGTGAAGATGTATGCTTCTTTACACAGATAGCGGTGTAGATATTTCCATGTTCATGCAGATAGCGGTGTAGGTATTTCCATGTTCATCCAGATGGCTGTGTAGATATATCCATGTTCATACAGATACCGGTGTAGATATTTCCATGTTTATACAGATAGTGGTGTAGATATTTCCATGTTCATACAGATAGCGGTGTAGCTATTTATATGTTCATACAGATGGCGGTGTAGGTATTTCCACGTTCATAGAGATAGCGGTGTAGATATTTCCATGTTCATACAGATAGCGGTGCTGATATTTCCATGTTTATACAGGTAGCGGTGTAGATATTTCCATGTTTATACAGATAGCGGTGTAGATATCTCCATCTTAATACAGATGGCGGTGCTGATATTTCCATGTTCATCCAGATGGCTGTGTAGATATATCCATGTTCATACAGATGGCGGTGAAGATATTTCCATGTTCATACAGATGGCGCTGTACATATTTCCATGTTCATACATATACCTGTGTAGGTGTTTCCATGTTCATACAGATAGCGGTGCTGATATTTCCATGTTCATACAGGTAGAGGCATAGATATTTCCATGTTTATACAGATAGCGGTGTAGATATTTCCATGTTTATACAGATAGCGGTGTAGATATTTCCATGTTTATACAGATAGCGGTGTCGATATTTCCAAGTTTATGCAGATAGCGGTGAAGATGTATGCATGTTTACACAGATTGCGGTGTAGATATTTCCATGTTCATACAGATAGCCGTGTAGATATTTCCATGTTCATCCAGATGGCTGTGTAGATATATCCATGTTCATACAGATGGCGGTGAAGATATTTCCATGCTCATATGGATAGCGGTGTAGATATTTCCATGTTCATACATATAGTTGTGTAGATATTTCCATGTTCATACAGATAGAGGGGCTGATATTTCCATGTTCATACAGATAGCGGTGCTGATATTTACATGTTTATATAGGTAGCGGTGTAGATATTTCCATGTTTATACAGATAGCGGTGTAGATATTTCCATGTTTATACAGATAGCGGTGTAGATATTTCCATGTTTATACAGATAGCGGTGTAGATTTCTCCATCTTAATACAGATGGCGGTGTAGATATTTATATGTTCATACAGATGGCCGTGCAGATATTTCCATGTTCATACAGATGGCGGTGTAGATATTTCCATGTTCATACAGATAGCGGTGCTGATATTTCCATGTTTATATAGGTAGCGGTGTGGATATTTCCATGTTTATACAGATAGCAGTGTGGATATTTCCATGTTTATACAGATAGCGGTGTAGATATTTCCAGGTTTATACAGATAGCGGTGTAGATATCTCGATCTTAATACTGATGGCGGTGTAGATATTTATATGTTCATACAGATGGCGGTGCAGATATTTCCATGTTCATACAGATGGCGGTGTAGCTATTTCCATGTTCATACAGATAGCGGTGTAGCTATTTCCATGTTCATGCAGATAGCGGTGTAGATATTTCCATGTTCATCCATATGGCTGTGTTGATATATCCATGTTCATACAGATGGCGGTGAAGATATTTCCATGTTCATACAGAAAGCGGTGTAGATATTTCCATGTTCATACAGATAGTGGTGTAGATATTTCCATGTCCATACAGATAGAGGGGCTGATATTTCCATGTTCATACAGAGAGCGGTGCTGATATTTCCACGTTTACACAGGTAACGGAGTAGATATTTCCATGTTTATACAGATAGCGGTGTAGATATTTCCATGTTTATACAGATAGCGGTGTAGATATTTCCATGTTTATACAGATAGCGGTGTAGATATATCCATCTTAATACAGATGGCGTTGTAGATATTTATATGTCCATACAGATGGCCGTGCAGATATTTCCATGTTCATACAGATGGCGGTGTAGATATTTGCATGTTCATACAGATAGCGGTGTAGTTATTTCCATGTGTAAAGAGATAGCTGTGTAGATATTTCCATGTATATGCAGATAGCTGTGTAGATATTTCCATTTTCTTGCAGATAGCGGTTTAGATATTTCCATGTTCAAACAGATTGCGGTGTAGATGTTTCCATGTTCATACAGATAGCGGTGTAGATATTTCCATGTTTATTCAGATAGCTTTGAAGATGTATGCAAGTTTACACAGATAGCGGTGAAGATATTTCCATGTTCATACAGATAGCGGTGTAGATATTTAAATGTTCATCCAGATTGCTGTGTAGATATATCCATGTTCATACAGATAGCGGTGTAGATATTTCCATGTTCATACAGATAGCGGTGTAGATATTTCAATGTTCATACAGATAGCGGTGTAGCTATTTCCATGTTCATACAGATAGCGGTGTAGATATTTCCATGTTCGTACAGATAGCGGTGAAGATATTTCCATGTTCATACAGATAGCGGTGCTGATATTTCCATGTTTATACAGGTAGCGGTGTGGATATTTCCATGTTTATACAGATAGCGGTGCGGATATTTCCATGTTTATACAGATAGCGGTGTAGATATTTCCAGGTTTATACAGATAGCGGTGTAGATATCTCCATCTTAATAGAGATGGCGGTGTAGATATTTATATGTTCATACAGATGGCGGTGCAGATATTTCCATGTTCATACAGATGGCGGTGTAGCTATTTCCATGTTCATACAGATAGCGGTGTAGCTATTTCCATGTTCATACAGATAGCAGTGTAGATATTTCCATGTTCATCCATATGGCTGTGTAGATATATCCATTTTCATACAGATGGCGGTGAAGATATTTCCATGTTCATACAGATAGCGGTGTAGATATTTCCATGTTCATACAGATAGTGGTGTAGATATTTCCATGTTCATACAGATAGCGGTGTAGCTATTTCCATGTTCATACAGATAGCCTTGTAGATATTTCCATGTTCATCCAGATGGCTGTGTAGATATATCCATGTTCATACAGATGGCGGTGAAGATATTTCCATGCTCATATGGATAGTGGTGTAGATATTTCCATGTTCATACATATAGTGGTGTAGATATTTCCATGTTCATTCAGATAGAGGGGCTGATATTTCCATGTTCATACAGATAGCGGTGCTGATATTTACATGTTTATACAGGTAGCGGTGTAGATATTTCCATGTTTCTACAGAAAGCGGTGTAGATATTTCCATGTTTATACAGATAGCGGTGTAGATTTCTCCATCTTAATACAGATTTCGGTGCAGATATTTATATTTTCATACAGATGGCCGTGCAGATATTTCCATGTTTTACAGATGGCGGTGTAGATATTTCCATGTTCATACAGATAGCTGTGCTGATATTTCCATGTTTATATGGGTAGCGGTGTGGATATTTCCATGTTTATACAGATAGCAGTGTGGATATTTCCATGTTTATACAGATAGCGGTGTAGATATTTCCAGGTATATACAGATAGCGGTGTAGATATCTCGATCTTAATACAGATGGCGGTGTAGATATTTATATGTTCATACAGATGGCGGTGCAGATAATTCCATGTTCATACAGATGGCGGTGTAGCTATTTCCATGTTCATACAGATAGCGGTGTAGCTATTTCCATGTTCATGCAGATAGCGGTGTAGATATTTCCATGTTCATCCATATGGCTGTGTAGATATATCCATGTTCATACAGATGGCAGTGAAGATATTTCCATGTTCATACAGAAAGTGGTGTAGATATTTCCATGTTCATTCAGATAGTGTTGTAGATATTTCCATGTTCATACAGATGGCGGTGTAGCTATTTCCATGTTCATACAGATAGCGGTGTAGATATTTCCATGTTCATCCAGATGGCTGTGTAGATATATCCATGTTCATTCAGATGGCGGTGAAGGTGTTTCCATGTTCATACAGATAGCGGTGTAGCTATTTCCATGTTCATACAGATAGCGGTGTAGAAATTTCCATGTTCATAGAGATAGCGGTGTAGATATTTCCATGTTCATACAGATAGCGGTGCTGATATTTCCATGTTTATACAGGTAGCGGTGTAGATATTTCCATGTTCATACAGATGGCGGTGAAGATATTTCCATGTTCATACAGATAGCGGTGTAGATATTTCCATGTTCATACAGATAGTGGTGTAGATATTTCCATGTTCATACAGATAGCGGTGTAGCTATTTCCATGTTCATACAGATAGTGGTGTAGATATTTCCATGTTCATCCAGATGGGTGTGTAGACATATCTATGTTCATACAGATGGCGGTGAAGATAATTCCATGTTCATACAGATAGCGGTGTAGATATTTCAATGTTCGTACAGACAGTGGTGTAGATATTTCCATGTTCATACAGATAGAGGGGCTGATATTTCCATCTTCATACAGATAGCGGTGCTGATATTTCCATGTTTATACAGATAGCGGTGTGGATATTTCCATGTTTATACAGATAGCGGTGTAGATATTTCCATGTTTATACAGATAGCGGTGTAGATATTTCCATATTTATACAGATATCGGTGTAGATATCTCCATCTTAAAACAGTTCGCGGTGTAGATATTTATATGTTCATACAGATGGTTGTGCATATATTTCCATGTTCTTACAGATGGCGGTGTAGATATTTCCATGTTCATACAGATAGCGGTGTAGTTATTTCCATGTGTAAAGAGATAGCTGTGTAGATATTTCCATGTATATGCAGATAGCTGTGTAGATATTTCCATTTTCATGCTGATAGCGGTTTAGATATTTCCATGTTCAAACAGATAGCGGTGTAGATATTTCCACGTTCATACAGAAAGCGGTGTTGATATTTCCATGCTTATACAGATTGCGGTGAAGATGTATGCTTCTTTACACAGATAGCGGTGTAGATATTTCCATGTTCATGCAGATAGCGGTGTAGATATTTCCATGTTCATACAGATAGCGGTGCTGATATTTCCATGTTTATACAGGTAGCGGTGTAGATATTTCCATGTTTATACAGATAGCGGTGTAGATATCTCCATCTTAATACAGATGGCGGTGCTGATATTTCCATGTTCATCCAGATGGCTGTGTAGATATATCCATGTTCATACAGATGGCGGTGAAGATATTTCCATGTTCATACAGATGGCGCTGTACATATTTCCATGTTCATACATATAGCTGTGTAGGTGTTTCCATGTTCATACAGATAGCGGTGCTGATATTTCCATGTTCATACAGGTAGAGGCATAGATATTTCCATGTTTATACTGATAGCGGTGTAGATATTTCCATGTTTATACAGATAGCGGTGTCGATATTTCCAAGTTTATGCAGATAGCGGTGAAGATGTATGCATGTTTACACAGATTGCGGTGTAGATATTTCCATGTTCATACAGATCGCGGTGTAGATGTTTCCATGTTCATATAGATACAGGTGTAGATATTTCCATGTTCATACAGATGGCTGTGTAGATATATCCATGTTCATACAGATGGCGGTGAAGATATTTCCATGTTCACACATAGCGGTGTAGATATTTCCATGTTCATAGAGATAGCGGTGCTGATATTTCCATGTTCATACCGAGAGCGGTGCTGATATTTCCATGTTTATACAGGTAGCGGTGTAGATATTTCCATGTTCAAACAGATAGCGGTGTAGATATTTACATGTTCATACAGATAGCGGTGTAGATATTTCCATGTTCATGCAGATAGCGGTGTAGGTATTTCCATGTACATACAGATAGCGGTGTAGATATTTCCATCTTCATACAGATAGCGGTGCTGATATTTCCATGTTTATACAGGTAGCGGTGTAGATATTTCCATGTTTATACAGATAGCAGTGTAGATATTTCCATGTTTATAAAGATAGCGGTGTAGATATTTCCATGTTTATACAGATAGCGGTGTAGATATCTCCATCTTAATACAGATGGCCGTGTAGATATTTATATGTTCATACAGATGGCGGTGCAGATATTTCCGTGTTCATACAGATGGCGGTGTAGATATTTCCATGTTCATACAGATAGCGGTGTAGTAATTTCCATGTGTAAAGGGATAGCTGTGTAGATATTTCCATGTATATGCAGATAGCAGTGTAGATATTTCCATTTTCATGCAGATAGCGGTGAAGATATTTCCATGTTCAAACAGATAGCGGTGTAGATATTTCCACGTTCATACAGAAAGCGGTGTTGATATTTCCATGCTTATACAGATTGCGGTGAAGATGTAGGCTTCTTTACACAGATAGCGGTGTAGATATTTCCATGTTCATGCAGATAGCGGTGTAGATATTTCCATGTTCATCCAGATGGCTGTGTAGATATATCCATGTTCATACAGATAGCGTTGTAGATATTTCCATGTTTATACAGATAGTGGTGTAGATATTTCCATGTTCATACAGATAGCGGTGTAGCTATTTATATGTTCATACAGATAGCGGTGTAGGTATTTCCACGTTCATAGAGATAGCGGTGTAGATATTTCCATGTTCATACAGATAGCGGTGCTGATATTTCCATGTTTATACAGGTAGCGGTGTAGATATTTCCATGTTTATACAGATAGCGGTGTAGATATCTCCATCTTAGTACAGATGGTGGTGTAGATATTTATATGTTCATACAGATGGCGGTGCAGATATTTCCATGTTCATACAGCTGGCGGTGTAGATATTTCCATGTTCCTACAGATAGTGGTGTAGGTATTTCCATGTTCATACTGATAGCGGTGTAGCTATTTATATGTTCATACAGATAGCGGTGTAGGTATTTCCACGTTCATAGAGATAGCGGTTTAGCTATTTCCATGTTCATACAGATAGCGGTGCTTATATTTCCATGTTCATCCAGATGGCTGTGTAGATATATCCATGTTCATACAGATGGCGGTGAAGATATTTCCATGTTTTACAGATGGCGGTGTACATATTTCCATGTTCATACATATAGCTGTGTAGGTGTTTCCATGTTCATACAGATAGCGGTGCTGATATTTCCATGTTCATACAGTAGCGGCGTAGATATTTCCGTGTTTATACAGATAGCGGTGTAGATATTTCCATGTTTATACAGATAGCGGTGTAGATATTTCCATGTTTATACAGATAGTGGTGAAGATGTATGCATGTTTAAACAGATTGCGGTGTAGATATTTCCATGTTCATACAGATCGCGGTGTAGATATTTCCATGTTCATTCAGATGGCTGTGTAGACATATCCATGTTCATACAGATGGCGGTGATGATATTTCCACGTTCATACAGATAGCGGTGTAGATATTCCCATGTTCATACAGATATCGGTGTAGATATTTCCATGTTCATACAGATGGCTGTGTAGATATATCCATGTTCATACAGATGGCGGTGAAGATATTTCCATGTTCATACAGATAGCGGTGTACATATTTCCATGTTCATAGAGATAGGGGTGCTGATATTTCCATGTTAATACCGAGAGCGGTGCTGATATTTCCATGTTTATACAGGTAGCGGTGTAGATATTTCCATGTTTATACAGATAGCGGTGAAGATATTTCCATGTTTATACAGATAGCGGTGTTGATATTCATATGTTCATACAGATGGCGGTGCAGATATTTCCATGTTCATACAGATGGCGGTGTAGATACTTCCATGTTAATAGAGATAACGTTGTAGTTATTTCCATGTGTAAAGAGATAGCTGTGTAGATATTTCCATGTATATGCAGATAGCTGTGTAGATATTTCCATTTTCATGCATACAGCGGTGTAGATATTTCCATGTTCAAACAGATAGTGGTGTAGATATTTACATGTTCATACAGATAGCGGTGTAGATATTTCCATGTTCATGCAGATAGCGGTGTAGGTATTTCCATGTTCATACAGATAGCGGTGTAGATATTTCCATCTTCATACAGATAGCGGTACCGATATTTCCATGTTTATACAGGTAGCGGTGTAGATATTTCCATGTTTATACTGATAGCGGTGTAGATATTTCCATGTTTATACAGATAGCGGTGTAGATATTTCCATGTTTATACAGATAGCGGTGTAGATATCTCCATCTTAATACAGATGGCCGTGTAGATATTTATATGTTCATACAGATGGCGGTGCAGATATTTCCATGTTCAT
Organism: Gorilla gorilla gorilla; assembly: GCF_029281585.2. Classification (NCBI taxonomy): domain Eukaryota; kingdom Metazoa; phylum Chordata; class Mammalia; order Primates; family Hominidae; genus Gorilla; species Gorilla gorilla. The sequence goes on from NC_073239.2 coordinate 129,506,528, forward strand.
ACAGACGGCGGTGTAGATATTTCCATGTTCATACAGATAGCGGTGTAGTTATTTCCATGTGTAAAGAGATAGCTGTGTAGATATTTCCATGTATATGCAGATAGCTCTGTAGATATTTCCATTTTCATGCAGATAGTGGTGTAGATATTTCCATGTTCAAACAGATAGCGGTGTAGACATTTCCATGTTCATTCAGATAGCGGTGAAGATATTTCCATGTTTATACATATTGCGGTGAAAATGTATGCATATTTACACAGATAGCTGTGTAGATATTTCCATGTTCATACAGATAGCGGTGTAGATATTTCCATGTTCATCCAGATGGCTGTGTAGACATATCCATGTTCATACAGATAGCGGTGTAGATATTTCCATGTTCATACAGATAGAGGTGTAGATATTTCCATGTTCGTACAGATAGCGGTGTAGCTATTTCCATGTTCATGCAGATAGCGGTGTAGATATTTCCATGTTCATACAGATAGCGGTGTAGATATTTCCATGTTCATACAGATAGCGGTGCTGATACTTCCATGTTTATACAGGTAGCGGTGTAGATATTTCCATGTTTATACAGATAGCGGTGTAGATATTTACAGGTTTATAAAGATAGCGGTGTAGATATTTCCAAGTTTATACAGATAGCTGTGAAGATATCTCCATCTTAATACAGATAGCGGTGTAGATATTTATATGTTCATACAGATGGCAGTGCAGATATTTCCATGTTCATACAGATGGCGGTGTAGATATTTCCAAGTTTATAGAGAAAGCGGTGTAGTTATTTCCATGTGTAAAGAGATAGGTTTGTAGATATTTCCATGTATATGCAGATAGCTGTGTAGATATTTCTATTTTCATGCAGATAGCGGTTTAGATATTTCCATGTTCAAACAGATAGCGGTGTAGATATTTCCATGTTCATACAGATAGCGGTGTAGATATTTCCATGTTTATACAGATAGCGGTGAAACGTATGCATGTTTACACAGATAGCGGTGTAGATATTTCCATGTTCATCCAGATGGCTGTGTAGACATATCCATGTTCATACAGATGGCGGTGAAGGTACTTCCATGTTCATACAGATAGCGGTGTAGATATTTCCATGTTCATACAGATAGCGGTGTAGATATTTCCATGTTCATCCAGATGGCTGTGTAGATATATCCATGTTCATGCAGATGGCGGTGAAGAAATTTCCATGTCCATACAGATAGCGGTGTAGCTATTTCCATGTTCATACAGATAGCGGTGTATGTATTTCCAAGTTCATACAGATAGCGGTGTAGATATTTCCATGTTCATCCAGATGGCTGTGTAGATATATCCATGTTCATATAGATGGCGGTGTAGATATTTCCATGTTCATAGAGATAGCGGTGTAGATATTTCCATGTTCATACAGATAGAGGGGCTGATATTTCCATGTTCATACAGATAGCGGTGCTGATATTTCCATGTTTATACAGGTAGTGGTGTAGATATTTCCATGTTTATACAGGTAGCAGTGTAGATATTTCCATGTTTATACAGATAGCGGTGTGGATATTTCCATGTTTATACAGATAGCGGTGTAGATATCTCCATTTTAATACAGATGGCGGTGTAGATATTTATACGTTCATTCGGATGGCGGTGCAGATATTTCCATGTTCATACAGATGGCGGTGTAGATATTTCCATGTTCATACAGATAGCGGTGTAGTTATTTCCATGTGTAAAGAGATAGCTGTGTAGATATTTCCATGTATATGCAGATAGCTGTGTAGATATTTCTATTTTCATGCTGATAGCGGTTTAGATATTTCCATGTTCAAACATATATCGGTGTAGATATTTCCATGTTCATACAGATAACGTTGTAGATATTTCCATGCTTATACAGATTGCAGTGAAGATGTATGCATGTTTACACAGATAGCGGTGTAGATATTTCCATGTTCATGCAGATAGCGCTGTAGATATTTCCATGTTCATCCAGATGGCTGTGTAGATATATCCATGTTCATACAGAGAGCGGTGTAGATATTTCCATGTTCATACAGATAGAAGTGTAGATATTTCCATGTTCTTACAGATAGCGGTGTAGCTATTTCCATGTTCATGCAGATAGCGGTGTAGATACTTCCATGTTCATAGAGATAGCGGTGTAGATATTTCCATGTTCATACAGATAGCGGAGCTGATATTTCCATGTTTATACAGGTAGCGGTGTAGATATTTCCATGTTTATACAGATAGCGGTGTAGATATTTCCAGGTTTATAAAGATAGCGGTGTAGATATTTCCAAGTTTATACAGATAGCAGTGAAGATATCTCCATCTTAATGCAGATGGCGGTGAAGATATTTATATGTTCATACAGATGGCAGTGCAGATATTTCCATGTTCATACAGATGGCGGTGAAGATATTTCCACGTTCATACAGATAGCGGTGTAGATATTCCCATGTTCATACAGATATCGGTGTAGATATTTCCATGTTCATACAGATGGCTGTGTAGATATATCCATGTTCATACAGATGGCGGTGAAGATATTTCCATGTTCATACAGATAGCGGTGTACATATTTCCATGTTCATAGAGATAGGGGTGCTGATATTTCCATGTTAATACCGAGAGCGGTGCTGATATTTCCATGTTTATACAGGTAGCGGTGTAGATATTTCCATGTTTATACAGATAGCGGTGAAGATATTTCCATGTTTATACAGATAGCGGTGTTGATATTCATATGTTCATACAGATGGCGGTGCAGATATTTCCATGTTCATACAGATGGCGGTGTAGATACTTCCATGTTAATAGAGATAACGTTGTAGTTATTTCCATGTGTAAAGAGATAGCTGTGTAGATATTTCCATGTATATGCAGATAGCTGTGTAGATATTTCCATTTTCATGCATACAGCGGTGTAGATATTTCCATGTTCAAACAGATAGTGGTGTAGATATTTACATGTTCATACAGATAGCGGTGTAGATATTTCCATGTTCATGCAGATAGCGGTGTAGGTATTTCCATGTTCATACAGATAGCGGTGTAGATATTTCCATCTTCATACAGATAGCGGTACCGATATTTCCATGTTTATACAGGTAGCGGTGTAGATATTTCCATGTTTATACAGATAGCGGTGTAGATATTTCCATGTTTATACAGATAGCGGTGTAGATATTTCCATGTTTATACAGATAGCGGTGTAGATATCTCCATCTTAATACAGATGGCCGTGTAGATATTTATATGTTCATACAGATGGCGGTGCAGATATTTCCATGTTCATACAGATGGCGGTGTAGATATTTCCATGTTCATACAGATAGCGGTGTAGTTATTTCCATGTGTAAAGAGATAGCTGTGTAGATATTTCCATGTATATGCAGATAGCTCTGTAGATATTTCCATTTTCATGCAGATAGCGGTGTAGATATTTCCATGTTCAAACAGATAGCGGTGTAGACATTTCCATGTTCATTCAGATAGCGGTGAAGATATTTCCATGTTTATACATATTGCGGTGAAAATGTATGCATATTTACACAGATAGCTGTGTAGATATTTCCGTGTTCATACTGATAGCGGTGTAGATATTTCCATGTTCATCCAGATGGCTGTGTAGACATATCCATGTTCATAAAGATAGCGGTGTAGATATTTCCATGTTCATACAGATAGAGGTGTAGATATTTCCATGTTCGTACAGATAGCGGTGTAGCTATTTCCATGTTCATGCAGATAGCGGTGTAGATATTTCCATGTTCATAGAGATAGCGGTGTAGATATTTCCATGTTCATACAGATAGCGGTGCTGATACTTCCATGTTTATACAGGTAGCGGTGTAGATATTTCCATGTTTATACAGATAGCGGTGTAGATATTTACAGGTTTATAAAGATAGCGGTGTAGATATTTCCAAGTTTATACAGATAGCTGTGAAGATATCTCCATCTTAATACAGATGGCGGTGTAGATATTTATATGTTCATACAGATGGCAGTGCAGATATTTCCATGTTCATACAGATGGCGGTGTAGATATTTCCATGTTTATAGAGAAAGCGGTGTAGTTATTTCCATGTGTAAAGAGATAGGTTTGTAGATATTTCCATGTATATGCAGATAGCTGTGTAGATATTTCTATTTTCATGCAGATAGCGGTTTAGATATTTCCATGTTCAAACAGATAGCGGTGTAGATATTTCCATGTTCATACAGATAGCGGTGTAGATATTTCCATGTTTATACAGATAGCGGTGAAACGTATGCATGTTTACACAGATAGCGGTGTAGATATTTCCATGTTCATCCAGATGGCTGTGTAGACATATCCATGTTCATACAGATGGCGGTGAAGGTACTTCCATGTTCATACAGATAGCGGTGTAGATATTTCCATGTTCATACAGATAGCGGTGTAGATATTTCCATGTTCATCCAGATGGCTGTGTAGATATATCCATGTTCATACAGATGGCGGTGAAGAAATTTCCATGTCCATACAGATAGCGGTGTAGCTATTTCCATGTTCATACAGATAGCGGTGTATGTATTTCCAAGTTCATACAGATAGCGGTGTAGATATTTCCATGTTCATCCAGATGGCTGTGTAGATATATCCATGTTCATACAGATGGCGGTGTAGATATTTCCATGTTCATAGAGATAGCGGTGTAGATATTTCCATGTTCATACAGATAGAGGGGCTGATATTTCCATGTTCATACAGATAGCGGTGCTGATATTTCCTTTTTTATACAGGTAGTGGTGTAGATATTTCCATGTTTATACAGGTAGCAGTGTAGATATTTCCATGTTTATACAGATAGCGGTGTGGATATTTCCATGTTTATACAGATAGCGGTGTAGATATCTCCATTTTAATACAGATGGCGGTGTAGATATTTATATGTTCATTCAGATGGCGGTGCAGATATTTCCATGTTCATACAGATGGCGGTGTAGATATTTCCATGTTCATACAGATAGCGGTGTAGTTATTTCCATGTGTAAAGAGATAGCTGTGTAGATATTTCCATGTATATGCAGATAGCTGTGTAGATATTTCTATTTTCATGCTGATAGCGGTTTAGATATTTCCATGTTCAAACATATAGTGGTGTAGATATTTCCATGTTCTTGCAGATAACGTTGTAGATATTTCCATGCTTATACAGATTGCAGTGAAGATGTATGCATGTTTACACAGATAGCGGTGTAGATATTTCCATGTTCATGCAGATAGCGCTGTAGATATTTCCATGTTCATCCAGATGGCTGTGTAGATATATCCATGTTCATACAGAGAGCGGTGTAGATATTTCCATGTTCATACAGATAGAAGTGTAGATATTTCCATGTTCGTACAGATAGCGGTGTAGCTATTTCCATGTTCATGCAGATAGCGGTGTAGATACTTCCATGTTCATAGAGATAGCGGTGTAGATATTTCCATGTTCATACAGATAGCGGTGCTGATATTTCCATGTTTATACAGGTAGCGGTGTAGATATTTCCATGTTTATACAGATAGCGGTGTAGATATTTCCAGGTTTATAAAGATAGCGGTGTAGATATTTCCAAGTTTATACAGATAGCAGTGAAGATATCTCCATCTTAATGCAGATGGCGGTGAAGATATTTATATGTTCATACAGATGGCAGTGCAGATATTTCCATGTTCATACAGATGGCGGTGCAGATATTTCCATGTTTATAGAGATAGCGGTTTAGTTATTTCCATGTGTAAAGAGATAGGTTTGTAGATATTTCCATGTATATGCAGATAGCTGTGTAGATATTTCTATTTTCATGCAGATAGCGGTTTAGATATTTCCATGTTCAAACAGATAGCGGTGTAGATATTTCCATGTTCATACAGATAGCGGTGTGGATATTTCCATGTTTTTACAGATAGCGGTGAAACGTATGCAAGTTTACACAGATAGCGGTGTAGAAATTTCCATGTTCATACAGATCGTGGTGTAGATATTTCCATGTTCATCCAGATGGCTGTGTAGACATATCCATGTTCATACAGATGGCGGTGAAGATATTTCCATGTTTATACAGATAGCGGTGTAGATATTTCCATGTTCATACAGATAGCGGTGTAGATATTTCCATGTTCATACAGATGGCTGTGTAGATATATACATGTTCATACAGATGGCGGTGAATATATTTCCATGTTCATACAGATAGCGGTGTAGATATTTCCATGTTCATACAGATAGCGGTGCAGATATTTCCATGTTCATACAGATAGCGGTGCTGATATTTCCATGTTTATACAGATAGCGATGTAGGTATTTCCATGTTTATACAGATAGCGGTGTAGATATCTCCTTCTTAATACAGATGGCGGTGTACATATTTATATGTTCATACAGATGGCTTTGAAGATATTTCCATGTTCATACAGATGGCGGTGTAGATATTTCCATGTTTATAGAGATAGCGGTGTAGTTATTTCCATGTGTAAAGAGATAGCTGTGTAGATATTTCCATGTATATGCAGATAGCTGTGTAGATATTTCCATTTTCATGCAGACAGCGGTGTAGATATTTCCATGTTCAAACAGATAGCGGTGTAGATGTTTCCATGTTAATACAGATTGCGGTGTAGATATTTCCATGTTCATACAGATAGCGGTGCTGATATTTCCAAGTTTATACAGGTAGCGTTGTAGATATTTCCATGTTTATACAAATAGCGGTGTAGATATTTCCATGTTTATACAGATAGCGTTGTAGATATTTCCATGTTTATACAGATAGCGGTGTAGATATCCCCATCTTAATACAGATGGCGGAGGAGATATTTCTATGTACATGCAGATGGCGGTGCAGATATTTCCATGTTCACACAGATTGCGGTGTAGTTATTTCCATGTGTAAAGAGATAGCTGTGTAGATATTTCCATGTATATGCAGATAGCTGTGTAGATATTTCCATTTTCATGCAGATAGCGGTTTAGATATTTCCATGTTCAAACAGATATCGGTGTAGATATTTCCATGTTCATACAGATAACGGTGTAGATATTTCCATGTTCATCCAGATGGCTGTGTAGGTATATCCATGTTCATACAGATAGCGGTGTAGTTATTTCCATATTCGTACAGATAGTGGTGTAGATATTTCCATGTTCATACAGATAGCGGTGTAGCTATTTCCATGTTCATAAAGATAGCGGTGTAGATATTTCAATGTTCGTACAGATAGCGGTGTATATATTTCCATGTTCATACAGATAGCTGTGCTGATATTTCCATGTTTATACAGGTAGCGGTGTAGATATTTCCATGTTTATACAGATAGCGGTGTAGATATTTCCATGTTTATACAGATACCGGTGTAGATATTTAAAGGTTTATACAGATAGAGGTGTAGATATCTGCTTCTTAATACAGATGGCGGTGTAGAAATTTATATGTTCATACAGATGGTGGTGCAGATATTTCCATGTTCATACAGATAGCGGTGTAGATATTTCCATGTTTATAGAGATAGCGGTGAGGTTATATCCATGTTTAAAGAGATAGCTGTGTAGATATTTCCATGTATATGCAGATAGCTGTGTAGATATTTCCATTTTCATGCAGACAGCGGTATAGATATTTCCATGTTCAAACAGATAGCGGTGTAGATATTTCCATGTTCATACAGATAGCGGTGTAGATATATCCATGTTCATACAGATAGCGGTGTAGATATTTACATGTTCATACAGATAGCGGTGCTGTTATTTCCATGTTTATACAGGTAGCGCTGTAGATATTTCCATGTTTATACAGATAGCGGTGTAGATATTTCCATGTTTATACAGATAGCGGTGTAGATATTTCCATGTTTATACAGATAGCGGTGTAGATATCTCCATGTTAATACAGATGGCGGTGTAGATATTTATATGTTTATAAAGATGGCGGTGCAGATATTTCCATGTTCATACAGATAGCGGTGTAGCTATTTCCATGTTCATACAGATAGCGGTGTAGATATTTCCATGTTCATCCAGATGGCTGTGTAGACATATCCATGTTCATACAGATGGCAGTGAAGATAATTCCATGTTTATACATCTAGCGGTGTAGATATTTCCATGTTCATACAGATAGCGGTGTAGTTATTTCCATGTGTAAAGAGATAGCTGTGTAGATATTTCCATGTATATGCAGATAGCTGTGTGGATATTTCCATTTTCATGCAGATAGCGGTTTAGATATTTCCATGTTCAAACAGATAGCGGTGTATATATTTCCATGTTCATAGAGATAGCGGTGCAGATATTTCCATGTTTATACAGATAGCGGTGAAGATGTTTGCATGTTTACACAGATAGCGGAGTAGATATTTCCATGTTCATACAGATCGCGGTGTAGGTATTTCCATGTTCATCCAGATGGCTGTGTAGACATATCCATGTTCATACAGATGGCGGTGAAGATATTTCCATGTTCATACAGACAGCGGTGTAGATATTTCCATGTTCATACAGATAGCGGTGTAGATATTTCCATGTTCATACAGATGGCTTTGTAGATATATCCATGTTCATACAGATGACGGTGAATATATTTCCATGTTCATACAGATAGCGGTGTAGATATTTCCATGTTCATACAGATAGCGATGTAGATATTTCCATGTTCATACCGATAGCGGTGCTGATATTTCCATGTTTATACAGGTAGCGGTGTAGATATTTCCATGTTTATAAAGATAGCGGTGTAGATATTTCCATGTTTATACAGATAGCGGTGTAGATAGTTCCATGTTTATACAGATAGCGGTGTAGATATCTCCTTCTTAATACAGATGGCTGTGTAGATGTTTATATGTTCATACAGATGGCGGTGCAGATATTTCCATGTGCATACAGACGGCAGTGTAGATATTTCCAAGTTTATAGAGATTGCGGTGTAGTTATTTGCATGTGTAAAGAGGTAGCTGTGTAGATATTTCCATGTATATGCAGATAGCTGTGTAGATATTTCCATTTTCACGCAGATAGCGTTTTAGATATTTCCATGTTCAAACAGATAGCGGTGTAGATATTTCCATGTTCATAGAGAGAGCGGTGTACATATTTCCATGTTCATACAGATAGCGGTGTAGATATTTCCATGTTTATACAGATAGTGGTGAAGATGTATGCATGTTTACACAGATAGCGGTGTAGATATTTCCATGTTCATACAGATAGCGGTGTAGATATTTCCATGTTCATCCAGATGGCTGTGTAGACATATCCATGTTCATACAGATGGCGGTGAAGATATTTCCATGTTCATACAGATAGCGGTGTAGATATTTCCATGTTCATCCAGATGGCTGTGTACTTATATCCATGTTCATACAGATAGTGGTGTAGATATTTCCATGTTCATACAGATAGCGGTGTAGATATTTCCATGTTCATACAGATAGCGGTGTAGATATTTCCATGTTCATACAGATAGCGGTGTAGATATTTCCATGTTCATACAGGTAGCGGTGTAGATATTTCCATGTTCATACAGATAGCGGTGCTGACATTTCCATGTTTATACAGGCAGCGGTGTAGATATTTCCATGTTTATACAGATAGCGGTGTAGATAACTCCTTCTTAATACAGATGGCGGTGTAGATATTTATATGTTCATACAGATGGCGGTGCAGATATTTCCATGTTCATACAGATGGTGGTGTAGATATTTCCATGTTTATAGATATAGCGGTGTAGTTATTTCCATGTGTAAAGAGATAGCTGTGTATATATTTCCAAGTATATGCAGATAGCTTTGTAGATATTTCCATTTTCATGCAGTTAGCGGTGTAGATATTTACATGTTCAAACAGATAGCGGTGTAGGTATTTCCATGTTCATTCAGATAGCTTTGTATATATTTCCATGTTCATACAGATAGCGTTGTAGATATTTCCATGTTCATACAGATAGCGGTGTAGATATTTCCATGTTCATACAGATAGCGGTGCTGATATTTCCATGTTTATACAGGTAGTGGTGTAGATATTTCCATGTTCATAGAGATAGCGGTGCAGATATTTCCATGTTTATACAGATAGCGGTGAAGATGTATGCATGTTTACACAGATAGCGGAGTAGATATTTCCATGTTCATACAGATCGCGGTGTAGGTATTTCCATGTTCATCCAGATGGCTGTGTAGACATATCCATGTTCATACAGATGGCGGTGAAGATATTTCCATGTTCATACAGACAGCGGTGTAGATATTTCCATGTTCATACAGATAGCGGTGTAGATATTTCCATGTTCATACAGATGGCTTTGTAGATATATCCATGTTCATACAGATGACGGTGAATATATTTCCATGTTCATACAGATAGCGGTGTAGATATTTCCATGTTCATACAGATAGCGGTGTAGATATTTCCATGTTCATACCGATAGCGGTGCTGATATTTCCATGTTTATACAGGTAGCGGTGTAGATATTTCCATGTTTATACAGATAGCGGTGTAGATATTTCCATGTTTATACAGATAGCGGTGTAGATAGTTCCATGTTTATACAGATAGCGGTGTAGATATCTCCTTCTTAATACAGATGGCTGTGTAGATGTTTATATGTTCATACAGATGGCGGTGCAGATATTTCCATGTGCATACAGACGGCAGTGTAGATATTTCCAAGTTTATAGAGATTGCGGTGTAGTTATTTGCATGTGTAAAGAGGTAGCTGTGTAGATATTTCCATGTATATGCAGATAGCTGTGTAGATATTTCCATTTTCACGCAGATAGCGTTTTAGATATTTCCATGTTCAAACAGATAGCGGTGTAGATATTTCCGTGTTCATAGAGAGAGCGGTGTAGATATTTCCATGTTCATACAGATAGCGGTGTAGATATTTCCATGTTTATACAGATAGTGGTGAAGATGTATGCATGTTTACACAGATAGCGGTGTAGATATTTCCATGTTCATACAGATAGCGGTGTAGATATTTCCATGTTCATCCAGATGGCTGTGTAGACATATCCATGTTCATACAGATGGCGGTGAAGATATTTCCATGTTCATACAGATAGCGGTGTAGATATTTCCATGTTCATCCAGATGGCTGTGTACTTATATCCATGTTCTTACAGATAGCGGTGTAGATATTTCCATGTTCATACAGATAGCGGTGTAGATATTTCCATGTTCATACAGATAGCGGTGTAGATATTTCCATGTTCATACAGATAGCGGTGTAGGTATTTCCATGTTCATACAGGTAGCGGTGTAGATATTTCCATGTTCATACAGATAGCGGTGCTGACATTTCCATGTTTATACAGGCAGCGGTGTAGATATTTCCATGTTTATACAGATAGCGGTGTAGATATCTCCTTCTTAATACAGATGGCGGTGTAGATATTTATATGTTCATACAGATGGCGGTGCAGATTTTTCCATGTTCATACAGATGGTGGTGTAGATATTTCCATGTTTATAGATATAGCGGTGTAGTTATTTCCATGTGTAAAGAGATAGCTGTGTATATATTTCCAAGTATATGCAGATAGCTTTGTAGATATTTCCGTTTTCATGCAGTTAGCGGTGTAGATATTTACATGTTCAAACAGATAGCGGTGTAGGTATTTCCATGTTCATTCAGATAGCTTTGTATATATTTCCATGTTCATACAGATAGCGTTGCAGATATTTCCATGTTCATACAGATAGCGGTGTAGATATTTCCATGTTCATACAGATAGCGGTGCTGATATTTCCATGTTTATACAGGTAGCGGTGTAGATATTTCCATGTTTATTGAGATAGCGGTATAGATATCTCCATCTTAATACAGATGTTGGTGTAGATATTTATATGTTCATACAGATGGCGGTGCAGATATTTCCATGTTCATACAGATGGCGGTGTAGATATTTCCATGTTCAGATAGCGGTGTAGATATTTCCATGTTCATACAGATAGCGGTGTAGATATTTCCATGTTCATACAGATAGCGGTGTAGATAATTCCATGTTCATACAGGTAGCGGTGTAGATTTTTCTATGTTCATACAGATAGCGGTGTAGATATTTCCATGTTCATACAGATAGCGGTGTAGTTATTTCCATGTGTAAAGAGATAGCTGTGTAGATATTTCCATGTATATGCAGATAGCTGTGTGGATATTTCCATTTTCATGCAGATAGCGGTTGAGATATTTCCATGTTCAAACAGATAGCGGTGTAGATATTTCCATGTTCATAGAGATAGCGGTGCAGATATTTCCATGTTTATACAGATAGCGGTGAAGATGTATGCATGTTTACACAGATAGCGGAGTAGATATTTCCATGTTCATACAGATCGCGGTGTAGATATTTCCATGTTCATCCAGATGGCTGTGTAGACATATCCATGTTCATACAGATGGCGGTGAAGATATTTCCATGTTCATACAGATAGCGGTGTAGATTTTTCCATGTTCATCCAGATGGCTGTGTAGTTATATCCATGTTCATACAGATAGCGGTGTAGATATTTCCATGTTCATACAGATAGCGGTGTAGATATTTCCATGTTCATACAGATAGCGGTGTAGATATTTCCATGTTCATACAGATAGCGGTGTAGATATTTCCATGTTCATACAGGTAGCGGTGTAGATATTTCCATGTTCATACAGATAGCGGTGCTGATATTTCCATGTTTATACAGGCAGCGGTGTAGATATTTCCATGTTTATACAGATAGCGGTGTAGATATCTCCTTCTTAATACAGATGGCGGTGTAGATATTTATAAGTTCATACAGATGGCGGTGCAGATATTTCCATGTTCATACAGATGGTGGTGTAGATATTTCCATGTTTATAGATATAGCGGTGTAGTTATTTCCATGTGTAAAGAGATAGCTGTGTATATATTTCCATGTATATGCAGATAGCTTTGTAGATATTTCCATTTTCATGCAGTTAGCGGTGTAGATATTTACATGTTCAAACAGATAGCGGTGTAGGTATTTCCATGTTCATTCAGATAGCTTTGTATATATTTCCATGTTCATACAGAGAGCGTTGTAGATATTTCCATGTTCATACAGATAGCGGTGTAGATATTTCCATGTTCATACAGATAGCGGTGCTGATATTTCCATGTTTATACAGGTAGCGGTGTAGACATTTCCATGTTTATACAGATAGCGGTGTAGATATTTCCATGTTTATACAGATAGCGGTGTAGATATTTCCATGTTTATTGAGATAGCGGTATAGATATCTCCATCTTAATACAGATGTTGGTGAAGATATTTATATGTTCATACAGATGGCGGTGCAGATATTTCCATGTTCATACAGATGGCGGTGTAGATATTTCCATGTTCAGATAGCGGTGTAGATATTTCCATGTTCATACAGATAGCGGTGTAGATATTTCCATGTTCATACAGATAGCGGTGTAGATAATTCCATGTTCATACAGGTAGCGGTGTAGATTTTTCTATGTTCATGCAGATAGCGGTGTAGATATTTCCATGTTCATACAGATAGCGGTGTAGTTATTTCCATGTGTAAAGAGATAGCAGTGTAGATATTTCCATGTATATGCAGATAGCTGTGTGGATATTTCCATTTTCATGCAGATAGCGGTGTAGATATTTCCATGTTCAAACAGATAGCGGTGTAGATATTTCCATGTTCATACAGATAGCGGTTTAGATATTTACATGTTTATACAGATAGCGGTGAAGATGTAGGCATGTTTACACAGATAGCGGTGTAGATATTTCCATGTTCATACAGATCGCGGTGTAGATATTTCCATGTTCATCCAGATGGCTGTGTAGACATATCCATGTTCATACAGATGGCGGTGAAGATATTTCCATGTTCATACAGACAGCGGTGTAGATATTTCCATGTTCATACAGTTAGCGGTGTAGATATTTCCATGTTCATACAGATGGCTGTGTAGATATATCCATGTTCATACAGATGATGGTGAATATATTTCCATGTTCATGCAGATAGCGGTGTAGATATTTCCATGTTCATACAGATAGCGGTGTAGATATTTCCATGTTCATACCGATAGCGGTGCTGATATTTCCATGTTTATACAGGTAGCGGTGTAGATATTTCCATGTTTATACAGATAGCGGTGTAGATATTTCCATGTTTATACAGATAGCGGTGTAGATATTTCCATGTTTATACAGATAGCGGTGTAGATATCTCCTTCTTAATACAGATGGCTGTGTAGATGTTTATATGTTCATACAGATGGCGGTGCAGATATTTCCATGTGCATACAGATGGCAGTGTAGATATTTCCAAGTTTATAGAGATTGCGGTGTAGTTATTTGCATGTGTAAAGAGGTAGCTGTGTAGATATTTCCATGTATATGCAGATAGCTGTCTAGATATTTCCATTTTCATGCAGACAGCGGTGTAGATATTTCCATGTTCAAACAGATAGCGGTGTAGATATTTCCACGTTCATACAGATAGCAGTGTAGATATTTCCATGTTCATACAGATAGCGGTGTAGATATTTCCATGTTCATACAGATAGCGGTGTAGATATTTCCATGTTCATACAGATAGCGGTGCTGATATTCCCATGTTTATACAGGTAGCGGTGTAGATATTTCCATGTTTATACAGATAGCGGTGTAGATATTTCCATGTTCATACAGATAGCGGTGCTGATATTCCCATGTTTATACAGGTAGCGGTGTAGATATTTCCATGTTTATACAGGTAGCGGTGTAGATATTTCTATGTTCATACAGATAGCGGTGCTGATATTCCCATGTTTATACAGGTAGCGGTGTAGATATTTCCATGTTTATACAGATAGCGGTGTAGATATTTCCATGTTTATACAGATAGCGGTGTAGATATTTAAATGTTTATACAGATAGCGGTGTAGATATTTCCATGTTTATACAGATAGCGGTGAACATGTATGCATGTTTACACACATAGTGGTGTAGATATTTCCATGTTCATACAGATAGCGGTGTAGATATTTCCATGTTCATACAGATGGCGGTGTAGATATTTCCATGTTCATACAGATAGCGGTGGAGTTATTTCCATGTGCAAAGAGATAGCTGAGTAGATATTTCCATGTATATGCAGATAGCAGTATAGATATTTCCATTTTCATGCAGATAGCGGTGTAGATATTTCCATGTTCAAACAGATAGCAGTGTAGATATTTCCATGTTCATACAGATAGCGGTGTAAATATTTCCATGTTCAGATAGCGGTGTAGATATTTCCATGTTTATACAGATAGCGGTGAAGATGTATGCATGTTTACACAGATAGCGGTGTAGATATTTCCATGTTCATCCAGATGGCTGTGTAGATATATCCATGTTCTTACAGATAACGGTGTAGATATTTCCATGTTCATACAGATAGCGGTGTAGATATTTCCATGTTCATCCAGATGGCTGTGTAGATATATCCATGTTCATACAGATAGCGGTGTAGATATTTCCATGTTCATACAGATAGCCGTGTACATATTTCCATGTTCATACAGATAGCGGTGTAGATATTTCCATTTTCATACAGATAGCAGTGTAGATATTTCCATGTTTATACAGATAGCGTTGAAGATGTATGCATGTTTACACAGATAGCGGTATAGATATTTCCATCTTCAAACAGATAGCGGTGTAGATATTTCCATGTTCATACAGGTAGCGGTGTAGATATTTCCATGTTTATACAGATTGCGGTGAAGATGTATGCATATTTACACAGATAGCGGTGTAGATATTTCCATGTTCATACAGATAGCGGTGTACATATTTCCATGTTCATACAGATAGCGGTGTAGATATTTCCATGTTCATACAGATTGCGGTGCTGATATTTCCATGTTTATACAGGTAGCGGTGTAGATATTTCCATGTTTATACAGATAGCGGTGTAGATATTTCCATGTTTATACAGATAGCGGTGTAGATATTTCCATGTTTATACAGATAGCGGTGTAGACATCTCCATCTTAATAAAGATGGCGGTGTAGATAGTTATATGTTCATACAGTTGGCGGTGCAGATATTTCCATGTTCATACAGATGGCGGTGTAGATATTTCCATGTTCATACAGATAGCTGTGTAGTTATTTCCAAGTGCAAAGAGATAGCTGAGTAGATATTTCCATGTATATGCAGATAGGATTATAGATATTTCCATTTTCATGCAGATAGCGGTGTAGATATTTGCATGTTCAAACAGATAGCAGTGTAGATATTTCCATGTTCATACAGATAGCGGTGTAGATATTTCCAAGTTCAGATAGCGGTGTAGATATTTCCATGTTCATACAGATAGCGGTGTTTATATTTCCATGTTCATCCAGATGGCTGTGTAGATATATCCATATTCATACAGATAGCGGTGTAGATACTTCCATTTTCATACATTTAGTGGTGTAGATATTTCCATGTTCATACAGATAGCGGTGTAGCTATTACCATGTTCATACAGATAGCGGTGCAGATATTTCCATGTTCATAGAGATAGCGGTGTAGATATTTCCATGTTCATACAGATAGCGGTGCTGATATTTCCATGTTTATACAGGTAGCGGTGTAGATATTTCCATGTTTATACAGTTAGCGGTGTAGATATTTCCATGTTTATACAGATAGCGGTGTAGATATTTCCATCTTAATACAGATGTTGGTGTAGATATTTATATGTTCATACAGATGGCGGTGCAGATATTTCCATGTTCATACAGATGGCAGTGTAGATATTTCCATGTTCAGATAGCGGTGTAGATATTTCCATGTTCATACAGATAGCGGTGTAGATATTTCCATGTTCATACAGATAGCGGTGTAGATAATTCCATGTTCATACAGGTAGCGGTGTATATTTTTCTATGTTCATACAGATAGCGGTGTAGATATTTCCATGTTTATACAGATAGCGGTGTAGTTATTTCCATGTGTAAAGAGATAGCTGTGTAGATATTTCCATGTATATGCAGATAGCTGTGTGGATATTTCCATTTTCATGCAGATAGCGGTTTACATATTTCCATGTTCAAACAGATAGCGGTGTAGTTATTTCCATGTTCATAGAGATAGCGGTGTAGATATTTCCATGTTCATACAGATAGAGGGGCTGTTATTTCCATGTTCATACAGATAGCGGTGCTATTTCCATGTTTATACAGGTAGCGGTTTAGATATTTCCATGTTTATACAGGTAGCAGTGTAGATATTTCCATGTTTATACAGAGAGCGGTGTAGATATATCCATGTTTATACAGATAGCGGTGTAGATATCTCCTTCTTAATACAGATGGCGGTGTAGATATTTATATGTTCATACAGATGGCGGTGCAGATATTTCCATGTTCATACAGATGGCTGTGTAGATATTTCCATGTTCATACAGATAGCGGTGTAGCTATTTCCAAGTGTAAAGAGATAGCTGTGTAGATATTTCCATGTATATGCAGATAGCGGTGTAGATATTTCCATTTTCATGCTGATAGCGGTTTAGATATTTCCATGATCAAACAGAAAGCGGTGTAGATATTTCCATGTTCATTCAGATAGCGGTGTAGCTATTTCCATGCTTTTGCAGATTGCGTTGAAGATTTATGCATGTTTACACAAATAGCGGTGTAGATATTTCCATGTTCATGCAGATAGCGGTGTAGATATTTGCATGTTCATCCAGATGGCTGTGTAGATATATCCATGTTCATACAGATAGCGGTGTAGATATTTCCATGTTCATACAGACAGCGGTGTAGATATTTCCATGTTTATAAAGGTAGCGGTGTAGGTATTTCCATGTTTATACAGATAGCGGTGTAGATATTTCCAAGTTTATACAGATAGCGGGGAAGGTATCTCCATCTTAATACAGATGGCGGTGTAGATATTTATATGTTCATACAGATGGCAGTGCAGATATTTCCATGTTCATACAGATGGCGGTGTAGATATTTCCATGTTCATCCAGAAGGCTGTGTAGACATATCCATGTTCATACAGATGGCGGTGAAGATATTTCCATGTTCATACAGATAGCGGTGTAGATATTTCCATGTTCATACATATAGCGGTGTAGATATTTCCATGATCATACAGATGGCTGTGTAGATATATCCATGTTCATACAGATGGCGGTGAAGTTATTTCCATGTTCATACACATAGCGGTGTAGATATTTCCATGTTCATACAGATAGCGGTGTAGATATTTCCATGTTCATACTGATAGCGGTGCTGATATTTCCATGTTTATACAGGTAGCGGTGTAGATATTTCCATGTTTATACAGATAGCGGTGTAGATATTTCCATGTTTATACAGATAGCGGTGTAGATATTTCCATGTTTATACAGATAGCGGTGTAGATATCTCCTTCTTAATACAGATGGCGGTGCAGATATTTATATGTTCATACACATGGCGGTGCAGATATTTCCATGTTCATACAGATGGCGGTGTAGATATTTCCATGTTCATACAGATAGCGGTGTAGATATTTCCAAGTTTATAGGGATAGCGGTGTAGTTATTTCCATGTGTAAAGAGGTAGCTGTGTAGATATTTCCATGTATATGCAGATATCTGTGTAGATATTTCCATTTCCATGCAGACAGCGGTGTAGATATTTCCATGTTCAAACAGATAGAGGTGTAGATATTTCCATGTTCATACAGATAGCGGTGTAGATATTTCCATGTTCATACAGATAGCGGTGTAGATATTTCCATGTTCATACAGATAGCGGTGTAGATATTTCCATGTTCATACATATAGCGGTGCTGATATTTCCTTGTTTATACAGGTAGCGGTGTAGATATTTCCATGTTTATACAGATAGCGGTGTAGATATTTCCATGTTTATACAGATAGCGGTGTAGATATCTCCATCTTAATACAGATGGTGGTTTAGTTATTTATATGTTCATACAGTTGGCGGTGCATATATTTCCATGTTCATACAGATGGCGGTGTAGATATTTCCATGTTCATACAGATAGCGGTGTAGTTATTTCCATGTGTAAAGAGATAGCTGTGTAGATATTTCCATGTATATGCAGATAGCAGTGTAGATATTTCCATTTTCATGCAGATAGCGGTGTAGATAATTACATGTTCAAACAGATAGCGGTGTAGATATTTCCACCTTCATACAGATAGCGGTGTAGATATTTCCATGTTCATACAGATAGCAGTGTAGATTTTTCCATGTTTATACAGATAGCGGTGAAGATGTATGCATGTTTACACAGATAGCGGTGTAGATATTTCCATGTTCAAACAGATAGCGGTGTAGATATTTCCATGTTCATACAGATAGAGGTGTAGATATTTCCATGTTTATACAGATTGCGGTGAAGATGTATGCATATTTACACAGATAGCGGTGTAGATATTTCCATGTTCATACAGATAGCGGTGTAGATATTTCCATGTTCATCCAGATGGCTGTGTAGATATATCCATGATCATACAGATAGCGGTGTACATATTTCCATTTTCATACAGGTAGTGGTGTAGTTATTTCCATGTTCATACAGATAGCGGTGTAGCTATTTCCATGTTCATACAGATAGCGGTGTAGATATTTCCATGTTCATAGAGATAGCGGTGTAGATATTCCCATGTTCAAACAGATAGCGGTGCTGATATTTCCATGTTTATACAGGTAGCGGTGTAGATATTTCCATGTTTATACAGATAGCGGTGTAGATATTTCCATGTTTATACATATAGCGGTGTAGATATTTCCAAGTTATACAGATAGCGGTGTAGATATCTCCATCTTAATATAGATGGGGGTGTAGATATTTATATCTTCATACAGATGGTGGTGCAGATATTTCCATGTTCATACAGATGGCGGTGTAGATATTTCCATGTTTATAGAGATAGCGCTATAGTTATATCCATGTGCAAAGAGATAGCTTTGTAGATATTTCCATGTATATGCAGATCGCTGTGTAGATATTTCCATTTTCATGCAGATATCGGTGTAGATATTTCCATGTTCATCCAGATGGCTGTGTAGATATATCCATGTTCTTACAGATAACGGTGTAGATATTTCCATGTTCATACAGGTGGTGGTGTAGATATTTCCATGTTCATCCAGATGGCTGTGTAGATATATCCATGTTCATACAGATAGCGTTGTAGATATTTCCATGTTCATACAGATAGCCGTGTACATATTTCCATGTTCATACAGATAGCGGTGTAGATATTTCCATTTTCATACAGATAGCAGTGTAGATATTTCCATGTTTATACAGATAGCGGTGAAGATGTATGCATGTTTACACAGATAGCGGTGTAGATATTTCCATGTTCAAACAGATAGCGGTGTAGATATTTCCATGTTCATACAGGTAGCGGTGTAGATATTTCCATGTTCATACAGATTGCGGTGCTGATATTTCCATGTTTATACAGGTAGCGGTGTAGATATTTCCCTGTTTATACAGATAGCGGTGTAGATATTTCCATGTTTATACAGATAGCGGTGTAGATATTTCCATGTTTATACAGATAGCGGTGTAGATATCTCCATCTTAATAAAGATGGCGGTGTAGATAGTTATATGTTCATACAGTTGGCGGTGCAGATATTTCCATGTTCATACAGATGGCGGTGTAGATATTTCCATGTTCATACAGATAGCGGTGTAGTTATTTCCATGTGCAAAGAGATAGCTGAGTAGATATTTCCATGTATATGCAGATAGCAGTATAGATATTTCCATTTTCATGCAGATAGCGGTGTAGATATTTCCATGTTCAAACAGATAGCAGTGTAGATATTTCCATGTTCATACAGATAGCGGTGTAGATATTTCCATGTTCAGATAGCGGTGTAGATATTTCCATGTTTATACAGATAGCGGTGAAGATGTATGCATGTTTACACAGATAGCGGTGTAGATATTTCCATGTTCATCCAGATGGCTGTGTAGATACATCCATGTTCTTACAGATAACGGTGTAGATATTTCCATGTTCATACAGATGGCTGTGTAGATATATCCATGTTCATGCAGATAGCAGTGTAGATATTTCCATGTTCATACAGATAGCGGTGTAGATATTTCCATTTTCATACAGATAGCAGTGTAGATATTTCCATGTTTATACAGATAGCGGTGAAGATGTATGCATGTTTACACAGATAGCGGTGTAGATATTTCCATGTTTATACAGATAGCGGTGTAGATATTTCCATGTTTATACAGATAGCGGTGTAGATATCTCCTTCTTAATACAGATGGCTGTGTAGATGTTTATATGTTCATACAGATGGCGGTGTAGACATTTCCATTTTCATACAGATAGCAGTGTAGATATTTCCATGTTTATACAGATAGCGGTGAAGATGTATGCATGTTTACACAGATAGCGGTTTAGATATTTCCATGTTCAAACAGATAGCGGTGTAGATATTTCCATGTTCATACAGGTAGCGGTGTAGATATTTCCATGTTTATACAGATTGCCGTGAAGATGTATGCATATTTACACAGATAGCAGTGTAGATATTTCCATGTTCATACAGATAGCGGTGTAGATATTTCCATGTTCATACAGATAGCGGTGTAGATATTTCCATGTTCATACAGATTGCGGTGCTGATATTTCCATGTTTATACAGGTAGTGGTGTAGATATTTCCATGTTTATACAGATAGCGGTGTAGATATTTCCATGTTTATCCAGATTGCGGTGAAGATGTATGCATATTTACACAGATAGCGGTGTAGATATTTCCATGTTCATACAGATAGCGGTGTAGATATTTCCATGTTCATCCAGATGGCTGTGTAGATATATCCATGATCATACAGATAGCGGTGTACATATTTCCATTTTCATACAGGTAGTGGTGTAGATATTTCCATGTTCATACAGATAGCGGTGTAGCTATTTCCATGTTCATACAGATAGCGGTGTAGATATTTCCATGTTCATAGAGATAGCGGTGTAGATATTCCCATGTTCAAACAGATAGCGGTGCTGATATTTCCATGTTTATACAGGTAGCGGTGTAGATATTTCCATGTTTATACAGATAGCGGTGTAGATATTTCCATGTTCAAACAGATAGCGGTGTAGATATTTCCATGTTCATACAGATAGCGGTGTAGTTATTTCCATGTGCAAAGAGATAGCTGAGTAGATATTTCCATGTATATGCAGATAGCAGTATAGCTATTTCCATTTTCATGCAGATAGCGGTGTAGATATTTCCATGTTCAAACAGATAGCAGTGTAGATATTTCCATGTTCATACAGATAGCGGTGTAGATATTTCCATGTTCAGATAGCGGTGTAGATATTTCCATGTTTATACAGATAGCGGTGAAGATGTATGCATGTTTACACAGATAGCGGTGTAGATATTTCCATGTTCATCCAGATGGCTGTGTAGATATATCCATGTTCTTACAGATAACGGTGTAGATATTTCCATGTTCATACAGATAGCGGTGTAGATATTTCCATGTTCATCCAGATGGCTGTGTAGATATATCCATGTTCATGCAGATAGCGGTGTAGATATTTCCATGTTCATACAGATAGCCGTGTACATATTTCCATGTTCATACAGATAGCGGTGTAGATATTTCCATTTTCATACAGATAGCAGTGTAGATATTTCCATGTTTATACAGATAGCGGTGTAGATGTATGCATGTTTACACAGATAGCGGTGTAGATATTTCCATGTTTATACAGATAGCGGTGTAGATATTTCCAAGTTTATACAGATAGCGGTGTAGATATCTCCATCTTAATATAGATGGGGGTGTAGATATTTATATCTTCATACAGATGGCGGTGCAGATATTTCCATGTTCATACAGATGGCGGTGTAGATATTTGCATGTTTATAGAGATAGCGCTGTAGTTATTTCCATGTGTAAAGAGATAGCTTTGTAGATATTTCCATGTATATGCAGATCGCTGTGTAGATATTTCCATTTTAATGCAGATATCGGTGTAGATATTTCCATGTTCAAACAGATAGCGGTGTAGTTATTTCCATGTTCATGCAGATAGCAGTGTAGATATTTCCATGTTTATACAGATGGCGGTGAAGATGTATGCATGTTTACAAAGATAGCGGTGTAGATATTTCCATGTTCATAGAGATAGCGGTGTAGATATTTCCATGTTCATCCAGATGGCTGTGTAGATATATCCATGTTCATACAGATGGCGGTGAAGATATTTCCATATTCATACAGATAGCGGAGTAGTTATTTCCAAGTGTAAAGAGATAGCTGTGTAGATATATCCATGAATATGCAGATAGCTGTGTAGATATTTCCATTTTCATGCAGATAGCGGTTTAGATATTTACATGCTCAAACAGATAGCGGTGTAGATATTTCCATGTTCATAGAGATAGCGGTGTAGATATTTCCATGTTCATACAGATATCGGTGCTGATATTTCCATGTTTATACAGGTAGCGGTGTAGATATTTCCATGTTTATACAGGTAGCGGTGTAGATATTTCCATGTTTATACATATAGCGGTGTAGATATTTCCAAGTTTATACAGAGAGCGGTGAAGATATCACCATCTTAAAGCAGTTGGCGGTGTAGATATATATATGTTCATAGAGATGGCGGTGCAGATATTTCAATGTTCATACAGGTGACGCTGTAGATATTTGCATGTTTATAGATATAGCGGTGTCAATATTTCCATGTGTATAGAGATAACTTTGTAGATATTTCCATGTATATGCAGATAGCTGTGTAGATATTTCTATTTTCATGCAGATAGGGGTTTAGATATTTCCATGTTCAAACAGATAGCGGTGTACATATTTCCATGTTCATACAGATAGCGGTGTAGATATTTCCATGTTTATACAGATAGCGGTGAAGATGTATGCATGTTTGCACAGATATCGGTGTAGATATTTCCGTGTTCATAGAGATCGCGGTGTAGATATTTCCATGTTAATCCAGGTGGCTGTGTAGACATATCCATGTTCATAAAGATGGCGGTGAAGATATTTCCATGTTCATACAGACAGCGGTGTAGATATTTCCATGTTCATACAGATAGCGGTGTAGATATTTCCATGTTCATACAGATGTCTGTGTAGATATATCCATGTTCATACAGATGACGGTGAAGATGTATGCATGTTTACACAGATAGCGGTGTAGATATTTCCATGTTCAAACAGATAGCGGTGTAGATATTTCCATGTTCATACAGATAGAGGTGTAGATATTTCCATGTTTATACAGATTGCGGTGAAGATGTATGCATATTTACACAGATAGCGGTGTAGATATTTCCATGTTCATACAGATAGCGGTGTAGATATTTCCATGTTCATCCAGATGGCTGTGTAGATATATCCATGATCATACAGATAGCGGTGTACATATTTCCATTTTCATACAGGTAGTGGTGTAGTTATTTCCATGTTCATACAGATAGCGGTGTAGCTATTTCCATGTTCATACAGATAGCGGTGTAGATATTTCCATGTTCATAGAGATAGCGGTGTAGATATTCCCATGTTCAAACAGATAGCGGTGCTGATATTTCCATGTTTATACAGGTTGCGGTGTAGATATTTCCATGTTTATACAGATAGCGGTGTAGATATTTCCATGTTTATACATATAGCGGTGTAGATATTTCCAAGTTATACAGATAGCGGTGTAGATATCTCCATCTTAATATAGATGGGGGTGTAGATATTTATATCTTCATACAGATGGTGGTGCAGATATTTCCATGTTCATACAGATGGCGGTGTAGATATTTCCATGTTTATAGAGATAGCGCTATAGTTATTTCCATGTGCAAAGAGATAGCTTTGTAGATATTTCCATGTATATGCAGATCGCTGTGTAGATATTTCCATTTTCATGCAGATATCGGTGTAGATATTTCCATGTTCATCCAGATGGCTGTGTAGATATATCCATGTTCTTACAGATAACGGTGTAGATATTTCCATGTTCATACAGGTGGTGGTGTAGATATTTCCATGTTCATCCAGATGGCTGTGTAGATATATCCATGTTCATACAGATAGCGGTGTAGATATTTCCATGTTCATACAGATAGCCGTGTACATATTTCCATGTTCATACAGATAGCGGTGTAGATATTTCCATTTTCATACAGATAGCAGTGTAGATATTTCCATGTTTATACAGATAGCGGTGAAGATGTATGCATGTTTACACAGATAGCGGTGTAGATATTTCCATGTTCAAACAGATAGCGGTGTAGATATTTCCATGTTCATACAGGTAGCGGTGTAGATATTTCCATGTTTATGCAGATTGCGGTGAAGATGTATGCATATTTACACAGATAGCGGTGTAGATATTTCCATGTTCATACAGATAGCGGTGTAGGTATTTCCATGTTCATACAGATTGCGGTGTAGATATTTCCATGTTCATACAGATTGCGGTGCTGATATTTCCATGTTTATACAGGTAGCGGTGTAGATATTTCCCTGTTTATACAGATAGCGGTGTAGATATTTCCATGTTTATACAGATAGCGGTGTAGATATTTCCATGTTTATACAGATAGCGGTGTAGATATCTCCATCTTAATAAAGATGGCGGTGTAGATAGTTATATGTTCATACAGTTGGCGGTGCAGATATTTCCATGTTCATACAGATAGCGGTGTAGTTATTTCCATGTGCAAAGAGATAGCTGAGTAGATATTTCCATGTATATGCAGATAGCAGTATAGATATTTCCATTTTCATGCAGATAGCGGTGTAGATATTTCCATGTTCAAACAGATAGCAGTGTAGATATTTCCATGTTCATACAGATAGCGGTGTAGATATTTCCATGTTCAGATAGCGGTGTAGATATTTCCATGTTTATACAGATAGCGGTGAAGATGTATGCATGTTTACACAGATAGCGGTGTAGATATTTCCATGTTCATCCAGATGGCTGTGTAGATACATCCATGTTCTTACAGATAACGGTGTAGATATTTCCATGTTCATACAGATGGCTGTGTAGATATATCCATGTTCATGCAGATAGCAGTGTAGATATTTCCATGTTCATACAGATAGCGGTGTAGATATTTCCATTTTCATACAGATAGCAGTGTAGATATTTCCATGTTTATACAGATAGCGGTGAAGATGTATGCATGTTTACACAGATAGCGGTGTAGATATTTCCATGTTTATACAGATAGCGGTGTAGATATTTCCATGTTTATACAGATAGCGGTGTAGATATCTCCTTCTTAATACAGATGGCTGTGTAGATGTTTATATGTTCATACAGATGGCGGTGTAGACATTTCCATTTTCATACAGATAGCATTGTAGATATTTCCATGTTTATACAGATAGCGGTGAAGATGTATGCATGTTTACACAGATAGCGGTTTAGATATTTCCATGTTCAAACAGATAGCGGTGTAGATATTTCCATGTTCATACAGGTAGCGGTGTAGATATTTCCATGTTTATACAGATTGCCGTGAAGATGTATGCATATTTACACAGATAGCGGTGTAGATATTTCCATGTTCATACAGATAGCGGTGTAGATATTTCCATGTTCATACAGATAGCGGTGTAGATATTTCCATGTTCATACAGATTGCGGTGCTGATATTTCCATGTTTATACAGGTAGTGGTGTAGATATTTCCATGTTTATACAGATAGCGGTGTAGATATTTCCATGTTTATCCAGATTGCGGTGAAGATGTATGCATATTTACACAGATAGCGGTGTAGATATTTCCATGTTCATACAGATAGCGGTGTAGATATTTCCATGTTCATCCAGATGGCTGTGTAGATATATCCATGATCATACAGATAGCGGTGTACATATTTCCATTTTCATACAGGTAGTGGTGTAGATATTTCCATGTTCATACAGATAGCGGTGTAGCTATTTCCATGTTCATACAGATAGCGGTGTAGATATTTCCATGTTCATAGAGATAGCGGTGTAGATATTCCCATGTTCAAACAGATAGCGGTGCTGATATTTCCATGTTAATACAGGTAGCGGTGTAGATATTTCCATGTTTATACAGATAGCGGTGTAGATATTTCCATGTTCAAACAGATAGCGGTGTAGATATTTCCATGTTCATACAGATAGCGGTGTAGTTATTTCCATGTGCAAAGAGATAGCTGAGTAGATATTTCCATGTATATGCAGATAGCAGTATAGCTATTTCCATTTTCATGCAGATAGCGGTGTAGATATTTCCATGTTCAAACAGATAGCAGTGTAGATATTTCCATGTTCATACAGATAGCGGTGTAGATATTTCCATGTTCAGATAGCGGTGTAGATATTTCCATGTTTATACAGATAGCGGTGAAGATGTATGCATGTTTACACAGATAGCGGTGTAGATATTTCCATGTTCATCCAGATGGCTGTGTAGATATATCCATGTTCTTACAGATAACGGTGTAGATATTTCCATGTTCATACAGATAGCGGTGTAGATATTTCCATGTTCATCCAGATGGCTGTGTAGATATATCCATGTTCATGCAGATAGCGGTGTAGATATTTCCATGTTCATACAGATAGCCGTGTACATATTTCCATGTTCATACAGATAGCGGTGTAGATATTTCCATTTTCATACAGATAGCAGTGTAGATATTTCCATGTTTATACAGATAGCGGTGTAGATGTATGCATGTTTACACAGATAGCGGTGTAGATATTTCCATGTTTATACAGATAGCGGTGTAGATATTTCCAAGTTTATACAGATAGCGGTGTAGATATCTCCATCTTAATATAGATGGGGGTGTAGATATTTATATCTTCATACAGATGGCGGTGCAGATATTTCCATGTTCATACAGATGGCGGTGTAGATATTTGCATGTTTATAGAGATAGCGCTGTAGTTATTTCCATGTGTAAAGAGATAGCTTTGTAGATATTTCCATGTATATGCAGATCGCTGTGTAGATATTTCCATTTTAATGCAGATATCGGTGTAGATATTTCCATGTTCAAACAGATAGCGGTGTAGTTATTTCCATGTTCATGCAGATAGCAGTGTAGATATTTCCATGTTTATACAGATGGCGGTGAAGATGTATGCATGTTTACAAAGATAGCGGTGTAGATATTTCCATGTTCATAGAGATAGCGGTGTAGATATTTCCATGTTCATCCAGATGGCTGTGTAGATATATCCATGTTCATACAGATGGCGGTGAAGATATTTCCATATTCATACAGATAGCGGAGTAGTTATTTCCAAGTGTAAAGAGATAGCTGTGTAGATATATCCATGAATATGCAGATAGCTGTGTAGATATTTCCATTTTCATGCAGATAGCGGTTTAGATATTTACATGCTCAAACAGATAGCGGTGTAGATATTTCCATGTTCATAGAGATAGCGGTGTAGATATTTCCATGTTCATACAGATATCGGTGCTGATATTTCCATGTTTATACAGGTAGCGGTGTAGATATTTCCATGTTTATACAGGTAGCGGTGTAGATATTTCCATGTTTATACATATAGCGGTGTAGATATTTCCAAGTTTATACAGAGAGCGGTGAAGATATCACCATCTTAAAGCAGTTGGCGGTGTAGATATATATATGTTCATAGAGATGGCGGTGCAGATATTTCAATGTTCATACAGGTGACGCTGTAGATATTTGCATGTTTATAGATATAGCGGTGTCAATATTTCCATGTGTATAGAGATAACTTTGTAGATATTTCCATGTATATGCAGATAGCTGTGTAGATATTTCTATTTTCATGCAGATAGGGGTTTAGATATTTCCATGTTCAAACAGATAGCGGTGTACATATTTCCATGTTCATACAGATAGCGGTGTAGATATTTCCATGTTTATACAGATAGCGGTGAAGATGTATGCATGTTTGCACAGATATCGGTGTAGATATTTCCGTGTTCATAGAGATCGCGGTGTAGATATTTCCATGTTAATCCAGGTGGCTGTGTAGACATATCCATGTTCATAAAGATGGCGGTGAAGATATTTCCATGTTCATACAGACAGCGGTGTAGATATTTCCATGTTCATACAGATAGCGGTGTAGATATTTCCATGTTCATACAGATGTCTGTGTAGATATATCCATGTTCATACAGATGACGGTGAAGATGTATGCATGTTTACACAGATAGCGGTGTAGATATTTCCATGTTCAAACAGATAGCGGTGTAGATATTTCCATGTTCATACAGATAGAGGTGTAGATATTTCCATGTTTATACAGATTGCGGTGAAGATGTATGCATATTTACACAGATAGCGGTGTAGATATTTCCATGTTCATACAGATAGCGGTGTAGATATTTCCATGTTCATCCAGATGGCTGTGTAGATATATCCATGATCATACAGATAGCGGTGTACATATTTCCATTTTCATACAGGTAGTGGTGTAGTTATTTCCATGTTCATACAGATAGCGGTGTAGCTATTTCCATGTTCATACAGATAGCGGTGTAGATATTTCCATGTTCATAGAGATAGCGGTGTAGATATTCCCATGTTCAAACAGATAGCGGTGCTGATATTTCCATGTTTATACAGGTTGCGGTGTAGATATTTCCATGTTTATACAGATAGCGGTGTAGATATTTCCATGTTTATACATATAGCGGTGTAGATATTTCCAAGTTATACAGATAGCGGTGTAGATATCTCCATCTTAATATAGATGGGGGTGTAGATATTTATATCTTCATACAGATGGTGGTGCAGATATTTCCATGTTCATACAGATGGCGGTGTAGATATTTCCATGTTTATAGAGATAGCGCTATAGTTATTTCCATGTGCAAAGAGATAGCTTTGTAGATATTTCCATGTATATGCAGATCGCTGTGTAGATATTTCCATTTTCATGCAGATATCGGTGTAGATATTTCCATGTTCATCCAGATGGCTGTGTAGATATATCCATGTTCTTACAGATAACGGTGTAGATATTTCCATGTTCATACAGGTGGTGGTGTAGATATTTCCATGTTCATCCAGATGGCTGTGTAGATATATCCATGTTCATACAGATAGCGGTGTAGATATTTCCATGTTCATACAGATAGCCGTGTACATATTTCCATGTTCATACAGATAGCGGTGTAGATATTTCCATTTTCATACAGATAGCAGTGTAGATATTTCCATGTTTATACAGATAGCGGTGAAGATGTATGCATGTTTACACAGATAGCGGTGTAGATATTTCCATGTTCAAACAGATAGCGGTGTAGATATTTCCATGTTCATACAGGTAGCGGTGTAGATATTTCCATGTTTATGCAGATTGCGGTGAAGATGTATGCATATTTACACAGATAGCGGTGTAGATATTTCCATGTTCATACAGATAGCGGTGTAGGTATTTCCATGTTCATACAGATTGCGGTGTAGATATTTCCATGTTCATACAGATTGCGGTGCTGATATTTCCATGTTTATACAGGTAGCGGTGTAGATATTTCCCTGTTTATACAGATAGCGGTGTAGATATTTCCATGTTTATACAGATAGCGGTGTAGATATTTCCATGTTTATACAGATAGCGGTGTAGATATCTCCATCTTAATAAAGATGGCGGTGTAGATAGTTATATGTTCATACAGTTGGCGGTGCAGATATTTCCATGTTCATACAGATAGCGGTGTAGTTATTTCCATGTGCAAAGAGATAGCTGAGTAGATATTTCCATGTATATGCAGATAGCAGTATAGATATTTCCATTTTCATGCAGATAGCGGTGTAGATATTTCCATGTTCAAACAGATAGCAGTGTAGATATTTCCATGTTCATACAGATAGCGGTGTAGATATTTCCATGTTCAGATAGCGGTGTAGATATTTCCATGTTTATACAGATAGCGGTGAAGATGTATGCATGTTTACACAGATAGCGGTGTAGATATTTCCATGTTCATCCAGATGGCTGTGTAGATACATCCATGTTCTTACAGATAACGGTGTAGATATTTCCATGTTCATACAGATAGCGGTGTAGATATTTCCATGTTCATCCAGATGGCTGTGTAGATATATCCATGTTCATGCAGATAGCGGTGTAGATATTTCCATGTTCATACAGGTGGTGGTGTAGATATTTCCATGTTCATCCAGATGGCTGTGTAGATATATCCATGTTCATACAGATAGCGGTGTAGATATTTCCATGTTCATACAGATAGCCGTGTACATATTTCCATGTTCATACAGATAGCGGTGTAGATATTTCCATTTTCATACAGATAGCAGTGTAGATATTTCCATGTTTATACAGATAGCGGTGAAGATGTATGCATGTTTACACAGATAGCGGTGTAGATATTTCCATGTTTATACAGATAGCGGTGTAGATATTTCCAAGTTTATACAGATAGCGGTGTAGATATCTCCATCTTAATATAGATGGGGGTGTAGATATTTTTATCTTCATACAGATGGCGGTGCAGATATTTCCATGTTCATACAGATGGCGGTGTAGATATTTGCATGTTTATAGAGATAGCGCTGTAGTTATTTCCATGTGTAAAGAGATAGCTTTGTAGATATTTCCATGTATATGCAGATCGCTGTGTAGATATTTCCATTTTAATGCAGATATCGGTGTAGATATTTCCATGTTCAAACAGATAGCGGTGTAGTTATTTCCATGTTCATGCAGATAGCAGTGTAGATATTTCCATGTTTATACAGATGGCGGTGAAGATGTATGCATGTTTACAAAGATAGCGGTGTAGATATTTCCATGTTCATAGAGATAGCGGTGTAGATATTTCCATGTTCATCCAGATGGCTGTGTAGATATATCCATGTTCATACAGATGGCGGTGAAGATATTTCCATATTCATACAGATAGCGGAGTAGTTATTTCCATGTGTAAAGAGATAGCTGTGTAGATATATCCATGAATATGCAGATAGCTGTGTAGATATTTCCATTTTCAT
The DNA here is from genome assembly GCF_029281585.2 of Gorilla gorilla gorilla. Taxonomy (NCBI): domain Eukaryota; kingdom Metazoa; phylum Chordata; class Mammalia; order Primates; family Hominidae; genus Gorilla; species Gorilla gorilla. The sequence continues at coordinate 129,538,543 of NC_073239.2, forward strand.
GCAGATAGCGGTTTAGATATTTACATGCTCAAACAGATAGCGGTGTAGATATTTCCATGTTCATAGAGATAGCGGTGTAGATATTTCCATGTTCATACAGATATCGGTGCTGATATTTCCATGTTTATACAGGTAGCGGTGTAGATATTTCCATGTTTATACAGGTAGCGGTGTAGATATTTCCATGTTTATACATATAGCGGTGTAGATATTTCCAAGTTTATACAGAGAGCGGTGAAGATATCACCATCTTAAAGCAGTTGGCGGTGTAGATATATATATGTTCATAGAGATGGCGGTGCAGATATTTCCATGTTCATACAGGTGACGCTGTAGATATTTGTATGTTTATAGATATAGCGGTGTCAATATTTCCATGTGTATAGAGATAACTTTGTAGATATTTCCATGTATATGCAGATAGCTGTGTAGATATTTCTATTTTCATGCAGATAGGGGTTTAGATATTTCCATGTTCAAACAGATAGCGGTGTACATATTTCCATGTTCATACAGATAGCGGTGTAGATATTTCCATGTTTATACAGATAGCGGTGAAGATGTATGCATGTTTGCACAGATAGCGGTGTAGATATTTCCGTGTTCATAGAGATCGCGGTGTAGATATTTCCATGTTCATCCAGATGGCTGTGTAGACATATCCATGTTCATAATGATGGCGGTGAAGATATTTCCATGTTCATACAGACAGCGGTGTAGATATTTCCATGTTCATACAGATAGCGGTGTAGATATTTCCATGTTCATACAGATAGCGGTGTAGATATTTCCATGTTCATACCGATAGCGGTGCTGATATTTCCATGTTCATACAGGTAGCGGTGTAGATATTTCCATGTTTATACAGATAGCGGTGTAGATATTTCCATGTTTATACAGATAGCGGTGTAGATATTTCCATGTTTATACAGATAGCGCTGTAGATATTTCCATGTTTATAAAGATAGAGGTGTAGATATCTCCTTAATACAGATGGCGGTGTAGATGTTTATATGTTCATACAGATGGCGGTGCAGATATTTCCATGTTCATACAGATGGCGGTGTAGATATTTCCAAGTTTATAGAGATAGCGGTGTAGTTATTTGCATGTGTAAAGAGGTAGCTGTGTAGATATTTCCATGTATATGCAGATAGCTGTGTAGATATTTCCATTTTCATGCAGACAGCGGTGTATATATTTCCGTGTTCAAACAGATAGCGGTGTAGATATTTCCATGTTCATACAGATAGCGGTGTAGATATTTCCATGTTCATACAGATAGCGGTGTAGATATTTCCATGTTCATACAGATAGCGGTGTAGATATTTCCATGTTCATACAGATAGCGGTGCTGATATTTCCATGTTTATACAGGTAGTGGTGTAGATATTTCCATGTTTATACAGATAGCGGTGTAGATATTTCCATGTTTATACAGATAGCGGTGTAGATATCTCCTTCTTAAAACAGATGGCGGTAGAGATATTTATATGTTCATACACACGGCGGTGCAGATATTTCCATGTTCATACAGATGGCGGTGTAGATATTTCCATGTTCATACAGATAGCGGTGTAGATATCTCCATGTTCACACAGATAGCGGTGTAGATATTTCCATGTTCATACAGATGGCGGTGCAGAAATTTCCATGTTCATACTGATAGCGGTGATGATATTTCCATTTTTATACAGATAGCGGTGTAGATATTTCCATGTTTATACAGATAGCGGTGTAGATATTTCCATGTTTATACAGATGGCGGTGTAGATATTTATATGTTCATACAGATGGCAGTGAAGATATTTCCATGTTCATACAGATGGCGGTGTAGATATTTCCATGTTTATACAGATAGCGGTGTAGATATTTCCATGTTTATACAGATAGCGGTGTAGATATTTCCATGTTTATACAGATAGCGGTGTAGATATTTCCATGTTTATACAGATAGAGGTGTAGATATCTCCTTAATACAGATGGCGGTGTAGATGTTTATATGTTCATACAGATGGCGGTGCAGATATTTCCATGTTCATACAGATGGCGGTGTAGATATTTCCAAGTTTATAGAGATAGCGGTGTAGTTATTTGCATGTGTAAAGAGGTAGCTGTGTAGATATTTCCATGTATATGCAGATAGCTGTGTAGATATTTCCATTTTCATGCAGACAGCGGTGTATATATTTCCATGTTCAAACAGATAGCGGTGTAGATATTTCCATGTTCATACAGATAGCGGTGTAGATATTTCCATGTTCATACAGATAGCGGTGTAGATATTTCCATGTTCATACAGATAGCGGTGTAGATATTTCCATGTTCATACAGATAGCGGTGCTGATATTTCCATGTTTATACAGGTAGTGGTGTAGATATTTCCATGTTTATACAGATAGCGGTGTAGATATTTCCATGTTTATACAGATAGCGGTGTAGATATCTCCTTCTTAATACAGATGGCGGTAGAGATATTTATATGTTCATACACACGGCGGTGCAGATATTTCCATGTTCATACAGATGGCGGTGTAGATATTTCCATGTTCATACAGATAGCGGTGTAGATATCTCCATGTTCACACAGATAGCGGTGTAGATATTTCCATGTTCATACAGATGGCGGTGCAGAAATTTCCATGTTCATACTGATAGCGGTGATGATATTTCCATTTTTATACAGATAGCGGTGTAGATATTTCCATGTTTATACAGATAGCGGTGTAGATATTTCCATGTTTATACAGATGGCGGTGTAGATATTTATATGTTCATACAGATGGCAGTGAAGATATTTCCATGTTCATACAGATGGCGGTGTAGATATTTCCATGTTTATAGATATAGCGGTGTAGTTATTTCCATGTGTAAAGATATAGATGTGTAGATATTTCCATGTATATGCAGATAGCTTTGTAGATATTTCCATTTTCATACAGATAGCGGTGTAGATATTTCCATGTGTATGCAGATCACTGTGTAGATATTTCCATTTTCATGCAGATATCGGTGTAGATATTTCCATGTTCAAACAGATAGCGGTGTAGTTATTTCCACGTTCATACAGATAGCGGTGTAGATATTTCCATGTTCATACAGATAGCGGTGCTGATATTTCCATGTTTATACAGGTAGCGGTGTAGATATTTCCATGTTTATACAGATAGCGGTGTAGATATTTCCATGTTTATACAGATAGCGGTGTAGATATTTAAATGTTTATACAGATAGCGGTGTAGATATCTCCATGTTAATAAAGTTGGCGGTGTAGTTATTTATATGTTCATGAAGTTGGCGGTGCAGATATTTCCATGTTCATACAGATGGCGGTGTAGATATTTCCATGTTCATACAGACAGCGGTGTAGTTATTTCCATGTGTAAAGAGATAGCTGAGTAGATATTTCCATGTATATGCAGATAGCAGTATAGATATTTCCATTTTCATGCAGATAGCGGTGTAGATATTTCCATGTTCAAACAGATAGCAGTGTAGTTATTTCCATGTTCATACAGATAGCGGTGTAGATATTTCCATGTTCAGATAGCGGTGAAGATATTTCCATGTTTATACAGATAGCGGTGAAAATGTATGCATGTTTACACAGATAGCGGTGTAGATATTTCCATGTTCATCCAGATGGCTGTTTAGATATATCCATGTTCTTACAGATAACGGTGTAGATATATCCATGTTCATACAGATAGCGGTGTAGATACTTCCATGTTCATCCAGATGGCTGTGTAGATATATCCATGTTTATACAGATAGCGGTGTAGTTATTTCCATGTGTAAAGGGATAGCTGAGTAGATATTTCCATGTATATGCAGATAGCAGTATAGATATTTCCATTTTCATGCAGATAGCGGTGTAGATATTTCCATGTTCAAACAGATAGCAGTGTAGATATTTCCATGTTCATACAGATAGCGGTGTAGGTATTTCCATGTTCAGATAGCGGTGTAGATATTTCCATGTTTATACAGATAGCGGTGAAGATGTATGCATGTTTACACAGATAGCGGTGTAGATATTTCCATGTTCATCCAGATGGCTGTGTAGATATATCCATGTTCTTACAGATGACGGTGTAGATATTTCCATGTTCATACAGATAGCGGTGTAGATATTTCCATGTTCATCCAGATGGCTGTGTAGATATATCCATGTTCATACAGATAGCGGTGTAGATATTTCCATGTTCATACAGATAGCCGTGTACATATTTCCATGTTCATACAGATAGCGGTGTAGATATTTCCATTTTCATACAGATAGCAGTGTAGATATTTCCATGTTTATACAGATAGCGGTGAAGATGTATGCATGTTTACACAGATAGCGGTGTAGATATTTCCATGTTCAAACAGATAGCAGTGTAGATATTTCCATGTTCATACAGGTAGCGGTGTAGATATTTCCATCTTTATACAGATTGCGGTGAAGATGTATGCATATTTACACAGATAGCGGTGTAGATATTTCCATGTTCATACAGATAGCGGTGTAGATATTTCCATGTTCATACAGATAGCGGTGTAGGTATTTCCATGTTCATTCAGATAGCGGTGCTGATATTTCCATGTTTATACAGGTAGCGGTGTAGATATTTCCATGTTTATATAGATAGCGGTGTAGATATTTCCATGTTTATACAGATAGCGGTGTAGATATTTCCATGTTTATACAGATAGCGGTGTAGATATCTCGATCTTAATAAAGATGGCGGTGTAGATAGTTATATGTTCATACAGTTGGCGGTGCAGATATTTCCATGTTCATACAGATGGCGGTGTAGATATTTCCATGTTCATACAGATAGCGGTGTAGTTATTTCCATGTGTAAAGAGATAGCTGAGTAGTTATTTCCATGTATATGCAGATAGCAGTGTAGATATTTCCATTTTCATGCAGATAGTTGTGTAGATATTTCCATGTTCAAACAGATAGCAGTGTAGATATTTCCATGTTCATACAGATAGCGGTGTAGTTATTTCCATGTTCATACAGGTAGTGGTGTAGATATTTCCATGTTTATACAGATAGCGGTGAAGATGTATGCATGTTTACACAGATAGCGGTGTAGATATTTCCATGTTCATCCAGATGGCTGTGTAGATATATCCATGTTCATACAGATAACGGTGTAGATATTTCCATGTTCATACAGATAGCGGTGTAGATATTTCCATGTTCATCCAGATGGCTGTGTAGATATATCCATGTTCATACAGATAGCGGTGTAGATATTTCCATGTTCATATAGATAGCCGTGTACATATTTCCATTTTCATACAGATAGCGGTGTAGATATTTCCATTTGCATACAGATAGCAGTGTAGATATTTCCATGTTTATACAGATAGCGGTGAAGATGTATGCATGTTTACACAGATAGCGGTGTAGATATTTCCATGTTTAAACAGATAGCGGTGTAGATATTTCCATATTCATACAGATAGCGGTGTAGATATTTCCATGTTCATCCAGATGGCTGTGTAGATATATCCATGTTCATACAGATAGCGGTGTAGATACTTCCATTTTCATACAGGTAGTGGTGTAGGTATTTCCATGTTCATACAGATAGCGGTGTAGCTATTTCCATGTTCATACAGATAGCAGTGTAGATATTTCCATGTTCATAGAGATAGCGGTGTAGATATTTCCATGTTCATACAGAGAGCGGTGCTGATATTTCCATGTTTATACTGGTAGCGGTGTAGATATTTCCATGTTTATACAGATATCGGTGTAGATATTTCCATGTTTATACATATAGCGGTGTAGATATTTCCAAGTTTATACAGATAGCGGTGTAGATATCTCCATCTTAATATAGATGGGGGTGTAGATATTTATATCTTCATATAGATGGCGGTGCAGATATTTCCATGTTCATACAGATGGCGGTGTAGATATTTGCATGTTTATAGAGATAGCGCTGTAGTTATTTCCATGTTCATACAGATAGCAGTGTATATATTTCCATGTTCATAGAGATAGCGGTGTAGGTATTTCCATGTTCATACAGATAGAGGGGCTGATATTTCCATGTTCATAAAGATAGCGGTGTTGATATTTCCATGTTTATACTGGTAGCGGTGTAGATATTTCCATGTTTATACAGATAGCGGTGTAGATATTGCCATGTTTATACAGATAGCGGTGTAGATATTTCCATGTTTATACAGATAACGGAGTAGATATCTCCATCTTAATACAGATGGCCGTGTAGATATTTATATGTTCATACAGATGTCGGTGCAGCTATTTCCATGTTCAAACACATGGTTGTGTAGATATTTCCATGTTCATACAGATAGCGGTGTAGTTATTTCCATGTGTAAAGAGATAGCTGTGTAGATATTTCCATGTATATGCAGATAGCTGTGTAGATATTTCCATTTTCATGCAGATAGCGGTGTAGATATTTCCATGTTCAAACAGATAGCGGTGTAGATATTTCCATGTTCATACAGATAGCGGTGTAGATATTTCCATGTTTATACAGATTGCAGTGAAGGTGTATGCATATTTGCACAGATAGCTGTGTAGATATTTCCGTGTTCACACAGATAGCGGTGTAGATATTTCCATGTTCATCCAGATGGCTGTGTAGATATATACATGTTCATACAGATAGCGGTGTAGATATTTCCATGTTCATACAGATGGCTGTGTAGATATTTCCATGTTCATACAGATAGCGGTGCTGATATTTCCATGTTTATACAGGTAGCGGTGTAGATATTGCCATTTTTATACAGATAGCGGTGTAGATATTTCCATGTTTATACATATAGCGGTGAAGATGTATGCATGTTTACACAGATAGCGGTGTAGATATTTCCATGTTCATACAGATAGCGGTGTAGATACTTCCATGTTCATCCAGATGGCCGTGTAGATATATTCATGTTCATACAGATGGCGGTGAAGATATTTCCATGTTCATACAGATAGCTGTTTAGATATTTCCATGTTCATACAGATAGCGGTGTAGATATTTCCAAGTTCATACAGATAGCGTTGTAGATATTTCCATGTTTATACAGATAGCAGTGTAGATAATTCCATGTGTACACAGATAACGGTGTAGATATTTACATATTCCTACATGTGGCTGTGTAGATATTTCCATGTTTATACAGATAGCAGTGTAGATATTTCCATGTTTACAGAGATAGCGGTGTAGATATTTCCATGTTCCTACAATTGGTGGTGTAGATATTTCCATGTTTAAACAGATAGCGGTGTAGACATTTCCATGTTTACACAGATAGCGGTGTAGATATTTCCATGTTTACACAGATAGCGGTGTAGATGTTTCCATGTTTGTACAGATAGTGGTGTAGACATTTCCATGTTTATAGAGTTGGGGGTGTAGATATTTCCATGTTTATATTGTTGGCAGCGGAGATATTTCCATGTTCATACAGATGGCGGTGAAGATATTTCCATGTTTATTCACATAACGGTGTAGATACTTCCAAGTTTTAAGAGATAGCGGTGTAGATATTTCCATGTGTATACAGATAGCGGTGTAGATATTTACATGTGTATACAGATAATGGTGTAGATATTTACATGTTCCTACAGATGGCTGTGTAGGTATTTCCATGTTTATACAGATAGCGGTGTAGATATTCTGATGATTATGGAGATAGCGGTGTAGGTATTTCCATGTTCCTACAGTTGGTGCGGTAGATATTTCCATGTTTACACAGATAGCGGTGTAGATATTTCCAAGTTTATGCTGATAGCGGTGTAGATATTTCCACTTTTATGCAGATAGCGGTGTAGATATTTCCATGTTTAAACAGAAAGCGGTGTAGATATTTCCATGTTCCTACACAAGGCTCTGCAGATATTTCCATGTTTTTAGAGTTGGCGGTTTGGGCATTTCCATGTTCATACAGATGGCGGTGTAGATATTTCCATGTTTATACAGATGGCGGTGTAGATATTTCCATGTTTATACAGATAGCGTTGTAGATATTTCCATGTTTATAGAGACAGCAGTGTAGATATTTCCATGTTTATACACATGGCGATGTAGATATTTCCATGTTCATACAGATGGCGGTGAAGATATTTCCATGTTTATAGAGATAGCCGTGTAGATACTTCCATGTTTACACAGATAGTGGTGTAGATATTTCCATGTTTACACAGATAGCAGTGTACATATTTCCATGTTTATACAGATAGTGGTGAAGATATTTCAATGTTTATAGAGTTGGCGGTGTAGATATTTTCATGTTCAAACAGATGGCGGTGTAGATATTTCCATGTTTATATATATGGCAGTGTAGATAATTCCATGTTCATACAGATGACGGTGAAGATATTTCCATGTTTATTCACATAACGGTGAAGATATTTCCAAGTTTTAACAGATGGCGGTGTAGATATTTCCATGTTTACACAGATAGCGGTGTAGCTATTTCCATGTTCTTACAGTTAGAGGGGCTGATATTTCCATGTTCATACAGATAGCAGTGCTGATATTTCCACGTTTATACAGGTAGTGGTGTAGATATTTCCAAGTTTATACAGATAGCAGTGTAGACATTTCCATGTTTATACAGATAGCGGTGTAGATATTTCCATGTTTATACAGATAGCGGTGTAGATATCTCCATCTTAATACACATGGCGGTGTAGATATTTATATGTTCATACAGATGGCCGTGCAGATATTTCCATGTTCATACAGATGGCGGTGTAGATATTTCCATGTTCATACAGATAGCGGTGTAGTTATTTCCATGTGTAAAGAGATAGCTGTGTAGATATTTCCATTTTCATGCAGATAGCGGTTTAGATATTTCCATGCTGAAACAGATAGCGGTGTAGATATTTCCATGTTCATACAGATAGCGGTGTAGGTATATCCATGTTTATACAGATAGCGGTGAAGATGTATGCAGGTTTACACAGATAGCGGTGTAGATATTTCCATGTTCATACAGATAGCGGTGTAGATATTTCCATGTTCATCCAGATGGCTGTGTAGATATATCCATGTTCATACAGATAGCGGTGTAGATATTTCCATGTTCATACAGGTAGTGCTGTAGATATTTCCATGTTCATACAGATAGCGGTGCAGCTATTTCCATGTTCATACAGATAGCGGTGTAGATATTTCCATGTTCGTACAGATAGCGGTGTAGATATTTCCATGTTCATACAGATAGCGGTGCTTATATTTCCATGTTTATACAGGTAGCAGTGTAGATATTTCCATGTTCATACAGATAGCAGTGTAGATATTTCCATGTTCATCCAGATGGCTGTGTAGATATATCCATGTTCATACAGATGGCGGTGAAGACATTTCCATGTTCATACAGATAGCGGTGTAGATATTTCCATGTTCATAGAGATATTGGTGTAGATATTCCCATGTCCATACAGATAGCGGTGTAGCTATTTCCATGTTCATGGAGATAGCGGTGTAGATATTTCCATGTTCATCCAGATGGCTGTGCAGATATATCCATGTTCCTACAGATGGCGGTGAAGATATTTCCATGTTCATACAGATAGCGGTGTAGATATTTCCATGTTTATACAGATAGTGGTGTAGATATTTCCATGTTCATTCAGATAGCGGTGTAGCTATTTCCATGTTCATTCAGATAGCGGTCTAGATATTTCCATGTTCATCCAGATGGCTGTGTAGACATATCCATGGTCATACAGATGGCGGTGAAGATAATTCCATGTTCATACAGATTGCGGTGTAGATATTTCCATGTTCATACAGATAGTGGTGTAGATATTTCCATGTTCATACAGATAGAGGGTCTGATATTTCAATGTTCATACAGATAGCGGTGCTGATATTTCCATGTTTATACAGGTAGCGGTGTAGATATTTCCATGTTCATATAGATAGCGATGTAGATATTTCCATGTTTATAGAGATAGCGGTGTAGATATCTCCATCTTAATACAGATGGCGGTGTAGATATTTATATGTTCATACAGATGGCCTTGCAGATATTTCCATGTACATACAAAGGGCGGTGGAGATATTTCCATGGTCATACAGATAGCGGTGTAGTTATTTCCATGTGTAAAGAGATAGCGGTGTAGATATTTCCATGTATATGCAGATAGCTGTGTAGATATCTCCATTTTCATGCAGACAGCAGTTTAGATATTTCCATGTTCATACAGATGGCGTTGAAGATATTTCCATGTTCATACAGATGGTGGTGTAGATATTTCCATGTTTACACAGATAGCGGTGTAGATATTTCCATGACCATGGAGATAGCTGTGTAGATATCTCCATTTTCATGCAGATAGCGGTTTAGATATTTCCATGTTCAAACAGATAGCGGTTTAGATATTTCCATTTTCATACAGATAGTGGTGTAGATATTTTCATGTTTATACAGATAGCGGTGAAGATATATGCAAGTTTACACAGATAGCGGTGAAGATATTTCCATGTTCATACAGATAGCGGCGTAGATATTTAAATGTTCATCCAGATGGCTGTGTAGATATATCCATGTTCATACAGATAGCGGTGTAGATATTTCCATGTTCATACAGATAGTGGTGTAGATATTTCCATGTTCATACAGATAGCGGTGTAGCTATTTCCGTGTTAACACAGAGAGCGGTGTAGATATTTCCATGTTCATACAGATAGCGGTGCTGATATTTCCATGTTTATATAGGTAGCGGAATGGATATTTCCATGTTTATACAGATAGCAGTGTGGATATTTCCATGTTTATACAGATAGCGGTGTAGATATTTCCAGGTTTATACAGATAGCGGTGTAGATATCTCGATCTTAATACAGATGGCGGTGTAGATATTTATATGTTCATACAGATGGCGGTGCAGATATTTCCATGTTCATACAGATGGCGGTGTAGCTATTTCCATGTTCGTACAGATAGCGGTGTAGCTATTTCCATGTTCATGCAGATAGCGGTGTAGATATTTCCATATTCATCCATATGGCTGTGTAGATATATCCATGTTCATACAGATGGCGGTGAATATATTTCCATGTTCATACAGAAAGCTGTGTAGATTTTTCCATGTTCATACAGATAGTGCTGTAGATATTTCCATGTTCATACAGATGGTGGCGTAGCTATTTTCATGTTCATACAGATAACGGTGTATCTATTTCCATCTTCTTGCAGATAGCTGTTTAGATATTTCCATGTTCAAACAGATAGCGGTGTAGATATTTCCATGTTCATACAGATAGCGGTGTAGATATTTCCATGTTTATTCAGATAGCGGTGAAGATGTATGCAAGTTTACACAGATAGCGGTGAAGATATTTCCATGTTCATACAGATAGCGGTGTAGATATTTAAATGTTCATCCAGATGGCTGTGTAGATATATCCATGTTCATACAGATAGCGGTGTATATATTTCCATGTTCATACAGATAGCGGTGTAGCTATTTCCATGTTCATACAGATAGCGGTGTAGCTATTTCCATGTTCATACAGATAGCGGTGTAGATATTTCCGTGTTCATCCATATGGCTGTGTCGATATATCCATGTTCATACAGATGGCAGTGAAGATATTTCCATGTTCATACAGAAAGTGGTGTAGATATTTCCATGTTCATACAGATAGTGTTGTAGATATTTCCATGTTCATACAGATGGCGGTGTAGCTATTTCCATGTTCATACAGATAGCGGTGTAGATATTTCCATGTTCATCCAGATGGCTGTGTAGATATATCCATGTTCATACAGATGGCGGTGAAGATATTTCCATGTTCATACGGATAGCGGTGTAGATATTTCCATGTTCATACAGATAGTGGTGTAGATATTTCCATGTTCATACAGATAGAGGGGCTGATATTTCCATGTTCATACACATAGCGGTGCTGATATTTCCACGTTTATACAGGTAGCGGTGTAGATATTTCCATGTTTATACAGATAGCGGTGTAGATATTTCCATGTTTATACAGACAACAGTGTAGATATTTCCATGTTTATACTGATAGCGGTGTAGATATCTCCATCTTAATACACATGGCGGTATAGATATTTATATGTTCATACTGATGGCGGTGCAGATATTTCCATGTTCATACAGACGGCGGTGTAGATATTTCCATGTTCATACAGATAGCGGTGTAGTTATTTCCATGTGTAAAGAGATAGCTGTGTAGATATTTCCATGTATATGCAGATAGCTGAGTAGATATTTCCATTTTCTGGCAGATAGCGGTTTAGATATTTCCATGTTCAGATAGCGGTGTAGATATTTCCATGTTCATACAGATAGTGGTGTAGATATTTCCATGTTTATACAGATAGCGGTGAAGATGTATGCAAGTTTAAACAGATAGCGGTGAAGATATTTCCATGTTCATACAGATAGCGGTGTAGATATTTAAATGTTCATCCAGATGGCTGTGTAGATATATCCATGTTCATAGAGATAGCGGTGTAGATATTTCCATGTTCATACAGATAGCGGTGTAGCTATTTCCATGTTCATACAGATAGCGGTGAAGCTATTTCCATGTTCATACAGATAGCGGTGTAGTTATTTCCATGTGTAAAGAGATAGCTGTGTAGATATTTCCATGTATATGCAGATAGCTGAGTAGATATTTCCATTTTCTGGCAGATAGCGGTTTAGATATTTCCATGTTCAAACAGAGATCGGTGTAGATATTTCCATGTTCAAACAGATAGCGGTGTAGATATTTACATGTTCATACAGATAGCGGTGTAGATATTTCCATGTTCATATAGATAGCGGTGTAGCTATTTCCATGTTCATACAGATAGCGGTGTAGATATTTCCATGTTCGTACAGATAGCGGAGTAGATATTTCCAAGTTCATACAGATAGCGGTGCTGATATTTCCATGTTTATACAGGTAGCGGTGTGGATATTTCCATGTTTATACAGATAGCGGTGTGGATATTTCCATGTTTTTACAGATAGCGGTGTAGATATTTCCAGGTTTATACAGATAGCGGTGTAGATATCTCCATCTGAATACAGATGGCGGTGTAGATATTTGTATGTTCATATAGATGGCGGTGCAGATATTTCCATGTTCATACAGATGGCGGTGTAGCTATTTCCATGTTCACGCAGATAGCGGTGTAGATATTTCCATGTTCATCCATATGGCTGTGTATACATATCCATTTTCATACAGATGGTGGTGAAGATATTTCCATGTTCTTACAGATAGCGGTGTAGATATTTCCATGTTCATACAGATAGTGCTGTAGATATTTCCATGTTCATACAGATAGCGGTGTAGCTATTTCCATGTTCATACAGATAGCCGTGTAGATATTTCCATGTTCATCCAGATGGCTGTGTAGATATATCCATGTTCATACAGATGGCGGTGAAGATATTTCCATGCTCATATGGATAGCGGTGTAGATATTTCCATATTCATACATATAGTGGTGTAGATATTTCCATGTTCATACAGATAGAGGGGCTGATATTTCCATGTTCATACAGATAGCGGTGCTGATATTTACATGTTTATACAGGTAGCGGTGTAGATATTTCCATGTTTATACAGATAGCGGTGTAGATATTTCCATGTTTATACAGATAGCGGTGTAGTTATTTCCATGTTTATACAGATAGCGGTGTAGATTTCTCCATCTTAATACAGATGGCGGTGTAGATATTTATATGTTCATACAGATGGCCGTGCAGATATTTCCATGTTCATACAGATGGCGGTGTAGCTATTTCCATGTTCATACAGATAGCGGTGCTGATATTTCCATGTTTATATAGGTAGCGGTGTGGATATTTCCATGTTTATACAGATAGCAGTGTGGATATTTCCATGTTTATACAGATAGCGGTGTAAATATTTCCAGGTTTATACAGATAGCGGTGTAGATATCTCGATCTTAATACTGATGGCGGTGTAGATATTTATATGTTCATACAGATGGCGGTGCAGATATTTCCATGTTCGTACAGATGGCGGTGTAGCTATTTCCATGTTCATACAGATAGCGGTGTAGCTATTTCCATGTTCATGCAGATAGCGGTGTAGATATTTCCATGTTCATCCATATGGCTGTGTTGATATATCCATGTTCATACAGATGGCGGTGAAGATATTGCCATGTTCATACAGAAAGCGGTGTAGATATTTCCATGTTCATACAGATAGTGGTGTAGATATTTCCATGTCCATACAGATAGAGGGGCTGATATTTCCATGTTCATACAGAGAGCGGTGCTGATATTTCCACGTTTACACAGGTAGCGGAGTACATATTTCCATGTTCATACAGATGGCGGTGTAGATATTTCTATGTTTATAGAGATAGTATTGTAGTTATTTCCATGTGTAAAGAGATAGCTTTGTAGATATTTCCATGTATATGCAGATAGCTGTGTAGATATTTCCATTTTCATGCAGATAGCGGTGAAGATGTATGCATGTTTACCCAGATAGCACTGTAGATATTTCCATGTTCATACAGATAGCGGTGTAGATATTTCCAAGTTCATCCAGATGGGTGTGTGGATATATCCATGTTCATACAGATGGCGGTGAAGATATTTCCATGTTCATACAGATAGCGGTGTAGATACTTCCATGTTCATACAGATAGCGTTGTAGATATTTCCATGTTCATACAGATAGCGGTGTAGATATTTCCATGTTTATACAGATTGCGGTGAAGATGTATGCATATTTACACAGATAGCGTTGTAGATATTTCCATGTTCACACAGATAGCGGTGTAGATATTTCCGTGTTCATCCAGATGGCTGTGTAGATATATCCATGTTCATACAGATAGCGGTGTAGATATTTCCATGTTCATACAGGTAGTGGTGTAGATATTTCCATGTTCATACAGATAGCGGTGTAGCTATTTCCATGTTCATACAGATAGCGGTGTAGAAATTTCCATGTTCATAGAGATAGCGGTGTAGATATTTCCATGTTCATACAGATAGCGGTACTGATATTTCCATGTTTATACAGGTAGCGGTGTAGATATTTCCATGTTCATACAGATGGCGGTGAAGATATTTCCATGTTCATACAGATAGCGGTGCAGATATTTCCATGTTCATACAGATAGTGGTGTAGATATTTCCATGTTCATGCAGATAGCGGTGTAGCTATTTCCATGTTCATACAGATAGCGGTGTAGATATTTCCATGTTCATCCAGATGGGTGTGTAGACATATCTATGTTCATACGGATGGCGGTGAAGATAATTCCATGTTCATACAGATAGCGGTGTAGATATTTCAATGTTCGTACAGATAGTGGTGTAGATATTTCCATGTTCATACAGATAGAGGGGCTGATATTTCCATCTTCATACAGATAGCGGTGCTGATATTTCCATGTTTATACAGATAGCGGTGTGGATATTTCCATGTTTATACAGATAGCGGTGTAGATATTTCCATGTTTATACAGATAGCGGTGTAGATATTTCCATATTTATACAGATAGCGGTGTAGATATCTCCATCTTAATACAGTTCGCGGTGTAGATATTTATATGTTCATACAGATGGTTGTGCATATATTTCCATGTTCTTACAGATAGCGGTGTAGATATTTCCATGTTCATACAGATAACGGTGTAGTTATTTCCATGTGTAAAGAGATAGCTGTGTAGATATTTCCATGTATATGCAGATAGCTGTGTAGATATTTCCATTTTCATGCTGATAGCGGTTTAGATATTTCCATGTTCAAACAGATAGCGGTGTAGATGTTTCCACGTTCATACAGAAATCGGTGTTGATATTTCCATGCTTATACAGATTGCGGTGAAGATGTATGGTTCTTTACACAGATTGCGGTGTAGATATTTCCATGTTCATGCAGATAGCGGTGTAGATATTTCCATGTTCATCCAGATGGCTGTGTAGATATATCCATGTTCATACAGATAGCGGTGTAGATATTTCCATGTTTATACAGATAGTGGTGTAGATATTTCCACGTTCATACAGATAGCGGTGTAGCTATTTATATGTTCATACAGATAGCGGTGTAGGTATTTCCACGTTCATAGAGATAGCGGCGTAGATATTTCCATGTTCATACAGATAGCGGTGCTGATATTTCCATGTTTATACAGGTAGCGGTGTAGATATTTCCATGTTTATACAGATAGCGGTGTAGATATCTCCATCTTAATACAGATGGCGGTGCTGATATTTCCATGTTCATCCAGATGGCTGTGTAGATATATCCATGTTCATACAGATGGCGGTGAAGGTATTTCCATGTTCATACAGATGGCGCTGTACATATTTCCATGTTCATACATATAGCTGTGTAGGTGTTTCCATGTTCATACAGATAGCGGTGCTGATATTTCCATGTTCATACAGGTAGCGGCATAGATATTTCCATGTTTATACAGATAGCGGTGTCGATATTTCCAAGTTTATGCAGATAGCGGTGAAGATGTATGCATGTTTACACAGATTGCGGTGTAGATATTTCCATGTTCATACAGATCGCAGTGTAGATGTTTCCATGTTCATATAGATAGAGGTGTAGATATTTCCATGTTCATACAGATGGCTGTGTAGGTATATCCATGTTCATACAGATGGCGGTGAAGGTATTTCCATGTTCACACATAGCGGTGAAGATATTTCCATGTTCATAGAGATAGCGGTGCTGATATTTCCATGTTCATACCGAGAGCGGTGCTGATATTTCCATGTTTATACAGGTAGCGGTGTAGATATTTCCATGTTTATACAGATAGCGGTGTAGATATTTCCATGTTTATACAGATAGCGGTGTTGATATTTATATGTTTATACAGATAGCGGTGTAGATATCTCCTTCTTAATACAGATGGCGGTGTAGATATTTATATGTTCATACAGATGGCGGTGCAGATATTTCCATGTTCATACAGATGGCGGTGTAGATACTTACATGTCAATAGAGATAGCGGTATAGTTATTTCCATGTGTTAAGAGATAGCTGTGTAGATATTTCCAAGTATATGCAGATAGCTGTGTAGATATTTCCATTTTCATGCATACAGCGGTGTAGATATTTCCATGTTCAAACAGATAGCGGTGTAGATATTTACATGTTCATACAGATAGGGGTATAGATATTTCCATGTTCATGCAGATAGCGGTGTAGGTATTTCCATGTACATACAGATAGCGGTGTAGATATTTCCATCTTCATACAGATAGCGGTGCTGATATTTCCATGTTTATACAGATAGCAGTGTAGATATTTCCATGTTTATAAAGATAGCGGTGTAGATATTTCCATGTTTATACAGATAGCGGTGTAAATATTTCCAGGTTTATACAGATAGCGGTGTAGATATCTCGATCTTAATACTGATGGCGGTGTAGATATTTATATGTTCATACAGATGGCGGTGCAGATATTTCCATGTTCGTACAGATGGCGGTGTAGCTATTTCCATGTTCATACAGATAGCGGTGTAGCTATTTCCATGTTCATGCAGATAGCGGTGTAGATATTTCCATGTTCATCCATATGGCTGTGTTGATATATCCATGTTCATACAGATGGCGGTGAAGATATTGCCATGTTCATACAGAAAGCGGTGTAGATATTTCCATGTTCATACAGATAGTGGTGTAGATATTTCCATGTCCATACAGATAGAGGGGCTGATATTTCCATGTTCATACAGAGAGCGGTGCTGATATTTCCACGTTTACACAGGTAGCGGAGTACATATTTCCATGTTCATACAGATGGCGGTGTAGATATTTCTATGTTTATAGAGATAGTATTGTAGTTATTTCCATGTGTAAAGAGATAGCTTTGTAGATATTTCCATGTATATGCAGATAGCTGTGTAGATATTTCCATTTTCATGCAGATAGCGGTGAAGATGTATGCATGTTTACCCAGATAGCACTGTAGATATTTCCATGTTCATACAGATAGCGGTGTAGATATTTCCAAGTTCATCCAGATGGGTGTGTGGATATATCCATGTTCATACAGATGGCGGTGAAGATATTTCCATGTTCATACAGATAGCGGTGTAGATACTTCCATGTTCATACAGATAGCGTTGTAGATATTTCCATGTTCATACAGATAGCGGTGTAGATATTTCCATGTTTATACAGATTGCGGTGAAGATGTATGCATATTTACACAGATAGCGTTGTAGATATTTCCATGTTCACACAGATAGCGGTGTAGATATTTCCGTGTTCATCCAGATGGCTGTGTAGATATATCCATGTTCATACAGATAGCGGTGTAGATATTTCCATGTTCATACAGGTAGTGGTGTAGATATTTCCATGTTCATACAGATAGCGGTGTAGCTATTTCCATGTTCATACAGATAGCGGTGTAGAAATTTCCATGTTCATAGAGATAGCGGTGTAGATATTTCCATGTTCATACAGATAGCGGTACTGATATTTCCATGTTTATACAGGTAGCGGTGTAGATATTTCCATGTTCATACAGATGGCGGTGAAGATATTTCCATGTTCATACAGATAGCGGTGCAGATATTTCCATGTTCATACAGATAGTGGTGTAGATATTTCCATGTTCATGCAGATAGCGGTGTAGCTATTTCCATGTTCATACAGATAGCGGTGTAGATATTTCCATGTTCATCCAGATGGGTGTGTAGACATATCTATGTTCATACGGATGGCGGTGAAGATAATTCCATGTTCATACAGATAGCGGTGTAGATATTTCAATGTTCGTACAGATAGTGGTGTAGATATTTCCATGTTCATACAGATAGAGGGGCTGATATTTCCATCTTCATACAGATAGCGGTGCTGATATTTCCATGTTTATACAGATAGCGGTGTGGATATTTCCATGTTTATACAGATAGCGGTGTAGATATTTCCATGTTTATACAGATAGCGGTGTAGATATTTCCATATTTATACAGATAGCGGTGTAGATATCTCCATCTTAATACAGTTCGCGGTGTAGATATTTATATGTTCATACAGATGGTTGTGCATATATTTCCATGTTCTTACAGATAGCGGTGTAGATATTTCCATGTTCATACAGATAACGGTGTAGTTATTTCCATGTGTAAAGAGATAGCTGTGTAGATATTTCCATGTATATGCAGATAGCTGTGTAGATATTTCCATTTTCATGCTGATAGCGGTTTAGATATTTCCATGTTCAAACAGATAGCGGTGTAGATGTTTCCACGTTCATACAGAAATCGGTGTTGATATTTCCATGCTTATACAGATTGCGGTGAAGATGTATGGTTCTTTACACAGATTGCGGTGTAGATATTTCCATGTTCATGCAGATAGCGGTGTAGATATTTCCATGTTCATCCAGATGGCTGTGTAGATATATCCATGTTCATACAGATAGCGGTGTAGATATTTCCATGTTTATACAGATAGTGGTGTAGATATTTCCACGTTCATACAGATAGCGGTGTAGCTATTTATATGTTCATACAGATAGCGGTGTAGGTATTTCCACGTTCATAGAGATAGCGGCGTAGATATTTCCATGTTCATACAGATAGCGGTGCTGATATTTCCATGTTTATACAGGTAGCGGTGTAGATATTTCCATGTTTATACAGATAGCGGTGTAGATATCTCCATCTTAATACAGATGGCGGTGCTGATATTTCCATGTTCATCCAGATGGCTGTGTAGATATATCCATGTTCATACAGATGGCGGTGAAGGTATTTCCATGTTCATACAGATGGCGCTGTACATATTTCCATGTTCATACATATAGCTGTGTAGGTGTTTCCATGTTCATACAGATAGCGGTGCTGATATTTCCATGTTCATACAGGTAGCGGCATAGATATTTCCATGTTTATACAGATAGCGGTGTCGATATTTCCAAGTTTATGCAGATAGCGGTGAAGATGTATGCATGTTTACACAGATTGCGGTGTAGATATTTCCATGTTCATACAGATCGCAGTGTAGATGTTTCCATGTTCATATAGATAGAGGTGTAGATATTTCCATGTTCATACAGATGGCTGTGTAGGTATATCCATGTTCATACAGATGGCGGTGAAGGTATTTCCATGTTCACACATAGCGGTGAAGATATTTCCATGTTCATAGAGATAGCGGTGCTGATATTTCCATGTTCATACCGAGAGCGGTGCTGATATTTCCATGTTTATACAGGTAGCGGTGTAGATATTTCCATGTTTATACAGATAGCGGTGTAGATATTTCCATGTTTATACAGATAGCGGTGTTGATATTTATATGTTTATACAGATAGCGGTGTAGATATCTCCTTCTTAATACAGATGGCGGTGTAGATATTTATATGTTCATACAGATGGCGGTGCAGATATTTCCATGTTCATACAGATGGCGGTGTAGATACTTACATGTCAATAGAGATAGCGGTATAGTTATTTCCATGTGTTAAGAGATAGCTGTGTAGATATTTCCAAGTATATGCAGATAGCTGTGTAGATATTTCCATTTTCATGCATACAGCGGTGTAGATATTTCCATGTTCAAACAGATAGCGGTGTAGATATTTACATGTTCATACAGATAGGGGTATAGATATTTCCATGTTCATGCAGATAGCGGTGTAGGTATTTCCATGTACATACAGATAGCGGTGTAGATATTTCCATCTTCATACAGATAGCGGTGCTGATATTTCCATGTTTATACAGATAGCAGTGTAGATATTTCCATGTTTATAAAGATAGCGGTGTAGATATTTCCATGTTTATACAGATAGCGGTGTAGATATCTCCATCTTAATACAGATGGCCGTGTAGATATTTATATGTTAATACAGATGGCGGTGCAGATATTTCCATGTTCATACAGATGGCGGTGTAGATATTTCCATATTCATACAGATAGCGGTGTAGTAATTTCCATGTGTAAAGGGATAGCTGTGTAGATATTTCCATGTATATGCAGATAGCAGTGTAGATATTTCCATTTTCATGCAGATAGCGGTGAAGATATTTCCATGTTCAAACAGATAGCGGTGTAGATATTTCCACGTTCATACAGAAAGCGGTGTTGATATTTCCATGCTTATACAGATTGCGGTGAAGATGTATGCTTCTTTACACAGATAGCGGTGTAGATATTTCCATGTTCATGCAGATAGCGGTGTAGATATTTCCATGTTCATCCAGATGGCTGTGTAGATATATCCATTTTCATACAGATAGCGGTGTAGATATTTCCATGTTTATACAGATAGTGGTGTAGATATTTCCATGTTCATACAGATAGCGGTGTAGCTATTTATATGTTCATACAGATAGCGGTGTAGGTATTTCCACGTTCATAGAGATAGCGGTGTAGATATTTCCATGTTCATACAGATAGCGGTGCTGATATTTCCATGTTTATACAGGTAGCGGTGTAGATATTTCCATGTTTATACAGATAGCGGTGTAGATATCTCCATCTTAGTAGAGATGGCGGTGTAGATATTTATATGTTCATACAGATGGCGGTGCAGATATTTCCATGTTCATGCAGCTGGCGGTGTAGATATTTCCATGTTCCTACAGATAGTGGTGTAGATATTTCCATGTTCATACAGATAGCGGTGTAGCTGTTTATATGTTCATACAGATAGCGGTGTAGGTATTTCCACGTTCATAGAGATAGCGGTGCTGATATTTCCATGTTCATCCAGATGGCTGTGTAGATATATCCATGTTCATACAGATGGCGGTGAAGATATTTCCATGTTTTACAGATGGCGGTGTACATATTTCCATGTTCATACATATAGCTGTGTAGGTTTTTCCATTTTCATACAGATAGCGGTGCTGATACTTCCATGTTCATACAGGTAGCGGCGTAGATATTTCCGTGTTTATACAGATAGCGGTGTAGATATTTCCATGTTTATACAGGTAGCGGTGTAGATATTTCCATGTTTGTACAGACAGCGGTGTAGATATTTCCATGTTTATACAGATAGCGGTGTAGATATTTCCATGTTCATACAGATAGCGGTGTAGATATTTCCATGTTCAAGCAGATAGCGGTGTAGGTATTTCCATGTTCATACAGATAGCGGTGTAGATATTTCCATCTTCGTACAGATAGCGGTACTGATATTTCCATGTTCATACAGATAGAGGTGTAGATATTTCCATGTTCGTACAGATAGCGGTGTAGCTATTTCCATGTTCATGCAGATAGCGGTGTAGATATTTCCATGTTCATAGAGATAGCGTTGTAGATATTTCCATATTCATACAGATAGCGGTGCTGATATTTCCATGTTCAAACAGATAGCGGTGTAGATATTTACATGTTCATACAGATAGCGGTGTAGATATTTCCATGTTCATGCAAATAGCGGTGTAGGTATTTCCATGTACATACAGATAGCGGTGTAGATATTTCCATCTTCATACAGATAGCGGTGCTGATATTTCCATGTTTATACAGGTAGCGGTGTAGATATTTCCATGTTTATACAGATAGCAGTGTAGATATTTCCATGTTTATAAAGATAGCGGTGTAGATATTTCCATGTTTATACAGATAGCGGTGTAGATATCTCCATCTTAATACAGATGGCCGTGTAGATATTTATATGTTCATACAGATGGCGGTGCAGATATTTCCATGTTCATACAGATGGCGGTGTAGATATTTCCATGTTCATACAGATAGCGGTGTAGTAATTTCCATGTGTAAAGGGATAGCTGTGTAGATATTTCCATGTATATGCAGATAGCAGTGTAGATATTTCCATTTTCATGCAGATAGCGGTGAAGATATTTCCATGTTCAAACAGATAGCGGTGTAGATATTTCCACGTTCATACAGAAAGCGGTGTTGATATTTCCATGCTTATACAGATTGCGGTGAAGATGTATGCTTCTTTACACAGATAGCGGTGTAGATATTTCCATGTTCATGCAGATAGCGGTGTAGATATTTCCATGTTCATCCAGATGGCTGTGTAGATATATCCATGTTCATACAGATAGCGGTGTAGATATTTCCATGTTTATACAGATAGTGGTGTAGATATGTCCATGTTCATACAGATAGCGGTGTAGCTATTTATATGTTCATACAGATAGCAGTGTAGGTATTTCCACGTTGATAGAGATAGCGGTGTAGATATTTCCATGTTCATACAGATAGCGGTGCTGATATTTCCATGTTTATACAGGTAGCGGTGTAGATATTTCCATGTTTATACAGATAGCGGTGTAGATATCTCCATCTTAGTACAGATGGCGGTGTAGATATTTATATGTTCATACAGATGGTGGTGCAGATATTTCCATGTTCATACAGCTGGCGGTGTAGATATTTCCATGTTCCTACAGATAGTGGTGTAGATATTTCCATGTTCATACAGATAGCGGTGTAGCTATTTATATGTTCATACAGATAGCGGTGTAGATATTTCCATGTTCATAGAGATAGGGGTGCTGATATTTCCATGTTCATACCGAGAGCGGTGCTGATATTTCCATGTTTATACAGGTAGCGGTGTAGATATTTCCATGTTTATACAGATAGCGGTGAAGATATTTCCAAGTTTATACAGATAGTGGTGTTGATATTTATATGTTCATACAGATGGCGATGCAGATATTTCCATGTTCATACAGATGGCGGTGTAGATACTTCCATGTTAATAGAGATAACGTTGTAGTTATTTCCATGTGTAAAGAGATAGCTGTGTAGATATTTCCATGTATATGCAGATAGCTGTGTAGATATTTCCATTTTCATGCATACAGCGGTGTAGATATTTCCATGTTCAAACAGATAGTGGTGTAGATATTTACATGTTCATACAGATAGCGGTGTAGATATTTCCATGTTCATGCAGATAGCGGTGTAGGTATTTCCATGTTCATACAGATAGCGGTGTAGATATTTCCATCTTCATACAGATAGCGGTACTGATATTTCCATGTTTATACAGGTAGCGGTGTAGATATTTCCATGTTTATACAGATAGCGGTGTAGATATTTCCATGTTTATACAGATAGCGGTGTAGATATTTCCATGTTTATACAGATAGCGGTGTAGATATCTCCATCTTAATACAGATGGCCGTGTAGATATTTATATGTTCATACAGATGGCGGTGCAGATATTTCCATGTTCATACAAATGGCGGTGTAGATATTTCCATGTTCATACAGATAGCGGTGTAGTTATTTCCATGTGTAAAGAGATAGCTGTGTAGATATTTCCATGTATATGCAGATAGCTCTGTAGATATTTCCATCTTCATGCAGATAGCGGTGTAGATATTTCCATGTTCAAACAGATAGCGGTGTAGACATTTCCATGTTCATTCAGATAGCGGTGAAGATATTTCCATGTTTATACAGATTGCTGTGAAGATGTATGCATATTTACACAGATAGCGGTGTAGATATTTCCATGTTCATACAGATAGCGGTGTAGATATTTCCATGTTCATCCAGATGGCTGTGTAGACATATCCATGTTCATACAGATAGCGGTGTAGATATTTCCATGTTCATACAGATAGAGGTGTAGATATTTCCATGTTCGTACAGATAGCGGTGTAGCTATTTCCATGTTCATGCAGATAGCGGTGTAGATATTTCCATGTTCATAGAGATAGCGGTGTAGATATTTCCATGTTCATACAGATAGCGATGCTGATATTACCATGTTTATACAGGTAGCGGTGTAGATATTTCCATGTTTATACAGATAGCGGTGTAGATATTTCCAGGTTTATAAAGATAGCGGTGTAAATATTTCCAAGTTTTTACAGATAGCGGTGAAGATATCTCCATCTTAATACAGATGGCGGTGTAGATATTTATATGTTCATACAGATGGCAGTGCAGATATTTCCATGTTCATACAGATGGCGGTGTAGATATTTCCATGTTTATAGAGAAAGCGGTGTAGTTATTTCCATGTGTAAAGAGATAGGTTTGTAGATATTTCCATGTATATGCAGATAGCTGTGTAGATATTTCTATTTTCATGCAGATAGCGGTTTAGATATTTCCATGTTCAAACAGATAGCGGTGTAGATATTTCCATGTTCATACAGATAGCGGTGTAGATATTTCCATGTTTATACAGATAGCGGTGAAACGTATGCATGTTTACACAGATAGCGGTGTAGATATTTCCATGTTCATCCAGATGGCTGTGTAGACATATCCATGTTCATACAGATGGCGGTGAAGGTATTTCCATGTTCATACAGATAGCGGTGTAGATATTTCCATGTTCATACAGATAGCGGTGTAGATATTTCCATGTTCATCCAGATGGCTGTGTAGATATATCCATGTTCAGACAGATGGCGGTGAAGAAATTTCCATGTCCATACAGATAGCGGTGTAGCTATTTCCATGTTCATACAGATAGCGGTGTATGTATTTCCAAGTTCATACAGATAGCGGTGTAGATATTTCCATGTTCATCCAGATGGCTGTGTAGATATATCCATGTTCATACAGATGGCGGTGTAGATATTTCCATGTTCATAGAGATAGCGGTGTAGATATTTCCACGTTCATACAGATAGAGGGGCTGATATTTCCATGTTCATACAGATAGCGGTGCTGATATTTCCATGTTTATACAGGTAGTGGTGTGGATATTTCCATGTTTATACAGATAGCGGTGTAGATATCTCCATCTTAATACAGATGGCGGTGTAGATATTTATATGTTCATTCAGATGGCGGTGCAGATATTTCCATGTTCATACAGATGGCGGTGTAGATATTTCCATGTTCATACAGATAGCGGTGTAGTTATTTCCATGTGTAAAGAGATAGCTGTGTAGATATTTCCATGTATATGCAGATAGCTGTGTAGATATTTCTATTTTCATGCTGATAGCGGTTTAGATATTTCCATGTTCAAACATATAGCGGTGTAGATATTTCCATGTTCATACAGATAACGTTGTAGATATTTCCATGCTTATACAGATTGCAGTGAAGATGTATGCATGTTTACACAGATAGCGGTGTAGATATTCCCATGTTCATGCAGATAGCGCTGTAGATATTTCCATGTTCCTCCAGATGGCTGTGTAGATATATCCATGTTCATACAGAGAGCGGTGTAGATATTTCCATGTTCATACAGATAGAAGTGTAGATATTTCCATGTTCGTACAGATAGCGGTGTAGCTATTTCCATGTTCATGCAGGTAGCGGTGTAGATACTTCCATGTTCATAGAGATAGCGGTGTAGATATTTCCATGTTCATACAAATAGCGGTGCTGATATATCCATGTTTATACAGGTAGCGGTGTAGATATTTCCATGTTTATACAGATAGCGGTGTAGATATTTCCAGGTTTATAAAGATAGCGGTGTAGATATTTCCAAGTTTATACAGATAGCAGTGAAGGTATCTCCATCTTAATACAGATGGCGGTGAAGATATTTATATGTTCATACAGATGGCAGTGCAGATATTTCCATGTTCATACAGATGGCGGTGCAGATATTTCCATGTTTATAGACATAGCGGTTTAGTTATTTCCATGTGTAAAGAGATAGGTTTGTAGATATTTCCATGTATATGCAGATAGCTGTGTAGATATTTCTATTTTCATGCAGATAGCGGTTTAGATATTTCCATGTTCAAACAGATAGCGGTGTAGATATTTCCATGTTCATACAGATAGCGGTGTGGATATTTCCATGTTTATACAGATAGCGGTGAAACGTTTGCAAGTTTACACAGATAGCGGTGTAGATATTTCCATGTTCATACAGATCGTGGTGTAGATATTTCCATGTTCATCCAGATGGCTGTGTAGACATATCCATGTTCATACAGATGGCGGTGAAGATATTTCCATGTTCATACAGATAGTGGTGTAGATATTTCCATGTTCATACAGATAGCGGTGTAGATATTTCCATGTTCATACAGATGGCTGTGTAGATATATCCATGTTCATACAGATGGCGGTGAATATATTTCCATGTTCATACAGATAGCGTTGTAGATATTTCCATGTTCATACATATAGCGGTGCAGATATTTCCATGTTCATACAGATAGCGGTGCTGATATTTCCATGTTTATACAGATAGCGATGTAGATATTTCCATGTTTATACAGATAGCGGTGTAGATATCTCCTTCTTAATACAGATGGAGGTGTACATATTTATATGTTCATACAGATGGCTGTGAAGATATTTCCAGGTTCATACAGATGGCGGTATAGATATTTCCATGTTTATAGAGATAGCGGTGTAGTTATTTCCATGTGTAAAGAGATAGCTGTGTAGATATTTCCATGTATATGCAGATAGCTGTGTAGATATTTCCATTTTCATGCAGACAGCGGTGTAGATATTTCCATGTTCAAACAGATAGCGGTGTAGATATTTCCATGTTCATACAGATAGCGGTGTATATATATCCATGTTCATACAGATAGCGGTGAAGATATTTCCATGTTAATACAGATTGCGGTGTAGATATTTCCGTGTTCACACAGATAGCGGTGCTGATATTTCCAAGTTTATACAGGTAGCGGTGTAGATATTTCCATGTTTATACAAATAGCGGTGTAGATATTTCCATGTTTATACAGATAGCGTTGTAGATATTTCCATGTTTATACAGATAGCGGTGTAGATATCTCCATCTTAATACAGATGGCGGAGTAGATATTTCTATGTACATGCAGATGGCGGTGCAGATATTTCCATGTTCATACAGATAGCGGTGTAGTTATTTCCAT
Source organism: Gorilla gorilla gorilla (assembly GCF_029281585.2). Classification (NCBI taxonomy): domain Eukaryota; kingdom Metazoa; phylum Chordata; class Mammalia; order Primates; family Hominidae; genus Gorilla; species Gorilla gorilla. The sequence goes on from NC_073239.2 coordinate 129,566,320, forward strand.
GTGTAAAGAGATAGCTGTGTAGATATTTCCATGTATATGCAGATAGCTGTGTAGATATTTCAATTTTCATGCAGATAGCGGTTTAGATATTTCCATGTTCAAACAGATATCGGTGTAGATATTTCCATGTTCATACAGATAGCGGTGTAGATATTTCCATGTTCATCCAGATGGCTGTGTAGATATATCCATGTTCATACAGATAGCGGTGTAGTTATTTCCATATTCGTACAGATAGTGGTGTAGATATTTCCATGTTCATACAGATAGCGGTGTAGCTATTTCCATGTTCATAAAGATAGCAGTGTAGATATTTCAATGTTCGTACAGATAGCGGTGTATATATTTCCATGTTCATACAGATAGCTGTGCTGATATTTCCATGTTTATACAGGTAGCGGTGTAGATATTTCCATGTTTATACAGATAGCGGTGTAGATATTTCCATGTTTATACAGATAGCGGTGTAGATATTTCCAGGTTTATACAGATAGAGGTGTAGATATCTGCTTCTTAATACAGATGGCGGTGTAGATATTTATATGTTCATACAGATGGCGGTGCAGATATTTCCATGTTCATACAGATAGCGGTGTAGATATTTCCATGTTTATAGAGATAGCGGTGAGGTTATATCCATGTGTAAAGAGATTGCTGTGTAGATATTTCCATGTATATGCAGATAGCTGTGTAGATATTTCCATTTTCATGCAGACAGCGGTATAGATATTTCCATGTTCAAACAGATAGCGGTGTAGATATTTCCATGTTCATACATAAAGCGGTGTAGATATTTCCATGTTCATACAGATAGCGGTGTAGATATTTCCATGTTCATACAGATAGCGGTGCTGTTATTTCCATGTTTATACAGGTAGCGGTGTAGATATTTCCATGTTTATACAGATAGCGGTGTAGATATTTCCATGTTTATACAGATAGCGGTGTAGATATTTCCATGTTTATACAGATAGCGGTGTAGATATCTCAATGTTAATACAGATGGCGGTGTAGATATTTATATGTTTATAAAGATGGCGGTGCAGATATTTCCATGTTCATACAGATAGCGGTGTAGCTATTTCCATGTTCATACAGATAGCGGTGTAGATATTTCCATGTTCATCCAGATGGCTGTGTAGACATATCCATGTTCATACAGATGGCAGTGAAGATAATTCCATGTTTATACATCTAGCGGTGTAGATATTTCCATGTTCATACAGATAGTGGTGTAGATATATCCATGTTCATACAGATAGTGGTGCTGATATTTCCATGTTTATACAGGTAGCGGTGCTGTTATTTCCATGTTTATACAGGTAGCGGTGTAGATATTTCCATGTTTATACAGATAGCGGTGTACATATTTCCATGTTTATACAGATAGCGGTGTAGATATCTCCATCTTAATACTGATGGCGTTGTAGATATTTATATGATCATACAGATGGCCGTGCAGATATTTCCATGTTCATACAGATAGCGGTGTAGTTATTTCCATGTGTAAAGAGATAGCTGTGTAGATATTTCCATGTATATGCAGATAGCTGTGTAGATATTTCCATTTTCATGCAGATAGCGGTTTAGATATTTCCATGTTCAAACAGATAGCGGTGTAGATATTTCCATGTTTATACAGATAGCGGTGAAGATGTACGCATGTTTACACACATAGTGGTGTAGATATTTCCATGTTCATACAGATAGCGGAGTAGATATTTCCATGTTCATCCAGATGGCTGTTTAGATATATCCATGTTCATACAGATAGCGGTGTAGTTATTTCCATGTTCATACAGAGAGTGGTGTAGATATTTCCATGTTCATACAGATAGCGGTGTAGCTATTTCCATGTTGATACAGATAGCGGTGTAGATATTTCCATTTTCGTACACATAGCGGTGTAGATATTTCCATGTTCAAACAGATAGCGGTGTAGACATTCCCATGTTCATTCAGATAGCGGTGAAGATATTTCCATGTTTATACAGATTGCGGTGAAGATGTATGCATATTTACACAGATAGCGGTGTAGATATTTCCATGTTCATACAGATAGCGGTGTAGATATTTCCATGGTCATCCAGATGGCTGTGTAGATATATCCATGTTCATACAGATAGCGGTGTAGATATTTCCATGTTCATACAGGTAGTGGTGTAGATATTTCCATGTTCATACAGATAGCGGTGTAGCTATTTCCATGTTCATACAGATAGCGGTGTAGATATTTCCATGTTCATAGAGATAGCGGTGTAGATATTTCCGTGTTCATACAGATAGCGGTGCTGATATTTCCATGTTTATACAGGTAGCGGTGTAGATATTTCCATGTTTATACAGATAGCGGTGTAGATATTTCCATGTTTATACAGATAGCGGTGTAGATATTTCCATGTTTATACATATAGCGGTGTAGATATCTCCATCTTAATACAGAGGTTGGTGTAGATATTTATATGTTCATACAGATGTCGTTGCAGATATTTCCATGTTCATACAGATGGCAGTGTAGATATTTGCATGTATATAGAGATAGCGCTGTAGTTATTTCCATGTGTAAAGAGATAGCTTTGTAGATATTTCCATGTATATGCAGATCGCTGGGTAGATATTTCCATTTTCATGCAGATAGCATTGTAGATATTTCCATGTTCAGATAGCGGTGTAGATATTTCCATGTTCATGCAGGTAGCAGTGTAGATATTTCCATGTTTATACAGATAGCGGTGAAGATGTATGCATGTTTATACAGATAGCGGTGTAGATATTTCCATGTTCATCCAGATGGCTGTGTTGATATATCCATGTTCATACAGATGGCGGTGAAGATATTTCCATGTTCATACAGATATCGGTGTAGTTATTTCCGTGTGTAAAGAGATAGCTGTGTAGATATTTCCATGTATATGCAGATAGCTGTGTAGATATTTCCATTTTCATGCAGATAGCGTTTTAGATATTTCCATGTTCAAACAGATAGCGGTGTAGATATTTCCATGTTCCTTCAGATAGCGGTGTAGATATTTCCATGTTCATACAGATAGCGGTGTAGATATTTCCAGATTCATACATATAGCGGTGCTGATATTTCCTTGTTTATACAGGTAGAGGTGTAGATATTTCCATGTTTATACAGATAGCGGTGTAGATATTTCCATGTTTATACAGATAGCGGTGTAGATATCTCCATCTTAATACAGATGGCGGTGTAGTTATTTATATGTTCATACAGTTGGCGGTGCATATATTTCCATGTTCATACAGATGGTTGTGTAGATATTTGCATGTTTATAGAGATAGCGCTGTAGTTATTTCCATGTGTAAAGAGATAGCTGTGTAGATATTTCCATGTATGTGCAGATCGCTGTGTAGATATTTCCATTTTCATGCAGATAGCGGTGTAGATATTTCCATGTTCAAACAGATAGCGGTGTAGATATTTCCATGTTCATGCAGATAGCAGTGTAGATATTTCCATGTTTATACAGATGGCGGTGAAGATGTATGCATGTTTACACAGATAGCGGAGTAGATATTTCCATGTTCATACAGATAGCGGTGTAGATATTACCATGTTCATCCAGATGGCTGTGTATATATATCCATCTTCATACAGATGGCGGTGAAGATATTTCCATGTTCATACAGATAGCGGTGTAATTATTTCCATGTGTAAAGAGATAGCTGTGTAGATATTTCCATATATATGCAGTTAGCTGTGTACATATTTCCATTTTCATGCAGATAGCGGTTTAGATATTTCCATGTTCAAACAGATAGCGGTGTAGATATTTCCATGTTCATAGAGATAGCGGTGTAGATATTTCCATGTTCATACAGATAGCGGTGCTGATATTTCCATGTTTATACAGGTAGCGGTGTAGATATTTCCATGTTTATACAGGTAGCGGTGTAGATATTTCCATGTTTATACAGATAGCGGTGTAGATATCTCCTACTTAATACAGATGGCGGTGTAGATGTTTATATGTTCGTACAGATGGCGGTGCAGATATTTCCATGTGCACACAGATGGAGGTGTAGATATTTCCAAGTTTATAGGGATAGCGGTGTAGTTATTTCCATGTGTAAAGAGGTAGCTGTGTAGATATTTCCATGTATATGCAGATAGCTGTGTAGATATTTCCATTTCCATGCAGACAGCGGTGTAGATATTTCCATGTTCAAACAGATAGCGGTGTAGATATTTCCATGTTCATACAGATAGCGGTGTAGATATTTCCATGTTCATACAGATAGCGGTGTAGATATTTCCATGTTCATACAGATAGCGGTGTAGATATTTCCATGTTCATACATATAGCGGTGCTGATATTTCCTTGTTTATACAGGTAGCGGTGTAGATATTTCCATGTTTATACAGATAGTGGTGTAGATATTTCCATGTTTATACAGATAGCGGTGTAGTTATCTCCATCTTAATACAGATGGCGGTGTAGTTATTTATATGTTCATACAGTTGGCGGTGCATATATTTCCATGTTCATACAGATGGCGGTGTAGATATTTCCATGTTCATCCAGATGGCTGTGTAGACATATCCATGTTCATACAGATGGCGGTGAAGGTATTTCCATGTTCATACAGATAGCGGTGTAGATATTTCCATGTTCATACATATAGCGGTGTAGATATTTCCATGATCATACAGATGGCTGTGTAGATATATCCATGTTCATACTGATGGCGGTGAAGTTATTTCCATGTTCATACAGATAGTGGTGTAGGTATTTCCATGTTCATACAGATAGCGGTGTAGATATTTCCATGTTCATACAGATAGCAGTGTAGATATTTCCATGTTCATACAGGTGGCAGTGTAGATATTTCCATGTTCAGATAGCGGTGTAGATATTTCCATGTTCAAACAGATAGCGGTGTAGATATTTCCATGTTCATACAGATGGCTGTGTAGATATTTCCATGTTCATACAGATAGCGGTGTAGTTATTTCCATGTGTAAAGAGATAGCTGAGTAGATATTTCCATGTATATGCAGATAGCAGTATAGATATTTCCATTTTCATGCAGATAGCGGTGTAGATATTTCCATGTTCAAACAGATAGCAGTGTAGATATTTCCATGTTCATACAGATAGCGGTGTAGATATTTCCATGTTCAGATAGCGGTGTAGATATTTCCATGTTTATACAGATAGCGGTGAAGATGTATGCATGTTTACACAGATAGCGGTGTAGATATTTCCATGTTCATCCAGATGGCTTTGTAGATATATCCATGTTCTTACAGATAACGGGGTAGATATTTCCATGTTCATACAGATAGCGGTGTAGATATTTTCATGTTCATCCAGATGGCTGTGTAGATATATCCATGTTCATACAGATAGCGGTGTAGATATTTCCATGTTCATACAGATAGCGGTGTAGATATTTCCATGTTCATCCAGATGGCTGTGTAGATATATCCATGATCATACAGATAGCGGTGTACATATTTCCATTTTCATACAGGTAGTGGTGTAGATATTTCCATGTTCATACAGATAGCGGTGATGATATTTCCATGTTCATACAGGTAGCGGTGTAGATATTTCCATGTTTATACAGATAGCGGTGTAGATATTTCCATGTTTATACATATAGCGGTGTAGATATTTCCAAGTTATACAGATAGCGGTGTAGATATCTCCATCTTAATATAGATGGGGGTGTAAATATTTATATCTTCATACAGATGGCGGTGCAGATATTTCCATGTTCATACAGATCGCGGTGTAGATATTTGCATGTTTATAGAGATAGCGCTGTAGTTATTTCCATGGGTAAAGAGATAGCTTTGTAGATATTTCCATGTATATGCAGATCGCTGTGTAGATATTTCCATTTTCATGCAGATATCGGTGTAGATATTTCCATGTTCAAACAGATAGCGGTGTAGTTATTTCCACGTTCATACAGATAGCGGTGTAGATATTTCCATGTTCATACAGATAGCGGTGTAGATATTTCCATGTTCATCCAGATGGCTGTGTAGATATATCCATGATCATACAGATAGCGGTGTACATATTTCCATTTTCATACAGGTAGTGGTGTAGTTATTTCCATGTTCATACAGATAGCGGTGTAGCTATTTCCATGTTCATACAGATAGCGGTGTAGATATTTCCATGTTCATACAGATAGCGGTGTAGATATTTCCATGTTCATACAGATAGCGGTGCTGATATTTCCATGTTTATACAGGTAGCGGTGTAGATATTTCCATGTTTATACAGATAGCGGTGTAGATATTTCCATGTTTATACAGATAGCGGTGTAGATATTTCCATGTTTATACAGATAGCGGTGTAGATATCTCCATCTTAATAAAGATGGCGGTGTAGTTATTTATATGTTCATAAAGTTGGCGGTGCAGATATTTCCATGTTCATACAGATGGCGGTGTAGATATTTCCATGTTCATACAGATAGCGGTGTAGTTATTTCCATGTGTAAAGAGATAGCTGAGTAGATATTTCCATGTATATGCAGATAGCAGTATAGCTATTTCCATTTTCATGCAGATAGCGGTGTAGATATTTCCATGTTCAAACAGATAGCAGTGTAGATATTTCCATGTTCATACAGATAGCGGTGTAGATATTTCCATGTTCAGATAGCGGTGTAGATATTTCCATGTTTATACAGATAGCGGTGAAGATGTATGCATGTTTACACAGATAGCGGTGTAGATATTTCCATGTTCATCCAGATGGCTTTGTAGATATATCCATGTTCTTACAGATAACGGGGTAGATATTTCCATGTTCATACAGATAGCGGTGTAGATATTTCCATGTTCATCCAGATGGCTGTGTAGATATATCCATGTTCATACAGATAGCGGTGTAGATATTTCCATGTTCATACAGATAGCGGTGTAGATATTTCAATGTTCTTACAGATAGCGGTGTAGATATTTCCATTTTCATACAGATAGCAGTGTAGATATGTCCATGTTTATACAGATAGCGGTGAAGATGTATGCATGTTTACATAGATAGCGGTGTAGATATTTCCATGTTCAAACAGATAGCGGTGTAGATATTTCCATGTTCACACAGGTAGCGGTGTAGATATTTCCATGTTTATTCAGATAGCGGTGTAGATATTTCCATGTTTATACAGATAGCAGTGTAGATATTTCCATGTTTATACAGATAGCGGTGTAGATATCTCCATCTTAATAAAGATGGCGGTGTAGATAGTTATATGTTTATACAATTGGCGGTGCAGATATTTCCATGTACATACAGATGGCGGTGTAGATATTTCCATGTTCATACAGATAGCGGTGTAGTTATTTCCATGTGTAAAGAGATAGCTGAGTAGTTATTTCCATGTATATGCAGATAGCAGGGTAGATATTTCCATTTTCATGCAGATAGCGGTGTAGATATTTCCATGTTCAAACAGATAGCAGTGTAGATATTTCCATGTTCATACACATAGCGGTGTAGTTATTTCCATGTTCATACAGATAGCAGTGTAGATATTTCCATGTTTATACAGATAGCGGTGAAGATGTATGCATGTTTACACAGATAGCGGTGTAGATATTTCCATGTTCATCCAGATGGCTGTGTAGATATATCCATGTTCATACAGATAACGGTGTAGATATTTCCATGTTCATACAGATAGCGGTGTAGATATTTCCATGTTCATCCAGATGGCTGTGTAGATATATCCATGTTCATACAGATAGCGGTGTAGATATTTCCATGTTCATACAGATAGCCGTGTACATATTTCCATGTTCATACAGATAGCGGTGTAGATATTTCCATTTGCATACAGATAGCAGTGTAGATATTTCCATGTTTATACAGATAGCGGTGAAGGTGTATGCATGTTTACACAGATAGCGGTGTAGATATTTCCATGTTTAAACAGATAGCGGTGTAGATATTTCCATGTTCATACAGATAGCGGTGTAGATATTTCCATGTTTATACAGATTGCGGTGAAGATGTATTCATATTTACACAGATAGCGGTGAAGATATTTCCATGTTCATACAGATAGCGGTGTATATATTTCCATGTTCATCCAGATGGCTGTGTAGATATTTCCATGGTCATACAGATAGCGGTGTAGTTATTTCCATGTGTAAAGAGATAGCTGAGTAGATATTTCCATGTATATGCAGATAGCAGTATAGATATTTCCATTTTCATGCAGATAGCGGTGTAGATATTTCCTTGTTCAAACAGATATCAGTGTAGATATTTCCATGTTCATACAGATAGCGGTGTAGATATTTCCATGTTCAGATAGCGGTGTAGATATTTCCATGTTTATACAGATAGCGGTGAAGATGTATGCATGTTTACACAGATAGCGGTGTAGATATTTCCATGTTCATCCAGATGGCTGTGTAGATATATCCATGTTCTTACAGATAACGGGGTAGATATTTCCATGTTCATACAGATAGCGGTGTAGATATTTCCATGTTCATCCAGATGGCTGTGTAGATATATCCATGTTCATACAGATAGCGGTGTAGATATTTCCACGTTCATACAGATAGCGGTGTAGATATTTCCACGTTCTTACAGATAGCGGTGTAGATATTTCCATTTTCATACAGATAGCAGTGTAGATAAGTCCATGTTTATACAGATAGCGGTGAAGATGTATGCATGTTTACATAGATAGCGGTGTAGATATTTCCATGTTCAAACAGATAGCGGTGTAGATATTTCCATGTTCACACAGGTAGCGGTGTAGATATTTCCATGTTTATACAGATAGCGGTGTAGATATTTCCATGTTTATACAGATAGCAGTGTAGATATTTCCATGTTTATACAGATAGCGGTGTAGATATCTCCATCTTAATAAAGATGGCGGTGTAGATAGTTATATGTTTATACAATTGGCGGTGCAGATATTTCCATGTACATACAGATGGCGGTGTAGATATTTCCATGTTCATACAGATAGCGTTGTAGTTATTTCCATGTGTAAAGAGATAGCTGAGTAGTTATTTCCATGTATATGCAGATAGCAGTGTAGATATTTCCATTTTCATGCAGATAGCGGTGTAGATATTTCCATGTTCAAACAGATAGCAGTGTAGATATTTCCATGTTCATACACATAGCGGTGTAGTTATTTCCATGTTCATACAGATAGCAGTGTAGATATTTCCATGTTTATACAGATAGCGGTGAAGATGTATGCATGTTTACACAGATAGCGGTGTAGATATTTCCATGTTCATCCAGATGGCTGTGTAGATATATCCATGTTCATACAGATAACGGTGTAGATATTTCCATGTTCATACAGATAGCGGTGTAGATATTTCCATGTTCATCCAGATGGCTGTGTAGATATATCCATGTTCATACAGATAGCGGTGTAGATATTTCCATGTTCATACAGATAGCCGTGTACATATTTCCATGTTCATACAGATAGCGGTGTAGATATTTCCATTTGCATACAGATAGCAGTGTAGATATTTCCATGTTTATACAGATAGCGGTGAAGATGTATGCATGTTTACACAGATAGCGGTGTAGATATTTCCATGTTTAAACAGATAGCGGTGTAGATATTTCCATGTTCATACAGATAGCGGTGTAGATATTTCCATGTTTATACAGATTGCGGTGAAGATGTATTCATATTTACACAGATAGCGGTGTAGATATTTCCATGTTCATACAGATAGCGGTGTATATATTTCCATGTTCATCCAGATGGCTGTGTAGATATTTCCATGTTCATACAGATAGCGGTGTAGCTATTTCCATGTTCATACAGATAGCGGTGTAGATATTTCCATGTTCATACAGATAGCGGTGTAGATATTTCCATGTTCATACAGATAGCGGTGCTGATATTTCCATGTTTATACTGGTAGCGGTGTAGATATTTCCATGTTTATACAGATATCGGTGTAGATATTTCCATGTTTATACATATAGCGGTGTAGATATTTCCAAGTTTATGCAGATAGCGGTGTAGATATCTCCATCTTAATATAGATGGGGGTGTAGATATTTATATCTTCATACAGATGGCGGTGCAGATATTTCCATGTTCATACAGATGGCGGTGTAGATATTTGCATCTTTATAGAGATAGCGCTGTAGTTATTTCCATGTGTAAAGACATAGCTTTGTAGATATTTCCATGTATATGCAGATCGCTGTGTATATATTTCCATTTTCATGCAGATATCGGTGTAGATATTTCCATGTTCTAACAGATAGCGGTGTAGTTATTTCCACGTTCATGCAGATAGCGGTGTAGATATTTCCATGTTCATACAGATAGCGGTGTAGATATTTCCATGATCATACAGATAGCGGTGTAGATATTGCCATGTTCATACAGATAGCGGTGCTGATATTTCCATGTTTATACAGGTAGCGGTGTAGATATTTCCATGTTTATACAGATAGCGGTGTAGATATTTCCATGTTTATACAGATAGCGGTGTAGATATTTCCATGTTTATACAGATAGCGGTGTAGATATCTCCATCTTAATAAAGATGGTGGTGTAGATAGTTATATGTTCATACAATTGGCGGTGCAGATATTTCCATGTACATACAGATGGCGGTGTAGATATTTCCATGTTCATACAGATAGCGGTGTAGTTTTTTCCATGTGTAAAGAGATAGCTGAGTAGTTATTTCCATGTATATGCAGATAGCAGTGTAGATATTTCCATTTTCATGCAGATAGCGGTGTAGATATTTCCATGTTCAAACAGATAGCAGTGTAGATATTTCCATGTTCATACAGATAGCGGTGTAGATATTTCCATGTTCATACAGATAGCAGTGTAAATATTTCCATGTTTATACAGATAGCGGTGAAGATGTATGCATGTTTACACAGATAGCGGTGTAGATATTTCCATGTTCATCCAGATGGCTGTGTAGATATATCCATGTTCATACAGATAACGGTGTAGATATTCCCATGTTCATACAGATAGCGGTGTAGATATTTCCATGTTCATCCAGATGGCTGTGTAGATATATCCATGTTCATACAGATAGCGGTGTAGATATTTCCATGTTCATACAGATAGCCGTGTACATATTTCCATGTTCATACAGATAGCGGTGTAGATATTTCCATTTGCATACAGATAGCAGTGTAGATATTTCCATGTTTATACAGATAGCGGTGAAGATGTATGCATGTTTACACAGATAGCGGTGTAGATATTTTCATGTTTAAACAGATAGCGGTGTAGATATTTCCATGTTCATACAGATAGCGGTGTAGATATTTCCATGTTTATACAGATTGCGGTGAAGATGTATGCATATTTACACAGATAGCGGTGTAGATATTTCCATGTTCATACAGATAGCGGTGTAGATATTTCCATGTTCATCCAGATGGCTGTGTAGATATATCCATGATCATACAGATAGCGGTGTACATATTTCCATGTTCATACAGGTAGTGGTGTAGATATTTCCATGTTCATACAGATAGCGGTGTAGCTATTTCCATGTTCATACAGATAGCGGTGTAGATATTTCCATGTTCATAGAGATAGCGGTGTAGATATTCCCATGTTCAAACAGATAGCGGTGCTGATATTTCCATGTTTATACAGGTAGCGGTGTAGATATTTCCATGTTTATACAGATGGCGGTGTAGATATTTCCATGTTTATACATATAGCGGTGTAGATATTTCCAAGTTATACAGATAGCGGTGTAGATATCTCCATCTTAATATAGATTGGGGTGTAGATATTTATATCTTCATACAGATGGCGGTGAAGATATTTCCATGTTCATACAGATGGCGGTGTAGATATTTGCATGTTTATAGAGATAGCACTGTAGTTATTTCCATGTGTAAAGAGATAGCTTTGTAGATATTTCCATGTATATGCACATCGCTGTGTAGATATTTCCATTTTCATGCAGATATCGGTGTAGATATTTCCATGTTCAAACAGATATCGGTGTAGTTATTTCCACGTACATACATATAGCGGTGTAGATATTTCCATGTTCATACAGATAGCGGTGTAGATATTTCCATGTTCATACAGATAGCGGTGCTGATATTTCCATGGTTATACAGGTAGCGGTGTAGATATTTCCATGTTTATACAGATAGCGGTGTAGATATTTCCATGTTTATACAGATAGCGGTGTAGATATTTAAATGTTTATACAGATAGCGGTGCAGATATTTCCATGTTTATACAGATAGCGGTGAAGATGTATGCATGTTTACACAGATAGCGGTGTAGATATTTCCATGTTCATCCAGATGGCTGTGTAGATATATCCATGTTCATACAGATAACGGTGTAGATATTTCCATGTTCATACAGATAGCGGTGTAGATATTTTCATGTTCATCCAGATGGCTGTGTAGATATATCCATATTCATACAGATAGCGGTGTAGATATTTCCATGTTCATACAGATAGCCGTGTACATATTTCCATATTCATACAGATAGCGGTGTAGATATTTCCATTTGCATACAGATAGCAGTGTAGATATTTCCATGTTTATACAGATAGCGGTGAAGATGTATGCATGTTTACACAGATAGCGGTGTAGATATTTCCATGTTTAAACTGATAGCGGTGTAGATATTTCCATGTTCATACAGATGGCGGTGTAGATATTTGCATGTTTATAGAGATAGCGCTGTAGATATTTCCATGTTTATACATATAGCGGTGTAGATATTTCCAAGTTATACAGATAGCGGTGTAGATATCTCCATCTTAATATAGATGGGGGTGTAAATATTTATATCTTCATACAGATGGCGGTGCAGATATTTCCATGTTCATACAGATGGCGGTGTAGATATTTGCATGTTTATAGAGATAGCGCTGTAGTTATTTCCATGTGTAAAGAGATAGCTTTGTAGATATTTCCATGTATATGCAGATCGCTGTGTAGATATTTCCATTTTCATGCAGATATCGGTGTAGATATTTCCATGTTCAGATAGCGGTGTAGTTATTTCCACGTTCATACAGATAGCGGTGTAGATATTTCCACGTTCATACAGATAGCGGTGTAGATATTTCCATGTTCATACAGATAGCGGTGTAGATATTTCCATGTTCATACAGATAGCGGTGTAGATATTTCCATGTTCATACAGATAGCGGTGTAGATATTTCCATGTTCAGATAGCGGTGTAGATATTTCCATGTTTATACAGATAGCGGTGAAGATGTATGCATGTTTACACAGATAGCGGTGTAGATATTTCCATGTTCATCCAGATGGCTTTGTAGATATATCCATGTTCTTACAGATAACGGGGTAGATATTTCCATGTTCATACAGATAGCGGTGTAGATATTTCCATGTTCATCCAGATGGCTGTGTAGATATATCCATGTTCATACAGATAGCGGTGTAGATATTTCCATGTTCATACAGATAGCGGTGTAGATATTTCCATGTTCATCCAGATGGCTGTGTAGATATATCCATGATCATACAGATAGCGGTGTACATATTTCCATTTTCATACAGGTAGTGGTGTAGATATTTCCATGTTCATACAGATAGCGGTGATGATATTTCCATGTTCATACAGGTAGCGGTGTAGATATTTCCATGTTTATACAGATAGCGGTGTAGATATTTCCATGTTTATACATATAGCGGTGTAGATATTTCCAAGTTATACAGATAGCGGTGTAGATATCTCCATCTTAATATAGATGGGGGTGTAAATATTTATATCTTCATACAGATGGCGGTGCAGATATTTCCATGTTCATACAGATCGCGGTGTAGATATTTGCATGTTTATAGAGATAGCGCTGTAGTTATTTCCATGGGTAAAGAGATAGCTTTGTAGATATTTCCATGTATATGCAGATCGCTGTGTAGATATTTCCATTTTCATGCAGATATCGGTGTAGATATTTCCATGTTCAAACAGATAGCGGTGTAGTTATTTCCACGTTCATACAGATAGCGGTGTAGATATTTCCATGTTCATACAGATAGCGGTGTAGATATTTCCATGTTCATCCAGATGGCTGTGTAGATATATCCATGATCATACAGATAGCGGTGTACATATTTCCATTTTCATACAGGTAGTGGTGTAGTTATTTCCATGTTCATACAGATAGCGGTGTAGCTATTTCCATGTTCATACAGATAGCGGTGTAGATATTTCCATGTTCATACAGATAGCGGTGTAGATATTTCCATGTTCATACAGATAGCGGTGCTGATATTTCCATGTTTATACAGGTAGCGGTGTAGATATTTCCATGTTTATACAGATAGCGGTGTAGATATTTCCATGTTTATACAGATAGCGGTGTAGATATTTCCATGTTTATACAGATAGCGGTGTAGATATCTCCATCTTAATAAAGATGGCGGTGTAGTTATTTATATGTTCATAAAGTTGGCGGTGCAGATATTTCCATGTTCATACAGATGGCGGTGTAGATATTTCCATGTTCATACAGATAGCGGTGTAGTTATTTCCATGTGTAAAGAGATAGCTGAGTAGATATTTCCATGTATATGCAGATAGCAGTATAGCTATTTCCATTTTCATGCAGATAGCGGTGTAGATATTTCCATGTTCAAACAGATAGCAGTGTAGATATTTCCATGTTCATACAGATAGCGGTGTAGATATTTCCATGTTCAGATAGCGGTGTAGATATTTCCATGTTTATACAGATAGCGGTGAAGATGTATGCATGTTTACACAGATAGCGGTGTAGATATTTCCATGTTCATCCAGATGGCTTTGTAGATATATCCATGTTCTTACAGATAACGGGGTAGATATTTCCATGTTCATACAGATAGCGGTGTAGATATTTCCATGTTCATCCAGATGGCTGTGTAGATATATCCATGTTCATACAGATAGCGGTGTAGATATTTCCATGTTCATACAGATAGCGGTGTAGATATTTCAATGTTCTTACAGATAGCGGTGTAGATATTTCCATTTTCATACAGATAGCAGTGTAGATATGTCCATGTTTATACAGATAGCGGTGAAGATGTATGCATGTTTACATAGATAGCGGTGTAGATATTTCCATGTTCAAACAGATAGCGGTGTAGATATTTCCATGTTCACACAGGTAGCGGTGTAGATATTTCCATGTTTATACAGATAGCGGTGTAGATATTTCCATGTTTATACAGATAGCAGTGTAGATATTTCCATGTTTATACAGATAGCGGTGTAGATATCTCCATCTTAATAAAGATGGCGGTGTAGATAGTTATATGTTTATACAATTGGCGGTGCAGATATTTCCATGTACATACAGATGGCGGTGTAGATATTTCCATGTTCATACAGATAGCGGTGTAGTTATTTCCATGTGTAAAGAGATAGCTGAGTAGTTATTTCCATGTATATGCAGATAGCAGGGTAGATATTTCCATTTTCATGCAGATAGCGGTGTAGATATTTCCATGTTCAAACAGATAGCAGTGTAGATATTTCCATGTTCATACACATAGCGGTGTAGTTATTTCCATGTTCATACAGATAGCAGTGTAGATATTTCCATGTTTATACAGATAGCGGTGAAGATGTATGCATGTTTACACAGATAGCGGTGTAGATATTTCCATGTTCATCCAGATGGCTGTGTAGATATATCCATGTTCATACAGATAACGGTGTAGATATTTCCATGTTCATACAGATAGCGGTGTAGATATTTCCATGTTCATCCAGATGGCTGTGTAGATATATCCATGTTCATACAGATAGCGGTGTAGATATTTCCATGTTCATACAGATAGCCGTGTACATATTTCCATGTTCATACAGATAGCGGTGTAGATATTTCCATTTGCATACAGATAGCAGTGTAGATATTTCCATGTTTATACAGATAGCGGTGAAGATGTATGCATGTTTACACAGATAGCGGTGTAGATATTTCCATGTTTAAACAGATAGCGGTGTAGATATTTCCATGTTCATACAGATAGCGGTGTAGATATTTCCATGTTTATACAGATTGCGGTGAAGATGTATTCATATTTACACAGATAGCGGTGAAGATATTTCCATGTTCATACAGATAGCGGTGTATATATTTCCATGTTCATCCAGATGGCTGTGTAGATATTTCCATGGTCATACAGATAGCGGTGTAGTTATTTCCATGTGTAAAGAGATAGCTGAGTAGATATTTCCATGTATATGCAGATAGCAGTATAGATATTTCCATTTTCATGCAGATAGCGGTGTAGATATTTCCTTGTTCAAACAGATATCAGTGTAGATATTTCCATGTTCATACAGATAGCGGTGTAGATATTTCCATGTTCAGATAGCGGTGTAGATATTTCCATGTTTATACAGATAGCGGTGAAGATGTATGCATGTTTACACAGATAGCGGTGTAGATATTTCCATGTTCATCCAGATGGCTGTGTAGATATATCCATGTTCTTACAGATAACGGGGTAGATATTTCCATGTTCATACAGATAGCGGTGTAGATATTTCCATGTTCATCCAGATGGCTGTGTAGATATATCCATGTTCATACAGATAGCGGTGTAGATATTTCCACGTTCATACAGATAGCGGTGTAGATATTTCCATGTTCTTACAGATAGCGGTGTAGATATTTCCATTTTCATACAGATAGCAGTGTAGATAAGTCCATGTTTATACAGATAGCGGTGAAGATGTATGCATGTTTACATAGATAGCGGTGTAGATATTTCCATGTTCAAACAGATAGCGGTGTAGATATTTCCATGTTCACACAGGTTGCGGTGTAGATATTTCCATGTTTATACAGATAGCGGTGTAGATATTTCCATGTTTATACAGATAGCAGTGTAGATATTTCCATGTTTATACAGATAGCGGTGTAGATATCTCCATCTTAATAAAGATGGCGGTGTAGATAGTTATATGTTTATACAATTGGCGGTGCAGATATTTCCATGTACATACAGATGGCGGTGTAGATATTTCCATGTTCATACAGATAGCGTTGTAGTTATTTCCATGTGTAAAGAGATAGCTGAGTAGTTATTTCCATGTATTTGCAGATAGCAGTGTAGATATTTCCATTTTCATGCAGATAGCGGTGTAGATATTTCCATGTTCAAACAGATAGCAGTGTAGATATTTCCATGTTCATACACATAGCGGTGTAGTTATTTCCATGTTCATACAGATAGCAGTGTAGATATTTCCATGTTTATACAGATAGCGGTGAAGATGTATGCATGTTTACACAGATAGCGGTGTAGATATTTCCATGTTCATCCAGATGGCTGTGTAGATATATCCATGTTCATACAGATAACGGTGTAGATATTTCCATGTTCATACAGATAGCGGTGTAGATATTTCCATGTTCATCCAGATGGCTGTGTAGATATATCCATGTTCATACAGATAGCGGTGTAGATATTTCCATGTTCATACAGATAGCCGTGTACATATTTCCATGTTCATACAGATAGCGGTGTAGATATTTCCATTTGCATACAGATAGCAGTGTAGATATTTCCATGTTTATACAGATAGCGGTGAAGATGTATGCATGTTTACACAGATAGCGGTGTAGATATTTCCATGTTTAAACAGATAGCGGTGTAGATATTTCCATGTTCATACAGATAGCGGTGTAGATATTTCCATGTTTATACAGATTGCGGTGAAGATGTATTCATATTTACACAGATAGCGGTGTAGATATTTCCATGTTCATACAGATAGCGGTGTATATATTTCCATGTTCATCCAGATGGCTGTGTAGATATTTCCATGTTCATACAGATAGCGGTGTAGCTATTTCCATGTTCATACAGATAGCGGTGTAGATATTTCCATGTTCATACAGATAGCGGTGTAGATATTTCCATGTTCATACAGATAGCGGTGCTGATATTTCCATGTTTATACTGGTAGCGGTGTAGATATTTCCATGTTTATACAGATATCGGTGTAGATATTTCCATGTTTATACATATAGCGGTGTAGATATTTCCAAGTTTATGCAGATAGCGGTGTAGATATCTCCATCTTAATATAGATGGGGGTGTAGATATTTATATCTTCATACAGATGGCGGTGCAGATATTTCCATGTTCATACAGATGGCGGTGTAGATATTTGCATCTTTATAGAGATAGCGCTGTAGTTATTTCCATGTGTAAAGACATAGCTTTGTAGATATTTCCATGTATATGCAGATCGCTGTGTATATATTTCCATTTTCATGCAGATATCGGTGTAGATATTTCCATGTTCTAACAGATAGCGGTGTAGTTATTTCCACGTTCATGCAGATAGCGGTGTAGATATTTCCATGTTCATACAGATAGCGGTGTAGATATTTCCATGATCATACAGATAGCGGTGTAGATATTGCCATGTTCATACAGATAGCGGTGCTGATATTTCCATGTTTATACAGGTAGCGGTGTAGATATTTCCATGTTTATACAGATAGCGGTGTAGATATTTCCATGTTTATACAGATAGCGGTGTAGATATTTCCATGTTTATACAGATAGCGGTGTAGATATCTCCATCTTAATAAAGATGGTGGTGTAGATAGTTATATGTTCATACAATTGGCGGTGCAGATATTTCCATGTACATACAGATGGCGGTGTAGATATTTCCATGTTCATACAGATAGCGGTGTAGTTTTTTCCATGTGTAAAGAGATAGCTGAGTAGTTATTTCCATGTATATGCAGATAGCAGTGTAGATATTTCCATTTTCATGCAGATAGCGGTGTAGATATTTCCATGTTCAAACAGATAGCAGTGTAGATATTTCCATGTTCATACAGATAGCGGTGTAGATATTTCCATGTTCATACAGATAGCAGTGTAAACATTTCCATGTTTATACAGATAGCGGTGAAGATGTATGCATGTTTACACAGATAGCGGTGTAGATATTTCCATGTTCATCCAGATGGCTGTGTAGATATATCCATGTTCATACAGATAACGGTGTAGATATTCCCATGTTCATACAGATAGCGGTGTAGATATTTCCATGTTCATCCAGATGGCTGTGTAGATATATCCATGTTCATACAGATAGCGGTGTAGATATTTCCATGTTCATACAGATAGCCGTGTACATATTTCCATGTTCATACAGATAGCGGTGTAGATATTTCCATTTGCATACAGATAGCAGTGTAGATATTTCCATGTTTATACAGATAGCGGTGAAGATGTATGCATGTTTACACAGATAGCGGTGTAGATATTTTCATGTTTAAACAGATAGCGGTGTAGATATTTCCATGTTCATACAGATAGCGGTGTAGATATTTCCATGTTTATACAGATTGCGGTGAAGATGTATGCATATTTACACAGATAGCGGTGTAGATATTTCCATGTTCATACAGATAGCGGTGTAGATATTTCCATGTTCATCCAGATGGCTGTGTAGATATATCCATGATCATACAGATAGCGGTGTACATATTTCCATGTTCATACAGGTAGTGGTGTAGATATTTCCATGTTCATACAGATAGCGGTGTAGCTATTTCCATGTTCATACAGATAGCGGTGTAGATATTTCCATGTTCATAGAGATAGCGGTGTAGATATTCCCATGTTCAAACAGATAGCGGTGCTGATATTTCCATGTTTATACAGGTAGCGGTGTAGATATTTCCATGTTTATACAGATGGCGGTGTAGATATTTCCATGTTTATACATATAGCGGTGTAGATATTTCCAAGTTATACAGATAGCGGTGTAGATATCTCCATCTTAATATAGATTGGGGTGTAGATATTTATATCTTCATACAGATGGCGGTGAAGATATTTCCATGTTCATACAGATGGCGGTGTAGATATTTGCATGTTTATAGAGATAGCACTGTAGTTATTTCCATGTGTAAAGAGATAGCTTTGTAGATATTTCCATGTATATGCACATCGCTGTGTAGATATTTCCATTTTCATGCAGATATCGGTGTAGATATTTCCATGTTCAAACAGATATCGGTGTAGTTATTTCCACGTACATACATATAGCGGTGTAGATATTTCCATGTTCATACAGATAGCGGTGTAGATATTTCCATGTTCATACAGATAGCGGTGCTGATATTTCCATGGTTATACAGGTAGCGGTGTAGATATTTCCATGTTTATACAGATAGCGGTGTAGATATTTCCATGTTTATACAGATAGCGGTGTAGATATTTAAATGTTTATACAGATAGCGGTGCAGATATTTCCATGTTTATACAGATAGCGGTGAAGATGTATGCATGTTTACACAGATAGCGGTGTAGATATTTCCATGTTCATCCAGATGGCTGTGTAGATATATCCATGTTCATACAGATAACGGTGTAGATATTTCCATGTTCATACAGATAGCGGTGTAGATATTTTCATGTTCATCCAGATGGCTGTGTAGATATATCCATATTCATACAGATAGCGGTGTAGATATTTCCATGTTCATACAGATAGCCGTGTACATATTTCCATATTCATACAGATAGCGGTGTAGATATTTCCATTTGCACACAGATAGCAGTGTAGATATTTCCATGTTTATACAGATAGCGGTGAAGATGTATGCATGTTTACACAGATAGCGGTGTAGATATTTCCATGTTTAAACTGATAGCGGTGTAGATATTTCCATGTTCATACAGATGGCGGTGTAGATATTTGCATGTTTATAGAGATAGCGCTGTAGATATTTCCATGTTTATACATATAGCGGTGTAGATATTTCCAAGTTATACAGATAGCGGTGTAGATATCTCCATCTTAATATAGATGGGGGTGTAAATATTTATATCTTCATACAGATGGCGGTGCAGATATTTCCATGTTCATACAGATGGCGGTGTAGATATTTGCATGTTTATAGAGATAGCGCTGTAGTTATTTCCATGTGTAAAGAGATAGCTTTGTAGATATTTCCATGTATATGCAGATCGCTGTGTAGATATTTCCATTTTCATGCAGATATCGGTGTAGATATTTCCATGTTCAGATAGCGGTGTAGTTATTTCCACGTTCATACAGATAGCGGTGTAGATATTTCCACGTTCATACAGATAGCGGTGTAGATATTTCCATGTTCATACAGATAGCGGTGTAGATATTTCCATGTTCATACAGATAGCGGTGTAGATATTTCCATGTTCATACAGATAGCGGTGCTGATATTTCCATGTTTATACAGGTAGCGGTGTAGATATTTCCATGTTTATACAGATAGCGGTGTAGATATTTCCATGTTTATACAGATAGTGGTGTAGATATTTAAATGTTTATACAGATAGCGGTGTAGATATCTCCATGTTAATAAAGATGGCGGTGTAGTTATTTATATGTTCATAAAGTTGGCGGTGCAGATATTTCCATGTTCATACAGATGGCGGTGTAGATATTTCCATGTTCATACAGATAGCGGTGTAGTTATTTCCATGTGTAAAGAGATAGCTGAGTAGATATTTCCATGTATATGCAGATAGCAGTATAGATATTTCCATTTTCATGCAGATAGCGGTGTAGATATTTCCATGTTCAAACAGATAGCAGTGTAGATATTTCCATGTTCATACAGATAGCGGTGTAGATATTTCCATGTTCAGATAGCGGTGTAGATATTTCCATGTTTATACAGATAGCGGTGAAGATGTATGCATGTTTACACAGATAGCGGTGTAGATATTTCCATGTTCATCCAGATGGCTGTGTAGATATATCCATGTTCATACAGATAGCGGTGTAGATATTTCCATGTTCATACAGATAGCGGTGTAGATATTTCCATGTTCTTACAGATAGCGGTGTAGATATTTCCATTTTCATACAGATAGCAGTGTAGATATGTCCATGTTTATACAGATAGCGGTGAAGATGTATGCATGTTTACATAGATAGCGGTGTAGATATTTCCATGTTCAAACAGATAGCGGTGTAGATATTTCCATGTTCATACAGGTAGCGGTGTAGATATTTCCATGTTCATACAGATGGCGGTGTAGATATTTGCATCTTTATAGACATAGCGCTGTAGTTATTTCCATGTGTAAAGACATAGCTTTGTAGATATTTCCATGTATATGCAGATCGCTGTGTATATATTTCCATTTTCATGCAGATATCGGTGTAGATATTTCCATGTTCTAACAGATAGCGGTGTAGTTATTTCCACGTTCATGCAGATAGCGGTGTAGATATTTCCATGTTCATACAGATAGCGGTGTAGATATTTCCATGATCATACAGATAGCGGTGTAGATATTTCCATGTTCATACAGATAGCGGTGCTGATATTTCCATGTTTATACAGGTAGCGGTGTAGATATTTCCATGTTTATACAGATAGCGGTGTAGATATTTCCATGTTTATACAGATAGCGGTGTAGATATTTCCATGTTTATACAGATAGCGGTGTAGATATCTCCATCTTAATAAAGATGGTGGTGTAGATAGTTATATGTTCATACAGATGGCGGTGCAGATATTTCCATGTACATACAGATGGCGGTGTAGATATTTCCATGTTCATACAGATAGCGGTGTAGTTATTTCCATGTGTAAAGAGATAGCTGAGTAGTTATTTCCATGTATATGCAGATAGCAGTGTAGATATTTCCATTTTCATGCAGATAGCGGTGTAGATATTTCCATGTTCAAACAGATAGCAGTGTAGATATTTCCATGTTCATACAGATAGCGGTGTAGATATTTCCATGTTCATACAGATAGCAGTGTAGATATTTCCATGTTTATACAGATAGCGGTGAAGATGTATGCATGTTTACACAGATAGCGGTGTAGATATTTCCATGTTCATCCAGATGGCTGTGTAGATATATCCATGTTCATACAGATAACGGTGTAGATATTCCCATGTTCATACAGATAGCGGTGTAGATATTTCCATGTTCATCCAGATGGCTGTGTAGATATATCCATGTTCATACAGATAGCGGTGTAGATATTTCCATGTTCATACAGATAGCCGTGTACATATTTCCATGTTCATACAGATAGCGGTGTAGATATTTCCATTTGCATACAGATAGCAGTGTAGATATTTCCATGTTTATACAGATAGCGGTGAAGATGTATGCATGTTTACACAGATAGCGGTGTAGATATTTCCATGTTTAAACAGATAGCGGTGTAGATATTTCCATGTTCATAGAGATAGCGGTGTAGATATTCCCATGTTCAAACAGATAGCGGTGCTGATATTTCCATGTTTATACAGGTAGCGGTGTAGATATTTCCATGTTTATACAGATGGCGGTGTAGATATTTCCATGTTTATACATATAGCGGTGTAGATATTTCCAAGTTATACAGATAGCGGTGTAGATATCTCCATCTTAATATAGATTGGGGTGTAGATATTTATATCTTCATACAGATGGCGGTGCAGATATTTCCATGTTCATACAGATGGCGGTGTAGGTATTTGCATGTTTATAGAGATAGCGCTGTAGTTATTTCCATGTGTAAAGAGATAGCTTTGTAGATATTTCCATGTATATGCAGATCGCTGTGTAGATATTTCCATTTTCATGCAGATATCGGTGTAGATATTTCCATGTTCAAACAGATAGCGGTGTAGTTATTTCCACGTTCATACATATAGCGGTGTAGATATTTCCATGTTCATACAGATAGCGGTGTAGATATTTCCATGTTCATACAGATAGCAGTGCTGATATTTCCATGGTTATACAGGTAGCGGTGTAGATATTTCCATGTTTATACAGATAGCGGTGTAGATATTTCCATGTTTATACAGATAGCGGTGTAGATATTTAAATGTTTATACAGATAGTGGTGTAGATATCTCCATGTTAATAAAGATGGCGGTGTAGTTATTTATATGTTCATAAAGTTGGCGGTGCAGATATTTCCATGTTCATCCAGATGGCTGTGTAGATATATCCATGTTCATACAGATAGCAATGTAGTTATTTCCATGTGTAAAGGGATAGCTGAGTAGATATTTCCATGTATATGCAGATAGCAGTATAGATATTTCCATTTTCATGCAGATAGTGGTGTAGATATTTCCATGTTCAAACAGATAGCAGTGTAGATATTTCCATGTTCATACAGATAGCGGTGTAGATATTTCCATGTTCAGATAGCGGTGTAGATATTTCCATGTTTATACAGATAGCGGTGAAGATGTATGCATGTTTACACAGATAGCGGTGTAGATATTTCCATGTTCATCCAGATGGCTGTGTAGATATATCCATGTTCTTACAGATAACGGTGTACATATTTCCATGTTCATACAGATAGCGGTGTAGATATTTCCATGTTCATCCAGATGGCTGTGTAGTTATCTCCATGTTCATACAGATAGCGGTGTAGATATTTCCATGTTCATACAGATAGCCGTGTACATATTTCCATGTTCATACAGATAGCGGTGTAGATATTTCCGTTTTCATACAGATAGCAGTGTAGATATTTCCATGTTTATACAGATAGCGGTGAAGATGTATGCATGTTTACACAGATAGCGGTGTAGATATTTCCATGTTCAAACAGATAGCGGTGTAGATATTTCCATGTTCATACAGGTAGCGGTGTAGATATTTCCATGTTTATACAGATTGCGGTGAAGATGTATGCATATTTACACAGATAGCGGTGTAGATATTTCCATGTTCATACAGATAGCGGTGCTGATATTTCCATGTTTATACAGGTAGCGGTGTAGATATTTCTATGTTTATACAGATAGCGGTGTAGATATTTCCATGTTTATAAGGATAGCGGTGTAGATATTTAAATGTTTATACAGATAGCGGTGCAGATATTTCCATGTTTATACAGATAGCGGTGAAGATGTATGCATGTTTACACAGATAGCGGTGTAGATATTTCCATGTTCATCCAGATGGCTGTGTAGATATATCCATGTTCATACAGATAACGGTGTAGATATTTCCATGTTCATACAGATAGCGGTGTAGATATTTTCATGTTCATCCAAATGGCTGTGTAGATATATCCATGTTCATACAGATAGCGGTGTAGATATTTCCATGTTCATACAGATAGCCGTGTACATATTTCCATATTCATACAGATAGCGGTGTAGATATTTCCATTTGCATACAGATAGCAGTGTAGATATTTCCATGTTTATACAGATAGCGGTGAAGATGTATGCATGTTTACACAGATAGCGGTGTAGATATTTCCATGTTTAAACTGATAGCGGTGTAGATATTTCCATGTTCATACAGATAGCGGTGTAGATATTTCCATGTTTATACAGATTGCGGTGAAGATGTATGCATATTTACACAGATAGCGGTGTAGATATTTCCATGTTCATACAGATAGCGGTGTATATATTTCCATGTTCATCCAGATGGCTGTGTAGATATTTCCATGTTCATACAGATAGCGGTGTAGCTATTTCCATGTTCATACAGATAGCGGTGTAGATATTTCCATGTTCATAGAGATAGCGGTGTAGATATTTCCATGTTCATACAGATAGCGGTGCTGATATTTCCATGTTTATACTGGTAGCGGTGTAGATATTTCCATGTTCATACAGATAGTGGTGTAGATATTTCCATGTATATGCAGATCGCTGTGTAGATATTTCCATTTTCATGCAGATATCGGTGTAGATATTTCCATGTTCATACAGATAGCGGTGTAGATATTTCCACGTTCATACAGATAGCGGTGTAGATATTTCCATGTTCATACAGATAGCGGTGTAGATATTTCCATGTTCATACAGATAGCGGTGTAGATATTTCCATGTTCATACAGATAGCGGTGCTGATATTTCCATGTTTATACAGGTAGCGGTGTAGATATTTCCATGTTTATACAGATAGCGGTGTAGATATTTCCATGTTTATACAGATAGCGGTGTAGATATTTAAATGTTTATACAGATAGCGGTGTAGATATCTCCATGTTAATAAAGATGGCGGTGTAGTTATTTATATGTTCATAAAGTTGGCGGTGCAGATATTTCCATGTTCATACAGATGGCGGTGTAGATATTTCC
The DNA here is from genome assembly GCF_029281585.2 of Gorilla gorilla gorilla. Taxonomy (NCBI): domain Eukaryota; kingdom Metazoa; phylum Chordata; class Mammalia; order Primates; family Hominidae; genus Gorilla; species Gorilla gorilla. The sequence continues at coordinate 129,592,407 of NC_073239.2, forward strand.
ATGTTCATACAGATAGCGGTGTAGTTATTTCCATGTGTAAAGAAATAGCTGAGTAGATATTTCCATGTATATGCAGATAGCAGTATAGATATTTCCATTTTCATGCAGATAGCGGTGTAGATATTTCCATGTTCAAACAGATAGCAGTGTAGATATTTCCATGTTCATACAGATAGCGGTGTAGATATTTCCATGTTCAGATAGCGGTGTAGATATTTCCATGTTTATACAGATAGCGGTGAAGATGTATGCATGTTTACACAGATAGCGGTGTAGATATTTCCATGTTCATCCAGATGGCTTTGTAGAAATATCCATGTTCTTACAGATAACGGGGTAGATATTTCCATGTTCATACAGATAGCGGTGTAGATATTTCCATGTTCATCCAGATGGCTGTGTAGATATATCCATGTTCATACAGATAGCGGTGTAGATATTTCCATGTTCATACAGATAGCGGTGTAGATATTTCCATGTTCTTACAGATAGCGGTGTAGATATTTCCATTTTCATACAGATAGCAGTGTAGATATGTCCATGTTTATACAGATAGCGGTGAAGATGTATGCATGTTTACATAGATAGCGGTGTAGATATTTCCATGTTCAAACAGATAGCGGTGTAGATATTTCCATGTTCATACAGGTAGCGGTGTAGATATTTCCATGTTTATACAGATAGCGGTGTAGATATTTCCATGTTTATACAGATAGCGGTGTAGATATTTCCATGTTTATACAGATAGCGGTGTAGATATCTCCATCTTAATAAAGATGGCGGTGTAGATAGTTATATGTTTATACAATTGGCGGTGCAGATATTTCCATGTACATACAGATGGCGGTGTAGATATTTCCATGTTCATACAGATAGCGGTGTAGTTATTTCCATGTGTAAAGAGATAGCTGAGTAGTTATTTCCATGTATATGCAGATAGCAGTGTAGATATTTCCATTTTCATGCAGATAGCGGTGTAGATATTTCCATGTTCAAACAGATAGCAGTGTAGATATTTCCATGTTCATACACATAGCGGTGTAGATATTTCCATGTTCATACAGATAGCAGTGTAGATATTTCCATGTTTATACAGATTGCGGTGAAGATGTATGCATGTTTACACAGATAGCGGTGTAGATATTTCCATGTTCATCCAGATGGCTGTGTAGATATATCCATGTTCATACAGATAACGGTGTAGATATTTCCATGTTCATACAGATAGCGGTGTAGATATTTCCATGTTCATCCAGATGGCTGTGTAGATATATCCATGTTCATACAGATAGCGGTGTAGATATTTCCATGTTCATACAGATAGCCGTGTACATATTTCCATGTTCATACAGATAGCGGTGTAGATATTTCCATTTGCATACAGATAGCAGTGTAGATATTTCCATGTTTATACAGATAGCGGTGAAGATGTATGCATGTTTACACAGATAGCGGTGTAGATATTTCCATGTTTAAACAGATAGCGGTGTAGATATTTCCATGTTCATACAGATAGCGGTGTAGATATTTCCATGTTTATACAGATTGCGGTGAAGATGTATTCATATTTACACAGATAGCGGTGTAGATATTTCCATGTTCATACAGATAGCGGTGTATATATTTCCATGTTCATCCAGATGGCTGTGTAGATATTTCCATGTTCATACAGATAGCGGTGTAGCTATTTCCATGTTCATACAGATAGCGGTGTAGATATTTCCATGTTCATAGAGATAGCGGTGTAGATATTTCCATGTTCATACAGATAGCGGTGCTGATATTTCCATGTTTATACTGGTAGCGGTGTAGATATTTCCATGTTTATACAGATATCGGTGTAGATATTTCCATGTTTATACATATAGCGGTGTAGATATTTCCAAGTTTTTGCAGATAGCGGTGTAGATATCTCCATCTTAATATAGATGGGGGTGTAGATATTTATATCTTCATACAGATGGCGGTGCAGATATTTCCATGTTCATACAGATGGCGGTGTAGATATTTGCATCTTTATAGAGATAGCGCTGTAGTTATTTCCATGTGTAAAGAGATAGCTTTGTAGATATTTCCATGTATATGCAGATCGCTGTGTATATATTTCCATTTTCATGCAGATATCGGTGTAGACATTTCCATGTTCTAACAGATAGCGGTGTAGTTATTTCCACGTTCATGCAGATAGCGGTGTAGATATTTCCATGTTCATACAGATAGCGCTGTAGATATTTCCATGATCATACAGATAGCGGTGTAGATATTTCCATGTTCATACAGATAGCGGTGCTGATATTTCCATGTTTATACAGGTAGCGGTGTAGATATTTCCATGTTTATACAGATAGCGGTGTAGATATTTCCATGTTTATACAGATAGCGGTGTAGATATTTCCATGTTTATACAGATAGCGGTGTAGATATCTCCATCTTAATAAAGATGGTGGTGTAGATAGTTATATGTTCATACAATTGGCGGTGCAGATATTTCCATGTACATACAGATGGCGGTGTAGATATTTCCATGTTCATACAGATAGCGGTGTAGTTATTTCCATGTGTAAAGAGATAGCTGAGTAGTTATTTCCATGTATATGCAGATAGCAGTGTAGATATTTCCATTTTCATGCAGATAGAGGTGTAGATATTTCCATGTTCAAACAGATAGCAGTGTAGATATTTCCATGTTCATACAGATAGCGGTGTAGATATTTCCATGTTCATACAGATAGCAGTGTAGATATTTCCATGTTTATACAGATAGCGGTGAAGATGTATGCATGTTTACACAGATAGCGGTGTAGATATTTCCATGTTCATCCAGATGGCTGTGTAGATATATCCATGTTCATACAGATAACGGTGTAGATATTCCCATGTTCATACAGATAGCGGTGTAGATATTTCCATGTTCATCCAGATGGCTGTGTAGATATATCCATGTTCATACAGATAGCGGTGTAGATATTTCCATGTTCATACAGATAGCCGTGTACATATTTCCATGTTCATACAGATAGCGGTGTAGATATTTCCATTTGCATACAGATAGCAGTGTAGATATTTCCATGTTTATACAGATAGCGGTGAAGATGTATGCATGTTTACACAGATAGCGGTGTAGATATTTCCATGTTTAAACAGATAGCGGTGTAGATATTTCCATGTTCATACAGATAGCGGTGTAGATATTTCCATGTTTATACAGATTGCGGTGAAGATGTATGCATATTTACACAGATAGCGGTGTAGATATTTCCATGTTCATACAGATAGCGGTGTAGATATTTCCATGTTCATCCAGATGGCTGTGTAGATATATCCATGATCATACAGATAGCGGTGTACATATTTCCATGTTCATACAGGTAGTGGTGTAGATATTTCCATGGTCATACAGATAGCGGTGTAGCTATTTCCATGTTCATACAGATAGCGGTGTAGATATTTCCATGTTCATAGAGATAGCGGTGTAGATATTCCCATCTTCAAACAGATAGCGGTGCTGATATTTCCATGTTTATACAGGTAGCGGTGTAGATATTTCCATGTTTATACAGATGGCGGTGTAGATATTTCCATGTTTATACATATAGCGGTGTAGATATTTCCAAGTTATACAGATAGCGGTGAAGATATCTCCATCTTAATATAGATTGGGGTGTAGATATTTATATCTTCATACAGATGGCGGTGCAGATATTTCCATGTTCATACAGATGGCGGTGTAGATATTTGCATGTTTATAGAGATAGCGCTGTAGTTATTTCCATGTGTAAAGAGATAGCTTTGTAGATATTTCCATGTATATGCAGATCGCTGTGTAGATATTTCCATTTTCATGCAGATATCGGTGTAGATATTTCCATGTTCAAACAGATAGCGGTGTAGTTATTTCCACGTTCATACAGATAGCGGTGTAGATATTTCCATGTTCATACAGATAGCGGTGTAGATATTTCCATGTTCATACAGATAGCGGTGCTGATATTTCCATGGTTATACAGGTAGCGGTGTAGATATTTCCATGTTTATACAGATAGCGGTGTAGATATTTCCATGTTTATACAGATAGCGGTGTAGATATTTAAATGTTTATACAGATAGCGGTGTAGATATCTCCATGTTAATAAAGATGGCGGTGTAGTTATTTATATGTTCATAAAGTTGGCGGTTCAGATATTTCCATGTTCATCCAGATGGCTGTGTAGATATATCCATGTTCATACAGATAGCAAAGTAGTTATTTCCATGTGTAAAGGGATAGCTGAGTAGATATTTCCATGTATATGCAGATAGCAGTATAGATATTTCCATTTTCATGCAGATAGTGGTGTAGATATTTCCATGTTCAAACAGATAGCAGTGTAGATATTTCCATGTTCATACAGATAGCGGTGTAGATATTTCCATGTTCAGATAGCGGTGTAGATATTTCCATGTTTATACAGATAGCGGTGTAGATATTTAAATGTTTATACAGATAGCGGTGTAGATATCTCCATGTTAATAAAGATGGCGGTGTAGTTATTTATATGTTCATAAAGTTCGCGGTGCAGATATTTCCATGTTCATACAGATGGCGGTGTAGATATTTCCATGTTCATACAGATAGCGGTGTAGTTATTTCCATGTGTAAAGAAATAGCTGAGTAGATATTTCCATGTATATGCAGATAGCAGTATAGATATTTCCATTTTCATGCAGATAGCGGTGTAGATATTTCCATGTTCAAACAGATAGCAGTGTAGATATTTCCATGTTCATACAGATAGCGGTGTAGATATTTCCATGTTCAGATAGCGGTGTAGATATTTCCATGTTTATACAGATAGCGGTGAAGATGTATGCATGTTTACACAGATAGCGGTGTAGATATTTCCATGTTCATCCAGATGGCTTTGTAGATATATCCATGTTCTTACAGATAACGGGGTAGATATTTCCATGTTCATACAGATAGCGGTGTAGATATTTCCATGTTCATCCAGATGGCTGTGTAGATATATCCATGTTCATACAGATAGCGGTGTAGATATTTCCATGTTCATACAGATAGCGGTGTAGATATTTCCATGTTCTTACAGATAGCGGTGTAGATATTTCCATTTTCATACAGATAGCAGTGTAGATATGTCCATGTTTATACAGATAGCGGTGAAGATGTATGCATGTTTACATAGATAGCGGTGTAGATATTTCCATGTTCAAACAGATAGCGGTGTAGATATTTCCATGTTCATACAGGTAGCGGTGTAGATATTTCCATGTTTATACAGATAGCTGTGTAGATATTTCCATGTTTATACAGATAGCAGCGTAGATATTTCCATGTTTATACAGATAGCGGTGTAGATATCTCCATCTTAATAAACATGGCGGTGTAGATAGTTATATGTTTATACAATTGGCGGTGCAGATATTTCCATCTACAAACAGATGGCGGTGTAGATATTTCCATGTTCATACAGATAGCGGTGTAGTTATTTCCATGTGTAAAGAGATAGCTGAGTAGTTATTTCCATGTATATGCAGATAGCAGTGTAGATATTTCCATTTTCATGCAGATAGCGGTGTAGATATTTCCATGTTCAAACAGATAGCAGTGTAGATATTTCCATGTTCATACACATAGCGGTGTAGATATTTCCATGTTCATACAGATAGCAGTGTAGATATTTCCATGTTTATACAGATTGCGGTGAAGATGTATGCATGTTTACACAGATAGCGGTGTAGATATTTCCATGTTCATCCAGATGGCTGTGTAGATATATCCATGTTCATACAGATAACGGTGTAGATATTTCCATGTTCATACAGATAGCGGTGTAGATATTTCCATGTTCATCCAGATGGCTGTGTAGATATATCCATGTTCATACAGATAGCGGTGTAGATATTTCCATGTTCATACAGATAGCCGTGTACATATTTCCATGTTCATACAGATAGCGGTGTAGATATTTCCATTTGCATACAGATAGCAGTGTAGATATTTCCATGTTTATACAGATAGCGGTGAAGATGTATGCATGTTTACACAGATAGCGGTGTAGATATTTCCATGTTTAAACAGATAGCGGTGTAGATATTTCCATGTTCATACAGATAGCGGTGTAGATATTTCCATGTTTATACAGATTGCGGTGAAGATGTATTCATATTTACACAGATAGCGGTGTAGATATTTCCATGTTCATACAGATAGCGGTGTATATATTTCCATGTTCATCCAGATGGCTGTGTAGATATTTCCATGTTCATACAGATAGCGGTGTAGCTATTTCCATGTTCATACAGATAGCGGTGCTGATATTTCCATGTTTATACTGGTAGCGGTGTAGATATTTCCATGTTTATACAGATATCGGTGTAGATATTTCCATGTTTATACATATAGCGGTGTAGATATTTCCAAGTTTTTGCAGATAGCGGTGTAGATATCTCCATCTTAATATAGATGGGGGTGTAGATATTTATATCTTCATACAGATGGCGGTGCAGATATTTCCATGTTCATACAGATGGCGGTGTAGATATTTGCATCTTTATAGAGATAGCACTGTAGTTATTTCCATGTGTAAAGAGATAGCTTTGTAGATATTTCCATGTATATGCAGATCGCTGTGTATATATTTCCATTTTCATGCAGATATCGGTGTAGATATTTCCATGTTCTAACAGATAGCGGTGTAGTTATTTCCACGTTCATGCAGATAGCGGTGTAGATATTTCCATGTTCATACAGATAGCGCTGTAGATATTTCCATGATCATACAGATAGCGGTGTAGATATTTCCATGTTCATACAGATAGCGGTGCTGATATTTCCATGTTTATACAGGTAGCGGTGTAGATATTTCCATGTTTATACAGATAGCGGTGTAGATATTTCCATGTTTATACAGATAGCGGTGTAGATATTTCCATGTTTATACAGATAGCGGTGTAGATATCTCCATCTTAATAAAGATGGAGGTGTAGATAGTTATATGTTCATACAATTGGCGGTGCAGATATTTCCATGTACATACAGATGGCGGTGTAGATATTTCCATATTCATACAGATAGCGGTGTAGTTATTTCCATGTGTAAAGAGATAGCTGAGTAGTTATTTCCATGTATATGCAGATAGCAGTGTAGATATTTCCATTTTCATGCAGATAGCGGTGTAGATATTTCCATGTTCAAACAGATAGCAGTGTAGATATTTCCATGTTCATACAGATAGCGGTGTAGATATTTCCATGTTCATACAGATAGCAGTGTAGATATTTCCATGTTTATACAGATAGCGGTGAAGATGTATGCATGTTTACACAGATAGCGGTGTAGATATTTCCATGTTCATCCAGATGGCTGTGTAGATATATCCATGTTCATACAGATAACGGTGTAGATATTCCCATGTTCATACAGATAGCGGTGTAGATATTTCCATGTTCATCCAGATGGCTGTGTAGATATATCCATGTTCATACAGATAGCGGTGTAGATATTTCCATGTTCATACAGATAGCCGTGTACATATTTCCATGTTCATACAGATAGCGGTGTAGATATTTCCATTTGCATACAGATAGCAGTGTAGATATTTCCATGTTTATACAGATAGCGGTGAAGATGTATGCATGTTTACACAGATAGCGGTGTAGATATTTCCATGTTTAAACAGATAGCGGTGTAGATATTTCCATGTTCATACAGATAGCGGTGTAGATATTTCCATGTTTATACAGATTGCGGTGAAGATGTATGCATATTTACACAGATAGCGGTGTAGATATTTCCATGTTCATACAGATAGCGGTGTAGATATTTCCATGTTCATCCAGATGGCTGTGTAGATATATCCATGATCATACAGATAGCGGTGTACATATTTCCATGTTCATACAGGTAGTGGTGTAGATATTTCCATGGTCATACAGATAGCGGTGTAGCTATTTCCATGTTCATACAGATAGCGGTGTAGATATTTCCATGTTCATAGAGATAGCGGTGTAGATATTCCCATGTTCAAACAGATAGCGGTGCTGATATTTCCATGTTTATACAGGTAGCGGTGTAGATATTTCCATGTTTATACAGATGGCGGTGTAGATATTTCCATGTTTATACATATAGCGGTGTAGATATTTCCAAGTTATACAGATAGCGGTGAAGATATCTCCATCTTAATATAGATTGGGGTGTAGATATTTATATCTTCATACAGATGGCGGTGCAGATATTTCCATGTTCATACAGATGGCGGTGTAGATATTTGCATGTTTATAGAGATAGCGCTGTAGTTATTTCCATGTGTAAAGAGATAGCTTTGTAGATATTTCCATGTATATGCAGATCGCTGTGTAGATATTTCCATTTTCATGCAGATATCGGTGTAGATATTTCCATGTTCAAACAGATAGCGGTGTAGTTATTTCCACGTTCATACAGATAGCGGTGTAGATATTTCCATGTTCATACAGATAGCGGTGTAGATATTTCCATGTTCATACAGATAGCGGTGCTGATATTTCCATGGTTATACAGGTAGCGGTGTAGATATTTCCATGTTTATACAGATAGCGGTGTAGATATTTCCATGTTTATACAGATAGCGGTGTAGATATTTAAATGTTTATACAGATAGCGGTGTAGATATCTCCATGTTAATAAAGATGGCGGTGTAGTTATTTATATGTTCATAAAGTTGGCGGTGCAGATATTTCCATGTTCATCCAGATGGCTGTGTAGATATATCCATGTTCATACAGATAGCAATGTAGTTATTTCCATGTGTAAAGGGATAGCTGAGTAGATATTTCCATGTATATGCAGATAGCAGTATAGATATTTCCATTTTCATGCAGATAGTGGTGTAGATATTTCCATGTTCAAACAGATAGCAGTGTAGATATTTCCATGTTCATACAGATAGCGGTGTAGATATTTCCATGTTCAGATAGCGGTGTAGATATTTCCATGTTCATAAAGATAGCCGTGTACATATTTCCATGTTCATACAGATAGCGGTGTAGATATTTCCGTTTTCATACAGATAGCAGTGTAGATATTTCCATGTTTATACAGATAGCGGTGAAGATGTATGCATGTTTATACAGATAGCGGTGTAGATATTTCCATGTTCATACAGATAGCGGTGTAGATATTTCCATGTTCATACAGGTAGCGGTGTAGATATTTCCATGTTTATACAGATTGCGGTGAAGATGTATGCATATTTACACAGATAGCGGTGTAGATATTTCCATGTTCATACAGATAGCGGTGCTGATATTTCCATGTTTATACAGGTAGCGGTGTAGATATTTCTATGTTTATACAGATAGCGGTGTAGATATTTCCATGTTTATAAAGATAGCGGTGTAGATATTTAAATGTTTATACAGATAGCGGTGCAGATATTTCCATGTTTATACAGATAGCGGTGAAGATGTATGCATGTTTACACAGATAGCGGTGTAGATATTTCCATGTTTATCCAGATGGCTGTGTAGATATATCCATGTTCATACAGATAACGGTGTAGATATTTCCATGTTCATACAGATAGCGGTGTAGATATTTTCATGTTCATCCAGATGGCTGTGTAGATATATCCATGTTCATACAGATAGCGGTGTAGATATTTCCATGTTCATACAGATAGCCGTGTACATATTTCCATATTCATACAGATAGCGGTGTAGATATTTCCATTTGCATACAGATAGCAGTGTAGATATTTCCATGTTTATACAGATAGCGGTGAAGATGTATGCATGTTTACACAGATAGCGGTGTAGATATTTCCATGTTTAAACTGATAGCGGTGTAGATATTTCCATGTTCATACAGATAGCGGTGTAGATATTTCCATGTTCATACAGATAGCGGTGCTGATATTTCCATGTTCATACAGGTAGCGGTGTAGATATTTCCATGTTCAAACAGATAGCGGTGTAGTTATTTCCACGTTCATACAGATAGCGGTGTAGATATTTCCATGTTCATACAGATAGCGGTGTAGATATTTCCATTTTCATACAGATAGCGGTGTAGATATTTCCATGTTCATACAGATAGCGGTGCTGATATTTCCATGTTCAAACAGGTAGCGGTGTAGATATTTCCATGTTTATACAGATTGCGGTGAAGATGTATGCATATTTACACAGATAGCGGTGTAGATATTTCCATGTTCATACAGATAGCGGTGTAGATATTTCCATGTTCATACAGATAGCGGTGTAGATATTTCCATGTTCAAACAGATAGCGGTGTAGTTATTTCCACGTTCATACAGATAGCGGTGTAGATATTTCCATGTTTATACAGATAGCGGTGCAGATATTTCCATTTTCATACAGATAGCGGTGAAGGTGTATGCATGTTTACACAGATAGCGGTGTAGATATTTCCATGTTCAAACATATAGCGGTGTAGATATTTCCATGTTCATACAGGTAGCGGTGTAGATATTTCCATGTTTATACAGATTGCGGTGAAGATGTATGCATATTTACACAGATAGCGGTGTAGATATTTCCATGTTCATACAGATAGCGGTGTAGATATTTCCATGTTCATACAGATAGCGGTGTAGATATTTCCATGTTCATTCAGATAGCGGTGCTGATATTTCCATGTTTATACAGGTAGCGGTGTAGATATTTCCATGTTTATACAGATAGCGTTGTAGATATTTCCATGTTTATACAGATAGCGGTGCAGATATTTCCATGTTTATACATATAGCGGTGTAGATATCTCCATCTTAATAAAGATGGCGGTGTAGATAGTTATATGTTCATACAGTTGGCGGTGCAGATATTTCCATGTTCATACAGATGGCGGTGTAGATATTTCCATGTTCATACAGATAGCGGTGTAGTTATTTCCATGTGTAAAGAGATAGCTGAGTAGTTATTTCCATGTATATGCAGATAGCAGTGTAGATATTTCCATTTTCATGCAGATTGCGGTGTAGATATTTCCATGTTCAAACAGATAGCAGTGAAGATATTTCCATGTTCATACAGATAGCGGTGTAGATATTTCCATGTTCATACAGGTAGTGGTGTAGATATTTCCATGTTTATACAGATAGCGGTGAAGATGTATGCATGTTTACACAGATAGCGGTGTAGATATTTCCATGTTCATCCAGATGGCTGTGTAGATATATCCATGTTCATAGAGATAACGGTGTAGATATTTCCATGTTCATACAGATAGCGGTGTAGATATTTCCATGTTCATCCAGATGGCTGTGTAGATATATCCATGTTAATACAGATAGCGGTGTAGATATTTCCATGTTCATACAGATAGCCGTGTACATATTTCCATGTTCATACAGATAGCGGTGTAGATATTTCCATTTGCATACAGATAGCACTGTAGATATATCCATGTTCAAACTGATGGCGGTTAAGTTATTTCCATGTTCATACAGATAGCGGTGTAGCTATTTCCATGTTCATACAGATAGCGGTGAAGATATTTCCATGTTCATACTGATAGCGGTGCTGATATTTCCATGTTTATACAGGTAGCGGTGTAGATATTTCCATGTTTATACAGACAGCGGTGTAGATATTTCCATGTTTATACAGATAGCGGTGTAGATATTTCCATGTTTATACAGATAGCGGTGTAGATATCTCCATCTTAATACAGATGGCGGTGTAGATATTTATATGTTCACACAGTTGGCGGTGCAGATATTTCCAAGTTCTTACAGATGGCGGTGTAGATATTTCCATGTTTATACAGATAGCGGTGTAGTTATTTCCATGTGTAAAGAGATAGCGGTGTAGATATTTCCATGAATATGCAGATAGCAGTGTAGATATTTCCATTTTCATGCAGATAGCGGTGTAGATATTTCCATGTTCAAACAGATAGCGGTGTAGATATTTCCGTGTTCATACAGATAGCGGTGTAGATATTTCCATGTTCATACAGATAGCAGTGTAGATATTTCCATGTTTATACAGATTGCGGTGAAGATGTATGCATGTTTACACAGATAGCGGTGTAGATATTTCCATGTTCAAACAGCGGTGTAGATATTTCCATGTTCATACAGATAGCGGTGTAGATATTTCCATGTTTATACAGATTGCGGTGAAGATGTGTGCATATTTACACAGATAGCGGTGTAGATATTTCCATGTTCATACAGATAGCGGTGTAGATATTTCCATGTTCATCCAGATGGCTGTGTAGATATATCCATGTTCATACAGTTGGCGGTGAAGATATTTCCATGTTCATACAGATAGCGGTGTAGTTATTTCCATGTGTAAAGAGATAGCTGTGAAGATATTCCCATGTATATGCAGATTGCTGTGTAGATATTTCCATTTTCATGCAGATAGCGGTTTAGTTATTTCCATGTTTAAACAGATAGCGGTGTAGATATTTCCATGTTCGTAGAGATAGCGGTGTAGATATTTCCATGTTCATACAGATAGCGGTGCTGATATTTCCATGTTTATACAGGTAGCGGTGTAGATATTTCCAAGTTTATACAGAGAGCGGTGAAGATATCTCCATCTTAAGGCAGATGGCGGTGTAGATATTTATATGTTCATACAGATGGCGGTGCAGATATTTCCATGTTCATACAGATGGCGCTGTAGATATTTCCATGTTTATAGAGATAGTGGTGCAGTTATTTCCATGCGTATAGAGATAGCTTTGTAGATATTTCCATGTATATGCAGATAGCTGTGTAGATATTTCTATTTTTATGCAGATAGGGGTTTAGATATTTCCATGTTCAAACAGATAGCGGTGTAGATATTTCCATGTTCATACAGATCGCGGTGTAGATATTTCCATGTTCATCCAGATGGCTGTGTAGACATATCCATGTTCATACAGATGGCGGTGAAGATATTTCCATGTTCATACAGACGGCGGTATAGATATTTCCATGTTCATACAGGTAGCGGTGTAGATATTTCCATGTTCATACAGATGGCTGTGTAGATATATCCATGTTCATACAGATGACGGTGAAGATACTTCCATGTTCATACAGATAGCGGTGTAGATATTTCCATGTTTATACAGATAGCGGTGTAGAAATTTCCATGTTTATACAGATAGCGGTGTAGATATTTCCATGTTTATACAGATAGCGGTGTAGATATCTCCTTCTTAATACAGATGGCGGTGTAGATGTTTATATGTTCATACAGATGGCGGTGCAGATATTTCCATGTGCACACAGATGGCGGTGTAGATATTTCCAAGTTTATAGGGATAGCGGTGTAGTTATTTCTATGTGTAAAGAGGTAGCTGTGTAGATATTTCCATGTATATGCAGATAGCTGTGTAGATATTTCCATTTCCATGCAGACAGCGGTGTAGATATTTCCATTTTCATGCAGATAGCAGTGTAGATATTTCCATGTTCATACAGATAGCGGTGTAGATATTTCCATGTTCATACAGATAGCGGTGTAGATATTTTCATGTTCATAGAGATAGCGGTGTAGATATTTCCATGTTCATACATATAGCGGTGCTGATATTTCCTTGTTTATACAGGTAGCGGTGTAGATATTTCCATGTTTATACAGATAGCGGTGTAGATATCTCCATCTTAATACAGATGGCGGTGTAGTTATTTATATGTTCATACAGTTGGCGGTGCATATATTTCCATGTTCATACAGATGGCGGTGTAGATATTTCCATGTTCATACAGATAGCTGTGTAGTTATTTCCATGTGTAAAGAGATAGCTGTGTAGATATTTCCATGTATATGCAGATAGCAGTGTAGATATTTCCATTTTCATGCAGATAGCGGTGTAGATATTTCCATGTTCATACAGATAGCAGTGTAGATATTTCCATGTTTATACAGATAGCGGTGAAGATGTATGCATGTTTACACAGATAGCGGTGTAGATATTTCCATGTTCAAACAGATAGCGGTGTAGATATTTCCATGTTCATACAGATAGAGGTGTAGATATTTCCATGTTTATACAGAATGCGGTGAAGATGTATGCATATTTACACAGATAGCTGTGTAGATATTTCCATGTTCATACAGATAGCGGTGTAGATATTTCCATGTTCATCCAGATGGCTGTGTAGATATATCCATGATCATACAGATAGCGGTGTACATATTTCCATTTTCATACAGGTAGTGGTGTAGATATTTCCATGTTCATACAGATAGCGGTGCTGATATTTCCATGTTTATACAGGTAGCGGTGTAGATATTTCCATGTTTATACAGATAGCGGTGTAGATATTTCCATGTTTATACATATAGCGGTGTAGATATTTCCAAGTTATGCAGATAGCGGTGTAGATATCTCCATCTTAATATAGATGGGGGTGTAAATATTTATATCTTCATACAGATGGCGGTGCAGATATTTCCATGTTCATACAGATGGCGGTGTAGATATTTGCATGTTTATAGAGATAGCGCTGTAGTTATTTCCATGTGTAAAGAGATAGCTTTGTAGATATTTCCATGTATATGCAGATTGCTGTCTAGATATTTCCATTTTCATGCAGATATCGGTGTAGATATTTCCATGTTCAAACAGATAGCGGTGTAGTTATTTCCACGTTCATACAGATAACGGTGCAGATATTTCCATGTTCATACAGATAGCGGTGTAGATATTTCCATGTTCATACAGATAGCGGTGTAGATATTTCCATGTTCATACAGATAGCGGTGCTGATATTTCCATGTTTATACAGGTAGCGGTGTAGATATTTCCATGTTTATACAGATAGCGGTGTAGATATTTCCATGTTTATACAGATAGCGGTTTAGATATTTAAATGTTTATACAGATAGCGGTGTAGATATCTCCATGTTAATAAAGATGGCGGTGTAGTTATTTATATGTTCATAAAGTTGGCGGTGCAGATATTTCCATGTTCATACAGATGGCGGTGTAGATATTTCCATGTTCATACAGATAGCGGTGTAGTTATTTCCATGTGTAAAGAGATAGCTGAGTAGATATTTCCATGTATATGCAGATAGCAGTATAGATATTTCCATTTTCATGCAGATAGCGGTGTAGATATTTCTATGTTCAAACAGATAGCAGTGTAGATATTTCCATGTTCATACAGATAGCGGTGTAGATATTTCCATGTTCATCCAGATGGCTGTGTAGACATATCCATGTTCATACAGATGGCGGTGAAGATATTTCCATGTTCACACAGACAGCGGTATAGATATTTCCATGTTCATACAGATAGCGGTGTAGATATTTCCATGTTCATACAGATGGCTGTGTAGATATATCCATGTTCATACAGATGACGGTGAAGATATTTCCATGTTCATACAGATAGCGGTGTAGATATTTCCATGTTCATACAGATAGCGGTGTAGATATTTCCATGTTCATACCGAAAGCGGTGCTGATATTTCCATGTTTATACAGGTAGCGGTGTAGATATTTCCATGTTTATACAGATAGCGGTGTAGAAATTTCCTTGTTTATACAGATAGCGGTGTAGATATTTCCATGTTTATACAGATAGTGGTGTAGATATCTCCTTCTTAATACAGATGGCGGTGTAGATGTTTATATGTTCATACAGATGGCGGTGCAGATATTTCCATGTTCACACAGATGGCGGTGTAGATATTTCCAAGTTTATAGGGATAGCGGTGTAGTTATTTCCATGTGTAAAGAGGTAGCTGTGTAGATATTTCCATGTATATGCAGATAGCTGTGTAGATATTTCCATTTCCATGCAGACAGCGGTGTAGATATTTCCATGTTCAAACAGATAGCAGTGTAGATATTTCCATGTTCATACAGATAGCGGTGTAGATATTTCCATGTTCATACAGATAGCGGTGTAGATATTTCCATGTTCATAGAGATAGCGGTGTAGATATTTCCATGTTCATACATATAGCGGTGCTGATATTTCCTTGTTTATACAGGTAGCGGTGTAGATATTTCCATGTTTATACAGATAGCGGTGTAGATATTTCCATGTTTATACAGATAGCGGTGTAGATATCTCCATCTTAATACAGATGGCGGTGTAGTTATTTATATGTTCATACAGTTGGCGGTGCATATATTTCCATGTTCATACAGATGGCGGTTTAGATATTTCCATGTTCATACAGATAGCTGTGTAGTTATTTCCATGTGTAAAGAGATAGCTGTGTAGATATTTCCATGTATATGCAGATAGCAGTGTAGATATTTCCATTTTCATGCAGATAGCGGTGTAGATATTTCCATGTTCATACAGATAGCAGTGTAGTTATTTCCATGTTTATACAGATAGCGGTGAAGATGTATGCATGTTTACACAGATAGCGGTGTAGATATTTCCATGTTCAAACAGATAGCGGTGTAGATATTTCCATGTTCATACAGATAGAGGTGTAGATATTTCCATGTTTATACAGATTGCGGTGAAGATGTATGCATATTTACACAGATAGCTGTGTAGATATTTCCATGTTCATACAGATAGCGGTGTAGATATTTCCATGTTCATCCAGATGGCTGTGTAGATATATCCATGATCATACAGATAGCGGTGTACATATTTCCATTTTCATACAGGTAGTGGTGTAGATATTTCCATGTTCATACAGATAGCGGTGCTGATATTTCCATGTTTATACAGGTAGCGGTGTAGATATTTCCATGTTTATACAGATAGCGGTGTAGATATTTCCATGTTTATACATATAGCGGTGTAGATATTTCCAAGTTATACAGATAGCGGTGTAGATATCTCCATCTTAATATAGATGGGGGTGTAAATATTTATATCTTCATACAGATGGCGGTGCAGATATTTCCATGTTCATACAGATGGCGGTGTAGATATTTGCATGTTTATAGAGATAGCGCTGTAGTTATTTCCATGTGTAAAGAGATAGCTTTGTAGATATTTCCATGTATATGCAGATCGCTGTGTAGATATTTCCATTTTCATGCAGATATCGGTGTAGATATTTCCATGTTCAAACAGATAGCGGTGTAGTTATTTCCACGTTCATACAGATAGCGGTGTAGATATTTCCATGTTCATACAGATAGCGGTGTAGATATTTCCATGTTCATACAGATAGCGGTGTAGATATTTCCATGTTCATACAGATAGCGGTGCTGATATTTCCATGTTTATACAGGTAGCGGTGTAGATATTTCCATGTTTATACAGATAGCGGTGTAGATATTTCCATGTTTATACAGATAGCGGTGTAGATATTTAAATGTTTATACAGATAGCGGTGTAGATATCTCCATGTTAATAAAGATGGCGGTGTAGTTATTTATATGTTCATAAAGTTGGCGGTGCCGATATTTCCATGTTCATACAGATGGCGGTGTAGATATTTCCATGTTCATACAGATAGCGGTGTAGTGATTTCCATGTGTAAAGAGATAGCTGAGTAGATATTTCCATGTATATGCAGATAGCAGTATAGATATTTCCATTTTCATGCAGATAGCGGTGAAGATATTTCCATGTTCAAACAGATAGCAGTGTAGATATTTCCATGTTCATACAGATAGCGGTGTAGATATTTCCATGTTCAGATAGCAGAGTAGATATTTCCATGTTTATACAGATAGCGGTGAAGATGTATGCATGTTTACACAGATAGCGGTGTAGATATTTCCATGTTCATCCAGATGGCTGTGTAGATATATCCATGTTCATACAGATACCGGTGTAGATATTTCCATGTTCATACAGATAGCATTGTAGATATTTCCATGTTCATCCAGATGGCTGTGTAGTTATAACCATGTTCATACAGATAGCGGTGTAGATATTTCCATGTTCATACAGATAGCCGTGTACATATTTCCATGTTCATACAGATAGCGGTGTAGATATTTCCATTTTCATACAGATAGCAGTGTGGATATGTCCATGTTTATACAGATAGCGGTGAAGATGTATGCATGTTTACACAGATAGCAGTGTAGATATTTAGATGTTCAAACAGGTAGTGGTGTAGATATTTCCATGTTCATACAGGTAGCGGTGTAGATATTTCCATGTTGATACAGATTGCGGTGAAGATGTATGCATATTTACACAGATAGCGGTGTAGATATTTCCATGTTCATAGAGATAGCGGTGTAGATATTTCCATGTTCGTACATATAGCGGTGTAGATATTTCCATGTTCATACAGATAGCGGTGCTGATATTTCCATGTTTATACAGGTAGCGGTGTAGATATTTCCATGTTTATTCAGATAGCGGTGTAGATATTTCCAGGTTTATACAGATAGCGGTGTAGATTTCTCCATCTTAATACAGATGGCGGTGTAGATATTTATATGTTCATACAGATGGCGGTGCAGATATTTCCATGTTCATACAGATGGTGGTGTAGCTATTTCCATGTTCATGCAGATAGCGGTGTAGCTATTTCCATGTTCATGCAGATAGCGGTGTAGATATTTCCATGTTCATCCATATGGCTGTGTAGATATCCATGTTCATACAGATGGCAGTGAAGATATTTCCATGTTCATACAGAAAGTGGTGTAGATATTTCCATATTCATACAGTTAGTGTTGTAGATATTTCCATGTTCATACAGATAGCGGTGTAGCTATTTCCATGTTCATACAGATAGCGGTGTAGATATTTCCATGTTCATCCAGATGGCTGTGTAGATATATCCATGTTCATACAGATGGCGGTGAAGATATTTCCATGTTCATACGGATAGCGGTGTAGATATTTCCATGTTCATACAGATAGTGGTGTAGATATTTCCATGTTCATACAGATAGAGGGGCTGATATTTCCATGTTCATACAGATAGCGGTGCTGATATTTCCACGTTTATACAGGTAGCGGTGTAGATATTTCTATGTTTATACAGATAGCGGTGTAGATATTTCCATGTTTATACAGACAGCATTGTAGATATTTCCATGTTTATACTGATAGCTGTGTAGATATCTCCATCTTAATACACATGGCGGTGTAGATATTTATATGTTCATACTGATGGCGGTGCAGATATTTCCATGTTCATACAGACGGCGGTGTAGATATTTCCATGTTCGTACAGATAGCGGTGTAGTTATTTCCATCTGTAAAGAGATAGCTGTGTAGATATTTCCATGTATATGCAGATAGCTGAGTAGATATTTCCATTTTCTGGCAGATAGCGGTTTAGATATTTCCATGTTCAAACAGATAGCGGTGTAGATATTTCCATGTTCATACAGATAGCGGTGTAGATATTTCCATGTTTATACAGATAGCGGTGGAGGTGTATGCAAGTTTACACAGATAGCGGTGAAGATATTTCCATGTTCATACAGATAGCGGTGTAGATATTTAAATGTTCATCCAGATGGCTGTGTAGATATATCCATGTTCATACAGATAGCGGTGTAGATATTTCCATGTTCATACAGATAGTGGTGTAGATATTTCCATGTTCATACAGATAGCGGTGTAGCTATTTCCATGTTCATACAGATAGAGGTGTAGATATTTCCATCTTCGTACAGATAGCGGTGTAGGTATTTCCAAGTTCATACAGATAGCGGTGCTGATATTTCCATGTTTATACAGGTAGCGGTGTGGATATTTCCATGTTTATACAGATAGCGGTGTGGATATTTCCATGTTTATACAGATAGCGGTGTAGATATTTCCAGGTTTATACAGATAGCGGTGTAGATATCTCCATCTTAATACAGATGGCGGTGTAGATATTTGTATGTTCATACAGATGGCGATGCAGATATTTCCATGTTCATACAGATGGCGGTGTAGCTATTTCCATGTTCACGGAGATAGCGGAGTAGATATTTCCATGTTCATCCATATGGCTGTGTATACATATCCATTTTCATACAGATGGTGGTGAAGATATTTCCATGTTCTTACAGATAGCGGTGTAGATATTTCCATGTTCATACAGATAGTGCTGTAGATATTTCCATGTTCATACAGATAGCGGTGTAGCTATTTCCATGTTCATACAGATAGCCGTGTAGATATTTCCATGTTCATCCAGATGGCTCTGTAGATATATCCATGTTCATACAGATGGCGGTGAAGATATTTCCATGCTCATATGGATAGCGGTGTAGATATTTCCATGTTCATACATATAGTGGTGTAGATATTTCCATGTTCATACAGATAGAGGGGCTGATATTTCCATGTTCATACAGATAGCGGTGCTGATATTTACATGTTTATACAGGTAGCGGTGTAGATATTTCCATGTTTATACAGATAGCGGTGTAGATATTTCCATGTTTATACAGATAGCGGTGTAGATATTTCCATGTTTATACAGATAGCGGTGTAGATTTCTCCATCTTAATACAGATGGCGGTGTAGATATTTATATGTTCATACAGATGGCCGTGCAGATATTTCCATGTTCATGCAGATGGCGGTGTAGATATTTCCATGTTCATACAGATAGCGGTGCTGATATTTCCATGTTTATATAGGTAGCGGTGTGGATATTTCCATGTTTATACAGATAGCAGTGTGGATATTTCCATGTTTATACAGATAGCGGTGTAGATATTTCCAGGTTTATACAGATAGCGGTGTAGATATCTCGATCTTAATACTGATGGCGGTGTAGATATTTATATGTTCATACAGATGGCGGTGCAGATATTTCCATGTTCATACAGATGGCGGTGTAGCTATTTCCATGTTCATACAGATAGCGGTGTAGCTATTTCCATGTTCATGCAGATAGCGGTGTAGATATTTCCATGTTCATCCATATGGCTGTGTTGATATATCCATGTTCATACAGATGACAGTGCAGATATTTCCATGTTCATACAGAATGCGGTGTAGATATTTCCATGTTCATACAGATAGTGGTGTAGATATTTCCATGTCCATACAGATAGAGGGGCTGATATTTCCATGTTCATACAGAGAGCGGTGCTGATATTTCCACGTTTACACAGGTAGCGGAGTAGATATTTCCATGTTTATACAGATAGCGGTGTAGATATTTCCATGTTTATACAGATAGCGGTGTAGATATTTCCATGTTTATACAGATAGCGGTGTAGATATATCCATCTTAATACAGATGGCGGTGTAGATATTTATATGTCCATACAGATGGCCATGCAGATATTTCCATGTTCATACAGATGGCGGTGTAGATATTTCCATGTTCATACAGATAGCGGTGTAGTTATTTCCATGCGTAAAGAGATAGCTGTGTAGATATTTCCATGTATATGCAGATAGCTGTGTAGATATTTCCATTTTCTTGCAGATAGCGGTGTAGATATTTCCATGTTCATACAGATAGCGGTGCTGATATTTCCATGTTTATACAGGTAGCGGTGTGGATATTTCCATGTTTATACAGATAGCGGTGTGGATATTTCCATGTTTATACAGATAGCGGTGTAGATATTTCCAGGTTTATACAGATAGCGGTGTAGATATCTCCATCTTAATACAGATGCCGGTGTAGATATTAATATGTTCATACAGATGGCGGTGCAGATATTTCCATGTTCATACAGATGGCGGTGTAGCTATTTCCATGTACATACAGATAGCGGTGTAGCTATTTCCATGTTCATACAGATAGCAGTGTAGATATTTCCATGTTCATCCATATGGCTGTGTAGATATATCCATTTTCATACAGATGGCGGTGAAGATATTTCCATGTTCATACAGATAGCGGTGTAGATATTTCCATGTTCATACAGATAGTGGTGTAGATATTTCCATGTTCATACAGATAGCGGTGAAGGTGTATGCAAGTTTACACAGATAGCGGTGAAGATATTTCCATGTTCATACAGATAGCGGTGTAGATATTTAAATGTTCATCCAGATGGCTGTGTAGATATATCCATGTTCATACAGATAGCGGTGTAGATATTTCCATGTTCATACAGATAGTGGTGTAGATATTTCCATGTTCATACAGATAGCGGTGTAGCTATTTCCATGTTCATACAGATAGCGGTGTAGATATTTCCATCTTCATACAGATAGCGGTGTAGATATTTCCAAGTTCATACAGATAGCGGTGCTGATATTTCCATGTTTATACAGGTAGCGGTGTGGATATTTCCATGTTTATACAGATAGCGGTGTGGATATTTCCATGTTTATACAGATAGCGGTGTAGATATTTCCAGGTTTATACAGATAGCGGTGTTGATATCTCCATCTTAATACAGATGGCGGTGTAGATATTTGTATGTTCATACAGATGGCGGTGCAGATATTTCCATGTTCATACAGATGGCGGTGTAGCTATTTCCATGTTCACGCAGATAGCGGAGTAGATATTTCCATGTTCATCCATATGGCTGTGTATACATATCCATTTTCATACAGATGGTGGTGAAGATATTTCCATGTTCTTACAGATAGCGGTGTAGATATTTCCATGTTCATACAGATAGTGCTGTAGATATTTCCATGTTCATACAGATAGCGGTGTAGCTATTTCCATGTTCATACAGATAGCCGTGTAGATATTTCCATGTTCATCCAGATGGCTGTGTAGATATATCCATGTTCATACAGATGGCGGTGAAGATATTTCCATGCTCATATGGATAGCGGTGTAGATATTTCCATGTTCATACATATAGTGGTGTAGATATTTCCATGTTCATACAGATAGAGGGGCTGATATTTCCATGTTCATACAGATAGCGGTGCTGATATTTACATGTTTATACAGGTAGCAGTGTAGATATTTCCATGTTTATACAGATAGTGGTGTAGATATTTCCATGTTTATACAGATAGCGGTGTAGATATTTCCATGTTTATACAGATAGCGGTGTAGATTTCTCCATCTTAATACAGATGGCGGTGTAGATATTTATATGTTCATACAGATGGCCGTGCAGATATTTCCATGTTCATACAGATGGCGGTGTAGATATTTCCATGTTCATACAGATAGCGGTGCTGATATTTCCATGTTTATATAGGTAGCGGTGTGGATATTTCCATGTTTATACAGATAGCAGTGTGGATATTTCCATGTTTATACAAATAGCGGTGTAGATATTTCCAGGTTTATACAGATAGCGGTGTAGATATCTCGATCTTAATACTGATGGCGGTGTAGATATTTATATGTTCATACAGATGGCGGTGCAGATATTTCCATGTTCATACAGATGGCGGTGTAGCTATTTCCATGTTCATACAGATAGCGGTGTAGCTATTTCCATGTTCATGCAGATAGCGGTGTAGATATTTCCATGTTCATCCATATGGCTGTGTTGATATATCCATGTTCATACAGATGGCGGTGCAGATATTTCCATGTTCATACAGAATGCGGTGTAGATATTTCCATGTTCATACAAATAGTGGTGTAGATATTTCCATGTCCATACAGATAGAGGGGCTGATATTTCCATGTTCATACAGAGAGCGGTGCTGATATTTCCACGTTTACACAGGTAGCGGCGTAGATATTTCCATGTTTATACAGATAGCGGTGTAGATATTTCCATGTTTATAAAGATAGCGGTGTAGATATTTCCATGTTTATACAGATAGCGGTGTAGATATATCCATCTTAATACAGATGGCGGTGTAGATATTTATATGTCCATACAGATGGCCGTGCAGATATTTCCATGTTCATACAGATGGCGGTGTAGATATTTCCATGTTCATACAGATAGCGGTGTAGTTATTTCCATGCGTAAAGAGATAGCTGTGTAGATATTTCCATGTATATGCAGATAGCTGTGTAGATATTTCCATTTTCTTGCAGATAGCGGTGTAGATATTTCCATGTTCATACAGATAGCCGTGCTGATATTTCCATGTTTATTCAGGTAGCGGTGTGGATATTTCCATGTTTATACAGATAGCGGTGTGGATATTTCCATGTTTATACAGATAGCGGTGTAGATATTTCCAGGTTTATACAGATAGCGGTGTAGATATCTCCATCTTAATACAGATGGCGGTGTAGATATTTATATGTTCATACAGATGGCGGTGCAGATATTTCCATGTTCATACAGATGGCGGTGTAGCTATTTCCATGTACATACAGATAGCGGTGTAGCTATTTCCATGTTCATACAGATAGCAGTGTAGATATTTCCATGTTCATCCATATGGCTGTGTAGATATATCCATTTTCATACAGATGGCGGTGAAGATATTTCCATGTTCATACAGATAGCGGTGTAGATATTTCCATGTTCATACAGATAGTGGTGTAGATATTTCCATGTTCATACAGATAGCGGTGTAGCTATTTCCATGTTCATACAGATAGCCTTGTAGATATTTCCATGTTCATCCAGATGGCTCTGTAGATATATCCATGTTCATACAGATGGCGGTGAAGATATTTCCATGCTCATATGGATAGTGGTGTAGATATTTCCATCTTCATACATATAGTGGTGTAGATATTTCCATGTTCATACAGATAGAGGGGCTGATATTTCCATGTTCATACAGATAGCGGTGCTGATATTTCCATGTTTATACAGGTAGCGGTGTAGATATTTCCATGTTTATACAGATAGCGGTGTAGATATTTCCATGATTATACAGTTAGCGGTGTAGATATTTCCATGTTTATACAGATATCGGTGTAGATATCTCCATCTTAATATAGATGGCCGTGTAGATATGTATACGTTCATACAGATGTCGGTGCAGATATTTCCATGTTCATACAGATGGCGGTGTAGATATTTCCATGTTCATACAGATAGCGGTGTAGTTATTTCCATGTGTAAAGAGATAGCTGTGTAGATATTTCCATGTATATGCAGATAGCGGTGTAGATAATTCCATTTTCAAGCAGATAGCGGTGTAGATATTTCCATGTTCAAACAGATAGCGGTGTAGATATTTCCGTGTTCATACAGATAGCGGTGTAGATATTTCCATGTTTATACAGATTGCGGTGAAGATGTATGCATATTTACACAGATAGCGGTGTAGATATTTCCATGTTCATACAGATAGCGGTGCAGATATTTCCGTGTTCATCCAGATGGCTGTGTAGATATATCCATGTTCATACAGATAGCGGCGTAGATATTTCCATCTTCATACAGATAGCGGTGTAGTTATTTCCATGTTTATACAGATAGCGGTGTAGATATTTCCAAGTTTATACAGATAGCGGTGAAGATATCTCCATCTTAATACAGATGGCGGTGTAGATATTTGTATGTTCATACAGATGGTGGTGCAGATATTTCCATGTTCATACAGATGGCGGTGTAGATATTTCCATGTTTATAGAGATAGCAGTGTATTTATTTCCATGTGTAAAGAGATAGCTTTGTAGATATTTCCATGTATATGCAGATAGCTGTGTAGATATTTCCATTTTCATGCATATAGCGGTGAAGATGTATGCATGTTTACACAGATAGCACTGTAGATATTTCCATGTTCATACAGATAGCGGTGTAGATATTTCCATGTTCATCCAGATGGGTGTGTGGATATATCCATGTTCATACAGATGGCGGTGAAGATATTTCCATGTTCATACAGATAGCGGTGTAGATACTTCCATGTTCATACAGATAGCGTTGTAGATATTTCCATGTTCATACAGATAGCGGTGTAGATATTTCCATGTTTATACAGATTGCAGTGAAGATGTATGCATATTTACACAGATAGCGGTGTAGATATTTCCATGTTCACACAGATAGCAGTGTAGATATTTCCGTGTTCATCCAGATGGCTGTGTAGGTATATCCATGTTCATACTGATAGCGGTGTAGATATTTCCATGTTCATACAGGTAGTGGTGTAGATATTTCCATGTTCATACAGATAGCGGTGTAGCTATTTCCATGTTCATACAGATAGCGGTGTAGAAATTTCCATGTTCATAGAGATAGCGGTGTAGATATTTCCATGTTCATACAGATAGCGGTGCTGATATTTACATGTTTATACAGGTAGCGGTGTAGATATTTCCATGTTCATACAGATGGCGGTGAAGATATTTCCATGTTCATACAGATAGCGGTGTAGATATTTCCATGTTCATACAGATAATGGTGTAGATATTTCCATGTTCATACAGATGGCGGTGAAGATATTTCCATGTTCATACACATAGCGGTGTAGATATTTCCATGTTCATACAGATAGTGGTGTAGATATTTCCATGTTCATACAGATAGCGGTGTAGCTATTTCCGTGTTCATACAGATAGCGGTGTAGATATTTCCATGTTCATCCAGATGGGTGTGTAGACATATCTATGTTCATACAGATGGCGGTGAAGATAATTCCATGTTCATACAGATAGCGGTGTAGATATATCAATGTTCGTACAGATAGTGGTGTAGATATTTCCATGTTCATACAGATAGAGGGGCTGATATTTCCATCTTCATACAGATAGCGGTGCTGATATTTCCATGTTTATACAGATAGCGGTGTGGATATTTCCATGTTTATACAGACAGCGGTGTAGATATTTCCATGTTTATACAGATAGCGGTGTAGATATTTCCACATTTATACAGATAGCGGTGTAGATATCTCCATCTTAAAACAGTTCGCGGTGTAGATATTTATATGTTCATACGGATGGTTGTGCAGATATTTCCATGTTCTTACAGATGGCAGTGTAGATGTTTCCATGTTCATACAGATAGCGGTGTAGTTATTTCAATGTGTAAAGAGATAGCTGTGTAGATATTTCCATGTATATGCAGATAGCTGTGTAGATATTTCCATTTTCATGCTGATAGCGGTTTAGATATTTCCATGTTCAAACAGATAGCGGTGTAGTTATTTCCACGTTCATACAGAAAGCGGTGTTGATATTTCCATGCTTATACAGATTGCGGTGAAGATGTATGCTTCTTTACACAGATTGCGGTGTAGATATTTCCATGTTCATGCAGATAGCGGTGTAGATATTTCCATGTTCATCCAGATGGCTGTGTAGATATATCCATGTTCATACAGATACCGGTGTAGATATTTCCATGTTTATACAGATAATGGTGTAGATACTTCCATGTTCATACAGATAGCGGTGTAGCTATTTATATGTTCATACAGATAGCGGTGTAGGTATTTCCATGTTCATAGAGATAGCGGTGTAGATATTTCCATGTTCATACAGATAGCGGTGCTGATATTTCCATGTTTATACAGGTAGCGGTGTAGATATTTCCATGTTTATACAGATAGTGGTGTAGATATCTCCATCTTAATACAGATGGTGGTGATGATATTTCCATGTTCATCCAGATGGCTGTGTAGATATATCCATGTTCATACAGATGGCGGTGAAGATATTTCCATGTTCATACAGATGGCGCTGTACATATTTCCATGTTCATACATATAGCTGTGTAGGTGTTTCCATGTTCATACAGATAGCGGTGCTGATATTTCCATGTTCATACAGGTAGCGGCATAGATATTTCCATGTTTATACAAATAGCGGTGTAGATATTTCCATGTTTATACAGATAGCGGTGTCGATATTTCCAATTTTATGCAGATAGCGGTGAAGATGTATGCATGTTTACACAGATTGCGGTGTAGATATTTCCATGTTCATACAGATCGCGGTGTAGATGTTTCCATGTTCATATAGATAGAGGTTTAGATATTTCCATGTTCATACAGATGGCTGTGTAGATATATCCATGTTCATACAGATGGCGGTGAAGATATTTCCATGTTCACACATAGCGGTGTAGATATTTCCGTGTTCATAGAGATAGAGGGGCTGATATTTCCATGTTCATACCGAGAGCGGTGCTGATATTTCCATGTTTATACAGGTAGCAGTGTAGATATTTCCATGTTTATACAGATAGCGGTGTAGATATTTCCATGTTTATACAGATAGCGGTGTTGATATTTATATGTTTATACAGATAGCGGTGTAGATATCTCCTTCTTAATACAGATGGTGGTGTAGATATTTATATGTTCATACAGATGGCGGTGCAGATATTTCCATGTTCATACAGATGGCGGTGTAGATACTTCCATGTTAATAGAGATAGCGGTGTAGTTATTTCCATGTGTAAAGAGATAGCTGTGTAGATATTTTCATGTATATGCAGATAGCTGTGTAGATATTTCCATTTTCATGCATACAGCGGTGTAGATATTTCCATGTTTAAACAGATAGCGGTGTAGATATTTACATGTTCATACAGATAGCGGTGTAGATATTTCCATGTTCATGCAGATAGCGGTGTAGGTATTTCCATGTACATACAGATAGCGTTGTAGATATTTCCATCTTCATACAGATAGCGGTGCTGATATTTCCATGTTTATACAGGTAACGGTGTAGATATTTCCATGTTTATACAGATAGCAGTGTAGATATTTCCATGTTTATAAAGATAGCGGTGTAGATATTTCCATGTTTATACAGATAGCGTTGTAGATATCTCCATCTTAATACAGATGGCCGTGTAGATATTTATATGTTCATACAGATGGCGGTGCAGATATTTCCATGTTCATACAGATTGCGGTGTAGGTATTTCCATGTTCATACAGATAGCGTTGTAGTAATTTCCATGTGTAAAGGGATAGCTGTGTAGATACTTCCATGTATATGCAGATAGCATTGTAGATATTTCCATTTTCATGCAGATAGCTGTGAAGATATTTCCATGTTCAAACATATAGCGGTGTAGATATTTCCACGTTCATACAGAAAGCGGTGTTGATATTTCCATGCTTATACAGATTGCGGTGAAGATGTATGCTTCTTTACACAGATAGCGGTTTAGATATTTCCATGTTCATGCAGATAGCAGTGTAGATATTTCCATGTTCATCCAGATGGCTGTGTAGATATATCCATGTTCATACAGATAGCGGTGTAGATATTTCCATGTTTATACAGATAGTGGTGTAGATATTTCCATGTTCATATAGATAGCGGTGTAGCAATTTATATGTTCATACAGATAGCGGTGTAGGTATTTCCACGTTCATAGAGATAGCGGTGTAGATATTTCCATGTTCATACAGATAGCGGTGCTGATATTTCCATGTTTATACAGGTAGCGGTGTAGATATTTCCATGTTTATACAGATAGCGGTGTAGATATCTCCATCTTAGAACAGATGGCGGTGTAGATATTTATATGTTCATACAGATGGCGGTGCAGATATTTCCATGTTCATACAGCTGGCGGTGTAGATATTTCCATGTTCCTACAGATAGTGGTGTTGCTATTTATATGTTCATACAGATAGCGGTGTAGGTATTTCCACGTTCATAGAGATAGCGGTGTAGCTATTTCCATGTTCATACAGATAGCGGTGCTGATATTTCCATGTTCATCCAGATGGCTGTGTAGATATATCCATGTTCATACAGATGGCGTTGAAGATATTTCCATGTTTTACAGATGGCGGTGTACATATTTCCATGTTCATACATATAGCTGTGTAGGTGTTTCCATGTTCATACAGATAGCGGTGCTGATATTTCCATGTTCATACAGGTAGCGGCGTAGATATTTCCGTGTTTATACAGATAGCGGTGTAGATATTTCCATGTTTATACAGGTAGCGGTGTAGATATTTCCATGTTTATACAGATAGCGGTGAAGATATTTCCATGTTTATACAGATAGCGGTGTTGATATTTATATGTTCATACAGATGGCGGTGCAGATATTTCCAAGTTCATACAGATGGCGGTGTAGATACTTCCATGTTAATAGAGATAACGTTGTAGTTATTTCCATGTGTAAAGAGATAGTCGTGTAGATATTTCCATGTATATGCAGATAGCTGTGTAGATATTTCCATTTTCATGCAGATAGCGGTTTAGATATTTCCATGTTCAAACAGATAGCGGTGTAGATATTTCCATGTTTATACAGATAGCGGTGAAGATGTACGCATGTTTACACACATAGTGGTGTAGATATTTCCATGTTCATACAGATAGCGGTGTAGCTATTTCCATGTTGATACAGATAGCGGTGTAGATATTTCCATCTTCGTACACATAGCGGTGTAGATATTTCCATGTTCATACAGATAGCTGTGCTGATATTTCCATGTTTATACAGGTAGCGGTGTAGATATTTCCATGTTCATACAGATAGTTGTGTAGCTATTTCCATGTTCATACAGATAGCTGTGCTGATATTTCCATGTTTATTCAGGTAGCGGTGTAGATATTTCCATGTTCATACAGATAGCTGTGTAGCTATTTCCATGTTCATACAGATAGCGGTGTTGCTATTTCCATGTTCATACAGATATCGGTGTAGATATTTCCATGTTCATCCAGATGGCTGTGTAGATATATCCATGTTCACACAGATGGCGTTGTAGATATTTCCATGTTCATACGGATAGCGTTGTAGATATTTCCATGTTCATACAGATAGCGGTGTAGGTATTTCCATGTTCATACAGATAGAGGGGCTGATATTTCCATGTTCATACAGATAGCGGTGCTGATATTTCCATGTTTATACAGGTAGCGGTGTAGATATTTCCAAGTTTATACAGATAGCGGTGTAGTTATTTCCATGTTTATACAGATAGCGGTGTAGATATTTCCATGTTTATACTGATAGCGGTGTAGATATCTCCATCTTAATACAGATGGCCGTGTAGATATTTATATGTTCATAAAGATGGCGGTGCAGATATTTCCATGTTCATACAGATGGCGGTGTAGATATTTCCATGTTCATACAGATAGTGGTGTAGTTATTTCCATGTGTAAAGAGATAGCTGTGTAGATATTTCCATGTATATGCAGATAGCTCTGTAGATATTTCCATTTTCATGCAGATAGCTGTGTAGATATTTCCATGTTCAGACAGATAGCGGTGTAGATATTTCCATGTTTATACAGATAGCGGTGAAGATGTATGCAAGTTTACACACATAGTGGTGTAGATATTTCCATGTTCATACAGATAGCGGTGTAGATATTTCCATGTTCATCCAGATGGCTTTGTAGATATATCCATGTTCATACAGATAGCGGTGTAGATATTTCCATGTTCATACAGATAGTGGTGTAGATATTTCCATGTTCATACAGATAGCGGTGTAGCTATTTCCATGTTCATACAGATAGCGGTGTAGATATTTCCATCTTCATACACATAGCGGTGTAGATATTTCCATGTTCATACAGATAGCTGTGCTGATATTTCCATGTTTATACAGGTAGCGGTGTAGATATTTCCATGTTCATACAGATAGCTGTGTAGCTATTTCCATGTTCATACAGATAGTGGTGTAGATATTTCCATGTTCATCCAGATGGCTGTACAGATATATCCATGTTCATACAGATGGCGGTGAAGATAATTCCATGTTCATACAGATAGCGGTGTAGATATTTCCATGTTCATACAGATAGTGGTGTAGATATTTCCATGTTCATACAGATAGCGGTGTAGCTATTTCCCTGTTCATACAGATAGCGGTGTAGATATTTCCATGTTCATCCAGATGGCTGTGTAGATATATCCATGTTCAAACAGATGGCGTTGTAGATATTTCCATGTTCATACGTATAGCGGTGTAGATATTTCCATGTTCATACATATAGCGGTGTAGGTATTTCCATGTTCATACAGATAGAGGGGCTGATATTTCCATGTTCATACAGATAGCGGTGCTGATATTTCCATGTTTATACAGGTAGCGGTGTAGATATTTCCATGTTCATACAGATAGCTGTGTTGCTATTTCCATGTTCATACAGATAGCGGTGTAGCTATTTCCATGTTCATACAGATAGCGGTGTAGATATTTCCATGTTCATCCAGATGGCTGTGTAGATATATCCATGTTCACACAGATGGCGTTGTAGATATTTCCATGTTCATACGGATAGCGGTGTAGATATTTCCATGTTCATACAGATAGCGGTGTAGGTATTTCCATGTTCATACAGATAGAGGGGCTGATATTTCCATGTTCATACTGATAGCGGTGCTGATATTTCCATGTTTATACAGGTAGCGGTGTAGATATTTCCATGTTTATACAGATAGCGGTGTAGTTATTTCCATTTTTATACAGATAGCGGTGTAGATATTTCCATGTTTATACTGATAACGGTGTAGATATCTCCATCTTAATACAGATGGCCGTGTAGATATTTATATGTTCATAAAGATGGCGGTGCAGATATTTCCATGTTCATACAGATGGCTGTGTAGATATTTCCATGTTCATACAGATAGCGGTGTAGTTATTTCCATGTGTAAAGAGATAGCTGTGTAGATATTTCCATGTATATGCAGATAGCTCTGTAGATATTTCCATTTTCATGCAGATAGCGGTGTAGATATTTCCATGTTCAAACAGATAGCGGTGTAGATATTTCCATGTTTATACAGATAGCGGTGAAGATGTATGCAAGTTTACACACATAGTGGTGTAGATATTTCCATGTTCATACAGATAGCGGTGTAGATATTTCCATGTTCATCCAGATGGCTGTGTAGATATATCCATGTTCATACAGATAGCGGTGTAGATATTTCCATGTTCATACAGATAGTGGTGTAGATATTTCCATGTTCATACAGATAGCGGTGTAGCTATTTCCATGTTCATACAGATAGCGGTGTAGATATTTCCATCTTCATATACATAGCGGTGTAGATATTTCCATGTTCATACAGATAGCTGTGCTGATATTTCCATGTTTATACAGGTAGCGGTGTTGATATTTCCATGTTCATACAGATAGCTGTGTAGCTATTTCCATGTTCATACAGATAGTGGTGTAGATATTTCCATGTTCATCCAGATGGCTGTACAGATATATCCATGTTCATACAGATGGCGGTGAAGATAATTCCATGTTCATACAGATAGCGGTGTAGATATTTCCATGTTCATACAGATAGCGGTGTAGATATTTCCATGTTCATACAGATAGCGGTGTAGCTATTTCCATGTTCATACAGATAGCGGTGTAGATATTTCCATGTTCATCCAGATGGCTGTGTAGATATATCCATGTTCAAACAGATGGCGTTGTAGATATTTCCATGTTCATACGGATAGCGGTGTAGATATTTCCATGTTCATACATATAGCGGTGTAGGTATTTCCATGTTCATACAGATAGAGGGGCTGATATTTCCATGTTCATACAGATAGCGGTGCTGATATTTCCATGTTTATACAGGTAGCGGTGTAGATATTTCCATGTTTATACAGATAGCGGTGTAGTTATTTCCATGTTTATACAGATAGCGGTGTAGAAATTTCCATGTTTATACTGATAGCGGTGTAGATATCTCCATCTTAATACAGATGGCCGTGTAGATATTTATATGTTCATACAGATGGCGGTGCAGATATTTCCATGTTCATACAGATGGCGGTGTAGATATTTCCATGTTCATACAGATAGCGGTGTAGTTATTTCCATGTGTAAAGAGATAGCTGTGTAGATTTTTCCATGTATATGCAGATAGCTCTGTAGATATATCCATTTTCATGCAGATAGCGGTGTATATATTTCCATGTTCAAACAGATAGCGGTGTAGACATTTCCATGTTCATTCAGATAGCGGTGAAGATATTTCCATGTTTATACAGATTGCGGTGAAGATGTATGCATATTTACACAGATAGCGGTGTAGATATTTCCATGTTCATACAGATAGCGGTGCTGATATTTCCATGGTCATCCAGATGGCTGTGTAGATATATCCATGTTCATACAGATAGCGGTGTAGATATTTCCATGTTCATACAGGTAGTGGTGTAGATATTTCCATGTTCATACAGATAGCTGTGTAGCCATTTCCATGTTCATACAGATAGCCGTGTAGATATTTCCATGTTAATAGAGATAGCGGTGTAGATATTTCCGTGTTCATAGACATAGCGGTGCTGATATTTCCGTGTTTATACAGGTAGCGGTGTAGATATTTCCATGTTTATACAGATAGCGGTGTAGATATTTCCATGTTCATAGAGATAGCGGTGTAGATATTTCCATGTTTATACAGATAGTGGTGAAGATGTATGCATGTTTACACAGATAGCGGTGTAGATATTTCCATGTTCATACAGATAGCGGTGTAGATATTTCCATGTTCATCCAGATGGCTGTGTAGACATATCCATGTTCATACAGATGGCGGTGAAGATATTTCCATGTTCATACAGATAGCGGTGTAGATATTTCCATGTTCATCCAGATGGCTGTGTAGTTATATCCTTGTTCATACAGATAGCGGTGTAGATATTTCCATGTTCATACAGATAGCGGTGTAGATATTTCCATGTTCATACAGATAGCGGTGTAGATAATTCCATGTTCATACAGATAGCGGTGTAGATATTTCCACGTTCATACAGGTAGCGGTGTAGATATTTCCATGTTCATACAGATAGCGGTGCTGATATTTCCATGTTTATACAGGCAGCGGTGTAGATATTTCCATGATTATACAGATAGCGGTGTAGATATCTCCTTCTTAATACCGATGGCGGTGTAGATATTTATATGTTCATACAGATGGCGGTGCAGATATTTCCATGTTCATACAGATGGTGGTGTAGATATTTCCATGTTTATAAATATAGCGGTGTAGTTATTTCCGTGTGTTAGGAGATAGCTGTGTATATATTTCCATGTATATGCAGATAGCTTTGTAGATATTTCCATTTTCATGCAGTTAGCGGTGTAGATATTTACATGTTCAAACAGATAGCGGTGTAGGTATTTCCATGTTCATTCAGATAGCTTTGTAGATATTTCCATGTTCATACAGGTAGCGGTGTATATATTTCCATGTTCATACAGATAGCGGTGTAGATATTTCCATGTTCATACAGATAGCGGTGCTGATATTTCCATGTTTATACAGGTAGCGGTGTAGATATTTCCATGTTTATACAGATAGCGGTGTAGATATTTCCATGTTTATGCAGATAGCGGTGTAGATATTTCCATGTTTATTCAGATAGCGGTATAGATATCTCCATCTTAAAACAGATGTTGGTGTAGATATTTATATGTTCATACAGATGGCGGTGCAGATATTTCCATGTTCATACAAATGGCGGTGTAGATATTTCCATGTTCAGATAGCGGTGTAGATATTTCCATGTTCATACAGATAGCGGTGTAGATATTTCCATTTTCATACAGATAGCGGTGTAGATATTTCCATGTTCATACAGGTAGCGGTGTAGATTTTTCTATGTTCATACAGATAGCGGTGTAGATATTTCCATGTTTATACAGATAGCGGTGTAGTTATTTCCATGTGTAAAGAGATAGCTGTGTAGATATTTCCATGTATATGCAGATAGCTGTGTGGATATTTCCATTTTCATGCAGATAGCGGTTTAGATATTTCCATGTTCAAACAGATAGCGGTGTAGATATTTCCATGTTTATACAGATAGCGGTGAAGATGTACGCATGTTTACACACATAGTGGTGTAGATATTTCCATGTTCATACAGATAGCGGTGTAGCTATTTCCATGTTGATACAGATAGCGGTGTAGATATTTCCATCTTCGTACACATAGCGGTGTAGATATTTCCATGTTCATACAGATAGCTGTGCTGATATTTCCATGTTTATACAGGTAGCGGTGTAGATATTTCCATGTTCATACAGATAGTTGTGTAGCTATTTCCATGTTCATACAGATAGCTGTGCTGATATTTCCATGTTTATTCAGGTAGCGGTGTATATATTTCCATGTTCATACAGATAGCTGTGTAGCTATTTCCATGTTCATACAGATAGCGGTGTTGCTATTTCCATGTTCATACAGATAGCGGTGTAGATATTTCCATGTTCATCCAGATGGCTGTGTAGATATATCCATGTTCACACAGATGGCGTTGTAGATATTTCCATGTTCATACGGATAGCGTTGTAGATATTTCCATGTTCATACAGATAGCGGTGTAGGTATTTCCATGTTCATACAGATAGAGGGGCTGATATTTCCATGTTCATACAGATAGCGGTGCTGATATTTCCATGTTTATACAGGTAGCGGTGTAGATATTTCCAAGTTTATACAGATAGCGGTGTAGTTATTTCCATGTTTATACAGATAGCGGTGTAGATATTTCCATGTTTATACTGATAGCGGTGTAGATATCTCCATCTTAATACAGATGGCCGTGTAGATATTTATATGTTCATAAAGATGGCGGTGCAGATATTTCCATGTTCATACAGATGGCGGTGTAGATATTTCCATGTTCATACAGATAGTGGTGTAGTTATTTCCATGTGTAAAGAGATAGCTGTGTAGATATTTCCATGTATATGCAGACAGCTCTGTAGATATTTCCATTTTCATGCAGATAGCGGTGTAGATATTTCCATGTTCAGACAGATAGCGGTGTAGATATTTCCATGTTTATACAGATAGCGGTGAAGATGTATGCAAGTTTACACACATAGTGGTGTAGATATTTCCATGTTCATACAGATAGCGGTGTAGATATTTCCATGTTCATCCAGATGGCTTTGTAGATATATCCATGTTCATACAGATAGCGGTGTAGATATTTCCATGTTCATACAGATAGTGGTGTAGATATTTCCATGTTCATACAGATAGCGGTGTAGCTATTTCCATGTTCATACAGATAGCGGTGTAGATATTTCCATCTTCATACACATAGCGGTGTAGATATTTCCATGTTCATACAGATAGCTGTGCTGATATTTCCATGTTTATACAGGTAGCGGTGTAGATATTTCCATGTTCATACAGATAGCTGTGTAGCTATTTCCATGTTCATACAGATAGTGGTGTAGATATTTCCATGTTCATCCAGATGGCTGTACAGATATATCCATGTTCATACAGATGGCGGTGAAGATAATTCCATGTTCATACAGATAGCGGTGTAGATATTTCCATGTTCATACAGATAGTGGTGTAGATATTTCCATGTTCATACAGATAGCGGTGTAGCTATTTCCCTGTTCATACAGATAGCGGTGTAGATATTTCCATGTTCATCCAGATGGCTGTGTAGATATATCCATGTTCAAACAGATGGCGTTGTAGATATTTCCATGTTCATACGTATAGCGGTGTAGATATTTCCATGTTCATACATATAGCGGTGTAGGTATTTCCATGTTCATACAGATAGAGGGGCTGATATTTCCATGTTCATACAGATAGCGGTGCTGATATTTCCATGTTTATACAGGTAGCGGTGTAGATATTTCCATGTTCATACAGATAGCTGTGTTGCTATTTCCATGTTCATACAGATAGCGGTGTAGCTATTTCCATGTTCATACAGATAGCGGTGTAGATATTTCCATGTTCATCCAGATGGCTGTGTAGATATATCCATGTTCACACAGATGGCGTTGTAGATATTTCCATGTTCATACGGATAGCGGTGTAGATATTTCCATGTTCATACAGATAGCGGTGTAGGTATTTCCATGTTCATACAGATAGAGGGGCTGATATTTCCATGTTCATACTGATAGCGGTGCTGATATTTCCATGTTTATACAGGTAGCGGTGTAGATATTTCCATGTTTATACAGATAGCGGTGTAGTTATTTCCATTTTTATACAGATAGCGGTGTAGATATTTCCATGTTTATACTGATAACGGTGTAGATATCTCCATCTTAATACAGATGGCCGTGTAGATATTTATATGTTCATAAAGATGGCGGTGCAGATATTTCCATGTTCATACAGATGGCTGTGTAGATATTTCCATGTTCATACAGATAGCGGTGTAGTTATTTCCATGTGTAAAGAGATAGCTGTGTAGATATTTCCATGTATATGCAGATAGCTCTGTAGATATTTCCATTTTCATGCAGATAGCGGTGTAGATATTTCCATGTTCAAACAGATAGCGGTGTAGATATTTCCATGTTTATACAGATAGCGGTGAAGATGTATGCAAGTTTACACACATAGTGGTGTAGATATTTCCATGTTCATACAGATAGCGGTGTAGATATTTCCATGTTCATCCAGATGGCTGTGTAGATATATCCATGTTCATACAGATAGCGGTGTAGATATTTCCATGTTCATACAGATAGTGGTGTAGATATTTCCATGTTCATACAGATAGCGGTGTAGCTATTTC
Source organism: Gorilla gorilla gorilla (assembly GCF_029281585.2). NCBI lineage: Eukaryota > Metazoa > Chordata > Mammalia > Primates > Hominidae > Gorilla > Gorilla gorilla. The sequence continues at coordinate 129,630,545 of NC_073239.2, forward strand.
CATGTTCATACAGATAGCGGTGTAGATATTTCCATCTTCATACACATAGCGGTGTAGATATTTCCATGTTCATACAGATAGCTGTGCTGATATTTCCATGTTTATACAGGTAGCGGTGTTGATATTTCCATGTTCATACAGATAGCTGTGTAGCTATTTCCATGTTCATACAGATAGTGGTGTAGATATTTCCATGTTCATCCAGATGGCTGTACAGATATATCCATGTTCATACAGATGGCTGTGAAGATAATTCCATGTTCATACAGATAGCGGTGTAGATATTTCCATGTTCATACAGATAGCGGTGTAGATATTTCCATGTTCATACAGATAGCGGTGTAGCTATTTCCATGTTCATACAGATAGCGGTGTAGATATTTCCATGTTCATCCAGATGGCTGTGTAGTTATATCCATGTTCAAACAGATGGCGTTGTAGATATTTCCATGTTCATACGGATAGCGGTGTAGATATTTCCATGTTCATACATATAGCGGTGTAGGTATTTCCATGTTCATACAGATAGAGGGGCTGATATTTCCATGTTCATACAGATAGCGGTGCTGATATTTCCATGTTTATACAGGTAGCGGTGTAGATATTTCCATGTTTATACAGATAGCGGTGTAGTTATTTCCATGTTTATACAGATAGCGGTGTAGAAATTTCCATGTTTATACTGATAGCGGTGTAGATATCTCCATCTTAATACAGATGGCCGTGTAGATATTTATATGTTCATACAGATGGCGGTGCAGATATTTCCATGTTCATACAGATGGCGGTGTAGATATTTCCATGTTCATACAGATAGCGGTGTAGTTATTTCCATGTGTAAAGAGATAGCTGTGTAGATTTTTCCATGTATATGCAGATAGCTCTGTAGATATATCCATTTTCATGCAGATAGCGGTGTATATATTTCCATGTTCAAACAGATAGCGGTGTAGACATTTCCATGTTCATTCAGATAGCGGTGAAGATATTTCCATGTTTATACAGATTGCGGTGAAGATGTATGCATATTTACACAGATAGCGGTGTAGATATTTCCATGTTCATACAGATAGCGGTGCTGATATTTCCATGGTCATCCAGATTGCTGTGTAGATATATCCATGTTCATACAGATAGCGGTGTAGATATTTCCATGTTCATACAGGTAGTGGTGTAGATATTTCCATGTTCATACAGATAGCGGTGTAGCCATTTCCATGTTCATACAGATAGCCGTGTAGATATTTCCATGTTAATAGAGATAGCGGTGTAGATATTTCCGTGTTCATAGACATAGCGGTGCTGATATTTCCGTGTTTATACAGGTAGCGGTGTAGATATTTCCATGTTTATACAGATAGCGGTGTAGATATTTCCATGTTCATAGAGATAGCGGTGTAGATATTTCCATGTTTATACAGATAGTGGTGAAGATGTATGCATGTTTACACAGATAGCGGTGTAGATATTTCCATGTTCATACAGATAGCAGTGTAGATATTTCCATGTTCATCCAGATGGCTGTGTAGACATATCCATGTTCATACAGATGGCGGTGAAGATATTTCCATGTTCATACAGATAGCGGTGTAGATATTTCCATGTTCATCCAGATGGCTGTGTAGTTATATCCTTGTTCATACAGATAGCGGTGTAGATATTTCCATGTTCATACAGATAGCGGTGTAGATATTTCCATGTTCATACAGATAGCGGTGTAGATAATTCCATGTTCATACAGATAGCGGTGTAGATATTTCCACGTTCATACAGGTAGCGGTGTAGATATTTCCATGTTCATACAGATAGCGGTGCTGATATTTCCATGTTTATACAGGCAGCGGTGTAGATATTTCCATGATTATACAGATAGCGGTGTAGATATCTCCTTCTTAATACCGATGGCGGTGTAGATATTTATATGTTCATACAGATGGTGGTGCAGATATTTCCATGTTCATACAGATGGTGGTGTAGATATTTCCATGTTTATAAATATAGCGGTGTAGTTATTTCCGTGTGTTAGGAGATAGCTGTGTATATATTTCCATGTATATGCAGATAGCTTTGTAGATATTTCCATTTTCATGCAGTTAGCGGTGTAGATATTTACATGTTCAAACAGATAGCGGTGTAGGTATTTCCATGTTCATTCAGATAGCTTTGTAGATATTTCCATGTTCATACAGGTAGTGGTGTATATATTTCCATGTTCATACAGATAGCGGTGTAGATATTTCCATGTTCATACAGATAGCGGTGCTGATATTTCCATGTTTATACAGGTAGCGGTGTAGATATTTCCATGTTTATACAGATAGCGGTGTAGATATTTCCATGTTTATGCAGATAGCGGTGTAGATATTTCCATGTTTATTCAGATAGCGGTATAGATATCTCCATCTTAAAACAGATGTTGGTGTAGATATTTATATGTTCATACAGATGGCGGTGCAGATATTTCCATGTTCATACAAATGGCGGTGTAGATATTTCCATGTTCAGATAGCGGTGTAGATATTTCCATGTTCATACAGATAGCGGTGTAGATATTTCCATTTTCATACAGATAGCGGTGTAGATATTTCCATGTTCATACAGGTAGCGGTGTAGATTTTTCTATGTTCATACAGATAGCGGTGTAGATATTTCCATGTTTATACAGATAGCGGTGTAGTTATTTCCATGTGTAAAGAGATAGCTGTGTAGATATTTCCATGTATATGCAGATAGCTGTGTGGATATTTCCATTTTCATGCAGATAGCGGTTTAGATATTTCCATGTCCAAACAGATAGCGGTGTAGATATTTCCATGTTCATAGAGATAGCGGTGTAGATATTTCCATGTTCATACAGATAGAGGGGCTGATATTTCCATGTTCATACAGATAGCGGTGCTATTTCCATGTTTATACAGGTAGCGGTTTAGATATTTCCATGTTTATACAGGTAGCAGTGTAGATATTTCCATGTTTATACAGAGAGCGGTGTAGATATATCCATGTTTATACAGATAGCGGTGTAGATATATCCATGTTCATACTGATGGCGGTGAAGTTATTTCCATGTTCATACAGATAGCGGTGTAGATATTTCCATGTTCATACAGATAGCGGTGTAGATATTTCCATGTTCATACTGATAGCGGTGCTGATATTTCCATGTTTATACAAGTAGCGCTATAGATATTTCCATGTTTATACAGATAGCGGTGTAGATATTTCCATGTTTATACAGATAGCGGTGTAGATATTTCCATGTTTATACAGATAGCGGTGTAGATAACTCCATCTTAATACAGATGGCGGTGTAGATATTTATATGTTCATACAGTTGGCGGTGCAGATATTTCCATGTTCATACAGATGGCGGTGTAGTTATTTCCATGTTCATACAGATAGCGGTGTAGTTATTTCCATGTGTAAAGAGATAGCTGTGTAGATATTTCCATGAATATGCAGATAGCTGTGTAGATACTTCCATGTTTATGGAGATAGTGTTGTAGATAATTTCAATTTTATACAGATAGCAGTGTAGATATTTCCAAGTTCATACCGATAGCGGTGTAGGTATTTCCACGTTTATAGAGATGGCGGTGTAGATATTTACATGTTCATACAGATGGCGGTGTAGATATTTCCATGTTTATAGAGATGGCGGAGTAGATATTTTCATGTTTACACAGATGGCGATGTAGATATTTCCATGTTAACACAGATAGCGGTGTAGACATTTCCATGATTACACAGATAGCGGTGTGGATATATCCATGTTTATGCAGATAGCGGTGTAGATATTTCCAGGTTTATACAGATAGCGGTGAAGGTATTTCCATGTTCATACAGATGGCTTTGTAGATATTTCCATGTTCATACAAATGGCGGTGTAGGTATTTCCATGTTCATACAGATAGCGGTGAAGATATTTCCATGTTGATACAGATGGCGGTGTAGATATTTCCATGTTCATACAAATGGCGGTGTAGATATTTCCATGTTCATGGAGATGGCGGTTGAGATATTTCCGTGTTCATACAAATGGCACTGTAGATATTTCCATGTTCATAGAGATGGCAGTGTAGATATTTCCATGTTTATAGAGATAGCAGTGTAGTTATTTCCATGTTTAGAGAGATAGCAGTGTAGATATTTCCATTGATATACAGATAGCTGTGTACATATTTGCATGTTCTTACAGATAGCGGTGTAGATATTTCCATGTTCATACGTATAGCGGTGTAGATATTTCCATGTTCATACAGATAGTGGTGTAGATATTTCCATGTTCACACAGATAGCGGTGTAGATATTTCCATGTTCATACAGTTAGCGGTGTAGATATTTACATGTTCATACAGATGGCGGTGTAGATACTTCCATGTTCGTACGGATGGCAGTGTAGATATTTCCATGTTTGTACAGGTGGCTGTGTAGATATTTTCATGTTCATACAGATAGCAGTGTAGATATTTCCATATTTATAGAGATAGCAATGTAGATATTTCCATTGATATACAGATAGCTGTGTAGATATTTGCATGTTCATACAGATAGCGGTGTAGATATTTCCATGTTCGAACAGATAGCGGTGTAGATATTTCCATGTTCATACAGATAGCGGTGTAGATATTTCGATGTTCATACAGATGATGGTGTAGATATTTCCATGTTCATACCGATAGCGGTGTAGATATTTCCATGTTCATACAGTTAGCGGTGTAGATATTTCCATTTTCATACACATGGCGGTGTAGATACTTACATGTTCATACAGATGGCGGTGTAGATATTTCCATGTTCGTACAGATGGCGGTGTAGATATTTCCATGTTCATAGAGATGGCGGTGTAGATATTTCCATGTTTATGCAGATAGCGGTATAGATATTTCCATGTTTACACAGATAGCGCTGTAGACTTTTCCATGTTTACACAGATAGCGGTGTGGATATTTCCATGTTTATGCAGATAGCAGTGTAGATATTTCCATGTTTATACAGATAGAGGTGCGGATTTTTCCATGTTTATACAGATAGTTGGGCAGATATTTCCATGGTTATACAGATAGCGGTGTAGATATTTCCATCTTAATACAGATGGCGGTGTAGATATGTCCATGTTTGTACAGATGGCAGTGTAGATATTTCCATGTTCATACAGACGGCGGTGTAGATATTTCGAAGTTTATACAGATATCGCTGTAGTTATTTCCATATTTATAGAGAAATCTGTGTAGATATTTCCATGTATATTTAGATAGCTGTGTAGATATTTCCGTGTTCATGTAGATAGCGGTGTAGATATTTCCATGTTCATCCAGATGCCGGTGTAGATATATACATGTTCATACAGATGGCGGTGTAGATATTTCCATGTTCATACAAATGGCGGTGTAGATATTTCCATGTTCATAGAGATGGCGGTGTAGATATTTCCATCTTCATACAAATGGCGGTGTAGATATTTCCATGTTCATAGAGATGGCGGTGTAGATATTTCCATGTTTATACAGATAGCAGTGTTGTTATTTCCATGTTTATAGAGATAGCAGTGTAGATATTTCCATTGATATACAGATAGCAATGTAGATATTTGCATGTTTATACAGATAGCGGTGTAGATATTTCCATGTTCATACAGATAGCGGTGTAGATATTTCCATGTTCATACAGATAGCGGTGTAGATATTTCCATGTTCATACGGAGGGCGGTGTAGATATTTCCATGTTCATACAGATTGCGGTGTAGATATTTCCATGTTCATACAGATAGCGGTGTAGATATTTCCATGTTCGTACAGATATCGGTGTAGATATTTCCATGTTCATACAGTTAGAGGTGTAGATATTTCCATGTTCATACAGATGGCGGTGTAGATATTTACATGTTCATACAGATGGCGGTGTAGATATTTCCATGTTCGTACAGATGGCAGTGTAGATATTTCCATGTTCATGGAGAACGCGGTGTAGATATTTCCATGTTTATGCAGATAGCGGTATAGATATTTCCATGTTCATACAGACGGCGGTGTAGATATTTCCATGTTTATAGAGATGGCGGTGTAGTTATTTCCATGTTTACACAGATGGCGGTGTAGATATTTCCATGTTTACACAGACAGCGGTGTAGACATTTCTATGTTTACAAAGATAGCGGTGTGGATATTTCCATGTTTATGCAGATAGCGGTGTAGATATTTCAATGTCTACACAGATAGCGGTGCGGATATTTCCATGTTTATACAGATAGTTGGGCAGATATTTTCATGTTTATACAGATTGCGGTGTAGATATTTCCATCTTAATACAGATGGCGGTGTAGATATGTCCATGTTCGTACAGATGGCGGTGTAGATATTTCCATGTTCATACAGATGGCGGTGTAGATATTTCGAAGTTTATACAGATAGCGCTGTAGTTATTTAAATATTTATAGAGAAATCTGTGTAGGAACTTCCATGTATATGGATATAGCTGTGTAGATATTTCCATGTTTATGCAGATAGCGCAGTAGATATTTCCATGTTCATCCAGATGCCGGTGTAGATATATCCATGCTCATACAGATGGCGGTGAAGATATTTCCATGTTCATACAGAGGGCGGTGTAGATATTTCCATGTTCAAATGGCGGTGAAGATATTTCCATGTTCATAGAGATGGCGGTGTAGATATTTCCATGTTCATACAAATGGAGTTGTAGGTATTTTCATGTTCATAGAGATGGTGGTGTAGATATTTCTATGTTTATACAGATAGCAGTGTAGATATTTCCATGTTTATTGAGATAGCAGTTTGGATATTTCCATTGATATACAGATAGCTGTGTAGATATTTGCATGTTCATACAGATAGCGGTGTAGATATTTTCATGTTCATACAGAGGGCGGTGTGGATATTTCCATGTTCATACAGATAGCGGTGTAGATATTTCCATGTTCATACAGATAGCGGTGTAGATATTTCCATGTTCGTACAGATATCGGTGTAGATATTTCCATGTTCATACAGTTAGAGGTGTAGATATTTCCAGGTTCATACAGATGGCGGTGTAGATATTTACAAGTTCATACAGATGGCGGTGTTGATATTTCCATGTTCTTACGGATGGCAGTGTATATATTTCCATGTTCATAGAGATGGCGGTGTAGATATTTCCATGTTTATGCAGATAGCGGTATAGATATTTCCATGTTCATACAGACGGCGGTGTAGATATTTCCATGTTTATAGAGATGGCGGTGTAGTTATTTCCATGTTTACACAGACGGCGGTGTAGATATTTCCATGTTTACACAGACAGCGGTGTAGACATTTCCATGTTTACACAGATAGCGGTGTGGATATTTCCATGTTTATGCAGATAGCTGTGTAGACATTTCCATGTCTATAAAGATAGCGGTGCGGATATTTCCATGTTTATACAGATAGTTGGGCAGATATTTTCATGTTTATACAGATAGCGGTGTAGATATTTCCATCTTAATACAGATGGCGGTGTAGATTTGTCCATGTTCGTACAGATGGCGGTGTAGATATTTCGAAGTTTATACAGATAGCACTGTAGTTATTTCCATATTTATAGAGAAATCTGTGTAGTTATTTCCATGTATATGGATATAGCTGTGTAGATATTTCCATGCTCATGCAGATAGCGCTGTAGATATTTCCATGTTCATCCAGATGCCGGTGTAGATATATCCATGCTCATACAGATGGAGGTGAAGATATTTCCATGTTCATACAGAGGGCGGTGTAGATATTTCCATGTTCATACAATTGGCGGTGTAGATATTTCCATGTTGATAGAGATGGCGGTGTAGATATTTCCATGTTCATACAAATGGCGTTGTAGATATTTCCATGTTCATAGGGATGGTGGTGTAGATATTTCCATGTTTATACAGATAGCAGTGTAGATATTTCCATGTTTATTGAGATAGCAGTGTAGATATTTCCATTGATATACAGACAGCTGTGTAGATATTTGCATGTTCATACAGATAGCGGTGTAAATATTTCCATGTTCATACAGATAGCGGTGTAGATATTTCCATGTTCGTACAGATATCGGTGTAGATATTTCCATGCTCATACAGTTAGAGGTGTAGATATTTCCATGTTCATACAGATGGCGGTGTAGATATTTCCATGTTTATGCAGATAGCGGTATAGATATTTCCATGTTTATACAGATGGTGGTGTAGATATTTCCATGTTTATAGAGATGGCGGTCTAGATATTTCCATGTTTATAGAGATAGTGTTGTAGTTATTTCCAAGTTTATAGAGAGAGCATTGTAGATATTTCCATGTTTATACAGATAGCGGTGAAGATATTTCCATGTTTCTACAGATAGCGGTGTAGATATTTCCATGTTTTTACAGATAGCAGTGTAGATATTTCCATGTTTATAGAGATAGTGGTGTAGATAATTTCAAATTTTTAGCGAGAGCAGTGTAGATATTTCCAAGTTCATACAGATAGCGGTGTAGATATTTCCACGTTTATAGAGATGGCGGTGTAGATATTTCCATGTTCATTCTGATGGCGGTGTAGATATTTCCATGTTTATAGAGATGGCGGTGTAGATATTTTCATGTTTACACAGATGGCTTTGTAGATATTTCCATGTTTACACAGATAGCGCTGTAGACATTTCCATGTTTACACAGATAGCGGTGCGGACATTTCCATGTTTATGCAGATAGCTGTGTAGATATTTCCATGTTTATACAGGTAGCGGTGCGGATATTTCCATGTTTATACAGATAGTTTGGCAGATATTTCCATGTTTATACAGATACCGGTGTAGAAGTTTCCATCTTAATACATATGGCGGTGTGGATATGTCCATGTTCGTACAGATGGCGGTGTAGATATTTCCATGTTCATACAGATGGCGGTGTAGGTATTTCGAAGTTTATAGAGACAGCGCTGTAGTTTTTTCCATATTTATAGAGAAATCTGTGTAGATATTTCCATGCATATGCAGACAGCTGTGTAGATATTTCTATGTTCATGCAGATAGCGGTGTAGATATTTCCATGATCATCCAGATGCCGGTGTAGATATATCCATGTTCATACAGATGGCGGTGAAGATATTTCCATGTTCATACAAATGGCGGTGTAGATATTTCCATGTTCGCACAGATGGCGTTGTAGATATTTCCATGTTCATAGAGATGGCAGTGAAGATATTTCCATGTTTATGCAGATAGCGGTATAGATATTTCCATGTTTATACAGGTGGAGGTGTAGATATTTCCATGTTTATAGAGATGATGCTCTAGATATTTCCAAGTTTACAGAGAGAGTGGTGTAGTTATTTCCAAGTTTATAGAGACAGCGCTGTAGATATTTCCATGTTTATACAGATAGCGGTGAAGATATTTCCATGTTTATACAGATAGTGGTGTAGATATTTCCATGTTTATACAGATAGCAGAGTAGTCATTTCCATGTTTATAGAGATAGTGGTGTAGATAATTTCAATTTTATACCGAGAGTACTGTAGATATTTCCAAGTTCATACAGATAGCGGTGTGGATATTTCCACGTTTATAGAGATGGCGGTGTAGATATTTCCATGTTCACACAGACGGCGGTGTAGATATTTCCATGTTTATAGAGATGGCGGTGTAGATATTTTCATGTTTACACAGATAGCGGTGTGGATATTTCCATGTTTATGCAGATAGCGGTGTAGATATTTCCATGTTTATACAGATAGCGGTGCGGATAGTTCCATGTTTATACAGATAGTTGGGCAGATATTTCCATGTTTATACAGATAGCGGTGTAGATATTTCCATCTTAATATAGATGGCTTTGTAGATATGTCCATGTTTGTACAGATGGCGCTGTAGATATTTCCATGTTCATAGAGATGGCGGTGTAGATATTTCCATGTTTATGCAGATAGCGGTATAGATATTTCCATGTTTATACAGATGGTGGTGTAGATATTTCCATGTTTATGGAGATGGCGGTCTAGATATTTCCATGTTTAGAGAGATAGTGGTGTAGTTATTTCCAAGTTTATAGAGACAGCGTTGTAGATATTTCCATGTTTATACAGATAGCGGTGACGATATTTCCATGTTTATACAGATAGCGGTGTAGATATTTCCATGTTTATACAGATAACAGTGTAGGTATTTCCATGTTTATAGAGATAGTGGTGTAGATAATTTCAATTTCATACAGATAGCAGTGTAGATATTTCCAAGTTCATACAGATAGCGGTGTAGATATTTCCACGTTTATAGAGATGGCGGTGTAGATATTTCCATGTTCATACAGATGGCGGTGTAGATATTTCCATGTTTATAGAGATGGCGGTGTAGATATTTTCATGTTTACACAGATGGCGGTGTAGATATTTCCATGTTTACACAGATAGCGGTGTAGACATTTCCATGTTTAGACAGATAGCGGTGTGGATATTTCCATGTTTATGCAGATAGCGGTGTAGGTATTTCCATGTTTATTCAGATAGCGGTGCAGATATTTCCATGTTTATTCAGATAGTTGGGCAGATATTTCCATGTTTATACAGATAGCGGTGTAGATATTTCCATCTTAATACAGATGGCTTTGTAGTTATGTCCATGTTTGTACAGATGGCGGTGTAGATATTTCCATGTTCATACAGATGGTGGTGTAGATGTTTCGAAGTTTATAGAGATAGCGCTGTAGTTATTTCCATATTTATAAAGAAATCTGTGCAGATATTTCCATGTATATGCAGATAGCTGTGTAGACATTTCCATGTTCATGCAGATAGCGGTGTAGATATTTCCATGTTCATGCAGATGCCGTTGTAGATATATCCATGTTCATACAGATGGCGGTGAAGATATTTCCATGTTCATACAAATGGCGGTGTATATAGTTCCATGTTCATAGAGATGACAGTGAAGATATTTCCGTGTTCATACAAATGGCGGTGTAGATATTTCCATGCTCATAGAGATGGCGGTGTAGATATTTCCATGTTTATACAGATAGCAGTGTAGTTATTTCCATGTTTATAGAGATAGCAGTGTAGATATTTCCACTGATATACAGATAGCTGTGTAGATATTTGCATGTTCTTACAGATAGCGGTGTAGATATTTCCATGTTCATACAGATAGCGGTGTAGATATTTCCATGTTCATACAGATAGCGGTGTAGATATTTCCATGTTCATACAGATGGCGGTGTAGATATTTACATGTTCATAAAGATGGCGGAGTAGATATTTCCATGTTCGTACAGATGGCGGTGTAGATATTTCCAAGTTCATAGAGATGGCTGTGTAGATATTTCCATGTTTATGCAGATAGCGGTATAGATATTTCCATGTTTATACAGATGGTGGTGTAGATATTTCCATGTTTATAGAGATGGCGGTCTAGATATTTCCATGTTTACAGAGAGATTCGTGTAGTTATTTCCAAGTTTATAGAGACAGCGCTGTAGATATTTCCATGTTTATACAGATAGCTGTGAAGATATTTCCATGTTTATACAGATAGTGGTGTAGATATTTCCATGTTTATACAGATAGCAGAGTAGATATTTCCATGTTTATAGAGATAGTGGTGTAGATAATTTCAATTTTATACCGAAAGCACTGTAGATATTTCCAAGTTCATACAGATAGCGGTGTGGATATTTCCACGTTTATAGAGATGGCGGTGTAGATATTTCCATGTTCATACAGACGGCGGTTTAGATATTTCCATGTTTATAGAGATGGCGGTGTAGATATTTTCATGTTTACACAGATGGCGGTGTAGATATTTCCAAGTTTACACAGATAGCCGTGTGGATATTTCCATGTTTATGCAGATAGCGGTGTAGATATTTCCCTGTTTATACAGATAGCAGTGCGGATAGTTCCATGTTTATACAGATAGTTGGGCAGATATTTCCGTGTTTATACAGATAGCGGTGTAGATATTTCTATCTTAATATAGATGGCTTTGTAGATATGTCCATGTTTGTACAGATGGCGGTGTAGATATTTCCATGTTCATAGAGATGGCGGTGTAGATATTTCCATGTTTATGCAGATAGCGGTATAGATATTTCCATGTTTATACAGATGGTGGTGTAGATATTTCCATGTTTATAGAGATGGCGGTCTAGATATTTCCATGTTTAGAGAGATAGTGGTGTAGTTATTTCCAAGTTTATAGAGACAGCGTTGTAGATATTTCCATGTTTATACTGGTAGCGGTGAAGATATTTCCATGTTTATACAGATAGCGGTGTAGTTATTTCCATGTTTATACAGATAACAGTGTAGATATTTCCATGTTTATAGAGATAGTGGTGTAGATAATTTCAATTTTATACAGATAGCAGTGTAGATATTTCCAAGTTCATACAGATAGCGGTGTAGATATTTCCACGTTTATAGAGATGGCGGTGTAGATATTTCCATGTTCATACAGATGGCGGTGTAGATATTTCCATGTTTACAGAGATGGCGGTGTAGATATTTTCATGTTTACACAGATGGCGGTGTAGATATTTCCATGTTTACACAGAGAGCGGTGTAGACATTTCCATGTTTAGACAGATAGCGGTGTGGATATTTCCATGTTTATGCAGATAGCGGTGTAGGTATTTCCATGTTTATACAGATAGCGGTGTGGATATTTCCATGTTTATACAGATAGTTGGGCAGATATTTCCATGTTTATACAGATAACGGTGTAGATATTTCCATCTTAATACAGATGGCTTTGTAGAAATGTCCATGTTTGTACAGATGGCGGTGTAGATATTTCCATGTTCATACAGATGGCGGTGTAGATGTTTCGAAGTTTATAGAGATAGCGCTGTAGTTATTTCCATATTTATAAAAAAATCTGTGCAGATATTTCAATGTGCATGCAGATAGCTGTGTAGATACTTCCATGTTCATGCAGATAGCGGTGTAGATATTTCCATGTTCATCCAGAAGCCGGTGTAGATATATCCATGTTCATACAGATGGCGGTGAAGATATTTCCATGTTCATACAAATGGCGGTGTATATATTTCCATGTTCATAGAGATGGCGGTGTAGATATTTCCGTGTTCATACAAATGGCGGTGTAGATATTTCCAAGTTCATAGAGATGGCGGTGTAGATATTTCCTTTTTTATACAGATAGCAGTGTAGTTATTTCCATGTTTATAGAGATAGCATTGTAGATATTTCCATTGATATCCAGAAAGCTGTGTAGATATTTGCATGTTCTTACAGATAGCGGTGTAGATATTTCCATATTCATACAGATAGCGGTGTAGATGTTTCCATGTTCATACAGATAGCGGTGTAGATATTTCCTTGTTCATACAGATAGCTGTTTAGATATTTCCATGTTCACACAGATAGCGGTGTAGATATTTCCATGTTCATACAGCTAGCGGTGTAGATATTTCCATGTTCACACAGATAGCGGTGTAGATATTTCCATGTTCATACAGTTAGCGGTGTAGATATTTCCATGTTCGTACAGATGGCGGTGTAAATATTTACATGTTCATACAGATGGCGGTGTAGATATTTCCATGTTCGTACGGATGGCAGTGTAGATATTTCCATGTTCGTACAGGTTGCGGTGTAGATATTTCCATGTTTATACAGATAGCATTGTCTTTATTTCCATGTTTATAGAGATAGCAATGTAGATATTTCCATTGATATACAGATAGCTGTGTAGATATTTGCATGTTCATACAGATAGCGGTGTAGATATTTCCATGTTCGTACAGATAGCGGTGTAGATATTTCCATGTTCATACAGATAGCGGTGTAGATATTTCCATGTTCATACAGATAACGGGGTAGATATTTCCATGTTCATACAGATGGCGGTGTAGATATTTCCATGTTCATAGAGGTGGCGGTGTAGATATTTCCATGTTTATGCAGATAGGGGTATAGATATTTCCATGCTTATACAGATTGTGGTGTAGATATTTCCATGTTTATGGGGATGGCGGTGTAGGTATTTTCATGTTTACACTGATGGTGGTGTAGATATTTCCATGTTTACACAGATAGCGCTGTAGACATTTCCATGTTTACACAGATAGTGGTGCGGATATTTCCATGTTTATACAGAGAGTTGGGCAGATATTTCCATCTTTATACAGATAGCGGTGTAGATATTTCCATCTTAATACAGATGGCGGTGTAGATATGTCCATGTTTGTACAGATGGCAGTGTAGATATTTCCATGTTCATACAGATGACGGTGTAGATATTTCCAAGTTTATAGAGACAGTGCTGTAGTTATTTCCATATTTATAGGGAAATCTGTGCAGATATTTCCATGTATATTCAGATACCTGTGTAGATATTTCCATGTTCATGCAGATAGCGGTGTAGATATTTCCATGTTCATCCAGATGCCGGTGTAGATATATCCATGTTCATACAGATGGCGGTGAAGATATTTCCATGTTCCTACAGATGGCGGTGAAGATATTTCCATGTTCATACAAATGGCGGTGTGGATATTTCCATGTTCATAGAGATGGCGGTGTAGATATTTGCATGTTCATACAAATGGCGTTGTAGATATTTTCATGTTCATAGAGATGGCGGTGTAGATATTTCCATGTTTATACAGATAGCAGTGTAGTTATTTGCATGTTTATAGAGATAGCAGTGTAGATATTTCCATTGATATACAGATAGTTGTTTAGTTATTTCCATGTTTATACAGATAGCGGTGTAGATATTTCCATGTTCATACAGATAGCGGTGTAGATATTTCCACGTTCATACAGATAGCGGTGTAGATATTTCCATGTTCATACAGATATCGGTGTAGATATTTCCATCTTAATATAGATGGCTTTGTAGATATGTCCATGTTTGTACAGATGGCGGTGTAGATATTTCCATGTTCATAGAGATGGCGGTGTAGATATTTCCATGTTTATGCAGATAGCGGTATAGATATTTCCATGTTTATACAGATGGTGGTGTAGATATTTCCATGTTTATAGAGATGGCGGTCTAGATATTTCCATGTTTATATAGATAGTGGTGTAGTTATTTCCAAGTTTATAGAGACAGCGTTGTAGATATTTCCATGTTTATACAGATAGCGGTGAAGATATTTCCATGTTCATACAGGTGGCGGTGTAGATATTTTCATGTTCATACAGATGGCCTTGTAGATATTTCCATGTTCATACGAATGGCAGTGTAGATATTTCCATGTTTATGCTGATAGCGGTGTAGATATTTCCATGTTTATACAGATAGCGGTGAAGATATTTCCATGTATAAACAGATAGCAGTGTAGATATTTCCATGTTTATACAGATAAAAGTGTAGATATTTCCATGTTTATGGAGATAGTGTTGTAGATAATTTCAATTTTATACAGATAGCAGTGTAGATATTTCCAAGTTCATACCGATAGCGGTGTAGGTATTTCCACGTTTATAGAGATGGCGGTGTAGATATTTACATGTTCATACAGATGGCGGTGTAGATATTTCCATGTTTATAGAGATGGCGGAGTAGATATTTTCATGTTTACACAGATGGCGATGTAGATATTTCCATGTTAACACAGATAGCGGTGTAGACATTTCCATGTTTACACAGAGATCGGTGAGGATATTTCCATGTTTATGCAGATAGCGGTGTAGATATTTCCATGTTTATACAGATAGCGGTGAAGATATTTCCATGTTCATACAGATGGCTTTGTAGATATTTCCATGTTCATACAAATGGCGGTGTAGGGATTTCCATGTTCATACATATAGCGGTGAAGATATTTCCATCTTAATACAGATGGCGGTGTAGATATGTCCATGTTCGAACAGATGGCGGTGTAGATATTTCCATGTTCATAGAGATGGAGGTGTAGATATTTCCATGTTTATACAGATAGCAGTGTAGTTATTTGCATGTTTATAGAGATAGCAGTGTAGATATTTCCATTGATATACAGATAGCTGTTTAGTTATTTCCATGTTTATACAGATAGCGGTGTAGATATTTCCATGTTCATACAGATAGCGGTGTAGATATTTCCACGTTCATACAGATAGCGGTGTACATATTTCCATGTTCATACAGATATCGGTGTAGTTATTTCCATCTTAATATAGATGGCTTTGTAGATATGTCCATGTTTGTACAGATGGCGGTGTAGATATTTCCATGTTCATAGAGATGGCGGTGTAGATATTTCCATGTTTATGCAGATAGCGGTATAGATATTTCCATGTTTATACAGATAGTGGTGTAGATATTTCCATGTTTATAGAGATGGCGGTCTAGATATTTCCATGTTTATATAGATAGTGGTGTAGTTATTTCCAAGTTTATAGAGACAGCGTTGTAGATATTTCCATGTTTATACAGATAGCGGTGAAGATATTTCCATGTTTATACAGATATCGGTGTTGATATTTCCATGTTTATACAGATAACAGAGTAGATATTTCCATGTTTATAGAGATAGTGGGGTAGATAATTTCAATTTTATACAGATAGCAGTGTAGATATTTCCAAGTTCATACCGATAGCGGTGTAGATATTTCCATGTTTATAGAGATGGCGGTGTAGATATTTTCATGTTTACACAGATGGCGGTGTAGATATTTCCATGTTTACACAGATAGCGGTGTAGACATTTCCATGTTTAGACAGATAGCGGTGTGGATATTTCCATGTTTATGCAGATAGCGGTGTAGGTATTTCCATGTTTATACAGATAGCGGTGCAGATATTTCCATGTTTATTCAGATAGTTGGGCAGATATTTCCATGTTTATACAGATAGCGGTGTAGATATTTCCATCTTAATACAGATGGCTTTGTAGTTATGTCCATGTTTGTACAGATGGCGGTGTAGATATTTCCATGTTCATACAGATGGTGGTGTAGATGTTTCGAAGTTTATAGAGATAGCGCTGTAGTTATTTCCATATTTATAAAGAAATCTGTGCAGATATTTCCATGTATATGCAGATAGCTGTGTAGACATTTCCATGTTCATGCAGATAGCGGTGTAGATATTTCCATGTTCATGCAGATGCCGTTGTAGATATATCCATGTTCATACAGATGGCGGTGAAGATATTTCCATGTTCATACAAATGGCGGTGTATATAGTTCCATGTTCATAGAGATGACAGTGAAGATATTTCCGTGTTCATACAAATGGCGGTGTAGATATTTCCATGCTCATAGAGATGGCGGTGTAGATATTTCCATGTTTATACAGATAGCAGTGTAGTTATTTCCATGTTTATAGAGATAGCAGTGTAGATATTTCCACTGATATACAGATAGCTGTGTAGATATTTGCATGTTCTTACAGATAGCGGTGTAGATATTTCCATGTTCATACAGATAGCGGTGTAGATATTTCCATGTTCATACAGATAGCGGTGTAGATATTTCCATGTTCATACAGATGGCGGTGTAGATATTTACATGTTCATAAAGATGGCGGAGTAGATATTTCCATGTTCGTACAGATGGCGGTGTAGATATTTCCAAGTTCATAGAGATGGCTGTGTAGATATTTCCATGTTTATGCAGATAGCGGTATAGATATTTCCATGTTTATACAGATGGTGGTGTAGATATTTCCATGTTTATAGAGATGGCGGTCTAGATATTTCCAAGTTTACAGAGAGATTCTTGTAGTTATTTCCAAGTTTATAGAGACAGCGCTGTAGATATTTCCATGTTTATACAGATAGCTGTGAAGATATTTCCATGTTTATACAGATAGTGGTGTAGATATTTCCATGTTTATACAGATAGCAGAGTAGATATTTCCATGTTTATAGAGATAGTGGTGTAGATAATTTCAATTTTATACCGAAAGCACTGTAGATATTTCCAAGTTCATACAGATAGCGGTGTGGATATTTCCACGTTTATAGAGATGGCGGTGTAGATATTTCCATGTTCATACAGACGGCGGTTTAGATATTTCCATGTTTATAGAGATGGCGGTGTAGATATTTTCATGTTTACACAGATGGCGGTGTAGATATTTCCAAGTTTACACAGATAGCCGTGTGGATATTTCCATGTTTATGCAGATAGCGGTGTAGATATTTCCCTGTTTATACAGATAGCAGTGCGGATAGTTCCATGTTTATACAGATAGTTGGGCAGATATTTCCGTGTTTATACAGATAGCGGTGTAGATATTTCTATCTTAATATAGATGGCTTTGTAGATATGTCCATGTTTGTACAGATGGCGGTGTAGATATTTCCATGTTCATAGAGATGGCGGTGTAGATATTTCCATGTTTATGCAGATAGCGGTATAGATATTTCCATGTTTATACAGATGGTGGTGTAGATATTTCCATGTTTATAGAGATGGCGGTCTAGATATTTCCATGTTTAGAGAGATAGTGGTGTAGGTATTTCCAAGTTTATAGAGACAGCGTTGTAGATATTTCCATGTTTGTACTGGTAGCGGTGAAGATATTTCCATGTTTATACAGATAGCGGTGTAGTTATTTCCATGTTTATACAGATAACAGTGTAGATATTTCCATGTTTATAGAGATAGTGGTGTAGATAATTTCAATTTTATACAGATAGCAGTGTAGATATTTCCAAGTTCATACAGATAGCGGTGTAGATATTTCCACGTTTATAGAGATGGCGGTGTAGATATTTCCATGTTCATACAGATGGCGGTGTAGATATTTCCATGTTTACAGAGATGGCGGTGTAGATATTTTCATGTTTACACAGATGGCGGTGTAGATATTTCCATGTTTACACAGAGAGCGGTGTAGACATTTCCATGTTTAGACAGATAGCGGTGTGGATATTTCCATGTTTATGCAGATAGCGGTGTAGGTATTTCCATGTTTATACAGATAGCGGTGTGGATATTTCCATGTTTATACAGATAGTTGGGCAGATATTTCCATGTTTATACAGATAACGGTGTAGATATTTCCATCTTAATACAGATGGCTTTGTAGAAATGTCCATGTTTGTACAGATGGCGGTGTAGATATTTCCATGTTCATACAGATGGCGGTGTAGATGTTTCGAAGTTTATAGAGATAGCGCTGTAGTTATTTCCATATTTATAAAAAAATCTGTGCAGATATTTCAATGTGCATGCAGATAGCTGTGTAGATACTTCCATGTTCATGCAGATAGCGGTGTAGATATTTCCATGTTCATCCAGAAGCCGGTGTAGATATATCCATGTTCATACAGATGGCGGTGAAGATATTTCCATGTTCATACAAATGGCGGTGTATATATTTCCATGTTCATAGAGATGGCGGTGTAGATATTTCCGTGTTCATACAAATGGCGGTGTAGATATTTCCAAGTTCATAGAGATGGCGGTGTAGATATTTCCTTTTTTATACAGATAGCAGTGTAGTTATTTCCATGTTTATAGAGATAGCATTGTAGATATTTCCATTGATATCCAGAAAGCTGTGTAGATATTTGCATGTTCTTACAGATAGCGGTGTAGATATTTCCATATTCATACAGATAGCGGTGTAGATGTTTCCATGTTCATACAGATAGCGGTGTAGATATTTCCTTGTTCATACAGATAGCTGTTTAGATATTTCCATGTTCACACAGATAGCGGTGTAGATATTTCCATGTTCATACAGCTAGCGGTGTAGATATTTCCATGTTCACACAGATAGCGGTGTAGATATTTCCATGTTCATACAGTTAGCGGTGTAGATATTTCCATGTTCGTACAGATGGCGGTGTAAATATTTACATGTTCATACAGATGGCGGTGTAGATATTTCCATGTTCGTACGGATGGCAGTGTAGATATTTCCATGTTCGTACAGGTTGCGGTGTAGATATTTCCATGTTTATACAGATAGCATTGTCTTTATTTCCATGTTTATAGAGATAGCAATGTAGATATTTCCATTGATATACAGATAGCTGTGTAGATATTTGCATGTTCATACAGATAGCGGTGTAGATATTTCCATGTTCGTACAGATAGCGGTGTAGATATTTCCATGTTCATACAGATAGCGGTGTAGATATTTCCATGTTCATACAGATAACGGGGTAGATATTTCCATGTTCATACAGATGGCGGTGTAGATATTTCCATGTTCATAGAGGTGGCGGTGTAGATATTTCCATGTTTATGCAGATAGGGGTATAGATATTTCCATGCTTATACAGATTGTGGTGTAGATATTTCCATGTTTATGGGGATGGCGGTGTAGGTATTTTCATGTTTACACTGATGGTGGTGTAGATATTTCCATGTTTACACAGATAGCGCTGTAGACATTTCCATGTTTACACAGATAGTGGTGCGGATATTTCCATGTTTATACAGAGAGTTGGGCAGATATTTCCATCTTTATACAGATAGCGGTGTAGATATTTCCATCTTAATACAGATGGCGGTGTAGATATGTCCATGTTTGTACAGATGGCAGTGTAGATATTTCCATGTTCATACAGATGACGGTGTAGATATTTCCAAGTTTATAGAGACAGTGCTGTAGTTATTTCCATATTTATAGGGAAATCTGTGCAGATATTTCCATGTATATTCAGATACCTGTGTAGATATTTCCATGTTCATGCAGATAGCGGTGTAGATATTTCCATGTTCATCCAGATGCCGGTGTAGATATATCCATGTTCATACAGATGGCGGTGAAGATATTTCCATGTTCCTACAGATGGCGGTGAATATATTTCCATGTTCATACAAATGGCGGTGTGGATATTTCCATGTTCATAGAGATGGCGGTGTAGATATTTGCATGTTCATACAAATGGCGTTGTAGATATTTTCATGTTCATAGAGATGGCGGTGTAGATATTTCCATGTTTATACAGATAGCAGTGTAGTTATTTGCATGTTTATAGAGATAGCAGTGTAGATATTTCCATTGATATACAGATAGCTGTTTAGTTATTTCCATGTTTATACAGATAGCGGTGTAGATATTTCCATGTTCATACAGATAGCGGTGTAGATATTTCCACGTTCATACAGATAGCGGTGTAGATATTTCCATGTTCATACAGATATCGGTGTATATATTTCCATCTTAATATAGATGGCTTTGTAGATATGTCCATGTTTGTACAGATGGCGGTGTAGATATTTCCATGTTCATAGAGATGGCGGTGTAGATATTTCCATGTTTATGCAGATAGCGGTATAGATATTTCCATGTTTATACAGATGGTGGTGTAGATATTTCCATGTTTATAGAGATGGCGGTCTAGATATTTCCATGTTTATATAGATAGTGGTGTAGTTATTTCCAAGTTTATAGAGACAGCGTTGTAGATATTTCCATGTTTATACAGATAGCGGTGAAGATATTTCCATGTTCATACAGGTGGCGGTGTAGATATTTTCATGTTCATACAGATGGCCGTGTAGATATTTCCATGTTCATACGAATGGCAGTGTAGATATTTCCATGTTTATGCTGATAGCGGTGTAGATATTTCCATGTTTATACAGATAGCGGTGAAGATATTTCCATGTATAAACAGATAGCAGTGTAGATATTTCCATGTTTATACAGATAACAGTGTAGATATTTCCATGTTTATGGAGATAGTGTTGTAGATAATTTCAATTTTATACAGATAGCAGTGTAGATATTTCCAAGTTCATACCGATAGCGGTGTAGGTATTTCCACGTTTATAGAGATGGCGGTGTAGATATTTACATGTTCATACAGATGGCGGTGTAGATATTTCCATGTTTATAGAGATGGCGGAGTAGATATTTTCATGTTTACACAGATGGCGATGTAGATATTTCCATGTTAACACAGATAGCGGTGTAGACATTTCCATGTTTACACAGAGATCGGTGTGGATATTTCCATGTTTATGCAGATAGCGGTGTAGATATTTCCATGTTTATACAGATAGCGGTGAAGATATTTCCATGTTCATACAGATGGCTTTGTAGATATTTCCATGTTCATACAAATGGCGGTGTAGGGATTTCCATGTTCATACAGATAGCGGTGAAGATATTTCCATCTTAATACAGATGGCGGTGTAGATATGTCCATGTTCGAACAGATGGCGGTGTAGATATTTCCATGTTCATAGAGATGGAGGTGTAGATATTTCCATGTTTATACAGATAGCAGTGTAGTTATTTGCATGTTTATAGATATAGCAGTGTAGATATTTCCATTGATATACAGATAGCTGTTTAGTTATTTCCATGTTTATACAGATAGCGGTGTAGATATTTCCATGTTCATACAGATAGCGGTGTAGATATTTCCACGTTCATACAGATAGCGGTGTACATATTTCCATGTTCATACAGATATCGGTGTAGTTATTTCCATCTTAATATAGATGGCTTTGTAGATATGTCCATGTTTGTACAGATGGCGGTGTAGATATTTCCATGTTCATAGAGATGGCGGTGAAGATATTTCCATGTTTATGCAGATAGCGGTATAGATATTTCCATGTTTATACAGATAGTGGTGTAGATATTTCCATGTTTATAGAGATGGCGGTCTAGATATTTCCATGTTTATATAGATAGTGGTGTAGTTATTTCCAAGTTTATAGAGACAGCGTTGTAGATATTTCCATGTTTATACAGATAGCGATGAAGATATTTCCATGTTTATACAGATATCGGTGTTGATATTTCCATGTTTATACAGATAACAGAGTAGATATTTCCATGTTTATAGAGATAGTGGGGTAGATAATTTCAATTTTATACAGATAGCTGTTTAGATATTTCCAAGTTCATACCGATAGCGGTGTAGATATTTCCACATTTATAGAGATGGCGGTGTAGATATTTCCATGTTCATACAGATGGCGGTGTAGATATTTCCATGTTTATAGAGATGGCAGTGTAGATATTTTCATGTTTACACATATGGTGGTGTAGATATTTCCATGTTTACACAGATAGTGGTGTAGACATTTCCATGTTTACACAGATAGCGGTGTGGATATTTCCATGTTTATGCAGATAGCGGTGCGGATATTTCCATCTTTGTACAGATAGTTGGGCAGATATTTCCATGTTTATACAGATAGCGGTGTAGATATTTCCGTCTTTATAAAGATGGCTTTGTAGATATGTCCATGTTTGTACAGATGGCGGTGTAGATATTTCCATGTTCATAGAGATGGCGGTGTAGATATTTCCATGTTTATGCAGATAGCGGTATAGATATTTCCATGTTTATACAGATGGTGGTGTAGATATTTCCATGTTTATAGAGATGGCGGTCTAGATATTTCCATGTTTATATAGATAGTGGTGTAGTTATTTCCAAGTTTATAGAGACAGCGCTGTAGATATTTCCATGTTTATACAGATAGCGGTGAAGATATTTCCATGTTTATACAGATAGTGGTGTAGATATTTCCATGTTCATACAGATAGCGGTGTAGATATTTCCATGTTCATACAGTTAGCGGTGTAGATATTTCCATGTTCATACAGATGGTGGTGTAGATATTTACATGTTCATACAGATGGCGGTGTAGATATTTCCATGTTCGTACAGATGGTGGTGTAGATATTTCCATGTTCATAGAGATGGCGGTGTAGATATTTCCATGTTTATGCAGATAGCGGTATAGATATTTCCATGTTTATACAGATGGTGGTGTAGGTATTTCCATGTTTATAGAGATGGCGGTCTAGTTATTTCCATGTTTATAGAGATAGTGGTGTAGTTATTTCCAAGTTTATAGAGACAGCGTTGTAGATATTTCCATGTTTATACAGATAGCGGTGAAGATATTTCCATGTTTATACACATAGCGGTGTAGATATTTCCATGTTTATACAGATAACAGTGTAGTTATTTCCATGTATAAAGAAATAGGGGTGTAGATAATTTCAATTTTATAAAGATAGCAGTGGAGATATTTCCAAGTTCATACAGATAGCGGTGTATATATTTCCACGTTTATAGAGATGGCGATGTAGATATTTCCATGTTCATACAGATGGCGGTGCAGATATTTCCATGTTTATAGAGAAGGTGGTGTAGATATATTCATGTTTAGACAGCTTGGGGTGAAGATATTTCCATGTTTACACAGATAGCGGTGTAGACATTTCCATTTTTACACAGATAGCGATGTGGATATTTCCATGTTTTTGCAGATAGCGGTGTAGATATTTCCATGTTTATACAGATAGCGGTGCGGATATTTCCATGTTTATACAGATGGGCAGATATTTCCATGTTTATACAGATAGCGGTGTAGATATTTACATCTTAATACAGATGGCAGTGTAGATATGTCCTTGTTCGTACAGATGGCTTTGTAGATATTTCCATGTTCATACAGATGGCGGTGTAGATATTTCGAAGTTTATAGAGATAGCGCTGTAGTTATTTCCATATTTATAGAGAAATCTGTGTAGATATTTCCATGCATATGCAGATAGCTGTGTACATATTTCCATGATCATCCAGATGGCGGTGTAGATATATCCATGTTCATACAGTTGGCGGTGAAGATATTTCCATGTTCATACAGATGGTGGTGTAGATATTTCCATGTTCATACAAATGGCGGTGTAGATATTTCCATGTTCATAGAGATGGCGGTGTAGATATTTCCATGTTCATACAAATGGCGGTGTAGATATTTCCATGTTCATAGAGATGGCGGTGTAGATATTTCCATGTTTATAGAGATAGTGGTGTAGATAATTCCAATTTTATACAGATAGCTGTGTAGGTATTTGCATGTTAATACAGATAGCGGTGTATATATTTCCATGTTCATACAGATAGCGGTGTAGATATTTCCATGTTCATACAGATAGCGGTGTAGATATTTCCATGTTCATGCAGATAGCGGTGTAGATATTTCCATGTTCATACCAATAGCGGTGTAGATATTTCCATGTCCATACAGTTAGCATTGTAGATATTTCCATGTTCATACAGATGGCGGTGTAGATATTTACATGTTCATACAGATGGCGGTGACGATATTTCCATGTTCGTACGGATGGCAGTGTAGATATTTCCATGTTCATACAAGTGGCGGTGTAGATATTTCCATATTTATACAGATAGCAGTGTAGTTATTTCCATGTTTATAGAGATAGCAGTGTAGATATTTCCATTGATATACAGATAGCTGTGTAGATATTTGCATGTTCATACAGATAGCGGTCTAGATATTTCCATGTTCATGCAGATAGCGGTGTAGATATTTCCATGTTCATAGAGAGAGCGATGTAGATATTTCCATGTTCATACAGATAACTGTGTAGATATTTCCATGTTCATACAGACAGCGGTGTAAATATTTCCATGTTCATACAGATAGCAGTGTAGATATTTCCATGTTCATACAGATAGCGGTGTAGATATTTCCATGTTCGTACAGATGGCGGTGTAGATATTTCCATGTTCATAGAGATGGTGGTGTAGATATTTCCATGTTTATAGAGATGGCGGTCCAGATATTTCCATGTTTATAGAGATAGTGGTGTAGTTATTTCCAAGTTTATGGAGACAGCGTTGTAGATATTTCCATGTTTATACAGATAGCGGTGAAGATATTTCCATGTTTATACAGATAGCGGTGTAGATATTTTCATGTTTATACAGATAACAGTGTAGATATTTCCATGTTTATAGGGATAGTGGTGTAGATAATTTCAATTTTATATAGATAGCAGTGTAGATATTTCCAAGTTCAAACAGATAGCAGTGTAGATATTTCCAAGTTTATAGAGATGGCGGTGAAGATATTTCCATGTTTACACAGATGGCGGTGTAGATACTTCCATGTTTACACAGACAGCGGAGTAGACATTTCCATGTTTACACAGATAGCGGTGTGGATATTTCCATGTTTATGCAGATAGCGGTGTAGATATTTCCATGTCTATAAAGATAGCGGTGCAGATATTTCCATGTTTATACAGATAGTTGGGCAGATATTTTCATGTTTATGCAGATAGCGGTGTAGATATTTCCATCTTAATACAGATGGCGGTGTAGATATGTCCATGTTCGTACAGATGGCGGTGTAGATATTTCCATGTTCATACAGATGGCGGTGTAGATATTTCGAAGTTTACACAGATAGCGCTGTAGTTATTTCCATATTTATAGAGAAATCTGTGTAGGTATTTCCATGTATATGGATATAGCTGTGTAGATATTTCCATGTTCATGCAGATAGCGCTGTAGATATTTCCATGTTCATCCAGATGCCGGTGTAGATATATCCAGGCTCATACAGATGGCGGTGAAGATATTTCCATGTTCATACAGAGGGCGGTGTAGATATTTCCATGTTCATACAAATGGCGGTGTAGATATTTCCATGTTCATAGAGATGGCGGTGTAGATATTTCCATGTTCATACAAATGGCGTTGTAGATATTTTCATGTTCATATAGATGGTAGTGTTGATATTTCCATGTTTATACAGATAGCAGTGTAGATATTTCCATGTTTATTGAGATAGCAGTGTAGATATTTACATTGATATACAGATAGCTGTGTAGATATTTGCATGTTCATACAGATAGCGGTGTAGATATTTCCATGTTCATACAGAGGGCGGTGTAGATATTTCCATGTTCATACAGATAGCGGTGTAGATATTTCCATCTTAATACAGATGGCGGTGTAGATATGTCCATGTTTGTACAGATGGCAGTGTAGATATTTCCATGTTCATACAGACGGCGTTGTAGATATTTCGAAGTTTATACAGATAGCGCTGTAGTTATTTCCATATTTATAGAGAAATCTGTGTAGATATTTCCATGTATATTTAGATAGCTGTGTAGATATTTCCATGTTCATGTAGATAGCGGTGTAGATATTTCCATGTTCATCCAGATGCCGGTGTAGATATATACATGTTCATACAGATGGCGGTGAAGATATTTCCATGTTCATACAGATGGCGGTGTAGATATTTCCATGTTCATACAAATGGCGGTGTAGATATTTCCATGTTCATAGAGATGGCGGTGTAGATATTTCCATGTTCATACAAATGGCGGTGTAGATATTTCCATGTTCATAGAGATGGCGGTGTAGATATTTCCATGTTTATACAGATAGCAGTGTTGTTATTTCCATGTTTATAGAGATAGCAGTGTAGATATTTCCATTGATATACAGATAGCAATATAGATATTTGCATGTTTATACAGATAGCGGTGTAGATATTTCCATGTTCATACAGATAGCGGTGTAGATATTTCCATGTTCATACAGATAGCGGTGTAGATATTTCCATGTTCATACATATAGCGGGGTAGATATTTCCATGTTCATACAGTTGGCGGGGAAGATATTTCCATGTTTATAGAGATAGTGGTGTAGTTATTTCCAAGTTTATAGAGACAGCGGTGTAGATATTTCCATGTTCATACAGATAGCGGTGTAGATATTTCCATGTTCATACAGATAGCGGTGTAGATATTTCCATGTTCATACATATAGCGGGGTAGATATTTCCATGTTCATACAGTTAGCGGGGAAGATATTTCCATGTTTATAGAGATAGTGGTGTAGTTATTTCCAAGTTTATAGAGACAGCGGTGTAGATATTTCCATTTTTATACAGATAACAGTGTAGATATTTCCATGTATGTAGAGATAGTGGTGTAGATAATTTCAATTTTATCCAGATAGCAGTGTAGATATTTCCAAGTTCATACAGAGATCGGTGTAGTTATTTCCACGTTTATAGAGATGGCGGTTTAGATATTTCCATATTCATACAGATGGCGGTGTAGATATTTCCATGTTTATATAGATGGCGGTGTAGATATTTTCATGTTTACACAGATGGTGGTGTAGATATTTCCATGTTTACACAGATAGCAGTGTAGACATTTCCATGTTTACATAGATAGCGTTGTGGATATTTCCATGTTTATACATATAGCGGTGTAGATATTTCCATGTTTATACAGATATCGGTGCAGATATTTCCATGTTTATACAGATAGGCAGATATTTCCATGTTTATACAGATAGCGGTGTAGATATTTCCATCTTAATACAGATGGCGGTGTAGATATGTCCATGTTCGAACAGATGGCGGTGTAGATATTTCCATGTTCATAGAGATGGCGGTGTAGATATTTCCATGTTTATACAGATAGCAGTGTAGTTATTTGCATGGTTATAGAGATAGCAGTGTAGATATTTCCATTGATATACAGATAGCTGTTTAGTTATTTCCATGTTTATACAGATAGCGGTGTAGATATTTCCATGTTCATACAGATAGCGGTGTAGATATTTCCACGTTCATACAGATAGCGGTGTAGATATTTCCATGTTCATACAGATATCGGTGTAGTTATTTCCATCTTAATATAGATGGCTTTGTAGATATGTCCATGTTTGTACAGATGGCGGTGTAGATATTTCCATGTTCATAGAGATGGCGGTGTAGATATTTCCATGTTTATGCAGATAGCGGTATAGATATTTCCATGTTTATACAGATGGTGGTGTAGATATTTCCATGTTTATAGAGATGGCGGTCTAGATATTTCCATGTTTATATAGATAGTGGTGTAGTTATTTCCAAGTTTATAGAGACAGCGTTGTAGATATTTCCATGTTTATACAGATAGCGGTGAAGATATTTCCATGTTTATACAGATATCGGTGTTGATATTTCCATGTTTATACAGATAACAGAGTAGATATTTCCATGTTTATAGAGATAGTGGGGTAGATAATTTCAATTTTATACAGATAGCAGTTTAGATATTTCCAAGTTGATACCGATAGCGGTGTAGATATTTCCACATTTATAGAGATGGCGGTGTAGATATTTCCATGTTCATACAGATGGCGGTGTAGATATTTCCATGTTTATAGAGATGGCAGTGTAGATATTTTCATGTTTACACATATGGTGGTGTAGATATTTCCATGTTTACACAGATAGCGGTGTAGACATTTCCATGTTTACACAGATAGCGGTGTGGATATTTCCATGTTTATGCAGATAGCGGTGTAGATATTTCCATGTTTATACAGATAGCGGTGCGGATATTTCCATCTTTGAACAGATAGTTGGGCAGATATTTCCATGTTTATACAGATAGCGGTGTAGATATTTCCATGTGTATACAGATAACTGTGTAGATATTTACATGTTCCTACAGATGGCTGCGTAGATAGTTCCATGTTTATACAGATAGCGGTGTAGATATTTCCGTCTTTATACACATAATGGTGTAGATCTTTCCATGTTTTCAGAGATAGCGGTGTAGATCTTTCCATGTTTACACAGATAGCGGTGTAGATATTTCCATGTTTATACAGATAGCAGTGTAGATATTTCCATGTTTATAGAGATAGTGGTGTAGATATTTACATGTTCCTACAGATGGCTGTGTAGATATTTCCATGTTTATACAGATAGCGGTGTAGATATGTCAATGTTTGTGGAGATAGTGGTGTAGATATTTCCATGTTCCTACAGTTGGTGGTTTAGATATTTCCATGTTTACACAGATAGCGGTGTAGGTATTTCCAAGTTTATGCAGATAGCGGTGTAGATATTTCCACTTTTAGGCACATAGCGGTGTAGATATTTCAATGTTTAAACAGATAGCGTTGTAGATATTTCCATGTTCCTACAGAGGGCGGTGTAGATATTTACATGTTTATAGAGATGGCGGTTTAGACATTTCCACGTTCATACAGATGGCGGTGTAGATATTTCCATGTTTATACAGATAGCCGTGTAGATATTTCCATCTTTATACCCATATTGGTGTAGATCTTTCCATGTTTTTAGAGATAGCGGTGTAGATATTTCCATGTTTACACAGATAGCGGTGTAGATATTTCCAAGTTTACACAGATAGCGGTGTAGATATTTCCATGTTTATACAGATAGCGGTGTAGATATTTCCATGTGTATACAGATAACTGTGTAGATATTTACATGTTCCTACAGATGGCTGTGTAGATATTTCCAAGTTTATACAGATAGCGGTGTAGATATTTCCATGTTTATAGAGATAGCGGTGTAGATATTTCCATGTTCCCGCAGTTGTTTTTTTAGATATTTCCATGTTTACAAGAGTGTGGTGTAGATATTTCCAAGTTTATGCAGATAGCGGTGAAGATATTTCCACTTTTATGCAGATAGCGGTGTAGATATTTCCATGTTTATACAGAAAGCGGTGTAGATATTTCTATGTTCCAACACATAGCGCTGTAGATATTTCCATGTTTATAGAGTTAGCGGTTTAGACATTTCCATGTTCATACAGATGGCTTTGTAGATATTTCCATGTTTTTACAGATAGCAGTGTAGATATTTCCATCTTTATACACATAAGGGTGTAGATATTTCTATGTTTATACAGATGGCGGTGTAGATATTTCCATACCCATACAGATGGCGGTGTAGATATTTCCATGTTTATAAATATAGCGGTGTAGGTATTTCCATGTTTACACAGACAGCGGTGTAGATATTTCCATGTTTACACAGATAGCGGTGTAGATATTTCCATGTTTATAGAGATAGCGGTGTAGTTATTTCCATGTTTATAGAGATATCAGTGTAGATATTTCCATGTTTATACAGAGCGTAGTGTAGATATTTCCATGTTTATATAGATGGCTCTGTGGATATTTCCATGTTTATAGAGATAGCGGTGTAGATATCTCCATGTTTACACAGATAGCGGTGTAGATATTTCCATGTTTACACAGATAGAGGTGTAGACATTTCCATGTTCATACAGATAGCGGTGTAGATAATTCCATGTGTATACAGATAACGGTGTAGATATTTACATATACCTATAGATGGCTGTGTAGATATTTCCTTGTTTGTACAGATAGCGGTGTAGATATTTCCATGTTTACACAGATAGCAGTGGAGATATTTCCATGTTTACACAGATAGCGGTGGAGATATTTCCATGTTTATACAGATAGCGGTGTAGATATTTCCATGTCTATACAGATAGCGGTGTGGATATTTCCATATTCATACAGATAGCGGTGTAGATATTTCCATGTTCATACAGATAGTGGTGTAGATATTTCCATGTTCATACAGATGGAGGGGCTGATATTTCCATGTTCATACAGAAAGCGGTGCTGATATTTCCATGTTTATACAGGTAGCGGTGTAGATATTTCCACGTTTATACAGATAGCGGTGTAGAGATTTCCATGTTTATACAGATAGCGGTGTAGATATCTCCATCTTAATACAGATGGCAGTGTAGATATTTATATGTTCATACAGATGGCCGTGCAGATATTTCCATGTTCATACAGATGGCGGTGCAGATATTTCCATGTTCATACAGATAGCGTTGTAGTTATTTCCATGTGCAAAGAGTTAGCTGTGTAGATATTTACATGTATATGCAGATAGCTGTGTAGATATTTCCATTTTCCTGCAGATAGCGGTTTAGATATTTCCATGTTCAAACAGATAGCGGTGTAGATATTTCCATGTTCATACAGATAGCGGTGTAGATATTTCCATGTTTATACAGATAGCGGTGAAGATGTATGCATGTTTACACAGATAGCGGTGTAGATATTTCCATGTTCATACAGATAGTGGTGTAGATATTTCCATGTTTATACAGATGGCGGTGTAGCTATTTCCATGTTCATACAGATAACGGTGTAGCTATTTCCATGTTCATGCAGATAGCGGTGTAGATATTTCCATGTTCATCCATATGGCTGTGTAGATATATCCATGTTCATACAGATGGCGGTGAAGATATTTCCATGTTCATACAGATAGCGGTGTAGATATTTCCATGTTCATACAGATAGTGGTGTAGATATTTCCATGTTCATACAGATAGGGTGGCTGATATTTCCATGTTCATACAGATAGCGGTGCTGATATTTCCATGTTTATACAGGTAGCGGTGTAGATATTTCCATGTCTATACAGATAGCAGTGTGGATATTTCCATGTTTATACAGATAGCGGTGTAGATATTTCCATGGTTATAGAGATAGCGGTGTAGATATTTCCATGTTTATACAGGTAGTGGTGTAGATATTTCCATGTTTATACAGATAGCGGTGTAGATATTTCTATGTTCCAACACATAGCGCTGTAGATATTTCCATGTTTATAGAGTTAGCGGTTTAGACATTTCCATGTTCATACAGATGGCTTTGTAGATATTTCCATGTTTTTACAGATAGCAGTGTAGATATTTCCATCTTTATACACATAAGGGTGTAGATATTTCCATGTTTATACAGATGGCGGTGTAGATATTTCCATACCCATACAGATGGCGGTGTAGATATTTCCATGTTTATAAATATAGCGGTGTAGGTATTTCCATGTTTACACAGACAGCGGTGTAGATATTTCCATGTTTACACAGATAGCGGTGTAGATATTTCCATGTTTATAGAGATAGCGGTGTAGTTATTTCCATGTTTATAGAGATATCAGTGTAGATATTTCCATGTTTATACAGAGCGTAGTGTAGATATTTCCATGTTTATATAGATGGCTCTGTGGATATTTCCATGTTTATAGAGATAGCGGTGTAGATATCTCCATGTTTACACAGATAGCGGTGTAGATATTTCCATGTTTACACAGATAGAGGTGTAGACATTTCCATGTTCATACAGATAGCGGTGTAGATAATTCCATGTGTATACAGATAACGGTGTAGATATTTACATATACCTATAGATGGCTGTGTAGATATTTCCTTGTTTGTACAGATAGCGGTGTAGATATTTCCATGTTTACACAGATAGCAGTGGAGATATTTCCATGTTTACACAGATAGCGGTGGAGATATTTCCATGTTTATACAGATAGCGGTGTAGATATTTCCATGTCTATACTGATAGCGGTGTGGATATTTCCATGTTCATACAGATAGCGGTGTAGATATTTCCATGTTCATACAGATAGTGGTGTAGATATTTCCATGTTCATACAGATGGAGGGGCTGATATTTCCATGTTCATACAGAAAGCGGTGCTGATATTTCCATGTTTATACAGGTAGCGGTGTAGATATTTCCACGTTTATACAGATAGCGGTGTAGAGATTTCCATGTTTATACAGATAGCGGTGTAGATATCTCCATCTTAATACAGATGGCAGTGTAGATATTTATATGTTCATACAGATGGCCGTGCAGATATTTCCATGTTCATACAGATGGCGGTGCAGATATTTCCATGTTCATACAGATAGCGTTGTAGTTATTTCCATGTGCAAAGAGTTAGCTGTGTAGATATTTACATGTATATGCAGATAGCTGTGTAGATATTTCCATTTTCCTGCAGATAGCGGTTTAGATATTTCCATGTTCAAACAGATAGCGGTGTAGATATTTCCATGTTCATACAGATAGCGGTGTAGATATTTCCATGTTTATACAGATAGCGGTGAAGATGTATGCATGTTTACACAGATAGCGGTGTAGATATTTCCATGTTCATACAGATAGTGGTGTAGATATTTCCATGTTTATACAGATGGCGGTGTAGCTATTTCCATGTTCATACAGATAACGGTGTAGCTATTTCCATGTTCATGCAGATAGCGGTGTAGATATTTCCATGTTCATCCATATGGCTGTGTAGATATATCCATGTTCATACAGATGGCGGTGAAGATATTTCCATGTTCATACAGATAGCGGTGTAGATATTTCTATGTTCATACAGATAGTGGTGTAGATATTTCCATGTTCATACAGATAGGGTGGCTGATATTTCCATGTTCATACAGATAGCGGTGCTGATATTTCCATGTTTATACAGGTAGCGGTGTAGATATTTCCATGTCTATACAGATAGCAGTGTGGATATTTCCATGTTTATACAGATAGCGGTGTAGATATTTCCATGGTTATAGAGATAGCGGTGTAGATATTTCCATGTTTATACAGGTAGTGGTGTAGATATTTCCATGTTTATACAGATAGCGGTGTAGATATTTCCATGTTTATACAGATAGCGGTGTAGATATTTCCATGTTTATACAGATAGCATTGTTGATATTTCCATGTTTATAGAGACAGCAGTGTAGATATTTCCATGTTTATACAGATGGCGATGTAGATATTTCCATGTTCATACAGAAGGCGGTGAAGATATTTCCATGTTTATAGAGATAGCGGTGTAGATACTTCCATGTTTACACAGATAGCAGTGTAGATATTTCCATGTTTACACAGAGAGCGGTGTAGATATTTCCATGTTTATACAGATAGCGGTGTAGATATTTCAATGTTTATAGAGTTGGTGGTGTAGATATTTTCATGTTCAAACAGATGGCGGTGTAGATATTTCCATGTTTATATCGATGGCAGTGTAGATATTTCCATGTTCATACAGATGACAGTGAAGATATTTCCATGTTTATACACATAACGGTGAAGATATTTCCAAGTTTTAAGAGACGGCGGTGTAGATATTTCCATGTTTACACAGATAGCGGTGTAGATATTTCCATGTTTACACAGATAGTGGTGTAGATATTTCCATGTTTATACAGATAGCGGTGTAGATATTTCCATGTGTATACAGATAACTGTGTAGATATTTACATGTTCCTACAGATGGCTGCGTGGATATTTCCATGTTTATACAGATAGCGGTGTAGATATTTCCGTCTTTATACACATAATGGTGTAGATCTTTCCATGTTTTCAGAGATAGCGGTGTAGATCTTTCCATGTTTACACAGATAGCGGTGTAGATATTTCCATATTTATACAGATAGCAGTGTAGATATTTCCATGTTTATAGAGATAGTGGTGTAGATATTTACATGTTCCTACAGATGGCTGTGTAGATATTTCCATGTTTATACAGATAGCGGTGTAGATATGTCAATGTTTGTGGAGATAGTGGTGTAGATATTTCCATGTTCCTACAGTTGGTGGTTTAGATATTTCCATGTTTACACAGATAGCGGTGTAGGTATTTCCAAGTTTATGCAGATAGCGGTGTAGATATTTCCACTTTTAGGCACATAGCGGTGTAGATATTTCAATGTTTAAACAGATAGCGTTGTAGATATTTCCATGTTCCTACAGAGGGCGGTGTAGATATTTACATGTTTATAGAGATGGCGGTTTAGACATTTCCACGTTCATACAGATGGCGGTGTAGATATTTCCATGTTTATACAGATAGCCGTGTAGATATTTCCATCTTTATACCCATAATGGTGTAGATCTTTCCATGTTTTTAGAGATAGCGGTGTAGATATTTCCATGTTTACACAGATAGCGGTGTAGATATTTCCAAGTTTACACAGATAGCGGTGTAGATATTTCCATGTTTATACAGATAGCGGTGTAGATATTTCCATGTGTATACAGATAACTGTGTAGATATTTACATGTTCCTACAGATGGCTGTGTAGATATTTCCAAGTTTATACAGATAGCGGTGTAGATATTTCCATGTTTATAGAGATAGCGGTGTAGATATTTCCATGTTCCCGCAGTTGTTTTTTTAGATATTTCCATGTTTACAAGAGTGTGGTGTAGATATTTCCAAGTTTATGCAGATAGCGGTGAAGATATTTCCACTTTTATGCAGATAGCGGTGTAGATATTTCCATGTTTATACAGAAAGCGGTGTAGATATTTCTATGTTCCAACACATAGCGCTGTAGATATTTCCATGTTTATAGAGTTGGCGGTTTAGACATTTCCATGTTCATACAGATGGCGTTGTAGATATTTCCATGTTTATACAGATAGCAGTGTAGATATTTCCATCTTTATACACATAAGGGTGTAGATATTTCCATGTTTATACAGATGGCGGTGTAGATATTTCCATACCCATACAGATGGAGGTGTAGATATCTCCATGTTTATAAATATAGCGGTGTAGGTATTTCCATGTTTACACAGACAGCGGTGTAGATATTTCCATGTGTACACAGATAGCGGTGTAGATATTTCCATGTTTATAGAGATAGCGGTGTAGTTATTTCCATGTTTATAGAGATATCAAAGTAGATATTTCCATGTTTATACAGAGCGTAGTGTAGATATTTCCATGTTTATATAGATGGCTCTGTGGATATTTCCATGTTTATAGAGATAGCGGTGTAGATATCTCCATGTTTACACAGATAGCGGTGTAGATATTTCCATGTTTACACAGATAGAGGTGTAGACATTTCCATGTTCATACAGATAGCGGTGTAGATAATTCCATGTGTATACAGATAACGGTGTAGATATTTACATATACCTATAGATGGCTGTGTAGATATTTCCTTGTTTGTACAGATAGCGGTGTAGATATTTCCATGTTTACACAGATAGCAGTGGAGATATTTCCATGTTTACACAGATAGCGGTGGAGATATTTCCATGTTTATACAGATAGCGGTGTAGATATTTCCATGTCTATACAGATAGCGGTGTGGATATTTCCATGTTCATACAGATAGCGGTGTAGATATTTCCATGTTCATACAGATAGTGGTGTAGATATTTCCATGTTCATACAGATGGAGGGGCTGATATTTCCATGTTCATACAGAAAGCGGTGCTGATATTTCCATGTTTATACAGGTAGCGGTGTAGATATTTCCAGGTTTATACAGATAGCGGTGTAGATATTTCCATGTTTATACAGATAGCGGTGTAGATATCTCCATCTTAATACAGATGGCAGTGTAGATATTTATATGTTCATACAGATGGCCGTGCAGATATTTCCATGTTCATACAGATGGCGGTGCAGATATTTCCATGTTCATACAGATAGCGTTGTAGTTATTTCCATGTGCAAAGAGTTAGCTGTGTAGATATTTACATGTATATGCAGATAGCTGTGTAGATATTTCCATTTTCCTGCAGATACCGGTTTAGATATTTCCATGTTCAAACAGATAGCGGTGTAGATATTTCCATGTTCATACAGATAGCGGTGTAGATATTTCCATGTTTATACAGATAGCGGTGAAGATGTATGCATGTTTACACAGATAGCGGTGTAGATATTTCCATGTTCATACAGATAGTGGTGTAGATATTTGCATGTTTATACAGATGGCGGTGTAGCTATTTCCATGTTCATACAGATAACGGTGTAGCTATTTCCATGTTCATGCAGATAGCGGTGTAGATATTTCCATGTTCATCCATATGGCTGTGTAGATATATCCATGTTCATACAGATGGCGTTGAAGATATTTCCATGTTCATACAGATAGCGGTGTAGATATTTCCATGTTCATACAGATAGTGGTGTAGATATTTCCATGTTCATACAGATAGGGTGGCTGATATTTCCATGTTCATACAGATAGCGGTGCTGATATTTCCATGTTTATACAGGTAGCGGTGTAGATATTTCCATGTCTATACAGATAGCAGTGTGGATATTTCCATGTTTATACAGATAGCGGTGTAGATATTTCCATGGTTATAGAGATAGCGGTGTAGATATTTCCATGTTTATACAGGTAGTGTTGTAGATATTTCCATGTTTATACAGATAGCGGTGTAGATATTTCCATGTTTATACAGATAGCGGTGTAGATATTTCCATGTTTATACAGATAGAAGTATAGATATCTCCATCTAAATACAGATGGCGGTGTAGATATTTATAAGTTCATACAGATGGCGGTGCAGATATTTCCATGTTCATACAGATGGCGGTGTAGATATTTCCATGTTCATACAGATAGCGGTGTAGTTATTTCCATGTGTAAAGAGATAGCTGTGTAGGTGTTTAAATGTATATGCAGATAGCAGTGTAGATATTTCCATTTTCATGCAGATAGCGGTGTAGATATTTCCATGTTCAAACGGATAGCGGTGTAGATATTTCCATGTTCATACAGATAGCGGTGTAGTTATTTCCATGTTTATACAGATAGCTGTGTAGATATTTCCATGTTCATACAGATAGCGGTGTAGATATTTCCATGTTCATACAGATAGCGGTGCTGATATTTCCATGTTTATGCAGGAAGTTGTGTAGATATTTCCATGTTTATACAGATAGCGGTTTAGATATTTCCTTCTTAATACAGATGGCGGTGTAGATATTTATATGTTCATACAGATGGCGGTGCAGATACTTCCATGTTCATACAGATGGCGGTGTAGATATTTCCATGTTTATAGATATAGCGGTGTAGTTATTTCCATGTTCATACAGATAGCGGTGTAGATATTTCCATGTTCATACAGATAGCGGTGCTGATATTTAAATGTTTATACAGATAGCGGTGTAGATATTTCCATGTTCATACAGATAGCGGTGTAGATATTTCCATGTTTATACATATAGCGGTGTAGATATTTCCAAGTTTATACAGATAGCGGTGTAGATATCTCCATCTTAATATAGATGGCGGAGTAGATATTTATATGTTCATACAGATGGCAGTGCAGATATTTCCATGTTCATACAGATGGTGGAGTAGATATTTCCATGTTTATGGAGATAGCGCTGTAGTTATTTCCATGTGTAAAGATATAGCTTTGTAGATATTTCCATGTATATGCAGATCGCTGTGTAGATATTTCCATTTTCATGCAGATAGCGGTGTAGATATTTCCATGTTCAAACAGATAGCGGTGTAGATATTTCCATGTTCATGCAGATAGCAGTGCAGATATTTCCATGTTTATACAGATAGCGGTGAAGATGTATGCATGTTTACACACATAGCGGTGTAGATATTTCCATGTTCATACAGATAGCGGTGTAGATATTCCCATGTTCATCCAGATGGCTGTGTAGATATATCCATGTTCATACAGATGGCGGTGAAGATATTTCCATGTTCATACAGATAGCGGTGTAGTTATTTCCATTTGTAAAGAGATAGCTGTGTAGATATTTCCATGTATATGCAGATAGCTGTGTAGATATTTCCATTTTCATGCAGATAGCGGTTTAGATATTTCCATGTTCAAACAGATAGCGGTGTAAATATTTCCATGTTCATAGAGATACCGGTGTTGATATTTCCATGTTCATACAGATAGACGGGTTATTTCCATGTTCTTACAGATAGCGGTGCTGATATTTCCATGTTTATACAGGTGGCGGTGTAGATATTTCCATGTTTATACAGATAGCAGTGTAGATATTTCCATGTTTATACAGATAGCAGTGTAGATATTTCCATGTTTTTACAGATAGCGGTGTAGATATCTCCATCTTAATACAGATGGCGGTGTAGATATTTATATGTTCATACAGATGGCTGTGCAGATATTTCCATGTTCATACAGGTGGCGGTGTAGATATTTCCATGTTCATACAGATAGCGGTGTAGTTATTTCCATGTGTAAAGAGATAGCTGTGTAGATATTTCCATGTATTTGCAGATAGCTGTTTAGAGATTTCCATTTTCATGCTGATAACGGTTTAGATATTTAAATGTTCAAACAGATAGCGGTGTAGATATTTCCATGTTCATACGATAGCGGTGTAGATATCTCCATGCTTATACAGATTGCGAAGATGTATGCATATTTACACAGATAGCAGTGTAGATATTTCCATGTTCATGCAGATAGCGGTGTAGATATTTCCATGTTCAAACAGATGGCTGTGTAGATATATCCATGTTCATACAGATGGCGGTGTAGATATTTACATGTTCATACAGATAGTGGTGTAGATATTTCCGTGTTCATACAGATAGCGTTGTAGCTATTTCCATGTTCATACAGATAGCGGTGTAGATATTTCCATGTTCATAGAGATAGCGGTGTAGATATTTCCATGTTCATACAGATAGCGGTGCTGATATTTCCAGGTTTATACAGGTAGCGGTGTAGATATTTCCATGTTCATGCAGATAGCGGTGTAGATATTTCCATGTTCATCCAGATGGCTGTGTAGATATATCCATGTTCATACAGATGGCGGTGAAGATATTTCCATG
Source organism: Gorilla gorilla gorilla (assembly GCF_029281585.2). NCBI lineage: Eukaryota > Metazoa > Chordata > Mammalia > Primates > Hominidae > Gorilla > Gorilla gorilla. The sequence goes on from NC_073239.2 coordinate 129,670,489, forward strand.
TTCATATTGATAGAGGGGCAGATATTTCCATGTTCATACAGATAGCGGTGCTGATATTTCCATGTTTATACAGGTAGCGGTGTAGATATTTCCATGATTATACAGGTAGCGGTGTAGATATTTCCATGTTTATACAGATAGCGGAGTAGATATTTCAATGTTTATACAGATAGCGGTGTAGATATTTCTATCTTAATACAGATGGCCGTGTAGTTATTTATATGTTCATACAGATTGCGGTGCAGATATTTCCATGTTCATACAGATGGCGGTGTAGATATTTCCATGTTCATACAGATAGCGGTGTAGTTATTTCCATGTGAAAAGAGATATATGCGTAGGTATTTCCATGTATATGCAGATAGCTCTGTAGATATTTCCATTTTCATGCAGATAGCGGTTTAGATATTTCCATGTTCAAACAGATAGCGGTGTAGATATTTCCATGTTCATACAGATAGCTGTGTAGATATTTCCATGTTTATACAGATAGCGGTGATGATGTATGCATGTTTAAACAGATAGCGGTGTAGATATTTCCATGTTCATACAGATCGCGGTGTAGATATTTCCATGTTCATCTAGATGGCTGAGTAGACATATCCATGTTCATACAGATGGCGGTGAAGGTATTTCAATGTTCATACAGATAGCGGTGTAGATATTTCCATGTTCAAACCGATAGCGGTGTAGATATTTCCATGTTCATTCAGATAGAGGAGTAGATATTTCCATGTTCATACAGATAGCGGTGTAGATATTTCCATGTTCATACAGATAGCGGTGTAGATATTTCCAAGTTTATACAGACAGCGGTGAAGATGTATGAATATTTCAACAGATAGCGTTGTGGAGATTTCCATGTTCATCCAGAGGGCTGTGTAGATATATCCATGTTCATACAGATGGCGCTGTAGATATTTCCATGTTTATAGAGATAGCGGTGTAGTTATTTCCATGTGCAAAGAGATAGCTGTGTAGATATTTACATGTATATGCAGATAGCTGTGTAGATATTTCCATTTTCATGCAGATAGCTGTTTAGATATTTCCATGTTTATACAGATAGCGGTGTAGATATTTCCATGTTTATACAGATAGCGGTGTAGATATTTCCATGTTTATGCAGATAGCGGTGTAGATATCTCCATCTTAATACAGATGGCGGTGTAGATTTTTATATGTTCATACAGATGGCGGTGCAGATATTTCCATGTTCATACAGATGGCGGTGTAGATATTTCCATGTTCATACAGAAAGCGGTGTAGTTATTTCCATGTGTAAAGAGATAGCTGTGTAGATATTTCCATGTATATGCAGATAGCAGTGTAGATATTTCCATTTTCAAGCAGATAGCGGTGTAGATATTTCCATGTTCAAACAGATAGCAGTGTAGATATTTCCATGTTCATACAGATAGCGGTGTAGATATCTCCATGTTCATACAGATAGCGGTGTAGATATTTCCATGTTTATACAGACTGCGGTGAAGATGTATGCATGTTTACACAGATAGCGGTGTAGATCTTTCCATGTTCATCCAGTTGGCTGTGTAGATATGTCCATGTTCATACAGATAGCTGTGTAGATATTTCCATGTTCATACAGATAGCGGAGTAGATATTTCCATGTTCATCCAGATGGCTGTGTAGATATATCCATGTTCATACAGATAGCGGTGTAGATATTTCCATGTTCATACAGATAGCGGTGTAGATATTTCCATGTTCATACAGGAAGCGGTGAAGATATTTCCATGTTCATACAGATAGCGGTGCTGATATTTCCATGTTTATACAGGCAGCGGTGGAGATATTTCCATGTTTATACAGATAGCGGTGTAGATATCTCCATCTTAATTCAGATGGCGGTGTAGATATCTATATGTTCATACATATGGCATTGCGGCTATTTCCATGTTTATACAGATGGCAGTGTAGATATTTCCATGTTTATAGATATAGCGGTGTAGTTATTTCCATGTGTAAAGAGATGGCTGTGTAGATATTTCCATGTATATGCAGATAGCTTTGTAGATATTTCCATTTTCATGCAGATAGCGGTGTAGATATTTACATGTTCAAACAGATAGCGGTGCAGAAATTTCCATGTTGATTCAGACATCTTTGTAGATATTTCCATGTTCATACAGATAGCGGTGTAGATATTTCCATGTTCATACAGATAGCGGTGTAGATATTTCCATGTTCATACAGATAGCGGTGCTGATATTTCCAAGTTTATACAGGTAGCGGTGTAGATATTTCCATGTTTATACAGATAGTGGTGTAGATATTTCCATGTTTATACAGATAGTAGTGTAGACATTTCCATGTTGTTTCAGATAGCGGTGTAGATATCTCCATCTTAATACAGATGGCGGTGTAGATATTTACATGTTCATACAGATGGCGGTGCAGATATTTCCATGTTCATACAGATGGCGGTGTAGATATTTCCATGTTCATACAGATAGCGGTGTAGTTATTTCCATGTGTAAAGAGATAGCTGTGTAGATATTTCCATGTATATGCAGATAGCTGTGTAGATATTTCCATTTTCATGCAGATAGCGGTGTAGATATTTCCATGTTCAAACAGATAGCGGAGTAGATATCTCCATGTTGATACAGATAGCGGTGTAGATATTTCCATGTTTATACTGATAGCGGTGAAGATGTATGCATGTTTACACAGATAGCGGGGTAGATATTTCCATGTTCATCCAGACGGCTGTGTAGACATATCCATGTTCATACAGATGGCAGTGAAGATATTTCCATGTTCATACAGATGGCTGTGTAGATATATCCATGTTCATACAGATGGCGGTGACGATATTTCCATGTTAATACGGATGGCGGTGAAGATATTTCCATGTTCATACAGATGGCGGTGTAGAAACTTCCATGTTCATACTGATAGCGGTGCTGATATTTCCATGTTTATACAGGTAGCGGTGTAGATATTTCCATGTTTATACAGATAGCGGTGTAGATATTTCCATGCTTATACACATAGCGGTGTAGATACTTCCATGTTTATGCAGATCGTTGTGTAGATATCTAATTCTTAATACAGATGGCGGTGTAGATATTTAAATGTTCATACAGATGGCTGTGTAGACATATCCATGTTCATACAGATGGCAGTGAAGATATTTCCATGTTCATACAGATAGCGGTGTAGATATTTCCATGTTCATACAGATAGCGGTGTAGATATTTCCATGTTCATACAGATGGCTGTGTAGATATATCCATGTTCCTACAGATGGCGGTGAAGATATTTCCATGTTCATACAGATGGCCTTGTAGATATTTCCATGTTCATACAGATAGCGGGGCTGATATTTCCATGTTTATACATGTAGCGGTGTAGATATTTCCATGTTTATACAGATAGCGGTGTAGATATTTCCATGTTTATACACATAGCGGTGTAGATATTTCCATGTTCATACAGATAGCGGTGTATGTATTTCCATTTTCATACAGATAGCGGTGTAGATATTTCCATTTTCATGCAGATAGCGGTGTATATATTTCCCTGTTCAAACAGTAAGCGGTGTAGATATTTCCATGTTCATAAAGATAGCGATGTAGATTCCATGTTTATACAGATAGCGCTGAAGTTGTATGCATGTTTACACAGATAGCGGTGTAGATATTTCCACGTTCATCCAGATGGCTGTGTAGATATATCCATGTTCATACAGATAGCGGTGTAGATATTTCCATGTTCATACAGATAGCGGTGTAGATATTTCCATGTTCATACAGATAGAGGTGTAGATATTTCCATGTTCATAAAGATATCGGTGTATGTATTTCCATGTTCATACAGATAGCGGTGTAGATATTTCCATGTTCATCCAGATGGCTGTGTAGATATTTCCATGTTCATACAGATAGCGGTGTAGATATTTCCATGTTCATACAGATAGCGGTGTAGATATTTCCATGTTCATCCAGATGGCTGTGTAGATATATTCATGTTCATACAGATGGCGGTGAAGACATTTCCATGTTCATACAGATAGCGGTGTAGATATTTCCATGTTCATACAGATAGCCGTGTAGATATTGCCAAATTCATACTGATAGCGGTGCTGATACTTCCATGTTGATACAGGTAGCGGTGTAGATATTTCCATGTTTATACACATAGCGGTGTAGATATTTCCATGTTTGTACAGATAGCGGTGTAGATATCTCCATCTTAATACAGATGGCGGTGTAGATATTTATATGTTCATACAGATGGCGGTGCAGATATTTCCATGTTCATACGGATGGCGGTGAAGATATTTCCATGTTCATACAGATGGCGGTGTAGAAACTTCCATGTTCATACTGATAGCGGTGCAATTTCCATGTTTATACAGGTAGCGGTGTAGATATTTCCATGTTTATACAGATAGCAGTCTAGATATTTCCATGTTTATAGACATAGCGGTGTAGATATTTCCATGTTTATACAGATAGTGGTGCAGATATCTCCATCTTAATACAGATGGCGGTGTAGATATTTAAATGTTCTTACTGATGGCGGTGCAGATATATCCATGTTCATACAGATGGCGGTGTAGATATTTCCATGTTCATCCAGATGGCTGTGTAGATATATCCATGTTCATACAGATGGCGGTGAAGATATTTCCATGTTCATACAGATAGCGGTGTAGATATTTCCATGTTCATACAGATATCGGTGTAGATATTTCCATGTTCATACAGATAGCGGTGAATGTATTTCCATGTTCATATATATAGCGGTGTAGATATTTCCATGTTCATCCAGATGGCTGTGTAGATATATCCATGTTCATACAGACGGCAGTGAACATATTTCCATGTTCATACAGATAGCGGTGTAGATATTTCCATGTTCATACTGATAGCGGTGTAGATATTTCCATGTTCATACAGATAGCGGTGTAGATATTTCCATGTTCATACAGATAGCGGTGAATGTATTCCCATGTTCATACAGATAGCGGTGTAGATATTTTCATGTTCATCCAGATGCCTGTGTAGGTATATCCATGTTCATACAGATAGCGGTGTACATATTTCCATGTTCATCCAGATGGCTGTGTAGCTATTTCCATGTTCATACAGATAGTGGTGTTGATATTTCCATGTTCATACAGGTAGCGGTGTAGATATTTCCATGTTCATACAGAAAGCAGTGTAGATATTGCCATGTTCATACCGATAGCGCTGCTGATACTTCCATGTTTATACAGGTAGCGGTGTACATATTTCCGTGTTCATACAGGTAGCGGTGTAGATATTTCCATGTTCATACAGATAGCGGTGTAGATATTTCCATGTTTATACAGATAGCGGTGTAGATATTTCCTTCTTAATACAGATGGCGGTGCAGATATTTATATGTTCATACAGATAGCAGTGTAGATATTTCCATGTTCAAACAGATAGCGGTGTAGATATCTCCATCTTAATGCAGATGGCGGTGTAGATATTTATATGTTCATACAGATGGCGGTGCAGATATTTCCATGTTCATACAGATGGCGGTGAAGATATTTCCATGTTCATACAGATGGCGGTGTAGATACTTCCATGTTCATACTGATAGCGGTGCTGATATTTCCATGTTTATACAGGTAGCGGTGTAGATATTTCCATGTTTATACACATAGCGGTGTAGATATTTCCATGTTTATACAGATAGCGGTGTAGATATCTCCATCTTAATACAGATGGCGGTGTAGATATTTATATGTTCATTCAGATGGCGGTGCAGATATTTCCATGTTCATACAGATGGCGGTGTAGATATTTCCATGTTCATACAGATAGCGGTGTAGTTATTTCCATGTGTAAAGAGATAGCTGTGTAGATATTTCCATGTATATGCAGATAGCTGTGTAGACATTTCCATTTTCATGCAGATAGCGGTGTATATATTTCCCTGTTCAAACAGTTAGAGGTGTAGATATTTCCATGTTCATAAAGATAGCAGTGTAGATATTTCCATGTTTATACAGATAGCGATGAAGATGTATGCATGTTTACACAGATAGCGGTGTAGATATATCCATGTTCATCCAGATGGCTGTGTAGATATATCCATGTTCATACAGATAGCGGTGTAGATATTTCCATGTTCATACAGATAGCGGTGCATATATTTCCATGTTCATCCAGATGGCTGTGTAGATATATCCATGTTCATACAGATGGCGGTGAAGATATTTCCATGTTCATACAGATGGCGGTGTAGATATTTCCATGTTCATACAGATAGCGGTGTAGATATTTCCATGTTCATACAGATAGAGGTGTATGTATTTCCATGTTCATACAGATAGCGGTGAAGATATTTCCATGTTCATCCAGATGGCTGTGTAGCTATTTCCATGTTCATACAGATAGTGGTGTAGATATTTCCATGTTCATACAGATAGCGGTGTAGCTATTTCCATGTTCATACAGATAGCCATGTAGATATTGCCATGTTCATACCGATTGCGGTACTGATACTTCCATGTTTATACAGGTAGCGGTGTACATATTTCCGTGTTTATACAGGTAGCGGTGTAGATATTTCCATGTTCATACAGATAGCGGTGTAGATATTTCCATGTTTATACAGATTGCGGTGTAGATATCTCCTTCTTAATACAGATGGCGGTGTAGATATTTATATGTTCATACAGATGGCGGTGCAGATATTTCCATGTTCATACAGATGGTGGTGTAGATATTTCCATGTTTATAGAGATAGCGGTGTAGTTATTTCCATGTGCAAAGAGATAGCTGTGTTGATATTTCCATGTAAATGCAGATAGCTGTGTAGATATTTCCATTTTCATGCAAATAGCGGTGTAGATATTTCCATGTTCAAACAGATAGCGGTGTAGATATTTCCATGTTCATACAGATAACGTTGTGGATATTTCCATGTTTATACAGATAGCGGTGAAGATGTATGCATGTTTACACAGATTGCGGTGTAGATATTTCCATGTTCATACAGATAGCGGTGTAGATATTTCCATGTTCATCCTGACGGCTGTGTAGACATATCCATGTTCATACAGATGGCGGTGAAGATATTTCCATGTTCATACAGATGGCTGTGTAGATATATCCATGTTCATACAGATGGCGGTGAAGATTTTTCCAGGTTAATACAGATGGCGGTGTAGATAATTCCATGTTCATGCAGATAGCGGTGCTGATATTTCCATGTTTATACAGGTAGCAGTGTAGATATTTCCATGTTTATACAGATAGTGGTGTAGATATTTCCATGTTTATACACATAGCGGTGTAGATATTTCCATGTTTATACAGATAGCGGTGTAGATATCTCCATCTTAATACACATGGCGGTGTAGATATTTATATGTTCATACAGATGGCGGTGCAGTTATTTCCATGTTCATACAGATGGCGGTGAAGATATTTCCATGTTCATACAGATGGCGGTGTAGATACTTCCATGTTCATACTGATAGCGGTGCTGATATTTCCATGTTTATACAGGTAGCGGTGTAGATATTTCCATGTTTATACAGATAGCGGTGTAGATATTTCCATGTTTATACACATAGCGGTGTAGATATTTCCATGTTTATACAGATAGCGGTGTAGATATCTCCATCTTAATACAGATGGCGGTGTAGATATTTATATGTTCATTCAGATGGCGGTGCAGATATTTCCAAGTTCATACTGATGGCGGTGTAGATATTTCCATCTTCATACAGATAGCGGTGCTGATATTTCCATGTTTATACAGGTAGCATTGTAGATATTTCCATGTTTATACACATAGCGGTGTAGATATTTCCATGTTCATACAGATAGCGGTGTAGATATCTCCATCTTAATACAGATGGCGGTGTATATATTTATATGTTCATACAGATGTCGGTGCAGATATTTCCATGTTCATACAGATGGCGGTGAAGTTATTTCCATGTTCATATAGATGGCGGTGTAGTTACTTCCATGTTCATACTGATAGCGGTGCTGATATTTCCATGTTTATACAGGTAGCGGTGTAGATATTTCCATGTTTATACACATAGCGGTGTAGATATTTCCATGTTTATACAGATAGCGGTGTAGATATCTCCATCTTAATACAGATGGCGGTGTAGATATTTATATGTTCATTCAGATGGTGGTGCAGATATTTCCATGTTCATACAGATGGCGGTGTATCAATTTCCATGTTCATACAGATAGCGGTGTAGTTATTTCCATGTGTAAAGAGATAGCTGTGTAGATATTCCCAAGTATATGCAGATAGCTGTGTAGGTATTTCAATTTTCAAGCAGATAGCGGTGTATATACTTCCCTGTTCAAACAGATAGCGGTGTAGATATTTCCATGTTCATACAGATAGTGGTGTAGATATTTCGATGTTTGTACAGATAGCGGTGTAGATATCTCCATCTTCATACAGATAGCGGTGCAGATATTTCCATGTTCATCCAGATGGCTGTGTAGATATATCCATGTTCATACAGATGGCGGTGAAGATATTTCCATGTTCATACAGATAGCGGTGTAGATATTTCCATGTTTATACAGATAGCGGTGTAGATATCTCCTTCTTAATACAGATGGCGGTGTAGATATTTCCATGTTCATACAGATGGCGGTGTAGATATTTCCATGTTTATAGAGATAGCGGTGTAGTTATTTCCATGTGCAAAGAGATAGCTCTGTAGATATTTCCATTTATATGCAGATAGTTGTGTAGATACTTCCATTTTCATGCAGATAGCGGTGTAGATATTTCCATGTTCAAACAGATAGCGGTGTAGATATTTCCATGTCCATACAGATAGCGGTGTAGATATTTCCATGTTTATACAGATAGCGGTGAAGATATATGCATGTTTACACAGATAGCGGTGTAGATATTTCAATGTTCATACAGACGGCTGTGTAGACATATCCATGTTCATACAGATGGCGGTGAAGATATTTCCATGTTCATACAGATGGCTGTGTAGATATATCCATGTTCATAGAGATGGCGGTGACGATATTTCCATGCTCATACAGACGGCGGTGTAGATATTTCCATGTACATACAGATAGCGGTGCTGATATTTCCATGTTTATACAGGTAGCGGTGTAGATATTTCCATGTTTATACAGATAGTGGTGTAGATATTTCCATGTTCATCCAGATGGCTGTGTAGATATATCCATGTTAATACAGACGGCGGTGAAGACATTTCCATGTTCATACAGATAGCGGTGTAGATATTTCCATGTTCATACAGATAACCGTGTAGATATTGCCATGTTCATACTGATAGCGGTGCTGATACTTCCATGTTTATACAGGTAGCGGTGTAGATATTTCCATGTTTATACACATAGCGGTGTAGATATTTCCATGTTTATACAGATAGCGGTGTAGATATCTCCATCTTAATACAGATGGCGGTGTAGATATTTATATGTTCATACAGATGGCGGAGCAGATATTTCCATGTTCATATGGATGGCGGTGAAGATATTTCCATGTTCATACAGATGGCGGTGTAGAAACTTCCATGTTCATACTGATAACGGTGCTGACATTTCCATGTTTACACAGGTAGCGGTGTAGATATTTCCATGTTTATACAGATAGCAGTGTAGTTATTTCCATGTTTATGCATATAGCGGTGTAGATATTTCCATGTTTATACAGATAGCGGTGTAGATATTTCCATGTTTATGCAGATAGTGGTGTAGATATCTCCATCTTAATACAGATGGCGGTGTAGATATTTAAATGTTCATACAGTTGGCGGTGCAGATATTTCCATGTTCATACAGATGGCGGTGTAGATATTTCCATGTTCATAAAGATAGCGATGTAGATTCCATGTTTATACAGATAGCGCTGAAGTTGTATGCATGTTTACACAGATAGCGGTGTAGATATTTCCACGTTCATCCAGATGGCTGTGTAGATATATCCATGTTCATACAGATAGCGGTGTAGATATTTCCATGTTCATACAGATAGCGGTGTAGATATTTCCATGTTCATTCAGATAGAGGTGTAGATATTTCCATGTTCATACAGATATCGGTGTATGTATTTCCATGTTCATACAGATAGCGGTGTAGATATTTCCATGTTCATCCAGATGGCTGTGTAGATATTTCCATGTTCATACAGATAGCGGTGTAGATATTTCCATGTTCATACAGATAGCGGTGTAGATATTTCCATGTTCATCCAGATGGCTGTGTAGATATATTCATGTTCATACAGATGGCGGTGAAGACATTTCCATGTTCATACAGATAGCGGTGTAGATATTTCCATGTTCATACAGATAGCCGTGTAGATATTGCCAAATTCATACTGATAGCGGTGCTGATACTTCCATGTTGATACAGGTAGCGGTGTAGATATTTCCATGTTTATACACATAGCGGTGTAGATATTTCCATGTTTGTACAGATAGCGGTGTAGATATCTCCATCTTAATACAGATGGCGGTGTAGATATTTATATGTTCATACAGATGGCGGTGCAGATATTTCCATGTTCATACGGATGGCGGTGAAGATATTTCCATGTTCATACAGATGGCGGTGTAGAAACTTCCATGTTCATACTGATAGCGGTGCAATTTCCATGTTTATACTGGTAGCGGTGTAGATATTTCCATGTTTATACAGATAGCAGTCTAGATATTTCCATGTTTATAGACATAGCGGTGTAGATATTTCCATGTTTATACAGATAGTGGTGCAGATATCTCCATCTTAATACAGATGGCGGTGTAGATATTTAAATGTTCTTACTGATGGCGGTGCAGATATATCCATGTTCATACAGATGGCGGTGTAGATATTTCCATGTTCATCCAGATGGCTGTGTAGATATATCCATGTTCATACAGATGGCGGTGAAGATATTTCCATGTTCATACAGATAGCGGTGTAGATATTTCCATGTTCATACAGATATCGGTGTAGATATTTCCATGTTCATACAGATAGCGGTGAATGTATTTCCATGTTCATATATATAGCGGTGTAGATATTTCCATGTTCATCCAGATGGCTGTGTAGATATATCCATGTTCATACAGACGGCAGTGAACATATTTCCATGTTCATACAGATAGCGGTGTAGATATTTCCATGTTCATACTGATAGCGGTGTAGATATTTCCATGTTCATACAGATAGCGGTGTAGATATTTCCATGTTCATACAGATAGCGGTGAATGTATTCCCATGTTCATACAGATAGCGGTGTAGATATTTTCATGTTCATCCAGATGCCTGTGTAGGTATATCCATGTTCATACAGATAGCGGTGTACATATTTCCATGTTCATCCAGATGGCTGTGTAGCTATTTCCATGTTCATACAGATAGTGGGGTTGATATTTCCATGTTCATACAGGTAGCGGTGTAGATATTTCCATGTTCATACAGAAAGCAGTGTAGATATTGCCATGTTCATACCGATAGCGCTGCTGATACTTCCATGTTTATACAGGTAGCGGTGTACATATTTCCGTGTTCATACAGGTAGCGGTGTAGATATTTCCATGTTCATACAGATAGCGGTGTAGATATTTCCATGTTTATACAGATAGCGGTGTAGATATTTCCTTCTTAATACAGATGGCGGTGCAGATATTTATATGTTCATACAGATAGCAGTGTAGATATTTCCATGTTCAAACAGATAGCGGTGTAGATATCTCCATCTTAATGCAGATGGCGGTGTAGATATTTATATGTTCATACAGATGGCGGTGCAGATATTTCCATGTTCATACAGATGGCGGTGAAGATATTTCCATGTTCATACAGATGGCGGTGTAGATACTTCTATGTTCATACTGATAGCGGTGCTGATATTTCCATGTTTATACAGGTAGCGGTGTAGATATTTCCATGTTTATACACATAGCGGTGTAGATATTTCCATGTTTATACAGATAGCGGTGTAGATATCTCCATCTTAATACAGATGGCGGTGTAGATATTTATATGTTCATTCAGATGGCGGTGCAGATATTTCCATGTTCATACAGATGGCGGTGTAGATATTTCCATGTTCATACAGATAGCGGTGTAGTTATTTCCATGTGTAAAGAGATAGCTGTGTAGATATTTCCATGTATATGCAGATAGCTGTGTAGACATTTCCATTTTCATGCAGATAGCGGTGTATATATTTCCCTGTTCAAACAGTTAGAGGTGTAGATATTTCCATGTTCATAAAGATAGCAGTGTAGATATTTCCATGTTTATACAGATAGCGGTGAAGATGTATGCATGTTTACACAGATAGCGGTGTAGATATATCCATGTTCATCCAGATGGCTGTGTAGATATATCCATGTTCATACAGATAGCGGTGTAGATATTTCCATGTTCATACAGATAGCGGTGCATATATTTCCATGTTCATCCAGATGGCTGTGTAGATATATCCATGTTCATACAGATGGCGGTGAAGATATTTCCATGTTCATACAGATGGCGGTGTAGATATTTCCATGTTCATACAGATAGCGGTGTATATATTTCCATGTTCATACAGATAGAGGTGTATATATTTCCATGTTCATACAGATAGCGGTGAAGATATTTCCATGTTCATCCAGATGGCTGTGTAGCTATTTCCATGTTCATACAGATAGTGGTGTAGATATTTCCATGTTCATACAGATAGCGGTGTAGCTATTTCCATGTTCATACAGATAGCCATGTAGATATTGCCATGTTCATACCGATTGCGGTACTGATACTTCCATGTTTATACAGGTAGCGGTGTACATATTTCCGTGTTTATACAGGTAGCGGTGTAGATATTTCCATGTTCATACAGATAGCGGTGTAGATATTTCCATGTTTATACAGATTGCGGTGTAGATATCTCCTTCTTAATACAGATGGCGGTGTAGATATTTATATGTTCATAAAGATGGCGGTGCAGATATTTCCATGTTCATACAGATGGTGGTGTAGATATTTCCATGTTTATAGAGATAGCGGTGTAGTTATTTCCATGTGCAAAGAGATAGCTGTGTTGATATTTCCATGTAAATGCAGATAGCTGTGTAGATATTTCCATTTTCATGCAAATAGCGGTGTAGATATTTCCATGTTCAAACAGATAGCGGTGTAGATATTTCCATGTTCATACAGATAGCGTTGTGGATATTTCCATGTTTATACAGATAGCGGTGAAGATGTATGCATGTTTACACAGATTGCGGTGTAGATATTTCCATGTTCATACAGATAGCGGTGTAGATATTTCCATGTTCATCCTGACGGCTGTGTAGACATATCCATGTTCATACAGATGGCGGTGAAGATATTTCCATGTTCATACAGATGGCTGTGTAGATATATCCATGTTCATGCAGATGGCGGTGAAGATTTTTCCAGGTTAATACAGATGGCGGTGTAGATAATTCCATGTTCATGCAGATAGCGGTGCTGATATTTCCATGTTTATACAGGTAGCAGTGTAGATATTTCCATGTTTATACAGATAGTGGTGTAGATATTTCCATGTTTATACACATAGCGGTGTAGATATTTCCATGTTTATACAGATAGCGGTGTAGATATCTCCATCTTAATACACATGGCGGTGTAGATATTTATATGTTCATACAGATGGCGGTGCAGTTATTTCCATGTTCATACAGATGGCGGTGAAGATATTTCCATGTTCATACAGATGGCGGTGTAGATACTTCCATGTTCATACTGATAGCGGTGCTGATATTTCCATGTTTATACAGGTAGCGGTGTAGATATTTCCATGTTTATACAGATAGCGGTGTAGATATTTCCATGTTTATACACATAGCGGTGTAGATATTTCCATGTTTATACAGATAGCGGTGTAGATATCTCCATCTTAATACAGATGGCGGTGTAGATATTTATATGTTCATTCAGATGGCGGTGCAGATATTTCCAAGTTCATACTGATGGCGGTGTAGATATTTCCATCTTCATACAGATAGCGGTGCTGATATTTCCATGTTTATACAGGTAGCATTGTAGATATTTCCATGTTTATACACATAGCGGTGTAGATATTTCCATGTTCATACAGATAGCGGTGTAGATATCTCCATCTTAATACAGATGGCGGTGTATATATTTATATGTTCATACAGATGTCGGTGCAGATATTTCCATGTTCATACAGATGGCGGTGAAGTTATTTCCATGTTCATATAGATGGCGGTGTAGTTACTTCCATGTTCATACTGATAGCGGTGCTGATATTTCCATGTTTATACAGGTAGCGGTGTAGATATTTCCATGTTTATACACATAGCGGTGTAGATATTTCCAAGTTTATACAGATAGCGGTGTAGATATCTCCATCTTAATACAGATGGCGGTGTAGATATTTATATGTTCATTCAGATGGTGGTGCAGATATTTCCATGTTCATACAGATGGCGGTGTATCAATTTCCATGTTCATACAGATAGCGGTGTAGTTATTTCCATGTGTAAAGAGATAGCTGTGTAGATATTCCCAAGTATATGCAGATAGCTGTGTAGGTATTTCAATTTTCAAGCAGATAGCGGTGTATATACTTCCCTGTTCAAACAGATAGCGGTGTAGATATTTCCATGTTCATACAGATAGTGGTGTAGATATTTCGATGTTTGTACAGATAGCGGTGTAGATATCTCCATCTTCATACAGATAGCGGTGCAGATATTTCCATGTTCATCCAGATGGCTGTGTAGATATATCCACGTTCATACAGATGGCGGTGAAGATATTTCCATGTTCATACAGATAGCGGTGTAGATATTTCCATGTTTATACAGATAGCGGTGTAGATATCTCCTTCTTAATACAGATGGCGGTGTAGATATTTCCATGTTCATACAGATGGCGGTGAAGATATTTCCATGTTCATACAGATGGCGGTGAAGATATTTCCATGTTCATACAGATGGCGGTGTAGATACTTCCATGTTCATACTGATAGCGGTGCTGATAATTCCATGTTTATACAGGTAGCGGTGTAGATATTTCCATGTTTATGCAGATAGCGGTGTAGATATTTCCATGTTTATACACATAGCGGTGTAGATATTTCCATGTTTATACAGATAGCCGTGTAGATATCTCCATCTTAATACAGATGGGGGTGTAGATATTTATATGTTCATTCAGATGGCGGTGCAGATATTTCCATGTTCATACAGATGGCGGTGTAGATATTTCCATGTTCATACAGATAGCGGTGTAGTTATTTCCATGTGTAAAGAGATAGCTGTGTAGATATTTCCATGTATATGCAGATAGCTGTGTAGATATTTCCATTTTCATGCAGATAGCGGTGTATATATTTCCCTGTTCAAACAGTTAGCGGTGTAGGTATTTCCATGTTCATAAAGATAGCAGTGTAGATATTTCCATGTTTATACAGATAGCGGTGAAGATGTATGCATGTTTACACAGATAGCGGTGTAGATATTTCCATGTTCATCCAGATGGCTGTGTAGATATATCCATGTTCATACAGATAGTGGTGTAGATATTTCCATGTTCATGCAGATAGCGGTGCAGATATTTCCATGTTCATCCAGATGGCTGTGTAGATATATCCATGTTCATACAGATGGCGGTGAAGATATTTCCATGTTCATACAGATGGCGGTGTAGATATTTCCATGTTCATACAGATAGCGGTGTAGATATTTCCATGTTCATACAGATAGCGGTGTATGTATTTCCATGTTCATACAGATAACGGTGTAGATATTTCCATGTTCATCCAGATGGCTGTGTAGATATATCCATGTTCATTCAGATAGCGGTGTAGATATTTCCATGTTCATCCAGATGGCTGTGTAGCTATTTCCATGTTCATCTAGATAGTGGTGTAGATATTTCCATGTTCATGCAGATAGCGGTGCTGATATTTCCATGTTTATACAGGTAGCAGTGTATATATTTCCATGTTTATACAGATAGCGGTGTAGATATTTCCATGTATATACACATAGCGGTGTAGATATTTCCATGTTTATACAGATAGTGGTGTAGATATCTCCATCTTAATACAGATGGCGGTGTAGATATTTATATGTTCATACAGATGGCGGTGCAGATATTTCCATGTTCATACAGATGGCGGTGAAGGTATCTCCATGTTCATACAGATGGCGGTGTAGATACTTCCATGTTCATACTGATAGCGGTGCTTATATTTCCATGTTTATACAGGTAGCGGTGTAGATATTTCCATGTTTATACAGATAGCGGTGTAGATATGTCCATGTTTATACAGATAGCGGCATAAATATTTCCAGGTTTATACAGATAGCGGTGAAGATATCTCCATCTTAATACAGATGGCGGTGTAGATATTTATATGTGCATACAGATAGCGGTGATGATATTTCCATGTTTATACAGGTAGCAGTGTAGATATTTCCATGCTTATATAGATAGTGGTGTAGGTTTTTCCAAGTTTATACAGATAGCGGTGTAGATATCTCCATCTTAATACAGATTGCGGTGTAGAAATTTCTATGTTCATACAGATGGCGGTGCAGATATTTCCATGTTCATACAGATGGCGGTGTAGATATTTCCATGATTAGGGAGATAGCAGTGTAGTTATTTCCATGTGTAAAGAGATAGCTTTGTAGATATTTCCATGTATATGCAGATAGCTGTGTAGATATTTCCATTTTCATGCAGATAGCGGTGAAGATGTATGCATGTTTACACAGATAGCGGTGTAGATATTTCCATGTACATACAGATAGCGGTGTAGATATTTCCATGTTCATCCAGATGGCTGTGTAGATATATCCATGTTCATACAGATGGCGTTGAAGATATTTCCATGTTCATACACATAGCGGTGTATATATTTCCATGTTCATACAGATGGCGGTGTAGATATTTCCATGTTCATAAAGATAGCGGAGTAGATATTTCCATGTTTATACAGATAGCGGTGTAGATATCTCCTTCTCTATACAGATGGCGATGGAGATATTTATATGTTCATACAGATGGCCGTGCAGATATTTCCATGTTCATACAGATGGCGGTGTAGATATTTCCATGTTTATAGAGATAGCGGTGTCGATATTTCCTTGTGTAAAGAGATAGCTGTGTAGATATTTCCATGTATATGCAGATATATGTGTAGATATTTCCATTTTCATGCATATAGCGGTGTAGATATTTCCATGTTCAAATAGATAGCAGTGTAGATATTGCCATGTTCATACAGATAGCGGTGTAGATATTTCCATGTTTATACAGATAGCGGTGAAGATGTATGCATGTTTACACAGATAGCGGTGTAGATATTTCCATGTTCATACAGATAGCGGTGTAGATATTTCCATGTTCATCCAGATGGCTGTGTAGACATATCCGTTTTCATACAGATGGCATTGAAGATATTTCCATGTTCATACAGATAGCGGTGTAGATATTTCCATGTTTATACAGATAGCGGTGTATATATCTCCATCTTAATACAGATGGCGGTGCAGATATTTATATGTTCATAGAGATGGCGGTGCAGATATTCCCAAGTTAATACAGATTGCGGTGAAGATATTTCCATGTTCAAACAGATAGCGGTGTAGATATTTCCACGTTTATACAGATAGCGGTGAAGATGTATGCATGTCTACACAGATAGCAGTGTACATATTTCCATGTTCATCCAGATGGCTGTGTAGATATATCCATGTTCATACAGATAGCGGTGTAGATATTTCCATGTTCATACAGATAGCTGTGTAGTTATTTCCATGTTCATACAGATGGCTGTGTAGATATATCCATGTTCATACAGATAGCGGTGTAGATATTTCCATGTTCATACAGATAGTGGTGTAGATATTTTCATGTTCATACAGATATTGGTGTAGATATTTCCATGTTCATACAGATAGCGGTGTAGATATTTCCATGTTCAAAGAGATAGCGGTGTAGATATTTCCATGTTCATACAGATAGCTGTGCTGATATTTCCATGTTTATACAGGTAGCGGTGTAGATATTTCCATGTTTATACAGATAGTGGTGTAGATATTTCCATGTTTATACAGATAGCGCTTTAGATATTTCCAAGTTTATACAGATAGATGTGTAGATATCTCCATCTTAATACAGATGGCGGTGTAGATATTTATATGTTCATACAGATGGAGGTGCAGATATTTCCATGTTCATATAGATGGCGGTGTAGATATTTCCATGTTTATAGAGATAACGGTGTAGTTATTTCCATGTGTAAAGAGATAGCTTTGTAGATATTTCCATGTGTATGCAGATAGCTGTGTAGATATTTCCATTTTCATGCGGATAGCGGTGTAGATATTTCCATGTTCAAACAGATAGCGGTGTAGATATTTCCATGTTCATACAGATAGTGGTGTAGATTTTTCCATGTTTATACAGATAGCTGTGAAGATGTATGCATGTTTACAAGGATAGCAGTGTAGATATTTCCATGTTCATAAAGATAGCGGTGTAGATATTTCCATGTTCATCCAGATGGCTGTGTAGATATATCCATGTTCATACAAATGGCAGTGAACATATTTCCATGTTCATACAGATAGCGGTGTAGATATTTCCATGTTCATACAGATAGCGGTGTAGACATTTCCGTGTTCATACCGATAGCGGTGATGATATTTCCATGTTTATCCACGTAGCGGTGTAGATATTTCCATGTTTATACAGATAGCGGTGTAGATATTTCCATGTTTATACAGAAACCAGTGTAGATATTTCCATGTTTATAGAGATAGCGGTGTAGATATCTCCTTCTTAATACAGATGGCGGTGTAGATATTTATATGTTCATACAGATGGCGGTGCAGATATTTCCATGTTCATACAGATGGCGGTGTCGATATTTCCATGTTCATACAGATAGCGGTGTAGTTATTTCCATGTGTAAAGAGATAGCTGTGTAGATATTTCCATGTATATGCAGATAGCTGTGTAGATATTTCCATTTTCATGCAGATAGCGGTGTATATATTTCCCTGTTCAAACAGATATCGGTGTAGATATTTCCATGTTCATACAGATAGAGGTGTAGATATTTCCATGTTCATACAGATAGTGGTGTAGATATTTCCATGTTCATACAGATAGCGGTGTAGCAATTTCCATGTTCATACAGATAGCGGTGTAGATATTTCCATGTTCATAGAGATAGCGATGTAGATATTTACATGTTCATACAGATAGCGGTGCTGATATTTCCATGTTTATACAGGTAGCGGTGTAGATATTTCCATGTTTATACAGATACTGATGTAGATATTTCCATGTTTATTCAGATAGCGGTGTAGATATTTCCAAGTTTATGCAGATAGCGGTGTAGATATCTCCATCTTAATACAGATGGCGGTGTAGATATTTATGTGTTCATACAGATGGCGGTGCAGATATTTCCATGTTCATATAGATGGCGGTGTAGATATTTCCATGTTTATAGAGATAGCGGTGTAGTTATTTCCATGTGTAAGGAGATAGCTTTGTAGATATTTCCATTTGTATGCAGAGAGCTGTGTAGATATTTCCATTTTCATGCAGATAGCGGTGTAGATATTTCCATGTTGATCCAGATGGCTGTGTAGATATTTCCATGTTCATACAGATAGCGGTGTAGATATTTCCATGTTTATACAGATAGCGGTGAAGATGTATGCATGTTTACAAGGATAGCAGTGTAGATGTTTCCATGTTCATGCAGATAGCGGTCTAGATATTTCCATGTTCATCCAGATGGCATTGTAGATATATCCATGTTCATACAGATGGCAGTGAAGATATTTCCATGTTCATACAGATGGCGGTTTAGATATTTCCATGTTCATACAGATAGTGGAGTAGATATATCCATGTTCATATAGATAGCGGTGTAGCTATTTCCATGTTCATACAGATAGCGGTGTGGATATTTCCATGTTCATAGAGATAGCGGTGTAGATATTTCCATGTTCATACAGATAGCGGTGCTGATATTTCCATGTTTATACAGATAGCGGTGAAGATGTATGCATGTTTACACATATAGCGGTGTACATATTTTCATGTTCATCCAAATGGCTGTGTAGATATTTCCATGTTCATACAGATAGCGGTGTAGATATTTCCATGTTCATCCAGATGGCTGTGTAGATATATCCATGTTCATACAGATGGCAGTGAAGATATTTCCATGTTCATACAGATAGCGGTGTAGATAATTCCATGTTCATACAGATAGCGGTGTAGATATTTCCGTGTTCATACCGATAGCGGTGCTGATATTTCCATGTTTATACAGGTAGCGGTGTAGATATTTCCATGTTTATACAGATAGCCGTGTAGATTTTTCCATGTTTATACAGATAGCAGTGTAGATATTTCCATGTTTATACAGATAGCGGTGTAGATATCTCTTTCTTAATACAGATGGCAGTTTAGATATTTATATGTCCATAGAGATTGCGGTGCAGATATTTCCATGTTCATACATATGGCGGTGTAGATATTTCCATGTTCATACAGATAGTGGTGTAGATTTTTCCATGTTCATACAGATAGCGGTGTAGATATTTCCATGTTCATCCAGATGGCTGTGTAGATATATCCATGTTCATACAGATAGCGGTGTAGATATTTCCATGTTCATACAGATAGTGGTGTAGATATTTCCATGTTCATACAGATAGCGGTGTAGCTATTTCCATGTTCATACAGATAGCGGTGTAGATATTTCCATTTTTGTACAGATAGCGGTGAAGATGTATGCATGTTTACAAGGATAGCAGTGTAGATGTTTCCATGTTCATGCAGATAGCGGTGTAGATATTTCCATGTTCATACAGATAGCGGTGTATGTATTTCCATGTTCATACAGATAGCGGTGTAGATATTTCCATGTTCATCCAGATGGCTGGGTAGATATATCCATGTTCATACAGATAGCGGTGTAGATATTTCCATGTTCATCCAGATGGTTGTGTAGCTATTTCCATGTCCATACAGATAGTGGTGTAGATATTTCCATGTTAATACAGATAGCGGTGTAGATATTTCCATGTTCATACAGATAGCCGTGTAGATATTGCCATGTTCATAGCGATAGCACTGCTGATACTTCCATGTTTATACAGGTAGCGGTGTACATATTTCCGTGTTTATACAGGTAGCGGTGTAGATATTTCCATGTTCATACAGTTAGCGGTGTAGATATTTCCATGTTTATACAGATAGAGGTGTAGATATCTCCTTCTTAATACAGATGGCGGTGTAGATATTTATATGTTCATACAGATGGCAGTGCAGATAATTCCATGTTCATACAGATGGTGGTGTAGATATTTACATGTTTATAGAGATAGCGGTGTAGTTATTTCCATGTGCAAAGAGATAGCTGTGTAAATATTTCCATGTATATGCAGATAGCTTTGTAGATATTTCCATTTTCATGCAGATAGCGGTGTACATATTTCCGTGTTTATACAGGTAGCGGTGTAGATATTTCCATGTTTTTACAGATAGCGGTGAAGACGTATGCATGTTTACACAGATAGCGGTGTAGATATTTTCATGTTCATACAGATAGCGGTGTAGATATTTCCATGTTCATCCAGACGGCTGTGTAGACATATCCATGTTCATACAGATGGCGGTGAAGATTTTTCCATGTTCATACAGATGGCGGTGTAGATATTTCCATGTTCATACAGATAGCGGGGCTGATATTTCAATGTTTATACAGGTAGCAGTGTAGATATTTCCATGTTTATACAGATAGCGGTGTAGATATTTCCATGTTTATACACATAGCGGTGTAGATATTTCCATGTTTATACAGATAGCGGTGTAGATATCTCCTTCTTAATACAGATGGCGGTGTAGATATTTATATGTTCATACAGATGGCGGTGCAGATATTTCCATGTTCATACAGATGGCGGTGAAGATATTTCCATGTTCATACAGATGGCGGGGTAGATACTTCCATGTTCATACTGATAGCGGTGCTGATATTTCCATGTTTATACAGGTAGCGGTGTAGATATTTCCATGTTTATACAGATAGCGGTGTAGATATGTCCATGTTTATACAGATAGCGGCGTAGATATTTCCAGGTTGATACAGATAACGTTGAAGATATCTCCATCTTAATACAGATGGCGGTGTAGATATTTATATGTGCATACAGAGAGCGGTGCTGATATTTCCATGTTCATACAGGTAGCCGTGTAGATATTTCCATGCTTATACAGATAGCGGTGTAGATTTTTCCAAGTTTATACAGATAGCGGTGTAGATATCTCCATCTTAATACAGATGGCGGTGTAGAAATTTATATGTTCATACAGATGGCGGTGCAGATATTTCCATGTTCATACAGATGGCGGTGTAGATATTTCCATGTTCATACAGATAGCGGTGTAGATAATTCCATGTTCATAGAGATAGCGGTGTAGATATTTGTATGTTCATACAGATAGCGGTGCTGATATTTCCATGTTTATACAGGTAGCGGTGTAGACATTTCCATGTTTATACAGATAGTGGTGTAGATATTTCCATGTTTATACAGATAGCGGTGTAGATATTTCCAAGTTTATACAGATAGCGGTGTAGATATCTCCATCTTAATACAGAAGGCGGTGTAGATATTTATATGTTCATACAGATGGCGGTGCAGATATTTCCATGTTCATACAGATGGCAGTGTATATATTTCCATGTTCATACAGATAGCGGTGTAGTTATTTCCATGTGTAAAGAGATAGCTGTGTAGATTTTCCCATGTATATGCAGATAGCTGTGTAGATATTTCCATTTTCAAGCAGATAGCGGTGTATATACTTCCCTGTTCAAAAAGATACCGGTGTAGATATTTCCATGTTCATACAGATAGTGGTGTAGATATTTCCATGTTCATACAGAAAGCGGTGTAGCTATTTCCATGTTCATACAGATAGCGGTGTGAATATTTCCATGTTCATAGAGATAGCGGTGTAGATATTTCCATGTTTATGCAGGTGGCGGTGTAGATATTTCCATGTTCATACAGATAGCGGTGAAGATGTATGCAAGTTTACACAGATAGCTGTGTAGATATTTTCATGTTCATCCAGATGGCTGTGTAGATATTTCCATGTTCATACAGATAGCGGTGTAGATATTTCCATGTTCATCCAGATGGCTGTGTAGATATATCCATGTTCATACAGATGGCGGTGAAGATATTTCCATGTTCATACAGATAGCGGTGTAGATATTTCCATGTTTATACAGATAGCGGTGTAGATATTTCCATGTTCATACAGATAGCAGTGTAGCTATTTCCATGTTCATACAGATAGCGGTGTAGATATTTCCATGTTCATCCAGATGGCTGTGTAGATATATCCATGTTCATACAGATGGCGGTGAAGATATTTCCATGTTCATACAGATAGCGGTGTGGATATTTCCATGTTCATACAGATAGTGGTGTAGATATTTCCATGTTCATACAGATAGCGGTGTAGCTATTTCGATGTTCATACAGATAGCGGTGTAGATATTTCCATGTTCATCCAGATGGCTGTGTAGCTATTTACATGATCATACAGATAGCGGTGCTGATATTTCCATGTTTATACAGGTAGCAGTGTAGATATTTCCTTGTTTATACAGAAAGCGGCGTAGATATTTCCATGTTTTTACAGATAGCGGTGTAGATATTTCCAAGTTTATACAGATAGCGGTGTAGATATCTCCATCTTAATACAGATGGCGGTGTAGATATTTATATGTTCATACACATGTCGGTGCAGATATTTCCATGTTCATACAGATGGCGGTGTAGATATTTCCATGTTTATAGAGATAGCAGTGTAGTTATTTCCATGTGTAAAGAGATAGCTTTGTAGATATTTCCATGTATATGCAGATAGCTGTGTAGATATTGCCATGTTTATACCGATAGCGGTGCTGATACTTCCATGTTTATACAGGTAGCGGTGTACATATTTCCATGTTTATACAGATAGTGGTGTAGATATTTCCATGTTCATACAGGTAGCGGTATAGATATTTCCATGTTTATACAGATAGCGGTGTAGATATATCCTTCTTCATACAGTTGGCGGTGTAGATATTTATATGTTCATTCAGATGGCGGTGCGGATATTTCCATGTTCATACAGATGGCGGTGTAGATATTTCCATGTTCATACAGGTAGCGGTATAGATATTTCCATGTTTATACAGATAGCGGTGTAGATATATCCTTCTTCATACAGTTGGCGGTGTAGATATTTATATGTTCAAACCGATAGCGGTGTAGATATTTCCATTTTCATACAGATAGCGGTGTAGATATTTGCATGTTTATACAGATAGCGGTGAAGATGTATGCATGTTTGCACAAATAGCTGTGTAGATATTTCCATGTTCATACAGATAGCGGTGTATGTATTTCCATGTTCATACAGATAGCGGTGTAGATATTTCCATTTTCATGCAGATAGCGGTGTATATATTTCCCTGTTCAAACAGTTAGCGGTTTAGATATTTCCATGTTCATACAGATAGCGGTGTAGATATTTCCATGTTCATACAGATGGCTGTGTAGATACATCCAAGTTCATACAGATAGTGGTGAAGATATTTCCTTGTTCATACAGATGGCGGTGTAGATATTTCCATGTTCATACCGATAGCGGTGCTGATATTTCCATGTTTATACAGGTAGCGGTGTAGATATTTCCATGTTTATAGAGATAGCGGTGTAGTTATTTCCATGTGTAAAGAGATAGCTTTGTAGATATTTCCATGTGTATGCAGATAGCTGTGTAGATATTTCCATTTTCATGCGGATAGCGGTGTAGATATTTCCAAGTTCAAACAGATAGCGGTGTAGATATTTCCATGTTCATACAGATAGTGGTGTAGATTTTTCCATGTTTATACAGATAGCGGTGAAGATGTATGCATGTTTACAAGGATAGCAGTGTAGATATTTCCATGTTCATACAGGTAGCGGTGTAGATATTTCCATGTTCATCCAGATGGCTGTGTAGATATATCCATGTTCATACAAATGGCAGTGAACATATTTCCATGTTCATACAGATAGCGGTGTAGATATTTCCATGTTCATACAGATAGCGGTGTAGACATTTCCGTGTTCATACCGATAGCGGTGATGATATTTCCATGTTCATACAGGTAGCGGTGTAGATATTTCCATGTTTATACAGATAGCGTTGTAGATATTTCCTTGTTTATACAGATACCAGTGTAGATATTTCCATGTTTATACAGATAGCGGTGTAGATATCTCCTTCTTAATACAGATGGCGGTGTAGATATTTATATGTTCATACAGATGGCGGTGCAGATATTTCCATGTTCATACAGATGGCGGTGTTGATATTTCCATGTTCATACAGATAGCGGTGTAGTTATTTCCATGTGTAAAGAGATAGCTGTGTAGATATTTCCATGTATATGCAGATAGCTGTGTAGATATTTCCATTTTCATGCAGATAGCGGTGTATATATTTCCCTGTTCAAACAGATAGCGGTGTAGATATTTCCATGTTCAAACAGATAGAGGTGTAGATATGTCCATGTTCATACAGATAGTGGTGTAGATATTTCCATGTTCATACAGATAGCGGTGTAGCAATTTCCATGTTCATACAGATAGCATTGTAGATATTTCCATGTTCATAGAGATAGCGATGTAGATATTTCCATGTTCATACAGATAGCGGTGCTGATATTTCCATGTTTATACAGGTAGCGGTGTAGATATTTCCATGTTTATACAGATACTGATGTAGATATTTCCATGTTTATTCAGATAGCGGTGTAGATATTTCCAAGTTTATACAGATAGCGGTGTAGATATCTCCATCTTAATACAGATGGCAGTGTAGATATTTATGTGTTCATACAGATGGCGGTGCAGATATTTCCAAGTTCATATAGATGGCGGTGTAGATATTTCCATGTTTATAGAGATAGCGGTGTAGTTATTTCCATGTGTAAAGAGATAGCTTTGTAGATATTTCCATTTGTATGCAGATAGCTGTGTAGATATTTCCATTTTCATGCAGATAGCGGTCTAGATATTTCCATGTTCATCCAGATGGCATTGTAGATATATCCATGTTCATACAGATGGCAGTGAAGATATTTCCATGTTCATACAGATAGCGGTGTAGATATTTCCATGTTTATACAGATAGCGGTGAAGATGTATGCATGTTTACACATATAGCGGTGTACATATTTTCATGTTCATCCAGATGGCTGTGTAGATATTTCCATGTTCATACAGATAGCGGTGTAGATATTTCCATGTTCATCCAGATGGCTGTGTAGATATATCCATGTTCATACAGATGGCAGTGAAGGTATTTCCATGTTCATACAGATAGCGGTGTAGATATTTCCATTTTCATACAGATGGCGGTGCAGATATTTCCATGTTCATACAGATGGCAGTGTATATATTTCCATGTTCATACAGATAGCGGTGTAGTTATTTCCATGTGTAAAGAGATAGCTGTGTAGATTTTCCCATGTATATGCAGATAGCTGTGTAGATATTTCCATTTTCAAGCAGATAGCGGTGTATATACTTCCCTGTTCAAAAAGATACCGGTGTAGATATTTCCATGTTCATACAGATAGTGGTGTAGATATTTCCATGTTCATACAGATAGCGGTGTAGCTATTTCCATGTTCATACAGATAGCGGTGTGAATATTTCCATGTTCATAGAGATAGCGGTGTAGATATTTCCATGTTTATGCAGGTGGCGGTGTAGATATTTCCATGTTCATACAGATAGCGGTGAAGATGTATGCAAGTTTACACAGATAGCTGTGTAGATATTTTCATGTTCATCCAGATGGCTGTGTAGATATTTCCATGTTCATACAGATAGCGGTGTAGATATTTCCATGTTCATCCAGATGGCTGTGTAGATATATCCATGTGCATACAGATGGCGGTGAAGATATTTCCATGTTCATACAGATAGCGGTGTAGATATTTCCATGTTTATACAGATAGCGGTGTAGATATTTCCATGTTCATACAGATAGCAGAGTAGCTATTTCCATGTTCATACAGATAGCGGTGTAGATATTTCCATGTTCATCCAGATGGCTGTGTAGATATATCCATGTTCATACAGATGGCGGTGAAGATATTTCCATGTTCATACAGATAGCGGTGTGGATATTTCCATGTTCATACAGATAGTGGTGTAGATATTTCCATGTTCATACAGATAGCGGTGTAGCTATTTCGATGTTCATACAGATAGCGGTGTAGATATTTCCATGTTCATCCAGATGGCTGTGTAGCTATTTACATGATCATACAGATAGCGGTGCTGATATTTCCATGTTTATACAGGTAGCAGTGTAGATATTTCCTTGTTTATACAGAAAGCGGCGTAGATATTTCCATGTTTTTACAGATAGCGGTGTAGATATTTCCAAGTTTATACAGATAGCGGTGTAGATATCTCCATCTTAATACAGATGGCGGTGTAGATATTTATATGTTCATACACATGTCGGTGCAGATATTTCCATGTTCATACAGATGGCGGTGTAGATATTTCCATGTTTATAGAGATAGCAGTGTAGTTATTTCCATGTGTAAAGAGATAGCTTTGTAGATATTTCCATGTATATGCAGATAGCTGTGTAGATATTGCCATGTTTATACCGATAGCGGTGCTGATACTTCCATGTTTATACAGGTAGCGGTGTACATATTTCCATGTTTATACAGATAGTGGTGTAGATATTTCCATGTTCATACAGGTAGCGGTATAGATATTTCCATGTTTATACAGATAGCGGTGTAGATATATCCTTCTTCATACAGTTGGCGGTGTAGATATTTATATGTTCATTCAGATGGCGGTGCGGATATTTCCATGTTCATACAGATGGCGGTGTAGATATTTCCATGTTCATACAGGTAGCGGTATAGATATTTCCATGTTTATACAGATAGCGGTGTAGATATATCCTTCTTCATACAGTTGGCGGTGTAGATATTTATATGTTCAAACCGATAGCGGTGTAGATATTTCCATTTTCATACAGATAGCGGTGTAGATATTTGCATGTTTATACAGATAGCGGTGAAGATGTATGCATGTTTGCACAAATAGCTGTGTAGATATTTCCATGTTCATACAGATAGCGGTGTATGTATTTCCATGTTCATACAGATAGCGGTGTAGATATTTCCATTTTCATGCAGATAGCGGTGTATATATTTCCCTGTTCAAACAGTTAGCGGTTTAGATATTTCCATGTTCATACAGATAGCGGTGTAGATATTTCCATGTTCATACAGATGGCTGTGTAGATACATCCAAGTTCATACAGATAGCGGTGAAGATATTTCCTTGTTCATACAGATGGCGGTGTAGATATTTCCATGTTCATACCGATAGCGGTGCTGATATTTCCATGTTTATACAGGTAGCGGTGTAGATATTTCCATGTTTATAGAGATAGCGGTGTAGTTATTTCCATGTGTAAAGAGATAGCTTTGTAGATATTTCCATGTGTATGCAGATAGCTGTGTAGATATTTCCATTTTCATGCGGATAGCGGTGTAGATATTTCCAAGTTCAAACAGATAGCGGTGTAGATATTTCCATGTTCATACAGATAGTGGTGTAGATTTTTCCATGTTTATACAGATAGCGGTGAAGATGTATGCATGTTTACAAGGATAGCAGTGTAGATATTTCCATGTTCATACAGGTAGCGGTGTAGATATTTCCATGTTCATCCAGATGGCTGTGTAGATATATCCATGTTCATACAAATGGCAGTGAACATATTTCCATGTTCATACAGATAGCGGTGTAGATATTTCCATGTTCATACAGATAGCGGTGTAGACATTTCCGTGTTCATACCGATAGCGGTGCTGATATTTCCATGTTTATGCATGTAGCAGTGTAGATATTTCCATGTTTATACAGATAGCGTTGTAGATATTTCCTTGTTTATACAGATACCAGTGTAGATATTTCCATGTTTATACAGATAGCGGTGTAGATATCTCCTTCTTAATACAGATGGCGGTGTAGATATTTATATGTTCATACAGATGGCGGTGCAGATATTTCCATGTTCATACAGATGGCGGTGTTGATATTTCCATGTTCATACAGATAGCGGTGTAGTTATTTCCATGTGTAAAGAGATAGCTGTGTAGATATTTCCATGTATATGCAGATAGCTGTGTAGATATTTCCATTTTCATGCAGATAGCGGTGTATATATTTCCCTGTTCAAACAGATAGCGGTGTAGATATTTCCATGTTCAAACAGATAGAGGTGTAGATATGTCCATGTTCATACAGATAGTGGTGTAGATATTTCCATGTTCATACAGATAGCGGTGTAGCAATTTCCATGTTCATACAGATAGCATTGTAGATATTTCCATGTTCATAGAGATAGCGATGTAGATATTTCCATGTTCATACAGATAGCGGTGCTGATATTTCCATGTTTATACAGGTAGCGGTGTAGATATTTCCATGTTTATACAGATACTGATGTAGATATTTCCATGTTTATTCAGATAGCGGTGTAGATATTTCCAAGTTTATACAGATAGCGGTGTAGATATCTCCATCTTAATACAGATGGCAGTGTAGATATTTATGTGTTCATACAGATGGCGGTGCAGATATTTCCAAGTTCATATAGATGGCGGTGTAGATATTTCCATGTTTATAGAGATAGCGGTGTAGTTATTTCCATGTGTAAAGAGATAGCTTTGTAGATATTTCCATTTGTATGCAGATAGCTGTGTAGATATTTCCATTTTCATGCAGATAGCGGTCTAGATATTTCCATGTTCATCCAGATGGCATTGTAGATATATCCATGTTCATACAGATGGCAGTGAAGATATTTCCATGTTCATACAGATAGCGGTGTAGATATTTCCATGTTTATACAGATAGCGGTGAAGATGTATGCATGTTTACACATATAGCGGTGTACATATTTTCATGTTCATCCAGATGGCTGTGTAGATATTTCCATGTTCATACAGATAGCGGTGTAGATATTTCCATGTTCATCCAGATGGCTGTGTAGATATATCCATGTTCATACAGATGGCAGTGAAGGTATTTCCATGTTCATACAGATAGCGGTGTAGATATTTCCATTTTCATACAGATGGCGGTGTAGATATTTCCATGTTCATACAGATAGCGGTGTAGATATTTCCATTTTCATGCAGATAGCGGTGTATATATTTCCCTGTTCAAACAGTAAGCGGTGTAGATATTTACATGTTCATAAAGATAGCGTTGTAGATTCCATGTTTATACAGATAGCGGAGAAGTTGTATGCATGTTTACACAGATAGCGGTGTAGATATTTCCACGTTCATCCAGATGGCTGTGTAGATATATCCATGTTCATACAGATAGCGGTGTAGATATTTCCATGTTCATACAGATAGCGGTGTAGATATTTCCATGTTCATGCAGATAGCGGTGTAGATATTTCCATGTTCATACAGATATCGGTGAATGTATTTCCATGTTCATAAAGATAGAGGTGTAGATATTTCCATGTTCATCCAGATGGCTGTGTAGATATTTCCATGTTCATAGAGATATCGGTGTAGATATTTCCATGTTCATACAGACAGCGGTGTAGATATTTCCATGTTTATACAGATAGCGGTGTAGATATTTCCATGTTCATACGGATAGCAGTGTAGCTATTTCCATGTTCATACACATAGCGGTGTAGATATTTCCATGTTCATTCTGATGGCTGTGTAGATATATCCATGTTCATACAGATGGCGGTGTAGATATTTCCATGTTCATACAGATAGTGGTGTAGATATTTCCATGTTCATACAGATAGCGGTGTAGCTATTTCCATGTTCATACAGATAGCGGTGTAGATATTTCCATGTTCATCCAGATGGCTGTGTATCTATTTACATGTTCATACAGAGAGCGGTGCTGATATTTCCATGTTTATACAGGTAGCAGTGTAGATATTTCCTTGTTTATACAGAAAGCGGCATAGATATTTCCATGTTTATACAGATAGCGGTGTAGTTGTTTCCAAGTTTATACAGATAGCGGTGTAGATATCTCCATCTTAATACAGATGGCGGTGTAGATATTTATATGTTCATAGAGATGTCGGTGCAGATATTTCCATGTTCATACAGATGGTGGTGTAGATATTTCCATGTTTATAGAGATAGCAGTGTAGTTATTTCCATGTGTAAAGAGATAGCTTTGTAGATATTTCCATGTATATGCAGATAGCTGTGTAGATATTTCCATTTCCATGCAGATAGCGGTGAAGATGTATACATGTTTACACAGATAGCTGTGTAGGTATTTCCATGTTCATACAGATAGCGGTGTAGATATTTCCATGTTCATACAGATGGCTGTGTAGATATATCTATGTTCTTACAGATGGCGGAGAAGATATTTCCATGTTCATACAGATAGCGGTGTAGATAATTCCATGTTCATAGAGATAGCGGTGTAGTTATTTACATGTTCATACAGATAGCGGTGCTGATATTTCCATGTTTATACAGGTAGCGGTGTAGACATTTCCATGTTTATACAGTTAGTGGTGTAGATATTTCCATGTTTATACAGATAGCGGTGTAGATATTTCCAAGTTTATACAGATAGAGGTGTAGATATCTCCATCTTAATACAGATGGCGGTGTAGATATTTATATGTTCATACAGATGGCGGTGCAGATATTTCCATGTTCATACAGATGGCAGTGTATATATTTCCATGTTCATACAGATAGCGGTGTAGTTATTTCCATGTGTAAAGAGATAGCTGTGTAGATTTTCCCATGTATATGCAGATAGCTGTGTAGATATTTCCATTTTCAAGCAGATAGCGGTGTATATACTTCCCTGTTCAAACAGATACCGGTGTAGATATTTCCATGTTCATACAGATAGTGGTGTAGATATTTCCATGTTCATACAGATAGTGGTGTAGATATTTCCATGTTCATACAGATAGTGGTGTAGTTATTTCCATGTTCATACAGATAACGGTGTAGCTATTTCCATGTTCATACAGATAGCGGTGTAGGTATTTCCATGTTCATCCAGATGGCTTTGTAGCTATTTACATGACCATACAGATAGCGGTGCTGATATTTCCATGTTTATACAGGTAGCAGTGTAGATATTTCCATGTTTATACAGATAGCGGTGTAGATATTTCCATGTTCATCCAGATGGCTGTGTAGATATATCCATGTTCATACAGATGGCGGTGAAGATATTTCCATGTTCATGCAGATAGCCGTGTAGATATTGCCATGTTCATACCTATAGCGGAGTACATATTTCCGTGTTTATACAGATAGCGGTGTAGATATTTCCATGTTGATACAGATAGCGGTGTAGATATTTCCATGTTCATACAGACAGCGGTGTAGATATTTCCATGTTTATACAGATAGTGGTGTAGATATCTCCTTCTTAATACAGATAGCTGTGTAGATATTTATATGTTCATACAAACGGCGGTGCAGATATTTCCATGTTCATACAGATGGTGGTGTAGATATTTCCATGTTTATAGAGATAGCGGTGTAGTTATTTCCATGTGCAAAGAGATAGCTGTGTAGATATTTCCACGTATATGCAGATAGCGGTGTAGATATTTCCATTTTCATGCAGATAGCGGTGTAGATATTTCCATGTTCAAACAGATAGCGGTGTAGATATTTCCATGTTCATACAGATAGCGGTGTGGATATTTCCATGTTTATACAGATAGCGGTGAAGATGTATGCATGTTTACACAGATAGAGGTGTAGATATTTCCATGTTCATACAGATAGCGGTGTAGATATTCCCATGTTCATGCAGACGGCTGTGTAGACATATCCATGTTCATACAGATGGCGGTGAAGATATTTCCATGTTCATACAGATGGCTGTGTAGATATATCCATGTTCATACAGATGACGGTGAAGATTTTTCCATGTTCATACAGATGGCGGTGTAGATATTTCCATGTTCATACAGATAGCGGTGCTGATATTTCCATGTTTATACAGGTAGCAGTGTAGATATTTCCATGTTTATGCAGATAGCGCTGTAGATATTTCCATGTTTATACACATAGCGGTGTAGATATTTCCATGTTTATACAGATAGCGGTGTAGATATCTCCATCTTAATACAGATGGCGGTGTAGATATTTATATGTTCATACAGATGGCGGTGCAGATATTTCCATGTTCATACAGATGGCGGTGAAGATATTTCCATGTTCATACAGATGGTGGTGTAGATATTTCCATGTTCATACAGAGAGCGGTGTAGATATTTCCATGTTCATACAGATAGCGGTGTACCTATTTCCATGTTCATACAGATAGCGGTGTGGTTATTTCCATGTTCATAGAGATAGCGGTGTAGATATTTCCATGTTCATACAGATAGCGGTGAAGATGTATGCATTTTTACACAGATAGCGGTGTAGATATTTTCATGTTCATCCAGATGGCTGTGTGGATATTTCCATGTTCATACAGATAGCGGTGTAGATATTTCCATGTTCATCCAGATGGCTGTGTAGATATATCCATGTTCATACAGATGGCGGTGAAGATATTTCCATGTTCATACAGATAGCTGTGTAGATATTTCCATGTTCAAAGAGATAGCAGTTTAGCTATTTCCATGTTCCTACAGATAGCGGTGTAGATATTTCCATGTTCATCCAGATGGCTGCGTAGATATATCCATGTTCATACAGATGGCGGTGAAGATATTTCCATATTCATACAGATAGCGGTGTAGATATATCCATGTTCATACAGATAGTGGTGTAGATATTTCCATGTTCATACAGATAGCGGTGCAGATATTTCCATGTTCATACAGATAGTGGTGTAGATATTTCCATGTTCATACAGATAGCGGTGTAGCTATTTCCATGTTCATACAGATAGCGGTGTAGATATTTCCATGTTCATCCAGATGGCTGTGTAGCTATTTACATGATCATACAGATAGCGGTGCTGATATTTCGATGTTTATTCAGGTAGCAGTGTAGATATTTCCTTGTTTATATAGAAAGCGGCGTAGATATTTCCATGTTTTTACAGATAGCGGTGTAGAAATTTCCAAGTTTATACAGATAGCGGTGTAGATATCTCCATCTTAATACAGATTGCGGTGCAGATATTTATATGTTCATACAGATGTCGGTGCAGATATTTCCATGTTCATACAGATGGCGGTGTAGATATTTCCATGTTTATAGAGATAGCAGTGTAGTTATTTCCATGTGTAAAGAGATAGCTTTGTAGATATTTCCATGTATATGCAGATAGCTGTGTAGATATTGCCATGTTTATACCGATAGCGGTGCTGATACTTCCATGTTTATACAGGTAGCGGTGTACATATTTCCATGTTTATACAGATAGCGGTGTAGATATTTCCATGTTTATACAGATAGCGGTATAGATATATCCTTCTTCATACAGTTGGCGGTGTAGATATTTATATGTTCATTCAGATGGCGGTGCGGATATTTCCATGTTCATACAGATGGCGGTGTAGATATTTCCATGTTTATAGAGATACCGGTGTAGTTATTTCCATGTGTAAAGAGATAGCTGTGTAGATATATCCATGTATATGCAGATAGCTGTGTAGATATTTCCATTTTCATGCAGATAGCGGTCTAGATATTTCCATGTTCAAACAGATAGCGGAGTAGATATTTCCATGTTTATACACATAGCGGTGTAGATATTTCCATGTTTATACAGATAGCGGTGTAGATATTTCAGTGTTTATACAGATAGCGGTGTAGATATTTCCATGTTCATACAGATAGCGGTGTATGTATTTCCATGTTCATACAGATAGCGGTGTAGATATTTCCATTTTCATGCAGATAGCGGTGTATATATTTCCCTGTTCAAACAGTTAGCGGTTTAGATATTTCCATGTTCATACAGATAGCGGTGTAGATATTTCAATGTTCATACAGATGGCTGTGTAGATACATCCAAGTTCATACAGATAGCGGTGAAGATATTTCCATGTTCATACAGATGGCGGTGTAGATATTTCCATGTTCATACCGATAGCGGTGCTGATATTTCCATGTTTATACAGGTAGCGGTGTAGATATTTCCATGTTTATACAGATAGCGGTGTGGATATTTCCATGTTTATACACATAGCGGTGTGGATATTTCCATGTTTATAAAGATAGCGGTGTAGATATTTCCGTGTTTATACAGATAGCGGTGTAGATATTTCCATGTTCATACAGATAGCGGTGTATGTATTTCCATGTTCATACAGATAGCGGTGTAGATATTTCCATTTTCATGCAGATAGCGGTGTATATATTTCCCTGTTCAAACAGTTAGCCGTGTAGATATTTCCATGTTCATAAAGATAGCGGTGTAGATATTTCCATGTTTATACAGATAGCAGTGAAGATGTATGCATGTTTACACAGATAGCGGTGTAGATATTTCCATGTTCATCCACATGGCTGTGTAGATATATCCATGTTCAAACAGATGGCGGTGAAGATATTTCCATGTTCATACAGATAGCGGTGTAGATATTTCCATGTTCATAGAGATAGCCGTGTAGATATTTCCATGTTCATACAGAGAGCGGTGTATGTATTTCCATGCACATACAGATAGCGGTGTAGATATTTCCATGTTCATCCTGATGGCTGTGTACATATTTCCATGTTCATACAGATCGCGGTGTGGATATTTCCATGTTCATACAGATAGCAGTGTAGATATTTCCATGTTCATCCAGATGGCTGTGTACATATATCCATGTTCATACAGATGGCGGTGAGGATATTTCCATGTTCACACAGATGGCGTTGCAGATATTTCCATGTTCATACAGATAGCCGTGTAGATATTGGCATGTTCATACCGATAGCGGTGCTGATACTTCCATGTTTATACAGGTAGCGGTGTACATATTTCTGTGTTTATACAGGTAGCGGTGTAGATATTTCCATATTCATACAGATAGCGGTGTAGATATTTCCATGTTTATACAGATAGCGGCGTTGATATCTCCTTCTTAATACAGACGGCAGTGTAGATATTTATATGTTCATGCAGATGGCGGTGCAGATATTTCCATTTTCATACAGATGGTGGTGTAGATATTTCCATGTTTATAGTGATAGCGGTGTAGTTATTTCCATGTGCAAAGAGATAGCTGTGTAGATATTTCCATGTATATGCAGATAGCTGTGTAGATATTTCCATTTTCATGCAGATAGCGGTGTAGATATTTGCATGTTCAAACAGATAGCGGTGTAGATATTTCCATGTTCATACAGATAGCGGTGTGGGTATTTCCATGTTTATACAGATAGCGGTGAAGATATATGCATTTTTACACAGATAGCGGTGTAGATATTTCCATGTTCATACAGATAGCTGTGTAGATATTTCCATGTTCATCCAGACGGCTGTGTAGACATATCCATGTTCATACAGATGGCGGTGAAAATATTTCCATGTTCATACAGATGGCTGTGTAGATATATCCATGTTCATACAGATGACGGTGAAGATTTTTCCATGTTCATACAGATGGCGGTGTAGATATTTCCATGTTCATACAGATAGCGGTGCTGATATTTCCATGTTTATACAGGTAGCAGTGTAGATATTTCCATGTTTATACAGATAGCGGTGTAGATATTTCCATGTTTATACACATAGCAGTGTAGATATTTCCATGTTCATACAGATAGCGGTGTAGATATATCCATCTTAATACAGATGGTGGTGTAGATATTTATATGTTCATACGGATGGCGGTGCAGATATTTCCATGTTCATACAGATGGCGTTGAAGATATTTCCATGTTCATACAGATGGCGGTGTAGATACTTCCATGTTCATACTGATAGCGGTGCTGATATTTCCATGTTTATACAGGTAGCGGTGTAGATATTTCCATGTTTATACAGAGAGCGGTGTAGTTATTTCCATGTGTAAAGAGATAGCTGTGTAGATATTCCCATGTATATGCAGATAACTGTGTAGATATTTCCATTTTCAAGCATATAGCGGTGTATATACTTCCCAGTTCAAACAGATAGCGGTGTAGATATTTCCATGTTCATACAGATAGTGGTGTAGATATTTCCATGTTTGTACAGATAGCGGTGTAGATATCTCCATCTTAATACAGATGGCGGTGTAGATATTTATAGGTTCATACAGATGGTGGTGCAGATATTTCCATGTTCATACACACGGCGGTGTAGATATTTCCATGTTTATACAGATAGCGGTGAAGTTGTATGCATGTTTACACAGATAGCGGTGTAGGTATTTCCACGTTCATCCAGATGGCTGTGTAGATATATCCATGTTCATACAGATGGCGGTGAAGTTATTTCCATGTTCATACAGATAGCGGTGTAGATATTTCCATGTTCATACAGATAGCGGTGTAGATATTTCCATATTCATTAAGATGGCTCTGTAGATATATAAATGTTCATACAGATGGCGGTGAATACATTTCCATGTTCATACAGATAGCGGTGTAGATATTTCCATGTTCATACAGATAGCCGTGTAGATATTGCCATGTTCATACCGATAGCGGTGCTGATACTTCCATGTTTATACAGGTAGCGGTGAACATATTTCCGTGTTTATACAGATAGCGGTGTAGATATTTACATCTTAATACAGATAGCGGTGTACATATTTCCATGTTTATACAGATAGCGGTGTAGATATCTCCTTCTTAATACAGATGGCCGTGTAGATATTTCCATGTTCATACAGATGGCGGTGTAGATATTTCCATGTTTATAGAGATAGCGGTGTAGTTATTTCCATGTGCAAAGAGATAGCTGTGTAGATATTTCCATGTATATGCAGATAGTTGTGTAGATATTTCCATTTTCATGCAGATAGCGGTGTAGATATTTCCATGTTCAAACAGATAGCGGTGTAGATATTTCCATGTTCATACAGATAGCGGTGTAGATATTTCCATGTTTATACAGATAGCGGTGAAGATGTATGCATGTTTACCCAGATAGCGGTGTAGATATTTCCATGTTCATACAGATAGCGGTGTAGATATTTCCATGTTCATCCAGACGGCTGTGTAGACATATCCATGTTCATACAGATGGCGGTGAAGATATTTCCATGTTCCTACAGATAGCGGTGTAGATATCTCCATCTTAATACAGATGGCGGTGTAGATATTTATATGTTCATACAGATGGCGGTGCAGATATTTCCATGTTCATACGGATGGCGGTGAAGATATTTCCATGTTCATACAGATGGCGGCGTAGAAACTTCCATGTTCATACTGATAGCGGTGCTGATATTTCCATGTTTATACAGGTAGCGGTGTAGATATTTCCATTTTTATACAGATAGCAGTGTAGATATTTCCATGTTTATACACATAGCGGTGTAGATATTTCCATGTCTATACAGAGAGCGGTGTAGATATTTCCATGTTTATGCAGATAGTGGTGTAGATATCTCCATCTTAATACAGATGGCGGTGTAGATATTTAAATGTTCATACAGATGGCGCTGCAGATATTTCCATGTTCATACAGATGGCGGTGTAGATATTACCATGTTCGTACAGATAGCGGAGTAGTTATTTCCATGTGTAAAGAGATAGCTGTGTAGATATTTCCATGTATAAGCAGATAGCTGTGTAGATATTTCCGTTTTCATGCAGATAGCGGTGTATATATTTCCCTGTTCAAACAGTTAGTGGTGTAGATATTTCCATGTTCATAAAGATAGCGGTGTAGATATTTCCATGTTTATACAGATAGCAGTGAAGATGTATGCATGTTTACACAGATAGCAGTGTAGATATTTCCATGTTCATCCAGATGGCTGTGTAGATATATCCATGTTCATACAGATAGAGGTGTAGATATTTCCATTTTCATACAGATAGCGGTGCAGATATTTCCATGTTTATGCAGATGGCTGTGTAGATATATCCATGTACATACTGATGGCGGTGAAGATATTTCCATGTTTATACAGATAGCGGTGAAGATGTATGCATGTTTTCACAGATATCGGTGTAGATATTTCTATGTTCATCCACATGGCTGTGTAGATATATCCATGTTCATACAGATGGCGGTGAAGATATTTCCATGTTCATACAGATAGCGGTGTAGATATTTCCATGTTCATACAGATAGCGGTGTAGATATTTCCATGTTCATACAGATAGCGGTGTATGTATTTCCATGTTCATACAGATAGCGGTGTAGATATTTCCATGTTCATCCTGATGGCTGTGTAGATATTTCCATGTTCATACAGATAGCGGTGTAAATATTTCCAAGTTCATACAGATAGCGGTGTAGATATTTCCATGTTCATCCAGATGGCTGTGTAGATATATCCATGTTCATACAGATGGCGGTGAAGATATTTCCATGTTCATATAGATGGCGTTGTAGATATTTCCATGTTCATACAGATAGCCGTGTAGATATTGCCATGTTCATACCGATATCGGTGCTGATACTTCCATGTTTATACAGGTAGCGGTGTACATATTTCCGTGTTTATATAGGTAACGGTGTAGAAATTTCCATGTTCATACAGATGGTTGTGTAGATATTTCCATGTTTATAGAGATAGCGGTGTAGTTATTTCCATGTTCAAAGAGATAGCTGTGTAGATATTTCCACGTATATGCAGATAGCGGTGTAGATATTTCCATTTTCATGCAGATAGCGGTGTAGATATTTCCATGTTCAAACAGATAGCGGTGTAGATATTTCCATGTTCATACAGATAGCGGTGTGCATATTTCCATGTTTATACAGATAGCGGTGAAGATGTATGCATGTTTACACTGATAGAGGTGTAGATATTTCCATGTTCATACAGATAGCCGTGTAGATATTTCCATGTTCATCCAGACGGCTGTGTAGGCATATCCATGTTCATACAGATGGCGGTGAAGATATTTCCATGTTCATACAGATGGCTGTTTAGATATATCCATGTTCATACAGATGACGGTGAAGATTTTTCCGTGTTCATACAGATGGCGGTGTAGATATTTCCATGTTTATACAGATATCGGTGAAGATGTATGCATGTTTACACAGATAGTGGTGTAGATATTTCCATGTTCATACAGATAGTGGTGTAGATATTTCCATGTTTGAACAGATAGCCGGGGAGATATCTCCATCTTAATACAGATGGCGGTGTAGATATTTATAGGTTCATACAGATGGCGGTGCAGATATTTCCATGTTCATACACACGGCGGTGTAGATATTTCCATGTTCATACAGATAGTGGTGCAGTTATTTCCATGTGTAAAGAGATAGCTGTGTAGATATTTCCATGTATATGCAGATAGCTGTGTAGATATTTCCATTTTCATGCAGATAGCGGTGTATATATTTCCCTGTTCAAACAGTTAGCGGTGTAGTTATTTCCATGTTCAGAAAGATAGCGGTGTAGATATTTCCATGTTTATAAAGATAGCGGTGAAGATGTATGCATGTTTACACAGATAGCGGTGTAGATATTTCCATGTTCATCCAGATGGCTCTGTAGATATATCCATGTTCATACAGATAGCGGTGTAGATATTTCCATCTTCATACAGATAGCGGTGCAGATATTTCCATGTTCATCCAGATGGCTGTGTAGATATATCCATGTTCATACAGATGGCGGTGAAGATATTTCCATGTTCATACAGATAGCGGTGTAGATATTTCCATGTTTATACAGATAGCGGTTTAGATATTTCCATGTTCATACAGATAGCGGTGCATGTATTTCCATGTTCATACAGATAGCGGAGTAGATATTTCCGTGTTCATCCAGATGTCTGTGTAGATATTTCCAGGTTCATACAGATAGCGGAGTAGATATTTCCGTGTTCATCCAGATGTCTGTGTAGATATTTCCAGGTTCATACAGATAGCGGTGTAGATATTTCCATGTTCATGCAGAAAGCGGTGTAGATATTTCCTTGTTCATACAGATAGCGGTGTATGTATTTCCATGTTCATACAGATAGCAGTGTAGATATTTCCATTTTCAAGCAGATAGCGCTGTATATATTTCCATGTTCAAACAGATAGCGGTGTAGATATTTCCATGTTCATAAAGATAGCGGTGTAGATATTTCCATGTTTATACAGATAGCGGTGAAAATGTATGCATGTTTACACAGATAGCGGTGTAGATATTTCCATGTTCATCCAGATGGCTGTGTAGATATATCCATGTTCATACAGATGGCGGTGAAGATATTTCCATGTTCATACAGATAGCGGTGTAGATATTTCCATGTTTATACAGATAGCGGTTTAGATATTTGCATGTTCATACAGATAGCGGTGCATGTATTTCCATGTTCATACAGATAGCGGAGTAGATATTTCCGTGTTCATCCAGATGTCTTTGTAGATATTTCCAGGTTAATACAGATAGCGGTGTAGATATTTCCATGTTCATACAGATAGCGGTGTAGATATTTCCATGTACATCCAGATGGCTGTGTAGATATATCCATGTTCATACAGATGGCTCTGAAGATATTTCCATGTTCATACAGATAGCCGTGTAGATATTGCCATGTTCATACCGATAGCGGTGCTGATACTTCCATGTTTATACAGGTATCGGTGTACATATTTCCGTGTTTATACAGATGGCGGTGAAGACATTTGCATGTTAATACAGATAGCGGTGTAGATATTTCCATGTTCATACAGATAACCGTGTAGATATGGCCATGTTCCTACCGATAGCGGTGCTGATACTTCCATGTTTATATAGGTAGCAGTGTAGATATTTCCCTGTTTATATACATAGCGGTGTAGATATTTCCATGTTTATACAGATAGCGGTGTAGATATCTCCATCTTAATACAGATGGCGGTGTAGATATTTATACGTTCATACAGATGGCGGTGCAGATATTTCCATGTTCATACGGATGGCGGTGAAGATATTTCCATGTTCATACAGATGGCGGTGTAGAAACTTCCATGTTCATATTGATAGTGGTGCTGATATTTCCATGTTTATACAGGTAGCGGTGTAGATATTTCCATGTTTATACAGATAGCAGTGTAGATATTTCCATGTTTATACAGGTAGCAGTGTAGATATTTCCATGTTTGTACAGATAGCGGTGTAGATATTTCCATGTTTATGCAGATAGTGGTGAAGATATCTCCATCTTAATACAGATGGCGGTGTAGATATTTAAATGTTCATACAGATGGCGGTGCAGATATTTCCATGTTCATACAGATGGCGGTGTAGATATTTCCATGTTTGTACAGATAGCGGTGTAGTTATTTCCATTTGTAAAGAGATAGCTGTGTAGGTATTTCTATGTATAAGCAGATAGCTCTGTAGATATTTCCGTTTTCATGCAGATAGCGGTGTATATATTTCCCTGTTCAAACAGTTAGCGGTGTAGATATTTCCATGTTGATAAAGATAGCGGTGTAGATATTTCCATGTTTATACAGATAGTGGTGTAGATATTTCCATGTTAATACAGATATCCGTGTAGATATTGCCATGTTCATACCGATAGCGGTGCTGATACTTCCATGTTTATACAGGTAGCGGTGTACATATTTCCGTGTTTATACAGATAGCGGTGTTGATATTTCCATGTTCATCCAGATGGCTGTGTAGATATATCCATGTTCATACAGATAGCGGTGTAGATATTTCCCTGTTCATACAGATAGCGGTGTAGATATTTCCATGTTTATACAGATAGCGGTGTAGATATCTCCTTCTTAATTCTGATGGCGGTGTAGATATTTCCATGTTCGTACATATAGCGGTGTAGATATTTCCATGTTTATACACATAGCGGTGTAGTTATTTCCATGTGCAAAGAGATAGCTGTGTAGATATTTCCATTTATATGCAGATAGTTGTGTAGATATTTCCATTTTCATGCAGATAGCGGTGTAGATATTTCCATGTTCAAACAGATAGCGGTGTAGATATTTCCATGTTCATACAGATAGCGGTGTAGATATTTCCATGTTTATACAGATAGCGGTGAAGATTTATGCATGTTTACACAGATAGCGGTGTAGATATTTCCATGTTCATACAGATAGCGGTGTAGATATTTCCATGTTCATCCAGACGGCTGTGTAGACATATCCATGTTCATACAGATGGCGGTGAAGACATTTCCATGTTCATACAGATAGCGGTGTAGATATTTCCATGTTCATACAGATAACCGTGTAGATATTGCCAAGTTCCTACCGATAGCGGTGCTGATACTTCCATGTTTATACAGGTAGCGGTGTAGATATTTCCATGTTTATACACATAGCGGTGTAGATATTTCCATGTTTATACAGATAGCGGTGTAGATATCTCCATCTTAATACAGATGGCGGTGTAGATACTTATATGTTCATACAGATGGCGGTGCAGATATTTCCATGTTCATACGGATGGCGGTGAAGATATTTCCATGTTCATACAGATGGCGGTGTAGAAACTTCCATGTTCATACTGATAGCGGTGCTGATATTTCCATGTTTATACAGGTAGCGGTGTAGTTATTTCCATGTTTATACAGATAGCAGTGTAGATATTTCCATTTTTATACACATAGCGGTGTAGATATTTCCATGTTTATACAGATAGCGGTGTAGATATTTCCATGTTTATGCAGATAGTGGTGTAGATATCTCCATCTTAATACAGATGGCGGTGTAGATATTTAAATGTTCATACAGATGGCGGTGCAGATATTTCCATGTTCATACAGATGGCGGTGTAGATATTTCCATGTTCATACAGATAGCGGTGTAGTTATTTCCATTTGTGAAGAGATAGCTGTGTAGGTATTTCCATGTATAAGCAGATAGCTCTGTAGACATTTCCGTTTTCATGCAGATAGCGGTGTATATATTTCCCTGTTCAAACAGTTAGCGGTGTAGATATTTCCATGTTCATAAAGATAGCGGTGTAGATATTTCCATGTTTATACAGATAGAGGTGTAGATATTTCCATGTTAATACAGATATCCGTGTAGATATTGCCATGTTCATACCGATAGCGGTGCTGAAACTTCCATGTTTATACAGGTAGCGGTGTACATATTTCCGTGTTTATACAGATAGCGGTGTAGATATTTCCATGTTCATACAGATAGCGGTGTAGATATTTCCATGTTCATACAGATGGCTGTGTAGATATATCCATGTTCCTACAGATGGCGGTGAAGGTATTTCCATGTTCATACAGATGGCGGTGTAGATATTTCCATGTTCATACAGATAGCGGGGCTGATATTTCCATGTTTATACATGTAGCGGTGTAGATATTTCCATGTTTATACAGATAGCGGAGTAGATATTTCCATGTTTATGCACATAGCGGTGTAGATATTTCCATGTTTATACAGATAGCGGTGTAGATATTTCCATGTTTATGCAGATAGTTGTGTAGATATCTCCATCTTAATACAGATGGCGGTGTAGATATTTAAATGTTCATACAGATGGCTGTGTAGACATATCCATATTCATACAGATGGCGGTGAATATATTTCCATGTTCATACAGATAGCGGTGTAGATATTTC
The DNA here is from genome assembly GCF_029281585.2 of Gorilla gorilla gorilla. Lineage (NCBI taxonomy): Eukaryota > Metazoa > Chordata > Mammalia > Primates > Hominidae > Gorilla > Gorilla gorilla. The sequence goes on from NC_073239.2 coordinate 129,715,270, forward strand.
CATGTTCATACAGATAGCGGAGTAGATATTTCCATGTTCATACAGATGGCTGTGTAGATATATCCATGTTCCTACAGATGGCGGTGAAGATATTTCCATGTTCATACAGATAGCGGTGTAGATATTTCCATGTTCACACTGATAGCGGTGTAGGTATTTCCATGTTCATACAGATGGCTGTGTAGATATATCCATGTTCCTACAGATGGCGGTGAAAATATTTCCATGTTCATACAGATGGTCGTGTAGATATTTCCATGTTCATACAGATAGCGGGGCTGATATTTCCATGTTTATACATGTAGCGGTGTAGATATTTCCATGTTTATACAGATAGCGGAGTAGATATTTCCATGTTTATACACATAGCGGTGTAGATATTTCCATGTTTATACAGATAGCGGTGTAGATATTTCCATGTTTATGCAGATAGTTGTGTAGATATCTCCATCTTAATACAGATGGCGGTGTAGATATTTAAATGTTCATACAGATGTCTGTGTAGACATATCCATATTCATACAGATGGCGGTGAAGATATTTCCATGTTCATACAGATAGCGGTGTAGATATTTCCATGTTCATACAGATAGCGGTGTAGTTATTTCCATGTTCATACAGATGGCTGTGTAGATATATCCATGTTCCTACAGATGGCGGTGAAGATATTTCCATGTTCATACAGATGGCGGTGTAGATATTTCCATGTTCATACAGATAGCGGGGCTGATATTTCCATGTTTATACATGTAGCGGTGTAGATATTTCCATGTTTATACAGATAGCGGTGTAGATATTTCCATGTTTATGCACATAGCGGTGTAGATATTTCCATGTTCATACAGATAGCGGTGTATGTATTTCCATTTTCATACAGATAGCGGTGTAGATATTTCCATTTTCATGCAGATAGCGGTGTATATATTTCCCTGTTCAAACAGTAAGCGGTGTAGATATTTCCATGTTCATAAAGATAGCGGTATAGATTCCATGTTTATACAGATAGCGGTGAAGTTGTATGCATGTTTACACAGATAGCGGTGTAGATATTTCCACGTTCATCCAGATGGCTGTGTAGATATATCCATGTTCATACAGATAGCGGTGAAGATATTTCCATGTTCATACAGATAGCGGTGTAGATATTTCCATGTTCATACAGATAGCGGTGTAGATATTTCCATGTTCATACAGATAGCGGTGTAGATATTTCCATGTTCATACAGATGGCTGTGTAGATATATCCATGTTCCTACAGATGGCGGTGAAAATATTTCCATGTTCATACAGATAGCGGTGTAGATATTTCCATGTTCACACTGATAGCGGCGTAGGTATTTCCATGTTCATACAGATGGCTGTGTAGATATATCCATGTTCCTACAGATGGCGGTGAAAATATTTCCATGTTCATACAGATGGCGGTGTAGATATTTCCATGTTCATACAGATAGCGGGGCTGATATTTCCATGTTTATGCATGTAGCGGTGTAGATATTTCCATGTTTATACAGATAGCGGAGTAGATATTTCCATGTTTATACACATAGCGGTGTAGATATTTCCATGTTTATACAGATAGCGGTGTAGATATTTCCATGTTTATGCAGATAGTTGTGTAGATATCTCCATCTTAATACAGATGGCGGTGTAGATATTTAAATGTTCATACAGATGGCTGTGTAGACATATCCATATTCATACAGATGGCGGTGAAGATATTTCCATGTTCATACAGATAGCGGTGTAGATATTTCCATGTTCATACAGATAGCCGTGTAGTTATTTCCATGTTCATACAGATGGCTGTGTAGATATATCCATGTTCCTACAGATGGCGGTGAAGATATTTCCATGTTCATACAGATGGCGGTGTAGATATTTCCATGTTCATACAGATAGCTGGGCTGATATTTCCATGTTTATACATGTAGCGGTGTAGATATTTCCATGTTTATACAGATAGCGGTGTAGATATTTCCATGTTTATACACATAGCGGTGTAGATATTTCCATGTTCATACGGATAGCAGTGTAGCTATTTCCATGTTCATACAGATAGCGGTGTAGATATTTCCATGTTCATCCTGATGGCTGTGTAGATATATCCATGTTCATACAGATGGCGGTGTAGATATTTCCATGTTCATACAGATAGTGGTGTAGATATTTCCATGTTCATACAGATAGCGGTGTAGCTCTTTCCATGTTCATACAGATAGCGGTGTAGATATTTCCATGTTCATCCAGATGGCTGTGTAGCTATTTACATGTTCATACAGATAGCGGTGCTATTTCCATGTTTATACAGGTAGCAGTGTAGATATTTCCTTGTTTATACAGAAAGCGGCATAGATATTTCTATGTTTATACAGATAGCGGTGTAGTTATTTCCAAGTTTATACAGATAGCGGTGTAGATATCTCCATCTTAATACAGATGGCGGTGTAGATATTTATATGTTCATACAGATGTCGGTGCAGATATTTCCATGTTCATACAGATGGTGGTGTAGATGTTTCCATGTTTATAGAGATAGCAGTGTAGTTATTTCCATGTGTAAAGAGATAGCTTTGTAGATATTTCCATATATATGCAGATAGCTGTGTAGATATTTCCATTTTCATTCAGATAGCGGTGAAGATGTATACATGTTTACACAGATAGCGGTGTAGATATTTCCATGTTCATACAGATAGCGGTGTAGATATTTCCATGTTCATACAGATGGCTGTGTAGATATATCTATGTTCTTACAGATGGCGGAGAAGATATTTCCATGTTCATACAGATAGCGGTGTAGATATTTCCATGTTCCTACAGATAGCGGTTTAGGTATTTCCATGTTCATACAGACAGCGGTGTAGATATTTCCATGTTCATACAGATAGCGGTGTAGATATTTCCATGTTCATCCAGATGGCTGTGTAGATATATCCATGTTCATACAGATGGCGGTGAAGATATTTCCATGTTCATACAGATAGCGGTGTAGATATTGCCATGTTTATACCGATAGCGGTGCGGATACTTCCATGTTTATACAGGTAGCGGTGTACATATTTCCATGTTTATACAGATAGCGGTGTAGATATTTCCATGTTCATACAGATAGCGGTGTAGATAATTCCATGTTCATAGAGATAGCGGTGTAGATATTTACATGTTCATACAGATAGCGGTGCTGATATTTCCATGTTTATACAGGTAGCGGTGTAGACATTTCCATGTTTATACAGATAGTGGTGTAGATATTTCCATGTTTATACAGATAGCGGTGTAGATATTTCCATGTTCATACAGATAGCGGTGTAGATAATTCCATGTTCATAGAGATAGCGGTGTAGATATTTACATGTTCATACAGATAGCGGTGCTGATATTTCCATGTTTATACAGGTAGCGGTGTAGACATTTCCATGTTTATACAGATAGTGGTGTAGATATTTCCATGTTTATACAGATAGCGGTGTAGATGTTTCCAAGTTTATACAGATAGTGGTGTAGATATCTCCATCTTAATACAGATGGCGGTGTAGATATTTATATGTTCATACAGATGGCGGTGCAGATATTTCCATGTTCATACAGATGGCAGTGTATATATTTCCATGTTCATACAGATAGCGGTGTAGTTATTTCCACGTGTAAAGAGATAGCTGTGTAGATTTTCCCATGTATATGCAGATAGCTGTGTAGATATTTCCATTTTCAAGCAGATAGCGGTGTATATACTTCCCTGTTCAAACAGATACCGGTGTAGATATTTCCATGTTCATACAGATAGTGGTGTAGATATTTCCATGTTCATACAGATAGCGGTGTAGCTATTTCCATGTTCATACAGATAGCGGTGTGGATACTTCCATGTTCATAGAGATAGCTTTGTAGATATTTCCATGTATATGCAGATAGCTGTGTAGATATTGCCATGTTTATACCGATAGCGGTGCTGATACTTCCATGTTTATACACGTAGCGGTGTACATATTTCCATGTTTATACAGATAGTGGTGTAGATATTTCCATGTTTATACAGATAGCGGTGTAGATATATCCTTCTTCATACAGTTGGCGGTGTAGATATTTATATGTTCATTCAGATGGCGGTGCGGATATTTCCATGTTCATAGAGATGGCGGTGTAGATATTTCCATGTTTATAGAGATACCGGTGTAGTTATTTCCATGTGTAAAGAGATAGCTGTGTAGATATATCCATGTATATGCAGATAGCTGTGTAGATATTTCCATTTTCATGCAGATAGCGGTCTAGATATTTCCATGTTCAAACAGATAGCGGTGTAGATATTTCCATGTTTATACACATAGCGGTGTAGATATTTCCATGTTTATACAGATAGCGGTGTAGATATTTCCGTGTTTATACAGATAGCGGTGTAGATATTTCCATGTTAATACAGATAGCGGTGTATGCATTTCCATGTTCATACAGATAGCGGTGTAGATATTTCCATTTTCATGCAGATAGCGGTGTATATAATTCCCTGTTCAAACAGTTAGCGGTTTAGATATTTCCATGTTCATACAGATAGCGGTGTAGATATTTCCATGTTCATACAGATGGCTGTGTAGATACATCCAAGTTCATACAGATAGCGGTGAAGATATTTCCATGTTCATACAGATGGCGGAGTAGATATTTCCATGTTCATACCGATAGCGGTGCTGATATTTCCATGTTTATACAGGTAGCGGTGTAGATATTTCCATGTTTATACATATAGCGGTGTGGATATTTCCATGTTTATACACATAGCGGTGTAGATATTTCCATGTTTATACAGATAGCGGTGTAGATATTTCCGTGTTTATACAGATAGCGGTGTAGATATTTCCATGTTCATACAGATAGCGGTGTATGTATTTCCATGTTCATACAGATAGCGGTGTAGATATTTCCATTTTCATGCAGATAGCGGTGTAGATATTTCCGTGTTCAAACAGTTAGCGGTTTAGAAATTTCCATGTTCATAAAGATAGCGGTGTAGATATTTCCATGTTTATACAGATAGCGGTGAAGATGTATGCATGTTTACACAGATAGCGGTGTAGATATTTCCATGTTCATCCAGATGGCTGTGTAGATATATAAATGTTCATACAGATGGCGGTGAAGATATTTCCATGTTCATACAGATAGCGGTGTAGATATTTCCATGTTCATACAGATAGTGGTGTAGATATTTCCATGTTCATACAGATAGCGGTGTAGCTATTTCCATGTTCATACAGATAGCGGTGTAGATATTTCCATGTTCATCCAGATGGCTGTGTAGATATATAAATGTTCATACAGATGGCTGTGTAGATATATCTATGTTCTTACAGATGGCGGAGAAGATATTTCCATGTTCATACAGATAGCGGTGTAGATATTTCCATGTTCCTACAGATAGCGGTGTAGGTATTTCCATGTTCATACAGATAGCGGTGTAGATATTTCCATGTTCATACAGATAGCGGTGTAGATATTTCCATGTTCATCCAGATGGCTGTGTAGATATATCCATGTTCATACAGATGGCGGTGAAGATATTTCCATGTTCATACAGATAGCGGTGCAGATATTTCCATGTTCATACAGAGAGCCGTGTAGATATTGCCATGTTTATACCGATAGCGGTGCGGATACTTCCATGTTTATACAGGTAGCGGTGTACATATTTCCATGTTTATACAGATAGCGGTGTAGATATTTCCATGTTCATACAGATAGCGGTGTAGATAATTCCATGTTCATAGAGATAGCGGTGTAGATATTTACATGTTCATACAGATAGCGGTGCTGATATTTCCATGTTTATACAGGTAGCGGTGTAGACATTTCCATGTTTATACAGATAGTGGTGTAGATATTTCCATGTTTATACAGATAGTGGTGTAGATATTTCCATGTTCATACAGATAGCGGTGTAGATAATTCCATGTTCATAGAGATAGCGGTGTAGATATTTACATGTTCATACAGATAGCGGTGCTGATATTTCCATGTTTATACAGGTAGCGGTGTAGACATTTCCATGATTATACAGATAGTTGTGTAGATATTTCCATGTTTATACAGATAGCGGTGTAGATATTTCCAAGTTTATACAGATAGCGGTGTAGATATCTCCATCTTAATACAGATGGCGGTGTAGATATTTATATGTTCATACAGATGGCGGTGCAGATATTTCCATGTTCATACAGATGGCAGTGTATATATTTCCATGTTCATACAGATAGCGGTGTAGTTATTTCCACGTGTAAAGAGATAGCTGTGTAGATTTTCCCATGTATATGCAGATAGCTGTGTAGATATTTCCATTTTCAAGCAGATAGCGGTGTATATACTTCCCTGTTCAAACAGATACCGGTGTAGATATTTCCATGTTCATACAGATAGTGGTGTAGATATTTCCATGTTCATACAGATAGCGGTGTAGCTATTTCCATGTTCATACAGATAGCGGTGTGGATACTTCCATGTTCATAGAGATAGCTTTTTAGATATTTCCATGTATATGCAGATAGCTGTGTAGATATTGCCATGTTTATACCGATAGCGGTGCTGATACTTCCATGTTTATACACGTAGCGGTGTACATATTTCCATGTTTATACAGATAGTGGTGTAGATATTTCCATGTTTATACAGATAGCGGTGTAGATATATCCTTCTTCATACAGTTGGCGGTGTAGATATTTATATGTTCATTCAGATGGCGGTGCGGATATTTCCATGTTCATAGAGATGGCGGTGTAGATATTTCCATGTTTATAGAGATACCGGTGTAGTTATTTCCATGTGTAAAGAGATAGCTGTGTAGATATATCCATGTATATGCAGATAGCTGTGTAGATATTTCCATTTTCATGCAGATAGCGGTCTAGATATTTCCATGTTCAAACAGATAGCGGTGTAGATATTTCCATGTTTATACACATAGCGGTGTAGATATTTCCATGTTTATACAGATAGCGGTGTAGATATTTCCGTGTTTATACAGATAGCGGTGTAGATATTTCCATGTTAATACAGATAGCGGTGTATGCATTTCCATGTTCATACAGATAGCGGTGTAGATATTTCCATTTTCATGCAGATAGCGGTGTATATAATTCCCTGTTCAAACAGTTAGCGGTTTAGATATTTCCATGTTCATACAGATAGCGGTGTAGATATTTCCATGTTCATACAGATGGCTGTGTAGATACATCCAAGTTCATACAGATAGCGGTGAAGATATTTCCATGTTCATACAGATGGCGGAGTAGATATTTCCATGTTCATACCGATAGCGGTGCTGATATTTCCATGTTTATACAGGTAGCGGTGTAGATATTTCCATGTTTATACAGATAGCGGTGTGGATATTTCCATGTTTATACACATAGCGGTGTAGATATTTCCATGTTTATACAGATAGCGGTGTAGATATTTCCGTGTTTATACAGATAGCGGTGTAGATATTTCCATGTTCATACAGATAGCGGTGTATGTATTTCCATGTTCATACAGATAGCGGTGTAGATATTTCCATTTTCATGCAGATAGCGGTGTAGATATTTCCGTGTTCAAACAGTTAGCGGTTTAGAAATTTCCATGTTCATAAAGATAGCGGTGTAGATATTTCCATGTTTATACAGATAGCGGTGAAGATGTATGCATGTTTACACAGATAGCGGTGTAGATATTTCCATGTTCATCCAGATGGCTGTGTAGATATATAAATGTTCATACAGATGGCGGTGAAGATATTTCCATGTTCATACAGATAGAGGTGTAGATATTTCCATGTTCATAAAGATAGTGGTGTAGATATTTCCATGTTCATACAGATAGCGGTGTAGATATTTCCATGTTCATACAGATAGCGGTGTAGATATTTCCATGTTCATCCAGATGGCTGTGTTGCTATTTACATGATCATACAGATAGCGGTGCTGATATTTCCATGTTTATACAGGTAGCAGTGTAGATATTTGCTTGTTTATACAGAAAGCGGCGTAGATATTTCCATGCTTTTACAGATAGCGGTGTAGATATTTCCAAGTTTATACAGATAGCGGTGTAGATATCTCCATCTTAATACAGATGGCGGTGTAGATATTTATATGTTCATACAGATGTCGGTGCAGATATTTCCATGTTCACACAGATGGCGGTGTAGATATTTCTATGTTTATAGAGATAGCAGTGTAGTTATTTCCATGTGTAAAGAGATAGCTTTGTAGATATTTCCATGTATATGCAGATAGCTGTGTAGATATTGCCATGTTTATACCGATAGTGGTGCTGATACTTCCATGTTTATACAGGTAGCGGTGTACATATTTCCATGTTTATACAGATAGCGGTGTAGATATTTCCAAGTTTATACAGATAGCGGTGTAGATATATCCTTCTTCATACAGTTGGCGGTGTAGATATTTATATGTTCATTCAGATGGCGGTGCGGATATTTCCATGTTCATACAGATGGCGGTGTAGATATTTCCATGTTTATAGAGATACCGGTGTAGTTATTTCCATGTGTAAAGAGATAGCTCTGTAGATATATCCATGTATATGCAGATAGCTGTGTAGATATGTCCATTTTCATGCAGATAGCGGTCTAGATATTTCCATGTTCAAACAGATAGCGGTGTAGATATTTCCATGTTTATACACATAGCGGTGTAGATATTTCCATGTTTATACAGATAGCGGTGTAGGTATTTCCGTGTTTATACAGATAGCGGTGTAGATATTTCCATTTTCATTCAGATAGCGGTGTATATATTTCCCTGTTCAAACAGTTAGCGGTTTAGATATTTCCATGTTCATACAGATAGCGGTGTAGATATTTCCATGTTCATACAGATGGCTGTGTAGATACATCCAAGTTCATACAGATAGCGGTGAAGATATTTCCATGTTCATACAGATGGCGGTGTAGATATTTCCATGTTCATACCGATAGCGGTGCTGATATTTCCATGTTTATACAGGTTGCGGTGTAGATATTTCCATGTTTATGCAGATAGCGGTGTATATATTTCCATGTTCATACAGATAGCGGTGTATGTATTTCCATGTTCATACAGATAGCGGTGTAGATATTTCCATTTTCATGCAGATAGCGGTGTATATATTTCCGTGTTCAAACAGTTAGCAGTTTAGAAATTTCCATGTTCATAAAGATAGCGGTGTAGATATTTCCATGTTTATACAGATAGCGGTGAAGATGTATGCATGTTTACACAGATAGCGGTGTAGATATTTCCATGTTCATCCAGATGGCTGTGTAGATATATAAATGTTCATACAGATGGCGGTGAAGATATTTCCATGTTCATACAGATAGCGGTGTAGATATTTCCATGTTCATACAGATAGCGGTGTAGATATTTCCATGTTCATACAGATAGCGGAGTACGTATTTCCATGTTCATACATATAGCGGTGTAGATATTTCCATTTTAATGCAGATAGCGGTGTATATATTTCCCTGTACAAAGAGTTAGCGGTTTAGATATTTCCATGTTCATCCAGATGGCTGAGTAGATATTTCCATGTTCATGCAGATAGCGGTGTAGATATTTCCATGTTCATACAGATAGCGGTGTAGATATTTCCATGTTCATCCAGATGGCTGTGTAGATATATCCATGTTCATACAGATGGCGGTGAAGATATTTCCATGTTCATACAGATAGCGGTGTAGATATTTCCATGTTCGTACAGATAGCCGTGTAGATATTGCCATGTTCATACCGATAGCGGTGTACATATTTCCGTGTTTATACAGATAGCGGTGTAGATATTTCCATGTTGATACAGATAGCGGTGTAGATATTTCCATGTTTATACAGATAGCGGTGTAGATATTTCCATGTTCATCCAGATGGCTGTGTAGATATATCCATGTTCATACAGATGGCGGTGAAGATATTTCAATGTTCATGCAGATAGCCGTGTAGATATTGCCATGTTCATACCGATAGCGGAGTACATATTTCCGTGTTTATACAGATAGCGGTGTAGATATTTCCATGTTGATACAGATAGCGGTGTAGATATTTCCATGTTTATACAGATAGCGGTGTAGATATTTCCATGTTTATACAGATAGCGGTGTAGATATCTCCTTCTTCATACAGATGGCGGTGTAGATATTTATATGTTCATACAGATGGCGGTGCAGATATTTCCATGTTCATACAGATGGTGGTGTAGATATTTCCATGTTTATAGAGATAGCGGTGTAGTTATTTCCATGTGTAAAGAGATAGCTGTGTATATATTTCCATGTATATGCAGATAGCTGGGTAGATATTTCCATTTTCATGCAGATAGCGGTGTAGATACTTCCATGTTCAAACAGGTAGCGGTGTAGATATTTCCATGTTCGTACAGATAGCGGTGTAGATATTTCCATGTTAATACAGATAGCGGTGAAGATGTATGCATGTTTACACAGATAGCGGTGTAGATGTTTCCATGTTCATACAGATAGCTGTGTAGATATTTCCATGTTTATCCAGATGGCTGTGTAGATATATCCATGTTCATCCAGATGGCGGTGAAGATATTTCCATGTTCCTACAGATAGCGGTGAAGATATTTCCATGTTCATACAGATAGCGGTGTAGATATTTCCATGTTCATACAGATGGCTGTGTAGATATATCCATGTTCCTACAGATGGCGGTGAAGATATTTCCATGTTCATACAGATGGCGGTGTAGATATTTCCATGTTCATACAGATAGCGGTGCTGATATTTCCATGTTTAGATATGTAGCGGTGTAGATATTTCCATGTTTTTACAGATAGCGGTGTAGATATTTCCATGTTTATACACATAGCGGTTTAGATATTTCCATGTTTATACAGATAGCGGTGCAGATATTTCCATGTTTATGCAGATAGTGGTGTAGATATCTCCAACTTAATACAGATGGCGGTGTAGATATTTATGTGTTCATACAGATGGCGGTGCAGGTATTTCCATGTTCATACAGATGACGGTGTAGATATTTCCATGTTCATACAGATAGCGGTGTATTTTTTTCCATGTGTAAAGAGATAGCTGTGTAGATATTTCCATGTATAAGCAGATAGCTGTGTAGATATTTCCATTTTCATGCAGATAGCGGTGTATATACTTCCCTGTTCAAACAGTTAGCGGTGTAGATATTTCTATGTTCATAAAGATAGCGGTGTAGATATTTCCATGTTTACACAGATAGCGGTGTAGATATTTCCATGTTCATCCAGACGGCTGTGTAGATATATCCATGTTCATGCAGATAGCGGTGTAGATATTTCCATGTTCATACAGATAGCAGTGCAGATATTTCCATGTTCATCCAGGTGGCTGTGTAGATATATCCATGTTCATACAGATGGCGGTGAAGGTATTTCCATGTTCATACAGATACCAGTGTAGATATTTCCATGTTCATGCAGATAGCGGTGTAGATATTTCCATGTTCATACAGATAGCGGTGTAGATATTTCCATGTTTATACAGATAGCGGTGTAGATATCTCCTTCTTCATACAGATGGCGGTGTAGATATTTATATGTTCATACAGATGGCGGTGCAGATATTTCCATGTTCATACAGATGGTGGTGTAGATATTTCCATGTTTATAGAGATAGCGGTGTAGTTATTTCCATGTGTAAAGAGATAGCTGTGTATATATTTCCATGTATATGCAGATAGCTGGGTAGATATTTCCATTTTCATGCAGATAGCGGTGTAGATACTTCCATGTTCAAACAGGTAGCGGTGTAGATATTTCCATGTTCGTACAGATAGCGGTGTAGATATTTCCATGTTAATACAGATAGCGGTGAAGATGTATGCATGTTTACACAGATAGCGGTGTAGATGTTTCCATGTTCATACAGATAGCTGTGTAGATATTTCCATGTTTATCCAGATGGCTGTGTAGATATATCCATGTTCATCCAGATGGCGGTGAAGATATTTCCATGTTCCTACAGATAGCGGTGAAGATATTTCCATGTTCATACAGATAGCGGTGTAGATATTTCCATGTTCATACAGATGGCTGTGTAGATATATCCATGTTCCTACAGATGGCGGTGAAGATATTTCCATGTTCATACAGATGGCGGTGTAGATATTTCCATGTTCATACAGATAGCGGTGCTGATATTTCCATGTTTAGATATGTAGCGGTGTAGATATTTCCATGTTTTTACAGATAGCGGTGTAGATATTTCCATGTTTATACACATAGCGGTTTAGATATTTCCATGTTTATACAGATAGCGGTGCAGATATTTCCATGTTTATGCAGATAGTGGTGTAGATATCTCCAACTTAATACAGATGGCGGTGTAGATATTTATGTGTTCATACAGATGGCGGTGCAGGTATTTCCATGTTCATACAGATGACGGTGTAGATATTTCCATGTTCATACAGATAGCGGTGTATTTTTTTCCATGTGTAAAGAGATAGCTGTGTAGATATTTCCATGTATAAGCAGATAGCTGTGTAGATATTTCCATTTTCATGCAGATAGCGGTGTATATACTTCCCTGTTCAAACAGTTAGCGGTGTAGATATTTCTATGTTCATAAAGATAGCGGTGTAGATATTTCCATGTTTACACAGATAGCGGTGTAGATATTTCCATGTTCATCCAGACGGCTGTGTAGATATATCCATGTTCATGCAGATAGCGGTGTAGATATTTCCATGTTCATACAGATATCAGTGCAGATATTTCCATGTTCATCCAGGTGGCTGTGTAGATATATCCATGTTCATACAGATGGCGGTGAAGGTATTTCCATGTTCATACAGATACCAGTGTAGATATTTCCATGTTCATGCAGATAGCGGTGTAGATATTTCCATGTTCATACAGATAGCGGTGTAAGTATTTCCATGTTCATACAGATAGCGGTGTAGATATTTCCATTTTTAAGCAGATAGCGGTGTATATATTTCCCTGTTCATACAGTTAGCGGTGTAGATATTTCCATGTTCATAAAGATAGCGGTGTAGATATTTCCATGTTAATACAGATAGCGGTGAAGTTGTATGCATGTTTACACAGATAGCGGTGTAGGTATTTCCACGTTCATCCAGATGGCTGTGTAGATATATCCATGTTCATACAGATGGCGGTGAAGTTATTTCCATGTTCATACAGATAGCGGTGTAGATATTTCCATGTTCATACAGATAGCGGTGTAGATATTTACATGTTAATACAGATAGCGGTGTAGATATTTCCATGTTTATACAGATAGCGGTGTAGATATCTCCTTCTTAATACAGATGGCCGTGTAGATATTTCCATGTTCATACAGATGGCGGTGTAGATATTTCCATGTTTATAGAGATAGCGGTGTAGTTATTTCCATGTGCAAAGAGATAGCTGTGTAGATATTTCCATTTATATGCAGATAGTTGTGTAGATATTTCCATTTTCATGCAGATAGCTGTGTAGATATTTCCATGTTCAAACAGATAGCGGTGTAGATATTTCCATGTTCATACAGATAGCGGTGTAGGTATTTCCATGTTTATACAGATAGCGGTGAAGATGTATGCATGTTTACACAGATAGCGGTGTAGATATTTCCATGTTCATACAGATAGCGGTGTAGATATTTCCATGTTCATCCAGACGGCTGTGTAGACATATCCATGTTCATACAGATGGCGGTGAAGATATTTCCATGTTCATACAGATAGCGGTGTAGATATTTCCATGTTCATACAGATAGCGGTGTAGATATTTCCATGTTTATACACATAGCGGTGTAGATATTTCCATGTTTGTACAGATAGCGGTGTAGATATCTCCATCTTAATACAGATGGCTGTGTAGATATTTATATGTTCATACAGATGGCGGTGCAGATATTTCCATGTTCATACGGATGGCGGTGAAGATATTTCCATGTTCATACAGATGGCGGTGTAGAAACTTCCATGTTCATACTGATAGCGGTGCTGATATTTCCATGTTTATACAGGTAGCGGTGTAGATATTTCCATGTTTATACAGATAGCAGTGTAGATATTTCCATGTTTATACACATAGCGGTGTAGATATTTCCATGTTTATACAGATAGCGGTGTAGATATTTCCATGTTCATACAGATAGCGGTGTAGTTATTTCCATGTGTAAAGAGATAGCAGTGTAGATATTTCCATGTATAAGCGGATAGCTGTGTAGATATTTCCGTTTTCATGCAGATAGCGGGGTATGTATTTGCCTGTTCAAACAGTTAGCGGTGTAGATATTTCCATGTACATAAAGATAGCGGTGTAGATATTTCCATGTTTATACAGATAGCGGTGAAGATGTATGCATGTTTATACAGATAGCGGTGTAGATATTTCCATGTTTATCCACATGGCTGTGTAGATATATCCATGTTCATACAGATGGCGGTGAAGATATTTCCATGTTCATACAGATAGCGGTGTAGATATTTCCATTTTCATTCAGATAGCGGTGTATATATTTCCCTGTTCAAACAGTTAGCGGTTTAGATATTTCCATGTTCATACAGATAGCGGTGTAGATATTTCCATGTTCATACAGATGGCTGTGTAGATACATCCAAGTTCATACAGATAGCGGTGAAGATATTTCCATGTTCATACAGATGGCGGTGTAGATATTTCCATGTTCATACCGATAGCGGTGCTGATATTTCCATGTTTATACAGGTTGCGGTGTAGATATTTCCATGTTTATGCAGATAGCGGTGTATATATTTCCATGTTCATACAGATAGCGGTGTATGTATTTCCATGTTCATACAGATAGCGGTGTAGATATTTCCATTTTCATGCAGATAGCGGTGTATATATTTCCGTGTTCAAACAGTTAGCAGTTTAGAAATTTCCATGTTCATAAAGATAGCGGTGTAGATATTTCCATGTTTATACAGATAGCGGTGAAGATGTATGCATGTTTACACAGATAGCGGTGTAGATATTTCCATGTTCATCCAGATGGCTGTGTAGATATATAAATGTTCATACAGATGGCGGTGAAGATATTTCCATGTTCATACAGATAGCGGTGTAGATATTTCCATGTTCATACAGATAGCGGTGTAGATATTTCCATGTTCATACAGATAGCGGAGTACGTATTTCCATGTTCATACATATAGCGGTGTAGATATTTCCATTTTAATGCAGATAGCGGTGTATATATTTCCCTGTACAAAGAGTTAGCGGTTTAGATATTTCCATGTTCATCCAGATGGCTGAGTAGATATTTCCATGTTCATGCAGATAGCGGTGTAGATATTTCCATGTTCATACAGATAGCGGTGTAGATATTTCCATGTTCATCCAGATGGCTGTGTAGATATATCCATGTTCATACAGATGGCGGTGAAGATATTTCCATGTTCATACAGATAGCGGTGTAGATATTTCCATGTTCGTACAGATAGCCGTGTAGATATTGCCATGTTCATACCGATAGCGGTGTACATATTTCCGTGTTTATACAGATAGCGGTGTAGATATTTCCATGTTGATACAGATAGCGGTGTAGATATTTCCATGTTTATACAGATAGCGGTGTAGATATTTCCATGTTCATCCAGATGGCTGTGTAGATATATCCATGTTCATACAGATGGCGGTGAAGATATTTCAATGTTCATGCAGATAGCCGTGTAGATATTGCCATGTTCATACCGATAGCGGAGTACATATTTCCGTGTTTATACAGATAGCGGTGTAGATATTTCCATGTTGATACAGATAGCGGTGTAGATATTTCCATGTTTATACAGATAGCGGTGTAGATATTTCCATGTTTATACAGATAGCGGTGTAGATATCTCCTTCTTCATACAGATGGCGGTGTAGATATTTATATGTTCATACAGATGGCGGTGCAGATATTTCCATGTTCATACAGATGGTGGTGTAGATATTTCCATGTTTATAGAGATAGCGGTGTAGTTATTTCCATGTGTAAAGAGATAGCTGTGTATATATTTCCATGTATATGCAGATAGCTGGGTAGATATTTCCATTTTCATGCAGATAGCGGTGTAGATACTTCCATGTTCAAACAGGTAGCGGTGTAGATATTTCCATGTTCGTACAGATAGCGGTGTAGATATTTCCATGTTAATACAGATAGCGGTGAAGATGTATGCATGTTTACACAGATAGCGGTGTAGATGTTTCCATGTTCATACAGATAGCTGTGTAGATATTTCCATGTTTATCCAGATGGCTGTGTAGATATATCCATGTTCATCCAGATGGCGGTGAAGATATTTCCATGTTCCTACAGATAGCGGTGAAGATATTTCCATGTTCATACAGATAGCGGTGTAGATATTTCCATGTTCATACAGATGGCTGTGTAGATATATCCATGTTCCTACAGATGGCGGTGAAGATATTTCCATGTTCATACAGATGGCGGTGTAGATATTTCCATGTTCATACAGATAGCGGTGCTGATATTTCCATGTTTAGATATGTAGCGGTGTAGATATTTCCATGTTTTTACAGATAGCGGTGTAGATATTTCCATGTTTATACACATAGCGGTTTAGATATTTCCATGTTTATACAGATAGCGGTGCAGATATTTCCATGTTTATGCAGATAGTGGTGTAGATATCTCCAACTTAATACAGATGGCGGTGTAGATATTTATGTGTTCATACAGATGGCGGTGCAGGTATTTCCATGTTCATACAGATGACGGTGTAGATATTTCCATGTTCATACAGATAGCGGTGTATTTTTTTCCATGTGTAAAGAGATAGCTGTGTAGATATTTCCATGTATAAGCAGATAGCTGTGTAGATATTTCCATTTTCATGCAGATAGCGGTGTATATACTTCCCTGTTCAAACAGTTAGCGGTGTAGATATTTCTATGTTCATAAAGATAGCGGTGTAGATATTTCCATGTTTACACAGATAGCGGTGTAGATATTTCCATGTTCATCCAGACGGCTGTGTAGATATATCCATGTTCATGCAGATAGCGGTGTAGATATTTCCATGTTCATACAGATAGCAGTGCAGATATTTCCATGTTCATCCAGGTGGCTGTGTAGATATATCCATGTTCATACAGATGGCGGTGAAGGTATTTCCATGTTCATACAGATACCAGTGTAGATATTTCCATGTTCATGCAGATAGCGGTGTAGATATTTCCATGTTCATACAGATAGCGGTGTAGATATTTCCATGTTTATACAGATAGCGGTGTAGATATCTCCTTCTTCATACAGATGGCGGTGTAGATATTTATATGTTCATACAGATGGCGGTGCAGATATTTCCATGTTCATACAGATGGTGGTGTAGATATTTCCATGTTTATAGAGATAGCGGTGTAGTTATTTCCATGTGTAAAGAGATAGCTGTGTATATATTTCCATGTATATGCAGATAGCTGGGTAGATATTTCCATTTTCATGCAGATAGCGGTGTAGATACTTCCATGTTCAAACAGGTAGCGGTGTAGATATTTCCATGTTCGTACAGATAGCGGTGTAGATATTTCCATGTTAATACAGATAGCGGTGAAGATGTATGCATGTTTACACAGATAGCGGTGTAGATGTTTCCATGTTCATACAGATAGCTGTGTAGATATTTCCATGTTTATCCAGATGGCTGTGTAGATATATCCATGTTCATCCAGATGGCGGTGAAGATATTTCCATGTTCCTACAGATAGCGGTGAAGATATTTCCATGTTCATACAGATAGCGGTGTAGATATTTCCATGTTCATACAGATGGCTGTGTAGATATATCCATGTTCCTACAGATGGCGGTGAAGATATTTCCATGTTCATACAGATGGCGGTGTAGATATTTCCATGTTCATACAGATAGCGGTGCTGATATTTCCATGTTTAGATATGTAGCGGTGTAGATATTTCCATGTTTTTACAGATAGCGGTGTAGATATTTCCATGTTTATACACATAGCGGTTTAGATATTTCCATGTTTATACAGATAGCGGTGCAGATATTTCCATGTTTATGCAGATAGTGGTGTAGATATCTCCAACTTAATACAGATGGCGGTGTAGATATTTATGTGTTCATACAGATGGCGGTGCAGGTATTTCCATGTTCATACAGATGACGGTGTAGATATTTCCATGTTCATACAGATAGCGGTGTATTTTTTTCCATGTGTAAAGAGATAGCTGTGTAGATATTTCCATGTATAAGCAGATAGCTGTGTAGATATTTCCATTTTCATGCAGATAGCGGTGTATATACTTCCCTGTTCAAACAGTTAGCGGTGTAGATATTTCTATGTTCATAAAGATAGCGGTGTAGATATTTCCATGTTTACACAGATAGCGGTGTAGATATTTCCATGTTCATCCAGACGGCTGTGTAGATATATCCATGTTCATGCAGATAGCGGTGTAGATATTTCCATGTTCATACAGATATCAGTGCAGATATTTCCATGTTCATCCAGGTGGCTGTGTAGATATATCCATGTTCATACAGATGGCGGTGAAGGTATTTCCATGTTCATACAGATACCAGTGTAGATATTTCCATGTTCATGCAGATAGCGGTGTAGATATTTCCATGTTCATACAGATAGCGGTGTAAGTATTTCCATGTTCATACAGATAGCGGTGTAGATATTTCCATTTTTAAGCAGATAGCGGTGTATATATTTCCCTGTTCATACAGTTAGCGGTGTAGATATTTCCATGTTCATAAAGATAGCGGTGTAGATATTTCCATGTTAATACAGATAGCGGTGAAGTTGTATGCATGTTTACACAGATAGCGGTGTAGGTATTTCCACGTTCATCCAGATGGCTGTGTAGATATATCCATGTTCATACAGATGGCGGTGAAGTTATTTCCATGTTCATACAGATAGCGGTGTAGATATTTCCATGTTCATACAGATAGCGGTGTAGATATTTACATGTTAATACAGATAGCGGTGTAGATATTTCCATGTTTATACAGATAGCGGTGTAGATATCTCCTTCTTAATACAGATGGCCGTGTAGATATTTCCATGTTCATACAGATGGCGGTGTAGATATTTCCATGTTTATAGAGATAGCGGTGTAGTTATTTCCATGTGCAAAGAGATAGCTGTGTAGATATTTCCATTTATATGCAGATAGTTGTGTAGATATTTCCATTTTCATGCAGATAGCTGTGTAGATATTTCCATGTTCAAACAGATAGCGGTGTAGATATTTCCATGTTCATACAGATAGCGGTGTAGATATTTCCATGTTTATACAGATAGCGGTGAAGATGTATGCATGTTTACACAGATAGCGGTGTAGATATTTCCATGTTCATACAGATAGCGGTGTAGATATTTCCATGTTCATCCAGACGGCTGTGTAGACATATCCATGTTCATACAGATGGCGGTGAAGATATTTCCATGTTCATACAGATAGCGGTGTAGATATTTCCATGTTCATACAGATAGCGGTGTAGATATTTCCATGTTTATACACATAGCGGTGTAGATATTTCCATGTTTGTACAGATAGCGGTGTAGATATCTCCATCTTAATACAGATGGCTGTGTAGATATTTATATGTTCATACAGATGGCGGTGCAGATATTTCCATGTTCATACGGATGGCGGTGAAGATATTTCCATGTTCATACAGATGGCGGTGTAGAAACTTCCATGTTCATACTGATAGCGGTGCTGATATTTCCATGTTTATACAGGTAGCGGTGTAGATATTTCCATGTTTATACAGATAGCAGTGTAGATATTTCCATGTTTATACACATAGCGGTGTAGATATTTCCATGTTTATACAGATAGCGGTGTAGATATTTCCATGTTCATACAGATAGCGGTGTAGTTATTTCCATGTGTAAAGAGATAGCAGTGTAGATATTTCCATGTATAAGCGGATAGCTGTGTAGATATTTCCGTTTTCATGCAGATAGCGGGGTATGTATTTGCCTGTTCAAACAGTTAGCGGTGTAGATATTTCCATGTACATAAAGATAGCGGTGTAGTTATTTCCATGTTTATACAGATAGCGGTGAAGATGTATGCATGTTTATACAGATAGCGGTGTAGATATTTCCATGTTTATCCACATGGCTGTGTAGATATATCCATGTTCATACAGATGGCGGTGAAGATATTTCCATGTTCATACAGATAGCGGTGTAGATATTTCCATGTTTATACAGATAGCGGTTTAGATATTTCCATGTTCATACAGATAGCGGTGCATGTATTTCCATGTTCATACAGATAGCGGAGTAGATATTTCCGTGTTCATCCAGATGTCTGTGTAGATATTTCCAGGTTCATACAGATAGCGGTGTAGATATTTCCATGTTCATACAGATAGCGGTGTAGATATTTCCATGTTCATCCAGATGGCTGTGTAGATATATCCATGTTCATACAGATGGCTCTGAGGTTATTTCCATGTTCATACAGATAGCGGTGTAGATATTTCCATGTTCATACAGATAGCCGTGTAGATATTGCCATGTTCATACCGATAGCGGTGCTGATACTTCCATGTTTATACAGGTATCGGTGTACATATTTCCGTGTTTATACAGATGACGGTGAAGACATTTCCATGTTAATACAGATAGCGGTGTAGATATTTCCATGTTCATACAGATAACCGTGTAGATATGGCCATGTTCCTACCGATAGCGGTGCTGATACTTCCATGTTTATACAGGTAGCGGTGTAGATATTTCCCTGTTTATATACATAGCGGTGTAGATATTTCCATGTTTATACAGATAGCGGTGTAGATATCTCCATCTTAATACAGATGGCGGTGTAGATATTTATATGTTCATACAGATGGCGCTGCAGATATTTCCATGTTCATACGGATGGCAGTGAAGATATTTCCATGTTCATACAGATGGCGGTGTAGAAACTTCCATGTTCATATTGATAGCGGTGCTGATATTTCCATGTTTATACAGGTAGCGGTGTAGATATTTCCATGTTTATACAGATAGCAGTGTAGATATATCCATGTTTATACAGGTAGCAGTGTAGATATTTCCATGTTTGTACAGATAGCGGTGTAGATATTTCCATGTTTATGCAGATAGTGGTGTACATATCTCAATCTTAATACAGATGGCGGTGTAGATATTTAAATGTTCATACAGATGGCGGTGCAGATATTTCCATGTTCATACAGATGGCGGTGTAGATATTTCCATGTTCATACAGATAGCGGTGTAGTTATTTCCATTTGTAAAGAGACAGCTGTGTAGGTATTTCTATGTATAAGCAGATAGCTCTGTAGATATTTCCGTTTTCATGCAGATAGCGGTGTATATATTTCCCTGTTCAAACAGTTAGCGGTGTAGATATTTCCATGTTGATAAAGATAGCGGTGTAGATATTTCCATGTTTATACAGATAGTGGTGTAGATATTTCCATGTTAATACAGATATCCGTGTAGATATTGCCATGTTCATACCGATAGCGGTGCTGATACTTCCATGTTTATACAGGTAGCGGTGTACATATTTCCGTGTTTATACAGATAGCGGTGTAGATATTTCCCTGTTCATACAGATAGCGGTGTAGATATTTCCATGTTTATACAGATAGCGGTGTAGATATCTCCTTCTTAATTCTGATGGCGGTGTAGATATTTCCATGTTCGTACATATAGCGGTGTAGATATTTCCATGTTTATACACATAGCGGTGTAGTTATTTCCATGTGCAAAGAGATAGCTGTGTAGATATTTCCATTTATATGCAGATAGTTGTGTAGATATTTCCATTTTCATGCAGATAGCGGTGTAGATATTTCCATGTTCAAACAGATAGCGGTGTAGATATTTCCATGTTCATACAGATAGCGGTGTAGATATTTCCATGTTTATACAGATAGCGGTGAAGATTTATGCATGTTTACACAGATAGCGGTGTAGATATTTCCATGTTCATACAGATAGCGGTGTAGATATTTCCATGTTCATCCAGACGGCTGTGTAGACATATCCATGTTCATACAGATGGCGGTGAAGACATTTCCATGTTCATACAGATAGCGGTGTAGATATTTCCATGTTCATACAGATAACCGTGTAGATATTGCCAAGTTCCTACCGATAGCGGTGCTGATACTTCCATGTTTATACAGGTAGCGGTGTAGATATTTCCATGTTTATACACATAGCGGTGTAGATATTTCCATGTTTATACAGATAGCGGTGTAGATATCTCCATCTTAATACAGATGGCGGTGTAGATACTTATATGTTCATACAGATGGCGGTGCAGATATTTCCATGTTCATACGGATGGCGGTGAAGATATTTCCATGTTCATACAGATGGCGGTGTAGAAACTTCCATGTTCATACTGATAGCGGTGCTGATATTTCCATGTTTATACAGGTAGCGGTGTAGATATTTCCATGTTTATACAGATAGCAGTGTAGATATTTCCATTTTTATACACATAGCGGTGTAGATATTTCCATGTTTATACAGATAGCGGTGTAGATATTTCCATGTTTATGCAGATAGTGGTGTAGATATCTCCATCTTAATACAGATGGCGGTGTAGATATTTAAATGTTCATACAGATGGCGGTGCAGATATTTCCATGTTCATACAGATGGCGGTGTAGATATTTCCATGTTCATACAGATAGCGGTGTAGTTATTTCCATTTGTGAAGAGATAGCTGTGTAGGTATTTCCATGTATAAGCAGATAGCTCTGTAGACATTTCCGTTTTCATGCAGATAGCGGTGTATATATTTCCCTGTTCAAACAGTTAGCGGTGTAGATATTTCCATGTTCATAAAGATAGCGGTGTAGATATTTCCATGTTTATACAGATAGAGGTGTAGATATTTCCATGTTAATACAGATATCCGTGTAGATATTGCCATGTTCATACCGATAGCGGTGCTGAAACTTCCATGTTTATACAGGTAGCGGTGTACATATTTCCGTGTTTATACAGATAGCGGTGTAGATATTTCCATGTTCATACAGATAGCGGTGTAGATATTTCCATGTTCATACAGATGGCTGTGTAGATATATCCATGTTCCTACAGATGGCGGTGAAGGTATTTCCATGTTCATACAGATGGCGGTGTAGATATTTCCATGTTCATACAGATAGCGGGGCTGATATTTCCATGTTTATACATGTAGCGGTGTAGATATTTCCATGTTTATACAGATAGCGGAGTAGATATTTCCATGTTTATGCACATAGCGGTGTAGATATTTCCATGTTTATACAGATAGCGGTGTAGATATTTCCATGTTTATGCAGATAGTTGTGTAGATATCTCCATCTTAATACAGATGGCGGTGTAGATATTTAAATGTTCATACAGATGGCTGTGTAGACATATCCATATTCATACAGATGGCGGTGAATATATTTCCATGTTCATACAGATAGCGGTGTAGATATTTCCATGTTCATACAGATAGCGGAGTAGATATTTCCATGTTCATACAGATGGCTGTGTAGATATATCCATGTTCCTACAGATGGCGGTGAAGATATTTCCATGTTCATACAGATAGCGGTGTAGATATTTCCATGTTCACACTGATAGCGGTGTAGGTATTTCCATGTTCATACAGATGGCTGTGTAGATATATCCATGTTCCTACAGATGGCGGTGAAAATATTTCCATGTTCATACAGATGGTCGTGTAGATATTTCCATGTTCATACAGATAGCGGGGCTGATATTTCCATGTTTATACATGTAGCGGTGTAGATATTTCCATGTTTATACAGATAGCGGAGTAGATATTTCCATGTTTATACACATAGCGGTGTAGACATTTCCATGTTTATACAGATAGCGGTGTAGATATTTCCATGTTTATGCAGATAGTTGTGTAGATATCTCCATCTTAATACAGATGGCGGTGTAGATATTTAAATGTTCATACAGATGTCTGTGTAGACATATCCATATTCATACAGATGGCGGTGAAGATATTTCCATGTTCATACAGATAGCGGTGTAGATATTTCCATGTTCATACAGATAGCGGTGTAGTTATTTCCATGTTCATACAGATGGCTGTGTAGATATATCCATGTTCCTACAGATGGCGGTGAAGATATTTCCATGTTCATACAGATGGCGGTGTAGATATTTCCATGTTCATACAGATAGCGGGGCTGATATTTCCATGTTTATACATGTAGCGGTGTAGATATTTCCATGTTTATACAGATAGCGGTGTAGATATTTCCATGTTTATGCACATAGCGGTGTAGATATTTCCATGTTCATACAGATAGCGGTGTATGTATTTCCATTTTCATACAGATAGCGGTGTAGATATTTCCATTTTCATGCAGATAGCGGTGTATATATTTCCCTGTTCAAACAGTAAGCGGTGTAGATATTTCCATGTTCATAAAGATAGCGGTATAGATTCCATGTTTATACAGATAGCGGTGAAGTTGTATGCATGTTTACACAGATAGCGGTGTAGATATTTCCACGTTCATCCAGATGGCTGTGTAGATACATCCATGTTCATACAGATAGCGGTGTAGATATTTCCATGTTCATACAGATAGCGGTGTAGATATTTCCATGTTCATACAGATAGCGGTGTAGATATTTCCATGTTCATACAGATAGCGGTGTAGATATTTCCATGTTCATACAGATGGCTGTGTAGATATATCCATGTTCCTACAGATGGCGGTGAAAATATTTCCATGTTCATACAGATAGCGGTGTAGATATTTCCATGTTCACACTGATAGCGGCGTAGGTATTTCCATGTTCATACAGATGGCTGTGTAGATATATCCATGTTCCTACAGATGGCGGTGAAAATATTTCCATGTTCATACAGATGGCGGTGTAGATATTTCCATGTTCATACAGATAGCGGGGCTGATATTTCCATGTTTATGCATGTAGCGGTGTAGATATTTCCATGTTTATACAGATAGCGGAGTAGATATTTCCATGTTTATACACATAGCGGTGTAGATATTTCCATGTTTATACAGATAGCGGTGTAGATATTTCCATGTTTATGCAGATAGTTGTGTAGATATCTTCATCTTAATACAGATGGCGGTGTAGATATTTAAATGTTCATACAGATGGCTGTGTAGACATATCCATATTCATACAGATGGCAGTGAAGATATTTCCATGTTCATACAGATAGCGGTGTAGATATTTCCATGTTCATACAGATAGCCGTGTAGTTATTTCCATGTTCATACAGATGGCTGTGTAGATATATCCATGTTCCTACAGATGGCGGTGAAGATATTTCCATGTTCATACAGATGGCGGTGTAGATATTTCCATGTTCATACAGATAGCTGGGCTGATATTTCCATGTTTATACATGTAGCGGTGTAGATATTTCCATGTTTATACAGATAGCGGTGTAGATATTTCCATGTTTATACACATAGCGGTGTAGATATTTCCATGTTCATACGGATAGCAGTGTAGCTATTTCCATGTTCATACAGATAGCGGTGTAGATATTTCCATGTTCATCCTGATGGCTGTGTAGATATATCCATGTTCATACAGATGGCGGTGTAGATATTTCCATGTTCATACAGATAGTGGTGTAGATATTTCCATGTTCATACAGATAGCGGTGTAGCTCTTTCCATGTTCATACAGATAGCGGTGTAGATATTTCCATGTTCATCCAGATGGCTGTGTAGCTATTTACATGTTCATACAGATAGCGGTGCTATTTCCATGTTTATACAGGTAGCAGTGTAGATATTTCCTTGTTTATACAGAAAGCGGCATAGATATTTCTATGTTTATACAGATAGCGGTGTAGTTATTTCCAAGTTTATACAGATAGCGGTGTAGATATCTCCATCTTAATACAGATGGCGGTGTAGATATTTATATGTTCATACAGATGTCGGTGCAGATATTTCCATGTTCATACAGATGGTGGTGTAGATGTTTCCATGTTTATAGAGATAGCAGTGTAGTTATTTCCATGTGTAAAGAGATAGCTTTGTAGATATTTCCATATATATGCAGATAGCTGTGTAGATATTTCCATTTTCATGCAGATAGCGGTGAAGATGTATACATGTTTACACAGATAGCGGTGTAGATATTTCCATGTTCATACAGATAGCGGTGTAGATATTTCCATGTTCATACAGATGGCTGTGTAGATATATCTATGTTCTTACAGATGGCGGAGAAGATATTTCCATGTTCATACAGATAGCGGTGTAGATATTTCCATGTTCCTACAGATAGCGGTTTAGGTATTTCCATGTTCATACAGATAGCGGTGTAGATATTTCCATGTTCATACAGATAGCGGTGTAGATATTTCCATGTTCATCCAGATGGCTGTGTAGATATATCCATGTTCATACAGATGGCGGTGAAGATATTTCCAAGTTCATACAGATAGCGGTGTAGATATTGCCATGTTTATACCGATAGCGGTGCGGATACTTCCATGTTTATACAGGTAGCGGTGTACATATTTCCATGTTTATACAGATAGCGGTGTAGATATTTCCATGTTCATACAGATAGCGGTGTAGATAATTCCATGTTCATAGAGATAGCGGTGTAGATATTTACATGTTCATACAGATAGCGGTGCTGATATTTCCATGTTTATACAGGTAGCGGTGTAGACATTTCCATGTTTATACAGATAGTGGTGTAGATATTTCCATGTTTATACAGATAGCGGTGTAGATATTTCCATGTTCATACAGATAGCGGTGTAGATAATTCCATGTTCATAGAGATAGCGGTGTAGATATTTACATGTTCATACAGATAGCGGTGCTGATATTTCCATGTTTATACAGGTAGCGGTGTAGACATTTCCATGTTTATACAGATAGTGGTGTAGATATTTCCATGTTTATACAGATAGCGGTGTAGATGTTTCCAAGTTTATACAGATAGTGGTGTAGATATCTCCATCTTAATACAGATGGCGGTGTAGATATTTATATGTTCATACAGATGGCGGTGCAGATATTTCCATGTTCATACAGATGGCAGTGTATATATTTCCATGTTCATACAGATAGCGGTGTAGTTATTTCCACGTGTAAAGAGATAGCTGTGTAGATTTTCCCATGTATATGCAGATAGCTGTGTAGATATTTCCATTTTCAAGCAGATAGCGGTGTATATACTTCCCTGTTCAAACAGATACCGGTGTAGATATTTCCATGTTCATACAGATAGTGGTGTAGATATTTCCATGTTCATACAGATAGCGGTGTAGCTATTTCCATGTTCATACAGATAGCGGTGTGGATACTTCCATGTTCATAGAGATAGCTTTGTAGATATTTCCATGTATATGCAGATAGCTGTGTAGATATTGCCATGTTTATACCGATAGCGGTGCTGATACTTCCATGTTTATACACGTAGCGGTGTACATATTTCCATGTTTATACAGATAGTGGTGTAGATATTTCCATGTTTATACAGATAGCGGTGTAGATATATCCTTCTTCATACAGTTGGCGGTGTAGATATTTATATGTTCATTCAGATGGCGGTGCGGATATTTCCATGTTCATAGAGATGGCGGTGTAGATATTTCCATGTTTATAGAGATACCGGTGTAGTTATTTCCATGTGTAAAGAGATAGCTGTGTAGATATATCCATGTATATGCAGATAGCTGTGTAGATATTTCCATTTTCATGCAGATAGCGGTCTAGATATTTCCATGTTCAAACAGATAGCGGTGTAGATATTTCCATGTTTATACACATAGCGGTGTAGATATTTCCATGTTTATACAGATAGCGGTGTAGATATTTCCGTGTTTATACTGATAGCGGTGTAGATATTTCCATGTTAATACAGATAGCGGTGTATGCATTTCCATGTTCATACAGATAGCGGTGTAGATATTTCCATTTTCATGCAGATAGCGGTGTATATAATTCCGTGTTCAAACAGTTAGCGGTTTAGATATTTCCATGTTCATACAGATAGCGGTGTAGATATTTCCATGTTCATACAGATGGCTGTGTAGATACATCCAAGTTCATACAGATAGCGGTGAAGATATTTCCATGTTCATACAGATGGCGGAGTAGATATTTCCATGTTCATACCGATAGCGGTGCTGATATTTCCATGTTTATACAGGTAGCGGTGTAGATATTTCCATGTTTATACATATAGCGGTGTGGATATTTCCATGTTTATACACATAGCGGTGTAGATATTTCCATGTTTATACAGATAGCGGTGTAGATATTTCCGTGTTTATACAGATAGCGGTGTAGATATTTCCATGTTCATACAGATAGCGGTGTATGTATTTCCATGTTCATACAGATAGCGGTGTAGATATTTCCATTTTCATGCAGATAGCGGTGTAGATATTTCCGTGTTCAAACAGTTAGCGGTTTAGAAATTTCCATGTTCATAAAGATAGCGGTGTAGATATTTCCATGTTTATACAGATAGCGGTGAAGATGTATGCATGTTTACACAGATAGCGGTGTAGATATTTCCATGTTCATCCAGATGGCTGTGTAGATATATAAATGTTCATACAGATGGCGGTGAAGATATTTCCATGTTCATACAGATAGCGGTGTAGATATTTCCATGTTCATACAGATAGTGGTGTAGATATTTCCATGTTCATACAGATAGCGGTGTAGCTATTTCCATGTTCATACAGATAGCGGTGTAGATATTTCCATGTTCATCCAGATGGCTGTGTTGCTATTTACATGATCATACAGATAGCGGTGATGATATTTCCATGTTTATACAGGTAGCAGTGTAGATATTTCCTTGTTTATACAGAAAGCGGCGTAGATATTTCCATGCTTTTACAGATAGCGGTGTAGATATTTCCAAGTTTATACAGATAGCGGTGTAGATATCTCCATCTTAATACAGATGGCGGTGTAGATATTTATATGTTCATACAGATGTCGGTGCAGATATTTCCATGTTCATACAGATGGCGGTGTAGATATTTCCATGTTTATAGAGATAGCAGTTTAGTTATTTCCATGTGTAAAGAGATAGCTTTGTAGATATTTCCATGTATATGCAGATAGCTGTGTAGATATTGCCATGTTTATACCGATAGTGGTGCTGATACTTCCATGTTTATACAGGTAGCGGTGTACATATTTCCATGTTTATACAGATAGCGGTGTAGATATTTCCATGTTTATACAGATAGCGGTGTAGATATATCCTTCTTCATACAGTTGGCGGTGTAGATATTTATATGTTCATTCAGATGGCGGTGCGGATATTTCCATGTTCATACAGATGGCGGTGTAGATATTTCCATGTTTATAGAGATACCGGTGTAGTTATTTCCATGTGTAAAGAGATAGCTGTGTAGATATATCCATGTATATGCAGATAGCTGTGTAGATATTTCCATTTTCATGCAGATAGCGGTCTAGATATTTCCATGTTCAAACAGATAGCGGTGTAGATATTTCCATGTTTATACACATAGCGGTGTAGATATTTCCATGTTTATACAGATAGCGGTGTAGATATTTCCGTGTTTATACAGATAGCGGTGTAGATATTTCCATGTTCATACAGATAGCTGTTTATGTATTTCCATGTTCATACAGATAGCGGTGTATATATTTCCATTTTCATTCAGATAGCGGTGTATATATTTCCCTGTTCAAACAGTTAGCGGTTTAGATATTTCCATGTTCATACAGATAGCGGTGTAGATATTTCCATGTTCATACAGATGGCTGTGTAGATACATCCAAGTTCATACAGATAGCGGTGAAGATATTTCCATGTTCATACAGATGGCGGTGTAGATATTTCCATGTTCATACCGATAGCGGTGCTGATATTTCCATGTTTATACAGGTTGCGGTGTAGATATTTCCAAGTTTATACAGATAGCGGTGTGGATATTTCCATTTTTATACACATAGCGGTGTAGATATTTCCATGTTTATTCAGATAGCGGTGTATATATTTCCGTGTTTATACAGATAGCGGTGTAGATATTTCCATGTTCATACAGATAGCGGTGTATGTATTTCCATGTTCATACAGATAGCGGTGTAGATATTTCCATTTTCATGCAGATAGCGGTGTATATATTTCCGTGTTCAAACAGTTAGCGGTTTAGAAATTTCCATGTTCATAAAGATAGCGGTGTAGATATTTCCATCTTTATTCAGATAGCGGTGAAGATGTATACATGTTTACACAGATAGCGGTGTAGATATTTCCATGTTCATCCAGATGGCTGTGTAGATATTTCCATGTTCATACAGATGGCTGTGTAGATATATCTATGTTCTTACAGATGGCGGAGAAGATATTTCCATGTTCATACAGATAGCGGTGTAGATATTTCCATGTTCCTACAGATAGCGGTGTAGGTATTTCCATGTTCATACAGATAGCGGTGTAGATATTTCCATGTTCATACAGATAGCGGTGTAGATATTTCCATGTTCATCCAGATGGCTGTGTAGATATATCCATGTTCATACAGATGGCGGTGAAGATATTTCCATGTTCATACAGATAGCGGTGCAGATATTTCCATGTTCATACAGAGAGCCGTGTAGATATTGCCATGTTTATACCGATAGCGGTGCGGATACTTCCATGTTTATACAGGTAGCGGTGTACATATTTCCATGTTTATACAGATAGCGGTGTAGATATTTCCATGTTCATACAGATAGCGGTGTAGATAATTCCATGTTCATAGAGATAGCGGTGTAGATATTTACATGTTCATACAGATAGCGGTGCTGATATTTCCATGTTTATACAGGTAGCGGTGTAGACATTTCCATGTTTATACAGATAGTGGTGTAGATATTTCCATGTTTATACAGATAGTGGTGTAGATATTTCCATGTTCATACAGATAGCGGTGTAGATAATTCCATGTTCATAGAGATAGCGGTGTAGATATTTACATGTTCATACAGATAGCGGTGCTGATATTTCCATGTTTATACAGGTAGCGGTGTAGACATTTCCATGATTATACAGATAGTTGTGTAGATATTTCCATGTTTATACAGATAGCGGTGTAGATATTTCCAAGTTTATACAGATAGCGGTGTAGATATCTCCATCTTAATACAGATGGCGGTGTAGATATTTATATGTTCATACAGATGGCGGTGCAGATATTTCCATGTTCATACAGATGGCAGTGTATATATTTCCATGTTCATACAGATAGCGGTGTAGTTATTTCCACGTGTAAAGAGATAGCTGTGTAGATTTTCCCATGTATATGCAGATAGCTGTGTAGATATTTCCATTTTCAAGCAGATAGCGGTGTATATACTTCCCTGTTCAAACAGATACCGGTGTAGATATTTCCATGTTCATACAGATAGTGGTGTAGATATTTCCATGTTCATACAGATAGCGGTGTAGCTATTTCCATGTTCATACAGATAGCGGTGTGGATACTTCCATGTTCATAGAGATAGCTTTTTAGATATTTCCATGTATATGCAGATAGCTGTGTAGATATTGCCATGTTTATACCGATAGCGGTGCTGATACTTCCATGTTTATACACGTAGCGGTGTACATATTTCCATGTTTATACAGATAGTGGTGTAGATATTTCCATGTTTATACAGATAGCGGTGTAGATATATCCTTCTTCATACAGTTGGCGGTGTAGATATTTATATGTTCATTCAGATGGCGGTGCGGATATTTCCATGTTCATAGAGATGGCGGTGTAGATATTTCCATGTTTATAGAGATACCGGTGTAGTTATTTCCATGTGTAAAGAGATAGCTGTGTAGATATATCCATGTATATGCAGATAGCTGTGTAGATATTTCCATTTTCATGCAGATAGCGGTCTAGATATTTCCATGTTCAAACAGATAGCGGTGTAGATATTTCCATGTTTATACACATAGCGGTGTAGATATTTCCATGTTTATACAGATAGCGGTGTAGATATTTCCGTGTTTATACAGATAGCGGTGTAGATATTTCCATGTTAATACAGATAGCGGTGTATGCATTTCCATGTTCATACAGATAGCGGTGTAGATATTTCCATTTTCATGCAGATAGCGGTGTATATAATTCCCTGTTCAAACAGTTAGCGG
This sequence comes from Gorilla gorilla gorilla, assembly GCF_029281585.2. Classification (NCBI taxonomy): domain Eukaryota; kingdom Metazoa; phylum Chordata; class Mammalia; order Primates; family Hominidae; genus Gorilla; species Gorilla gorilla. The sequence goes on from NC_073239.2 coordinate 129,747,438, forward strand.
TTTAGATATTTCCATGTTCATACAGATAGCGGTGTAGATATTTCCATGTTCATACAGATGGCTGTGTAGATACATCCAAGTTCATACAGATAGCGGTGAAGATATTTCCATGTTCATACAGATGGCGGAGTAGATATTTCCATGTTCATACCGATAGCGGTGCTGATATTTCCATGTTTATACAGGTAGCGGTGTAGATATTTCCATGTTTATACAGATAGCGGTGTGGATATTTCCATGTTTATACACATAGCGGTGTAGATATTTCCATGTTTATACAGATAGCGGTGTAGATATTTCCGTGTTTATACAGATAGCGGTGTAGATATTTCCATGTTCATACAGATAGCGGTGTATGTATTTCCATGTTCATACAGATAGCGGTGTAGATATTTCCATTTTCATGCAGATAGCGGTGTAGATATTTCCGTGTTCAAACAGTTAGCGGTTTAGAAATTTCCATGTTCATAAAGATAGCGGTGTAGATATTTCCATGTTTATACAGATAGCGGTGAAGATGTATGCATGTTTACACAGATAGCGGTGTAGATATTTCCATGTTCATCCAGATGGCTGTGTAGATATATAAATGTTCATACAGATGGCGGTGAAGATATTTCCATGTTCATACAGATAGAGGTGTAGATATTTCCATGTTCATAAAGATAGTGGTGTAGATATTTCCATGTTCATACAGATAGCGGTGTAGATATTTCCATGTTCATACAGATAGCGTTGTAGATATTTCCATGTTCATCCAGATGGCTGTGTTGCTATTTACATGATCATACAGATAGCGGTGCTGATATTTCCATGTTTATACAGGTAGCAGTGTAGATATTTGCTTGTTTATACAGAAAGCGGCGTAGATATTTCCATGCTTTTACAGATAGCGGTGTAGATATTTCCAAGTTTATACAGATAGCGGTGTAGATATCTCCATCTTAATACAGATGGCGGTGTAGATATTTATATGTTCATACAGATGTCGGTGCAGATATTTCCATGTTCACACAGATGGCGGTGTAGATATTTCTATGTTTATAGAGATAGCAGTGTAGTTATTTCCATGTGTAAAGAGATAGCTTTGTAGATATTTCCATGTATATGCAGAAAGCTGTGTAGATATTGCCATGTTTATACCGATAGTGGTGCTGATACTTCCATGTTTATACAGGTAGCGGTGTACATATTTCCATGTTTATACAGATAGCGGTGTAGATATTTCCAAGTTTATACAGATAGCGGTGTAGATATATCCTTCTTCATACAGTTGGCGGTGTAGATATTTATATGTTCATTCAGATGGCGGTGCGGATATTTCCATGTTCATACAGATGGCGGTGTAGATATTTCCATGTTTATAGAGATACCGGTGTAGTTATTTCCATGTGTAAAGAGATAGCTCTGTAGATATATCCATGTATATGCAGATAGCTGTGTAGATATGTCCATTTTCATGCAGATAGCGGTCTAGATATTTCCATGTTCAAACAGATAGCGGTGTAGATATTTCCATGTTTATACACATAGCGGTGTAGATATTTCCATGTTTATACAGATAGCGGTGTAGGTATTTCCGTGTTTATACAGATAGCGGTGTAGATATTTCCATTTTCATTCAGATAGCGGTGTATATATTTCCCTGTTCAAACAGTTAGCGGTTTAGATATTTCCAAGTTCATACAGATAGCGGTGTAGATATTTCCATGTTCATACAGATGGCTGTGTAGATACATCCAAGTTCATACAGATAGCGGTGAAGATATTTCCATGTTCATACAGATGGCGGTGTAGATATTTCCATGTTCATACCGATAGCGGTGCTGATATTTCCATGTTTATACAGGTTGCGGTGTAGATATTTCCATGTTTATGCAGATAGCGGTGTATATATTTCCGTGTTTATACAGATAGCGGTGTAGATATTTCCATGTTCATACAGATAGCGGTGTATGTATTTCCATGTTCATACAGATAGCGGTGTAGATATTTCCATTTTCATGCAGATAGCGGTGTATATATTTCCGTGTTCAAACAGTTAGCAGTTTAGAAATTTCCATGTTCATAAAGATAGCGGTGTAGATATTTCCATGTTTATACAGATAGCGGTGAAGATGTATGCATGTTTACACAGATAGCGGTGTAGATATTTCCATGTTCATCCAGATGGCTGTGTAGATATATAAATGTTCATACAGATGGCGGTGAAGATATTTCCATGTTCATACAGATAGCGGTGTAGATATTTCCATGTTCATACAGATAGCGGTGTAGATATTTCCATGTTCATACAGATAGCGGAGTACGTATTTCCATGTTCATACATATAGCGGTGTAGATATTTCCATTTTAATGCAGATAGCGGTGTATATATTTCCCTGTACAAAGAGTTAGCGGTTTAGATATTTCCATGTTCATCCAGATGGCTGAGTAGATATTTCCATGTTCATGCAGATAGCGGTGTAGATATTTCCATGTTCATACAGATAGCGGTGTAGATATTTCCATGTTCATCCAGATGGCTGTGTAGATATATCCATGTTCATACAGATGGCGGTGAAGATATTTCCATGTTCATACAGATAGCGGTGTAGATATTTCCATGTTCGTACAGATAGCCTTGTAGATATTGCCATGTTCATACCGATAGCGGTGTACATATTTCCGTGTTTATACAGATAGCGGTGTAGATATTTCCATGTTGATACAGATAGCGGTGTAGATATTTCCATGTTTATACAGATAGCGGTGTAGATATTTCCATGTTCATCCAGATGGCTGTGTAGATATATCCATGTTCATACAGATGGCGGTGAAGATATTTCAATGTTCATGCAGATAGCCGTGTAGATATTGCCATGTTCATACCGATAGCGGAGTACATATTTCCGTGTTTATACAGATAGCGGTGTAGATATTTCCATGTTGATACAGATAGCGGTGTAGATATTTCCATGTTTATACAGATAGCGGTGTAGATATTTCCATGTTTATACAGATAGCGGTGTAGATATCTCCTTCTTCATACAGATGGCGGTGTAGATATTTATATGTTCATACAGATGGCGGTGCAGATATTTCCATGTTCATACAGATGGTGGTGTAGATATTTCCATGTTTATAGAGATAGCGGTGTAGTTATTTCCATGTGTAAAGAGATAGCTGTGTATATATTTCCATGTATATGCAGATAGCTGGGTAGATATTTCCATTTTCATGCAGATAGCGGTGTAGATACTTCCATGTTCAAACAGGTAGCGGTGTAGATATTTCCATGTTCGTACAGATAGCGGTGTAGATATTTCCATGTTAATACAGATAGCGGTGAAGATGTATGCATGTTTACACAGATAGCGGTGTAGATGTTTCCATGTTCATACAGATAGCTGTGTAGATATTTCCATGTTTATCCAGATGGCTGTGTAGATATATCCATGTTCATCCAGATGGCGGTGAAGATATTTCCATGTTCCTACAGATAGCGGTGAAGATATTTCCATGTTCATACAGATAGCGGTGTAGATATTTCCATGTTCATACAGATGGCTGTGTAGATATATCCATGTTCCTACAGATGGCGGTGAAGATATTTCCATGTTCATACAGATGGCGGTGTAGATATTTCCATGTTCATACAGATAGCGGTGCTGATATTTCCATGTTTAGATATGTAGCGGTGTAGATATTTCCATGTTTTTACAGATAGCGGTGTAGATATTTCCATGTTTATACACATAGCGGTTTAGATATTTCCATGTTTATACAGATAGCGGTGCAGATATTTCCATGTTTATGCAGATAGTGGTGTAGATATCTCCAACTTAATACAGATGGCGGTGTAGATATTTATGTGTTCATACAGATGGCGGTGCAGGTATTTCCATGTTCATACAGATGACGGTGTAGATATTTCCATGTTCATACAGATAGCGGTGTATTTTTTTCCATGTGTAAAGAGATAGCTGTGTAGATATTTCCATGTATAAGCAGATAGCTGTGTAGATATTTCCATTTTCATGCAGATAGCGGTGTATATACTTCCCTGTTCAAACAGTTAGCGGTGTAGATATTTCTATGTTCATAAAGATAGCGGTGTAGATATTTCCATGTTTACACAGATAGCGGTGTAGATATTTCCATGTTCATCCAGACGGCTGTGTAGATATATCCATGTTCATGCAGATAGCGGTGTAGATATTTCCATGTTCATACAGATAGCAGTGCAGATATTTCCATGTTCATCCAGGTGGCTGTGTAGATATATCCATGTTCATACAGATGGCGGTGAAGGTATTTCCATGTTCATACAGATACCAGTGTAGATATTTCCATGTTCATGCAGATAGCGGTGTAGATATTTCCATGTTCATACAGATAGCGGTGTAAGTATTTCCATGTTCATACAGATAGCGGTGTAGATATTTCCATTTTTAAGCAGATAGCGGTGTATATATTTCCCTGTTCATACAGTTAGCGGTGTAGATATTTCCATGTTCATAAAGATAGCGGTGTAGATATTTCCATGTTAATACAGATAGCGGTGAAGTTGTATGCATGTTTACACAGATAGCGGTGTAGGTATTTCCACGTTCATCCAGATGGCTGTGTAGATATATCCATGTTCATACAGATGGCGGTGAAGTTATTTCCATGTTCATACAGATAGCGGTGTAGATATTTCCATGTTCATACAGATAGCGGTGTAGATATTTACATGTTAATACAGATAGCGGTGTAGATATTTCCATGTTTATACAGATAGCGGTGTAGATATCTCCTTCTTAATACAGATGGCCGTGTAGATATTTCCATGTTCATACAGATGGCGGTGTAGATATTTCCATGTTTATAGAGATAGCGGTGTAGTTATTTCCATGTGCAAAGAGATAGCTGTGTAGATATTTCCATTTATATGCAGATAGTTGTGTAGATATTTCCATTTTCATGCAGATAGCTGTGTAGATATTTCCATGTTCAAACAGATAGCGGTGTAGATATTTCCATGTTCATACAGATAGCGGTGTAGATATTTCCATGTTTATACAGATAGCGGTGAAGATGTATGCATGTTTACACAGATAGCGGTGTAGATATTTCCATGTTCATACAGATAGCGGTGTAGATATTTCCATGTTCATCCAGACGGCAGTGTAGACATATCCATGTTCATACAGATGGCGGTGAAGATATTTCCATGTTCATACAGATAGCGGTGTAGATATTTCCATGTTCATACAGATAGCGGTGTAGATATTTCCATGTTTATACACATAGCGGTGTAGATATTTCCATGTTTGTACAGATAGCGGTGTAGATATCTCCATCTTAATACAGATGGCTGTGTAGATATTTATATGTTCATACAGATGGCGGTGCAGATATTTCCATGTTCATACGGATGGCGGTGAAGATATTTCCATGTTCATACAGATGGCGGTGTAGAAACTTCCATGTTCATACTGATAGCGGTGCTGATATTTCCATGTTTATACAGGTAGCGGTGTAGATATTTCCATTTTTATACAGATAGCAGTGTAGATATTTCCATGTTTATACACATAGCGGTGTAGATATTTCCATGTCTATACAGAGAGCGGTGTAGATATTTCCATGTTTATGCAGATAGTGGTGTAGATATCTCCATCTTAATACAGATGGCGGTGTAGATATTTAAATGTTCATACAGATGGCGCTGCAGGTATTTCCATGTTCATACAGATGGCGGTGTAGATATTTCCATGTTCGTACAGATAGCGGTGTAGTTATTTCCATGTGTAAAGAGATAGCTGTTTAGATATTTCCATGTATAAGCAGATAGCTGTGTAGATATTTCCGTTTTCATGCAGATAGCGGTGTATATATTTCCCTGTTCAAACAGTTAGTGGTGTAGATATTTCCATGTTCATAAAGATAGCGGTGTAGATATTTCCATGTTTATACATATAGCAGTGAAGGTTTATGCATGTTTACACAGATAGCGGTGTAGATATTTCCATGTTCATCCAGATGGCTGTGTAGATATATCCATGTTCATACAGATAGAGGTGTAGATATTTCCATTTTCATACAGATAGCGGTGCAGATATTTCCATGTTCATCCAGATGGCTGTGTAGATATATCCATGTACATACTGATGGCGGTGAAGATATTTCCATGTTCATACAGATAGCGGTGTAGATATTTCCATGTTCATACAGATAGCGGTGTAGATATTTCCATGTTCATACAGATAGGGGTGTATGTATTTCCATGTACATACAGATAGTGGTGTAGATATTTCCATTTTCATGCAGATAGCGGTGTATATATTTCCCTGTTCAAACAGTTAGCGGTGTAGATATTTCCATGTTCATAAAGATAGCGGTGTAGATATTTCCATGTTTATACAGATAGCGGTGAAGATGTATGCATGTTTTCACAGATATCGGTGTAGATATTTCCATGTTCATCCACATGGCTGTGTAGATATATCCATGTTCATACATATGGCGGTGAAGATATTTCCATGTTCATACAGATAGCGGTGTAGATATTTCCATGTTCATACAGATAGCGGTGTAGATATTTCCATGTTCATACAGATAGTGGTGTATGTATTTCCATGTTCATACAGATAGCGGTGTAGATATTTCCATGTTCATCCTGATGGCTGTGTAGATATTTCCATGTTCATACTGATAGCGGTGTAAATATTTCCATGTACATACAGATAGCGGGGTAGATATTTCCATGTTCACCCAGATGGCTGCGTAGATATATCCATGTTCATACAGATGGCGGTGAAGATATTTCCGTGTTCATACAGATGGCGTAGTAGATATTTCCATGTTCATTCAGATAGCCGTGTAGATATTGCCATGTTCATACCGATATCGGTGCCGATACTTCCATGTTTATACAGGTAGCGGTGTACATATTTCCGTGTTTATACAGGTAACGGTGTAGATATTTCCATGTTCATACAGATAGCGGTGTAGATATTTCCATGTTTATACAGATAGTGGTGTAGATATCTCCTTCTTAATACAGATGGCGGTGTAGATATTTATATGTTCATACAAACGGCGGTGCAGATATTTCCATGTTCATACAGATGGTGCTGTAGATATTTCCATGTTTATAAAGATAGCGGTGTAGTTATTTCCATGTGCAAAGAGATAGCTGTGTAGATATTTCCACGTATATGCAGATAGCGGTGTAGATATTTCCATTTTCTTGCAGATAGCGGTGTAGATATTTCCATGTTCAAACAGATAGCGGTGTAGATATTTCCATGTTCATACAGATAGCGGTGTGGATTTTTCCATGTTTATACAGATAGCGGTGAAGATGTATGCATGTTTACACAGATAGAGGTGTAGATATTTCCATGTTCATACAGATAGCGGTGTAGATATTTCCATGTTCATCCAGACGGCTGTGTAGACATCTCCATGTTCATACAGATGGCGGTGAAGATATTTCCATGTTCATACAGATGGCTGTGTAGATATATCCATGTTCATACAGATGACGGTGAAGATTTTTCCATGTTCATACAGATGGCGGTGTAGATATTTCCATGTTCATACAGATAGCGGTGCTGATATTTCCATGTTTATACAGGTAGCAGTGTAGATATTTCCATGTTTATGCAGATAGCGCTGTAGATATTTCCATGTTTATACACATAGCGGTGTAGATATTTCCATGTTTACACAGATAGCGGTGTAGGTATTTCCATGTTTATACAGATAGCGGTGAAGATGTATGCATGTTTACACAGATAGTGGTGTAGATATTTCCATGTTCATACAGATAGTGGTGTAGATATTTCCATGTTTGTACAGATAGCGGTGTAGATATCTCCATCTTAATACAGATGGCGGTGTAGATATTTATAGGTTCATACAGATGGCGGTGCAGATATTTCCATGTTCATACACACGGCGGTGTAGATATTTCCATGTTCATACAGATAGTGGTGCAGTTATTTCCATGTGTAAAGAGATAGCTGTGTAGATATTTCCATGTATATGCAGATAGCTGTGTAGATATTTCCATTTTCATGCAGATAGCGGTGTATATATTTCCCTGTTCAAACAGTTAGCGGTGTAGGTATTTCCATGTTCAGAAAGATAGCGGTGTAGATATTTCCATGTTTATAAAGATAGCGGTGAAGATGTATGCATGTTTACACAGAGAGCGGTGTAGATATTTCCATGTTCATCCAGATGGCTGCGTAGATATATCCATGTTCATACAGATAGCGGTGTAGATATTTCCATCTTCATACAGATAGCGGTGCAGATATTTCCATGTTCATCCAGATGGCTGTGTAGATATATCCATGTTCATACAGATGGCGGTGAAGATATTTCCATGTTCATACAGATGGCGGTGTAGATATTTCCATGTTCATGCAGAAAGCGGTGTAGATATTTCCTTGTTCATACAGATAGCGGTGTATGTATTTCCATGTTCATACAGATAGCACTGTAGATATTTCCATTTTCAAGCAGATAGCGCTGTATATATTTCCATGTTCAAACAGATAGCGGTGTAGATATTTCCATGTTCATAAAGATAGCGGTGTAGATATTTCCATGTTTATACAGATAGCGGTGAAAATGTATGCATGTTTACACAGATAGCGGTGTAGATATTTCCATGTTCATCCAGATGGCTGTGTAGATATATCCATGTTCATACAGATGGCGGTGAAGATATTTCCGTGTTCATACAGATAGAGGTGTAGATATTTCCATGTTTATACAGATAGTGGTTTAGATATTTCCATGTTCATACAGATAGCGGTGTAGATATTTCCATGTTTATAGAGATAGCGGTGTAGATATCTCCTTCTTAATACAGATGGCGGTGTAGATATTTCCATGTTCATACAGATGGCGGTGTAGATATTTCCATGTTTATAGAGATAGCGGTGTAGTTATTTCCATGTGCAAAGAGATAGCTGTGTAGATATTTCCATTTATATGCAGATAGTTGTGTAGATATTTCCATTTTCATGCAGATAGCTGTGTAGATATTTCCATGTTCAAACAGATAGCGGTGTAGATATTTCCATGTTCATACAGATAGCGGTGTAGATATTTCCATGTTTATACATATAGCGGTGAAGATGTATGCATGTTTACACAGATAGCGGTGTAGATATTTCCATGTTCATACAGACGGCTGTGTAGACATATCCATGTTCACACAGATGGCGGTGAACATATTTCCATGTTCATACAGATGGCTGTGTAGATATATCCATGTTCATACAGATGGCGGTGACGATATTTCCATGTTCATACAGACGGCGGTGTAGATATTTCCATGTTCATACAGATAGCGGTGCTGATATTTCCATGTTTATACAGGTAGCGGTGTAGATATTTCCATGTTCATACAGATAGCGGTGTAGATATTTCCATGTTCATCCAGATGGCTGTGTAGATATATCCATGTTCATACAGATGGCGGTGAAGACATTTCCATGTTAATATAGATAGCGGTGTAGATATTTCCATGTTCATACAGATAACCGTGTAGATATGGCCATGTTCCTACCGATAGCGGTGCTGATACTTCCATGTTTATACAGGTAGCGGTGTACATATTTCCGTGTTTATACAGGTAGCGGTGTAGATATTTCCATATTTATACAGATAGCGGTGTAGATATTTCCATGTTCATCCAGATGGCTGTGTAGATATATCCATGTTCATACAGATGGCGGTGAAGACATTTCCATGTTAATACAGATAGCGGTGTAGATATTTCCATGTTCATACAGATAACCGTGTAGATATGGCCATGTTCCTACCGATAGCGGTGCTGATACTTCCATGTTTATACAGGTAGCGGTGTAGATATTTCCATGTTTATACACATAGCGGTGTAGATATTTCCATGTTTATACAGATAGCGGTGTAGATATCTCCATCTTAATACAGATGGCGGTGTAGATATTTATATGTTCATACAGATGGCGGTGCAGATATTTCCATGTTCATACGGATGGCGGTGAAGATATTTCCATGTTCATACAGATGGCGGTGTAGAAACTTCCATGTTCATACTGATAGCGGTGCTGATATTTCCATGTTTATACAGGTAGCGGTGTAGATATTTCCATGTTTATACAGATAGCAGTGTAGATATTTCCATGTTTATACACATAGCGGTGTAGATATTTCCATGTTTATACAGATAGCGGTGTAGATATTTCCATGTTTATGCAGATAGTGGTGTAGATATCTCCATCTTAATACAGATGGCGGTGCAGATATTTAAATGTTCATACAGATGGCGGTGCAGATATTTCCATGTTCGTACAGATGGCGGTGTAGATATATCCATGTTCATACAGATAGCGGTGTAGTTATTTCCATTTGTAAAGAGATAGCTGTGTAGGTATTTCTATGTATAAGCAGATATCTCTGTAGATATTTCCGTTTTCATGCAGATAGCGGTGTATATATTTCCCTGTTCAAACTGTTAGCGGTGTAGATATTTCCATGTTCATAAAGATAGCGGTGTACATATTTCCATGTTTATACAGATAGTGGTGTAGATATTTCCATGTTAATACAGATATCCGTGTAGATATTGCCATGTTAATACCGATACCGTTGCTGATACTTCCATGTTTATACAGGTAGCGGTGTACATATTTCCGTGTTTATACAGATAGCGGTGTAGATATTTCCATGTTCATACAGATAGCGGTGTAGATATTTCCATGTTTATACAGATAGCGGTGTAGATATCTCCTTCTTAATTCTGATGGCGGTGTAGATATTTCCATGTTCATACAGATGGCGGTGTAGATATTTCCATGTTTATAGAGAGAGCGGTGTAGTTATTTCCATGTGCAAAGAGATAGCTGTGTAGATATTTCCATTTATATGCAGATAGTTGTGTAGATATTTCCATTTTCATGCAGATAGCGGTGTAGATATTTCCATGTTCAAACAGATAGCGGTGTAGATATTTCCTTGTTCATACAGATAGCGGTGTAGATATTTCCATGTTTATACAGATAGCGGTGAAGATGTATGCATGTTTACACAGATAGCGGCGTAGATATTTCCATGTTCATCCAGACGGCTGTGTAGACATATCCATGTTCATACAGATGGCGGTGAAGATATTTCCATGTTCATACAGATGGCTGTGTAGATATATCCATGTTCATACAGATGGCGGTGACGATATTTCCATGTTCATACAGACGGCGGTGTAGATATTTCCATGTTCATACAGATAGCAGTGCTGATATTTCCATGATTATACAGATAGCGGTGTACATATTTCCATGTTTATACACATAGCGGTGTAGATATTTCCATGTTTATACAGATAGCGGTGTAGATATTTCCATGTTTATGCAGATAGTTGTGTAGATATCTCCATCTTAATACAGATGGCGGTGTAGATATTTAAATGTTCATACAGATGGCTGTGTAGACATATCCATGTTCATACAGATGGCGGTGAAGATATTTCCATGTTCATACAGATAACGGTGTAGATATTTCCATGTTCATACAGATAGCGGTGTAGATATTTCCATGTTCATACAGATGGCTGTGTAGATATATCCATGTTCCTACAGATGGCGGTGAAGATATTTCCATGTTCATACAGATGGTGGTGTAGATATTTCCATGTTCATACAGATAGCGGGGCTGATATTTCCATGTTTATACATGTAGCGGTGTAGATATTTCCATGTTTATACAGATAGCGGTGTAGATATTTCCATGTTTATACACATAGCGGTGTAGATATTTCCATGTTCATACAGATAGCGGTGTATGTATTTCCATTTTCATACAGATAACGGTGTAGATATTTCCATTTTCATGCAGATAGCGGTGTATATATTTCCCTGTTCAAACATTAAGCGGTGTAGATATTTCCATGTTCATAAAATAGCGGTGTAGATTCCATGTTTATACAGACAGCGGTGAAGTTGTATGCATGTTTACGCAGATAGCGGTGTAGATATTTCCACGTTCATCCAGATGGCTGTGTAGATATATCCATGTTCATACAGATAGCGGTGTAGATATTTCCATGTTCATACAGATAGCGGTGTAGATATTTCCATGTTCATACAGATAGCGGTGTAGATATTTCCATGTTCATACAGATATCGGTGTATGTATTTCCATGTTCATACAGATAGCGGTGTAGATATTTCCATGTTCATCCAGATGGCAGTGTAGATATTTCCATGTTCATACAGATAGCGGTGTAGATATTTCCATGTTCATACAGATAGCGGTGTAGATATTTCCATGTTCATCCAGATGGCTGTGTAGATATATCCATGTTCATACAGATGGCGGTGAAGACATTTCCATGTTCATACAGATAGCGGTGTAGATATTTCCATGTTCATAGAGATAGCCGTGTAGATATTGCCATGTTCATACCGATAGCGGTGCTGATACTTCCATGTTGATACAGATAGCGGTGTAGATATTTCCATGTTCATCCAGATGGCAGTGTAGATATTTCCATGTTTATACAGATAGCGGTGAAGATGTATGCATGTTTACACAGATAGCGGTGTAGATATTTCCATGTTCATCCAGATGGCTGTTTAGATATATAAATGTTCATACAGATGGCGGTGAAGATATTTCCATGTTCATACAGATAGCGGTGTAGATATTTCCATGTTCATACAGATAGCGGTGTAGATATTTCCATGTTCACACAGATAGCGGTGTACGTATTTCCATGTTCATACATATAGCGGTGTAGATATTTCCATTTTCATGCAGATAGCGCTGTATATATTTCCCTGTTCAAAGAGTTAGCGGTTTAGATATTTCCATGTTTATCCGGATGGCTGAGTAGATATTTCCATGTTCATGCAGATAGCGGTGTAGATATTTCCATGTTCATACAGATAGCGTTGTAGATATTTCCATGTTCATCCAGATGGCTGGGTAGATATATCCATGTTCATACAGATGGCGGTGAAGATATTTCCATGTTCATACAGATAGCGGTGTAGATATTTCCATGTTCATACAGATAGCCGTGTAGATATTGCCATGTTCATACCGATAGCGGTGTACATATTTCCGTGTTTATACAGATAGCGGTGTAGATATTTCCATGTTGATACAGATAGCGGTGTAGATATTTCCATGTTCATACAGATAGCGGTGTAGATATTTCCATGTTCATCCAGATGGCTGTGTAGATATATCCATTCTCATACAGATGGCGGTGAAGATATTTACATGTTCATGCAGATAGCCGTGCAGATATTGCCATGTTCATACCGATAGCGGAGTACATATTTCCGTGTTTATACAGATAGTGGTGTAGATATTTCCATGTTGATACAGATAGCGGTGTAGATATTTCCATGTTTATACAGAAAGCGGTGTAGATATTTCCATGTTTATACAGATAGCGGTGTAGATATCTCCTTCTTCATACAGATGGCGGTGTAGATATTTATATGTTCATACAGATGGCGGTGCAGATATTTCCATGTTCATACAGATTGTGGTGTAGATATTTCCATGTTTATAGAGATAGCGGTGTAGTTATTTCCATGTGTAAAGAGATAGCTGTGTAGATATTTCCATGTATATGCAGATAGCTGGGTAGATATTTCCATGTTTATCCAGATGGCTGTGTAGATATATCCATGTTCATCCAGATGGCGGTGAAGATATTTCCATGTTCCTACAGATAGCGGTGAAGATATTTCCATGTTCATACAGATAGCGGTGTAGATATTTCCATGTTCATACAGATGGCTGTGTAGTTATATCCATGTTCCTACAGATGGCGGTGAAGATATTTCCATGTTCATACAGATGGCGGTGTAGATATTTCCATGTTCATACAGATAGCGGTGCTGATATTTCCATGTTTATACATGTAGCGGTGTAGATATTTCCATGTTTTTACAGATAGCGGTGTAGATATTTCCATGTTTATACACATAGCGGTTTAGATATTTCCATGTTTATACAGATAGCGGTGCAGATATTTCCATGTTTATGCAGATAGTGGTGTAGATATCTCCAACTTAATACAGATGGCGGTGTAGATATTTATGTGTTCATACAGATGGCGGTGCAGGTATTTCCATGTTCATACAGATGACGGTGTAGATATTTCCATGTTCATACAGATAGCGGTGTATTTTTTTCCATGTGTAAAGAGATAGCTGTGTAGATATTTCCATGTATAAGCAGATAGCTGTGTAGATATTTCCATTTTCATGCAGATAGCGGTGTATATGCTTCCCTGTTCAAACAGTTAGCGGTGTAGATATTTCTATGTTCATAAAGATAGCGGTGTAGATATTTCCATGTTTATACAGATAGCGGTGAAGATGTATGCATGTTTACACAAATAGCGGTTTAGATATTTCCATGTTCATCCAGACGGCTGTGTAGATATATCCATGTTCATGCAGATAGCGGTGTAGATATTTCCATGTTCATACAGATAGCAGTGCAGATATTTCCATGTTCATCCAGGTGGCTGTGTAGATATATCCATGTTCATACAGATGGCGGTGAAGGTATTGCCATGTTCATACAGATAGCGGTGTAGATATTTAAATGTTCATACAGATAGCGGTGTAGATATTTCCATGTTCATACAGATAGCGGTGTAAGTATTTCCATGTTCATACAGATAGCGGTGTAGATATTTCCATTTTTAAGCAGATAGCGGTGTATATATTTCCCTGTTCATACAGTTAGCGGTTTAGATATTTCCATGTTCATAAAGATAGCGGTGTAGATATTTCCATGTTTATACAGATAGCGGTGAAGTTGTATGCATGTTTACACAGATAGCGGTGTAGGTATTTCCACGTTCATCCAGATGGCTGTGTAGATATATCCATGTTCATACAGATGGCGGTGAAGTTATTTCCATGTTCATACAGATAGCGGTGTAGATATTTCCATGTTCATACAGATAGCGGTGTAGATATTTCCATATTCATTAAGATGGCTGTGTAGATATATAAATGTTCATACAGATGGCGGTGAATACATTTCCATGTTCATACAGATAGCGGTGTAGATATTTCCATGTTCATACAGATAGCCGTGTAGATATTGCCATGTTCATACCGATAGCGGTGCTGATACTTCCATGTTTATACAGGTAGCGGTGAACATATTTCCGTGTTTATACAGATAGCGGTGTAGATATTTACATCTTAATACAGATAGCGGTGTACATATTTCCATGTTTATACAGATAGCGGTGTAGATATCTCCTTCTTAATACAGATGGCCGTGTAGATATTTCCATGTTCATACAGATGGCGGTGTAGATATTTCCATGTTTATAGAGATAGCGGTGTAGTTATTTCCATGTGCAAAGAGATAGCTGTGTAGATATTTCCATTTATATGCAGATAGTTGTGTAGATATTTCCATTTTCATGCAGATAGCGGTGTAGATATTTCCATGTTCAAACAGATAGCGGTGTAGATATTTCCATGTTCATACAGATAGCGGTGTAGATATTTCCATGTTTATACAGATAGCGGTGAAGATGTATGCATGTTTACCCAGATAGCGGTGTAGAGATTTCCATGTTCATACAGATAGCGGTGTAGATATTTCCATGTTCATCCAGACGGCTGTGTAGACATATCCGTGTTCATACAGATGGCGGTGAAGATATTTCCATGTTCATACAGATAGCGGTGTAGATATCTCCATCTTAATACAGATGGCGGTGTAGATATTTATATGTTCATACAGATGGCGGTGCAGATATTTCCATGTTCATACGGATGGCGGTGAAGATATTTCCATGTTCATACAGATGGCGGTGTAGAAACTTCCATGTTCATACTGATAGCGGTGCTGATATTTCCATGTTTATACAGGTAGCGGTGTAGATATTTCCATTTTTATACTGATAGCAGTGTAGATATTTCCATGTTTATACACATAGCGGTGTAGATATTTCCATGTCTATACAGAGAGCGGTGTAGATATTTCCATGTTTATGCAGATAGTGGTGTAGATATCTCCATCTTAATACAGATGGTGGTGTAGATATTTAAATGTTCATACAGATGGCGCTGCAGATATTTCCATGTTCATACAGATGGCGGTGTAGATATTACCATGTTCGTACAGATAGCGGAGTAGTTATTTCCATGTGTAAAGAGATAGCTGTGTAGATATTTCCATGTATAAGCAGATAGCTGTGTAGATATTTCCGTTTTCATGCAGATAGCGGTGTATATATTTCCCTGTTCAAACAGTTAGTGGTGTAGATATTTCCATGTTCATAAAGATAGCGGTGTAGATATTTCCATGTTTATACAGATAGCAGTGAAGATGTATGCATGTTTACACAGATAGCAGTGTAGATATTTCCATGTTCATCCAGATGGCTGTGTAGATATATCCATGTTCATACAGATAGAGGTGTAGATATTTCCATTTTCATACAGATAGCGGTGCAGATATTTCCATGTTTATCCAGATGGCTGTGTAGATATATCCATGTACATACTGATGGCGGTGAAGATATTTCCATGTTTATACAGATAGCGGTGAAGATGTATGCATGTTTTCACAGATATCGGTGTAGATATTTCCATGTTCATCCACATGGCTGTGTAGATATATCCATGTTCATACAGATGGCGGTGAAGATATTTCCATGTTCATACAGATAGCGGTGTAGATATTTCCATGTTCATACAGATAGCGGTGTAGATATTTCCATGTTCATACAGATAGCGGTGTATGTATTTCCATGTTCATACAGATAGCGGTGTAGATATTTCCATGTTCATCCTGATGGCTGTGTAGATATTTCCATGTTCATACAGATAGCGGTGTAAATATTTCCAAGTTCATACAGATAGCGGTGTAGATATTTCCATGTTCATCCAGATGGCTGTGTAGATATATCCATGTTCATACAGATGGCGGTGAAGATATTTCCATGTTCATATAGATGGCGTTGTAGATATTTCCATGTTCATACAGATAGCCGTGTAGATATTGACATGTTCATACCGATATCGGTGCTGATACTTCCATGTTTATACAGGTAGCGGTGTACATATTTCCGTGTTTATACAGGTAACGGTGTAGATATTTCCATGTTCATACAGATGGTTGTGTAGATATTTCCATGTTTATAGAGATAGCGGTGTAGTTATTTCCATGTGCAAAGAGATAGCTGTGTAGATATTTCCACGTATATGCAGATAGCGGTGTAGATATTTCCATTTTCATGCAGATAGCGGTGTAGATATTTCCATGTTCAAACAGATAGCGGTGTAGATATTTCCATGTTCATACAGATAGCGGTGTGCATATTTCCATGTTTATACAGATAGCGGTGAAGATGTATGCATGTTTACACTGATAGAGGTGTAGATATTTCCATGTTCATACAGATAGCCGTGTAGATATTTCCATGTTCATCCAGACGGCTGTGTAGGCATATCCATGTTCATACAGATGGCGGTGAAGATATTTCCATGTTCATACAGATGGCTGTGTAGATATATCCATGTTCATACAGATGACGGTGAAGATTTTTCCATGTTCATACAGATGGCGGTGTAGATATTTCCATGTTTATACAGATAGCGGTGAAGATGTATGCATGTTTACACAGATAGTGGTGTAGATATTTCCATGTTCATACAGATAGTGGTGTAGATATTTCCATGTTTGAACAGATAGCCGGGGAGATATCTCCATCTTAATACAGATGGCGGTGTAGATATTTATAGGTTCATACAGATGGCGGTGCAGATATTTCCATGTTCATACAAACGGCGGTGTAGATATTTCCATGTTCATACAGATAGTGGTGCAGTTATTTCCATGTGTAAAGAGATAGCTGTGTAGATATTTCCATGTATATGCAGATAGCTGTGTAGATATTTCCATTTTCATGCAGATAGCGGTGTATATATTTCCCTGTTCAAACAGTTAGCGGTGTAGTTATTTCCATGTTCAGAAAGATAGCGGTGTAGATATTTCCATGTTTATAAAGATAGCGGTGAAGTTGTATGCATGTTTACACAGATAGCGGTGTAGGTATTTCCACGTTCATCCAGATGGCTGTGTAGATATATCCATGTTCATACAGATGGCGGTGAAGTTATTTCCATGTTCATACAGATAGCGGTGTAGATATTTCCATGTTCATACAGATAGCGGTGTAGATATTTCCATATTCATTAAGATGGCTGTGTAGATATATAAATGTTCATACAGATGGCGGTGAATACATTTCCATGTTCATACAGATAGCGGTGTAGATATTTCCATGTTCATACAGATAGCCGTGTAGATATTGCCATGTTCATACCGATAGCGGTGCTGATACTTCCATGTTTATACAGGTAGCGGTGAACATATTTCCGTGTTTATACAGATAGCGGTGTAGATATTTACATCTTAATACAGATAGCGGTGTACATATTTCCATGTTTATACAGATAGCGGTGTAGATATCTCCTTCTTAATACAGATGGCCGTGTAGATATTTCCATGTTCATACAGATGGCGGTGTAGATATTTCCATGTTTATAGAGATAGCGGTGTAGTTATTTCCATGTGCAAAGAGATAGCTGTGTAGATATTTCCATTTATATGCAGATAGTTGTGTAGATATTTCCATTTTCATGCAGATAGCGGTGTAGATATTTCCATGTTCAAACAGATAGCGGTGTAGATATTTCCATGTTCATACAGATAGCGGTGTAGATATTTCCATGTTTATACAGATAGCGGTGAAGATGTATGCATGTTTACCCAGATAGCGGTGTAGATATTTCCATGTTCATACAGATAGCGGTGTAGATATTTCCATGTTCATCCAGACGGCTGTGTAGACATATCCATGTTCATACAGATGGCGGTGAAGATATTTCCATGTTCATACAGATAGCGGTGTAGATATCTCCATCTTAATACAGATGGCGGTGTAGATATTTATATGTTCATACAGATGGCGGTGCAGATATTTCCATGTTCATACGGATGGCGGTGAAGATATTTCCATGTTCATACAGATGGCGGTGTAGAAACTTCCATGTTCATACTGATAGCGGTGCTGATATTTCCATGTTTATACAGGTAGCGGTGTAGATATTTCCATTTTTATACTGATAGCAGTGTAGATATTTCCATGTTTATACACATAGCGGTGTAGATATTTCCATGTCTATACACAGAGCGGTGTAGATATTTCCATGTTTATGCAGATAGTGGTGTAGATATCTCCATCTTAATACAGATGGTGGTGTAGATATTTAAATGTTCATACAGATGGCGCTGCAGATATTTCCATGTTCATACAGATGGCGGTGTAGATATTACCATGTTCGTACAGATAGCGGAGTAGTTATTTCCATGTGTAAAGAGATAGCTGTGTAGATATTTCCATGTATAAGCAGATAGCTGTGTAGATATTTCCGTTTTCATGCAGATAGCGGTGTATATATTTCCCTGTTCAAACAGTTAGTGGTGTAGATATTTCCATGTTCATAAAGATAGCGGTGTAGATATTTCCATGTTTATACAGATAGCAGTGAAGATGTATGCATGTTTACACAGATAGCAGTGTAGATATTTCCATGTTCATCCAGATGGCTGTGTAGATATATCCATGTTCATACAGATAGAGGTGTAGATATTTCCATATTCATACAGATAGCGGTGCAGATATTTCCATGTTTATCCAGATGGCTGTGTAGATATATCCATGTACATACTGATGGCGGTGAAGATATTTCCATGTTTATACAGATAGCGGTGAAGATGTATGCATGTTTTCACAGATATCGGTGTAGATATTTCCATGTTCATCCACATGGCTGTGTAGATATATCCATGTTCATACAGATGGCGGTGAAGATATTTCCATGTTCATACAGATAGCGGTGTAGATATTTCCATGTTCATACAGATAGCGGTGTAGATATTTCCATGTTCATACAGATAGCGGTGTATGTATTTCCATGTTCATACAGATAGCGGTGTAGATATTTCCATGTTCATCCTGATGGCTGTGTAGATATTTCCATGTTCATACAGATAGCGGTGTAAATATTTCCAAGTTCATACAGATAGCGGTGTAGATATTTCCATGTTCATCCAGATGGCTGTGTAGATATATCCATGTTCATACAGATGGCGGTGAAGATATTTCCATGTTCATATAGATGGCGTTGTAGATATTTCCATGTTCATACAGATAGCCGTGTAGATATTGCCATGTTCATACCGATATCGGTGCTGATACTTCCATGTTTATACAGGTAGCGGTGTACATATTTCCGTGTTTATACAGGTAACGGTGTAGATATTTCCATGTTCATACAGATGGTTGTGTAGATATTTCCATGTTTATAGAGATAGCGGTGTAGTTATTTCCATGTGCAAAGAGATAGCTGTGTAGATATTTCCACGTATATGCAGATAGCGGTGTAGATATTTCCATTTTCATGCAGATAGCGGTGTAGATATTTCCATGTTCAAACAGATAGCGGTGTAGATATTTCCATGTTCATACAGATAGCGGTGTGCATATTTCCATGTTTATACAGATAGCGGTGAAGATGTATGCATGTTTACACTGATAGAGGTGTAGATATTTCCATGTTCATACAGATAGCCGTGTAGATATTTCCATGTTCATCCAGACGGCTGTGTAGGCATATCCATGTTCATACAGATGGCGGTGAAGATATTTCCATGTTCATACAGATGGCTGTGTAGATATATCCATGTTCATACAGATGACGGTGAAGATTTTTCCATGTTCATACAGATGGCGGTGTAGATATTTCCATGTTTATACAGATAGCGGTGAAGATGTATGCATGTTTACACAGATAGTGGTGTAGATATTTCCATGTTCATACAGATAGTGGTGTAGATATTTCCATGTTTGAACAGATAGCCGGGGAGATATCTCCATCTTAATACAGATGGCGGTGTAGATATTTATAGGTTCATACAGATGGCGGTGCAGATATTTCCATGTTCATACAAACGGCGGTGTAGATATTTCCATGTTCATACAGATAGTGGTGCAGTTATTTCCATGTGTAAAGAGATAGCTGTGTAGATATTTCCATGTATATGCAGATAGCTGTGTAGATATTTCCATTTTCATGCAGATAGCGGTGTATATATTTCCCTGTTCAAACAGTTAGCGGTGTAGTTATTTCCATGTTCAGAAAGATAGCGGTGTAGATATTTCCATGTTTATAAAGATAGCGGTGAAGTTGTATGCATGTTTACACAGATAGCGGTGTAGGTATTTCCACGTTCATCCAGATGGCTGTGTAGATATATCCATGTTCATACAGATGGCGGTGAAGTTATTTCCATGTTCATACAGATAGCGGTGTAGATATTTCCATGTTCATACAGATAGCGGTGTAGATATTTCCATATTCATTAAGATGGCTGTGTAGATATATAAATGTTCATACAGATGGCGGTGAATACATTTCCATGTTCATACAGATAGCGGTGTAGATATTTCCATGTTCATACAGATAGCCGTGTAGATATTGCCATGTTCATACCGATAGCGGTGCTGATACTTCCATGTTTATACAGGTAGCGGTGAACATATTTCCGTGTTTATACAGATAGCGGTGTAGATATTTACATCTTAATACAGATAGCGGTGTACATATTTCCATGTTTATACAGATAGCGGTGTAGATATCTCCTTCTTAATACAGATGGCCGTGTAGATATTTCCATGTTCATACAGATGGCGGTGTAGATATTTCCATGTTTATAGAGATAGCGGTGTAGTTATTTCCATGTGCAAAGAGATAGCTGTGTAGATATTTCCATTTATATGCAGATAGTTGTGTAGATATTTCCATTTTCATGCAGATAGCGGTGTAGATATTTCCATGTTCAAACAGATAGCGGTGTAGATATTTCCATGTTCATACAGATAGCGGTGTAGATATTTCCATGTTTATACAGATAGCGGTGAAGATGTATGCATGTTTACCCAGATAGCGGTGTAGATATTTCCATGTTCATACAGATAGCGGTGTAGATATTTCCATGTTCATCCAGACGGCTGTGTAGACATATCCATGTTCATACAGATGGCGGTGAAGATATTTCCATGTTCATACAGATAGCGGTGTAGATATCTCCATCTTAATACAGATGGCGGTGTAGATATTTATATGTTCATACAGATGGCGGTGCAGATATTTCCATGTTCATACGGATGGCGGTGAAGATATTTCCATGTTCATACAGATGGCGGTGTAGAAACTTCCATGTTCATACTGATAGCGGTGCTGATATTTCCATGTTTATACAGGTAGCGGTGTAGATATTTCCATTTTTATACTGATAGCAGTGTAGATATTTCCATGTTTATACACATAGCGGTGTAGATATTTCCATGTTTATGCAGATAGTGGTGTAGATATCTCCATCTTAATACAGATGGCGGTGTAGATATTTAAATGTTCATACAGATGGCGCTGCAGATATTTCCATGTTCATACAGATGGCGGTGTAGATATTACCATGTTCGTACAGATAGCGGAGTAGTTATTTCCATGTGTAAAGAGATAGCTGTGTAGATATTTCCATGTATAAGCAGATAGCTGTGTAGATATTTCCGTTTTCATGCAGATAGCGGTGTATATATTTCCCTGTTCAAACAGTTAGTGGTGTAGATATTTCCATGTTCATAAAGATAGCGGTGTAGATATTTCCATGTTTATACAGATAGCAGTGAAGATGTATGCATGTTTACACAGATAGCAGTGTAGATATTTCCATGTTCATCCAGATGGCTGTGTAGATATATCCATGTTCATACAGATAGAGGTGTAGATATTTCCATTTTCATACAGATAGCGGTGCAGATATTTCCATGTTTATCCAGATGGCTGTGTAGATATATCCATGTACATACTGATGGCGGTGAAGATATTTCCATGTTTATACAGATAGCGGTGAAGATGTATGCATGTTTTCACAGATATCGGTGTAGATATTTCCATGTTCATCCACATGGCTGTGTAGATATATCCATGTTCATACAGATGGCGGTGAAGATATTTCCATGTTCATACAGATAGCGGTGTAGATATTTCCATGTTCATACAGATAGCGGTGTAGATATTTCCATGTTCATACAGATAGCGGTGTATGTATTTCCATGTTCATACAGATAGCGGTGTAGATATTTCCATGTTCATCCTGATGGCTGTGTAGATATTTCCATGTTCATACAGATAGCGGTGTAAATATTTCCAAGTTCATACAGATAGCGGTGTAGATATTTCCATGTTCATCCAGATGGCTGTGTAGATATATCCATGTTCATAGAGATGGCGGTGAAGATATTTCCATGTTCATATAGATGGAGTTGTAGATATTTCCATGTTCATACAGATAGCCGTGTAGATATTGCCATGTTCATACCGATATCGGTGCTGATACTTCCATGTTTATACAGGTAGCGGTGTACATATTTCCGGGTTTATACAGGTAACGGTGTAGATATTTCCATGTTCATACAGATGGTTGTGTAGATATTTCCATGTTTATAGAGATAGCGGTGTAGTTATTTCCATGTTCAAAGAGATAGCTGTGTAGATATTTCCATTTTCATGCAGATAGCGGTGTAGATATTTCCATTTTCATGCAGATAGCGGTGTAGATATTTCCATGTTCAAACAGATTGCGGTGTAGATATTTCCATGTTCATACAGATAGCGGTGTGCATATTTCCATGTTTATACAGATAGCGGTGAAGATGTATGCATGTTTACACTGATAGAGGTGTAGATATTTCCATGTTCATACAGATAGCCGTGTAGATATTTCCATGTTCATCCAGACGGCTGTGTAGGCATATCCATGTTCATACAGATGGCGGTGAAGATATTTCCATGTTCATACAGATGGCTGTGTAGATATATCCATGTTCATACAGATGACGGTGAAGATTTTTCCATGTTCATACAGATGGCGGTGTAGATATTTCCATGTTTATACAGATAGCGGTGAAGATGTATGCATGTTTACACAGATAGTGGTGTAGATATTTCCATGTTCATACAGATAGTGGTGTAGATATTTCCATGTTTGAACAGATAGCCGGGGAGATATCTCCATCTTAATACAGATGGCGGTGTAGATATTTATAGGTTCATACAGATGGCGGTGCAGATATTTCCATGTTCATACAAACGGCGGTGTAGATATTTCCATGTTCATACAGATAGTGGTGCAGTTATTTCCATGTGTAAAGAGATAGCTGTGTAGATATTTCCATGTATATGCAGATAGCTGTGTAGATATTTCCATTTTCATGCAGATAGCGGTGTATATATTTCCCTGTTCAAACAGTTAGCGGTGTAGTTATTTCCATGTTCAGAAAGATAGCGGTGTAGATATTTCCATGTTTATAAAGATAGCGGTGAAGATGTATGCATGTTTACAAAGATAGCGGTGTAGATATTTCCATGTTCATCCAGATGGCTGTGTAGATATATCCATGTTCATACAGATAGCGGTGTAGATATTTCCATCTTCATACAGATAGCGGTGCAGATATTTCCATGTTCATCCAGATGGCTGTGTAGATATATCCATGTTCATACAGATGGCGGTGAAGATATTTCCATGTTCATACAGATAGCGGTGTAGATATTTCCATGTTTATACAGATAGCGGTTTAGATATTTCCATGTTCATACAGATAGCGGTGCATGTATTTCCATGTTCATACAGATAGCGGAGTAGATATTTCCGTGTTCATCCAGATGTCTTTGTAGATATTTCCAGGTTCATACAGATAGCGGTGTAGATATTTCCATGTTCATACAGATAGCGGTGTAGATATTTCCATGTTCATCCAGATGGCTGTGTAGATATATCCATGTTCATACAGATGGCTCTGAAGATATTTCCATGTTCATACAGATAGCGGTGTAGATATTTCCATGTTCATACAGCTAGCCGTGTAGATATTGCCATGTTCATACCGATAGCGGTGCTGATACTTCCATGTTTATACAGGTATCGGTGTACATATTTCCGTGTTTATACAGATGGCGGTGAAGACATTTCCATGTTAATACAGATAGCGGTGTAGATATTTCCATGTTCATACAGATAACCGTGTAGATATGGCCATGTTCCTACCGATAGCGGTGCTGATACTTCCATGTTTATACAGGTAGCAGTGTAGATATTTCCCTGTTTATATACATAGCGGTGTAGATATTTCCATGTTTATATAGATAGCGGTGTAGATATCTCCATCTTAATACAGATGGCGGTGTAGATATTTATATGTTCATACAGATGGCGGTGCAGATATTTCCATGTTCATACGGATGGCGGTGAAGATATTTCCATGTTCATACAGATGGCGGTGTAGAAACTTCCATGTTCATATTGATAGCGGTGCTGATATTTCCATGTTTATACAGGTAGCGGTGTAGATATTTCCATGTTTATACAGATAGCAGTGTAGATATTTCCATGTTTATACAGGTAGCAGTGTAGATATTTCCATGTTTGTACAGATAGCGGTGTAGATATTTCCATGTTTATGCAGATAGTGGTGTAGATATCTCCATCTTAATACAGATGGCGGTGTAGATATTTAAATGTTCATACAGATGGCGGTGCAGATATTTCCATGTTCATACAGATGGCGGTGTAGATATTTCCATGTTTGTACAGATAGCGGTGTAGTTATTTCCATTTGTAAAGAGATAGCTGTGTAGGTATTTCTATGTATAAGCAGATAGCTCTGTAGATATTTCCGTTTTCATGCAGATAGCGGTGTATATATTTCCCTGTTCAAACAGTTAGCGGTGTAGATATTTCCATGTTGATAAAGATAGCGGTGTAGATATTTCCATGTTTATACAGATAGTGGTGTAGATATTTCCATGTTAATACAGATATCCGTGTAGATATTGCCATGTTCATACCGATAGCGGTGCTGATACTTCCATGTTTATACAGGTAGCGGTGTACATATTTCCGTGTTTATACAGATAGCGGTGTTGATATTTCCCTCTTCATACAGATAGCAGTGTAGATATTTCCATGTTTATACAGATAGCGGTGTAGATATCTCCTTCTTAATTCTGATGGCGGTGTAGATATTTCCATGTTCATACAGATGGCGGTGTAGATATTTCCATGTTTATAGAGATAGCGGTGTAGTTATTTCCATGTGCAAAGAGATAGCTGTGTAGATATTTCCATTTATATGCAGATAGTTGTGTAGATATTTCCATTTTCATGCAGATAGCGGTGTAGATATTTCCATGTTCAAACAGATAGTGGTGTAGATATTTCCATGTTCATACAGATAGCGGTGTAGATATTTCCATGTTTATACAGATAGCGGTGAAGATGTATGCATGTTTACACAGATAGCGGTGTAGATATTTCCATGTTCATACAGATGGCTGTGTAGATATATCCATGTTCCTGCAGATGGCGGTGAAGGTATTTCCATGTTCATACAGATGGCGGTGTAGATATTTCCATGTTCATACAGATAGCGGGGCTGATATTTCCATGTTTATACATGTAGCGGTGTAGATATTTCCATGTTTATACAGATAGCGGTGTAGATATTTCCATGTTTATACACATAGCGGTGTAGATATTTCCATGTTCATACAGATAGCGGTGTATGTATTTCCATTTTCATACAGATAGCGGTGTAGATATTTCCATTTTCATGCAGATAGCGGTGTATATGTTTCCCTATTCAAACATTAAGCGGTGGAGATATTTCCATGTTCATAAAATAGCGGTGTAGATTCCATGTTTATACAGACAGCGGTGAAGTTGTATGCATGCTTACACAGATAGCGGTGTAGATATTTCCACGTTCATCCAGATGGCTGTGTTGATATATCCATGTTCATACAGATAGCGGTGTAGATATTTCCATGTTCATACAGATGGCTGTGTAGATATATCCATGTTCATAGAGATAGCCGTGTAGATATTGCCATGTTCATACCGATAGCGGTGCTGATACTTCCATGTTGATACAGGTAGCGGTGTAGATATTTCCATGTTTATACACATAGCGGTGTAGATATTTCCATGTTTGTACAGATAGCGGTGTAGATATCTCCATCTTCATACAGATGGCGGTGTAGATATTTATATGTTCATACAGATGGCGGTGCAGATATTTCCATGTTCATACGGATGGCAGTGAAGATATTTCCATGTTCATACAGATGGCGGTGTAGTAACTTCCATGTTCATACTGATAGCGGTGCTGATATTTCCATGTTTATACAGGTAGCGGTGTAGATATTTCCATGTTTATACAGATAGCAGTGTAGATATTTCCATGTTTATACACATAGCGGTGTAGATATTTCCATGTTTATACAGATAGCGGTGTAGATATTTCCATGTTCATACAGATAGCGGTGTAGTTATTTCCATGTGTAAAGAGATAGCAGTGTAGATATTTCCATGTATAAGCAGATAGCTGTGTAGATATTTCCGTTTTCATGCAGATAGCGGGGTATGTATTTGCCTGTTCAAACAGTTAGCGGTGTAGATATTTCCATGTACATAAAGATAGCGGTGTAGATATTTCCATGTTTATACAGATAGCGGTGAAGATGTATGCATGTTTATACAGATAGCGGTGTAGATATTTCCATGTTTATCCACATGGCTGTGTAGATATATCCATGTTCATACAGATGGCGGTGAAGATATTTCCATGTTCATACAGATAGCGGTGTAGATATTTCCATGTTTATACAGATAGCGGTTTAGATATTTCCATGTTCATACAGATAGCGGTGCATGTATTTCCATGTTCATACAGATAGCGGAGTAGATATTTCCGTGTTCATCCAGATGTCTGTGTAGATATTTCCAGGTTCATACAGATAGCGGTGTAGATATTTCCATGTTCATACAGATAGCGGTGTAGATATTTCCATGTTCATCCAGATGGCTGTGTAGATATATCCATGTTCATACAGATGGCTCTGAGGTTATTTCCATGTTCATACAGATAGCGGTGTAGATATTTCCATGTTCATACAGATAGCCGTGTAGATATTGCCATGTTCATACCGATAGCGGTGCTGATACTTCCATGTTTATACAGGTATCGGTGTACATATTTCCGTGTTTATACAGATGGCGGTGAAGACATTTCCATGTTAATACAGATAGCGGTGTAGATATTTCTATGTTCATACAGATAACCGTGTAGATATGGCCATGTTCCTTCCGATAGCGGTGCTGATACTTCCATGTTTTTACAGGTAGCGGTGTAGATATTTCCCTGTTTATATACATAGCGGTGTAGATATTTCCATGTTTATACAGATAGCGGTGTAGATATCTCCATCTTAATACAGATGGCGGTGTAGATATTTATATGTTCATACAGATGGCGCTGCAGATATTTCCATGTTCATACGGATGGCGGTGAAGATATTTCCATGTTCATACAGATGGCGGTGTAGAAACTTCCATGTTCATATTGATAGCGGTGCTGATATTTCCATGTTTATACAGGTAGCGGTGTAGATATTTCCATGTTTATACAGATAGCAGTGTAGATATTTCCATGTTTATACAGGTAGCAGTGTAGATATTTCCATGTTTGTACAGATAGCGGTGTAGATATTTCCATGTTTATGCAGATAGTGGTGTAGATATCTCAATCTTAATACAGATGGCGGTGTAGATATTTAAATGTTCATACAGATGGCGGTGCAGATATTTCCATGTTCATACAGATGGCGGTGTAGATATTTCCATGTTCATACAGATAGCGGTGTAGTTATTTCCATTTGTAAAGAGATAGCTGTGTAGGTATTTCTATGTATAAGCAGATAGCTCTGTAGATATTTCCGTTTTCATGCAGATAGCGGTGTATATATTTCCCTGTTCAAACAGTTAGCGGTGTAGATATTTCCATGTTGATAAAGATAGCGGTGTAGATATTTCCATGTTTATACAGATAGTGGTGTAGATATTTCCATGTTAATACAGATATCCGTGTAGATATTGCCATGTTCATACCGATAGCGGTGCTGATACTTCCATGTTTATACAGGTAGCGGTGTACATATTTCCGTGTTTATACAGATAGCGGTGTAGATATTTCCCTGTTCATACAGATAGCGGTGTAGATATTTCCATGTTTATACAGATAGCGGTGTAGATATCTCCTTCTTAATTCTGATGGCGGTGTAGATATTTCCATGTTCATACATATAGCGGTGTAGATATTTCCATGTTTATACACATAGCGGTGTAGTTATTTCCATGTGCAAAGAGATAGCTGTGTAGATATTTCCATTTATATGCAGATAGTTGTGTAGATATTTCCATTTTCATGCAGATAGCGGTGTAGATATTTCCATGTTCAAACAGATAGCGGTGTAGATATTTCCATGTTCATACAGATAGCGGTGTAGATATTTCCATGTTTATACAGATAGCGGTGAAGATTTATGCATGTTTACACAGATAGCTGTGTAGATATTTCCATGTTCATACAGATAGCGGTGTAGATATTTCCATGTTCATCCAGACGGCTGTGTAGACATATCCATGTTCATACAGATGGCGGTGAAGACATTTCCATGTTCATACAGATAGCGGTGTAGATATTTCCATGTTCATACAGATAACCGTGTAGATATTGCCAAGTTCCTACCGATAGCGGTGCTGATACTTCCATGTTTATACAGGTAGCGGTGTAGATATTTCCATGTTTATACACATAGCGGTGTAGATATTTCCATGTTTATACAGATAGCGGTGTAGATATCTCCATCTTAATACAGATGGCGGTGTAGATACTTATATGTTCATACAGATGGCGGTGCAGATATTTCCATGTTCATACGGATGGCGGTGAAGATATTTCCATGTTCATACAGATGGCGGTGTAGAAACTTCCATGTTCATACTGATAGCGGTGCTGATATTTCCATGTTTATACAGGTAGCGGTGTAGATATTTCCATGTTTATACAGATAGCAGTGTAGATATTTCCATGTTTATACACATAGCGGTGTTGATATTTCCATGTTTATACAGATAGCGGTGTAGATATTTCCATGTTTATGCAGATAGTGGTGTAGATATCTCCATCTTAATACAGATGGCGGTGTAGATATTTAAATGTTCATACAGATGGCGGTGCAGATATTTCCATGTTCATACAGATGGCAGTGTAGATATTTCCATGTTCATACAGATAGCGGTGTAGTTATTTCCATTTGTGAAGAGATAGCTGTGTAGGTATTTCCATGTATAAGCAGATAGCTCTGTAGACATTTCCGTTTTCATGCAGATAGCGGTGTATATATTTCCCTGTTCAAACAGTTAGCGGTGTAGATATTTCCATGTTCATAAAGATAGCGGTGTAGATATTTCCATGTTTATACAGATAGAGGTGTAGATATTTCCATGTTAATACAGATATCCGTGTAGATATTGCCATGTTAATACCGATAGCGGTGCTGAAACTTCCATGTTTATACAGGTAGCGGTGTACATATTTCCGTGTTTATACAGATAGCGGTGTAGATATTTCCATGTTCATACAGATAGCGGTGTAGATATTTCCATGTTCATACAGATGGCTGTGTAGATATATCCATGTTCCTAAAGATGGCGGTGAAGGTATTTCCATGTTCATACAGATGGCGGTGTTGATATTTCCATGTTCATACAGATAGCGGGGCTGATATTTCCATGTTTATACATGTAGCGGTGTAGATATTTCCATGTTTATACAGATAGCGGAGTAGATATTTCCATGTTTATGCACATAGCGGTGTAGATATTTCCATGTTTATACAGATAGCGGTGTAGATATTTCCATGTTTATGCAGATAGTTGTGTAGATATCTCCATCATAATACAGATGGCGGTGTAGATATTTAAATGTTCATACAGATGGCTGTGTAGACATATCCATATTGATACAGATGTCGGTGAATATATTTCCATGTTCATACAGATAGCGGTGTAGATATTTCCATGTTCATACAGATAGCGGAGTAGATATTTCCATGTTCATACAGATGGCTGTGTAGATATATCCATGTTCCTACAGATGGCGGTGAAGATATTTCCATGTTCATAAAGATAGCGGTGTAGATATTTCCATGTTCACACTGATAGCGGTGTAGGTATTTCCATGTTCATACAGATGGCAGTGTAGATATATCCATGTTCCTACAGATGGCGGTGAAAATATTTCCATGTTCATACAGATGGTGGTGTAGATATTTCCATGGTCATACAGATAGCGGGGCTGATATTTCCATGTTTATACATGTAGCGGTGTAGATATTTCCATGTTTATACAGATAGCGGAGTAGATATTTCCATGTTTATACACATAGCTGTGTAGATATTTCCATGTTTATACAGATAGTGGTGTAGATATTTCCATGTTTATGCAGATAGTTGTGTAGATATCTCCATCTTAATACAGATGGCGGTGTAGATATTTAAATGTTCATACAGATGGCTGTGTAGACATATCCATATTCATACAGATGGCGGTGAAGATATTTCCATGTTCATACAGATAGCGGTGTAGATATTTCCATGTTCATACAGATATCGGTGTAGTTATTTCCATGTTCATACAGATGGCTGTGTAGATATATCCATGTTCCTACAGATGGCGGTGAAGATATTTCCATGTTCATACAGATGGAGGTGTAGATATTTCCATGTTCATACAGATAGCGGGGCTGATATTTCCATGTTTATACATGTAGCGGTGTAGATATTTCCATGTTTATACAGATAGCGGTGTAGATATTTCCATGTTTATGCACATAGCGGTGTAGATATTTCCATGTTCATACAGATAGCGGTGTATGTATTTCCATTTTCATACAGATAGCGGTGTAGATATTTCCATTTTCATGCAGATAGCGGTGTATATATTTCCCTGTTCAAACAGTAAGCGGTGTACATATTTCCATGTTCATAAAGATAGCGGTATAGATTCCATGTTTATACAGATAGCGGTGAAGTTGTATGCATGTTTACACAGATAGCGGTGTAGATATTTCCACGTTCATCCAGATGGCTGTGTAGATATATCCATGTTCATACAGATAGCGGTGTAGATATTTCCATGTTCATACAGATAGCGGTGTAGATATTTCCATGTTCATACAGATAGCGGTGTAGATATTTCCATGTTCATACAGATAGCGGTGTAGATATTTCCATGTTCATACAGATGGCTGTGTAGATATATCCATGTTCCTACAGATGGCGGTGAAAATATTTCCATGTTCATACAGATAGCGGTGTAGATATTTCCATGTTCACACTGATAGCGGTGTAGGTATTTCCATGTTCATACAGATGGCTGTGTAGATATATCCATGTTCCTACAGATGGCGGTGAAAATATTTCCATGTTCATACAGATGGCGGTGTAGATATTTCCATGTTCATACAGATAGCGGGGCTGATATTTCCATGTTTATGCAAGTAGCGGTGTAGATATTTCCATGTTTATACAGATAGCGGAGTAGATATTTCCATGTTTATACACATAGCGGTGTAGATATTTCCATGTTTATACAGATAGCGGTGTAGATATTTCCATGTTTATGCAGATAGTTGTGTAGATATCTCCATCTTAATACAGATGGCGGTGTAGATATTTAAATGTTCATACAGATGGCTGTGTAGACATATCCATATTCATACAGATGGCGGTGAAGATATTTCCATGTTCATACAGATAGCGGTGTAGATATTTCCATGTTCATACAGATAGCGGTGTAGTTATTTCCATGTTCATACAGATGGCTGTGTAGATATATCCATGTTCCTACAGATGGCGGTGAAGATATTTCCATGTTCATACAGATGGCGGTGTAGATATTTCCATGTTCATACAGATAGCTGGGCTGATATTTCCATGTTTATACATGTAGCGGTGTAGATATTTCCATGTTTATACAGATAGCGGTGTAGATATTTCCATGTTTATACACATAGCGGTGTAGATATTTCCATGTTCATACGGATAGCAGTGTAGCTATTTCCATGTTCATACAGATAGCGGTGTAGATATTTCCATGTTCATCCTGATGGCTGTGTAGATATATCCATGTTCATACAGATGGCGGTGTAGATATTTCCATGTTCATACAGATAGTGGTGTAGATATTTCCATGTTCATACAGATAGCGGTGTAGCTCTTTCCATGTTCATACAGATAGCGGTGTAGATATTTCCATGTTCATCCAGATGGCTGTGTAGCTATTTACATGTTCATACAGATAGCGGTGCTATTTCCATGTTTATACAGGTAGCAGTGTAGATATTTCCTTGTTTATACAGAAAGCGGCATAGATATTTCCATGTTTATACAGATAGCGGTGTAGTTATTTCCAAGTTTATACAGATAGCGTTGTAGATATCTCCATCTTAATACAGATGGCGGTGTAGATATTTATATGTTCATACAGATGTCGGTGCAGATATTTCCATGTTCATACAGATGGTGGTGTAGATATTTCCATGTTTATAGAGATAGCAGTGTAGTTATTTCCATGTGTAAAGAGATAGCTTTGTAGATATTTCCATATATATGCAGATAGCTGTGTAGATATTTCCATTTTCATGCAGATAGCGGTGAAGATGTATACATGTTTACACAGATAGCGGTGTAGATATTTCCATGTTCATACAGATAGCGGTGTAGATATTTCCATGTTCATACAGATGGCTGTGTAGATATATCTATGTTCTTACAGATGGCGGAGAAGATATTTCCATGTTCATACAGATAGCGGTGTAGATATTTCCATGTTCCTACAGATAGCGGTTTAGATATTTCCATGTTCATACAGATAGCGGTGTAGATATTTCCATGTTCATACAGATAGCGGTGTAGATATTTCCATGTTCATCCAGATGGCTGTGTAGATATATCCATGTTCATACAGATGGCGGTGAAGATATTTCCATGTTCATACAGATAGCGGTGTAGATATTGCCATGTTTATACCGATAGCGGTGCGGATACTTCCATGTTTATACAGGTAGCGGTGTACATATTTCCATGTTTATACAGATAGCGGTGTAGATATTTCCATGTTCATACAGATAGCGGTGTAGATAATTCCATGTTCATAGAGATAGCGGTGTAGATATTTACATGTTCATACAGATAGCGGTGCTGATATTTCCATGTTTATACAGGTAGCGGTGTAGACATTTCCATGTTTATACAGATAGTGGTGTAGATATTTCCATGTTTATACAGATAGCGGTGTAGATATTTCCATGTTCATACAGATAGCGGTGTAGATAATTCCATGTTCATAGAGATAGCGGTGTAGATATTTACATGTTCATACAGATAGCGGTGCTGATATTTCCATGTTTATACAGGTAGCGGTGTAGACATTTCCATGTTTATACAGATAGTGGTGTAGATATTTCCATGTTTATACAGATAGCGGTGTAGATGTTTCCAAGTTTATACAGATAGTGGTGTAGATATCTCCATCTTAATACAGATGGCGGTGTAGATATTTATATGTTCATACAGATGGCGGTGCAGATATTTCCATGTTCATACAGATGGCAGTGTATATATTTCCATGTTCATACAGATAGCGGTGTAGTTATTTCCACGTGTAAAGAGATAGCTGTGTAGATTTTCCCATGTATATGCAGATAGCTGTGTAGATATTTCCATTTTCAAGCAGATAGCGGTGTATATACTTCCCTGTTCAAACAGATACCGGTGTAGATATTTCCATGTTCATACAGATAGTGGTGTAGATATTTCCATGTTCATACAGATAGCGGTGTAGCTATTTCCATGTTCATACAGATAGCGGTGTGGATACTTCCATGTTCATAGAGATAGCTTTGTAGATATTTCCATGTATATGCAGATAGCTGTGTAGATATTGCCATGTTTATACCGATAGCGGTGCTGATACTTCCATGTTTATACACGTAGCGGTGTACATATTTCCATGTTTATACAGATAGTGGTGTAGATATTTCCATGTTTATACAGATAGCGGTGTAGATATATCCTTCTTCATACAGTTGGCGGTGTAGATATTTATATGTTCATTCAGATGGCGGTGCGGATATTTCCATGTTCATAGAGATGGCGGTGTAGATATTTCCATGTTTATAGAGATACCGGTGTAGTTATTTCCATGTGTAAAGAGATAGCTGTGTAGATATATCCATGTATATGCAGATAGCTGTGTAGATATTTCCATTTTCATGCAGATAGCGGTCTAGATATTTCCATGTTCAAACAGATAGCGGTGTAGATATTTCCATGTTTATACACATAGCGGTGTAGATATTTCCATGTTTATACAGATAGCGGTGTAGATATTTCCGTGTTTATACAGATAGCGGTGTAGATATTTCCATGTTCATACAGATAGCGGTGTATGCATTTCCATGTTCATACAGATAGCGGTGTAGATATTTCCATTTTCATGCAGATAGCGGTGTATATAATTCCCTGTTCAAACAGTTAGCGGTTTAGATATTTCCATGTTCATACAGATAGCGGTGTAGATATTTCCATGTTCATACAGATGGCTGTGTAGATACATCCAAGTTCATACAGATAGCGGTGAAGATATTTCCATGTTCATACAGATGGCGGAGTAGATATTTCCATGTTCATACCGATAGCGGTGCTGATATTTCCATGTTTATACAGGTAGCGGTGTAGATATTTCCATGTTTATACAGATAGCGGTGTGGATATTTCCATGTTTATACACATAGCGGTGTAGATATTTCCATGTTTATACAGATAGCGGTGTAGATATTTCCGTGTTTATACAGATAGCGGTGTAGATATTTCCATGTTTATACAGATAGCGGTGTAGATATTTCCGTGTTTATACAGATAGCGGTGTAGATATTTCCATGTTCATACAGATAGCGGTGTATGTATTTCCATGTTCATACAGATAGCGGTGTAGATATTTCCATTTTCATGCAGATAGCGGTGTAGATATTTCCGTGTTCAAACAGTTAGCGGTTTAGAAATTTCCATGTTCATAAAGATAGCGGTGTAGATATTTCCATGTTTATACAGATAGCGGTGAAGATGTATGCATGTTTACACAGATAGCGGTGTAGATATTTCCATGTTCATCCAGATGGCTGTGTAGATATATAAATGTTCATACAGATGGCGGTGAAGATATTTCCATGTTCATACAGATAGAGGTGTAGATATTTCCATGTTCATACAGATAGCGGTGTAGCTATTTCCATGTTCATACAGATAGCGGTGTAGATATTTCCATGTTCATCCAGATGGCTGTGTTGCTATTTACATGATCATACAGATAGCGGTGATGATATTTCCATGTTTATACAGGTAGCAGTGTAGATATTTCCTTGTTTATACAGAAAGCGGCGTAGATATTTCCATGCTTTTACAGATAGCGGTGTAGATATTTCCAAGTTTATACAGATAGCGGTGTAGATATCTCCATCTTAATACAGATGGCGGTGTAGATATTTATATGTTCATACAGATGTCGGTGCAGATATTTCCATGTTCATACAGATGGCGGTGTAGATATTTCCATGTTTATAGAGATAGCAGTTTAGTTATTTCCATGTGTAAAGAGATAGCTTTGTAGATATTTCCATGTATATGCAGATAGCTGTGTAGATATTGCCATGTTTATACCGATAGTGGTGCTGTTACTTCCATGTTTATACAGGTAGCGGTGTACATATTTCCATGTTTATACAGAGAGCGGTGTAGATATTTCCATGTTTATACAGATAGCGGTGTAGATATATCCTTCTTCATACAGTTGGCGGTGTAGATATTTATATGTTCATTCAGATGGCGGTGCGGATATTTCCATGTTCATACAGATGGCGGTGTAGATATTTCCATGTTTATAGAGATACCGGTGTAGTTATTTCCATGTGTAAAGAGATAGCTGTGTAGATATATCCATGTATATGCAGATAGCTGTGTAGATATTTCCATTTTCATGCAGATAGCGGTCTGGATATTTCCATGTTCAAACAGATAGCGGTGTAGATATTTCCATGTTTATACACATAGCGGTGTAGATATTTCCATGTTTATACAGATAGCGGTGTAGATATTTCCGTGTTTATACAGATAGCGGTGTAGATATTTCCATGTTCATACAGATAGCTGTTTATGTATTTCCATGTTCATACAGATAGCGGTGTATATATTTCCATTTTCATTCAGATAGCGGTGTATATATTTCCCTGTTCAAACAGTTAGCGGTTTAGATATTTCCATGTTCATACAGATAGCGGTGTAGATATTTCCATGTTCATACAGATGGCTGTGTAGATACATCCAAGTTCATACAGATAGCGGTGAAGATATTTCCATGTTCATACAGATGGCGGTGTAGATATTTCCATGTTCATACCGATAGCGGTGCTGATATTTCCATGTTTATACAGGTTGCGGTGTAGATATTTCCATGTTTATACAGATAGCGGTGTGGATATTTCCATTTTTATACACATAGCGGTGTAGATATTTCCATGTTTATTCAGATAGCGGTGTATATATTTCCGTGTTTATACAGATAGCGGTGTAGATATTTCCATGTTCATACAGATAGCGGTGTATGTATTTCCATGTTCATACAGATAGCGGTGTAGATATTTCCATTTTCATGCAGATAGCGGTGTATATATTTCCGTGTTCAAACAGTTAGCGGTTTAGAAATTTCCATGTTCATAAAGATAGCGGTATAGATATTTCCATGTTTATTCAGATAGCGGTGAAGATGTATACATGTTTACACAGATAGCGGTGTAGATATTTCCATGTTCATCCAGATGGCTGTGTAGATATTTCCATGTTCATACAGATGGCTGTGTAGATATATCTACGTTCTTACAGATGGCGGAGAAGATA
The DNA here is from genome assembly GCF_029281585.2 of Gorilla gorilla gorilla. Lineage (NCBI taxonomy): Eukaryota > Metazoa > Chordata > Mammalia > Primates > Hominidae > Gorilla > Gorilla gorilla. Next base: position 129,785,448 of record NC_073239.2, read on the forward strand.
TTTCCATGTTCATACAGATAGCGGTGTAGATATTTCCATGTTCCTACAGATAGCGGTGTAGGTATTTCCATGTTCATACAGATAGCGGTGTAGATATTTCCATGTTCATACAGATAGCGGTGTAGATATTTCCATGTTCATCCAGATGGCTGTGTAGATATATCCATGTTCATACAGATGGCGGTGAAGATATTTCCATGTTCATACAGATAGCGGTGCAGATATTTCCATGTTCATACAGAGAGCCGTGTAGATATTGCCATGTTTATACCGATAGCGGTGCGGATACTTCCATGTTTATACAGGTAGCGGTGTACATATTTCCATGTTTATACAGATAGCGGTGTAGATATTTCCATGTTCATACAGATAGCGGTGTAGATAATTCCATGTTCATAGAGATAGCGGTGTAGATATTTACATGTTCATACAGATAGCGGTTCTGATATTTCCATTTTTATACAGGTAGCGGTGTAGACATTTCCATGTTTATACAGATAGTGGTGTAGATATTTCCATGTTTATACAGATAGTGGTGTAGATATTTCCATGTTCATACAGATAGCGGTGTAGATAATTCCATGTTCATAGAGATAGCGGTGTAGATATTTACATGTTCATACAGATAGCGGTGCTGATATTTCCATGTTTATACAGGTAGCGGTGTAGACACTTCCATGTTTATACAGATATTTGTGTAGATATTTCCATGTTTATACAGATAGCAGTGTAGATATTTCCAAGTTTATACAGATAGCGGTGTAGATATCTCCATCTTAATACAGATGGCGGTGTAGATATTTATATGTTCATACAGATGGCGGTGCAGATATATCCATGTTCATACAGATGGCAGTGTATAAATTTCCATGTTCATACAGATAGCGGTGTAGTTATTTCCACGTGTAAAGAGATATCTGTGTAGATTTTCCCATGTATATGCAGATAGCTGTGTAGATATTTCCATTTTCAAGCAGATAGCGGTGTATATACTTCCCTGTTCAAACAGATACCGGTGTAGATATTTCCATCTTCATACAGATAGTGGTGTAGATATTTCCATGTTCATACAGATAGCGGTGTAGCTATTTCCATGTTCATACAGATAGCGGTGTGGATACTTCCATGTTCATAGAGATAGCTTTGTAGATATTTCCATGTATATTCAGATAGCTGTGTAGATATTGCCATGTTTATACCGATAGCGGTGCTGATACTTCCATGTTTATACACGTAGCGGTGTACATATTTCCATGTTTATACAGATAGTCGTGTAGATATTTCCATGTTTATACAGATAGCGGTGTAGATATATCCTTCTTCATACAGTTGGCGGTGTAGATATTTATATGTTCATTCAGATGGCGGTGCGGATATTTCCATGTTCATACAGATGGCGGTTTAGATATTTCCATGTTTATTGAGATACCGGTGTAGTTATTTCCATGTGTAAAGAGATAGCTCTGTAGATATATCCATGTATATGCAGATAGCTGTGTAGATATTTCCATTTTCATGCAGATAGCGGTCTAGATATTTCCATGTTCAAACAGATAGCGGTGTAGATATTTCCATGTTTATACACATAGCGGTGTAGATATTTCCATGTTTATACAGATAGCGGTGTAGATATTTCCGTGTTTATACAGATAGCGGTGTAGATATTTCCATGTTCATACAGATAGCGGTGTATGCATTTCCATGTTCATACAGATAGCGGTGTAGATATTTCCATTTTCATGCAGATAGTGGTGTATATAATTCCCTGTTCAAACAGTTAGCGGTTTAGATATTTCCATGTTCATACAGATAGCGGTGTAGATATTTCCATGTTCATACAGATGGCTGTGTAGATACATCCAAGTTCATACAGATAGCGGTGAAGATATTTCCATGTTCATACAGATGGCGGAGTAGATATTTCCATGTTCATACCGATAGCGGTGCTGATATTTCCATGTTTATACATGTAGCGGTGTAGATATTTCCATGTTTATACAGATAGCGGTGTGGATATTTCCATGTTTATACACATAGCGGTGTAGATATTTCCATGTTTATACAGATAGCGGTGTAGATATTTCCGTGTTTATACAGATAGCGGTGTAGATATTTCCATGTTCATACAGATAGCGGTGTATGTATTTCCATGTTCATACAGATAGCGGTGTAGATATTTCCATTTTCATGCAGATAGCGGTGTATATATTTCCGTGTTCAAACAGTTAGCGGTTTAGAAATTTCCATGTTCATACAGATGGTGGTGTAGATATTTCCATGTTTATACAGATAGCGGTGAAGATGTATGCATGTTTACACAGATAGCGGTGTAGATATTTCCATGTTCATCCAGATGGCTGTGTAGATATATAAATGTTCATACAGATGGCGGTGAAGATATTTCCATGTTCATACAGATAGAGGTGTAGATATTTCCATGTTCATAAAGATAGTGGTGTAGATATTTCCATGTTCATACAGATAGCGGTGTAGATATTTCCATGTTCATACAGATAGCGGTGTAGATATTTCCATGTTCATCCAGATGGCTGTGTTGCTATTTATATGATCATACAGATAGCGGTGCTGATATTTCCATGTTTATACAGGTAGCAGTGTAGATATTTCCTTGTTTATACAGAAAGCGGCGTAGATATTTCCATGCTTTTACAGATAGCGGTGTAGATATTTCCAAGTTTATACAGATAGCGGTGTAGATATCTCCATCTTAATACAGATGGCGGTGTAGATATTTATATGTTCATACAGATGTCGGTGCAGATATTTCCATGTTCACACAGATGGCGGTGTAGATATTTCCATGTTTATAGAGATAGCAGTGTAGTTATTTCCATGTGTAAAGAGATAGCTTTGTAGATATTTCCATGTATATGCAGATAGCTGTGTAGATATTGCCATGTTTATACCGATAGTGGTGCTGATACTTCCATGTTTATACAGGTAGCGGTGTACATATTTCCATGTTTATACAGATAGCGGTGTAGATATTTCCATGTTTATACAGATAGCGGTGTAGATATTTCCTTCTTCATACAGTTGGCGGTGTAGATATTTATATGTTCATTCAGATGGCGGTGCGGATATTTCCATGTTCATACAGATGGCGGTGTAGATATTTCCATGTTTATAGAGATACCGGTGTAGTTATTTCCATGTGTAAAGAGATAGCTGTGTAGATATATCCATGTATATGCAGATAGCTGTGTAGATATGTCCATTTTCATGCAGATAGCGGTCTAGATATTTCCATGTTCAAACAGATAGCGGTGTAGATATTTCCATGTTTATACACATAGCGGTGTAGATATTTCCGTGTTTATACAGATAGCGGTGTAGATATTTCCATGTTCATACAGATAGCGGTGTATGCATTTCCATGTTCATACAGATAGCGGTGTAGATATTTCCATTTTCATGCAGATAGTGGTGTATATAATTCCCTGTTCAAACAGTTAGCGGTTTAGATATTTCCATGTTCATACAGATAGCGGTGTAGATATTTCCATGTTCATACAGATGGCTGTGTAGATACATCCAAGTTCATACAGATAGCGGTGAAGATATTTCCATGTTCATACAGATGGCGGAGTAGATATTTCCATGTTCATACCGATAGCGGTGCTGATATTTCCATGTTTATACATGTAGCGGTGTAGATATTTCCATGTTTATACAGATAGCGGTGTGGATATTTCCATGTTTATACACATAGCGGTGTAGATATTTCCATGTTTATACAGATAGCGGTGTAGATATTTCCGTGTTTATACAGATAGCGGTGTAGATATTTCCATGTTCATACAGATAGCGGTGTATGTATTTCCATGTTCATACAGATAGCGGTGTAGATATTTCCATTTTCATGCAGATAGCGGTGTATATATTTCCGTGTTCAAACAGTTAGCGGTTTAGAAATTTCCATGTTCATAAAGATAGCGGTGTAGATATTTCCATGTTTATACAGATAGCGGTGAAGATGTATGCATGTTTACACAGATAGCGGTGTAGATATTTCCATGTTCATCCAGATGGCTGTGTAGATATATAAATGTTCATACAGATGGCGGTGAAGATATTTCCATGTTCATACAGATAGAGGTGTAGATATTTCCATGTTCATAAAGATAGTGTTGTAGATATTTCCATGTTCATACAGATAGCGGTGTAGATATTTCCATGTTCATACAGATAGCGGTGTAGATATTTCCATGTTCATCCAGATGGCTGTGTTGCTATTTACATGATCATACAGATAGCGGTGCTGATATTTCCATGTTTATACAGGTAGCAGTGTAGATATTTCCTTGTTTATACAGAAAGCGGCGTAGATATTTCCATGCTTTTACAGATAGCAGTGTAGATATTTCCAAGTTTATACAGATAGCGGTGTAGATATCTCCATCTTAATACAGATGGCGGTGTAGATATTTATATGTTCATACAGATGTCGGTGCAGATATTTCCATGTTCACACAGATGGCGGTGTAGATATTTCCATGTTTATAGAGATAGCAGTGTAGTTATTTCCATGTGTAAAGAGATAGCTTTGTAGATATTTCCATGTATATGCAGATAGCTGTGTAGATATTGCCATGTTTATACCGATAGTGGTGCTGATACTTCCATGTTTATACAGGTAGCGGTGTACATATTTCCATGTTTATACAGATAGCGGTGTACATATTTCCATGTTTATACAGATAGCGGTGTAGATATTTCCTTCTTCATACAGTTGGCGGTGTAGATATTTATATGTTCATTCAGATGGCGGTGCGGATATTTCCATGTTCATACAGATGGCGGTGTAGATATTTCCATGTTTATAGAGATACCGGTGTAGTTATTTCCATGTGTAAAGAGATAGCTGTGTAGATATATCCATGTATATGCAGATAGCTGTGTAGATATGTCCATTTTCATGCAGATAGCGGTCTAGATATTTCCATGTTCAAACAGATAGCGGTGTAGATATTTCCATGTTTATACACATAGCGGTGTAGATATTTCCATGTTTATACAGATAGCGGTGTAGGTATTTCCGTGTTTATACAGATAGCGGTGTAGATATTTCCATTTTCATTCAGATAGCGGTGTATATATTTCCCTGTTCAAACAGTTAGCGGTTTAGGTATTTCCATGTTCATACAGATAGCGGTGTAGATATTTCCATGTTCATACAGATGGCTGTGTAGATACATCCAAGTTCATACAGATAGCGGTGAAGATATTTCCATGTTCATACAGATGGCGGTGTAGATATTTCCATGTTCATACCGATAGCGGTGCTGATATTTCCATGTTTATACAGGTTGCGGTGTAGATATTTCCATGTTTATACAGATAGCGGTGTGGATATTTCCATTTTTATACACATAGCGGTGTAGATATTTCCATGTTTATTCAGATAGCGGTGTATATATTTCCGTGTTTATACAGATAGCGGTGTAGATATTTCCATGTTCATACAGATAGCGGTGTATGTATTTCCATGTTCATACAGATAGCGGTGTAGATATTTCCATTTTCATGCAGATAGCGGTGTATATATTTCCGTGTTCAAACAGTTAGCGGTTTAGAAATTTCCATGTTCATAAAGATAGCGGTGTAGATATTTCCATGTTTATTCAGATAGCGGTGAAGATGTATACATGTTTACACAGATAGCGGTGTAGATATTTCCATGTTCATCCAGATGGCTGTGTAGATATTTCCATGTTCATACAGATGGCTGTGTAGATATATCTACGTTCTTACAGATGGCGGAGAAGATATTTCCATGTTCATACAGATAGCGGTGTAGATATTTCCATGTTCCTACAGATAGCGGTGTAGGTATTTCCATGTTCATACAGATAGCGGTGTAGATATTTCCATGTTCATACAGATAGCGGTGTAGATATTTCCATGTTCATCCAGATGGCTGTGTAGATATATCCATGTTCATACAGATGGCGGTGAAGATATTTCCATGTTCATACAGATAGCGGTGCAGATATTTCCATGTTCATACAGAGAGCCGTGTAGATATTGCCATGTTTATACCGATAGCGGTGCGGATACTTCCATGTTTATACAGGTAGCGGTGTACATATTTCCATGTTTATACAGATATCGGTGTAGATATTTCCATGTTCATACAGATAGCGGTGTAGATAATTCCATGTTCATAGAGATAGCGGTGTAGATATTTACATGTTCATACAGATAGCGGTTCTGATATTTCCATTTTTATACAGGTAGCGGTGTAGACATTTCCATGTTTATACAGATAGTGGTGTAGATATTTCCATGTTTATACAGATAGTGGTGTAGATATTTCCATGTTCATACAGATAGCGGTGTAGATAATTCCATGTTCATAGAGATAGCGGTGTAGATATTTACATGTTCATACAGATAGCGGTGCTGATATTTCCATGTTTATACAGGTAGCGGTGTAGACATTTCCATGTTTATACAGATATTTGTGTAGATATTTCCATGTTTATACAGATAGCGGTGTAGATATTTCCAAGTTTATACAGATAGCGGTGTAGATATCTCCATCTTAATACAGATGGCGGTGTAGATATTTATATGTTCATACAGATGGCGGTGCAGATATTTCCATGTTCATACAGATGGCAGTGTATATATTTCCATGTTCATACAGATAGCGGTGTAGTTATTTCCACGTGTAAAGAGATAGCTGTGTAGATTTTCCCATGTATATGCAGATAGCTGTGTAGATATTTCCATTTTCAAGCAGATAGCGGTGTATATACTTCCCTGTTCAAACAGATACCGGTGTAGATATTTCCATGTTCATACAGATAGTGGTGTAGATATTTCCATGTTCATACAGATAGCGGTGTAGCTATTTCCATGTTCATACAGATAGCGGTGTGGATACTTCCATGTTCATAGAGATAGCTTTGTAGATATTTCCATGTATATGCAGATAGCTGTGTAGATATTGCCATGTTTATACCGATAGCGGTGCTGATACTTCCATGTTTATACACGTAGCGGTGTACATATTTCCTTGTTTATACAGATAGTGGTGTAGATATTTCCATGTTTATACAGATAGCAGTGTAGATATATCCTTCTTCATACAGTTGGCGGTGTAGATATTTATATGTTCATTCAGATGGCGGTGCGGATATTTCCATGTTCATAGAGATGGCGGTGTAGATATTTCCATGTTTATAGAGATACCGGTGTAGTTATTTCCATGTGTAAAGAGATAGCTGTGTAGATATATCCATGTATATGCAGATAGCTGTGTAGATATTTCCATTTTCATGCAGATAGCGGTCTAGATATTTCCATGTTCAAACAGATAGCGGTGTAGATATTTCCATGTTTATACACATAGCGGTGTAGATATTTCCATGTTTATACAGATAGCGGTGTAGATATTTCCGTGTTTATACAGATAGCGGTGTAGATATTTCCATGTTCATACAGATAGCGGTGTATGCATTTCCATGTTCATACAGATAGCGGTGTAGATATTTCCATTTTCATGCAGATAGTGGTGTATATAATTCCCTGTTCAAACAGTTAGCGGTTTAGATATTTCCATGTTCATACAGATAGCGGTGTAGATATTTCCATGTTCATACAGATGGCTGTGTAGATACATCCAAGTTCATACAGATAGCGGTGAAGATATTTCCATGTTCATACAGATGGCGGAGTAGATATTTCCATGTTCATACCGATAGTGGTGCTGATATTTCCATGTTTATACAGGTAGCGGTGTAGATATTTCCATGTTTATACAGATAGCGGTGTGGATATTTCCATGTTTATACACATAGCGGTGTAGATATTTCCATGTTTATACAGATAGCGGTGTAGATATTTCCGTGTTTATACAGATAGCGGTGTAGATATTTCCATGTTCATACAGATAGCGGTGTATGTATTTCCATGTTCATACAGATAGCGGTGTAGATATTTCCATTTTCATGCAGATAGCGGTGTATATATTTCCGTGTTCAAACAGTTAGCGGTTTAGAAATTTCCATGTTCATAAAGATAGCGGTGTAGATATTTCCATGTTTATACAGATAGCGGTGAAGATGTATGCATGTTTACACAGATAGCGGTGTAGATATTTCCATGTTCATCCAGATGGCTGTGTAGATATATAAATGTTCATACAGATGGCGGTGAAGATATTTCCATGTTCATACAGATAGAGGTGTAGATATTTCCATGTTCATACAGATAGTGGTGTAGATATTTCCATGTTCATACAGATAGCGGTGTAGCTATTTCCATGTTCATACAGATAGCGGTGTAGATATTTCCATGTTCATCCAGATGGCTGTGTTGCTATTTACATGATCATACAGATAGCGGTGCTGATATTTCCATGTTTATACAGGTAGCAGTGTAGATATTTCCTTGTTTATACAGAAAGCGGCGTAGATATTTCCATGCTTTTACAGATAGCGGTGTAGATATTTCCAAGTTTATACAGATAGCGGTGTAGATATCTCCATCTTAATACAGATGGCGGTGTAGATATTTATATGTTCATACAGATGTCGGTGCAGATATTTCCATGTTCATACAGATGGCGGTGTAGATATTTCCATGTTTATAGAGATAGCAGTGTAGTTATTTCCATGTGTAAAGAGATAGCTTTGTAGATATTTCCATGTATATGCAGATAGCTGTGTAGATATTGCCATGTTTATACCGATAGTGGTGCTGATACTTCCATGTTTATACAGGTAGCGGTGTACATATTTCCATGTTTATACAGATAGCGGTGTAGATATTTCCATGTTTATACAGATAGCGGTGTAGATATATCCTTCTTCATACAGTTGGCGGTGTATATATTTATATGTTCATTCAGATGGCGGTGCGGATATTTCCATGTTCATACAGATGGCGGTGTAGATATTTCCATGTTTATAGAGATACCGGTGTAGTTATTTCCATGTGTAAAGAGATAGCTGTGTAGATATATCCATGTATATGCAGATTGCTGTGTAGATATTTCCATTTTCATGCAGATAGCGGTCTAGATATTTCCATGTTCAAACAGATAGCGGTGTAGATATTTCCATGTTTATACACATAGCGGTGTAGATATTTCCATGTTTATACAGATAGCGGTGTAGATATTTCCGTGTTTATACAGATAGCGGTGTAGATATTTCCATGTTCATACAGATAGCGGTTTATGTATTTCCATGTTCATACAGATAGCGGTGTATATATTTCCATTTTCATTCAGATAGCGGTGTATATATTTCCCTGTTCAAACAGTTAGCGGTTTAGATATTTCCATGTTCATACAGATAGCGGTGTAGATATTTCAATGTTCATACAGATGGCTGTGTAGATACATCCAAGTTCATACAGATAGCGGTGAAGATATTTCCATGTTCATACAGATGGCGGTGTAGATATTTCCATGTTCATACCGATAGCGGTGCTGATATTTCCATGTTTATACAGGTTGCGGTGTAGATATTTCCATGTATATACAGATAGCGGTGTGGATATTTCCATGTTTATACACATAGCGGTGTAGATATTTCCATGTTTATATAGATAGCGGTGTATATATTTCCGTGTTTATACAGATAGCGGTGTAGATATTTCCATGTTCATACAGATAGCAGTGTATGTATTTCCATGTTCATACAGATAGCGGTGTAGATATTTCCATTTTCATGCAGATAGCGGTGTATATATTTCCGTGTTCAAACAGTTAGCGGTTTAGAAATTTCCATGTTCATAAAGATAGCGGTGTAGATATTTCCATGTTTATACAGATAGCGGTGAAGATGTATACATGTTTACACAGATAGCGGTGTAGATATTTCCATGTTCATCCAGATGGCTGTGTAGATATTTCCATGTTCATACAGATGGCTGTGTAGATATATCTATGTTCTTACAGATGGCGGAGAAGATATTTCCATGTTCATACAGATAGCGGTGTAGATATTTCCATGTTCCTACAGATAGCGGTGTAGGTATTTCCATGTTCATACAGATAGCGGTGTAGATATTTCCATGTTCATACAGATAGCGGTGTATGTATTTCCATGTTCATACAGATAGCGGTGTAGATATTTCCATGTTCATGCAGATAGCGGTGTATATATTTCCGTGTTCAAACAGTGAGCGGTTTAGAAATTTCCATGTTCATAAAGATAGCGGTGTAGATATTTCCATGTTTATACAGATAGCGGTGAAGATGTATACATGTTTACACAGAAAGCGGTGTAGATATTTCCATGTTCATCCAGATGGCTGTGTAGATATTTCCATGTTCATACAGATGGCTGTGTAGATATATCTATGTTCTTACAGATGGCGGAGAAGATATTTCCATGTTCATACAGATAGCGGTGTAGATATTTCCATGTTCCTACAGATAGCGGTGTAGGTATTTCCATGTTCATACAGATAGCGGTGTAGATATTTCCATGTTCATACAGATAGCGGTGTAGATATTTCCATGTTCATCCAGATGGCTGTGTAGATATATCCATGTTCATACAGATGGCGGTGAAGATATTTCCATGTTCATAGAGATAGCGGTGCAGATATTTCCATGTTCATACAGAGAGCCGTTTAGATATTGCCATGTTTATACCGATAGTGGTGCGGATACTTCCATGTTTATACAGGTAGCGGTGTACATATTTCCATGTTTATACAGATAGCGGTGTAGATATTTCCATGTTCATACAGATAGCGGTGTAGATAATTCCATGTTCATAGAGATAGCGGTGTAGATATTTACATGTTCATACAGATAGCGGTGCTGATATTTCCATGTTTATACAGGTAGCGGTGTAGACATTTCCATGTTTATACAGATAGTGGTGTAGATATTTCCATGTTTATACAGATAGCGGTGTAGATATTTCCATGTTCATACAGATAGCGGTGTAGATAATTCCATGTTCATAGAGATAGCGGTGTAGATATTTACATGTTCATACAGATAGCGGTGCTGATATTTCCATGTTTATACAGGTAGCGGTGTAGACATTTCCATGTTTATACAGATAGTGGTGTAGATATTTCCATGTTTATACAGATAGCGGTGTAGATATTTCCAAGTTTATACAGATAGCGGTGTAGATATCTCCATCTTAATACAGATGGCGGTGTAGATATTTATATGTTCATACAGATGGCGGTGCAGATATATCCATGTTCAAACAGATGGCAGTGTATAAATTTCCATGTTCATACAGATAGCGGTGTAGTTATTTCCACGTGTAAAGAGATAGCTGTGTAGATTTTCCCATGTATATGCAGATAGCTGTGTAGATATTTCCATTTTCAAGCAGATAGCGGTGTATATACTTCCCTGTTCAAACAGATACCGGTGTAGATATTTCCATCTTCATACAGATAGTGGTGTAGATATTTCCATGTTCATACAGATAGCGGTGTAGCTATTTCCATGTTCATACAGATAGCGGTGTGGATACTTCCATGTTCATAGAGATAGCTTTGTAGATATTTCCATGTATATTCAGATAGCTGTGTAGATATTGCCATGTTTATACCGATAGCGGTGCTGATACTTCCATGTTTATACACGTAGCGGTGTACATATTTCCATGTTTATACAGATAGTCGTGTAGATATTTCCATGTTTATACAGATAGCGGTGTAGATATATCCTTCTTCATACAGTTGGCGGTGTAGATATTTATATGTTCATTCAGATGGCGGTGCGGATATTTCCATGTTCATACAGATGGCGGTTTAGATATTTCCATGTTTATTGAGATACCGGTGTAGTTATTTCCATGTGTAAAGAGATAGCTCTGTAGATATATCCATGTATATGCAGATAGCTGTGTAGATATTTCCATTTTCATGCAGATAGCGGTCTAGATATTTCCATGTTCAAACAGATAGCGGTGTAGATATTTCCATGTTTATACACATAGCGGTGTAGATATTTCCATGTTTATTCAGATAGCGGTGTAGATATTTCCGTGTTTATACAGATAGCGGTGTAGATATTTCCATGTTCATACAGATAGCGGTGTATGCATTTCCATGTTCATACAGATAGCGGTGTAGATATTTCCATTTTCATGCAGATAGTGGTGTATATAATTCCCTGTTCAAACAGTTAGCGGTTTAGATATTTCCATGTTCATACAGATAGCGGTGTAGATATTTCCATGTTCATACAGATGGCTGTGTAGATACATCCAAGTTCATACAGATAGCGGTGAAGATATTTCCATGTTCATACAGATGGCGGAGTAGATATTTCCATGTTCATACCGATAGCGGTGCTGATATTTCCATGTTTATACAGGTAGCGGTGTAGATATTTCCATGTTTATACAGATAGCGGTGTGGATATTTCCATGTTTATACACATAGCGGTGTAGATATTTCCATGTTTATACAGATAGCGGTGTAGATATTTCCGTGTTTATACAGATAGCGGTGTAGATATTTCCATGTTCATACAGATAGCGGTGTATGTATTTCCATGTTCATACAGATAGCGGTGTAGATATTTCCATTTTCATGCAGATAGCGGTGTATATATTTCCGTGTTCAAACAGTTAGCGGTTTAGAAATTTCCATGTTCATAAAGATAGCGGTGTAGATATTTCCATGTTTATACAGATAGCGGTGAAGATGTATGCATGTTTACACAGATAGCGGTGTAGATATTTCCATGTTCATCCAGATGGCTGTGTAGATATATAAATGTTCATACAGATGGCGGTGAAGATATTTCCATGTTCATACAGATAGAGGTGTAGATATTTCCATGTTCATAAAGATAGTGGTGTAGATATTTCCATGTTCATACAGATAGCGGTGTAGATATTTCCATGTTCATACAGATAGCGGTGTAGATATTTCCATGTTCATCCAGATGGCTGTGTTGCTATTTACATGATCATACAGATAGCGGTGCTGATATTTCCATGTTTATACAGGTAGCAGTGTAGATATTTCCTTGTTTATACAGAAAGCGGCGTAGATATTTCCATGCTTTTACAGATAGCGGTGTAGATATTTCCAAGTTTATACAGATAGCGGTGTAGATATCTCCATCTTAATACAGATGGCGGTGTAGATATTTATATGTTCATACAGATGTCGGTGCAGATATTTCCATGTTCACACAGATGGCGGTGTAGATATTTCCATGTTTATAGAGATAGCAGTGTAGTTATTTCCATGTGTAAAGAGATAGCTTTGTAGATATTTCCATGTATATGCAGATAGCTGTGTAGATATTGCCATGTTTATACCGATAGTGGTGCTGATACTTCCATGTTTATACAGGTAGCGGTGTACATATTTCCATGTTTATACAGATAGCGGTGTAGATATTTCCATGTTTATACAGATAGCGGTGTAGATATTTCCTTCTTCATACAGTTGGCGGTGTAGATATTTATATGTTCATTCAGATGGCGGTGCGGATATTTCCATGTTCATACAGATGGCGGTGTAGATATTTCCATGTTTATAGAGATACCGGTGTAGTTATTTCCATGTGTAAAGAGATAGCTGTGTAGATATATCGATGTATATGCAGATAGCTGTGTAGATATGTCCATTTTCATGCAGATAGCGGTCTAGATATTTCCATGTTCAAACAGATAGCGGTGTAGATATTTCCATGTTTATACACATAGCGGTGTAGATATTTCCATGTTTATACAGATAGCGGTGTAGGTATTTCCGTGTTTATACAGATAGCGGTGTAGATATTTCCATTTTCATTCAGATAGCGGTGTATATATTTCCCTGTTCAAACAGTTAGCGGTTTAGATATTTCCATGTTCATACAGATAGCGGTGTAGATATTTCCATGTTCATACAGATGGCTGTGTAGATACATCCAAGTTCATACAGATAGCGGTGAAGATATTTCCATGTTCATACAGATGGCGGTGTAGATATTTCCATGTTCATACCGATAGCGGTGCTGATATTTCCATGTTTATACAGGTTGCGGTGTAGATATTTCCATGTTTATGCAGATAGCGGTGTATATATTTCCGTGTTTATACAGATAGCGGTGTAGATATTTCCATGTTCATACAGATAGCGGTGTATGTATTTCCATGTTCATACAGATAGCGGTGTAGATATTTCCATTTTCATGCAGATAGCGGAGTATATATTTCCGTGTTCAAACAGTTAGCAGTTTAGAAATTTCCATGTTCATAAAGATAGCGGTGTAGATATTTCCATGTTTATACAGATAGCGGTGAAGATGTATGCATGTTTACACAGATAGCGGTGTAGATATTTCCATGTTCATCCAGATGGCTGTGTAGATATATAAATGTTCATACAGATGGCGGTGAAGATATTTCCATGTTCATACAGATAGCGGTGTAGATATTTCCATGTTCATACAGATAGCGGAGTACGTATTTCCATGTTCATACATATAGCGTTGTAGATATTTCCATTTTAATGCAGATAGCGGTGTATATATTTCCCTGTACAAAGAGTTAGCGGTTTAGATATTTCCATGTTCATCCAGATGGCTGAGTAGATATTTCCATGTTCATGCAGATAGCGGTGTAGATATTTCCATGTTCATACAGATAGCGGTGTAGATATTTCCATGTTCATCCAGATGGCTGTGTAGATATATCCATGTTCATACAGATGGCGGTGAAGATATTTCCATGTTCATACAGATAGCGGTGTAGATATTTCCATGTTCGTACAGATAGCCGTGTAGATATTGCCATGTTCATACCGATAGCGGTGTACATATTTCCGTGTTTATACAGATAGCGGTGTAGATATTTCCATGTTGATACAGATAGCGGTGTAGATATTTCCATGTTTATACAGATAGCGGCGTAGATATTTCCATGTTCATCCAGATGGCTGTGTAGATATATCCATGTTCATACAGATGGCGGTGTAGATATTTCAATGTTCATGCAGATAGCCGTGTAGATATTGCCATGTTCATACCGATAGCGGAGTACATATTTCCGTGTTTATACAGATAGCGGTGTAGATATTTCCATGTTGATACAGATAGCGGTGTAGATATTTCCATGTTTATACAGATAGCGGTGTAGATATTTCCATGTTTATACAGATAGCGGTGTAGATATCTCCTTCTTCATACAGATGGCGGTGTAGATATTTATATGTTCATACAGATGGCGGTGCAGATATTTCCATGTTCATACAGATGGTGGTGTAGATATTTCCATGTTTATAGAGATAGCGGTGTAGTTATTTCCATGTGTAAAGAGATAGCTGTGTAGATATTTCCATGTATATGCAGATGGCTGGGTAGATATTTCCATTTTCATGCAGATAGCGGTGTAGATACTTCCATGTTCAAACAGGTAGCGGTGTAGATATTTCCATGTTCGTACAGATAGCGGTGTAGATATTTCCATGTTAATACAGATAGCGGTGAAGATGTATGCATGTTTACACAGATAGCGGTGTAGATGTTTCCATGTTCATACAGATAGCTGTGTAGATATTTCCATGTTTATCCAGATGGCTGTGTAGATATATCCATGTTCATCCAGATGGCGGTGAAGATATTTCCATGTTCCTACAGATAGCGGTGAAGATATTTCCATGTTCATACAGATAGCGGTGTAGATATTTCCATGTTCATACAGATGGCTGTGTAGATATATCCATGTTCCTACAGATGGCGGTGAAGATATTTCCATGTTCATACAGATGGCGGTGTAGATATTTCCATGTTCATACAGATAGCGGTGCTGATATTTCCATGTTTAGACATGTAGCGGTGTAGATATTTCCATGTTTTTACAGATAGCGGTGTAGATATTTCCATGTTTATACACATAGCGGTTTAGATATTTCCATGTTTATACAGATAGCGGTGCAGATATTTCCATGTTTATGCAGATAGTGGTGTAGATATCTCCAACTTAATACAGATGGCGGTGTAGATATTTATGTGTTCATACAGATGGCGGTGCAGGTATTTCCATGTTCATACAGATGACGGTGTAGATATTTCCATGTTCATACAGATAGCGGTGTATTTTTTTCCATGTGTAAAGAGATAGCTGTGTAGATATTTCCATGTATAAGCAGATAGCTGTGTAGATATTTCCATTTTCATGCAGATAGCGGTGTATATACTTCCCTGTTCAAACAGTTAGCGGTGTAGATATTTCTATGTTCATAAAGATAGCGGTGTAGATATTTCCATGTTTACACAGATAGCGGTGTAGATATTTCCATGTTCATCCAGACGGCTGTGTAGATATATCCATGTTCATGCAGATAGCGGTGTAGATATTTCCATGTTCATACAGATAGCAGTGCAGATATTTCCATGTTCATCCAGGTGGCTGTGTAGATATATCCATGTTCATACAGATGGCGGTGAAGGTATTTCCATGTTCATACAGATAGCAGTGTAGATATTTCCATGTTCATACAGATAGCGGTGTAGATATTTCCATGTTCATACAGATAGCGGTGTAAGTATTTCCATGTTCATATAGATAGCGGTGTAGATATTTCCATTTTTAAGCAGATAGCGGTGTATATATTTCCCTGTTCATACAGTTAGCGGTGTAGATATTTCCATGTTCATAAAGATAGCGGTGTAGATATTTCCATGTTTATACAGATAGCGGTGAAGTTGTATGCATGTTTACACAGATAGCGGTGTAGGTATTTCCACGTTCATCCAGATGGCTGTGTAGATATATCCATGTTCATACAGATGGCGGTGAAGTTATTTCCATGTTCATACAGATAGCGGTGTAGATATTTCCATGTTCATACAGATAGCGGTGTAGATATTTACATGTTAATACAGATAGCGGTGTAGATATTTCCATGTTTATACAGATAGCGGTGTAGATATCTCCTTCTTAATACAGATGGCCGTGTAGATATTTCCATGTTCATACAGATGGCGGTGTAGATATTTCCATGTTTATAGAGATAGCGGTGTAGTTATTTCCATGTGCAAAGAGATAGCTGTGTAGATATTTCCATTTATATGCAGATAGTTGTGTAGATATTTCCATTTTCATGCAGATAGCTGTGTAGATATTTCCATGTTCAAACAGATAGCGGTGTAGATATTTCCATGTTCATACAGATAGCGGTGTAGATATTTCCATGTTTATACAGATAGCGGTGAAGATGTATGCATGTTTACACAGATAGCGGTGTAGATATTTCCATGTTCATACAGATAGCGGTGTAGATATTTCCATGTTCATCCAGACGGCTGTGTAGACATATCCATGTTCATACAGATGGCGGTGAAGATATTTCCATGTTCATACAGATAGCGGTGTAGATATTTCCATGTTCATACAGATAGCGGTGTAGATATTTCCATGTTTATACACATAGCGGTGTAGATATTTCCATGTTTGTACAGATAGCGGTGTAGATATCTCCATCTTAATACAGATGGCTGTGTAGATATTTATATGTTCATACAGATGGCGGAGCAGATATTTCCATGTTCATACGGATGGCGGTGAAGATATTTCCATGTTCATACAGATGGCGGTGTAGAAACTTCCATGTTCATACTGATAGCGGTGCTGATATTTCCATGTTTATACAGGTAGCGGTGTAGATATTTCCATTTTTATATAGATAGCAGTGTAGATATTTCCATGTTTATACACATAGCGGTGTAGATATTTCCATGTCTATACAGAGAGCGGTGTAGATATTTCCATGTTTATGCAGATAGTGGTGTAGATATCTCCATCTTAATACAGATGGCGGTGTAGATATTTAAATGTTCATACAGATGGCGCTGCAGGTATTTCCATGTTCATACAGATGGCGGTGTAGATATTTCCATGTTCGTACAGATAGCGGTGTAGTTATTTCCATGTGTAAAGAGATAGCTGTTTAGATATTTCCATGTATAAGCAGATAGCTGTGTAGATATTTCCGTTTTCATGCAGATAGCGGTGTATATATTTCCCTGTTCAAACAGTTAGTGGTGTAGATATTTCCATGTTCATAAAGATAGCGGTGTAGATATTTCCATGTTTATACAGATAGCAGTGAAGGTTTATGCATGTTTACACAGATAGCGGTGTAGATATTTCCATGTTCATCCAGATGGCTGTGTAGATATATCCATGTTCATACAGATAGAGGTGTAGATATTTCCATTTTCATACAGATAGCGGTGCAGATATTTCCATGTTCATCCAGATGGCTGTGTAGATATATCCATGTACATACTGATGGCGGTGAAGATATTTCCATGTTCATACAGATAGCGGTGTAGATATTTCCATGTTCATACAGATAGCGGTGTAGATATTTCCATTTTCATACAGATAGGGGTGTATGTATTTCCATGTTCATACAGATAGTGGTGTAGATATTTCCATTTTCATGCAGATAGCGGTGTATATATTTCCCTGTTCAAACAGTTAGCGGTGTAGATATTTCCATGTTCATAAAGATAGCGGTGTAGATATTTCCATGTTTATACAGATAGCGGTGAAGATGTATGCATGTTTTCACAGATATCGGTGTAGATATTTCCATGTTCATCCACATGGCTGTGTAGATATATCCATGTTCATACATATGGCGGTGAAGATATTTCCATGTTCATACAGATAGCGGTGTAGATATTTCCATGTACGTACTGATAGCGTTGTAGATATTTCCATGTTCATACAGATAATGATGTAGATATTTCCATGTTCTTACAGATAGCGGTTTTGATATTTCCATGTTCATACAGATGACGGTGTAGATATTTCCATGTTCATACAGATAGCCGTGTAGTTATTTCCATGTGCAAAGAGATAGCTGTGTAGATATTTCCATTTATATGCAGATAGTTGTGTAGATATTTCCATTTTCATGCAGATAGCTGTGTAGATATTTCCATGTTCAAACAGATAGCGGTGTAGATATTTCCATGTTCATACAGATAGCGGTGTAGATATTTCCATGTTTATACAGATAGCGGTGAAGATGTATGCATGTTTACACAGATAGCGGTGTAGATATTTCCATGTTCATACAGATAGCGGTGTAGATATTTCCATGTTCATCCAGACGGCTGTGTAGACATATCCATGTTCATACAGATGGCGGTGAAGATATTTCCATGTTCATACAGATAGCGGTGTAGATATTTCCATGTTCATACAGATAGCGGTGTAGATATTTCCATGTTTATACACATAGCGGTGTAGATATTTCCATGTTTGTACAGATAGCGGTGTAGATATCTCCATCTTAATACAGATGGCTGTGTAGATATTTATATGTTCATACAGATGGCGGAGCAGATATTTCCATGTTCATACGGATGGCGGTGAAGATATTTCCATGTTCATACAGATGGCGGTGTAGAAACTTCCATGTTCATACTGATAGCGGTGCTGATATTTCCATGTTTATACAGGTAGCGGTGTAGATATTTCCATTTTTATATAGATAGCAGTGTAGATATTTCCATGTTTATACACATAGCGGTGTAGATATTTCCATGTCTATACAGAGAGCGGTGTAGATATTTCCATGTTTATGCAGATAGTGGTGTAGATATCTCCATCTTAATACAGATGGCGGTGTAGATATTTAAATGTTCATACAGATGGCGCTGCAGGTATTTCCATGTTCATACAGATGGCGGTGTAGATATTTCCATGTTCGTACAGATAGCGGTGTAGTTATTTCCATGTGTAAAGAGATAGCTGTTTAGATATTTCCATGTATAAGCAGATAGCTGTGTAGATATTTCCGTTTTCATGCAGATAGCGGTGTATATATTTCCCTGTTCAAACAGTTAGTGGTGTAGATATTTCCATGTTCATAAAGATAGCGGTGTAGATATTTCCATGTTTATACAGATAGCAGTGAAGGTTTATGCATGTTTACACAGATAGCGGTGTAGATATTTCCATGTTCATCCAGATGGCTGTGTAGATATATCCATGTTCATACAGATAGAGGTGTAGATATTTCCATTTTCATACTGATAGCGGTGCAGATATTTCCATGTTCATCCAGATGGCTGTGTAGATATATCCATGTACATACTGATGGCGGTGAAGATATTTCCATGTTCATACAGATAGCGGTGTAGATATTTCCATGTTCATACAGATAGCGGTGTAGATATTTCCATTTTCATACAGATAGGGGTGTATGTATTTCCATGTTCATACAGATAGTGGTGTAGATATTTCCATTTTCATGCAGATAGCGGTGTATATATTTCCCTGTTCAAACAGTTAGCGGTGTAGATATTACCATGTTCATAAAGATAGCGGTGTAGATATTTCCATGTTTATACAGATAGCGGTGAAGATGTATGCATGTTTTCACAGATATCGGTGTAGATATTTCCATGTTCATCCACATGGCTGTGTAGATATATCCATGTTCATACATATGGCGGTGAAGATATTTCCATGTTCATACAGATAGCGGTGTAGATATTTCCATGTTCATACAGATAGCGGTGTAGATATTTCCATGTTCATACAGATAGTGGTGTATGTATTTCCATGTTCATACAGATAGCGGTGTAGATACTTCCATGTTCATCCTGATGGCTGTGTAGATATTTCCATGTTCATACTGATAGCGGTGTAAATATTTCCATGTACATACAGATAGCGGGGTAGATATTTCCATGTTCACCCAGATGGCTGTGTAGATATATCCATGTTCATACAGATGGCGGTGAAGATATTTCCGTGTTCATACAGATGGCGTTGTAGATATTTCCATGTTCATACAGATAGCCGTGTAGATATTGCCATGTTCATACCGATATCGGTGCTGATACTTCCATGTTTATACAGGTAGCGGTGTACATATTTCCGTGTTTATACAGGTAACGGTGTAGATATTTCCATGTTCATACAGATAGCGGTGTAGATATTTCCATGTTTATACAGATAGTGGTGTAGATATCTCCTTCTTAATACAGATGGCGGTGTGGATATTTATATGTTCATACAAACGGCGGTGCAGATATTTCCATGTTCATACAGATGGTGCTGTAGATATTTCCATGTTTATAAAGATAGCGGTGTAGTTATTTCCATGTGCAAAGAGATAGCTGTGTAGATATTTCCACGTATATGCAGATAGCGGTGTAGATATTTCCATTTTCTTGCAGATAGCGGTGTAGATATTTCCATGTTCATACAGATAGCGGTGTGGATTTTTCCATGTTTATACAGATAGCGGTGAAGATGTATGCATGTTTACACAGATAGAGGTGTAGATATTTCCATGTTCATACAGATAGCGGTGTAGATATTTCCATGTTCATCCAGACGGCTGTGTAGACATCTCCATGTTCATACAGATGGCGGTGAAGATATTTCCATGTTCATACAGATGGCTGTGTAGATATATCCATGTTCATACAGATGACGGTGAAGATTTTTCCATGTTCATACAGATGGCGGTGTAGATATTTCCATGTTCATACAGATAGCGGTGCTGATATTTCCATGTTTATACAGGTAGCAGTGTAGTTATTTCCATGTTTATGCAGATAGCGCTGTAGATATTTCCATGTTTATACACATAGCGGTGTAGATATTTCCATGTTTATACAGATAGCGGTGTAGATATTTCCATGTTTATACAGATAGCGGTGAAGATGTATGCATGTTTACACAGATAGTGGTGTAGATATTTCCATGTTCATACAGATAGTGGTGTAGATATTTCCATGTTTGTACAGATAGCGGTGTAGATATCTCCATCTTAATACAGATGGCGGTGTAGATATTTATAGGTTCATACAGATGGCGGTGCAGATATTTCCATGTTCATACACACGGCGGTGTAGATATTTCCATGTTCATACAGATAGTGGTGCAGTTATTTCCATGTGTAAAGAGATAGCTGTGTAGATATTTCCATGTATATGCAGATAGCTGTGTAGATATTTCCATTTTCATGCAGATAGCGGTGTATATATTTCCCTGTTCAAACAGTTAGCGGTGTAGGTATTTCCATGTTCAGAAAGATAGCGGTGTAGATATTTCCATGTTTATAAAGATAGCGGTGAAGATGTATGCATGTTTACACAGAGAGCGGTGTAGATATTTCCATGTTCATCCAGATGGCTGTGTAGATATATCCATGTTCATACAGATAGCGGTGTAGATATTTCCATCTTCATACAGATAGCGGTGCAGATATTTCCATGTTCATCCAGATGGCTGTGTAGATATATCCATGTTCATACAGATGGCGGTGAAGATATTTCCATGTTCATACAGATAGCGGTGTAGATATTTCCATGTTCATGCAGAAAGCGGTGTAGATATTTCCTTGTTCATACAGATAGCGGTGTATGTATTTCCATGTTCATACAGATAGCAGTGTAGATATTTCCATTTTCAAGCAGATAGCGCTGTATATATTTCCATGTTCAAACAGATAGCGGTGTAGATATTTCCATGTTCATAAAGATAGCGGTGTAGATATTTCCATGTTTATACAGATAGCGGTGAAAATGTATGCATGTTTACACAGATAGCGGTGTAGATATTTCCATGTTCATCCAGATGGCTGTGTAGATATATCCATGTTCATACAGATGGCGGTGAAGATATTTCCGTGTTCATACAGATAGAGGTGTAGATATTTCCATGTTTAAACAGATAGTGGTTTAGATATTTCCATGTTCATACAGATAGCGGTGTAGATATTTCCATGTTTATAGAGATAGCGGTGTAGATATCTCCTTCTTAATACAGATGGCGGTGTAGATATTTCCATGTTCATACAGATGGCGGTGTAGATATTTCCATGTTTATAGTGATAGCGGTGTAGTTATTTCCATGTGCAAAGAGATAGCTGTGTAGATATTTCCATTTTTATGCAGATAGTTGTGTAGATATTTCCATTTTCATGCAGATAGCTGTGTAGATATTTCCATGTTCAAACAGATAGCGGTGTAGATATTTCCATGTTCATACAGATAGCGGTGTAGATATTTCCATGTTTATACATATAGCGGTGAAGATGTATGCATGTTTACACAGATAGCGGTGTAGATATTTCCATGTTCATACAGACGGCTGTGTAGACATATCCATGTTCACACACATGGCGGTGAACATATTTCCATGTTCATACAGATGGCTGTGTAGATATATCCATGTTCATACAGATGGCGGTGACGATATTTCCATGTTCATACAGACGGCGGTGTAGATATTTCCATGTTCATACAGATAGCGGTGCTGATATTTCCATGTTTATACAGGTAGCGGTGTAGATATTTCCATATTTATACAGATAGCGGTGTAGATATTTCCATGTTCATCCTGATGGCTGTGTAGATATATCCATGTTCATACAGATGGCGGTGAAGACATTTCCATGTTAATACAGATAGCGGTGTAGATATTTCCATGTTCATACAGATAACCGTGTAGATATGGCCATGTTCCTACCGATAGCGGTGCTGATACTTCCATGTTTATACAGGTAGCGGTGTACATATTTCCGTGTTTATACAGGTAGCGGTGTAGATATTTCCATATTTATACAGATAGTGGTGTAGATATTTCCATGTTCATCCAGATGGCTGTGTAGATATATCCATGTTCATACAGATGGCGGTGAAGACATTTCCATGTTAATACAGATAGCGGTGTAGATATTTCCATGTTCATACAGATAACCGTGTAGATATGGCCATGTTCCTACCGATAGCGGTGCTGATACTTCCATGTTTATACAGGTAGCGGTGTAGATATTTCCATGTTTATACACATAGCGGTGTAGATATTTCCATGTTTATACAGATAGCGGTGTAGATATCTCCATCTTAATACAGATGGCGGTGTAGATATTTATATGTTCATACAGATGGCGGTGCAGATATTTCCATGTTCATACGGATGGCGGTGAAGATATTTCCATGTTCATACAGATGGCGGTGTAGAAACTTCCATGTTCATACTGATAGCGGTGCTGATATTTCCATGTTTATACAGGTAGCGGTGTAGATATTTCCATGTTTATACAGATAGCAGTGTAGATATTTCCATGTTTATACAGATAGCGGTGTAGATATTTCCATGTTTATACAGATAGCGGTGTAGATATTTCCATATTTATGCAGATAGTGGTGTAGATATCTCCATCTTAATACAGATGGCGGTGCAGATATTTAAATGTTCATACAGATGGCGGTGCAGATATTTCCATGTTCGTACAGATGGCGGTGTAGATATATCCATGTTCATACAGATAGCGGTGTAGTTATTTCCATTTGTAAAGAGATAGCTGTGTAGGTATTTCTATGTATAAGCAGATATCTCTGTAGATATTTCCGTTTTCATGCAGATAGCGGTGTATATATTTCCCTGTTCAAACTGTTAGCGGTGTAGATATTTCCATGTTCATAAAGATAGCGGTGTAGATATTTCCATGTTTATACAGATAGTGGTGTAGATATTTCCATGTTAATACAGATATCCGTGTAGATATTGCCATGTTCATACCGATACCGTTGCTGATACTTCCATGTTTATACAGGTAGCGGTGTACATATTTCCGTGTTTATACAGATAGCGGTGTAGATATTTCCATGTTCATACAGATAGCGGTGTAGATATTTCCATGTTTATACAGATAGCGGTGTAGATATCTCCTTCTTAATTCTGATTGCGGTGTAGATATTTCCATGTTCATACAGATGGCGGTGTAGATATTTCCATGTTTATAGAGAGAGCGGTGTAGTTATTTCCATGTGCAAAGAGATAGCTGTGTAGATATTTCCATTTATATGCAGATAGTTGTGTAGATATTTCCATTTTCATGCAGATAGCGGTGTAGATATTTCCATGTTCAAACAGATAGCGGTGTAGATATTTCCTTGTTCATACAGATATCGGTGTAGATATTTCCATGTTTATACAGATAGCGGTGAAGATGTATGCATGTTTACACAGATAGCGGTGTAGATATTTCCATGTTCATCCAGACGGCTGTGTAGACATATCCATGTTCATACAGATGGCGGTGAAGATATTTCCATGTTCATACAGATGGCTGTGTAGATATATCCATGTTCATACAGATGGCGGTGACGATATTTCCATGTTCATACAGACGGCGGTGTAGATATTTCCATGTTCATACAGATAGCGGTGCTGATATTTCCATGATTATACAGATAGCGGTGTACATATTTACATGTTTATACACATAGCGGTGTAGATATTTCCATGTTTATACAGATAGCGGTGTAGATATTTCCATGTTTATGCAGATAGTTGTGTAGATATCTCCATCTTAATACAGATGGCGGTGTAGATATTTAAATGTTCATACAGATGGCTGTGTAGACATATCCATGTTCATACAGATGGCGGTGAAGATATTTCCATGTTCATACAGATAACGGTGTAGATATTTCCATGTTCATACAGATAGCGGTGTAGATATTTCCATGTTCATACAGATGGCTGTGTAGATATATCCATGTTCCTACAGATGGCGGTGAAGATATTTCCATGTTCATACAGATGGTGGTGTAGATATTTCCATGTTCATACAGATAGCGGGGCTGATATTTCCATGTTTATACATGTAGCGGTGTAGATATTTCCATGTTTATACAGATAGCGGTGTAGATATTTCCATGTTTATACACATAGCGGTGTAGATATTTCCATGTTCATACAGATAGCGGTGTATGTATTTCCATTTTCATACAGATAGCGGTGTAGATATTTCCATTTTCATGCAGATAGCGGTGTATATATTTCCCTGTTCAAACATTAAGCGGTGTAGATATTTCCATGTTCATAAAATAGCGGTGTAGATTCCATGTTTATACAGACAGCGGTGAAGTTGTATGCATGTTTACACAGATAGCGGTTTAGATATTTCCACGTTCATCCAGATGGCTGTGTAGATATATCCATGTTCATACAGATAGCGGTGTAGATATTTCCATGTTCATACAGATAGCGGTGTAGATATTTCCATGTTCATACAGATAGCGGTGTAGATATTTCCATGTTCATACAGATAT
The DNA here is from genome assembly GCF_029281585.2 of Gorilla gorilla gorilla. Taxonomy (NCBI): domain Eukaryota; kingdom Metazoa; phylum Chordata; class Mammalia; order Primates; family Hominidae; genus Gorilla; species Gorilla gorilla. The sequence continues at coordinate 129,811,513 of NC_073239.2, forward strand.
CGGTGTATGTATTTCCATGTTCATACAGATAGCGGTGTAGATATTTCCATGTTCATCCAGATGGCAGTGCAGATATTTCCATGTTCATACAGATAGCGGTGTAGATATTTCCATGTTCATACAGATAGCGGTGTAGATATTTCCATGTTCATCCAGATGGCTGTGTAGATATATCCATGTTCATACAGATGGCGGTGAAGACATTTCCATGTTCATACAGATAGCGGTGTAGATATTTCCATGTTCATAGAGATAGCCGTGTAGATATTGCCATGTTCATACCGATAGCGGTGCTGATACTTCCATGTTGATACAGGTAGCGGTGTAGATATTTCCATGTTTATACACATAGCGGTGTAGATATTTCCATGTTTGTACAGATAGCGGTGTAGATATCTCCATCTTAATACAGATGGCGGTGTAGATATTTATATGTTCATACAGATGGCGGTGCAGATATTTCCATGTTCATACGGATGGCGGTGAAGATATTTCCATGTTCATACAGATGGCGGTGTAGTAACTTCCATGTTCATACTGATAGCGGTGCTGATATTTCCATGTTTATACAGGTAGCGGTGTAGATATTTCCATGTTTATACAGATAGCAGTGTAGATATTTCCATGTTTATACACATAGCGGTGTAGATATTTCCATGTTTATACAGATAGCGGTGTAGATATTTCCATGTTCATACAGATAGCGGTGTAGTTATTTCCATGTGTAAAGAGATTGCAGTGTAGATATTTGCATGTATAAGCAGATAGCTGTGTAGATATTTCCGTTTTCATGCAGATAGCGGGGTATGTATTTGCCTGTTCAAACAGTTAGCGGTGTAGATATTTCCATGTACATAAAGATAGCGGTGTAGATATTTCCATGTTTACACAGATAGCAGTGTAGATATTTCCATGTTTATACACATAGCGGTGTAGATATTTCCATGTTTATACAGATAGCGGTGTAGATATTTCCATGTTCATACAGATAGCGGTGTAGTTATTTCCATGTGTAAAGAGATAGCAGTGTAGATATTTGCATGTATAAGCAGATAGCTGTGTAGATATTTCCGTTTTCATGCAGATAGCGGGGTATGTATTTGCCTGTTCAAACAGTTAGCGGTGTAGATATTTCCATGTACATACAGATAGCGGTGTAGATATTTCCATGTTTATCCACATGGCTGTGTAGATATATCCATGTTCATACAGATGGCAGTGAAGATATTTCCATGTTCATACAGATAGAGGTGCAAATATTTCCATGTTCATACAGATAGCGGTGTAGATATTTCCATGTTCATACAGATAGCGGTGCATGTATTTCCATGTTCATACAGATAGCGGTGTAGATATTTCCATGTTCATCCTGATGGCTGTGTACATATTTCCATGTTCATACAGATAGCGGTGTAGATATTTCCATGTTCATACAGATAGCTGTGTAGATATTTCCATGTTCATCCAGATGGCTGTGTAGATATATACATGTTCATACAGATGGCGGTGAAGATATTTCCATGTTCATACAGATGGCGTTGTAGATATTTCCATGTTCATACAGATAGCCGTGTAGATATTGCCATGTTCATACCGATAGCGGTGCTGATACTTCCATGTTTATACAGTTAGCGGTGTACATATTTCCGTGTTTATACAGGTAGCGGTGTAGATATTTCCATGTTCATACAGATAGCGGTGTAGATATTTCCATGTTCAAACAGATAGCGGTGTAGATATTTCCATGTTCATACAGATAGCGGTGTAGATATTTCCATGTTTATACGGATAGCGGTGAAGATGTATGCATGTTTACACAGATAGCGGTGTAGATATTTCCATGTTCATCCAGACGGCTGTGTAGACATATCCATGTTCATACAGATGGCGGTGAAGATATTTCCATGCTTATACAGAAGCTGTGTAGATATATCCATGTTGATACAGATGGCGGTGAAGATTTTTCCATGTTCATACAGATGGCGGTGTAGATATTTCCATTTTCATACAGATAGCGGTGCTGATATTTCCATGTTTATACAGGTAGCAGTGTCGATATTTCCATGTTTATACAGATAGTGGTGTAGATATTTCCATGTTTATACACATAGCGGTGTAGATATTTCCATGTTTATACAGATAGCGGTGTAGATATTTCCATGTTTATGCAGATAGTGGTGTAGATATCTCCATCTTAATACAGATGGCGGTGCAGATATTTAAATGTTCATACAGATGGCGGTGCAGATATTTCCATGTTCGTACAGATGGCGGTGTAGATATATCCATGTTCATACAGATAGCGGTGTAGTTATTTCCATTTGTAAAGAGATAGCTGTGTAGGTATTTCTATGTATAAGCAGATATCTCTGTAGATATTTCCGTTTTCATGCAGATAGCGGTGTATATATTTCCCTGTTCAAACTGTTAGCGGTGTAGATATTTCCATGTTCATAAAGATAGCGGTGTAGATATTTCCATGTTTATACAGATAGTGGTGTAGATATTTCCATGTTAATACAGATATCCGTGTAGATATTGCCATGTTCATACCGATACCGTTGCTGATACTTCCATGTTTATACAGGTAGCGGTGTACATATTTCCGTGTTTATACAGATAGCGGTGTAGATATTTCCATGTTCATACAGATAGCGGTGTAGATATTTCCATGTTTATACAGATAGCGGTGTAGATAACTCCTTCTTAATTCTGATGGCGGTGTAGATATTTCCATGTTCATACAGATGGCGGTGTAGATATTTCCATGTTTATAGAGAGAGCGGTGTAGTTATTTCCATGTGCAAAGAGATAGCTGTGTAGATATTTCCATTTATATGCAGATAGTTGTGTAGATATTTCCATTTTCATGCAGATAGCGGTGTAGATATTTCCATGTTCAAACAGATAGCGGTGTAGATATTTCCTTGTTCATACAGATAGCGGTGTAGATATTTCCATGTTTATACAGATAGCGGTGAAGATGTATGCATGTTTACACAGATAGCGGTGTAGATATTTCCATGTTCATCCAGACGGCTGTGTAGACATATCCATGTTCATACAGATGGCGGTGAAGATATTTCCATGTTCATACAGATGGCTGTGTAGATATATCCATGTTCATACAGATGGCGGTGACGATATTTCCATGTTCATACAGACGGCGGTGTAGATATTTCCATGTTCATACAGATAGCGGTGCTGATATTTCCATGATTATACAGATAGCGGTGTACATATTTCCATGTTTATACACATAGCGGTTTAGATATTTCCATGTTTATACAGATAGCGGTGTAGATATTTCCATGTTTATGCAGATAGTTGTGTAGATATCTCCATCTTAATACAGATGGCGGTGTAGATATTTAAATGTTCATACAGATGGCTGTGTAGACATATCCATGTTCATACAGATGGCGGTGAAGATATTTCCATGTTCATACAGATAACGGTGTAGATATTTCCATGTTCATACAGATAGCGGTGTAGATATTTCCATGTTCATACAGATGGCTGTGTAGATATATCCATGTTCCTACAGATGGCGGTGAAGATATTTCCATGTTCATACAGATGGTGGTGTAGATATTTCCATGTTCATACAGATAGCGGGGCTGATATTTCCATGTTTATACATGTAGCGGTGTAGATATTTACATGTTTATACAGATAGCGGTGTAGATATTTCCATGTTTATACACATAGCGGTGTAGATATTTCCATGTTCATGCAGATAGCGGTGTATGTATTTCCATTTTCATACAGATAGCGGTGTAGATATTTCCATTTTCATGCAGATAGCGGTGTATATATTTCCCTGTTCAAACATTAAGCGGTGTAGATATTTCCATGTTCATAAAATAGCGGTGTAGATTCCATGTTTATACAGACAGCGGTGAAGTTGTATGCATGTTTACACAGATAGCGGTGTAGATATTTCCACGTTCATCCAGATGGCTGTGTAGATATATCCATGTTCATACAGATAGCGGTGTAGATATTTCCATGTTCATACAGATAGCAGTGTAGATATTTCCATGTTCATACAGATAGCGGTGTAGATATTTCCATGTTCATACAGATATCGGTGTATGTATTTCCATGTTCATACAGATAGCGGTGTAGATATTTCCATGTTCATCCAGATGGCAGTGTAGATATTTCCATGTTCATACAGATATCGGTGTAGATATTTCCATGTTCATACAGATAGCGGTGTAGATATTTCCATGTTCATCCAGATGGCTGTGTAGATATATCCATGTTCATACAGATGGCGGTGAAGACATTTCCATGTTCATACAGATAGCGGTGTAGATATTTCCATGTTCATAGAGATAGCCGTGTAGATATTGCCATGTTCATACCGATAGCAGTGCTGATACTTCCATGTTGATACAGGTAGCGGTGTAGATATTTCCATGTTTATACACATAGCGGTGTAGATATTTCCATGTTTGTACAGATAGCGGTGTAGATATCTCCATCTTAATACAGATGGCGGTGTAGATATTTATATGTTCATACAGATGGCGGTGCAGATATTTCCATGTTCATACGGATGGCGGTGAAGATATTTCCATGTTCATACAGATGGCGGTGTAGTAACTTCCATGTTCATACTGATAGCGGTGCTGATATTTCCATGTTTATACAGGTAGCGGTGTAGATATTTCCATGTTTATACAGATAGCAGTGTAGATATTTCCATGTTTATACACATAGCGGTGTAGATATTTCCATGTTTATACAGATAGCGGTGTAGATATTTCCATGTTCATAGAGATAGCGGTGTAGTTATTTCCATGTGTAAAGAGATAGCAGTGTAGGTATTTGCATGTATAAGCAGATAGCTGTGTAGATATTTCCGTTTTCATGCAGATAGCGGGGTATGTATTTGCCTGTTGAAACAGTTAGCGGTGTAGATATTTCCATGTACATAAAGATAGCGGTGTAGATATTTCCATGTTTATACAGATAGCAGTGTAGATATTTCCATGTTTATACACATAGCGGTGTAGATATTTCCATGTTTATACAGATAGCGGTGTAGATATTTCCATGTTCATACAGATAGCGGTGTAGTTATTTCCATGTGTAAAGAGATAGCAGTGTAGATATTTGCATGTATAAGCAGATAGCTGTGTAGATATTTCCGTTTTCATGCAGATAGCGGGGTATGTATTTGCCTGTTCAAACAGTTAGCGGTGTAGATATTTCCATGTACATACAGATAGCGGTGTAGATATTTCCATGTTTATCCACATGGCTGTGTAGATATATCCATGTTCATACAGATGGCAGTGAAGATATTTCCATGTTCATACAGATAGAGGTGCAAATATTTCCATGTTCATACAGATAGCGGTGTAGATATTTCCATATTCATACAGATAGCGGTGCATGTATTTCCATGTTCATACAGATAGCGGTGTAGATATTTCCATGTTCATCCTGATGGCTGTGTACATATTTCCATGTTCATACAGATAGCGGTGTAGATATTTCCATGTTCATACAGATAGCGGTGTAGATATTTCCATGTTCATCCAGATGGCTGTGTAGATATATACATGTTCATACAGATGGCGGTGAAGATATTTCCATGTTCATACAGATGGCGTTGTAGATATTTCCATGTTCATACAGATAGCCGTGTAGATATTGCCATGTTCATACCGATAGCGGTGCTGATACTTCCATGTTTATACAGTTAGCGGTGTACATATTTCCGTGTTTATACAGGTAGCGGTGTAGATATTTCCATGTTCATACAGATAGCGGTGTAGATATTTCCATGTTCAAACAGATAGCGGTGTAGATATTTCCATGTTCATACAGATAGCGGTGTAGATATTTCCATGTTTATACGGATAGCGGTGAAGATGTATGCATGTTTACACAGATAGCGGTGTAGATATTTCCATGTTTATCCAGACGGCTGTGTAGACATATCCATGTTCATACAGATGGCGGTGAAGATATTTCCATGCTTATACAGAAGCTGTGTAGATATATCCATGTTGATACAGATGGCGGTGAAGATTTTTCCATGTTCATACAGATGGCGGTGTAGATATTTCCATGTTCATACAGATAGCGGTGCTGATATTTCCATGTTTATACAGGTAGCAGTGTCGATATTTCCATGTTTATACAGATAGTGGTGTAGATATTTCCATGTTTATACACATAGCGGTGTAGATATTTCCATGTTTATACAGATAGCGGTGTAGATATCTCCATCTTAATACAGATGGCGGTGTAGATATTTATATGTTCATACAGATGGCGATGCAGATATTTCCATGTTCATACAGATGGCGGTGAAGATATTTCCATGTTCATACAGATGGCGGTGTAGATATCTCCATGTTCATACTGATAGCGGTGCTGATATTTCCATGTTTATACAGGTAGTGGTGTAGATATTTCCATGTTTATACAGATAGCGGTGTAGATATTTCCATGTTTATACACATAGCGGTGTAGATATTTCCATGTTTATACACATAGCGGTGTAGATATCTCCATCTTAATACAGATGGCGGTGTAGATATTTATATGTTTTTGAGATGGCGGTGCAGATATTTCCATGTTCATACAGATGGCGGTGTAGATATTTCCATGTTCATACAGATAGCGGTGTAGTTATTTCCATGTGTAAAGAGATAGCTGTGTAGATATTTCCATGTATATGCAGATAGCTGTGTAGACATTTCCATTTTCATGCAGATAGCGGTGTATATATTTCCCTGTTCAAACAGTTAGCGGTGTAGATATTTCCATGTTCATAAAGATAGCAGTGTAGATATTTCCATGTTTATACAGATAGCGGTGAAGATGTATACATGTTTACACAGATAGCGGTGTAGATATTTCCATGATCATCCAGATGGCTGTATAGATATATCCATGTTCATACAGATAGCGGTGTAGATATTTCCATGTTCATACAGATCGCGGTGCAGATATTTCCATGTTCATCCAGATGGCTGTGTAGATATATCCATGTTTATACAGATGGCGGTGAAGATATTTCCATGTTCATACAGATAGCAGTGTAGATATTTCCACGTTCATACAGATAGCAGTGTAGATATTTCCATGTTCATACAGATAGCGGTGTATGTATTTCCATGTTCATATGGATAGCGGTGTTGATATTTCCATGTTCATCCAGATGGCTGTGTAGATATATCCATGTTCATACAGATAGCGGTGTAGATATTTCCATGTTCATCCAGATGGCTCTGTAGCTATTTCCATGTTCATACAGATAGTGGTGTAGATATTTCCATGTTCATACAGATAGCGGTGTAGATATTTCCATGTTCATACAGATAGCCGTGTAGATATTGCCATGTCCATACCGATAGCGGTGCTGATACTTCCATGTTTATACAGGTAGCGGTGTACATATTTCCGTGTTTATACAGGTAGCGGTGTAGATATTTCCATGTTCATACAGATAGCGGTGTAGATATTTCCATGTTTATACAGATAGCGGTGTAGATATCTCCTTCTTAATACAGATGGCGTTGTAGATATTTATATGTTCATACAGATCGCGGTGCAGATATTTCCATGTTCATACAGATGGTGGTGTAGATATTTCCATGTTTATAGAGATAGCGGTGTAGTTATTTCCATGTGCAAAGAGATAGCTGTGTAGATATTTCCATGTATATGCAGATAGCAGTGTAGATATTTCCATTTTCATGCAGAAAGCGGTGTAGATATTTCCATGTTCAAACAGATAGCGGTGTAGATATTTCCATGTTCATACAGATAGCGGTGTGGATATTTCCATGTTCATACAGATAGCGGTGTAGATATTTGCATGTTCATCCAGACGGCTGTGTAGACATATCCATGTTCATACAGATGGCGGTGAAGATATTTCCTTGTTCATACAGATGGCTGTGTAGATATATCCAGGTTCATAGAGATGGCGGTGAAGTTTTTTCCATGTTCATACAGAAGCGGTGTAGATATTTCCATGTTCATACAGACAGCGGTGCGGATATATCCATGTTTATACAGGTAGCAGTGTAGATATTTCCATGTTTATAGAGATAGCGGTGTAGATATTTCCATGTTTATACACATAGATGTGTAGGTATTTCCATGTTCATACCGATAGCGGTGCTGATATTTCCATGTTTATACAGGTAGCAGTGTAGATATTTCCATGTTTATACAGATAGCAGTGTAGATATTTCCATGTTTATACACATAGCGGTGTAGATATTTCCATGTTTATACTGGTAGCGTGTAGATATCTCCATCTTAATACAAATGGCGGTGTAGATATTTATATGTTCATACAGATGGCGGTGCAGATATTTCCATGTTCATACAGATGGCGGTGAAGATATTTCCATGTTCATACAGATGGCGGTGTAGATACTTCCATGTTCATACTGATAGCGGTGCTGATATTTCCATGTTTTTACAGGTAGCGGTGTAGATATTTCCATGTTTACACAGATAGCGGTGTAGATATTTCCATGTTTATACACAAAGCGGTGTAGATATTTCCATGTTTATACACATAGCGGTGTAGATATCTCCATCTTAATACAGATGGCGGTGTAGATATTTATATGTTCATTCAGTTGGTGGTGCAGATATTTCCATGTTCATACAGATGGCGGTGTAGATATTTCAATGTTCATACAGATAGCGGTGTAGTTATTTCCATGTGTAAAGAGATAGCTGTGTAGATATTTCCATGTATATGCAGATAGCTGTGTAGACATTTCCATTTTCATGCAGATAGCGGTGTATATATTTCCCTGTTCAAACAGTTAGCGGTGTAGATATTTCCATGTTCATAAAGATAGCAGTGTAGATATTTCCATGTTTATACAGATAGCGGGGAAGATGTATGCATGTTTACACAAATAGCGGTGTAGATATTTCCATGTTCATCCAGATGGCTGTGTAGATATATCCATGTTCATACAGATATCGGTGTAGATATTTCCATGTTCATACAGATTGCGGTGCAGATATTTCCATGTTCATCCAGATGGCTGTGTAGTTATATCCATGTTCATACAGATGGCGGTGAAGATATTTCCATGTTCATACAGATAGCGGTGTAGATATTTCCATGTTCATACAGATAGCGGTGTAGATATTTCCATGTTCATACAGATAGCGGTGTAGATATTTCCATGTTCATACAGATAGCGGTGTATGTATTTCCATGTTCATACAGATAGCGGTGTAGATATTTCCATGTTCATCCTGATGGCTGTGTAGATATTTCCATGTTCATACAGATAGCGGTGTAAATATTTCCATGTTCATACAGATAGCGGTGTAGATATTTCCATGTTCATCCAGATGGCTGTGTAGATATATCCATGTTCATACAGATGGCGGTGAAGATATTTCCATGTTCATACAGATGGCGTTGTAGATATTTCCATGTTCATACAGATAGCCGTGTAGATATTGTCATGTTCATACCGATATCGGTGCTGATACTTCCATGTTTATACAGGTAGCGGTGTACATATTTCCGTGTTTATACAGGTAACGGTGTAGATATTTCCATGTTCATACAGATAGCGGTGTAGATATTTCCATGTTTATACAGATAGTGGTGTAGATATCTCCTTCTTAATACAGATGGCGGTGTAGATATTTATATGTTCATACAAACGGCGGTGCAGATATTTCCATGTTCATACAGATGGTGGTGTAGATATTTCCATGTTTATAGAGATAGCGGTGTAGTTATTTCCATGTGCAAAGAGATAGCTGTGTAGATATTTCCACGTATATGCAGATAGCGGTGTAGATATTTCCATTTTCATGCAGATAGCGGTGTAGATATTTCCATGTTCAAACAGATAGCGGTGTAGATATTTCCATATTCATACAGATAGCGGTGTGGATATTTCCATGTTTATACAGATAGCGGTGAAGATGTATGCATGTTTACACAGATAGAGGTGTAGATATTTCCATGTTCATACAGATAGCGGTGTAGTTATTTCCATGTGTAAAGAGATAGCAGTGTAGATATTTCCATGTATAAGCAGATAGCTGTGTAGATATTTCCGTTTTCATGCAGATAGCGGGGTATGTATTTGCCTGTTCAAACAGTTAGCGGTGTAGATATTTCCATGTACATAAAGATAGCGGTGTAGATATTTCCATGTTTATACAGATAGCGGTGAAGATGTATGCATGTTTATACAGATAGCGGTGTAGATATTTCCATGTTTATCCACATGGCTGTGTAGATATATCCATGTTCATACAGATGTCGGTGAAGATATTTCCATGTTCATACAGATAGAGGTGCAAATATTTCCATGTTCATACAGATAGCGGTGTAGATATTTCCATGTTCATACAGATAGCGGTGTAGATATTTCCATGTTCATACAGATAGCGGTGTAGATATTTCCATGTTCATCCTAATGGCTGTGTAGATATTTCCATGTTCCTACAGATAGCGGTGTAGATATTTCCATGTTCATCCAGATGGCTGTGTAGATATATACATGTTCATACAGATGGCGGTGAAGATATTTCCATGTTCATACAGATGGCGTTGTAGATATTTCCATGTTCATACAGATAGCCGTGTAGATATTGCCATGTTCATACCGATAGCGGTGCTGATACTTCCATGTTTATACAGTTAGCGGTGTAAATATTTCCGTGTTTGTACAGGTAGCGGTGTAGATATTTCCATGTTCATACAGATAGCGGTGTAGATATTTCCATGTTCAAACAGATAGCGGTGTAGATATTTCCATGTTCATACAGATAGCGGTGTAGATATTTCCATGTTTATACAGATAGCGGTGAAGATGTATGCATGTTTACACAGATAGCGGTGTAGATATTTCCATGTTCATCCAGACGGCTATGTAGGCATATCCATGTTCATACAGATGGCGGTGAAGATATTTCCATGCTTATACAGAAGCTGTGTAGATATATCCATGTTCATACAGATGGCGGTGAAGATTTTTCCATGTTCATACAGATGGCGGTGTAGTTATTTCCATGTGTAAAGAGATAGCTGTGTAGATATTTCCATGTATATGCAGATAGCTGTGTAGACATTTTCATTTTCATGCAGATAGCGGTGTATATATTTCCCTGTTCAAACATTTAGCGGTGTAGATATTTCCATGTTTATACACATAGCGGTGTAGATATTTCCATGTATATACACATAGCGGTGTAGATATCTCCATCTTAATACAGATGGCGGTGTAGATATTTATATGTTTTTCAGATGGCGGTGCAGATATTTCCATGTTCATACAGATGGCGGTGTAGATATTTCCATGTTCATACAGATAGCGGTGTAGTTATTTCCATGTGTAAAGAGATAGCTGTGTAGATATTTCCATGTATATGCAGATAGCTGTGTAGACATTTCCATTTTCATGCAGATAGCGGTTTATATATTTCCCTGTTCAAACAGTTAGCGGTGTAGATATTTCCATGTTTATAAAGATAGCAGTGTAGATATTTCCATGTTTATACAGATAGCGGTGAAGATGTATACGTGTTTACACAGATAGCGGTGTAGATATTTCCATGTTCATCCAGATGGCTGTGTAGATATATCCATGTTCATACAGATAGCGGTGTAGATATTTCCATGTTCATACAGATCGCGGTGCAGATATTTCCATGTTCATCCAGATGGCTGTGTAGATATATTCATGTTCATACAGATAGCGGTGTAGATATTTCCATGTTCATTCAGATGGCGGTGCAGATATTTCCATGTTCATCCAGATGGCTCTGTAGCTATTTCCATGTTCATACAGATAGTGGTGTAGATATTTCCATATTCATACAGATTGCGGTGTAGATATTTCCATGTTCATACAGATAGCCGTGTAGATATTGCCATGTCCATACCGATAGCGGTGCTGATACTTCCATGTTTATACAGGTAGCGGTGTACATATTTCCGTGTTTATACAGGTAGCGGTGTAGATATTTCCATGTTCATACAGATAGCGGTGTAGATATTTCCATGTTTATACAGATAGCGGTGTAGATATCTCCTTCTTAATACAGATGGCGGTGTAGATATTTATATGTTCATACAGATCGCGGTGCAGATATTTCCATGTTCATACAGATGGTGGTGTAGATATTTCCATGTTTATAGAGATAGCGGTGTAGTTATTTCCATGTGCAAAGAGATAGCTGTGTATTTATTTCCATGTATATGCAGATAGCTGTGTAGATATTTCCATTTTCATGCAGAAAGCGGTGTAGATATTTCCATGTTCAAACAGATAGCGGTGTAGATATTTCCATGTTCATACAGATAGCGGTGTGGATATTTCCATGTTTATACAGATAGCGGTGAAGATGTATGCATGTTTACACAGATAGCGGTGTAGATATTTCCATGTTCATACAGATAGCGGTGTAGATATTTCCATGTTCATCCAGACGGCTGTGTAGACATATCCATGTTCATACAGATGGCGGTGAAGCTATTTCCTTGTTCATACAGATGGCTGTGTAGATATATCCAGGTTCATGGAGATGGCGGTGAAGTTTTTTCCATGTTCATACAGAAGCGGTGTAGATATTTCCATATTCATACAGACAGCGGTGCGGATATATCCATGTTTATACAGGTAGCAGTGTAGATATTTCCATGTTTATACAGATAGCGGTGTATATATTTGCATGTTTATACACATAGCTGTGCAGGTATTTCCATGTTCATACCGATAGCGGTGCTGATATTTCCATGTTTATACAGGTATCAGTGTAGATATTTCCATGTTTATACAGATAGCAGTGTAGATATTTCCATGTTTATACAGATAGCAGTGTAGATATTTCCATGTTTATACACATAGCGGTGTAGATATTTCCATGTTTACACTGGTAGCGTGTAGATATCTCCGTCTTAATACAAATGGCGGTGTAGATATTTATATGTTCATACAAATGGCGGTGCAGATATTTCCATGTTCATACAGATGGCGGTGAAGATATTTCCATGTTCATACAGATGGCGGTGTAGATACTTCCATGTTCATACTGATAGCGGTGCTGATATTTCCATGTTTATACAGGTAGCGGTGTAGATATTTCCATGTTTATACACATAGCGGTGTAGATATTTCCATGTTTATACACATAGCGGTGTAGATATCTCCATCTTAATACAGATGGCGGTGTAGATATTTATATGTTCATTCAGATGGCGGTGCAGATATTTCTATGTTCATACAGATGGCGGTGTAGATATTTCCATGTTCATACAGATAGCGGTGTAGTTATTTCCATGTGTAAAGAGATAGCTGTGTAGATATTTCCATGTATATACAGATAGCAGTGTAGACATTTCCATTTTCATGCAGATAGTGGTGTATATATTTCCCTGTTCAAACAGTTAGCGGTGTAGATATTTCCATGTTCATAAAGATAGCAGTGTAGATATTTCCATGTTTATACAGATAGCGGTGAAGATGTATGCATGTTTACACAGATAGCGGTGTAGATATTTCCATGTTCATCCAGGTGGCTGTGTAGATATATCCATGTTCATACAGATAGAGGTGTAGATATTTCCATGTTCATACAGATTGCGGTGCAGATATTTCCATGTTCATCCAGATGGCTGTGTAGATATATCCATGTTCATACAGATGGCGGTGAAGATATTTCCATGTTCATACAGATAGCGGTGTAGATATTTACATGTTCATACAGATAGCGGTGTAGATATTTCCATGTTCATACAGATATCGGTGTATGTATTTCCATGTTCATACAGATAGCGGTGTTGATATTTCCATGTTCATCCAGATGGCTGTTTAGATATATCCATGTTCATACAGATTGCGGTGTAGATATTTCCATGTTCATCCAGATGGCTGTGTAGCTATTTCCATGTTCATACAGATAGTGGTTTAAATATTTCATGTTCATACAGATAGCGGTGTAGATATTTCCATGTTCATACAGATAGCCGTGTAGATATTGCCATGTTCATACCGATAGCGGTGCTGATACTTCCATGTTTATACAGGTAGCGGTGTACATATTTCCGTGTTTATACAGGTAGTGGTGTAGATATTTCCATGTTCATACAGATAGCGGTGTAGATATTTCCATGTTTATACAGATAGCGGTGTAGATATCTCCTTCTTAATACAGATGGCGGTGTAGATATTTATATGTTCATACAGATCGTGGTGCAGATATTTCCATGTTCATACAGATGGTGGTGTAGATATTTCCATGTTTATAGAGATAGCGGTGTAGTTATTTCCATGTGCAAAGAGATAGCTGTGTAGATATTTCCATGTATATGCAGATAGCTGAGTAGATATTTCCATTTTCATGCAGATAGCGGTGTAGATATTTCCATGTTCAAACAGATAGCGGTGTAGATATTTCCATGTTCATACAGATAGCGTTGTGCATATTTCCATGTTTATACAGATAGCGGTGAAGATGTATGCATGTTTACACAGATAGCAGTGTAGATATTTCCATGTTCATACAGATAGCGGTGTAGATATTTCCATGTTCATCCAGACGGCTGTGTAGACATATCCATGTTCATACAGATGGCGGTGAAGATATTTCCTTGTTCATACAGATGGCAGTGTAGATATATCCAGGTTCATAGAGATGGCGGTGAAGATTTTTCCATGTTCATACAGAAGCGGTGTAGATATTTCCATGTTCATACACATAGCGGTGCTGACATATCCATGTTTACACAGGTAGCAGTGTAGATATTTCCATGTTTATACAGATAGCGGTGTAGATATTTCCATGTTTATACACATAGCGGTGTAGGTATTTCCATGTTCATACAGATAGCGGTGCTGATATTTCCATGTTTATACAGGTAGCAGTGTAGATATTTCCATGTTTATACAGATAGCAGTGTAGATATTTCCATGTTTATACACATAGCGGTGTAGATATTTCCATGTTTATACAGATAGCGTTTAGATATCTCCATTTTAATACAAATGGCGGTGTAGATATTTATATGTTCATACAGATGGCGGTGCAGATATTTCCATGTTCATACAGATGGCGGTGAAGATATTTCCATGTTCATACAGATGGCGGTGTAGATACTTCCATGTTCATACTGATAGCGGTGCTGATATTTCCATGTTTATACTGGTAGCAGTGTAGATATTTCCATGTTTATACAGATAGCGGTGTAGATATTTCCATGTTTATACACATAGCGGTGTAGATATTTCCATGTTTATACACATAGTGGTGTAGATATCTCCATCTTAATACAGATGGCGGTGTAGATATTTATATGTTCATTCAGATGGCGGTGGAGATATTTCCATGTTCATACAGATGGCGGTGTAGATATTTCCATGTTCATACAGATAGCGGTGTAGTTATTTCCATGTGTAAAGAGATAGCTGTGTAGATATTTCCATGTATATGCAGATAGCTGTGTAGACATTTCCATTTTCATGCAGATAGCGGTGTATATATTTCCCTGTTCAAACAGTTAGCGGTGTAGATATTTCCATGTTCATAAAGATAGCAGTGTAGATATTTCCATGTTTATACAGAAAGCGGTGAAGATGTATGCAAGTTTACACAGATAGCGGTGTAGATATTTCCATGTTCATCCAGATGGCTGTGTAGATATATCCATGTTCATACAGATAGCGGTGTCGATATTTCCATGTTCATACAGATAGCGGTGTAGATATTTCCATGTTCAAACAGATAGCGGTGTATGTATTTCCATGTTCATACAGGTAGCGGTGTAGATATTTCCATGTTCATCCAGATGGCTCTGTAGATATATCCATGTTCATACAGATAGCGGTGTAGATATTTCCATGTTCATCCAGATGGCTGTGTAGCTATTTCCATGTTCATACAGATAGTGGTGTAGATATTTCCATGTTCATACAGATAGCGGTGTAGATATTTCCATGTTCATGCAGATAGCCGTGTAGATATTGCCATGTTCATACCGATAGCGGTGCTGATACTTCCATGTTTATACAGGTAGGGGTGTACATATTTCCGTGTTTATACAGGTAGCGGTGTAGATATTTCCATGTTCATACAGATAGCGGTGTAGATATTTCCATGTTTATACAGATAGCGGTGTAGATACCTCATTCTTAATACAGATGGCGGTGTAGATATTTATATGTTCATACAGATGGCGGTGCAGATATTTCCATGTTCATACAGATAGCTGTGTAGATATTTCCATGTTTATACACATAGCGGTGTAGATATCTCATTCTTAATACAGATGGCGGTGTAGATATTTATATGTTCATCCAGACGGCTGTGTAGGCATATCCATGTTCATTCAGATGGCGGTGAAGATATTTCCATGTTCATACAGATGGCGGTGTAGAAACTTCCATGTTCATACTGATAGCGGTGCTGATATTTCCATGTTTAAACAGGTAGCGGTGTAGATATTTCCATGTTTATACAGATAGCAGTGTATATATTTCCATGTTTATACACATAGCGGTGTAGATATATCCATGTTTATACAGATAGCAGTGTAGATATTTCCATGTTCATGCAGATAGTGGTGTAGATATCTCCATCTTAATGCTGATGGCGGTGTAGATATTTGAATGTTCATACAGATGGCGGTGCAGATATTTCCATGTTCATACAGATGGCGGTGTAGATATTTCCATGTTCATACAGATAGTGGTGTAGTTATTTCCATGTGTAAAGAGATAGCTGTGTAGATATTTCCATGTATAAGCAGATAGCTGTGTAGATATTTCCGTTTTCATGCAGATAGTGGTGTATGTATTTCCCTGTTCAAACAGTTAGCGGTGTAGATATTTCCATGTACATAAAGATAGCGGTGTAGATATTAACATGTTCATCCACATGGCTGTGTAGATATATCCATGTTCATACAGATGGCGGTGAAGATATTTCCATGTTCATACAGATAGCGGTGTAGATATTTCCATTTTCATACAAATAGCGGTGTAGATATTTCCATGTTCATACAGATAGCGGTGTATGTATTTCCATGTTCATACAGATAGCGGTGTAGATATTTCCATGTTCATCCTGATGGCTGTGTAGATATTTCCATGTTCATACAGATAGCGGTGTAGATATTTCCATGTTCATACAGATAGCGGTGTGGATATTTCCATGTTCATCCAGATGGCTGTGTAGATATATCCATGTTCATACAGATGGCGGTGAAGTTATTTCCATGTTCATACAGATGGCGTTGTAGATATTTCCATGTTCATACAGATAGCCGTGTAGATATTGCCATGTTCATACCGATAGCGGTGCTGATACTTCCATGTTTATACTGGTAGCGGTGTACATATTTCCGTGTTTATACAGATAGCGGTGTAGATATTTCCATGTTCATACAGATAGCGGTGTAGATATTTCCATGTTTATACAGATAGCGGTGTAGATATCTCCTTCTTAATACAGATGGCGGTTTAGATATTTATATGTTCATACAGATGGCGGTGCAGATATTTCCATGTTCATACAGATGGTGGTGTAGATATTTCCATGTTTATAGAGGTAGCGGTGTAGTTATTTCCATGTGCAAAGAGATAGCTGTGTAGATATTTCCATGTATATGCAGATAGCTGTGTAGGTATTTCCATTTTCATGCAGATAGCGGTGTAGATATTTCCATGTTCAAACAGATAGCGGTGTAGATATTTCCATATTCATACAGATTGCGGTGTGGATATTTCCATGTTTATACAGATAGCGGTGAAGATGTATGCATGTTTACACAGATAGCGGTGTAGATATTTCCATGTTCATCCGGACGGCTGTGTAGACATATCCATGTTCATACAGATGGCGGTGAAGATATTTCCATGTTCATACAGATGGCTGTGTAGATATATCCATGTTCATACAGATGGCGGTGACGATATTTCCATGTTCATACAGACGGCGGTGTAGATATTTTCATGTTCATACAGATAGCGGTGCTGATATTTCCATGTTTATACAGGTAGTGGTGTAGATATTTCCAAGTTTATACAGATAGCGGTGTAGAAATATCCATGTTTATACAGATAGCTGTGTAGATATTTCCATGTTTATACAGATAGCGGTGTAGATATCTCCATCTTAATACAGATGGCGGTGTAGATATTTATATGTTCATACAGATGGCGGTGCAGATATTTCCATGTTCATACGGATGGCGGTGAAGATATTTCCATGTTCATACAGATGGCGGTGTAGAAACTTCCATGTTCATACTGATAGCGGTGCTGATATTTCCATGTTTATACAGGTAGCTGTGTAGATATTTCCATGTTTATACAGATATCGGTGTACATATTTCCATGTTTATACACATAGCAGTGTAGATATTTCCATTTTCATGCAGATAGCGGTGTATATATTTCCCTGTTCAAACAGTAAGCGGTGTAGATATTTCCATGTTCATAAAGATAGCGGTGTAGATTCCATGTTTATACAGATAGCGGTGAAGTTGTATGCATGTTTACACAGATAGCGGTGTAGATATTTCCACGTTCATCCAGATGGCTGTGTAGATATATCCATGTTCATACAGATAGCGGTGTAGATATTTCCATGTTCATACAGATAGCGGTGTAGATATTTCCATGTTCATACAGATAGCGGTGTAGATATTTCCATGTTCATACAGATATCGGTGTATGTATTTCCATGTTCATACAGATAGCGGTGTAGATATTTCCATGTTCATCCAGATGGCTGTGTAGATATTTCCATGTTCATACAGATAGCGGTGTAGATATTTCCATGTTCATACAGATAGCGGTGTAGATATTTCCATGTTCATCCAGATGGCTGTGTAGATATATCCATGTTCATACAGATCGCGGTGAAGACATTTCCATGTTCATACAGATAGCGGTGTAGATATTTCCATGTTCATAGAGATAGCCGTTTAGATATTGACATGTTCATACCAATAGCGGTGCTGATACTTCCATGTTTATACAGGTAGCGGTGTACATATTTCCGTGTTTATACAGGTAGCGGTGTACATATTTCAATGTTTACACAGATAGTGGTGTAGATATTTCCATGTTTATACACATAGCGGTGTAGATATTTCCATGTTTGTACAGATAGCGGTGTAGATATCTCTATCTTAATACAGATGGCGGTGTAGATATTTATATGTTCATACAGATGGCGGTGCAGATATTTCCATGTTCATACGGATGGCAGTGAAGATATTTCCATGTTCATACAGATGGCGGTGTAGAAACTTCCATGTTCATACTGATAGCTGTGCTGATATTTCCATGTTTATACAGGTAGCGGTGTAGATATTTCCATGTTTATACAGATAGCAGTGTAGATATTTCCATGTTCATACAGATAGCCGTGTAGATATTGCCATGTTCATACCGATAGCGGTGCTGATACTTCCATGTTTATACAGTTAGCGGTGTACATATTTCCGTGTTTATACAGGTAGCGGTGTAGATATTTCCATGTTCATACAGATAGCTGTGTAGATATTTCCATGTTTATACAGATAGCGGTGTAGATATCTCCTTCTTAATACAGATGGCGGTGTAGATATTTATATGTTCATACAGATGGCGGTGCAGATATTTCCATGTTCATACAGATGGTGGTGTAGATATTTCCATGTTTATAGAGGTAGCGGTGTAGTTATTTCCATGTGCAAAGAGATAGCTGTGTAGATATTTCCATGTATATGCAGATAGCTGTGTAGATATTTCCATTTTCATGCAGATAGCGGTGTAGATATTTCCATGTTCAAACAGATAGCGGTGTAGATATTTCCATATTCATACAGATAGCGGTGTGGATATTTCCATGTTTATACAGATAGCGGTTAAGATGTATGCACGTTTACACAGATAGCGGTGTAGATATTTCCATGTTCATACAGATAGCGGTGTAGATATTTCCATGTTCATCCAGACCGCTGTTTAGACATATCCATGTTCATACAGATGGCGGTGAAGATATTTCCATGTTCATACAGATGGCTGTGTAGATATATCCATGTTCATACAGATGGCGGTGAAGGTTTTTCCATGTTCATACATATTCCGGTGTAGATATTTCCATGATCATACAGATAGAGGTGCTGATATTTCCATGTTTATACAGGTAGCAGTGTAGATATTTCCATGTTTATACAGATAACGGTCTAGATATTTCCATGTTTATACACATAGTGGTATAGATATTTCCATTTTTATACAGATAGCGGTGTAGATATCTCCATCTTAATACAGATGGCGGTGTAGATATTTATATGTTCATACAGATGGCGGTGCAGATATTTCCATGTTCATACAGATGGCGGTGAAGATATTTCCATGTTCATACAGATGGCGGTGCAGGTACTTCCATGTTCATACTGATAGCGGTGCTGTTATTTCCATGTTTATACAGGTAGCGTTGTAGATATTTCCATGTTCATACAGATAGCGGTGTAGTTATTTCCATGTGTAAAGAGATAGCTGTGTAGATATTTCCATGTATATGCAGATAGCTGTGTAGACATTTCCATTTTCATGCAGATAGCGGTGTATATATTTCCCTGTTCAAACAGATAGCGGTGTAGATATTTCCATCTTCATAAAGATAGCAGTGTAGATATTTCCATGTTCATACAGATAGCGGTGTAGATATTTCCATGTTCATCCAGACGGCTGTGTAGACATATCCATGTTCATACAGATGGCGGTGAAGATATTTCCATGCTTATACAGAAGCTGTGTAGGTATATCCATGTTGATACAGATGGCGGTGAAGATTTTTCCATGTTCATACAGATGGCGGTGTAGATATTTCCATGTCCATACAGATAGCGGTGCTGATATTTCCATGTTTATACAGATAGCGGTGTAGATATTTCCATGTTCATCCTGATGGCTGTGTAGTTATTTCCATGTTCATACAGATAGCGGTGTAGATATTTCCGTGTTCATACAGATAGCGGTGTAGATATTTCCATGTTCATCCAGATGGCTGTGTAGATATATACATGTTCATACAGATGGCGGTGAAGATATTTCCATGTTCATACAGATGGCGTTGTAGATATTTCCATGTTCATACAGATAGCCGTGTAGATATTGCCATGTTCATACCGATAGCGGTGCTGATACTTCCATGTTTATACAGTTAGCGGTGTACATATTTCCGTGTTCATGCAGATAGCGGTGTAGATATTTCCATTTTCAAACAGATAGCGGTGTACATATTTCCATGTTCATACAGATAGCGGTGTAGATATTTCCATGTTTATACAGATAGCGGTGAAGATGTATGCATGTTTACACAGATAGCGGTGTAGATATTTCCATGTTCATCCAGACGGCTGTGTAGACATATCCATGTTCATACAGATGGCGGTGAAGATATTTCCATGTTCATACAGATGGCTGTGTAGATATATCCATGTTCTTACAGATGGCGGTGAAGATTTTTCCATGTTCATACAGATGGCGGTGTAGATATTTCCATGTTCATACAGATAGCGGTGCTCATATTTCCATGTTTATACAGATAGCGGTGTAGATATTTCCATGTTCATCCTGATGGCTGTGTAGTTATTTCCATGTTCATACAGATAGCGGTGTAGATATTTCCGTGTTCATACAGATAGCGGTGTAGATATTTCCATGTTCATCCAGATGGCTGTGTAGATATATACATGTTCATACAGATGGCGGTGAAGATATTTCCATGTTCATACAGATGGCGTTGTAGATATTTCCATGTTCATACAGATAGCCGTGTAGATATTGCCATGTTCATACCGATAGCGGTGCTGATACTTCCATGTTTATACAGTTAGCGGTGTACATATTTCCGTGTTCATGCAGATAGCGGTGTAGATATTTCCATTTTCAAACAGATAGCGGTGTACATATTTCCATGTTCATACAGATAGCGGTGTAGATATTTCCATGTTTATACAGATAGCGGTGAAGATGTATGCATGTTTACACAGATAGCGGTGTAGATATTTCCATGTTCATCCAGACGGCTGTGTAGACATATCCATGTTCATACAGATGGCGGTGAAGATATTTCCATGTTCATACAGATGGCTGTGTAGATATATCCATGTTCTTACAGATGGCGGTGAAGATTTTTCCATGTTCATACAGATGGCGGTGTAGATATTTCCATGTTCATACAGATAGCGGTGCTCATATTTCCATGTTTATACAGGTAGCAGTGTAGATATTTCCATGTTTATACAGATAGCGGTGTAGATATTTCCATGTTTATACACATAGCGGTGTTGATATTTCCATGTTTATACAGATAGCGGTGTAGATATCTCCATCTTAATACAGATGGCGGTGTAGATATTTATATTTTCATACAGATGGCGGTGCAGATATTTCCATGTTCATACAGATGGCGGTGAAGATATTTCCATGTTCATACAGATGGCGGTGTAGAAACTTCCATGTTCATACTGATAGCGGTGCTGATATTTCCATGTTTAAACAGGTAGCGGTGTAGGTATTTCCATGTTTATAGAGATAGCAGTGTAGATATTTTCATGTTTATACACATAGCGGTGTAGATATATCCATGTTTATACAGATAGCGGTGTAGATATGTCCATGTTCATGCAGATAGTGGTGTAGATATCTCCATCTTAATACAGATGGCGGTGCAGATATTTAAATGTTCATTCAGATGGCGGTGCAGATATTTCCATGTTCATACAGATGGCGGTGTAGATATTTCCATGTTCATACAGATAACGGTGTAGTTATTTCCATGTGTAAAGAGATAGCTGTGTAGATATATCCATGTATATGCAGATAGCTCTGTAGACATTTCCATTTTCATGCACATAGTGGTGTATATATTTCCCTGTTCAAACAGTTAGCGGTGTAGATATTTCCATGTTCATAAAGATAGCAGTGTAGATATTTCCTTGTTTATACAGATAGCGGTGAAGATGTATGCATGTATACACAGATAGCGGTGTAGATATTTCCATGTTCATCCAGATGTCTGTGTAGATATATCCATGTTCATACAGATAGCGGTGTAGATATTTCCAAGTTCATACAGATAGCGGTGCAGATATTTCCATGTTCATCCAGATGGCTGTGTAGATATATGCATGTTCATACAGATGGCACTGAAGATATTTCCATGTTCATACAGATAGCGGTGTAGATATTTCCATGTTCATACAGATAGCGGTGTAGATATTTCCATGTTCATACAGATAGCGGTGTATGTATTTCCATGTTCATACAGATAGCGGTGTTGATATTTCCATGTTCATCCAGATGGCTGTGTAGATATATCCATGTTCATACAGATAGCGCTGAAGATATTTCCATGTTCATCCAGAAGGCTGTGTAGCTATTTCCATGTTCATACAGATAGTGGTGTAGATATTTCCATGTTCATACAGATAGCGGTGTAGATATTTCCATGTTCATACAGATAGCCGTGTAGATATTGCCATGTTCATACCGATAGCGGTGCTGATACTTCCATGTTTATACAGGTAGCGGTGTACATATTTCCGTGTTTATACAGGTAGCGGTGTAGATATTTCCATGTTCATACAGATAGCCGTGTAGCTATTTCCATGTTTATACAGATAGCTGTGTAGATATCTCCTTCTTAATACAGATGGCGGTGTAGATATTTATATGTTCATACAGATGGTGGTGCAGATATTTCCATGTTCATACAGATGGTGGTGTAGATATTTCCATGTTTATAGAGATAGCGGTGTAGTTATTTCCATGTGCAAAGAGATAGCTGTGTAGATATTTCCATGTATATGCAGATAGCTGTGTAGATATTTCCATTTTCATGCAGATAGCGGTGTAGATATTTCCATGTTCAAACAGATAGCGGAGTGGGTATTTCCATGTTTATACAGATAGCGGTGAAGATGTATGCATGTTTACACAGATAGCGGTGTAGATATTTCCATGTTCATACAGATAGCGGTGTAGATATTTCCATGTTCCTCTAGACGGCTGTGTAGACATATCCATGTTCATACAGATGGCGGTGAGGATATTTCCATGTTCATACAGTTGGCTGTGTAGATATATCCAGGTTCATAGAGATGGCGGTGAAGATTTTTCCATGTTCATACAGATAGCGGTGCAGATATTTCCATGTTCATCCAGATGGCTGTGTAGATATATCCATGTTCATACAGATGGCAGTGAAGATATTTCCATGTTCATACAGATGGTGGTGTAGATATTTCCATGTTTATAGAGATAGCGGTGTAGTTATTTCCATGTGCAAAGAGATAGCTGTGTAGATATTTCCATTTTCATGCAGATAGCGGTGTAGATATTTCCATGTTCATACAGATAGCGGTGCTGATATTTCCATGTTTATACAGGTAGCAGTGTAGATATTTCCATGTTTATACAGATAGCGGTGTAGATATTTCCATGTTTATACACATAGCGGTGTAGATATTTCCATGTGTAAACAGATAGCGTGTAGATATCTCCATCTTAATACAGATGGCGGTGTAATTTAAATGTTCATACAGATGGCGGTGCAGATATTTCCATGTTCATACAGATAGCGGTGTAGATATTTCCATGTTCATACAGATAGCGGTGTATGTATTTCCATGTTCATACAGATAGCGGTGTAGATATTTCCATGTTCATCCAGATGGCTGTGTACATATATCCATGTTCATACAGATAGCGGTGTAGTTATTTCCATTTGCAAAGAGATAGATGTGTAGATATTTCCATGTATATACAGATAGCTGTGTAGATATTTCCATTTCCATGCAGATAGCGGTGTAGGTATTTCCATGTTCAAACAGATAGCGGTGTAGATATTTCCATGTTCATAGAGATAGCGGTGTGGATATTTCCATGTTTATACAGATAGCGGTGAAGATGTATGCATGTTTACACAGATAGCCGTGTAGATATTTCCATGTTCATACAGATAGCGGTGTAGATATTTCCATGTTCATCCAGACGGCTGTGTAGACATATCCATGTTCATACAGATGGCGGTGAAGATATTTCCATGCTTATACAGAAGCTGTGTAGATATATCCATGTTGATACAGATGGCGGTGAAGATATTTCCATGTTCATCCAGAAGGCTGTGTAGCTATTTCCATGTTCGTACAGATAGTGGTGTAGATATTTCCATGTTCATACAGATAGCGGTGTAGATATTTCCATGTTCATACAGATAGCCGAGTAGATATTGCCATGTTCATACCGATAGCGGTGCTGATACTTCCATGTTTATACAGGTAGCGGTGTACATATTTCCGTGTTTATACAGGTAGCGGTGTAGATATTTCCATGTTCATACAGATAGCGGTGTAGCTATTTCCATGTTTATACAGATAGCGGTGTAGATATCTCCTTCTTAATACAGATGGCGGTGTAGATATTTATATGTTCATACAGATGGTGGTGCAGATATTTCCATGTTCATACAGATGGTGGTGTAGATATTTCCATGTTTATAGAGATAGCGGTGTAGTTATTTCCATGTGCAAAGAGATAGCTGTGTAGATATTTCCATGTATATGCAGATAGCTGTGTAGATATTTCCATGTATATGCAGACAGCTGTGTAGATATTTCCATTTTTATGCAGATAGCGGTGAAGTTATTTCCATGTTCAAGCAGATAGCGGTGTAGATATTTCCATGTTCATACAGATAGCGGTGTGGATATTTCCATGTTTATACAGATAGCGGTGAAGATGTATGCATGTTTACACATATAGCGGTGTAGATATTTCCATGTTCATACAGATAGCGGTGTAGATATTTCCATGTTCATCCAGACGGCTGTGTAGACATATCCATGTTCATACAGATGGCTGTGAAGATATTTCCATGTTCATACAGATGGCTGTGTACATATATACATGTTCATACAGATGGCGGTGAAGATTTTTCCATGTTCATACAGATGCCGGTGTAGATATTTCCATGTTCATACAGATAGCGGTGCTGATATTTCCATGTTTATACAGGTAGCAGTGTAGATATTTCCATGTTTATACAGATAGCGGTGTAGATATCTCCATCTTAATACAGATGGCGGTGTAGATAATTATATGTTCATTCAGATGGCGGTGCAGATATTTCCATGTTCATACAGATGGCGGTGTAGATATTTCCATGTTCATACAGATAGCGGTGTAGTTATTTCCATGTGTAAAGAGATAGCTGGGTAGATATTTCCATGTATATGCAGATAGCTGTGTTGACATTTCCATTTTCATGCAGATAGTGGTGTATATATTTCCCTGTTCAAACAGTTAGCGGTGTAGATATTTCCATGTTCATAAAGATAGCAGTGTAGATATTTCCATGTTTATACAGATAGCGGTGAAGATGTATGCATGTTTACACAGATAGCGGTGTAGATATTTCCATGTTCATCCAGATGGCTCTGTAGATATATCCATGTTCATACAGATAGCGGTGTAGATATTTCCATGTTCATACAGATAGCGGTGCAGATATTTCCATGTTCATCCAGATGGCTGTGTAGATATATCCATGTTCATACAGATGGCGGTGAAGATATTTCCATGTTCATACAGATAGCGGTGTAGATATTTCCATGTTCATACAGATAGAGGTGTAGATATTTCCATGTTCATACAGATAGCGGTGTATGTATTTCCATGTTCATACAGATAGCGGTTTAGATATTTCCATATTCATCCAGATGGCTGTGTAGATACATCCATGTTCATACAGATAGCGGTGTAGATATTTCCATGTTCATCCAGATGGCTGTGTAGCTATTTCCATGTTCATACAGATAGTGCTGTAGATATTTCCATGTTCATACAGATGGCGGTGAAGATATTTCCATGTTCATACAGATGGCGGTGTAGATACTTCCATGTTCATACTGATAGCGGTGCTGATATTTCCATGTTTATACAGGTAGCGGTGTAGATATGTCCATGTTTATACAGATAGCGGTGTAGATATTTCCATGTTTATACACATAGCGGTGTAGATATTTCCATGTTTATAGAGATAGCGGTGTAGATATCTCCATCTTAATACAGATGGTGGTGTAGATATTTATAAGTTCATACAGATGGCGGTGCAGATATTTCCATATTCATACAGATGGCGGTGAAGATATATCCATGTTAATACAGATGGCGTTGTAGATACTTCCATGTTCATACTGATAGCGGTGCTGATATTTCCATGTTTATACAGGTAGCGGTGTAGATATTTCCATGTTTATACAGATAGCGATGTAGGTATTTCCATGTTTATACACATAGCGGTGTAGATATTTCCATGTTTATGCAGATAGTGGTGTAGATATCTCCATCTTAATACAGATGGCGGTGTAGATATTTAAATGTTCATACAGATGGCGGTGCAGATATTTCCATGTTCATACAGATGGCGGTGTAGATATTTCCATGTTCATACAGATAGCGGTGTAGTTATTTCCATGTGTAAAGAGATAGCTGTGAAGATATTTCCATGTATAAGCAGATAGCTGTGTAGATATTTCCCTTTTCATGCAGATAGCGGTGTATGTATTTCCCTGTTCAAACAGTTAGCGGTGTAGGTATTTCCATGTACATAAAGATAGCGGTGTAGATATTTCCATGTTCATCCACATGGCTGTGTAGATATATCCATGTTCATACAGATGGCGGTGAAGATATTTCCATGTTCATACAGATAGCGGTGTAGATATTTCCATGTTCATCCACATGGCTGTGTAGATATATCCATGTTCATACAGATGGCGGTGAAGATATTTCCATGTTCATACAGATAGCGGTGTAGATATTTCCATGTTCATACAGATAGCGGTGTATGTATTTCCATGTTCATACAGATAGCGGTGTAGATATTTCCATGTTCATCCTGATGGCTGTGTAGATATTTCCATGTTCATACAGATAGCGGTGTAGATATTTCCATGTTCATACTGATAGCGGTGTAGATATTTCCATGTTCATCCAGATGGCTGTGTAGATATATCCATGTTCATACAGATGGCGGTGAAGATATTTCCATATTCATACAGATGGCGTTGTAGATATTTCCATGTTCATACAGATACCTGTGTAGATATTGCCATGTTCATACCGATAGCGGTGCTGATACTTCCATGTTTATACAGGTAGCGGTGTACATATTTCCGTGTTTATACAGGTAGCGGTGTAGATATTTCCATGTTCATACAGATAGCGGTGTATGTATTTCCATGTTCATACAGATAGCGGTGTAGATATTTCCATGTTCATCCTGATGGCTGTGTAGATATTTCCATGTTCATACAGATAGCGGTGTAGATATTTCCATGTTCATACAGATAGCGGTGTAGATATCTCCATGTTCATCCAGACGGCTGTGTAGACATATCCATGTTCATACAGATGGCTGTGAAGATATTTCCATGTTCATACAGATGGCTGTGTACATATATCCGTGTTCATACAGATGGCGGTGAAGATTTTTCCATGTTCATACAGATGGCGGTGTAGATATTTCCATGTTCATACAGATAGCGGTGCTGATATTTCCATGTTTATACAGGTAGCAGTGTAGATATTTCCATGTTTATACAGATAGTGGAGTAGATACCTCCATCTTAATACAGATGGCGGTGTAGATAATTATATGTTCATTGAGATGGCGGTGCAGATATTTCCATGTTCATACAGATGGCGGTGTAGATATTTCCATGTTCATACAGATAGCGGTGTAGTTATTTCCATGTGTAAAGAAATAGCTGTGTAGATATTTCCATGTATATGCAGATAGCTGTGTTGACATTTCCATTTTCATGCAGATAGTGGTGTATATATTTCCCTGTTCAAACAGTTAGCGGTGTAGATATTTCCATGTTCATAAAGATAGCAGTGTAGATATTTCCATGTTTATACAGATAGCGGTGAAGATGTATGCATGTTTATACAGATAGCGGTGTAGATATTTCCATGTTCATCCAGATGTCTCTGTAGATATATCCATGTTCATACAGATAGCGGTGTAGATATTTCCATGTTCATACAGATAGCGGTGCAGATATTTCCATGTTCATACAGATAGCGGTGTAGATATTTCCATGTTCATACAGATAGCGGTGTATGTATTTCCATGTTCATACAGATAGCGGTTTAGATATTTCCATGTTCATCCAGATGGCTGTGTAGATATATCCATGTTCATACAGATAGCGGTGTAGATATTTCCATGTTCATCCAGATGGCTGTGTAGCTATTTCCATGTTCATACAGATAGTGCTGTAGATATTTCCATGTTCATACAGATGGCGGTGAAGATATTTCCATGTTCATACAGATGGCGGTGTAGATACTTCCATGTTCATACTGATAGCGGTGCTGATATTTCCATGTTTATACAGGTAGCGGTGTAGATATGTCCATGTTTATACAGATAGCGGTGTAGATATTTCCATGTTTATACACATAGCGGTGTAGATATTTCCATGTTTATACAGATAGCGGTGTAGATATCTCCATCTTAATACAGATGGTGGTGTAGATATTTATATGTTCATACAGATGGCGGTGCAGATATTTCCATGTTCATACAGATGGCGGTGAAGATATTTCCATGTTCATACAGATGGCGGTGTAGATACTTCCATGTTCATACTGATAGCGGTGCTGATATTTCCATGTTTATACAGGTAGCGGTGTAGATATTTCCATGTTTATACAGATAGCGGTGTAGGTATTTCAATGTTTATACACATAGCGGTGTAGATATTTCCATGTTTATGCAGATAGTGGTGTAGATATCTCCATCTTAATACAGATGGCGGTGTAGATATTTAAATGTTCATACAGATGGCGGTGCAGATATTTCCATGTTCATACAGATGGCGGTGTAGATATTTCCATGTTCATACAGATAGCTGTGTAGTTATTTCCATGTGTAAAGAGATAGCTGTGTAGATATTTCCATGTAGAAGCAGATAGCTGTGTAGATATTTCCGTTTTCATGCAGATAGCGGTGTATGTATTTCCCTGTTCAAACAGTTAGCGGTGTAGATATTTCCATGTACATAAAGATAGCGGTGTAGATATTTCCATGTTCATCCACATGGCTGTGTAGATATATCCATGTTCATACAGATGGCGGTGAAGATATTTCCATGTTCATACAGATAGCGGTGTAGATATTTCCATGTTCATCCACATGGCTGTGTAGATATATCCATGTTCATACAGATGGCGGTGAAGATATTTCCATGTTCATACAGATAGCGGTGTAGATATTTCCATGTTCATACAGATAGCAGTGTAGATATTTCCATTTTCATACAGATAGCGGTGTATGTATTTCCATGTTCATACAGATAGCGGTGTAGATATTTCCATGTTCATCCTGATGGCTGTGTAGATATTTCCATGTTCATACAGATAGCGGTGTAGATATTTCCATGTTCATACAGATAGCGGTGTAGATATTTCCATGTTCATCCAGATGGCTGTGTAGATATATCCATGTTCATACAGATGGCGGTGAAGATATTTCCATGTTCATACAGATGGCGTTGTAGATATTTCCATGTTCATACAGATACCTGTGTAGATATTGCCATGTTCATACCGATAGCGGTGCTGATACTTCCATGTTTATACAGGTAGCGGTGTACATATTTCCGTGTTTATACAGGTAGTGGTGTAGATATTTCCATGTTCATACAGATAGCGGTGTAGATATTTCCATGTTTATACAGATAGAAGTGTAGATATCTCCTTCTTAATACAGATGGCGGTGTAGATATTTATATGTTCATACAGATGGCGGTGCAGATATTTCCATGTTCATACAGATGGTGGTGTAGATATTTCCATGTTTATAGAGGTAGCGGTGTAGTTATTTCCATGTGCAAAGAGATAGCTGTGTAGATATTTCCATGTATATGCAGATAGCTGTGTAGATATTTCCATTTTCATGGAGATAGCGGTGTAGATATTTCCATGTTTAAACAGATAGCAGTGTAGATATTTCCATATTCATACAGATAGCGGTGTGGATATTTCCATGTTTATACAGATAGCGGTGAAGATGTATGCATGTTTACACAGATAGCGGTGTAGATATTTCCATGTTTATACACATAGTGGTATAGATATTTCCATTTTTATACAGATAGCGGTGTAGATATTTCCATGTTTATACACATAGTGGTATAGATATTTCCATTTTTATACAGATAGCGGTGTAGATATCTCCATCTTAATACAGATGGCGGTGTAGATATTTATATGTTCATACAGATGGCGGTGCAGATATTTCCATGTTCATACAGATGGCGGTGAAGATATTTCCATGTTCATACAGATGGCTGTGTAGATATATCCATGTTCATACAGATGGCGGTGAAGATTTTTCCATGTTCATACATATTCCGGTGTAGATATTTCCATGTTCATACAGATAGCGGTGCTGATATTTCCATGTTTATACAGGTAGCAGTGTAGATATTTCCATGTTTATACAGATAGCGGTGTAGATATTTCCATGTTTATACACATAGTGGTATAGATATTTCCATTTTTATACAGATAGCGGTGTAGATATCTCCATCTTAATACAGATGGCGGTGTAGATATTTATATGTTCATACAGATGGCGGTGCAGATATTTCCATGTTCATACAGATGGCGGTGAAGATATTTCCATGTTCATACAGATGGCGGTGTAGATACTTCCATGTTCATACTGATAGCCGTGTAGATATTTCCATGTTTATACAGGTAGCGGTGTAGATATTTCTATGTTCATACAGATAGCGGTGTAGTTATTTCCATGTGTAAAGAGATAGCTGTGTAGATATTTCCATGTATATGCAGATAGCTGTTTAGACATTTCCATTTTCATGCAGATAGCGGTGTATATATTTCCCTGTTCAAACAGATAGCGGTGTAGATATTTCCATCTTCATAAAGATAGCAGTGTAGATATTTCCATGTTCATACAGATAGCAGCGTAGTTATTTCCATGTGTAAAGAGATAGCTGTGTAGATATTTCCATGTATATGCAGATACCTGTGTAGACATTTCCATTTACATGCAGATAGCGGTGTATATATTTCCCTGTTCAAACAGTTAGCGGTGCAGATATTTCCATGTTCATAAAGATAGCAGTGTAGATAATTCCATGTTTATACAGATAGTGTTGAAGATGTATGCATGTTTACACAGATAGCGGTGTATATATTTCCATGTTCATCCAGATGGCTGAGTAGATATATCCATGTTCATACAGATAGCGGTGCAGATATTTCCATGTTCATCCAGATGGCTGTGTAGATATATCCATGTTCATACAGATGGCGGTGAAGATATTTCCATGTTCATACAGATAGCGGTGTAGATATTTCCATGTTCATACAGATAGCGGTGTAGATATTTCCATGTTCATACAGATAGCGGTGTATGTATTTCCATGTTCATACAGATAGCGGTGTAGATATTTCCATGTTCATCCAGATGGCTGTGTAGATATATCCATGTTCATACAGATAGCGGTGTAGATATTTCCATGTTCATCCAGATGGCTGTGTAGCTATTTCCATGTTCATACAGATAGTGGTGTAGATATTTCCATGTTCATACAGATAGCGGTGTAGATATTTCCATGTTCATACAGATAGCCGTGTAGATATTGCCATGTTCATACCGATAGCGGTGCTGATACTTCCATGTTTATACAGGTAGCGGTGTACATATTTCCGTGTTTATACAGGTAGCGGTGTAGATATTTCCATGTTCATACAGATAGCAGTGTAGATATTTCCATGTTTATACAGACAGCGGTGTAGATATCTCCTTCTTAATACAGATGGCGATGTAGATATTTGTATGTTCATACAGATGGCGGTGCAGATATTTCCATGTTCATACAGATGGTGGTGTTGATATTTCCATGTTTATAGAGATAGCGGTGTAGTTGTTTCCATGTGCAAAGAGATATCTGTGTAGATATTTCCATGTATATACAGATAGCTGTGTAGATATTTCCATTTCCATGCAGATAGCGGTGTAGATATTTCCATGTTCAAACAGATAGCGGTGTAGATATTTCCATGGTCATACAGATAGCGGTGTGGATATTTCCATGTTTATACAGATAGCGGTGAAGATGTATGCATGTTTACTCAGATAGCCGTGTAGATATTTCCATGTTCATACAGATAGCGGTGTAGATATTTCCATGTTCATCCAGACGGCTGTGTAGACATATCCATGTTCATACAGATGGCGGTGAAGATATTTCCATGCTTATACAGAAGCTGTGTAGATATATCCATGTTGATCCATATGGCGGTGAAGATTTTTCAATGTTCATACAGATGGCTGTGCAGATATTTCCATGTCCATACAGATAGCGGTGCTGATATTTCCATGTTTATACAGGTAGCAGTGTCGATATTTCCATGTTTATACAGATAGTGGTGTAGATATTTCCATGTTTATACACATAGCGGTGTAGATATTTCCACGTTTATACAGATAGCGGTGTAGATATCTCCATCTTAATACAGATGGCGGTGTAGATATTTATATGTTCATACAGATGGCGGTGCAGATATTTCCATGTTCATACAGATGGCGGTGAAGATATTTCCATGTTCATACAGATGGCGGTGTAGATACTTCCATGTTCATACTGAGAGCGGTGCTGATATTTCCATGTTTATACAGGTAGCGGTGTGGATATTTCCATGTTTATACAGATAGCCGTGTAGATATTTCCATGTTTATACACATAGCGGTGTAGATATTTCCATGTTTATACACATAGCAGTGTAGATATCTCCATCTTAATACAGATGGCGGTGTAGATATTTATATTTTCATTCAGATGGCGGTGCAGATATTTCCATGTTCATACAGATGGCGGTGTAGATATTTCCATGTTCATACAGATAGCGGTGTAGTTATTTCCATGTGTAAAGAGATAGCTGTGTAGATATTTCCATGTATATGCAGATAGCTGTGTAGACATTTCCATTTTCATGCAGATAGCGGTGTAGATATTTCCATGTTCAAACAGATAGCGGTGTAGATATTTCCATGTTCAAACAGATAGCGGTGTGGGTATTTCCATGTTTATACAGATAGCGGTGAAGATGTATGCATGTTTACACAGATAGCGGTGTAGATATTTCGATGTTCATACAGATAGCGGTGTAGATATTTCCATGTTCATCCAGACGGCTGTGTAGACATATCCATGTTCATACAGATGGCGGTGAAGATATTTCCATGTTCATACAGATGGCTGTGTAGATATATCCAGGTTCATAGAGATGGCGGTGAAGATTTTTCCATGTTCATACAGAAGCGGTGTAGAAATTTCCATGTTCATACAGATAGCGGTGCTGATATTTCCATGTTTATACAGGTAGCAGTGTAGATATTTCCATGTTTATAAAGATAGCGGTGTAGATATTTCCATGTTTATACACAAAGCGGTGTAGATATTTCCATGTTTATACAGATAGCGTGTAGATATCTCCATCTTAATACAGATGGCGGTGTAGAAATTTATATGTTCATACAGATGGCGGTGCAGATATTTCCATGTTCATCCAGATGGCTGTGTAGATATATCCATGTTCATACAGATAGCGGTGTAGATATTTCCATGTTCCTACAGATAGCGGTGCAGATATTTCCATGTTCATCCAGATGGCTGTGTAGATATATCCATGTTCATACAGATGGCGGTGAAGATATTTCCATGTTCATACAGATAGCGGTGTATGTATTTCCATGTTCATACAGATAGCGGTGTAGATATTTCCATGTTCATACAGATGGCGGTGTAGTTTTTCCATGTTCATAGGGATGGCGGTGTAGATATTTCCATATTTATAGAGATAGCGGTGTGGTTATTTCCATGTTCCTGAAGATAGCAGTGTAGATATTTCCATGTATATACAGATAGCTTTGTACATATTTCCATGTTCAGACAGATAGCGGGGTCGATATTTCCAAGTTCATACGGATGGCGGTGTAGATATTTCCTTGTTCGTACAGATGGCGTTGTAGATATTTCCATGTTTATAGAGATAGCGTTGTAGATATTTCCATGTTTATACTGACAGCGGTATAGCTATTTCCATGTTTCTACAGATAGCGGTGTAGATATTTCCATGTTCATACAGATAGCGGTGTAGATATTTCCATGTTCATACAGATAGCGGTGTATGTATTTCCATGTTCATACAGATAGCGGTGTAGATATTTCCATGTTCATCCAGATGGCTGTGTAGATATATCCATGTTCATACAGATAGCGGTGTAGATATTTCCATGTTCATCCAGATGGCTGTGTAGCTATTTCCATGTTCATACAGATAGTGGTGTAGATATTTCCACGTTCATACAGATAGCGGTGTAGATATTTCCATGTTCATGCAGATAGCCGTGTAGATATTGCCATGTTCATACCGATAGCGGTGCTGATACTTCCATGTTTATACAGGTAGCGGTGTACATATTTCCGTGTTTATACAGGTAGCGGTGTAGATATTTCCATGTTCATACAGATAGCTGTGTAGATATTTCCATGTATATGCAGATAGCTGTGTAGATATTTCCATTTTCATGCAGATAGCGGTGTAGGTATTTCCATGTTCAAACAGATTCCGGTGTAGATATTTCCATGTTCATACAGATAGCGGTGTGGATATTTCCATGTTTATACAGATAGCGGTGAAGATGTATGCATGTTTACACAGATAGCGGTGTAGATATTTCCATGTTCATACAGATAGCGGTGTAGATATTTCCATGTTCATCCAGACGGCTGTGTAGACATATCCATGTTCATACAGATGGCTGTGAAGATATTTCCATGTTCATACAGATGGCTGTGTACATATATCCATGTTCATACAGATGGCGGTGAAGATTTTTCCATGTTCATACAGATGGCGGTGTAGATATTTCCATGTTCATACAGATAGCGGTGCTGATATTTCCATGTTTATACAGGTAGCAGTGTAGATATTTCCATGTTTATACAGATAGCGGTGTAGATATCTCCATCTTAATACAGATGGCGGTGTAGATAATTATATGTTCATTCAGATGGCGGTGCAGATATTTCCATGTTCATACAGATGGCGGTGTAGATATTTCCATGTTCATACAGATAGCGGTGTAGTTATTTCCATGTGTAAAGAGATAGCTGGGTAGATATTTCCATGTATATGCAGATAGCTGTGTTGACATTTCCATTTTCATGCAGATAGTGGTGTATATATTTCCCTGTTCAAACAGTTAGCGGTGTAGATATTTCCATGTTCATAAAGATAGCAGTGTAGATATTTCCATGTTTATACAGATAGCGGTGAAGATGTATGCAGGTTTACACAGATAGCGGTGTATATATTTCCATGTTCATCCAGATGGCTGAGTAGATATATCCATGTTCATACAGATGGCGGTGAAGATATTTCCATGTTCACACAGATAGCGGTGTAGATATTTCCATGTTCATACAGATAGCGGTGTAGATATTTCCATGTTCATACAGATAGCGGTGTATGTATTTCCATGTTCATACAGATAGCGGTGTAGATATTTCCATGTTCATCCAGATGGCTGTGTAGATATATCCATGTTCATACAGATAGCGGTGTAGATATTTCCATGTTCATCCAGATGGCTGTGTAGCTATTTCCATGTTCATACAGATAGTGGTGTAGATATTTCCATGTTCATACAGATAGCGGTGTAGATATTTCCATGTTCATACAGATAGCCGTGTAGATATTGCCATGTTCATACCGATAGCGGTGCTGATACTTCCATGTTTATACAGGTAGCGGTGTACATATTTCCGTGTTTATACAGGTAGCGGTGTAGATATTTCCATGTTCATACAGATAGCGGTGTAGATATTTCCATGTTTATACAGACAGCGGTGTAGATATCTCCTTCTTAATACAGATGGCGGTGTAGATATTTATATGTTCATACAGATGGCGGTGCAGATATTTCCATGTTCATTCAGATGGTGGTGTAGATATTTCCATGTTTATAGAGATAGCGGTGTAGTTATTTCCATTTGCAAAGAGATAGATGTGTAGATATTTCCATGTATATACAGATAGCTGTGTAGATATTTCCATTTCCATGCAGATAGCGGTGTAGATATTTCCATGTTCAAACAGATAGCGGTGTAGATATTTCCATGTTCATACAGATAGCGGTGTGGATATTTCCATGTTTATACAGATAGCGGTGAAGATGTATGCATGTTTACACAGATAGCCGTGTAGATATTTCCATGTTCATACAGATAGCGGTGTAGATATTTCCATGTTCATCCAGACGGCTGTGTAGACATATCCATGTTCATACAGATGGCGGTGAAGATATTTCCATGCTTATACAGAAGCTGTGTAGATATATCCATGTTGATACAGATGGCGGTGAAGATATTTCCATGTTCATCCAGAAGGCTGTGTAGCTATTTCCATGTTCGTACAGATAGTGGTGTAGATATTTCCATGTTCATACAGATAGCGGTGTAGATATTTCCATGTTCATACAGATAGCCGAGTAGATATTGCCATGTTCATACCGATAGCGGTGCTGATACTTCCATGTTTATACAGGTAGCGGTGTACATATTTCCGTGTTTATACAGGTAGCGGTGTAGATATTTCCATGTTCATACAGATAGCGGTGTAGCTATTTCCATGTTTATACAGATAGCGGTGTAGATATCTCCTTCTTAATACAGATGGCGGTGTAGATATTTATATGTTCATACAGATGGTGGTGCAGTTATTTCCATGTTCATACAGATGGTGGTGTAGATATTTCCATGTTTATAGAGATAGCGGTGTAGTTATTTCCATGTGCAAAGAGATAGCTGTGTAGATATTTCCATGTATATGCAGATAGCTGTGTAGATATTTCCATGTATATGCAGACAGCTGTGTAGATATTTCCATTTTTATGCAGATAGCGGTGAAGTTATTTCCATGTTCAAACAGATAGCGGTGTAGATATTTCCATGTTCATACAGATAGCGGTGTGGATATTTCCATGTTTATACAGATAGCGGTGAAGATGTATGCATGTTTACACATATAGCGGTGTAGATATTTCCATGTTCATACAGATAGCGGTGTAGATATTTCCATGTTCATCCAGACGGCTGTGTAGACATATCCATGTTCATACAGATGGCTGTGAAGATATTTCCATGTTCATACAGATGGCTGTGTACATATATACATGTTCATACAGATGGCGGTGAAGATTTTTCCATGTTCATACAGATGGCGGTGTAGATATTTCCACGTTCATACAGATAGCGGTGCTGATATTTCCATGTTTATACAGGTAGCAGTGTACATATTTCCATGTTTATACAGATAGCGGTGTAGATATCTCCATCTTAATACAGATGGCGGTGTAGATAATTATATGTTCATTGAGATGGCGGTGCAGATATTTCCATGTTCATACAGATGGCGGTGTAGATATTTCCATGTTCATACAGATAGCGGTGTATTTATTTCCATGTGTAAAGAGATAGCTGTGTAGATATTTCCATGTATATGCAGATAGCTGTGTTGACATTTCCATTTTCATGCAGATAGTGGTGTAAATATTTCCCTGTTCAAACAGTTAGCGGTGTAGATATTTCCATGTTCATAAAGATAGCAGTGTAGATATTTCCATGTTTATACAGATAGCGGTGAAGATGTATGCATGTTTACACAGATAGCGGTGTAGATATTTCCATGTTCATCCAGATGGCTCTGTAGATATATCCATGTTCATACAGATAGCGGTGTAGATATTTCCATGTTCATACAGATAGCGGTGCAGATATTTCCATGTTCATCCAGATGGCTGTGTAGATATATCCATGTTCATACAGATGGCGGTGAAGATATTTCCATGTTCATACAGATAGCGGTGTAGATATTTCCATGTTCATACAGATAGAGGTGTAGATATTTCCATGTTCATACAGATAGCGGTGTATGTATTTCCATGTTCATACAGATAGCGGTTTAGATATTTCCATGTTCATCCAGA
The DNA here is from genome assembly GCF_029281585.2 of Gorilla gorilla gorilla. Taxonomy (NCBI): domain Eukaryota; kingdom Metazoa; phylum Chordata; class Mammalia; order Primates; family Hominidae; genus Gorilla; species Gorilla gorilla. The sequence continues at coordinate 129,850,648 of NC_073239.2, forward strand.
TGGCTGTGTAGATACATCCATGTTCATACAGATAGCGGTGTAGATATTTCCATGTTCATCCAGATGGCTGTGTAGCTATTTCCATGTTCATACAGATAGTGTTGTAGATATTTCCATGTTCATACAGATGGCGGTGAAGATATTTCCATGTTCATACAGATGGCGGTGTAGATACTTCCATGTTCATACTGATAGCGGTGCTGATATTTCCATGTTTATACAGGTAGCGGTGTAGATATGTCCATGTTTATACAGATAGCGGTGTAGATATTTCCATGTTTATACACATAGCGGTGTAGATATTTCCATGTTTATACAGATAGCGGTGTAGATATCTCCATCTTAATACAGATGGTGGTGTAGATATTTATAAGTTCATACAGATGGCGGTGCAGATATTTCCATGTTCATACAGATGGCGGTGAAGATATTTCCATGTTCATACAGATGGCGTTGTAGATACTTCCATGTTCATACTGATAGCGGTGCTGATATTTCCATGTTTATACAGGTAGCGGTGTAGATATTTCCATGTTTATACAGATAGCGATGTAGGTATTTCCATGTTTATACACATAGCGGTGTAGATATTTCCATGTTTATGCAGATAGTGGTGTAGATATCTCCATCTTAATACAGATGGCAGTGTAGATATTTAAATGTTCATACAGATGGCGGTGCAGATATATCCATGTTCATACAGATGGCGGTGTAGATATTTCCATGTTCATACAGATAGCGGTGTAGTTATTTCCATGTGTAAAGAGATAGCTGTGTAGATATTTCCATGTATAAGCAGATAGCTGTGTAGATATTTCCGTTTTCATGCAGATAGCGGTGTATGTATTTCCCTGTTCAAACAGTTAGCGGTGTAGATATTTCCATGTACATAAAGATAGCGGTGTAGATATTTCCATGTTCATCCACATAGCTGTGTAGATATATCCATGTTCATACAGATGGCGGTGAAGATATTTCCATGTTCATACAGATAGCGGTGTAGATATTTCCATGTTCATCCACATGGCTGTGTAGATATATCCATGTTCATACAGATGGCGGTGAAGATATTTCCATGTTCATACAGATAGCGGTGTAGATATTTCCATGTTCATACAGATAGCGGTGTATGTATTTCCATGTTCATACAGATAGCGGTGTAGATATTTCCATGTTCATCCTGATGGCTGTGTAGATATTTCCATGTTCATACAGATAGCGGTGTAGATTTTTCCATGTTCATACTGATGGCGGTGTAGATATTTCCATGTTCATCCAGATGGCTGTGTAGATATATCCATGTTCATACAGATGGCGGTGAAGATATTTCCATGTTCATACTGATGGCGTTGTAGATATTTCCATGTTCATACAGATACCTGTGTAGATATTGCCATGTTCATACCGATAGCGGTGCTGATACTTCCATGTTTATACAGGTAGCGGTGTACATATTTCCGTGTTTATACAGGTAGCGGTGTAGATATTTCCATGTTCATACAGATAGCGGTGTATGTATTTCCATGTTCATACAGATAGCGGTGTAGATATTTCCATGTTCATCCTGATGGTTGTGTAGATATTTCCATGTTCATACAGATAGCGGTGTAGATATTTCCATGTTCATACAGATAGCGGTGTAGATATTTCCATGTTCATCCAGACGGATGTGTAGACATATCCATGTTCATACAGATGGCTGTGAAGATATTTCCATGTTCATACAGATGGCTGTGTACATATATCCATGTTCATACAGATGGCGGTGAAGATTTTTCCATGTTCATACAGATGGCGGTGTAGATATTTCCATGTTCATACAGATAGCGGTGCTGATATTTCCATGTTTATACAGGTAGCAGTGTAGATATTTCCATGTTTATACAGATAGTGGAGTAGATATCTCCATCTTAATACAATACAGATGGCGGTGTAGATAATTATATGTTCATTGAGATGGCGGTGCAGATATTTCCATGTTCATACAGATGGCGGTGTAGATATTTCCATGTTCATACAGATAGCGGTGTAGTTATTTCCATGTGTAAAGAGATAGCTGTGTAGATATTTCCATGTATATGCAGATAGCTGTGTTGACATTTCCATTTTCATGCAGATAGTGGTGTATATATTTCCCTGTTCAAACAGTTAGCGGTGTAGATATTTCCATGTTCATAAAGATAGCAGTGTAGATATTTCCATGTTTATACAGATAGCGGTGAAGATGTATGCATGTTTATACAGATAGCGGTGTAGATATTTCCATGTTCATCCAGATGGCTCTGTAGATATATCCATGTTCATACAGATAGCGGTGTAGATATTTCCATGTTCATACAGATAGCGGTGCAGATATTTCCATGTTCATCCAGATGGCTGTGTAGATATATCCATGTTCATACAGATGGCGGTGAAGATATTTCCATGTTCATACAGATAGCGGTGTAGATATTTCCATGTTCATACAGATAGCGGTGTAGATATTTCCATGTTCATACAGATAGCGGTGTATGTATTTCCATGTTCATACAGATAGCGGTTTAGATATTTCCATGTTCATCCAGATGGCTGTGTAGATATATCCATGTTCATACAGATAGCGGTGTAGATATTTCCATGTTCATCCAGATGGCTGTGTAGCTATTTCCATGTTCATACAGATAGTGCTGTAGATATTTCCATGTTCATACAGATGGCGGTGAAGATATTTCCATGTTCATACAGATGGCGGTGTAGATACTTCCATGTTAATACTGATAGCGGTGCTGATATTTCCATGTTTATACAGGTAGCGGTGTAGATATGTCCATGTTTATACAGATAGCGGTGTAGATATTTCCATGTTTATACACATAGCGGTGTAGATATTTCCATGTTTATACAGATAGCGGTGTAGATATCTCCATCTTAATACAGATGGTGGTGTAGATATTTATATGTTCAAACAGATGGCGGTGCAGATATTTCCATGTTCATACAGATGGCGGTGAAGATATTTCCATGTTCATACAGATGGCGGTGTAGATACTTCCATGTTCATGCTGATAGCGGTGCTGATATTTCCATGTTTATACAGGTAGCGGTGTAGATATTTCCATGTTTATACAGATAGCGGTGTAGGTATTTCCATGTTTATACACATAGCGGTGTAGATATTTCCATGTTTATGCAGATAGTGGTGTAGATATCTCCATCTTAATACAGATGGCGGTGTAGATATTTAAATGTTCATACAGATGGCGGTGCAGATATTTCCATGTTCATACAGATGGCGGTGTAGATATTTCCATGTTCATACAGATAGCGGTGTAGTTATTTCCATGTGTAAAGAAATAGCTGTGTAGATATTTCCATGTAGAAGCAGATAGCTGTGCAGATATTTCCGTTTTCATGCAGATAGCGGTGTATGTATTTCCCTGTTCAAACAGTTAGCGGTGTAGATATTTCCATGTACATAAAGATAGCGGTGTAGATATTTCCATGTTCATCCACATGGCTGTGTAGATATATCCATGTTCATACAGATGGCGGTGAAGATATTTCCATGTTCATACAGATAGCGGTGTAGATATTTCCATGTTCATCCACATGGCTGTGTAGATATATCCATGCTCATACAGATGGCGGTGAAGATATTTCCATGTTCATACAGATAGCGGTGTAGATATTTCCATGTTCATACAGATAGCAGTGTAGATATTTCCATGTTCATACAGATAGCGGTGTATGTATTTCCATGTTCATACAGATAGCGGTGTAGATATTTCCATGTTCATCCTGATGGCTGTGTAGATATTTCCATGTTCATACAGATAGCGGTGTAGATATTTCCATGTTCATACAGATAGCGGTGTAGATATTTCCATGTTCATCCAGATGGCTGTGTAGATATATCCATGTTCATACAGATGGCGGTGAAGATATTTCCATGTTCATACAGATGGCGTTGTAGATATTTCCATGTTCATACAGATACCTGTGTAGATATTGCCATGTTCATACCGATAGCGGTGCTGATACTTCCATGTTTATACAGGTAGCGGTGTACATATTTCCGTGTTTATACAGGTAGTGGTGTAGATATTTCCATGTTCATACAGATAGCGGTGTAGATATTTCCATGTTTATACAGATAGAAGTGTAGATATCTCCTTCTTAATACAGATGGCGGTGTAGTTATTTATATGTTCATACAGATGGCGGTGCAGATATTTCCATGTTCATACAGATGGTGGTGTAGATATTTCCATGTTTATAGAGGTAGCGGTGTAGTTATTTCCATGTGCAAAGAGATAGCTGTGTAGATATTTCCATGTATATGCAGATAGCTGTGTAGATATTTCCATTTTCATGGAGATAGCGGTGTAGATATTTCCATGTTTAAACAGATAGCGGTGTAGATATTTCCATATTCATACAGATAGCGGTGTGGATATTTCCATGTTTATACAGATAGCGGTGAAGATGTATGCATGTTTACACAGATAGCGGTGTAGATATTTCCATGTTCATACAGATAACCGTGTAGATATTGCCATGTTCATCCAGACGGCTGTGTAGACATATCCATGTTCATACAGATGGCGGTGAAGATATTTCCATGTTCATACAGATGGCTGTGTAGATATATCCATGTTCATACAGATGGCGGTGAAGATTTTTCCATGTTCATGCATATTCCGGTGTAGATATTTCCATGTTCATACAGATAGCGGTGCTGATATTTCCATGTTTATACAGGTAGCAGTGTAGATATTTCCATGTTTATACAGATAGCGGTGTAGATATTTCCATGTTTATACACATACTGGTATAGATATTTCCATTTTTATACAGACAGCGGTGTAGATATCTCCATCTTAATACAGATGGCGGTGTAGATATTTATATGTTCATACAGATGGCGGTGCAGTTATTTCCATGTTCATACAGATGGCGGTGAAGATATTTCCATGTTCATACAGATGGCGGTGTAGATACTTCCATGTTCATACTGATAGCCGTGTAGATATTTCCATGTTTATACAGGTAGCGGTGTAGATATTTCTATGTTCATACAGATAGCGGTGTAGTTATTTCCATGTGTAAAGAGATAGCTGTGTAGATATTTCCATGTATATGCAGATAGCTGTGTAGACATTTCCATTTTCATGCAGATAGCGGTGTATATATTTCCCTGTTCAAACAGATAGCGGTGTAGATATTTCCATCTTCATAAAGATAGCAGTGTAGATATTTCCATGTTCATACAGATAGCAGCGTAGTTATTTCCATGTGTAAAGAGATAGCTGTGTAGATATTTCCATGTATATGCAGATAGCTGTGTAGACATTTCCATTTACATGCAGATAGCGGTGTATATATTTCCCTGTTCAAACAGTTAGCGGTGCAGATATTTCCATGTTCATAAAGATAGCAGTGTAGATAATTCCATGTTTATACAGATAGTGGTGAAGATGTATGCATGTTTACACAGATAGCGGTGTATATATTTCCATGTTCATCCAGATGGCTGAGTAGATATATCCATGTTCATACAGATAGCGGTGCAGATATTTCCATGTTCATCCAGATGGCTGTGTAGATATATCCATGTTCATACAGATGGCGGTGAAGATATTTCCATGTTCATACAGATAGCGGTGTAGATATTTCCATGTTCATACAGATAGCGGTGTAGATATTTCCATGTTCATACAGATAGCGGTGTATGTATTTCCATGTTCATACAGATAGCAGTGTAGATATTTCCATGTTCATCCAGATGGCTGTGTAGATATATCCATGTTCATACAGATAGCGGTGTAGATACTTCCATGTTCATCCAGATGGCTGTGTAGCTATTTCCATGTTCATACAGATAGTGGTGTAGATATTTCCATGTTCATACAGATAGCGGTGTAGATATTTCCATGTTCATACAGATAGCTGTGTAGATATTGCCATGTTCATACCGATAGCGGTGCTGATACTTCCATGTTTATACAGGTAGCGGTGTACATATTTCCGTGTTTATACAGGTAGCGGTGTAGATATTTCCATGTTCATACAGATAGCAGTGTAGATATTTCCATGTTTATACAGACAGCGGTGTAGATATCTCCTTCTTAATACAGATGGCGGTGTAGATATTTATATGTTCATACAGATGGCGGTGCAGATATTTCCATGTTCATACAGATGGTGGTGTTGATATTTCCATGTTTATAGAGATAGCGGTGTAGTTGTTTCCATGTGCAAAGAGATATCTGTGTAGATATTTCCATGTATATACAGATAGCTGTGTAGATATTTCCATTTCCATGCAGATAGCGGTGTAGATATTTCCATGTTCAAACAGATAGCGGTGTAGATATTTCCATGTTCATACAGATAGCGGTGTGGATATTTCCATGTTTATACAGATAGCGGTGAAGTTGTATGCATGTTTACTCAGATAGCCGTGTAGATATTTCCATGTTCATACAGATAGCGGTGTAGATATTTCCATGTTCATCCAGACGGCTGTGTAGACATATCCATGTTCATACAGATGGCGGTGAAGATATTTCCATGCTTATACAGAAGCTGTGTAGATATATCCATGTTGATCCATATGGCGGTGAAGATTTTTCAATGTTCATACAGATGGCTGTGCAGATATTTCCATGTCCATACAGATAGCGGTGCTGATATTTCCATGTTTATACAGGTAGCAGTGTCGATATTTCCATGTTTATACAGATAGTGGTGTAGATATTTCCATGTTTATACACATAGCGGTGTAGATATTTCCACGTTTATACAGATAGCGGTGTAGATATCTCCATCTTAATACAGATGGCGGTGTAGATATTTATATGTTCATACAGATCGCGGTGCAGATATTTCCATGTTCATACAGATGGCGGTGAAGATATTTCCATGTTCATACAGATGGCGGTGTAGATACTTCCATGTTCATACTGAGAGCGGTGCTGATATTTCCATGTTTATACAGGTAGCGGTGTGGATATTTCCATGTTTATACAGATAGCCGTGTAGATATTTCCATGTTTATACACATAGCGGTGTAGATATTTCCATGTTTATACACATAGCAGTGTAGATATCTCCATCTTAATACAGATGGCGGTGTAGATATTTATATTTTCATTCAGATGGCGGTGCAGATATTTCCATGTTCATACAGATGGCGGTGTAGATATTTCCATGTTCATACAGATAGCGGTGTAGTTATTTCCATGTGTAAAGAGATAGCTGTGTAGATATTTCCATGTATATGCGGATAGCTGTGTAGACATTTCCATTTTCATGCAGATAGCGGTGTAGATATTTCCATGTTCAAACAGATAGCGGTGTAGATATTTCCATGTTCAAACAGATAGCGGTGTGGGTATTTCCATGTTTATACAGATAGCGGTGAAGATGTATGCATGTTTACACAGATAGCGGTGTAGATATTTCGATGTTCATACAGATAGCGGTGTAGATATTTCCATGTTCATCCAGACGGCTGTGTAGACATATCCATGTTCATACAGATGGCGGTGAAGATATTTCCATGTTCATACAGATGGCTGTGTAGATATATCCAGGTTCATAGAGATGGCGGTGAAGATTTTTCCATGTTCATACAGAAGCGGTGTAGAAATTTCCATGTTCATACAGATAGCGGTGCTGATATTTCCATGTTTATACAGGTAGCAGTGTAGATATTTCCATGTTTATAAAGATAGCGGTGTAGATATTTCCATGTTTATACACATAGCGGTGTAGATATTTCCATGTTTATACAGATAGCGTGTAGATATCTCCATCTTAATACAGATGGCGGTGTAGAAATTTATATGTTCATACAGATGGCGGTGCAGATATTTCCATGTTCATCCAGATGGCTCTGTAGATATATCCATGTTCATACAGATAGCGGTGTAGATATTTCCATGTTCCTACAGATAGCGGTGCAGATATTTCCATGTTCATCCAGATGGCTGTGTAGATATATCCATGTTCATACAGATGGCGGTGAAGATATTTCCATGTTCATACAGATAGCGGTGTATGTATTTCCATGTTCATACAGATAGCGGTGTAGATATTTCCATGTTCCTACAGATGGCGGTGTAGTTTTTCCATGTTCATAGGGATGGCGGTGTAGATATTTCCATATTTATAGAGATAGCGGTGTGGTTATTTCCATGTTCCTGAAGATAGCAGTGTAGATATTTCCATGTATATACAGATAGCTTTGTACATATTTCCATGTTCAGACAGATAGCGGGGTCGATATTTCCAAGTTCATACGGATGGCGGTGTAGATATTTCCTTGTTCGTACAGATGGCGTTGTAGATATTTCCATGTTTATAGAGATAGCGTTGTAGATATTTCCATGTTTATACTGACAGCGGTATAGCTATTTCCATGTTTCTACAGATAGCGGTGTAGATATTTCCATGTTCATACAGTTAGCGGTGTAGATATTTCCATGTTCATACAGATAGCGGTGTATGTATTTCCATGTTCATACAGATAGCGGTGTAGATATTTCCATGTTCATCCAGATGGCTGTGTAGATATATCCATGTTCATACAGATAGCGGTGTAGATATTTCCATGTTCATCCAGATGGCTGTGTAGCTATTTCCATGTTCATACAGATAGTGGTGTAGATATTTCCACGTTCATACAGATAGCGGTGTAGATATTTCCATGTTCATGCAGATAGCCGTGTAGATATTGCCATGTTCATACCGATAGCGGTGCTGATACTTCCATGTTTATACAGGTAGCGGTGTACATATTTCCGTGTTTATACAGGTAGCGGTGTAGATATTTCCATGTTCATACAGATAGCTGTGTAGATATTTCCATGTATATGCAGATAGCTGTGTAGATATTTCCATTTTCATGCAGATAGCGGTGTAGGTATTTACATGTTCAAACAGATAGCGGTGTAGATATTTCCATGTTCATACAGATAGCGGTGTGGATATTTCCATGTTTATACAGATAGCGGTGAAGATGTATGCATGTTTACACAGATAGCGGTGTAGATATTTCCATGTTCATACAGATAGCGGTGTAGATATTTCCATGTTCATCCAGACGGCTGTGTAGACATATCCATGTTCATACAGATGGCTGTGAAGATATTTCCATGTTCATACAGATGGATGTGTACATATATCCATGTTCATACAGATGGCGGTGAAGATTTTTCCATGTTCATAAAGATGGCGGTGTAGATATTTCCATGTTCATACAGATAGCGGTGCTGATATTTCCATGTTTATACAGGTAGCAGTGTAGATATTTCCATGTTTATACAGATGGCTGTGTAGATATCTCCATCTTAATACAGGTGGCGGTGTAGATAATTATATGTTCATTCAGATGGCGGTGCAGATATTTCCATGTTCATACAGATGGCGGTGTAGATATTTCCATGTTCATACAGATAGAGGTGTAGTTATTTCCATGTGTAAAGAGATAGCTGTGTTGATATTTCCATGTATATGCAGATAGCTGTGTTGACATTTCCATTTTCATGCAGATAGTGGTGTATATATTTCCCTTTTCAAACAGTTAGCGGTGTAGATATTTCCATGTTCATAAAGATAGCAGTGTAGATATTTCCATGTTTATACAGATAGCGGTGAAGATGTATGCATGTTTACACAGATAGCGGTGTAGATATTTCCATGTTCATCCAGATGGCTCTGTAGATATATCCATGTTCATACAGATAGCGGTGTAGATATTTCCATGTTCATACAGATAGCGGTACAGATATTTCCATGTTCATCCAGATTGCTGTTTAGATATATCCATGTTCATACAGATGGCGGTGAAGATATTTCCATGTTCATACAGATAGCGGTGTAGATATTTCCATGTTCATACAGATAGCGGTGTAGATATTTCCATGTTCATACAGATAGCGGTGTATGTATTTCCATGTTCATACAGATAGCGGTGTAGATATTTCCATGTTCATCCAGATGGCTGTGTAGATATATCCATGTTCATACAGATAGCGGTGTTGATATTTCCATGTTCATCCAGATGGCTGTGTAGCTATTTCCATGTTCACACAGATAGTGGTGTAGATGTTTCCATGTTCATACAAATAGCGATGTAGATATTTCCATGTTCATTCAGATAGCCGTGTTGATATTGCCATGTTCATACCGATAGCGGTGCTGATACTTCCATGTTTATACAGGTAGCAGTGTAGATATTTCCATGTTTATACCGATAGCTGTGTAGATATTTCCATGTTTATACAAATAGCGGTGTAGATATTTCCATGTTTATACAGATAGCGGTGTAGATATCTCCATCTTAATACAGATGGTGGTGTAGATATTTCTATGTTCATACAGATGGCGTTGCAGATATTTCCATGTTCATACAGATGGCGGTGAAGATATTTCCATGTTCACACAGATGGCAGTGTAGATACTTCCATGTTCATACTGATAGCGGTGCTGATATTTCCATGTTTATACAGGTAGCGGTGTATATATTTCCCTGTTCAAACAGTTAGCAGTGTAGATATTTCCATGTTCATAAAGATAGCAGTGTAGATATTTCCAAGTTTCTACAGATAGCGGTGAAGATGTATGCATGTTTACACAGATAGCGGTGTAGATATTACCATGTTCATCCAGATGGCTGTGTAGATATATCCATGTTCATACTGATAGCAGTGTAGATATTTCCATGTTCATACAGATAGCGGTGCAGTTATTTCCATGTTCATCCAGATGGCTGTGTAGATATATCCATGTTCATACAGATGGCGGTGAAGATATTTCCATGTTCATACAGATAGTGGTGCAGATATTACCATGTTCATACAGATAGCGGTGTAGATATTTCCATGTTCATACAGATAGCGGTGCAGATATTTCCTTGTTCATCCAGATGGCTGTGTAGATATATCCATGTTCATACGCATGGCGGTGAGGATATTTCCATGTTCATACAGATATTGGTGTAGATATTTCCATGTTCATACAGATAGCGGTGTAGATATTTCCATGTTCATCCAGATGGCTGTGTAGATATATCCATGTTCATACAGATAGCGGTGTAGATATTTCCATATTCATAAAGATGTCTGTGTAGCTATTTCCATGTTCATACAGATAGTGGTGTAGATATTTCCATGTTCATACAGATAGCGATGTAGATATTTCCATGTTCATACAGATAGCCGTGTAGATATTGCCATGTTCATACCGATAGCGGTGCTGATACTTCCATGTTTATACAGGTAGCGGTGTACATATTTCCGTGTTTATACAGGTAACGGTGTAGATATTTCCATGTTCATATAGATAGCGGTGTAGATATTTCCATGTTTATACAGATAGCGGTGTAGATATCTCCTTCTTAATACAGATGGCGGTGTAGATATTTATATGTTCATACAGACGGCGGTGCAGATATTTCCATGTTCATACAGATGGTGGTGTAGATATTTCCATGTTCATACAGATAGCGGTGTGGATATTTCCATGTTTATACAGATAGCGGTGAAGATGTATGCATGTTTACACAGATAGTGGTGTAGATATTTCCATGTTCATACAGATAGCGGTGTAGATATTTCCATGTTCATCCAGACGGCTGTGTAGACATATCGATGTTCATACAGATGGCGGTGAAGATATTTCCAGGTTGATACAGATGGCTGTGTAGATATATCCATGTTCATACAGATGGCGGTGAAGATTTTTCCATGTTCATACAGATGGCGGTGTAGATATATCCATATTCATACAGATAGCGGTGCTGATGTTTCCATGTTTATACAGGTAGCAGTGTAGTTATTTCCATGTTTACACAGATAGCGGTGTAGATATTTCCATGTTTATACACATAGCGGTGTAGATATTTCCATGTTTATACAGATAGCGGTGTAGATATCTCCATCTTAATAAAGATGGTGGTGTAGATATTTATATGTTCATACAGATGGCGGTGCAGATATTTCCATGTTCATACAGATGGCGGTGAAGATATTTCCATGTTCACACAGATGGCGGTGTAGATACCTCCATGTTCATACTGATAGCGGTGATGATATTTCCATGTTTATACAGGTAGCGGTGTAGATATTTTCATGTTTATACAGATAGCGGTGTAGATATTTTCATGTTTTTACACATAGCGGTGTAGATATTTCAATGTTTATACAGATAGCGGTGTAGATATCTCCATCTTAATACAGATGGCGGTGTAGATATTTATATGTTCTTTCAGATGGCGGTGCAGATATTTCCATGTTCATACAGATGGCGGTGTAGATATTTCCATGTTCATACAGATAGCGGTGTAGTTATTTCCATGTGTAAAGAGATAGCTGTGTAGATATTTCCATGTATATGCAGTTAGCTGTGTAGACATTTCCATTTTCAAGCAGATAGCGGTGTATATATTTCCCTGTTCAAACAGTTAGCGGTGTAGATACTTCCATGTTCATAAAGATAGCAGTGTAGATATTTCCATGTTTATACAGATAGCGGTGAAGATGTATGCATGTTTACACAGACAGCGGTGTAGATATTTCCATGTTCATCCAGATGGCTGTGTAGATATATCCATGTTCATACAGATAGCGGTGTAGATATTTCCATGTTCATACACATAGCGGTGCAGTTATTTCCATGTTCAACCAGATGGCTGTGGAGATATATCCATGTTCATACAGATGGCGGTGAAGATATTTCCATGTTCATACAGATAGCGGTGTAGATATTTCCATGTTCATACAGATAGCGGTGTAGATATTTCCATGTTCATACAGATAGCGGTGCAGATATTTCCATGTTCATCCACATGGCTGTGTAGATATATCCATGTTCATACAGATGGCGGTGAAGATATTTCCATGTTCATACAGATAGCGGTGTAGATATTTCCATGTTCGTACAGATAGCGGTGTAGATATTTCCATGTTCATACAGATAGCGGTGTAGATATTTCCATGTTTATACAGATAGCGGTGTATGTATTTCCATGTTCATACAGATAGCGGTTTGGATATTTCCATGTTCATCCAGATGGCTGTTTAGATATATCCATGTTCATACAGATAGCGGTGTAGATATTTCCATGTTCATCCAGACGGCTGTGTAGACATATCCATGTTCATAGAGATGGCGGTGAAGATATTTTCATGTTCATACAGATGGCTGTGTAGATATATCCATGTTCATACAGATGGCGGTGAAGATTTTTCCATGTTCATACAAATGGCGGTGTAGATATTTCCATGTTCATACAGATAGCGGTGCTGATATTTCCATGTTTATACAGGTAGCAGTGTAGATATTTCCATGTTTATACAGATAGCGGTGTAGATATTTCCATGTTTATAAACATAGCGGTGTAGATATTTCCATGTTTATACAGATAGCGGTGTAGTTATCTCCATCTTAATACAGATGGCGGTGTAGATATTTATATGTTCATACAGATGGCGGTGCAGATATTTCCATGTTCATACAGATGGCGGTGAAGATATTTCCATGTTCATACAGATGGCGGTGTAGATACTTCCATGTTCATACTGATAGTGGTGCTGATATTTCCATGTTTATACAGGTAGCGGTGTAGATATTTCCATGTTTATACAGATAGCGGTGTAGATATTTCCATGTTTATACACATAGCGGGGTAGATATTTCCATGTTTATACAGATAGCGGTGTAGATATCTCCATCTTAATACAGATGGCGGTGTACATATTTATATGTTCATTCAGATGGCAGTGCAGATATTTCCATGTTCATACAGATGGCGGTGTAGATATTTCCATGTTCATACTGATATCGGTGTAGTTATTTCCATGTTTATAGAGATAGCGGTGTAGTTATTTCCATGTGTAAAGAGATAGCTGTGTAGATATTTCCATGTATATGCAGACAGCTGTGTAGATATTTCCATTTTCATGCAGATAGCGGTGTAGATATTTCCATGTTCAAACAGATAGCAGTGTAGATATTTCCATGTTTATAAAGATAGCGGTGAAGATGTATGCATGTTTACACAGATAGCGGTGTAGATATTTCCATGTTCATACAGATAGCGGTGTAGATATTTCCATGTTCATCCAGATGGCTGTGTAGATATATCCATGTTCATCCAGATGGCTGTGTAGATATATCCATGTTCATACAGATGGCGGTGAAGATATTTCCATGTTCATACAGATAGCGGTGTAGATATTTCCATGTTCATACAGATAGCGGTGTAGATATTTCCATGTTCATACAGACAGCGGTGTATGTATCTCCATGTTCATACAGATGGCAGTGTAGATATTTCCATGTTTATACCGGTAGCGGTGTAGATATTTCCATGTTCATACAGATAGCGGTGTAGATATTTCCATGTTCATAAAGATAGCTGTGCAGATATTTCCATGTTCATCCAGATAGCGGTGCAGATATTTCCATGTTCATCCAGATGGCTGTGTAGATATATCCATGTTCATAGAGATGGCGGTGAAGATATTTCCATGTTCATACAGATAGCAGTGTAGATATTTCCATGTTCATACAGATAGCGGTGTAGATATTTCCATCTTAATACAGATGTCGGTGTAGATATTTATAAGTTCATACAGATGGCAGTGCAAATATTTCCATGTTCATACAGATGGCGGTGTAGATATTACCATGTTTATAGAGATAGCGTTGTAGATATTTCCATGTGTAAAGAGATAGCTGTCTAGATATTTCCATGTATATGCAGATAGCTGTGTAGATATTTCCATTTTCATGCAGATAGCGGTGTAGATATTTCCATGTTCAAACAGATAGCAGTGTAGATATTTCCATGTACTTACAGATAGCAGTGTAGATATTTCCATGTTTATACAGATAGCGGTGAAGATGTATGCATGTTTACACAGATAGCGGTGTAGATATTTCCATGTTCATACAGATAGCGGTGTAGATATTTCCATGTTCATCCAGATGGCTGTGTAGATATATCCAAGTTCATCCAGATGGCTGTGTAGATATATCCATGTTCATAGAGATGGCGGTGAAGATATTTCCATGTTCATACAGATAGCGGTGTAGATATTTCCATGTTCATACAGATAGCGGTGAAGATTTATGCATGTTGACACAGATAGCGGTGTAGATATTTCCATGTTCATCCAGATGGCTTTGTAGATATATACATGCTCATACAGATGGCGGTGAAGATATTTCCATGTTCATACAGATAGCGGTGTAGATATTTCCATGTTCATACACATAGCGGTGTAGATATTTCCATGATCATACAGACAGCGGTGTATGTATCTCCATGTTCATAGAGATAGCGGAGCAGATATTTCCATGTTCATCCAGATAGTGGTGCAGATATTTCCATGTTCATCCAGATGGCTGTGTAGATATATCCATGTTCTTACAGATGGCGGTGAAGATATTTCCATGTTCATACAGATAGCGGTGTAGATATTTCCATGTTCATACAGATAGCGGTGTAGATATTTCCATGTTCATAGAGATAGCGGTGTATGTATTTCCATGTTCATACAGATAGCGGTGTAGACATTTCCATATTCATCCAGATGGCTGTGTAGATATTTCCATGTTCATACAGATAGCGGTGTAGATATTTCCATGTTCATACAGATAGCAGTGTAGATATTTCCATGTTCATACAGATAGCCGTGTTGATATTGCCATGTTCATACCGATAGCGGTGCTGATACTTCCATGTTTATACAGGTAGCGGTGTACATATTTCCGTGTTTATACAGATAGCGGTGTAGATATTTCCATGTTCATACAGATGGCGGTGTAGATATTTCCATGTTTATAGAGATAGCGGTGTAGTTATTTCCATGTGTAAAGAGATAGCTGTGTAGATATTTCCATGTATATGCAGATAGCTGTGTAGGTATTTCCATTTTCATGCAGATAGCGGTGTAGATATTTCCATGTTCAAACAGATAGCGGTGTAGATATTTCCATGTTCATAAAGATAGCGGTGTAGATATTTCCATGTTTATACAGATAGCGGTGAAGATGTATGCAGGTTTACACAGATAGCGGTGTAGATATTTCCATGTTCATCCAGATGGCTGTGTAGATATATCCATGTTCATACAGATGGCGGTGAAGATATTTCCATGTTCATACAGATAGCGGTGTAGATATTTGCATGTTCATACAGATAGCGGTGTATGTATTTCCATGTTCATACAGATGGCGGTGAAGATATTTCCATGTTCATACAGATAGCGGTGTAGATATTTCCATGTTCATACAGATAGCGGTGTAGATATTTCCATGTTTATACAGATAGCGGTGTATGTATTTCCATGTTCATACAGATAGCGGTGTGGATATTTCCATGTTCATTCAGATGGCTGTTTAGATATATCCATGTTCATACAGATAGCGGTGTAGATATTTCCATGTTCATCCAGACGGCTGTGTAGACATATCCATGTTCATACAGATGGCGGTGAAGATATTTTCATGTTCATACAGATGGCTGTGTAGATATATCCATGTTCATACAGATGGCGGTGAAGATTTTTCCATGTTCATACAAATGGCGGTGTAGATATTTCCATGTTCATACAGTTAGCGGTGCTGATATTTCCGTGTTTATACAGGTAGCAGTGTAGATATTTCCATGTTTATACAGATAGCGGTGTAGATATTTCCATGTTTATACACATAGCGGTGTAGATATTTCCATGTTTATACAGATAGCGGTGTAGATATCTCCATCTTAATACAGATGGCGGTGTAGATATTTATAAGTTCATACAGATGGCGGTGCAGCTATTTCCATGTTCATACAGATGGCGGTGAAGATATTTCCATGTTCATACAGATGGCGGTGTAGATACTTCCATGTTCATACTGATAGCGGTGCTGATATTTCCATGCTATACAGGTAGCGGTGCAGGTATTTCCATGTTTATACAGATAGCGGTGTAGATATTTCCATGTTTATACACATAGCGGTGTAGATATTTCCATGTTTATACAGATAGCGGTGTAGATATCTCCATCTTAATACAGATGGCGGTGTAGATATTTATATGTTCGTTCAGATGGCGGTGCAGATATTTCCATGTTCATACAGATATCGGTGTAGTTATTTCCATGTGTAAAGAGATAGCTGTGTAGATATTTCCATGTATATGCAGAAATCTGTGTAGACATTTCCATTTTCATGCAGATAGCGGTGTATATATTTCCCTGTTCAAACAGTTAGCGGTGTAGATATTTCCATGTTCATAAAGATAGCAGTGTAGATATTTCCATGTTTATACAGATAGCGGTGAAGATGTATGCATGTTTACACAGATAGCGGTGTAGATATTTCCATGTTCATCCAGATGGCTCTGAAGATATATCAATGTTCATAGAGATAGCGGTGTAGATATTTCCATGTTCATACAGATAGCGGTGCAGATATTTCCATGTTCATCCAGATGACAGTGTAGATATATCCATGTTCATACAGATGGCGGTGAAGATATTTCCATGTTCATACAGATAGCGGTGTAGATATTTCCATGTTCATGCAGATAACGGTGTAGATATTTCCACGTTCATACAGATAACGGTGTATGTATTTCCATGTTCAAACAGATAGCAGTGTAGATATTTCCATGTTCATCCAGATGGCTGTGTAGATATATCCATGTTCATACAGATAGCTGTGTAGATATTTCCATGTTCATCCAGATGGCTGTGTAGCTATTTCCATGTTCATACAGATAGCCGTGTAGATATTGCCATGTTCATACCGATAACGGTGCTGATACTTCCATGTTTATACAGGTAGCGGTGTACATATTTCCATGTTTATGCAGATAGCGGTGTAGATATCTCCTTCTTAATACAGATGGCGGTGTAGATATTTATATGTTCATACAGATGGCGGTGCAGATATTTCCATGTTCATACAGATGGTGGTGTAGATATTTCCCTGTTCATACAGATAGCGGTGTGGATATTTCCATGTTTATACAGATAGCGGTGAAGATGTATGCATGTTTACACAGATAGCGGTTTAGATATTTCCATGTTCATACAGATAGCGGTGTACATATTTCCATGTTCATCCAGACGGCTGTGTAGACATATCCATGTTCATACAGATGGCTGTGAAGATATTTCCATGTTCATACAGATGGCTGTGTAGATATATCCATGTTCATACAGATGGCGGTGAAGATTTTTCCATGTTCATACAGATGGCGGTGTAGATATTTCCATGTTCATACAGATAGCGGTGCTGATATTTCCATGTTTATACAGGTATCAGTGTAGATATCTCCATGTTTATACAGATAGCGGTGAAGATATTTCCATGTTTATACACATAGCGGTGTAAATATTTCCATGTTTATACAGATAGCGGTGTAGATATCTCCATCTTAATACAGATGGCGGTGTAGATATTTATATGTTCTTACAGATGGCGGTGCAGATATTTCCATGTTCATACAGATGGCGGTGAAGATATTTCCATGTTCATACAGATGGCGGTGTAGATATTACCATGTTTATAGAGATAGCGGTGTAGTTATTTCCATGTGTAAAGAGATAGCTGTGTAGATATTTCCAGGTATATGCAGACAGCTGTGTAGATATTTCCATTTTCATGCAGATAGCGGTGTAGATATTTCCATGTTCAAACAGATAGCAGTGTAGATATTTCCATGTTTATAAAGATAGCGGTGAAGATGTATGCATGTTTACACAGATAGCGGTGTAGATATTTCCATGTTCATACAGATAGCGGTGTAGATATTTCCATGTTCATCCAGATGGCTGTGTATATATATCCATGTTCATCCAGATGGCTGTGTAGATATATCCATGTTCATACAGATGGCGGTGAAGATATTTCCATGTTCTTACAGATAGCGGTGTAGATATTTCCATGTTCATACAGATAGCGGTGTAGATATTTCCATGTTCATACAGACAGCGGTGTATGTATCTCCATGTTCATACAGATGGCGGTGTAGATATTTCCATGTTTATACCTGTAGCGGTGTAGATATTTCCATGTTCATACAGATAGCGGTGTAGATATTTCCATGTTCATAAAGATAGCGGTGAAGATATTTCCATGTTCATCCAGATAGCGGTGCAGATATTTCCATGTTCATCCAGATGGCTGTGTAGATATATCCATGTTCATAGAGATGGCGGTGAAGATATTTCCATGTTCATACAGATAGCGGTGTAGATATTTCCATGTTCATACAGATAGCGGTGTAGATATTTCCATCTTAATACAGATGTCGGTGTAGATATTTATCAGTTCATACAGATGGCAGTGCAAATATTTCCATGTTCATACAGATGGCGGTGTAGATATTACCATGTTTATAGAGATAGCGGTGTAGATATTTCCATGTGTAAAGAGATAGCTGTCTAGATATTTCCATGTATATGCAGATAGCTGTGTAGATATTTCCATTTTCATGCAGATAGCGGTGTAGATATTTCCATGTTCAAACAGATAGCAGTGTAGATATTTCCATGTACTTACAGATAGCAGTGTAGATATTTCCATGTTTATACAGATAGCGGTGAAGATGTATGCATGTTTACACAGATAGTGGTGTAGATATTTCCTTGTTCATACAGATAGCGGTGTAGATATTTCCATGTTCATCGAGATGGCTGTGTAGATATATCCATGTTCATGCAGATGGCTGTGTAGATATATCCATGTTCATAGAGATGGCGGTGAAGATATTTCCATGTTCATACAGATAGCGGTGTAGATATTTCCATGTTCATACAGATAGCGGTGAAGATGTATGCATGTTGACACAGATAGCGGTGTAGATATTTCCATGTTCATACATATGGCTTTGTAGATATATCCATGTTCATACAGATGGCGGTGAAGATATTTCCATGTTCATACAGATAGCGGTGTAGATATTTCCATGTTCATACAGATAGCGGTGTAGATATTTCCATGTTCATACAGACAGCGGTGTATGTATCTCCATGTTCATACAGATAGCGGAGCAGATATTTCCACGTTCATCCAGATAGCGGTGCAGATATTTCCATGTTCATCCAGATGGCTGTGTAGATATATCCATGTTCATAGAGATGGCGGTGAAGATATTTCCATGTTCATACAGATAGCGGTGTAGATATTTCCATGTTCATACTGATAGCGGTGTAGATATTTCCATGTTCATAGAGATAGCGGTGTATGTATTTATATGTTCATACAGATAGCGGTGTAGACATTTCCATATTCATCCAGATGGCTGTGTAGATATTTCCATGTTCATACAGATAGCGGTGTAGATATTTCCATGTTCATACAGATAGCGGTGTAGATATTTCCATGTTCATACAGATAGCCGTGTTGATATTGCCATGTTCATACCGATAGCGGTGCTGATACTTCCATGTTTATACAGGTAGCGGTGTACATATTTCCGTGTTTATACAGATAGCGGTGTAGATATTTCCATGTTCATACAGATAGCGGTGTAGATATTTCCATGTTCATCCAGACGGCTGTGTAGACATATCCATGTTCATACTGATGGCGGTGAAGATATTTCCATGTTCATACAGATGGCTGTGTAGATATATCCAGGTTCATAGAGATGGCGGTGAAGATTTTTCCATGTTCATACAGAAGCGGTGTAGAAATTTCCATGTTCATACAGATAGCGGTGCTGATATTTCCATGTTTATACAGGTAGCAGTGTAGATATTTCCATGTTTATAAAGATAGCGGTGTAGATATTTCCATGTTTATACACATAGCGGTGTAGATATTTCCATGTTTATACAGATAGCGTGTAGATATCTCCATCTTAATACAGATGGCGGTGTAGAAATTTATATGTTCATACAGATGGCGGTGCAGATATTTCCATGTTCATCCAGATGGCTCTGTAGATATATCCATGTTCATACAGATAGCGGTGTAGATATTTCCATGTTCCTACAGATAGCGGTGCAGATATTTCCATGTTCATCCAGATGGCTGTGTAGATATATCCATGTTCATACAGATGGCGGTGAAGATATTTCCATGTTCATACAGATAGCGGTGTATGTATTTCCATGTTCATACAGATAGCGGTGTAGATATTTCCATGTTCATACAGATGGCGGTGTAGTTTTTCCATGTTCATAGGGATGGCGGTGTAGATATTTCCATATTTATAGAGATAGCGGTGTGGTTATTTCCATGTTCCTGAAGATAGCAGTGTAGATATTTCCATGTATATACAGATAGCTTTGTACATATTTCCATGTTCAGACAGATAGCGGGGGGAATATTTCCAAGTTCATACGGATGGCGGTGTAGATATTTCCTTGTTCGTACAGATGGCGTTGTAGATATTTCCATGTTTATAGAGATAGCGTTGTAGATATTTCCATGTTTATACTGACAGCGGTATAGCTATTTCCATGTTTCTACAGATAGCGGTGTAGATATTTCCATGTTCATACAGATAGCGGTGTAGATATTTCCATGTTCATACAGATAGCGGTGTATGTATTTCCATGTTCATACAGATAGCGGTGTAGATATTTCCATGTTCATCCAGATGGCTGTGTAGATATATCCATGATCATACAGATAGCTGTGTAGATATTTCCATGTTCATCCAGATGGCTGTGTAGCTATTTCCATGTTCATACAGATAGTGGTGTAGATATTTCCACGTTAATACAGATAGCGGTGTAGATATTTCCATGTTCATGCAGATAGCCGTGTAGATATTGCCATGTTCATACCGATAGCGGTGCTGATACTTCCATGTTTATACAGGTAGCGGTGTACATATTTCCGTGTTTATACAGGTAGCGGTGTAGATATTTCCATGTTCATACAGATAGCTGTGTAGATATTTCCATGTATATGCAGATAGCTGTGTAGATATTTCCATTTTCATGCAGATAGCGGTGTAGGTATTTCCATGTTCAAACAGATAGCTGTGTAGATATTTCCATGTTCATTCAGATAGCGGTGTGGATATTTCCATGTTTATACAGATAGCGGTGAAGATGTATGCATGTTTACACAGATAGCGGTGTAGATATTTCCATGTTCATACAGATAGCGGTGTAGATAATTCCATGTTCATCCAGACGGCTGTGTAGACATATCCATGTTCATACAGATGGCTGTGAAGATATTTCCATGTTCATACAGATGGCTGTGTACATATATCCATGTTCATACAGAGGGCGGTGAAGATATTTCCATGTTCATAAAGATGGCGGTGTAGATATTTCCATGTTCATACAGATAGCGGTGCTGATATTTCCATGTTTATACAGGTAGCAGTGTAGATATTTCCATGTTTATACAGATAGCGGTGTAGATATCTCCATCTTAATACAGATGGCGGTGTAGATAATTATATGTTCATTCAGATGGCGGTGCAGTTATTTCCATGTTCATACAGATGGCGGTGTAGATATTTCCATGTTCATACAGATAGAGGTGTAGTTATTTCCATTTGTAAAGAGATAGCTGTGTAGATATTTCCATGTATATGCAGATAGCTGTGTTGACATTTCCATTTTCATGCAGATAGTGGTGTATATATTTCCCTGTTCAAACAGTTAGCGGTGTAGATATTTCCATGTTCATAAAGATAGCAGTGTAGATATTTCCATGTTTATACAGATAGCGGTGAAGATGTATGCATGTTTACACAGATAGCGGTGTAGATATTTCCATGTTCATCCAGATGGCTCTGAAGATATATCCATGTTCATACAGATAGCGGTGTAGATATTTCCATGTTCATACAGATAGCGGTGCAGATATTTCCATGTTCATCCAGATTGCTGTTTAGATATATCCATGTTCATACAGATGGCGGTGAAGATATTTCCATGTTCATACAGATAGCGGTGTAGATATTTCCATGTTCATACAGATAGCGGTGTAGATATTTCCATGTTCATACAGATAGCGGTGTATGTATTTCCATGTTCATACAGATAGCGGTGTAGATATTTCCATGTTCATCCAGATGGCTGTGTAGATATATCCATGTTCATACAGATAGCGGTGTTGATATTTCCATGTTCATCCAGATGGCTGTGTAGCTATTTCCATGTTCATACAGATAGTGGTGTAGATGTTTCCATGTTCATACAAATAGCGATGTAGATATTTCCATGTTCATTCAGATAGCCGTGTTGATATTGCCATGTTCATACCGATAGCGGTGCTGATACTTCCATGTTTATACAGGTAGCAGTGTAGATATTTCCATGTTTATACCGATAGCTGTGTAGATATTTCCATGTTTATACAAATAGCGGTGTAGATATTTCCATGTTTATACAGATAGCGGTGTAGATATCTCCATCTTAATACAGATGGTGGTTTAGATATTTATATGTTCATACAGATGGCGTTGCAGATATTTCCTTGTTCATACAGATGGCGGTGAAGATATTTCCATGTTCACACAGATGGCAGTGTAGATACTTCCATGTTCATACTGATAGCGGTGCTGATATTTCCATGTTTATACAGGTAGCGGTGTATATATTTCCCTGTTCAAACAGTTAGCAGTGTAGATATTTCCATGTTCATAAAGATAGCAGTGTAGATATTTCCAAGTTTATACAGATAGCGGTGAAGATGTATGCATGTTTACACAGATAGCGGTGTAGATATTACCATGTTCATCCAGATGGCTGTGTAGATATATCCATGTTCATACAGATAGCAGTGTAGATATTTCCATGTTCATGCAGATAGCGGTGCAGTTATTTCCATGTTCATCCAGATGGCTGTGTAGATATATCCATGTTCATACAGATGGCGGTGAAGATATTTCCATGTTCATACAGATAGCGGTGCAGATATTTCCATGTTCATACAGATAGCGGTGTAGATATTTCCATGTTCATACAGATAGCGGTGCAGATATTTCCTTGTTCATCCAGATGGCTGTGTAGATATATCCATGTTCATACACATGGCGGTGAAGATATTTCCATGTTCATACAGATAGCGGTGTAGATATTTCCATGTTCATACAGATAGCGGTGTAGATATTTCCATGTTCATCCAGATGGCTGTGTAGATATATCCATGTTCATACAGATAGCGGTGTAGATATTTCCATATTCATAAAGATGTCTGTGTAGCTATTTCCATGTTCATACAGATAGTGGTGTAGATATTTCCATGTTCATACAGATAGCGATGTAGATATTGCCATGTTCATACCGATAGCGGTGCTGATACTTCCATGTTTATACAGGTAGCGGTGTACATATTTCCGTGTTTATACAGGTAACGGTGTAGATATTTCCATGTTCATATAGATAGCGGTGTAGATATTTCCATGTTTATACAGATAGCGGTGTAGATATCTCCTTCTTAATACAGATGGCGGTGTAGATATTTATATGTTCATACAGACGGCGGTGCAGATATTTCCATGTTCATACAGATGGTGGTGTAGATATTTCCGTGTTCATACAGATAGCGGTGTGGATATTTCCATGTTTATACAGATAGCGGTGAGGATGTATGCATGTTTACACAGATAGTGGTGTAGATATTTCCATGTTCATACAGATAGCGGTGTAGATATTTCCATGTTCATCCAGACGGCTGTGTAGACATATCCATGTTCATACAGATGGCGGTGAAGATATTTCCAGGTTGATACAGATGGCTGTGTAGATATATCCATGTTCATACAGATGGCGGTGAAGATTTTTCCATGTTCATACAGATGGCGGTGTAGATATATCCATATTCATACAGATAGCGGTGCTGATGTTTCCATGTTTATACAGGTAGCAGTGTAGTTATTTCCATGTTTACACAGATAGCGGTGTAGATATTTCCATGTTTATACACATAGCGGTGTAGATATTTCCATGTTTATACAGATAGCGGTGTAGATATCTCCATCTTAATACAGATGGTGGTGTAGATATTTATATGTTCATACAGATGGCGGTGCAGATATTTCCATGTTCATACAGATGGCGGTGAAGATATTTCCATGTTCACACAGATGGCGGTGTAGATACCTCCATGTTCATACTGATAGCGGTGATGATATTTCCATGTTTATACAGGTAGCGGTGTAGATATTTTCATGTTTATACAGATAGCGGTGTAGATATTTTCATGTTTTTACACATAGCGGTGTAGATATTTCAATGTTTATACAGATAGCGGTGTAGATATCTCCATCTTAATACAGATGGCGGTGTAGATATTTATATGTTCTTTCAGATGGCGGTGCAGATATTTCCATGTTCATACAGATGGCGGTGTAGATATTTCCATGTTCATACAGATAGCGGTGTAGTTATTTCCATGTGTAAAGAGATAGCTGTGTAGGTATTTCCATGTATATGCAGTTAGCTGTGTAGACATTTCCATTTTCAAGCAGATAGCGGTGTATATATTTCCCTGTTCAAACAGTTAGCGGTGTAGATACTTCCATGTTCATAAAGATAGCAGTGTATATATTTCCATGTTTATACAGATAGCGGTGAAGATGTATGCATGTTTACACAGACAGCGGTGTAGATATTTCCATGTTCATACAGATGGCTGTGTAGATATATCCATGTTCATACAGATGGCGGTGTAGATATTTCCATGTTCATACACATAGCGGTGCAGTTATTTCCATGTTCAACCAGATGGCTGTGGAGATATATCCATGTTCATACAGATGGCGGTGAAGATATTTCCATGTTCATACAGATAGCGGTGTAGATATTTCCATGTTCATACAGATAGCGGTGTAGATATTTCCATGTTCATACAGATAGCGGTGCAGATATTTCCATGTTCATCCACATGGCTGTGTAGATATATCCATGTTCATACAGATGGCGGTGAAGATATTTCCATGTTCATACAGATAGCGGTGTATATATTTCCATGTTCGTACAGATAGCGGTGTAGATATTTCCATGTTCATACAGATAGCGGTGTAGATATTTCCATGTTTATACAGATAGCGGTGTATGTATTTCCATGTTCATACAGATAGCGGTGTGGATATTTCCATGTTCATCCAGATGGCTGTTTAGATATATCCATGTTCATACAGATAGCGGTGTAGATATTTCCATGTTCATCCAGACGGCTGTGTAGACATATCCATGTTCATACAGATGGCGGTGAAGATATTTTCATGTTCATAGAGATGGCTGTGTAGATATATCCATGTTCATACAGATGGCGGTGAAGATTTTTCCATGGTCATACAAATGGCGGTGTAGATATTTCCATGTTCATACAGATAGCGGTGCTGATATTTCCATGTTTATACAGGTAGCAGTGTAGATATTTAAATGTTTATACAGATAGCGGTGTAGATATTTCCATGTTTATACACATAGCGGTGTAGATATTTCCATGTTTATACAGATAGCGGTGTAGATATCTCCATCTTAATACAGATGGCGGTGTAGATGTTTATATGTTCATACAGATGGCGGTGCAGATATTTCCATGTTCATACAGATGGCGGTGAAGATATTTCCATGTTCATACAGATGGCGGTGTAAATACTTCCATGTTCATACTGATAGCGGTGCTGATATTTCCATGTTTATACAGGTAGCGGTGTAGATATTTCCATGTTTATACAGGTAGCGGTGTAGATATTTCCATGTTTATACACATAGCGGTGTAGATATTTCCATGTTTATACAGATAGCGGTGTAGATATCTCCATCTTAACACAGATGGCGGTGTATATATTTATATGTTCATTCAGATGGCAGTGCAGATATTTCCATGTTCATACAGATGGCGGTGTAGATATTTCCATGTTCATACTGATATCGGTGTAGTTATTTCCATGTTTATAGAGATAGCGGTGTAGTTATTTCCATGTGTAAAGAGATAGCTGTGTAGATATTTCCATGTATATGCAGACAGCTGTGTAGATATTTCCATTTTCATGCAGATAGCGGTGTAGATATTTCCATGTTCAAACAGATAGCAGTGTAGATATTTCCATGTTTATAAAGATAGCGGTGAAGATGTATGCATGTTTACACAGATAGCGGTGTAGATATTTCCATGTTCATACAGATAGCGGAGTAGATATTTCCATGTTCATCCAGATGGCTGTGTAGATATATCCATGTTCATCCAGATGGCTGTGTAGATATATCCATGTTCATACAGACGGCGGTGAAGATATTTCCATGTTCATACAGATAGCGTTGTAGATATTTCCATGTTCATACAGATAGCGGTGTAGATATTTCCATGTTCATACAGACAGCGGTGTATGTATCTCCATGTTCATACAGATGGCGGTGTAGATATTTCCATGTTTATACCGGTAGCGGTGTAGATATTTCCATGTTCATACAGATAGCGGTGTAGATATTTCCATGTTCATAAAGATAGCGGTGCAGATATTTCCATGTTCATCCAGATAGCGGTGCAGATATTTCCATGTTCATCCAGATGGCTGTGTAGATATATCCATGTTCATAGAGATGGCGGTGAAGATATTTCCATGTTCATACAGATAGCGGTGTAGATATTTCCATGTTCATACAGATAGCGGTGTAGATATTTCCATCTTAATACAGATGTCGGTGTAGATATTTATAAGTTCATACAGATGGCAGTGCAAATATTTCCATGTTCATACAGATGGCGGTGTAGATATTACCATGTTTATAGAGATAGCGGTGTAGATATTTCCATGTGTAAAGAGATAGCTGTCTAGATATTTCCATGTATATGCAGATAGCTGTGTAGATATTTCCATTTTCATGCAGATAGCGGTGTAGATATTTCCATGTTCAAACAGATAGCAGTGTAGATATTTCCATGTACTTACAGATAGCAGTGTAGATATTTCCATGTTTATACAGATAGCGGTGAAGATGTATGCATGTTTACACAGATAGCGGTGTAGGTATTTCCATGTTCATACAGATAGCGGTGTAGATATTTCCATGTTCATCCAGATGGCTGTGTAGATATATCCATGTTCATCCAGATGGCTGTGTAGATATATCCATGTTCATAGAGATGGCGGTGAAGATATTTCCATGTTCATACAGATAGCGGTGTAGATATTTCCATGTTCATACAGATAGCGGTGAAGATTTATGCATGTTGACACAGATAGCGGTGTAGATATTTCCATGTTCATCCAGATGGCTTTGTAGATATATCCATGTTCATACAGATGGCGGTGAAGATATTTCCATGTTCATACAGATAGCGGTGTAGATATTTCCATGTTCATACAGATAGCGGTGTAGATATTTCCATGATCATACAGACAGCGGTGTATGTATCTCCATGTTCATACAGATAGCGGAGCAGATATTTCCATGTTCATCCAGATAGCGGTGCAGATATTTCCATGTTCATCCAGATGGCTGTGTAGATATATCCATGTTCATACAGATGGCGGTGAAGATATTTCCATGTTCATACAGATAGCGGTGTAGATATTTCCATGTTCATACAGATAGCGGTGTAGATATCTCCATCTTAATACAGATGGCGGTGTAGATATTTATATGTTCATTCAGATGGCGGTGTAGATATTTCCATGTTGATATTGATATCGGTGTAGTTATTTCCATGTGTAAAGAGATAGCTGTGTAGATATTTCCATGTATATGCAGAAATCTGTGTAGACATTTCCATTTTCATGCAGATAGCGGTGTATATATTTCCCTGTTCAAACAGTTAGCGGTGTAGATATTTCCATGTTCATAAAGATAGCAGTGTAGATATTTCCATGTTTATACAGATAGCGGTGAAGATGTATGCATATTTACACAGATAGCGGTGTAGATATTTCCATTTTCATCCAGATGGCTCTGAAGATATATCCATGTTCATAGAGATAGCGGTGTAGATATTTCCATGTTCATACAGATAGCGGTGCAGATATTTCCATGTTCATCCAGATGGCTGTGTAGATATATCCATGTTCATACAGATGGCGGTGAAGATATTTCCATGTTCATACAGATAGCGGTGTAGATATTTCCATGTTCATGCAGATAACGGTGTAGATATTTCCATGTTCATACAGATAACGGTGTATGTATTTCCATGTTCAAACAGATAGCGGTGTAGATATTTCCATGTTCATCCAGATGGCTGTGTATATATATCCATGTTCATACAGATAGCGGTGTAGATATTTCCATGTTCATCCAGATGGCTGTGCAGCTATTTCCAAGTTCATACAGATAGCCGTGTAGATATTGCCATGTTCATACCGATAACGGTGCTGATACTTCCATGTTTATACAGGTAGCGGTGTACATATTTCCATGTTTATACAGATAGCGGTGTAGATATCTCCTTCTTAATACAGATGGCGGTGTAGATATTTATATGTTCATACAGATGGCGGTGCAGATATTTCCATGTTCAAACAGATGGTGGTGTAGATATTTCCATGTTCATACAGATAGCGGTGTGGATATTTCCATGTTTATACAGATAGCGGTGAAGATGTATGCATGTTTACACAGATAGCGGTGTAGATATTTCCATGTTCATACAGATAGCGGTGTAGATATTTCCATGTTCATCCAGACGGCTGTGTAGACATATCCATGTTCATACAGATGGCTGTGAAGATATTTCCATGTTCATACAGATGGCTGTGTAGATATATCCATGTTCATACAGATGGCGGTGAAGATTTTTCCATGTTCATACAGATGGCGGTGTAGATATTTCCATGTTAATACAGATAGCGGTGCTGATATTTCCATGTTTATACAGGTATCAGTGTAGATATCTCCATGTTTATACAGATAGCGGTGAAGATATTTCCATGTTTATACACATAGCGGTGTAGATATTTCCATGTTTATACAGATAGCGGTGTAGATATCTCCATCTTAATACAGATGGCGTTGTAGATATTTATATGTTCTTACAGATGGCGGTGCAGATATTTCCATGTTCATACAGATGGCGGTGAAGATATTTCCATGTTCATACAGATGGCGGTGTAGATATTACCATGTTTATAGAGATAGCGGTGTAGTTATTTCCATGTGTAAAGAGATAGCTGTGTAGATATTTCCATGTATATGCAGACAGCTGTGTAGATATTTCCATTTTCATGCAGATAGCGGTGTAGATATTTCCATGTTCAAACAGATAGCAGTGTAGATATTTCCATGTTTATAAATATAGCGGTGAAGATGTATGCATGTTTACACAGATAGCGGTGTAGATATTTCCATGTTCATACAGATAGCGGTGTAGATATTTCCATGTTCATTCAGATGGCTGTGTAGATATATCCATGTTCATCCAGATGGCTGTGTAGATATATCCATGTTCATACAGATGGCGGTGAAGATATTTCCATGTTCATACAGATAGCGGTGTAGATATTTCCATGTTCATACAGATAGCGGTGTAGATATTTCCATGTTCATACAGACAGCGGTGTATGTATCTCCATGTTCATACAGATGGCGGTGTAGATATTTCCATGTTTATACCGGTAGCGGTGTAGATATTTCCATGTTCATACAGATAGCGGTGTAGATATTTCCATGTTCATAAAGATAGCGGTGCAGATATTTCCATGTTCATCCAGATAGCGGTGCAGATATTTCCATGTTCATCCAGATGGCTGTGTAGATATATCCATGTTCATGGAGATGGCGGTGAAGATATTTCCATGTTCATACAGATAGCGGTGTAGATATTTCCATGTTCATACAGATAGCGGTGTAGATATTTCCATCTTAATACAGATGGCGGTGTAGATATTTATAAGTTCATACAGATGGCAGTGCAAATATTTCCATGTTCATACAGATGGCGGTGTAGATATTACCATGTTTATAGAGATAGCGGTGTAGATATTTCCATGTGTAAAGAGATAGCTGTCTAGATATTTCCATGTATATGCAGATAGCTGTGTAGATATTTCCATTTTCATGCAGATAGCGGTGTAGATATTTCCATGTTCAAACAGATAGCAGTGTAGATATTTCCATGTACTTACAGATAGCAGTGTAGATATTTCCATGTTTATACAGATAGCGGTGAAGATGTATGCATGTTTACACAGACAGCGGTGTAGATATTTCCATGTTCATACAGATAGCGGTGTAGATATTTCCATGTTCATCCAGATGGCTGTGTAGATATATCCATGTTCATCCAGATGGCTGTGTAGATATATCCATGTTCATAGAGATGGCGGTGAAGATATTTCCATGTTCATACAGATAGCGGAGTAGATATTTCCATGTTCATACAGATAGCGGTGAAGATGTATGCATGTTGACACAGATAGCGGTGTAGATATTTCCATGTTCATCCAGATGGCTTTGTAGATATATCCATGTTCATACAGATGGCGGTGAAGATATTTCCATGTTCATACAGATAGTGGTGTAGATATTTCCATGTTCATACAGATAGCGGTGTAGATATTTCCATGTTCATACAGACAGCGGTGTATGTATCTCCATGTTCATACAGATAGCGGAGCAGATATTTCCATGTTCATCCAGATAGCGGTGCAGATATTTCCATGTTCATCCAGATGGCTGTGTAGATATATCCATGTTCATACAGATGGCGGTGAAGATATTTCCATGTTCATACAGATAGCGGTGTAGATATTTCCATGTTCATACAGATAGCTGTGTAGATATTTCCATGTTCATAGAGATAGCGGTGTATGTATTTCCATGTTCATACAGATAGCGGTGTAGACATTTCCATATTCATCCAGATGGCTGTGTAGATATTTCCATGTTCATACAGATAGCGGTGTAGATATTTCCATGTTCATACAGATAGCGGTGTAGATATTTCCATGTTCATACAGATAGCCGTGTTGATATTGCCATGTTCATACCGATAGCGGTGATGATACTTCCATGTTTATACAGGTAGCGGTGTACATATTTCCGTGTTTATACAGATAGCGGTGTAGATATTTCCATGTTCATAAAGATGGCGGTGTAGATATTTCCATGTTTATAGAGATAGCGGTGTAGTTATTTCCATGTGTAAAGAGATAGCTGTGTAGATATTTCCATGTATATGCAGATAGCTGTGTAGATATTTCAATTTTCATGCAGATAGCGGTGTAGATATTTCCATGTTCAAACAGATAGCGGTGTAGATATTTCCATGTTCATAAAGATAGCGGTGCAGATATTTCCATGTTTATACAGATAGCGGTGAAGATGTATGCATGTTTACACAGATAGCGGTGTAGATATTTCCATGTTCATCCAGATGGCTGTGTAGATATATCCATGTTCATACAGATGGCAGTGAAGATATTTCCATGTTCATACAGATAGCGGTGTAGATATTTCCATGTTCATACAGATAGCGGTGTATGTATTTCCATGTTCATACAGAGAGCGGTGAAGATATTTCCATTTTCATGCAGATAGCGGTATAGATATTTCCCTGTTCAAACAGTTTGCGGTGTAGATATTTCCATGTTCATAAAGATAGCGGTTTAGATACTTCCATGTTTATACAGATAGCGGTGAAGATGTATGCATGTTTACACAGATAGCGGTGTAGATATTTCCATGTTCATCCAGATGGCTGTGTAGATATATCCATGTTCATACAGATGAGGGTGAAGATATTTCCATGTTCATACATATAGCGGTGTAGATATTTCCATCTTCATCCTGATGGATGTGTGGATATATCCATGTTCATACAGATGGCGGTGAAGATATTTCCATGTTCATACAGATAGAGGTGTAGATATTTCCATGTTCATACAGATAGCCGTGTAGATATTGCCATGTTCATACCGATAGCGGTGCTGA
This sequence comes from Gorilla gorilla gorilla, assembly GCF_029281585.2. Lineage (NCBI taxonomy): Eukaryota > Metazoa > Chordata > Mammalia > Primates > Hominidae > Gorilla > Gorilla gorilla. The sequence goes on from NC_073239.2 coordinate 129,883,489, forward strand.
TACTTCCATGTTTATACAGGTAGCGGTGTACATATTTCCGTGTTTATACAGATAGCGGTGTAGATATTTCCATGTTCATACAGATGGCGGTGTAGATATTTCCATGTTTATAGAGATAGCGGTGTAGTTATTTCCATGTGTAAAGAGATAGCTGTGTAGATATTTCCATGTATATGCAGATAGCTGTGTAGATATTTCCATTTTCATGCAGACAGCGGTGTAGATATTTCCATGTTCAAACAAATAGCGGTATAGATATTTCCATGTTCGTACAGATAGCGGTGTAGATTTTCCATGTTTATACTGATAGCGGTGAAGATGTATGCATGTTTACACAGATAGCGGTGTAGATATTTCCATGTTCATACAGATAGCGGTGTAGATAATTCCATGTTCATCCAGATGGCTTTGTAGACATATCCATGTTCATACAGATGGCGGTGAAGATATTTCCATGTTCATACAGATAGCAGTGTAGATATTTCCATGTTCATACAGATAGCGGTGTAGATATTTCCATGTTCATACAGAAAACGGTGTAGATATTTCCATGTTTATACAGATAGCGGTGAAGATGTATGCATGTTTACACAGATAGCGGTGTAGATAATTCCATGTTCATCCAGATAGCTGTGTAGATATTTCCATTTTCATGCAGATAGCGGTGTAGATATTTCCATGTTCAAACAGATAGCGGTGTAGATATTTCCATGTTCATACAGATAGCGGTGTAGATATTTCCATGTTCATACAGATAGCGGTGTAGATATTTCCATGTTCATACAGATAGCGGTGTATGTATTTCCATGTTCATACAGAGAGCGGTGTAGATATTTCCATTTTCATGCAGATAGCGGTGTAGATATTTCCCTGTTCAAACAGTTTGCGGTGTAGATATTTCCATGTTCATAAAGATAGCGGTGTAGATATTTCCATGTTTATTCAGATAGCGGGGAAGATGTTTGCATGTTTACACAGATAGCGGTGAAGATGTATGCATGTTTACACAGATAGCGGTGTAGATATTTCCATGTTCATCTAGATGGCTGTGTAGATATATCCATGTTCATACAGATGGCGGTGAAGATATTTCCATGTTCATAAAGATAGCGGTGTAGATATTTCCATGTTCATACAGATAGCGGTGTAGATATTTCCATGTTCATACAGACAGCGGTGAATGTATCTCCATGTTCATGCAGATAGCGGTGTAGATATTTCCATGTTCATCCAGATGGCTGTGTAGATATTTCCAAGTTCATACAGATGGCGGTGAAGATATTTCCATGTTCATACAGATAGCGGTGTAGATATTTCCATGTTCATACAGATAGCGGTGTAGATATTTCCATGTTCATACAGATGGCTGTGTAGATATATCCATGTTCATAGAGATGGCAGTGAAGATATTTAAATGTTCATACAGATATCTGTGTAGATATTTCCATGTTCTTACCGATAGCGCTGTAGATATTTCTATATTCATACAGACAGTGGTGAATGTATCTCCATGTTAATACAGATAGCGGTGTAGGTATTTCCATGTTCATCCAGATAGCTGTGTAGATATTTCCATGTTTATAGAGATAGCGGTGTAGTTATTTCCATGTGTAAAGAGATATCTTTGTAGATATTTCCATGTATGTGCAGACAGCTGTGTAGATATTTCCATTTTCATGCAGATAGCGGTGTAGATATTTCCATTTTCAAACAGATAGCGGTGTATGTATTTCCATGTACTTGCAGATAGCGGTGTAGACATTTCCATGTTCATACAGATAGCGGTGTTGATATTTCCATGTTCATACAGACAGCGGTGTACGTATCTCCATGTTCATACAGATAGCGGTGTAGATATTTCCATGTTCATCCAGATGGCTGTGTAGATATTTCCATGTTCATACAGATAGCGGTGTAGATATTTCCATGTTCATACATATAGCGGTGCAGATATTTCCATGTTCATCCATATAGCAGTGCAGATATTTCCATGTTCATCCAGATGGCTGTGTAGATATATCCATGTTCATACAGATGGCGGTGAAGATATTTCCATGTTCATACAGATAGCGGTGTAGATATTTCCATGTTCATCCAGATGGCTTTGTAGACATATCCATGTTCATACAGATGGCGGTGAAGATATTTCCATGTTCATACAGATAGCGGTGTAGATATTTCCATGTTCATACAGATAGCGGTGTAGATATTTCCATGTTCATACAGATGGCTGTGTAGATATATCCATGATCATAGAGATGGCGGTGAAGATATTTAAATGTTCATACAGATATCTGTGTAGATATTTCCATGTTCATACCGATAGCGCTGTAGATATTTCTATGTTCATAAAGATAGCGGTGAAGATATTTCCATGTTGATACAGATAGCGGTGTAGATATTTCCATGTTTATACAGATAGCGGTGTAGATATTTCCATGTTTATACAGATAGCGGTGTAGATATCTCCTTCTTCATACAGATGGCGGTGTAGATATTTATATGTTCATACAGATGGCGGTGCAGATATTTCCATGTTCATACAGATGGTGGTGTAGATATTTCCATGTTTATAGAGATAGCGGTGTAGTTATTTCCATGTGTAAAGAGATATCTGTGTAGATATTTCCATGTATATGCAGATAGCTGGGTAGATATTTCCATTTTCATGCAGATAGCGGTGTAGATACTTCCATGTTCAAACAGGTAGCGGTGTAGATATTTCCATGTTCGTACAGATAGCGGTGTAGATATTTCCATGTTTATACAGATAGCGGTGAAGATGTAAGCATGTTTACACAGATAGCGGTGTAGATGTTTCCATGTTCATACAGATGGCGGTGTAGGTATTTCCATGTTTATCCAGATGGCTGTGTAGATATATCCATGTTCATACAGATGGCGGTGAAGATATTTCCATGTTCATACAGATAGCGGTGAAGATATTTCCATGTTCATACAGATAGCGGTGTAGATATTTCCATGTTCATACAGATGGCTCTGTAGATATTTCCATGTTCATACAGATAGCGGTGCTGATATTTCCATGTTTATACATGTAGCGGTGTAGATATTTCCATGTTTTTACAGATAGCGGTGTAGATATTTCCATGTTTATACACATAACGGTTTAGATATTTCCATGTTTATACAGATAGCGGTGTAGATATTTCCATGTTCATACAGATGGCAGTGCAGGTATTTCCATGTTCATACAGATGGCGGTGTAGATATTTCCATGTTCATACAGATAGCGGTGTATTTTTTTCCATGTGTAAAGAGATAGCTGTGTAGATATTTCCATGTATAAGCAGATAGCTGTGTAGATATTTCCATTTTCATGCAGATAGCGGTGTATATACTTCCCTGTTCAAATAGTTAGCGGTGTAGATATTTCAATGTTCATAAAGATAGCGGTGTAGATATTTCCATGTTTATACAGATAGCGGTGAAGATGTATGCATGTTTACACAGATAGCGGTGTAGATATTTCCATGTTCATCCACATGGCTGTGTAGATATATCCATGTTCATGCAGATAGCGGTGTAGATATTTCCATGTTCATACAGATAGCGGTGCAGATATTTCCATGTTCATCCAGGTGGCTGTGTAGATATATCCATGTTCATACAGATGGCAGTGAAGGTATTTCCATGTTCATACAGATAGCGGTGTAGATATTTCCATGTTCATACAGATAGCGGTGTAGATATTTCCATGTTCATACAGATAGTGGTGTAAGTATTTCCATGTTCATACAGATAGCGGTGTAGATATTTCCATTTTTAAGCAGATAGCGGTGTATATATTTCCCTGTTCAAACAGTAAGCGGTGTAGATATTTCCATGTTCATAAAGATAGCGGTGTAGATATTTCCATGTTTATACAGATAGCGGTGAAGTTGTATGCATGTTTACACAGATAGCGGTGTAGGTATTTCCACGTTCATCCAGATGGCTGTGTAGATATATCCATGTTCATACAGATGGCGGTGAAGTTATTTCCATGTTCATACAGATAGCAGTGTAGATATTTCCATGTTCATACAGATAGCGGTGTAGATATTTCCATGTTCATACAGATAGCGGTGTAGATATTTCCATGTTCATACAGATAGCGGTGTATGTATTTCCATGTTCATACAGATAGCGTTGTAGATATTTCCATGTTCATCCTGATGGCTGTGTAGATATTCCCATGTTCATACAGATAGCGGTGTAGATATTTCCATGTTCATACAGATAGCGGTGTAGATATTTCCATATTCATCCAGATGGCTGTGTAGATATATCCATGTTCATACAGATGGCGGTGAAGACATTTCCATGTTCATACAGATAGCCGTGTAGATATTTCCATGTTCATACAGATAGCCGTGTAGATATTTCCATGTTCATCCAGACGGCTGTGTAGACATATCCATGTTCATACAGATGGCTGTGAAGGTATTTCCATGTTCATACAGATGGCTGTGTACATATATCCATGTTCATACAGATGGCGGTGAAGATTTTTCCATGTTCATACAGATGGCGGTGTAGATATTTACATGTTCATACAGATAGCGGTGCTGATATTTCCATGTTTATACAGGTAGCAGTGTAGATATTTCCATGTTTATACAGATAGCGGTGTAGATATCTCCATCTTAAAACAGATGGCAGTGTAGATAATTATATGTTCATTCAGATGGCGGTGCAGATATTTCCATGTTCATACAGATGGCGGTGTAGATATATCCATATTGCTAAAGATAGCGGTGTAGATATTTCCATGTTTATACAGATAGCGGTGAAGATGTATGCATGTTTACACAGATAGCGGTGTATATATTTCCATGTTCATCCAGATGGCTGAGTAGATATATCCATGTTCATACAGATAGCGGTGCAGATATTTCCATGTTCATCCAGATGGCTGTGTAGATATATCCATGTTCATACAGAAGGTGGTGAAGATATTTCCATGTTCACACAGATAGCGGTGTAGATATTTCCATGTTCATACAGATAGCGGTGTAGATATTTCCATGTTCATACAGATAGCGGTGTATGTATTTCCATTTTCATACAGATAGCGGTGTAGATATTTCCATGTTCATCCAGATGGCTGTGTAGATATATCCATGTTCATACAGATAGCGGTGTAGATATTTCCATGTTCATCCAGATGGCTGTGTAGCTATTTCCATGTTCATACAGATAGTGGTGTAGATATTTCCATGTTCATACAGATAGCGGTGTAGATATTTCCATGTTCATACAGATAGCCGTGTAGATATTGCCATGTTCATACCGATAGCGGTGCTGATACTTCCATGTTTATACAGGTAGCGGTGTACATATTTCCGTGTTTATACAGGTAGCGGTGTATATATTTCCATGTTCATACAGATAGCGGTGTAGATATTTCCATGTTTATAAAGACAGCGGTGTAGATATCTCCATAATACAGATGGCGGTGTAGATATTTATATGTTCATACAGATGGCGGTGCAGATATTTCCATGTTCATACAGATGGTGGTGTAGATATTTCCATGTTTATAGAGATAGCGGTGTAGTTATTTCCATTTGCAAAGATATAGCTGTGTAGATATTTCCATGTATATACAGATAGCTGTGTAGATATTTCCATTTCCATGCAGATAGCGGTGTAGATATTTCCATGTTCAAACAGATAGCGGTGTAGATATTTCCATGTTCATACAGATAGTGGTGTGGATATTTCCATGTTTATACAGATAGCGGTGAAGATGTATGCATGTTTACACAGATAGCCGTGTAGATATTTCCATGTTCATACAGATAGCAGTGTAGATATTTCCATGTTCATCCAGACGGCTGTGTAGACATATCCATGTTCATACAGATGGCGGTGAAGATATTTCCATGCTTATACAGAAGCTGTGTAGATATATCCATGTTGATACAGATGGCGGTGAAGATTTTTCCATGTTCATACAGATGGCGGTGTAGATATTTCCATGTCCATACAGATAGCGGTGCTGATATTTCCATGTTTATACAGGTAGCAGTGTCTATATTTCCATGTTTATACAGATAGTGGTGTAGGTATTTCCATGTTTATACACATAGCGGTGTAGATATTTCCATGTTTATACAGATAGCGGTGTAGATATCTCCATCTTAATACAGATGGCGGTGTAGATATTTATATGTTCATACAGATGGCGGTGCAGATATTTCCATGTTCATACAGATGGCGGTGTAGATATTTCCATGTTCATACAGATAGCGGTGTAGTTATTTCCATGTGTAAAGAGATAGCTGTGTAGGTATTTCCATGTATATGCAGTTAGCTGTGTAGACATTTCCATTTTCAAGCAGATAGCGGTGTATATATTTCCCTGTTCAAACAGTTAGCGGTGTAGATACTTCCATGTTCATAAAGATAGCAGTGTATATATTTCCATGTTTATACAGATAGCGGTGAAGATGTATGCATGTTTACACAGACAGCGGTGTAGATATTTCCATGTTCATACAGATGGCTGTGTAGATATATCCATGTTCATACAGATGGCGGTGTAGATATTTCCATGTTCATACACATAGCGGTGCAGTTATTTCCATGTTCAACCAGATGGCTGTGGAGATATATCCATGTTCATACAGATGGCGGTGAAGATATTTCCATGTTCATACAGATAGCGGTGTAGATATTTCCATGTTCATACAGATAGCGGTGTAGATATTTCCATGTTCATACAGATAGCGGTGCAGATATTTCCATGTTCATCCACATGGCTGTGTAGATATATCCATGTTCATACAGATGGCGGTGAAGATATTTCCATGTTCATACAGATAGCGGTGTATATATTTCCATGTTCGTACAGATAGCGGTGTAGATATTTCCATGTTCATACAGATAGCGGTGTAGATATTTCCATGTTTATACAGATAGCGGTGTATGTATTTCCATGTTCATACAGATAGCGGTGTGGATATTTCCATGTTCATCCAGATGGCTGTTTAGATATATCCATGTTCATACAGATAGCGGTGTAGATATTTCCATGTTCATCCAGACGGCTGTGTAGACATATCCATGTTCATACAGATGGCGGTGAAGATATTTTCATGTTCATAGAGATGGCTGTGTAGATATATCCATGTTCATACAGATGGCCGTGAAGATTTTTCCATGGTCATACAAATGGCGGTGTAGATATTTCCATGTTCATACAGATAGCGGTGCTGATATTTCCATGTTTATACAGGTAGCAGTGTAGATATTTAAATGTTTATACAGATAGCGGTGTAGATATTTCCATGTTTATACACATAGCGGTGTAGATATTTCCATGTTTATACAGATAGCGGTGTAGATATCTCCATCTTAATACAGATGGCGGTGTAGATGTTTATATGTTCATACAGATGGCGGTGCAGATATTTCCATGTTCATACAGATGGCGGTGAAGATATTTCCATGTTCATACAGATGGCGGTGTAAATACTTCCATGTTCATACTGATAGCGGTGCTGATATTTCCATGTTTATACAGGTAGCGGTGTAGATATTTCCATGTTTATACAGGTAGCGGTGTAGATATTTCCATGTTTATACACATAGCGGTGTAGATATTTCCATGTTTATACAGATAGCGGTGTAGATATCTCCATCTTAACACAGATGGCGGTGTATATATTTATATGTTCATTCAGATGGCAGTGCAGATATTTCCATGTTCATACAGATGGCGGTGTAGATATTTCCATGTTCATACTGATATCGGTGTAGTTATTTCCATGTTTATAGAGATAGCGGTGTAGTTATTTCCATGTGTAAAGAGATAGCTGTGTAGATATTTCCATGTATATGCAGACAGCTGTGTAGATATTTCCATTTTCATGCAGATAGCGGTGTAGATATTTCCATGTTCAAACAGATAGCAGTGTAGATATTTCCATGTTTATAAAGATAGCGGTGAAGATGTATGCATGTTTACACAGATAGCGGTGTAGATATTTCCATGTTCATACAGATAGCGGAGTAGATATTTCCATGTTCATCCAGATGGCTGTGTAGATATATCCATGTTCATCCAGATGGCTGTGTAGATATATCCATGTTCATACAGACGGCGGTGAAGATATTTCCATGTTCATACAGATAGCGTTGTAGATATTTCCATGTTCATACAGATAGCGGTGTAGATATTTCCATGTTCATACAGACAGCGGTGTATGTATCTCCATGTTCATACAGATGGCGGTGTAGATATTTCCATGTTTATACCGGTAGCGGTGTAGATATTTCCATGTTCATACAGATAGCGGTGTAGATATTTCCATGTTCATAAAGATAGCGGTGCAGATATTTCCATGTTCATCCAGATAGCGGTGCAGATATTTCCATGTTCATCCAGATGGCTGTGTAGATATATCCATGTTCATAGAGATGGCGGTGAAGATATTTCCATGTTCATACAGATAGCGGTGTAGATATTTCCATGTTCATACAGATAGCGGTGTAGATATTTCCATCTTAATACAGATGTCGGTGTAGATATTTATAAGTTCATACAGATGGCAGTGCAAATATTTCCATGTTCATACAGATGGCGGTGTAGATATTACCATGTTTATAGAGATAGCGGTGTAGATATTTCCATGTGTAAAGAGATAGCTGTCTAGATATTTCCATGTATATGCAGATAGCTGTGTAGATATTTCCATTTTCATGCAGATAGCGGTGTAGATATTTCCATGTTCAAACAGATAGCAGTGTAGATATTTCCATGTACTTACAGATAGCAGTGTAGATATTTCCATGTTTATACAGATAGCGGTGAAGATGTATGCATGTTTACACAGATAGCGGTGTAGGTATTTCCATGTTCATACAGATAGCGGTGTAGATATTTCCATGTTCATCCAGATGGCTGTGTAGATATATCCATGTTCATCCAGATGGCTGTGTAGATATATCCATGTTCATAGAGATGGCGGTGAAGATATTTCCATGTTCATACAGATAGCGGTGTAGATATTTCCATGTTCATACAGATAGCGGTGAAGATTTATGCATGTTGACACAGATAGCGGTGTAGATATTTCCATGTTCATCCAGATGGCTTTGTAGATATATCCATGTTCATACAGATGGCGGTGAAGATATTTCCATGTTCATACAGATAGCGGTGTAGATATTTCCATGTTCATACAGATAGCGGTGTAGATATTTCCATGATCATACAGACAGCGGTGTATGTATCTCCATGTTCATACAGATAGCGGAGCAGATATTTCCATGTTCATCCAGATAGCGGTGCAGATATTTCCATGTTCATCCAGATGGCTGTGTAGATATATCCATGTTCATACAGATGGCGGTGAAGATATTTCCATGTTCATACAGATAGCGGTGTAGATATTTCCATGTTCATACAGATAGCGGTGTAGATATCTCCATCTTAATACAGATGGCGGTGTAGATATTTATATGTTCATTCAGATGGCGGTGTAGATATTTCCATGTTGATATTGATATCGGTGTAGTTATTTCCATGTGTAAAGAGATAGCTGTGTAGATATTTCCATGTATATGCAGAAATCTGTGTAGACATTTCCATTTTCATGCAGATAGCGGTGTATATATTTCCCTGTTCAAACAGTTAGCGGTGTAGATATTTCCATGTTCATAAAGATAGCAGTGTAGATATTTCCATGTTTATACAGATAGCGGTGAAGATGTATGCATATTTACACAGATAGCGGTGTAGATATTTCCATTTTCATCCAGATGGCTCTGAAGATATATCCATGTTCATAGAGATAGCGGTGTAGATATTTCCATGTTCATACAGATAGCGGTGCAGATATTTCCATGTTCATCCAGATGGCTGTGTAGATATATCCATGTTCATACAGATGGCGGTGAAGATATTTCCATGTTCATACAGATAGCGGTGTAGATATTTCCATGTTCATGCAGATAACGGTGTAGATATTTCCATGTTCATACAGATAACGGTGTATGTATTTCCATGTTCAAACAGATAGCGGTGTAGATATTTCCATGTTCATCCAGATGGCTGTGTATATATATCCATGTTCATACAGATAGCGGTGTAGATATTTCCATGTTCATCCAGATGGCTGTGCAGCTATTTCCAAGTTCATACAGATAGCCGTGTAGATATTGCCATGTTCATACCGGTAACGGTGCTGATACTTCCATGTTTATACAGGTAGCGGTGTACATATTTCCATGTTTATACAGATAGCGGTGTAGATATCTCCTTCTTAATACAGATGGCGGTGTAGATATTTATATGTTCATACAGATGGCGGTGCAGATATTTCCATGTTCAAACAGATGGTGGTGTAGATATTTCCATGTTCATACAGATAGCGGTGTGGATATTTCCATGTTTATACAGATAGCGGTGAAGATGTATGCATGTTTACACAGATAGCGGTGTAGATATTTCCATGTTCATACAGATAGCGGTGTAGATATTTCCATGTTCATCCAGACGGCTGTGTAGACATATCCATGTTCATACAGATGGCTGTGAAGATATTTCCATGTTCATACAGATGGCTGTGTAGATATATCCATGTTCATACAGATGGCGGTGAAGATTTTTCCATGTTCATACAGATGGCGGTGTAGATATTTCCATGTTAATACAGATAGCGGTGCTGATATTTCCATGTTTATACAGGTATCAGTGTAGATATCTCCATGTTTATACAGATAGCGGTGAAGATATTTCCATGTTTATACACATAGCGGTGTAGATATTTCCATGTTTATACAGATAGCGGTGTAGATATCTCCATCTTAATACAGATGGCGTTGTAGATATTTATATGTTCTTACAGATGGCGGTGCAGATATTTCCATGTTCATACAGATGGCGGTGAAGATATTTCCATGTTCATACAGATGGCGGTGTAGATATTACCATGTTTATAGAGATAGCGGTGTAGTTATTTCCATGTGTAAAGAGATAGCTGTGTAGATATTTCCATGTATATGCAGACAGCTGTGTAGATATTTCCATTTTCATGCAGATAGCGGTGTAGATATTTCCATGTTCAAACAGATAGCAGTGTAGATATTTCCATGTTTATAAATATAGCGGTGAAGATGTATGCATGTTTACACAGATAGCGGTGTAGATATTTCCATGTTCATACAGATAGCGGTGTAGATATTTCCATGTTCATTCAGATGGCTGTGTAGATATATCCATGTTCATCCAGATGGCTGTGTAGATATATCCATGTTCATACAGATGGCGGTGAAGATATTTCCATGTTCATACAGATAGCGGTGTAGATATTTCCATGTTCATACAGATAGCGGTGTAGATATTTCCATGTTCATACAGACAGCGGTGTATGTATCTCCATGTTCATACTGATGGCGGTGTAGATATTTCCATGTTTATACCGGTAGCGGTGTAGATATTTCCATGTTCATACAGATAGCGGTGTAGATATTTCCATGTTCATAAAGATAGCGGTGCAGATATTTCCATGTTCATCCAGATAGCGGTGCAGATATTTCCATGTTCATCCAGATGGCTGTGTAGATATATCCATGTTCATGGAGATGGCGGTGAAGATATTTCCATGTTCATACAGATAGCGGTGTAGATATTTCCATGTTCATACAGATAGCGGTGTAGATATTTCCATCTTAATACAGATGGCGGTGTAGATATTTATAAGTTCATACAGATGGCAGTGCAAATATTTCCATGTTCATACAGATGGCGGTGTAGATATTACCATGTTTATAGAGATAGCGGTGTAGATATTTCCATGTGTAAAGAGATAGCTGTCTAGATATTTCCATGTATATGCAGATAGCTGTGTAGATATTTCCATTTTCATGCAGATAGCGGTGTAGATATTTCCATGTTCAAACAGATAGCAGTGTAGATATTTCCATGTACTTACAGATAGCAGTGTAGATATTTCCATGTTTATACAGATAGCGGTGAAGATGTATGCATGTTTACACAGACAGCGGTGTAGATATTTCCATGTTCATACAGATAGCGGTGTAGATATTTCCATGTTCATCCAGATGGCTGTGTAGATATATCCATGTTCATCCAGATGGCTGTGTAGATATATCCATGTTCATAGAGATGGCGGTGAAGATATTTCCATGTTCATACAGATAGCGGTGTAGATATTTCCATGTTCATACAGATAGCGGTGAAGATGTATGCATGTTGACACAGATAGCGGTGTAGATATTTCCATGTTCATCCAGATGGCTTTGTAGATATATCCATGTTCATACAGATGGCGGTGAAGATATTTCCATGTTCATACAGATAGCGGTGTAGATATTTCCATGTTCATACAGATAGCGGTGTAGATATTTCCATGTTCATACAGACAGCGGTGTATGTATCTCCATGTTCATACAGATAGCGGAGCAGATATTTCCATGTTCATCCAGATAGCGGTGCAGATATTTCCATGTTCATCCAGATGGCTGTGTAGATATATCCATGTTCATACAGATGGCGGTGAAGATATTTCCATGTTCATACAGATAGCGGTGTAGATATTTCCATGTTCATACAGATAGCTGTGTAGATATTTCCATGTTCATAGAGATAGCGGTGTATGTATTTCCATGTTCATACAGATAGCGGTGTAGACATTTCCATATTCATCCAGATGGCTGTGTAGATATTTCCATGTTCATACAGATAGCGGTGTAGATATTTCCATGTTCATACAGATAGCGGTGTAGATATTTCCATGTTCATACAGATAGCCGTGTTGATATTGCCATGTTCATACCGATAGCGGTGATGATACTTCCATGTTTATACAGGTAGCGGTGTACATATTTCCGTGTTTATACAGATAGCGGTGTAGATATTTCCATGTTCATAAAGATGGCGGTGTAGATATTTCCATGTTTATAGAGATAGCGGTGTAGTTATTTCCATGTGTAAAGAGATAGCTGTGTAGATATTTCCATGTATATGCAGATAGCTGTGTAGATATTTCAATTTTCATGCAGATAGCGGTGTAGATATTTCCATGTTCAAACAGATAGCGGTGTAGATATTTCCATGTTCATAAAGATAGCGGTGCAGATATTTCCATGTTTATACAGATAGCGGTGAAGATGTATGCATGTTTACACAGATAGCGGTGTAGATATTTCCATGTTCATCCAGATGGCTGTGTAGATATATCCATGTTCATACAGATGGCAGTGAAGATATTTCCATGTTCATACAGATAGCGGTGTAGATATTTCCATGTTCATACAGATAGCAGTGTATGTATTTCCATGTTCATACAGAGAGCGGTGAAGATATTTCCATTTTCATGCAGATAGCGGTATAGATATTTCCCTGTTCAAACAGTTTGCGGTGTAGATATTTCCATGTTCATAAAGATAGCGGTTTAGATACTTCCATGTTTATACAGATAGCGGTGAAGATGTATGCATGTTTACACAGATAGCGGTGTAGATATTTCCATGTTCATCCAGATGGCTGTGTAGATATATCCATGTTCATACAGATGAGGGTGAAGATATTTCCATGTTCATACATATAGCGGTGTAGATATTTCCATCTTCATCCTGATGGATGTGTGGATATATCCATGTTCATACAGATGGCGGTGAAGATATTTCCATGTTCATACAGATAGAGGTGTAGATATTTCCATGTTCATACAGATAGCCGTGTAGATATTGCCATGTTCATACCGATAGCGGTGCTGATACTTCCATGTTTATACAGGTAGCGGTGTACATATTTCGGTGTTTATACAGATAGCGGTGTAGATATTTCCATGTTCATACAGATGGCGGTGTAGATATTTCCATGTTTATAGAGATAGCGGTGTAGTTATTTCCATGTGTAAAGAGATAGCTGTGTAGATATTTCCATGTATATGCAGATAGCTGTGTAGATATTTCCATTTTCATGCAGACAGCGGTGTAGATATTTCCATGTTCAAACAAATAGCGGTATAGATATTTCCATGTTCGTACAGATAGCGGTGTAGATTTTCCATGTTTATACTGATAGCGGTGAAGATGTATGCATGTTTACACAGATAGCGGTGTAGATATTTCCATGTTCATACAGATAGCGGTGTAGATAATTCCATGTTCATCCAGATGGCTTTGTAGACATATCCATGTTCATACAGATGGCGGTGAAGATATTTCCATGTTCATACAGATAGCAGTGTAGATATTTCCATGTTCATACAGATAGCGGTGTAGATATTTCCATGTTCATACAGAAAACGGTGTAGATATTTCCATGTTTATACAGATAGCGGTGAAGATGTATGCATGTTTACACAGATAGCGGTGTAGATAATTCCATGTTCATCCAGATGGCTGTGTAGATATTTCCACGTTCATCCAGATGGCTGTGTAGATATATCCATGTTCATACAGATGGCGGTTAAGATATTTCCATGTTCATGCAGATGGCGGTGTAGATATTTCCATGTTCATACCGATAGCGGTGCTGATATTTCCATGTTCATACAGGTAACTGTGTAGATATTTCCATGTTTATGCAGATAGTGGTGTAGATATTTCCATGTTTATACACATAGCGGTGTAGATATTTCCATGTTTATACTGATAGCGGTGTAGATATCTCCATCTTAATACAGGTGGCGGTGTAGATATTTATATGTTCATACAGATGGCGGTGCAGATATTTCCATGTTCATACAGATGGCGGTGTAGATATTACCATATTTATAGAGATAGCGGTGTAGTTATTTCCATGTGTAAAGAGATAGCTGTATAGATATTTCCATGTATATGCAGATAGCTGTGTAGATATTTCCATTTTCATGCAGATAGCGGTGTAGATATTTCCATGTTCAAACAGATAGCGGTGTAGATATTTCCATGTTCATACAGATAGCGGTGTAGATATTTCCATGTTCATACAGATAGCGGTGTAGATATTTCCATGTTCATACAGATAGCGGTGTATGTATTTCCATGTTCATACAGAGAGCGGTGTAGATATTTCCATTTTCATGCAGATAGCGGTGTAGATATTTCCCTGTTCAAACAGTTTGCGGTGTAGATATTTCCATGTTCATAAAGATAGCGGTGTAGATATTTCCATGTTTATTCAGTTAGCGGGGAAGATGTATGCATGTTTACACAGATAGCGGTGAAGATGTATGCATGTTTACACAGATAGCGGTGTAGATATTTCCATGTTCATCTAGATGGCTGTGTAGATATATCCATGTTCATACAGATGGCGGTGAAGATATTTCCATGTTCATAAAGATAGCGGTGTAGATATTTCCATGTTCATACAGATAGCGGTGTAGATATTTCCATGTTCATACAGACAGCGGTGAATGTATCTCCATGTTCATGCAGATAGCGGTGTAGATATTTCCATGTTCATCCAGATGGCTGTGTAGATATTTCCAAGTTCATACAGATGGCGGTGAAGATATTTCCATGTTCATACAGATAGCGGTGTAGATATTTCCATGTTCATACAGATAGCGGTGTAGATATTTCCATGTTCATACAGATGGCTGTGTAGATATATCCATGTTCATAGAGATGGCAGTGAAGATATTTAAATGTTCATACAGATATCTGTGTAGATATTTCCATGTTCTTACCGATAGCGCTGTAGATATTTCTATATTCATACAGACAGTGGTGAATGTATCTCTATGTTAATACAGATAGCGGTGTAGGTATTTCCATGTTCATCCAGATAGCTGTGTAGATATTTCCATGTTTATAGAGATAGCGTTGTAGTTATTTCCATGTGTAAAGAGATATCTTTGTAGATATTTCCATGTATGTGCAGACAGCTGTGTAGATATTTCCATTTTCATGCAGATAGCGGTGTAGATATTTCCATTTTCAAACAGATAGCGGTGTATGTATTTCCATGTACTTGCAGATAGCGGTGTAGACATTTCCATGTTCATACAGATAGCGGTGTTGATATTTCCATGTTCATACAGACAGCGGTGTACGTATCTCCATGTTCATACAGATAGCGGTGTAGATATTTCCATGTTCATCCAGATGGCTGTGTAGATATTTCCATGTTCATACAGATAGCGGTGTAGATATTTCCATGTTCATACATATAGCGGTGCAGATATTTCCATGTTCATCCATATAGCAGTGCAGATATTTCCATGTTCATCCAGATGGCTGTGTAGATATATCCATGTTCATACAGATGGCGGTGAAGATATTTCCATGTTCATACAGATAGCGGTGTAGATATTTCCATGTTCATCCAGATGGCTTTGTAGACATATCCATGTTCATACAGATGGCGGTGAAGATATTTCCATGTTCATACAGATAGCGGTGTAGATATTTCCATGTTCATACAGATAGCGGTGTAGATATTTCCATGTTCATACAGATGGCTGTGTAGATATATCCATGATCATAGAGATGGCGGTGAAGATATTTAAATGTTCATACAGATATCTGTGTAGATATTTCCATGTTCATACCGATAGCGCTGTAGATATTTCTATGTTCATACAGATAGCGGTGAAGATATTTCCATGTTGATACAGATAGCGGTGTAGATATTTCCATGTTTATACAGATAGCGGTGTAGATATTTCCATGTTTATACAGATAGCGGTGTAGATATCTCCTTCTTCATACAGATGGCGGTGTAGATATTTATATGTTCATACAGATGGCGGTGCAGATATTTCCATGTTCATACAGATGGTGGTGTAGATATTTCCATGTTTATAGAGATAGCGGTGTAGTTATTTCCATGTGTAAAGAGATATCTGTGTAGATATTTCCATGTATATGCAGATAGCTGGGTAGATATTTCCATTTTCATGCAGATAGCGGTGTAGATACTTCCATGTTCAAACAGGTAGCGGTGTAGATATTTCCATGTTCGTACAGATAGCGGTGTAGACATTTCCGTGTTTATACAGATAGCGGTGAAGATTTATGCATGTTTACACAGATAGCGGTGTAGATGTTTCCATGTTCATACAGATAGCGGTGTAGATATTTCCATGTTTATCCAGATGGCTGTGTAGATATATCCATGTTCATACAGATGGCGGTGAAGATATTTCCATGTTCATACAGATAGCGGTGGAGATATTTCCATGTTCATACAGATAGCGGTGTAGATATTTCCATGTTCATACAGATGGCTGTGTAGATATTTCCATGTTCATACAGATAGCGGTGCTGATATTTCCATGTTTATACATGTAGCGGTGTAGATATTTCCATGTTTTTACAGATAGCGGTGTAGATATTTCCATGTTTATACACATAGTGGTTTAGATATTTCCATGTTTATACAGATAGAGGTGTAGATATTTCCATGTTCATACAGATGGCGGTGCAGGTATTTCCATGTTCATACAGATGGCGGTGTAGATATTTCCATGTTCATACAGATAGCGGTGTAGATATTTCCATGTTCATCCTGATGGCTGTGTAGATATATCCATGTTCATACATATGGCGGTGAAGATATTTCCATATGCATACAGATAGCGGTGTAGATATATCCATGTTCATACAGATAGTGGTGTAGATATTTCCATGTTCATACAGATGGCGGTGTAGATATTTCCATGTTTGTAGAGATAGCGGTGTAGTTATTTCCTTGTGTAAAGAGATAGCTGTGTAGATATTTCCATGTATATGCAGATAGCTGTGTAGATATTTCCATTTTCATGCAGATAGCGGTGTAGATATTTCCATGTTCAAACAAATAGCGGTATAGATATTTCCATGTTCGTACAGATAGCGGTGTAGATTTTCCATGTTTATACTGGTAGCGGTGAAGATGTATGCATGTTTACACAAATAGCGGTGTAGATATTTCCATCTTCATACAGATAGCGGTGTAGATATTTCCATGTTCATCCAGATGGCTTTGTAGACATATCCATGTTCATACAGATGGCGGTGAAGATATTTCCATGTTCATACAGATAGCGGTGTGGATATTTCCATGTTCATACAGATAGCGGTGTAGATATTTCCAAGTTCATACAGATGGCTGTGTAGATATATCCATGTTCATAGAGATGGCGGTGAAGATATTTAAATGTTCATACAGATATCTGTGTAGATATTTCCATGTTCATACCGATAGAGCTGTAGATATTTGTATGTTCATACAGATAGCGGTGAAGATATTTCCATGTTGATACAGATAGCGGTGTAGATATTTCCATGTTTATACAGATAGCGGTGTAGATATTTCCATGTTTATACAGATAGCGGTGTAGATATCTCCTTCTTCATACAGATGGCGGTGTAGATATTTATATGTTCATACAGATGGCGGTGCAGATATTTCCATGTTCATACAGATGGTGGTGTAGATATTTCCATGTTTATAGAGATAGCGGTGTAGTTATTTCCATGTGTAAAGAGATATCTGTGTAGATATTTCCATGTATATGCAGATAGCTGGGTAGATATTTCCATTTTCATGCAGATAGCGGTGTAGATACTTCCATGTTCAAACAGGTAGCGGTGTAGATATTTCCATGTTCGTACAGATAGCGGTGTAGATATTTCCATGTTTATACAGATAGCGGTGAAGATGTAAGCATGTTTACACAGATAGCGGTGTAGATGTTTCCATGTTCATACAGATGGCGGTGTAGGTATTTCCATGTTTATCCAGATGGCTGTGTAGATATATCCATGTTCATACAGATGGCGGTGAAGATATTTCCATGTTCATACAGATAGCGGTGAAGATATTTCCATGTTCATACAGATAGCGGTGTAGATATTTCCATGTTCATACAGATGGCTCTGTAGATATTTCCATGTTCATACAGATAGCGGTGCTGATATTTCCATGTTTATACATGTAGCGGTGTAGATATTTCCATGTTTTTACAGATAGCGGTGTAGATATTTCCATGTTTATACACATAACGGTTTAGATATTTCCATGTTTATACAGATAGCGGTGTAGATATTTCCATGTTCATACAGATGGCAGTGCAGGTATTTCCATGTTCATACAGATGGCGGTGTAGATATTTCCATGTTCATACAGATAGCGGTGTATTTTTTTCCATGTGTAAAGAGATAGCTGTGTAGATATTTCCATGTATAAGCAGATAGCTGTGTAGATATTTCCATTTTCATGCAGATAGCGGTGTATATACTTCCCTGTTCAAATAGTTAGCGGTGTAGATATTTCAATGTTCATAAAGATAGCGGTGTAGATATTTCCATGTTTATACAGATAGCGGTGAAGATGTATGCATGTTTACACAGATAGCGGTGTAGATATTTCCATGTTCATCCACATGGCTGTGTAGATATATCCATGTTCATGCAGATAGCGGTGTAGATATTTCCATGTTCATACAGATAGCGGTGCAGATATTTCCATGTTCATCCAGGTGGCTGTGTAGATATATCCATGTTCATACAGATGGCAGTGAAGGTATTTCCATGTTCATACAGATAGCGGTGTAGATATTTCCATGTTCATACAGATAGCGGTGTAGATATTTCCATGTTCATACAGATAGTGGTGTAAGTATTTCCATGTTCATACAGATAGCGGTGTAGATATTTCCATTTTTAAGCAGATAGCGGTGTATATATTTCCCTGATCAAACAGTAAGCGGTGTAGATATTTCCATGTTCATAAAGATAGCGGTGTAGATATTTCCATGTTTATACAGATAGCGGTGAAGTTGTATGCATGTTTACACAGATAGCGGTGTAGGTATTTCCACGTTCATCCAGATGGCTGTGTAGATATATCCATGTTCATACAGATGGCGGTGAAGTTATTTCCATGTTCATACAGATAGCAGTGTAGATATTTCCATGTTCATACAGATAGCGGTGTAGATATTTCCATGTTCATACAGATAGCGGTGTAGATATTTCCATGTTCATACAGATAGCGGTGTATGTATTTCCATGTTCATACAGATAGCGTTGTAGATATTTCCATGTTCATCCAGATGGCTGTGTAGATATTCCCATGTTCATACAGATAGCGGTGTAGATATTTCCATGTTCATACAGATAGCGGTGTAGATATTTCCATATTCATCCAGATGGCTGTGTAGATATATCCATGTTCATACAGATGGCGGTGAAGACATTTCCATGTTCATACAGATAGCCGTGTAGATATTTCCATGTTCATACAGATAGCCGTGTAGATATTTCCATGTTCATCCAGACGGCTGTGTAGACATATCCATGTTCATACAGATGGCTGTGAAGGTATTTCCATGTTCATACAGATGGCTGTGTACATATATCCATGTTCATACAGATGGCGGTGAAGATTTTTCCATGTTCATACAGATGGCGGTGTAGATATTTACATGTTCATACAGATAGCGGTGCTGATATTTCCATGTTTATACAGGTAGCAGTGTAGATATTTCCATGTTTATACAGATAGCGGTGTAGATATCTCCATCTTAAAACAGATGGCAGTGTAGATAATTATATGTTCATTCAGATGGCGGTGCAGATATTTCCATGTTCATACAGATGGCGGTGTAGATATATCCATATTGCTAAAGATAGCGGTGTAGATATTTCCATGTTTATACAGATAGCGGTGAAGATGTATGCATGTTTACACAGATAGCGGTGTATATATTTCCATGTTCATCCAGATGGCTGAGTAGATATATCCATGTTCATACAGATAGCGGTGCAGATATTTCCATGTTCATCCAGATGGCTGTGTAGATATATCCATGTTCATACAGAAGGCGGTGAAGATATTTCCATGTTCACACAGATAGCGGTGTAGATATTTCCATGTTCATACAGATAGCGGTGTAGATATTTCCATGTTCATACAGATAGCGGTGTATGTATTTCCATGTTCATACAGATAGCGGTGTAGATATTTCCATGTTCATCCAGATGGCTGTGTAGATATATCCATGTTCATACAGATAGCGGTGTAGATATTTCCATGTTCATCCAGATGGCTGTGTAGCTATTTCCATGTTCATACAGATAGTGGTGTAGATATTTCCATGTTCATACAGATAGCGGTGTAGATATTTCCATGTTCATACAGATAGCCGTGTAGATATTGCCATGTTCATACCGATAGCGGTGCTGATACTTCCATGTTTATACAGGTAGCGGTGTACATATTTCCGTGTTTATACAGGTAGCGGTGTATATATTTCCATGTTCATACAGATAGCGGTGTAGATATTTCCATGTTTATAAAGACAGCGGTGTAGATATCTCCATAATACAGATGGCGGTGTAGATATTTATATGTTCATACAGATGGCGGTGCAGATATTTCCATGTTCATACAGATGGTGGTGTAGATATTTCCATGTTTATAGAGATAGCGGTGTAGTTATTTCCATTTGCAAAGATATAGCTGTGTAGATATTTCCATGTATATACAGATAGCTGTGTAGATATTTCCATTTCCATGCAGATAGCGGTGTAGATATTTCCATGTTCAAACAGATAGCGGTGTAGATATTTCCATGTTCATACAGATAGTGGTGTGGATATTTCCATGTTTATACAGATAGCGGTGAAGATGTATGCATGTTTACACAGATAGCCGTGTAGATATTTCCATGTTCATACAGATAGCAGTGTAGATATTTCCATGTTCATCCAGACGGCTGTGTAGACATATCCATGTTCATACAGATGGCGGTGAAGATATTTCCATGCTTATACAGAAGCTGTGTAGATATATCCATGTTGATACAGATGGCGGTGAAGATTTTTCCATGTTCATACAGATGGCGGTGTAGATATTTCCATGTCCATACAGATAGCGGTGCTGATATTTCCATGTTTATACAGGTAGCAGTGTCTATATTTCCATGTTTATACAGATAGTGGTGTAGGTATTTCCATGTTTATACACATAGCGGTGTAGATATTTCCATGTTTATACAGATAGCGGTGTAGATATCTCCATCTTAATACAGATGGCGGTGTAGATATTTATATGTTCATACAGATGGCGGTGCAGATATTTCCATGTTCATACAGATGGCGGTGAAGATATTTCCATGTTCATACAGATGGTGGTGTAGATACTTCCATGTTCATACTGATAGCGGTGCTGATATTTCCATGTTTATACAGGTAGCGGTGTATATATTTCCATGTTTATACAGATAGCGGTGTAGATATTTCCATGTTTATACAGATAGCGGTGTCGATATTTCCATGTTTATACACATAGCAGTGTAGATATCTCTATCTTAATACAGATGGCGGTGTAGATATTTATATGTTCATTCAGATGGCGGTGCAGATATTTCCATGTTCATACAGATGGCGGTGTAGATATTTCCATGTTCATACAGATAGCGGTGTAGTTATTTCCATGTGTAAAGAGATAGCTGTGTAGATATTTCCATGTGTATGCAGATTGCTGTGTAGACATTTCCATTTTCATGCAGATAGCGGTGTATATATTTCCCTGTTCAAACAGTTAGCGGTGTAGATATTTCCATGTTCATAAAGATAGCAGTGTAGATATTTCCTTGTTTATATAGATAGCGGTGAAGATGTATGCATGTATACACAGATAGCGGTGTAGATATTTCCATGTTCATCCAGATGGCTGTGCAGATATATCCATGTTCATACAGATAGCGGTGTAGATATATCCATGTTCATACAGATAGCGGTGTAGATATTTCCATGTTCATACAGATAGAGGTCTAGATATTTCCATGTTGATACAGATAGTGGTGTAGATATCTCATTCTTAATACAGATGGCGGTGTAGATATTTATATGTTCATCCAGACGGCTGTGTAGACATATACATGTTCATACAGATGGCGGTGAAGATATTTCCATGTTCATACAGATGGCTGTCTAGATATATAAATGTTCATGCAGATGGCGGTGAAGGTTTTTCCATGTTCATACAGATGGCGGTGTAGATATTTCCATGTTCATACAGATAGCGGTGCTGATATTTCCATGTTTATACAGGTAGCAGTGTAGATATTTCCATGTTTATACAGATAGCGGTGTAGATATTTCCATGTTTATACACATAGCGGTGTAGATATTTCCATGTTTATACAGATAGCGGTGTAGATATCTCCATCTTAATACAGATGGCGGTGTAGATATTTATATGTTCATACAGATGGTGGTGCAGATATTTCCATGTTCATACAGATGGCGGTGAAGATATTTCCATGTTCATACAGATTGCGGTGTAGATACTTCCATGTTCATACTGATAGCGGTGCTGATATTTCCATGTTTATACAGGTAGCGGTGTCGATATTTCCATGTTTATACAGATGGCGGTTTACATATTTCCATGTTCATACAGATAGCGGTGTAGTTATTTCCATGTGTAAAGAGATAGCTGTGTAGATATTTCCATGTATATGCAGATAGCTGTGTAGACATTTCCATTTTCATGCAGATAGCGGTGTATATATTTCCCTGTTCAAACAGTTAGCGGTGTAGATATTTCCATGTTCATAAAGATAGCAGTGTAGATATTTCCATGTTTATACAGATAGCGGTGAAGATGTATGCATGTTTACACAGATAGCGGTGTAGATATTTCCATGTTCATCCAGATGGCTGTGTAGATATATCCATGTTCATACAGATAGCGGTGTAGATATTTCCATGTTCATACAGACGGCTGTGTAGACATATCCATGTTCATACAGATGGCTGTGAAGATATTTCCATGTTCATACAGATGGCTGTGTACATATATCCATGTTCATACAGATGGCGGTGAAGATTTTTCCATGTTCATAAAGATGGCGGTGTAGATATTTCCATGTTCATACTGATAGCGGTGCTGATATTTCCATGTTTATACAGGTAGCAGTGTAGATATTTCCATGTTTATACAGATAGCGGTGTAGATATCTCCATCTTAATACAGATGGCGGTGTAGATATTTATATGTTCATTCAGATGGCGGTGCAGGTATTTCCATGTTCATACAGATGGCGGTGTAGATATTTCCATGTTCATACAGATAGCGGTGTAGTTATTTCCATGTGTAAAGAGATAGCTGTGTAGATATTTCCATGTATATGCAGATAGCTGTGTTGACATTTCCATTTTCATGCAGATAGTGGTGTATATATTTCCCTGTTCAAACAGTTAGCGGTGTAGATATTTCCATGTTCATAAAGATAGCAGTGTAGATATTTCCATGTTTATACAGATAGCGGTGAAGATATATGCATGTTTACACAGATAGCGGTGTAGTTATTTCCATGTTCATCCAGATGGCTCTGTAGATATATCCATGTTCATACAGATAGCGGTGTAGATATTTCCATGTTCATACAGATAGCGGTGCAGATATTTCCATGTTCATCCAGATGGCTGTGTAGATATATCCATGTTCATACAGATGGCGGTGAAGATATTTCCATGTTCATACAGATAGCGGTGTAGATATTTCCATGTTCATACAGATAGCGGTGTAAATATTTCCATGTTCATACAGATAGCGGTGTATGTATTTCCATGTTCATACAGATAGCGGTGTAGATATTTCCATGTTCATCCAGATGGCTGTGTAGATATATCCATGTTCATACAGATAGCGGTGTAGATATTTCCATGTTCATCCAGATGGCTGTGTAGCTATTTCCATGTTCATACAGATAGTGGTGTAGATGTTTCCATGTTCATACAGATAGCGATGTAGATATTTCCATGTTCATACAGATAGCCGTGTTGATATTGCCATGTTCATACCGATAGCGGTGCTGATACTTCCATGTTTATACAGGTAGCAGTGTAGATATTTCCATGTTTATACCGATAGCTGTGTAGATATTTCCATGTTTATACAAATAGCGGTGTAGATATTTCCATGTTTATACAGATAGCGGTGTAGATATCTCCATCTTAATACAGATGGTGGTGTAGATATTTATATGTTCATACAGATGGCGTTGCAGATATTTCCATGTTCATACAGATGGCGGTGAAGATATTTCCATGTTCACACAGATGGCAGTGTAGATACTTCCATGTTCATACTGATAGCGGTGCTGATATTTCCATGTTTATACAGGTAGCGGTGTATATATTTCCCTGTTCAAACAGTTAGCGGTGTAGATATTTCCATGTTCATAAAGATAGCAGTGTAGATATTTCCAAGTTTATACAGATAGCGGTAAAGATGTATGCATGTTTACACAGATAGCGGTGTAGATATTTCCATGTTCATCCAGATGGCTGTGTAGATATATCCATGTTCATACAGATAGCAGTGTAGATATTTCCATGTTCATACAGATAGCGGCGCAGTTATTTCCATGTCCATCCAGATGGCTGTGTAGATATATCCATGTTCATACAGATGGCGGTGAAGATATTTCCATGTTCATACAGATAGCGGTGCAGATATTTCCATGTTCATACAGATAGCGGTGTAGATATATCCATGTTCATACAGATAGCGGTGCAGATATTTCCATGTTCATCCAGATGGCTGTGTAGATATATCCATGTTCATACACATGGCGGTGAAGATATTTCCATGTTCATACAGATAGCGGTGTAGATATTTCCATGTTCATACAGATAGCGGTGTAGATATTTCCATGTTCATCCAGGTGGCTGTGTAGATATATCCATGTTCATACAGATAGCGGTGTAGATATTTCCATATTCATAAAGATGGCTGTGTAGCTATTTCCATGTTCATACAGATAGTGGTGTAGATATTTCCATGTTCATACAGATAGCGATGTAGATATTTCCATGTTCATACAGATAGCCGTGTAGATATTGCCATGTTCATACCGATAGTGGTGCTGATACTTCCATGTTTATACAGGTAGCGGTGTACATATTTCCGTGTCTATACAGGTAACGGTGTAGATATTTCCATGTTCATATAGATAGCGGTGTAGATATTTCCATGTTTATACAGATAGCGGTGTAGATATCTCCTTCTTAATACAGATGGCGGTGTAGATATTTATATGTTCATACAGATCGCGGTGCAGATATTTCCATGTTCATCCAGATGGCTCTGTAGATATATCCATGTTCATACAGATAGCGGTGTAGATATTTCCATGTTCATACACATAGCGGTGCAGTTATTTCCATGTTCAACCAGATGGCTGTGTAGATATATCCATGTTCATACAGATGGCGGTGAAGATATTTCCATGTTCATACAGATAGCGGTGTAGATATTTCCATGTTCATACAGATAGCGGTGTAGATATTTCCATGTTCATACAGATAGCGGTGCAGATATTTCCATGTTCATCCACATGGCTGTGTAGATATATCCATGTTCATACAGATGGCGGTGAAGATAATTCCATGTTCATACAGATAGCGGTGTAGATATTTCCATGTTCGTACAGATAGCGGTGTAGATATTTCCATGTTCATACAGATAGCGGTGTAGATATTTCCATGTTTATACAGATAGCGGTGTATGTATTTCCATGTTCATACAGATAGCGGTGTGGATATTTCCATGTTCATCCAGATGGCTGTTTAGATACATCCATGTTCATACAGATAGCGGTGTAGATATTTCCATGTTCATCCAGACGGCTGTGTAGACATATCCATGTTCATACAGATGGCGGTGAAGATATTTTCATGTTCATACAGATGGCTGTGTAGATATATCCATATTCATACAGATGGCGGTGAAGATTTTTCCATGTTCATACAAATGGCGGTGTAGATATTTCCATGTTCATACAGATAGCGGTGCTGATATTTCCATGTTTATACAGGTAGCAGTGTAGATATTTCCATGTTTATACAGATAGCGGTGTAGATATTTCCATCTTTATACACATAGCGGTGTAGATATTTCCATGTTTATACAGATAGCGGTGTAGATATCTCCATCTTAATACAGATGGCGGTGTAGATATTTATATGTTCATACAGATGGCGGTGCAGATATTTCCATGTTCATACAGATGGCGGTGAAGATATTCCATGTTCATACAGATGGCGGTGTAGATACTTCCCTGTTCATACTGATAGCGGTGCTGATATTTCCATGTTTATACAGGTAGCGGTGTAGATATTTCCATGTTTATACAGATAGCGGTGTAGATATTTCCATGTTTATACACATAGCGGTGTAGATATTTCCATGTTTATACAGATAGCGGTGTAGATATCTCCATCTTAATACAGATGGCGGTGTAGATATTTATATGTTCATTCAGATGGCGGTGCAGATATTTCCATGTTCATACAGATGGCGGTGTAGATATTTCCATGTTCATACTGATATCGGTGTAGTTATTTCCATGTGTAAAGAGATAGCTGTGTAGATATTTCCATGTATATGCAGAAATCTGTGTAGACATTTCCATTTTCATGCAGATAGCGGTGTATATATTTCCTTGTTCAAACAGTTAGCGGTGTAGATATTTCCATGTTCATAAAGATAGCAGTGTAGATATTTCCATGTTTATACAGATAGCGGTGAAGATGTATGCATGTTTACACAGATAGCGGTGTAGATATTTCCATGTTCATCCAGATGGCTCTGAAGATATATCCATGTTCATAGAGATAGCGGTGTAAATATTTCCATGTTCATACAGATAGCGGTTCAGATATTTCCATGTTCATCCAGATGGCTGTGTAGATATATCCATGTTCATACAGATGGCGGTGAAGATATTTCCATGTTCATACAGATAGCGGTGTAGATATTTCCATGTTCATGCAGATAACGGTGTAGATATTTCCATGTTCATACAGATAACGGTGTATGTATTTCCATGTTCATACAGATAGCGGTGTAAATATTTCCATGTTCATCCAGATGGCTGTGTAGATATATCCATGTTCATACAGATAGCGGTGTAGATATTTCCATGTTCATCCAGATGGCTGTGTAGCTATTTCCATGTTCATACAGATAGCCGTGTAGATATTCCCATGTTCATACCGATAACAGTGCTGATACTTCCATGTTTATAAAGGTAGCGGTGTACATATTTCCATGTTTATACAGATAGCGGTGTAGATATCTCCTTCTTAATACAGATGGCGGTGTAGATATTTATATGTTCATACAGATGGCGGTGCAGATATTTCCATGTTAATACAGATGGTGGTGTAGATATTTCCATGTTCATACAGATAGCGGTGTGGATATTTCCATGTTTATACAGATAGCGGTGAAGATGTATGCATGTTTACACAGATAGCGGTGTAGATATTTCCATGTTCATACAGATAGCGGTGTACATATTTCCATGTTCATCCAGACGGCTGTGTAGACATATCCATGTTCATACAGAGGGCTGTGAAGATATTTCCATGTTAATACAGATGGCTGTGTAGATATATCCATGTTCATACAGATGGCGGTGAAGATTTTTCCATGTTCATACAGATGGCGGTGTAGATATTTCCATGTTCATACAGATAGCGGTGCTGATATTTCCATGTTTATACAGGTATCAGTGTAGATATCTCCATGTTTATACAGATAGCGGTGAAGATATTTCCATGTTTATACACATAGCGGTGTAGATATTTCCATGTTTATACAGATAGCGGTGTAGATATCTCCATCTTAATACAGATGGCGGTGTAGATATTTATATGTTCTTACAGATGGCGGTGCAGATATTTCCATGTTCATACAGATGGCGGTGAAGATATTTCCATGTTCATTACAGATGGCGGTGTAGATATTACCATGTTTATAGAGATAGCGGTGTAGTTATGTCCATTTGTAAAGAGATAGCTGTGTAGATATTTCCATGTATATGCAGACAGCTGTGTAGATATTTCCATTTTCATGCAGATAGCGGTGTAGATATTTCCATGTTCAAACAGATAGCAGTGTAGATATTTCCATGTTTATAAAGATAGCGGTGAAGATGTATGCATGTTTACACAGATAGCGGTGTAGATATTTCCATGTTCATACAGATAGCGGTGTAGATATTTCCATGTTCATCCAGATGGCTGTGTAGATATATCCATGTTCATACAGATGGCGGTGAAGATATTTCCATGTTCATACAGATAGCGGTGTAGATATTTCCATGTTCATACAGATAGCGGTGTAGATATTTCCATGTTCATACAGACAGCGGTGTATGTATCTCCATGTTCATCCAGATGGCTGTGTAGCTATTTCCATGTTCATACAGATAGTGGTGTAGATGTTTCCATGTTCATACAGATAGTGGTGTAGATGTTTCCATGTTCATACAGATAGCGATGTAGATATTTCCATGTTCATACAGATAGCCGTGTTGATATTGCCATGTTCATACCGATAGCGGTGCTGATACTTCCATGTTTATACAGGTAGCAGTGTAGATATTTCCATGTTTATACCGATAGCTGTGTAGATATTTCCATGTTTATACAAATAGCGGTGTAGATATTTCCATGTTTATACAGATAGCGGTGTAGATATCTCCATCTTAATACAGATGGTGGTGTAGATATTTATATGTTCATACAGATGGCGTTGCAGATATTTCCATGTTCATACAGATGGCGGTGAAGATATTTCCATGTTCACACAGATGGCAGTGTAGATACTTCCATGTTCATACTGATAGCGGTGCTGATATTTCCATGTTTATACAGGTAGCGGTGTATATATTTCCCTGTTCAAACAGTTAGCGGTGTAGATATTTCCATGTTCATAAAGATAGCAGTGTAGATATTTCCAAGTTTATACAGATAGCGGTAAAGATGTATGCATGTTTACACAGATAGCGGTGTAGATATTTCCATGTTCATCCAGATGGCTGTGTAGATATATCCATGTTCATACAGATAGCAGTGTAGATATTTCCATGTTAATACAGATAGCGGCGCAGTTATTTCCATGTCCATCCAGATGGCTGTGTAGATATATCCATGTTCATACAGATGGCGGTGAAGATATTTCCATGTTCATACAGATAGCGTTGCAGATATTTCCATGTTCATACTGATAGCGGTGTAGATATATCCATGTTCATACAGATAGCGGTGCAGATATTTCCATGTTCATCCAGATGGCTGTGTAGATATATCCATGTTCATACACATGGCGGTGAAGATATTTCCATGTTCATACAGATAGCGGTGTAGATATTTCCATGTTCATACAGATAGCGGTGTAGATATTTCCATGTTCATCCAGATGGCTGTGTAGATATATCCATGTTCATACAGATAGCGGTGTAGATATTTCCATATTCATAAAGATGGCTGTGTAGCTATTTCCATGTTCATACAGATAGTGGTGTAGATATTTCCATGTTCATACAGATAGCGATGTAGATATTTCCATGTTCATACAGATAGCCGTGTAGATATTGCCATGTTCATACCGATAGCGTTGCTGATACTTCCATGTTTATACAGGTAGCGGTGTACATATTTCCGTGTTTATACAGGTAACGGTGTAGATATTTCCATGTTCATATAGATAGCGGTGTAGATATTTCCATGTTTATACAGATAGCGGTGTAGATATCTCCTTCTTAATACAGATGGCGGTGTAGATATTTATATGTTCATACAGATGGCGGTGCAGATATTTCCATGTTCATACAGATGGCGGTGAAGATATTTCCATGTTCACACAGATGGCGGTGTAGATACCTCCATGTTCATACTGATAGCGGTGATGATATTTCCATGTTTATACAGGTAGCGGTGTAGATATTTTCATGTTTATACAGATAGCGGTGTAGATATTTTCATGTTTTTACACATAGCGGTGTAGATATTTCCATGTTTATACAGATAGCGGTGTAGATATCTCCATCTTAATACAGATGGCGGTGTAGATATTTATATGTTCTTTCAGATGGCGGTGCAGATATTTCCATGTTCATACAGATGGCGGTGTAGATATTTCCATGTTCATACAGATAGCGGTGTAGTTATTTCCATGTGTAAAGAGATAGCTGTGTAGATATTTCCATGTATATGCAGTTAGCTGTGTAGACATTTCCATTTTCAAGCAGGTAGCGGTGTATATATTTCCCTGTTCAAACAGTTAGCGGTGTAGATACTTCCATGTTCATAAAGATAGCAGTGTAGATATTTCCATGTTTATACAGATAGCGGTGAAGATGTATGCATGTTTACACAGACAGCGGTGTAGATATTTCCATGTTCATCCAGATGGCTGTGTAGATATATCCATGTTCATACAGATAGCGGTGTAGATATTTCCATGTTCATACACATAGCGGTGCAGTTATTTCCATGTTCAACCAGATGGCTGTGTAGATATATCCATGTTCATACAGATGGCGGTGAAGATATTTCCATGTTCATACAGATAGCGGTGTAGATATTTCCATGTTCATACAGATAGCGGTGTAGATATTTCCATGTTCATACAGATAGCTGTGCAGATATTTCCATGTTCATCCACATGGCTGTGTAGATATATCCATGTTCATACAGATGGCGGTGAAGATAATTCCATGTTCATACAGATGGCTGTGTAGATATATCCATGTTCATACAGATGGCGGTGAAGATTTTTCCATGTTCATACAAATGGCGGTGTAGATATTTCCATGTTCATACAGATAGCGGTGCTGATATTTCCATGTTTATACAGGTAGCAGTGTAGATATTTCCATGTTTATACAGATAGCGGTGTAGATATTTCCATCTTTATACACATAGCGGTGTAGATATTTCCATGTTTATACATATAGCGGTGTAGATATCTCCATCTTAATACAGATGGCGGTGTAGATATTTATATGTTCATACAGATGGCGGTGCAGATATTTCCATGTTCATACAGATGGCGGTGAAGATATTCCATGTTCATACAGATGGCGGTGTAGATACTTCCATGTTCATACTGATAGCGGTGCTGATATTTCCATGTTTATACAGGTAGCGGTGTAGATATTTCCATGTTTATACAGATAGCGGTGTAGATATTTCCATGTTTATACACATAGCGGTGTAGATATTTCCATGTTTATACAGATAGCGGTGTAGATATCTCCATCTTAATACAGATGGCCGTGTAGATATTTATATGTTCATTCAGATGGCGGTGCAGATATTTCCATGTTCATCCAGATGGCTCTTAAGATATATCCATGTTCATAGAGATAGCGGTGTAGATATTTCCATGTTCATACAGATAGCGGTTCAGATATTTCCATGTTCATCCAAATGGCTGTGTAGATATATCCATGTTCATACAGATGGCGGTGAAGATATTTCCATGTTCATACAGATAGCGGTGTAGATATTTCCATGTTCATGCAGATAACGGTGTAGATATTTCCATGTTCATACAGATAACGGTGTATGTATTTCCATGTTCATACAGATAGCGGTGTAAATATTTCCATGTTCATCCAGATGGCTGTGTAGATATATCCATGTTCATACAGATAGCGGTGTAGATATTTCCATGTTCATCCAGATGGCTGTGTAGCTATTTCCATGTTCATACAGATAGCCGTGTAGATATTGCCATGTTCATACCGATAACAGTGCTGATACTTCCATGTTTATACAGGTAGCGGTGTACATATTTCCATGTTTATACAGATAGCGGTGTAGATATCTCCTTCTTAATACAGATGGCGGTGTAGATATTTATATGTTCATACAGATGGCGGTGCAGATATTTCCATGTTAATACAGATGGTGGTGTAGATATTTCCATGTTCATACAGATAGCGGTGTGGATATTTCCATGTTTATACAGATAGCGGTGAAGATGTATGCATGTTTACACAGATAGCGGTGTA
Organism: Gorilla gorilla gorilla; assembly: GCF_029281585.2. Lineage (NCBI taxonomy): Eukaryota > Metazoa > Chordata > Mammalia > Primates > Hominidae > Gorilla > Gorilla gorilla. Next base: position 129,916,275 of record NC_073239.2, read on the forward strand.
GATATTTCCATGTTCATACAGATAGCGGTGTACATATTTCCATGTTCATCCAGACGGCTGTGTAGACATATCCATGTTCATACAGATGGCTGTGAAGATATTTCCATGTTAATACAGATGGCTGTGTAGATATATCCATGTTCATACAGATGGCGGTGAAGATTTTTCCATGTTCATACAGATGGCGGTGTAGATATTTCCATGTTCATACAGATAGCGGTGCTGATATTTCCATGTTTATACAGGTATCAGTGTAGATATCTCCATGTTTATACAGATAGCGGTGAAGATATTTCCATGTTTATACACATAGCGGTGTAGATATTTCCATGTTTATACAGATAGCGGTGTAGATATCTCCATCTTAATACAGATGGCGGTGTAGATATTTATATGTTCTTACAGATGGCGGTGCAGATATTTCCATGTTCATACAGATGGCGGTGAAGATATTTCCATGTTCATACAGATGGCGGTGTAGATATTACCATGTTTATAGAGATAGCAGTGTAGTTATTTCCATTTGTAAAGAGATAGCTGTGTAGATATTTCCATGTATATGCAGACAGCTGTGTAGATATTTCCATTTTCATGCAGATAGCGGTGTAGATATTTCCATGTTCAAACAGATAGCAGTGTAGATATTTCCATGTTTATAAAGATAGCGGTGAAGATGTATGCATGTTTACACAGATAGCGGTGTAGATATTTCCATGTTCATACAGATAGCGGTGTAGATATTTCCATGTTCATCCAGATGGCTGTGTAGATATATCCATGTTCATACAGATGGCGGTGAAGATATTTCCATGTTCATACAGATAGCGGTGTAGATATTTCCATGTTCATACAGATAGCGGTGTAGATATTTCCATGTTCATACAGACAGCGGTGTATGTATCTCCATGTTCATACAGATGGCGGTGTAGATATTTCCATGTTTATACCGGTAGCGGTGTAGATATTTCCATGTTCCTACAGATAGCGGTGTAGATATTTCCATGTTCATAAAGATAGCGGTGCAGATATTTGCATGTTCATCCAGATAGCGGTGCAGATATTTCCATGTTCATCCAGATGGCTGTGTAGATATATCCATGTTCATAGAGATGGCGGTGAAGATATTTCCATGTTCATACAGATAGCGGTGTAGATATTTCCATGTTCATACAGATAGCGGTGTAGATATTTCCATCTTAATACAGATGTCGGTGTAGATATTTATAAGTTCATACAGATGGCAGTGCAAATATTTCCATGTTCATACAGATGGCGGTGTAGATATTACCATGTTTATTGAGATAGCAGAGTAGATATTTCCATGTGTAAAGAGATAGCTGTCTAGATATTTCCATGTATATGCAGATAGCTGTGTAGATATTTCCATTTTCTTGCAGATAGCGGTGTAGATATTTCCTTGTTCAAACAGATAGCAGTGTAGATATTTCCATGTACTTACAGATAGCAGTGTAGATACTTCCATGTTTATACAGATAGCGGTGAAGATGTATGCATGTTTACACAGATAGCGGTGTAGATATTTCCATGTTCATACAGATAGCGGTGTATTTATTTCCATGTGTAAAGAGATAGCTGTGTAGATATTTCCATGTATATGCAGACAGCTGTGTAGATATTTCCATGTTCATACAGATAGCGGTGTAGATATTTCCATGTTCAAACAGATAGCAGTGTAGATATTTCCATGTTTATAAAGATAGCGTTGAAGATGTATGCATGTTCACACAGATAGCGGTGTAGATATTTCCATGTTCATACAGATAGCGGTGTAGATATTTCCATGTTCATCCAGATGGCTGTGTAGATATATCCATGTTCATCCAGATGGCTGTGTAGATATATCCATGTTCATACAGATGGCGGTGAAGATATTTCCATGTTCATACAGATAGCGGTGTAGATATTTCCATGTTCATACAGATAGCGGTGTAGATATTTCCATGTTCATACAGACAGCGGTGTATGTATCTCCATGTTCATACAGATGGCGGTGTAGATATTTCCATGTTTATACCGGTAGCGGTGTAGATATTTCCATGTTCATACAGATAGCGGTGTAGATATTTCCATGTTCATAAAGATAGCGGTGCAGATATTTCCATGTTCATCCAGATGGCCGTGTAGATATATCCATGTTCATAGAGATGGCGGTGAATATATTTCCATGTTCATACAGATAGCGGTGTAGATATTTCCATGTTCATACAGATAGCGGTGTAGATATTTCCATCTTAATACAGATGTCGGTGTAGATATTTATAAGTTCATACAGATGGCAGTGCAAATATTTCCATGTTCATACAGATGGCGGTGTAGATATTACCATGTTTATTGAGATAGCGGAGTAGATATTTCCATGTGTAAAGAGATAGCTGTCTAGATATTTCCATGTATATGCAGATAGCTGTGTAGATATTTCCATTTTCTTGCAGATAGCGGTGTAGATATTTCCTTGTTCAAACAGATAGCAGTGTAGATATTTCCATGTACTTACAGATAGCAGTGTAGATATTTCCATGTTTATACAGATAGCGGTGAAGATGTATGCATGTTTACACAGATAGCGGTGTAGATATTTCCATGTTCATACAGATAGCGGTGTAGATATTTCCATGTTCATCCAGATAGCTGTGTAGATATATCCATGTTCATCCAGATGGCTGTGTAGATATATCCATGTTCATAGAGATGGCGGTGAAGGTATTTCCATGTTCATACAGATAGCGGTGTAGATATTTCCATGTTCATACAGATAGCGGTGAAGATGTATGCATGTTGACACAGATAGCGGTGTAGATATTTCCATGTTCATCCAGATGGCTTTGTAGATATATCCATGTTCATACAGATGGCGGTGAAGATATTTCCATGTTCATACAGATAGCGGTGTAGATATTTCCATGTTCATACAGATAGCGGTGTAGATATTTCCATGTTCATACAGACAGCGGTGTATGTATCTCCATGTTCATACAGATGGCGGTGTAGATATTTCCATGTTTATACCGGTAGCGGTGTAGATATTTCCATGTTCATACAGATAGCGGTGTAGATATTTCCATGTTCGTAAAGATAGCGGTGCAGATATTTCCATGTTCATCCAGATAGCGGTGCAGATATTTCCATGTTCATCCAGATGGCTGTGTAGATATATCCATGTTCATAGAGATGGCGGTGAAGATATTTCCATGTTCATACAGATAGCGGTGTAGATATTTCCATGTTCATACAGATAGCGGTGTAGATATTTCCATCTTAATACAGATGTCGGTGTAGATATTTATAAGTTCATACAGATGGCAGTGCAAATATTTCCATGTTCATACAGATGGCGGTGTAGATATTACCATGTTTATTGAGATAGCGGAGTAGATATTTCCATGTGTAAAGAGATAGCTGTCTAGATATTTCCATGTATATGCAGATAGCTGTGTAGATATTTCCATTTTCTTGCAGATAGCGGTGTAGATATTTCCTTGTTCAAACAGATAGCAGTGTAGATATTTCCATGTACTTACAGATAGCAGTGTAGATACTTCCATGTTTATACAGATAGCGGTGAAGATGTATGCATGTTTACACAGATAGCGGTGTAGATATTTCCATGTTCATACAGATAGCGGTGTATTTATTTCCATGTGTAAAGAGATAGCTGTGTAGATATTTCCATGTATATGCAGACAGCTGTGTAGATATTTCCATGTTCATACAGATAGCGGTGTAGATATTTCCATGTTCAAACAGATAGCAGTGTAGATATTTCCATGTTTATAAAGATAGCGTTGAAGATGTATGCATGTTCACACAGATAGCGGTGTAGATATTTCCATGTTCATACAGATAGCGGTGTAGATATTTCCATGTTCATCCAGATGGCTGTGTAGATATATCCATGTTCATCCTGATGGCTGTGTAGATATATCCATGTTCATACAGATGGCGGTGAAGATATTTCCATGTTCATACAGATAGCGGTGTAGATATTTCCATGTTCATACAGATAGCGGTGTAGATATTTCCATGTTCATACAGACAGCGGTGTATGTATCTCCATGTTCATACAGATGGCGGTGTAGATATTTCCATGTTTATACCGGTAGCGGTGTAGATATTTCCATGTTCATACAGATAGCGGTGTAGATATTTCCATGTTCATAAAGATAGCGGTGCAGATATTTCCATGTTCATCCAGATGGCTGTGTAGATATATCCATGTTCATAGAGATGGCGGTGAATATATTTCCATGTTCATACAGATAGCGGTGTAGATATTTCCATGTTCATACAGATAGCGGTGTAGATATTTCCATCTTAATACAGATGTCGGTGTAGATATTTATAAGTTCATACAGATGGCAGTGCAAATATTTCCATGTTCATACAGATGGCGGTGTAGATATTACCATGTTTATTGAGATAGCGGAGTAGATATTTCCATGTGTAAAGAGATAGCTGTCTAGATATTTCCATGTGTATGCAGATAGCTGTGTAGATATTTCCATTTTCTTGCAGATAGCGGTGTAGATATTTCCTTGTTCAAACAGATAGCAGTGTAGATATTTCCATGTACTTACAGATAGCAGTGTAGATATTTCCATGTTTATACAGATAGCGGTGAAGATGTATGCATGTTTACACAGATAGCGGTGTAGATATTTCCATGTTCATACAGATAGCGGTGTAGATATTTCCATGTTCATCCAGATAGCTGTGTAGATATATCCATGTTCATCCAGATGGCTGTGTAGATATATCCATGTTCATAGAGATGGCGGTGAAGGTATTTCCATGTTCATACAGATAGCGGTGTAGATATTTCCATGTTCATACAGATAGCGGTGAAGATGTATGCATGTTGACACAGATAGCGGTGTAGATATTTCCATGTTCATCCAGATGGCTTTGTAGATATATCCATGTTCATACAGATGGCGGTGAAGATATTTCCATGTTCATACAGATAGCGGTGTAGATATTTCCATGTTCATACGGATAGCGGTGTAGATATTTCCATGTTCATACAGACAGCGGTGTATGTATCTCCATGTTCATACAGATGGCGGTGTAGATATTTCCATGTTTATACCGGTAGCGGTGTAGATATTTCCATGTTCATACAGATAGCGGTGTAGATATTTCCATGTTCGTAAAGATAGCGGTGCAGATATTTCCATGTTCATCCAGATAGCGGTGCAGATATTTCCATGTTAATCCAGATGGCTGTGTAGATATATCCATGTTCATAGAGATGGAGGTGAAGATATTTCCATGTTCATACAGATAGCGGTGTAGATATTTCCATGTTCATACAGATAGCGGTGTAGATATTTCCATCTTAATACAGATGTCGGTGTAGATATTTATAAGTTCATACAGATGGCAGTGCAAATATTTCCATGTTCATACAGATGGCGGTGTAGATATTACCATGTTTATTGAGATAGCGGAGTAGATATTTCCATGTGTAAAGAGATAGCTGTCTAGATATTTCCATGTATATGCAGATAGCTGTGTAGATATTTCCATTTTCTTGCAGATAGCGGTGTAGATATTTCCTTGTTCAAACAGATAGCAGTGTAGATATTTCCATGTACTTACAGATAGCAGTGTAGATATTTCCATGTTTATACAGATAGCAGTGAAGATGTATGCATGTTTACACAGATAGCGGTGTAGATATTTCCATGTTCATACAGATAGCGGTGTAGATATTTCCATGTTCATCCAGATGGCTGTGTAGATATATCCATGTTCATCCAGATGGCTGTGTAGATATATCCATTTTCATAGAGATGGCGGTGAAGATATTTCCATGTTCATACAGATAGCGGTGTAGATATTTCCATGTTCATACAGATAGCGGTGAAGATGTATGCATGTTGACACAGATAGCGGTGTAGATATTTCCATGTTCATCCAGATGGCTTTGTAGATATATCCATGTTCATACAGATGTCGGTGAAGATATTTCCATTTTCATACAGATAGCGGTGTAGATATTTCCATGTTCATACAGATAGCGGTGTAGATATTTCCATGTTCATACAGACAGCGGTGTATGTATCTCCATGTTCATACAGATGGCGGTGTAGATATTTCCATGTTTATACCGGTAGCGGTGTAGATATTTCCATGTTCATACAGATAGCGGTGTAGATATTTCCATGTTTATAAAGATAGCGGAGCAGATATTTCCATGTTCATCCAGATAGCGGTGCAGATATTTCCATGTTCATCCAGATGGCTGTGTAGATATATCCATGTTCATACAGATGGCGGTGAAGATATTTCCATATTCATACAGATAGCGGTGTAGATATTTCCATGTTCATACAGATAGCGGTGTAGATATTTCCATGTTCATAGAGATAGCGGTGTATGTAATTCCATGTTCATAGAGATAGCGGTGTAGACATTTCCATATTCATCCAGATGGCTGTGTAGATATTTCCATGTTCATACAGATAGCGGTGTAGATATTTCAATGTTCATACAGATAGCGGTGTAGATATTTCCATGTTCATACAGATAGCCGTGTTGATATTGCCATGTTCATACCGATAGCGGTGCTGATACTTCCATGTTTATACAGGTAGCGGTGTACATATTTCCGTGTTTATACAGATAGCGGTGTAGATATTTCCATGTTCATACAGATGGCGGTGTAGATATTTCCATGTTTATAGAGATAGCGGTGTAGTTATTTCCATGTGTAAAGAGATAGCTGTGTAGATATTTCCATGTATATGCAGATAGCTGTGTAGATATTTCCATTTTCATGCAGATAGCAGTGTAGATATTTCCATGTTCAAACAGATAGCGGTGTAGATATTTCCATGTTCATAAAGATAGCGGTGTAGATATTTCCATGTTTATACAGATAGCGGTGAAGATGTATGCATGTTTACACAGATAGCGGTGTAGATATTTCCATGTTCATCCAGATGGCTGTGTAGATATATCCATGTTCATGCAGATAGCGGTGTAGATATTTCCATGTTCATACAGATAGCGGTGCAGATATTTCCATGTTCATCCAGGTGGCTGTGTAGATATATCCATGTTCATACAGATGGCAGTGAAGGTATTTCCATGTTCATACAGATAGCGGTGTAGATATTTCCATATTCATACAGATAGCGGTGTAGATATTTCCATGTTCATTCAGATAGTGGTGTAAGTATTTCCATGTTCATACAGATAGCGGTGTACATATTTCCATTTTTAAGCAGATAGCGGTGTATATATTTCCCAGTTCAAACAGTTAGCGGTGTAGATATTTCCATGTTCATAAAGATAGCGGTGTAGATATTTCCATGTTTATACAGATAGCGGTGAAGTTGTATGCATGTTTACACAGATAGCGGTGTAGGTATTTCCACGTTCATCCAGATGGCTGTGTAGATATATCCATGTTCATACAGATGGCGGTGAAGTTATTTCCATGTTCATACAGATAGCGGTGTAGATATTTCAATGTTCATACAGATAGTGGTGTAGATATTTCCATGTTCATAGAGATAGCGGTGTAGATATTTCCATGTTCATACAGATGGCTGTGTAGATATATCCATGTTCATACAGATGGCGGTGAAGATATTTCCATGTTCATACAGATGGCGTTGTAGATATTTCCATGTTCATACAGATAGCCATGTAGATATTGCCATGTTCATACCGATATCGGTGCTGACACTTCCATGTTTATACAGGTAGCGGTGTAGATATTTCCATGTTCATACAGATAGCGGTGTAGATATTTCCATGTTTATACAGATAGCGGTGTAGATATCTCCTTCTTAATACAGATGGCGGTGTAGATATTTATATGTTCATACACACGGCGGTGCAGATATTTCCATGTTTATACAGATAGCGGTGTAGATATTTCCATGTTTATACAGATAGCGGTGTAGATATCTCCTTCTTCATACAGATGGCAGTGTAGATATTTATATGTTCATACAGATGGCGGTGCAGATATTTCCATGTTCATACAGATGGTGGTGTAGATATTTCCATGTTTATAGAGATAGCGGTGTAGTTATTTCCATGTTTAAAGAGATAGCTGTGTAGATATTTCCATGTATATGCAGATAGCTGGGTAGATATTTCCATTTTCATGCAGATAGCGGTATAGATACTTCCATGTTCAAACAGGTAGCGGTGTAGATATTTCCATGTTCGTACAGATAGCGGTGTAGATATTTCCATGTTTATACAGATAGCGGTGAAGATGTATGCATGTTTACACAGATAGCGGTGTAGATGTTTCCATGTTCATACAGATAGCGGTGTAGATATTTCCATGTTTATCCAGATGGCTGTGTAGATATATCCATGTTCATACAGATGGCGGTGAAGATATTTCCATGTTCATACAGATAGCGGTGAAGATATTTCCATGTTCATACAGATAGCGGTGTAGATATTTCCATGTTCATACAGATGGCTGTGTAGATATTTCCATGTTCATACAGATAGCGGTGCTGATATTTCCATGTTTATACATGTAGTGGTGTAGATATTTCCATGTTTTTACAGATAGCGGTGTAGATATTTCCATGTTTATACACATAGCGGTTTAGATATTTCCATGTTTATACAGATAGCGGTGTAGATATTTCCCTGTTAACACAGATGGCGGTGCAGGTATTTCCATGTTCATACAGATGGCGGTGTAGATATTTCCATGTTCATACAGATAGCGGTGTATTTCTTTCCATGCGTAAAGAGATAGCTGTGTAGATATTTCCATGTATAAGCAGATAGCTGTGTAGATATTTCCATTTTCATGCAGATAGCGGTGTATATACATCCCTGTTCAAACAGTTAGCGGTGTAGATATTTCAATGTTCATAAAGATAGCGGTGTAGATATTTCCATGTTTATACAGATAGCGGTGAAGATGTATGCATGTTTACACAGATAGCGGTGTAGATATTTCCATGTTCATCCAGATGGCTGTGTGGATATATCCATGTTCATGCAGATAGCGGTGTAGATATTTCCATGTTCATACAGATAGCGGTGCAGATATTTCCATGTTCATCCAGGTGGCTGTGTAGATATATCCATGTTCATACAGATGGCAGTGAAGGTATTTCCATGTTCATACAGATAGCGGTGTAGATATTTCCATGTTCATACAGACAGCGGTGTATGTATCTCCATGTTCATACAGATGGCGGTGTAGATATTTCCATGTTTATACCGGTAGCGGTGTAGATATTTCCATGTTCATACAGATAGCGGTGTAGATATTTCCATGTTCATAAAGATAGCGGTGCAGATATTTCCATGTTCATCCAGATAGCGGTGCAGATATTTCCATGTTCATCCAGATGGCTGTGTAGATATATCCATGTTCATAGAGATGGCGGTGAAGATATTTCCATGTTCATACAGATAGCGGTGTAGATATTTCCATGTTCATACAGATAGCGGTGTAGATATTTCCATCTTAATACAGATGTCGGTGTAGATATTTATAAGTTCATACAGATGGCAGTGCAAATATTTCCATGTTCATACAGATGGCGGTGTAGATATTACCATGTTTATTGAGATAGCGGAGTAGATATTTCCATGTGTAAAGAGATAGCTGTCTAGATATTTCCATGTATATGCAGATAGCTGTGTAGATATTTCCATTTTCTTGCAGATAGCGGTGTAGATATTTCCTTGTTCAAACAGATAGCAGTGTAGATATTTCCATGTACTTACAGATAGCAGTGTAGATATTTCCATGTTTATACAGATAGCAGTGAAGATGTATGCATGTTTACACAGATAGCGGTGTAGATATTTCCATGTTCATACAGATAGCGGTGTAGATATTTCCATGTTCATCCAGATGGCTGTGTAGATATATCCATGTTCATCCAGATGGCTGTGTAGATATATCCATTTTCATAGAGATGGCGGTGAAGATATTTCCATGTTCATACAGATAGCGGTGTAGATATTTCCATGTTCATACAGATAGCGGTGAAGATGTATGCATGTTGACACAGATAGCGGTGTAGATATTTCCATGTTCATCCAGATGGCTTTGTAGATATATCCATGTTCATACAGATGTCGGTGAAGATATTTCCATTTTCATACAGATAGCGGTGTAGATATTTCCATGTTCATACAGATAGCGGTGTAGATATTTCCATGTTCATACAGACAGCGGTGTATGTATCTCCATGTTCATACAGATGGCGGTGTAGATATTTCCATGTTTATACCGGTAGCGGTGTAGATATTTCCATGTTCATACAGATAGCGGTGTAGATATTTCCATGTTTATAAAGATAGCGGAGCAGATATTTCCATGTTCATCCAGATAGCGGTGCAGATATTTCCATGTTCATCCAGATGGCTGTGTAGATATATCCATGTTCATACAGATGGCGGTGAAGATATTTCCATATTCATACAGATAGCGGTGTAGATATTTCCATGTTCATACAGATAGCGGTGTAGATATTTCCATGTTCATAGAGATAGCGGTGTATGTATTTCCATGTTCATACAGATAGCGGTGTAGACATTTCCATATTCATCCAGATGGCTGTGTAGATATTTCCATGTTCATACAGATAGCGGTGTAGATATTTCAATGTTCATACAGATAGCGGTGTAGATATTTCCATGTTCATACAGATAGCCGTGTTGATATTGCCATGTTCATACCGATAGCGGTGCTGATACTTCCATGTTTATACAGGTAGCGGTGTACATATTTCCGTGTTTATACAGATAGCTGTGTAGATATTTCCATGTTCATACAGATGGCGGTGTAGATATTTCCATGTTTATAGAGATAGCGGTGTAGTTATTTCCATGTGTAAAGAGATAGCTGTGTAGATATTTCCATGTATATGCAGATAGCTGTGTAGATATTTCCATTTTCATGCAGATAGCAGTGTAGATATTTCCATGTTCAAACAGATAGCGGTGTAGATATTTCCATGTTCATAAAGATAGCGGTGTAGATATTTCCATGTTTATACAGATAGCGGTGAAGATGTATGCATGTTTACACAGATAGCGGTGTAGATATTTCCATGTTCATCCAGATGGCTGTGTAGATATATCCATGTTCATGCAGATAGCGGTGTAGATATTTCCATGTTCATACAGATAGCGGTGCAGATATTTCCATGTTCATCCAGGTGGCTGTGTAGATATATCCATGTTCATACAGATGGCAGTGAAGGTATTTCCATGTTCATACAGATAGCGGTGTAGATATTTCCATATTCATACAGATAGCGGTGTAGATATTTCCATGTTCATTCAGATAGTGGTGTAAGTATTTCCATGTTCATACAGATAGCGGTGTACATATTTCCATTTTTAAGCAGATAGCGGTGTATATATTTCCCAGTTCAAACAGTTAGCGGTGTAGATATTTCCATGTTCATAAAGATAGCGGTGTAGATATTTCCATGTTTATACAGATAGCGGTGAAGTTGTATGCATGTTTACACAGATAGCGGTGTAGGTATTTCCACGTTCATCCAGATGGCTGTGTAGATATATCCATGTTCATACAGATGGCGGTGAAGTTATTTCCATGTTCATACAGATAGCGGTGTAGATATTTCAATGTTCATACAGATAGTGGTGTAGATATTTCCATGTTCATAGAGATAGCGGTGTAGATATTTCCATGTTCATACAGATGGCTGTGTAGATATATCCATGTTCATACAGATGGCGGTGAAGATATTTCCATGTTCATACAGATGGCGTTGTAGATATTTCCATGTTCATACAGATAGCCATGTAGATATTGCCATGTTCATACCGATATCGGTGCTGACACTTCCATGTTTATACAGGTAGCGGTGTAGATATTTCCATGTTCATACAGATAGCGGTGTAGATATTTCCATGTTTATACAGATAGCGGTGTAGATATCTCCTTCTTAATACAGATGGCGGTGTAGATATTTATATGTTCATACACACGGCGGTGCAGATATTTCCATGTTTATACAGATAGCGGTGTAGATATTTCCATGTTTATACAGATAGCGGTGTAGATATCTCCTTCTTCATACAGATGGCAGTGTAGATATTTATATGTTCATACAGATGGCGGTGCAGATATTTCCATGTTCATACAGATGGTGGTGTAGATATTTCCATGTTTATAGAGATAGCGGTGTAGTTATTTCCATGTTTAAAGAGATAGCTGTGTAGATATTTCCATGTATATGCAGATAGCTGGGTAGATATTTCCATTTTCATGCAGATAGCGGTATAGATACTTCCATGTTCAAACAGGTAGCGGTGTAGATATTTCCATGTTCGTACAGATAGCGGTGTTGATATTTCCATGTTTATACAGATAGCGGTGAAGATGTATGCATGTTTACACAGATAGCGGTGTAGATGTTTCCATGTTCATACAGATAGCGGTGTAGATATTTCCATGTTTATCCAGATGGCTGTGTAGATATATCCATGTTCATACAGATGGCGGTGAAGATATTTCCATGTTCATACAGATAGCGGTGAAGATATTTCCATGTTCATACAGATAGCGGTGTAGATATTTCCATGTTCATACAGATGGCTGTGTAGATATTTCCATGTTCATACAGATAGCGGTGCTGATATTTCCATGTTTATACATGTAGTGGTGTAGATATTTCCATGTTTTTACAGATAGCGGTGTAGATATTTCCATGTTTATACACATAGCGGTTTAGATATTTCCATGTTTATACAGATAGCGGTGTAGATATTTCCCTGTTAACACAGATGGCGGTGCAGGTATTTCCATGTTCATACAGATGGCGGTGTAGATATTTCCATGTTCATACAGATAGCGGTGTATTTCTTTCCATGCGTAAAGAGATAGCTGTGTAGATATTTCCATGTATAAGCAGATAGCTGTGTAGATATTTCCATTTTCATGCAGATAGCGGTGTATATACATCCCTGTTCAAACAGTTAGCGGTGTAGATATTTCAATGTTCATAAAGATAGCGGTGTAGATATTTCCATGTTTATACAGATAGCGGTGAAGATGTATGCATGTTTACACAGATAGCGGTGTAGATATTTCCATGTTCATCCAGATGGCTGTGTGGATATATCCATGTTCATGCAGATAGCGGTGTAGATATTTCCATGTTCATACAGATAGCGGTGCAGATATTTCCATGTTCATCCAGGTGGCTGTGTAGATATATCCATGTTCATACAGATGGCAGTGAAGGTATTTCCATGTTCATACAGATAGCGGTGTAGATATTTCCATGTTCATACAGACAGCGGTGTATGTATCTCCATGTTCATACAGATGGCGGTGTAGATATTTCCATGTTTATACCGGTAGCGGTGTAGATATTTCCATGTTCATACAGATAGCGGTGTAGATATTTCCATGTTCATAAAGATAGCGGTGCAGATATTTCCATGTTCATCCAGATAGCGGTGCAGATATTTCCATGTTCATCCAGATGGCTGTGTAGATATATCCATGTTCATAGAGATGGCGGTGAAGATATTTCCATGTTCATACAGATAGCGGTGTAGATATTTCCATGTTCATACAGATAGCGGTGTAGATATTTCCATCTTAATACAGATGTCGGTGTAGATATTTATAAGTTCATACAGATGGCAGTGCAAATATTTCCATGTTCATACAGATGGCGGTGTAGATATTACCATGTTTATTGAGATAGCGGAGTAGATATTTCCATGTGTAAAGAGATAGCTGTCTAGATATTTCCATGTATATGCAGATAGCTGTGTAGATATTTCCATTTTCTTGCAGATAGCGGTGTAGATATTTCCTTGTTCAAACAGATAGCAGTGTAGATATTTCCATGTACTTACAGATAGCAGTGTAGATATTTCCATGTTTATACAGATAGCAGTGAAGATGTATGCATGTTTACACAGATAGCGGTGTAGATATTTCCATGTTCATACAGATAGCGGTGTAGATATTTCCATGTTCATCCAGATGGCTGTGTAGATATATCCATGTTCATCCAGATGGCTGTGTAGATATATCCATTTTCATAGAGATGGCGGTGAAGATATTTCCATGTTCATACAGATAGCGGTGTAGATATTTCCATGTTCATACAGATAGCGGTGTAGATATTTCCATGTTCATAGAGATAGCGGTGTATGTAATTCCATGTTCATAGAGATAGCGGTGTAGACATTTCCATATTCATCCAGATGGCTGTGTAGATATTTCCATGTTCATACAGATAGCGGTGTAGATATTTCAATGTTCATACAGATAGCGGTGTAGATATTTCCATGTTCATACAGATAGCCGTGTTGATATTGCCATGTTCATACCGATAGCGGTGCTGATACTTCCATGTTTATACAGGTAGCGGTGTACATATTTCCGTGTTTATACAGATAGCGGTGTAGATATTTCCATGTTCATACAGATGGCGGTGTAGATATTTCCATGTTTATAGAGATAGCGGTGTAGTTATTTCCATGTGTAAAGAGATAGCTGTGTAGATATTTCCATGTATATGCAGATAGCTGTGTAGATATTTCCATTTTCATGCAGATAGCAGTGTAGATATTTCCATGTTCAAACAGATAGCGGTGTAGATATTTCCATGTTCATAAAGATAGCGGTGTAGATATTTCCATGTTTATACAGATAGCGGTGAAGATGTATGCATGTTTACACAGATAGCGGTGTAGATATTTCCATGTTCATCCAGATGGCTGTGTAGATATATCCATGTTCATGCAGATAGCGGTGTAGATATTTCCATGTTCATACAGATAGCGGTGCAGATATTTCCATGTTCATCCAGGTGGCTGTGTAGATATATCCATGTTCATACAGATGGCAGTGAAGGTATTTCCATGTTCATACAGATAGCGGTGTAGATATTTCCATATTCATACAGATAGCGGTGTAGATATTTCCATGTTCATTCAGATAGTGGTGTAAGTATTTCCATGTTCATACAGATAGCGGTGTACATATTTCCATTTTTAAGCAGATAGCGGTGTATATATTTCCCAGTTCAAACAGTTAGCGGTGTAGATATTTCCATGTTCATAAAGATAGCGGTGTAGATATTTCCATGTTTATACAGATAGCGGTGAAGTTGTATGCATGTTTACACAGATAGCGGTGTAGGTATTTCCACGTTCATCCAGATGGCTGTGTAGATATATCCATGTTCATACAGATGGCGGTGAAGTTATTTCCATTTTCATACAGATAGCGGTGTAGATATTTCAATGTTCATACAGATAGTGGTGTAGATATTTCCATGTTCATAGAGATAGCGGTGTAGATATTTCCATGTTCATACAGATGGCTGTGTAGATATATCCATGTTCATACAGATGGCGGTGAAGATATTTCCATGTTCATACAGATGGCGTTGTAGATATTTCCATGTTCATACAGATAGCCATGTAGATATTGCCATGTTCATACCGATATCGGTGCTGACACTTCCATGTTTATACAGGTAGCGGTGTAGATATTTCCATGTTCATACAGATAGCGGTGTAGATATTTCCATGTTTATACAGATAGCGGTGTAGATATCTCCTTCTTAATACAGATGGCGGTGTAGATATTTATATGTTCATACACACGGCGGTGCAGATATTTCCATGTTTATACAGATAGCGGTGTAGATATTTCCATGTTTATACAGATAGCGGTGTAGATATCTCCTTCTTCATACAGATGGCAGTGTAGATATTTATATGTTCATACAGATGGCGGTGCAGATATTTCCATGTTCATACAGATGGTGGTGTAGATATTTCCATGTTTATAGAGATAGCGGTGTAGTTATTTCCATGTTTAAAGAGATAGCTGTGTAGATATTTCCATGTATATGCAGATAGCTGGGTAGATATTTCCATTTTCATGCAGATAGCGGTATAGATACTTCCATGTTCAAACAGGTAGCGGTGTAGATATTTCCATGTTCGTACAGATAGCGGTGTAGATATTTCCATGTTTATACAGATAGCGGTGAAGATGTATGCATGTTTACACAGATAGCGGTGTAGATGTTTCCATGTTCATACAGATAGCGGTGTAGATATTTCCATGTTTATCCAGATGGCTGTGTAGATATATCCATGTTCATACAGATGGCGGTGAAGATATTTCCATGTTCATACAGATAGCGGTGAAGATATTTCCATGTTCATACAGATAGCGGTGTAGATATTTCCATGTTCATACAGATGGCTGTGTAGATATTTCCATGTTCATACAGATAGCGGTGCTGATATTTCCATGTTTATACATGTAGTGGTGTAGATATTTCCATGTTTTTACAGATAGCGGTGTAGATATTTCCATGTTTATACACATAGCGGTTTAGATATTTCCATGTTTATACAGATAGCGGTGTAGATATTTCCCTGTTAACACAGATGGCGGTGCAGGTATTTCCATGTTCATACAGATGGCGGTGTAGATATTTCCATGTTCATACAGATAGCGGTGTATTTCTTTCCATGCGTAAAGAGATAGCTGTGTAGATATTTCCATGTATAAGCAGATAGCTGTGTAGATATTTCCATTTTCATGCAGATAGCGGTGTATATACATCCCTGTTCAAACAGTTAGCGGTGTAGATATTTCAATGTTCATAAAGATAGCGGTGTAGATATTTCCATGTTTATACAGATAGCGGTGAAGATGTATGCATGTTTACACAGATAGCGGTGTAGATATTTCCATGTTCATCCAGATGGCTGTGTGGATATATCCATGTTCATGCAGATAGCGGTGTAGATATTTCCATGTTCATACAGATAGCGGTGCAGATATTTCCATGTTCATCCAGGTGGCTGTGTAGATATATCCATGTTCATACAGATGGCAGTGAAGGTATTTCCATGTTCATACAGATAGCGGTGTAGATATTTCCATGTTCATACAGACAGCGGTGTATGTATCTCCATGTTCATACAGATGGCGGTGTAGATATTTCCATGTTTATACCGGTAGCGGTGTAGATATTTCCATGTTCATACAGATAGCGGTGTAGATATTTCCATGTTCATAAAGATAGCGGTGCAGATATTTCCATGTTCATCCAGATAGCGGTGCAGATATTTCCATGTTCATCCAGATGGCTGTGTAGATATATCCATGTTCATAGAGATGGCGGTGAAGATATTTCCATGTTCATACAGATAGCGGTGTAGATATTTCCATGTTCATACAGATAGCGGTGTAGATATTTCCATCTTAATACAGATGTCGGTGTAGATATTTATAAGTTCATACAGATGGCAGTGCAAATATTTCCATGTTCATACAGATGGCGGTGTAGATATTACCATGTTTATTGAGATAGCGGAGTAGATATTTCCATGTGTAAAGAGATAGCTGTCTAGATATTTCCATGTATATGCAGATAGCTGTGTAGATATTTCCATTTTCTTGCAGATAGCGGTGTAGATATTTCCTTGTTCAAACAGATAGCAGTGTAGATATTTCCATGTACTTACAGATAGCAGTGTAGATATTTCCATGTTTATACAGATAGCAGTGAAGATGTATGCATGTTTACACAGATAGCGGTGTAGATATTTCCATGTTCATACAGATAGCGGTGTAGATATTTCCATGTTCATCCAGATGGCTGTGTAGATATATCCATGTTCATCCAGATGGCTGTGTAGATATATCCATTTTCATAGAGATGGCGGTGAAGATATTTCCATGTTCATACAGATAGCGGTGTAGATATTTCCATGTTCATACAGATAGCGGTGAAGATGTATGCATGTTGACACAGATAGCGGTGTAGATATTTCCATGTTCATCCAGATGGCTTTGTAGATATATCCATGTTCATACAGATGTCGGTGAAGATATTTCCATTTTCATACAGATAGCGGTGTAGATATTTCCATGTTCATACAGATAGCGGTGTAGATATTTCCATGTTCATACAGACAGCGGTGTATGTATCTCCATGTTCATACAGATGGCGGTGTAGATATTTCCATGTTTATACCGGTAGCGGTGTAGATATTTCCATGTTCATACAGATAGCGGTGTAGATATTTCCATGTTTATAAAGATAGCGGAGCAGATATTTCCATGTTCATCCAGATAGCGGTGCAGATATTTCCATGTTCATCCAGATGGCTGTGTAGATATATCCATGTTCATACAGATGGCGGTGAAGGTATTTCCATATTCATACAGATAGCGGTGTAGATATTTCCATGTTCATACAGATAGCGGTGTAGATATTTCCATGTTCATAGAGATAGCGGTGTATGTATTTCCATGTTCATACAGATAGCGGTGTAGACATTTCCATATTCATCCAGATGGCTGTGTAGATATTTCCATGTTCATACAGATAGCGGTGTAGATATTTCAATGTTCATACAGATAGCGGTGTAGATATTTCCATGTTCATACAGATAGCCGTGTTGATATTGCCATGTTCATACCGATAGCGGTGCTGATACTTCCATGTTTATACAGGTAGCGGTGTACATATTTCCGTGTTTATACAGATAGCTGTGTAGATATTTCCATGTTCATACAGATGGCGGTGTAGATATTTCCATGTTTATAGAGATAGCGGTGTAGTTATTTCCATGTGTAAAGAGATAGCTGTGTAGATATTTCCATGTATATGCAGATAGCTGTGTAGATATTTCCATTTTCATGCAGATAGCAGTGTAGATATTTCCATGTTCAAACAGATAGCGGTGTAGATATTTCCATGTTCATAAAGATAGCGGTGTAGATATTTCCATGTTTATACAGATAGCGGTGAAGATGTATGCATGTTTACACAGATAGCGGTGTAGATATTTCCATGTTCATCCAGATGGCTGTGTAGATATATCCATGTTCATGCAGATAGCGGTGTAGATATTTCCATGTTCATACAGATAGCGGTGCAGATATTTCCATGTTCATCCAGGTGGCTGTGTAGATATATCCATGTTCATACAGATGGCAGTGAAGGTATTTCCATGTTCATACAGATAGCGGTGTAGATATTTCCATATTCATACAGATAGCGGTGTAGATATTTCCATGTTCATTCAGATAGTGGTGTAAGTATTTCCATGTTCATACAGATAGCGGTGTACATATTTCCATTTTTAAGCAGATAGCGGTGTATATATTTCCCAGTTCAAACAGTTAGCGGTGTAGATATTTCCATGTTCATAAAGATAGCGGTGTAGATATTTCCATGTTTATACAGATAGCGGTGAAGTTGTATGCATGTTTACCCAGATAGCGGTGTAGGTATTTCCACGTTCATCCAGATGGCTGTGTAGATATATCCATGTTCATACAGATGGCGGTGAAGTTATTTCCATGTTCATACAGATAGCGGTGTAGATATTTCAATGTTCATACAGATAGTGGTGTAGATATTTCCATGTTCATAGAGATAGCGGTGTAGATATTTCCATGTTCATACAGATGGCTGTGTAGATATATCCATGTTCATACAGATGGCGGTGAAGATATTTCCATGTTCATACAGATGGCGTTGTAGATATTTCCATGTTCATACAGATAGCCATGTAGATATTGCCATGTTCATACCGATATCGGTGCTGACACTTCCATGTTTATACAGGTAGCGGTGTAGATATTTCCATGTTCATACAGATAGCGGTGTAGATATTTCCATGTTTATACAGATAGCGGTGTAGATATCTCCTTCTTAATACAGATGGCGGTGTAGATATTTATATGTTCATACACACGGCGGTGCAGATATTTCCATGTTTATACAGATAGCGGTGTAGATATTTCCATGTTTATACAGATAGCGGTGTAGATATCTCCTTCTTCATACAGATGGCAGTGTAGATATTTATATGTTCATACAGATGGCGGTGCAGATATTTCCATGTTCATACAGATGGTGGTGTAGATATTTCCATGTTTATAGAGATAGCGGTGTAGTTATTTCCATGTTTAAAGAGATAGCTGTGTAGATATTTCCATGTATATGCAGATAGCTGGGTAGATATTTCCATTTTCATGCAGATAGCGGTATAGATACTTCCATGTTCAAACAGGTAGCGGTGTAGATATTTCCATGTTCGTACAGATAGCGGTGTAGATATTTCCATGTTTATACAGATAGCGGTGAAGATGTATGCATGTTTACACAGATAGCGGTGTAGATGTTTCCATGTTCATACAGATAGCGGTGTAGATATTTCCATGTTTATCCAGATGGCTGTGTAGATATATCCATGTTCATACAGATGGCGGTGAAGATATTTCCATGTTCATACAGATAGCGGTGAAGATATTTCCATGTTCATACAGATAGCGGTGTAGATATTTCCATGTTCATACAGATGGCTGTGTAGATATTTCCATGTTCATACAGATAGCGGTGCTGATATTTCCATGTTTATACATGTAGTGGTGTAGATATTTCCATGTTTTTACAGATAGCGGTGTAGATATTTCCATGTTTATACACATAGCGGTTTAGATATTTCCATGTTTATACAGATAGCGGTGTAGATATTTCCCTGTTAACACAGATGGCGGTGCAGGTATTTCCATGTTCATACAGATGGCGGTGTAGATATTTCCATGTTCATACAGATAGCGGTGTATTTCTTTCCATGCGTAAAGAGATAGCTGTGTAGATATTTCCATGTATAAGCAGATAGCTGTGTAGATATTTCCATTTTCATGCAGATAGCGGTGTATATACATCCCTGTTCAAACAGTTAGCGGTGTAGATATTTCAATGTTCATAAAGATAGCGGTGTAGATATTTCCATGTTTATACAGATAGCGGTGAAGATGTATGCATGTTTACACAGATAGCGGTGTAGATATTTCCATGTTCATCCAGATGGCTGTGTGGATATATCCATGTTCATGCAGATAGCGGTGTAGATATTTCCATGTTCATACAGATAGCGGTGCAGATATTTCCATGTTCATCCAGGTGGCTGTGTAGATATATCCATGTTCATACAGATGGCAGTGAAGGTATTTCCATGTTCATACAGATAGCGGTGTAGATATTTCCATGTTCATACAGACAGCGGTGTATGTATCTCCATGTTCATACAGATGGCGGTGTAGATATTTCCATGTTTATACCGGTAGCGGTGTAGATATTTCCATGTTCATACAGATAGCGGTGTAGATATTTCCATGTTCATAAAGATAGCGGTGCAGATATTTCCATGTTCATCCAGATAGCGGTGCAGATATTTCCATGTTCATCCAGATGGCAGTGTAGATATATCCATGTTCATAGAGATGGCGGTGAAGATACTTCCATGTTCATACAGATAGCGGTGTAGATATTTCCATGTTCATACAGATAGCGGTGTAGATATTTCCATCTTAATACAGATGTCGGTGTAGATATTTATAAGTTCATACAGATGGCAGTGCAAATATTTCCATGTTCATACAGATGGCGGTGTAGATATTACCATGTTTATTGAGATAGCGGAGTAGATATTTCCATGTGTAAAGAGATAGCTGTCTAGATATTTCCATGTATATGCAGATAGCTGTGTAGATATTTCCATTTTCTTGCAGATAGCGGTGTAGATATTTCCTTGTTCAAACAGATAGCAGTGTAGATATTTCCATGTACTTACAGATAGCAGTGTAGATATTTCCATGTTTATACAGATAGCAGTGAAGATGTATGCATGTTTACACAGATAGCGGTGTAGATATTTCCATGTTCATACAGATAGCGGTGTAGATATTTCCATGTTCATCCAGATGGCTGTGTAGATATATCCATGTTCATCCAGATGGCTGTGTAGATATATCCATTTTCATAGAGATGGCGGTGAAGATATTTCCATGTTCATACAGATAGCGGTGTAGATATTTCCATGTTCATACAGATAGCGGTGAAGATGTATGCATGTTGACACAGATAGCGGTGTAGATATTTCCATGTTCATCCAGATGGCTTTGTAGATATATCCATGTTCATACAGATGTCGGTGAAGATATTTCCATTTTCATACAGATAGCGGTGTAGATATTTCCATGTTCATACAGATAGCGGTGTAGATATTTCCATGTTCATACAGACAGCGGTGTATGTATCTCCATGTTCATACAGATGGCGGTGTAGATATTTCCATGTTTATACCGGTAGCGGTGTAGATATTTCCATGTTCATACAGATAGCGGTGTAGATATTTCCATGTTTATAAAGATAGCGGAGCAGATATTTCCATGTTCATCCAGATAGCGGTGCAGATATTTCCATGTTCATCCAGATGGCTGTGTAGATATATCCATGTTCATACAGATGGCGGTGAAGATATTTCCATATTCATACAGATAGCGGTGTAGATATTTCCATGTTCATACAGATAGCGGTGTAGATATTTCCATGTTCATAGAGATAGCGGTGTATGTATTTCCATGTTCATACAGATAGCGGTGTAGACATTTCCATATTCATCCAGATGGCTGTGTAGATATTTCCATGTTCATACAGATAGCGGTGTAGATATTTCAATGTTCATACAGATAGCGGTGTAGATATTTCCATGTTCATACAGATAGCCGTGTTGATATTGCCATGTTCATACCGATAGCGGTGCTGATACTTCCATGTTTATACAGGTAGCGGTGTACATATTTCCGTGTTTATACAGATAGCGGTGTAGATATTTCCATGTTCATACAGATGGCGGTGTAGATATTTCCATGTTTATAGAGATAGCGGTGTAGTTATTTCCATGTGTAAAGAGATAGCTGTGTAGATATTTCCATGTATATGCAGATAGCTGTGTAGATATTTCCATTTTCATGCAGATAGCAGTGTAGATATTTCCATGTTCAAACAGATAGCGGTGTAGATATTTCCATGTTCATAAAGATAGCGGTGTAGATATTTCCATGTTTATACAGATAGCGGTGAAGATGTATGCATGTTTACACAGATAGCGGTGTAGATATTTCCATGTTCATCCAGATGGCTGTGTAGATATATCCATGTTCATGCAGATAGCGGTGTAGATATTTCCATGTTCATACAGATAGCGGTGCAGATATTTCCATGTTCATCCAGGTGGCTGTGTAGATATATCCATGTTCATACAGATGGCAGTGAAGGTATTTCCATGTTCATACAGATAGCGGTGTAGATATTTCCATATTCATACAGATAGCGGTGTAGATATTTCCATGTTCATTCAGATAGTGGTGTAAGTATTTCCATGTTCATACAGATAGCGGTGTACATATTTCCATTTTTAAGCAGATAGCGGTGTATATATTTCCCAGTTCAAACAGTTAGCGGTGTAGATATTTCCATGTTCATAAAGATAGCGGTGTAGATATTTCCATGTTTATACAGATAGCAGTGAAGTTGTATGCATGTTTACACAGATAGCGGTGTAGGTATTTCCACGTTCATCCAGATGGCTGTGTAGATATATCCATGTTCATACAGATGGCGGTGAAGTTATTTCCATGTTCATACAGATAGCGGTGTAGATATTTCAATGTTCATACAGATAGTGGTGTAGATATTTCCATGTTCATAGAGATAGCGGTGTAGATATTTCCATGTTCATACAGATGGCTGTGTAGATATATCCATGTTCATACAGATGGCGGTGAAGATATTTCCATGTTCATACAGATGGCGTTGTAGATATTTCCATGTTCATACAGATAGCCATGTAGATATTGCCATGTTCATACCGATATCGGTGCTGACACTTCCATGTTTATACAGGTAGCGGTGTAGATATTTCCATGTTCATACAGATAGCGGTGTAGATATTTCCATGTTTATACAGATAGCGATGTAGATATCTCCTTCTTAATACAGATGGCGGTGTAGATATTTATATGTTCATACACACGGCGGTGCAGATATTTCCATGTTTATACAGATAGCGGTGTAGATATTTCCATGTTTATACAGATAGCGGTGTAGATATCTCCTTCTTCATACAGATGGCAGTGTAGATATTTATATGTTCATACAGATGGCGGTGCAGATATTTCCATGTTCATACAGATGGTGGTGTAGATATTTCCATGTTTATAGAGATAGCGGTGTAGTTATTTCCATGTTTAAAGAGATAGCTGTGTAGATATTTCCATGTATATGCAGATAGCTGGGTAGATATTTCCATTTTCATGCAGATAGCGGTATAGATACTTCCATGTTCAAACAGGTAGCGGTGTAGATATTTCCATGTTCGTACAGATAGCGGTGTAGATATTTCCATGTTTATACAGATAGCGGTGAAGATGTATGCATGTTTACACAGATAGCGGTGTAGATGTTTCCATGTTCATACAGATAGCGGTGTAGATATTTCCATGTTTATCCAGATGGCTGTGTAGATATATCCATGTTCATACAGATGGCGGTGAAGATATTTCCATGTTCATACAGATAGCGGTGAAGATATTTCCATGTTCATACAGATAGCGGTGTAGATATTTCCATGTTCATACAGATGGCTGTGTAGATATTTCCATGTTCATACAGATAGCGGTGCTGATATTTCCATGTTTATACATGTAGTGGTGTAGATATTTCCATGTTTTTACAGATAGCGGTGTAGATATTTCCATGTTTATACACATAGCGGTTTAGATATTTCCATGTTTATACAGATAGCGGTGTAGATATTTCCCTGTTAACACAGATGGCGGTGCAGGTATTTCCATGTTCATACAGATGGCGGTGTAGATATTTCCATGTTCATACAGATAGCGGTGTATTTCTTTCCATGCGTAAAGAGATAGCTGTGTAGATATTTCCATGTATAAGCAGATAGCTGTGTAGATATTTCCATTTTCATGCAGATAGCGGTGTATATACATCCCTGTTCAAACAGTTAGCGGTGTAGATATTTCAATGTTCATAAAGATAGCGGTGTAGATATTTCCATGTTTATACAGATAGCGGTGAAGATGTATGCATGTTTACACAGATAGCGGTGTAGATATTTCCATGTTCATCCAGATGGCTGTGTGGATATATCCATGTTCATGCAGATAGCGGTGTAGATATTTCCATGTTCATACAGATAGCGGTGCAGATATTTCCATGTTCATCCAGGTGGCTGTGTAGATATATCCATGTTCATACAGATGGCAGTGAAGGTATTTCCATGTTCATACAGATAGCGGTGTAGATATTTCCATGTTTATACAGATAGCGGTGTAGATATTTCCATGTTCATACAGATAGTGGTGTAATTATTTCCATGTTCATACAGATAGCGGTGTAGATATTTCCATTTTTAAGCAGATAGCGGTGTATATATTTCCCTGTTCAAACAGTTAGCGGTGTAGATATTTCCATGTTCATAAAGATAGCGGTGTAGATATTTCCATGTTTATACAGATAGCGGTGAAGTTGTATGCATGTTTACACAGATAGCGGTGTAGGTATTTCCACGTTCATCCAGATGGCTGTGTAGATATATCCATGTTCATACAGATGGCGGTGAAGTTATTTCCATGTTCATACAGATAGCGGTGTAGATATTTCCATGTTCATACAGATAGTGGTGTAGATATTTCCATGTTCATACAGATAGCGGTGTAGATATTTCCATGTTCATCCAGATGGCTGTGTAGATATTCCCATGTTCATACAGATAGCGGTGTAGATATTTCCATGTTCATACAGATAGCGGTGTAGATATTTCCATATTCATCCAGATGGCTGTGTTGATATATCCATGTTCATACAGATGGCGGTGAAGACATTTCCATGTTCATACAGATAGCGGTGTAGATATTTCCATGTTCATACAGATAGCCGTGTAGATATTGCCATGTTCATACCGATAGCGGTGCTGATACTTCCTTGTTTATACAGGTAGCGGTGAACATATTTCTGTGTTTATACAGATAGCGGTGTAGATATTTCCATGTTAATACAGATAGCGGTGTAGATATTTCCATGTTTATACAGATAGCGGTGTAGATATCTCCTTCTTAATACAGATGGCGGTGTAGATATTTCCATGTTCATACAGATGGCGGTGTAGATATTTCCATGTTTATAGAGATAGCGGTGTAGTTATTTCCATGTGCAAAGAGATAGCTGTGTACATATTTCCATTTATATGCAGATAGTTGTGTAGATATTTCCATTTTCATGCAGATAGCGGTATAGATACTTCCATGTTCAAACAGGTAGCGGTGTAGATATTTCCATGTTCGTACAGATAGCGGTGTAGATATTTCCATGTTTATACAGATAGCGGTGAAGATGTATGCATGTTTACACAGATAGCGGTGTAGATGTTTCCATGTTCATACAGATAGCGGTGTAGATATTTCCATGTTTATCCAGATGGCTGTGTAGATATATCCATGTTCATACACATGGCGGTGAAGATATTTCCATGTTCATACAGATAGCGGTGAAGATATTTCCATGTTCATACAGATAGCGGTGTAGATATTTCCATGTTCATACAGATGGCTGTGTAGATATTTCCATGTTCATACAGATAGCGGTGCTGATATTTCCATGTTTATACATGTAGTGGTGTAGATATTTCCATGTTTTTACAGATAGCGGTGTAGATATTTCCATGTTTATACACATAGCGGTTTAGATATTTCCATGTTTATACAGATAGCGGTGTAGATATTTCCCTGTTAACACAGATGGCGGTGCAGGTATTTCCATGTTCATACAGACGGCGGTGTAGATATTTCCATGTTCATACAGATAGCGGTGTATTTCTTTCCATGCGTAAAGAGATAGCTGTGTAGATATTTCCATGTATAAGCAGATAGCTGTGTAGATATTTCCATTTTCATGCAGATAGCGGTGTATATACATCCCTGTTCAAACAGTTAGCGGTGTAGATATTTCCATGTTCATACAGATAGCGGTGTAGATATTTCCATGTTCAAACAGATAGCGGTGTAGATATTTCCATGTTCATACAGATAGCGGTGTAGATTTTCCATGTTTATACTGGTAGCGGTGAAGATGTATGCATGTTTACACAGATAGCGGTGTAGATATTTCCATGTTCATCCAGATGGCTGTGTGGATATATCCATGTTCATGCAGATAGCGGTGTAGATATTTCCATGTTCATACAGATAGCGGTGCAGATATTTCCATGTTCATCCAGGTGGCTGTGTAGATATATCCATGTTCATACAGATGGCAGTGAAGGTATTTCCATGTTCATACAGATAGCGGTGTAGATATTTCCATGTTTATACAGATAGCGGTGTAGATATTTCCATGTTCATACAGATAGTGGTGTAATTATTTCCATGTTCATACAGATAGCGGTGTAGATATTTCCATTTTTAAGCAGATAGCGGTGTATATATTTCCCTGTTCAAACAGTTAGCGGTGTAGATATTTCCATGTTCATAAAGATAGCGGTGTAGATATTTCCATGTTTATACAGATAGCGGTGAAGTTGTATGCATGTTTACACAGATAGCGGTGTAGATATTTCCATTTTCATACAGATAGCGGTGTAGATATTTCCATGTTCATCCAGACGGCTGTGTAGACATATCCATGTTCATACAGATGGCGGTGAAGATATTTCCATGTTCATACAGATAGCGGTGTAGATATCTCCATCTTAATACAGATGGCGGTGTAGATATTTATATGTTCATACAGATGGCGGTGCAGATATTTCCATGTTCATATGGATGGCGGTGAAGATATTTCCATGTTCATACAGATGGCGGTGTAGAAACTTCTATGTTCATACTGATAGCGGTGCTGATATTTCCATGTTTATACAGGTAGCGGTGTAGATATTTCCATGTTTATACAGATAGCAGGGTAGATATTTCCAGGTTTATACACATAGCGGTGTAGATATTTCCATGTCTATACAGATAGCGGTGTAGATATTTCCATGTTTAGGCAGATAGTTGTGTAGATATCTCCATCTTAATACAGATTGCGGTGTAGATATTTAAATGTTCATACAGATGTCGCTGCAGATATTTCCATGTTCATACAGATGGCGGTGTAGATATTTCCATGATCGTACAGATAGCGGTGTAGTTATTTCCATGTGTAAAGAGATAGCTGTGTAGATATTTCCATGTATAAGCAGATAGCTGTGTAGATATTTCCGTTTTCATGCAGATAGCGGTGTATATATTTCCCTGTTCAAACAGTTAGTGGTGTAGATATTTCCATGTTCATAAAGATAGCGGTGTAGATATTTCCATGTTTATACAGATAGCAGTGAAGATATATGCATGTTTACACAGATAGCGGTGTAGATAATTCCATGTTCATCCAGATGGCTGTGTAGATATATCCATGTTCATACAGATAGAGGTGTAGATATTTCCATTTTCATACAGATAGCGGTGCAGATATTTCCATGTTCATCCAGACGGCTGTGTAGATATATCCATGTACATACTGATGGTGGTGAAGATATTTCCATGTTCATACAGATAGCGGTGTAGATATTTCCATGTTCATACAGATAGCGGTGTAGATATTACCATGTTCATACAGATAGGGGTGTATGTATTTCCATGTTCATACAGATAGTGGTGTAGATATTTGCATCTTCATGCAGATAGCGGTGTATATATTTCCCTGTTCAAACAGTTAGCGGTGTAGATATTTCCATGTTCATAAAGATAGCGGTGTAGATATTTCCATGTTTATACAGATAGCGGTGAAGATGTATGCATGTTTTCACAGATATCGGTGTAGATATTTCCATGTTCATCCACATGGCTGTGTAGACATATCCATGTTCATACAGATGGCGGTGAAGATATTTCCATGTTCATACAGATAGCGGTGTAGATATTTCCATGTTCATACAGATAGCGGTGTAGATATTTCTATGTTCATACAGATAGCGGTGCAGATATTTCCATGTTCATACAGATAGCGGTGTATGTATTTCCATGTTCATACAGATAGCGGTGTAGATATTTCCATGTTCATCCTGATGGCTGTGTAGATATTTCCATGTTCATACAGATAGCGGTGTAAATATTTCCATGTTCATACAGATAGCGGTGTAGGTATTTCCATGGTCATCCAGATGGCTGTGTAGATATATCCATGTTCATACAGATGGCGGTGAAGATATTTCCATGTTCATACAGATGGCGTTGTAGATATTTCCATGTTCATACACATAGCCGTGTAGATATTGCCATGTTCATACCTATATCGGTGCTGGTACTTCCATGTTTATACAGGTAGCGGTGTACATATTTCCGTGTTTATACAGGTAACTGTGTAGATATTTCCATGTTCATACCGATAGCGGTGTAGATATTTCCATGTTTATACAGATAGCGGTGTAGATATCTCCTTCTTAATACAGATGGCGGTGTAGATATTTATATGTTCATACACACGGCGGTGCAGATATTTCCATGTTCATGCAGATGGTGGTGTAGATATTTCCATGTTTATAGAGATAGCGGTGTAGTTATTTCCATGTGCAAAGAGATAGCTGTGTAGATATTTCCACGTATATGCAGACAGCGGTGTAGATATTTCCATTTTCATGCAGATAGCGGTGTAGATATTTCCATGTTCAAACAGATAGCGGTGTAGATATTTCCATGTTCATACAGATAGCGGTGTGGATATTTCCATGTTTATACAGATAGCGGTGAAGATGTATGCATGTTTACACAGATAGAGGTGTAGATATTTCCATGTTCATACAGATAGCGGTGTAGATATTTCCATGTTCATCCAGACGGCTGTGTAGACATATCCATGTTCATACAGATGGCGGTGAAGATATTTCCATGTTCATACAGATGGCTGTGTAGATATATCCATGTTCATACAGATGACAGTGAAGATTTTTCCATGTTCATACAGATGGCGGTGTAGATATTTCCATGTTCATACAGATAGCGGTGCTGATATTTCCATGTTTATACAGGTAGCAGTGTAGATATTTCCATGTTTATGCAGATAGCGGTGTAGATATTTCCATGTTTATACACATAGCGGTGTAGATATTTCCATGTTTATACAGATAGCGGTGTAGATATCTCCATCTTAATACAGATGGCGGTGTAGATATTTATATGTTCATACAGATGGCGGTGCAGATATTTCCATGTTCATACAGATGGCGATGAAGATATTTCCATGTTCATACAGATGGCTGTTTAGATATTTCCATGTTCATACAGATAGCGGTGTAGATATTTCCATTTGTAAAGAGATAGCTGTGTAGATATTCCCATGTATATGCAGATAGCTGTGTAGATATTTCCATGTCCATACAGATAGCGGTGTAGCTATTTCCATGTTCATACAGATAGCGGTGTGGATATTTCCATGTTCATAGAGATAGCGGTGTAGATATTTCCATGTTTATACAGGTAGCGGTGTAGATATTTCCATGTTTATAAAGATAGCGGTGAAGATGTATGCATGTTTACACAGATAGCGGTGTAGATATTTTCATGTTCATCCAGATGGCGGTGAAGATATTTCCATATTCATACAGATAGCGGTGTAGATATATCCATTTTCATACAGATAGTGGTGTAGATATTTCCATGTTCATACAGATAGCGGTGCAGATATTTCCATGTTCATACAGATAGCGGTGTAGATATTTCCATGTTCATACAGATAGTGGTGTATGTATTTACATGTTCATACAGATAGTGGTGTAGATATTTCCATTTTCATGCAGATAGCGGTATATATATTTCCCTGTTCAAACAGTTAGCGGTGTAGATATTTCCATGTTCATAAAGATAGCGGTGTAGATATTTCCATGTTTATACAGATAGCAGTGAAGATGTATGCATGTTTACACAGATAGCGGTGTAGATATTTCCATGTTCATCCACATGGCTGTGTAGATATATCCATGTTCAAACAGATGGCAGTGAAGATATTTCCATGTTCATACAGATAGCGGTGTAGATATTTCCATGTTCATAGAGATAGCGGTGTAGATATTTCCATGTTCATACAGAGAGCGGTGTATGTATTTCCATGTTCATACAGATAGCGGTGTAGATATTTCCATGTTCATCCTGATGGCTGTGTACATATTTCCATGTTCATACAGATAGCGGTGTGGATATTTCCATGTTCATACAGATAGCGGTGTAGATATTTCCATGTTCATCCAGATGGCTGTGTACATATATCCATGTTCATACAGATGGCGGTGAAGATATTTCCATGTTCATACAGATGGCGTTGCAGATATTTCCATGTTCATACAGATAGTCCTGTAGATATTGGCATGTTCATACCGATAGCGGTGCTGACACTTCCATGTTTATACAGGTAGCGGTGTACATATTTCTGTGTTTATACAGGTAGCGGTGTAGATATTTCCATGTTCATACAGATAGCGGTGTAGATATTTCCATGTTTATACAGATAGCGGCGTAGATATCTCCTTCTTAATACAGACGGCAGTGTAGATATTTATATGTTCATACAGATGGCGGTGCAGATATTTCCATTTTCATACAGATGGTGGTGTAGATATTTCCATGTTTATAGAGATAGCGGTGTAGTTATTTCCATGTGCAAAGAGATAGCTGTGTAGATATTTCCATTTTCATTCAGGTAGCGGTGTAGATATTTCCATGTTCAAACAGATAGCGGTGTAGATATTTCCATGTTCATACAGATAGCGGTGTGGATATTTCCATGTTTATACAGATAGCGGTGAAGATGTGTGCATGTTTACACAGATAGCGGTGTAGATATTTCCATGTTCATACAGATAGCTGTGTAGATATTTCCATGTTCATCCAGACGGCTGTGTAGACATATCCATGTTCATACAGATGGCCGTGAAAATATTTCCATGTTCATACAGATGGCTGTGTAGATATATCCATGTTCATACAGATGACGGTGAAGATTATTCCATGTTCATACAGATGGCGGTGTAGATATTTCCATGTTCATACAGACGGCGGTGTAGATATTTCCATGTTCATACAGATAGCGGTGCTGATATTTCCATGTTTATACAGGTAGCGGTGTAGATATTTCCATATTTATACAGAAAGCGGTGTAGATTTTTCCATGTTCATCCAGATGGCTGTGTAGATATATCCATGTTCATACAGATGGCGGTGAAGACATTTCCATGTTCATACAGATAGCGGTGTAGATATTTCCATGTTCATACAGATAACCGTGTAGATATTGCCATGTTCCTACCGATAGCGGTGCTGATACTTCCATGTTTATACAGGTAGCGGTGTAGATATTTCCATGTTTATACACATAGCGGTGTAGATATTTCCATGTTTATACAGATAGCGGTGTAGATATCTCCATCTTAATACAGATGGCGGTGTAGATATTTATATGTTCATACAGATGTCGGTGCAGATATTTCCATGTTCATACGGATGGCGGTGAAGATATTTCCATGTTCATACAGATGGCGGTGTAGAAACTTCCATGTTCATACTGATAGCGGTGCTGATATTTCCATGTTTATACAGGTAGCGGTGTAGATATTTCCATGTTTATACAGATAGCAGTGTAGATATTTCCATGTTTATACACATAGCGGTGTAGATATTTCCATGTTTATACAGATAGCGGTGTAGTTATTTCCATGTGTAAAGTGATAGCTTTGTAGATATTTCCATGTATATGCAGATAGCTGTGTAGACATTTCCATTTTCATGCAGATAGCGGTGTATATATTTCCCTGTTCAAACAGTTAGCGGTGTAGATATTTCCATGTTCATAAAGATAGCAGTGTAGATATTTCCATGTTTATACAGATAGCGGTGAAGATGTATGCATGTTTACACAGATAGCGGTGTAGATATTTCCATGTTCATCCAGATGGCTGTGTAGATATATCCATGTTAATACAGATAGCGGTGTAGATATTTCCATGTTCATACAGATCGCGGTGCAGATATTTCCATGTTCATCCAGATGGCTGTGTAGATATATCCATGTTCATACAGATGGCGGTGAAGATATTTCCATGTTCATACAGATAGCGGTGTAGATATTTCCATGTTCATACAGATAGAGGTGTAGATATTTCCATGTTCATACAGATAGCGGTGTATGTATTTCCATGTTCATACGGATAGCGATGTTGATATATCCATGTTCATCCAGATGGCTGTTTAGATATATCCATGTTCATAAAGATTGCGGTGTAGATATTTCCATGTTCATCCAGATTGCGGTGTAGATATTTCCATGTTCATCCAGATGGCTGTGTAGCTATTTCCATGTTCATACAGATAGTGGTTTAGATATTTCCATGTTCTTACAGATAGCGGTGTAGATATTTCCATGTTCATACAGATAGCCGTGTAGATATTGCCATGTTCATACCGATATTGGTGCTGATACTTCCATGTTTATACAGGTAGCGGTGTACATATTTCCGTGTTTATACAGGTAGCGGTGTAGATATTTCCATGTTCAAACAAATAGCGGTGTAGATATTTCCATGTTCATACAGATAGCGGTGTAGATATTTCCATGTTTATACAGATAGCGGTGAAGATGTATGCATGTTTACACAGATAGAGGTGTAGATATTTCCATGTTCATCCAGACGGCTGTGTAGACATATCCATGTTCATACAGATGGCGTTGAAGATATTTCCATGCTTATACAGAAGCTGTGTAGACATATCCATGTTGATACAGATGGCGGTGAAGATTTTTCCATGTTCATACAGATGGCGGAGTAGATATTTCCATGTTCATACAGATAGCGGTGCTGATATTTCCATGTTTATTCAGGTAGCAGTGTCGATATTTCCATGTTTATACATATAGTGGTGTAGATATTTCCATGTTTATACACATAGCGGTGTAGATATTTCCATGTTTATACAGATAGCGGTGTAGATATCTCCATCTTAATACAGATGGCGGTGTAGATATTTATATGTTCATACAGATGGCAATGCAGATATTTCCATGTTCATACAGATGGCGGTGAAGATATTCCCATGTTCATACAGATGGCGGTGTAGATACCTCCATGTTCATACTGATAGCGGTGCTGATATTTCCATGTTTATACAGGTAGTGGTGTAGATATTTCCATGTTTATACAGATAGCGGTGTAGATATTTCCATGTTTATACACATAGCGGTGTAGATATTTCCATGTTTATACAGATAGCGGTGTAGATATCTCCATCTTAATACAGATGGCGGTGTAGATATTTATATGTTCATTCAGATGGCGGTGCAGATATTTCCATGTTCATACAGATGGCGGTGTAGATATTTCCATGTTCATACAGATAGCGGTGTAGTTATTTCCATGTGTAAAGAGATAGCTGTGTAGATATTTCCATGTATATGCAGATAGCTGTGTAGACATTTCCATTTTCATGCAGATAGCGGTGTATATATTTCCCTGTTCAAACAGTTAGCGGTGTAGATATTTCCATGTTCATAAAGATAGCAGTGTAGATATTTCCATGTTTATACAGATAGCGGTGAAGATGTATGCATGTTTACACAGATAGCGGTGTAGATATTTCCATGTTCATCCAGATGGCTGTGTAGATATATCCATGTTCATACAGATAGCGGTGTAGATATTTCCATGTTCATACAGATCGCGGTGCAGATATTTCCATGTTCATCCAGATGGCTGTGTAGATATATCCATGTTCATACAGATGGCGGTGAAGATATTTCCATGTTCATATAGATAGCAGTGTAGATATTTCCATGTTCATACAGATAGCGGTTTAGATATTTCCATGTTCATACAGATAGCGGTGTGTGTATTTCCATGTTCATACTGATAGCGGTGTTGATAATTCCATGTTCATCCAGATGGCTGTGTAGATATATCCATGTTCATACAGATAGCGGTGTAGATATTTCCATGTTCATCCAGATGGCTGTGTAGCTATTTCCATGTTCATACAGATAGTGGTGTAGATATTTCCATGTTCATACAGATAGCGGTGTAGATATTTCCATGTTCATACAGATAGCCGTGTAGATATTGCCATGTTCATACCGAAAGCGGTGCTGATACTTCCATGTTTATACAGGTAGCGGTGTACATATTTCCGTGTTTATACAGGTAGCGGTGTAGATATTTCCATGTTCATACAGATAGCGGTGTAGATATTTCCATGTTTATACAGATAGCGGTGTAGATATCTCCTTCTTAATACAGATGGCGGTGTAGATATTTATATGTTCACACAGATCGCGGTGCAGATATTTCCATGTTCATACAGAAGGTGGTGTAGATATTTCCATGTTTATAGAGATAGCGGTGAAGTTATTTCCATGTGCAAAGAGATAGCTGTGTAGATATTTCCATGTATATGCAGATAGCTGTGTAGATATTTCCATTTTCATGCAGAAAGCGGTGTAAATATTTCCATGTTCAAACAGATAGCGGTGTAGATATTTCCATGTTCATACAGATAGCGGTGTGGATATTTCCATGTTTATACAGATAGCGGTGAAGATGTATGCATGTTTACACAGATAGCGGTGTAGATATTTCCATGTTCATACAGATAGCGGTGTAGATATTTCCATGTTCATCCAGACGGCTGTGTAGACATATCCATGTTCATACAGATGGCGGTGAAGATATTTCCTTGTTCATACAGATGGCTGTGTAGATATATCCAGGTTCATAGATATGGCGGTGAAGTTTTTTCCATGTTCATACAGAAGCGGTGTAGATATTTCCATGTTCATACAGATAGCGGTGCGGATATCTCCATGTTTATACAGGTAGCAGTGTAGATATTTCCATGTTTATACAGATAGCGGTGTAGATATTTCCATGTTTATACACATAGCGGTGTAGGTATTTCGATGTTCATACAGATAGCGGTGCTGATATTTCCATGTTTATACAGGTAGCAGTGTAGATATTTCCATGTTTATACAGATAGCAGTGTAGATATTTCCATGTTTATACACATAGCGGTGTAGATATTTCCATGTTTATACTGGTAGCGTGTAGATATCTCCATCTTAATACAAATGGCGGTGTAGATATTTATATGTTCATACAGATGGCGGTGCAGATATTTCCATGTTCATACAGATGGCGGTGAAGATATTTCCATGTTCATACAAATGGCGGTGTAGATACTTCCATGTTCATACTGATAGCGGTGCTGATATTTCCATGTTTATACAGGTAGCGGTGTAGATATTTCCATGTTTATACAGATAGCGGTGTAGATATTTCCATGTTTATACACATAGCGGTGTAGATATTTCCATGTTTATACACATAGCGGTGTAGATATCTCCATCTTAATACAGATGGCGGTGTAGATATTTATATGTTCATTCAGATGGCTGTGCAGATATTTCCATGTTCATACAGATCGCGGTGCAGATATTTCCATGTTCATCCAGATGGCTGTGTAGATATATCCATGTTCATACAGATGGCGGTGAAGATATTTCCATGTTCATATAGATAGCAGTGTAGATATTTCCATGTTCATACAGATAGCGGTGTAGATATTTCCATTTTCATGCTGAAAGCGGTGTAAATATTTCCATGTTTAAACAGATAGCGGTGTAGATATTTCCATGTTCATACAGATAGCGGTGTGGATATTTCCATGTTTATACAGATAGCGATGTAGATATCTCATTCTTAATACAGATGGCAGTGTAGATATTTATATGTTCATCCAGACGGCTGTGTAGACATATCCATGTTCATACAGATGGCGGTGAAGATATTTCCATGTTCATACAGATGGCTGTGTAGATATATCCATGTTCATACAGATGGCGGTGAAGATTTTTCCATGTTCATACATATTCCGGTGTAGATATTTCCATGTTCATACAGATAGCGGTGCTGATATTTCCATGTTTATACAGATAGCGGTGTAGAGATTTACATGTTTATACACATAGTGGTATAGATATTTCCATTTTTATACAGATAGCGGTGTAGATATCTCCATCTTAATACAGATGGCGGTGTAGATATTTATATGTTCATACAGATGGCGGTGCAGATATTTACATGTTCATACAGATGGCGGTGAAGATATTTCCATGTTCATACAGATGGCGGTGTAGATACTTCCATGTTCATACTGATAGCGGTGTAGGTATTTCCATGTTTATGCAGGTAGCGGTGTAGATATTTCCATGTTCATACAGATATCGGTGTAGTTATTTCCATGTGTAAAGAGATAGCTGTGTAGATATTTCCATGTATATGCAGATAGCTGTGTAGACATTTCCATTTTCATGCAGATAGCGGTGTATATATTTCCCTGTTCAAACAGATAGCGGTGTAGATATTTCCATCTTCATAAAGATAGCAGTGTAGATATTTCCATGTTCATACAGATAGCAGCGTAGTTATTTCCATGTGTAAAGAGATAGCTGTGTAGATATTTCCATGTATATGCAGATAGCTGTATAGACATTTCCATTTACATGCAGATAGCGGTGTATATATTTCCCTGTTCAAACAGTTAGCGGTGCAGATATTTCCATGTTCATAAAGATAGCAGTGTAGATAATTCCATGTTTATACAGATAGTGGTGAAGATGTATGCATGTTTACACAGATAGCGGTGTATATATTTCCATGTTCATCGAGATGGCTGAGTAGATATATCCATGTTCATACAGATAGCGGTGCAGATATTTCCATGTTCATCCAGATGGCTGTGTAGATATATCCATGTTCATAAAGATAGCGGTATAGATATTTCCATGTTCATCCAGATGGCTGTGTAGCTATTTCCATGTTCATACAGATAGTGGTGTAGATATTTCCATGTTCATACTGATAGCGGTGTAGATATTTCCATGTTCATACAGATAGCCGTGTAGATAATGCCATGTTCATACCGATAGCGGTGCTGATACTTCCATGTTTATACAGGTAGCGGTGTACATATTTCCGTGTTTATACAGGTAGCGGTGTAGATATTACCATGTTCATACAGATAGCGGTGTAGATATTTCCATGTTTATACAGACAGCGGTGTAGATATCTCCTTCTTAATACAGATGGCGGTGTAGATATTTATATGTTCATACAGATGGCGGTGCAGATATTTCCATGTTCATACAGATGGTGGTGTAGATATTTCCATGTTTATAGAGATAGCGGTGTAGTTATTTCCATGTGCAAAGAGATAGCTGTGTAGATATTTCCATGTATATACAGATAGCTGTGTAGATATTTCCATTTCCATGCAGATAGCGGTGTAGATATTTCCATGTTCAAACAGATAGCGGTGTAGATATTTCCATGTTCATACAGATAGCGGTGTGGGTATTTCCATGTTTATACAGATAGCGGTGAAGATGTATGCATGTTTACACAGATAGCCGTGTAGATATTTCCATGTTCATACAGATAGCGGTGTAGATATTTCCATGTTCATCCAGACGGCTGTGTAGACATATCCATGTTCATACAGATGGCGGTGAAGATATTTCCATGTTTATACAGATAGCGGTGTAGATAACTCCTTCTTAATTCCGATGGCGGTGTAGATATTTCCATGTTAATACAGATGGCGGTGTAGATATTTCCATGTTTATAGAGATAGCGGTGTAGTTATTTCCATGTGCAAAGAGATAGCTGTGTAGATATTTCCATTTATATGCAGATAGTTGTGTAGATATTTCCATTTTCATGCAGATAGCGATGTAGATATTTCCATGTTTATATAGATTGCGGTGTAGATATTTCCATGTTCATACAGATAGCGGTGTAGATATTTCCATGTTCATCCAGACGGCTGTGTAGACATATCCATGTTCATACAGATGGCGGTGAAGATATTTCCTTGTTCATACAGATGGCTGTGTAGATATATCCAGGTTCATAGATATGGCGGTGAAGTTTTTTCCATGTTCATACAGAAGCGGTGTAGATATTTCCATGTTCATACAGATAGCGGTGCGGATATCTCCATGTTTATACAGGTAGCAGTGTAGATATTTCCATGTTTATACAGATAGCGGTGTAGCTATTTCCATGTTTATACACATAGCGGTGTAGGTATTTCCATGTTCATACAGATAGCGGTGCTGATATTTCCATGTTTATACAGGTAGCAGTGTAGATATTTCCATGTTTATACAGATAGCAGTGTAGATATTTCCATGTTTATACACATAGCGGTGTAGTTATTTCCATGTTTATACTGGTAGCGTGTAGATATCTCCATCTTAATACAAATGGCGGTGTAGATATTTATATGTTCATACAGATGGCGGTGCAGATATTTCCATGTTCATACAGATGGCGGTGAAGATATTTCCATGTTCATAGAGATGGCGGTGTAGATACTTCCATGTTCATACTGATAGCGGTGCTGATATTTCCATGTTTATACAGGTAGCGGTGTAGATATTTCCATGTTTATACAGATAGCGGTGTAGATATTTCCATGTTTATACACATAGCGGTGTAGATATTTCCATGTTTATACACATAGCGGTGTAGATATCTCCATCTTAATACAGATGGCGGTGTAGGTATTTATATGTTCATTCAGATGGCGGTGCAGATATTTCCATGTTCATACAGATGGCGGTGTAGATATTTCCATGTTCATACAGATGGCGGTGTAGATATTTCCATGTTTATACTGATAGCGGTGAAGATGTATGCATGTTTACACAGATAGCGGTGTAGATATTTCCATGTTCATAAAGATAGCAGTGTAGATATTTCCATGTTTATACAGATAGCGGTGAAGATGTATGCATGTTTACACAGATAGCGGTGTAGATATTTCCATGTTCATCCAGATGGCTGTGTAGATATATCCATGTTCATACAGATGGCTTTGTAGATATTTCCATGTTCATACGGATGGCGGTGAAGATATTTCCATGTTCATACAGATGGCGGTGTAGAAACTTCCATGTTCATACTGATAGCGGTGCTGATATTTCCATGTTTATACAGGTAGCGGTGTAGATATTTCCATGTTTATACAGATAGCGGTGTAGATATTTCCATGTTTATACACATAGCGGTGTAGATATTTCCATGTTTATACAGATAGCGGTGTAGATATTTCCATGTTTATGCAGATAGTGGTGTAGATATCTCCATCTTAATACAGATGGCGGTGTAGATATTTAAATGTTCATACAGATGGCGGTGCAGATATTTCCATGTTCATACAGATGGCGGTGTAGATATTTCCATGTTCATACAAATAGCGGTGTAGTTATTTCCATTTGTAAAGAGATAGCTGTGTAGGTATTTCCATGTATATGCAGATAGCTGTGTAGATATTTCCGTTTTCTTGCAGATAGCGGTGTATATATTTCGCAGTTCAAACCGTTAGAGGTGTAGATATTTCCATGTTCATAAAGATAGCAGTGTAGATATTTCCATGTTTATACAGATAGCGGTGAAGATGTATGCATGTTTACACAGATAGCGGTGTAGATATTTCCATGTTCATCCAGATGGCTGTGTAGATATATCCATGTTCATACAGATAGCGGTGTAGATATTTCCATGTTCATACAGATCGCGGTGCAGATATTTCCATGTTCATCCAGATGGCTGTGTAGATATATCCATGTTCATACAGATGTCGGTGAAGATATTTCCAAGTTCATACAGATAGCGGTGTAGATATTTCCATGTTCATCCAGATTGCGGTGTAGATATTTCCATGTTCATCCAGATGGCTGTGTAGCTATTTCCATGTTCATACAGATAGTGGTTTAGATATTTCCATGTTCATACAGATAGCGGTGTAGATATTTCCATGTTCATACAGATAGCCGTGTAGATATTGCCATGTTCATACCGATAGCGGTGCTGATACTTCCAAGTTTATACAGGTAGCGGTGTACATATTTCCGTGTTTATACAGGTAGCGGTGTAGATATTTCCATGTTCATACAGATAGCGGTGTAGATATTTCCATGTTTATAAAGATAGCGGTGTAGATATCTCCTTCTTAATACAGATGGCGGTGTAGATATTTATATGTTCATACAGATCGCGGTGCAGATATTTCCATGTTCATCCAGATGGCTCTGTAGATATATCCATGTTCATACAGATAGCGGTGTGGATATTTCCATGTTTATACAGATAGCGGTGAAGATGTATGCATGTTTACACAGATAGCGGTGTAGATATTTCCATGTTCATACAGATAGCGGTGTAGATATTTCCATGTTCATCCAGACGGCTGTGTAGACATATCCATGTTCATACAGATGGCGGTGAAGATATTTCCTTGTTCATACAGATGGCTGTGTAGATATATCCAGGTTCATAGAGATGGCGGTGAAGGTTTTTCCATGTTCATACAGAAGAGGTGTAGATATTTCCATGTTCATACAGATAGCGGTGCTGATATATCCATGTTTATACAGGTAGCAGTGTAGATATTTCCATGTTTATACAGATAGCGGTGTAGATATTTCCATGTTTATACACATAGCGGTGTAGGTATTTCCATGTTCATACAGATATCGGTGCTGATATTTCCATGTTTATACAGGTAGCAGTGTAGATATTTCCATGTTTATACAGATAGCAGTGTAGATATTTCCATGTTTATACACGTAGCGGTGTAGATATTTCCATGTTTATACAGATAGCGTGTAGATATCTCCATTTTAATACAAATGGCGGTGTAGATATTTATATGTTCATACAGATGGCGGTGCAGATATTTCCATGTTCATACAGATGGCGGTGAAGATATTTCCATGTTCATACAGATGGCGATGTAGATACTTCCATGTTCATACTGATAGCAGAGCTGATATTTCCATGTTTATACAGGTAGCGGTGTAGATATTTCCATGTTTATACAGATAGCGGTGTAGATATTTCCATGTTTATACACATAGCGGTGTAGATATTTCCATGTTTATACACATAGCGGTGTAGATATCTCCATCTTAATACAGATGGCGGTGTAGATATTTATATGTTCATTCAGATGGCGGTGGAGATATTTCCATGTTCATACAGATGGCGGTGTAGATATTTCCATGTTCATACAGATAGTGGTGTAGTTATTTCCATGTGTAAAGAGATAGCTGTGTAGATATTTCCATGAATATGCAGATAGCTGTGTAGACATTTCCATTTTCATGCAGATAGCGGTGTATATATTTCCCTGTTCAAACAGTTAGCGGTGTAGATATTTCCATGTTCATAAAGATAGCACTGTAGATATTTCCATTTTTATACAGAAAGCGGTGAAGATGTATGCATGTTTACACAGATAGCGGTGTAGATATTTCCATGTTCATCCAGATGGCTCTGTAGATATATCCATGTTCATACACATAGCAGTGTAGATATTTCCATGTTCATACTGATAGCGGTGCAGATATTTCCATGTTCATCCAGATGGCTGTGTAGATATATCCATGTTCATACAGATGGCGGTGAAGATATATCCATGTTCATACAGATAGCGGAGTAGATATTTCCATGTTCATACAGATAGCGGTGTAGATATTTCCATGTTTATACAGATAGCGGTGTAGATATCTCATTCTTAATACAGATGGCGGTGTAGATATTTATATGTTCATCCAGACGGCTGTGTAGACATATCCATGTTCATACAGATGGCGGTGAAGATATTTCCATGTTCATACAGGTGGCTGTGTAGATATATCCATGTTCATACAGATGGCGGTGAAGATTTTTCCTTGTTCATACAGATGGCGGTGTAGATATTTCCATGTTCATACAGATCGCGGTGCAGATATTTCCATGTTCATCCAGATGGCTGTGTAGATATATCCATGTTCATACAGATGGCGGTGAAGATATTTCCATGTTCATACAGATAGCGGTGTAGATATTTCCATGTTCATACAGAAAGCGGTGTAGATATTTCCATGTTCATACAGATAGCAGTGTAGGTATTTCCATGTTCATATGGATAGCGGTGTTGATATTTCCATGTTCATCCAGATGGCTATGTAGATATATCCATGTTCATACAGATAGCGGTGTAGATATTTCCATGTTCATCCAGATGGCTGTGTAGCTATTTCCATGTTCATACAGATAGTGGTGTAGATATTTCCATGTTCATACAGATAGCGGTGTAGATATTTCCATGTTCATACAGATAGCCGTGTAGATATTGCCATGTTCATACCGATAGCGGTGCTGATACTTCCATGTTTATACAGGTAGCGGTGTACATATTTCCGTGTTTATACAGGTAGCGGTGTAGATATTTCCATGTTCATACAGATAGCGGTGTAGATATTTCCATGTTTATACAGATAGTGGTGTATATAACTCCTTCTTAGTACAGATGGCGGTGTAGATATTTATATGTTCACACAGATCGCGGTGCAGATATTTCCATGTTCATACAGATGGTGGTGTAGATATTTCCATGTTTATAGAGATAGCGGTGTAGTTATTTCCATGTGCAAGGAGATAGCTGTGTAGATATTTCCATGTATATGCAGATAGCTGTGTAGATATTTCCATTTTCATGCAGAAAGCGGTGTAGATATTTCCATGTTCAAACAGAAAGCGGTGTAGACATTTCCATGTTCATACAGATAGCGGTGTGGATATTTCCATGTTTATACAGATAGCGGTGAAGATGTATGCATGTTTACACAGATAGCGGTGTAGATATTTCCATGTTCATACAGATAGCGGTGTAGATATTTCCATGTTCATCCAGACGGCTGTGTAGACATATCCATGTTCATACAGATGACGGTGAAGATATTTCCTTGTTCATACAGATGGCTGTGTAGATATATCCAGGTTCATAGATATGGCGGTGAAGTTTTTTCCATGTTCATACAGAAGCGGTGTAGATATTTCCATGTTCATACAGATAGCGGTGCGGATATCTCCATGTTTATACAGGTAGCAGTGTAGATATTTCCATGTTTATACAGAGAGCGGTGTAGATATTTCCATGTTTATACACATAGCGGTGTAGGTATTTCCATGTTCATACAGATAGCGGTGATGATATTTCCATGTTTATACAGGTAGCAGTGTAGATATTTCCATGTTTATACAGATAGCAGTGTAGATATTTCCATGTTTATACACATAGCGATGTAGATATTTCCATGTTTATACTGGTAGTGTGTAGATATCTCCATCTTAATACAAATGGCTGTGTAGATATTTATATGTTCATACAGATGGCGGTGCAGATATTTCCATGTTCATACAGATGGCGGTGAAGATATTTCCATGTTCATACAGATGGCGGTGTAGATACTTCCATGTTCATACTGATAGCGGTGCTGATATTTCCATGTTTATACAGGTAGCGGTGTAGATATTTCCATGTTTATACAGATAGCGGTGTAGATATTTCCATGTTTATACACATAGCGGTGTAGATATTTCCATGTTTATACACATAGCGGTGTAGATATCTCCATCTTAATACAGATGGCGGTGTAGATATTTATATGTTCATTCAGATGGCGGTGCAGATATTTCTATTTTCATACAGATGGCGGTGTAGATATTTCCATGTTCATACAGATAGCGGTGTAGTTATTTCCATGTGTAAAGTGATAGCTGTGTAGATATTTCCATGTATATGCAGATAGCTGTGTAGACATTTCCAT
Source organism: Gorilla gorilla gorilla (assembly GCF_029281585.2). Lineage (NCBI taxonomy): Eukaryota > Metazoa > Chordata > Mammalia > Primates > Hominidae > Gorilla > Gorilla gorilla. The sequence continues at coordinate 129,960,884 of NC_073239.2, forward strand.
TTTCATGCAGATAGTGGTGTATATATTTCCCTGTTCAAACAGTTAGCGGTGTAGATATTTCCATGTTCATAAAGATAGCAGTGTAGATATTTCCATGTTTATACAGATAGCGGTGAAGATGTATGCATGTTTACACAGATAGCGGTGTAGATATTTCCATGTGCATCCAGATGGCTGTGTAGATATATCCATGTTCATACAGATAGCGGTGTAGATATTTCCATGTTCATACAGATCGCGGTGCAGATATTTCCATGTTCATCCAGATGGCTGTGTAGATATATCCATGTTCATACAGATGGCGGTGAAGATATTTCCATGTTCATACAGATAGAGGTGTAGATATTTCCATGTTCATACAGATATAGGTGTAGATATTTCCATGTTCATACAGATAGCGGTGTATGTATTTCCATGTTCATACGGATAGCGGTGTTGATATATCCATGTTCATCCAGATGGCTGTTTAGATATATCCATGTTCATATAGATTGCGGTGTAGATATTTCCATGTTCATCCAGATTGCGGTGTAGATATTTCCATGTTCATCCAGATGGCTGTGTAGCTATTTCCATGTTCATACAGATAGTGGTTTAGATATTTCCATGTTCATACAGATAGCGGTGTAGATATTTCCATGTTCATACAGATAGCCGTGTAGATATTGCCATGTTCATACCGATATTGGTGCTGATACTTCCATGTTTATACAGGTAGCGGTGTACATATTTCCGTGTTTATACAGGTAGCGGTGTAGATATTTCCATGTTCAAACAGATAGCGGTGTAGATATTTCCATGTTCATACAGATAGCGGTGTAGATATTTCCATGTTTATACAGATAGCGGTGAAGATGTATGCATGTTTACACAGATAGCGGTGTAGATATTTCCATGTTCATCCAGACGGCTGTGTAGACATATCCATGTTCATACAGATGGCGGTGAAGATATTTCCATGCTTATACAGAAGCTGTGTAGACATATCCATGTTGATACAGATGGCGGTGAAGATTTTTCCATGTTCATACAGATGGCGGTGTAGATATTTCCATGTTCATACAGATAGCGGTGCTGATATTTCCATGTTTATACAGGTAGCAGTGTCGATATTTCCAAGTTTATACAGATAGTGGTGTAGATATTTCCATGTTTATACACATAGCGGTGTAGATATTTTCATGTTTATACAGATAGCGGTGTAGATATCTCCATCTTAATACAGATAGCGGTGTAGATATTTATATGTTCATACAGATGGCAATGCAGATATTTCCATGTTCATACAGATGGCGGTGAAGATATTCCCATGTTCATACAGATGGCGGTGTAGATACCTCCATGTTCATACTGATAGCGGTGCTGATATTTCCATGTTTATACAGGTAGTGGTGTAGATATTTCCATGTTTATACAGATAGCGGTGTAGATATTTCCATGTTTATACACATAGCGGTGTAGATATTTCCATGTTTATACAGATAGCGGTGTAGATATCTCCATCTTAATACAGATGGCGGTGTAGATATTTATATGTTCATTCAGATGGCGGTGCAGATATTTCCATGTTCATACAGATGGCGGTGTAGATATTTCCATGTTCATACAGATAGCGGTGTAGTTATTTCCATGTGTAAAGAGATAGCTGTGTAGATATTTCCATGTATATGCAGATAGCTGTGTAGACATTTCCATTTTCATGCAGATAGCGGTGTATATATTTCCCTGTTCAAACAGTTAGCGGTGTAGATATTTCCATGTTCATAAAGATAGCAGTGTAGATATTTCCATGTTTATACAGATAGCGGTGAAGATGTATGCATGTTTACACAGATAGCGGTGTAGATATTTCCATGTTCATCCAGATGGCTGTGTAGATATATCCATGTTCATACAGATAGCGGTGTAGATATTTCCATGTTCATACAGATAGCGGTGCAGATATTTCCATGTTCATCCAGATGGCTGTGTAGATATATCCATGTTCATACAGATGGCGGTGAAGATATTTCCATGTTCATATAGATAGCAGTGTAGATATTTCCATGTTCATACAGATAGCGGTGTATGTATTTCCATGTTCATACGGATAGCGGTGTTGATAATTCCATGTTCATCCAGATGGCTGTGTAGATATATCCATGTTCATACAGATAGCGGTGTAGATATTTCCATGTTCATCCAGATGGCTGTGTAGCTATTTCCATGTTCATACAGATAGTGGTGTAGATATTTCCATGTTCATACAGATAGCGGTGTAGATATTTCCATGTTCATACAGATAGCCGTGTAGATATTGCCATGTTCATACCGAAAGCGGTGCTGATACTTCCATGTTTATACAGGTAGCGGTGTACATATTTCCGTGTTTATACAGGTAGCGGTGTAGATATTTCCATGTTCATACAGATAGCGGTGTAGATATTTCCATGTTTATACAGATAGCGGTGTAGATATCTCCTTCTTAATACAGATGGCGGTGTAGATATTTATATGTTCACACAGATCGCGGTGCAGATATTTCCATGTTCATACAGAAGGTGGTGTAGATATTTCCATGTTTATAGAGATAGCGGTGAAGTTATTACCATGTGCAAAGAGATAGCTGTGTAGATATTTCCATGTATATGCAGATAGCTGTGTAGATATTTCCATTTTCATGCAGAAAGCGGTATAGATATTTCCAAGTTCATACAGATAGCGGTGTGGATATTTCGATGTTTATACAGATAGCGGTGAAGATGTATGCATGTTTACACAGATAGCGGTGTAGATATTTCCATGTTCATACAGATAGCGGTGCGGATATCTCCATGTTTATACAGGTAGCAGTGTAGATATTTCCATGTTTATACAGATAGCGGTGTAGATATTTCCATGTTTATACTGGTAGCGTGTAGATATTTCCATGTTTATACTGGTAGCGTGTAGATATCTCCATCTTAATACAAATGGCGGTGTAGATATTTATATGTTCATACAGATGGCGGTGCAGATATTTCCATGTTCATACAGATGGCGGTGAAGATATTTCCATGTTCATACAGATGGCCGTGTAGATACTTCCATGTTCATACTGATAGCGGTGCTGATATTTCCATGTTTATACAGGTAGCGGTGTAGATATTTCCATGTTTATACAGATAGCGGTGTAGATATTTCCATGTTTATACACATAGCGGTGTAGATATTTCCATGTTTATACACATAGCGGTGTAGATATCTCCATCTTAATACAGATGGCGGTGTAGATATTTATATGTTCATTCAGATGGCGGTGCAGATATTTCCATGTTCATAAAGATGGCGGTGTAGATATTTCCATGTTCATACAGATAGCGGTGTAGTTATTTCCATGTGTAAAGAGATAGCTGTGTAGATATTTCCATGTATATGCGGATAGCTGTGTAGACATTTCCATTTTCATGCAGATAGCGGTGTATATATTTCCCTGTTCTAACAGTTAGCGGTGTAGATATTTCCATGTTCATACAGATAGCAGTGTAGATATTTCCATGTTTATACAGATAGCGGTGAAGATGTATGCATGTTTACACAGATAGCGGTGTAGATATTTCCATGTTCATCCAGATGGCTGTGTAGATATATCCATGTTCATACAGATAGCGGTGTAGATATTTCCATGTTCATACAGATCGCGGTGCAGATATTTCCATGTTCATCCAGATGGCTGTGTAGATATATCCATGTTCATACAGATGGCGGTGAAGATATTTCCATGTTCATACAGATAGCGGTGTAGATATTTCCATGTTCATTCAGATAGCGGTGTAGATATTTCCATGTTCATACAGATAGCGGTGTATGTATTTCCATGTTCATACGGATAGCGGTGTTGATATTTCCATGTTCATCCAGATGGCTGTGTAGATATATCCATGTTCATACAGATAGCGGTGTAGATATTTCCATGTTCATCCAGATGGCTGTGTAGCTATTTCCATGTTCATACAGATAGTGGTGTAGATATTTCCATGTTCATACAGATAGCGGTGTAGATATTTCCATGTTCATACAGATAGCCGTGTAGATATTGCCATGTTCATACCGATAGCGGTGCTGATACTTCCATGTTTATACAGGTAGCGGTGTACATATTTCCGTGTTTATACAGGTAGCGGTGTAGATATTTCCATGTTCATACAGATAGCGGTGTAGATATTTCCATGTTTATACAGATAGCGGTGTAGGTATCTCCTTCTTAATACAGATGGCGGTGTAGATATTTATATGTTCATACAGATGGCGGTGCAGATATTTCCATGTTCATACAGATGGTGGTGAAGATATTTCCGTGTTTATAGAGGTAGCGGTGTAGTTATTTCCATGTGCAAAGAGATAGCTGTGTAGATATTTCCATGTATATGCAGATAGCTGTGTAGATATTTCCATTTTCATGCAGATAGCGGTGTAGATATTTCCATGTTCAAACAGATAGCGGTGTAGATATTTCCATATTCATACAGATAGCGGTGTGGATATTTCCATGTTTATACAGATAGCGGTGAAGATGTTTGCATGTTTACACAGATAGCGGTGTAGATATTTCCATGTTCATACAGACAGCGGTGTAGATATTTCCATGTTCATCCAGACGGCTGTGTAGACATATCCATGTTCATACAGATGGCGGTGAAGATATTTCCTTGTTCATACAGATGCCTGTGTAGATATATCCAGGTTCATAGATATGGCGGTGAAGTTTTTTCCATGTTCATACAGAAGCGGTGTAGATATTTCCATGTTCATACAGATAGCGGTGCGGATATCTCCATGTTTATACAGGTAGCAGTGTAGATATTTCCATGTTTATACAGATAGCGGTGTAGATATTTCCATGTTTATACACATAGCGGTGTAGGTATTTCCATGTTCATACCGATAGCGGTGCTGATATTTCCATGTTTATACAGGTAGCAGTGTAGATATTTCCATGTTTATACAGATAGCAGTGTAGATATTTCCATGTTTATACACATAGCGGTGTAGATATTTCCATGTTTATACTGGTAGTGTGTAGATATCTCCATCTTAATACAAATGGCTGTGTAGATATTTATATGTTCATACAGATGGCGGTGCAGATATTTCCATGTTCATACAGATGGCGGTGAAGATATTTCCATGTTCATACAGATGGCGGTGTAGATACTTCCATGTTCATACTGATAGCGGTGCTGATATTTCCATGTTTATACAGGTAGCGGTGTAGATATTTCCATGTTTATACAGATAGCGGTGTAGATATTTCCATGTTTATACACGTAGCGGTGTAGATATTTCCATGTTTATACACATAGCGGTGTAGATATCTCCATCTTAATACAGATGGCGGTGTAGATATTTATATGTTCATTCAGATGGCGGTGCAGATATTTCTATTTTCATACAGATGGCGGTGTAGATATTTCCATGTTCATACAGATAGCGGTGTAGTTATTTCCATGTGTAAAGTGATAGCTGTGTAGATATTTCCATGTATATGCAGATAGCTGTGTAGACATTTCCATTTTCATGCAGATAGCGGTGTATATATTTCCCTGTTCAAACAGTTAGCGGTGTAGATATTTCCATGTTCATAAAGATAGCAGTGTAGATATTTCCATGTTTATACAGATAGCGGTGAAGATGTATGCATGTTTACACAGATAGCGGTGTAGATATTTCCATGTTCATCCAGATGGCTGTGTAGATATATCCATGTTCATACAGATAGCGGTGTAGATATTTCCATGTTCATACAGATCGCGGTGCAGATATTTCCATGTTCATCCAGATGGCTGTGTAGATATATCCATGTTCATACAGATGGCGGTGAAGATATTTCCATGTTCATACAGATAGCGGTGTAGATATTTCCATGTTCATACAGATAGAGGTGTAGATATTTCCATGTTCATACAGATAGCGGTGTATGTATTTCCATGTTCATACGGATAGCGGTGTTGATATATCCATGTTCATCCAGATGGCTGTTTAGATATATCCATGTTCATACAGATTGCGGTGTAGATATTTCCATGTTCATACAGATAGTGGTGTAGATATTTCCATGTTAATCCACATGGCTGTGTAGCTATTTCCATGTTCATACAGATAGTGGTTTAGATATTTCCATGTTCATACAGATAGCGGTGTAGATATTTCCATGTTCATACAGATAGCCGTGTAGATATTGCCATGTTCATACCGATATTGGTGCTGATACTTCCATGTTTATACAGGTAGCGGTGTACATATTTCCGTGTTTATACAGGTAGCGGTGTAGATATTTCCATGTTCAAACAGATAGCGGTGTAGATATTTCCATGTTCATACAGATAGCGGTGTAGATATTTCCATGTTTATACAGATAGCGGTGAAGATGTATGCATGTTTACACAGATAGCGGTGTAGATATTTCCATGTTCATCCAGACGGCTGTGTAGACATATCCATGTTCATACAGATGGCGGTGAAGATATTTCCATGCTTATACAGAAGCTGTGTAGACATATCCATGTTGATACAGATGGCGGTGAAGATTTTTCCATGTTCATACAGATGGCGGTGTAGATATTTCCATGTTCATACAGATAGCGGTGCTGATATTTCCATGTTTATACAGGTAGCAGTGTCGATATTTCCATGTTTATACAGATAGTGGTGTAGATATTTCCATGTTTATACACATAGCGGTGTAGATATTTCCATGTTTATACAGATAGCGGTGTAGATATCTCCATCTTAATACAGATGGCGGTGTAGATATTTATATGTTCATACAGATGGCAATGCAGATATTTCCATGTTCATACAGATGGCGGTGAAGATATTCCCATGTTCATACAGATGGCGGTGTAGATACATCCATGTTCATACTGATAGCGGTGCTGATATTTCCATGTTTATACAGGTAGTGGTGTAGATATTTCCATGTTTATACAGATAGCGGTGTAGATATTTCCATGTTTATACACATAGCGGTGTAGATATTTCCATGTTTATACAGATAGCGGTGTAGATATCTCCATCTTAATACAGATGGCGGTGTAGATATTTATATGTTCATTCAGATGGCGGTGCAGATATTTCCATGTTCATACAGATGGCGGTGTAGATATTTCCATGTTCATACAGATAGCGGTGTAGTTATTTCCATGTGTAAAGAGATAGCTGTGTAGATATTTCCATGTATATGCAGATAGCTGTGTAGACATTTCCATTTTCATGCAGATAGCGGTGTATATATTTCCCTGTTCAAACAGTTAGCGGTGTAGATATTTCCATGTTCATAAAGATAGCAGTGTAGATATTTCCATGTTTATACAGATAGCGGTCAAGATGTATGCATGTTTACACAGATAGCGGTGTAGATATTTCCATGTTCATCCAGATGGCTGTGTAGATATATCCATGTTCATACAGATAGCGGTGTAGATATTTCCATGTTCATACAGATCGCGGTGCAGATATTTCCATGTTCATCCAGATGGCTGTGTAGATATATCCATGTTCATACAGATGGCGGTGAAGATATTTCCATGTTCATAAAGATAGCAGTGTAGATATTTCCATGTTCATACAGATAGCGGTTTAGATATTTCCATGTTCATACAGATAGCGGTGTATGTATTTCCATGTTCATACGGATAGCGGTGTTGATAATTCCATGTTCATCCAGATGGCTGTGTAGATATATCCATGTTCATACAGATAGCGGTGTAGATATTTCCATGTTCATCCAGATGGCTGTGTAGCTATTTCCATGTTCATACAGATAGTGGTGTAGATATTTCCATGTTCATACAGATAGCGGTGTAGATATTTCCATGTTCATACAGATAGCCGTGTAGATATTGCCATGTTCATACCGAAAGCGGTGCTGATACTTCCATGTTTATACAGGTAGCGGTGTACATATTTCCGTGTTTATACAGGTAGCGGTGTAGATATTTCCATGTTCATACAGATAGCGGTGTAGATATTTCCATGTTTATACAGATAGCGGTGTAGATATCTCCTTCTTAATACAGATGGCGGTGTAGATATTTATATGTTCACACAGATCGCACGGCAGATATTTCCATGTTCATACAGAAGGTGGTGTAGATATTTCCATGTTTATAGAGATAGCGGTGAAGTTATTTCCATGTGCAAAGAGATAGCTGTGTAGATATTTCCATGTATATGCAGACAGCTGTGTAGATATTTCCATTTTCATGCAGAAAGCGGTGTAGATATTTCCATGTTCAAACAGATAGCGGTGTAGATATTTCCATGTTCATACAGATAGCGGTGTGGATATTTCCATGTTTATACAGATAGCGGTGAAGATGTATGCATGTTTACACAGATAGCGGTGTAGATATTTCCATGTTCATACAGACAGCGGTGTAGATATTTCCATGTTCATCCAGACGGCTGTGTAGACATATCCATGTTCATACAGATGGCGGTGAAGATATTTCCTTGTTCATACAGATGGCTGTGTAGATATATCCAGGTTCATAGATATGGCGGTGAAGTTTTTTCCATGTTCATACAGAAGCGGTGTAGATATTTCCATGTTCATACAGATAGCGGTGCGGATATCTCCATGTTTATACAGGTGGCAGTGTAGATATTTCCATGTTTATACAGATAGCGGTGTAGATATTTCCATGTTTATACACATAGCGGTGTAGGTATTTCCATGTTCATACAGATAGCGGTGCTGATATTTCCATGTTTATACAGGTAGCAGTGTAGATATTTCCATGTTTATACAGATAGCAGTGTAGATATTTCCATGTTTATACACATAGCGGTGTAGATATTTCCATGTTTATACTGGTAGCGTGTAGATATCTCCATCTTAATACAAATGGCGGTGTAGATATTTATATGTTCATACAGATGGCGGTGCAGATATTTCCATGTTCATACAGATGGCGGTGAAGATATTTCCATGTTGATACAGATGGCGGTGTAGATACTTCCATGTTCATACTGATAGCGGTGCTGATATTTCCATGTTTATACAGGTAGCGGTGTAGATATTTCCATGTTTATACAGATAGCGGTGTAGATATTTCCATGTTTATACACATAGCGGTGTAGATATTTCCATGTTTATACACATAGCGGTGTAGATATCTCCATCTTAATACAGATGGCGGTGTAGATATTTATATGTTCATTCAGATGGCGGTGCAGATATTTCCATGTTCATACAGATGGCGGTGTAGATATTTCCATGTTCATACAGATAGCGGTGTAGTTATTTCCATGTGTAAAGAGATAGCTGTGTAGATATTTCCATGTATATGCAGATAGCTGTGTAGACATTTCCATTTTCATGCAGATAGCGGTGTATATATTTCCCTGTTCAAACAGTTAGCGGTGTAGATATTTCCATGTTCATAAAGATAGCAGTGTAGATATTTCCATGTTTATACAGATAGCGGTGAAGATGTATGCATGTTTACACAGATAGCGGTGTAGATATTTCCATGTTCATCCAGATGGCTGTGTAGATATATCCATGTTCATACAGATAGCGGTGTAGATATTTCCATGTTCATACAGATCGCGGTGCAGATATTTCCATGTTCATCCAGATGGCTGTGTAGATATATCCATGTTCATACAGATGGCGGTGAAGATATTTCCATGTTCATACAGATAGCGGTGTAGATATTTCCATGTTCATACAGATAGCGGTGTAGATATTTCCATGTTCATACAGATAGAGGTGTATGTATTTCCATGTTCATACGGATAGCGGTGTTGATATTTCCATGTTCATCCAGATGGCTGTGTAGATATATCCATGTTCATACAGATAGCGGTGTAGATATTTCCATGTTCATCCAGATGGCTGTGTAGCTATTTCCATGTTCATACAGATAGTGGTGTAGATATTTAAATGTTCATACAGATAGCGGTGTAGATATTTCCATGTTCATACAGATAGCCGTGTAGATATTGCCATGTTCATACCGATAGCGGTGCTGATACTTCCATGTTTATACAGGTAGCGGTGTACATATTTCCGTGTTTATACAGGTAGCGGTGTAGTTATTTCCATGTTCATACAGATAGCGGTGTAGATATTTCCATGTTTATACAGATAGCGGTGTAGGTATCTCCTTCTTAATACAGATGGCGGTGTAGATATTTCCATGTTCATACAGATGGTGGTGAAGATATTTCCATGTTTATAGAGGTAGCGGTGTAGTTATTTCCATGTGCAAAGAGATAGCTGTGTAGATATTTCCATGTATATGCAGATAGCTGTGTAGATATTTCCATTTTCATGCAGATAGCGGTGTAGATATTTCCATGTTCAAACAGATAGCGGTGTAGATATTTCCATATTCATACAGATAGCGGTGTGGATATTTCCATGTTTATACAGATAGCGGTGAAGATGTTTGCATGTTTACACAGATAGCGGTGTAGATATTTCCATGTTCATACAGACAGCGGTGTAGATATTTCCATGTTCATCCAGACGGCTGTGTAGACATATCCATGTTCATACAGATGGCGGTGAAGATATTTCCATGTTCATACAGATGGCTGTGTAGATATATCCATGTTCATACAGATGGCGGTGAAGATTTTTCCATGTTCATACATATTCCGGTGTAGATATTTCCATGTTCATACAGATAGCGGTGCTGATATTTCCATGTTTATACAGATAGCGGTGTAGAGATTTACATGTTTATACACATAGTGGTATAGATATTTCCATGTTTATACAGATAGCGGTGTAGATATCTCCATCTTAATACAGATGGCGGTTTAGATATTTATATGTTCATCCAGATGGCTGTGTAGATATATCCATGTTCATACAGATAGCGGTGTAGATAATTCCACGTTCATCCTGATGGCTGTGTAAATATTTCCATGTTCATACAGATAGCGGTGTAGATATTTCCATGTTCATACAGATAGCGGTGTAGATATTTCCATGTTCATCCAGATGGCTGTGTAGATATATCCATGTTCATACAGATGGCGGTGAAGATATTTCCATGTTCATACAGATGGCGTTGTAGATATTTCCATGTTCATACAGATAGCTGTGTAGATATTGCCATGTTCATACCGATCGCGGTGCTGATACTTCCATGTTTATACAGGTAGCGGTGTACATATTTCCGTGTTTATACAGGTAGCGGTGTAGATATTTCCATGTTCATACAGATAGCGGTGTAGATATTTCCATGTTTATACAGATAGCGGTGTAGATATCTCCTTCTTAATACAGATGGCGGTGTAGATATTTATATGTTCATACAGATGGCGGTGCAGATATTTCCATGTTCATACAGATGGTGGTGAAGATATTTCCATGTTTATAGAGGTAGCGGTGTAGTTATTTCCATATGCAAAGAGATAGCTGTGTAGATATTTCCATGTATATGCAGATAGCTGTGTAGATATTTCCATTTTCATGCAGATATCGGTGTAGATATTTCCATGTTCAAACAGATAGCGGTGTAAATATTTCCATATTCATACAGATAGCGGTGTGGATATTTCCATGTTTATACAGATAGCGGTGAAGATGTATGCATGTTTACACAGATAGCGGTGTAGATATTTCCATGTTCATACAGATAGCGGTGTAGATATTTCCATGTTCATCCAGACGGCAGTGTAGACATATCCATGTTCATACAGATGGCGGTGAAGATTTTTCCATGTTCATACATATTCCGGTGTAGATATTTCCATGTTCATACAGATAGCGGTGCTGATATTTCCATGTTTATACAGATAGCGGTGTAGAGATTTCCATGTTTATACACATAGTGGTATAGATATTTCCATTTTTATACAGATAGCGGTGTAGATATCTCCATCTTAATACAGATGGCGGTGTAGATATTTATATGTTCATACAGATGGCGGTGCAGATATTTCCATGTTCATACAGATGGCGGTGAAGATATTTCCATGTTCATACAGATGGCGGTGTAGATACTTCCATGTTCATACTGATAGCGGTGTAGATATTTCCATGTTTATGCAGGTAGCGGTGTAGGTATTTCCATGTTCATACAGATAGCGGTGTAGTTATTTCCATGTGTAAAGAGATAGCTGTGTAGATATTTCCATGTATATGCAGATAGCTGTGTAGACATTTCCATTTTCATGCAGATAGCGGTGTATATATTTCCCTGTTCAAACAGATAGCGGTGCAGATATTTCCATGTTCATAAAGATAGCAGTGTAGATAATTCCATGTTTATACAGATAGTGGTGAAGATGTATGCATGTTTACACAGATAGCGGTGTATATATTTCCATGTTCATCCAGATGGCTGAGTAGATATATCCATGTTCATACAGATAGCGGTGCAGATATTTCCATGTTCATCCAGATGGCTGTGTAGATATATCCATGTTCATACAGATAGCGGTGTAGATATTTCCATGTTCATCCAGATGGCTGTGTAGCTATTTCCATGTTCATACACATAGCGGTGTAGATATTTCCATGTTCATACAGATAGCGGTGTAGATATTTCCATGTTCATACAGATAGCCGTGTAGATATTGCCATGTTCATACCGATAGCAGTGCTGATACTTCCATGTTTATACAGGTAGCGGTGTACATATTTCCGTGTTTATACAGGTAGCGGTGTAGATATTTCCATGTTCATACAGATAGCGGTGTAGATATTTCCATGTTTATACAGACAGCGGTGTAGATATATCCTTCTTAATACAGATGGCGGTGTAGATATTTATATGTTCATACAGATGGCAGTGCAGATATTTCCATGTTCATACAGATGGTGGTGTAGATATTTCCATGTTTATAGAGATAGCGGTGCAGTTATTTCCATGTGCAAAGAGATAGCTGTGTAGATATTTCCATGTATATACAGATAGCTGTGTAGATATTTCCATTTCCATGCAGATAGCGGTGTAGATATTTCCATGTTCAAACAGACAGCGGTGTAGATATTTCCATGTTCATACAGATAGCGGTGTGGGTATTTCCATGTTTATACAGATAGCGGTGAAGATGTATGCATGTTTACACAGATAGCCGTGTAGATATTTCCATGTTCATACAGATAGCGGTGTAGATATTTCCATGTTCATCCAGACGGCTGTGTAGACATATCCATGTTCATACAGATGGCGGTGAAGATATTTCCATGCTTATACAGAAGCTGTGTAGATATATCCATGTTGATACAGATGGCGGTGAAGATTTTTCCATGTTCATACAGATGGCTGTGTAGATATTTCCATGTCCATACAGATAGTGGTGCTGATATTTCCATGTTTATACAGGTAGCAGTGTCGATATTTCCATGTTTATACTGATAGTGGTGTAGATATTTCCATGTTTATACACATAGCGGTGTAGATATTTCCATGTTTATACAGATAGCGGTGTAGATATCTCCATCTTAATACAGATGGCGGTGTAGATATTTATATGTTCATACAGGTGGCGGTGCAGATATTTCCATGTTCATACAGATGGCGGTGAAGATATTTCCATGTTCATACAGATGGCGGTGTAGATACTTCCATGTTCATACTGGTAGCGGTGCTGATATTTCCATGTTTATACAGGTAGCGGTGTAGATATTTTCATGTTTATACAGATAGCGGTGTAGATATTTCCATGTTTATACACATAGCGGTGTAGATATTTCCATGTTTATACACATAGCAGTGTAGATATCTCCATCTTAATACAGATGGCGGTGTAGATATTTATATGTTCATTCAGATGGTGGTGCAGATATTTCCATGTTCATACAGATGGCGGTGTAGATATTTCCATGTTCATACAGATAGCGGTGTAGTTATTTCCATGTGTAAAGAGATAGCTGTGTAGATATTTCCATGTATATGCAGATAGCTGTGTAGACATTTCCATTTTCATGCAGATAGCGGTGTATATATTTCCCTGTTCAAACAGTTAGCGGTGTAGATATTTCCATGTTCATAAAGATAGCAGTGTAGATATTTCCTTGTTTATACAGATAGCGGTGAAGATGTATGCATGTATACACAGATAGCGGTGTAGATATTTCCATGTTCATCCAGATGGCTGTGTAGATATATCCATGTTCATACAGATAGCGGTGTAGATATTTCCATGTTCATACAGATAGCGGTGCAGATATTTCCATGTTCATCCAGATGGCTGTGTAGATATATGCATGTTCATACAGATGGCGGTGAAGATAATTCCATGTTCATACAGATAGCGGTGTAGATATTTCCATGTTCATACAGATAGCGGTGTAGATATTTCCATGTTCATCCAGATGGCTGTGTAGATATATCCATGTTCATACAGATAGCGCTGAAGATATTTCCATGTTCATCCAGAAGGCTGTGTAGCTATTTCCATGTTCATACAGATAGTGGTGTAGATATTTCCATGTTCATACAGATAGCAGTGTAGATATTTCCATGTTCATACAGATAGCCGTGTAGATATTGCCATGTTCATACTGATAGCGGTGCTGATACTTCCATGTTTATACAGGTAGCGGTGTACATATTTCCGTGATTATAAAGGTAGAGGTGTAGATATTTCCATGTTCATACAGATAGCGGTGTAGCTATTTCCATGTTTATACAGATAGCGGTGTAGATATCTCCTTCTTAATACAGATGGCGGTGTAGATATTTATATGTTCATACAGATGGCGGTGCAGATAATTCCATGTTCATACAGATAGCGGTGTAGATATTTCCATGTTGATACAGATAGCGGTGTAGATATCTCATTCTTAATACAGATGGCGGTGTAGATATTTATATGTTCATCCAGACGGCTGTGTAGACATATCCATGTTCATACAGATGGCGGTGAAGATATTTCCATGTACATACAGATGGCTGTCTAGATATATCCATGTTCATGCAGATGGCGGTGAGGGTTTTTCCATGTTCATACAGATGGCGGTGTAGATATTTCCATGTTCATACAGATAGCGGTGCTGATATTTCCATGTTTATACACATAGCGGTGTAGATATTTCCATCTTTATACAGATAGCGGTGTAGATATCTCCATCTTAATACAGATGGCGGTGTAGATATTTATATGTTCATACAGATGGCGGTGCAGATATTTCCATGTTCATACAGATGGCGGTGAAGATATTTCCATGTTCATACAGATTGCGGTGTAGATACTTCCATGTTCATACTGATAGCGGTGCTGATATTTCCATGTTTATACAGGTAGCGGTGTCGATATTTCCACGTTTATACAGATGGCGGTGTACATATTTCCATGTTCATACAG
This sequence comes from Gorilla gorilla gorilla, assembly GCF_029281585.2. Lineage (NCBI taxonomy): Eukaryota > Metazoa > Chordata > Mammalia > Primates > Hominidae > Gorilla > Gorilla gorilla. The sequence continues at coordinate 129,976,181 of NC_073239.2, forward strand.
ATAGCGGTGTAGTTATTTCCATGTGTAAAGAGATAGCTGTGTAGATATTTCCATGTATATGCAGATAGCTGTGTAGACATTTCCATTTTCATGCAGATAGCGGTGTATATATTTCCATGTTCATACAGATAGCTGTGTAGATATTTCCATGTATATGCAGATAGCTGTGTAGATATTTCCATTTTCATGCAGATAGCGGTGTAGGTATTTCCATGTTCAAACAGATAGCGGTGTAGATATTTCCATGTTCATACAGATTGCGGTGTGGATATTTCCATGTTTATACAGATAGCGGTGAAGATGTATGCATGTTTACACAGATAGCGGTGTAGATAATTCCATGGTCATCCAGATGGCTGTGTAGATATTTCCACGTTCATCCAGATGGCTGTGTAGATATATCCATGTTCATACAGATGGCGGTGAAGATATTTCCATGTTCATGCAGAAGGCGGTGTAGATATTTCCATGTTCATACAGGTAACTGTGTAGATATTTCCATGTTTATACAGATAGTGGTGTAGATATTTCCATGTTTATACACATAGCGGTGTAGATATTTCCATGTTTATACTGATAGCGGTGTAGATATCTCCATCTTAATACAGGTGGCGGTGTAGATATTTATATGTTCATACAGATGGCGGTGCAGATATTTCCATGTTCATACAGATGGCGGTGTAGATATTACCATGTTTATAGAGATATCGGTGTAGTTATTTCCATGTGTAAAGAGATAACTGTATAGATATTTCCATATATATGCAGATAGCTGTGTAGATATTTCCATTTTCATGCAGATAGCGGTGTAGATATTTCCATGTTCAAACAGATAGCGGTGTAGATATTTCCATGTTCATACAGATAGCGGTGTAGATATTTCCATGTTCATACAGATAGCGGTGCAGATATTTCCATGTTCATACAGATAGCGGTGTATGTATTTCCATGTTCATACAGAGAGCGGTGTAGATATTTCCATTTTCATGCAGATAGCGGTGTAGATATTTCCCTGTTCAAACAGTTAACGGTGTAGATATTTCCATGTTCATAAAGATAGCGGTGTAGATATTTCCATGTTTATTCAGATAGCGGTGAAGATGTATGCATGTTTACACAGATAGCGGTGAAGATGTATGCATGTTTACACAGATAGCGGTGTAGATATTTCCATGTTCATCCAGATGGCTATGTAGATATATCCATGTTCATACAGATGGCGGTGAAGATATTTCCATGTTCATACAGATAGCGGTGTAGATATTTCCATGTTCATACAGATAGCGGTGTAGATATTTCCATGTTCATAGAGATAGCGGTGTATGTATTTCCATGTTCATACAGATAGCGGTGTAGACATTTCCATATTCATCCAGATGGCTGTGTAGATATTTCCATGTTCATACAGATAGCGGTGTAGATATTTCCATGTTCATACAGATAGCGGTGTAGATATTTCCATGTTCATACAGATAGCCGTGTTGATATTGCCATGTTCATACCGATAGCGGTGCTGATACTTCCATGTTTATACAGGTAGCGGTGTACATATTTCCGTGTTTATACAGATAGCGGTGTAAATATTTCCAAGTTCATACAGATGGCGGTGTAGATATTTCCATGTTTATAGAGATAGCGGTGTAGTTATTTCCATGTGTAAAGAGATAGCTGTGTAGATATTTCCATGTATATGCAGATAGCTGTGTAGATATTTCCATTTTCATGCAGATAGCGGTGTAGATATTTCCATGTTCAAACAGATAGCGGTGTAGATATTTCCATGTTCATAAAGATAGCGGTGTAGATATTTCCATGTTTATACAGATAGCGGTGAAGATGTATGCATGTTTACACAGATAGCGGTGTAGATATTTCCATGTTCATCCAGATGGCTGTGTAGATATATCCATGTTCATACAGATGGCGGTGAAGATATTTCCATGTTCATACAGATAGTGGTGTAGATATTTCCATGTTCATACAGATAGCGGTGTATGTATTTCCATGTTCATTCAGAGAGCGGTGTAGATATTTCCATTTTCATGCAGATAGCGGTGTAGATATTTCCCTGTTCAAACAGTTAGCGGTGTAGATATTTCCATGTTCATAAAGATAGCGGTTTAGATACTTCCATGTTTATACAGATAGCGGTGAAGATGTATGCATGTTTACACAGATAGCGGTGTAGATATTTCCATGTTCATCCAGATGGCTGTTTAGATATATCCATGTTCATACAAATGGCGGTGAAGATATTCCCATGTTCATACATATAGCGGTGTAGATATTTCCATGTTCATCCTGATGGCTGTGTGGATATATCCATGATCATACAGATGGCGGTGAAGGTATTTCCATGTTCATACAGATAGCTGTGTAGATATTTCCATGTTCATACAGATAGCCGTGTAGATATTGCCATGTTCATACCGATAGCGCTGCTGATACTTCCATGTTTATACAGGTAGCGTTGTACATATTTCCGTGTTTATACAGATAGCTGTGTAGATATTTCCATGTTCATACAGATGGCGGTGTAGATATTTCCATGTTTATAGAGATAGCGGTGTAGTTATTTCCATGTGTAAAGAGATAGCTGTGTAGATATTTCCATGTATATGCAGATAGCTGTGTAGATATTTCCATTTTCATGCAGATAGCGGTGTAGATATTTCCATGTTCAAACAAATAGCGGTATAGATATTTCCATGTTCGTACAGATAGCGGTGTAGATTTTCCATGTTTATACTGATAGCGGTGAAGAAGTATGCATGTTTACACAGATAGCGGTGTAGATATTTCCATGTTCATACAGATAGCGGTGTAGATAATTCCATGTTCATCCAGATGGCTTTGTAGACATATCCATGTTCATACAGATGGCGGTGAAGATATTTCCATGTTCATACAGATAGCAGTGTAGATATTTCCATGTTCATACAGATAGCGGTGTAGATATTTCCATGTTCATACAGAAAACGGTGTAGATATTTCCATATTTATACAGATAGCGGTGAAGATGTATGCATGTTTACACAGATAGCGGTGTAGATAATTCCATGGTCATCCAGATGGCTGTGTAGATATTTCCACGTTCATCCAGATGGCTGTGTAGATATATCCATGTTCATACAGATGGCGGTGAAGATATTTCCATGTTCATACAGATGGCGGTGTAGATATTTCCATGTTCTTACAGATAGCGGTGTAGATATTTCCATGTTCATACAGATAGCGGTGTTTGTATTTCCATGTTCATACAGATAGCGGTGTAGACATTTCCATGTTCATCCAGATGGCTGTGTAGATATTTCCATGTTCATACAGATAGCGGTGTAGATATTTCCATGTTCATACAGATAGCCGTGTAGATATTTCCATGTTCATCCTGATGGCTGTGTAGATATATCCATGTTCATACAGATGGCGGTGAAGATATTTCCATGTTCATACAGATAGCGGTGTAGATATTTCCATGTTCATACAGATAGCCGTGTAGTTATTGCCATGCTCATACCGATAGCGGTGCTGATACTTCCATGTTTATACAGGTAGCGGTGTACATATTTCCGTGTTTATACAGATAGCGGTGTAGATATTTCCATGTTCATACAGATGGCGGTGTAGATATTTCCATGTTTATAGAGATAGCGGTGTAGTTATTTCCATGTGTAAAGAGATAGCTGTGTAGATATTTCCATGTATATGCAGATAGCTGTGTAGATATTTCCATTTTCATGCAGATAGCGGTGTAGATATTTCCATGTTCAAACAAATAGCGGTATAGATATTTCCATGTTTGTACAGATAGCGGTGTAGATTTTCCATGTTTATACTGGTAGCGGTGAAGATGTATGCATGTTTACACAGATAGCGGTGTAGATATTTCCATGTTCATACAGATAGCGGTGTAGATATTTCCATGTTCATCCAGATGGCTTTGTAGACATATCCATGTTCATACAGATGGCGGTGAAGATATTTCCATGTTCATACAGATAGCGGTGTAGATATTTCCATGTTCATACAGATAGCCGTGTAGATATTTCCATGTTCATACAGATAGCGGTGTAGATATTTCCATGTTCATCCAGACGGCTGTGTAGACATATCCATGTTCATACAGATGGCGGTGAAGATATTTCCATGCTTATACAAAAGCTGTGTAGATATATCCATGTTGATACAGATGGCGGTGAAGATTTTTCCATGTTCATACAGATGGCTGTGTAGATATTTCCATGCCCATACAGATAGCTGTGCTGATATTTCCATGTTTATACAGGTAGCAGTGTCGATATTTCCATGTTTATACAGATAGTGGTGTAGATATTTCCATGTTTATACACATAGCGGTGTAGATATTTCCATGTTTATACAGATAGCGGTGTAGATATCTCCATCTTAATACAGATGGCGGTGTAGATATTTATATGTTCATACAGGTGGCGGTGCAGATATTTCCATGTTCATACAGATGGCGGTGAAGATATTTCCATGTTCATACAGATGGCGGTGTAGATACTTCCATGTTCATACTGGTAGCGGTGCTGATATTTCCATGTTTATACAGGTAGCGGTGTAGATATGTCCATGTTTATACAGATAGCGGTGTAGATATTTCCATGTTTATACACATAGCGGTGTAGATATTTCCATGTTTATACACATAGCAGTGTAGATATCTCCATCTTAATACAGATGGCGGTGTAGATATTTATATGTTCATTCAGATGGCGGTGCAGATATTTCCATGTTCATACAGATGGCGGTGTAGATATTTCCATGTTCATACAGATAGCGGTGTAGTTATTTCCATGTGTAAAGAGATAGCTGTGTAGATATTTCCATGTATATGCAGATAGCTGTGTAGACATTTCCATTTTCATGCAGATAGCGGTGTATATATTTCCCTGTTCAAACAGTTAGCGGTGTAGATATTTCCATGTTCATAAAGATAGCAGTGTAGATATTTCCTTGTTTATACAGATAGCGGTGAAGATGTATGCATGTATACACAGATAGCGGTGTAGATATTTCCATGTTCATCCAGATGGCTGTGTAGATATATCCATGTTCATACAGATAGCGGTGTAGATATTTCCATGTTCATACAGATAGCGGTGCAGATATTTCCATGTTCATCCAGATGGCTGTGTAGATATATGCATGTTCATACAGATGGCGGTGAAGATATTTCCATGTTCATACAGATAGCGGTGTAGATATTTCCATGTTCATACAGATAGCGGTGTAGATATTTCCATGTTCATACAGATAGCGGTGTATGTATTTCCATGTTCATACAGATAGCGGTGTAGATATTTCCATGTTCATCCAGATGGCTGTGTAGATATATCCATGTTCATACAGATAGCGCTGAAGATATTTCCATGTTCATCCAGAAGGCTGTGTAGCTATTTCCATGTTAATACAGATAGTGGTGTAGATATTTCCATGTTCATACAGACAGCAGTGTAGATATTTCCATGTTCATACAGATAGCCGTGTAGATATTGCCATGTTCATACCAATAGCGGTGCTGATACTTCCATGTTTATACAGGTAGCGGTGTACATATTTCCGTGATTATACAGGTAGCGGTGTAGATATTTCCATGTTCATACAGATAGCGGTGTAGCTATTTCCATGTTTATACAGATAGCAGTGTAGATATCTCCTTCTTAATACAGATGGCGGTGTAGATATTTATATGTTCATACAGATGGTGGTGCAGATATTTCCATGTTCATACAGATGGTGGTGTAGATATTTCCATGTTTATAGAGATAGCGGTGTAGTTATTTCCATGTGCAAAGAGATAGCTGTGTAGGTATTTCCATGTATATGCAGATAGCTGTGTAGATATTTCCATTTTCATGCAGATAGCAGTGTAGATATATCCATGTTCAAACAGATAGCGGTGTGGGTATTTCCATGTTTATACAGATAGCGGTGAAGATGTATGCATGTTTACACAGATAGCGGTGTAGATATTTCCATGTTCATACAGATAGCGGTGTAGATATTTCCATGTTCATCCAGACGGCTGTGTAGACATATCCATGTACATACTGATGGCGGTGAAGATATTTCCATGTTCATACAGATGGCTGTGTAGATATATCCAGGTTCATAGAGATGGCGGTGAAAATTTTTCCATGTTCATACAGAAGCGGTGTAGAAATTTCCATGTTCATACAGATAGCGGTGCTGATATTTCCATGTTTATACAGGTAGCAGTGTAGATATTTCCATGTTTATACAGATAGCGGTGTAGATATTTCCATGTTTATACACATAGCGGTGTAGATATTTCCATGTTTATACAGATAGCGTGTAGATATCTCCATCTTAATACAGATGGCGGTGTAGAAATTTATATGTTCATACAGATGGCGGTGCAGAGATTTCCATGTTCATCCAGATGGCTCTGTAGATATATCCATGTTCATACAGATAGCGGTGTAGATATTTCCATGTTCATACAGATAGCGGTGCAGATATTTCCATGTTCATCCAGATGGCTGTGTAGATATATCCATGTTCATACAGATGGCGGTGAAGATATTTCCATGTTCATACAGATAGCGGTGTATGTATTTCCATGTTCATACAGATAGCGGTGTAGATATTTCCATGTTCATACAGATGGTGGTGTAGTTTTTCCATGTTCATAGGGATGGCGGTGTAGATATTTCCATATTTATAGAGATAGCGGTGTGGTTATTTCCATGTTCCTGAAGATAGCGGTGTAGATATTTCCATGTATATACAGATAGCTTTGTACATATTTCCATGTTCAGACAGATAGCGGTGTCGATATTTCCAAGTTCATACGGATGGCGGTGTAGATATTTCCATGTATATACAGATAGCTTTGTACATATTTCCATGTTCAGACAGATAGCGGTGTCGATATTTCCAAGTTCATACGGATGGCGGTGTAGATATTTCCATGTTTATACAGATAGCGGTGTAGATATCTCCATCTTAATACAGATGGCGGTGTAGATATTTATATGTTCATACAGGTGGCGGTGCAGATATTTCCATGTTCATACAGATGGCGGTGAAGATATTTCCATGTTCATACAGATGGCGGTGTAGATACTTCCATGTTCATACTGGTAGCGGTGCTGATATTTCCATGTTTATACATGTAGCGGTGTAGATATGTCCATGTTTATACAGATAGCGGTGTAGATATTTCCATGTTTATACACATAGCGGTGTAGATATTTCCATGTTTATACACATAGCAGTGTAGATATCTCCATCTTAATACAGATGGCGGTGTAGATATTTATATGTTCATTCAGATGGCGGTGCAGATATTTCCATGTTCATACAGATGGCGGTGTAGATATTTCCATGTTCATACAGATAGCGGTGTAGTTATTTCCATGTGTAAAGAGATAGCTGTGTAGATATTTCCATGTATATGCAGATAGCTGTGTAGACATTTCCATTTTCATGCAGATAGCGGTGTATATATTTCCCTGTTCAAACAGTTAGCGGTGTAGATATTTCCATGTTCATAAAGATAGCAGTGTAGATATTTCCTTGTTTATACAGATAGCGGTGAAGATGTATGCATGTATACACAGATAGCGGTGTAGATATTTCCATGTTCATCCAGATGGCTGTGTAGATATATCCATGTTCATACAGATAGCGGTGTAGATATTTCCATGTTCATACAGATAGCGGTGCAGATATTTCCATGTTCATCCAGATGGCTGTGTAGATATATGCATGTTCATACAGATGGCGGTGAAGATATTTCCATGTTCATACAGATAGCGGTGTAGATATTTCCATGTTCATACAGATAGCGGTGTAGATATTTCCATGTTCATACAGATAGCGGTGTATGTATTTCCATGTTCATACAGATAGCGGTGTAGATATTTCCATGTTCATCCAGATGGCTGTGTAGATATATCCATGTTCATACAGATAGCGCTGAAGATATTTCCATGTTCATCCAGAAGGCTGTGTAGCTATTTCCATGTTCATACAGATAGTGGTGTAGATATTTCCATGTTCATACAGACAGCAGTGTAGATATTTCCATGTTCATACAGATAGCCGTGTAGATATTGCCATGTTCATACCAATAGCGGTGCTGATACTTCCATGTTTATACAGGTAGCGGTGTACATATTTCCGTGATTATACAGGTAGCGGTGTAGATATTTCCATGTTCATACAGATAGCGGTGTAGCTATTTCCATGTTTATACAGATAGCAGTGTAGATATCTCCTTCTTAATACAGATGGCGGTGTAGATATTTATATGTTCATACAGATGGTGGTGCAGATATTTCCATGTTCATACAGATGGTGGTGTAGATATTTCCATGTTTATAGAGATAGCGGTGTAGTTATTTCCATGTGCAAAGAGATAGCTGTGTAGGTATTTCCATGTATATGCAGATAGCTGTGTAGATATTTCCATTTTCATGCAGATAGCAGTGTAGATATTTCCATGTTCAAACAGATAGCGGTGTGGGTATTTCCATGTTTATACAGATAGCGGTGAAGATGTATGCATGTTTACACAGATAGCGGTGTAGATATTTCCATGTTCATACAGATAGCGGTGTAGATATTTCCATGTTCATCCAGACGGCTGTGTAGACATATCCATGTACATACTGATGGCGGTGAAGATATTTCCATGTTCATACAGATGGCTGTGTAGATATATCCAGGTTCATAGAGATGGCGGTGAAAATTTTTCCATGTTCATACAGAAGCGGTGTAGAAATTTCCATGTTCATACAGATAGCGGTGCTGATATTTCCATGTTTATACAGGTAGCAGTGTAGATATTTCCATGTTTATACAGATAGCGGTGTAGATATTTCCATGTTTATACACATAGCGGTGTAGATATTTCCATGTTTATACAGATAGCGTGTAGATATCTCCATCTTAATACAGATGGCGGTGTAGAAATTTATATGTTCATACAGATGGCGGTGCAGAGATTTCCATGTTCATCCAGATGGCTCTGTAGATATATCCATGTTCATACAGATAGCGGTGTAGATATTTCCATGTTCATACAGATAGCGGTGCAGATATTTCCATGTTCATCCAGATGGCTGTGTAGATATATCCATGTTCATACAGATTGCGGTGAAGATATTTCCATGTTCATACAGATAGCGGTGTATGTATTTCCATGTTCATACAGATAGCGGTGTAGATATTTCCATGTTCATACAGATGGTGGTGTAGTTTTTCCATGTTCATAGGGATGGCGGTGTAGATATTTCCATATTTATAGAGATAGCGGTGTGGTTATTTCCATGTTCCTGAAGATAGCGGTGTAGATATTTCCATGTATATACAGATAGCTTTGTACATATTTCCATGTTCAGACAGATAGCGGTGTCGATATTTCCAAGTTCATACGGATGGCGGTGTAGATATTTCCTTGTTCGTACAGATGGCGTTGTAGATATTTCCATGTTTATAGAGATAGCGTTGCAGATATTTCCATGTTTATACTGACAGCGGTATAGCTATTTCCATGTTTCTACAGATGGTGGTGTAGATATTTCCAAGTTTATAGAGATAGCACTATAGACATTTCCATGTTTACCCAGATAGCGTTGTAAATATTTTCATGTTTATAGAGATTGCGGTGTAGTTATTTCCATATTTATACAGATAGCGGTGTAGATATCTCCATCTTAATACTGATGGCGGTGTAGATATTTATATGTTCATACAGATGGCGGTGCAGATATTTCCATGTTCATACAGATGGCGGTGTAGATATTTCCATGTTCATACAGATGGCGGTGTAGATATTTCCATGTTCATACAGATAGCGGTGTAGATATTGCCATGTTCATACAGATAGCGGTGTATGTATTTCCATGTTCATACAGATAGCGTTGTAGATATTTCCATGTTCATCCACATGGCTGTGTAGATATATCCATGTTCATACAGATAGCGGTGTAGATATTTCCATGTTCATCCAGATGGCTGTGTAGCTATTTCCGTGTTCATCCAGATAGTGGTGTAGATATTTCCATGTTCATGCAGATAGCGGTGTAGATATTTCCATGTTCATACAGATAGCCGTGTAGATATTGCCATGTTCATACCGATAGCGGTGCTGATACTTCCATGTTTATACAGGTAGCGGTGAACATATTTCCGTGTTTATACAGGTAGCGGTGTAGATATTTCCATGTTCATACAGAGAGCAGTCTAGATATTTCCATGTTTATACAGATAGCGGTGTAGATATCTCCTTCTTAATACAGATGGCGGTGTAGATATTTATATGTTCATACAGATGGCGGTGCAGATAATTCCATGTTCATACAGATAGCCGTGTAGATATTTCCATGTTGATACAGATAGCGGTGTAGATATCTCATTCTTAATACAGATGGCGGTGTAGATATTTATATGTTCATCCAGACGGCTGTGTAGACATATCCATGTTCATACAGATGGCGGTGAAGATATTTCCATGTTCATACAGATGGCTGTCTAGATATATCCATGTTCATGCAGATGGCGGTGAAGGTTTTTCCATGTTCATACAGATGGCGGTGTAGATATTTCCATGTTCATACAGATAGCGGTGCTGATATTTCCATGTTTATACAGGTAGCAGTGTAGATATTTCCATGTTTATACAGATAGCGGTGTAGATATTTCCATGTTTATACACATAGCGGTGTAGATATTTCCATCTTTATACAGATAGCGGTGTAGATATCTCCATCTTAATACAGATGGCGGTGTAGATATTTATATGTTCATACAGATGGCGGTGCAGATATTTCCATGTTCATACAGATGGCGGTGAAGATATTTCCATGTTCATACAGATTGCGGTGTAGATACTTCCATGTTCATACTGATAGCGGTGCTGATATTTCCATGTTTATACAGGTAGCGGTGTCGATATTTCCATGTTTATACAGATGGCGGTGTACATATTTCCATGTTCATACAGATAGCGGTGTAGTTATTTCCATGTGTAAAGAGATAGCTGTGTAGATATTTCCATGTATATGCAGATAGCTGTGTAGACATTTCCATTTTCATGCAGATAGCGGTGTATATATTTCCCTGTTCAAACAGTTAGCGGTGTATATATTTCCATGTTCATAAAGATAGCAGTGTAGATATTTCCATGTTTATACAGATAGCGGTGAAGATGTATGCATGTTTACACAGATAGCGGTGTAGATATTTCCATGTTCATCCAGATGGCTGTGTAGATATATTCATGTTCATACAGATAGCGGTGTAGATATTTCCATGTTCATACAGATAGCGGTGTAGATATATTCATGTTCATACAGATAGCGGTGTAAATATTTCCATGTTCATACAGATAGCGGTGCAGATATTTCCATGTTCATCCAGATGGCTGTGTAGATATATCCATGTTCATACAGATGGCGGTGAAGATATTTCCATGTTCATACAGATAGCGGTGTAGATATTTCCATGTTCATACAGATAGCGGTGTAGATATTTCCATGTTCATGCAGATAGCCGTGTAGATATTGCCATGTTCATACCGATAGCGGTGCTGATACTTACATGTTTATACAGGTAGCGGTGTACATATTTCCGTGTTTATACAGGTAGCGGTGTAGATATTTCCATGTTCATACAGATAGCTGTGTAGATATTTCCATGTATATACAGATAGCTGTGTAGATATTTCCATTTTCATGCAGATAGCGGTGTAGTTATTTCCATGTTCAAACAGATAGCAGTGTAGATATTTCCATGTTCATACAGATAGCTGTGTAGATATTTCCATGTATATGCAGATAGCTGTGTAGATATTTCCATTTTCATGCAGATAGCGGTGTAGGTATTTCCATGTTCAAACAGATAGCGGTGTAGATATTTCCATGTTCATACAGATAGCGGTGTGGATATTTCCATGTTTATACAGATAGCGGTGAAGATGTATGCATGTTTACACAGATAGCGGTGTAGATATTTCCATGTTCATACAGGTAGCGGTGTAGATATTTCCATGTTCATCCAGACGGCTGTGTAGACATATCCATGTTCATACAGATGGCTGTGAAGATATTTCCATGTTCATACAGATGGCTGTGTACATATATCCATGTTCATACAGATGGCGGTGAAGATTTTTCCATGTTCATACAGATGGCGGTGTAGATATTTCCATGTTCATACAGATAGCGGTGCTAATATTTCCATGTTTATACAGGTAGCATTGTAGATATTTCCATGTTTATACAGATAGCGGTGTGGATATCTCCATCTTAATACAGATGGCAGTGTAGATAATTATATGTTCTTTCAGATGGCGGTGAAGATATTTCCATGTTCATACAGATGGCGGTGTAGATATTTCCATGTTCATACAGATAGCGGTGTAGTTATTTCCATGTGTAAAGAGATAGCTGTGTAGATATTTCCATGTATATGCAGATAGCTGTGTGGACATTTCCATTTTCATGCAGATAGTGGTGTATATATTTCCCTGTTCAAACAGTTAGCGGTGTAGATATTTCCATGTTCATAAAGATAGCAGTGTAGATATTTCCATGTTTATACAGATAGCGGTGAAGATGTATGCATGTTTACACAGATAGCGGTGTAGATATTTCCATGTTCATCCAGATGGCTCTGTAGATATATCCATGTTCATACAGATAGCGGTGTAGATATTTCCATGTTCATACAGATAGCGGTGCAGATATTTCCATGTTCTTCCAGATGGCTGTGTAGATATATCCATGTTCATACAGATGGCGGTGAAGATATTTCCATGTTCATACAGATAGCGGTGTAGATATTTCCATGTTCATACAGATAGCGGTGTAGATATTTCCATGTTCATTCAGATGGCTGTGTAGATATATCCATGTTCATACAGATATCGGTGTAGATATTTCCATGTTCATCCAGATGGCTGTGTAGCTATTTCCATGTTCACACAGATAGTGGTGTAGATGTTTCCATGTTCATACAGATAGCGGTGTAGATATTTCCATGTTCATACAGATAGCCGTGTTGATATTGCCATGTTCATACCGATAGCGGTGCTAATACTTCCATGTTTATACAGGTAGCAGTGTAGATATTTCCATGTTTATACCGATAGCTGTGTAGATATTTCCATGTTTATACAAATAGCGGTGTAGATATTTCCATGTTTATACAGATAGCGGTGTAGATATCTCCATCTTAATACAGATGGTGGTGTAGATATTTATATGTTCATACAGATGGCGGTGGAGATATTTCCATGTTCACACAGATGGCAGTGTAGATACTTCCATGTTCATACTGATAGCGGTGCTGATATTTCCATGTTTATACAGGTAGCGGTGTATATATTTCCCTGTTCAAACAGTTAGCGGTGTAGATATTTCCATGTTCATAAAGATAGCAGTGTAGATATTTCCAAGTTTATACAGATAGCGGTGAAGATGTATCCATGTTTACAAAGATAGCGGTGTAGATATTTCCATGTTCATCCAGATGGCTGTGTAGATATATCCATGTTCATACAGATAGCAGTGTAGATATTTCCATGTCCATACAGATAGCAGTGCAGTTATTTCCATGTTCATCCAGATGGCTGTGTAGATATATCCATGTTCATACAGATGGCGGTGAAGATATTTCCATGTTCATACAGATAGCGGTTCAGATATTTCCATGTTCATACAGATAGCGGTGTAGATATTTCCATGTTCATTCAGATAGCGGTGCAGATATTTCCATGTTCATCCAGATGGCTGTGTAGATATATCCATGTTCATACACATGTCGGTGAAGATATTTCCATGTTCATACAGATAGCGGTGTAGATATTTCCATGTTCATACAGATAGCGGTGTAGATATTTCCATGTTCATCCAGATGGCTGTGTAGATATATCCATGTTCATACAGATAGCGGTGTAGATATTTCCATATTCATAAAGATGGCTGTGTAGCTATTTCCATGTTCATACAGATAGTGGTGTAGATATTTCCATGTTCATACAGATAGCGATGTAGATATTTCCATGTTCATACAGATAGCCGTGAAGATATTGCCATGTTCATACCGATAGCGGTGCTGATACTTCCATGTTTATACAGGTAGCGGTGTACATATTTCCGTGTTTATACAGGTAGCGGTGTAGATATTTCCATGTTCATATAGATAGCGGTGTAGATATTTCCATGTTTATACAGATAGCGGTGTAGATATCTCCTTCTTAATACAGATGGCGGTGTAGATATTTATATGTTCATACAGATGGCGGTGCAGATATTTCCATGTTCATACAGATGGTGGTGTAGATATTTCCATGTTCATACAGATAGCGGTGTGGATATTTCCATGTTTATACAGATAGCGGTGAAGATGTATGCATGTTTACACAGATAGCGGTGTAGATATTTCCATGTTCATACAGATAGCGGTGTAGATATTTCCATGTTCATCCAGACGGCTGTGTAGACATATCCATGTTCATACAGATGGCGGTGAAGGTATTTCCATGTTGATACAGATGGCTGTGTAGATATATCCATGTTCATACAGATGTCGGTGAAGATTTTTCCATGTTCATACAGATGGCGGTGTAGATATATCCATATTCATACAGATAGCGGTGCTGATGTTTCCATGTTTGTACAGGTAGCAGTGTAGATATTTCCATGTTTACACAGACAGCGGTGTAGATATTTCCATGTTTATACACATAGCGGTGTAGATATTTCCATGTTTATACAGATAGCGGTGTAGATATTTCCATGTTTATACAGATAGCAGTGTAGACATCTCCATCTCAATACAGATAGTGGTGTAGATATTTATATGTTCATACAGATGGCGGTGCAGGTATTTCCATGTTCATCCAGATGGCTGTGTAGATATATCCATGTTCATACAGATGGCGGTGAAGATATTTCCATGTTCATACAGATAGCGGTGTAGATATTTCCATGTTCATACAGATAGCGGTGTAGATATTTCCATGTTCATAGAGATAGCGGTGTATGTATTTCCATGTTCATACAGATAGCGGTGTAGACATTTCCATATTCATCCAGATGGCTGTGTAGATATTTCTATGTTCATACAGATAGCGGTGTAGATATTTCCATGTTCATACAGATAGCGGTGCAGATATTTCCATGTTCATCCAGATGGCTGTGTAGATTTATCCATGTTCATACACATGTCGGTGAAGATATTTCCATGTTCATACAGATAGCGGTGTAGATATTTCCATGTTCATACAGATAGCGGTGTAGATATTTCCATGTTCATCCAGATGGCTGTGTATATATATCCATGTTCATACAGATAGCGGTGTAGATATTTCCATATTCATAAAGATGGCTGTGTAGCTATTTCCATGTTCATACAGATAGTGGTGTAGATATTTCCATGTTCATACAGATAGCGATGTAGATATTTCCATGTTCATACAGATAGCCGTGTAGATATTGCCATGTTCATACCGATAGCGGTGCTGATACTTCCATGTTTATACAGGTAGCGGTGTACATATTTCCGTGTTTATACAGGTAGCGGTGTAGATATTTCCATGTTCATATAGATAGCGGTGTAGATATTTCCATGTTTATACAGATAGCGGTGTAGATATCTCCTTCTTAATACAGATGGCGGTGTAGATATTTATATGTTAATACAGACGGCGGTGCAGATATTTCCATGTTCATACAGATGGTGATGTAGATATTTCCATGTTCATACAGATAGCGGTGTGGATATTTCCATGTTTATACAGATAGCGGTGAAGATGTATGCATGTTTACACAGATAGCGGTGTAGATATTTCCATGTTCATACAGATAGCGGTGTACATATTTCCATGTTCATCCAGACGGCTGTGTAGACATATCCATGTTCATACAGATGGCGGTGAAGATATTTCCATGTTGATACAGATGGCTGTGTAGATATATCCATGTTCATACAGATGTCGGTGAAGATTTTTCCATGTTCATACAGATGGCGGTGTAGATATATCCATATTCATACAGATAGCGGTGCTGATGTTTCCATGTTTATACAGGTAGCAGTGTAGATATTTCCATGTTTACACAGACAGCGGTGTAGATATTTCCATGTTTATACACATAGCGGTGTAGATATTTCCATGTTTATACAGATAGCGGTGTAGATATCTCCATCTGAATACAGATGGTGGTGTAGATATTTATATGTTCATACAGATGGCGGTGCAGATATTTCCATGTTCATCCAGATGGCTGTGTAGATATATCCATGTTCATACAGATGGCGGTGAAGATATTTCCATGTTCATACAGATAGCGGTGTAGATATTTCCATGTTCATACAGATAGCGGTGTAGATATTTCCATGTTCATAGAGATAGCGGTGTATGTATTTCCATGTTCATACAGATAGCGGTGTAGAC
This sequence comes from Gorilla gorilla gorilla, assembly GCF_029281585.2. Classification (NCBI taxonomy): domain Eukaryota; kingdom Metazoa; phylum Chordata; class Mammalia; order Primates; family Hominidae; genus Gorilla; species Gorilla gorilla. The sequence continues at coordinate 129,992,634 of NC_073239.2, forward strand.
ATTTCCATATTCATCCAGTTGGCTGTGTAGATATTTCCATGTTCATACTGATAGCGGTGTAGATATTTCCATGTTCATACAGATAGCGGTGTAGATATTTCCATGTTCATACAGATAGCCGTGTTGATATTGCCATGTTCATACCGATAGCGGTGCTGATACTTCCATGTTTATACAGGTAGCGGTGTACATATTTCCGTGTTTATACAGATAGCGGTGTAAATATTTCCAAGTTCATACAGATGGCGGTGTAGATATTTCCATGTTTATAGAGATAGCGGTGTAGTTATTTCCATGTGTAAAGAGATAGCTGTGTAGATATTTCCATGTATATGCAGATAGCTGTGTAGATATTTCCATTTTCATGCAGATAGCGGTGTAGATATTTCCATGTTCAAACAGATAGCGGTGTAGATATTTCCATGTTCATAAAGATAGCGGTGTAGATATTTCCATGTTTATACAGATAGCGGTGAAGATGTATGCATGTTTACACAGATAGCGGTGTAGATATTTCCATGTTCATCCAGATGGCTGTGTAGATATATCCATGTTCATACAGATGGCGGTGAAGATATTTCCATGTTCATACAGATAGTGGTGTAGATATTTCCATGTTCATACAGATAGCGGTGTATGTATTTCCATGTTCATACAGAGAGCGGTGTAGATATTTCCATTTTCATGCAGATAGCGGTGTAGATATTTCCCTGTTCAAACAGTTAGCGGTGTAGATATTTCCATTTTCATAAAGATAGCGGTTTAGATAGTTCCATGTTTATACAGATAGCGGTGAAGATGTATGCATGTTTACACAGATAGCGGTGTAGATATTTCCATGTTCATCCAGATGGCTGTGTAGATATATCCATGTTCATACAAATGGCGGTGAAGATATTCCCATGTTCATACATATAGCGGTGTAGATATTTCCATGTTCATCCTGATGGCTGTGTGGATATATCCATGATCATACAGATGGCGGTGAAGATATTTCCATGTTCATACAGATAGCGGTGTAGATATTTCCATGTTCATACAGATAGCCGTGTAGATATTGCCATGTTCATACCGATAGCGCTGCTGATACTTCCATGTTTATACAGGTAGCGGTGTACATATTTCCGTGTTTATACAGATAGCGGTGTAGATATTTCCATGTTCATACAGATGGCGGTGTAGATATTTCCATGTTTATAGAGATAGCGGTGTAGTTATTTCCATGTGTAAAGAGATAGCTGTGTAGATATTTCCATGTATATGCAGATAGCTGTGTAGATATTTCCATTTTCATGCAGATAGCGATGTAGATATTTCCATGTTCAAACAAATAGCGGTATAGATATTTCCATGTTCGTACAGATAGCGGTGTAGATTTTCCATGTTTATACTGATAGCCGTGAAGAAGTATGCATGTTTACACAGATAGCGGTGTAGATATTTCCATGTTCATACAGATAGCGGTGTAGATAATTCCATGTTCATCCAGATGGGTTTGTAGACATATCCATGTTCATACAGATGGCGGTGAAGATATTTCCATGTTCATACAGATAGCAGTGTAGATATTTCCATGTTCATACAGATAGCGGTGTAGATATTTCCATGTTCATACAGAAAAAGGTGTGGATATTTCCATATTTATACAGATAGCGGTGAAGATGTATGCATGTTTACACAGATAGCGGTGTAGATAATTCCATGTTCATCCAGATGGCTGTGTAGATATTTCCACGTTCATCCAGATGGCTGTGTAGATATATCCATGTTCATACAGATGGCGGTGGAGATATTTCCATGTTCATGCAGATGGCGGTGTAGATATTTCCATGTTCATACCGATAGCGGTGCTGATATTTCCATGTTCATACAGGTAACTGTGTAGATATTTCCATGTTTATACAGATAGTGGTGTAGATTTTTCCATGTTTATACACATAGCGGTGTAGATATTTCCATGTTTATACTGATAGCGGTGTAGATATCTCCATCTTAATACAGGTGGCGGTGTAGATATTTATATGTTCATAGAGATGGCGGTGCAGATATTTCCATGTTCATACAGATGGCGGTGTAGATATTACCATGTTTATAGAGATAGCGGTGTAGTTATTTCCATGTGTAAAGATATAACTGTATAGATATTTCCATGTATATGCAGATAGCTGTGTAGATATTTCCATTTTCATGCAGATAGCGGTGTAGATATTTCCATGTTCAAACAGATAGCGGTGTATGTATTTCCATGTTCATACAGAGAGCGGTGTAGATATTTCCATTTTCATGCAGATAGAGGTGTAGATATTTCCCTCTTCAAACAGTTAGCGGTGTAGATATTTCCATGTTCATAAAGATAGCGGTGCAGATATTTCCATGTTTATTCAGATAGCGGTGAAGATGTATGCATGTTTACACAGATAGCGGTGAAGATGTATGCATGTTTACACAGATAGCGGTGTAGATATTTCCATGTTCATCCAGATGGCTGTGTAGATATATCCATGTTCATACAGATGGCGGTGAAGATATTTCCATGTTCATACAGATAGCGGTGTAGATATTTCCATGTTCATACAGATAGCGGTGTAGATATTTCCATGTTCATACAGACAGCGGTGTACGTATCTCCATGTTCATACAGATAGCGGTGTAGATATTTCCATGTTCATCCAGATGGCTGTGTAGATATTTCCATGTTCTTACAGATAGCGGTGTAGATATTTCCATGTTCATACATATAGCGGTGCAGATATTTCCATGTTCATCCAGATAGCGGTGCAGATATTTCCATGTTCATCCAGATGGCTGTGTAGATATATCCATGTTCATACAGATGGCGGTGAAGATATTTCCATGTTCATACAGATGGCGGTGTAGATATTTCCATGTTCATACAGATAGCGGTGTAGATATTTCCATGTTCATACAGATAGCGGTGTTTGTATTTCCATGTTCATACAGATAGCGGTGTAGACATTTCCATGTTCATCCAGATGGCTGTGTAGATATTTCCATGTTCATACCGATAGCGGTGTAGATATTTCCATGTTCATACAGATAGCCGTGTAGATATTTCCATGTTCATCCTGATGGCTGTGTAGATATATCCATGTTCATAAAGATGGCGGTGAAGATATTTCCATGTTCATACAGATAGCGGTGTAGATATTTCCATGTTCATACAGATAGCCGTGTATTTATTGCCATGTTCATACCGATAGCGGTGCTGATACTTCCATGTTTATACAGGTAGCGGTGTACATATTTCCGTGTTTATACAGATAGCGGTGTAGATATTTCCATGTTCATACAGATGGCGGTGTAGATATTTCCATGTTTATAGAGATAGCGGTGTAGTTATTTCCATGTGTAAAGAGATAGCTGTGTAGATATTTCCATGTATATGCAGATAGCTGTGTAGATATTTCCATTTTCATGCAGATAGCGGTGTAGATATTTCCATGTTCAAACAAATAGCGGTATAGATATTTCCATGTTCGTACAGATAGCGGTGTAGATTTTCCATGTTTATACTGGTAGCGGTGAAGATGTATGCATGTTTACACAGATAGCGGTGTAGTTATTTCCATGTTCATTCAGATAGCGGTGTAGATATTTCCATGTTCATCCAGATGGCTTTGTAGACATATCCATGTTCATACAGATGGCGGTGAAGATATTTCCATGTTCATACAGATAGCGGTGTAGATATTTCCATGTTCATACAGACAGCGGTGTAGATATTTCCATGTTCATACAGGTGGCTGTGTAGATATATCCATGTTCATAGAGATGGCAGTGAAGATATTTAAATGTTCATACAGATATCTGTGTAGATATTTCCATGTTCTTACCTATAGCGCTGTAGATAATTCTATGTTCATACAGATATCGGTGAAGATATTTCCATGTTTATACAGGTAGCGGTGTTGGTATTTCCATGTTTATACAGATAGCGGTGTAGATATTTCCATGTTTACACAGGTAGCGGTGTAGATATTTCCATGTTTATACAGATATCGGTGTAGATATCTTCATCTTAATACAGATGGCGGTGTAGATATTTATATGTTCATTCAGATGGCGGTGCAGATATTTCCATGTTCATACAGATGGCGGTGTAGATATTTCCATGTTTATAGGGATAGCGGTGTAGTTATTTCCATGTGTAAAGAGATAGCTTTGTAGATATTTCCATGTATGTGCAGATAGCTGTGTAGATATTTCCATTTTCATGCAGATAGCAGTGTGGATATTTCCATTTTCAAACATATAGCGTTGTCGATATTTCCATGTTCATACAGATAGCGGTGTAGATATTTCCATGTTTACACAGATAGCGGTGAAGATGTATGCATGTTTACACAGATAGCGGTGTAGATATTTCCATGTTCATACAGAAAACGGTGTAGATATTTCCATGTTTATAGAGATAGCGGTGAAGGTGTATGCATCTTTACACAGATAGCGGTGTAGATAATTCCATGTTCATCCAGATGGCTTTGTAGATATTTCCACGTTCATCCAGATGGCTGTGTAGATATATCCATGTTCATACAGATGGCGGTGAAGATATTTCCATATTCATACAGATGGCGGTGTAGATATTTCCATGTTCATGCCGATAGCGGTGCTGATATTTCCATGTTCATACAGGTAACTGTGTAGATATTTCCATGTTTATACAGATAGCGGTGTAGATATTTCCATGTTTATAGACATAGCGGTGTATATATTTCCATGTTTATACTGATAGCGGTGTAGATATCTCCATCTTAATACAGATGGCGGTGTAGATATTTATATGTTCATACAGATGGCTGTGCAGTTATTTCCATGTTCATACAGATGACGGTGTAGATATTACCATGTTTATAGAGATAGCGGTGTAGTTATTTCCATGTGTAAAGAGATAGCTGTATAGATATTTCCATGTATATGGAGATAGCTGTGTAGATATTTCCATTTTCATGCAGATAGCGGTGTAAATATTTCAATGTTCAAACAGATAGCGGTGTAGATATTTCCATGTTCATACAGTTAGCGGTGTAGATATTTCCATGTTCATACAGATAGCGGTGTAGATATTTCCATGTTCATACAGATAGCAGTGTATGTATTTCCATGTTCATACAGATAGCGGTGTAGATATTTCCATTTTCATGCAGATAGCGGTGTAGTTATTTCCCTGTTCAAACAGTTAGCGGTGTAGATATTTCCATGTTCATACAGATAGCGGTGTAGATATTTCCATGTTTATACACATAGCGGTGAAGATGTATGCATGTTTACACAGATAGCGGTGTAGATACTTCCATGTTCATCCAGATGGCTGTGTAGATATATCCATGTTCATACAGATGGCGGTTAAGATATTTCCTTGTTCATACAGATAGCGGTGTAGATATTTGATGTTCATACAGATAGCGGTGTAGATATTTCCATGTTCATACAGACAGCGGTGAATGTATCTCCATGTTCATACAGAAAGCGGTGTAGGTATTTCCATGTTCATCCAGATGGCTGTGTAGATATTTCCATGTTTATAGAGATAGCTGTGTAGTTATTTCCATGTGTAAAGAGATAGCTTTGTAGATATTTCCATGTATGTGCAGACAGCTGTGTAGATATTTCCATTTTCATGCAGATAGCGGTGTAGATATTTCCATTTTCAAACAGACAGCGGTGTATGTATTTCCATGTTCATGCAGATAGCGGTGTAGACATTTCCATGTTCATACAGATAGCGGTGTTGATATTTCCATGTTCATACAGACAGCGGTGTACGTATCTCCATGTTCATACAGATAGCGGTGTAGATATTTCCATGTTCATCCAGATGGCTGTGTAGATATTTCCATGTTCATACAGATAGCGGTGTAGATATTTCCATGTTCATACATATAGCGGTGCAGATATTTCCATGTTCATCCAGATAGCGGAGCAGATATTTCCATGTTCATCCAGATGGCTGTGTAGATATATCCATGTTCATACAGATGGCGGTGAAGTTATTTCCATGTTCATACAGATGGCGGTGTAGATATTTCCATGTTCATACAGATAGCGGTGTAGATATTTCCATGTTCATACAGATAGCGGTGTAGACATTTCCATGTTCATCCAGATGGCTGTGTAGAGATTTCCATGTTCATACAGATAGCGGTGTAGATATTTCCATGTTCATCCTGATGGCTGTGTAGATATATCCATGTTCATACAGACGGCGGTGAAGATATTTCCATGTTCATACAGATAGCCGTGTAGATATTGCCATGTTCATACCGATAGCGGTGCTGATACTTCCATGTTTATACAGGTAGCGGTGTACATATTTCCGTGTTTATACAGATAGCGGTGTAGATATTTCCATGTTCATACAGATGGCGGTGTAGATATTTCCATGTTTATAGAGATAGCGGTGTAGTTATTTCCATGTGTAAAGAGATAGCTGTGTAGATATTTCCATGTATATGCAGATAGCTGTGTAGATATTTCCATTTTCATGCAGATAGCGGTGTAGATATTTCCATGTTCAAACAGATAGCGGTGTAGATATTTCCTTATTCATACAGATAGCGGTGTGGATATTTCCATGTTTATACAGATAGCGGTGAAGATGTATGCATGTTTACACAGATAGCAGTGTAGATATTTCCATGTTCATACAGATAGCGGTGTAGGTATTTCCATGTTCATCCAGACGGCTGTGTAGACATATCCATGTTCATACAGATGGCTGTGTAGATATATCCATGTTCATACAGATGGCGGTGAAGATTTTTCCATGTTCATACATATTCCGGTGTAGATATTTCCATGTTCATACAGATAGCGGTGCTGATATTTCCATGTTTATACAAGTAGCAGTGTAGATATTTCCATGTTTATACAGATAGCGGTGTAGATATTTCCATGTTTATACACATAGTGGTATAGATATTTCCATTTTTATACAGATAGCGGTGTAGATATCTCCATCTTAATACAGATGGCGGTGTAGATATTTATATGTTCATATAGATGGCGGTGCAGATATTTCCATGTTCATACAGATGGCGGTGAAGATATTTCCATGTTCATACAGATGGCGATGTAGATACTTCCATGTTCATACTGATAGCGGTGCTGATATTTCCATGTTTATACAGGTAGCGGTGTAGATATTTCCATGTTCATACAGATAGCGGTGTAGTTATTTCCATGTGTAAAGAGATAGCTGTGTATATATTTCCATGTATATGCAGATAGCTGTGTAGACATTTCCATTTTCATGCAGATAGCGGTGTATATATTTCCCTGTTCAAACAGATAGCAGTGTAGATATTTCCATCTTCATGAAGATAGCAGTGTAGATATTTCCATGTTCATACAGATAGCAGCGTAGTTATTTCCATGTGTAAAGAGATAGCTGTGTAGATATTTCCATGTATATGCAGATAGCTGTGTAGACATTTCCATTTACATGCAGATAGCGGTGTATATATTTCCCTGTTCAAACAGTTAGCGGTGCAGATATTTCCATGTTCATAAAGATAGCAGTGTAGATAATTCCATGTTTATACAGATAGTGGTGAAGATGTATGCATGTTTACACAGATAGCGGTGTATATATTTCCATGTTCATCCAGATGGCTGAGTAGTTATATCCATGTTCATACAGATGGCGGTGAAGATATTTCCATGTTCACACAGATAGCGGTGTAGATATTTCCATGTTCATACAGATAGCGGTGTAGATATTTCCATGTTCATACAGATAGCGGTGTATGTATTTACATGTTCATACAGATAGCAGTGTAGATATTTCCATGTTCATCCAGATGGCTGTGTAGATATATCCATGTTCATACAGATAGCGGTGTAGATATTTCCATGTTCATCCAGATGGCTGTGTAGCTATTTCCATGTTCATACAGATAGTGGTGTAGATATTTCCATGTTCATACAGATAGTGGTGTAGATATTTCCATGTTCATACAGATAGCCGTGTAGATATTGCCATGTTCATACCGATAGCGGTGCTGATACTTCCATGTTTATACAGGTAGCGGTGTACATATTTCCGAGTTTATACAGGTAGCGGTGTAGATATTTCCATGTTCATACAGATAGCGGTGTAGATATTTCCATGTTTATACAGACAGCGGTGTAGATATCTCCTTCTTAATACAGATGGCGGTGTAGATATTTATATGTTCATACAGATGGCGGTGCGGATATTTCCATGTTCATACAGATGGTGGTGTAGATATTTCCATGTTTATAGAGATAGCGGTGTAGTTATTTCCATGTGCAAAGAGATAGCTGTGTAGATATTTCCATGTATATACAGATAGCTGTGTAGATATTTCCATTTCCATGCAGATAGCGGTGTAGATATTTCCATGTTCAAACAGATAGCGGTGTAGATATTTCCATGTTCATACAGATAGCGGTGTGGATATTTCCATGTTTATACAGATAGCGGTGAAGATGTATGCATGTTTACACAGATAGCGGTGTAGATATTTCCATGTTCATACAGATAGCGGTGTAGATATTTCCATGTTCATCCAGACGGCTGTGTAGACATATCCATGTTCATACAGATGGCGGTGAAGATATTTCCATGCTTATACAGAAGCTGTGTAGATATATCCATGTTGATACAGATGGCGGTGAAGATTTTTCCATGTTCATACAGATGGCTGTGTAGATATTTCCATGTCCATACAGATAGCGGTGCTGATATTTCCATGTTTATACAGGTAGCAGTGTCGATATTTCCATGTTTATACAGATAGTGGTGTAGATATTTCCATGTTTATACACATAGCGGTGCAGATATTTCCATGTTTATACAGATAGCGGTGTAGATATCTCCATCTTAATACAGATGGCTGTGTAGATATTTATATGTTCATACAGATGGCGGTGCAGATATTTCCATGTTCATACAGATGGCGGTGAAGATATTTCCATGTTCATACACATGGCGGTGTAGATACTTCCATGTTCATACTGATAGCGGTGCTGATATTTCCATGTTTATACAGGTAGCGGTGTAGATATTTCCATCTTTATACAGATAGCGGTGTAGATATTTCCATGTTTATACACATAGCGGTGTAGATATTTCCATGTTTATACACATAGCAGTGTAGATATCTCCATCTTAATACAGATGGCGGTGTAGATATTTATATGTTCATTCAGATAGCGGTGCAGATATTTCCATGTTCATACAGATGGCGGTGTAGATATTTCCATGTTCATACAGATAGCGGTGTAGTTATTTCCATGTGTAAAGAGATAGCTGTGTAGATATTTCGTTGTATATGCAGATAGCTGTGTAGACATTTCCATTTACATGCAGATAGCGGTGTATATATTTCCCTGTTCAAACAGTTAGCGGTGTAGATATTTCCATGTTCATAAAGATAGCAGTGTAGATATTTCCTTGTTTATACAGATAGCGGTGAAGATGTATGCACGTATACACAGATAGCGGTGTAGATATTTCCATGTTCATCCAGATGGCTGTGTAGATATATCCATGTTCATACAGATAGCGGTGTAGATATTTCCATGTTCATACAGATAGCGGTGCAGATATTTCCATGTTCATCCAGATGGCTGTGTAGATATATGCATGTTCATACAGATGGTGGTGAAGATATTTCCATGTTCATACAGATAGCGGTGTAGATATTTCCATGTTCATACAGATAGCGGTGTAGATATTTCCATGTTCATACAGATAGCGTTGTATGTATTTCCATGTTCATACAGATAGCGGTGTAGATATTTCCATGTTCATCCAGATGGCTGTGTAGATATATCCATGTTCATACAGATAGCGCTGAAGTTATTTCCATGTTCATCCAGAAGGCTGTGTGGCTATTTCCATGTTCATACAGATAGTGGTGTAGATATTTCCATTTTCATACAGATAGCGGTGTAGATATTTCCTTGTTCATACAGATGGCGGTGTAGATATTTCCATGTTTATAGAGATAGCGGTGTAGTTATTTCCATGTGTAAAGAGATAGCTGTGTAGATATTTCCATGTATATGCAGATAGCTGTGTAGATATTTCCATTTTCATGCAGATAGCGGTGTAGATATTTCCATGTTCAAACAGATAGCGGTGTAGATATTTCCATATTCATACAGATAGCGGTGTGGATATTTCCATGTTTATACAGATAGCGGTGAAGATGTATGCATGTTTACACAGATAGCAGTGTAGATATTTCCATGTTCATACAGATAGCGGTGTACGTATTTCCATGTTCATCCAGACGGCTGTGTAGACATATCCATGTTCATACAGATGGCGGTGAAGATATTTCCATGTTCATACAGATGGCTGTGTAGATATATCCATGTTCATACAGATGGCGGTGAAGATTTTTCCATGTTCATACATATTCCGGTGTAGATATTTCCATGTTCATACAGATAGCGGTGCTGATATTTCCATGTTTATACAAGTAGCAGTGTAGATATTTCCATGTTTATACAGATAGCGGTGTAGATATTTCCATGTTTATACACATAGTGGTATAGATATTTCCATTTTTATACAGATAGCGGTGTAGATATCTCCATCTTAATACAGATGGCGGTGTAGATATTTATATGTTCATACAGATTGCGGTGCAGATATTTCCATGTTCATACAGATGGCGGTGAAGATATTTCCATGTTCATACAGATGGCGATGTAGATACTTCCATGTTCATACTGATAGCGGTGCTGATATTTCCATGTTTATACAGGTAGCGGTGTAGATATTTCCATGTTCATACAGATAGCGGTGTAGTTATTTCCATGTGTAAAGAGATAGCTGTGTAGATATTTCGTTGTATATGCAGATAGCTGTGTAGACATTTCCATTTACATGCAGATAGCGGTGTATATATTTCCCTGTTCAAACAGTTAGCGGTGTAGATATTTCCATGTTCATAAAGATAGCAGTGTAGATATTTCCTTGTTTATACAGATAGCGGTGAAGATGTATGCACGTATACACAGATAGCGGTGTAGATATTTCCATGTTCATCCAGATGGCTGTGTAGATATATCCATGTTCATACAGATAGCGGTGTAGATATTTCCATGTTCATACAGATAGCGGTGCAGATATTTCCATGTTCATCCAGATGGCTGTGTAGATATATGCATGTTCATACAGATGGTGGTGAAGATATTTCCATGTTCATACAGATAGCGGTGTAGATATTTCCATGTTCATACAGATAGCGGTGTAGATATTTCCATGTTCATACAGATAGCGTTGTATGTATTTCCATGTTCATACAGATAGCGGTGTAGATATTTCCATGTTCATCCAGATGGCTGTGTAGATATATCCATGTTCATACAGATAGCGCTGAAGTTATTTCCATGTTCATCCAGAAGGCTGTGTGGCTATTTCCATGTTCATACAGATAGTGGTGTAGATATTTCCATTTTCATACAGATAGCGGTGTAGATATTTCCTTGTTCATACAGATGGCGGTGTAGATATTTCCATGTTTATAGAGATAGCGGTGTAGTTATTTCCATGTGTAAAGAGATAGCTGTGTAGATATTTCCATGTATATGCAGATAGCTGTGTAGATATTTCCATTTTCATGCAGATAGCGGTGTAGATATTTCCATGTTCAAACAGATAGCGGTGTAGATATTTCCATATTCATACAGATAGCGGTGTGGATATTTCCATGTTTATACAGATAGCGGTGAAGATGTATGCATGTTTACACAGATAGCAGTGTAGATATTTCCATGTTCATACAGATAGCGGTGTACGTATTTCCATGTTCATCCAGACGGCTGTGTAGACATATCCATGTTCATACAGATGGCGGTGAAGATATTTCCATGTTCATACAGATGGCTGTGTAGATATATCCATGTTCATACAGATGGCGGTGAAGATTTTTCCATGTTCATACATATTCCGGTGTAGATATTTCCATGTTCATACAGATAGCGGTGCTGATATTTCCATGTTTATACAAGTAGCAGTGTAGATATTTCCATGTTTATACAGATAGCGGTGTAGATATTTCCATGTTTATACACATAGTGGTATAGATATTTCCATTTTTATACAGATAGCGGTGTAGATATCTCCATCTTAATACAGATGGCGGTGTAGATATTTATATGTTCATACAGATGGCGGTGCAGATATTTCCATGTTCATACAGATGGCGGTGAAGATATTTCCATGTTCATACAGATGGCGATGTAGATACTTCCATGTTCATACTGATAGCGGTGCTGATATTTCCATGTTTATACAGGTAGCGGTGTAGATATTTCCATGTTCATACAGATAGCGGTGTAGTTATTTCCATGTGTAAAGAGATAGCTGTGTAGATATTTCCATGTATATGCAGATAGCTGTGTAGACATTTCCATTTTCATGCAGATAGCGGTGTATATATTTCCCTGTTCAAACAGATAGCGGTGTAGATATTTCCATGTTCATCCAGATGGCTGTGTAGATATATCCATGTTCATACAGATAGCGGTGTAGATATTTCCATGTTCATACAGATAGCGGTGCAGATATTTCCATGTTCATCCAGATGGCTGTGTAGATATATGCATGTTCATACAGATGGCGGTGAAGATATTTCCATGTTCATACAGATAGCGGTGTAGATATTTCCATGTTCATACAGATAGCGGTGTAGATATATCCATGTTCATACAGATAGCGGTGTATGTATTTCCATGTTCATACAGATAGCGGTGTAGATATTTCCATGTTCATCCAGATGGCTGTGTAGATATATCCATGTTCATACAGATAGCGCTGAAGATATTTCCATGTTCATCCAGAAGGCTGTGTAGCTATTTCCATGTTCATACAGATAGTGGTGTAGATATTTCCATTTTCATACAGATAGCGGTGTAGATATTTCCATGTTCATACAGATGGCGGTGTAGATATTTCCATGTTTATAGAGATAGCGGTGTAGTTATTTCCATGTGTAAAGAGATAGCTGTGTAGATATTTCCATGTATATGCAGATAGCTGTGTAGATATTTCAATTTTCATGCAGATAGCGGTGTAGATATTTCCATGTTCAAACAGATAGCGGTGTAGATATTTCCATCTTCATGAAGATAGCAGTGTAGATATTTCCATGTTCATACAGATAGCAGCGTAGTTATTTCCATGTGTAAAGAGATAGCTGTGTAGATATTTCCATGTATATGCAGATAGCTGTGTAGACATTTCCATTTACATGCAGATAGCGGTGTATATATTTCCCTGTTCAAACAGTTAGCGGTGCAGATATTTCCATGTTCATAAAGATAGCAGTGTAGATAATTCCATGTTTATACAGATAGTGGTGAAGATGTATGCATGTTTACACAGATAGCGGTGTATATATTTCCATGTTCATCCAGATGGCTGAGTAGTTATATCCATGTTCATACAGATGGCGGTGAAGATATTTCCATGTTCACACAGATAGCGGTGTAGATATTTCCATGTTCATACAGATAGCGGTGTAGATATTTCCATGTTCATACAGATAGCGGTGTATGTATTTACATGTTCATACAGATAGCAGTGTAGATATTTCCATGTTCATCCAGATGGCTGTGTAGATATATCCATGTTCATACAGATAGCGGTGTAGATATTTCCATGTTCATCCAGATGGCTGTGTAGCTATTTCCATGTTCATACAGATAGTGGTGTAGATATTTCCATGTTCATACAGATAGTGGTGTAGATATTTCCATGTTCATACAGATAGCCGTGTAGATATTGCCATGTTCATACAGATAGCGGTGTGGATATTTCCATGTTTATACAGATAGCGGTGAAGATGTATGCATGTTTACACAGATAGCGGTGTAGATATTTCCATGTTCATACAGATAGCGGTGTAGATATTTCCATGTTCATCCAGACGGCTGTGTAGACATATCCATGTTCATACAGATGGCGGTGAAGATATTTCCATGCTTATACAGAAGCTGTGTAGATATATCCATGTTGATACAGATGGCGGTGAAGATTTTTCCATGTTCATACAGATGGCTGTGTAGATATTTCCATGTCCATACAGATAGCGGTGCTGATATTTCCATGTTTATACAGGTAGCAGTGTCGATATTTCCATGTTTTTACAGATAGTGGTGTAGATATTTCCATGTTTATACACATAGCGGTGCAGATATTTCCATGTTTATACAGATAGCGGTGTAGATATCTCCTTCTTAATACAGATGGCTGTGTAGATACTTATATGTTCATACAGATGGCGGTGCAGATATTTCCATGTTCATACAGATGGCGGTGAAGATATTTCCATGTTCATACAAATGGCGGTGTAGATACTTCCATGTTCATACTGATAGCGGTGCTGATATTTTCATGTTTATACAGGTAGCGGTGTAGATATTTCCATGTTTATACAGATAGCGGTGTAGATATTTCCATGTTTATACACATAGCGGTGTAGATATTTCCATGTTTATACACATAGCAGTGTAGATATCTCCATCTTAATACAGATGGCGGTGTAGATATTTATATGTTCATTCAGATAGCGGTGCAGATATTTCCATGTTCATACAGATGGCGGTGTAGATATTTCCATGTTCATACAGATAGCGGTGTAGTTATTTCCATGTGTAAAGAGATAGCTGTGTAGATATTTCGTTGTATATGCAGATAGCTGTGTAGACATTTCCATTTTCATGCAGATAGCGGTGTATATATTTCCCTGTTCAAACAGTTAGCGGTGTAGATATTTCCATGTTCATAAAGATAGCAGTGTAGATATTTCCTTGTTTATACAGATAGCGGTGAAGATGTATGCATGTATACACAGATAGCGGTGTAGATATTTCCATGTTCATCCAGATGGCTGTGTAGATATATCCATGTTCATACAGATAGCGGTGTAGATATTTCCATGTTCATCCAGATGGCTGTGTAGCTATTTCCATGTTCATACAGATAGAGGTGTAGATATTTCCATGTTCATACAGATAGTGGTGTAGATATTTCCATGTTCATACAGATAGCCGTGTAGATATTGCCATGTTCATACAGATAGCGGTGTGGATATTTCCATGTTTATACAGATAGCGGTGAAGATGTATGCATGTTTACACAGATAGCGGTGTAGATATTTCCATGTTCATACAGATAGCGGTGTAGATATTTCCATGTTCATCCAGACGGCTGTGTAGACATATCCATGTTCATACAGATGGCGGTGAAGATATTTCCATGTTCATACAAATGGCGGTGTAGATACTTCCATGTTCATACTGATAGCGGTGCTGATATTTCCATGTTTATACAGGTAGCGGTGTAGATATTTCCATGTTTATACAGATAGCGGTGTAGATATTTCCATGTTTATACACATAGCGGTGTAGATATTTCCATGTTTATACACATAGCAGTGTAGATATCTCCATCTTAATACAGATGGCGGTGTAGATATTTATATGTTCATTCAGATAGCGGTGCAGATATTTCCATGTTCATACAGATGGCGGTGTAGATATTTCCATGTTCATACAGATAGCGGTGTAGTTATTTCCATGTGTAAAGAGATAGCTGTGTAGATATTTCGTTGTATATGCAGATAGCTGTGTAGACATTTCCATTTTCATGCAGATAGCGGTGTATATATTTCCCTGTTCAAACAGTTAGCGGTGTAGATATTTCCATGTTCATAAAGATAGCAGTGTAGATATTTCCTTGTTTATACAGATAGCGGTGAAGATGTATGCATGTATACACAGATAGCGGTGTAGATATTTCCATGTTCATCCAGATGGCTGTGTAGATATATCCATGTTCATACAGATAGCGGTGTAGATATTTCCATGTTCATACAGATAGCGGTGCAGATATTTCCATGTTCATCCAGATGGCTGTGTAGATATATGCATGTTCATACAGATGGCGGTGAAGATATTTCCATGTTCATACAGATAGCGGTGTAGATATTTCCATGTTCATACAGATAGCGGTGTAGATATTTCCATGTTCATACAGATAGCGGTGTATGTATTTCCATGTTCATACAGATAGCGGTGTAGATATTTCCATGTTCATCCAGATGGCTGTGTAGATATATCCATGTTCATACAGACAGCGCTGAAGGTATTTCCATGTTCATCCAGAAGGCTGTGTAGCTATTTCCATGTTCATACAGATAGTGGTGTAGATATTTCCATTTTCATACAGATAGCGGTGTAGATATTTCCATGTTCATACAGATAGCCGTGTAGATATTGCCATGTTCATACCGATAGCGGTGCTGATACATCCATGTTTATACAGGTAGCGGTGTACATATTTCCGTGTTTATACAGGTAGCGGTGTAGATATTTCCATGTTCATACAGATAGCGGTGTAGCTATTTCCATGTTTATACAGATAGCGGTGTAGATATCTCCTTCTTAATACAGATGGCGGTTTAGATATTTATATGTTCATACAGATGGTGGTGCAGATATTTCCATGTTCATACAGATGGTGGTGTAGATATTTCCATGTTTATAGAGATAGCGGTGTAGTTATTTCCATGTGCAAAGAGATAGCTGTGTAGATATTTCCATGTATATGCAGATAGCTGTGTAGATATTTCCATTTTCATGCAGATAGCGGTGTAGATATTTCCATGTTCAAACAGATAGCGGTGTGGGTATTTCCATGTTTATACAGATAGCGGTGAAGATGTATGCATGTTTACACAGATAGCGGTGTAGATATTTCCATGTTCATACAGATAGCGGTGTAGATATTTCCATGTTCATCCAGACGGCTGTGTAGACATATCCATGTTCATACAGATGGCGGTGAAGATATTTCCATGTTCATACAGATGGGTGTGTAGATATATCCAGGTTCATAGAGATGGCGGTGAAGATTTTTCCATATTCATACAGAAGTGGTTTAGATATTTCCATGTTCATACAGATAGCGGTGCTGATATTTCCATGTTTATACAGGTAGCAGTGTAGATATTTCCATGTTTATACAGATAGCGGTGTAGATATTTCCATGTTTATACACATAGCGGTGTAGATATTCCCATGTTTATACAGATAGCGTGTAGATATCTCCATCTTAATACAGATGGCGGTGTAGAAATTTATATGTTCATACAGATGGAAGTGCAGATATTTCCATGTTCATCCAGATTGCTCTGTAGATATATCCATGTTCATACAGATAGCGGTGTAGATATTTCCATGTTCATACAGATAGCGGTGCAGATATTTCCATGTTCATCCAGATGGCTGTGTAGATATATCCATGTTCATACAGATGGCGGTGAAGATATTTCCATGTTCATACAGATAGCGGTGTAGATATTTCCATGTTCATACAGATAGCCGTGTAGATATTGCCATGTTCATACCGAAAGCGGTGCTGATACTTCCATGTTTATACAGGTAGCGGTGTACATATTTCCGTGTTTATACAGGTAGCGGTGTAGATATTTCCATGTTCATACAGGTAGCGGTGTAGCTATTTCCATGTTTATACAGATAGCGGTGTAGATATCTCCTTCTTAATACAGATGGCGGTTTAGATATTTATATGTTCATACAGATGGTGGTGCAGATATTTCCATTTTCATACAGATGGTGGTGTAGATATTTCCATGTTTATAGAGATAGCGGTGTAGTTATTTCCATGTGCAAAGAGATAGCTGTGTAGATATTTCCATGTATATGCAGATAGCTGTGTAGATATTTCCATGTATATGCAGATAGCTGTGTAGATATTTCCATTTTCATGCAGATAGCGGTGTAGATATTTCCATGTTCAAACAGATAGCGGTGTGGGTATTTCCATGTTTATACAGATAGCGGTGAAGATGTATGCATGTTTACACAGATAGCGGTGTAGATATTTCCATGTTCATACAGATAGCGGTGTAGATATTTCCATGTTCATCCAGACGGCTGTGTAGACATATCCATGTTCATACAGATGGCGGTGAAGATATTTCCATGTTCATACAGATGGCTGTGTAGATATATCCAGGTTCATAGAGATGGCGGTGAAGATTTTTCCATGTTCATACAGAAGCGGTTTAGATATTTCCATGTTCATACAGATAGCGGTGCTGATATTTCCATGTTTATACAGGTAGCAGTGTAGATATTTCCATGTTTATACAGATAGCGGTGTAGATATTTCCATGTTTATACACATAGCGGTGTAGATATTTCCATGTTTATACAGATAGCGTGTAGATATCTCCATCTTAATACAGATGGCGGTGTAGAAATTTATATTTTCATACAGATGGCGGTGCAGATATTTCCATGTTCATCCAGATGGCTCTGTAGATATATCCATGTTCATACAGATAGCGGTGTAGATATTTCCATGTTCATACAGATAGCGGTGCAGATATTTCCATGTTCATCCAGATGGCTGTGTAGATATATCCATGTTCATACAGATGGCGGTGAAGATATTTCCATGTTCATAGTGATAGCGGTGTAGATATTTCCAAGTTCATACACATAGCGGAGTAGTTATTTCCAAGTTCATACAGATAGCGGTGTATGTATTTCCATGTTCATACAGATAGCGGTGTAGATATTTCCATGTTCATACAGATGGCGGTGTAGTTTTTCCATGTTCTTAGGGATGGCGGTGTAGATATTTCCATATTTATAGAGATAGCGGTGTGGTTATTTCCATGTTCCTGAAGATAGCGGTGTAGATATTTCCATGTATATACAGATAGCTTTGTACATATTTCCATGTTCAGACAGATTGAGGTGTCGATATTTCCAAGTTCATACGGATGGCGGTGTAGATATTTCCTTGTTCGTACAGATGGCGTTGTAGATATTTCCATGTTTATAGAGTTAGCGTTGTAGATATTTCCATGTTTATACTGACAGCGGTATAGCTATTTCCATGTTTCTACAGATGGTGGTGTAGATATTTCCAAGTTTATAGAGATAGCACTATAGACATTTCCATGTTTACCCAGATAGCGTTGTAAATATTTACATGTTTATAGAGATTGCGGTGTAGTTATTTCCATGTTTATACAGATAGCGGTGTAGATATCTCCATCTTAATACGGATGGCGGTGTAGATATTTATATGTTCATACAGATGGCGGTGCAGATATTTCCACGTTCATACAGATGGCGGTGTAGATATTTCCATGTTCATACAGATAGCGGTGTAGATATTTCCATGTTCATACAGATAGCGGTGTAGATATTGCCATGTTCATACAGATAGCGGTGTATGTATTTCCATGTTCATACAGATAGCGGTGTAGATATTTCCATGTTCATCCAGATGGCTGTGTAGATATATCCATGTTCATACAGATAGCGGTGTAGATATTTCCATGTTCATCCAGATGGCTGTGTAGCTATTTCCATGTTCATCCAGATAGTGGTGTAGATATTTCCATGTTCATACAGATAGCGGTGTAGATATTTCCATGTTCATACAGATAGCGGTGTAGATATTGCCATGTTCATACCGATAGCGGTGCTGATACTTCCATGTTTATACAGGTAGCGGTGTACATATTTCCGTGTTTATACAGGTAGCGGTGTAGATATTTCCATGTTCATACAGATAGCGGTCTAGATATTTCCATGTTTATACACATAGCGGTGTAGATATCTCCTTCTTAATACAGATGGCGGTGTAGATATTTATATGTTCATACAGATGGCGGTGCAGATATTTCCATGTTCATACAGATAGCGGTGTAGATATTTCCATGTTGATACAGATAGCGGTGTAGATATCTCATTCTTAATACAGATGGCGGTGTAGATATTTATATGTTCATCCAGACGGCTTTGTAGACATATCCATGTTCATACAGATGGCGGTGAAGATATTTCCATGTTCATACAGATGGCTGTCTAGATATATCCATGTTCATGCAGATGGCGGTGAAGGTTTTTCCATGTTCATACAGATGGCGGTGTAGATATTTCCATGTTCATACAGATAGCGGTGCTGATATTTCCATGTTTATACAGGTAGCAGTGTAGATATTTCCATGTTTATACAGATAGCGGTGTAGATATTTCCATGTTTATACACATAGCGGTGTAGATATTTCCATGTTTATACAGATAGCGGTGTAGATATCTCCATCTTAATACAGATGGCGGTGTAGATATTTATATGTTCATACAGATGGCGGTGCAGTTATTTCCATGTTCATACAGATGGCGGTGAAGATATTTCCATGTTCATACAGATTGCGGTGTAGATACTTCCATGTTCATACTGATAGCGGTGCTGATATTTCCATGTTTATATAGGTAGCGGTGTCGATATTTCCATGTTTATACAGATGGCGGTGTACATATTTCCATGTTCATACAGATAGCGGTGTAGTTATTTCCATGTGTAAAGAGATAGCTGTGTAGATATTTCCATGAATATGCAGATAGCTGTGTAGACATTTCCATTTTCATGCAGATAGCGGTGTATATATTTCCCTGTTCAAACAGTTACCGGTGCAGATATTTCCATGTTCATACAGATGGCGGTGTAGATATTTCGATGTTCATACAGATAGCGGTTTAGTTATTTCCATGTGTAAAGAGATAGCTGTGCAGATATTTCCATGTATAAGCAGATAGCTGTGTAGATATTTCCGTTTTCATGCAGATAGCGGTGTATGTATTTCCCTGTTCAAACAATTAGCGGTGTAGATATTTCCATGTACATAAAGATAGCGGTGTAGATATTTCCATGTTCATCCACATGGCTGTGTAGATATATCCATGTTCATATAGATGGCGGTGAATATATTTCCATGTTCATTCAGATAGCGGTGTAGATATTTCCATGTTCATGCAGATAGCGGTGTAGGTATTTCCATGTTCATACAGATAGCGGTGTATGTATTTCCATGTTCATACAGATAGCGGTGTAGATATTTCCATGTTCATGCTGATGGCTGTGTAGATATTTCCATGTTCATACAGATAGCGGTGCAGATATTTCCATGTTCATACAGATAGCGGTGTAGATATTTCCATGTCCATCCAGATGGCTGTGTAGATATATCCATGTTCATACAGATGGCGGTGAAGATATTTCCATGTTCATACAGATGGCGTTGTAGATATTTCCATGTTCATACAGATAGCTGTGTAGATATTGCCATGTTCATACCGATAGGGGTGCTGATACTTCCATGTTTATACAGGTAGCGGTGTACATATTTCTGTGTTTATACAGGTAGCGGTGTAGATATTTCCATGTTCATACAGATAGCGGTGTAGATATTTCCATGTTAATACAGATAGCGGTGTAGATATCTCCTTCTTAATACAGATGGCGGTGTAGATATTTATATGTTCATACAGATGGCGGTGCAGATATTTCCATGTTCATACAGATGGTGGTGTAGATATTTCCATGTTTATAGAGGTAGCGGTGTAGTTATTTCCATGTGCAAAGAGATAGCTGTGTAGATATTTCCATGTATATGCAGATAGCTGTGTAGATATTTCCATTTTCATGCAGATAGCGGTGTAGATATTTCCATGTTCAAACAGATAGCGGTGTAGATATTTCCATATTCATACAGATAGCGGTGTGGATATTTCCATGTTTATACAGATAGCGGTGAAAATGTATGCATGTTTACACAGATAGCGGTGTAGATATTTCCATGTTCATACAGATAGCGGTGTAGATATTTCCATATTCATCCAGACGGCTGTGTAGACATATCCATGTTCATACAGATGGCGGTGAAGATATTTCCATGTTCATACAGATGGCTGTCTAGATATATCCATGTTCATGCAGATGGCGGTGAAGGTTTTTCCATGTTCATACAGATGGCGGTGTAGATATTTCCATGTTCATACAGATAGCGGTGCTGATATTTCCATGTTTATACAGGTAGCAGTGTAGATATTTCCATGTTTATACAGATAGCGGTGTAGATATTTCCATGTTTATACACATAGCGGTGTAGATATTTCCATGTTTATACAGATAGCGGTGTAGATATCTCCATCTTAATACAGATGGCGGTGTAGATATTTATATGTTCATACAGATGGCGGTGCAGATATTTCCATGTTCATACAGATGGCGGTGAAGATATTTCCATGTTCATACAGATTGCGGTGTAGATACTTCCATGTTCATACTGATAGCGGTGCTGATATTTCCATGTTTATATAGGTAGCGGTGTCGATATTTCCATGTTTATACAGATGGCGGTGTACATATTTCCATGTTCATACAGATAGCGGTGTAGTTATTTCCATGTGTAAAGAGATAGCTGTGTAGATATTTCCATGAATATGCAGATAGCTGTGTAGACATTTCCATTTTCATGCAGATAGCGGTGTATATATTTCCCTGTTCAAACAGTTACCGGTGCAGATATTTCCATGTTCATACAGATGGCGGTGTAGATATTTCGATGTTCATACAGATAGCGGTTTAGTTATTTCCATGTGTAAAGAGATAGCTGTGCAGATATTTCCATGTATAAGCAGATAGCTGTGTAGATATTTCCGTTTTCATGCAGATAGCGGTGTATGTATTTCCCTGTTCAAACAATTAGCGGTGTAGATATTTCCATGTACATAAAGATAGCGGTGTAGATATTTCCATGTTCATCCACATGGCTGTGTAGATATATCCATGTTCATATAGATGGCGGTGAATATATTTCCATGTTCATTCAGATAGCGGTGTAGATATTTCCATGTTCATGCAGATAGCGGTGTAGGTATTTCCATGTTCATACAGATAGCGGTGTATGTATTTCCATGTTCATACAGATAGCGGTGTAGATATTTCCATGTTCATGCTGATGGCTGTGTAGATATTTCCATGTTCATACAGATAGCGGTGCAGATATTTCCATGTTCATACAGATAGCGGTGTAGATATTTCCATGTCCATCCAGATGGCTGTGTAGATATATCCATGTTCATACAGATGGCGGTGAAGATATTTCCATGTTCATACAGATGGCGTTGTAGATATTTCCATGTTCATACAGATAGCTGTGTAGATATTGCCATGTTCATACCGATAGGGGTGCTGATACTTCCATGTTTATACAGGTAGCGGTGTACATATTTCTGTGTTTATACAGGTAGCGGTGTAGATATTTCCATGTTCATACAGATAGCGGTGTAGATATTTCCATGTTTATACAGATAGCGGTGTAGATATCTCCTTCTTAATACAGATGGCGGTGTAGATATTTATATGTTCATACAGATGGCGGTGCAGATATTTCCATGTTCATACAGATGGTGGTGTAGATATTTCCATGTTTATAGAGGTAGCGGTGTAGTTATTTCCATGTGCAAAGAGATAGCTGTGTAGATATTTCCATGTATATGCAGATAGCTGTGTAGATATTTCCATTTTCATGCAGATAGCGGTGTAGATATTTCCATGTTCAAACAGATAGCGGTGTAGATATTTCCATATTCATACAGATAGCGGTGTGGATATTTCCATGTTTATACAGATAGCGGTGAAAATGTATGCATGTTTACACAGATAGCGGTGTAGATATTTCCATGTTCATACAGATAGCGGTGTAGATATTTCCATATTCATCCAGACGGCTGTGTAGACATATCCATGTTCATACAGATGGCGGTGAAGATATTTCCATGTTCATACAGATGGCTGTGTAGATATATCCATGTTCATACAGATGGCGGTGAAGATTTTTCCATGTTCATACATATTCCGGTGTAGATATTTCCATGTTCATACAGATAGCGGTGATGATATTCCCATGTTTATACAGGTAGCAGTGTAGATATTTCCATGTTTATACAGATAGCGGTGTAGATATTTCCATGTTTATACACATAGTGGTATAGATATTTCCATTTTTATACAGATTGCGGTGTAGATATCTCCATCTTAATACAGATGGCGGTGTAGATATTTATATGTTCATACAGATGGCGGTGCAGATATTTCCATGTTCATACAGATGGCGATGAAGATATTTCCATGTTCATACAGATGGCGGTGTAGGTAATTCCATGTTCATACTGATAGCGGTGTAGATATTTCCATGTTTATACAGGTAGCGGTGTAGATATTTCCATGTTCATACAGATAGCGGTGTAGTTATTTCCATGTGTAAAGAGATAGCTGTGTAGATATTTCCATGTATATGCAGATAGCTGTTTTGACAGTTCCATTTTCATGCAGATAGCGGTGTATATATTTCCCTGTTCAAACAGATATCTTTGTAGATATTTCCATCTTCATAAAGATAGCAGTGTAGATATTTCCATGTTCATACAGATAGCAGCGTAGTTATTTCCATGTGTAAAGAAATAGCTGTGTAGATATTTCCATGTATATGCAGATAGCTGTGTAGACATTTCCATTTACATGCAGATAGCGGTGTATATATTTCCCTGTTAAAACAGTTAGCGGTGCAGATATTTCCATGTTCATAAAGATAGCAGTGTAGATAATTCCATGTTTATACAGATAGTGGTGAAGATGTATGCATGTTTACACAGATAGCGGAGTATATATTTCCATGTTCATCCAGATGGCTGAGTAGATATATCCATGTTCATACAGATAGCGGTGCAGATATTTCCATGTTCATCCAGATGTCTGTGTAGATATATCCATGTTCATACAGATGGCGGTAAAGATATTTCCATGTTCATACAGATAGCGGTGTAGATATTTCCATGTTCATACAGATAGCGGTGTAGATATTTCCATGTTCATACAGATAGCGGTGTATGTATTTCCATGTTCATACAGATAGCAGTGTAGATATTTCCATGTTCATCCAGATGGCTGTGTAGATATATCCATGTTCATACAGATAGCGGTGTAGATATTTCCATGTTCATCCAGATGGCTCTGTAGCTATTTCCATGTTCATACAGATAGTGGTGTAGATATTTCCATGTTCAAACAGATAGCTGTGAAGATATTTCCATGTTCATACAGATAGCGGTGTGGATATTTCCATGTTTATACAGATAGCGGTGAAGATGTATGCATGTTTACACAGATAGCCGTGTAGATATTTCCATGTTCATACAGATAGCGGTGTAGATATTTCCATGTTCATTCAGACGGCTGTGTAGACATATCCATGTTCATACAGATGGCGGTGAGGATATTTCCATGCTTATACAGAAGCTGTGTAGATATATCCATGTTGATACAGATGGCGGTGAAGATTTTTCCATGTTCATACAGATGGCTGTGTAGATATTTCCATGTCCATACAGATAGCGGTGCTGATATTTCCATGTTTATACAGGTAGCAGTGTCGATATTTCCATATTTATACAGATAGTGGTGTAGATATTTCCATGTTTATACACATAGCGGTGTAGATATTTCCATGTTTATACAGATAGCGGTGTAGATATCTCCTTCTTAATACAGATGGCGGTGTAGATATTTATATGTTCATACAGATGGCGGTGCAGATATTTCCATGTTCATACAGATGGTGGTGTAGATATTTCCATGTTTATAGAGGTAGCGGTGTAGTTATTTCCATGTGCAAAGAGATAGCTGTGTAGATATTTCCATGTATATGCAGATAGCTGTGTAGATATTTCCATTTTCATGGAGATAGCGGTGTAGATATTTCCATGTTCAAACAGATAGCGGTGTAGATATTTCCATATTCATACAGATAGCGGTGTGGATATTTCCATGTTTATACAGATAGCGGTGAAAATGTATGCATGTTTACACAGATAGCGGTGTAGATATTTCCATGTTCATACAGATAGCGGTGTAGATATTTCCATATTCATCCAGACGGCTGTGTAGACATATCCATGTTCATACAGATGGCGGTGAAGATATTTCCATGTTCATACAGATGGCTGTGTAGATATATCCATGTTCATACAGATGGCGGTGAAGATTTTTCCATGTTCATACATATTCCGGTGTAGATATTTCCATGTTCATACAGATAGCGGTGATGATATTCCCATGTTTATACAGGTAGCAGTGTAGATATTTCCATGTTTATACAGATAGCGGTGTAGATATTTCCATGTTTATACACATAGTGGTATAGATATTTCCATTTTTATACAGATTGCGGTGTAGATATCTCCATCTTAATACAGATGGCGGTGTAGATATTTATATGTTCATACAGATGGCGGTGCAGATATTTCCATGTTCATACAGATGGCGATGAAGATATTTCCATGTTCATACAGATGGCGGTGTAGGTAATTCCATGTTCATACTGATAGCGGTGTAGATATTTCCATGTTTATACAGGTAGCGGTGTAGATATTTCCATGTTCATACAGATAGCGGTGTAGTTATTTCCATGTGTAAAGAGATAGCTGTGTAGATATTTCCATGTATATGCAGATAGCTGTTTTGACAGTTCCATTTTCATGCAGATAGCGGTGTATATATTTCCCTGTTCAAACAGATATCTTTGTAGATATTTCCATCTTCATAAAGATAGCAGTGTAGATATTTCCATGTTCATACAGATAGCAGCGTAGTTATTTCCATGTGTAAAGAAATAGCTGTGTAGATATTTCCATGTATATGCAGATAGCTGTGTAGACATTTCCATTTACATGCAGATAGCGGTGTATATATTTCCCTGTTAAAACAGTTAGCGGTGCAGATATTTCCATGTTCATAAAGATAGCAGTGTAGATAATTCCATGTTTATACAGATAGTGGTGAAGATGTATGCATGTTTACACAGATAGCGGAGTATATATTTCCATGTTCATCCAGATGGCTGAGTAGATATATCCATGTTCATACAGATAGCGGTGCAGATATTTCCATGTTCATCCAGATGTCTGTGTAGATATATCCATGTTCATACAGATGGCGGTAAAGATATTTCCATGTTCATACAGATAGCGGTGTAGATATTTCCATGTTCATACAGATAGCGGTGTAGATATTTCCATGTTCATACAGATAGCGGTGTATGTATTTCCATGTTCATACAGATAGCAGTGTAGATATTTCCATGTTCATCCAGATGGCTGTGTAGATATATCCATGTTCATACAGATAGCGGTGTAGATATTTCCATGTTCATCCAGATGGCTCTGTAGCTATTTCCATGTTCATACAGATAGTGGTGTAGATATTTCCATGTTCAAACAGATAGCTGTGAAGATATTTCCATGTTCATACAGATAGCGGTGTGGATATTTCCATGTTTATACAGATAGCGGTGAAGATGTATGCATGTTTACACAGATAGCCGTGTAGATATTTCCATGTTCATACAGATAGCGGTGTAGATATTTCCATGTTCATTCAGACGGCTGTGTAGACATATCCATGTTCATACAGATGGCGGTGAGGATATTTCCATGCTTATACAGAAGCTGTGTAGATATATCCATGTTGATACAGATGGCGGTGAAGATTTTTCCATGTTCATACAGATGGCTGTGTAGATATTTCCATGTCCATACAGATAGCGGTGCTGATATTTCCATGTTTATACAGGTAGCAGTGTCGATATTTCCATATTTATACAGATAGTGGTGTAGATATTTCCATGTTTATACACATAGCGGTGTAGATATTTCCATGTTTATACAGATAGCGGTGTAGATATCTCCTTCTTAATACAGATGGCGGTGTAGATATTTATATGTTCATACAGATGGCGGTGCAGATATTTCCATGTTCATACAGATGGTGGTGTAGATATTTCCATGTTTATAGAGGTAGCGGTGTAGTTATTTCCATGTGCAAAGAGATAGCTGTGTAGATATTTCCATGTATATGCAGATAGCTGTGTAGATATTTCCATTTTCATGGAGATAGCGGTGTAGATATTTCCATGTTCAAACAGATAGCGGTGTAGATATTTCCATATTCATACAGATAGCGGTGTGGATATTTCCATGTTTATACAGATAGCGGTGAAAATGTATGCATGTTTACACAGATAGCGGTGTAGATATTTCCATGTTCATACAGATAGCGGTGTAGATATTTCCATATTCATCCAGACGGCTGTGTAGACATATCCATGTTCATACAGATGGCGGTGAAGATATTTCCATGTTCATACAGATGGCTGTGTAGATATATCCATGTTCATACAGATGGCGGTGAAGATTTTTCCATGTTCATACATATTCCGGTGTAGATATTTCCATGTTCATACAGATAGCGGTGATGATATTCCCATGTTTATACAGGTAGCAGTGTAGATATTTCCATGTTTATACAGATAGCGGTGTAGATATTTCCATGTTTATACACATAGAGGTATAGATATTTCCATTTTTATACAGATAGCGGTGTAGATATCTCCATCTTAATACAGATGGCGGTGTAGATATTTATATGTTCATACAGATGGCGGTGCAGATATTTCCATGTTCATACAGATGGCGGTGAAGATATTTCCATGTTCATACAGATGGCGGTGTAGATACTTCCATGTTCATACTGATAGCGGTGTAGATATTTCCATGTTTATACAGGTAGCGGTGTAGATATTTCCATGTTCATACAGATAGCGGTGTAGTTATTTCCATGTGTAAAGAGATAGCTGTGTAGATATTTCCATGTATATGCAGATAGCTGTGTTGACATTTCCATTTTCATGCAGATAGCGGTGTATATATTTCCCTGTTCAAACAGATATCGGTGTAGATATTTCCATCTTCATAAAGATAGCAGTGTAGATATTTCCATGTTCATACAGATAGCAGCGTAGTTATTTCCATGTGTAAAGAGATAGCTGTGTAGATATTTCCATGTATATGCAGATAGCTGTGTAGACATTTCCATTTACATGCAGATAGCGGTGTATATATTTCCCTGTTCAAACAGTTAGCGGTGCAGATATTTCCATGTTCATAAAGATAGCAGTGTAGATAATTCCATGTTTATACAGATAGTGGTGAAGATGTATGCATGTTTACACAGATAGCGGTGTATATATTTCCATGTTCATCCAGATGGCTGAGTAGATATATCCATGTTCATACAGATAGCGGTGCAGATATTTCCATGTTCATCCAGATGTCTGTGTAGATATATCCATGTTCATACAGATGGCGGTAAAGATATTTCCATGTTCATACAGATAGCGGTGTAGATATTTCCATGTTCATACAGATAGCGGTGTAGATATTTCCATGTTCATACAGATAGCGGTGTATGTATTTCCATTTTCATACAGATAGCAGTGTAGATATTTCCATGTTCATCCAGATGGCTGTGTAGATATATCCATGTTCATACAGATAGCGGTGTAGATATTTCCATGTTCATCCAGATGGCTGTGTAGCTATTTCCATGTTCATACAGATAGTGGTGTAGATATTTCCATGTTCAAACAGATAGCTGTGTAGATATTTCCATGTTCATACAGATAGCGGTGTGGATATTTCCATGTTTATACAGATAGCGGTGAAGATGTATGCATGTTTACACAGATAGCCGTGTAGATATTTCCATGTTCATACAGATAGCGGTGTAGATATTTCCATGTTCATTCAGACGGCTGTGTAGACATATCCATGTTCATACAGATGGCGGTGAGGATACTTCCATGCTTATACAGAAGCTGTGTAGATATATCCATGTTGATACAGATGGCGGTGAAGATATTTCCATGTTCATACAGATGGCTGTGTAGATATTTCCATGTCCATACAGATAGCGGTGCTGTTATTTCCATGTTTATACAGGTAGCAGTGTCGATATTTCCATATTTATACAGATAGTTGTGTAGATATTTCCATGTTTATACACATAGCGGTGTAGATATTTCCATGTTTATATAGATAGCGGTGTAGATATCTCCATCTTAATACAGATGGCGGTGTAGATATTTATATGTTCATACAGATGGCGGTGCAGATATTTCCATGTTCATACAGATGGCGGTGAAGATATTTCCATGTTCATACAGATGGCGGTGTAGATACTTCCATGTTCATACTGATAGCGGTGCTGATATTTCCATGTTTATACAGGTAGCGGTGTAGATATTTCCATGTTTATACAGATAGCGGTGTAGATATTTCCATGTTTATACACATAGCGGTGTAGATATTTCCATGTTTATACACATAGCAGTGTAGATATCTCCATCTTAATACAGATGGCGGTGTAGATATTTATATGTTCATTCAGATGGCGGTGCAGATATTTCCATGTTCATACAGATGGCGGTGTAGATATTTCCATGTTCATACAGATAGCGGTGTAGTTATTTCCATGTGTAAAGAGATAGCTGTGTAGATATTTCCATGTATATGCAGATAGCTGTGTAGACATTTCCATTTTCATGCAGATAGCGGTGTATATATTTCCCTGTTCAAACAGTTAGCGGTGTAGATATTTCCATGTTCATAAAGATAGCAGTGTAGATATTTCCTTGTTTATACAGATAGCGGTGAAGATGTATGCATGTATACACAGTTAGCGGTGTAGATATTTCCATGTTCATCGAGACGGCTGTGTAGACATATCCATGTTCATACAGATGGCGGTGAAGATATTTCCATGTTCATACAGATGGCTGTGTAGATATATCCATGTTCATACAGATGGCGGTGAAGGTTTTTCCATGTTCATACATATTCCGGTGTAGATATTTCCATGTTCATACAGATAGCGGTGCTGATATTTCCATGTTTATACAGATAGCGGTGTAGAGATTTCCATGTTTATACACATAGTGGTATAGATATTTCCATTTTTATACAGATAGCGGTGTAGATATCTCCATCTTAATACAGATGGCGGTGTAGATATTTATATGTTCATACAGATGGCGGTGCAGATATTTCCATGTTCATACAGATGGCGGTGAAGATATTTCCATGTTCATACAGATGGCGGTGTAGATACTTCCATGTTCATACTGATAGCGGTGTAGATATTTCCATGTCTATGCAGGTAGCGGTGTAGATATTTCCATGTTCATACAGATAGCGGTGTAGTTATTTCCATGTGTAAAGAGATAGCTGTGTAGATATTTCCATGTATATGCAGATAGCTGGGTAGACACTTCCATTTTCATGCAGATAGCGGTGTATATATTTCCCTGTTCAAACAGATTGCGGTGTAGATATTTCCATCTTCATAAAGATAGCAGTGTAGATATTTCCATGTTCATACAGATAGCAGCGTAGTTATTTCCATGTGTAAAGAGATAGCTGTGAAGATATTTCCAAGTATATGCAGATAGCTGTGTAGACATTTCCATTTACATGCAGATAGCGGTGTATATATTTCCCTGTTCAAACAGTTAGCGGTGCAGATATTTCCATGTTCATAAAGATAGCAGTGTAGATAATTCCATGTTTATACAGATAGTGGTGAAGATGTATGCATGTTTACACAGATAGCGGTGTATATATTTCCATGTTCATCCAGATGGCTGAGTAGATATATCCATGTTCATACAGATAGCGGTGCAGATATTTCCATGTTTATCCAGATGGCTGTGTAGATATATCCATGTTCATACAGATAGCGGTGTAGATATTTCCATGTTCATACAGATAGCGGTGTAGATATTTCCATGTTCATACAGATAGCCGTGTAGATATTGCCATGTTCATACCGATAGCGGTGCTGATACTTCCATGTTTATACAGGTAGCGGTGTACATATTTCCGTGTTTATACAGGAAGCGGTGTAGATATTTCCATGTTCATACAGATAGCGGTGTAGATATTTCCATGTTTATACAGACAGCGGTGTAGATATCTCCTTCTTAATACAGATGGCGGTGTAGATATTTATATGTTCATACAGATGGCGGTGCAGATATTTCCATGTTCATACAGATGGTGGTGTAGATATTTCCATGTTTATAGAGATAGCGGTGTAGTTATTTCCATGTGCAAAGAGATAGCTGTGTAGATATTTCCATGTATATACAGATAGCTGTGTAGATATTTCCATTTCCATGCAGATAGCGGTGTAGATATTTCCATGTTCAAACAGATAGCGGTGTAGATATTTCCATGTTCATACAGATAGCGGTGTGGGTATTTCCATGTTTATACAGATAGCGGTGAAGATGTATGCATGTTTACACAGATAGCCGTGTAGATATTTCCATGTTCATACAGATAGCGGTGTAGATATTTCCATGTTCATCCAGACGGCTGTGTAGACATTTCCATGTACATACAGATGGCGGTGAAGATATTTCCATGCTTATACAGAAGCTGTGTAGATATATCCATGTTGATACAGATGGCGGTGAAGATTTTTCCATGTTCATACAGATGGCTGTGTAGATATTTCCATGTCCATACAGATAGCGGTGCTGATATTTCCATGTTTATACAGGTAGCAGTGTCGATATTTCCATGTTTACACAGATAGTGGTGTAGATATTTCCATGTTTATACACATAGCGGTGTAGATATTTCCATGTTTATACAGATAGCGGTGTAGATATCTCCATCTTAATACAGATGGCGGTGTAGATATTTATATGTCCATACGGATGGCGGTGCAGATATTTCCATGTTCATACAGATGGCGGTGAAGATATTTCCATGTTCATACAGATGGCGGTGTAGATACTTCCATGTTCATACTGATAGCGGTGCTGATATTTCCATGTTTATACAGGTAGCGGTGTAGATATTTCCATGTTTATACAGATAGCGGTGTAGATATTTCCATGTTTATACACAAAGCGGTGTAGATATTTCCATGTTTATACACATAGCAGTGTAGATATCTGCATCTTAATACAGATGGCGGTGTAGATATTTATATGTTCATTCAGATGGCGGTGCAGATATTTCCATGTTCATACAGATGGCGGTGTAGATATTTCCATGTTCATACAGATAGCGGTGTAGTTAT
This sequence comes from Gorilla gorilla gorilla, assembly GCF_029281585.2. Taxonomy (NCBI): domain Eukaryota; kingdom Metazoa; phylum Chordata; class Mammalia; order Primates; family Hominidae; genus Gorilla; species Gorilla gorilla. The sequence continues at coordinate 130,025,518 of NC_073239.2, forward strand.
TTCCATGTGTAAAGAGATAGCTGTGTAGATATTTCCATGTATATGCAGATAGCTGTGTAGACATTTCCATTTTCATGCAGATAGCGGTGTATATATTTACCTGTTCAAACAGTTAGCGGTGTAGATATTTCCATGTTCATAAAGATATCAGTGTAGATATTTCCTTGTTTATACAGATAGCGGTGAAGATGTATGCATGTATACACAGATAGCGGTGTAGATATTTCCATGTTCATCCAGATGGCTGTGGAGATATATCCATGTTCATGCAGATAGCGGTGTAGATATTTCCATGTTCATACAGATAGCGGTGCAGATATTTCAATGTTCATCCAGATGGCTGTGTAGATATATCCATGTTCATACAGATGGCGGTGAAGATATTTCCATGTTCATACAGATAGCGGTGTAGATAATTCCATGTTCATACAGATAGCGGTGTAGATATTTCCATGTTCATACAGATAGCGGTGTATGTATTTCCATGTTCATACAGATAGCGGTGTAGATATTTCCATGTTCATCCTGATGGCTGTGTAGATATTTCCATGTTCATACAGACAGCGGTGTAGATATTTCCATGTTCATACAGATAGCGGTGTAGATATTTCCATGTTCATCCAGATGGCTGTGTAGATATATCCATGTTCATACAGATGGCGGTGAAGATATTTCCATGTCATACAGATGGCGTTGTAGATATTTCCATGTTCATACAGATAGCTGTGTAGATATTGCCATGTTCATACCGATAGCGGTGCTGATACTTCCATGTTTATACAGGTAGCGGTGTACATATTTCCGTGTTTATACAGGTAGCGGTGTAGATATTTCCATGTTCATACAGATAGCGGTGTAGATATTTCCATGTTTATACAGATAGCGGTGTAGATATCTCCTTCTTAATACAGATGGCGGTGTAGATATTTATATGTTCATACAGATGGCGGTGCAGATATTTCCATGTTCATACAGATGGTGGTGTAGATATTTCCATGTTTATAGAGGTAGCAGTGTAGTTATTTCCATGTGCAAAGAGATAGCTGTGTAGATATTTCCATGTATATGCAGATAGCTGTGTAGATATTTCCATTTTCATGCAGATAGCGGTGTAGATATTTCCATGTTCAAACAGATAGCGGTGTAGATATTTCCATATTCATACAGATAGCGGTGTGGATATTTCCATGTTTATACAGATAGCGGTGAAGATGTATGCATGTTTACACAGATAGCGGTGTAGATATTTCCATGTTCATACAGATAGCGGTGTAGATATTTCCATGTTCATCCAGACGGCTGTGTAGACATATCCATGTTCATACAGATGGCGGTGAAGATATTTCCATGTTCATACAGATGGCTGTGTAGATATATCCATGTTCATACAGATGGCGGTGAAGATTTTTCCATGTTCATACATATTCCGGTGTAGATATTTCCATGTTCATACAGATAGCGGTGCTGATATTTCCATGTTTATACAGATAGCGGTGTAGAGATTTCCATGTTTATACACATAGTGGTATAGACATTTCCATTTTTATACAGATAGCGGTGTAGAAATCTCCATCTTAATACAGATGGCGGTGTAGATATTTATATGTTCATACAGATGGCGGTGCAGATATTTCCATGTTCATACAGATGGCGGTGAAGATATTTCCATGTTCATACAGATAGCGGTGTAGATATTTCCATGTTCATACAGATAGCGGTGCAGATATTTCTATGTTCATCCAGATGGCTGTGTAGATATATCCATGTTCATACACATGTCGGTGAAGATATTTCCATGTTCATACAGATAGCGGTGTAGATATTTCCATGTTCATACAGATAGCGGTGTAGATATTTCCATGTTCATCCAGATGGCTGTGTAGATATATCCATGTTCATACAGATAGCGGTGTAGATATTTCTATATTCATAAAGATGGCTGTGTAGCTATTTCCATGTTCATACAGATAGTGGTGTAGATATTTCCATGTTCATACAGATAGCGATGTAGATATTTCCATGTTCATACAGATAGCCGTGTAGATATTGCCATGTTCATACCGATAGCGGTGCTGATACTTCCATGTTTATACAGGTAGCGGTGTACATATTTCCGTGTTTATACAGGTAGCGGTGTAGATATTTCCATGTTCATATAGATAGCGGTGTAGATATTTCCATGTTTATACAGATAGCGGTGTAGATATCTCCTTCTTAATACAGATGGCGGTGTAGATATTTATATGCTCATACAGATGGCGGTGCAGATATTTCCATGTTCATACAGATGGTGGTGTAGATATTTCCATGTTCATACAGATAGCGGTGTGGATATTTCCATGTTTATACAGATAGCGGTTAAGATGTATGCATGTTTACACAGATAGTGGTGTAGATATTTCCATGTTCATACAGATAGCGGTGTAGATATTTCCATGTTCATCCAGACGGCTGTGTAGACATATCCATGTTCATACAGATGGCGGTGAAGATATTTCCATGTTGATACAGATGGCTGTGTAGATATATCCATGTTCATACAGATGGCGGTGAAGATTTTTCCATGTTCATACAGATGGCGGTGTAGATATATCCATATTCATACAGATAGCGGTGCTGATGTTTCCATGTTTATACAGGTAGCAGTGTAGATATTTCCATGTTTACACAGATAGCGGTGTAGATATTTCCATGTTTATACACATAGCGGTGTAGATATTTCCATGTTTATACAGATAGCGGTGTAGATATCTCCATCTTAATACAGATGGTGGTGTAGATATTTATATGTTCATACAGATGGCGGTGCAGATATTTCCATGTTCATACAGATGGCGGTGAAGATATTTCCATGTTCACACAGATGGCGGTGTAGGTACCTCCATGTTCATACTGATAGCGGTGATGATATTTCCATGTTTATACAGGTAGCAGTGTAGATATTTTCATGTTTATACAGATAGCGATGTAGATATTTTCATGTTTTTACACATAGCGGTGTAGATATTTCCATGTTTATACAGATAGCGGTGTAGATATCTCCATCTTAATACAGATGGCGGTGAAGATATTTATATGTACTTTCAGATGGCAGTGCAGATATTTCCATGTTCATACAGATGGCGGTGTAGATATTTCCATGTTCATACAGATAGCGGTGTAGTTATTTCAATGTGTAAAGAGATAGCTGTGTAGATATTTCCATGTATATGCAGTTAGCTGTGTAGACATTTCCATTTTCAAGCAGATAGCGGTGTATATATTTCCCTGTTCAAACAGGTAGCGGTGTAGATATTTCCATGTTCATAAAGATAGCAGTGTAGATATTTCCATGTTTATACAGATAGCGGTGAAGATGTATGCATGTTTACACAGACAGCGGTGTAGATATTTCCATGTTCATCCAGATGGCTGTGTAGATATATCCATGTTCATACAGATAGCGGTGTAGATATTTCCATGTTCATACACATAGCGGTGCAGTTATTTCCATGTTCATCCAGATGGCTGTGTAGATATATCCATGTTCATACAGATGGCTGTGAAGATATTTCCATGTTCATACAGATAGCGGTGTAGATATTTCCATGTTCATACAGATAGCGGTGTAGATATTTCCATGTTCATACAGATAGCGGTGCAGATATTTCCATGTTCATCCAGATGGCTGTGTAGATATATCCATGTTCATACAGATGGCGTTGAAGATATTTCCATGTTCATACAGATAGCGGTGTAGATATTTCCATGTTCATACAGATAGCGGTGTAGATATTTCCATGTTCATACCGATAGCGGTGTAGATATTTCCATGTTTATACAGATAGCGGTGTATGTATTTCCATGTTCAAACAGATAGCAGTGTAGATATTTCCATGTTCATCCAGATGGGTGTGTAGATATATCCATGTTCATACAGATAGCGGTGTAGATATTTCCATGTTCATCCAGACGTCTGTGTAGACATATCCATGTTCATACAGATGGCGGTGAAGATTTTTCCATGTTCATACAAATGGCGGTGTAGATATTTCCATGTTCATACAGATAGCGGTGCTGATATTTCCATGTTTATACAGGTAGCAGTGTGGATATTTCCATGTTTATACAGATAGCGGTGTAGATATTTCCATGTTTATACACATAGCGGTGTAGATATTTCCATGTTTATACAGATAGCGGTGTAGATATCTCCATCTTAATACAGATGGCGGTGTAGATATTTATATGTTCATACAGATGGCGGTGCAGATATTTCCATGTTCATACAGATGGCGGTGAAGATATTTCCATGTTCATACAGATGGCGGTGTAGATACTTCCATGTTCATACTGATAGCGGTGCTGATATTTCCATGTTTATACAGGTAGCGGTGTAGATATTTCCATGTTTATACAGATAGCAGTGTAGATATTTCCATGTTTATACACATAGCGGTGTAGATATCTCCATGTTTATACAGATAGCGGTGTAGATATCTCCATCTTAATACAGATGGCGGTGTAGATATTTGTATGTTCATTCAGATGGCGGTGCAGATATTTCCATGTTCATACAGATGGCGGTGTAGATATTTCCATGTTCATACAGATAGCGGTGTAGTTATTTCCATGTGTAAAGAGATAGCTGTGTAGATATTTCCATGTATATGCAGAAATCTGTGTAGACATTTCCATTTTCATGCAGATAGCGGTGTATATATTTCCCTGTTCAAACAGTTAGCGGTGTAGATATTTCCATGTTCATAAAGATAGCAGTGTAGACATTTCCATGTTTATACAGATAGCGATGAAGATGTATGCATGATTACACAGATAGCGGTGTAGATATTTCCATGTTCATCCACATGGCTCTGTAGATATATCCATGATCATAGAGATAGCGGTGTAGATATTTCCATGTTCATACAGGTAGCGGTGCAGATATTTCCATGTTCATCCAGATGGCTGTGTAGATATATCCATGTTCATACAGATGGCGGTGAAGATATTTCCATGTTCATACGGATAGCGGTGTAGATATTTCCATGTTCATACAGATAACGGTGTAGATATTTCCATGTTCATACAGATAACGGTGTATGTATTTCCATGTTCATACAGATAGCGGTGTAGATATTTCCATGTTCATCCAGATGGCTGTGTAGATATATCCATGTTCATACAGATAGCGGTGTAGATATTTCCATGTTTATACAGACAGCGGTGTAGATATCTCCTTCTTAATACAGATGGCGGTGTAGATATTTATATGTTCATACAGATGGCGGTGCAGATATTTCCATGTTCATACAGATGGTGGTGTAGATATTTCCATGTTTATAGAGATAGCGGTGTAGTTATTTCCATGTGCAAAGAGATAGCTGTGTAGATATTTCCATGTATATACAGATAGCTGTGTAGATATTTCCATTTCCATGCAGATAGCGGTGTAGATATTTCCATGTTCAAACAGATAGCGGTGTAGATATTTCCATGTTCATACAGATAGCGGTGTGGGTATTTCCATGTTTATACAGATAGCGGTGAAGATGTATGCATGTTTACACAGATAGCCGTGTAGATATTTCCATGTTCATACAGATAGCGGTGTAGATATTTCCATGTTCATCCAGACGGCTGTGTAGACATTTCCATGTACATACAGATGGCGGTGAAGATATTTCCATGCTTATACAGAAGCTGTGTAGATATATCCATGTTGATACAGATGGCGGTGAAGATTTTTCCATGTTCATACAGATGGCTGTGTAGATATTTCCATGTCCATACAGATAGCGGTGCTGATATTTCCATGTTTATACAGGTAGCAGTGTCGATATTTCCATGTTTACACAGATAGTGGTGTAGATATTTCCATGTTTATACACATAGCGGTGTAGATATTTCCATGTTTATACAGATAGCGGTGTAGATATCTCCATCTTAATACAGATGGCGGTGTAGATATTTATATGTCCATACGGATGGCGGTGCAGATATTTCCATGTTCATACAGATGGCGGTGAAGATATTTCCATGTTCATACAGATGGCGGTGTAGATACTTCCATGTTCATACTGATAGCGGTGCTGATATTTCCATGTTTATACAGGTAGCGGTGTAGATATTTCCATGTTTATACAGATAGCGGTGTAGATATTTCCATGTTTATACACAAAGCGGTGTAGATATTTCCATGTTTATACACATAGCAGTGTAGATATCTGCATCTTAATACAGATGGCGGTGTAGATATTTATATGTTCATTCAGATGGCGGTGCAGATATTTCCATGTTCATACAGATGGCGGTGTAGATATTTCCATGTTCATACAGATAGCGGTGTAGTTATTTCCATGTGTAAAGAGATAGCTGTGTAGATATTTCCATGTATATGCAGATAGCTGTGTAGACATTTCCATTTTCATGCAGATAGCGGTGTATATATTTACCTGTTCAAACAGTTAGCGGTGTAGATATTTCCATGTTCATAAAGATATCAGTGTAGATATTTCCTTGTTTATACAGATAGCGGTGAAGATGTATGCATGTATACACAGATAGCGGTGTAGATATTTCCATGTTCATCCAGATGGCTGTGGAGATATATCCATGTTCATGCAGATAGCGGTGTAGATATTTCCATGTTCATACAGATAGCGGTGCAGATATTTCAATGTTCATCCAGATGGCTGTGTAGATATATCCATGTTCATACAGATGGCGGTGAAGATATTTCCATGTTCATACAGATAGCGGTGTAGATATTTCCATGTTCATACAGATAGCGGTGTAGATATTTCCATGTTCATACAGATAGCGGTGTATGTATTTCCATGTTCATACAGATAGCGGTGTAGATATTTCCATGTTCATCCTGATGGCTGTGTAGATATTTCCATGTTCATACAGACAGTGGTGTAGATATTTCCATGTTCATACAGATAGCGGTGTAGATATTTCCATGTTCATCCAGATGGCTGTGTAGATATATCCATGTTCATACAGATGGCGGTGAAGATATTTCCATGTCATACAGATGGCGTTGTAGATATTTCCATGTTCATACAGATAGCTGTGTAGATATTGCCATGTTCATACCGATAGCGGTGCTGATACTTCCATGTTTATACAGGTAGCGGTGTACATATTTCCGTGTTTATACAGGTAGCGGTGTAGATATTTCCATGTTCATACAGATAGCGGTGTAGATATTTCCATGTTTATACAGATAGCGGTGTAGATATCTCCTTCTTAATACAGATGGCGGTGTAGATATTTATATGTTCATACAGATGGCGGTGCAGATATTTCCATGTTCATACAGATGGTGGTGTAGATATTTCCATGTTTATAGAGGTAGCAGTGTAGTTATTTCCATGTGCAAAGAGATAGCTGTGTAGATATTTCCATGTATATGCAGATAGCTGTGTAGATATTTCCATTTTCATGCAGATAGCGGTGTAGATATTTCCATGTTCAAACAGATAGCGGTGTAGATATTTCCATATTCATACAGATAGCGGTGTGGATATTTCCATGTTTATACAGATAGTGGTGAAGATGTATGCATGTTTACACAGATAGCGGTGTAGATATTTCCATGTTCATACAGATAGCGGTGTAGATATTTCCATGTTCATCCAGACGGCTGTGTAGACATATCCATGTTCATACAGATGGCGGTGAAGATATTTCCATGTTCATACAGATGGCTGTGTAGATATATCCATGTTCATACAGATGGCGGTGAAGATTTTTCCATGTTCATACATATTCCGGTGTAGATATTTCCATGTTCATACAGATAGCGGTGCTGATATTTCCATGTTTATACAGATAGCGGTGTAGAGATTTCCATGTTTATACACATAGTGGTATAGACATTTCCATTTTTATACAGATAGCGGTGTAGAAATCTCCATCTTAATACAGATGGCGGTGTAGATATTTATATGTTCATACAGATGGCGGTGCAGATATTTCCATGTTCATACAGATGGCGGTGAAGATATTTCCATGTTCATACAGATAGCGGTGTAGATATTTCCATGTTCATACAGATAGCGGTGCAGATATTTCTATGTTCATCCAGATGGCTGTGTAGATATATCCATGTTCATACACATGTCGGTGAAGATATTTCCATGTTCATACAGATAGCGGTGTAGATATTTCCATGTTCATACAGATAGCGGTGTAGATATTTCCATGTTCATCCAGATGGCTGTGTAGATATATCCATGTTCATACAGATAGCGGTGTAGATATTTCTATATTCATAAAGATGGCTGTGTAGCTATTTCCATGTTCATACAGATAGTGGTGTAGATATTTCCATGTTCATACAGATAGCGATGTAGATATTTCCATGTTCATACAGATAGCCGTGTAGATATTGCCATGTTCATACCGATAGCGGTGCTGATACTTCCATGTTTATACAGGTAGCGGTGTACATATTTCCGTGTTTATACAGGTAGCGGTGTAGATATTTCCATGTTCATATAGATAGCGGTGTAGATATTTCCATGTTTATACAGATAGCGGTGTAGATATCTCCTTCTTAATACAGATGGCGGTGTAGATATTTATATGCTCATACAGATGGCGGTGCAGATATTTCCATGTTCATACAGATGGTGGTGTAGATATTTCCATGTTCATACAGATAGCGGTGTGGATATTTCCATGTTTATACAGATAGCGGTTAAGATGTATGCATGTTTACACAGATAGTGGTGTAGATATTTCCATGTTCATACAGATAGCGGTGTAGATATTTCCATGTTCATCCAGACGGCTGTGTAGACATATCCATGTTCATACAGATGGCGGTGAAGATATTTCCATGTTGATACAGATGGCTGTGTAGATATATCCATGTTCATACAGATGGCGGTGAAGATATTTCCATGTTCATACAGATAGCGGTGTAGATATTTCCATGTTCATACAGATAGCGGTGTAGATATTTCCATGTTCATACAGATAGCGGTGCAGATATTTCCATGTTCATCCAGATGGCTGTGTAGATATATCCATGTTCATACAGATGGCGTTGAAGATATTTCCATGTTCATACAGATAGCGGTGTAGATATTTCCATGTTCATACAGATAGCGGTGTAGATATTTCCATGTTCATACCGATAGCGGTGTAGATATTTCCATGTTTATACAGATAGCGGTGTATGTATTTCCATGTTCAAACAGATAGCGGTGTAGATATTTCCATGTTCATACACATAGCGGTGCAGTTATTTCCATGTTCATCCAGATGGCTGTGTAGATATATCCATGTTCATACAGATGGCGGTGAAGATATTTCCATGTTCATACAGATAGCGGTGTAGATATTTCCATGTTCATACAGATAGCGGTGTAGATATTTCCATGTTCATACAGATAGCGGTGCAGATATTTCCATGTTCATCCAGATGGCTGTGTAGATATATCCATGTTCATACAGATGGCGTTGAAGATATTTCCATGTTCATACAGATAGCGGTGTAGATATTTCCATGTTCATACAGATAGCGGTGTAGATATTTCCATGTTCATACCGATAGCGGTGTAGATATTTCCATGTTTATACAGATAGCGGTGTATGTATTTCCATGTTCAAACAGATAGCGGTGTAGATATTTCCATGTTCATCCAGATGGGTGTGTAGATATATCCATGTTCATACAGATAGCGGTGTAGATATTTCCATGTTCATCCAGACGTCTGTGTAGACATATCCATGTTCATACAGATGGCGGTGAAGATTTTTCCATGTTCATACAAATGGCGGTGTAGATATTTCCATGTTCATACAGATAGCGGTGCTGATATTTCCATGTTTATACAGGTAGCAGTGTGGATATTTCCATGTTTATACAGATAGCGGTGTAGATATTTCCATGTTTATACACATAGCGGTGTAGATATTTCCATGTTTATACAGATAGCGGTGTAGATATCTCCATCTTAATACAGATGGCGGTGTAGATATTTATATGTTCATACAGATGGCGGTGCAGATATTTCCATGTTCATACAGATGGCGGTGAAGATATTTCCATGTTCATACAGATGGCGGTGTAGATACTTCCATGTTGATACTGATAGCGGTGCTGATATTTCCATGTTTATACAGGTAGCGGTGTAGATATTTCCATGTTTATACAGATAGCAGTGTAGATATTTCCATGTTTATACACATAGCGGTGTAGATATTTCCATGTTTATACAGATAGCGGTGTAGATATCTCCATCTTAATACAGATGGCGGTGTAGATATTTGTATGTTCATTCAGATGGCGGTGCAGATATTTCCATGTTCATACAGATGGCGGTGTAGATATTTCCATGTTCATACAGATAGCGGTGTAGTTATTTCCATGTGTAAAGAGATAGCTGTGTAGATATTTCCATGTATATGCAGAAATCTGTGTAGACATTTCCATTTTCATGCAGATAGCGGTGTATATATTTCCCTGTTCAAACAGTTAGCGGTGTAGATATTTCCATGTTCATAAAGATAGCAGTGTAGACATTTCCATGTTTATACAGATAGCGATGAAGATGTATGCATGATTACACAGATAGCGGTGTAGATATTTCCATGTTCATCCACATGGCTCTGTAGATATATCCATGTTCATAGAGATAGCGGTGTAGATATTTCCATGTTCATACAGGTAGCGGTGCAGATATTTCCATGTTCATCCAGATGGCTGTGTAGATATATCCATGTTCATACAGATGGCGGTGAAGATATTTCCATGTTCATACGGATAGCGGTGTAGATATTTCCATGTTCATACAGATAACGGTGTAGATATTTCCATGTTCATACAGATAACGGTGTATGTATTTCCATGTTCATACAGATAGCGGTGTAGATATTTCCATGTTCATCCAGATGGCTGTGTAGATATATCCATGTTCATACAGATAGCGGTGTAGATATTTCCATGTTCATCCAGATGGCTGTGTATCTATTTCCATGTTCATTCAGATAGCCGTGTAGATATTGCCATGTTCATACCGATAACGGTGCTGATACTTCCATGTTTATACAGGTAGTGGTGTACATATTTCCATGTTTATACAGATAGCGGTGTAGATATCTCCTTCTTAATACAGATGGCGGTGTAGATATTTATATGTTCATACAGGTGGCAGTGCAGATATTTCCATGTTCATACAGATGGTGGTGTAGATATTTCCATGTTCATACAGATAGCGGTGTGGATATTTCCATGTTTATACAGATAGCGGTGAAGATGTATGCATGTTTACACAGATAGCGGTGTAGATATTTCCATGGTCATACAGATAGCGGTGTAGATATTTCCATGTTCATCCAGACGGCTGTGTAGACATATCCATGTTCATACAGATGGCTGTGAAGATATTTCCATGTTCATACAGATGGCTGTGTAGATATATCCATGTTCATACAGATGGCGGTGAAGATTTTTCCATGTTCATACAGATGGCGGTTTAGATATTTCCATGTTCATACAGATAGCGGTGCTGATATTTCCATGTTTATACAGGTATCAGTGTAGATATCTCCATGTTTATACAGATAGCGGTGTAGATATTTCCATGTTTATACACATAGCGGTGTAGATATTTCCATGTTTATACAGATAGCGGTGTAGATATCTCCATCTTAATACAGATGGCGGTGTAGATATTTATATGTTCTTACAGATGGCGGTGCAGATATTTCCATGTTCATACAGATGGCGGTGAAGATATTTCCATTTTCGTACAGATGGCGGTGTAGATATTACCATGTTTATAGAGATAGCGGTGTAGTTATTTCCAAATGTAAAGAGATAGCTGTGTAGATATTTCCATGTATATGCAGACAGCTGTGTAGATATTTCCATTTTCATGCAGATAGCGGTGTAGATATTTAAATGTTCAAACAGATAGCAGTGTAGATATTTCCATGTTTATAAAGATAGCGGTGAAGATGTATGCATGTTTACACAGATAGCGGTGTAGATATTTCCATGTTCATACAGATAGCGGTGTAGATATTTCCATGTTCATCCAGATGGCTGTGTAGATGTATCCATGTTCATCCAGATGGCTGTGTAGATATATCCATGTTCATACAGATGGCAGTGAGATATTTCCATGTTCATACAGATATAGGTGTAGATATTTCCATGTTCATACAGATAGCAGTGTAGATATTTCCATGTCTATACAGGTAGCGGTGTAGGTATTTCCATGTTTATACAGATAGCGGTGTAGATATTTCCATGTTTATACAGGTAGCGGTGTAGATATTTCCATGTTTATACAGATAGCAGTGTAGATATCTTCATCTTAATACAGATGGCGGTGTAGATATTTATATGTTCATTAAGATGGCGGTGCAGATATTTCCATGTTCATACAGATGGCCGTGTAGATATTTCCATGTTTATGGAGATAGCGGTGTAGTTATTTCCATGTGTAAAGAGATAGCTGTGTAGATATTTCCATGTATGTGCAGATACCTGTGTAGATATTTCCATTTTCACGCAGATAGCTGTGTAGATATTTCCATTTTCAAACAGATAGCGGTGTAGATATTTCCATGTTTATGCAGATAACGGTGTAGATATTTCCATGTTCATACAGATAACGGTGTTTGTATTTCCATGTTCATCCAGATGGCTGTGTAGATGTATCCATGTTCATCCAGATGGCTGTGTAGATATATCCATGTTCATACAGATGGCAGTGAGATATTTCCATGTTCATACAGATATAGGTGTAGATATTTCCATGTTCATACAGATAGCAGTGTAGATATTTCCATGTCTATACAGGTAGCGGTGTAGGTATTTCCATGTTTATACAGATAGCGGTGTAGATATTTCCATGTTTATACAGGTAGCGGTGTAGATATTTCCATGTTTATACAGATAGCAGTGTAGATATCTTCATCTTAATACAGATGGCGGTGTAGATATTTATATGTTCATAAAGATGGCGGTGCAGATATTTCCATGTTCATACAGATGGCCGTGTAGATATTTCCATGTTTATGGAGATAGCGGTGTAGTTATTTCCATGTGTAAAGAGATAGCTGTGTAGATATTTCCATGTATGTGCAGATACCTGTGTAGATATTTCCATTTTCACGCAGATAGCTGTGTAGATATTTCCATTTTCAAACAGATAGCGGTGTAGATATTTCCATGTTTATGCAGATAACGGTGTAGATATTTCCATGTTCATACAGATAACGGTGTATGTATTTCCATGTTCATACAGATAGCGGTGTAGATATTTCCATGTTCATCCAGATGGCTGTGTAGATATATCCATGTTCATACAGATAGCGGTGTAGATATTTCCATGTTCATCCAGATGGCTGTGTAGCTATTTCCATGTTCATACAGATAGCCGTGTAGATATTGCCATGTTCATACCGATAACGGTGCTGATACTTCCATGTTTATACAGGTAGCGGTGTACATATTTCCATGTTTATACAGATAGCGGTGTAGATATCGCCTTAATACAGATGGCGGTGTAGATATTTATATGTTCATACAGGTGGCGTTGCAGATATTTCCATGTTCATACAGATGGTGGTGTAGATATTTCCATGTTCATACAGATAGCGGTGTGGATATTTCCATGTTTATACAGATAGCGGTGAAGATGTATGCATGTTTACACAGATAGCGTTGTAGATATTTCCATGTTTATACAGATAGCGGTGTAGATATTTCCATGTTCATCCAGACGGCTGTGTAGTCATATCCATGTTCATACAGATGGCTGTGAAGATATTTCCATGTTCATACAGATGGCTGTGTAGATATATCCATGTTCATACAGATGGCGGTGAAGATTTTTCCATGTTCATACAGATGGCGGTGTAGATATTTCCATGTTCATACAGATAGCGGTGCTGATATTTCCATGTTTATACGGGTATCAGTGTAGATATCTCCATGTTTATACAGATTGCGGTGTAGATATTTCCATGTTTATACACATAGCGGTGTAGATATTTCCATGTTTATACAGATAGCGGTGTAGATATCTCCATCTTAATACAGAAGTCGGTGTAGATATTTATATGTTCTTACAGATGGCGGTGCAGATATTTCCATGTTCATACAGATGGCGGTGAAGATATTTCCATGTACGTACAGATGGCGGTGTAGATATTACCATGTTTATAGAGATAGCTGTGTAGTTATTTCCATGTGTAAAGAGATAGCTGTGTAGATATTTCCATGTATATGCAGACAGCTGTGTAGATATTTCCATTTTCATGCAGATAGCGGTGTAGATATTTCCATGTTCAAACAGATAGCAGTGTAGATATTTCCATGTTTATAAAGATAGCGGTGAAGATGTATGCATGTTTACACAGATAGCGGTGTAGATATTTCCATGTTCATACAGATAGCGGTGTAGATATTTCCATGTTCATCCAGATGGCTGTGTAGATATATCCATGTTCATCCAGATGGCTGTGTAGATATATCCATGTTCATACAGATGGCAGTGAAGATATTTCCATGTTCATACAGATATAGGTGTAGATATTTCCATGTTCATACAGATAGCAATGTAGATATTTCCATATCTATACAGGTAGCGGTGTAGGTATTTCCATGTTTATTCAGATAGCGGTGTAGATATTTCCATGTTTATACAGGTAGCGGTGTAGATATTTCCATGTTTATACAGATAGCGGTGTAGATATCTTCATCTTAATACAGATGGCGGTGTAGATATTTATATGTTCATAAAGATGGCGGTGCAGATATTTCCATGTTCATGCAGATGGCCGTGTAGATATTGCCATGTTTATGGAGATAGCGGTGTAGTTATTTCCATGTGTAAAGAGATAGCTATGTAGATATTTCCATGTATGTGCAGATAGCTGTGTAGATATTTCCATTTTCATGCAGATAGCTGTGTAGATATTTCCATTTTCAAACAGATAGCGGTGTAGATATTTCCATGTTCATACAGATAGCGGTGTAGATATTTCCATGTTTATACAGATAGCGGTGAAGATGTATGCATGTTTACACAGATAGCGGTGTAGATATTTCCATGTTCATACAGAAAACGGTGTAGATATTTCCATGTTTATACAGATAGCAGTGAAGATGTATGCATGTTTACACAGATAGCGGTGTAGATAATTCCATGTTCATCCAGATGGCTGTGCAGATATATCCATGTTCATACAGATAGCGGTGTAGATATTTCCATGTTCATACAGATAGCGGTGCAGATATTTCCATGTTTATCCAGATGGCTGTGTATATATATCCATGTTCATACAGATGGCGGTGAAGATATTTCCATGTTCATACAGATAGCGGTGTAGATATTTCCATGTTCATACAGATAGCGGTGTAGATATTTCCATGTTCATAAATATAGCGGTGTATGTATTTCCATGTTCATGCAGATAGCGGTGTAGATATTTCCATGTTCATCCAGATGGCTTTGTAGATATATCCATGTTCATACAGATAGCGGTGTAGATATTTCCATGTTCATGCAGATGGCTGTGTAGCTATTTCCATGTTCATACAGATAGTGGTGTAGATATTTCCATGTTCATGCAGATAGCGGTGTAGATATTTCCATGTTCCTATAGATGGCGGTGCTGATATTTCCAAGTTTATACAGGTAGTGGTGTAGATATTTCCATGTTTATGCAGATAGCGGTGTAGATATTTCCATGTTTATACACATAGCGGTGTAGATATTTCCATGTTTATACAGATAGCGGTGTAGATATCTCCATCTTAATACAGATGTCGGTGTAGATATTTATAAGTTCATACAGATGGCAGTGCAAATATTTCCATGTTCTTACAGATGGCGGTGTAGATATTACCATGTTTATAGAGATAGCGGTGTAGATATTTCCATGTGTAAAGAGATAGCTGTCTAGACATTTCCATTTATATGCAGATAGCTGTGTAGATATTTCCATTTTCATGCAGATAGCTGTGTAGATATTTCCATGTTCAAACAGATAGCAGTGTAGATATTTCCATGTACTTACAGATAGCAGTGTAGACATTTCCATGTTTATACAGATAGCGGTGAAGGTGTATGCATGTTTACACAGATAGCGGTGTAGATATTTCCATGTTCATACAGATAGCGGTGTAGATATTTCCATGTTCATCCAGATGGCTGTGTAGATATATCCATGTTCATCCAGATGGCTGTGTAGATATATCCATGTTCATTGAGATGGCGGTGAAGATATTTCCATGTTCATACAGATAGCGGTGTAGATATTTCCATGTTCATACAGATAGCGGTGAAGATGTATGCATGTTGACACAGATAGCGGTGTAGATATTTCCATGTTCATCCACATGGCTGTGTAGATATATCCATGTTCATACAGATGGCGGTGAAGATATTTCCATGCTTATACAGGTTGTGGTGTAGATATTTCCATGTTCATACAGATAGCGGTGTAGATATTTCCATGTTCATAAAGATAGCGGTGCAGATATTTCCATGTTCATCCAGATAGCGGTGCAGATATTTCCATGTTCATCCAGATGGCTGTGTAGATATATCCATGTTCATACAGATGGCGGTGAAGATATTTCCATGTTCATACAGATAGCGGTGTAGATATTTCCATGTTCATACAGATAGCGGTGTAGATATTTCCATGTTCATGGAGATAGCGGTGTATGTATTTCCATGTTCATACAGATAGCGGTGTAGACATTTCCATATTCATCCAGATGGCTGTGTAGATATTTCCATGTTCATACAGATAGCGGTGTAGATATTTACATGTTCATACAGATAGCGGTGTAGATATTTCCATGTTCATACAGATAGCCGTGTTGATATTGCCATGTTCATACCGATAGCGGTGCTGATACTTCCAAGTTTATACAGGTAGCGGTGTACATATTTCCGTGTTTATACAGATAGCGGTGTAAATATTTCCAAGTTCATACAGATGGCGGTGTAGATATTTCCATGTTCATACAGATAGCGGTGCTGATATTTCCATGTTTATACAGGTATCAGTGTAGATATCTCCATGTTTATACAGATAGCGGTGTAGATATTTCCATGTTTATACACATAGCGGTGTAGATATTTCCATGTTTATACAGATAGCGGTGTAGATATCTCCATCTTAATACAGATGGCGGTGTAGATATTTATATGTTCTTACAGATGGCGGTGCAGATATTTCCATGTTCATACAGATGGCGGTGAAGATATTTCCATGTTCGTACAGATGGCGGTGTAGATATTACCATGTTTATAGAGATAGCGGTGTAGTTATTTCCATGTGTAAAGAGATAGCTGTGTAGATATTTCCATGTATATGCAGACAGCTGTGTAGATATTTCCATTTTCATGCAGATAGCGGTGTAGATATTTCCATGTTCAAACAGATAGCAGTGTAGATATTTCCATGTTTATAAAGATAGTGGTGAAGATGTATGCATGTTTACACAGATAGCGGTGTAGATATTTCCATGTTCATACAGATAGCGGTGTAGATATTTCCATGTTCATCCAGATGGCTGTGTAGATATATCCATGTTCATCCAGATGGCTGTGTAGATATATCCATGTTCATACAGATGGCAGTGAAGATATTTCCATGTTCATACAGATATAGGTGTAGATATTTCCATGTTCATACAGATAGCAGTGTAGATATTTCCATGTCTATACAGGTAGCGGTGTAGGTATTTCCATGTTTATACAGATAGCGGTGTAGATATTTCCATGTTTATACAGGTAGCGGTGTAGATATTTCCATGTTTATACAGATAGCGGTGTAGATATCTTCATCTTAATACAGATGGCGGTGTAGATATTTATATGTTCATAAAGATGGCGGTGCAGATATTTCCATGTTCATACAGATGGCCGTGTAGATATTTCCATGTTTATGGAGATAGCGGTGTAGTTATTTCCATGTGTAAAGAGATATCTGTGTAGATATTTCCATGTATGTGCAGATAGCTGTGTAGATATTTCCATTTTCATGCAGATAGCGGTGTAGATATTTCCATGTTCATACCGATAGCGGTGCTGATACATCCATGTTTATACAGGTAGCGGTGTACATATTTCCGTGTTTATACAGGTAGCGGTGTAGATATTTCCATGTTCATACAGATAGCGGTGTAGCTATTTCCATGTTTATACAGATAGCGGTGTAGATATCTCCTTCTTAATACAGATGGCGGTTTAGATATTTATATGTTCATACAGATGGTGGTGCAGATATTTCCATGTTCATACAGATGGTGGTGTAGATATTTCCATGTTTATAGAGATAGCGGTGTAGTTATTTCCATGTGCAAAGAGATAGCTGTGTAGATATTTCCATGTATATGCAGATAGCTGTGTAGATATTTCCATTTTCATGCAGATAGCGGTGTAGATATTTCCATGTTCAAACAGATAGCGGTGTGGGTATTTCCATGTTTATACAGATAGCGGTGAAGATGTATGCATGTTTACACAGATAGCGGTGTAGATATTTCCATGTTCATACAGATAGCGGTGTAGATATTTCCATGTTCATCCAGACGGCTGTGTAGACATATCCATGTTCATACAGATGGCGGTGAAGATATTTCCATGTTCATACAGATGGGTGTGTAGATATATCCAGGTTCATAGAGATGGCGGTGAAGATTTTTCCATATTCATACAGAAGTGGTTTAGATATTTCCATGTTCATACAGATAGCGGTGCTGATATTTCCATGTTTATACAGGTAGCAGTGTAGATATTTCCATGTTTATACAGATAGCGGTGTAGATATTTCCATGTTTATACACATAGCGGTGTAGATATTCCCATGTTTATACAGATAGCGTGTAGATATCTCCATCTTAATACAGATGGCGGTGTAGAAATTTATATGTTCATACAGATGGAAGTGCAGATATTTCCATGTTCATCCAGATGGCTCTGTAGATATATCCATGTTCATACAGATAGCGGTGTAGATATTTCCATGTTCATACAGATAGCGGTGCAGATATTTCCATGTTCATCCAGATGGCTGTGTAGATATATCCATGTTCATACAGATGGCGGTGAAGATATTTCCATGTTCATACAGATAGCGGTGTAGATATTTCCATGTTCATACAGATAGCCGTGTAGATATTGCCATGTTCATACCGAAAGCGGTGCTGATACTTCCATGTTTATACAGGTAGCGGTGTACATATTTCCGTGTTTATACAGGTAGCGGTGTAGATATTTCCATGTTCATACAGGTAGCGGTGTAGCTATTTCCATGTTTATACAGATAGCGGTGTAGATATCTCCTTCTTAATACAGATGGCGGTTTAGATATTTATATGTTCATACAGATGGTGGTGCAGATATTTCCATTTTCATACAGATGGTGGTGTAGATATTTCCATGTTTATAGAGATAGCGGTGTAGTTATTTCCATGTGCAAAGAGATAGCTGTGTAGATATTTCCATGTATATGCAGATAGCTGTGTAGATATTTCCATGTATATGCAGATAGCTGTGTAGATATTTCCATTTTCATGCAGATAGCGGTGTAGATATTTCCATGTTCAAACAGATAGCGGTGTGGGTATTTCCATGTTTATACAGATAGCGGTGAAGATGTATGCATGTTTACACAGATAGCGGTGTAGATATTTCCATGTTCATACAGATAGCGGTGTAGATATTTCCATGTTCATCCAGACGGCTGTGTAGACATATCCATGTTCATACAGATGGCGGTGAAGATATTTCCATGTTCATACAGATGGCTGTGTAGATATATCCAGGTTCATAGAGATGGCGGTGAAGATTTTTCCATGTTCATACAGAAGCGGTTTAGATATTTCCATGTTCATACAGATAGCGGTGCTGATATTTCCATGTTTATACAGGTAGCAGTGTAGATATTTCCATGTTTATACAGATAGCGGTGTAGATATTTCCATGTTTATACACATAGCGGTGTAGATATTTCCATGTTTATACAGATAGCGTGTAGATATCTCCATCTTAATACAGATGGCGGTGTAGAAATTTATATTTTCATACAGATGGCGGTGCAGATATTTCCATGTTCATCCAGATGGCTCTGTAGATATATCCATGTTCATACAGATAGCGGTGTAGATATTTCCATGTTCATACAGATAGCGGTGCAGATATTTCCATGTTCATCCAGATGGCTGTGTAGATATATCCATGTTCATACAGATGGCGGTGAAGATATTTCCATGTTCATAGTGATAGCGGTGTAGATATTTCCAAGTTCATACACATAGCGGAGTAGTTATTTCCAAGTTCATACAGATAGCGGTGTATGTATTTCCATGTTCATACAGATAGCGGTGTAGATATTTCCATGTTCATACAGATGGCGGTGTAGTTTTTCCATGTTCTTAGGGATGGCGGTGTAGATATTTCCATATTTATAGAGATAGCGGTGTGGTTATTTCCATGTTCCTGAAGATAGCGGTGTAGATATTTCCATGTATATACAGATAGCTTTGTACATATTTCCATGTTCAGACAGATTGAGGTGTCGATATTTCCAAGTTCATACGGATGGCGGTGTAGATATTTCCTTGTTCGTACAGATGGCGTTGTAGATATTTCCATGTTTATAGAGTTAGCGTTGTAGATATTTCCATGTTTATACTGACAGCGGTATAGCTATTTCCATGTTTCTACAGATGGTGGTGTAGATATTTCCAAGTTTATAGAGATAGCACTATAGACATTTCCATGTTTACCCAGATAGCGTTGTAAATATTTACATGTTTATAGAGATTGCGGTGTAGTTATTTCCATGTTTATACAGATAGCGGTGTAGATATCTCCATCTTAATACGGATGGCGGTGTAGATATTTATATGTTCATACAGATGGCGGTGCAGATATTTCCACGTTCATACAGATGGCGGTGTAGATATTTCCATGTTCATACAGATAGCGGTGTAGATATTTCCATGTTCATACAGATAGCGGTGTAGATATTGCCATGTTCATACAGATAGCGGTGTATGTATTTCCATGTTCATACAGATAGCGGTGTAGATATTTCCATGTTCATCCAGATGGCTGTGTAGATATATCCATGTTCATACAGATAGCGGTGTAGATATTTCCATGTTCATCCAGATGGCTGTGTAGCTATTTCCATGTTCATCCAGATAGTGGTGTAGATATTTCCATGTTCATACAGATAGCGGTGTAGATATTTCCATGTTCATACAGATAGCGGTGTAGATATTGCCATGTTCATACCGATAGCGGTGCTGATACTTCCATGTTTATACAGGTAGCGGTGTACATATTTCCGTGTTTATACAGGTAGCGGTGTAGATATTTCCATGTTCATACAGATAGCGGTCTAGATATTTCCATGTTTATACACATAGCGGTGTAGATATCTCCTTCTTAATACAGATGGCGGTGTAGATATTTATATGTTCATACAGATGGCGGTGCAGATATTTCCATGTTCATACAGATAGCGGTGTAGATATTTCCATGTTGATACAGATAGCGGTGTAGATATCTCATTCTTAATACAGATGGCGGTGTAGATATTTATAAGTTCATCCAGACGGCTTTGTAGACATATCCATGTTCATACAGATGGCGGTGAAGATATTTCCATGTTCATACAGATGGCTGTCTAGATATATCCATGTTCATGCAGATGGCGGTGAAGGTTTTTCCATGTTCATACAGATGGCGGTGTAGATATTTCCATGTTCATACAGATAGCGGTGCTGATATTTCCATGTTTATACAGGTAGCAGTGTAGATATTTCCATGTTTATACAGATAGCGGTGTAGATATTTCCATGTTTATACACATAGCGGTGTAGATATTTCCATGTTTATACAGATAGCGGTGTAGATATCTCCATCTTAATACAGATGGCGGTGTAGATATTTATATGTTCATACAGATGGCGGTGCAGATATTTCCATGTTCATACAGATGGCGGTGAAGATATTTCCATGTTCATACAGATTGCGGTGTAGATACTTCCATGTTCATACTGATAGCGGTGCTGATATTTCCATGTTTATATAGGTAGCGGTGTCGATATTTCCATGTTTATACAGATGGCGGTGTACATATTTCCATGTTCATACAGATAGCGGTGTAGTTATTTCCATGTGTAAAGAGATAGCTGTGTAGATATTTCCATGAATATGCAGATAGCTGTGTAGACATTTCCATTTTCATGCAGATAGCGGTGTATATATTTCCCTGTTCAAACAGTTACCGGTGCAGATATTTCCATGTTCATACAGATGGCGGTGTAGATATTTCGATGTTCATACAGATAGCGGTTTAGTTATTTCCATGTGTAAAGAGATAGCTGTGCAGATATTTCCATGTATAAGCAGATAGCTGTGTAGATATTTCCGTTTTCATGCAGATAGCGGTGTATGTATTTCCCTGTTCAAACAATTAGCGGTGTAGATATTTCCATGTACATAAAGATAGCGGTGTAGATATTTCCATGTTCATCCACATGGCTGTGTAGATATATCCATGTTCATATAGATGGCGGTGAATATATTTCCATGTTCATTCAGATAGCGGTGTAGATATTTCCATGTTCATGCAGATAGCGGTGTAGGTATTTCCATGTTCATACAGATAGCGGTGTATGTATTTCCATGTTCATACAGATAGCGGTGTAGATATTTCCATGTTCATGCTGATGGCTGTGTAGATATTTCCATGTTCATACAGATAGCGGTGCAGATATTTCCATGTTCATACAGATAGCGGTGTAGATATTTCCATGTCCATCCAGATGGCTGTGTAGATATATCCATGTTCATACAGATGGCGGTGAAGATATTTCCATGTTCATACAGATGGCGTTGTAGATATTTCCATGTTCATACAGATAGCTGTGTAGATATTGCCATGTTCATACCGATAGGGGTGCTGATACTTCCATGTTTATACAGGTAGCGGTGTACATATTTCTGTGTTTATACAGGTAGCGGTGTAGATATTTCCATGTTCATACAGATAGCGGTGTAGATATTTCCATGTTTATACAGATAGCGGTGTAGATATCTCCTTCTTAATACAGATGGCGGTGTAGATATTTATATGTTCATACAGATGGCGGTGCAGATATTTCCATGTTCATACAGATGGTGGTGTAGATATTTCCATGTTTATAGAGGTAGCGGTGTAGTTATTTCCATGTGCAAAGAGATAGCTGTGTAGATATTTCCATGTATATGCAGATAGCTGTGTAGATATTTCCATTTTCATGCAGATAGCGGTGTAGATATTTCCATGTTCAAACAGATAGCGGTGTAGATATTTCCATATTCATACAGATAGCGGTGTGGATATTTCCATGTTTATACAGATAGCGGTGAAAATGTATGCATGTTTACACAGATAGCGGTGTAGATATTTCCATGTTCATACAGATAGCGGTGTAGATATTTCCATATTCATCCAGACGGCTGTGTAGACATATCCATGTTCATACAGATGGCGGTGAAGATATTTCCATGTTCATACAGATGGCTGTCTAGATATATCCATGTTCATGCAGATGGCGGTGAAGGTTTTTCCATGTTCATACAGATGGCGGTGTAGATATTTCCATGTTCATACAGATAGCGGTGCTGATATTTCCATGTTTATACAGGTAGCAGTGTAGATATTTCCATGTTTATACAGATAGCGGTGTAGATATTTCCATGTTTATACACATAGCGGTGTAGATATTTCCATGTTTATACAGATAGCGGTGTAGATATCTCCATCTTAATACAGATGGCGGTGTAGATATTTATATGTTCATACAGATGGCGGTGCAGATATTTCCATGTTCATACAGATGGCGGTGAAGATATTTCCATGTTCATACAGATTGCGGTGTAGATACTTCCATGTTCATACTGATAGCGGTGCTGATATTTCCATGTTTATATAGGTAGCGGTGTCGATATTTCCATGTTTATACAGATGGCGGTGTACATATTTCCATGTTCATACAGATAGCGGTGTAGTTATTTCCATGTGTAAAGAGATAGCTGTGTAGATATTTCCATGAATATGCAGATAGCTGTGTAGACATTTCCATTTTCATGCAGATAGCGGTGTATATATTTCCCTGTTCAAACAGTTACCGGTGCAGATATTTCCATGTTCATACAGATGGCGGTGTAGATATTTCGATGTTCATACAGATAGCGGTTTAGTTATTTCCATGTGTAAAGAGATAGCTGTGCAGATATTTCCATGTATAAGCAGATAGCTGTGTAGATATTTCCGTTTTCATGCAGATAGCGGTGTATGTATTTCCCTGTTCAAACAATTAGCGGTGTAGATATTTCCATGTACATAAAGATAGCGGTGTAGATATTTCCATGTTCATCCACATGGCTGTGTAGATATATCCATGTTCATATAGATGGCGGTGAATATATTTCCATGTTCATTCAGATAGCGGTGTAGATATTTCCATGTTCATGCAGATAGCGGTGTAGGTATTTCCATGTTCATACAGATAGCGGTGTATGTATTTCCATGTTCATACAGATAGCGGTGTAGATATTTCCATGTTCATGCTGATGGCTGTGTAGATATTTCCATGTTCATACAGATAGCGGTGCAGATATTTCCATGTTCATACAGATAGCGGTGTAGATATTTCCATGTCCATCCAGATGGCTGTGTAGATATATCCATGTTCATACAGATGGCGGTGAAGATATTTCCATGTTCATACAGATGGCGTTGTAGATATTTCCATGTTCATACAGATAGCTGTGTAGATATTGCCATGTTCATACCGATAGGGGTGCTGATACTTCCATGTTTATACAGGTAGCGGTGTACATATTTCTGTGTTTATACAGGTAGCGGTGTAGATATTTCCATGTTCATACAGATAGCGGTGTAGATATTTCCATGTTTATACAGATAGCGGTGTAGATATCTCCTTCTTAATACAGATGGCGGTGTAGATATTTATATGTTCATACAGATGGCGGTGCAGATATTTCCATGTTCATACAGATGGTGGTGTAGATATTTCCATGTTTATAGAGGTAGCGGTGTAGTTATTTCCATGTGCCAAGAGATAGCTGTGTAGATATTTCCATGTATATGCAGATAGCTGTGTAGATATTTCCATTTTCATGCAGATAGCGGTGTAGATATTTCCATGTTCAAACAGATAGCGGTGTAGATATTTCCATATTCATACAGATAGCGGTGTGGATATTTCCATGTTTATACAGATAGCGGTGAAAATGTATGCATGTTTACACAGATAGCGGTGTAGATATTTCCATGTTCATACAGATAGCGGTGTAGATATTTCCATATTCATCCAGACGGCTGTGTAGACATATCCATGTTCATACAGATGGCGGTGAAGATATTTCCATGTTCATACAGATGGCTGTGTAGATATATCCATGTTCATACAGATGGCGGTGAAGATTTTTCCATGTTCATACATATTCCGGTGTAGATATTTCCATGTTCATACAGATAGCGGTGATGATATTCCCATGTTTATACAGGTAGCAGTGTAGATATTTCCATGTTTATACAGATAGCGGTGTAGATATTTCCATGTTTATACACATAGTGGTATAGATATTTCCATTTTTATACAGATTGCGGTGTAGATATCTCCATCTTAATACAGATGGCGGTGTAGATATTTATATGTTCATACAGATGGCGGTGCAGATATTTCCATGTTCATACAGATGGCGATGAAGATATTTCCATGTTCATACAGATGGCGGTGTAGGTAATTCCATGTTCATACTGATAGCGGTGTAGATATTTCCATGTTTATACAGGTAGCGGTGTAGATATTTCCATGTTCATACAGATAGCGGTGTAGTTATTTCCATGTGTAAAGAGATAGCTGTGTAGATATTTCCATGTATATGCAGATAGCTGTTTTGACAGTTCCATTTTCATGCAGATAGCGGTGTATATATTTCCCTGTTCAAACAGATATCTTTGTAGATATTTCCATCTTCATAAAGATAGCAGTGTAGATATTTCCATGTTCATACAGATAGCAGCGTAGTTATTTCCATGTGTAAAGAAATAGCTGTGTAGATATTTCCATGTATATGCAGATAGCTGTGTAGACATTTCCATTTACATGCAGATAGCGGTGTATATATTTCCCTGTTAAAACAGTTAGCGGTGCAGATATTTCCATGTTCATAAAGATAGCAGTGTAGATAATTCCATGTTTATACAGATAGTGGTGAAGATGTATGCATGTTTACACAGATAGCGGAGTATATATTTCCATGTTCATCCAGATGGCTGAGTAGATATATCCATGTTCATACAGATAGCGGTGCAGATATTTCCATGTTCATCCAGATGTCTGTGTAGATATATCCATGTTCATACAGATGGCGGTAAAGATATTTCCATGTTCATACAGATAGCGGTGTAGATATTTCCATGTTCATACAGATAGCGGTGTAGATATTTCCATGTTCATACAGATAGCGGTGTATGTATTTCCATGTTCATACAGATAGCAGTGTAGATATTTCCATGTTCATCCAGATGGCTGTGTAGATATATCCATGTTCATACAGATAGCGGTGTAGATATTTCCATGTTCATCCAGATGGCTCTGTAGCTATTTCCATGTTCATACAGATAGTGGTGTAGATATTTCCATGTTCAAACAGATAGCTGTGAAGATATTTCCATGTTCATACAGATAGCGGTGTGGATATTTCCATGTTTATACAGATAGCGGTGAAGATGTATGCATGTTTACACAGATAGCCGTGTAGATATTTCCATGTTCATACAGATAGCGGTGTAGATATTTCCATGTTCATTCAGACGGCTGTGTAGACATATCCATGTTCATACAGATGGCGGTGAGGATATTTCCATGCTTATACAGAAGCTGTGTAGATATATCCATGTTGATACAGATGGCGGTGAAGATTTTTCCATGTTCATACAGATGGCTGTGTAGATATTTCCATGTCCATACAGATAGCGGTGCTGATATTTCCATGTTTATACAGGTAGCAGTGTCGATATTTCCATATTTATACAGATAGTGGTGTAGATATTTCCATGTTTATACACATAGCGGTGTAGATATTTCCATGTTTATACAGATAGCGGTGTAGATATCTCCTTCTTAATACAGATGGCGGTGTAGATATTTATATGTTCATACAGATGGCGGTGCAGATATTTCCATGTTCATACAGATGGTGGTGTAGATATTTCCATGTTTATAGAGGTAGCGGTGTAGTTATTTCCATGTGCAAAGAGATAGCTGTGTAGATATTTCCATGTATATGCAGATAGCTGTGTAGATATTTCCATTTTCATGGAGATAGCGGTGTAGATATTTCCATGTTCAAACAGATAGCGGTGTAGATATTTCCATATTCATACAGATAGCGGTGTGGATATTTCCATGTTTATACAGATAGCGGTGAAAATGTATGCATGTTTACACAGATAGCGGTGTAGATATTTCCATGTTCATACAGATAGCGGTGTAGATATTTCCATATTCATCCAGACGGCTGTGTAGACATATCCATGTTCATACAGATGGCGGTGAAGATATTTCCATGTTCATACAGATGGCTGTGTAGATATATCCATGTTCATACAGATGGCGGTGAAGATTTTTCCATGTTCATACATATTCCGGTGTAGATATTTCCATGTTCATACAGATAGCGGTGATGATATTCCCATGTTTATACAGGTAGCAGTGTAGATATTTCCATGTTTATACAGATAGCGGTGTAGATATTTCCATGTTTATACACATAGTGGTATAGATATTTCCATTTTTATACAGATTGCGGTGTAGATATCTCCATCTTAATACAGATGGCGGTGTAGATATTTATATGTTCATACAGATGGCGGTGCAGATATTTCCATGTTCATACAGATGGCGATGAAGATATTTCCATGTTCATACAGATGGCGGTGTAGGTAATTCCATGTTCATACTGATAGCGGTGTAGATATTTCCATGTTTATACAGGTAGCGGTGTAGATATTTCCATGTTCATACAGATAGCGGTGTAGTTATTTCCATGTGTAAAGAGATAGCTGTGTAGATATTTCCATGTATATGCAGATAGCTGTTTTGACAGTTCCATTTTCATGCAGATAGCGGTGTATATATTTCCCTGTTCAAACAGATATCTTTGTAGATATTTCCATCTTCATAAAGATAGCAGTGTAGATATTTCCATGTTCATACAGATAGCAGCGTAGTTATTTCCATGTGTAAAGAAATAGCTGTGTAGATATTTCCATGTATATGCAGATAGCTGTGTAGACATTTCCATTTACATGCAGATAGCGGTGTATATATTTCCCTGTTAAAACAGTTAGCGGTGCAGATATTTCCATGTTCATAAAGATAGCAGTGTAGATAATTCCATGTTTATACAGATAGTGGTGAAGATGTATGCATGTTTACACAGATAGCGGAGTATATATTTCCATGTTCATCCAGATGGCTGAGTAGATATATCCATGTTCATACAGATAGCGGTGCAGATATTTCCATGTTCATCCAGATGTCTGTGTAGATATATCCATGTTCATACAGATGGCGGTAAAGATATTTCCATGTTCATACAGATAGCGGTGTAGATATTTCCATGTTCATACAGATAGCGGTGTAGATATTTCCATGTTCATACAGATAGCGGTGTATGTATTTCCATGTTCATACAGATAGCAGTGTAGATATTTCCATGTTCATCCAGATGGCTGTGTAGATATATCCATGTTCATACAGATAGCGGTGTAGATATTTCCATGTTCATCCAGATGGCTCTGTAGCTATTTCCATGTTCATACAGATAGTGGTGTAGATATTTCCATGTTCAAACAGATAGCTGTGAAGATATTTCCATGTTCATACAGATAGCGGTGTGGATATTTCCATGTTTATACAGATAGCGGTGAAGATGTATGCATGTTTACACAGATAGCCGTGTAGATATTTCCATGTTCATACAGATAGCGGTGTAGATATTTCCATGTTCATTCAGACGGCTGTGTAGACATATCCATGTTCATACAGATGGCGGTGAGGATATTTCCATGCTTATACAGAAGCTGTGTAGATATATCCATGTTGATACAGATGGCGGTGAAGATTTTTCCATGTTCATACAGATGGCTGTGTAGATATTTCCATGTCCATACAGATAGCGGTGCTGATATTTCCATGTTTATACAGGTAGCAGTGTCGATATTTCCATATTTATACAGATAGTGGTGTAGATATTTCCATGTTTATACACATAGCGGTGTAGATATTTCCATGTTTATACAGATAGCGGTGTAGATATCTCCTTCTTAATACAGATGGCGGTGTAGATATTTATATGTTCATACAGATGGCGGTGCAGATATTTCCATGTTCATACAGATGGTGGTGTAGATATTTCCATGTTTATAGAGGTAGCGGTGTAGTTATTTCCATGTGCAAAGAGATAGCTGTGTAGATATTTCCATGTATATGCAGATAGCTGTGTAGATATTTCCATTTTCATGGAGATAGCGGTGTAGATATTTCCATGTTCAAACAGATAGCGGTGTAGATATTTCCATATTCATACAGATAGCGGTGTGGATATTTCCATGTTTATACAGATAGCGGTGAAAATGTATGCATGTTTACACAGATAGCGGTGTAGATATTTCCATGTTCATACAGATAGCGGTGTAGATATTTCCATATTCATCCAGACGGCTGTGTAGACATATCCATGTTCATACAGATGGCGGTGAAGATATTTCCATGTTCATACAGATGGCTGTGTAGATATATCCATGTTCATACAGATGGCGGTGAAGATTTTTCCATGTTCATACATATTCCGGTGTAGATATTTCCATGTTCATACAGATAGCGGTGATGATATTCCCATGTTTATACAGGTAGCAGTGTAGATATTTCCATGTTTATACAGATAGCGGTGTAGATATTTCCATGTTTATACACATAGAGGTATAGATATTTCCATTTTTATACAGATAGCGGTGTAGATATCTCCATCTTAATACAGATGGCGGTGTAGATATTTATATGTTCATACAGATGGCGGTGCAGATATTTCCATGTTCATACAGATGGCGGTGAAGATATTTCCATGGTCATACAGATGGCGGTGTAGATACTTCCATGTTCATACTGATAGCGGTGTAGATATTTCCATGTTTATACAGGTAGCGGTGTAGATATTTCCATGTTCATACAGATAGCGGTGTAGTTATTTCCATGTGTAAAGAGATAGCTGTGTAGATATTTCCATGTATATGCAGATAGCTGTGTTGACATTTCCATTTTCATGCAGATAGCGGTGTATATATTTCCCTGTTCAAACAGATATCGGTGTAGATATTTCCATCTTCATAAAGATAGCAGTGTAGATATTTCCATGTTCATACAGATAGCAGCGTAGTTATTTCCATGTGTAAAGAGATAGCTGTGTAGATATTTCCATGTATATGCAGATAGCTGTGTAGACATTTCCATTTACATGCAGATAGCGGTGTATATATTTCCCTGTTCAAACAGTTAGCGGTGCAGATATTTCCATGTTCATAAAGATAGCAGTGTAGATAATTCCATGTTTATACAGATAGTGGTGAAGATGTATGCATGTTTACACAGATAGCGGTGTATATATTTCCATGTTCATCCAGATGGCTGAGTAGATATATCCATGTTCATACAGATAGCGGTGCAGATATTTCCATGTTCATCCAGATGTCTGTGTAGATATATCCATGTTCATACAGATGGCGGTAAAGATATTTCCATGTTCATACAGATAGCGGTGTAGATATTTCCATGTTCATACAGATAGCGGTGTAGATATTTCCATGTTCATACAGATAGCGGTGTATGTATTTCCATTTTCATACAGATAGCAGTGTAGATATTTCCATGTTCATCCAGATGGCTGTGTAGATATATCCATGTTCATACAGATAGCGGTGTAGATATTTCCATGTTCATCCAGATGGCTGTGTAGCTATTTCCATGTTCATACAGATAGTGGTGTAGATATTTCCATGTTCAAACAGATAGCTGTGTAGATATTTCCATGTTCATACAGATAGCGGTGTGGATATTTCCATGTTTATACAGATAGCGGTGAAGATGTATGCATGTTTACACAGATAGCCGTGTAGATATTTCCATGTTCATACAGATAGCGGTGTAGATATTTCCATGTTCATTCAGACGGCTGTGTAGACATATCCATGTTCATACAGATGGCGGTGAGGATACTTCCATGCTTATACAGAAGCTGTGTAGATATATCCATGTTGATACAGATGGCGGTGAAGATATTTCCATGTTCATACAGATGGCTGTGTAGATATTTCCATGTCCATACAGATAGCGGTGCTGTTATTTCCATGTTTATACAGGTAGCAGTGTCGATATTTCCATATTTATACAGATAGTTGTGTAGATATTTCCATGTTTATACACATAGCGGTGTAGATATTTCCATGTTTATATAGATAGCGGTGTAGATATCTCCATCTTAATACAGATGGCGGTGTAGATATTTATATGTTCATACAGATGGCGGTGCAGATATTTCCATGTTCATACAGATGGCGGTGAAGATATTTCCATGTTCATACAGATGGCGGTGTAGATACTTCCATGTTCATACTGATAGCGGTGCTGATATTTCCATGTTTATACAGGTAGCGGTGTAGATATTTCCATGTTTATACAGATAGCGGTGTAGATATTTCCATGTTTATACACATAGCGGTGTAGATATTTCCATGTTTATACATATAGCAGTGTAGATATCTCCATCTTAATACAGATGGCGGTGTAGATATTTATATGTTCATTCAGATGGCGGTGCAGATATTTCCATGTTCATACAGATGGCGGTGTAGATATTTCCATGTTCATACAGATAGCGGTGTAGTTATTTCCATGTGTAAAGAGATAGCTGTGTAGATATTTCCATGTATATGCAGATAGCTGTGTAGACATTTCCATTTTCATGCAGATAGCGGTGTATATATTTCCCTGTTCAAACAGTTAGCGGTGTAGATATTTCCATGTTCATAAAGATAGCAGTGTAGATATTTCCTTGTTTATACAGATAGCGGTGAAGATGTATGCATGTATACACAGTTAGCGGTGTAGATATTTCCATGTTCATCGAGACGGCTGTGTAGACATATCCATGTTCATACAGATGGCGGTGAAGATATTTCCATGTTCATACAGATGGCTGTGTAGATATATCCATGTTCATACAGATGGCGGTGAAGGTTTTTCCATGTTCATACATATTCCGGTGTAGATATTTCCATGTTCATACAGATAGCGGTGCTGATATTTCCATGTTTATACAGATAGCGGTGTAGAGATTTCCATGTTTATACACATAGTGGTATAGATATTTCCATTTTTATACAGATAGCGGTGTAGATATCTCCATCTTAATACAGATGGCGGTGTAGATATTTATATGTTCATACAGATGGCGGTGCAGATATTTCCATGTTCATACAGATGGCGGTGAAGATATTTCCATGTTCATACAGATGGCGGTGTAGATACTTCCATGTTCATACTGATAGCGGTGTAGATATTTCCATGTCTATGCAGGTAGCGGTGTAGATATTTCCATGTTCATACAGATAGCGGTGTAGTTATTTCCATGTGTAAAGAGATAGCTGTGTAGATATTTCCATGTATATGCAGATAGCTGGGTAGACACTTCCATTTTCATGCAGATAGCGGTGTATATATTTCCCTGTTCAAACAGATTGCGGTGTAGATATTTCCATCTTCATAAAGATAGCAGTGTAGATATTTCCATGTTCATACAGATAGCAGCGTAGTTATTTCCATGTGTAAAGAGATAGCTGTGAAGATATTTCCAAGTATATGCAGATAGCTGTGTAGACATTTCCATTTACATGCAGATAGCGGTGTATATATTTCCCTGTTCAAACAGTTAGCGGTGCAGATATTTCCATGTTCATAAAGATAGCAGTGTAGATAATTCCATGTTTATACAGATAGTGGTGAAGATGTATGCATGTTTACACAGATAGCGGTGTATATATTTCCATGTTCATCCAGATGGCTGAGTAGATATATCCATGTTCATACAGATAGCGGTGCAGATATTTCCATGTTTATCCAGATGGCTGTGTAGATATATCCATGTTCATACAGATAGCGGTGTAGATATTTCCATGTTCATACAGATAGCGGTGTAGATATTTCCATGTTCATACAGATAGCCGTGTAGATATTGCCATGTTCATACCGATAGCGGTGCTGATACTTCCATGTTTATACAGGTAGCGGTGTACATATTTCCGTGTTTATACAGGAAGCGGTGTAGATATTTCCATGTTCATACAGATAGCGGTGTAGATATTTCCATGTTTATACAGACAGCGGTGTAGATATCTCCTTCTTAATACAGATGGCGGTGTAGATATTTATATGTTCATACAGATGGCGGTGCAGATATTTCCATGTTCATACAGATGGTGGTGTAGATATTTCCATGTTTATAGAGATAGCGGTGTAGTTATTTCCATGTGCAAAGAGATAGCTGTGTAGATATTTCCATGTATATACAGATAGCTGTGTAGATATTTCCATTTCCATGCAGATAGCGGTGTAGATATTTCCATGTTCAAACAGATAGCGGTGTAGATATTTCCATGTTCATACAGATAGCGGTGTGGGTATTTCCATGTTTATACAGATAGCGGTGAAGATGTATGCATGTTTACACAGATAGCCGTGTAGATATTTCCATGTTCATACAGATAGCGGTGTAGATATTTCCATGTTCATCCAGACGGCTGTGTAGACATTTCCATGTACATACAGATGGCGGTGAAGATATTTCCATGCTTATACAGAAGCTGTGTAGATATATCCATGTTGATACAGATGGCGGTGAAGATTTTTCCATGTTCATACAGATGGCTGTGTAGATATTTCCATGTCCATACAGATAGCGGTGCTGATATTTCCATGTTTATACAGGTAGCAGTGTCGATATTTCCATGTTTACACAGATAGTGGTGTAGATATTTCCATGTTTATACACATAGCGGTGTAGATATTTCCATGTTTATACAGATAGCGGTGTAGATATCTCCATCTTAATACAGATGGCGGTGTAGATATTTATATGTCCATACGGATGGCGGTGCAGATATTTCCATGTTCATACAGATGGCGGTGAAGATATTTCCATGTTCATACAGATGGCGGTGTAGATACTTCCATGTTCATACTGATAGCGGTGCTGATATTTCCATGTTTATACAGGTAGCGGTGTAGATATTTCCATGTTTATACAGATAGCGGTGTAGATATTTCCATGTTTATACACAAAGCGGTGTAGATATTTCCATGTTTATACACATAGCAGTGTAGATATCTGCATCTTAATACAGATGGCGGTGTAGATATTTATATGTTCATTCAGATGGCGGTGCAGATATTTCCATGTTCATACAGATGGCGGTGTAGATATTTCCATGTTCATACAGATAGCGGTGTAGTTATTTCCATGTGTAAAGAGATAGCTGTGTAGATATTTCCATGTATATGCAGATAGCTGTGTAGACATTTCCATTTTCATGCAGATAGCGGTGTATATATTTACCTGTTCAAACAGTTAGCGGTGTAGATATTTCCATGTTCATAAAGATATCAGTGTAGATATTTCCTTGTTTATACAGATAGCGGTGAAGATGTATGCATGTATACACAGATAGCGGTGTAGATATTTCCATGTTCATCCAGATGGCTGTGGAGATATATCCATGTTCATGCAGATAGCGGTGTAGATATTTCCATGTTCATACAGATAGCGGTGCAGATATTTCAATGTTCATCCAGATGGCTGTGTAGATATATCCATGTTCATACAGATGGCGGTGAAGATATTTCCATGTTCATACAGATAGCGGTGTAGATAATTCCATGTTCATACAGATAGCGGTGTAGATATTTCCATGTTCATACAGATAGCGGTGTATGTATTTCCATGTTCATACAGATAGCGGTGTAGATATTTCCATGTTCATCCTGATGGCTGTGTAGATATTTCCATGTTCATACAGACAGCGGTGTAGATATTTCCATGTTCATACAGATAGCGGTGTAGATATTTCCATGTTCATCCAGATGGCTGTGTAGATATATCCATGTTCATACAGATGGCGGTGAAGATATTTCCATGTCATACAGATGGCGTTGTAGATATTTCCATGTTCATACAGATAGCTGTGTAGATATTGCCATGTTCATACCGATAGCGGTGCTGATACTTCCATGTTTATACAGGTAGCGGTGTACATATTTCCGTGTTTATACAGGTAGCGGTGTAGATATTTCCATGTTCATACAGATAGCGGTGTAGATATTTCCATGTTTATACAGATAGCGGTGTAGATATCTCCTTCTTAATACAGATGGCGGTGTAGATATTTATATGTTCATACAGATGGCGGTGCAGATATTTCCATGTTCATACAGATGGTGGTGTAGATATTTCCATGTTTATAGAGGTAGCAGTGTAGTTATTTCCATGTGCAAAGAGATAGCTGTGTAGATATTTCCATGTATATGCAGATAGCTGTGTAGATATTTCCATTTTCATGCAGATAGCGGTGTAGATATTTCCATGTTCAAACAGATAGCGGTGTAGATATTTCCATATTCATACAGATAGCGGTGTGGATATTTCCATGTTTATACAGATAGCGGTGAAGATGTATGCATGTTTACACAGATAGCGGTGTAGATATTTCCATGTTCATACAGATAGCGGTGTAGATATTTCCATGTTCATCCAGACGGCTGTGTAGACATATCCATGTTCATACAGATGGCGGTGAAGATATTTCCATGTTCATACAGATGGCTGTGTAGATATATCCATGTTCATACAGATGGCGGTGAAGATTTTTCCATGTTCATACATATTCCGGTGTAGATATTTCCATGTTCATACAGATAGCGGTGCTGATATTTCCATGTTTATACAGATAGCGGTGTAGAGATTTCCATGTTTATACACATAGTGGTATAGACATTTCCATTTTTATACAGATAGCGGTGTAGAAATCTCCATCTTAATACAGATGGCGGTGTAGATATTTATATGTTCATACAGATGGCGGTGCAGATATTTCCATGTTCATACAGATGGCGGTGAAGATATTTCCATGTTCATACAGATAGCGGTGTAGATATTTCCATGTTCATACAGATAGCGGTGCAGATATTTCTATGTTCATCCAGATGGCTGTGTAGATATATCCATGTTCATACACATGTCGGTGAAGATATTTCCATGTTCATACAGATAGCGGTGTAGATATTTCCATGTTCATACAGATAGCGGTGTAGATATTTCCATGTTCATCCAGATGGCTGTGTAGATATATCCATGTTCATACAGATAGCGGTGTAGATATTTCTATATTCATAAAGATGGCTGTGTAGCTATTTCCATGTTCATACAGATAGTGGTGTAGATATTTCCATGTTCATACAGATAGCGATGTAGATATTTCCATGTTCATACAGATAGCCGTGTAGATATTGCCATGTTCATACCGATAGCGGTGCTGATACTTCCATGTTTATACAGGTAGCGGTGTACATATTTCCGTGTTTATACAGGTAGCGGTGTAGATATTTCCATGTTCATATAGATAGCGGTGTAGATATTTCCATGTTTATACAGATAGCGGTGTAGATATCTCCTTCTTAATACAGATGGCGGTGTAGATATTTATATGCTCATACAGATGGCGGTGCAGATATTTCCATGTTCATACAGATGGTGGTGTAGATATTTCCATGTTCATACAGATAGCGGTGTGGATATTTCCATGTTTATACAGATAGCGGTTAAGATGTATGCATGTTTACACAGATAGTGGTGTAGATATTTCCATGTTCATACAGATAGCGGTGTAGATATTTCCATGTTCATCCAGACGGCTGTGTAGACATATCCATGTTCATACAGATGGCGGTGAAGATATTTCCATGTTGATACAGATGGCTGTGTAGATATATCCATGTTCATACAGATGGCGGTGAAGATTTTTCCATGTTCATACAGATGGCGGTGTAGATATATCCATATTCATACAGATAGCGGTGCTGATGTTTCCATGTTTATACAGGTAGCAGTGTAGATATTTCCATGTTTACACAGATAGCGGTGTAGATATTTCCATGTTTATACACATAGCGGTGTAGATATTTCCATGTTTATACAGATAGCGGTGTAGATATCTCCATCTTAATACAGATGGTGGTGTAGATATTTATATGTTCATACAGATGGCGGTGCAGATATTTCCATGTTCATACAGATGGCGGTGAAGATATTTCCATGTTCACACAGATGGCGGTGTAGGTACCTCCATGTTCATACTGATAGCGGTGATGATATTTCCATGTTTATACAGGTAGCAGTGTAGATATTTTCATGTTTATACAGATAGCGGTGTAGATATTTTCATGTTTTTACACATAGCGGTGTAGATATTTCCATGTTTATACAGATAGCGGTGTAGATATCTCCATCTTAATACAGATGGCGGTGAAGATATTTATATGTACTTTCAGATGGCAGTGCAGATATTTCCATGTTCATACAGATGGCGGTGTAGATATTTCCATGTTCATACAGATAGCGGTGTAGTTATTTCAATGTGTAAAGAGATAGCTGTGTAGATATTTCCATGTATATGCAGTTAGCTGTGTAGACATTTCCATTTTCAAGCAGATAGCGGTGTATATATTTCCCTGTTCAAACAGGTAGCGGTGTAGATATTTCCATGTTCATAAAGATAGCAGTGTAGATATTTCCATGTTTATACAGATAGCGGTGAAGATGTATGCATGTTTACACAGACAGCGGTGTAGATATTTCCATGTTCATCCAGATGGCTGTGTAGATATATCCATGTTCATACAGATAGCGGTGTAGATATTTCCATGTTCATACACATAGCGGTGCAGTTATTTCCATGTTCATCCAGATGGCTGTGTAGATATATCCATGTTCATACAGATGGCGGTGAAGATATTTCCATGTTCATACAGATAGCGGTGTAGATATTTCCATGTTCATACAGATAGCGGTGTAGATATTTCCATGTTCATACAGATAGCGGTGCAGATATTTCCATGTTCATCCAGATGGCTGTGTAGATATATCCATGTTCATACAGATGGCGTTGAAGATATTTCCATGTTCATACAGATAGCGGTGTAGATATTTCCATGTTCATACAGATAGCGGTGTAGATATTTCCATGTTCATACCGATAGCGGTGTAGATATTTCCATGTTTATACAGATAGCGGTGTATGTATTTCCATGTTCAAACAGATAGCAGTGTAGATATTTCCATGTTCATCCAGATGGGTGTGTAGATATATCCATGTTCATACAGATAGCGGTGTAGATATTTCCATGTTCATCCAGACGTCTGTGTAGACATATCCATGTTCATACAGATGGCGGTGAAGATTTTTCCATGTTCATACAAATGGCGGTGTAGATATTTCCATGTTCATACAGATAGCGGTGCTGATATTTCCATGTTTATACAGGTAGCAGTGTGGATATTTCCATGTTTATACAGATAGCGGTGTAGATATTTCCATGTTTATACACATAGCGGTGTAGATATTTCCATGTTTATACAGATAGCGGTGTAGATATCTCCATCTTAATACAGATGGCGGTGTAGATATTTATATGTTCATACAGATGGCGGTGCAGATATTTCCATGTTCATACAGATGGCGGTGAAGATATTTCCATGTTCATACAGATGGCGGTGTAGATACTTCCATGTTCATACTGATAGCGGTGCTGATATTTCCATGTTTATACAGGTAGCGGTGTAGATATTTCCATGTTTATACAGATAGCAGTGTAGATATTTCCATGTTTATACACATAGCGGTGTAGATATCTCCATGTTTATACAGATAGCGGTGTAGATATCTCCATCTTAATACAGATGGCGGTGTAGATATTTGTATGTTCATTCAGATGGCGGTGCAGATATTTCCATGTTCATACAGATGGCGGTGTAGATATTTCCATGTTCATACAGATAGCGGTGTAGTTATTTCCATGTGTAAAGAGATAGCTGTGTAGATATTTCCATGTATATGCAGAAATCTGTGTAGACATTTCCATTTTCATGCAGATAGCGGTGTATATATTTCCCTGTTCAAACAGTTAGCGGTGTAGATATTTCCATGTTCATAAAGATAGCAGTGTAGACATTTCCATGTTTATACAGATAGCGATGAAGATGTATGCATGATTACACAGATAGCGGTGTAGATATTTCCATGTTCATCCACATGGCTCTGTAGATATATCCATGATCATAGAGATAGCGGTGTAGATATTTCCATGTTCATACAGGTAGCGGTGCAGATATTTCCATGTTCATCCAGATGGCTGTGTAGATATATCCATGTTCATACAGATGGCGGTGAAGATATTTCCATGTTCATACGGATAGCGGTGTAGATATTTCCATGTTCATACAGATAACGGTGTAGATATTTCCATGTTCATACAGATAACGGTGTATGTATTTCCATGTTCATACAGATAGCGGTGTAGATATTTCCATGTTCATCCAGATGGCTGTGTAGATATATCCATGTTCATACAGATAGCGGTGTAGATATTTCCATGTTTATACAGACAGCGGTGTAGATATCTCCTTCTTAATACAGATGGCGGTGTAGATATTTATATGTTCATACAGATGGCGGTGCAGATATTTCCATGTTCATACAGATGGTGGTGTAGATATTTCCATGTTTATAGAGATAGCGGTGTAGTTATTTCCATGTGCAAAGAGATAGCTGTGTAGATATTTCCATGTATATACAGATAGCTGTGTAGATATTTCCATTTCCATGCAGATAGCGGTGTAGATATTTCCATGTTCAAACAGATAGCGGTGTAGATATTTCCATGTTCATACAGATAGCGGTGTGGGTATTTCCATGTTTATACAGATAGCGGTGAAGATGTATGCATGTTTACACAGATAGCCGTGTAGATATTTCCATGTTCATACAGATAGCGGTGTAGATATTTCCATGTTCATCCAGACGGCTGTGTAGACATTTCCATGTACATACAGATGGCGGTGAAGATATTTCCATGCTTATACAGAAGCTGTGTAGATATATCCATGTTGATACAGATGGCGGTGAAGATTTTTCCATGTTCATACAGATGGCTGTGTAGATATTTCCATGTCCATACAGATAGCGGTGCTGATATTTCCATGTTTATACAGGTAGCAGTGTCGATATTTCCATGTTTACACAGATAGTGGTGTAGATATTTCCATGTTTATACACATAGCGGTGTAGATATTTCCATGTTTATACAGATAGCGGTGTAGATATCTCCATCTTAATACAGATGGCGGTGTAGATATTTATATGTCCATACGGATGGCGGTGCAGATATTTCCATGTTCATACAGATGGCGGTGAAGATATTTCCATGTTCATACAGATGGCGGTGTAGATACTTCCATGTTCATACTGATAGCGGTGCTGATATTTCCATGTTTATACAGGTAGCGGTGTAGATATTTCCATGTTTATACAGATAGCGGTGTAGATATTTCCATGTTTATACACAAAGCGGTGTAGATATTTCCATGTTTATACACATAGCAGTGTAGATATCTGCATCTTAATACAGATGGCGGTGTAGATATTTATATGTTCATTCAGATGGCGGTGCAGATATTTCCATGTTCATACAGATGGCGGTGTAGATATTTCCATGTTCATACAGATAGCGGTGTAGTTATTTCCATGTGTAAAGAGATAGCTGTGTAGATATTTCCATGTATATGCAGATAGCTGTGTAGACATTTCCATTTTCATGCAGATAGCGGTGTATATATTTACCTGTTCAAACAGTTAGCGGTGTAGATATTTCCATGTTCATAAAGATATCAGTGTAGATATTTCCTTGTTTATACAGATAGCGGTGAAGATGTATGCATGTATACACAGATAGCGGTGTAGATATTTCCATGTTCATCCAGATGGCTGTGGAGATATATCCATGTTCATGCAGATAGCGGTGTAGATATTTCCATGTTCATACAGATAGCGGTGCAGATATTTCAATGTTCATCCAGATGGCTGTGTAGATATATCCATGTTCATACAGATGGCGGTGAAGATATTTCCATGTTCATACAGATAGCGGTGTAGATATTTCCATGTTCATACAGATAGCGGTGTAGATATTTCCATGTTCATACAGATAGCGGTGTATGTATTTCCATGTTCATACAGATAGCGGTGTAGATATTTCCATGTTCATCCTGATGGCTGTGTAGATATTTCCATGTTCATACAGACAGTGGTGTAGATATTTCCATGTTCATACAGATAGCGGTGTAGATATTTCCATGTTCATCCAGATGGCTGTGTAGATATATCCATGTTCATACAGATGGCGGTGAAGATATTTCCATGTCATACAGATGGCGTTGTAGATATTTCCATGTTCATACAGATAGCTGTGTAGATATTGCCATGTTCATACCGATAGCGGTGCTGATACTTCCATGTTTATACAGGTAGCGGTGTACATATTTCCGTGTTTATACAGGTAGCGGTGTAGATATTTCCATGTTCATACAGATAGCGGTGTAGATATTTCCATGTTTATACAGATAGCGGTGTAGATATCTCCTTCTTAATACAGATGGCGGTGTAGATATTTATATGTTCATACAGATGGCGGTGCAGATATTTCCATGTTCATACAGATGGTGGTGTAGATATTTCCATGTTTATAGAGGTAGCAGTGTAGTTATTTCCATGTGCAAAGAGATAGCTGTGCAGATATTTCCATGTATATGCAGATAGCTGTGTAGATATTTCCATTTT
Source organism: Gorilla gorilla gorilla (assembly GCF_029281585.2). Classification (NCBI taxonomy): domain Eukaryota; kingdom Metazoa; phylum Chordata; class Mammalia; order Primates; family Hominidae; genus Gorilla; species Gorilla gorilla. Next base: position 130,067,587 of record NC_073239.2, read on the forward strand.
CATGCAGATAGCGGTGTAGATATTTCCATGTTCAAACAGATAGCGGTGTAGATATTTCCATATTCATACAGATAGCGGTGTGGATATTTCCATGTTTATACAGATAGTGGTGAAGATGTATGCATGTTTACACAGATAGCGGTGTAGATATTTCCATGTTCATACAGATAGCGGTGTAGATATTTCCATGTTCATCCAGACGGCTGTGTAGACATATCCATGTTCATACAGATGGCGGTGAAGATATTTCCATGTTCATACAGATGGCTGTGTAGATATATCCATGTTCATACAGATGGCGGTGAAGATTTTTCCATGTTCATACATATTCCGGTGTAGATATTTCCATGTTCATACAGATAGCGGTGCTGATATTTCCATGTTTATACAGATAGCGGTGTAGAGATTTCCATGTTTATACACATAGTGGTATAGACATTTCCATTTTTATACAGATAGCGGTGTAGAAATCTCCATCTTAATACAGATGGCGGTGTAGATATTTATATGTTCATACAGATGGCGGTGCAGATATTTCCATGTTCATACAGATGGCGGTGAAGATATTTCCATGTTCATACAGATAGCGGTGTAGATATTTCCATGTTCATACAGATAGCGGTGCAGATATTTCTATGTTCATCCAGATGGCTGTGTAGATATATCCATGTTCATACACATGTCGGTGAAGATATTTCCATGTTCATACAGATAGCGGTGTAGATATTTCCATGTTCATACAGATAGCGGTGTAGATATTTCCATGTTCATCCAGATGGCTGTGTAGATATATCCATGTTCATACAGATAGCGGTGTAGATATTTCTATATTCATAAAGATGGCTGTGTAGCTATTTCCATGTTCATACAGATAGTGGTGTAGATATTTCCATGTTCATACAGATAGCGATGTAGATATTTCCATGTTCATACAGATAGCCGTGTAGATATTGCCATGTTCATACCGATAGCGGTGCTGATACTTCCATGTTTATACAGGTAGCGGTGTACATATTTCCGTGTTTATACAGGTAGCGGTGTAGATATTTCCATGTTCATATAGATAGCGGTGTAGATATTTCCATGTTTATACAGATAGCGGTGTAGATATCTCCTTCTTAATACAGATGGCGGTGTAGATATTTATATGCTCATACAGATGGCGGTGCAGATATTTCCATGTTCATACAGATGGTGGTGTAGATATTTCCATGTTCATACAGATAGCGGTGTGGATATTTCCATGTTTATACAGATAGCGGTTAAGATGTATGCATGTTTACACAGATAGTGGTGTAGATATTTCCATGTTCATACAGATAGCGGTGTAGATATTTCCATGTTCATCCAGACGGCTGTGTAGACATATCCATGTTCATACAGATGGCGGTGAAGATATTTCCATGTTGATACAGATGGCTGTGTAGATATATCCATGTTCATACAGATGGCGGTGAAGATTTTTCCATGTTCATACAGATGGCGGTGTAGATATATCCATATTCATACAGATAGCGGTGCTGATGTTTCCATGTTTATACAGGTAGCAGTGTAGATATTTCCATGTTTACACAGATAGCGGTGTAGATATTTCCATGTTTATACACATAGCGGTGTAGATATTTCCATGTTTATACAGATAGCGGTGTAGATATCTCCATCTTAATACAGATGGTGGTGTAGATATTTATATGTTCATACAGATGGCGGTGCAGATATTTCCATGTTCATACAGATGGCGGTGAAGATATTTCCATGTTCACACAGATGGCGGTGTAGGTACCTCCATGTTCATACTGATAGCGGTGATGATATTTCCATGTTTATACAGGTAGCAGTGTAGATATTTTCATGTTTATACAGATAGCGGTGTAGATATTTTCATGTTTTTACACATAGCGGTGTAGATATTTCCATGTTTATACAGATAGCGGTGTAGATATATCCATCTTAATACAGATGGCGGTGAAGATATTTATATGTACTTTCAGATGGCAGTGCAGATATTTCCATGTTCATACAGATGGCGGTGTAGATATTTCCATGTTCATACAGATAGCGGTGTAGTTATTTCAATGTGTAAAGAGATAGCTGTGTAGATATTTCCATGTATATGCAGTTAGCTGTGTAGACATTTCCATTTTCAAGCAGATAGCGGTGTATATATTTCCCTGTTCAAACAGGTAGCGGTGTAGATATTTCCATGTTCATAAAGATAGCAGTGTAGATATTTCCATGTTTATACAGATAGCGGTGAAGATGTATGCATGTTTACACAGACAGCGGTGTAGATATTTCCATGTTCATCCAGATGGCTGTGTAGATATATCCATGTTCATACAGATAGCGGTGTAGATATTTCCATGTTCATACACATAGCGGTGCAGTTATTTCCATGTTCATCCAGATGGCTGTGTAGATATATCCATGTTCATACAGATGGCGGTGAAGATATTTCCATGTTCATACAGATAGCGGTGTAGATATTTCCATGTTCATACAGATAGCGGTGTAGATATTTCCATGTTCATACAGATAGCGGTGCAGATATTTCCATGTTCATCCAGATGGCTGTGTAGATATATCCATGTTCATACAGATGGCGTTGAAGATATTTCCATGTTCATACAGATCGCGGTGTAGATATTTCCATGTTCATACAGATAGCGGTGTAGATATTTCCATGTTCATACCGATAGCGGTGTAGATATTTCCATGTTTATACAGATAGCGGTGTATGTATTTCCATGTTCAAACAGATAGCGGTGTAGATATTTCCATGTTCATCCAGATGGGTGTGTAGATATATCCATGTTCATACAGATAGCGGTGTAGATATTTCCATGTTCATCCAGACGTCTGTGTAGACATATCCATGTTCATACAGATGGCGGTGAAGATTTTTCCATGTTCATACAAATGGCGGTGTAGATATTTCCATGTTCATACAGATAGCGGTGCTGATATTTCCATGTTTATACAGGTAGCAGTGTGGATATTTCCATGTTTATACAGATAGCGGTGTAGATATTTCCATGTTTATACACATAGCGGTGTAGATATTTCCATGTTTATACAGATAGCGGTGTAGATATCTCCATCTTAATACAGATGGCGGTGTAGATATTTATATGTTCATACAGATGGCGGTGCAGATATTTCCATGTTCATACAGATGGCGGTGAAGATATTTCCATGTTCATACAGATGGCGGTGTAGATACTTCCATGTTCATACTGATAGCGGTGCTGATATTTCCATGTTTATACAGGTAGCGGTGTAGATATTTCCATGTTTATACAGATAGCAGTGTAGATATTTCCATGTTTATACACATAGCGGTGTAGATATTTCCATGTTTATACAGATAGCGGTGTAGATATCTCCATCTTAATACAGATGGCGGTGTAGATATTTGTATGTTCATTCAGATGGCGGTGCAGATATTTCCATGTTCATACAGATGGCGGTGTAGATATTTCCATGTTCATACAGATAGCGGTGTAGTTATTTCCATGTGTAAAGAGATAGCTGTGTAGATATTTCCATGTATATGCAGAAATCTGTGTAGACATTTCCATTTTCATGCAGATAGCGGTGTATATATTTCCCTGTTCAAACAGTTAGCGGTGTAGATATTTCCATGTTCATAAAGATAGCAGTGTAGACATTTCCATGTTTATACAGATAGCGATGAAGATGTATGCATGATTACACAGATAGCGGTGTAGATATTTCCATGTTCATCCACATGGCTCTGTAGATATATCCATGTTCATAGAGATAGCGGTGTAGATATTTCCATGTTCATACAGGTAGCGGTGCAGATATTTCCATGTTCATCCAGATGGCTGTGTAGATATATCCATGTTCATACAGATGGCGGTGAAGATATTTCCATGTTCATACGGATAGCGGTGTAGATATTTCCATGTTCATACAGATAACGGTGTAGATATTTCCATGTTCATACAGATAACGGTGTATGTATTTCCATGTTCATACAGATAGCGGTGTAGATATTTCCATGTTCATCCAGATGGCTGTGTAGATATATCCATGTTCATACAGATAGCGGTGTAGATATTTCCATGTTCATCCAGATGGCTGTGTATCTATTTCCATGTTCATTCAGATAGCCGTGTAGATATTGCCATGTTCATACCGATAACGGTGCTGATACTTCCATGTTTATACAGGTAGTGGTGTACATATTTCCATGTTTATACAGATAGCGGTGTAGATATCTCCTTCTTAATACAGATGGCGGTGTAGATATTTATATGTTCATACAGGTGGCAGTGCAGATATTTCCATGTTCATACAGATGGTGGTGTAGATATTTCCATGTTCATACAGATAGCGGTGTGGATATTTCCATGTTTATACAGATAGCGGTGAAGATGTATGCATGTTTACACAGATAGCGGTGTAGATATTTCCATGGTCATACAGATAGCGGTGTAGATATTTCCATGTTCATCCAGACGGCTGTGTAGACATATCCATGTTCATACAGATGGCTGTGAAGATATTTCCATGTTCATACAGATGGCTGTGTAGATATATCCATGTTCATACAGATGGCGGTGAAGATTTTTCCATGTTCATACAGATGGCGGTTTAGATATTTCCATGTTCATACAGATAGCGGTGCTGATATTTCCATGTTTATACAGGTATCAGTGTAGATATCTCCATGTTTATACAGATAGCGGTGTAGATATTTCCATGTTTATACACATAGCGGTGTAGATATTTCCATGTTTATACAGATAGCGGTGTAGATATCTCCATCTTAATACAGATGGCGGTGTAGATATTTATATGTTCTTACAGATGGCGGTGCAGATATTTCCATGTTCATACAGATGGCGGTGAAGATATTTCCATTTTCGTACAGATGGCGGTGTAGATATTACCATGTTTATAGAGATAGCGGTGTAGTTATTTCCAAATGTAAAGAGATAGCTGTGTAGATATTTCCATGTATATGCAGACAGCTGTGTAGATATTTCCATTTTCATGCAGATAGCGGTGTAGATATTTAAATGTTCAAACAGATAGCAGTGTAGATATTTCCATGTTTATAAAGATAGCGGTGAAGATGTATGCATGTTTACACAGATAGCGGTGTAGATATTTCCATGTTCATACAGATAGCGGTGTAGATATTTCCATGTTCATCCAGATGGCTGTGTAGATGTATCCATGTTCATCCAGATGGCTGTGTAGATATATCCATGTTCATACAGATGGCAGTGAGATATTTCCATGTTCATACAGATATAGGTGTAGATATTTCCATGTTCATACAGATAGCAGTGTAGATATTTCCATGTCTATACAGGTAGCGGTGTAGGTATTTCCATGTTTATACAGATAGCGGTGTAGATATTTCCATGTTTATACAGGTAGCGGTGTAGATATTTCCATGTTTATACAGATAGCAGTGTAGATATCTTCATCTTAATACAGATGGCGGTGTAGATATTTATATGTTCATTAAGATGGCGGTGCAGATATTTCCATGTTCATACAGATGGCCGTGTAGATATTTCCATGTTTATGGAGATAGCGGTGTAGTTATTTCCATGTGTAAAGAGATAGCTGTGTAGATATTTCCATGTATGTGCAGATACCTGTGTAGATATTTCCATTTTCACGCAGATAGCTGTGTAGATATTTCCATTTTCAAACAGATAGCGGTGTAGATATTTCCATGTTTATGCAGATAACGGTGTAGATATTTCCATGTTCATACAGATAACGGTGTTTGTATTTCCATGTTCATCCAGATGGCTGTGTAGATGTATCCATGTTCATCCAGATGGCTGTGTAGATATATCCATGTTCATACAGATGGCAGTGAGATATTTCCATGTTCATACAGATATAGGTGTAGATATTTCCATGTTCATACAGATAGCAGTGTAGATATTTCCATGTCTATACAGGTAGCGGTGTAGGTATTTCCATGTTTATACAGATAGCGGTGTAGATATTTCCATGTTTATACAGGTAGCGGTGTAGATATTTCCATGTTTATACAGATAGCAGTGTAGATATCTTCATCTTAATACAGATGGCGGTGTAGATATTTATATGTTCATAAAGATGGCGGTGCAGATATTTCCATGTTCATACAGATGGCCGTGTAGATATTTCCATGTTTATGGAGATAGCGGTGTAGTTATTTCCATGTGTAAAGAGATAGCTGTGTAGATATTTCCATGTATGTGCAGATACCTGTGTAGATATTTCCATTTTCACGCAGATAGCTGTGTAGATATTTCCATTTTCAAACAGATAGCGGTGTAGATATTTCCATGTTTATGCAGATAACGGTGTAGATATTTCCATGTTCATACAGATAACGGTGTATGTATTTCCATGTTCATACAGATAGCGGTGTAGATATTTCCATGTTCATCCAGATGGCTGTGTAGATATATCCATGTTCATACAGATAGCGGTGTAGATATTTCCATGTTCATCCAGATGGCTGTGTAGCTATTTCCATGTTCATACAGATAGCCGTGTAGATATTGCCATGTTCATACCGATAACGGTGCTGATACTTCCATGTTTATACAGGTAGCGGTGTACATATTTCCATGTTTATACAGATAGCGGTGTAGATATCGCCTTAATACAGATGGCGGTGTAGATATTTATATGTTCATACAGGTGGCGTTGCAGATATTTCCATGTTCATACAGATGGTGGTGTAGATATTTCCATGTTCATACAGATAGCGGTGTGGATATTTCCATGTTTATACAGATAGCGGTGAAGATGTATGCATGTTTACACAGATAGCGTTGTAGATATTTCCATGTTTATACAGATAGCGGTGTAGATATTTCCATGTTCATCCAGACGGCTGTGTAGTCATATCCATGTTCATACAGATGGCTGTGAAGATATTTCCATGTTCATACAGATGGCTGTGTAGATATATCCATGTTCATACAGATGGCGGTGAAGATTTTTCCATGTTCATACAGATGGCGGTGTAGATATTTCCATGTTCATACAGATAGCGGTGCTGATATTTCCATGTTTATACGGGTATCAGTGTAGATATCTCCATGTTTATACAGATTGCGGTGTAGATATTTCCATGTTTATACACATAGCGGTGTAGATATTTCCATGTTTATACAGATAGCGGTGTAGATATCTCCATCTTAATACAGAAGTCGGTGTAGATATTTATATGTTCTTACAGATGGCGGTGCAGATATTTCCATGTTCATACAGATGGCGGTGAAGATATTTCCATGTACGTACAGATGGCGGTGTAGATATTACCATGTTTATAGAGATAGCTGTGTAGTTATTTCCATGTGTAAAGAGATAGCTGTGTAGATATTTCCATGTATATGCAGACAGCTGTGTAGATATTTCCATTTTCATGCAGATAGCGGTGTAGATATTTCCATGTTCAAACAGATAGCAGTGTAGATATTTCCATGTTTATAAAGATAGCGGTGAAGATGTATGCATGTTTACACAGATAGCGGTGTAGATATTTCCATGTTCATACAGATAGCGGTGTAGATATTTCCATGTTCATCCAGATGGCTGTGTAGATATATCCATGTTCATCCAGATGGCTGTGTAGATATATCCATGTTCATACAGATGGCAGTGAAGATATTTCCATGTTCATACAGATATAGGTGTAGATATTTCCATGTTCATACAGATAGCAATGTAGATATTTCCATATCTATACAGGTAGCGGTGTAGGTATTTCCATGTTTATTCAGATAGCGGTGTAGATATTTCCATGTTTATACAGGTAGCGGTGTAGATATTTCCATGTTTATACAGATAGCGGTGTAGATATCTTCATCTTAATACAGATGGCGGTGTAGATATTTATATGTTCATAAAGATGGCGGTGCAGATATTTCCATGTTCATGCAGATGGCCGTGTAGATATTGCCATGTTTATGGAGATAGCGGTGTAGTTATTTCCATGTGTAAAGAGATAGCTATGTAGATATTTCCATGTATGTGCAGATAGCTGTGTAGATATTTCCATTTTCATGCAGATAGCTGTGTAGATATTTCCATTTTCAAACAGATAGCGGTGTAGATATTTCCATGTTCATACAGATAGCGGTGTAGATATTTCCATGTTTATACAGATAGCGGTGAAGATGTATGCATGTTTACACAGATAGCGGTGTAGATATTTCCATGTTCATACAGAAAACGGTGTAGATATTTCCATGTTTATACAGATAGCAGTGAAGATGTATGCATGTTTACACAGATAGCGGTGTAGATAATTCCATGTTCATCCAGATGGCTGTGCAGATATATCCATGTTCATACAGATAGCGGTGTAGATATTTCCATGTTCATACAGATAGCGGTGCAGATATTTCCATGTTTATCCAGATGGCTGTGTATATATATCCATGTTCATACAGATGGCGGTGAAGATATTTCCATGTTCATACAGATAGCGGTGTAGATATTTCCATGTTCATACAGATAGCGGTGTAGATATTTCCATGTTCATAAATATAGCGGTGTATGTATTTCCATGTTCATGCAGATAGCGGTGTAGATATTTCCATGTTCATCCAGATGGCTTTGTAGATATATCCATGTTCATACAGATAGCGGTGTAGATATTTCCATGTTCATGCAGATGGCTGTGTAGCTATTTCCATGTTCATACAGATAGTGGTGTAGATATTTCCATGTTCATGCAGATAGCGGTGTAGATATTTCCATGTTCCTATAGATGGCGGTGCTGATATTTCCAAGTTTATACAGGTAGTGGTGTAGATATTTCCATGTTTATGCAGATAGCGGTGTAGATATTTCCATGTTTATACACATAGCGGTGTAGATATTTCCATGTTTATACAGATAGCGGTGTAGATATCTCCATCTTAATACAGATGTCGGTGTAGATATTTATAAGTTCATACAGATGGCAGTGCAAATATTTCCATGTTCTTACAGATGGCGGTGTAGATATTACCATGTTTATAGAGATAGCGGTGTAGATATTTCCATGTGTAAAGAGATAGCTGTCTAGACATTTCCATTTATATGCAGATAGCTGTGTAGATATTTCCATTTTCATGCAGATAGCTGTGTAGATATTTCCATGTTCAAACAGATAGCAGTGTAGATATTTCCATGTACTTACAGATAGCAGTGTAGACATTTCCATGTTTATACAGATAGCGGTGAAGGTGTATGCATGTTTACACAGATAGCGGTGTAGATATTTCCATGTTCATACAGATAGCGGTGTAGATATTTCCATGTTCATCCAGATGGCTGTGTAGATATATCCATGTTCATCCAGATGGCTGTGTAGATATATCCATGTTCATTGAGATGGCGGTGAAGATATTTCCATGTTCATACAGATAGCGGTGTAGATATTTCCATGTTCATACAGATAGCGGTGAAGATGTATGCATGTTGACACAGATAGCGGTGTAGATATTTCCATGTTCATCCACATGGCTGTGTAGATATATCCATGTTCATACAGATGGCGGTGAAGATATTTCCATGCTTATACAGGTTGTGGTGTAGATATTTCCATGTTCATACAGATAGCGGTGTAGATATTTCCATGTTCATAAAGATAGCGGTGCAGATATTTCCATGTTCATCCAGATAGCGGTGCAGATATTTCCATGTTCATCCAGATGGCTGTGTAGATATATCCATGTTCATACAGATGGCGGTGAAGATATTTCCATGTTCATACAGATAGCGGTGTAGATATTTCCATGTTCATACAGATAGCGGTGTAGATATTTCCATGTTCATGGAGATAGCGGTGTATGTATTTCCATGTTCATACAGATAGCGGTGTAGACATTTCCATATTCATCCAGATGGCTGTGTAGATATTTCCATGTTCATACAGATAGCGGTGTAGATATTTACATGTTCATACAGATAGCGGTGTAGATATTTCCATGTTCATACAGATAGCCGTGTTGATATTGCCATGTTCATACCGATAGCGGTGCTGATACTTCCAAGTTTATACAGGTAGCGGTGTACATATTTCCGTGTTTATACAGATAGCAGTGTAAATATTTCCAAGTTCATACAGATGGCGGTGTAGATATTTCCATGTTCATACAGATAGCGGTGCTGATATTTCCATGTTTATACAGGTATCAGTGTAGATATCTCCATGTTTATACAGATAGCGGTGTAGATATTTCCATGTTTATACACATAGCGGTGTAGATATTTCCATGTTTATACAGATAGCGGTGTAGATATCTCCATCTTAATACAGATGGCGGTGTAGATATTTATATGTTCTTACAGATGGCGGTGCAGATATTTCCATGTTCATACAGATGGCGGTGAAGATATTTCCATGTTCGTACAGATGGCGGTGTAGATATTACCATGTTTATAGAGATAGCGGTGTAGTTATTTCCATGTGTAAAGAGATAGCTGTGTAGATATTTCCATGTATATGCAGACAGCTGTGTAGATATTTCCATTTTCATGCAGATAGCGGTGTAGATATTTCCATGTTCAAACAGATAGCAGTGTAGATATTTCCATGTTTATAAAGATAGTGGTGAAGATGTATGCATGTTTACACAGATAGCGGTGTAGATATTTCCATGTTCATACAGATAGCGGTGTAGATATTTCCATGTTCATCCAGATGGCTGTGTAGATATATCCATGTTCATCCAGATGGCTGTGTAGATATATCCATGTTCATACAGATGGCAGTGAAGATATTTCCATGTTCATACAGATATAGGTGTAGATATTTCCATGTTCATACAGATAGCAGTGTAGATATTTCCATGTCTATACAGGTAGCGGTGTAGGTATTTCCATGTTTATACAGATAGCGGTGTAGATATTTCCATGTTTATACAGGTAGCGGTGTAGATATTTCCATGTTTATACAGATAGCGGTGTAGATATCTTCATCTTAATACAGATGGCGGTGTAGATATTTATATGTTCATAAAGATGGCGGTGCAGATATTTCCATGTTCATACAGATGGCCGTGTAGATATTTCCATGTTTATGGAGATAGCGGTGTAGTTATTTCCATGTGTAAAGAGATATCTGTGTAGATATTTCCATGTATGTGCAGATAGCTGTGTAGATATTTCCATTTTCATGCAGATAGCTGTGTAGATATTTCCATTTTCAAACAGATAGCGGTGTAGATATTTCCATGTTCATACAGATAACGGTGTAGATATTTCCATGTTCATACAGATAACGGTGTATGTATTTCCATGTTCATACAGATAGCGGTGTAGATATTTCCATGTTCATCCAGATGGCTGTGTAGATATATCCATGTTCATACAGATAGCGGTGTGGATATTTCCATGTTCATCCAGATGGCTGTGTAGCTATTTCCATGTTCATACAGATAGCCGTGTAGATATTGCCATGTTCATACCGATAACGGTGCTGATACTTCCATGTTTATACAGGTAGCGGTGTACATATTTCCAAGTTTATACAGATAGCGGTGTAGATATCTCCTTCTTAATACAGATGGCGGTGTAGATATTTATATGTTCATACAGGTGGCGGTGCAGATATTTCCATGTTCATACAGATGGTGGTGTAGATATTTCCATGTTCATACAGATAGTGGTGTGGATATTTCCATTTTTATACAGATAGCGGTGAAGATGTATGCATGTTTACACAGATAGCCGTGTAGATATTTCCATGTTCATAAAGATAGCGGTGTAGATATTTCCATGTTCATCCAGACGGCTGTGTAGGCATATCCATGTTCATACAGATGGCTGTGAAGATATTTCCATGTTCATACAGATGGCTGTGAAGATATATCCATGTTCATACAGATGGCGGTGAAGATTTTTCCATGTTCATACAGATGGCTGTGTAGATATGTCCATGTTCATACAGATGGCGGTGAAGATTTTTCCATGTTCATACAGATGGCGGTGTAGATATTTCCATGTTCATACAGATAGCGGTGCTGATATTTCCATGTTTATACAGGTATCAGTTTAGATATCTCCATGTTTATACCGATAGCGGTGTAGATATTTCCATGTTTATACACATAGCGGTGTAGATATTTCCATGTTTATACAGATAGCTGTGTAGATATCTCCATCTTAATACAGATGGCGGTGTAGATATTTATATGTTCTTACAGATGGCGGTGCAGATATTTCCATGTTCATACAGATGGCGGTGAAGATATTTCCATGTTCGTACAGATGGCGGTGTAGATATTACCATGTTTATAGAGATAGCGGTGTAGTTATTTCCATGTGTAAAGAGATAGCTGTGTAGATATTTCCATGTATATGCAGACAGCTGTGTAGATATTTCCATTTTCATGCAGATAGCGATGTAGATATTTCCATGTTCAAACAGATAGCAGTGTAGATATTTCCATGTTTATAAAGATAGCGGTGAAGATGTATGCATGTTTACACAGATAGCGGTGTAGATATTTCCATGTTCATACAGATAGCGGTGTAGATATTTCCATGTTCATCCAGATGGCTGTGTAGATATATCCATGTTCATCCAGATGGCTGTGTAGATATATCCATGTTCATACAGATGGCAGTGAAGATATTTCCATGTTCATACAGATATAGGTGTAGATATTTCCATGTTCATACAGATAGCAGTGTAGATATTTCCATGTCTATACAGGTAGCGGTGTAGGTATTTCCATGTTTATACAGATAGCGGTGTAGATATTTCCATGTTTATACAGGTAGCGGTGTAGATATTTCCATGTTTATACAGATAGCGGTGTAGATATCTTCATCTTAATACAGATGGCGGTGTAGATATTTATATGTTCATAAAGATGGCGGTGCAGATATTTCCATGTTCATACAGATGGCCGTGTAGATATTTCCATGTTTATGGAGATAGCGGTGTAGTTATTTCCATGTGTAAAGAGATAGCTCTGTAGATATTTCCATGTATGTGCAGATAGCTGCGTAGATATTTCCATTTTCATGCAGATAGCTGTGTTGATATTTCCATTTTGAAACAGATAGCGGTGTAGATATTTCCATGTTCATACAGATAGCGGTGTAGATATTTCCATGTTTATACAGATAGCGGTGAAGATGTATGCATGTTTACACAGATAGCGGTGTAGATAATTCCATGTTCATCCAGATGGCTGTGTAGATATATCCATGTTCATACAGATAGCGGTGTAGATATTTCCATGTTCATACAGATAGCGGTGAAGATATTTCCATATTTATCCAGATGGCTGTGTAGATATATCCATGTTCATACAGATGGCGGTGAAGATATTTCCATGTTCATACAGATAGCGGTGTAGATATTTCCATGTTCATACAGATAGCGGAGTAGATATTTCCATGTTCATCCAGATGGCTGTGTAGATATATCCATGTTCATACAGATAGCGGTGTAGATATTTCCATGTTCATGCAGATGGCTGTGTAGCTATTTCCATGTTCATACAGATAGTGGTGTAGATATTTCCATGTTCATACAGATAGCGGTGTAGATATTTCCATGTTCCTACAGATGGCGGTGCTGATATTTCCAAGTTTATACAGGTAGCGGTGTAGATATTTCCATGTTTATACAGATAGCGGTGTAGATATTTCCATGTTTATACACATAGCGGTGTAGATATTTCCATGTTTATACAGATAGCGGTGTAGATATCTCCATCTTAATACAGATGTCGGTGTAGATATTTATAAGTTCATACAGATGGCAGTGCAAATATTTCCATGTTCATACCGATGGCGGTGTAGATATTACCATGTTTATAGAGATAGCGGTGTAGATATTTCCATGTGTAAAGAGATAGCTGTCTAGACATTTCCATGTATATGCAGATAGCTGTGTAGATTTTTCCATTTTCATGCAGATAGCGGTGTAGATATTTCCATGTTCAAACAGATAGCAGTGTAGATATTTCCATGTACTTACAGATAGCAGTGTAAATATTTCCATGTTTATACAGATAGCGGTGAAGATGTATGCATGTTTACACAGATAGCGGTGTAGATATTTCCATGTTCATACAGATAGCGGTGTAGATATTTCCATGTTCATCCAGATGGCTGTGTAGATATATCCATGTTCATCCAGATGGCTGTGTAGATATATCCATGTTCATAGAGATGGCGGTGAAGATATTTCCATGTTCATTCAGATAGCGGTGTAGATATTTCCATGTTCATACAGATAGCGGTGAAGATGTATGCATGTTGACACAGATAGCGGTGTAGATATTTCCATGTTCATCCACATGGCTGTGTAGATATATCCATGTTCATACAGATGGCGGTGAAGATATTTCCATGCTTATACAGGTAGCGGTGTAGATATTTCCATGTTCATACAGATAGCGGTGTAGATATTTCCATGTTCATACAGATAGCGGTGTAGATATTTCCATGTTCATACAGATAGCCGTGTTGATATTGCCATGTTCATACCGATAGCGGTGCTGATACTTCCATGTTTATACAGGTAGCGGTGTACATATTTCCGTGTTTATACAGATAGCGGTGTAAATATTTCCAAGTTCATACAGATGGCGGTGTAGATATTTCCATGTTTATAGAGATAGCGGTGTAGTTATTTCCATGTGTAAAGAGATAGCTGTGTAGATATTTCCATGTGTATGCAGATAGCTGTGTAGATATTTCCATTTTCATGCAGATAGCGGTGTAGATATTTCCATGTTCAAACAGATAGCGGTGTAGATATTTCCATGTCCATAAAGATAGCGGTGTAGATATTTCCATGTTTATACAGATAGCGGTGAAGATGTATGCATGTTTACACAGATAGCGGTGTAGATATTTCCATGTTCATCCAGATGGCTGTGTAGATATATCCATGTTCATACAGATGGCGGTGAAGATATTTCCATGTTCATACAGATAGTGGTGTAGATATTTCCATGTTCATACAGATAGCGGTGTATGTATTTCCATGTTCATACAGAGAGCGGTGTAGGTATTTCCATTTTCATCCAGATAGCGGTGTAGATATTTCCCTGTTCAAACAGTTAGCGGTTTAGATATTTCCATGTTCATAAAGATAGCGGTTTAGATACTTCCATGTTTATACAGATAGCGGTGAAGATGTATGCATGTTTACACAGATAGCGGTGTAGATATTTCCATGTTCATCCAGATGGCTGTGTAGATATATCCATGTTCATACAAATGGCGGTGAAGATATTCCCATGTTCATACATATAGCGGTGTAGATATTTCCATGTTCATCCTGATGGCTGTGTGGATATATCCATGATCATACAGATGGCGGTGAAGATATTTCCATGTTCATACAGATAGCGGTGTAGATATTTCCATGTTCATACAGATAGCCGTGTAGATATTGCCATGTTCATACCGATAGCGCTGCTGATACTTCCATGTTTATACAGGTAGCGGTGTACATATTTCCGTGTTTATACAGATAGCGGTGTAGATATTTCCATGTTCATACAGATGGCGGTTTAGATATTTCCATGTTTATAGAGATAGCGGTGGAGTTATTTCCATGTGTAAAGAGATAGCTGTGTAGATATTTCCATGTATATGCAGATAGCTGTGTAGATATTTCCATTTTCATGCAGATAGCGGTGTAGATATTTCCATGTTCAAACAAATAGCGGTATAGATATTTCCATGTTCGTACAGATAGCGGTGTAGATTTTCCATGTTTGTACTGATAGCGGTGAAGAAGTATGCATGTTTACACAGATAGCGGTGTAGATATTTCCATGTTCATACAGATAGCGGTGTAGATAATTCCATGTTCATCCAGATGGCTTTGTAGACATATCCATGTTCATACAGATGGCGGTGAAGATATTTCCATGTTCATACAGATAGCAGTGTAGATATTTCCATGTTCATACAGATAGCGGTGTAGATATTTCCATGTTCATACAGAAAACGGTTTAGATATTTCCATATTTATACAGATAGCGGTGAAGATGTATGCATGTTTACACAGATAGCGGTGTAGATAATTCCATGTTCATCCAGATGGCTGTGTAGATATTTCCACGTTCATCCAGATGGCTGTGTAGATATATCCATGTTCATACAGATGGCGGTGAAGATATTTCCATGTTCATACAGATAGCGGTGTAGATATTTCCATGTTCATACAG
The DNA here is from genome assembly GCF_029281585.2 of Gorilla gorilla gorilla. Taxonomy (NCBI): domain Eukaryota; kingdom Metazoa; phylum Chordata; class Mammalia; order Primates; family Hominidae; genus Gorilla; species Gorilla gorilla. The sequence continues at coordinate 130,083,780 of NC_073239.2, forward strand.
ATGGCTGTTTAGATATATCCATGTTCATAGAGATGGCGGTGAAGATATTTAAATGTTCATACAGATATCTGTGTAGATATTTCCATGTTCATACAGATAGCGCTGTAGATATTTCTATGTTCATACAGATAGCTGTGAAGATATTTCCATGTTTATACAGGTAGCGGTGTTGGTATTTCCATGTTTATACAGATAGCGGTGTGGATATTTCCATGTTTACACAGGTAGCGGTGTAGATATTTCCATGTTTATAAAGATATCGGTGTAGATATCTTCATCTTAATACAGATGGCGGTGTAGATATTTATATGTTCATTCAGATGGCGGTGCCGATATTTCCATGTTCATACAGATGGCGGTGTAGATATTTCCATGTTTATAGAGATAGCGGTGTAGTTATTTCCATGTGTAAAGAGATAGCTTTGTAGATATTTCCATGTATGTGCAGATAGCTGTGTAGATATTTCCATTTTCATGCAGATAGCGGTGTGGATATTTCCTTTTTCAAACAGATAGCGGTGTAGATATTTCCATGTTCATACAGATAGCGGTGTAGATATTTCCATGTTTACACAGATAGCGGTGAAGATGTATGCATGTTTACACAGATAGCGGTGTAGATATTTCCATGTTCATACAGAAAACGGTGTAGATATTTCCATGTTTATACACATAGCGGTGAAGATGTATGCATCTTTACACAGATAGCGGTGTAGATAATTCCATGTTCATCCAGATGGCTGTGTATATATTTCCACGTTCATCCAGATGGCTGTGTAGATATATCCATGTTCATACAGATGGCATTGAAGATATTTCCATATTCATACAGATGGCGGTGTAGATATTTCCATGTTCATACCGATAGCGGTGCTGATATTTCCATGTTCATACAGGTAACTGTGTAGATATTTCCATGTTTATACAGATAGCGGTGTAGATATTTCCATGTTCAAACACATAGCGGTGTAGATATTTCCATGTTCATACAGATAGCGGTGTAGATATTTCCATGTTCATACAGATAGCGGTGTAGATATTTCCATGTTCATACAGATAGCGGTGTATGTATTTCCATGTTCATACAGATAGTGGTGTAGATATTTCCATTTTCATGCAGATGGCGGTGTAGTTATTTCCCTGTTCAAACAGTTAGCGGTGTAGATACTTCCATGTTCATACAGATAGCGGTGTAGATATTTCCATGTTTATACAGATAGCGGTGAAGATGTATGCATGTTTAGACAGATAGCGGTGTAGATACTTCCATGTTCATCCAGATGGCTGTGTAGATATATCCATGTTCATACAGATGGCGGAGAAGATATTTCCTTGTTCATACAGATAGCGGTGTAGATATTTGATGTTCATACAGATAGCGGTGTAGATATTTCCATGTTCATACAGACAGCGGTGAATGTATCTCCATGTTCCTACAGATAGCGGTGTAGGTATTTCCATGTTCATCCAGATGGCTGTGTAGATATTTCCATGTTTATAGAGATAGCGGTGTAGTTATTTCCATGTGTAAAGAGATAGCTTTGTAGATATTTCCATGTATGTGCAGACAGCTGTGTAGATATTTCCATTTTCATGCAGATAGCGGTGTAGATATTTCCATTTTCAAACAGATAGCGGTGTATGTATTTCCATGTTCATGCAGATAGCGGTGTAGACATTTCCATGTTCATACAGATAGCGGTGTTGATATTTCCATGTTTATACAGATAGCGGTGAATATGTATGCATGTTTACACAGATAGCGGTGTAGATATTTCCATGTTCATACAGAAAACGGTGTAGATATTTCCATGTTCATACAGATAGCCGTGTTGATATTGCCAAGTTCATACCGATAGCGGTGCTGATACTTCCATGTTTATACAGGTAGCGGTGTACATATTTCCGTGTTTAAAGAGATAGCGGTGTAGATATTTCCATGTTCATACAGATGGCGGTGTAGATATTTCCATGTTTATAGAGATACCGGTGTAGTTATTTCCATGTGTAAAGAGATAGCTGTGTAGATATTTCCATGTATATGCAGATAGCTGTGTAGATATTTCCATTTTCATGCAGATATCGGTGTAGATATTTCCATGTTTATACAGATAGCGGTGTAGATATTTCCATGTTTATACAGATAGCGGTGTAGATATCCCCATCTTAATACAGATGGCGGTGTAGATATTTATATGTTCATGCAGATAGCATTGCTGATATTTCCATGTTTATACAGGTAGCCGTGTAGATAATTCCATGTTCATACAGATAGCGGTGTAGATATTTCCATGTTAATACAGATGGCGGTGAAGATATTTCCATGTTCATACAGATAGCGGTGTACATATTTCCTTGTTCATACAGATAGTGGTGTAGATATTTCCATGTTCATACAGATATAGGGGCTGATATTTCCATGTTCATACAGATACCGGTGCTGATATTTCCATGTTTATACAGGTAGCGGTGTAGATATTTCCATGTTTATACAGATAGCGGTGTAGATATTTCCATGTTTATACAGATAGCGGTGTAGATATCTCCATCTTAATACAGATGGCGTTGTAGATATTTATATGTTCATACAGATGGCGGTGCAGATATTTCCATGTTCATACAGATGGCGGTGTAGATATTACCATGTTTATAGAGATAGCGGTGTAGTTATTTCCATGTGTAAAGAGATAGCTGTATATATATTTCCATGTATATGCAGATAGCTGTGTAGATATTTCCATTTTCATGCAGATAGCGGTGTAGATATTTCCATGTTCAAACAGACAGCGGTGTAGATATTTCCATGTTCATACTGATAGCGGTGTAGATATTTCCATGTTCATCCAGATGGCTGTGTAGCTATTTCCATGTTAATACAGATAGTGGTGTAGATATTTCCATGTTCATACAGATTGCGGTGCTGATATTTCCATGTTTATACAGGTAGCAGTGTAGATATTACCATGTTTATACAGATAGCGGTGTAGATATTTCCATGTTCATACAGATAGCGGTGTAGGTATTTCCATGTTTATACAGATAGCGGTGTAGATATCTCCATCTTAATACAGATGGCGGTGTAGATATTTATGTGTTCATACACATGGCGGTGCAGGTATTTCCATGTTCATGTAGATGGCGGTGTAGATATTTCCATGTTTATAGAGATAGCAGTGTACTTATTTCCATGTGTAAAGAGATAGCTGTATAGATTTTTCCATGTATATGCAGATAGCTGTGTAGATATTTCCATTTTCATGCAGATAGCGGTGTAGATATTTCCATGTTCAAACAGATAGCGGTGTAGATATTTCCATGTTCATACAGATAGCAGTGTAGATATTTCCATATTTATAAAGACAGAGGTGAAGACGTATGCATGTTTACACAGATAGCGGTGTAGATATTTCCATGTTCATCCAGATGGCTGTGTAGATATATCCATGTTCATAGAGATAGCGGTGTAGATATTTCCATGTTCATACAGATAGCGTTGCAGATAATTCCATGTTCATCCAGATGGCTGTGTAGATATATCCATGTTCATACAGATGGCGGTGAAGATATTTCCATGTTCATACAGATAGCGGTGTAGATATTTCCATGCTCATACAAATAGCGGTGTAGATATTTCCATGTTCATATAGATAGCGGTGTATTTATTTCCATGTTCATACAGATAGCGGTGTAGATATCTCCATTTTCATGCAGATAGCGGTGTACATATTTCCCTGTTCAAACAGTTAGCGGTGTAGATATTTCCATGTTCATAAAGATAGCGGTGTATATATTTCCATGTTTATACAGATAGCGGTGAAGATGTATGCATGTTTACACAGATAGCGGTGTAGATATTTCCATGTATATACAGATAGCGGTGTAGATATTTCCATGTTTATACAGATAGCGGTGTAGATATCTCCTTCTTCATACAGATGGCGGTGTAGATATTTATATGTTCATACAGATAGCGGTGCAGATATGTCCATGTTCATACAGATGGCGGTGTAGATATTTCCATGTTTATAGAGATAGCGGTGTAGTTATTTCCATGTTTAAAGAGATAGCTGTGTAGATATTTCCATGTATATGCAGATAGCTGTGTAGATATTTCCATTTTCATGCAGATAGCGGTGTAGATATTTCCATGTTCAAACAGATAGCCGTGTAGATATTTCCATGTTCATCCTGATGGCTGTGTAGATATATCCATGTTCATACAGATGGCGGTGAAGATATTTCCATGTTCATACAGATAGCGGTGTAGATATTTCCATGTTCATACAGATAGCGGTGTAGATATTTCCTTGTTCATCCAGATAGCAGTGTAGATATTTCCATGTTCATAGAGATGGCGGTGAAGATATTTCCATGTTCATACAGATATCGGTGTAGATATTTCCATGTTCATACAGATAGCGGTGTAGATATTTCCATGTTCATACAGAGAGCGGTGCTGATATTTCCATGTTTATACAGGTAGCGGTGTAGGTATTTCCATGTTTATACAGATAGCGGTGTAGATATTTCCATGTTTATACATATAGCGGAGTAGATATCTTCATCTTAATACAGATGGCGGTGTAGATATTTATATGTTCATACAGATGACGGTGCAGATATTTCCATGTTCATACTGATGGCGGTGTAGATATTTCCATGTTTATAGAGATAGCAGTGTACTTATTTCCATGTGTAAAGATATAGCTTTGTAGATATTTCCATGTATGTGCAGATAGCTGTTTAGATATTTCCATTTTCATGCAGATAGCGGTGTAGATATTTCCATTTTCAAACAGATAGCAGTGTAGATATTTCCATGTTCATACAGATAGCGGTGTAGATATTTCCATATTTATACAGATAGCGGTGAAGATGTATGCATGTTTACACAGATAGCGGTGTAGATATTTCCATGTTCATACAGAAAACGGTGTAGATATTTCCATGTTTATACAGATAGCGGTGAAGATGTATGCATGTTTACACAGATAGCGGTGTAGATAATTCCATGTTCATCCAGATGGCTGTGTAGATATTTCCACGTTCATCCAGATGGCTGTGTAGATATATCCATGTTCATACAGATGGCGGTGAAGATATTTCCATGTTCATACAGATAGCGGTGTAGATATTTCCATGTTTTTACAGGTAGCGGTGTAGATATTTCCATATTTATACAGATAGCGGTGTAGATATTTCCGTGTTTATACAGATAGCGGTGTAGATATTTCCATGTTTATACAGATAGCGGTGTAGATATTTCCATGTTTATACAGATAGCAGTGCAGATATTTCTGTGTTTATACAGATAGCCGTGTAGATATTTCCATCATCATTCAGCTGGCGGTGTAGATATTTGCAAGCTGATACAGATGGCGGTGTAGATATTTCCAAGTTTATAGAGATGGCGTACAGATATTTCCATGTTCTCACCGACGGAGGTGTAAATATTTCCATGTTTATAGAGATGGCAGTGTAGATATTTCCATGTTTATACACTTATCGCTGTAGATATTTCCATGTTTATTCAGATAGCAGTGTTGATATTTCCATGTTTATTCAAATAGCGGTGTAAATATTTCCATGTTTATAGAGATAGTGGTGTAGATATTTCCATGTTTATAGAGATAGTGGTGTAGATATTTCCATGATTATATAGATTGTGGTGTAGTTATTTCCATGTTTATAGAGATAGCAGTGTAGAAATTTCCCTGTTTCACAGAAATCAGTGTAGATATTTCCATGTTTATACAGATAGCGGTGTAGATATTTCCATGTTTATACAGATGGCAGTGTAGATATTTCCATGTTTATAGAGATGGCGGTGTAGATATTTCCTTGATTATACAGATAGCAGTGTAAATATTTCGATGTTTATAGAGATAGGTTTGTAGGTATTTCCATGTTCATACAGATAGCGGTGTAGATATTTCCATGTTCATACAGAAGGCGGTGTAGATATTTCCATCTTCATACAGATGGCGGTGAAGATATTTGCATGTTCATACAGATGGCGGTGTAGATATTTCCATGTTCATACATATGTCGGTGTAGATATTTCCATGTTCACACAGATGTCTGTGTAGTTATTTCCATGTTCATACAGACGACGTTGTTGATATTTCCATGTTCATACCGAGGGCGGTGTAGATATTTCCATGTTTATAGAGATGGCGGTGTAGATATTTCCAAGTTTATACAGATGGCAGTGTAGATATTTCCATGTTCATACAGATAGCATTGTAGATATTTCCATGTTTATGGAGATATCGGTGTAGATATTTGCATGTTTATACAGATAGCGGTGTAGATATTTCCATGATTACACAGATAGCGGTGTAGATATTTCCATGTTTATATAGATAGCGGTGTAGATATTTACATGTTTATACAGATAGCGGTGAAGATATTTCCATGTTTATACAGACAGCGGTGTAGATATTTCCATGTTTATACAGAGAGCATTGTAGATATTTCCATGTTTATAGAGTTAGCGGTGTAGATATTTCCCTGTTTTACAGATAGCAGAGTAGATATTTCCATGTTTATACAGATAGCAGTGTAGACATTTCCATGTTTATACCGATAACGGTGTAGATATTTCTGTGTTTATACATATAACGGTGTAGATATTTCCATGATCATACAGATGGCGGTGTGGATATTTCCATTTTGATACAGACTGGGTGTAGATATTTTCATGTTTTTACAGATGACGGTGTAGATATTTACATGTTTATAGACATGGCGGTGTAGATATTTCCATGTTTTTACACATAGCAGTGGCGATATTTCCATGTTTATGGAGATATCGGTGTAGGTATTTCCATGTTTATAGAGAGAGCGTTGTAGATATTTCCATGTTTATACAGATAGCGGTGTAGATATTTCCCTGTTTTACAGATAGCAGTGTAGATATTTCCATGTTTATTCAGATAGCGGTGTAGATATTTCCATGTACATACAGATAGCGGTGTAGATATTCCCATGTTTATTCAGATGGCAATGTAGATATTTACATGTTTATAGGGATGGCGGTGTAGATATTTCCTTGTATTGACAGATAGCTGTGTAGATATTTCCATTTTTATACAGATAGCGCTGAAGATATTTCCATGATTATACAGATAGTGGTGTAGAAATTTCCATGTTTATACAGATAGCGGTGTAGATATTTCCATGTTTATACAGATAGCGGTGTAGATATTTCCATGTTTATGGAGATGGCATTATAGTTATTTACTTGTTTATACAGATGGTGGTGTCGATATTTCCATGTTCATACAGATAGCGGTGTAGTTATTTCCATATTTATACACATGGCGGTGTAGATATTTCCATGTGCATACAGATGCTGGTGTAGATATTTCAATGTTTATAGAGATGACGGTGTAGATATTTCCATGTTTATACAGATGGCGGTGTAGATATTTCCATGTTTGTACCCATAGCGGTATAGATATTTCCATGTTTATACACATAGCGGTGTAGATATTTCTATGTTTACAGAGATATTGGTGTAGATATTTCCATGTTTATAGAGATAGTCGTGTAGATATTTCCATGTTTATAGAGATAGCGGTGTCGATAATTCCCTGTTTCACAGACAGCAGTGTAGATATTGCCATGTTTATTCAGATAGCGGTGTAGATACATCCATGTTTATAGAGATAGCGGTGTAATTATTTCCATGTTTATAGAGATGGCGGTGGAGATATTTCCATGTTTATAGAGATGGCGGCGTAGATATTTCCATGTTTATACAGATGGCGGTGTAGGTATTTCCATGTTTATACAGATAGCGGTGTAGGTATTTCCATGCTTATACAGATAGCGGTGTAGATATTTCCATGTTCATACAGATAGCGTTGTAAATATTTCCATGTTTATACAGATAGCGGTGTAGATATTTCCATGTTTATAGAGATTGCGTTTTAGATATTTCCATGTTTATACATATAGCGGTATAGATATTTCCATGTTTAAACAGATGGCGGTGTAGATATTTCCATGTTTATACAGGTGGCGGTGTAGTTATTTCCATATTCATACAGATGGCGTTGTAGATATTTCAATGTTTATAGAGATGGCTGTGTAGATATTTCCATGTTTATACAGATGGCGGTGTAGTTATTTCCATGTTTATACAGATAGCGGTGTAGGTATTTCCATGCTTATACAGATAGCGGTGTAGATATTTCCATGTTCATACAGATAGCGTTGTAAATATTTCCATGTTTATACAGATAGCGGTGTAGATATTTCCATGTTTATAGAGATAGCGGTATAGATATTTCCATGTTGATACACATAGCGGTGTAGATATTTCCATGTTTATAGAGATAGCGGTGTAGATATTTCCAAGTTTATAGAGATGTCGGCTTGGATATTTCCATGTTTATATATGTGGCGGTGTATATATTTCCATGTTTATGCAGATGGCGGTGTAGATATTTCCATGTTTATACAGATGGCGGTGTAGATATTTCCATGTTTATACAGATGGCGGTGTAGATACTTCCATATTTATACAGATGGCGCTGTAGATATTTTCATGTTCATACAGATAGCGGTGTAGATATTTCCATGTTTATAGAGATGGCGCTGTAGATATTTCCTTGTTTATACACATAGCAGTGTAGATATTTCCATGTTTAAAGAGATGGCGGTGTAGATATTTCCATGTTTGTACAGGTAGCGGTGAAGATATTTCCATATTTATACAGGTAGCGGTACAGATATGTGAATTCTTTAAACCTCTTTTTCTTTATAAATTACCCAGTCTTGGGTATGTCTTTATCAGCAGCATGAAAATTGACTAATACACTCACTGTCCATGAATGATACTCTGTTAGCCCATTTGCATTGTTATAAAGAAATACCTGAGGCTGGGTTATTTATAAAGAAATGCGGTTTATTTGGCTCCTTGTTGTGAAGGCTGTACATGAAGCATAGTACTGGCACCTGCTTCCAGGGAGGGCATCAGGAACCTTCCAATCATGGTGGAAGGTGAAGGGAAACCAGCATATCACATGGTGAGAGCGGAAGCAAGAGAGACAGGGAAGAGGTGTCAGTCTCTTTTAAACAACCAGATATCGCATGAACTCACAGGGTAAGAACTCATTCATTACCAAGAGGACAGCACCAAGCCATTCAGGAGGCATCTATCTCCAACATTGGGGATCACATTTTAACGTGAGATTTGAAGGGGACAAACATCCAAACTATGTCAGATACCAAAGCTGACAATGCTTATTATCTTTAGCTGTTCCAGGTTCTGGGAAAAGGGAGAGAGTTAGCTTCCCTCGTCTATGCTGTGCTACTCCATATTATATTAGTAATTATTGTTCTCTAAAGGTTTTTGAAAGCAAATAAACAAATGCAAGGCAAAATATACGAAATGCAAGGCAAAACATACGAAATGCAAGGCAAATGCATTAAAAACTTTTGAGTGTTAATATATAGATTTTATTTTATCTTTTTAATTTCTTTTGCTTAACCAAATAGATTATGTAGTTTTGATTAACTGGCCATGAAATAGCTCTGCCTACATAGAATTTCCCATGAATAATTGGTTGTGGAGACTTTTATGTGTAACCCAAATCCTCCCTCAAAACTGAAGTTTGCCCAGCTATTGGGAGTGTTGGCAAATCATGCCTCTCAGCTGATTCTCTCTAGAATTTATTCTCAGGAGATCTAATTAATAACTTTTCAAGCTGATGTTCATCCTTGGGGACAACTCGTATCTGAAGAATGGCCAGTGAAAGGTATTAAAACTCCATACTCCTGCCTCAATTTAGGGCAACTCTGAAGGGTCGCCCCAGCTTCTCAGCTCCCCCTTGAGATTAGCTGAGGTATTTGTTGTGACTGCCTCACATCTCAACTCCCTTTGTCCAATTCAGCTTTTTAGCCACAGTTGTTGGCTCCTAGGATTTTACCCAGTTAAATGTTCTCTACACAAATCTCTATCTCAAATCTGCTTTACAGGGAATGTGGCCTCAGACAGGTTTTCATTAGGTTCTGGACGTAACTCTCATTAGTCATTGATATGATTCGGCTGTGTCTCCATCCGAATCTCACCTTGATTGTAATTATCCCCGCATGTCAAGGATGGAGTCAGGTGGAGATCATTGAATCATAGGGGCGGGTTCCCCCTACTGTTCTCCTGGTAGCGAATAAGTCTCACGAGATCTGATGCTTTTAAAATGGGAGCTTCCCTACACAAGCTTTCTTCTCTGCTACCATTTAAGATGTGCCTTTGCTTCTTTTTTGCCTTCTGCCGTGACTGTGAGGCCTCCCCAGCCATGTGGAATTGTGAGTTCATTAAACCTCTTTCCTTTCTAAATTACCCGGTCTTGGGTATGACTTTATTAGCAGCATGAGAACAAACTAGTGCAGTCTGTTCTATAAGCCCAAGTCGGATCACAGAGTCCCGCTTTCTGTTTTTTTTTCTAGCCCATATTTCTACTAAAACTTGACTCATATAGACTTAAAACAAAATAATTAAGCATGGCTAGTAATTATTTAATATTTTATACGTGTCAGGTACTGTATTTTGTAACTTATCTTTTAATAATCTTTCCAAATCTCTAAAAGGAGAATTCTGCTCTTTTATAGAGAAAACAAGGATGGCTCAATCTTTTGATTTTTATTACAAGCTTTATTTTGTATAACATATAATAAACTAAAAATATTGAAAGTTTAGAAACCATCAGCACACAATCGAGGTGATGGAAATATACTTCACCTCCAGTTTCCTGATGCCTCTTTATAATACATTTCTCTGGCCCCTCATTCCTGGCCCTTAAAAACCACCAAACTGCTTTCTGTCACTGGACAGTAATTTATACAGTCAAAAAATGTATATAAATAAAATTTTACACTATGCACTTTTTTGTCTGACATTTTATGTTTTTTTCTCTGCATGTTTTACCTCTAGAGTCTGCCTTGTTTCACTTAGTATAGTTATTTTGAGATTCATTCATGTTATAGTATGTATCCATAATTAATTCGGATAAAGCAAGTTAATTCATTAATGTATTGATTGATATTTAGACTGTTTCTAGTTTGGGCTATTATGAATACATGTGCTATGAACATTTATGTTGATATCATTATATGAACACCTACTTTTATCTCTCTTGGGTAAATACCCAGGAGTGCAATGGCTGAGTCTTACGGCAGAAGTATGTTTAACTTTTTAAGGGACTCTTAAACTGTTTTTCAAAGGTTACACTTTTTTGTATTCCCATCAGCAGTGTATGAGAGTTTCAGCTTCTCCACATCCAAGCCAGTGCTTGGCTATTATCAGTCATGCTAATCTTAGCTATTTAAAAATAGATAGTGGCGTCTCATTTTGGTTTTAATTTGCATTGCCCTAAGCATTAATTATGTTGAGCATATGTGCTTATTTACCAAACAAATGTCTACTTTGAAATGTCTGTTCCAGTCTTTCACCCAAGTTTTAAATGGGGTTGTTTGTTTTTCATTATTAAATTTTGAGCTTTTAAAATATATTTTTGATGCAAGCCTTTCATCAGATATATGAATTGCAAATATTTTCTCCCAGCCTGCAGCTTGTCTTTTCAGTCTCTTAATAGATTCTTTTGAAGAGCAGATTCTTTTTTTTAAATTTGATGAGTTCTTCTTATCAATATATTATTATATAAATCATGCTGTGGGGTCATATCAAAGAAAGCTTTGCCTGACTCAAAGTCCCAAATGTTTTCACATCTTCCCTCTCCTCTCCTTTGGGAACTGAGATTACACGTAAATTCAGTTACTTGAAATTTACTGTCTACTATTGCTCTGTTCATGTTTTTTAAAAGTTTATTTTCTCTCTATATTTTATTTTGAGAGGTGTCTATCTTTTCTTCTTTAATGACTAACGTGCTATCAGCCTACCATGTAGCTGGGACTACAGCCGCATGCTACTATGCCCCGCTAATTTTTGTATTTTTAGTAGAGATGGGATTTCACCATATTGGTCAGGCTGGTCCTGAACTCCTGACTTCGTGATCCACCTGCCTCGGCCTCACAAAATGCTGAGATTACAGGCGTGAGCCACTGCGCCCAGCCTCCTTTAGTGTATCTTGCATGTCTCTATTTTAGAACATATAGAATACTGTTTCAATAAGCATTTGAATGTTCTTAACTGATAACTCTGGCACCTTGATTTACTCTGGATCAGTTCTGACTCAGTGATTTTTCTCCTTATTATGAGCCACGTTCTTCTGTCTTTTGTTGTTACTGTTGTGTCTCTGCTAAACTGTGTCTGGATGTCAGATATGGTGACTTTTATCTTATTGAGTGCTGGAAGTATATATAAATATTCTTGATCTTTGTATTGGTATGTATTTAAGTTTAGTTGGAAAGAGTTTGACTCTTTTTGGTCTTGCTTTAAAAATTCATTAGGTGGGATCAGACCAGTTCTCATTTTAGAGCTAATCACTCCCAACTAGTGAGGCAAGATCCTTCTGGGTATCCCTGGGAATCTTGAGGTGTTCCTGGTTTGGCTGATAAAATAAGCACTATTACTGGACCTTGGTGAGCATGTGTACTGTTACTTTTCATCTTATCTGGGTGTTGTTTCCCCAACCGTAGGTACTTTTCTCTAGGCCTGTCCTAACAATTACTTAGCTATGTACTTTAGGGGGACCCTTTGCAGAGCTCTGGAGTTCTCTTTCTGTGCAGCCCCTTCTTCTCGGAAACCTTGTCCTGAGAGCTCATGTCAACATGGTTTCTGTGGACTCTCAGCTCTGTCCCCTCAGCTCAGGGAGAACGATGGGCTCCTCTTGGGCTTTTCTCCTGGAGTAGTGGGCTGGAAAACTTTCTCCAGGCATAAATTAGGGCAGTTGATAGGCTCACCTTGTTTGAGACTGACTTTACAGGGTCTTGCAAACTTTTGTGGCATACATTTTGGCCATTTTTTTGGTTGTTTCAGGAGGGAGAGAAAGTCTAGTTCTTGTTACTCCATCATGGTCATTGCAGAAGTCAACCTAACTGATATTTCTCAATACAGTCTGTTGCTACACATTGAACTTGCTTAAGATAATTTTTAGATGGCACAGAACTTTCTGTCCATTGAATGAGACTCTCTGCTTATTTTGCAAGTGCTCATTTGTATGGAGACATTTGTATGGAGAAACTTCAAAAAGTTTGTGGAAAAATGAAGTTAAAAGATAAACATTGAAAATGTGATCTTCGGTTTTCATCCCTAAAGAACTGATGGTCCTGGGAACTTAACAATGTCAATGCAGTCTCTTATACATTATTAACTTAAGAAAAATGGGTGCCCTTTCCACATTTGTTGAGATTGGGAAAGAAAAAGAAGTCAGAAGGAGCCAAATCAGAGCTGTAAGGTGGATGCCTGACAATTTCCCATTGAGACTCTCACAAAATTGCCTTTGCTTGATGACAGGAATGAGCAGAAACATTGTGGTGTTAGAGGACTGTCTGCTAAAGCTTTCCCAGGTATTTTGCCCTAAAACTTTGGCTAACTTATTCAAAACACTCTCATGATATGCAGATATTATTGTTCTTTGACCTTCCACAAAGTCAACAAGCAAAATGCCTGGAATGTCCCCAAAAAACTGTTGCCGTGACCTTTGCTCTTGAGTGATCCCCTTTAGCTTTGACTGGACCACTTCCACCTTTGGTAGCCATTGCTTTGATTGTGTTTTGCCCTCAGGATCATACTGGGAAAGCCATGTTTTATCTTCTGTTACAATTCTTCAAAGAAATCCTTCAGGATCTTGACCCTAGTTCTTTAAAATTTCCATTGAGAGCTCTCCTCTTGTCTGCAGCTGATCTGAGCACAACACTTTTGGCACCCATGCAGTGGAAAGTTGGTTCAACTTTAATTTTTTAGTCAGAACTGTGTAAGCTGAACCAATTAAGATGTCTACGATGTTGGCTATTGTTTGTGCTGTTGATTATCAGTCCTCTTCAATTAGGGCACAAACAAGATTAATTTTTTTCCTTGCAAATTGATATGGATGATCTGTCCCTGTGGACTTCATCTTCCACATCATCTCGTTTCTTCTTTAAAAAAGCTGTCCGCTTGTGAACTACTGATTTCTTTGGTGCATTGTCCCCTCAAGCTTCTTGTAAAGCATCAGTGATTTCACCATTCTTTCACTCAAGCTTCATCATAATCTAATGTTTGTTCTTGCTTCAATTTTAGCAGAATTTACATTGCTCTGCTAGGGGCTCTTTTCAAACTAATGTCTACTCCTTCTTACTGTCTCAAACTAGATCCTGTTCAAACATGCTATAATAAATTAGTATGAGTTTATTTTGCTACCAAAATTGAAACCTTTGCATAGTTTTTTTCATAATATACATTTTCCATGAACTTTTTAAGGCCTCTCATGTATCCACAGGTAGAGTGCCTTACCTATTCTGACTTCAGTCAATTATTCAAGACCTTTCCTTGTCAGTGATACATTAGAAAGGTAGAGTATTGAAAAATAAGAGTAGCTTCTGCTGATTAAGAAATACTATATCTTTTTCTACTTCTTTCTTTTTTTTGAGACAGCATCTTTCTCTGTCACCCAGGCTGGAGTGCAGTGGTGTGATCTCAGCTCACTGCAACCTCTGCCTCCCAGGGTCAAGTGATTCTCCTGCCTCAGCCTCCCGAGTAGCTGGGACTATAGGTGCCTGCCACCACACCCAGCTAATTTTTGTATTTTTAGTGGAGACAAGGTTTTACCATATTGGCCAGGCTGGTCTTGAACTCCTGACCTTGTGATCTGCCTGACTCGGCCTCCCAAAGCACTGGGATTACAGTCATGAGCCACCGTACCTAGCTTTCTACTTCTTTCTTATTATTTTCCTCCTCTCTCATTCCTATATTCTCTCCTTTCTCCTACTTTCCTCCCCACTCCCTGTTTCCTTCCTTTCATCTTTCCTATTTTCAAGACTTAATATTTCTTGAACCTCCGATGTTATCATAGTATGTTATTTGTTTAATTTTCACATAACAATAATAGTTTAAATACAAATAATATTTATTTTCATCCCCATGTTATCAGTATAACAGTAAAGATGTGGAGAGGCCAGCTGGGCATGGTGGCTCAAGCCTGTAATCCCAGCACATTGGGAGGCCGAGGTGGGTGGATCACGAGGTCAGGAGATCGAGACCATCCTGGCTAACATGGTGAAACCCCATCTCTACTAAAAAATAGAAAAAATTAGCTGGGCGTGGTGGCACGTGCCTGTAGTCCCAGCTACTCGGGAGGCTGAGGCAGGAGAATAGTGTGAACCCGGGAGGCAGAACTTGCAGTGAGCCAAGATCACGCCACTGCACTCCAGCCTGGGTGACAGAGCGAGACTCTGTCTCAAAAAATAAATAAATAAATAAATGAAAATAAAATTTAAAAAATGATGTGGAGAGGCCAAACCAATGGCTCTTATATCCACGTTCTTTCTTCTAAATGATTTCACCTTAGTTTTGGTCTGCATCTCTAACCATAGCTAGTTGCAGCAGGACTTCTATCTGGCCTTGCTGCTCTCATTTTTGGACCTCCTCACTGAAATCAAATTGATCTTTCTAAAATGCAAACCTGGTCTTAGTATTTTATTACTTAAAACCCATTGGTGGCTTTCCATGATTTATGGAATAAAGTCAAAATTCCTGTTTTTGCCCATGTTTCTGTGTGCCTCTCATCCCTACATTTACTGATTCCTGTGTGCCATAAATTGCCAGTTGTCCAGAGTTCATTCTCTTTTTGTACTTGGGAGGACTTCTGCATCCTGCAACTTTTCCCCTGAAACGTGCTTGGAAAATACCTACTCATTTTTTTCAGATTCAGGTTAGCTTTTTACTTCAGTTTCTTTTCCTGAAGCTTATACTGACTGCTCCATATGGCTTTGGGGATTAGCTACTCATTCCTTTGTGCCCTTTGTAGATACACATTTATCATGGAGTCTTTTTTTTTTTTTTTTTTTTGAGACAGAGTCTCACTCTGTCACCAGGCTGGAGTGCAGTGGTGTGATCTCAGCTCACTGCAACCTTTACCTTCCAGGTTCAACTGATTCTCTTGCCTCAGCCTCCCAAGTAACTACAGGCGTGCACCACCGTGCCCAGCTAATTTTTGTATTTTTAGTAGAGACGGGGTTTCACTATGTTGGCCAGGATGGTCTCGATCTCTTGACCTCGTGATCTGCCCACGTTGGCCTCCCAAAGTGCTGGGATTACAGGCATGAACCACCGCTCCCAATCAGTCATGCAGTCTTTATACTTACTTGTTTACTTGCCTGTGAGCTCACTGAATGCAGGGACTATTTCCTTGTTGCTCTAGCACCTACACCAGTACCTGGTATCCAGAAGCTGTATGCTAAATGTTTGTTGAGTGGCTGTTTGACTGAATGATTGTACTCCTAATTAGTAGATAGAAAGCCATGAACTTCCCAGTTCATCATTCTTTGTGCTCAATTCTGGTTTCTTTATTGTGTTCAAAAGAGTTCCTTAGTGACATAAAACTATGGAGCTAGTATGTCAGCTCATTTAAGCAATGATTGGTTTATGTATATAAGAGACTTCAATAATTATATATTTTTATTTCAGTTTCAATAAATGATCAATTGATTAATTTTCTCTGTTTTGGCTTATTGTTCACATTTAATATCAAATAAAAGTGTTTTACTTAAAATTATTCATGCCAATTATGACAGTTAGGTGAATATTACTTTGATTTACATTCCAGTAGTAGTTTTGGTTGAACCCTGAATATGCTAAGACGTCCCTTTTCTTTTTTCTTATGAACAGGCTACTGTGTTTACATATATTATTAAAATCTTCTTTGAAAATACGAAGAATGTTACATTTCTTATATTTAGTTCTCTGTGCTTCAGAATTCCTGTGATACTTGCACTTAAGTCCTTCTGAGCAGTTGATGTTGATATTTATGTGGTTAATTTCATGAAACATGGTGGTTTTCATTTCTATCATTAATTTATACAGGAGATAGACTGTTTTCCAGGTGTAAGCTCAGTCATATAATTAGAAAATTTATAAGCAGAAAGGAGTTATTTGGTCTAACCCATTTATTCTACAGATAGAGAAATTAGAGTCCAGAAACTCTGTCTTCTTTAAAGTCTTACAGGTATTTAAGAAAAAAGAATAGACTTGAGGTTTCTGTGCTCTGAACCCAGTGATCTTGACACTGTAACGATCTTCATCCATATTATTCACAGAAGTAAATATAATCACATATTAAATAAGAAACAAAAATACTAAGGAGATATTATACTGAAAAATGAAATAATATTATCTTAATTATTTTGATCAGATTCAATCTATAGCAGCTTGAAGGCTAATAATTCCAATGATTCTCTGAATAAACCATTTTTCTAATAAGATTACAGGTTTTAGTAATCTAATTATTTTGACTGATGCAAATGTTACCCCGACAGTCTGAAAAATGTGTTTATTTATATGTCATAAAGAATAATTTATTCCAAAAAGGCTAATTTTCAAAATATATGTATCTTCTGAAACTGTATCTATTTTTTCCCCACGTTTTCTAAATATATTTTAGAGGGCATTTGTAGATTTTCATGGTGCTGAAAAATTAAGGTATAATGGTCTCATGAAGGAGAATAATGTCATTTAGACATTGTAATTTTGGAGGATCACAATACTTTTTGGAATGTGGTTGTTGCAGCACTGGTCACTTATACTAATTATATAATAACATACTATACTAATGCAATAATATACCATATGAAATTATTCAGTGGTAAATTTGTCTTAAATCCTCTAGAATACTGCAAAGAAATAGTTTATATAAGAAAGAGTACCATAGCAGATGTGAACACAATATTTCCTATTTTTTTCTTCTTTTTTATTTTTTTGAAGACAAGTTCTCACTCTGTTGCCCAGACTGGAGTTCAGTGCCATGTTCATAGTTCACTGCAACTTCAAACTCCCAAGCTCAAGTGATCCTCTTGATTCAGCCTCTGAAGTAGCTGTGCCTATAGGTGTGCACCACCACACCGGCTAAGTTTTAAAATTTTTTATAGATATGTTGCCCAAGCTGGTCTCAAATTCTTGAGCTCAAGAGATCTTCTCACCTTGGCCTCCCAGAGTGTTGGGATTACAGGCATGAGCCACCATACTCAGCCAATATTTCTTTTGTAAAAGACATTTTCTAACATACTTCTCATTTTAACTAACATAATATTCAAAGTGTAGATCTGAGAAAGAGATAGTGCCTGCAGATCTGGGATCCTACATGCTAATATTATGGGATGCATTCAGATTTGATCAGCAGATATTCCATTTATTCTAGAACACCACCAGCAGAAGAATGTAATTACGTCTATCACTAAAACTTTGTGTCAATACAGACTACTGTATTTGTTATCATAGATGGTCCTTGGATGGCAGCCTTCAGCAATTTTAAACCTAGACAGGTGATGTACTTTTTCTTCTTGGATAATTTTCATGGTTTTATCTAATTTGGTTGTAACTAATGTGTTTAATATGGCTTGCTTGTTTTTTAAAAAGTTGTTCAGTATCCTTAGAACTCAGTGCTGATTTCTTTTTCTAGCAGGCCTTTTATATAGGACATCTCACTTTCTCCTGGCTCTCTACTACTAGCATGAGGTCTCTGAAAAATCAAGACAGCAAAATAATTTGTTATAGAACAGCCTATGTAGAGGGACAGGGGAGGAGTCATATTCCAAGAGGGAAAGACCTTTGAGCCAGGCTCAATTTGTAGAGGCTGTTGAATGAAAATGAGAGAGAGAGAATGCACACTTTATTGCACTATTAAAGCAAAATTCTGACAATAACTTCTAAAAATGATTCAACTCTTATACACTGAGAATATGACAGACCTTCCAAAAGTATAATTTCTTATATGAACGTCCAGGTATATAAGGAAAAATAACTATTTCATACCAATATCTCCAGCCGCCTTTATTGTTGGTTCACCACATAGGTTTTTATCAGAATCGCAGAACATTAATTTTTTAAAGTAGCTACCATTACAACTAGCTTGAGAAGAACTTTCTTTTTAATAATTCGACCCAGATGCATTCTAGATACTCCAGTGTTACGAATCGATGGCTTCATGAGGAGCCGCTGTTGACTCATGCTATCTCTGGACACACTGACAGGAAACGTTTTCTTACACCTGTTTTCCTCCTGCTTTTCCTTGGTAGGACTTAGTGCCTTGGCATAGTTCAGTATCAATGGCAGTCATAGAGAAGTGTTACAGAAACCCAGCTTATTCCAACTTGTGAATTATTTGGCACCCAGGAACCAGGTCTTACAATCTTCAACCCACTTTTTCCTAACATGGCCCCTTTTCTGAAATGTTTATTTATATATGATGTAGGCCTGGGGAAAGGACATGGACTTTCAAAGAAAATATTCTCCAATAGATCTCTCAACTCCAGAGAACCTTCTGACTAAATCTGAAAGAATTCCACTGTGCTCTGATAACATCCTTTAATAATGAAGGAAAAGATATTTTTCCCCCAGGAGGATTTTGTAGTGAAAGAGATGGCATAATTTTCTTAAAAAATGTTGTTTATAACCTCATTTGTTTTTTCATTTGTGGGGTGTGTCTTAAATCCTAAATGGTACATCCTTTTTAAAATACTTCTAGTAATAAAATGTTTCTGAAGTTATGTTGTAAGTATCATTGGACTATGTTTAATAATGTTAAGTTGATCCCACTTCCCCTGAAATTATATACATAAATGCTGAAAGTATAAATTTACATATACAACTTCATGGAACATTTTTCTTCCAAGTGTGCATTTGCTAGAATTTGCATTGAAAGGTTTTGGAAGGAGCCTGTTGGTATGAATCCTGTGTGAGCAACACTCAGATTTGTTGCATACTGAACAGCATGCTAAATCTCACTTCACAATCTTAGATTTCTCATCTACCATCTTGAGCTGAATTTAAAATGTAACTGCAGTTTATTATGTCACCTGTTCGTCAAACACTGATGCAAAGCTTAGTTTTCAGTGTGAAGAACCCATGACTAGAGAAGGGAAGAAGAAAGGGTCAAGCAGACCTCATTAAAGAGTGTATGGGCAAGAAAACACATCAGATGTCTTGATAGGTTTTTTAAAGTCCTGTTAGACTTGTCATGATTTCCAAAACACTAAATGTCATCTAGTATTTTGGACCCTCCAAAATTACAGTAGAATATTATTATGGGTCATCTTAATTGGAAATATACAGGGAAATCCTGATGATTAATGTAGACTAGTGATAGCTCTCACACATTTATATAACCTATGTTGAAAAGAAAGAAGAAAGTCAGGAAGGAAAGAAGGAAAAAGAGCGGAGAGAGAGGAACAAGAAAACACGTGGATTTGTGGAAATGAAAATTTTTAAATTACTAATTTGCAAGAATGGGTAAGAAAAATACCGAGTATGAACATAAATGCTTTCAATTCCGTTTGTCTCTTAATCCTTCTCAGTCCGTGGCCAGTTTTGAAACTTGGTGTAACTTCCTTCCTTTATTCCTCCCTCCCTTGCTCCCTCCATCCCTTCTTGCCAGCCTCCTTCCCTTCCTCTCTCCTTGAGTTTCCTTCTTCTTTCTTGTTCCCTCCCTCCCTCCCTCTCTCTTTTTTCCCCTTAGTTTCCCCAGAAGCACATATACCAGCCATTTGAATGCTTTCTGCTCATAGATACTGCCAAGCCCCTCACCCAGACTGCTGACTAGATTTGGTAGAATGGAGTGAGAAACATAGACTTTGTGTCTGTGGCGGCCACCTCTGATGTTGCAGACTTTTGCCGTGATTATGCACTCCAGCCGAGGGACGCTAGAGAGGTTGAAATTTCAACTGTGGGATTTGCCATTTTGGAATTTGCAGAAATGTACTGGATATGCTAACAGCAGCCTGGCTAGCCTCCACTTCACAAGGAAGTATTTAAATATACACGTGTAATATGAAGAAAATTGCATTAGATCATAAGGGATGAATTATTTTGTAAATGACTATACCATCAAATACCATACCTGATATCAATCATCTTCATCAGACAGTATCTGTGTATGTAAGTAGATAAACAAAAAAGCAGGAGTTTATTTCTCTCTAATGTATCCTCGACTCTCTAGCAGTGACCTCTGAAATGTCTCTTCTGATCCAGACTTGTTTGAATCATGTGCAACATTTTAGATTTGTCTTTTCTCTGCAAGTTTTTTTTCATTAAGTACCATAACATATTGAACCAAATAGTTTTGCTTGCTTTCTATTGATGACACATGATTTTGGCTTTTATCTTCAGTGGAAAATCAATGTGTCACACGGAGTTCACTAAGAAAAAGGTATGGGGCCTCTTTGTAATTCTTTGTCAGATGATTGCTTTATCTTGATTTATGCCTTCAAACTTTTTCCCATTCAGCAGAAAATATTGTGTCGCTATCTGTGAGAGCAAAGCGATCTATACCAATTTATGCTCTAAGTGTAGCCTCCTTCCAGAACTGCTTATGGAACATATCAACTCACTATAGATTAGGGACATAATGGATTCTTCTTTCTTAAAAGTGGCAGATTGACAATTTTAGTTCATATACAAGCTTTTATATTAACATTAAAACAATATTTCTATGTAAAGTAAAATATTGTAGTTGATTATTATTTGAGGGCCTCCCAGAATTTCAAGGTCTGAAAATAAATTCAGTGTTCCTGGTGGTAACAAAATTGCCCCTACTTCCTTGTATCAGGACTGCCATTTGGAACTGCTGGGGAAGCTCTTTTCAGAAATTATTTTCAAAACAGCATTGTTGCCTTTTGCCAAACTGAAATCTGGTTGTAAACTTTTGAAAACTAGTTCCTTGGAATGGAATTCAAGTTGTCTTCTAAGCAATTTTTTTTAACTCAAACATACATTCTATCTTGCTTTATTATGTCGCTATTTGTGTAGGAAACATATTTCTATTTTTACCATTTTCAATTTATTTACATTTACATTTACATTTGTGTGTATATATATATACACACATACATACACTTTAAGTTCTGGGATACATTTGCAGAACTTGCAGTTTTGTGAAATAGGTATACATGTGCTGTCGTGGTTTGCTGCACCCATCAACTCGTCATCTACATTAAGTATTTCTCCTAATGCTATCCCTCCTCTTTCCTTCCTACCCACTGACAGGCCCCAGTGTGTGATGTTCCCCTCCCTGTGTCTATGTGTTCTCATTGTTCAACTCCCACTTATGAGTGAGAACATGTGGTGTTTGGTTTTCTGTTCTTGTGATAGTTTGCTGAGAATGATGGTTTCCAGCTTCATCCATGTCTCTGCAAAAGACATTAGTCCATCCTTTTTTATAGCTGCATGGTATTCCATGGTGTATATGTGCCACATATTCTTTATCCAGTCTATCATTGATGGGCATTTGGGTTGGTTCCTAGTCTTTGCTCTTGTGAATAGTGCTGCAATAAACATATGTGTGAATGTGTCTTTATAGTAGAATGATTTATAATCCTTTGGATGTGTACCTAGTAATGAGACTGTTAGGTCAAATGATATTTCTAGTTCTGGATCCTTGAGGAATTGCTACACTGTCTTCCACAATGGTTGAACTAATTTACACTCCCACCAACAGTGTAAAAGCATTCCTATTTCTCCACATCCTCTCTAGCACCTGTTGTTTCCTGACTTTTTAATGATTGCCATTCTAACTGGCGCGAGATGGTATCTCACTGGACCAGGGGTGATGAGCTTTTTTTTTTTTTTCTTCGAGACAGCCTCACTCTGTCACCCAGGGTGGAGTGCAGTGGCACAATTTCGGCTCACTGCAACCTCCACCTAATGGGTTCAAGCAATTCTCCTGTCTTAGCCTCTTGAGTAGCTGGGATTACAGATATATACCACCACGCCTGGCTAAAGTTTTTTTGTGTGTTTTTGGTAGAGACAGAGTTTCACCATAGTGGCCAGGCAAGTCTCAAACTCCTGACCTTGTGATCCACTCGCCTTGGCCTCCCAAAGTGATGGGATTACAGGCGTGAGCCACCACGCCCAGCCTATGATGAGCTTTTTCTCATGTGTTTATTGGCTGCATAAATGTCTTCTTTTGAGAAGTGTCTGTTCATATCCTTTTCCCACTTTTTGATGGGGTTGTTTTTTTCTTGTAAATTTGTTTAAGTTCCTTGTAGATTCTGGATATTAGCCCTTTGTTAGATGGATAGATTGCAAAAATTTTCTCCCACTCTGTAGGTTGTGTGTTCACTCCGATGATAGTGTCTTTTGCTGTGCAGAAGCTATCTTTAGTTTAATTAGATCCCATTTCTCAATTTTGGCTTTTGTTGCCACGGCTTTTGGTGTTTTGGTCGTGAAGTCTTTGCCTATGCCTATGTTCTGAATGGTATTGGCTAGGTTGTCTTCTAGAGTTTTTATGGTTTTAGATCTTATGTTTAAGTCTTTAATCCATCTTGAGTTAATTATTTTATAAGGTGTAAGGAAGGGGTCCACTTTCAGCTTTCTTCATTTGGCTAGCCAGTTTTCCCATCACCATTTATTAAATAGTCAATCTTTCCCCATTGTTTGTTTTCGTCAGGTGTGTCAGAGATATGTTGTATATTTCATGGTACAATGCCTTCTGTCAATGGGGAAAAATAACAAGCATATATGGGATGAATGAAGTCTGCTATGGTTAAGGTTGAGAATATTTACTGATCCTTGAGTTCAGTCTCCAGGAATGTTGGAAATAGAGAATGGAGATAATGGAGATAAAGAAAAGTTCTGAAAATGACACTTCCCATAGTGTCAAAATTGTGATCTATTGCAGAATTCTGTGATACATCAAAATCTCTGTTTATACTGAGGTTTGTTATTGTGTATGAGCATATCTTTATCAGGTGTAGGCTATTTCTATACTTTCATGTCTTTAAATCAATGTTTCTATTCACATATGTGTATGTGCAAATAGAAGCATGTTAATATTATATATATATTTTCTGTCATTACCATGATTGCTATGATTATCATTAGCATGTATTATTAGTGTGACCGAAGTATCATCAGTATCAGTTTCTTTCTCACTGCAGTGCTCCTGTAATGCTTCATTTCTACAGAGCCAACCTACACCCACCGTTTCCCTGACTATAACTTTACCTAAAGTATAAGCCCTTATAAAGCCATGAAAGCCTACCAAGAATTGTCAAAGAAGCTAGGCAGCAGCCAGGCTCTGCCTTAGGAAAAGATTTTACTTTTTATTATCATGTGCAGTACTTAACTACTTGTTTTGACCTCTAAGATTTTGCTCTCCTATATTTCTATCCCCTGGCTTTCTGATATTTCATGTGATTATATTTGAAATTTTAACCTTGCTTTTCTTTTTGGAATCTCTGATATCTCTGCTGCCACAGGTAATGACAGGTTCCTCTCTAACTGTTGGTGTTATCCCTGGTCAGATTATTACTGATGACAGAAGTAGATGTTTTACGTGGATTCTCTCGATATCAGAAACAAATACAGATATCACAACTCAAAAATGACAGACTGATAACCATTATGAACTTAGATGCAACATTCTTAATACAATATTAGCAAATTGAGTCTAGGAATATTTAAAAATGATAATGTGTTTTAACCAAGTGGGGTTTATCTCAAGTTGGTTTCAACAACTGAAAATCTACCATGCTGACAGAAAAAAGAAAAATCACGTGACACTCTCAATAGATGCAAAAAAGGAATTTACAAAATGTAACACATTTTTTAAATTAAAAACTCCCAGCAAACTGAGGATAGAAAAGTACATTTTCAAACTGATTATGTGTTTACAAAAAATCTATAGCAAACATCTTACTTAAAATGGTGAAAGCCTTAATACTTTCTACATAAGATTATGAAAAATGCAATGATGTCCTCTCTCCCTAGTTCTTTAAAGTATTGCATTCAATATTAAATAAGTGGAAATATATACCAAGTTCATTGATAAATATTTAATACTTATGAGATGATAATTCTCCTGAAATTGATCTCTAGATTCAGTGGAATTCCCATGAAACCTTATAGGTCCTTTTGGATAAATTACAAAACTGATTCTAAAACAGGGAGAAAGAAAGAAGGGAAGGAAGGAGGAATGGACAGAAAGAAGAAAGAAATAAAGAGAAAAGAAAAGAAAATAAGAAATAAGTGACACCCAAGTTGGGAAGAAAGAAAAATACTATTCTCACGTGATGTAAACATATACATAGAAAATCCTTAGGCATCTGCAGAAGTGTGCTAGAGGTATGAAGTGAATTTAACAAAGTTGTAGGATGAAAGATCAATAAATAAAATCAATTGTGTTTCTATACACAATCAACACCAATTAGAAAATAAAATTATGTAAGCAATTTAACTTATAATAGCCTCAAAAATAATAAAATAATTGAGAATAAATTTAATAAAAGGTATGCTGATCCAAAATTTCTAAATCACTAATACGAGAGATTGAATAGGTAGAAATATGTATCAAGTTCATTGGTAAATATACATGTCATACTTATTAGATGATAATTCTTCTGAAACTGATCTCCAGATTTGGCACAATCCCAGTCAAACCTATAGGCCTTTTTGGAGAAATTACAAAGCTGATTCTAATTTTTTTTTTAAATGCAGAAGTCCTAGAATAGCCAGAGCATGTTTTAGAAAGAAGAATAAAGTTGGAAAACTTTCCAAATTTCAAGACATATTGTAAAGCTACACTAAACAGTACAGTAAACTTACTGGCATGAAGAAGACATATATATCAGTGAAACAGAATAAATAATTTAGAAATATATCCTGCCTTACATGGCCAAAGTTGCCAAAATATTTCAATAAGGAAATCAATGTCTTTATAAAGATGGTACTATTAAAATTGGATATTAAATGGAGAATATGAACTTCAGAATTACCTCACACCATATCCTCAAATTAACTCAACATGTATTTTATACATAATGTAAATATAAAAAGTATAAAGCTTACTGAATAGGAAAAATTTTTAATAATCTTACTATAGCTAAAAATTTTTTAGATAAGAAAAGGATGGATGAAAATGGAAAAAAATAGTAAGTTGGACTTCATGAAATTAAGACTTTTG
This sequence comes from Gorilla gorilla gorilla, assembly GCF_029281585.2. Classification (NCBI taxonomy): domain Eukaryota; kingdom Metazoa; phylum Chordata; class Mammalia; order Primates; family Hominidae; genus Gorilla; species Gorilla gorilla. The sequence continues at coordinate 130,109,837 of NC_073239.2, forward strand.
CAACTTAAAACATAGCATCAAAAAATGAAAAGGCAAACCACAGATTGGGACAGAATAATTTTAAATATGTCTGATAAAGAACTTTCATCTAGAATGTACACATAACTAAAAAACTAAATAACAAAACACAAATAACTCATTTAACGTAATATTTTGACCTAAATGGGCCAAATATTTGTACAGATATTTTAATTTAAAAAGAGATGGTGTCCAATACACAAATGAAAAGATACTTAACATTACCCGTCATCAGGGAAATTCAAGTTAAAACCACATTGAGGTACCACTGTACACCCACTGGAGTGGCTGACACGAGCAGAACTGACCATACCACATGATGTGAAGAATTGCTATTCACACCTGGCTAGTGGGACTTCAAAATGGTACAGACATTTTGGAAAGCAGTTTGGCAGTTTCTTTTAATGTTAAACTTAGTACTGATCATATAGCCAAATAATTCCACTGCGACTCAAAATAAATAAAAACATATCCGTACCAAGCCTCATCCTTGAAGTTCATAGCAGATGTGTCCATCAACTTGTAAATGGATAAACCAGTTGTAGATGGAGTACCACTCAACAATAAAAAGGAGCAAACTGATACAACAGCAATATAAATGAATATCAAAAGCATTATGCTCAGTGAAAGAAGCTAGACATGAAAGACACCAATGTATCATTCCACTAATAGGATACTCTAGAAAATGCAAACTGTAGAAACAGAAGCAGATTAGTGGTTGCCTGTGTTCAGGAATGGAGAAAAGATCAAATGCAAAACAGCAAAGGAAAACGTTTTGTGATGATGCAGATTTTCTGTATCTTGATCATGATTGTGGTCAAATGATGATATTCATCTGCCATAACCCATTAAATTGCACATTGAAAAGGGTGAATTTTACTGTGTGTACATTATACTTAAATGGAGCTGTAAATATGTTTGGAGCTTATCTGTGAACATTAGTTGCAGAGCAGGAGTTACTTTTATAGAGTGGAAATCTGCTGAGTGCCAACTTGAGAAGGGTTGAAAAAAATTAGAACCTTCTTCCAACACATTTCAGTTAGAACACTCTTAGGATGTCGTTACAGCTGCGCTCTATATTGGTGTCTCTGATGAAATCACATGTCTGACGATCTCAGCATGCCTTTAATCAACAGAATATACACGTGTTTTCTTTTATTACTATAAAGGATATACCAAACAACTTTTTCAAGACTTTACTTCAAAAAGGCACGTAGTTTTGCAACATTTTTGGTAAGTCTTTAATTATTTCAAAATGAAAAATTGAAAATAAAATGCAATTATTTACTCAGGCCCCCCAAAAAAAGGTCTGTACGGGGAATGCATGTGGTGTGTGTGTGTGTGTATGTGTAAGTGTGTGATTTGAAGAATTGAAAAAATTTTAGTGGGGTTTTGTAGCATCACTTTGATAGCATCCTGTAATTTTGTATTGTGTTTGAAATAAAAATAAAGTGAATACACTGATAAAAGAATTTGAAAAGAATTTGCATTATTGCCTAAATTATGTGTGGTTTCCACAGTGGCATGAATCGAGCATCTTTAACCTACATAACAATATATCAGAAGTATTAGGTAAAAAATAAGTAAACTAGTATAACAAAGTTAAATATTTCTAAAGTAAAATTATAGCTTTATTTTTTTTCCTGAAATGTTTTGAGGAGATATTTACACCAAAAGATATTATCACTGATCAATGAAACTTTTTAAGAATTTGCTTGTGTCCCACCAATATTTGATTACATAGTGCTTCTGTGAGTTCCATTTCATTAATTTAGCTTTGACAGGAGAGAAGGCAATGGCTCTGCAGCCTCTCTCGGTGTGGCATGATCCTGGTTCCGCTGGCTGATCTCTATTAGAACCATGGCCTTAATCATGCCTTTCATGCTTCTAACTTGATTTGCATTTGTTGTGTGATGCAAATTTATTCTCTCGTTTAGTCGCTTCCACCCATAGAAAAGCAGGTCTTTTTCATTTCTCCTTCACCATTGCCCCCATTTTTTCTTTTTGTCCTCCCATGATGAAAAACAAGACAGAAAACAAACTATAACAACAACAGACACCTTTTGTCTGTGGTCACCAATGCATTGTAGCACTAAACTTTGTTAAAAATCTCTAGATCTGACCTCTATATCTGCTGTTCCCAGAGTTTTTCAATGTGTTCTCTAGACTGCTGTGACCCACTGACAGAAAGTCTAGCTATATTTAATTGAAAGTTATTACTGTCTGATATGGTTTGGCTGTGTCCCCACTGAAATCTCATCTTGCACTGTAGCTCCCATAATTCACATGTTGTGGGAGGGACCCAGTGAGAGGTAAGTGGATCATGGGGGCAGTTTTCCCCACACTGTTCTAGTGGTAGTGAATAAGTCTCATGAGATCTGATGGTTTTATAAGGGGAAACCCCTTTCGCCTTTCACTTGGTTCTCATTTGCTGTTTGCCTGCTGCCATGTAAGATGCGCCTTTCGCCTTCTGCCATAACTGTGAGGCCTCCTCAGCCATGTGGAACTGTGAATTCATTAAACCTCTTTTTCTTTATAAATGACCCAGTCTTGGGTATGTCTTTATCAGCAGCATGAAAATTGACTAATACACTCACTGTCCATGAATGATACTCTGTTAGCCCATTTGCATTGTTATAAAGAAATACCTGAGGCTGGGTAATTTATAAAGAAATGCGGTTTATTTGGCTCCTTGTTGTGAAGGCTGTACATGAAGCATAGTACTGGCACCTGCTTCCAGGGAGGGCCTCAGGAACCTTCCAATCATGGTGGAAGGTGAAGGGAAACCAGCATATCACATGGTGAGAGCGGAAGCAAGAGAGACAGGGAGGAGGTGTCAGTCTCTTTTAAACAACCAGATATCGCATGAACTCACAGGGTAAGAACTCATTCATTACCAAGAGGACAGCACCAAGCCATTCAGGAGGCATCTATCTCCAACATTGGGGATCACATTTTAACGTGAGATTTGAAGGGGACAAACATCCAAACTATGTCAGATACCAAAGCTGACAATGCTTAGGATCTTTAGCTGTTCCAGGTTCTGGGAAAAGGGAGAGAGTTAGCTTCCCTCGTCTATGCTGTGCTACTCCATATTATATTAGTAATTATTGTTCTCTAAAGGTTCTTAAAAGCAAATAAACAAATGCAAGGCAAAACATATAAAAGGCAAGGCAAAACATACGAAATGCAAGGCAAATGCATTAAAAAACTTTTGAGTGTTAATACATAGATTTTATTTTATCTTTTTAATTTCTTTTGCTTAACCAAATAGATTATGTAGTTTTGATTAACTGGCCATGAAATAGCTCTGCCTACATAGAATTTCCCATGAATAATTGGTTGTGGAGACTTTTGTGTGTGACCCAAATCCTCCCTCAAAACTGAAGTTTGCCCAGCTATTGGGAGTGTTGGCAAATCATGCCTCTCAGCTGATTCTCTCTAGAATTTATTCTCAGGAGATCTAATTAATAACTTGTCAAGCTGATGTCCATCCTTGGGGACAACTCGTATCTGAAGAATGGCCAGTGAAAGGTATTAAAACTCCATACTCCTGCCTCAATTTAGGGCAACTCTGAAGGGTCGCCCCAGCTTCTCAGCTCCCCCTTGAGATTAGCTGAGGTATTTGTTGTGACTGCCTCACATCTCAACTCCCTTTGTCCAATTCAGCTTTTTAGCCACAGTTGTTGGCTCCTAGGATTTTACCCAGTTAAATGTTCTCTACACAAATCTCTATCTCAAATCTGCTTTACAGGGAATGTGGCCTCAGACAGGTTTTCATTAGGTTCTGGACGTAACTCTCATTAGTCATTGATATGATTCGGCTGTGTCTCCATCCGAATCTCACCTTGATTGTAATTATCCCCGCATGTCAAGGATGGAGTCAGGTGGAGATCATTGAATCATAGGGGCGGGTTCCCCCTACTGTTCTCCTGGTAGCGAATAAGTCTCACGAGATCTGATGCTTTTAAAATGGGAGCTTCCCTACACAAGCTTTCTTCTCTGCTACCATTTAAGATGTGCCTTTGCTTCTTTTTTGCCTTCTGCCGTGACTGTGAGGCCTCCCCAGCCATGTGGAATTGTGAGTTCCTTAAACCTCTTTCCTTTCTAAATTACCCGGTCTTGGGTATGACTTTATTAGCAGCATGAGAACAAACTAGTGCAGTCTGTTCTATAAGCCCAAGTCGGATCACAGAGTCCCGCTTTCTGTTTTTTTTTTTCTAGCCCATATTTCTACTAAAACTTGACTCATATAGACTTAAAACAAAATAATTAAGCATGGCTAGTATTTATTTATTATTTTATACGTGTCAGGTACTGTATTTTGTAACTTATCTTTTAATAATCTTTCCAAATCTCTAAAAGGAGAACTCTGCTCTTTTATAGAGAAAATAAGGATGGCTCTGAAAATGTTAGCATTAGGGGAAGTAGGGTGAGGGACATAGGGGGCACTTTGTGTTATTTGTGCATTTTGCTATCAATCTAAAATCAGGTCAAAATAAAAATTAAAAAAATGGGTAGTAGAAGCAGGTTGTTAAGATTTTCAGTGTGACTCTAGAATTTTTTTGTTTGTTGTTTGTTTTGGAGTGTAGTGGTAAGATCTCTGCTCACTGCAACCTCCACTTCCCAGGCTCAAGCAATTCTCCTGCCTCAGTCTCCCAAGTAGCTGGGATTATAGGTGCCCGCCACCACACCCAGCTAAGTTTTCTATTTTTTTTTTTTTAGTAGAGATGGGGTTTCAGCATGTTGGCCAGTCCAGTCTCCTACTCCTGACTTCAAGTCATCCGCCCGCCTCAGCCTCCCGAAGTGCTGGGATTATAGGCATGAGCTCCCACTCCTGGCCCAAAGTTCATATTTTAACTACTAACCTAAATTATTTTAAAAACAAAAGCCTCCTTGGACTCAAACCAGGTCAGAGTGACATGATCATGTGCCTGTTTTGTGCAGGGTGAAGTGAGATTATTATCTAGGAAATAGCTGAAATGTCTTGTTGTGGGCATACATATTTCATATAAATTCTAAGCTTCATATTAGCACTTAGATTATAATTATCTAAAGAATAGAGAACAATTTCATATAATTTTCAGTGTATCAGGCGAATCAAAAGTATACATACAAGCATGCAGATGAATTTCAGTGAATATAGTGGTGACAATGCTCAACAGAATATATGTCCCCCACCCAACCCTGCTTCTTGCTCTTTCACTGTCCTAAAGATAGAACAAAATGGTTCAGGCATCCAGCTTGTCCCCTCCACACTTCACACTTTTACTTAATAGCAGCTTATCTTTAACACTTTGTCATCTTTAAGATGTTGCTAATTCTTTCTGGTAGATCCCAGGACTGAGGATGAGGAAGAATGATTTTATTTAAATAAAGTTGCTTAATAAAAAACAATTTTTTTAGTTTTAAAATATTTTCATTATTTTATAAAATTTTTGTGGGTACATAGGAGGTTTATATATTTGTGGGGTACATGAGATGTTTTGATACAGGCATGCAGTGTGAAATAATCACGTCATGAGGAATGGGCTTTCCATCCCCTCAAGCATTTATCCTCTGAGTTAAAAACTATTCAATTGGCTGGGCATGGTGGCTCACGCCTGTAGTCCCAGCTCTTTGGGAGGCCGAGGTTGGCGGATCGCCTGAGGTCAGGAGTTTGAGACCAGCCTGGCCAACATGATGAAACCCCATCTCTACTAAAAATACAAAAATTAGCCGGGTGTGGTGGCGAGTGCCTGTCATCCCAGCTACTCGGGAGGCTGAGACAGGAGAATCATTTGAACCTGGGAGGTGGAGGTTACAGTGAGCCGAGATCATGCCATTGTACTCCAGCCTGAGTGACAAGAGTGAAACTCCATGTCAAAAACAAACAAAAATCAATTACATTCTTTAAGTTATTAAAATTAAACATTGTAAATGATTTTTTTTCCCAAAGCTTTTTCAAAGAAAAAAAAGTAGAAACAAAGACACTTTCTACTGATTTCCAATATGGTGACTCTGTATTTCTAGCATGTGTTAAAGTGAAAAATTGATTTTATGTTTAATACAAAACATAGCATAATGTAATGAAAAGCAAGATTGTAATGATAAAGGAAAATAACACTAGTGCTAATTTTTTTCAATTTGAAGCATTGGATTAAAATGAATTAGGTTATATTCCAACATGTTTATATTGAATTTCTTTTTTCTCCAATTGGTTTCTTTTTATTAATGGGTGAGTGTTGCATTTGTATAAGGTTTCCCTATTATATTCAATTGTTTTGAGATGCTTTTAATTTGAAGTTTTTATGTTTTCTTTTTGATGTATACATGTTATGCTTTTATGCTGAATTTGATAATTGGTGCTGTATATGCAAAGCAAATGTAATTTCCCAGCTTTTATTTTTTAAAGCCCTGGGAAGCAACATAATAAAGTAGAAATAGTATCAAGACAGGAGTTAGAATACCTGGATTCTAAAATTTAAATTAAATTAGGATCTAGTGACATTATAGGTGTTCCTTGATCTTCTGATGACCTGATTCCTCAAAAGAAAAATAAAATAATCTATAAATTGTTTCTAATTCTAAAACTCTATAAATCCTATTTTTAAAATTATAATTAGTTGAACTCTATAAGGTCACAAAAATCCCTATTAAGAAACTAAAATAAAATTTTATCATATCTTAAAAATACTCTGACCTTTTTTTATATGCTGACATGAATTCTAATTATTTTTGAGCCCCTAAAAAACATTTAAGATCACAGTTTATGTTTTATTATTGACTTTCAGATAATTAACATTTTACTGATAGATATGAACAAATCTACTCTAACAGAGATAGTCATTAGTTTATTTCTCTCTTTTCAGTATCAATAAAAAGTATCAATTTACCAATAACAATGAATTAATTGCCTGAAATAAATGAAACGTAAGCAGCAAAAGTGAACTTTTTAGTATAACTCTTCTTGTAAACATTGACTTAGTTCAAAGGGAGCTTATCTTTAAAAAAAAAAAAAGCGCTAATTCATGTCTATTGGTATAGATATAATCTTTTTTTCCTTGAAAATAGATCCTACTATACTCCAGACACTATGCCACTAGGTGCAGATATTAACACAAATAGCAGGTGATCATTGTCCTCATGGAGTTTATTTTAAAGAGAACAAAGTGAGACAAAGGCACACAAGCAAAGAACTACAATACAAAGGGGATGGCATCTGACTCAGCATGGAGGTGTCACGGAAGGTGTTGTTTTGCTTAGGTTTTGAAGTGTGGGTAGGAGATGGCCCATGTTGAGAGTGGGAACTGGGAATTAAAAAGATGAGGAGGTCTCTGCAAATCTACATGGATGGGAAGTAGCATGCTGATGTGGGAAACAACTAAAAAGTTCCAGAATGCATGGTTTATAAAGCGTGAGTCAGAGAGGGCTAGACCAGTAGCCAGATCAAGGATATCTCAGATGTTATAGTCATGAATTAGTGCATTGACCTGCAGGCCATGGGAGTCACTGAAGGTTTCAGTCAGGTAAGTGAGCTGATCAGAACAGTCCTTTAGATAGGCCGCTCTTTTGGCTGTAATGGGGACACGTTTGAAGTAGGGCTATAGCTAAAAATATACAGACACTTCCTCTTGTCTACAGCCCTGCTGGCATCTGTTGTATTTTGACTTTTTAATAATAGCCATTCCAACCGGTATGAAATGGTATCTCATTGTGTTTTGATTTGCATTTTTCTGATGATTAGTGATTCTAAGCATTTTTTTTTCGTGTATTTGTTGGCCATTTGTATGTGTTCTTTTGAGAAGTGTTTGTTCATGTCCTTTGCCCATTTTTTAATTGGGTTTTTTTTTTTCTAATTGATTTAAGTTCCCTGTAGATTCTGGATACTAAAAAACAAACAAAAACCAGAAGTAAATAAATTCTCAGGACACACACACCCACACCCACACCCACAGAGAGAGAGAGAGAGAGAGAGAGCGCGCGCCTAGGTAAGAGGCCACCAACCACCAGGGTCTAAACTGGGAACACTTTCTAGTACAGAATGAATGGAAAGGATTCATGAAATATCTAGAAAGTAACGTTAATGAGATTTACATGTATGGAGTGAATGAGGAGAAACAGGGATCATTCAGGATTCTGGTGGGAATAACAGGGGGAGCCATTAGTTGAAATTTTGAAGTGGGAGAAGGAGAGGGAGTTTTAGGGAGAAAGATGAGTTGTTTTTTTAGGTATTTCAAACCCTTGAAGCTTCTATGGGACATCGAAGTGGAAATAACAGTCTGTGGGTTGGGACAATAAAGAAAGAAATTGGTTGAAGACTAGGGGAAGAGTATAGAGCAAAGAAATATTTAAGATAATAAACATATAGAGATAGCTGAAAATGTGGGACTGGATTACAAAGGAAGAATGATTTAGTTATGAAGCCCAAGGGCTGACAGGAATGGGTGACTAGTGGAGGAGTTCATATGCATCTGTTATTGTATGAATAAAAAAAATTATCTGTTCCTTCCTAAAGATATCTTCAACCTGTTTTTGGATACATATGGGCACTGCTTTTCACTCTCTTAGCCCCATTTCTTATTTTAGCCTCTGCTGTAGCGATCAGTTCTGCACAGGCTTTGACCCAGGCTTTGACTAGTTGGTGCAGGTGTGATATGACACTTACCTGGAATGGCCCACAGTTTGTGGCTGCTCTTACTTAAGCAGGTGGGATGCTCATGTAGGTGTAACCTAGCAGCTTGGTAGAGTTTATGCCCATGGGGCAACCTGTGACCACTCAAAAATAAAGCCCTTTCCTCCTCCCAGATTGAGGAGTCTTGCATTATGTAATAAAACTCCTTAGAAGGCCTATTAGGTTCCAATACAGCATTAGGCAACTTGATAAGGTATCCCATCATCAGCCTTCCTTTCTTCCCTCATTCCTCTGCCTCTCACTCTTTCTTCCTAAGTTAACTTCTTAGATAAAATGCCAACTTTCTATATTTTGTCTCACATCAGGGAAAATAATTGTATACCCCATTTCAAAAGCACATAAAAAGGTTACTGTATAGAAAATTTGTCTTTAAGAGATTAAGCTGTAATTTTCCAAATACTTTAAAATTTTATTTCAGATACGTTTTTCATTTTTATAAGCTTCATCTAAAAGCAGAGTTCACCTAAGAATATACCTAAGAGCATATTACATAAAATATATTTTATATTTCAGTAGTTTAGCTAGGATTCTTTCAAAATTGAGAGGATCTACAAATATTTCTAACACATTAGTTTTCAGTCTTAAGGCTGAGTCAAGAACAAAGCTCCTAAACTTTGCATTGGTGATTGAGAACATTTTAAAATTGTTATTTAATTCATTAATTGATTTTTAAAAAAATTTCACATTGTAATTATATAGATTTATAGGATACAATTTGATGTTTCAATGAATATGTATGTTGTCTAATGATCCAATAAGGATAGTTAGTGTATTAATTACCTCATGCATTCATCATTTCTTTTTAATAAGAAATTTCAAAATCCTTTCTTCTAGATACTTTGTAATATACAATACTTTACTTTTAACTATAGTCACCCTGCTTTGCAAAGAACACTACAACTTATTCTTCCTATATAATTGTGATTTCATAACTGTTAACCAATCTATCTCCATTTTGCCCTCCCCACTTCTTCCTCACTGTTTGGTAACCACTATTCTACTCTACTTCTCTATTAACATTTTTTTTTTAAGATTCCACATATGAGCGAGATCATGCGGTATTTGCTTTCTGTGTCTGGCTTATTTCACTTAACATTGTATCCTACAGGGTCATCCATGTTGTTGCAACTGGCAGAATTTCATTCTTTTTTTATGGCTGAATAGTATTTCATTGTGTGTGTGTCCATATATATATATATATATATATAATTTTATGTATAATTATAATTACACATAAAATTATATATAATTATAATTAATTTTATGCATAATTATAATTACACATAAAATTATATATAATAATAATTATAATTATATATAATTATATATAATAATAATATATATTATATGTAATATATAATATACATAACATACATAATGTATATTATATATAATATACATAACGTATATTATATACATTATACATTATATATATTATAATATACATAATATATATTATGTATATAATATACATAATATGTATTATATATAAAATATACATAATATGTATTATATATAAAATATACATAATATGTATTATATATAAAATATACATAATATATAATGTATATTATACATATAATATATATTATATATTAATAATATATTAATATCAATATTAATTATTATTAATTATTAATAATTATTAATTAATAATTATTATTTATTATTAATATTAATATATAATATATTAATATTAATAATATATTAATATATAATATATTATACATAATATATTATATATAATATACATAATATGTATTATATATAATATACATAATATATATTATATATATATAATTCACTTGTTTGTTTTTATACACATAGGTTGATTCCATATCTGATTATTAGAAATAGTGCTACAGTAAACATAAGAGTGCAGATATTTTTCAAACACAATGATTTCATTTCCTATGGATATATACCCAGTAGTGGGATTGCTGGGTTATGTGATCGAATGATTGTTTTTTTTTTTATTTTTTATTTTTTAGCGAACTTCCATAAAGTTTTGCTTAATGGTTGTACTAGTTTACAACCCCATCAACAGTGCGTAAGTGTTCCGTTTTCTCCACTTCCTTGCCAACTCTTGTTATCTTTTACCTTTTTGCTAATAGCCATTCTAATGGGTGAACTGGTATCTCATTGCGGTTTTGATTTGCATTTCCCTGATGGTTAGTGATGTTGAACATGATTTTATTATATATTCGTCTTGACCCTTTCTATATTTTCTCTTGTGGCATTTCTTTTAGTTTATTTTGTCCTTTTTTTTTTTTTTTTTTTGCAAAGGAGTCTTGCTCTGTTGCCCAAGCTGGAGTGCAGTGGTGCAATCGGGGCTCACGGCAACCTCCATCTCCCTGGTTCAAGCAATTCCCCTGCCTCAGCCTGCTGAGTAGCTGGGGTTACAGGCACACGCCATCATGTTTGGCTAAATTTTTGTATTTTTAGTAGAGAAATGATTTCACCATATTGGTCAGGCTGGTCTCAAACTCCTGACCTCAGGCAATCCGCCTGCCTCAGCCTCCCAGTTTTGCCCATTTTTAAATAAGTTATTTATGTTTTTGCTGTTGAGTTGTTTAAGTTTGTTATATAATCTGGGCATTAACTCCTTAGCAGATGTATAGTTTGCAAATATTGTATCCCATTCTGTAAGTTGTTTTTTCACTCTGTTAAGTTTCCTTTGCTGTGCAAAAGCATTTTAGTTTGATGAAACCCCATTTATCTCTTTTTGCTTTTGTTGCCTGTGCTTTTGACGTCTCATTTAAAAAATCCTTGTAGAACCCAAAGTTATAGAGAATTTCCCACATGTTATCTTCTAGTAGTTTTTCATAGTTTTCAATCTTACCTTTAGGTCTTTAATCGCATTTGAGTTGATTTTTGTATAAGGTAAAAGATAGGGGTCTAATTTCATTATCCCACATGTAGATATCCAATCTTCTCAGTACCATTTAATGAAGAGACTGTCTTTACCCCTGTGTGTGCTCTTGACTCCTTTTTTGAAAATCAGTTGACTTTAGGTATGAGAATTTATTTCTGAGCTGTATATTCTCTTCCATTGGTCTATGTGTTTGCTTTATGGCAGTGCCATGCTGTTTTGCTTACTATGGCTTTGTAGTATATTTTGAAGTCAGGTAGTGTGGTGCCTCCAGCTTTGTTATTTTTGCACAGGATTGCTTTGGTTATTTGGGGTCTTTTCTGGTTTCATACAAATTTTAGGGTATTTTTTTCTATTTCTGTGAAGAATTTCATTGGTATTTTGATAGGGATTGCATTGAATCTGTAGGACATTTTGTTAGTATGGTCATTTCAATAGTATCAGTTCTTCCATTCCATGAGTATATTGTGTCCATTTTTTGTGGATCGTAAATTTTTCCATCAGTGTGTTATAGTTTTCATTGTAGAGATCTTTCACGACCTTGATTAAATTTATCTGCAGATTTCTTGGTAGCTATTGTAAATGGAATTCCTTTCTTGATGACTTTTTCAGATAGTTCACTATTAGTGTATAGAAACACCACGGAATTTTCTGTGTTGATTTTGTATACTACAACTTTACTGAATTTATTTATGATTTCTAGTAGTTTTTGGTCAAGTCTTTAGGGTTCTCACTCTACATAAGTATATATAGAAAGAACCCTAAAGAGAGAGAGATCATATATATCTATATGATCATATATATAGATGTATACATATGTATGTGAGATCACATTTTCTACAAACAGAAACAATCTGACTTCCTTCTTTCCAGTTTGGATCCCTCTTATTTATTTCTTTTGTCTAATTGCTCTGGCTCTGACCTCCAGTACTATGCTAAATAGAAGTGGTAGAAGTTGACATCCTTGTCTTCCTCCATATCATAGAGGAAAAGCATTTAACTATTCACCATAGATAAGATGTTAGCTGTGGGTTTGTCACATATGGCCTTTACTGCGTTGAGGTACACTCCTATACCTACTTTCTTGACAGTTTTTATCATAAAGGAATGTTGACTTTTGTCAAGTGTTCTTTTTGCATCTGTTGAAATGATCACATGGTTTTTGTTCTTCTTTCTATTGTGGTGGTGTATCATATTTACTGATTTGTGCATGTTAAGCCATCCTTTCATCCCTGGGATGAACCCCACTTGATTATAGTGAATACTCTTTTTAGTGTGCTGTCGAAGTCAGTTCACTTGTATCTTGTTGAGAATTTTTGTATCTATGTTCTTCAGGAATATTGGCCTGTTATTTTCATTTTGTGCGTGTCTTTGTCTGGTTTTAGAATCAGGATGTTGCGAGCCTCATAAGATGAGTATGGAAGTATTCCTTCCTCATTACTTTTGTGGAAAAGTTTGTGGAGAATTGGTAGTTATTCTTTAACTGTTTGGTAGAATTCAGCAGTGAAGACATCAGGTCCTGGGTGTTGGTTGTTGTTGTTGTTGTTTTGATGGAAGATGTTTTATTATTGATTCAATTTCCAAACTCATTATTGATGTGTTCAGATGTTATATTTCCTCACAATTTAATCTGGGTAGTTGTATGTGTGCAGAAATTTATTCATTTTATTCTACATTATCAAATTTGTTGGCATATAGTTATGAGTAATGTCTTACAATCCCTTCTATTTCTGTGGTGTATCAGTTGTAATGTCTCCTTTTTCATCTTTTATTTATTTGAATTTTCTCTCCTTTTGTCTTAGTTTAGCTAAAGGTTTGTCAGTTTTACCTTTACACTTTGTCTTATTTATCTTTTGAAATATTTTTTAGTGTCTGTTTCATTTATATCTGCTGTGAGCTTTATTATTTCCTTCCTTCTACCAATTTTGGGTTTAGTTTGTTTTTGATGTTCTAGTTACTTGAAGTGTATAATTTTGCTTTGTGATTTGAAAATCTTTCTTCTTTTTTGGTGTAGGCTTTTATTGCTATAAATTTCCCTCTTAGAACTGCTTTTGCTACGTTCCATAGGTTTGGGTATGTTGGATTTTCATTCTTACTTGTCTCAGTGACTTTTGAAATTTTCCTATTAATGTCTTAATGAGACCTATTGATTTCTTGGGTGCGTGCTATTTAATTTCCATGTTTTTATAAAATTTCCAAGGGCTTTCCTGTTGTTGATTTCTGACTTTATATCCCTGTAATCAGAAAAGATACTTCATATGATATCTGTCTTCTTAAGTTTGTTAAGACTCATTATGTGTCATAATGTATGATTGGTCCTAGAGAATGTTTGGTGTACAGTTGAGAATAATTTGTATTCTGCAGCTGTTGGATGATGTATTAGTCTGTTTTCATACTGCTGATAAAGACATACCCGAGACTGGGTAATTTACAGAGAAAAAGAGGTTTAGTGGACTCATAGTTCCACGTGGCTGGGGAGGTCTCCCAATCATGATGGAAGGCGAAAGACACATCTTACATGGTAGCAAACAAAATAGAATTGAGAACCAAGTGAAAGGGTTCCCCCTTATAAAACCATCAGATCTTGTTAGACGTATTCACTACCACAAGAACAGTATGGGGGAACCGCCCCCATGATTCAATTATCTCCCACTGGTTCCCTCCCACAACATGTATGAATTATGGGAGCTATAATCAAGATGAGATTTGGGTGGGGATATACAGCCAAACCATATCAGGTGAGATCTTCTTTACCTGCTAGGTCCATTTGGTCTATGGTATAGTTTGAGTCTGTCATTTTTTGGTTGATTTTCTCTTCATAGAATCTGTCCATTTTTAAAGTGGAGTGTTGAAATTTCCTACTAATATTGTATTGCAGTCTATCTCTACCTTTAAATCTAATATTTGCTTTATATATCTGGTTGTTCTGGTGTTGGGTACATATATAGTTACACCTAAGTAATATATATGTTATGTCCTCGTATTGAATTGGGCCTTTTATCATTTCATTATACAGTGACATTCTTTTTTTATATAGTTTTTTTATTTAAAGCCTTTTAAAATATGACATGACTGTGGCTACTCCTGCTTGCTTTTCATTTGTTTGCATAAAATATATTTTTCCATCTCTTCACTTTCAGTCTATTTGTCTTTAATAGTGAGGTAAGTATCATGTAGGCAGCATATAGGTGGGTTTTGCTATCTGAATCCATTCATCCACTTTATATCTTTTAAGTAGAGTTTAATCCACTTCTATTCAAGTTTATTATTGATAAATTAGGACTTCCTTCTACCATTTCATTAGTTGTTTTTTAGATTACTTGTTCACTTCTTCCTTTCTTATTGTTTATCCCTCTAGTTTGGTGGTTTTCTGTGGTGCTAAGCTTTGTTTCTTTTCCCTTTTTTGGTGTGTGTGTGTGTGTATCTGCTGTAATTTCTTTCTTTCTGGTTAGTGAAACTAACATACAGAGTCCTGTATTTGTAACAGACTATTTTACACTGATAACAACTTAACTTCTGTCACATAAAAATACTCTTGACTTCTCCCCCCCACACACATAATTTATATTTTTGTTACCTTACATTGCATCTTTATGAATGGTAGACTCCATGGAACATAGGATCTATGTCACAACTAAATCAATTATTTAATGGCAGCATTAAAGCAGCCCAAAGAATGTGAAAAACTGGTGTGGGTGTATTTAACTTTTTAAAAACTATGTTTCATAATGTTTTCATTAAAAAGTCTTTATCAGTTTGCTAATGCCTAATTTTTACAACCAGCCACCATAGATTTTACAGGATAAATATATTATTTCAGTGGTAATTGAAGCAGAATTTTTGTTGCTCTTCTTACCCTTAGAGATTGTGTATTATCCTCAGACGTAATTCTTTGATTTTTTTTTCTTTTCATGTTGTTACACATAGTTACCAACAATCAACGTGAGAATAACCTTTGAATATTTTCAAGCATTAAGATTTGTTTATACAGCTGCACAATTAGACAACCAACACTCTTGGGTCTTTACCTCTCAGCATACACCTGATTATTAACTTAAAGGTATGATGGGAAAAGTATCAATTTTTGTTGGTCACCTAGATTTGGAAATATGTAATAACTATAAGCTTGGGTCTGCTCCTTCAGAAGCCTAGGAATTGGAGTGATGGTTCTCTGAAGAGGCTGGAAACAAAGTATGTGTTTCCAGAAGGCTTAATAGAATATGTTGAGACATAGGCCATTAACACAAAAGTGAAAGAAATGCAAAAAATGTATGAAAGTAAGGATTTGAGAAGGGAAATTTTATTTTTAAGTCTAAGATTCCTATGAATTATATGAAAATAAATGTCCTATCCTTAAAATTAGCCAAAGGAAGCACTTTACTTATCAATATGATATGACTTTTCATACTCTTATCTAAAGATATCCTAAACTAAGATCCAGTTTTCTAAGTAAAGACCTTTTACTCATGCTTTAAAGCATGTTAGATGATTCCTACCACATCACATCATGTTGTTTACATGTATGATTTAAACTGCATTTATTCTTCAACTCACTGGTTCCTTAGGCTTCTTATCTTTCCTTGCACGCTTAGATAATTTTATGTTAAATTGATTTTTAGAAGTTTAGTTGCTGGGCGTAGTGGCTGTCGCCTGTAAACCCAGTACTTTGGGAATTCAAGGCAGGTGGATTGCTTGAGTCTTGGAGTTTGAGGCCTGCCTGGGAAAGATGACAAACCCCATTGGTACAAAAATAAAAATATTAGCTGGATATGGTGGCACATGCCTGTGGTCCCAGCTACTCCAAGGCTGAGGTGGGAGGATGGCTTGAGTCCGAGAGGCAGAGGTGTGAGCCAAGATCATGCCCTGCTCTTCAGCCTGGGCAACCAAGCCAGATCCTGTTTCAAAAAAAAAAAATCTAGTGAGATTTGATTTCTATTTCTATGTGATTCAAAACTAGGAGAGCTTCAAGGCTAATGACTATTAAAAAATGGCCATTGCTACTTGCATTTTCTATGAAGCCAGCATACACAGCAACGTGCAACCTAAAAACCAAGCTATTTAATAAGTAGCTTAGATTTCAGGTTTGATTGTCTTTGAGGTTTGATTATTGCAGAGATCAATTGCCAGAAAAAATAGAGACTAATTCTGTATTTGGTCCTTTTATCATATGAAACATCCCATCGTTGGGTATAAATTAAGAGCAAATACGGATGTTTATACCGATAGCGGTGCAGATATTTCCATGTTTATACAGATAGCGGTGTAGATATTTCCATGTTCATACAGATAGTGGTGTAGATATTTCCATGTACATACAGATAGCGGTGTAGCTATTTCCATGTTCATACAGATAGCGGTGTAGATATTTCCATGTTCATCCAGATGGCTGTGTAGATATATCCATGTTCATACAGATGGCGGTGAAGATATTTCCATGCTCATACAGATAGCGGTGTAGATATTTTCATGTTCATACAGATAGTGGTGTAGATATTTCCATGTTCATACAGATAGAGGGGCTGATATTTCCATGTTCATACAGATAGCGGTGCTGATATTTCCATGTTTATACAGGTAGCGGTGTAGATATTTCCATGTTTATACAGATAGCGGTGTAGATATTTCCATGTTTATAAAGATAGCAGTGTAGATATTTCCATGTTTATACAGATAGCGGTGCAGATTTCTCCATCTTAATACAGATGGCGGTGCAGATATTTATATGTTCATACAGATGGCCGTGCAGATATTTCCATGTTCATACAGATGGCGGTGTAGATATTTCCATGTTCATACAGATACCGGTGTAGTTATTTCCATGTGTAAAGAGATAGCTGTGTAGATATTTCCATGTATATGCAGATAGCTGTGAAGATATTTCAATTTTCATGCAGATAGCGGTGTAGATATTTCCATGTTTATACAGATAGCGGTGAAGATGTATGCATGTTTACACAGATAGCGGTGTAGATATTTCCATCTTCATACAGATAGCGGTGTAGATATTTCCATGTTCATCCAGATGGCTGTGTAGATATATCCATGTTCATACTGATGGCGGTGAAGATATTTCCATGTTCATACAGATAGCGGTGTAGATCTTTCCATGTTCATACAGATAGCGGTGTAGATATTTCCATGTTCATCCAGATGGCTGTGAAGATATATCCATGTTCATACAGGTGGCGGTGAAGATATTTCCATGTTCATACAGATAGCGGTGTAGATATTTCCATGTTTATACAGGTAGCGGTGTAGATATTTCCATGTTCATACAGATAGTGCTGTAGATATTTCCATGTTCATACAGATAGCGGTGCATCTATTTCCATGTTCATACAGATAGCGGTGTAGATATTCCCATGTTCGTACAGATAGCGGTGTAGATACCTCCATCTTAATACAGATGGTGGTGTAGATATTTGTATGTTAATACAGATGGCGTTGCAGATATTTCCATGTTCATACAGATGGCGGTATAGATATTTCCATGTTTATAGAGATAGCGGTGTAGTTATTTCCATGTGTAAAGAGATAGCTTTGTAGATATTTCAATGTACATGCAGATAGCTGTGTAGATATTTCCATTTTCATGCAGATAGCGGTGTAGATATTTCCATGTTCAAACAGATAGCGGTGTAGATATTTCCATGTTCATACAGATAGCGCTGTAGATAATTCCATGTTTATACAGATAGCGGTGAAGATGTATCCAAGTTTACACAGATAGCGGTGTAGATATTTCCATGTTCATACAGATAGGGGTGTAGATATTTCCATGTTCATCCAGATGGCTGTGTAGATATATCCATGTTCATACAGATGGCGGTGAAGAAATTTCCATGTTCATACAGATAGCGGTGTAGATATTTCCATGTTCATACAGATAGCGGTGTAGATATTTCCATGTTCATACAGATAGCGGTGTAGCTATTTCCATGTTCATACATATAGCGGTGTAGATATTACCATGTTCATCCAAATGGCTGTGTAGATATATCCATGTTCATACAGATGGCGGTGAAGATATTTCCATGTTCATACAGATGGCGGTGTAGATATTTCCATGTTCATACAGATAGCGGTGTAGATATTTCCATGTTCATACAGATAGCGGTGTAGCTATTTCCATGTTCATACAGATAGCGGTGTAGATATTTCCATGTTTATACAGATAGCGGTGTAGATATTTCCATGTTTATGCAGATAGTTATCTCCATCTTAATACAGATGGCGGTGTAGATATTTAAATGTTCATACAGATGGCTGTGTAGACATATCCATGTTCATACAGATGGCGGTGAAGATATTTCCATGTTCATACAGATAGCGGTGTAGATATTTCCATGTTCATACAGATGGCTGTGTAGATATATCCATGTTCCTACAGATGGCGGTGAAGATATTTCCATGTTCATACAGATGGCGGTGTAGATATTTCCATGTTCATACAGATAGCGGGGCTGATATTTCCATGTTTATACATGTAGCGGTGTAGATATTTCCATGTTTATGCAAATAGCGGTGTAGATATTTCCATGTTTATACACATAGCGGTGTAGATATTTCCATGTTCATACAGATAGCGGTGTATGTATTTCCATTTTCATACAGATAGCGGTGTAGATATTTCCATTTTCATGCAGATAGCGGTGTATATATTTCCCTGTTCAAACAGGTGGCGGTGTAGATATTTCCATGTTCATACAGATGGCTGTGTAGATATATCCATGTTCCTACAGATGGCGGTGAAGATATTTCCATGTTCATACAGATAGCCGTGTAGATATTGCTATGTTCATACCGATAGCGGTGCTGATACTTCCATGTTTATACAGGTAGCGGTGTACATATTTCCGTGTTTATACAGGTAGCGGTGTAGATATTTCCATGTTCATACAGATAGCGGTGTAGATATTTCCATGTTTATACAGATAGCGATGTAGATATCTCATTCTTAATATAGATGTCAGTGTAGATATTTATATGTTCATCCAGACGGCTGTGTAGACATATCCATGTTCATACAGATGGCGGTGAAGATATTTCCATGTTCATACAGATGGCTGTGTAGTTATATCCATGTTCATACAGATGGCGGTGAAGATTTTTCCATGTTCATACAGATGGCGGTGTAGATATTTCCATGTTCATACAGATAGCGGTGCTGATATTTCCATGTTTATACAGGTAGCAGTGTAGATATTTCCATGTTTATACAGATAGCGGTGTAGATATTTCCATCTTTATACACATAGCGGTGTAGATATTTCCATGTTTATACAGATAGCGGTGTAGATATCTCCATCTTAATACAGATGGCGGTGTAGATATTTATATGTTCATACAGATGGCGGTGCAGATATTTCCATGTTCATACAGATGGCGGTGAAGATATTTCCATGTTCTTACAGATGGCGGTGAAGATACTTCCATGTTCATACTGATAGCGGTGCTGATATTTCCATGTTTATACAGGTAGCGGTGTAGATATTTCCATGTTTATACAGATAGCGGTGTAGATATTTCCATGTTTATACACATAGCGGTGTAGATATTTCCATGTTTATACAGATAGCGGTGTAGATATCTCCATCTTAATACAGATGGCGTTGTAGATATTTATATGTTCATTCACATGGCTGTGCAGATATTTTCATGTTCCTACAGATGGCGGTGTAGATATTTCCATGTTCATACAGATAGCGGTGTATTTATTTCCATCTGTAAAGAGAGAGCTGTGTAGATATTTCCAAGTAAATGCAGATAGCTGTGTAGACATTTCCATTTTCATGCAGATATCGGTGTATATATTTCCCTGTTCAAACAGTTAGCGGTGTAGATATTTCCATGTTCATAAAGATAGCAGTGTAGATATTTCCATGTTTATACAGATAGCGGTGAAGATGTATGCATGTTTACACAGATAGCGGTGTAGATATTTCCATGTTCATCCAGATGGCTGTGTAGATATATCCATGTTCATACAGATAGCGGTGTAGATATTTCCATGTTCATACAGATAGCGGTGCAGATATTTCCATGTTCATCCAGATGGCTGTGTAGATATATCCATGTTCATACAGATGGCGGTGAAGATATTTCCATGTTCATACAGATAGCGGTGTAGATATTTCCATGTTAATACAGATAGCGGTGTAGATATTTCCATGTTCATACAGATAGCGGTGTAGTTATTTCCATGTTCATACAGATAGCGGTGTAGATATTTCCATGTTCATCCAGATGGCTGTGTAGATATATCCATGTTCATACAGATAGCGGTGTAGATATTTCCATGTTCATCCAGATGGCTGTGTAGCTATTTCCATGTTCATACAGATAGTGGTGTAGATATTTCCATGTTCATACAGATAGCGGTGTAGATATTTCCATGTTCATACAGATAGCGGTGTGGATATTTCCATGTTTATACAGATAGCGGTGAAGATGTATGCATGTTTACACAGATAGCGGTGTAGATATTTCCATGTTCATATAGATAGCGGTGTAGATATTTCCATGTTCATCCAGACGGCTGTGTAGACATATCCATGTTCATACAGATGGCGGTGAGGATATTTCCTTGTTCATACAGATGGCTGTGTAGATATATCCAGGTTCGTAGAGATGGCGGTGAAGATTTTTCCATGTTCATACAGAAGTGGTGTAGATATTTCCATGTTCATACAGATAGCGGTGCTGATATATCCATGTTTATACAGGTAGCAGTGTAGATATTTCCATGTTTATACAGATAGCGGTGTAGATATTTCCATGTTTATACACATAGCGGTGTAGGTAATTCCATGTTCATACAGATAGTGGTGCTGATATTTCCATGTTTATACAGGTAGCAGTGTAGATATTTCCATGTTTATACAGATAGCAGTGTAGATATTTCCATGTTTATACACATAGCGGTGTAGATATTTCCATGTTTATACAGATAGCGTGTAGATATCTCCATCTTAATACAGATGGCGGTGTAGATATTTATATGTTCATACAGATCGCGGTGCAGATATTTCCATGTTCATACAGATGGCGGTGAAGATATTTCCATGTTCATACAGATAGCGGTGTAGATACTTCCATGTTCATACTGATAGCGGTGCTGATATTTCCATGTTTATACAGGTAGCGGTGTAGATATTTCCATGTTTATACATATAGCGGTGTAGATATTTCCATGTTTATACACATAGCTGTGTAGATATTTCCATGTTTATACAGATAGCGGTGTAGATATCTCCATCTTAATACAGATGGCGGTGTAGATATTTATATGTTCATTCAGATGGCGGTGGAGATATTTCCATGTTCATACAGATGGCGGTGTAGATATTTCCATGTTCATACAGATAGCGGTGTAGTTATTTCCATGTGTAAAGAGATAGCTGTGTAGATATTTCCATGTATATGCAGATAGCTGTGTAGACATTTCCATTTTCATACAGATAGCGGTGTATATATTTCCCTGTTCAAACAGTTAGCGGTGTAGATATTTCCATGTTCATAAAGATAGCAGTGTAGATATTTCCATATTTACACAGAAAGCGGTGAAGATGTATGCATGTTTACACAGATAGCGGTGTAGATATCACCATGTTCATCCAGATGGCTCTGTAGATATATCCATGTTCATACAGATAGCGGTGTAGATATTTCCATGTTCATACAGATAGCGGTGCAGATAATTCCATGTTCATCCAGATGGCTGTGTAGATATATCCATGTTCATACAGATGGCGGTGAAGATATTTCCATGTTAATACAGATAGCGGTGTAGATATTTCCATGTTCATACAGATAGCGGTGTAGTTATTTCCATGTTCATACAGATAGCGGTGTATGTATTTCCATGTTCATACAGATAGCGGTGTAGATATTTCCATGTTCATCCAGATGGCTGTGTAGATATATCCATGTTCATACAGATAGCGGTGTAGGTATTTCCATGTTCATCCAGATGGCTGTGTAGCTATTTCCATGTTCATACAGATAGTGGTGTAGATATTTCCATGTTCATACAGATAGCGGTGTAGATATTGCCATGTTCATACCGATAGCGGTGCTGATACTTCCATGTTTATACAGGTAGCGGTGTACATATTTCCGTGTTTATACAGGTAACGGTGTAGATATTTCCATGTTCATACAGATAGCGGTGTAGATATTTCCATGTTTATACAGATAGAGGTGTAGGTATCTCATTCTTAATACAGCTGGCGGTGTAGATATTTATATGTTCATCCAGACGGCTGTGTAGACATATCCATGTTCATACAGATGGCGGTGAAGATATTTCCATGTTCATACAGATGGCTGTGTAGATATATCCATGTTCATACAGATGGCGGTGAAGATTTTTCCATGTTCATACAGATGGCGGTGTAGATATTTCCATGTTCATACAGATAGCGGTGCTGATATTTCCATGTTTATACAGGTAGCCGTGTATATATTTCCATGTTTATACAGATAGCGGTGTAGATATTTCCATGTTTATACACATAGCGGTGTAGATATTTCCATGTTTATACAGATAGCGGTGTAGATATCTCCATCTTAATACAGATGGCGGTGTAGATATTTATATGTTCATACAGATGGCGGTGCAGATATTTCCATGTTCATACGGATGGCGGTGAAGATATTTCCATGTTCATACAGATGGCGGTGTAGAAATTTCCATGTTCATACTGATAGCGGTGCTGATATTTCCATGTTTATACAGGTAGCGGTGTAGATATTTCCATGTTTATACAGATAGCAGTGTAGATATTTCCATGTTTATACAAGTAGCGGTGTAGATATTTCCATGTTTATACAGATAGCGGTGTAGATATTTCCATGTTTATGCAGATAGCGGTGTAGATATCTCCATCTTAATACAGATGGCGGTGTAGATATTTAAATGTTCATACAGATGGCGGTGCAGATATTTCCATGTTCATACAGAAGGCGGTGTAGATATTTCCATGTTCATACAGATAGCGGTGCAGTTATTTCCATGTGTAAAGAGATAGCTGTGTAGGTATTTCCATGTATAAGCAGATAGCTCTGTAGATATTTCCGTTTTCATGCAGATAGCGGTGTATATATTTCCCTGTTCAAACAGTTAGCGGTGTAGATATTTCCATGTTCATAAAGATAGCGGTGTAGATATTTCCATGTTTATACAGATAGCGGTGTAGATATTTCCATGTTCATACAGATAGCCGTGTAGATATTGCCATGTTCATACCGATAGCGGTGCTGATACTTCCATGTTTATACAGGTAGCGGTGTATATATTGCCGTGTTTATACAGATAGCGGTGTAGATATTTCCATGTTCATACAGATAGCGGTGTAGATATTTCCATGTTTATACAGATAGCGGTGTAGATATCTCCTTCTTAATTCTGATGGCGGTGTAGATATTTCCATGTTCATACAGATGGCGGTGTAGATATTTCCATGTTTATAGAGATAGCGGTGTAGTTATTTCCATGTGCAAAGAGATAGCTGTGTAGATATTTCCATTTATATGCAGATAGTCGTGTAGATATTTCCATTTTCATGCAGATAGCGGTGTAGATATTTCCATTTTTATACAGATAGTGGTGAAGATGTGTGCATGTTTACACAGATAGCGGAGTAGATATTTCCATGTTTATACAGATAGCGTTGAAGATGTATGCATGTTTACACAGATAGCGGTGTAGATATTTCCAGGTTCATACAGATAGCGGTGTAGATATTTCCATGTTCATCCAGACGGCTGTGTAGATATATCCATGTTCATACAGATGGCGGTGAAGATATTTGCATGTTCATACAGATAGCGGTGTAGATATCTCCATCTTAATACAGATGGCGGTGTAGATATTTATATGTTCATACAGATGGCGGTGCAGATATTTCCATGTTCATACGGATGGCGGTGAAGATATTTCCATGTTCATACAGATGGCGGTGCAGAAACTTCCATGTTCATACTGATAGCGGTGCTGATATTTCCATGTTCATACAGGTAGCGGTGTAGATATTTCCATGTTTATACAGATAGCGGTGAAGATATTTCCATGTTTATACACATAGCGGTGTAGATATTTCCATGTTTATGCAGATAGTTATCTCCATCTTAATACAGATGGCGGTGTAGATAATTAAATGTTCATACAGATGGCAGTTTAGACATATCCATGTTCATACAGATGGCTGTGAAGATATTTCCATGTTCATACAGATAGCGGTGTAGATATTTCCATGATCATACAGATGGCTGTGTAGATATATCCATGTTCCTACAGCTGGCGGTGAAGATATTTCCATGTTCATACAGATGGCGGTGTAGATATTTCCATGTTCATACAGATAGCGGGGCTGATATTTCCATGTTTATACATGTAGCGGTGTAGATATTTCCATGTTTATGCAGATAGCGGTGTAGATATTTCCATGTTTATACACATAGCGGTGTAGATATTTCCATGTTCATACAGATAGCGGTGTATGTATTTCCATTTTCATACAGATAGCGGTGTAGATATTTCCATTTTCATACAGATAGCGGTGTATATATTTCCCTGTTCAAACAGTTAGCGGTGTAGATATTTCCATGTTCATAAAGATAGCGGTGTAGATATTTCCATGTTTATACAGATAGCGGTGAAGTTGTATTCATGTTTACACAGATAGCGGTGTAGATATTTCCACGTTCATCCAGATGGCTGTGTAGATATATCCATGTTCATACAGATGGCGGTGAAGATATTTCCATGTTCATACAGATAGCGGTGTAGATATTTCCATGTTCATACAGATAGTGGTGTAGATATTTCCATGTTCATACAGATAGCGGTGTAGATATTTCCATGTTCATACAGATATCGGTGTATGTATTTCCATGTTCATACAGATAGCAGTGTAGATATTTCCATGTTCATCCAGATGGCTGTGTAGATATTTCCATGTTCATACAGATAGCGGTGTAGATACTTCCATGTTCATACAGATATCGGTGTAGTTATTTCCATGTGTAAAGAGATAGCTGTGTAGATATTTCCATGTATATGCAGATAGCTGTGTAGACATTTCCATTTTCATGCAGATAGCGGTGTATATATTTCCCTGTTCAAACAGTTAGTGGTGTAGATATTTCCATGTTCATAAAGATAGCAGTGTAGATATTTCCAAGTTTATACAGATAGCGGTGAAGATGTATGCATGTTTAAACAGATAGCGGTGTAGATATATCCATGTTCATCCAGATGGCTGTGTAGATATATCCCTGTTCATACAGATAGCGGTGTAGATATTTCCATGTTCATACAGATAGCGGTGCAGATATTTCCATGTTCATCCAGATGGCTGTGTAGATATATCCATGTTCATACAGATGGAGGTGAAGATATTTCCATGTTCATACAGATGGCGGTGTAGATATTTCCATGTTCATACAGATAGCGGTGTAGTTATTTCCATGTGTAAAGAGATAGCTGTGTAGGTATTTCCATGTATAAGCAGATAGCTCTGTAGATATTTCCGTTTTCATGCAGATAGCGGTGTATATATTTCCCTGTTCAAACAGTTAGCGGTGTAGATATTTCCATGTTCATAAAGATAGCGGTGTAGATATTTCCATGTTTATACAGATAGCGTTGTAGATATTTCCATGTTCATACAGATAGCCGTGTAGATATTGCCATGTTCATACCGATAGCGGTGCTGATACTTCCATGTTTATACAGGTAGCGGTGTATATATTGCCGTGTTTATACAGATAGCGGTGTAGATATTTCCATGTTCATACAGATAGCGGTGTAGATATTTCCATGTTTATACAGATAGCGGTGTAGATATCTCCTTCTTAATTCTGATGGCGGTGTAGATATTTCCATGTTCATACAGATGGCGGTGTAGATATTTCCATGTTTATAGAGATAGTGGTGTAGTTATTTCCATGTGCAAAGAGATAGCTGTGTAGATATTTCCATTTATATGCAGATAGTCGTGTAGATATTTCCATTTTCATGCAGATAGCGGTGTAGATATTTCCATGTTCAAACAGATAGCAGTGTAGATATTTCCATGTTCATACAGATAGCGGTGTAGACATTTCCATTTTTATACAGATAGTGGTGAAGATGTATGCATGTTTACACAGATAGCGGTGTAGATATTTCCATGTTCATCCAGACGGCTGTGTAGACAAATCCATGTTCATACAGATGGCGGTGAAGATGTTTCCATGTTCATACAGATGGCTGTGTAGATATATCCATGTTCATACAGATGGCGGTGACGATATTTCCATGTTCATACAGACGGCGGTGTAGATGTTTCCATGTTCATACAGATAGCGGTGCTGATATTTCCATGTTTATACAGGTAGCGGTGTAGATATTTCCATGTTTATACAGAGAGCGGTGTAGAAATTTCCATGTTTATACAGATAGCGGTGTAGATATTTCCATGTTTATACAGATAGCGGTGTAGATATCTCCATCTTAATACAGATGGAGGTGTAGATATTTATATGTTCATACAGATGGCGGTGCAGATATTTCCATGTTCATATGGATGGCGGTGAAGATATTTCCATGTTCATACAGATGGCGGTGTAGAAACTTCCATGTTGATACTGATAGCGGTGCTGATATTTCCATGTTTATACAGGTAGCGGTGTAGATATTTCCATGTTTATACAGATAGCGGTGAAGATATTTCCATGTTTATACACATAGCGGTGTAGATATTTCCATGTTTATACAGATAGCGGTGTAGATATTTCCATGTTTATGCAGATAGTTATCTCCATCTTAATACAGATGGCGGTGTAGATATTTAAATGTTCATACAGATGGCTGTGTAGACATATCCATGTTCATACAGATGGCGGTGAAGATATTT
Source organism: Gorilla gorilla gorilla (assembly GCF_029281585.2). Classification (NCBI taxonomy): domain Eukaryota; kingdom Metazoa; phylum Chordata; class Mammalia; order Primates; family Hominidae; genus Gorilla; species Gorilla gorilla. The sequence continues at coordinate 130,137,303 of NC_073239.2, forward strand.
CCATGTTCATACAGATAGCGGTGTAGATATTTCCATGTTCATACAGATGGCTGTGTAGATATATCCATGTTCCTACAGATGGCGGTTAAGATATTTCCATGTTCATACAGATGTCGGTGTAGATATTTCCATGTTCATACAGATAGCGGGGCTGATATTTCCATGTTTATACATGTAGCGGTGTAGATATTTCCATGTTTATGCAGATAGCGGTGTAGATATTTCCATGTTTATACACATAGCGGTGTAGATATTTCCATGTTCATACAGATAGCGGTGTATGTATTTCCATTTTCATACAGATAGCGGTGTAGATATTTCCATTTTCATGCAGATAGCGGTGTATATATTTCCCTGTTCAAACAGTTAGCGGTGTAGATATTTCCATGTTCATAAAGATAGCGGTGTAGATATTTCCATGTTTATACAGATAGCGGTGAAGTTTTATGCATGTTTACACAGATAGCGGTGTTGATATTTCCACGTTCATCCAGATGGCTGTGTAGATATATCCATGTTCATACAGATGGCGGTGAAGATATTTCCATGTTCATACAGATAGCGGTGTAGATATTTCCATGTTCATACAGATAGCGGTGTAGATATTTCCATGTTCATACAGATAGCGGTGTAGATATTTCCATGTTCATACAGATATCGGTGTATGTATTTCCATGTTCATACAGATAGCAGTGTAGATACTTCCATGTTCATCCAGATGGCTGTGTAGATATTTCCATGTTCATACAGATAGCGGTGTAGATATTTCCATGTTCATACAGATATCGGTGTAGTTATTTCCATGTGTAAAGAGATAGCTGTGTAGATATTTCCATGTATATGCAGATAGCTGTGTAGACATTTCCATTTTCATGCAGATAGCGGTGTATATATTTCCCTGTTCAAACAGTTAGTGGTGTAGATATTTCCATGTTCATAAAGATAGCAGTGTAGATATTTCCAAGTTTATACAGATAGCGGTGAAGATGTATGCATGTTTAAACAGATAGCGGTGTAGATATTTCCATGTTCATCCACATGGCTGTGTAGATATATCCCTGTTCATACAGATAGCGGTGTAGATATTTCCATGTTCATACAGATAGCGGTGCAGATATTTCCATGTTCATCCAGATGGCTGTGTAGATATATCCATGTTCATACAGATGGAGGTGAAGATATTTCCATGTTCATACAGATGGCGGTGTAGATATTTCCATGTTCATACAGATAGCGGTGTAGTTATTTCCATGTGTAAAGAGATAGCTGTGTAGGTATTTCCATGTATAAGCAGATAGCTCTGTAGATATTTCCGTTTTCATGCAGATAGCGGTGTATATATTTCCCTGTTCAAACAGTTAGCGGTGTAGATATTTCCATGTTCATAAAGATAGCGGTGTAGATATTTCCATGTTTATACAGATAGCGGTGTAGATATTTCCATGTTCATACAGATAGCCGTGTAGATATTGCCATGTTCATACCGATAGCGGTGCTGATACTTCCATGTTTATACAGGTAGCGGTGTATATATTGCCGTGTTTATACAGATAGCGGTGTAGATATTTCCATGTTCATACAGATAGCGGTGTATATATTTCCATGTTTATACAGATAGCGGTGTAGATAGCTCCTTCTTAATTCTGATGGCGGTGTAGATATTTCCATGTTCATACAGATGGCGGTGTAGATATTTCCATGTTTATAGAGATAGCGGTGTAGTTATTTCCATGTGCAAAGAGATAGCTGTGTAGATATTTCCATTTATATGCAGATAGTCGTGTAGATATTTCCATTTTCATGCAGATAGCGGTGTAGATATTTCCATGTTCATACAGATAGCGGTGTAGATATTTCCATGTTTATACAGATAGTGGTGAAGATGTATGCATGTTTACACAGATAACGGTGTAGATATTTCCATGTTCATCCAGACGGCTGTGTAGACATATCCATGTTCATACAGATGGCGGTGAAGATGTTTCCATGTTCATACAGATGGCTGTGTAGATATATCCATGTTCATACAGATGGCGGTGACGATATTTCCATGTTCATACAGATAGCGGTGCTGATATTTCCATGTTTATACAGGTAGCGGTGTAGATATTTCCATGTTTATACAGATAGCGGTGTAGAAATTTCCATGTTTATACAGATAGCGGTGTAGATATTTCCATGTTTATACAGATAGCGGTGTAGATATCTCCATCTTAATACAGATGGCGGTGTAGATATTTATATGTTCATACAGATGGCGGTGCAGATATTTCCATGTTCATACGGATGGCGGTGAAGATATTTCCATGTTCATACAGATGGCGGTGTAGAAACTTCCATGTTCATACTGATAGCGGTGCTGATATTTCCATGTTTATACAGGTAGCGGTGTAGATATTTCCATGTTTATACAGATAGCGGTGAAGATATTTCCATGTTTATACACATAGCGGTGTAGATATTTCCATGTTTATACAGATAGCGGTGTAGATATTTCCATGTTTATGCAGATAGTTATCTCCATCTTAATACAGATGGCGGTGTAGATATTTAAATGTTCATACAGATGGCTGTGTAGACATATCCATGTTCATACAGATGGCGGTGAAGATATTTCCATGTTCATACAGATAGCGGTGTAGATATTTCCATGTTCATACAGATGGCTGTGTAGATATATCCATGTTCCTACAGATGGCGGTGAAGATATTTCCATTTTCATACAGATGGCGGTGTAGATATTTCCATGTTCATACAGATAGCGGGGCTGATATTTCCATGTTTATACATGTAGCGGTGTAGATATTTCCATGTTTATGCAGATAGCGGTGTAGATATTTCCATGTTTATACACATAGCGGTGTAGATATTTCCATGTTCATACAGATAGCGGTGTATGTATTTCCATTTTCATACAGATAGCGGTGTAGATATTTCCATTTTCATGCAGATAGCGGTGTATATATTTCCCTGTTCAAACAGTTAGCGGTGTAGATATTTCCATGTTCATAAAGATAGCGGTGTAGATATTTCCATGTTTATACAGATAGCGGTGAAGTTGTATGCATGTTTACACAGATAGCGGTGTAGATATTTCCACGTTCATCCAGATGGCTGTGTAGATATATCCATGTTCTTACAGATGGCGGTGAAGATATTTCCATGTTCATACAGATAGCGGTGTAGATATTTCCATGTTCATACAGATAGCGGTGTAGATATTTCCATGTTCATACAGATAGCGGTGTAGATATTTCCATGTTCATACAGATATCGGTGTATGTATTTCCATGTTCATACAGATAGCAGTGTAGATATTTCCATGTTCATCCAGATGGCTGTGTACATATTTCCATGTTCATACAGATAGCGGTGTACATATTTCCATGTTCATACAGATATCGGTGTAGATATTTCCATGTGTAAAGAGATAGCTGTGTAGATATTTCCATGTATATGCAGATAGCTGTGAAGACATTTCCATTTTCATGCAGATAGCGGTGTATATATTTCCCTGTTCAAACAGTTAGCGGTGTAGATATTTCCATGTTCATAAAGATAGCAGTGTAGATATTTCCAAGTTTATACAGATAGCGGTGAAGATGTATGCATGTTTAAACAGATAGCGGTGTAGATATTTCCATGTTCATCCACATGGCTGTGTAGATATATCCCTGTTCATACAGATAGCGGTGTAGATATTTCCATGTTCATACAGATAGCGGTGCAGATATTTCCATGTTCATCCAGATGGCTGTGTAGATATATCCATGTTCATACAGATGGCGGTGAAGATATTTCCATGTTCATACAGATAGCGGTGTAGATATTTCCATGTTCATACAGATAGCGGTGTAGATATTTCCATGTTCATACAGATAGCGGTGTATGTATTTCCATGTTCATACAGATAGCGGTGTTGATATTTCCATGTTCATCCAGATGGCTGTGTAGATATATCCATGTTCATACAGATAGCGGTGTAGATATTTCCATGTTCATCCAGATGGCTGTGTAGCTATTTCCATGTTCATACAGATACTGGTGTAGATATTTCCATGTTCATACAGATAGCGGTGTAGATATTTCCATGTTCATACAGATAGCAGTGTACATATTGCCATGTTCATACCGATAGCGGTGCTGATACTTCCATGTTTATACAGGTAGTGGTGAACATATTTCCGTGTTTATACAGGTAGCGGTGTAGATATTTCCATGTTCATACAGATAGCGGTGTAGATATTTCCATGTTTATACAGATAGCGGTGTAGATATCTCCTTCTTAATACAGATGGCGGTCTAGATATTTATATGTTCATACAGATCGCGGTGCAGATATTTCCATGTTCATACAGATGGTGGTGTAGATATTTCCATGTTTATAGAGATAGCGGTGTAGTTATTTCCATGTGCAAAGAGATAGCTGTGTAGATATTTCCATGTATATGCAGATAGCTGTGTAGATATTTCCATTTTCATGCAGATAGCGGTGTAGATATTTCCATGTTAAAACAGATAGCGGTGTAGATATTTCCATGTTCATACAGATAGCGGTGTGGATATTTCCATGTTTATACAGATAGAGGTGAAGATGTATGCATGTTTACACAGATAGCGGTGTAGATATTTCCAGGTTCATACAGATAGCGGTGTAGATATTTCCATGTTCATCCAGACGGCTGTGTAGACATATCCATGTTCATACAGATGGCGGTGAAGATATTTCCTTGTTCATACAGATGGCTGTGTAGATATATCCAGGTTCATAGAGATGGCGGTGAAGATTTTTCCATGTTCATACAGAAGCGGTGTAGATATTTCCATGTTCATACAGATAGCGGTGCTGATATATCCATGTTTATACAGGTAGCAGTGTAGATATTTCCATGTTTATACAGATAGCGGTGTAGATATTTCCATGTTTATACACATAGCGGTGTAGGTATTTCCATGTTCACAGAGATAGCGGTGCTGATATTTCCATGTTTATACAGGTAGCAGTGTAGATATTTCCATGTTTATACAGATAGCAGTGTAGATATTTCCATGTTTATACACATAGCGGTGTACATATTTCCATGTTTATACAGATAGCGTGTAGATATCTCCATCTTAATACAGATGGCGGTGTAGATATTTATATGTTCATACAGATGGCGGTGCAGATATTCCCATGTTCATACAGATAGCGGTGAAGATATTTCCATGTTCATACAGATGGCGGTGTAGATACTTCCATGTTCATACTGATAGCGGTGCTGATATTTCCATGTTTATACAGGTAGCGGTGTAGATATTTCCATGTTTATACATATAGCAGTGTAGATATTTCCATGTTTATACACATAGCGGTGTAGATATTTCCATGTTTATACAGATAGCGGTGTAGATATCTCCATCTTAATACAGATGGCGGTGTAGATATTTATATGTTCATTCAGATGGCGGTGGAGATATTTCCATGTTCATACAGATGGCGGTGCAGATATTTCCATGTTCATACAGATAGCGGTGTAGTTATTTCCATGTGTAAAGGGATAGCTGTGTAGATATTTCCATGTATATGCAGATAGCTGTGTAGACATTTCCATTTTCATGCAGATAGCGGTGTATATATTTCCCTGTTCAAACAGTTAGCGGTGTAGATATTTCCATGTTCATAAAGATAGCAGTGTAGATATTTCCATGTTTATACAGAAAGCGGTGAAGATGTATGCATGTTTACACAGATAGCGGTGTAGATATTTCCATGTTCATCCAGATGGCTCTGTAGATATATCCATGTTCATACAGATAGCGGTGTAGATATTTCCATGTTCATACAGATAGCGGTGCAGATATTTCCATGTTCATCCAGATGGCTGTGTAGATATATCCATGTTCATACAGATGGCGGTGAAGATATACCCATGTTCATACAGATAGCGGTGTAGATATTTCCATGTTCATACAGATAGCGGTGTAGTTATTTCCATGTTCATACAGATAGCGGTGTATGTATTTCCATGTTCATACAGATAGCGGTGTAGATATTTCCATGTTCATCCAGATGGCTGTGTAGATATATCCATGTTCATACAGATAGCTTTGTACATATTTCCATGTTCAGACAGATAGCGGTGTCGATATTTCCAAGTTCATACGGATGGCGGTGTAGATATTTCCTTGTTCGTACAGATGGCGTTGTAGATATTTCCATGTTTATAGAGATAGCGTTGTAGATATTTCCATGTTTATACTGACAGCGGTATAGCTATTTCCATGTTTCTACAGATGGTGGTGTAGATATTTCCAAGTTTATAGAGATAGCACTATAGACATTTCCATGTTTACCCAGATAGCGTTGTAAATATTTACATGTTTATAGAGATTGCGGTGTAGTTATTTCCATGTTTATACAGATAGCGGTGTAGATATCTCCATCTTAATACGGATGGCGGTGTAGATATTTATATGTTCATACAGATGGCGGTGCAGATATTTCCATGTTCATACAGATGGCGGTGTAGATATTTCCATGTTCATACAGATAGCGGTGTAGATATTTCCATGTTCATACAGATAGCGGTGTAGATATTGCCATGCTTATACAGATTGCGGTGAATATGTATGCATGTTTACACAGATAGCGGTGAAGATATTTCCATGTTCATAGAGATAGCGGTAAAGATATTTCCATGTTCATCCTGATGGCTGTGTAGATATATCCATGTTCATAGAGATAGCGGTGTAGATATTTCCATGTTCATCCAGATGGCTGTGTAGATATATCCATGTTCATACTGATGGCGGTGAAGATATTTCCATGTTCATACAGATAGCGGTGTAGATATTTCCACGTTCATACAGATAGCGGTGTAGTTATTTCCATGTTCATACAGATAGCGGTGTATGTATTTCCATGTTCATACAGATAGCGGTGTAGATATTTCCATGTTCATCCAGTTGGCTGTGTAGATATATCCAAGTTCATACAGATAGCGGTGTAGATATTTCCATGTTCATCCAGATGGCTGTGTAGGTATTTCCATGTTCATACAGATACTGGTGTAGATATTTCCATGTTCATACAGATAGCGGTGTAGATATTTCCATGTTCATACAGATAGCAGTGTACATATTGCCATGTTCATACCGATAGCGGTGCTGATACTTCCATGTTTATACAGGTAGTGGTGAACATATTTCCGTGTTTATACAGGTAGCGGTGTAGATATTTCCATGTTCATACAGATAGCGGTGTAGATATTTCCATGTTTATACAGATAGCGGTGTAGATATCTCCTTCTTAATACAGATGGCGGTCTAGATATTTATATGTTCATACAGATCGCGGTGCAGATATTTCCATGTTCATACAGATGGTGGTGTAGATATTTCCATGTTTATAGAGATAGCGGTGTAGTTATTTCCATGTGCAAAGAGATAGCTGTGTAGATATTTCCATGTATATGCAGATAGCTGTGTAGATATTTCCATTTTCATGCAGATAGCGGTGTAGATATTTCCATGTTAAAACAGATAGCGGTGTAGATATTTCCATGTTCATACAGATAGCGGTGTGGATATTTCCATGTTTATACAGATAGAGGTGAAGATGTATGCATGTTTACACAGATAGCGGTGTAGATATTTCCAGGTTCATACAGATAGCGGTGTAGATATTTCCATGTTCATCCAGACGGCTGTGTAGACATATCCATGTTCATACAGATGGCGGTGAAGATATTTCCTTGTTCATACAGATGGCTGTGTAGATATATCCAGGTTCATAGAGATGGCGGTGAAGATTTTTCCATGTTCATACAGAAGCGGTGTAGATATTTCCATGTTCATACAGATAGCGGTGCTGATATATCCATGTTTATACAGGTAGCAGTGTAGATATTTCCATGTTTATACAGATAGCGGTGTAGATATTTCCATGTTTATACACATAGCGGTGTAGGTATTTCCATGTTCATAGAGATAGCGGTGCTGATATTTCCATGTTTATACAGGTAGCAGTGTAGATATTTCCATGTTTATACAGATAGCAGTGTAGATATTTCCATGTTTATACACATAGCGGTGTACATATTTCCATGTTTATACAGATAGCGTGTAGATATCTCCATCTTAGTACAGATGGCGGTGTAGATATTTATATGTTCATACAGATGGCGGTGCAGATATTCCCATGTTCATACAGATAGCGGTGAAGATATTTCCATGTTCATACAGATGGCGGTGTAGATACTTCCATGTTCATACTGATAGCGGTGCTGATATTTCCATGTTTATACAGGTAGCGGTGTAGATATTTCCATGTTTATACATATAGCAGTGTAGATATTTCCATGTTTATACACATAGCGGTGTAGATATTTCCATGTTTATACAGATAGCGGTGTAGATATCTCCATCTTAATACAGATGGCGGTGTAGATATTTATATGTTCATTCAGATGGCGGTGGAGATATTTCCATGTTCATACAGATGGCGGTGCAGATATTTCCATGTTCATACAGATAGCGGTGTAGTTATTTCCATGTGTAAAGGGATAGCTGTGTAGATATTTCCATGTATATGCAGATAGCTGTGTAGACATTTCCATTTTCATGCAGATAGCGGTGTATATATTTCCCTGTTCAAACAGTTAGCGGTGTAGATATTTCCATGTTCATAAAGATAGCAGTGTAGATATTTCCATGTTTATACAGAAAGCGGTGAAGATGTATGCATGTTTACACAGATAGCGGTGTAGATATTTCCATGTTCATCCAGATGGCTCTGTAGATATATCCATGTTCATACAGATAGCGGTGTAGATATTTCCATGTTCATACAGATAGCGGTGCAGATATTTCCATGTTCATCCAGATGGCTGTGTAGATATATCCATGTTCATACAGATGGCGGTGAAGATATACCCATGTTCATACAGATAGCGGTGTAGATATTTCCATGTTCATACAGATAGCGGTGTAGTTATTTCCATGTTCATACAGATAGCGGTGTATGTATTTCCATGTTCATACAGATAGCGGTGTAGATATTTCCATGTTCATCCAGATGGCTGTGTAGATATATCCATGTTCATACAGATAGCTTTGTACATATTTCCATGTTCAGACAGATAGCGGTGTCGATATTTCCAAGTTCATACGGATGGCGGTGTAGATATTTCCTTGTTCGTACAGATGGCGTTGTAGATATTTCCATGTTTATAGAGATAGCGTTGTAGATATTTCCATGTTTATACTGACAGCGGTATAGCTATTTCCATGTTTCTACAGATGGTGGTGTAGATATTTCCAAGTTTATAGAGATAGCACTATAGACATTTCCATGTTTACCCAGATAGCGTTGTAAATATTTACATGTTTATAGAGATTGCGGTGTAGTTATTTCCATGTTTATACAGATAGCGGTGTAGATATCTCCATCTTAATACGGATGGCGGTGTAGATATTTATATGTTCATACAGATGGCGGTGCAGATATTTCCATGTTCATACAGATGGCGGTGTAGATATTTCCATGTTCATACAGATAGCGGTGTAGATATTTCCATGTTCATACAGATAGCGGTGTAGATATTGCCATGCTTATACAGATTGCGGTGAATATGTATGCATGTTTACACAGATAGCGGTGAAGATATTTCCATGTTCATAGAGATAGCGGTAAAGATATTTCCATGTTCATCCTGATGGCTGTGTAGATATATCCATGTTCATAGAGATAGCGGTGTAGATATTTCCATGTTCATCCAGATGGCTGTGTAGATATATCCATGTTCATACAGATGGCGGTGAAGATATTTCCATGTTCATACAGATAGCGGTGTAGATATTTCCACGTTCATACAGATAGCGGTGTAGTTATTTCCATGTTCATACAGATAGCGGTGTATGTATTTCCATGTTCATACAGATAGCGGTGTAGATATTTCCATGTTCATCCAGTTGGCTGTGTAGATATATCCAAGTTCATACAGATAGCGGTGTAGATATTTCCATGTTCATCCAGATGGCTGTGTAGGTATTTCCATGTTCATACAGATAGCGGTGTATATATTTCCAAGTTCATACAGATAGCGGTGTAGATATTTCCATTTTCATACAGATAGCCGTGTAGATATTGCCATGTTCATACCGATAGCGGTGCTGATACTTCCATGTTTATACAGGTAGCAGTGTACATATTTCCGTGTTTATACAGGTAGCGGTGTAGATATTTCCATGTTCATACAGATAGCGGTGTAGATATTTCCATGTTTATACAGATAGCGGTGTAGATATCTCATTCTTAATACAGATGGCAGTGTAGATATTTATATGTTCATACAGATGGCGGTGCAGATATTTCCATGTTCATACACATAGCGGTGTGGAAATTTCCATGTTTATACAGATAGCGGTGTAGATATCTCATTCTTAATACAGATGGCCGTGTAGATATTTATATGTTCATCCAGACGGCTGTGTAGACATATCCATGTTCATACAGATGGCGGTGAAGATATTTCCATGTTCATACAGATGGCTGTGTAGTTATATCCATGTTCATACAGATGGCGGTGAAGATTTTTCCATGTTCATACAGATGGCGGTGTAGATATTTCCATGTTCATACAGATAGCGGTGCTGATATTTCCATGTTTATACAGGTAGCAGTGTAGATATTTCCATGTTTATACAGATAGCGGTGTAGATATTTCCATCTTTATACACATAGCGGTGTAGATATTTCCATGTTTATACAGATAGCGGTGTAGATATCTCCATCTTAATACAGATGGCGGTGTAGATATTTATATGTTCATACAGATGGCGGTGCAGATATTTCCATGTTCATACAGATGGCGGTGAAGATATTTCCATGTTCTTACAGATGGCGGTGAAGATACTTCCATGTTCATACTGATAGCGGTGCTGATATTTCCATGTTTATACAGGTAGCGGTGTAGATATTTCCATGTTTATACAGATAGCGGTGTAGATATTTCCATGTTTATACACATAGCGGTGTAGATATTTCCATGTTTATACAGATAGCGGTGTAGATATCTCCATCTTAATACAGATGGCGTTGTAGATATTTATATGTTCATTCACATGGCTGTGCAGATATTTTCATGTTCCTACAGATGGCGGTGTAGATATTTCCATGTTCATACAGATAGCGGTGTATTTATTTCCATCTGTAAAGAGAGAGCTGTGTAGATATTTCCAAGTAAATGCAGATAGCTGTGTAGACATTTCCATTTTCATGCAGATATCGGTGTATATATTTCCCTGTTCAAACAGTTAGCGGTGTAGATATTTCCATGTTCATAAAGATAGCAGTGTAGATATTTCCATGTTTATACAGATAGCGGTGAAGATGTATGCATGTTTACACAGATAGCGGTGTAGATATTTCCATGTTCATCCAGATGGCTGTGTAGATATATCCATGTTCATACAGATAGCGGTGTAGATATTTCCATGTTCATACAGATAGCGGTGCAGATATTTCCATGTTCATCCAGATGGCTGTGTAGATATATCCATGTTCATACAGATGGCGGTGAAGATATTTCCATGTTCATACAGATAGCGGTGTAGATATTTCCATGTTCATACAGATAGCGGTGTAGATATTTCCATGTTCATACAGATAGCGGTGTAGTTATTTCCATGTTCATACAGATAGCGGTGTAGATATTTCCATGTTCATCCAGATGGCTGTGTAGATATATCCATGTTCATACAGATAGCGGTGTAGATATTTCCATGTTCATCCAGATGGCTGTGTAGCTATTTCCATGTTCATACAGATATTGGTGTAGATATTTCCATGTTCATACAGATAGCGGTGTAGATATTTCCATGTTCATACAGATAGCGGTGTGGATATTTCCGTGTTTATACAGATAGCGGTGAAGATGTATGCATGTTTACACAGATAGCGGTGTAGATATTTCCATGTTCATAGAGATAGCGGTGTAGATATTTCCATGTTCATCCAGACGGCTGTGTAGACATATCCATGTTCATACAGATGGCGGTGAGGATATTTCCTTGTTCATACAGATGGCTGTGTAGATATATCCAGGTTCGTAGAGATGGCGGTGAAGATTTTTCCATGTTTATACAGAAGTGGTGTAGATATTTCCATGTTCATACAGATAGCGGTGCTGATATATCCATGTTTATACAGGTAGCAGTGTAGATATTTCCATGTTTATACAGATAGCGGTGTAGATATTTCCATGTTTATACACATAGCGGTGTAGGTAATTCCATGATCATACAGATAGCGGTGCTGATATTTCCATGTTTATACAGGTAGCAGTGTAGATATTTCCATGTTTATACAGATAGCAGTGTAGATATTTCCATGTTTATACACATAGCGGTGTAGATATTTCCATGTTTATACAGATAGCGTGTAGATATCTCCATCTTAATACAGATGGCGGTGTTGATATTTATATGTTCATACAGATCGCGGTGCAGATATTTCCATGTTCATAGAGATGGCGGTGAAGATATTTCCATGTTCATACAGATGGCGGTGTAGATACTTCCATGTTCATACTGATAGCGGTGCTGATATTTCCATGTTTATACAGGTAGCGGTGTAGATATTTCCATGTTTATACATATAGCGGTGTAGATATTTCCATGTTTATACACATAGCTGTGTAGATATTTCCATGTTTATACAGATAGCGGTGTAGATATCTCCATCTTAATACAGATGGCGGTGTAGATATTTATATGTTCATTCAGATGGCGGTGGAGATATTTCCATGTTCATACAGATGGCGGTGTAGATATTTCCATGTTCATACAGATAGCGGTGTAGTTATTTCCATGTGTAAAGAGATAGCTGTGTAGATATTTCCATGTATATGCAGATAGCGGAGTAGACATTTCCATTTTCATACAGATAGCGGTGTATATATTTCCCTGTTCAAACAGTTAGCGGTGTAGATATTTCCATGTTCATAAAGATAGCAGTGTAGATATTTCCATATTTACACAGAAAGCGGTGAAGATGTATGCATGTTTACACAGATAGCGGTGTAGATATCACCATGTTCATCCAGATGGCTCTGTAGAAATATCCATGTTCATACAGATAGCGGTGTAGATATTTCCATGTTCATACAGATAGCGGTGCAGATATTTCCATGTTCATCCAGATGGCTGTGTAGATATATCCATGTTCATACAGATGGCGGTGAAGATATATCCATGTTAATACAGATAGCGGTGTAGATATTTCCATGTTCATACAGATAGCGGTGTAGTTATTTCCATGTTCATACAGATAGCGGTATATGTATTTCCATGTTCATACAGATAGCGGTGTAGATATTTCCATGTTCATCCAGATGGCTGTGTAGATATATCCATGTTCATACAGATAGCGGTGTAGATATTTCCATGTTCATCCAGATGGCTGTGTAGCTATTTCCATGTTCATACAGATAGTGGTGTAGATATTTCCATGTTCATACAGATAGCGGAGTAGATATTTCCATGTTCATACAGATAGCCGTGTAGATATTGCCATGTTCATACCGATAGCGGTGCTGATACTTCCATGTTTATACAGGTAGCGGTGTACATATTTCCGTGTTTATACAGGTAACGGTGTAGATATTTCCATGTTCATACAGATAGCGGTGTAGATATTTCCATGTTTATACAGATAGAGGTGTAGGTATCTCATTCTTAATACAGATGGCGGTGTAGATATTTATATGTTCATCCAGACGGCTGTGTAGACATATCCATGTTCATACAGATGGCGGTGAAGATATTTCCATGTTCATACAGATGGCTGTGTAGATATATCCATGTTCATACAGATGGCGGTGAAGATTTTTCCAGGTTCATACAGATGGCGGTGTAGATATTTCCATGTTCATACAGATAGCGGTGCTGATATTTCCATGTTTATACAGGTAGCCGTGTAGATATTTCCATGTTTATACAGATAGCGGTGTAGATATTTCCATGTTTATACACATAGCGGTGTAGATATTTCCATGTTTATACAGATAGCGGTGTAGATATCTCCATCTTAATACAGATGGCGGTGTAGATATTTATATGTTCATACAGATGGCGGTGCAGATATTTCCATGTTCATACGGATGGCGGTGAAGATATTTCCATGTTCATACAGATGGCGGTGTAGAAATTTCCATGTTCATACTGATAGCGGTGCTGATATTTCCATGTTTATACAGGTAGCGGTGTAGATATTTCCATGTTTATACAGATAGCAGTGTAGATATTTCCATGTTTATACACATAGCGGTGTAGATATTTCCATGTTTATACAGATAGCGGTGTAGATATTTCCATGTTTATGCAGATAGCGGTGTAGATATCTCCATCTTAATACAGATGGCGGTGTAGATATTTAAATGTTCATACAGATGGCGGTGCAGATATTTCCATGTTCATACAGATGGCGGTGTAGATATTTCCATGTTCATACAGATAGCGGTGTAGTTATTTCCATGTGTAAAGAGATAGCTGTGTAGGTATTTCCATGTATAATCAGATAGCTCTGTAGATATTTCCGTTTTCATGCATATAGCGGTGTATATATTTCCCTGTTCAAACAGTTAGCGGTGTAGATATTTCCATGTTCATAAAGATAGCGGTGTAGATATTTCCATGTTTATACAGATAGCGGTGAAGTTGTATGCATGTTTACACAGATAGCGGTGTAGATATTTCCACGTTCATCCAGATGGCTGTGTAGATATATCCATGTTCATACAGATGGCGGTGAAGATATTTCCATGTTCATACAGATAGCGGTGTAGATATTTCCATGTTCATACAGATAGTCGTGTAGATATTTCCATGTTCATACAGATAGCGGTGTAGATATTTCCATGTTCATACAGATATCGGTGTATGTATTTCCATGTTCATACAGATAGCAGTGTAGATATTTCCATGTTCATCCAGATGGCTGTGTAGATATTTCCATGTTCATACAGATAGCGGTGTAGATATTTCCATGTTCATACAGATATCGGTGTAGTTATTTCCATGTGTAAAGAGATAGCTGTGTAGATATTTCCATGTATATGCAGATAGCTGTGTAGACATTTCCATTTTCATGCAGATAGGGGTGTATATATTTCCCTGTTCAAACAGTTAGTGGTGTAGATATTTCCATGTTCATAAAGATAGCAGTGTAGATATTTCCAAGTTTATACAGATAGCGGTGAATATGTATGCATGTTGAAACAGATAGCGGTGTAGATATTTCCATGTTCATCCACATGGCTGTGTAGATATATCCCTGTTCATACAGATAGCGGTGTAGATATTTCCATGTTCATACAGATAGCGGTGCAGATATTTCCATGTTCATCCAGATGGCTGTGTAGATATATCCATGTTCATACAGATGGCGGTGAAGATATTTCCATGTTCATACAGATGGCGGTGTAGGTATTTCCATGTTCATACAGATAGCGGTGTAGTTATTTCCATGTGTAAAGAGATAGCTGTGTAGGTATTTCCATGTATAAGCAGATAGCTCTGTAGATATTTCCGTTTTCATGCAGATAGCGGTGTATATATTTCCCTGTTCAAACAGTTAGCGGTGTAGATATTTCCATGTTCATAAAGATAGCGGTGTAGATATTTCCATGTTTATACAGATAGCGGTGTAGATATTTCCATGTTCATACAGATAGCCGTGTAGATATTGCCATGTTCATACCGATAGCGGTGCTGATACTTCCATGTTTATACAGGTAGCGGTGTATATATTGCCGTGTTTGTACAGATAGCGGTGTAGATATTTCCATGTTCATACAGATAGCGGTGTAGATATTTCCATGTTTATACAGATAGCGGTGTAGATATCTCCTTCTTAATTCTGATGGCGGTGTAGATATTTCCATGTTCATACAGATGGCGGTGTAGATATTTCCATGTTTATAGAGATAGCGGTGTAGTTATTTCCATGTGCAAAGAGATAGCTGTGTAGATATTTCCATTTATATGCAGATAGTCGTGTAGATATTTCCATTTTCATGCAGATAGCGGTGTAGATATTTCCATGTTCAAACAGATAGCGGTGTAGATATTTCCATGTTCATACAGATAGCGGTGTAGACATTTCCATTTTTATACAGATAGTGGTGAAGATGTATGCATGTTTACACAGATAGCGGTGTAGATATTTCCATGTTCATCCAGACGGCTGTGTAGACATATCCATGTTCATACAGATAGCGGTGAAGATATATGCATGTTTACACAGATAGCGGTGTAGATATTTCCATGTTCATCCAGACGGCTGTGTAGACATATCCATGTTCATACAGATGGCGGTGAAGATGTTTCCATGTTCATACAGATGGCTGTGTAGATATATCCATGTTCATACAGATGGCGGTGATGATATTTCCATGTTCATACAGACGGCGGTGTAGATATTTCCATGTTCATACAGATAGCGGTGCTGATATTTCCATGTTTATACAGGTAGCGGTGTAGATATTTCCATGTTTATACAGATAGCGGTGTAGAAATTTCCATGTTTATACAGATAGCGGTGTAGATATTTCCATGTTTATACAGATAGCGGTGTAGATATCTCCATCTTAATACAGATGGCGGTGTAGATATTTATATGTTCATACAGATGGCGGTGCAGATATTTCCATGTTCATACGGATGGCGGTGAAGATATTTCCATGTTCATACAGATGGCGGTGTAGAAACTTCCATGTTCATACTGATAGCGGTGCTGATATTTCCATGTTTATACAGGTAGCGGTGTAGATATTTCCATGTTTATACAGATAGCGGTGAAGATATTTCCATGTTTATACACATAGCGGTGTAGATATTTCCATGTTTATACAGATAGCGGTGTAGATATTTCCATGTTTATGCAGATAGTTATCTCCATCTTAATACAGATGGCGGTGTAGATATTTAAATGTTCATACAGATGGCTGTGTAGACATATCCATGTTCATACAGATGGCGGTGAAGATATTTCCATGTTCATACAGATAGCGGTGTAGATATTTCCATGTTCATACAGATGGCTGTGTAGATATATCCATGTTCCTACAGATGGCGGTGAAGATATTTCCATGTTCATACAGATTGCGGAGTAGATATTTCCATGTTCATACAGATAGCGGGGCTGATATTTCCATGTTTATACATGTAGCGGTGTAGATATTTCCATGTTTATGCAGATAGCGGTGTAGATATTTCCATGTTTATACACATAGCGGTGTAGATATTTCCATGTTCATACAGATAGCGGTGTATGTATTTCCATTTTCATACAGATAGCGGTGTAGATATTTCCATTTTCATGCAGATAGCGGTGTATATATTTCCCTGTTCAAACAGTTAGCGGTGTAGATATTTCCATGTTCATAAAGATAGCGGTGTAGATATTTCCATGTTTATACAGATAGCGGTGAAGTTGTATGCATGTTTACACAGATAGCGGTGTAGATATTTCCACGTTCATCCAGATGGCTGTGTAGATATATCCATGTTCTTGCAGATGGCGGTGAAGATATTTCCAGGTTCATACAGATAGCGGTGTAGATATTTCCATGTTCATACAGATAGCGGTGTAGATATTTCCATGTTCATACAGATAGCGGTGTAGATATTTCCATGTTCATACAGATATCGGTGTATGTATTTCCATGTTCATACAGATAGCAGTGTAGATATTTCCATGTTCATCCAGATGGCTGTGTACATATTTCCATGTTCATACAGATAGCGGTGTACATATTTCCATGTTCATACAGATATCGGTGTAGATATTTCCATGTGTAAAGAGATAGCTGTGTAGATATTTCCATGTATATGCAGATAGCTGTGAAGACATTTCCATTTTCATGCAGATAGCGGTGTATATATTTCCCTGTTCAAACAGTTAGCGGTGTAGATATTTCCATGTTCATAAAGATAGCAGTGTAGATATTTCCAAGTTTACACAGATAGCGGTGAAGATGTATGCATGTTTAAACAGATAGCGGTGTAGATATTTCCATGTTCATCCACATGGCTGTGTAGATATATCCCTGTTCATACAGATAGCGGTGTAGATATTTCCATGTTCATACAGATAGCGGTGTAGATATTTCCATGTTCATAGAGATAGCGGTGTAGATATTTCCATGTTCATCCAGACGGCTGTGTAGACATATCCATGTTCATACAGATGGCGGTGAGGATATTTCCTTGTTCATACAGATGGCTGTGTAGATATATCCAGGTTCGTAGAGATGGCGGTGAAGATTTTTCCATGTTTATACAGAAGTGGTGTAGATATTTCCATGTTCATACAAATAGCGGTGCTGATATATCCATGTTTATACAGGTAGCAGTGTAGATATTTCCATGTTTATACAGATAGCGGTGTAGATATTTCCATGTTTATACACATAGCGGTGTAGGTAATTCCATGATCATACAGATAGCGGTGCTGATATTTCCATGTTTATACAGGTAGCAGTGTAGATATTTCCATGTTTATACAGATAGCAGTGTAGATATTTCCATGTTTATACACATAGCGGTGTAGATATTTCCATGTTTATACAGATAGCGTGTAGATATCTCCATCTTAATACAGATGGCGGTGTTGATATTTATATGTTCATACAGATCGCGGTGCAGATATTTCCATGTTCATAGAGATGGCGGTGAAGATATTTCCATGTTCATACAGATGGCGGTGTAGATACTTCCATGTTCATACTGATAGCGGTGCTGATATTTCCATGTTTATACAGGTAGCGGTGTAGATATTTCCATGTTTATACATATAGCGGTGTAGATATTTCCATGTTTATACACATAGCTGTGTAGATATTTCCATGTTTATACAGATAGCGGTGTAGATATCTCCATCTTAATACAGATGGCGGTGTAGATATTTATATGTTCATTCAGATGGCGGTGGAGATATTTCCATGTTCATACAGATGGCGGTGTAGATATTTCCATGTTCATACAGATAGCGGTGTAGTTATTTCCATGTGTAAAGAGATAGCTGTGTAGATATTTCCATGTATATGCAGATAGCGGAGTAGACATTTCCATTTTCATACAGATAGCGGTGTATATATTTCCCTGTTCAAACAGTTAGCGGTGTAGATATTTCCATGTTCATAAAGATAGCAGTGTAGATATTTCCATATTTACACAGAAAGCGGTGAAGATGTATGCATGTTTACACAGATAGCGGTGTAGATATCACCATGTTCATCCAGATGGCTCTGTAGAAATATCCATGTTCATACAGATAGCGGTGTAGATATTTCCATGTTCATACAGATAGCGGTGCAGATATTTCCATGTTCATCCAGATGGCTGTGTAGATATATCCATGTTCATACAGATGGCGGTGAAGATATATCCATGTTAATACAGATAGCGGTGTAGATATTTCCATGTTCATACAGATAGCGGTGTAGTTATTTCCATGTTCATACAGATAGCGGTATATGTATTTCCATGTTCATACAGATAGCGGTGTAGATATTTCCATGTTCATCCAGATGGCTGTGTAGATATATCCATGTTCATACAGATAGCGGTGTAGATATTTCCATGTTCATCCAGATGGCTGTGTAGCTATTTCCATGTTCATACAGATAGTGGTGTAGATATTTCCATGTTCATACAGATAGCGGAGTAGATATTTCCATGTTCATACAGATAGCCGTGTAGATATTGCCATGTTCATACCGATAGCGGTGCTGATACTTCCATGTTTATACAGGTAGCGGTGTACATATTTCCGTGTTTATACAGGTAACGGTGTAGATATTTCCATGTTCATACAGATAGCGGTGTAGATATTTCCGTGTTTATACAGATAGAGGTGTAGGTATCTCATTCTTAATACAGATGGCGGTGTAGATATTTATATGTTCATCCAGACGGCTGTGTAGACATATCCATGTTCATACAGATGGCGGTGAAGATATTTCCATGTTCATACAGATGGCTGTGTAGATATATCCATGTTCATACAGATGGCGGTGAAGATTTTTCCATGTTCATACAGATGGCGGTGTAGATATTTCCATGTTCATACAGATAGCGGTGCTGATATTTCCATGTTTATACAGGTAGCCGTGTAGATATTTCCATGTTTATACAGATAGCGGTGTAGATATTTTCATGTTTATACACATAGCGGTGTAGATATTTCCATGTTTATACAGATAGCGGTGTAGATATCTCCATCTTAATACAGATGGCGGTGTAGATATTTATATGTTCATACAGATGGCGGTGCAGATATTTCCATGTTCATACGGATGGCGGTGAAGATATTTCCATGTTCATACAGATGGCGGTGTAGAAATTTCCATGTTCATACTGATAGCGGTGCTGATATTTCCATGTTTATACAGGTAGCGGTGTAGATATTTCCATGTTTATACAGATAGCAGTGTAGATATTTCCATGTTTATACACATAGCGGTGTAGATATTTCCATGTTTATACAGATAGCGGTGTAGATATTTCCATGTTTATGCAGATAGCGGTGTAGATATCTCCATCTTAATACAGATGGCGGTGTAGATATTTAAATGTTCATACAGATGGCGGTGCAGATATTTCCATGTTCATACAGATGGCGGTGTAGATATTTCCATGTTCATACAGATAGCGGTGTAGTTATTTCCATGTGTAAAGAGATAGCTGTGTAGGTATTTCCATGTATAAGCAGATAGCTCTGTAGATATTTCCGTTTTCATGCATATAGCGGTGTATATATTTCCCTGTTCAAACAGTTAGCGGTGTAGATATTTCCATGTTCATAAAGATAGCGGTGTAGATATTTCCATGTTTATACAGATAGCGGTGAAGTTGTATGCATGTTTACACAGATAGCGGTGTAGATATTTCCACGTTCATCCAGATGGCTGTGTAGATATATCCATGTTCATACAGATGGCGGTGAAGATATTTCCATGTTCATACAGATAGCGGTGTAGATATTTCCATGTTCATACAGATAGTCGTGTAGATATTTCCATGTTCATACAGATAGCGGTGTAGATATTTCCATGTTCATACAGATATCGGTGTATGTATTTCCATGTTCATACAGATAGCAGTGTAGATATTTCCATGTTCATCCAGATGGCTGTGTAGATATTTCCATGTTCATACAGATAGCGGTGTAGATATTTCCATGTTCATACAGATATCGGTGTAGTTATTTCCATGTGTAAAGAGATAGCTGTGTAGATATTTCCATGTATATGCAGATAGCTGTGTAGACATTTCCATTTTCATGCAGATAGCGGTGTATATATTTCCCTGTTCAAACAGTTAGTGGTGTAGATATTTCCATGTTCATAAAGATAGCAGTGTAGATTTTTCCAAGTTTATACAGATAGCGGTGAATATGTATGCATGTTGAAACAGATAGCGGTGTAGATATTTCCATGTTCATCCACATGGCTGTGTAGATATATCCCTGTTCATACAGATAGCGGTGTAGATATTTCCATGTTCATACAGATAGCGGTGCAGATATTTCCATGTTCATCCAGATGGCTGTGTAGATATATCCATGTTCATACAGATGGCGGTGAAGATATTTCCATGTTCATACAGATGGCGGTGTAGATATTTCCATGTTCATACAGATAGCGGTGTAGTTATTTCCATGTGTAAAGAGATAGCTGTGTAGGTATTTCCATGTATAAGCAGATAGCTCTGTAGATATTTCCGTTTTCATGCAGATAGCGGTGTATATATTTCCCTGTTCAAACAGTTAGCGGTGTAGATATTTCCATGTTCATAAAGATAGCGGTGTAGATATTTCCATGTTTATACAGATAGCGGTGTAGATATTTCCATGTTCATACAGATAGCCGTGTAGATATTGCCATGTTCATACCGATAGCGGTGCTGATACTTCCATGTTTATACAGGTAGCGGTGTATATATTGCCGTGTTTATACAGATAGCGGTGTAGATATTTCCATGTTCATACAGATAGCGGTGTAGATATTTCCATGTTTATACAGATAGCGGTGTAGATATCTCCTTCTTAATTCTGATGGCGGTGTAGATATTTCCATGTTCATACAGATGGCGGTGTAGATATTTCCATGTTTATAGAGATAGCGGTGTAGTTATTTCCATGTGCAAAGAGATAGCTGTGTAGATATTTCCATTTATATGCAGATAGTCGTGTTGATAATTCCATTTTCATGCAGATAGCGGTGTAGATATTTCCATGTTCAAACAGATAGCGGTGTAGATATTTCCATGTTCATACAGATAGCGGTGTAGACATTTCCATTTTTATACAGATAGTGGTGAAGATGTATGCATGTTTACACAGATAGCGGTGTAGATATTTCCATGTTCATCCAGACGGCTGTGTAGACATATCCATGTTCATACAGATGGCGGTGAAGATGTTTCCATGTTCATACAGATGGCTGTGTAGATATATCCATGTTCATAAAGATGGCGGTGACGATATTTCCATGTTCATACAGACGGCGGTGTAGATATTTCCATGTTCATACAGATAGCGGTGCTGATATTTCCATGTTTATACAGGTAGCGGTGTAGATATTTCCATGTTTATACAGATAGCAGTGTAGATATTTCCATGTTTATACAGATAGCGGTGAAGTTTTATGCATGTTTACACAGATAGCGGTGTTGATATTTCCACGTTCATCCAGATGGCTGTGTAGATATATCCATGTTCATACAGATGGCGGTGAAGATATATCCATGTTAATACAGATAGCGGTGTAGATATTTCCATGTTCATACAGATAGCGGTGTAGTTATTTCCTTGTTCATACAGATAGCGGTATATGAATTTCCATGTTCATACAGATAGCGGTGTAGATATTTCCATGTTCATCCAGATGGCTTTGTAGACATATCCATGTTCATACAGATGGCGGTGAAGATGTTTCCATGTTCATACAGATGGCTGTGTAGATATATCCATGTTCATAAAGATGGCGGTGACGATATTTCCATGTTCATACAGACGGCGGTGTAGATATTTCCATGTTCATACAGATAGCGGTGCTGATATTTCCATGTTTATACAGGTAGCGGTGTAGATATTTCCATGTTTATACAGATAGCAGTGTAGATATTTCCATGTTTATACAGATAGCGGTGAAGTTTTATGCATGTTTACACAGATAGCGGTGTTGATATTTCCACGTTCATCCAGATGGCTGTGTAGATATATCCATGTTCATACAGATGGCGGTGAAGATATATCCATGTTAATACAGATAGCGGTGTAGATATTTCCATGTTCATACAGATAGCGGTGTAGTTATTTCCATGTTCATACAGATAGCGGTATATGAATTTCCATGTTCATACAGATAGCGGTGTAGATATTTCCATGTTCATCCAGATGGCTGTGTAGATATATCCATGTTCATACAGATAGCGGTGTAGATATTTCCATGTTTATACACATAGCGGTGTAGATATTTCCATGTTTTTACAGATAGCGGTGTAGATATTTCCACGTTTATGCAGATAGTTGTGTAGATATCTCCATCTTAATACAGATGGCTGTGTAGATATTTAAATGTTCATACAGATGGCTGTGTAGACATATCCATGTTCATACAGATGGCGGTGAAGATATTTCCATGTTCATACAGATTGCGGTGTAGATATTTCCATGTTCATACAGATAGCGGTGTACATATTTCCATGTTCATACAGATGGCTGTGTAGATATATCCATGTTCATACAGATGGCGGTGAAGGTATTTCCATGTTCATACAGATGGCGGTGAAGATATTTCCATGTTCATACAGATGGAGGTGCAGATATTTCCATGTTCATACAGATAGCGGGGCTGATATTTCCATGTTTATACATGTAGCGGTGTAGATATTTCCATGTTTATACAGATAGCGGTGTAGATATTTCCATGTTTATACACATAGCGGTGTAGATATTTCCATGTTAATACAGATAGCGGTGTATGTATTTCCATTTTCATACTGATAGCGGTGTAGATATTTCCATTTTCATGCAGATAGCGGTGTATATATTTCCCTGTTCAAACAGTTAGCGGTGTAGATATTTCCATGTTCATAAAGATAGCGGTGTAGATATTTCCATGTTTATACAGATAGCGGTGAAGTTGTATGCGTGTTTACACAGATAGCGGTGTAGATATTTCCACGTTCATCCAGATGGCTGTGTAGATATATCCATGTTCACACAGATAGCGTTGTATATATTTCCACGTTCATCCAGATGGCTGTGTAGATATATCCATGTTCATACAGATGGCGGTGAAGATATTTCCATGTTCATACAGATAGCGGTGTAGATATTTCCATGTTCATACAGATAGCGGTGTAGATATTTCCATGTTCATACAGATAGCGGTGTAGATATTTCCATGTTCATACAGATATCGGTGTATGTATTTCCATGTTCATACAGATAGCGGTGTAGATATTTCCATGTTCATCCAGATGGCTGTGTAGATATTTCCATGTTCATACAGATAGCGGTGTAGATATTTCAATGTTCATACAGATAGCGGTGTAGTTATTTCCATGTGTAAAGAGATAGCTGTGTAGATATTTCCATGTATATGCAGATAGCTGTGTAGACATTTCCATTTTCATACAGATAGCGGTGTATATATTTCCCTGTTCAAACAGTTAGCGGTGTAGATATTTCCATGTTCATAAAGATAGCAGTGTAGATATTTCCAAGTTTATACAGATAGCGGTGAAGATGTATGCATGTTTAAACAGATAGCGGTGTAGATATTTCCATGTTCATCCAGATGGCTGTGTAGATATATCCATGTTCATACAGATAGCGGTGTAGATATTTCCATGTTCATACAGATAGCGGTGCAGATATTTACATGTTCATCCAGATGGCTGTGTAGATATATCCATGTTCATACAGATGGCGGTGAAGATATTTCCATGTTCATACAGATAGCGGTGTAGATATTTCCATGTTCATACAGATAGCGGTGTAGATATTTCCATGTCCATACAGATAGCGGTGTATGTATTTCCATGTTCATACAGATAGCCGTGTTGATATTTCCATGTTCATCCAGATGGCTGTGTAGATATATCCATGTTCATACAGCTAGCGGTGTAGATATTTCCATGTTCATCCAGATGGCTGTGTAGCTATTTCCATGTTCATACAGATAGTGGTGTAGATATTTCCATGTTCATACAGATAGCGGTGTAGATATTTCCATGTTCATACAGATAGCCGTGTACATATTGCCATGTTCATACCGATAGCGGTGCTGATACTTCCATGTTTATACAGGTAGCGGTGTACATATTTCCATGTTCATACAGATAGCGGTGTAGATATTTCCATGTTTATACAGATAGCGGTGTAGATATCTCCTTCTTAATACAGATGTCTGTGTAGATATTTATATGTTCATACAGATCGCGGTGCAGATATTTCCATGTTCATACAGATGGTGGTGTAGATATTTCCATGTTTATAGAGATAGCGGTGTAGTTATTTCCATGTGCAAAGAGATAGCTGTGTAGATATTTCCATGTATATGCAGATAGCTGTGTAGATATTTCCATTTTCATGCAGATTGCGGTGTAGATATTTCCATGTTCAAACAGATAGCGGTGTAGATATTTCCATGTTCATACAGATAGCGGTGTGGATATTTCCATGTTTATACAGATAGCGGTGAAGATGTATGCATGTTTACACAGATAGCGGTGTAGATATTTCCATGTTCATAGAGATAGCGGTGTAGATATTTCCATGTTCATCCAGACGGCTGTGTAGACATATCCATGTTCATACAGATGGCGGTGAGGATATTTCCTTGTTCATACAGATGGCTGTGTAGATATATCCAGGTTCGTAGAGATTGCGGTGAAGATTTTTCCATGTTCATACAGAAGCGGTGTAGATATTTCCATGTTCATACAGATAGCGGTGCTGATATATCCATGTTTATACAGGTAGCAGTGTAGATATTTCCATGTTTATACAGATAGCGGTGTAGATATTTCCATGTTTATACAAATAGCGGTGTAGTTAATTCCATGTTCATACAGATAGCGGTGCTGATATTTCCATGTTTATACAGGTAGCAGTGTAGATATTTCCATGTTCATACAGATAGCAGTGTAGATATTTCCATGTTTATACACATAGCGGTGTAGATATTTCCATGTTTATACATGTAGCGGTGTAGATATTTCCATGTTTATTCAGATAGCGGTGTAGATATTTCCTTGTTCATACAGATAGTGGTGTATGTATTTCCATTTTCATACAGATAGCGGTGTAGATATTTCCATGTTCATAAAAATAGCAGTGTAGATATTTCCAAGTTTATACAGATAGCGGTGAAGATGTATGCATGTTTAAACAGATAGCGGTGTAGATATTTCCATGTTCATCCACATGGCTGTGTAGATATATCCCTGTTCATACAGATAGCGGTGTAGATATTTCCATGTTCATACAGATAGCGGTGAAGATATTTCCATGTTCATCCAGATGGCTGTGTAGATATATCCATGTTCATACAGATGGCGGTGAAGATACTTCCATGTTCATACAGATGGCGGTGTAGATATTTCCATGTTCATACAGATAGCGGTGTAGTTATTTCCATGTGTAAAGAGATAGCTGTGTAGATATTTCCATGTATATGCAGATAGCTGTGAAGACATTTCCATTTTCATGCAGATAGCGGTGTATATATTTCCCTGTTCAAACAGTTAGCGGTGTAGATATTTCCATGTTCATAAAGATAGCAGTGTAGATATTTCCAAGTTTATACAGATAGCGGTGAAGATGTATGCATGTTTAAACAGATAGCGGTGTAGATATTTGCATGTTCATCCACATGGCTTTGTAGATATATCCCTGTTCATACAGATAGCGGTGTAGATATTTCCATGTTCATACAGATAGCGGTGCAGATAATTCCATGTTCATCCAGATGGCTGTGTAGATATATCCATGTTCATACAGATGGCGGTGAAGATATTTCCATGTTCATACAGATAGCGGTGTAGATATTTCAATGTTCATACAGATAGCGGTGTAGATATTTCCATGTTCATACAGATAGCGGTGTATGTATTTCCATGTTCATACAGATAGCGGTGTTGATATTTCCATGTTCATCCAGATGGCTGTGTAGATATATCCATGTTCATACAGATAGCGGTGTAGATATTTCCATGTTCATCCAGATGGCTGTGTAGCTATTTCCATGTTCATACAGATACTGGTGTAGATATTTCCATGTTCATACAGATAGCGGTGTAGATATTTCCATGTTCATACAGATAGCAGTGTACATATTGCCATGTTCATACCGATAGCGGTGCTGATACTTCCATGTTTATACAGGTAGTGGTGAACATATTACCGTGTTTACACAGGTAGCGGTGTAGATATTTCCATGTTCATACAGATAGCGGTGTAGATATTTCCATGTTTATACAGATAGCGGTGTAGATATCTCCTTCTTAATACAGATGGCGGTCTAGATATTTATATGTTCATACAGATCGCGGTGCAGATATTTCCAAGTTCATACAGATGGTGGTGTAGATATTTCCATGTTTATAGAGATAGCGGTGTAGTTATTTCCATGTGCAAAGAGATAGCTGTGTAGATATTTCCATGTATATGCAGATAGCTGTGTAGATATTTCGATTTTCATGCAGATAGCGGTGTAGATATTTCCATGTTCAAACAGATAGCGGAGTAGATATTTCCATGTTCATACAGATAGCGGTGTGTATATTTCGATGTTTATACAGATAGCGGTGAAGATGTATGTATGTTTACACAGATAGCGGTGTAGATATTTCCAGGTTCATACAGATAGCGGTGTAGATATTTCCATGTTCATACAGATAGCGGTGTAGATATTTCCATGTTCATACAGATAGCGGTGTAGATATTTCCATGTTCATACAGATATCGGTGTATGTATTTCCATGTTCATACAGATAGCGGTGTAGATATTTCCATGTTCATCCAGATGGCTGTGTAGATATTTCCATGTTCATACAGAGAGCGGTGTACATATTTCCATGTTCATACAGATATCGGTGTAGTTATTTCCATGAGTAAAGAGATAGCTGTGTAGATATTTCCATGTATATGCAGATAGCTGTGAAGACATTTCCATTTTCATGCAGATAGCGGGGTATATATTTCCCTGTTCAAACAGTTAGCGGTGTAGATATTTCCATGTTCATAAAGATAGCAGTGTAGATATTTCCAAGTTTATACAGATAGCGGTGAAGATGTATGCATGTTTAAACAGATAGCTGTGTAGATATTTCCACGTTCATCCACATGGCTGTGTAGATATATCCCTGTTCATACAGATAGCGGTGTAGATATTTCCATGTTCATCCAGATGGCTCTGTAGATATATCCATGTTCATACAGATGGCGGTGAAGATATTTCCATGTTCATAGAGATAGCGGTGTAGATATTTCCATGTTCATACAGATAGCGGTGTAGATATTTCCTTGTTCATACAGATAGCGGTGTATGTATTTCCATGTTCATACAGATAGCGGTGTTGATATTTTCATGTTCATCCAGATGGCTGTGTAGATATACCCATGTTCATACAGATAGCGGTGTAGATATTTCCATGTTCATCCAGATGGCTGTGTAGCTATTTCCATGTTCATACAGATAGTGGTGTAGATATTTCCATGTTCATACAGATAGCGGTGTAGATATTTCCATGTTCATACAGATAGCCGTGTACATATTGCCATGTTCATACCGATAGCGGTGCTGATAATTCCATGTTTATACAGGTAGCGGTGTACATATTTCCGTGTTTATACAGGTAGCGGTGTAGATATTTCCATGTTCATACAGATAGCGGTGTAGATATTTCCATGTTCATACAGATGGCGGTGTAGTTTTTCCATGTTCATAGAGATGGCGGTGTAGATATTTCCATATTTATAGAGATAGCGGTGTAGTTATTTCCATGTTCCTGGAGATAGCGGTGTAGATATTTCCATGTATATACAGATAGCTTTGTACATATTTCCATGTTCAGACAGATAGCGGTGTCGATATTTCCAAGTTCATACGGATGGCGGTGTAGATATTTCCTTGTTCGTACAGATGACGTTGTAGATATTTCCATGTTTATAGAGATAGCGTTTTAGATATTTCCATGTTTATACTGACAGCGGTATAGCTATTTCCATGTTTCTACAGATGGTGGTGTAGATATTTCCAAGTTTATAGAGATAGCACTATAGACATTTCCATGTTTACCCAGATAGCGTTGTAAATATTTACGTGTTTATAGAGATTGCGGTGTAGTTATTTCCATGTTTATACAGATAGCGGTGTAGATATCTCCATCTTAATACGGATGGCGGTGTAGATATTTATATGTTCATACAGATGGCAGTGCAGATATTTCCATGTTCATACAGATGGCGGTGTAGATATTTCCATGTTCATACAGATAGCGGTGTAGATATTTCCATGTTCATACAGATAGCGGTGTAGATATTGCCATGCTTATACAGATTGCGGTGAATATGTATGCATGTTTACACAGATAGCGGTGAAGATATTTCCATGTTCATAGAGATAGCGGTAAAGATATTTCCATGTTCATCCTGATGGCTGTGTAGATATATCCATGTTCATAGAGATAGCGGTGTAGATATTTCCATGTTCATCCAGATGGCTGTGTAGATATATCCATGTTCATACAGATGGCGGTGAAGATATTTCCATGTTCATACAGATAGCGGTGTAGATATTTCCACGTTCATACAGATAGCGGTGTAGTTATTTCCATGTTCATACAGATAGCGGTGTATGTATTTCCATGTTCATACAGATACCGGTGTAGATATTTCCATGTTCATCCAGATGGCTGTGTAGATATATCCAAGTTCATACAGATAGCGGTGTAGATATTTCCATGTTCATCCAGATGGCTGTGTAGGTATTTCCATGTTCATACAGATAGCGGTGTAGATATTTCCATGTTCATACAGATAGCGGTGTAGATATTTCCATTTTCATACAGATAGCCGTGTAGATATTGCCATGTTCATACCGATAGCGGTGCTGATACTTCCATGTTTATACAGGTAGCGGTGTACATATTTCCGTGTTTATACAGGTAGCGGTGTAGATATTTCCATGTTCATACAGATAGCGGTGTAGATATTTCCATGTTTATACAGATAGCGGTGTAGATATCTCATTCTTAATACAGATGGCAGTGTAGATATTTATATGTTCATACTGATGGCGGTGCAGATATTTCCATGTTCATACAGATAGCGGTGTGGAAATTTCCATGTTTATACAGATAGCGGTGTAGATATCTCATTCTTAATACAGATGGCGGTGTAGATATTTATATGTTCATCCAGACGGCTGTGTAGACATATCCATGTTCATACAGATGGCGGTGAAGATATTTCCATGTTCATACAGATGGCTGTGTAGTTATATCCATGTTCATACAGATGGCGGTGAAGATTTTTCCATGTTCATACAGATGGCGGTGTAGATATTTCCATGTTCATACAGATAGCGGTGCTGATATTTCCATGTTTATACAGGTAGCAGTGTAGATATTTCCATGTTTATACAGATAGCGGTGTAGATATTTCCATCTTTATACACATAGCGGTGTAGATATTTCCATCTTTATACACATCGCGGTGTAGATATCTCCATCTTAATACAGATGGCGGTGTAGATATTTATATGTTCATACAGATGGCGGTGCAGATATTTCCATGTTCATACAGATGGCGGTGAAGATATTTCCATGTTCTTACAGATGGCGGTGAAGATACTTCCATGTTCATACTGATAGCGGTGCTGATATTTCCATGTTTATACAGGTAGCGGTGTAGATATTTCCATGTTTATACAGATAGCGGTGTAGATATTTCCATGTTTATACACATAGCGGTGTAGATATTTCCATGTTTATACAGATAGCGGTGTAGATATCTCCATCTTAATACAGATGGCGTTGTAGATATTTATATGTTCATTCACATGGCTGTGCAGATATTTTCATGTTCCTACAGATGGCGGTGTAGATATTTCCATGTTCATACAGATAGCGGTGTATTTATTTCCATGTGTAAAGAGAGAGCTGTGTAGATAATTCCAAGTAAATGCAGATAGCTGTGTAGACATTTCCATTTTCATGCAGATATCGGTGTATATATTTCCCTGTACAAACAGTTAGCGGTGTAGATATTTCCATGTTCATAAAGATAGCAGTGTAGATATTTCCATGTTTATACAGAAAGCGGTGAAGATGTATGCATGTTTACACAGATAGCGGTGTAGATATCACCATGTTCATCCAGATGGCTCTGTAGATATATCCATGTTCATACAGATAGCGGTGTAGATATTTCCATGTTCATCCAGATGGCTGTGTAGATATATCCATGTTCATACAGATGGCGGTGAAGATATATCCATGTTAATACAGATAGCGGTGTAGATATTTCCATGTTCATACAGATAGTGGTGTAGTTATTTCCATGTTCATACAGATAGCGGTATATGTATTTCCATGTTCATACAGATAGCGGTGTAGATATTTCCATGTTCATCCAGATGGCTGTGTAGATATATCCATGTTCATACAGATAGCGGTGTAGATATTTCCATGTTCATCCAGATGGCTGTGTAGCTATTTCCATGTTCATACAGATAGTGGTGTAGATATTTCCATGTTCATACAGATAGCGGTGTAGATATTTCCATGTTCATACAGATAGCCGTGTAGATATTGCCATGTTCATACCGATAGCGGTGCTGATACTTCCATGTTTATACAGGTAGCGGTGTACATATTTCCGTGTTTATACAGGTAACGGTGTAGATATTTCCATGTTCATACAGATAGCGGTGTAGATATTTCCATGTTTATACAGATAGAGGTGTAGGTATCTCATTCTTAATACAGATGGCGGTGTAGATATTTATATGTTCATCCAGACGGCTGTGTAGACATATCCATGTTCATACAGATGGTGGTGAAGATATTTCCATGTTCATACAGATGGCTGTGTAGATATATCCATGTTCATACAGATGGCGGTGAAGATTTTTCCATGTTCATACAGATGGCGGTGTAGATATTTCCATGTTCATACAGATAGCGGTGCTGATATTTCCATGTTTATACAGGTAGCCGTGTAGATATTTCCATGTTTATACAGATAGCGGTGTAGATATTTCCATGTTTATACACATAGCGGTGTAGATATTTCCATGTTTATAGAGATAGCGGTGTAGATATCTCCATCTTAATACAGATGGCGGTGTAGATATTTATATGTTCATACAGATGGCGGTGCAGATATTTCCATGTTCATACGGATGGCGGTGAAGATATTTCCATGTTCATACAGATGGCGGTGTAGAAATTTCCATGTTCATACTGATAGCGGTGCTGATATTTCCATGTTTATACAGGTAGCGGTTTAGATATTTCCATGTTTATACAGATAGCAGTGTAGATATTTCCATGTTTATACACATAGCGGTGTAGATATTTCCATGTTTATACAGATAGCGGTGTAGATATTTCCATGTTTATGCAGATAGCGGTGTAGATATCTCCATCTTAATACAGATGGCGGTGTAGATATTTAAATGTTCATACAGATGGCGGTGCAGATATTTCCATGTTCATACAGATGGCGCTGTAGATATTTCCATGTTCATACAGATAGCTGTGTAGTTATTTCCATGTGTAAAGAGATAGCTGTGTAGGTATTTCCATGTATAAGCAGATAGCTCTGTAGATATTTCCGTTTTCATGCAGATAGCGGTGTATATATTTCCCTGTTCAAACAGTTAGCGGTGTAGGTATTTCCATGTTCATAAAGATAACGGTGTAGATATTTCCATGTTTATACAGATAGCGGTGTAGATATTTCCATGTTCATACAGATAGCCGTGTAGATATTGCCATGTTCATACCGATAGCGGTGCTGATACTTCCATGTTTATACAGGTAGCGGTGTATATATTGCCGTGTTTATACAGATAGCGGTGTAGATATTTCCATGTTCATACAGATAGCGGTGTAGATATTTCCATGTTTATACAGATAGCGGTGTAGGTATCTCCTTCTTAATTCTGATGGCGGTGTAGATATTTCCATGTTCATACAGATGGCGGTGTAGATATTTCCATGTTTATAGAGATAGCGGTGAAGTTATTTCCATGTGCAAAGAGATAGCTGTGTAGATATTTCCATTTATATGCAGATAGTCGTGTAGAAATTTCCATTTTCATGCAGATAGCGGTGTAGATATTTCCATGTTTATACAGATAGTGGTGAAGATGTATGCATGTTTACACAGATAGCGGTGTAGATATTTCCATGTTCATCCAGACGGCTGTGTAGACATATCCATGTTCATACAGATGGCGGTGAAGATGTTTCCATGTTCATACAGATGGCTGTGTAGATATATCCATGTTCATACAGATGGCGGTGACGATATTTCCATGTTCATACAGACGGCGGTGTAGATATTTCCATGTTCATACAGATAGCGGTGCTGATATTTCCATGTTTATACAGGTAGCGGTGTAGATATTTCCATGTTTATACAGATAGCGGTGTAGAAATTTCCATGTTTATACAGATAGTGGTGTAGATATTTCCATGTTTATACAAATAGCGGTGTAGATATCTCCATCTTAATACAGATGGCGGTGTAGATATTTATATGTTCATACAGATGGCGATGCAGATATTTCCATGTTCATACGGATGGCGGTGAAGATATTTCCATGTTCATACAGATGGCGGTGCAGAAACTTCCATGTTCATACTGATAGCGGTGCTGATATTTCCATGTTTATACAGGTAGCGGTGTAGATATTTCCATGTTTATACAGATAGCGGTGAAGATATTTCCATGTTTATACACATAGCGGTGTAGATATTTCCATGTTTATACAGATAGCGGTGTAGATATTTCCATGTTTATGCAGATAGTTATCTCCATCTTAATACAGATGGCGGTGTAGATATTTAAATGTTCATACAGATGGCTGTTTAGACATATCCATGTTCATACAGATGGCGGTGAAGATATTTCCATGTTCATACAGATAGCGGTGTAGATATTTCCATGTTCATACAGATGGCTGTGTAGATATATCCATGTTCCTACAGCTGGCGGTGAAGATATTTCCATGTTCATACAGATGGCGGTGTAGATATTTCCATGTTCATACAGATAGCGGGGCTGATATTTCCATGTTTATACATGTAGCGGTGTAGATATTTCCATGATTATGCAGATAGCGGTGTAGATATTTCCATGTTTATACACATAGCGGTGTAGATATTTCCATGTTCATACAGATAGCGGTGTATGTATTTCCATTTTCATACAGATAGCGGTGTAGATATTTCCATTTTCATACAGATAGCGGTGTATATATTTCCCTGTTCAAACAGTTAGCGGTGTAGATATTTCCATGTTCATAAAGATAGCGGTGTAGATATTTCCATGTTTATACAGATAGCGGTGAAGTTGTATGCATGTTTACACAGATAGCGGTGTAGATATTTCCACGTTCATCCAGATGGCTGTGTAGATATATCCATGTTCATACAGATGGCGGTGAAGATATTTCCATGTTCACACAGATAGCGGTATAGATATTTCCATGTTCATACAGATAGTGGTGTAGATATTTCCATGTTCATACAGATAGCGGTGTAGATATTTCCATGTTCATACAGATATCGGTGTATGTATTTCCATGTTCATACAGATAGCAGTGTAGATATTTCCATGTTCATCCAGATGGCTGTGTAGATATTTCCATGTTCATACAGATAGCGGTGTAGATATTTCCATGTTCATACAGATATCGGTGTAGTTATTTCCATGTGTAAAGAGATAGCTGTGTAGATATTTCCATGTATATGCAGATAGCTGTGTAGACATTTCCATTTTCATGCAGATAGCGGTGTATATATTTCCCTGTACAAACAGTTAGTGGTGTAGATATTTCCATGTTCATAAAGATAGCAGTGTAGATATTTCGAAGTTTATACAGATAGCGGTGAAGATGTATGCATGTTTAAACAGATAGCGGTGTAGATATTTCCATGTTCATCCACATGGCTGTGTAGATATATCCCTGTTCATACAGATAGCTGTGTAGATATTTCCATGTTCATACAGATAGCGGTGCAGATATTTCCATGTTCATCCAGATGGCTGTGTAGATATATCCATGTTCATACAGATGGCGGTGAAGATATTTCCATGTTCATACAGATGGCGGTGTAGATATTTCCATGTTCATACAGATAGCGGTGTAGTTATTTCCATGTGTAAAGAGATAGCTGTGTAGGTATTTCCATGTATAAGCAGATAGTTCTGTAGATATTTCCGTTTTCATGCAGATAGCGGTGTATATATTTCCCTGTTCAAACAGTTAGCGGTGTAGATATTTCCATGTTCATAAAGATAGCGGTGTAGATATTTCCATGTTTATACAGATAGCGGTGTAGATATTTCCATGTTCATACAGATAGCCGTGTAGATATTGCCATGTTCATACCGATAGCGGTGCTGATACTTCCATGTTTATACAGGTAGCGGTGTATATATTGTCGTGTTTATACAGATAGCGGTGTAGATATTTCCATGTTCATACAGATAGCGGTGTAGATATTTCCATGTTTATACAGATAGCGGTGTAGATAGCTCCTTCTTAATTCTGATTGCGGTGTAGATATTTCCATGTTCATACAGATGGCGGTGTAGATATTTCCATGTTTATAGAGATAGCGGTGTAGTTATTTCCATGTGCAAAGAGATAGCTGTGTAGATATTTCCATTTATATGCAGATAGTCGTGTAGATATTTCCATTTTCATGCAGATAGCGGTGTAGATATTTCCATGTTCAAACAGATAGCGGTGTACATATTTCCATGTTCATACAGATATCGGTGTAGATATTTCCATGTGTAAAGAGATAGCTGTGTAGATATTTCCATGTATATGCAGATAGCTGTGAAGACATTTCCATTTTCATGCAGATAGCGGTGTATATATTTCCCTGCTCAAACAGTTAGCGGTGTAGATATTTCCATGTTCATAAAGATAGCAGTGTAGATATTTCCAAGTTTATACAGATAGCGGTGAAGATGTATGCATGTTTAAACAGATAGCGGTGTACATATTTCCATGTTCATCCACATGGCTTTGTAGATATATCCCTGTTCCTACAGATAGCGGTGTAGATATTTCCATGTTCATACAGATAGCAGTGCAGATATTTCCATGTTCATCCAGATGGCTGTGTAGATATATCCATGTTCATACAGAAGGCGGTGAAGATATTTCCATGTTCATACAGATAGCGGTGTAGATATTTCCATGTTCATACAGATAGCGGTGTAGATATTTCCATGTTCATACAGATAGCGGTGCTGATATTTCCATGTTTATACAGGTATCGGTGTAGATATTTCCATGTTCATACAGATAGCGGTGTAGATATTTCCATGTTTATACAGATAGCTGTGTAGATATCTCCTTCTTAATACAGATGGCATTGTAGATATTTATATGTTCATACAGATGGCGGTGCAGATATTTCCATGTTCATACAGATGGTGGAGTACATATTTCCATGCTTATAGAGATAGCGGTGTAGTTATTTCCATGTGCAAAGAGATAGCTGTGTAGATATTTCCATGTATATGCAGATAGCTGTGTAGATATTTCGATTTTCATGCAGAGAGCGGTGTAGATATTTCCATGTTCAAACAGATAGCGGTGTAGATATTTCCATGTTCATACAGATAGCGGTGTGGATATTTCCATGTTTATACAGATAGCGGTGAAGATGTATGCATGTTTACACAGATAGCGGTGTAGATATTTCCAGGTTCATACAGATAGCGGTGTAGATATTTCCATGTTCATCCAGACGGCTGTGTAGACATATCCATGTTCATACAGATGGCGGTGAAGATATTTCCTTGTTCATACAGATGGCTGTGTAGATATATCCAGGTTCATAGAGATGGCGGTGAAGATTTTTCCATGTTCATACAGAAGCGGTGTAGATATTTCCATGTTCATACAGATAGCGGTGCTGATATATCCATGTTTATACAGGTAGCAGTGTAGATATTTCCATGTTTATACAGATAGCGGTGTAGATATTTCCATGTTTATACACATAGCGGTGTAGGTATTTCCATGTTCAAAGAGATAGCGGGGCTGATATTTCCATGTTTATACAGGTAGCAGTGTAGATATTTCCATGTTTATACAGATAGCAGTGTAGATATTTCCATGTTTATACACATAGCGGTGTACATACTTCCATGTTTATACAGATAGCGTGTAGATATCTCCATCTTAATACAGATGTCGGTGTAGATATTTATATGTTCATACAGATGGCGGTGAAGATATTTCCATGTTCATACAGATGGCGGTGTAGATACTTCCATGTTCATACTGATAGCGGTGCTGATATTTCCATGTTTATACAGGTAGCGGTGTAGATATTTCCATGTTTATACATATAGCGGTGTAGATATTTCCAAGTTTATACACATAGCGGTGTAGATATTTCCATGTTTATACAGATAGCGGTATAGATATCTCCATCTTAATACAGATGGCGGTGTAGATATTTATATGTTCATTCAGATGGCGGTGGAGATATTTCCATGTTCATACAGATGGCGGTGTAGATATTTCCATGTTCATACAGATAGCGGTGTAGTTATTTCCATGTGTAAAGAGATAGCTGTGTAGATATTTCCATGTATATGCAGATAGCTGTGTAGACATTTCCATTTTCATGCAGATAGCGGTGTATATATTTCCCTGTTCAAACAGTTAGCGGTGTAGATATTTCCATGTTCATAAAGATAGCAGTGTAGATATTTCCATGTTTATACAGAAAGCGGTGAAGATGTATGCATGTTTACACAGATAGCGGTGTAGATATTTCCAAGTTCATCCAGATGGCTCTGTAGATATATCCATGTTCATACAGATAGCGGTGTAGATATTTCCATGTTCATACAGATAGCGGTGCAGATATTTCCATGTTCATCCAGATGGCTGTGTAGATATATCCATGTTCATTCAGATGGCGGTGAAGATATACCCATGTTCATACAGATAGCGTTGTAGATATTTCCATGTTCATACAGATAGCGGTGTAGTTATTTCCATGTTCATACAGATAGCGGTGTATGTATTTCCATGTTCATACAGATAGCGGTGTAGTTATTTCCATGTTCATCCAGATGGCTGTGTAGATATATCCATGTTCATACAGATAGCGGTGTAGATATTTCCATGTTCATCCAGATGGCTGTGTAGCTATTTCCATGTTCATACAGATATTGGTGTAGATATTTCCATGTTCATACAGATAGCGGTGTAGATATTTCCATGTTCATACAGATAGCCGTGTAGATATTGCCATGTTCATACCGATAGCGGTGCTGATACTTCCATGTTTATACAGGTAGCGGTGTACATATTTCCGTGTTTATACAGGTAGCGGTGTAGATATTTCCATGTTCATACAGATAGCGGTGTAGATATTTCCATGTTTATACAGATAGCGGTGTAGATATCTCATTCTTTATACAGATTGCGGTGTAGATATTTATATGTTCATACAGATGGCGGTGCAGATATTTCCATGTTCATACAGATAGCGGTGTAGATATTTCCATGTTTATACACATAGCGTTGTAGATATCTCATTCTTAATACAGATGGCGGTGTAGATATTTATATGTTCATCCAGACGGCTGTGTAGACATATCCATGTTCATACAGATGGCGGTGAAGATATTTCCATGTTCATACAGATGGCTGTGTAGATATATCCATGATCATACAGATGGCGGTGAAGATTTTTCCATGTTCATACAGATGGCGGTGTAGATATTTCCATGTTCATACAGATAGCGGTGCTGATATTTCCATGTTTATACAGGTAGCAGAGTAGATATTTCCATGTTTATACAGATAGCGGTGTAGATATTTCCATGTTTATACACATAGCGGTGTAGATATTTCCATGTTTATACAGATAGCGGTGTAGATACCTCCATCTTAATTCAGATGGCGGTGTAGATATTTATAAGTTCATACAGATTGCGGTGCAGATATTTCCATGTTCATACAGATGGCTGTGAAGATATTTCCATGTTCATACAGATGGCGGTGTAGAAACTTCCCTGTTCATACTGATAGCGGTGCTGATATTTCCATGTTTATACAGGTATCGGTGTAGATATTTCCATGTTTATACAGATAGCAGTGTAGATATTTCCATGTTTATACACATAGCGGTGTAGATATATCCAAGTTAATACAGATAGCGGTGTAGATATTTCCATGTTCATGCAGATAGTGGTGTAGATATCTCCATCTTAATACAGATGGCGGTGTAGATATTGAAATGTTCATACAGATGGCGGTGCAGATATTTCCATGTTCATACAGATGGCGGTGTAGATATTTCCATGTTCATACAGATAGCGGTGTAGTTATTTCCATGTGTAAAGAGATAGCTGTGTAGATATTTCCATGTATAAGCAGATAGCTGTGTAGATATATCCGTTTTCATGCAGATAGCGGTGTATGTATTTCCCTGTTCAAACAGTTAGCAGTGTAGATATTTCCATTTACATAAAGATAGCGGTGTAGATATTAACATGTTCATCCACATGGCTGTGTAGATATATCCATGTTCATACAGATGGCGGTGAAGATATTTCCATGTTCATACAGATAGCGGTGTAGATATTTCCATGTTCATACAGATAGCGGTGTAGATATTTCCATGTTCATACAGATAGCGGTGTATGTATTTCCATGTTGATACAGATAGCGGTGTAGATATTTCCATGTTCATCCTGATGGCTGTGTAGATATTTCCATGTTCATACAGATAGCGGTGTAGATATTTCCATGTTCATACAGATAGCGGTGTAGATATTTCCATGTTCATCCAGATGGCTGTGTAGATATATCCATGTTCATACAGATGGCGGTGAAGATATTTCCATGTTCATACAGATGGCGTTGTAGATATTTCCATGTTCATACAGATAGCCGTGTAGATATTGCCATGTTCATACCGATAGCGGTGCTGATACTTCCATGTTTATACAGGTAGCGGTGTACATATTTCCGTGTTTATACAGGTAGCGGTGTAGATATTTCCATGTTCATACAGATAGCGGTGTAGATATTTCCATGTTTATACAGATAGCGGTGTAGATATCTCCTCCTTAATACAGATGGCGGTGTAGATATTTATATGTTCATTCAGATGGCGGTGGAGATATTTCCATGTTCATACAGATGGCGGTGTAGATATTTCCATGTTCATACAGATAGCGGTGTAGTTATATTCCATGTGTAAAGAGATAGCTGTGTAGATATTTCCATGTATATGCATACAGCTGTGTAGACATTTCCATTTTCATGCAGATAGCGGTGTATATATTTCCCTGTTCAAACAGATAGCGGTGAAGATATTTCCATGTTCATAAAGATAGCAGTGTATATATTTCCATGTTTATACAGAAAGCGGTGAAGATGTATGCATGTTTACACAGATAACGGTGTAGATATTTCCATGTTCATCCAGATGGCTCTGTAGATATATCCATGTTCATACAGATAGCGGTGTAGATATTTCCATGTTCATACAGATAGCGGTGCAGATATTTCCATGTTCATCCAGATGGCTGTGTAGATATATCCATGTTCATACAGATGGCGGTGAAGATATTTCCATGTTCATACAGATAGCGGTGTAGATATTTCCACGTTC
Source organism: Gorilla gorilla gorilla (assembly GCF_029281585.2). Taxonomy (NCBI): domain Eukaryota; kingdom Metazoa; phylum Chordata; class Mammalia; order Primates; family Hominidae; genus Gorilla; species Gorilla gorilla. Next base: position 130,178,268 of record NC_073239.2, read on the forward strand.
ATACAGATAGCGGTGTAGTTATTTCCAAGTTCATACAGATAGCGGTGTATGTATTTCCATGTTCATACAGATAGCGGTGTAGATATTTCCATGTTCATACAGATGGCGGTGTAGTTTTTCCATGTTCATAGGGATGGCGGTGTAGATATTTCCATATTTATGGAGATAGCGGTGTAGTTATTTCCATGTTCCTGGAGATAGCGGTGTAGATATTTAAATGTATATACAGATAGCTTTGTACATATTTCCATGTTCAGACAGATAGCGGTGTCGATATTTCCAAGTTCATACGGATGGCGGTGTAGATATTTCCTTGTTCGTACAGATGGCGTTGTAGATATTTCCATGTTTATAGAGATAGCGTTGTAGATATTTCCATGTTTATACTGACAGCGGTATAGCTATTTCCATGTTTCTACAGATGGTGGTGTAGATATTTCCAAGTTTATAGAGATAGCACTATAGACATTTCCATGTTTACCCAGATAGCGTTGTAAATATTTACATGTTTATAGAGATTGCGGTGTAGTTATTTCCATGTTTATACAGATAGCGGTGTAGATATCTCCATCTTAATACGGATGGCGGTGTAGATATTTATATGTTCATACAGATGGCGGTGCAGATATTTCCATGTTCATACAGATGGCGGTGTAGATATTTCCATGTTCATACAGATAGCGGTGTAGATATTTCCACGTTCATACAGATAGCGGTGTAGTTATTTCCAAGTTCATACAGATAGCGGTGTATGTATTTCCATGTTCATACAGATAGCGGTGTAGATATTTCCATGTTCATACAGATGGCGGTGTAGTTTTTCCATGTTCATAGGGATGGCGGTGTAGATATTTCCATATTTATGGAGATAGCGGTGTAGTTATTTCCATGTTCCTGGAGATAGCGGTGTAGATATTTAAATGTATATACAGATAGCTTTGTACATATTTCCATGTTCAGACAGATAGCGGTGTCGATATTTCCAAGTTCATACGGATGGCGGTGTAGATATTTCCTTGTTCGTACAGATGGCGTTGTAGATATTTCCATGTTTATAGAGATAGCGTTGTAGATATTTCCATGTTTATACTGACAGCGGTATAGCTATTTCCATGTTTCTACAGATGGTGGTGTAGATATTTCCAAGTTTATAGAGATAGCACTATAGACATTTCCATGTTTACCCAGATAGCGTTGTAAATATTTACAAGTTTATAGAGATTGCGGTGTAGTTATTTCCATGTTTATACAGATAGCGGTGTAGATATCTCCATCTTAATACGGATGGCGGTGTAGATATTTATATGTTCATACAGATGGCGGTGCAGATATTTCCATGTTCATACAGATGGCGGTGTAGATATTTCCATGTTCATACAGATAGCGGTGTAGATATTTCCATGTTCATACAGATAGCGGTGTAGATATTGCCATGCTTATACAGATTGCGGTGAATATGTATGCATGTTTACACAGATAGCGGTGAAGATATTTCCATGTTCATAGAGATAGCGGTAAAGATATATCCATGTTCATCCTGATGGCTGTGTAGATATATCCATGTTCATAGAGATAGCGGTGTAGATATTTCCATGTTCATCCAGATGGCTGTGTAGATATATCCATGTTCATACAGATGGCGGTGAAGATATTTCCATGTTCATACAGATAGCGGTGTAGATATTTCCACGTTCATACAGATAGCGGTGTAGTTATTTCCATGTTCATACAGATAGCGGTGTATGTATTTCCATGTTCATACAGATAGCGGTGTAGATATTTCCATGTTCATCCAGATGGCTGTGTAGATATATCCAAGTTCATACAGATAGCGGTGTAGATATTTCCATGTTCATCCAGATGGCTGTGTAGGTATTTCCATGTTCATACAGATAGCGGTGTAGATATTTCCATGTTCATACAGATAGCGGTGTAGATATTTCCATTTTCATACAGATAGCCGTGTAGATATTGCCATGTTCATACCGATAGCGGTGCTGATACTTCCATGTTTATACAGGTAGCGGTGTACATATTTCCGTGTTTATACAGGTAGCGGTGTAGATATTTCCATGTTCATACAGATAGCGGTGTAGATATTTCCATGTTTATACAGATAGCGGTGTAGATATCTCATTCTTAATACAGATGGCAGTGTAGATATTTATATGTTCATACAGATGGCGGTGCAGATATTTCCATGTTCATACAGATAGCGGTGTGGAAATTTCCATGTTTATACAGATAGCGGTGTAGATATCTCATTCTTAATACAGATGGCGGTGTAGATATTTATATGTTCATCCAGACGGCTGTGTAGACATATCCATGTTCATACAGATGGCGGTGAAGATATTTCCATGTTCATACAGATGGCTGTGTAGTTATATCCATGTTCATACAGATGGCGGTGAAGATTTTTCCATGTTCATACAGATGGCGGTGTAGATATTTCCATGTTCATACAGATAGCGGTGCTGATATTTCCATGTTCATAGAGGTAGCAGTGTAGATATTTCCATGTTTATACAGATAGCGGTGTAGATATTTCCATCTTTATACACATAGCGGTGTAGATATTTCCATCTTTATACACATAGCGGTGTAGATATCTCCATCTTAATACAGATGGCGGTGTAGATATTTATATGTTCATACAGATGGCGGGGCAGATATTTCCATGTTCATGCAGATGGCGGTGAAGATATTTCCATGTTCTTACAGATGGCGGTGTAGATACTTCCATGTTCATACTGATAGCGGTGCTGATATTTCCATGTTTATACAGGTAGCGGTGTAGATATTTCCATGTTTATACAGATAGCGGTGTAGATATTTCCATGTTTATACACATAGCGGTGTAGATATTTCCATGTTTATACAGATAGCGGTGTAGATATCTCCATCTTAATACAGATGGCGTTGTAGATATTTACATGTTCATTCACATGGCTGTGCAGATATTTCCAAGTTCCTACAGATGGCGATGTAGATATTTCCATGTTCATACAGATAGCGGTGTATTTATTTCCATGTGTAAAGAGAGAGCTGTGTAGATATTTCCAAGTAAATGCAGATAGCTGTGTAGACATTTCCATTTTCATGCAGATATCGGTGTATATATTTCCCTGTTCAAACAGTTAGCGGTGTAGATATTTCCATGTTCATAAAGATAGCAGTGTAGATATTTCCATGTTTATACAGATAGCGGTGAAGATGTATGCATGTTTACACAGATAGCGGTGTAGATATTTCCATGTTCATCCAGATGGCTGTGTAGATATATCCATGTTCATACAGATAGCGGTGTAGATATTTCCATGTTCATACAGATAGCGGTGCAGATATTTCCATGTTCATCCAGATGGCTGTGTAGATATATCCATGTTCATACAGATGGCGGTGAAGATATTTCCATGTTCATGCAGATAGCGGTGTAGATATTTCCATGTTCATACAGATAGCGGTGTAGATATTTCCATGTTCATACAGATAGCGGTGTAGTTATTTCCACGTTCATACAGATAGCGGTGTAGATATTTCCATGTTCATCCAGATGGCTGTGTAGATATATCCATGTTCATACAGATAGCGGTGTAGATATTTCCATGTTCATCCAGATGGCTGTGTAGCTATTTCCATGTTCATACAGATAGTGGTGTAGATATTTCCATGTTCATACAGATAGTGGTGTAGATATTTCCATGTTCATACAGATAGCCGTGTAGATATTGCCATGTTCATACCGATAGCGGTGCTGATACTTCCATGTTTATACAGGTAGCGGTGTACATATTTCCATGTTTATACAGGTAGCGGTGTAGATATTTCCATATTCATACAGATAGCGGTGTAGATATTTCCATGTTTATACAGATAGCGGTGTAGATATCTCCTTCTTAATACAGATGGTGGTGTAGATATTTATATGTTCATACAGATGGCGGTGCAGATATTTCCATGTTCATACAGATGGTGGTGTAGATATTTCCATGTTTATAGAGATAGCGGTGTAGTTATTTCCATGTGCAAAGAGATAGCTGTGTAGATATTTCCATGTATATACAGATAGCTGTGTAGATATTTCCATTTCCATGCAGATAGCGGTGTAGATATTTCCATGTTCAAACAGATAGCGGTGTAGATATTTCCATGTTCATACAGATAGCGGTGTGGATATTTCCATGTTTATACAGATAGCGGTGAAGATGTATGCATGTTTACACAGATAGCGGTGTAGATATTTCCATCTTAATACAGATGGCGGTGTAGATATTTATATGTTCATTCAGATGGCGGTGGAGATATTTCCATGTTCATACAGATGGCGGTGTAGATATTTCCATGTTCATACAGATAGCGGTGTAGTTATATTCCATGTGTAAAGAGATAGCTGTGTAGGTATTTCCATGTATATGCAGACAGCTGTGTAGACATTTCCATTTTCATGCAGATAGCGGTGTATATATTTCCCTGTTCAAACAGTTAGCGGTGTAGATATTTCTATGTTCATAAAGATAGCAGTGTAGATATTTCCATGTTTATACAGAAAGCGGTGAAGATGTATGCATGTTTACACAGATAGCGGTGTAGATATTTCCATGTTCATCCAGATGGCTCTGTAGATATATCCATGTTCATACAGATAGCGGTGTAGATATTTCCATGTTCATACAGATAGCGGTGCAGAGATTTCCATGTTCATCCAGATGGCTGTGTAGATATATCCATGTTCATACAGATGGCGGTGAAGATATTTCCATGTTCATACAGATAGCGGTGTAGATATTTCCATGTTCATACAGATAGCGGTGTAGTTATTTCCAGGTTCATACAGAGAGCGGAGTATGTATTTCCATGTTCATACAGATAGCGGTGTAGATATTTCCATGTTCATACAGATGGCGGTGTAGTTTTTCCATGTTCATAGGGATGGCGGTGTAGATATTTCCATATTTATAGAGATAGCGGTGTAGTTATTTCCATGTTCCTGGAGATAGCGGTGTAGATATTTCCATGTATATACAGATAGCTTTGTACATATTTCCATGTTCAGACAGATAGCGGTGTCGATATTTCCAAGTTCATACAGATGGCGGTGTAGATATTTCCTTGTTCGTACTGATGGCGTTGTAGATATTTCCATGTTTATAGAGATAGCGTTGTAGATATTTCCATGTTTATACTGACAGCGGTATAGCTATTTCCATGTTTCTACAGATGGTGGTGTAGATATTTCCAAGTTTATAGAGATAGCACTATAGACATTTCCATGTTTACCCAGATAGCGTTGTAAATATTTACGTGTTTATAGAGATTGCGGTGTAGATATTTCCATGTTTATACAGATAGCGGTGTAGATATCTCATTCTTAATACAGATGGCAGTGTAGATATTTATATGTTCATACAGATGGCGGTGCAGATATTTCCATGTTCATACAGATATCGGTGTGGAAATTAAAATGTTTATACAGGTAGCGGTGTACATATTTCCGTGTTTATACAGGTAGCGGTGTAGATATTTCCATGTTTATACAGGTAGCGGTGTAGATATTTCCATGTTTATACAGATAGCGGTGAAGATGTATGCATGTTTACACAGATAGCGGTGTAGATATTTCCATGTTCATAAAGATAGCAGTGTAGATATTTCCATGTTTATACAGATAGCGGTGAAGATGTATGCATGTTTACACAGATAGCGGTGTAGATATTTCCATGTTCATCCAGATGGCTGTGTAGATATATCCATGTTCATACAGATAGCGGTGTAGATATTTCCATGTTCATACAGATAGCGGTGCAGATATTTCCATGTTCATCCAGAAGGCTGTGTAGATATATCCATGTTCATACAGATGGCGGTGAAGATATTTCCATGTTCATACAGATAGCGGTGTAGATATTTCCATGTTCATACAGATAGTGGTGTAGATATTTCCATGTTCATCCAGATGGCTGTGTAGCTATTTCCATGTTCATACAGATAGTGGTGTAGATATTTCCATGTTTATACAGATAGCGGTGTAGATATCTCCTTCTTAATACAGATGGCGGTGTAGATATTTATATGTTCATACAGATGGCGGTGCAGATATTTCCATGTTCATACAGATGGTGGTGTAGATATTTCCATGTTTATAGAGGTAGCGGTGTAGTTATTTCCATGTGCAAAGAGATAGCTGTGTAGATATTTCCATGTACATGCAGATAGCTGTGTAGATATTTCCATTTTCATGCAGATAGCGGTTTAGATATTTCCATGTTCAAACAGATAGCGGTGTAGATATTTCCATGTTTATACAGATAGCGGTGAAGGTGTATGCATGTTTACACAGATAGCGGTGTAGATATTTCCATGTTCATACAGATAGCGGTGTAGATATTTCCATGTTCATCCATACGGCTGTGTAGACATATCCTTGTTCATACAGATGGCGGTGTAGATATTTCCATGTTCATACAGATAGCGGTGTAGTTATTTCCATGTGTAAAGAGATAGCTGTGTAGATATTTCCATGTATATGCAGATAGCGGTGTAGACATTTCCATTTTCATGCAGATAGCGGTGTATATATTTAACTGTTCAAACAGTTAGCAGTTTAGATATTTCCATGTTCATAAAGATAGCAGTGTAGATATTTCCATGTTCATACAGATAGCAGTGTAGTTATTTCCATGTGTAAAGAGATAGCTGTGTAGATATTTCCACGTATATGCAGATAGCTGTGTAGACATTTCCATTTACATTCAGATAGCGGTGTATATATTTCCCTGTTCAAACAGTTAGCGGTGCAGATATTTCCATGTTCATATAGATAGCAGTGTAGATAATTCCATCTTTATACACATAGCGGTGAAGATGTATGCATGTTTACACAGATAGCGGTGTATATATTTCCATGTTCATCCAGATGGCTGAGTAGATATATCCATGTAAATGCAGATAACGGTGTAGATATTTCCATGTTCATACAGATGGCTGTGTAGATATATCCATGTTCATACAGATGGCGGTGAAGATATTTCCATGTTCATACAGAAAGCGGTGTAGATATTTCCATGTTCATACAGATAGCAGTGTATGTATTTCCATGTTCATACAGATAGCAGTGTAGATATTTCCATGTTCATCCAGATGGCTGTGTAGATATATCCATGTTCATACAGATAGCGGTGTACATATTTCCATGTTCATCCAGATGGCTGTGTAGCTATTTCCATGTTCATACAGATAGTGGTGTAGATATTTCCATGTTCATACAGATAGCGGTGTAGATATTTCCATGTTCATACAGATAGCCGTGTAGATATTGCCATGTTCATACCGATAGCAGTGCTGATACTTCCATGTTTATACAGGTAGCGGTGTACATATTTCCGTGTTTATACAGGTAGCGGTGTACATATTTCCATGTTCATACAGATAGAGGTGTAGATATTTCCATGTTTATAGAGATAGCGGTGTAGTTATTTCCATGTGCAAAGAGATAGCTGTGTAGATATTTCCATGTATATACAGATAGCTGTGTAGATATTTCCATTTCCATGCAGATAGCGGTGTAGTTATTTCCATGTTCAAACAGATAGCGGTGTAGATATTTCCATGTTCATACAGATAGCGGTGTGGATATTTCCATGTTTATGCAGATAGCGGTGAAGATGTATGCATGTTTACACAGATAGCGGTGTAGATATTTCCATGTTCATACAGATAGCGGTGTAGATATTTCCATGTTCATCCAGACGGCTGTGTAGACATATCCATGTTCATACAGATGGCGGTGAAGATATTTCCATGTTCATACAGATGGCTGTGTAGATATATCCAGGTTCATAGAGATGGCTGTGAAGATTTTTCCATGTTCATACAGAAGCGGTGTAGTTATTTCCATGTTCATACAGATAGCGGTGCTGATATTTCCATGTTTATACAGGTAGCAGAGTAGATATTTCCATGTTTATACAGATAGCGGTGTAGATATTTCCATGTTTATACACATAGCGGTGTAGATATTTCCATGTTCATACAGATAGCGTGTAGATGTCTCCGTCTTAATACAGATGGCGGTGCAGATATTTATATGTTCATACAGATGGCGGTGCAGATATTTCCATGTTCATACAGATGGCGGTGTAGATATTTCCATGTTCATACAGATAGCGGTGTAGTTATTTCCATCTGTAAAGAGATAGCTGTGTAGATATTTCCATGTATATGCAGATAGCTGTGTAGACATTTCCATTTTCATGCAGATAGCGGTGTATATATTTCCCTGTTCAAACAGTTAGCGGTGTAGATATTTCCATGTTCATAAAGATAGCAGTGTAGATATTTCCATGTTTATACAGAAAGAGGTGAAGATTTATGCATGTTTACACAGATACCGGTGTAGATATTTCCATGTTCATCCAGATGGCTCTGTAGATATATCCATGTTCATACAGATAGCGGTGTAGATATTTCCATGTTCATACAGATAGCGGTGCAGATATTTCCATGTTCATACAGATAGCGGTGTAGATATTTCCACGTTCATACAGATAGCGGTGTAGTTATTTCCAAGTTCATACAGATAGCGGTGTATGTATTTCCATGTTCATACAGATAGCGGTGTAGATATTTCCATGTTCATACAGATGGCGGTGTAGTTTTTCCATGTTCATAGGGATGGCGGTGTAGATATTTCCATATTTATAGAGATAGCGGTGTAGTTATTACCATGTTCCTGGAGATAGCGGTGTAGATATTTCCATGTATATACAGATAGCTTTGTAGATATTTCCATGTTCAGACAGATAGCGGTGTCGATATTTCCAAGTTCATACGGATGGCGGTGTAGATATTTCCTTGTTCGTACAGATGGCGTTGTAGATATTTCCATGTTTATAGAGATAGCGTTGTAGATATTTCCTTGTTTACTGACAGCGGTATAGCTATTTCCATGTTTCTACAGATGGTGGTGTAGATATTTCCAAGTTTATAGAGATAGCACTGTAGACATTTCCATGTTTACCCAGATAGCGTTGTAAAAATTTACGTGTTTATAGAGATTGCGGTGTAGTTATTTCCATGTTTATACAGATAGCGGTGTAGATATCTCCATCTTAATACGGATGGCGGTGTAGATATTTATAAGTTCATACAGATGGCGGTGCAGATATTTCCATGTTCATACAGATGGCGGTGTAGATATTTCCATGTTCATACAGATAGCGGTGTAGATATTTCCATGTTCATACAGATAGCGGTGTAGATATTGCCATGCTTATACAGATTGCGGTGAATATGTATGCATGTTTACACAGATAGCGGTGAAGATATTTCCATGTTCATAGAGATAGCGGTAAAGATATTTCCATGTTCATCCAGATGGCTGTGTAGATATATCCATGTTCATACAGATAGCGGTGTAGATATTTCCATGTTCATCCAGATGGCTGTGTAGATATATCCATGTTCATACAGATGGCAGTGAAGATATTTCCATGTTCATACAGATAGCGGTGTAGATATTTCCACGTTCATACAGATAGTGGTGTAGTTATTTCCATGTTCATACAGATAGCTGTGTATGTATTTCCATGTTCATACAGATAGCGGTGTAGATATTTCCATGTTCATCCAGATGGCTGTGTAGATATATCCAAGTTCATACAGATAGCAGTGTAGATATTTCCATGATCATCCAGATGGCTGTGTAGCTTTTTCCATGTTCATACAGATAGTGGTGTAGATATTTCCATGTTCATACAGATAGCGGTGTAGATATTTCCATGTTCATACAGATAGCCGTGTAGATATTGCCATGTTAATACCGATAGCGGTGCTGATACTTCCATGTTTATACAGGTAGCGGTGTACATATTTCCGTGTTTATACAGGTAGCGGTGTAGATATTTCCATGTTCATACAGATAGCGGTGTAGATATTTCTATGTTCATACAGATAGCAGTGTAGTTATTTCCATGTGTAAAGAGATAGCTGTGTAGGTATTTCCATGTATATGCAGATAACTGTGTAGACATTTCCATTTACATGCAGATAGCGGTGTATATATTTCCCTGTTCAAACAGTTAGCGGTGCAGATATTTCCATGTTCATAAAGATAGCAGTGTAGATAATTCCATCTTTATACACATAGCGGTGAAGATGTATGCATGTTTAAACAGATAGCGGTGTATATATTTCCATGTTCATCCAGATGGCTGAGTAGATATATCCATGTAAATGCAGATAGCGGTGTAGATATTTCCATGTTCATACAGATAGCGGTGCAGATATTTCCATGTTCATCCAGATGGCTGTGTAGATATATCCATGTTCATACAGATGGCGGTGAAGATATTTCCATGTTCAAACAGATAGCGGTGTAGATATTTCCATGTTCATACAGTTAGCGGTGTAGGTATTTCCATGTTCATACAGATAGCGGAGTATGTATTTCCATGTTCATACAGATAGCAGTGTAGATATTTCCATGTTCATCCAGATGGCTGTGTAGATATATCCATGTTCATACAGATAGTGGTGTACATATTTCCATGTTCATCCAGATGGCTGTGTAGCTATTTCCATGTTCATACAGATAGTGGTGTAGATATTTCCATGTTCATACAGATAGCGGTGTAGATATTTCCATGTTCATACAGATAGCCGTGTAGATATTGCCATGTTCATACCGATAGCAGTGCTGATACATCCATGTTTATACAGGTAGCGGTGTACATATTTCCATGTTTATACAGGTAGCGGTGTAGATATTTCCATTTTCATACAGATAGCGGTGTAGATATTTCCATGTTTATACAGATAGCTGTGTAGATATCTCCTTCTTAATACAGATGGCGGTGTAGATATTTATATGTTCATACAGATGGCGGTGCAGATATTTCCATGTTCATACAGATGGTGGTGTAGATATTTCCATGTTCATACAGATTGCGGTGTAGATATTTCCATGTTCATCCAGACGGCTGTGTAGACATATCCATGTTCATACGGATGGCGGTGAAGATATTTCCATGTTCATACAGATGGCGGTGAAGATATTTCCATGTTCATACAGATGGCGGTGTAGATACTTCCATGTTCATACTGATAGCGGTGCTGATATTTCCATGTTTTTACAGGTAGCGGTGTAGATATTTCCATGTTTATACATATAGCGGTGTAGATATTTCCATGTTTATACACATAGCGGTGTAGATATTTCCATGTTTATACAGATAGCGGTGTATATATTTCCATCTTAATACAGATGGCGGTGTAGATATTTATATGTTCATTCAGATGGCTGTGTAGATATTTCCATGTTCATACAGATGGCGGTGTAGATATTTCCATGTTCATACAGATAGCGGTGTAGTTATATTCCATGGGTAAAGAGATAGCTGTGTAGATATTTCCATGTATATGCAGACAGCTGTGTAGACATTTCCATTTTCATGCCGATAGCGGTGTATATATTTTCCTGTTCAGTTAGCGGTGTAGATATTTCAATGTTCATAAAGATAGCAGTGTAGATATTTCCATGTTTATACAGAAAGCGGTGAAGATGTATGCATGTTTACACAGATAGCGGTGTACATATTTCCATGTTCATCCAGAGGGCTCTGTAGATATATCCATGTTCATACAGATAGCGGTGTAGATATTTCCATGTTCATACAGATAGCGGTGCAGATATTTTCATGTTCATCCAGATGGCTGTGTAGATATATCCATGTTCATACAGATGGCGGTGAAGATATTTCCATGTTCATACAGATTGCGGTGTAGATATTTCCACGTTCATACAGATAGCGGTGTAGTTATTTCCAAGTTCATACAGATAGCGGTGTATGTATTTCCATGTTCATACAGATAGCGGTGTAGATATTTCCATGTTCATACAGATGGCGGTGTAGTTTTTCCATGTTCATAGGGATGGCGGTGTAGATATTTCCATATTTATAGAGATAGCGGTGTAGTTATTTCCTTGTTCCTGGAGATAGCGCTGTAGATATTTCCATGTATATACAGATAGCTTTGTACATATTTCCATGTTCAGACAGATAACGGTGTCGATATTTCCAAGTTCATACGGATGGCGGTGTAGATATTTCCTTGTTCGTACAGATGGCGTTGTAGATATTTCCATGTTTATAGAGATAGCGGTGTAGATATTTTCATGTTTATACAGATAGCGGTGTAGATATTTCCATGTTGATTCAGATAGCGGTGTAGATATCTCCATCTTAATACAGATGGCGGTGTAGATATTTATATGTTCATACAGATGGCAGTGCAGATATTTCCATGTTCATACAGATGGCAGTGAAGATATTTCCATGTTCATACAGATGGCGGTGTAGATTCTTCCATGTTCATACTGATAGCGGTGCTGATATTTCCATGTTTATACAGGTAGCGGTGTAGATATTTCCATGTTTATACAGATAGCGGTGTAGATATTTCCATGTTCATCCAGATAGTGGTGTAGATATTTCCATGTTCATACAGATAGCGTTGTAGATATTTCCATGTTCATACAGATAGCCGTGTAGATATTGCCATGTTCATACCGATAGCGGTGCTGATACTTCCATGTTTATACAGGTAGCGGTGTACATATTTCCGTGTTTATACAGGTAGCGGTGTAGATATTTCCATGTTCATACAGATAGCGGTGTAGATATTTCCATGTTTATACAGATAGCGGTGTAGATATTTCCATGTTCATCCAGACGGCTGTGTAGACATATCCATGTTGATACAGATGGCGGTGAAGATATTTCCATGTTGATACAGATGGCTGTGTAGATATATCCATGTTCATACAGATGGCGGTGAAGATTTTTCCATATTCATACAGATGGCGGTGTAGATATTTCCATGTTCATATAGATAGCGGTGCTGATATTTCCATGTTTATACAGGTAGCAGTGTAGATATTTCCATGTTTATACCGATAGCGGTGTAGATATTTCCATGTTTATACACATAGCGGTGTAGATATTTCCATGTTTATACAGATAGCGGTGTAGATATCTCCATCTTAATACAGATGGTGGTGTAGATATTTATATGTTCATACAGATGGCGGTGCAGATATTTCCATGTTCATACAGATGGCGGTTAAGTTATTTCCGTGTTCACACAGATGTCAGTGTAGATACTTCCATGTTCATACTGATAGCGGTGCTGATATTCCCATGTTTATACAGGTAGCGGTGTAGATCTTTCCATGTTTATACAGATAGCGGTGTAGATATTTCCATGTTCATACAGATAGCGGTGTAGATATTACCATGTTCATACAGATAGCGGTGTATGTATTTCCATGTTCATACAGATAGCGGTGTAGATATTTCCATGTTCATCCAGATGGCTGTGTAGATATATCCATGTTCATACAGATGGCGGTGAAGATATTTCCATGTTCATACAGATAGCGGTGTAGATATTTCCATGTTCATACAGATAGCGGTGTAGATATTTCCATGTTCATACAGATAGCGGTGTATGTATTTCCATGTTCATACAGATAGTGGTGTAGATATTTCCATGTTCATCCAGATGGCTGTGTAGCTATTTCCATGTTCATACAGATAGTGGTGTAGATATTTCCATGTTCATACAGATAGCGGTGTAGATATTTCCATGTTCATACAGATAGCCGTGTAGATATTGCCATGTTCATACCGATAGCGGTGCTGATACTTTCATGTTTATACAGGTAGCGGTGTACATATTTCCGTCTTTATACTTGTAGCGGTCTAGATATTTCCATGTTCATACAGATAGCGTTGTAGATATTTCCACGTTTATACAGATAGCGGCCTAGATATCTCCTTCTTAATACAGATGGCATTGAAGATATTTATATGTTCATACAGATGGCGGTGCAGATATTTCCATGTTCATACAGGTGGTGGAGTACATATTTCCATGCTTATAGAGATAGCGGTGTAGATATTTCCATGTGCAAAGAGATAGCTGTGTAGATATTTCCATGTATATGCAGATAGCTGTGTAGACATTTCCATTTTCATGCAGATAGCGGTGTATATATTTCCCTGTTCAAACAGGTAGCGGTGTAGATATTTCCATGTTCATAAAGATAGCAGTGTAGATATTTCCATGTTTATACAGATAGCGTTGAAGATGTATGCATGTTTACACAGATAGCGGCGTAGATATTTCCATGTTCATCCAGATGGCTCTGTAGATATATCCATGTTCATACAGATAGCGGTGTAGAAATTTCCATGTTCATACAGATAGCGGTGCAGATATTTCCATGTTCATCCAGATGGCTGTGTAGATATATCCATGTTCTTACAGATGGCGGTGAAGATATTTCCATGTTCATACAGATAGCGGTGTAGATATTTCCATGTTCATACAGATAGCAGTGTAGATATTACCATGTTCATACAGATAGCGGTGTATGTATTTCCATGTTCATACACATAGCGGTGTAGATATTTCCATGTTCATCCAGATGGCTGTGTAGATATATCCATGTTCATACAGATAGCGGTGTAGATATTTCCATGTTCATCCAGATGGCTGTGTAGCTATTTCCATGTTCATACAGATAGTGGTGTAGATATTTCCACGTTCATACAGATAGCGTTGTAGATATTTCCATGTTCATACAGATATCCGTGTAGATATTGCCATGTTCATACCGATAGCGGTGCTGATACTTCCATGTTTATACAGGTAGCGGTGTACATATTTCCGTGTTTATACAGGTAGCGGTGTAGATATTTCCATGTTCATACAGATGGCAGTGTAGATACTTCCATGTTCATACTGATAGCGGTGCTGATATTCCCATGTTTATACAGGTAGCGGTGTAGATATTTCCATGTTTACACAGATAGCGGTGTAGATATTTCCATGTTCATACAGATAGCGGTGTAGATATTTCCATGTTCAAACAGATAGCGGTGTATGTATTTCCATGTTCATACAGATAGCGGTGTAGATATTTCCATGTTCATCCAGATGGCTGTGTAGATATATCCATGTCCATACAGATGGCGGTGAAGATATTTCCATGTTCATACAGATAGCGGTGTAGATATTTCCATGTTCATACAGATAGCGGTGTAGATATTTCCATGTTCATACAGATAGCGGTGTATGTATTTCCATGTTCATACAGATAGCGGTGTAGATATTTCCATGTTCATCCAGATGGCTGTGTAGATATATCCATGTTCATACAGATAGCGGTGTAGATATTTCCATGTTCATCCAGATGGCTGTGCGGTTATTTCCATGTTCATACAGATAGTGGTGTAGCTATTTCCATGTTCATACAGATAGCGGTGTAGATATTTCCATGTTCATACAGATAGCCATGTAGTTATTGCCAAGTTCATACCGATAGCGGTGCTGATACTTTCATGTTTATACAGGTAGCGGTGTACATATTTCCGTGTTTATACAGGTAGCGGTGTAGATATTTCCATGTTCATACAGATAGCGTTGTAGATATTTCCATGTTTATACAGATAGCGGCATAGATATCTCCTTCTTAATACAGATGGCATTGTAGATATTTATATGTTCATACAGATGGCGGTGCAGATATTTCCATGTTCATACAGATGGTGGAGTACATATTTCCATGCTTATAGAGATAGCGGTGTAGTTATTTCCATGTGCAAAGAGATAGCTGTGTAGATATTTCCATGTATATGCAGATAGCTGTGTAGACATTTCCATTTTCATGCAGATAGCGGTGTATATATTTCCCTGTTCAAACAGGTAGCGGTGTAGATATTTCCATGTTCATAAAGATAGCAGTGTAGATATTTCCATGTTTATACAGATAGCGTTGAAGATGTATGCATGTTTACACAGATAGCGGCGTAGATATTTCCATGTTCATCCAGATGGCTCTGTAGATATATCCATGTTCATACAGATAGCGGTGTAGATATTTCCATGTTAATACAGATAGCGGTGCAGATATTTCCATGTTCATCCAGATGGCTGTGTAGATATATCCATGTTCATACAGATGGCGGTGAAGATATTTCCATCTTCATACAGATAGCGGTGTAGATATTTCCATGTTCATACAGAGAGCGGTGTAGTTATTTCCATGTTCATACAGATAGCGGTGTATGTATTTCCATGTTCATACAGATAGTGGTGTAGATATTTCCATGTTCATCCAGATGGTTGTGTAGATATATCCATGTTCATACAGATAGCGGTGTAGATATTTCCATGTTCATCCAGAAGGCTGTGTAGCTATTTCCATGTTCATCCTGATAGTGGTGTAGATATTTCCATGTTCATACAGATAGCGTTGTAGATATTTCCATGTTCATACAGATAGCCGTGTAGATATTGCCATGTTCATACCGATAGCGGTGCTGATACTTCCATGTTTATACAGGTAGCGGTGTACATATTTCCGTGTTTATACAGGTAGCGGTGTAGATATTTCCATGTTCATACAGATAGCGGTGTAGATATTTCCATGTTTATACAGACAGCGGTGTAGATATCTCATTCTTAATACAGATGGCGGTGTAGATATTTATATGTTCATACAGATGGCGGTGCAGATATTTCCATGTTCATACAGATATCGGTGTAGATATTTCCATGTTGATACAAATAGCGGTGTAGATACCTCTTTCTTAATACAGATGGCGGCGTAGATATTTATATGTTCATCCAGACAGCTGTGTAGACATATCCATGTTCATACAAATGGCGGTGAAGATATTTCCATGTTCATACAGATGGCTGTCTAGATATATTCATGTTCTTACAGATGGCGGTGAAGGTTTTTCCATGTTCATACAGATGGCGGTGTAGATATTTCCATGTTCATACAGATAGCGGTGCTGATATTTCCATGTTTATACAGGTAGCAGTGTAGATATTTCCATGTTTATACAGATAGCGGTGTAGATATTTCCATGTTTATACACATAGTGGTTTAGATATTTCCATGTTTATACAGATAGCGGTGTAGATATCTCTATCTTAATACAGATGGCGGTGTAGATATTTATATGTTCATACAGATGGCGGTGCAGATATTTCCATGTTCATACAGACGGCGGTGAAGATATTTCCATGTTCATACAGATTGCGGTGTAGATACTGCCATGTTCATACTGATAGCAGTGCTGATATTTCCATGTTTATACAGGTAGCGGTGTAGATATTTCCATGTTTATACAGATGGCGGTGTACATATTTCCATGTTCATACAGATAGCGGTGTAGTTATTTCCATGTGTAAAGAGATAGCTGTGTAGATATTTAGATGTATATGCAGATAGCTGTGTAGACATTTCCATTTTCATGCATATAGCGGTGTATATATTTCCGTGTTCAAACAGTTAGCGGTGTAGATATTTCTATGTTCATAAAGATAGCAGTGTAGATATTTCCATGTTTATACAGATAGCGGTGAAGATATATGCATGTTTACACAGATAGCGGTGTAGATATTTCCATGTTCATACAGATAGCGGTGTAGATATTTCCATGTTCATACAGATAGCGGTGTATGTATTTCTATGTTCATACACATAGCGGTGTAGATATTTCCATGTTCATCCAGATGGCTGTGTAGATATATCCATGTTCATACTGATAGCGGTGTAAATATTTCCATGTTCATCCAGATGGCTGTGTAGGTATTTCCATGTTCATACAGATAGTGGTGTAGATATTTCCACGTTCATACAGATAGCGGTGTAGATATTTCCATGTTCATACAGATAGCCGTGTAGATATTGCCATGTTCATCCCAATAGCGGTGCTGATACTTCCATGTTTATACAGGTAGCGGTGTACATATTTCCGTGTTTATACAGGTATCGGTGTAGATATTTCCATGTTCATACAGATAGCGGTGTAGATATTTCCATGTTTATACAGATAGCGGTGTAGATATCTCCTTCTTAATACAGATGGCGGTGTAGATATTTATCTGTTCATACAGATGGCGGTGCAGATATTTACATGTTCATACAGATGGTGGAGTACATATTTCCATGTTTATAGAGATAGCGGTGTAGATATTTCCATGTGCAAAGAGATAGCTGTGTAGATATTTCCATGTATATGCAGATAGCTGTGTAGATATTTCCATTTTCATGCAGATAGCGGTGTAGATATTTCCATGTTCAAACAGATAGCGGTGTAGATATTTCCATGTTCATACAGATAGCGGTGTAGATATTTCCATGTTTATACAGATAGCGGTGAAGATGTATGCATGTTTACACAGATAGTGGTGTAGATATTTCCATTTTCATACAGATAGCGGTTTAGATATTTCCATGTTCATCCAGACGGCTGTGTAGACATATCCATGTTGATACAGATGGCGGTGAAGATATTTCCATGTTGATACAGATGGCTGTGTAGATATATCCACGTTCATACAGATGGCGGTGAAGATTTTTCCATGTTCATACAGATGGCGGTGTAGATATTTCCATGTTCATATAGATAGCGGTGCTGATATTTCTATGTTTATACAGGTAGCAGTGTAGATATTTCCATGTTTATACCGATAGCGGTGTAGATATTTCCATATTCATACACATAGCGGTGTAGATATTTCCATGTTTATACAGATAGCGGTGTAGATATCTCCATCTTAATACAGATGGTGGTGTAGATATTTATATGTTCATACAGATGGCGGTGCAGATATTTCCATGTTCATACAGACGGCGGTTAAGATATTTCCATGTTCACACAGATGGCAGTGTAGATACTTCCATGTTCATACTGATAGCGGTGCTGATATTCCCATGTTTATACAGGTAGCGGTGTAGATATTTCCATGTTTACACAGATAGCGGTGTAGATATTTCCATGTTCATACAGATAGCGGTGTAGATATTTCCATGTTCAAACAGATAGCGGTGTATGTATTTCCATGTTCATACAGATAGCGGTGTAGATATTTCCATGTTCATCCAGATGGCTGTGTAGATATATCCATGTTCATACAGATGGCGGTGAAGATATTTCCATGTTCATACAGATAGCGGTGTAGATATTTCCATGTTCATACAGATAGCGGTGTAGATATTTCCATGTTCATACAGATAGCGGTGTATGTATTTCCATGTTCATACAGATAGCGGTGTAGATATTTCCATGTTCATCCAGATGGCCGTGTAGATATATCCATGTTCATACAGATAGCGGTGTAGATATTTCCATGTTCATCCAGATGGCTGTGCGGTTATTTCCATGTTCATACAGATAGTGGTGTAGATATTTCCATGTTTATACAGATAGCGGCGTAGATATATCCTTCTTAATACAGATGGCATTGTAGATATTTATATGTTCATACAGATGGCGGTGCAGATATTTCCATGTCCATTCAGATGGTGGAGTACATATTTCCATGCTTATAGAGATAGCGGTGTAGTTATTTCCATGTGCATACAGATAGCGGTGTAGATATTTCCATGTTCATCCAGATGGCTGTGTAGATATATCCATGTTCATACAGATAGCTGTGTAGATATTTCCATGTTCATCCAGATGGCTGTGTAGCTATTTCCATGTTCATACAGATAGCCGTGTAGATATTGCCATGTTCATACCGATAACGGTGCTGATACTTCCATGTTTATACAGGTAGCGGTGTACATATTTCCATGTTTATGCAGATAGCGGTGTAGATATCTCCTTCTTAATACAGATGGCGGTGTAGATATTTATATGTTCATACAGATGGCGGTGCAGATATTTCCATGTTCATACAGATGGTGGTGTAGATATTTCCCTGTTCATACAGATAGCGGTGTGGATATTTCCATGTTTATACAGATAGCGGTGAAGATGTATGCATGTTTACACAGATAGCGGTTTAGATATTTCCATGTTCATACAGATAGCGGTGTACATATTTCCATGTTCATCCAGACGGCTGTGTAGACATATCCATGTTCATACAGATGGCTGTGAAGATATTTCCATGTTCATACAGATGGCTGTGTAGATATATCCATGTTCATACAGATGGCGGTGAAGATTTTTCCATGTTCATACAGATGGCGGTGTAGATATTTCCATGTTCATACAGATAGCGGTGCTGATATTTCCATGTTTATACAGGTATCAGTGTAGATATCTCCATGTTTATACAGATAGCGGTGAAGATATTTCCATGTTTATACACATAGCGGTGTAAATATTTCCATGTTTATACAGATAGCGGTGTAGATATCTCCATCTTAATACAGATGGCGGTGTAGATATTTATATGTTCTTACAGATGGCGGTGCAGATATTTCCATGTTCATACAGATGGCGGTGAAGATATTTCCATGTTCATACAGATGGCGGTGTAGATATTACCATGTTTATAGAGATAGCGGTGTAGTTATTTCCATGTGTAAAGAGATAGCTGTGTAGATATTTCCAGGTATATGCAGACAGCTGTGTAGATATTTCCATTTTCATGCAGATAGCGGTGTAGATATTTCCATGTTCAAACAGATAGCAGTGTAGATATTTCCATGTTTATAAAGATAGCGGTGAAGATGTATGCATGTTTACACAGATAGCGGTGTAGATATTTCCATGTTCATACAGATAGCGGTGTAGATATTTCCATGTTCATCCAGATGGCTGTGTATATATATCCATGTTCATCCAGATGGCTGTGTAGATATATCCATGTTCATACAGATGGCGGTGAAGATATTTCCATGTTCTTACAGATAGCGGTGTAGATATTTCCATGTTCATACAGATAGCGGTGTAGATATTTCCATGTTCATACAGACAGCGGTGTATGTATCTCCATGTTCATACAGATGGCGGTGTAGATATTTCCATGTTTATACCTGTAGCGGTGTAGATATTTCCATGTTCATACAGATAGCGGTGTAGATATTTCCATGTTCATAAAGATAGCGGTGAAGATATTTCCATGTTCATCCAGATAGCGGTGCAGATATTTCCATGTTCATCCAGATGGCTGTGTAGATATATCCATGTTCATAGAGATGGCGGTGAAGATATTTCCATGTTCATACAGATAGCGGTGTAGATATTTCCATGTTCATACAGATAGCGGTGTAGATATTTCCATCTTAATACAGATGTCGGTGTAGATATTTATCAGTTCATACAGATGGCAGTGCAAATATTTCCATGTTCATACAGATGGCGGTGTAGATATTACCATGTTTATAGAGATAGCGGTGTAGATATTTCCATGTGTAAAGAGATAGCTGTCTAGATATTTCCATGTATATGCAGATAGCTGTGTAGATATTTCCATTTTCATGCAGATAGCGGTGTAGATATTTCCATGTTCAAACAGATAGCAGTGTAGATATTTCCATGTACTTACAGATAGCAGTGTAGATATTTCCATGTTTATACAGATAGCGGTGAAGATGTATGCATGTTTACACAGATAGTGGTGTAGATATTTCCTTGTTCATACAGATAGCGGTGTAGATATTTCCATGTTCATCGAGATGGCTGTGTAGATATATCCATGTTCATGCAGATGGCTGTGTAGATATATCCATGTTCATAGAGATGGCGGTGAAGATATTTCCATGTTCATACAGATAGCGGTGTAGATATTTCCATGTTCATACAGATAGCGGTGAAGATGTATGCATGTTGACACAGATAGCGGTGTAGATATTTCCATGTTCATACATATGGCTTTGTAGATATATCCATGTTCATACAGATGGCGGTGAAGATATTTCCATGTTCATACAGATAGCGGTGTAGATATTTCCATGTTCATACAGATAGCGGTGTAGATATTTCCATGTTCATACAGACAGCGGTGTATGTATCTCCATGTTCATACAGATAGCGGAGCAGATATTTCCACGTTCATCCAGATAGCGGTGCAGATATTTCCATGTTCATCCAGATGGCTGTGTAGATATATCCATGTTCATAGAGATGGCGGTGAAGATATTTCCATGTTCATACAGATAGCGGTGTAGATATTTCCATGTTCATACTGATAGCGGTGTAGATATTTCCATGTTCATAGAGATAGCGGTGTATGTATTTATATGTTCATACAGATAGCGGTGTAGACATTTCCATATTCATCCAGATGGCTGTGTAGATATTTCCATGTTCATACAGATAGCGGTGTAGATATTTCCATGTTCATACAGATAGCGGTGTAGATATTTCCATGTTCATACAGATAGCCGTGTTGATATTGCCATGTTCATACCGATAGCGGTGCTGATACTTCCATGTTTATACAGGTAGCGGTGTACATATTTCCGTGTTTATACAGATAGCGGTGTAGATATTTCCATGTTCATACAGATAGCGGTGTAGATATTTCCATGTTCATCCAGACGGCTGTGTAGACATATCCATGTTCATACTGATGGCGGTGAAGATATTTCCATGTTCATACAGATGGCTGTGTAGATATATCCAGGTTCATAGAGATGGCGGTGAAGATTTTTCCATGTTCATACAGAAGCGGTGTAGAAATTTCCATGTTCATACAGATAGCGGTGCTGATATTTCCATGTTTATACAGGTAGCAGTGTAGATATTTCCATGTTTATAAAGATAGCGGTGTAGATATTTCCATGTTTATACACATAGCGGTGTAGATATTTCCATGTTTATACAGATAGCGTGTAGATATCTCCATCTTAATACAGATGGCGGTGTAGAAATTTATATGTTCATACAGATGGCGGTGCAGATATTTCCATGTTCATCCAGATGGCTCTGTAGATATATCCATGTTCATACAGATAGCGGTGTAGATATTTCCATGTTCCTACAGATAGCGGTGCAGATATTTCCATGTTCATCCAGATGGCTGTGTAGATATATCCATGTTCATACAGATGGCGGTGAAGATATTTCCATGTTCATACAGATAGCGGTGTATGTATTTCCATGTTCATACAGATAGCGGTGTAGATATTTCCATGTTCATACAGATGGCGGTGTAGTTTTTCCATGTTCATAGGGATGGCGGTGTAGATATTTCCATATTTATAGAGATAGCGGTGTGGTTATTTCCATGTTCCTGAAGATAGCAGTGTAGATATTTCCATGTATATACAGATAGCTTTGTACATATTTCCATGTTCAGACAGATAGCGGGGGGAATATTTCCAAGTTCATACGGATGGCGGTGTAGATATTTCCTTGTTCGTACAGATGGCGTTGTAGATATTTCCATGTTTATAGAGATAGCGTTGTAGATATTTCCATGTTTATACTGACAGCGGTATAGCTATTTCCATGTTTCTACAGATAGCGGTGTAGATATTTCCATGTTCATACAGATAGCGGTGTAGATATTTCCATGTTCATACAGATAGCGGTGTATGTATTTCCATGTTCATACAGATAGCGGTGTAGATATTTCCATGTTCATCCAGATGGCTGTGTAGATATATCCATGATCATACAGATAGCTGTGTAGATATTTCCATGTTCATCCAGATGGCTGTGTAGCTATTTCCATGTTCATACAGATAGTGGTGTAGATATTTCCACGTTAATACAGATAGCGGTGTAGATATTTCCATGTTCATGCAGATAGCCGTGTAGATATTGCCATGTTCATACGGATAGCGGTGCTGATACTTCCATGTTTATACAGGTAGCGGTGTACATATTTCCGTGTTTATACAGGTAGCGGTGTAGATATTTCCATGTTCATACAGATAGCTGTGTAGATATTTCCATGTATATGCAGATAGCTGTGTAGATATTTCCATTTTCATGCAGATAGCGGTGTAGGTATTTCCATGTTCAAACAGATAGCTGTGTAGATATTTCCATGTTCATTCAGATAGCGGTGTGGATATTTCCATGTTTATACAGATAGCGGTGAAGATGTATGCATGTTTACACAGATAGCGGTGTAGATATTTCCATGTTCATACAGATAGCGGTGTAGATAATTCCATGTTCATCCAGACGGCTGTGTAGACATATCCATGTTCATACAGATGGCTGTGAAGATATTTCCATGTTCATACAGATGGCTGTGTACATATATCCATGTTCATACAGAGGGCGGTGAAGATATTTCCATGTTCATAAAGATGGCGGTGTAGATATTTCCATGTTCATACAGATAGCGGTGCTGATATTTCCATGTTTATACAGGTAGCAGTGTAGATATTTCCATGTTTATACAGATAGCGGTGTAGATATCTCCATCTTAATACAGATGGCGGTGTAGATAATTATATGTTCATTCAGATGGCGGTGCAGTTATTTCCATGTTCATACAGATGGCGGTGTAGATATTTCCATGTTCATACAGATAGAGGTGTAGTTATTTCCATTTGTAAAGAGATAGCTGTGTAGATATTTCCATGTATATGCAGATAGCTGTGTTGACATTTCCATTTTCATGCAGATAGTGGTGTATATATTTCCCTGTTCAAACAGTTAGCGGTGTAGATATTTCCATGTTCATAAAGATAGCAGTGTAGATATTTCCATGTTTATACAGATAGCGGTGAAGATGTATGCATGTTTACACAGATAGCGGTGTAGATATTTCCATGTTCATCCAGATGGCTCTGAAGATATATCCATGTTCATACAGATAGCGGTGTAGATATTTCCATGTTCATACAGATAGCGGTGCAGATATTTCCATGTTCATCCAGATTGCTGTTTAGATATATCCATGTTCATACAGATGGCGGTGAAGATATTTCCATGTTCATACAGATAGCGGTGTAGATATTTCCATGTTCATACAGATAGCGGTGTAGATATTTCCATGTTCATACAGATAGCGGTGTATGTATTTCCATGTTCATACAGATAGCGGTGTAGATATTTCCATGTTCATCCAGATGGCTGTGTAGATATATCCATGTTCATACAGATAGCGGTGTTGATATTTCCATGTTCATCCAGATGGCTGTGTAGCTATTTCCATGTTCATACAGATAGTGGTGTAGATGTTTCCATGTTCATACAAATAGCGATGTAGATATTTCCATGTTCATTCAGATAGCCGTGTTGATATTGCCATGTTCATACCGATAGCGGTGCTGATACTTCCATGTTTATACAGGTAGCAGTGTAGATATTTCCATGTTTATACCGATAGCTGTGTAGATATTTCCATGTTTATACAAATAGCGGTGTAGATATTTCCATGTTTATACAGATAGCGGTGTAGATATCTCCATCTTAATACAGATGGTGGTTTAGATATTTATATGTTCATACAGACGGCGTTGCAGATATTTCCTTGTTCATACAGATGGCGGTGAAGATATTTCCATGTTCACACAGATGGCAGTGTAGATACTTCCATGTTCATACTGATAGCGGTGCTGATATTTCCATGTTTATACAGGTAGCGGTGTATATATTTCCCTGTTCAAACAGTTAGCAGTGTAGATATTTCCATGTTCATAAAGATAGCAGTGTAGATATTTCCAAGTTTATACAGATAGCGGTGAAGATGTATGCATGTTTACACAGATAGCGGTGTAGATATTACCATGTTCATCCAGATGGCTGTGTAGATATATCCATGTTCATACAGATAGCAGTGTAGATATTTCCATGTTCATACAGATAGCGGTGCAGTTATTTCCATGTTCATCCAGATGGCTGTGTAGATATATCCATGTTCATACAGATGGCGGTGAAGATATTTCCATGTTCATACAGATAGCGGTGCAGATATTTCCATGTTCATACAGATAGCGGTGTAGATATTTCCATGTTCATACAGATAGCGGTGCAGATATTTCCTTGTTCATCCAGATGGCTGTGTAGATATATCCATGTTCATACACATGGCGGTGAAGATATTTCCATGTTCATACAGATAGCGGTGTAGATATTTCCATGTTCATACAGATAGCGGTGTAGATATTTCCATGTTCATCCAGATGGCTGTGTAGATATATCCATGTTCATACAGATAGCGGTGTAGATATTTCCATATTCATAAAGATGTCTGTGTAGCTATTTCCATGTTCATACAGATAGTGGTGTAGATATTTCCATGTTCATACAGATAGCGATGTAGATATTGCCATGTTCATACCGATAGCGGTGCTGATACTTCCATGTTTATACAGGTAGCGGTGTACATATTTCCGTGTTTATACAGGTAACGGTGTAGATATTTCCATGTTCATATAGATAGCGGTGTAGATATTTCCATGTTTATACAGATAGCGGTGTAGATATCTCCTTCTTAATACAGATGGCGGTGTAGATATTTATATGTTCATACAGACGGCGGTGCAGATATTTCCATGTTCATACAGATGGTGGTGTAGATATTTCCGTGTTCATACAGATAGCGGTGTGGATATTTCCATGTTTATACAGATAGCGGTGAGGATGTATGCATGTTTACACAGATAGTGGTGTAGATATTTCCATGTTCATACAGATAGCGGTGTAGATATTTCCATGTTCATCCAGACGGCTGTGTAGACATATCCATGTTCATACAGATGGCGGTGAAGATATTTCCAGGTTGATACAGATGGCTGTGTAGATATATCCATGTTCATACAGATGGCGGTGAAGATTTTTCCATGTTCATACAGATGGCGGTGTAGATATATCCATATTCATACAGATAGCGGTGCTGATGTTTCCATGTTTATACAGGTAGCAGTGTAGTTATTTCCATGTTTACACAGATAGCGGTGTAGATATTTCCATGTTTATACACATAGCGGTGTAGATATTTCCATGTTTATACAGATAGCGGTGTAGATATCTCCATCTTAATACAGATGGTGGTGTAGATATTTATATGTTCATACAGATGGCGGTGCAGATATTTCCATGTTCATACAGATGGCGGTGAAGATATTTCCATGTTCACACAGATGGCGGTGTAGATACCTCCATGTTCATACTGATAGCGGTGATGATATTTCCATGTTTATACAGGTAGCGGTGTAGATATTTTCATGTTTATACAGATAGCGGTGTAGATATTTTCATGTTTTTACACATAGCGGTGTAGATATTTCAATGTTTATACAGATAGCGGTGTAGATATCTCCATCTTAATACAGATGGCGGTGTAGATATTTATATGTTCTTTCAGATGGCGGTGCAGATATTTCCATGTTCATACAGATGGCGGTGTAGATATTTCCATGTTCATACAGATAGCGGTGTAGTTATTTCCATGTGTAAAGAGATAGCTGTGTAGGTATTTCCATGTATATGCAGTTAGCTGTGTAGACATTTCCATTTTCAAGCAGATAGCGGTGTATATATTTCCCTGTTCAAACAGTTAGCGGTGTAGATACTTCCATGTTCATAAAGATAGCAGTGTATATATTTCCATGTTTATACAGATAGCGGTGAAGATGTATGCATGTTTACACAGACAGCGGTGTAGATATTTCCATGTTCATACAGATGGCTGTGTAGATATATCCATGTTCATACAGATGGCGGTGTAGATATTTCCATGTTCATACACATAGCGGTGCAGTTATTTCCATGTTCAACCAGATGGCTGTGGAGATATATCCATGTTCATACAGATGGCGGTGAAGATATTTCCATGTTCATACAGATAGCGGTGTAGATATTTCCATGTTCATACAGATAGCGGTGTAGATATTTCCATGTTCATACAGATAGCGGTGCAGATATTTCCATGTTCATCCACATGGCTGTGTAGATATATCCATGTTCATACAGATGGCGGTGAAGATATTTCCATGTTCATACAGATAGCGGTGTATATATTTCCATGTTCGTACAGATAGCGGTGTAGATATTTCCATGTTCATACAGATAGCGGTGTAGATATTTCCATGTTTATACAGATAGCGGTGTATGTATTTCCATGTTCATACAGATAGCGGTGTGGATATTTCCATGTTCATCCAGATGGCTGTTTAGATATATCCATGTTCATACAGATAGCGGTGTAGATATTTCCATGTTCATCCAGACGGCTGTGTAGACATATCCATGTTCATACAGATGGCGGTGAAGATATTTTCATGTTCATAGAGATGTCTGTGTAGATATATCCATGTTCATACAGATGGCGGTGAAGATTTTTCCATGGTCATACAAATGGCGGTGTAGATATTTCCATGTTCATACAGATAGCGGTGCTGATATTTCCATGTTTATACAGGTAGCAGTGTAGATATTTAAATGTTTATACAGATAGCGGTGTAGATATTTCCATGTTTATACACATAGCGGTGTAGATATTTCCATGTTTATACAGATAGCGGTGTAGATATCTCCATCTTAATACAGATGGCGGTGTAGATGTTTATATGTTCATACAGATGGCGGTGCAGATATTTCCATGTTCATACAGATGGCGGTGAAGATATTTCCATGTTCATACAGATGGCGGTGTAAATACTTCCATGTTCATACTGATAGCGGTGCTGATATTTCCATGTTTATACAGGTAGCGGTGTAGATATTTCCATGTTTATACAGGTAGCGGTGTAGATATTTCCATGTTTATACACATAGCGGTGTAGATATTTCCATGTTTATACAGATAGCGGTGTAGATATCTCCATCTTAACACAGATGGCGGTGTATATATTTATATGTTCATTCAGATGGCAGTGCAGATATTTCCATGTTCATACAGATGGCGGTGTAGATATTTCCATGTTCATACTGATATCGGTGTAGTTATTTCCATGTTTATAGAGATAGCGGTGTAGTTATTTCCATGTGTAAAGAGATAGCTGTGTAGATATTTCCATGTATATGCAGACAGCTGTGTAGATATTTCCATTTTCATGCAGATAGCGGTGTAGATATTTCCATGTTCAAACAGATAGCAGTGTAGATATTTCCATGTTTATAAAGATAGCGGTGAAGATGTATGCATGTTTACACAGATAGCGGTGTAGATATTTCCATGTTCATACAGATAGCGGAGTAGATATTTCCATGTTCATCCAGATGGCTGTGTAGATATATCCATGTTCATCCAGATGGCTGTGTAGATATATCCATGTTCATACAGACGGCGGTGAAGATATTTCCATGTTCATACAGATAGCGTTGTAGATATTTCCATGTTCATACAGATAGCGGTGTAGATATTTCCATGTTCATACAGACAGCGGTGTATGTATCTCCATGTTCATACAGATGGCGGTGTAGATATTTCCATGTTTATACCGGTAGCGGTGTAGATATTTCCATGTTCATACAGATAGCGGTGTAGATATTTCCATGTTCATAAAGATAGCGGTGCAGATATTTCCATGTTCATCCAGATAGCGGTGCAGATATTTCCATGTTCATCCAGATGGCTGTGTAGATATATCCATGTTCATAGAGATGGCGGTGAAGATATTTCCATGTTCATACAGATAGCGGTGTAGATATTTCCATGTTCATACAGATAGCGGTGTAGATATTTCCATCTTAATACAGATGTCGGTGTAGATATTTATAAGTTCATACAGATGGCAGTGCAAATATTTCCATGTTCATACAGATGGCGGTGTAGATATTACCATGTTTATAGAGATAGCGGTGTAGATATTTCCATGTGTAAAGAGATAGCTGTCTAGATATTTCCATGTATATGCAGATAGCTGTGTAGATATTTCCATTTTCATGCAGATAGCGGTGTAGATATTTCCATGTTCAAACAGATAGCAGTGTAGATATTTCCATGTACTTACAGATAGCAGTGTAGATATTTCCATGTTTATACAGATAGCGGTGAAGATGTATGCATGTTTACACAGATAGCGGTGTAGGTATTTCCATGTTCATACAGATAGCGGTGTAGATATTTCCATGTTCATCCAGATGGCTGTGTAGATATATCCATGTTCATCCAGATGGCTGTGTAGATATATCCATGTTCATAGAGATGGCGGTGAAGATATTTCCATGTTCATACAGATAGCGGTGTAGATATTTCCATGTTCATACAGATAGCGGTGAAGATTTATGCATGTTGACACAGATAGCGGTGTAGATATTTCCATGTTCATCCAGATGGCTTTGTAGATATATCCATGTTCATACAGATGGCGGTGAAGATATTTCCATGTTCATACAGATAGCGGTGTAGATATTTCCATGTTCATACAGATAGCGGTGTAGATATTTCCATGATCATACAGACAGCGGTGTATGTATCTCCATGTTCATACAGATAGCGGAGCAGATATTTCCATGTTCATCCAGATAGCGGTGCAGATATTTCCATGTTCATCCAGATGGCTGTGTAGATATATCCATGTTCATACAGATGGCGGTGAAGATATTTCCATGTTCATACAGATAGCGGTGTAGATATTTCCATGTTCATACAGATAGCGGTGTAGATATCTCCATCTTAATACAGATGGCGGTGTAGATATTTATATGTTCATTCAGATGGCGGTGTAGATATTTCCATGTTGATATTGATATCGGTGTAGTTATTTCCATGTGTAAAGAGATAGCTGTGTAGATATTTCCATGTATATGCAGAAATCTGTGTAGACATTTCCATTTTCATGCAGATAGCGGTGTATATATTTCCCTGTTCAAACAGTTAGCGGTGTAGATATTTCCATGTTCATAAAGATAGCAGTGTAGATATTTCCATGTTTATACAGTTAGCGGTGAAGATGTATGCATATTTACACAGATAGCGGTGTAGATATTTCCATTTTCATCCAGATGGCTCTGAAGATATATCCATGTTCATAGAGATAGCGGTGTAGATATTTCCATGTTCATACAGATAGCGGTGCAGATATTTCCATGTTCATCCAGATGGCTGTGTAGATATATCCATGTTCATACAGATGGCGGTGAAGATATTTCCATGTTCATACAGATAGCGGTGTAGATATTTCCATGTTCATGCAGATAACGGTGTAGATATTTCCATGTTCATACAGATAACGGTGTATGTATTTCCATGTTCAAACAGATAGCGGTGTAGATATTTCCATGTTCATCCAGATGGCTGTGTATATATATCCATGTTCATACAGATAGCGGTGTAGATATTTCCATGTTCATCCAGATGGCTGTGCAGCTATTTCCAAGTTCATACAGATAGCCGTGTAGATATTGCCATGTTCATACCGATAACGGTGCTGATACTTCCATGTTTATACAGGTAGCGGTGTACATATTTCCATGTTTATACAGATAGCGGTGTAGATATCTCCTTCTTAATACAGATGGCGGTGTAGATATTTATATGTTCATACAGATGGCGGTGCAGATATTTCCATGTTCAAACAGATGGTGGTGTAGATATTTCCATGTTCATACAGATAGCGGTGTGGATATTTCCATGTTTATACAGATAGCGGTGAAGATGTATGCATGTTTACACAGATAGCGGTGTAGATATTTCCATGTTCATACAGATAGCGGTGTAGATATTTCCATGTTCATCCAGACGGCTGTGTAGACATATCCATGTTCATACAGATGGCTGTGAAGATATTTCCATGTTCATACAGATGGCTGTGTAGATATATCCATGTTCATACAGATGGCGGTGAAGATTTTTCCATGTTCATACAGATGGCGGTGTAGATATTTCCATGTTAATACAGATAGCGGTGCTGATATTTCCATGTTTATACAGGTATCAGTGTAGATATCTCCATGTTTATACAGATAGCGGTGAAGATATTTCCATGTTTATACACATAGCGGTGTAGATATTTCCATGTTTATACAGATAGCGGTGTAGATATCTCCATCTTAATACAGATGGCGTTGTAGATATTTATATGTTCTTACAGATGGCGGTGCAGATATTTCCATGTTCATACAGATGGCGGTGAAGATATTTCCATGTTCATACAGATGGCGGTGTAGATATTACCATGTTTATAGAGATAGCGGTGTAGTTATTTCCATGTGTAAAGAGATAGCTGTGTAGATATTTCCATGTATATGCAGACAGCTGTGTAGATATTTCCATTTTCATGCAGATAGCGGTGTAGATATTTCCATGTTCAAACAGATAGCAGTGTAGATATTTCCATGTTTATAAATATAGCGGTGAAGATGTATGCATGTTTACACAGATAGCGGTGTAGATATTTCCATGTTCATACAGATAGCGGTGTAGATATTTCCATGTTCATTCAGATGGCTGTGTAGATATATCCATGTTCATCCAGATGGCTGTGTAGATATATCCATGTTCATACAGATGGCGGTGAAGATATTTCCATGTTCATACAGATAGCGGTGTAGATATTTCCATGTTCATACAGATAGCGGTGTAGATATTTCCATGTTCATACAGACAGCGGTGTATGTATCTCCATGTTCATACAGATGGCGGTGTAGATATTTCCATGTTTATACCGGTAGCGGTGTAGATATTTCCATGTTCATACAGATAGCGGTGTAGATATTTCCATGTTCATAAAGATAGCGGTGCAGATATTTCCATGTTCATCCAGATAGCGGTGCAGATATTTCCATGTTCATCCAGATGGCTGTGTAGATATATCCATGTTCATGGAGATGGCGGTGAAGATATTTCCATGTTCATACAGATAGCGGTGTAGATATTTCCATGTTCATACAGATAGCGGTGTAGATATTTCCATCTTAATACAGATGGCGGTGTAGATATTTATAAGTTCATACAGATGGCAGTGCAAATATTTCCATGTTCATACAGATGGCGGTGTAGATATTACCATGTTTATAGAGATAGCGGTGTAGATATTTCCATGTGTAAAGAGATAGCTGTCTAGATATTTCCATGTATATGCAGATAGCTGTGTAGATATTTCCATTTTCATGCAGATAGCGGTGTAGATATTTCCATGTTCAAACAGATAGCAGTGTAGATATTTCCATGTACTTACAGATAGCAGTGTAGATATTTCCATGTTTATACAGATAGCGGTGAAGATGTATGCATGTTTACACAGACAGCGGTGTAGATATTTCCATGTTCATACAGATAGCGGTGTAGATATTTCCATGTTCATCCAGATGGCTGTGTAGATATATCCATGTTCATCCAGATGGCTGTGTAGATATATCCATGTTCATAGAGATGGCGGTGAAGATATTTCCATGTTCATACAGATAGCGGAGTAGATATTTCCATGTTCATACAGATAGCGGTGAAGATGTATGCATGTTGACACAGATAGCGGTGTAGATATTTCCATGTTCATCCAGATGGCTTTGTAGATATATCCATGTTCATACAGATGGCGGTGAAGATATTTCCATGTTCATACAGATAGTGGTGTAGATATTTCCATGTTCATACAGATAGCGGTGTAGATATTTCCATGTTCATACAGACAGCGGTGTATGTATCTCCATGTTCATACAGATAGCGGAGCAGATATTTCCATGTTCATCCAGATAGCGGTGCAGATATTTCCATGTTCATCCAGATGGCTGTGTAGATATATCCATGTTCATACAGATGGCGGTGAAGATATTTCCATGTTCATACAGATAGCGGTGTAGATATTTCCATGTTCATACAGATAGCTGTGTAGATATTTCCATGTTCATAGAGATAGCGGTGTATGTATTTCCATGTTCATACAGATAGCGGTGTAGACATTTCCATATTCATCCAGATGGCTGTGTAGATATTTCCATGTTCATACAGATAGCGGTGTAGATATTTCCATGTTCATACAGATAGCGGTGTAGATATTTCCATGTTCATACAGATAGCCGTGTTGATATTGCCATGTTCATACCGATAGCGGTGATGATACTTCCATGTTTATACAGGTAGCGGTGTACATATTTCCGTGTTTATACAGATAGCGGTGTAGATATTTCCATGTTCATAAAGATGGCGGTGTAGATATTTCCATGTTTATAGAGATAGCGGTGTAGTTATTTCCATGTGTAAAGAGATAGCTGTGTAGATATTTCCATGTATATGCAGATAGCTGTGTAGATATTTCAATTTTCATGCAGATAGCGGTGTAGATATTTCCATGTTCAAACAGATAGCGGTGTAGATATTTCCATGTTCATAAAGATAGCGGTGCAGATATTTCCATGTTTATACAGATAGCGGTGAAGATGTATGCATGTTTACACAGATAGCGGTGTAGATATTTCCATGTTCATCCAGATGGCTGTGTAGATATATCCATGTTCATACAGATGGCAGTGAAGATATTTCCATGTTCATACAGATAGCGGTGTAGATATTTCCATGTTCATACAGATAGCGGTGTATGTATTTCCATGTTCATACAGAGAGCGGTGAAGATATTTCCATTTTCATGCAGATAGCGGTATAGATATTTCCCTGTTCAAACAGTTTGCGGTGTAGATATTTCCATGTTCATAAAGATAGCGGTTTAGATACTTCCATGTTTATACAGATAGCGGTGAAGATGTATGCATGTTTACACAGATAGCGGTGTAGATATTTCCATGTTCATCCAGATGGCTGTGTAGATATATCCATGTTCATACAGATGAGGGTGAAGATATTTCCATGTTCATACATATAGCGGTGTAGATATTTCCATCTTCATCCTGATGGATGTGTGGATATATCCATGTTCATACAGATGGCGGTGAAGATATTTCCATGTTCATACAGATAGAGGTGTAGATATTTCCATGTTCATACAGATAGCCGTGTAGATATTGCCATGTTCATACCGATAGCGGTGCTGATACTTCCATGTTTATACAGGTAGCGGTGTACATATTTCCGTGTTTATACAGATAGCGGTGTAGATATTTCCATGTTCATACAGATGGCGGTGTAGATATTTCCATGTTTATAGAGATAGCGGTGTAGTTATTTCCATGTGTAAAGAGATAGCTGTGTAGATATTTCCATGTATATGCAGATAGCTGTGTAGATATTTCCATTTTCATGCAGACAGCGGTGTAGATATTTCCATGTTCAAACAAATAGCGGTATAGATATTTCCATGTTCGTACAGATAGCGGTGTAGATTTTCCATGTTTATACTGATAGCGGTGAAGATGTATGCATGTTTACACAGATAGCGGTGTAGATATTTCCATGTTCATACAGATAGCGGTGTAGATAATTCCATGTTCATCCAGATGGCTTTGTAGACATATCCATGTTCATACAGATGGCGGTGAAGATATTTCCATGTTCATACAGATAGCAGTGTAGATATTTCCATGTTCATACAGATAGCGGTGTAGATATTTCCATGTTCATACAGAAAACGGTGTAGATATTTCCATGTTTATACAGATAGCGGTGAAGATGTATGCATGTTTACACAGATAGCGGTGTAGATAATTCCATGTTCATCCAGATAGCTGTGTAGATATTTCCATTTTCATGCAGATAGCGGTGTAGATATTTCCATGTTCAAACAGATAGCGGTGTAGATATTTCCATGTTCATACAGATAGCGGTGTAGATATTTCCATGTTCATACAGATAGCGGTGTAGATATTTCCATGTTCATACAGATAGCGGTGTATGTATTTCCATGTTCATACAGAGAGCGGTGTAGATATTTCCATTTTCATGCAGATAGCGGTGTAGATATTTCCCTGTTCAAACAGTTTGCGGTGTAGATATTTCCATGTTCATAAAGATAGCGGTGTAGATATTTCCATGTTTATTCAGATAGCGGGGAAGATGTTTGCATGTTTACACAGATAGCGGTGAAGATGTATGCATGTTTACACAGATAGCGGTGTAGATATTTCCATGTTCATCTAGATGGCTGTGTAGATATATCCATGTTCATACAGATGGCGGTGAAGATATTTCCATGTTCATAAAGATAGCGGTGTAGATATTTCCATGTTCATACAGATAGCGGTGTAGATATTTCCATGTTCATACAGACAGCGGTGAATGTATCTCCATGTTCATGCAGATAGCGGTGTAGATATTTCCATGTTCATCCAGATGGCTGTGTAGATATTTCCAAGTTCATACAGATGGCGGTGAAGATATTTCCATGTTCATACAGATAGCGGTGTAGATATTTCCATGTTCATACAGATAGCGGTGTAGATATTTCCATGTTCATACAGATGGCTGTGTAGATATATCCATGTTCATAGAGATGGCAGTGAAGATATTTAAATGTTCATACAGATATCTGTGTAGATATTTCCATGTTCTTACCGATAGCGCTGTAGATATTTCTATATTCATACAGACAGTGGTGAATGTATCTCCATGTTAATACAGATAGCGGTGTAGGTATTTCCATGTTCATCCAGATAGCTGTGTAGATATTTCCATGTTTATAGAGATAGCGGTGTAGTTATTTCCATGTGTAAAGAGATATCTTTGTAGATATTTCCATGTATGTGCAGACAGCTGTGTAGATATTTCCATTTTCATGCAGATAGCGGTGTAGATATTTCCATTTTCAAACAGATAGCGGTGTATGTATTTCCATGTACTTGCAGATAGCGGTGTAGACATTTCCATGTTCATACAGATAGCGGTGTTGATATTTCCATGTTCATACAGACAGCGGTGTACGTATCTCCATGTTCATACAGATAGCGGTGTAGATATTTCCATGTTCATCCAGATGGCTGTGTAGATATTTCCATGTTCATACAGATAGCGGTGTAGATATTTCCATGTTCATACATATAGCGGTGCAGATATTTCCATGTTCATCCATATAGCAGTGCAGATATTTCCATGTTCATCCAGATGGCTGTGTAGATATATCCATGTTCATACAGATGGCGGTGAAGATATTTCCATGTTCATACAGATAGCGGTGTAGATATTTCCATGTTCATCCAGATGGCTTTGTAGACATATCCATGTTCATACAGATGGCGGTGAAGATATTTCCATGTTCATACAGATAGCGGTGTAGATATTTCCATGTTCATACAGATAGCGGTGTAGATATTTCCATGTTCATACAGATGGCTGTGTAGATATATCCATGATCATAGAGATGGCGGTGAAGATATTTAAATGTTCATACAGATATCTGTGTAGATATTTCCATGTTCATACCGATAGCGCTGTAGATATTTCTATGTTCATAAAGATAGCGGTGAAGATATTTCCATGTTGATACAGATAGCGGTGTAGATATTTCCATGTTTATACAGATAGCGGTGTAGATATTTCCATGTTTATACAGATAGCGGTGTAGATATCTCCTTCTTCATACAGATGGCGGTGTAGATATTTATATGTTCATACAGATGGCGGTGCAGATATTTCCATGTTCATACAGATGGTGGTGTAGATATTTCCATGTTTATAGAGATAGCGGTGTAGTTATTTCCATGTGTAAAGAGATATCTGTGTAGATATTTCCATGTATATGCAGATAGCTGGGTAGATATTTCCATTTTCATGCAGATAGCGGTGTAGATACTTCCATGTTCAAACAGGTAGCGGTGTAGATATTTCCATGTTCGTACAGATAGCGGTGTAGACATTTCCGTGTTTATACAGATAGCGGTGAAGATTTATGCATGTTTACACAGATAGCGGTGTAGATGTTTCCATGTTCATACAGATAGCGGTGTAGATATTTCCATGTTTATCCAGATGGCTGTGTAGATATATCCATGTTCATACAGATGGCGGTGAAGATATTTCCATGTTCATACAGATAGCGGTGGAGATATTTCCATGTTCATACAGATAGCGGTGTAGATATTTCCATGTTCATACAGATGGCTGTGTAGATATTTCCATGTTCATACAGATAGCGGTGCTGATATTTCCATGTTTATACATGTAGCGGTGTAGATATTTCCATGTTTTTACAGATAGCGGTGTAGATATTTCCATGTTTATACACATAGTGGTTTAGATATTTCCATGTTTATACAGATAGAGGTGTAGATATTTCCATGTTCATACAGATGGCGGTGCAGGTATTTCCATGTTCATACAGATGGCGGTGTAGATATTTCCATGTTCATACAGATAGCGGTGTAGATATTTCCATGTTCATCCTGATGGCTGTGTAGATATATCCATGTTCATACATATGGCGGTGAAGATATTTCCATATGCATACAGATAGCGGTGTAGATATATCCATGTTCATACAGATAGTGGTGTAGATATTTCCATGTTCATACAGATGGCGGTGTAGATATTTCCATGTTTGTAGAGATAGCGGTGTAGTTATTTCCTTGTGTAAAGAGATAGCTGTGTAGATATTTCCATGTATATGCAGATAGCTGTGTAGATATTTCCATTTTCATGCAGATAGCGGTGTAGATATTTCCATGTTCAAACAAATAGCGGTATAGATATTTCCATGTTCGTACAGATAGCGGTGTAGATTTTCCATGTTTATACTGGTAGCGGTGAAGATGTATGCATGTTTACACAAATAGCGGTGTAGATATTTCCATCTTCATACAGATAGCGGTGTAGATATTTCCATGTTCATCCAGATGGCTTTGTAGACATATCCATGTTCATACAGATGGCGGTGAAGATATTTCCATGTTCATACAGATAGCGGTGTGGATATTTCCATGTTCATACAGATAGCGGTGTAGATATTTCCAAGTTCATACAGATGGCTGTGTAGATATATCCATGTTCATAGAGATGGCGGTGAAGATATTTAAATGTTCATACAGATATCTGTGTAGATATTTCCATGTTCATACCGATAGAGCTGTAGATATTTGTATGTTCATACAGATAGCGGTGAAGATATTTCCATGTTGATACAGATAGCGGTGTAGATATTTCCATGTTTATACAGATAGCGGTGTAGATATTTCCATGTTTATACAGATAGCGGTGTAGATATCTCCTTCTTCATACAGATGGCGGTGTAGATATTTATATGTTCATACAGATGGCGGTGCAGATATTTCCATGTTCATACAGATGGTGGTGTAGATATTTCCATGTTTATAGAGATAGCGGTGTAGTTATTTCCATGTGTAAAGAGATATCTGTGTAGATATTTCCATGTATATGCAGATAGCTGGGTAGATATTTCCATTTTCATGCAGATAGCGGTGTAGATACTTCCATGTTCAAACAGGTAGCGGTGTAGATATTTCCATGTTCGTACAGATAGCGGTGTAGATATTTCCATGTTTATACAGATAGCGGTGAAGATGTAAGCATGTTTACACAGATAGCGGTGTAGATGTTTCCATGTTCATACAGATGGCGGTGTAGGTATTTCCATGTTTATCCAGATGGCTGTGTAGATATATCCATGTTCATACAGATGGCGGTGAAGATATTTCCATGTTCATACAGATAGCGGTGAAGATATTTCCATGTTCATACAGATAGCGGTGTAGATATTTCCATGTTCATACAGATGGCTCTGTAGATATTTCCATGTTCATACAGATAGCGGTGCTGATATTTCCATGTTTATACATGTAGCGGTGTAGATATTTC
The DNA here is from genome assembly GCF_029281585.2 of Gorilla gorilla gorilla. NCBI lineage: Eukaryota > Metazoa > Chordata > Mammalia > Primates > Hominidae > Gorilla > Gorilla gorilla. Next base: position 130,217,637 of record NC_073239.2, read on the forward strand.
CATGTTTTTACAGATAGCGGTGTAGATATTTCCATGTTTATACACATAACGGTTTAGATATTTCCATGTTTATACAGATAGCGGTGTAGATATTTCCATGTTCATACAGATGGCAGTGCAGGTATTTCCATGTTCATACAGATGGCGGTGTAGATATTTCCATGTTCATACAGATAGCGGTGTATTTTTTTCCATGTGTAAAGAGATAGCTGTGTAGATATTTCCATGTATAAGCAGATAGCTGTGTAGATATTTCCATTTTCATGCAGATAGCGGTGTATATAGTTCCCTGTTCAAATAGTTAGCGGTGTAGATATTTCAATGTTCATAAAGATAGCGGTGTAGATATTTCCATGTTTATACAGATAGCGGTGAAGATGTATGCATGTTTACACAGATAGCGGTGTAGATATTTCCATGTTCATCCACATGGCTGTGTAGATATATCCATGTTCATGCAGATAGCGGTGTAGATATTTCCATGTTCATACAGATAGCGGTGCAGATATTTCCATGTTCATCCAGGTGGCTGTGTAGATATATCCATGTTCATACAGATGGCAGTGAAGGTATTTCCATGTTCATACAGATAGCGGTGTAGATATTTCCATGTTCATACAGATAGCGGTGTAGATATTTCCATGTTCATACAGATAGTGGTGTAAGTATTTCCATGTTCATACAGATAGCGGTGTAGATATTTCCATTTTTAAGCAGATAGCGGTGTATATATTTCCCTGTTCAAACAGTAAGCGGTGTAGATATTTCCATGTTCATAAAGATAGCGGTGTAGATATTTCCATGTTTATACAGATAGCGGTGAAGTTGTATGCATGTTTACACAGATAGCGGTGTAGGTATTTCCACGTTCATCCAGATGGCTGTGTAGATATATCCATGTTCATACAGATGGCGGTGAAGTTATTTCCATGTTCATACAGATAGCAGTGTAGATATTTCCATGTTCATACAGATAGCGGTGTAGATATTTCCATGTTCATACAGATAGCGGTGTAGATATTTCCATGTTCATACAGATAGCGGTGTATGTATTTCCATGTTCATACAGATAGCGTTGTAGATATTTCCATGTTCATCCTGATGGCTGTGTAGATATTCCCATGTTCATACAGATAGCGGTGTAGATATTTCCATGTTCATACAGATAGCGGTGTAGATATTTCCATATTCATCCAGATGGCTGTGTAGATATATCCATGTTCATACAGATGGCGGTGAAGACATTTCCATGTTCATACAGATAGCCGTGTAGATATGTCCATGTTCATACAGATAGCCGTGTAGATATTTCCATGTTCATCCAGACGGCTGTGTAGACATATCCATGTTCATACAGATGGCTGTGAAGGTATTTCCATGTTCATACAGATGGCTGTGTACATATATCCATGTTCATACAGATGGCGGTGAAGATTTTTCCATGTTCATACAGATGGCGGTGTAGATATTTACATGTTCATACAGATAGCGGTGCTGATATTTCCATGTTTATACAGGTAGCAGTGTAGATATTTCCATGTTTATACAGATAGCGGTGTAGATATCTCCATCTTAAAACAGATGGCAGTGTAGATAATTATATGTTCATTCAGATGGCGGTGCAGATATTTCCATGTTCATACAGATGGCGGTGTAGATATATCCATATTGCTAAAGATAGCGGTGTAGATATTTCCATGTTTATACAGATAGCGGTGAAGATGTATGCATGTTTACACAGATAGCGGTGTATATATTTCCATGTTCATCCAGATGGCTGAGTAGATATATCCATGTTCATACAGATAGCGGTGCAGATATTTCCATGTTCATCCAGATGGCTGTGTAGATATATCCATGTTCATACAGAAGGCGGTGAAGATATTTCCATGTTCACACAGATAGCGGTGTAGATATTTCCATGTTCATACAGATAGCGGTGTAGATATTTCCATGTTCATACAGATAGCGGTGTATGTATTTCCATTTTCATACAGATAGCGGTGTAGATATTTCCATGTTCATCCAGATGGCTGTGTAGATATATCCATGTTCATACAGATAGCGGTGTAGATATTTCCATGTTCATCCAGATGGCTGTGTAGCTATTTCCATGTTCATACAGATAGTGGTGTAGATATTTCCATGTTCATACAGATAGCGGTGTAGATATTTCCATGTTCATACAGATAGCCGTGTAGATATTGCCATGTTCATACCGATAGCGGTGCTGATACTTCCATGTTTATACAGGTAGCGGTGTACATATTTCCGTGTTTATACAGGTAGCGGTGTATATATTTCCATGTTCATACAGATAGCGGTGTAGATATTTCCATGTTTATAAAGACAGCGGTGTAGATATCTCCATAATACAGATGGCGGTGTAGATATTTATATGTTCATACAGATGGCGGTGCAGATATTTCCATGTTCATACAGATGGTGGTGTAGATATTTCCATGTTTATAGAGATAGCGGTGTAGTTATTTCCATTTGCAAAGATATAGCTGTGTAGATATTTCCATGTATATACAGATAGCTGTGTAGATAATTCCATTTCCATGCAGATAGCGGTGTAGATATTTCCATGTTCAAACAGATAGCGGTGTAGATATTTCCATGTTCATACAGATAGTGGTGTGGATATTTCCATGTTTATACAGATAGCGGTGAAGATGTATGCATGTTTACACAGATAGCCGTGTAGATATTTCCATGTTCATACAGATAGCAGTGTAGATATTTCCATGTTCATCCAGACGGCTGTGTAGACATATCCATGTTCATACAGATGGCGGTGAAGATATTTCCATGCTTATACAGAAGCTGTGTAGATATATCCATGTTGATACAGATGGCGGTGAAGATTTTTCCATGTTCATACAGATGGCGGTGTAGATATTTCCATGTCCATACAGATAGCGGTGCTGATATTTCCATGTTTATACAGGTAGCAGTGTCTATATTTCCATGTTTATACAGATAGTGGTGTAGGTATTTCCATGTTTATACACATAGCGGTGTAGATATTTCCATGTTTATACAGATAGCGGTGTAGATATCTCCATCTTAATACAGATGGCGGTGTAGATATTTATATGTTCATACAGATGGCGGTGCAGATATTTCCATGTTCATACAGATGGCGGTGTAGATATTTCCATGTTCATACAGATAGCGGTGTAGTTATTTCCATGTGTAAAGAGATAGCTGTGTAGGTATTTCCATGTATATGCAGTTAGCTGTGTAGACATTTCCATTTTCAAGCAGATAGCGGTGTATATATTTCCCTGTTCAAACAGTTAGCGGTGTAGATACTTCCATGTTCATAAAGATAGCAGTGTATATATTTCCATGTTTATACAGATAGCGGTGAAGATGTATGCATGTTTACACAGACAGCGGTGTAGATATTTCCATGTTCATACAGATGGCTGTGTAGATATATCCATGTTCATACAGATGGCGGTGTAGATATTTCCATGTTCATACACATAGCGGTGCAGTTATTTCCATGTTCAACCAGATGGCTGTGGAGATATATCCATGTTCATACAGATGGCGGTGAAGATATTTCCATGTTCATACAGATAGCGGTGTAGATATTTCCATGTTCATACAGATAGCGGTGTAGATATTTCCATGTTCATACAGATAGCGGTGCAGATATTTCCATGTTCATCCACATGGCTGTGTAGATATATCCATGTTCATACAGATGGCGGTGAAGATATTTCCATGTTCATACAGATAGCGGTGTATATATTTCCATGTTCGTACAGATAGCGGTGTAGATATTTCCATGTTCATACAGATAGCGGTGTAGATATTTCCATGTTTATACAGATAGCGGTGTATGTATTTCCATGTTCATACAGATAGCGGTGTGGATATTTCCATGTTCATCCAGATGGCTGTTTAGATATATCCATGTTCATACAGATAGCGGTGTAGATATTTCCATGTTCATCCAGACGGCTGTGTAGACATATCCATGTTCATACAGATGGCGGTGAAGATATTTTCATGTTCATAGAGATGGCTGTGTAGATATATCCATGTTCATACAGATGGCCGTGAAGATTTTTCCATGGTCATACAAATGGCGGTGTAGATATTTCCATGTTCATACAGATAGCGGTGCTGATATTTCCATGTTTATACAGGTAGCAGTGTAGATATTTAAATGTTTATACAGATAGCGGTGTAGATATTTCCATGTTTATACACATAGCGGTGTAGATATTTCCATGTTTATACAGATAGCGGTGTAGATATCTCCATCTTAATACAGATGGCGGTGTAGATGTTTATATGTTCATACAGATGGCGGTGCAGATATTTCCATGTTCATACAGATGGCGGTGAAGATATTTCCATGTTCATACAGATGGCGGTGTAAATACTTCCATGTTCATACTGATAGCGGTGCTGATATTTCCATGTTTATACAGGTAGCGGTGTAGATATTTCCATGTTTATACAGGTAGCGGTGTAGATATTTCCATGTTTATACACATAGCGGTGTAGATATTTCCATGTTTATACAGATAGCGGTGTAGATATCTCCATCTTAACACAGATGGCGGTGTATATATTTATATGTTCATTCAGATGGCAGTGCAGATATTTCCATGTTCATACAGATGGCGGTGTAGATATTTCCATGTTCATACTGATATCGGTGTAGTTATTTCCATGTTTATAGAGATAGCGGTGTAGTTATTTCCATGTGTAAAGAGATAGCTGTGTAGATATTTCCATGTATATGCAGACAGCTGTGTAGATATTTCCATTTTCATGCAGATAGCGGTGTAGATATTTCCATGTTCAAACAGATAGCAGTGTAGATATTTCCATGTTTATAAAGATAGCGGTGAAGATGTATGCATGTTTACACAGATAGCGGTGTAGATATTTCCATGTTCATACAGATAGCGGAGTAGATATTTCCATGTTCATCCAGATGGCTGTGTAGATATATCCATGTTCATCCAGATGGCTGTGTAGATATATCCATGTTCATACAGACGGCGGTGAAGATATTTCCATGTTCATACAGATAGCGTTGTAGATATTTCCATGTTCATACAGATAGCGGTGTAGATATTTCCATGTTCATACAGACAGCGGTGTATGTATCTCCATGTTCATACAGATGGCGGTGTAGATATTTCCATGTTTATACCGGTAGCGGTGTAGATATTTCCATGTTCATACAGATAGCGGTGTAGATATTTCCATGTTCATAAAGATAGCGGTGCAGATATTTCCATGTTCATCCAGATAGCGGTGCAGATATTTCCATGTTCATCCAGATGGCTGTGTAGATATATCCATGTTCATAGAGATGGCGGTGAAGATATTTCCATGTTCATACAGATAGCGGTGTAGATATTTCCATGTTCATACAGATAGCGGTGTAGATATTTCCATCTTAATACAGATGTCGGTGTAGATATTTATAAGTTCATACAGATGGCAGTGCAAATATTTCCATGTTCATACAGATGGCGGTGTAGATATTACCATGTTTATAGAGATAGCGGTGTAGATATTTCCATGTGTAAAGAGATAGCTGTCTAGATATTTCCATGTATATGCAGATAGCTGTGTAGATATTTCCATTTTCATGCAGATAGCGGTGTAGATATTTCCATGTTCAAACAGATAGCAGTGTAGATATTTCCATGTACTTACAGATAGCAGTGTAGATATTTCCATGTTTATACAGATAGCGGTGAAGATGTATGCATGTTTACACAGATAGCGGTGTAGGTATTTCCATGTTCATACAGATAGCGGTGTAGATATTTCCATGTTCATCCAGATGGCTGTGTAGATATATCCATGTTCATCCAGATGGCTGTGTAGATATATCCATGTTCATAGAGATGGCGGTGAAGATATTTCCATGTTCATACAGATAGCGGTGTAGATATTTCCATGTTCATACAGATAGCGGTGAAGATTTATGCATGTTGACACAGATAGCGGTGTAGATATTTCCATGTTCATCCAGATGGCTTTGTAGATATATCCATGTTCATACAGATGGCGGTGAAGATATTTCCATGTTCATACAGATAGCGGTGTAGATATTTCCATGTTCATACAGATAGCGGTGTAGATATTTCCATGATCATACAGACAGCGGTGTATGTATCTCCATGTTCATACAGATAGCGGAGCAGATATTTCCATGTTCATCCAGATAGCGGTGCAGATATTTCCATGTTCATCCAGATGGCTGTGTAGATATATCCATGTTCATACAGATGGCGGTGAAGATATTTCCATGTTCATACAGATAGCGGTGTAGATATTTCCATGTTCATACAGATAGCGGTGTAGATATCTCCATCTTAATACAGATGGCGGTGTAGATATTTATATGTTCATTCAGATGGCGGTGTAGATATTTCCATGTTGATATTGATATCGGTGTAGTTATTTCCATGTGTAAAGAGATAGCTGTGTAGATATTTCCATGTATATGCAGAAATCTGTGTAGACATTTCCATTTTCATGCAGATAGCGGTGTATATATTTCCCTGTTCAAACAGTTAGCGGTGTAGATATTTCCATGTTCATAAAGATAGCAGTGTAGATATTTCCATGTTTATACAGATAGCGGTGAAGATGTATGCATATTTACACAGATAGCGGTGTAGATATTTCCATTTTCATCCAGATGGCTCTGAAGATATATCCATGTTCATAGAGATAGCGGTGTAGATATTTCCATGTTCATACAGATAGCGGTGCAGATATTTCCATGTTCATCCAGATGGCTGTGTAGATATATCCATGTTCATACAGATGGCGGTGAAGATATTTCCATGTTCATACAGATAGCGGTGTAGATATTTCCATGTTCATGCAGATAACGGTGTAGATATTTCCATGTTCATACAGATAACGGTGTATGTATTTCCATGTTCAAACAGATAGCGGTGTAGATATTTCCATGTTCATCCAGATGGCTGTGTATATATATCCATGTTCATACAGATAGCGGTGTAGATATTTCCATGTTCATCCAGATGGCTGTGCAGCTATTTCCAAGTTCATACAGATAGCCGTGTAGATATTGCCATGTTCATACCGGTAACGGTGCTGATACTTCCATGTTTATACAGGTAGCGGTGTACATATTTCCATGTTTATACAGATAGCGGTGTAGATATCTCCTTCTTAATACAGATGGCGGTGTAGATATTTATATGTTCATACAGATGGCGGTGCAGATATTTCCATGTTCAAACAGATGGTGGTGTAGATATTTCCATGTTCATACAGATAGCGGTGTGGATATTTCCATGTTTATACAGATAGCGGTGAAGATGTATGCATGTTTACACAGATAGCGGTGTAGATATTTCCATGTTCATACAGATAGCGGTGTAGATATTTCCATGTTCATCCAGACGGCTGTGTAGACATATCCATGTTCATACAGATGGCTGTGAAGATATTTCCATGTTCATACAGATGGCTGTGTAGATATATCCATGTTCATACAGATGGCGGTGAAGATTTTTCCATGTTCATACAGATGGCGGTGTAGATATTTCCATGTTAATACAGATAGCGGTGCTGATATTTCCATGTTTATACAGGTATCAGTGTAGATATCTCCATGTTTATACAGATAGCGGTGAAGATATTTCCATGTTTATACACATAGCGGTGTAGATATTTCCATGTTTATACAGATAGCGGTGTAGATATCTCCATCTTAATACAGATGGCGTTGTAGATATTTATATGTTCTTACAGATGGCGGTGCAGATATTTCCATGTTCATACAGATGGCGGTGAAGATATTTCCATGTTCATACAGATGGCGGTGTAGATATTACCATGTTTATAGAGATAGCGGTGTAGTTATTTCCATGTGTAAAGAGATAGCTGTGTAGATATTTCCATGTATATGCAGACAGCTGTGTAGATATTTCCATTTTCATGCAGATAGCGGTGTAGATATTTCCATGTTCAAACAGATAGCAGTGTAGATATTTCCATGTTTATAAATATAGCGGTGAAGATGTATGCATGTTTACACAGATAGCGGTGTAGATATTTCCATGTTCATACAGATAGCGGTGTAGATATTTCCATGTTCATTCAGATGGCTGTGTAGATATATCCATGTTCATCCAGATGGCTGTGTAGATATATCCATGTTCATACAGATGGCGGTGAAGATATTTCCATGTTCATACAGATAGCGGTGTAGATATTTCCATGTTCATACAGATAGCGGTGTAGATATTTCCATGTTCATACAGACAGCGGTGTATGTATCTCCATGTTCATACAGATGGCGGTGTAGATATTTCCATGTTTATACCGGTAGCGGTGTAGATATTTCCATGTTCATACAGATAGCGGTGTAGATATTTCCATGTTCATAAAGATAGCGGTGCAGATATTTCCATGTTCATCCAGATAGCGGTGCAGATATTTCCATGTTCATCCAGATGGCTGTGTAGATATATCCATGTTCATGGAGATGGCGGTGAAGATATTTCCATGTTCATACAGATAGCGGTGTAGATATTTCCATGTTCATACAGATAGCGGTGTAGATATTTCCATCTTAATACAGATGGCGGTGTAGATATTTATAAGTTCATACAGATGGCAGTGCAAATATTTCCATGTTCATACAGATGGCGGTGTAGATATTACCATGTTTATAGAGATAGCGGTGTAGATATTTCCATGTGTAAAGAGATAGCTGTCTAGATATTTCCATGTATATGCAGATAGCTGTGTAGATATTTCCATTTTCATGCAGATAGCGGTGTAGATATTTCCATGTTCAAACAGATAGCAGTGTAGATATTTCCATGTACTTACAGATAGCAGTGTAGATATTTCCATGTTTATACAGATAGCGGTGAAGATGTATGCATGTTTACACAGACAGCGGTGTAGATATTTCCATGTTCATACAGATAGCGGTGTAGATATTTCCATGTTCATCCAGATGGCTGTGTAGATATATCCATGTTCATCCAGATGGCTGTGTAGATATATCCATGTTCATAGAGATGGCGGTGAAGATATTTCCATGTTCATACAGATAGCGGTGTAGATATTTCCATGTTCATACAGATAGCGGTGAAGATGTATGCATGTTGACACAGATAGCGGTGTAGATATTTCCATGTTCATCCAGATGGCTTTGTAGATATATCCATGTTCATACAGATGGCGGTGAAGATATTTCCATGTTCATACAGATAGCGGTGTAGATATTTCCATGTTCATACAGATAGCGGTGTAGATATTTCCATGTTCATACAGACAGCGGTGTATGTATCTCCATGTTCATACAGATAGCGGAGCAGATATTTCCATGTTCATCCAGATAGCGGTGCAGATATTTCCATGTTCATCCAGATGGCTGTGTAGATATATCCATGTTCATACAGATGGCGGTGAAGATATTTCCATGTTCATACAGATAGCGGTGTAGATATTTCCATGTTCATACAGATAGCTGTGTAGATATTTCCATGTTCATAGAGATAGCGGTGTATGTATTTCCATGTTCATACAGATAGCGGTGTAGACATTTCCATATTCATCCAGATGGCTGTGTAGATATTTCCATGTTCATACAGATAGCGGTGTAGATATTTCCATGTTCATACAGATAGCGGTGTAGATATTTCCATGTTCATACAGATAGCCGTGTTGATATTGCCATGTTCATACCGATAGCGGTGATGATACTTCCATGTTTATACAGGTAGCGGTGTACATATTTCCGTGTTTATACAGATAGCGGTGTAGATATTTCCATGTTCATAAAGATGGCGGTGTAGATATTTCCATGTTTATAGAGATAGCGGTGTAGTTATTTCCATGTGTAAAGAGATAGCTGTGTAGATATTTCCATGTATATGCAGATAGCTGTGTAGATATTTCAATTTTCATGCAGATAGCGGTGTAGATATTTCCATGTTCAAACAGATAGCGGTGTAGATATTTCCATGTTCATAAAGATAGCGGTGCAGATATTTCCATGTTTATACAGATAGCGGTGAAGATGTATGCATGTTTACACAGATAGCGGTGTAGATATTTCCATGTTCATCCAGATGGCTGTGTAGATATATCCATGTTCATACAGATGGCAGTGAAGATATTTCCATGTTCATACAGATAGCGGTGTAGATATTTCCATGTTCATACAGATAGCAGTGTATGTATTTCCATGTTCATACAGAGAGCGGTGAAGATATTTCCATTTTCATGCAGATAGCGGTATAGATATTTCCCTGTTCAAACAGTTTGCGGTGTAGATATTTCCATGTTCATAAAGATAGCGGTTTAGATACTTCCATGTTTATACAGATAGCGGTGAAGATGTATGCATGTTTACACAGATAGCGGTGTAGATATTTCCATGTTCATCCAGATGGCTGTGTAGATATATCCATGTTCATACAGATGAGGGTGAAGATATTTCCATGTTCATACATATAGCGGTGTAGATATTTCCATCTTCATCCTGATGGATGTGTGGATATATCCATGTTCATACAGATGGCGGTGAAGATATTTCCATGTTCATACAGATAGAGGTGTAGATATTTCCATGTTCATACAGATAGCCGTGTAGATATTGCCATGTTCATACCGATAGCGGTGCTGATACTTCCATGTTTATACAGGTAGCGGTGTACATATTTCCGTGTTTATACAGATAGCGGTGTAGATATTTCCATGTTCATACAGATGGCGGTGTAGATATTTCCATGTTTATAGAGATAGCGGTGTAGTTATTTCCATGTGTAAAGAGATAGCTGTGTAGATATTTCCATGTATATGCAGATAGCTGTGTAGATATTTCCATTTTCATGCAGACAGCGGTGTAGATATTTCCATGTTCAAACAAATAGCGGTATAGATATTTCCATGTTCGTACAGATAGCGGTGTAGATTTTCCATGTTTATACTGATAGCGGTGAAGATGTATGCATGTTTACACAGATAGCGGTGTAGATATTTCCATGTTCATACAGATAGCGGTGTAGATAATTCCATGTTCATCCAGATGGCTTTGTAGACATATCCATGTTCATACAGATGGCGGTGAAGATATTTCCATGTTCATACAGATAGCAGTGTAGATATTTCCATGTTCATACAGATAGCGGTGTAGATATTTCCATGTTCATACAGAAAACGGTGTAGATATTTCCATGTTTATACAGATAGCGGTGAAGATGTATGCATGTTTACACAGATAGCGGTGTAGATAATTCCATGTTCATCCAGATGGCTGTGTAGATATTTCCACGTTCATCCAGATGGCTGTGTAGATATATCCATGTTCATACAGATGGCGGTTAAGATATTTCCATGTTCATGCAGATGGCGGTGTAGATATTTCCATGTTCATACCGATAGCGGTGCTGATATTTCCATGTTCATACAGGTAACTGTGTAGATATTTCCATGTTTATGCAGATAGTGGTGTAGATATTTCCATGTTTATACACATAGCGGTGTAGATATTTCCATGTTTATACTGATAGCGGTGTAGATATCTCCATCTTAATACAGGTGGCGGTGTAGATATTTATATGTTCATACAGATGGCGGTGCAGATATTTCCATGTTCATACAGATGGCGGTGTAGATATTACCATATTTATAGAGATAGCGGTGTAGTTATTTCCATGTGTAAAGAGATAGCTGTATAGATATTTCCATGTATATGCAGATAGCTGTGTAGATATTTCCATTTTCATGCAGATAGCGGTGTAGATATTTCCATGTTCAAACAGATAGCGGTGTAGATATTTCCATGTTCATACAGATAGCGGTGTAGATATTTCCATGTTCATACAGATAGCGGTGTAGATATTTCCATGTTCATACAGATAGCGGTGTATGTATTTCCATGTTCATACAGAGAGCGGTGTAGATATTTCCATTTTCATGCAGATAGCGGTGTAGATATTTCCCTGTTCAAACAGTTTGCGGTGTAGATATTTCCATGTTCATAAAGATAGCGGTGTAGATATTTCCATGTTTATTCAGATAGCGGGGAAGATGTATGCATGTTTACACAGATAGCGGTGAAGATGTATGCATGTTTACACAGATAGCGGTGTAGATATTTCCATGTTCATCTAGATGGCTGTGTAGATATATCCATGTTCATACAGATGGCGGTGAAGATATTTCCATGTTCATAAAGATAGCGGTGTAGATATTTCCATGTTCATACAGATAGCGGTGTAGATATTTCCATGTTCATACAGACAGCGGTGAATGTATCTCCATGTTCATGCAGATAGCGGTGTAGATATTTCCATGTTCATCCAGATGGCTGTGTAGATATTTCCAAGTTCATACAGATGGCGGTGAAGATATTTCCATGTTCATACAGATAGCGGTGTAGATATTTCCATGTTCATACAGATAGCGGTGTAGATATTTCCATGTTCATACAGATGGCTGTGTAGATATATCCATGTTCATAGAGATGGCAGTGAAGATATTTAAATGTTCATACAGATATCTGTGTAGATATTTCCATGTTCTTACCGATAGCGCTGTAGATATTTCTATATTCATACAGACAGTGGTGAATGTATCTCCATGTTAATACAGATAGCGGTGTAGGTATTTCCATGTTCATCCAGATAGCTGTGTAGATATTTCCATGTTTATAGAGATAGCGTTGTAGTTATTTCCATGTGTAAAGAGATATCTTTGTAGATATTTCCATGTATGTGCAGACAGCTGTGTAGATATTTCCATTTTCATGCAGATAGCGGTGTAGATATTTCCATTTTCAAACAGATAGCGGTGTATGTATTTCCATGTACTTGCAGATAGCGGTGTAGACATTTCCATGTTCATACAGATAGCGGTGTTGATATTTCCATGTTCATACAGACAGCGGTGTACGTATCTCCATGTTCATACAGATAGCGGTGTAGATATTTCCATGTTCATCCAGATGGCTGTGTAGATATTTCCATGTTCATACAGATAGCGGTGTAGATATTTCCATGTTCATACATATAGCGGTGCAGATATTTCCATGTTCATCCATATAGCAGTGCAGATATTTCCATGTTCATCCAGATGGCTGTGTAGATATATCCATGTTCATACAGATGGCGGTGAAGATATTTCCATGTTCATACAGATAGCGGTGTAGATATTTCCATGTTCATCCAGATGGCTTTGTAGACATATCCATGTTCATACAGATGGCGGTGAAGATATTTCCATGTTCATACAGATAGCGGTGTAGATATTTCCATGTTCATACAGATAGCGGTGTAGATATTTCCATGTTCATACAGATGGCTGTGTAGATATATCCATGATCATAGAGATGGCGGTGAAGATATTTAAATGTTCATACAGATATCTGTGTAGATATTTCCATGTTCATACCGATAGCGCTGTAGATATTTCTATGTTCATACAGATAGCGGTGAAGATATTTCCATGTTGATACAGATAGCGGTGTAGATATTTCCATGTTTATACAGATAGCGGTGTAGATATTTCCATGTTTATACAGATAGCGGTGTAGATATCTCCTTCTTCATACAGATGGCGGTGTAGATATTTATATGTTCATACAGATGGCGGTGCAGATATTTCCATGTTCATACAGATGGTGGTGTAGATATTTCCATGTTTATAGAGATAGCGGTGTAGTTATTTCCATGTGTAAAGAGATATCTGTGTAGATATTTCCATGTATATGCAGATAGCTGGGTAGATATTTCCATTTTCATGCAGATAGCGGTGTAGATACTTCCATGTTCAAACAGGTAGCGGTGTAGATATTTCCATGTTCGTACAGATAGCGGTGTAGACATTTCCGTGTTTATACAGATAGCGGTGAAGATTTATGCATGTTTACACAGATAGCGGTGTAGATGTTTCCATGTTCATACAGATAGCGGTGTAGATATTTCCATGTTTATCCAGATGGCTGTGTAGATATATCCATGTTCATACAGATGGCGGTGAAGATATTTCCATGTTCATACAGATAGCGGTGGAGATATTTCCATGTTCATACAGATAGCGGTGTAGATATTTCCATGTTCATACAGATGGCTGTGTAGATATTTCCATGTTCATACAGATAGCGGTGCTGATATTTCCATGTTTATACATGTAGCGGTGTAGATATTTCCATGTTTTTACAGATAGCGGTGTAGATATTTCCATGTTTATACACATAGTGGTTTAGATATTTCCATGTTTATACAGATAGAGGTGTAGATATTTCCATGTTCATACAGATGGCGGTGCAGGTATTTCCATGTTCATACAGATGGCGGTGTAGATATTTCCATGTTCATACAGATAGCGGTGTAGATATTTCCATGTTCATCCTGATGGCTGTGTAGATATATCCATGTTCATACATATGGCGGTGAAGATATTTCCATATGCATACAGATAGCGGTGTAGATATATCCATGTTCATACAGATAGTGGTGTAGATATTTCCATGTTCATACAGATGGCGGTGTAGATATTTCCATGTTTGTAGAGATAGCGGTGTAGTTATTTCCTTGTGTAAAGAGATAGCTGTGTAGATATTTCCATGTATATGCAGATAGCTGTGTAGATATTTCCATTTTCATGCAGATAGCGGTGTAGATATTTCCATGTTCAAACAAATAGCGGTATAGATATTTCCATGTTCGTACAGATAGCGGTGTAGATTTTCCATGTTTATACTGGTAGCGGTGAAGATGTATGCATGTTTACACAAATAGCGGTGTAGATATTTCCATCTTCATACAGATAGCGGTGTAGATATTTCCATGTTCATCCAGATGGCTTTGTAGACATATCCATGTTCATACAGATGGCGGTGAAGATATTTCCATGTTCATACAGATAGCGGTGTGGATATTTCCATGTTCATACAGATAGCGGTGTAGATATTTCCAAGTTCATACAGATGGCTGTGTAGATATATCCATGTTCATAGAGATGGCGGTGAAGATATTTAAATGTTCATACAGATATCTGTGTAGATATTTCCATGTTCATACCGATAGAGCTGTAGATATTTGTATGTTCATACAGATAGCGGTGAAGATATTTCCATGTTGATACAGATAGCGGTGTAGATATTTCCATGTTTATACAGATAGCGGTGTAGATATTTCCATGTTTATACAGATAGCGGTGTAGATATCTCCTTCTTCATACAGATGGCGGTGTAGATATTTATATGTTCATACAGATGGCGGTGCAGATATTTCCATGTTCATACAGATGGTGGTGTAGATATTTCCATGTTTATAGAGATAGCGGTGTAGTTATTTCCATGTGTAAAGAGATATCTGTGTAGATATTTCCATGTATATGCAGATAGCTGGGTAGATATTTCCATTTTCATGCAGATAGCGGTGTAGATACTTCCATGTTCAAACAGGTAGCGGTGTAGATATTTCCATGTTCGTACAGATAGCGGTGTAGATATTTCCATGTTTATACAGATAGCGGTGAAGATGTAAGCATGTTTACACAGATAGCGGTGTAGATGTTTCCATGTTCATACAGATGGCGGTGTAGGTATTTCCATGTTTATCCAGATGGCTGTGTAGATATATCCATGTTCATACAGATGGCGGTGAAGATATTTCCATGTTCATACAGATAGCGGTGAAGATATTTCCATGTTCATACAGATAGCGGTGTAGATATTTCCATGTTCATACAGATGGCTCTGTAGATATTTCCATGTTCATACAGATAGCGGTGCTGATATTTCCATGTTTATACATGTAGCGGTGTAGATATTTCCATGTTTTTACAGATAGCGGTGTAGATATTTCCATGTTTATACACATAACGGTTTAGATATTTCCATGTTTATACAGATAGCGGTGTAGATATTTCCATGTTCATACAGATGGCAGTGCAGGTATTTCCATGTTCATACAGATGGCGGTGTAGATATTTCCATGTTCATACAGATAGCGGTGTATTTTTTTCCATGTGTAAAGAGATAGCTGTGTAGATATTTCCATGTATAAGCAGATAGCTGTGTAGATATTTCCATTTTCATGCAGATAGCGGTGTATATACTTCCCTGTTCAAATAGTTAGCGGTGTAGATATTTCAATGTTCATAAAGATAGCGGTGTAGATATTTCCATGTTTATACAGATAGCGGTGAAGATGTATGCATGTTTACACAGATAGCGGTGTAGATATTTCCATGTTCATCCACATGGCTGTGTAGATATATCCATGTTCATGCAGATAGCGGTGTAGATATTTCCATGTTCATACAGATAGCGGTGCAGATATTTCCATGTTCATCCAGGTGGCTGTGTAGATATATCCATGTTCATACAGATGGCAGTGAAGGTATTTCCATGTTCATACAGATAGCGGTGTAGATATTTCCATGTTCATACAGATAGCGGTGTAGATATTTCCATGTTCATACAGATAGTGGTGTAAGTATTTCCATGTTCATACAGATAGCGGTGTAGATATTTCCATTTTTAAGCAGATAGCGGTGTATATATTTCCCTGATCAAACAGTAAGCGGTGTAGATATTTCCATGTTCATAAAGATAGCGGTGTAGATATTTCCATGTTTATACAGATAGCGGTGAAGTTGTATGCATGTTTACACAGATAGCGGTGTAGGTATTTCCACGTTCATCCAGATGGCTGTGTAGATATATCCATGTTCATACAGATGGCGGTGAAGTTATTTCCATGTTCATACAGATAGCAGTGTAGATATTTCCATGTTCATACAGATAGCGGTGTAGATATTTCCATGTTCATACAGATAGCGGTGTAGATATTTCCATGTTCATACAGATAGCGGTGTATGTATTTCCATGTTCATACAGATAGCGTTGTAGATATTTCCATGTTCATCCAGATGGCTGTGTAGATATTCCCATGTTCATACAGATAGCGGTGTAGATATTTCCATGTTCATACAGATAGCGGTGTAGATATTTCCATATTCATCCAGATGGCTGTGTAGATATATCCATGTTCATACAGATGGCGGTGAAGACATTTCCATGTTCATACAGATAGCCGTGTAGATATTTCCATGTTCATACAGATAGCCGTGTAGATATTTCCATGTTCATCCAGACGGCTGTGTAGACATATCCATGTTCATACAGATGGCTGTGAAGGTATTTCCATGTTCATACAGATGGCTGTGTACATATATCCATGTTCATACAGATGGCGGTGAAGATTTTTCCATGTTCATACAGATGGCGGTGTAGATATTTACATGTTCATACAGATAGCGGTGCTGATATTTCCATGTTTATACAGGTAGCAGTGTAGATATTTCCATGTTTATACAGATAGCGGTGTAGATATCTCCATCTTAAAACAGATGGCAGTGTAGATAATTATATGTTCATTCAGATGGCGGTGCAGATATTTCCATGTTCATACAGATGGCGGTGTAGATATATCCATATTGCTAAAGATAGCGGTGTAGATATTTCCATGTTTATACAGATAGCGGTGAAGATGTATGCATGTTTACACAGATAGCGGTGTATATATTTCCATGTTCATCCAGATGGCTGAGTAGATATATCCATGTTCATACAGATAGCGGTGCAGATATTTCCATGTTCATCCAGATGGCTGTGTAGATATATCCATGTTCATACAGAAGGCGGTGAAGATATTTCCATGTTCACACAGATAGCGGTGTAGATATTTCCATGTTCATACAGATAGCGGTGTAGATATTTCCATGTTCATACAGATAGCGGTGTATGTATTTCCATGTTCATACAGATAGCGGTGTAGATATTTCCATGTTCATCCAGATGGCTGTGTAGATATATCCATGTTCATACAGATAGCGGTGTAGATATTTCCATGTTCATCCAGATGGCTGTGTAGCTATTTCCATGTTCATACAGATAGTGGTGTAGATATTTCCATGTTCATACAGATAGCGGTGTAGATATTTCCATGTTCATACAGATAGCCGTGTAGATATTGCCATGTTCATACCGATAGCGGTGCTGATACTTCCATGTTTATACAGGTAGCGGTGTACATATTTCCGTGTTTATACAGGTAGCGGTGTATATATTTCCATGTTCATACAGATAGCGGTGTAGATATTTCCATGTTTATAAAGACAGCGGTGTAGATATCTCCATAATACAGATGGCGGTGTAGATATTTATATGTTCATACAGATGGCGGTGCAGATATTTCCATGTTCATACAGATGGTGGTGTAGATATTTCCATGTTTATAGAGATAGCGGTGTAGTTATTTCCATTTGCAAAGATATAGCTGTGTAGATATTTCCATGTATATACAGATAGCTGTGTAGATATTTCCATTTCCATGCAGATAGCGGTGTAGATATTTCCATGTTCAAACAGATAGCGGTGTAGATATTTCCATGTTCATACAGATAGTGGTGTGGATATTTCCATGTTTATACAGATAGCGGTGAAGATGTATGCATGTTTACACAGATAGCTGTGTAGATATTTCCATGTTCATACAGATAGCAGTGTAGATATTTCCATGTTCATCCAGACGGCTGTGTAGACATATCCATGTTCATACAGATGGCGGTGAAGATATTTCCATGCTTATACAGAAGCTGTGTAGATATATCCATGTTGATACAGATGGCGGTGAAGATTTTTCCATGTTCATACAGATGGCGGTGTAGATATTTCCATGTCCATACAGATAGCGGTGCTGATATTTCCATGTTTATACAGGTAGCAGTGTCTATATTTCCATGTTTATACAGATAGTGGTGTAGGTATTTCCATGTTTATACACATAGCGGTGTAGATATTTCCATGTTTATACAGATAGCGGTGTAGATATCTCCATCTTAATACAGATGGCGGTGTAGATATTTATATGTTCATACAGATGGCGGTGCAGATATTTCCATGTTCATACAGATGGCGGTGAAGATATTTCCATGTTCATACAGATGGTGGTGTAGATACTTCCATGTTCATACTGATAGCGGTGCTGATATTTCCATGTTTATACAGGTAGCGGTGTATATATTTCCATGTTTATACAGATAGCGGTGTAGATATTTCCATGTTTATACAGATAGCGGTGTCGATATTTCCATGTTTATACACATAGCAGTGTAGATATCTCTATCTTAATACAGATGGCGGTGTAGATATTTATATGTTCATTCAGATGGCGGTGCAGATATTTCCATGTTCATACAGATGGCGGTGTAGATATTTCCATGTTCATACAGATAGCGGTGTAGTTATTTCCATGTGTAAAGAGATAGCTGTGTAGATATTTCCATGTGTATGCAGATTGCTGTGTAGACATTTCCATTTTCATGCAGATAGCGGTGTATATATTTCCCTGTTCAAACAGTTAGCGGTGTAGATATTTCCATGTTCATAAAGATAGCAGTGTAGATATTTCCTTGTTTATATAGATAGCGGTGAAGATGTATGCATGTATACACAGATAGCGGTGTAGATATTTCCATGTTCATCCAGATGGCTGTGCAGATATATCCATGTTCATACAGATAGCGGTGTAGATATATCCATGTTCATACAGATAGCGGTGTAGATATTTCCATGTTCATACAGATAGAGGTCTAGATATTTCCATGTTGATACAGATAGTGGTGTAGATATCTCATTCTTAATACAGATGGCGGTGTAGATATTTATATGTTCATCCAGACGGCTGTGTAGACATATACATGTTCATACAGATGGCGGTGAAGATATTTCCATGTTCATACAGATGGCTGTCTAGATATATAAATGTTCATGCAGATGGCGGTGAAGGTTTTTCCATGTTCATACAGATGGCGGTGTAGATATTTCCATGTTCATACAGATAGCGGTGCTGATATTTCCATGTTTATACAGGTAGCAGTGTAGATATTTCCATGTTTATACAGATAGCGGTGTAGATATTTCCATGTTTATACACATAGCGGTGTAGATATTTCCATGTTTATACAGATAGCGGTGTAGATATCTCCATCTTAATACAGATGGCGGTGTAGATATTTATATGTTCATACAGATGGTGGTGCAGATATTTCCATGTTCATACAGATGGCGGTGAAGATATTTCCATGTTCATACAGATTGCGGTGTAGATACTTCCATGTTCATACTGATAGCGGTGCTGATATTTCCATGTTTATACAGGTAGCGGTGTCGATATTTCCATGTTTATACAGATGGCGGTTTACATATTTCCATGTTCATACAGATAGCGGTGTAGTTATTTCCATGTGTAAAGAGATAGCTGTGTAGATATTTCCATGTATATGCAGATAGCTGTGTAGACATTTCCATTTTCATGCAGATAGCGGTGTATATATTTCCCTGTTCAAACAGTTAGCGGTGTAGATATTTCCATGTTCATAAAGATAGCAGTGTAGATATTTCCATGTTTATACAGATAGCGGTGAAGATGTATGCATGTTTACACAGATAGCGGTGTAGATATTTCCATGTTCATCCAGATGGCTGTGTAGATATATCCATGTTCATACAGATAGCGGTGTAGATATTTCCATGTTCATACAGACGGCTGTGTAGACATATCCATGTTCATACAGATGGCTGTGAAGATATTTCCATGTTCATACAGATGGCTGTGTACATATATCCATGTTCATACAGATGGCGGTGAAGATTTTTCCATGTTCATAAAGATGGCGGTGTAGATATTTCCATGTTCATACTGATAGCGGTGCTGATATTTCCATGTTTATACAGGTAGCAGTGTAGATATTTCCATGTTTATACAGATAGCGGTGTAGATATCTCCATCTTAATACAGATGGCGGTGTAGATATTTATATGTTCATTCAGATGGCGGTGCAGGTATTTCCATGTTCATACAGATGGCGGTGTAGATATTTCCATGTTCATACAGATAGCGGTGTAGTTATTTCCATGTGTAAAGAGATAGCTGTGTAGATATTTCCATGTATATGCAGATAGCTGTGTTGACATTTCCATTTTCATGCAGATAGTGGTGTATATATTTCCCTGTTCAAACAGTTAGCGGTGTAGATATTTCCATGTTCATAAAGATAGCAGTGTAGATATTTCCATGTTTATACAGATAGCGGTGAAGATATATGCATGTTTACACAGATAGCGGTGTAGTTATTTCCATGTTCATCCAGATGGCTCTGTAGATATATCCATGTTCATACAGATAGCGGTGTAGATATTTCCATGTTCATACAGATAGCGGTGCAGATATTTCCATGTTCATCCAGATGGCTGTGTAGATATATCCATGTTCATACAGATGGCGGTGAAGATATTTCCATGTTCATACAGATAGCGGTGTAGATATTTCCATGTTCATACAGATAGCGGTGTAAATATTTCCATGTTCATACAGATAGCGGTGTATGTATTTCCATGTTCATACAGATAGCGGTGTAGATATTTCTATGTTCATCCAGATGGCTGTGTAGATATATCCATGTTCATACAGATAGCGGTGTAGATATTTCCATGTTCATCCAGATGGCTGTGTAGCTATTTCCATGTTCATACAGATAGTGGTGTAGATGTTTCCATGTTCATACAGATAGCGATGTAGATATTTCCATGTTCATACAGATAGCCGTGTTGATATTGCCATGTTCATACCGATAGCGGTGCTGATACTTCCATGTTTATACAGGTAGCAGTGTAGATATTTCCATGTTTATACCGATAGCTGTGAAGATATTTCCATGTTTATACAAATAGCGGTGTAGATATTTCCATGTTTATACAGATAGCGGTGTAGATATCTCCATCTTAATACAGATGGTGGTGTAGATATTTATATGTTCATACAGATGGCGTTGCAGATATTTCCATGTTCATACAGATGGCGGTGAAGATATTTCCATGTTCACACAGATGGCAGTGTAGATACTTCCATGTTCATACTGATAGCGGTGCTGATATTTCCATGTTTATACAGGTAGCGGTGTATATATTTCCCTGTTCAAACAGTTAGCGGTGTAGATATTTCCATGTTCATAAAGATAGCAGTGTAGATATTTCCAAGTTTATACAGATAGCGGTAAAGATGTATGCATGTTTACACAGATAGCGGTGTAGATATTTCCATGTTCATCCAGATGGCTGTGTAGATATATCCATGTTCATACAGATAGCAGTGTAGATATTTCCATGTTCATACAGATAGCGGCGCAGTTATTTCCATGTCCATCCAGATGGCTGTGTAGATATATCCATGTTCATACAGATGGCGGTGAAGATATTTCCATGTTCATACAGATAGCGGTGCAGATATTTCCATGTTCATACAGATAGCGGTGTAGATATATCCATGTTCATACAGATAGCGGTGCAGATATTTCCATGTTCATCCAGATGGCTGTGTAGATATATCCATGTTCATACACATGGCGGTGAAGATATTTCCATGTTCATACAGATAGCGGTGTAGATATTTCCATGTTCATACAGATAGCGGTGTAGATATTTCCATGTTCATCCAGGTGGCTGTGTAGATATATCCATGTTCATACAGATAGCGGTGTAGATATTTCCATATTCATAAAGATGGCTGTGTAGCTATTTCCATGTTCATACAGATAGTGGTGTAGATATTTCCATGTTCATACAGATAGCGATGTAGATATTTCCATGTTCATACAGATAGCCGTGTAGATATTGCCAAGTTCATACCGATAGTGGTGCTGATACTTCCATGTTTATACAGGTAGCGGTGTACATATTTCCGTGTCTATACAGGTAACGGTGTAGATATTTCCATGTTCATATAGATAGCGGTGTAGATATTTCCATGTTTATACAGATAGCGGTGTAGATATCTCCTTCTTAATACAGATGGCGGTGTAGATATTTATATGTTCATACAGATCGCGGTGCAGATATTTCCATGTTCATCCAGATGGCTCTGTAGATATATCCATGTTCATACAGATAGCGGTGTAGATATTTCCATGTTCATACACATAGCGGTGCAGTTATTTCCATGTTCAACCAGATGGCTGTGTAGATATATCCATGTTCATACAGATGGCGGTGAAGATATTTCCATGTTCATACAGATAGCGGTGTAGATATTTCCATGTTCATACAGATAGCGGTGTAGATATTTCCATGTTCATACAGATAGCGGTGCAGATATTTCCATGTTCATCCACATGGCTGTGTAGATATATCCATGTTCATACAGATGGCGGTGAAGATAATTCCATGTTCATACAGATAGCGGTGTAGATATTTCCATGTTCGTACAGATAGCGGTGTAGATATTTCCATGTTCATACAGATAGCGGTGTAGATATTTCCATGTTTATACAGATAGCGGTGTATGTATTTCCATGTTCATACAGATAGCGGTGTGGATATTTCCATGTTCATCCAGATGGCTGTTTAGATACATCCATGTTCATACAGATAGCGGTGTAGATATTTCCATGTTCATCCAGACGGCTGTGTAGACATATCCATGTTCATACAGATGGCGGTGAAGATATTTTCATGTTCATACAGATGGCTGTGTAGATATATCCATATTCATACAGATGGCGGTGAAGATTTTTCCATGTTCATACAAATGGCGGTGTAGATATTTCCATGTTCATACAGATAGCGGTGCTGATATTTCCATGTTTATACAGGTAGCAGTGTAGATATTTCCATGTTTATACAGATAGCGGTGTAGATATTTCCATCTTTATACACATAGCGGTGTAGATATTTCCATGTTTATACAGATAGCGGTGTAGATATCTCCATCTTAATACAGATGGCGGTGTAGATATTTATATGTTCATACAGATGGCGGTGCAGATATTTCCATGTTCATACAGATGGCGGTGAAGATATTCCATGTTCATACAGATGGCGGTGTAGATACTTCCCTGTTCATACTGATAGCGGTGCTGATATTTCCATGTTTATACAGGTAGCGGTGTAGATATTTCCATGTTTATACAGATAGCGGTGTAGATATTTCCATGTTTATACACATAGCGGTGTAGATATTTCCATGTTTATACAGATAGCGGTGTAGATATCTCCATCTTAATACAGATGGCGGTGTAGATATTTATATGTTCATTCAGATGGCGGTGCAGATATTTCCATGTTCATACAGATGGCGGTGTAGATATTTCCATGTTCATACTGATATCGGTGTAGTTATTTCCATGTGTAAAGAGATAGCTGTGTAGATATTTCCATGTATATGCAGAAATCTGTGTAGACATTTCCATTTTCATGCAGATAGCTGTGTATATATTTCCTTGTTCAAACAGTTAGCGGTGTAGATATTTCCATGTTCATAAAGATAGCAGTGTAGATATTTCCATGTTTATACAGATAGCGGTGAAGATGTATGCATGTTTACACAGATAGCGGTGTAGATATTTCCATGTTCATCCAGATGGCTCTGAAGATATATCCATGTTCATAGAGATAGCGGTGTAAATATTTCCATGTTCATACAGATAGCGGTTCAGATATTTCCATGTTCATCCAGATGGCTGTGTAGATATATCCATGTTCATACAGATGGCGGTGAAGATATTTCCATGTTCATACAGATAGCGGTGTAGATATTTCCATGTTCATGCAGATAACGGTGTAGATATTTCCATGTTCATACAGATAACGGTGTATGTATTTCCATGTTCATACAGATAGCGGTGTAAATATTTCCATGTTCATCCAGATGGCTGTGTAGATATATCCATGTTCATACAGATAGCGGTGTAGATATTTCCATGTTCATCCAGATGGCTGTGTAGCTATTTCCATGTTCATACAGATAGCCGTGTAGATATTCCCATGTTCATACCGATAACAGTGCTGATACTTCCATGTTTATAAAGGTAGCGGTGTACATATTTCCATGTTTATACAGATAGCGGTGTAGATATCTCCTTCTTAATACAGATGGCGGTGTAGATATTTATATGTTCATACAGATGGCGGTGCAGATATTTCCATGTTAATACAGATGGTGGTGTAGATATTTCCATGTTCATACAGATAGCGGTGTGGATATTTCCATGTTTATACAGATAGCGGTGAAGATGTATGCATGTTTACACAGATAGCGGTGTAGATATTTCCATGTTCATACAGATAGCGGTGTACATATTTCCATGTTCATCCAGACGGCTGTGTAGACATATCCATGTTCATACAGAGGGCTGTGAAGATATTTCCATGTTAATACAGATGGCTGTGTAGATATATCCATGTTCATACAGATGGCGGTGAAGATTTTTCCATGTTCATACAGATGGCGGTGTAGATATTTCCATGTTCATACAGATAGCGGTGCTGATATTTCCATGTTTATACAGGTATCAGTGTAGATATCTCCATGTTTATACAGATAGCGGTGAAGATATTTCCATGTTTATACACATAGCGGTGTAGATATTTCCATGTTTATACAGATAGCGGTGTAGATATCTCCATCTTAATACAGATGGCGGTGTAGATATTTATATGTTCTTACAGATGGCGGTGCAGATATTTCCATGTTCATACAGATGGCGGTGAAGATATTTCCATGTTCATACAGATAGCAGTGTAGATATTTCCATGTTCATACAGATAGCGGTGTAGATATTTCCATGTTCATACAGATAGCGGTGTAGATATTTCCATGTTCATACAGATAGCGGTGTATGTATTTCCATGTTCATACAGATAGCGTTGTAGATATTTCCATGTTCATCCAGATGGCTGTGTAGATATTCCCATGTTCATACAGATAGCGGTGTAGATATTTCCATGTTCATACAGATAGCGGTGTAGATATTTCCATATTCATCCAGATGGCTGTGTAGATATATCCATGTTCATACAGATGGCGGTGAAGACATTTCCATGTTCATACAGATAGCCGTGTAGATATTTCCATGTTCATACAGATAGCCGTGTAGATATTTCCATGTTCATCCAGACGGCTGTGTAGACATATCCATGTTCATACAGATGGCTGTGAAGGTATTTCCATGTTCATACAGATGGCTGTGTACATATATCCATGTTCATACAGATGGCGGTGAAGATTTTTCCATGTTCATACAGATGGCGGTGTAGATATTTACATGTTCATACAGATAGCGGTGCTGATATTTCCATGTTTATACAGGTAGCAGTGTAGATATTTCCATGTTTATACAGATAGCGGTGTAGATATCTCCATCTTAAAACAGATGGCAGTGTAGATAATTATATGTTCATTCAGATGGCGGTGCAGATATTTCCATGTTCATACAGATGGCGGTGTAGATATATCCATATTGCTAAAGATAGCGGTGTAGATATTTCCATGTTTATACAGATAGCGGTGAAGATGTATGCATGTTTACACAGATAGCGGTGTATATATTTCCATGTTCATCCAGATGGCTGAGTAGATATATCCATGTTCATACAGATAGCGGTGCAGATATTTCCATGTTCATCCAGATGGCTGTGTAGATATATCCATGTTCATACAGAAGGCGGTGAAGATATTTCCATGTTCACACAGATAGCGGTGTAGATATTTCCATGTTCATACAGATAGCGGTGTAGATATTTCCATGTTCATACAGATAGCGGTGTATGTATTTCCATGTTCATACAGATAGCGGTGTAGATATTTCCATGTTCATCCAGATGGCTGTGTAGATATATCCATGTTCATACAGATAGCGGTGTAGATATTTCCATGTTCATCCAGATGGCTGTGTAGCTATTTCCATGTTCATACAGATAGTGGTGTAGATATTTCCATGTTCATACAGATAGCGGTGTAGATATTTCCATGTTCATACAGATAGCCGTGTAGATATTGCCATGTTCATACCGATAGCGGTGCTGATACTTCCATGTTTATACAGGTAGCGGTGTACATATTTCCGTGTTTATACAGGTAGCGGTGTATATATTTCCATGTTCATACAGATAGCGGTGTAGATATTTCCATGTTTATAAAGACAGCGGTGTAGATATCTCCATAATACAGATGGCGGTGTAGATATTTATATGTTCATACAGATGGCGGTGCAGATATTTCCATGTTCATACAGATGGTGGTGTAGATATTTCCATGTTTATAGAGATAGCGGTGTAGTTATTTCCATTTGCAAAGATATAGCTGTGTAGATATTTCCATGTATATACAGATAGCTGTGTAGATATTTCCATTTCCATGCAGATAGCGGTGTAGATATTTCCATGTTCAAACAGATAGCGGTGTAGATATTTCCATGTTCATACAGATAGTGGTGTGGATATTTCCATGTTTATACAGATAGCGGTGAAGATGTATGCATGTTTACACAGATAGCTGTGTAGATATTTCCATGTTCATACAGATAGCAGTGTAGATATTTCCATGTTCATCCAGACGGCTGTGTAGACATATCCATGTTCATACAGATGGCGGTGAAGATATTTCCATGCTTATACAGAAGCTGTGTAGATATATCCATGTTGATACAGATGGCGGTGAAGATTTTTCCATGTTCATACAGATGGCGGTGTAGATATTTCCATGTCCATACAGATAGCGGTGCTGATATTTCCATGTTTATACAGGTAGCAGTGTCTATATTTCCATGTTTATACAGATAGTGGTGTAGGTATTTCCATGTTTATACACATAGCGGTGTAGATATTTCCATGTTTATACAGATAGCGGTGTAGATATCTCCATCTTAATACAGATGGCGGTGTAGATATTTATATGTTCATACAGATGGCGGTGCAGATATTTCCATGTTCATACAGATGGCGGTGAAGATATTTCCATGTTCATACAGATGGTGGTGTAGATACTTCCATGTTCATACTGATAGCGGTGCTGATATTTCCATGTTTATACAGGTAGCGGTGTATATATTTCCATGTTTATACAGATAGCGGTGTAGATATTTCCATGTTTATACAGATAGCGGTGTCGATATTTCCATGTTTATACACATAGCAGTGTAGATATCTCTATCTTAATACAGATGGCGGTGTAGATATTTATATGTTCATTCAGATGGCGGTGCAGATATTTCCATGTTCATACAGATGGCGGTGTAGATATTTCCATGTTCATACAGATAGCGGTGTAGTTATTTCCATGTGTAAAGAGATAGCTGTGTAGATATTTCCATGTGTATGCAGATTGCTGTGTAGACATTTCCATTTTCATGCAGATAGCGGTGTATATATTTCCCTGTTCAAACAGTTAGCGGTGTAGATATTTCCATGTTCATAAAGATAGCAGTGTAGATATTTCCTTGTTTATATAGATAGCGGTGAAGATGTATGCATGTATACACAGATAGCGGTGTAGATATTTCCATGTTCATCCAGATGGCTGTGCAGATATATCCATGTTCATACAGATAGCGGTGTAGATATATCCATGTTCATACAGATAGCGGTGTAGATATTTCCATGTTCATACAGATAGAGGTCTAGATATTTCCATGTTGATACAGATAGTGGTGTAGATATCTCATTCTTAATACAGATGGCGGTGTAGATATTTATATGTTCATCCAGACGGCTGTGTAGACATATACATGTTCATACAGATGGCGGTGAAGATATTTCCATGTTCATACAGATGGCTGTCTAGATATATAAATGTTCATGCAGATGGCGGTGAAGGTTTTTCCATGTTCATACAGATGGCGGTGTAGATATTTCCATGTTCATACAGATAGCGGTGCTGATATTTCCATGTTTATACAGGTAGCAGTGTAGATATTTCCATGTTTATACAGATAGCGGTGTAGATATTTCCATGTTTATACACATAGCGGTGTAGATATTTCCATGTTTATACAGATAGCGGTGTAGATATCTCCATCTTAATACAGATGGCGGTGTAGATATTTATATGTTCATACAGATGGTGGTGCAGATATTTCCATGTTCATACAGATGGCGGTGAAGATATTTCCATGTTCATACAGATTGCGGTGTAGATACTTCCATGTTCATACTGATAGCGGTGCTGATATTTCCATGTTTATACAGGTAGCGGTGTCGATATTTCCATGTTTATACAGATGGCGGTTTACATATTTCCATGTTCATACAGATAGCGGTGTAGTTATTTCCATGTGTAAAGAGATAGCTGTGTAGATATTTCCATGTATATGCAGATAGCTGTGTAGACATTTCCATTTTCATGCAGATAGCGGTGTATATATTTCCCTGTTCAAACAGTTAGCGGTGTAGATATTTCCATGTTCATAAAGATAGCAGTGTAGATATTTCCATGTTTATACAGATAGCGGTGAAGATGTATGCATGTTTACACAGATAGCGGTGTAGATATTTCCATGTTCATCCAGATGGCTGTGTAGATATATCCATGTTCATACAGATAGCGGTGTAGATATTTCCATGTTCATACAGACGGCTGTGTAGACATATCCATGTTCATACAGATGGCTGTGAAGATATTTCCATGTTCATACAGATGGCTGTGTACATATATCCATGTTCATACAGATGGCGGTGAAGATTTTTCCATGTTCATAAAGATGGCGGTGTAGATATTTCCATGTTCATACTGATAGCGGTGCTGATATTTCCATGTTTATACAGGTAGCAGTGTAGATATTTCCATGTTTATACAGATAGCGGTGTAGATATCTCCATCTTAATACAGATGGCGGTGTAGATATTTATATGTTCATTCAGATGGCGGTGCAGGTATTTCCATGTTCATACAGATGGCGGTGTAGATATTTCCATGTTCATACAGATAGCGGTGTAGTTATTTCCATGTGTAAAGAGATAGCTGTGTAGATATTTCCATGTATATGCAGATAGCTGTGTTGACATTTCCATTTTCATGCAGATAGTGGTGTATATATTTCCCTGTTCAAACAGTTAGCGGTGTAGATATTTCCATGTTCATAAAGATAGCAGTGTAGATATTTCCATGTTTATACAGATAGCGGTGAAGATATATGCATGTTTACACAGATAGCGGTGTAGTTATTTCCATGTTCATCCAGATGGCTCTGTAGATATATCCATGTTCATACAGATAGCGGTGTAGATATTTCCATGTTCATACAGATAGCGGTGCAGATATTTCCATGTTCATCCAGATGGCTGTGTAGATATATCCATGTTCATACAGATGGCGGTGAAGATATTTCCATGTTCATACAGATAGCGGTGTAGATATTTCCATGTTCATACAGATAGCGGTGTAAATATTTCCATGTTCATACAGATAGCGGTGTATGTATTTCCATGTTCATACAGATAGCGGTGTAGATATTTCCATGTTCATCCAGATGGCTGTGTAGATATATCCATGTTCATACAGATAGCGGTGTAGATATTTCCATGTTCATCCAGATGGCTGTGTAGCTATTTCCATGTTCATACAGATAGTGGTGTAGATGTTTCCATGTTCATACAGATAGCGATGTAGATATTTCCATGTTCATACAGATAGCCGTGTTGATATTGCCATGTTCATACCGATAGCGGTGCTGATACTTCCATGTTTATACAGGTAGCAGTGTAGATATTTCCATGTTTATACCGATAGCTGTGTAGATATTTCCATGTTTATACAAATAGCGGTGTAGATATTTCCATGTTTATACAGATAGCGGTGTAGATATCTCCATCTTAATACAGATGGTGGTGTAGATATTTATATGTTCATACAGATGGCGTTGCAGATATTTCCATGTTCATACAGATGGCGGTGAAGATATTTCCATGTTCACACAGATGGCAGTGTAGATACTTCCATGTTCATACTGATAGCGGTGCTGATATTTCCATGTTTATACAGGTAGCGGTGTATATATTTCCCTGTTCAAACAGTTAGCGGTGTAGATATTTCCATGTTCATAAAGATAGCAGTGTAGATATTTCCAAGTTTATACAGATAGCGGTAAAGATGTATGCATGTTTACACAGATAGCGGTGTAGATATTTCCATGTTCATCCAGATGGCTGTGTAGATATATCCATGTTCATACAGATAGCAGTGTAGATATTTCCATGTTCATACAGATAGCGGCGCAGTTATTTCCATGTCCATCCAGATGGCTGTGTAGATATATCCATGTTCATACAGATGGCGGTGAAGATATTTCCATGTTCATACAGATAGCGGTGCAGATATTTCCATGTTCATACAGATAGCGGTGTAGATATATCCATGTTCATACAGATAGCGGTGCAGATATTTCCATGTTCATCCAGATGGCTGTGTAGATATATCCATGTTCATACACATGGCGGTGAAGATATTTCCATGTTCATACAGATAGCGGTGTAGATATTTCCATGTTCATACAGATAGCGGTGTAGATATTTCCATGTTCATCCAGGTGGCTGTGTAGATATATCCATGTTCATACAGATAGCGGTGTAGATATTTCCATATTCATAAAGATGGCTGTGTAGCTATTTCCATGTTCATACAGATAGTGGTGTAGATATTTCCATGTTCATACAGATAGCGATGTAGATATTTCCATGTTCATACAGATAGCCGTGTAGATATTGCCAAGTTCATACCGATAGTGGTGCTGATACTTCCATGTTTATACAGGTAGCGGTGTACATATTTCCGTGTCTATACAGGTAACGGTGTAGATATTTCCATGTTCATATAGATAGCGGTGTAGATATTTCCATGTTTATACAGATAGCGGTGTAGATATCTCCTTCTTAATACAGATGGCGGTGTAGATATTTATATGTTCATACAGATCGCGGTGCAGATATTTCCATGTTCATCCAGATGGCTCTGTAGATATATCCATGTTCATACAGATAGCGGTGTAGATATTTCCATGTTCATACACATAGCGGTGCAGTTATTTCCATGTTCAACCAGATGGCTGTGTAGATATATCCATGTTCATACAGATGGCGGTGAAGATATTTCCATGTTCATACAGATAGCGGTGTAGATATTTCCATGTTCATACAGATAGCGGTGTAGATATTTCCATGTTCATACAGATAGCGGTGCAGATATTTCCATGTTCATCCACATGGCTGTGTAGATATATCCATGTTCATACAGATGGCGGTGAAGATAATTCCATGTTCATACAGATAGCGGTGTAGATATTTCCATGTTCGTACAGATAGCGGTGTAGATATTTCCATGTTCATACAGATAGCGGTGTAGATATTTCCATGTTTATACAGATAGCGGTGTATGTATTTCCATGTTCATACAGATAGCGGTGTGGATATTTCCATGTTCATCCAGATGGCTGTTTAGATACATCCATGTTCATACAGATAGCGGTGTAGATATTTCCATGTTCATCCAGACGGCTGTGTAGACATATCCATGTTCATACAGATGGCGGTGAAGATATTTTCATGTTCATACAGATGGCTGTGTAGATATATCCATATTCATACAGATGGCGGTGAAGATTTTTCCATGTTCATACAAATGGCGGTGTAGATATTTCCATGTTCATACAGATAGCGGTGCTGATATTTCCATGTTTATACAGGTAGCAGTGTAGATATTTCCATGTTTATACAGATAGCGGTGTAGATATTTCCATCTTTATACACATAGCGGTGTAGATATTTCCATGTTTATACAGATAGCGGTGTAGATATCTCCATCTTAATACAGATGGCGGTGTAGATATTTATATGTTCATACAGATGGCGGTGCAGATATTTCCATGTTCATACAGATGGCGGTGAAGATATTCCATGTTCATACAGATGGCGGTGTAGATACTTCCCTGTTCATACTGATAGCGGTGCTGATATTTCCATGTTTATACAGGTAGCGGTGTAGATATTTCCATGTTTATACAGATAGCGGTGTAGATATTTCCATGTTTATACACATAGCGGTGTAGATATTTCCATGTTTATACAGATAGCGGTGTAGATATCTCCATCTTAATACAGATGGCGGTGTAGATATTTATATGTTCATTCAGATGGCGGTGCAGATATTTCCATGTTCATACAGATGGCGGTGTAGATATTTCCATGTTCATACTGATATCGGTGTAGTTATTTCCATGTGTAAAGAGATAGCTGTGTAGATATTTCCATGTACATGCAGAAATCTGTGTAGACATTTCCATTTTCATGCAGATAGCGGTGTATATATTTCCTTGTTCAAACAGTTAGCGGTGTAGATATTTCCATGTTCATAAAGATAGCAGTGTAGATATTTCCATGTTTATACAGATAGCGGTGAAGATGTATGCATGTTTACACAGATAGCGGTGTAGATATTTCCATGTTCATCCAGATGGCTCTGAAGATATATCCATGTTCATAGAGATAGCGGTGTAAATATTTCCATGTTCATACAGATAGCGGTTCAGATATTTCCATGTTCATCCAGATGGCTGTGTAGATATATCCATGTTCATACAGATGGCGGTGAAGATATTTCCATGTTCATACAGATAGCGGTGTAGATATTTCCATGTTCATGCAGATAACGGTGTAGATATTTCCATGTTCATACAGATAACGGTGTATGTATTTCCATGTTCATACAGATAGCGGTGTAAATATTTCCATGTTCATCCAGATGGCTGTGTAGATATATCCATGTTCATACAGATAGCGGTGTAGATATTTCCATGTTCATCCAGATGGCTGTGTAGCTATTTCCATGTTCATACAGATAGCCGTGTAGATATTCCCATGTTCATACCGATAACAGTGCTGATACTTCCATGTTTATAAAGGTAGCGGTGTACATATTTCCATGTTTATACAGATAGCGGTGTAGATATCTCCTTCTTAATACAGATGGCGGTGTAGATATTTATATGTTCATACAGATGGCGGTGCAGATATTTCCATGTTAATACAGATGGTGGTGTAGATATTTCCATGTTCATACAGATAGCGGTGTGGATATTTCCATGTTTATACAGATAGCGGTGAAGATGTATGCATGTTTACACAGATAGCGGTGTAGATATTTCCATGTTCATACAGATAGCGGTGTACATATTTCCATGTTCATCCAGACGGCTGTGTAGACATATCCATGTTCATACAGAGGGCTGTGAAGATATTTCCATGTTAATACAGATGGCTGTGTAGATATATCCATGTTCATACAGATGGCGGTGAAGATTTTTCCATGTTCATACAGATGGCGGTGTAGATATTTCCATGTTCATACAGATAGCGGTGCTGATATTTCCATGTTTATACAGGTATCAGTGTAGATATCTCCATGTTTATACAGATAGCGGTGAAGATATTTCCATGTTTATACACATAGCGGTGTAGATATTTCCATGTTTATACAGATAGCGGTGTAGATATCTCCATCTTAATACAGATGGCGGTGTAGATATTTATATGTTCTTACAGATGGCGGTGCAGATATTTCCATGTTCATACAGATGGCGGTGAAGATATTTCCATGTTCATTACAGATGGCGGTGTAGATATTACCATGTTTATAGAGATAGCGGTGTAGTTATGTCCATTTGTAAAGAGATAGCTGTGTAGATATTTCCATGTATATGCAGACAGCTGTGTAGATATTTCCATTTTCATGCAGATAGCGGTGTAGATATTTCCATGTTCAAACAGATAGCAGTGTAGATATTTCCATGTTTATAAAGATAGCGGTGAAGATGTATGCATGTTTACACAGATAGCGGTGTAGATATTTCCATGTTCATACAGATAGCGGTGTAGATATTTCCATGTTCATCCAGATGGCTGTGTAGATATATCCATGTTCATACAGATGGCGGTGAAGATATTTCCATGTTCATACAGATAGCGGTGTAGATATTTCCATGTTCATACAGATAGCGGTGTAGATATTTCCATGTTCATACAGACAGCGGTGTATGTATCTCCATGTTCATCCAGATGGCTGTGTAGCTATTTCCATGTTCATACAGATAGTGGTGTAGATGTTTCCATGTTCATACAGATAGTGGTGTAGATGTTTCCATGTTCATACAGATAGCGATGTAGATATTTCCATGTTCATACAGATAGCCGTGTTGATATTGCCATGTTCATACCGATAGCGGTGCTGATACTTCCATGTTTATACAGGTAGCAGTGTAGATATTTCCATGTTTATACCGATAGCTGTGTAGATATTTCCATGTTTATACAAATAGCGGTGTAGATATTTCCATGTTTATACAGATAGCGGTGTAGATATCTCCATCTTAATACAGATGGTGGTGTAGATATTTATATGTTCATACAGATGGCGTTGCAGATATTTCCATGTTCATACAGATGGCGGTGAAGATATTTCCATGTTCACACAGATGGCAGTGTAGATACTTCCATGTTCATACTGATAGCGGTGCTGATATTTCCATGTTTATACAGGTAGCGGTGTATATATTTCCCTGTTCAAACAGTTAGCGGTGTAGATATTTCCATGTTCATAAAGATAGCAGTGTAGATATTTCCAAGTTTATACAGATAGCGGTAAAGATGTATGCATGTTTACACAGATAGCGGTGTAGATATTTCCATGTTCATCCAGATGGCTGTGTAGATATATCCATGTTCATACAGATAGCAGTGTAGATATTTCCATGTTAATACAGATAGCGGCGCAGTTATTTCCATGTCCATCCAGATGGCTGTGTAGATATATCCATGTTCATACAGATGGCGGTGAAGATATTTCCATGTTCATACAGATAGCGTTGCAGATATTTCCATGTTCATACTGATAGCGGTGTAGATATATCCATGTTCATACAGATAGCGGTGCAGATATTTCCATGTTCATCCAGATGGCTGTGTAGATATATCCATGTTCATACACATGGCGGTGAAGATATTTCCATGTTCATACAGATAGCGGTGTAGATATTTCCATGTTCATACAGATAGCGGTGTAGATATTTCCATGTTCATCCAGATGGCTGTGTAGATATATCCATGTTCATACAGATAGCGGTGTAGATATTTCCATATTCATAAAGATGGCTGTGTAGCTATTTCCATGTTCATACAGATAGTGGTGTAGATATTTCCATGTTCATACAGATAGCGATGTAGATATTTCCATGTTCATACAGATAGCCGTGTAGATATTGCCATGTTCATACCGATAGCGTTGCTGATACTTCCATGTTTATACAGGTAGCGGTGTACATATTTCCGTGTTTATACAGGTAACGGTGTAGATATTTCCATGTTCATATAGATAGCGGTGTAGATATTTCCATGTTTATACAGATAGCGGTGTAGATATCTCCTTCTTAATACAGATGGCGGTGTAGATATTTATATGTTCATACAGATGGCGGTGCAGATATTTCCATGTTCATACAGATGGCGGTGAAGATATTTCCATGTTCACACAGATGGCGGTGTAGATACCTCCATGTTCATAGTGATAGCGGTGATGATATTTCCATGTTTATACAGGTAGCGGTGTAGATATTTTCATGTTTATACAGATAGCGGTGTAGATATTTTCATGTTTTTACACATAGCGGTGTAGATATTTCCATGTTTATACAGATAGCGGTGTAGATATCTCCATCTTAATACAGATGGCGGTGTAGATATTTATATGTTCTTTCAGATGGCGGTGCAGATATTTCCATGTTCATACAGATGGCGGTGTAGATATTTCCATGTTCATACAGATAGCGGTGTAGTTATTTCCATGTGTAAAGAGATAGCTGTGTAGATATTTCCATGTATATGCAGTTAGCTGTGTAGACATTTCCATTTTCAAGCAGGTAGCGGTGTATATATTTCCCTGTTCAAACAGTTAGCGGTGTAGATACTTCCATGTTCATAAAGATAGCAGTGTAGATATTTCCATGTTTATACAGATAGCGGTGAAGATGTATGCATGTTTACACAGACAGCGGTGTAGATATTTCCATGTTCATCCAGATGGCTGTGTAGATATATCCATGTTCATACAGATAGCGGTGTAGATATTTCCATGTTCATACACATAGCGGTGCAGTTATTTCCATGTTCAACCAGATGGCTGTGTAGATATATCCATGTTCATACAGATGGCGGTGAAGATATTTCCATGTTCATACAGATAGCGGTGTAGATATTTCCATGTTCATACAGATAGCGGTGTAGATATTTCCATGTTCATACAGATAGCTGTGCAGATATTTCCATGTTCATCCACATGGCTGTGTAGATATATCCATGTTCATACAGATGGCGGTGAAGATAATTCCATGTTCATACAGATGGCTGTGTAGATATATCCATGTTCATACAGATGGCGGTGAAGATTTTTCCATGTTCATACAAATGGCGGTGTAGATATTTCCATGTTCATACAGATAGCGGTGCTGATATTTCCATGTTTATACAGGTAGCAGTGTAGATATTTCCATGTTTATACAGATAGCGGTGTAGATATTTCCATCTTTATACACATAGCGGTGTAGATATTTCCATGTTTATACATATAGCGGTGTAGATATCTCCATCTTAATACAGATGGCGGTGTAGATATTTATATGTTCATACAGATGGCGGTGCAGATATTTCCATGTTCATACAGATGGCGGTGAAGATATTCCATGTTCATACAGATGGCGGTGTAGATACTTCCATGTTCATACTGATAGCGGTGCTGATATTTCCATGTTTATACAGGTAGCGGTGTAGATATTTCCATGTTTATACAGATAGCGGTGTAGATATTTCCATGTTTATACACATAGCGGTGTAGATATTTCCATGTTTATACAGATAGCGGTGTAGATATCTCCATCTTAATACAGATGGCCGTGTAGATATTTATATGTTCATTCAGATGGCGGTGCAGATATTTCCATGTTCATCCAGATGGCTCTTAAGATATATCCATGTTCATAGAGATAGCGGTGTAGATATTTCCATGTTCATACAGATAGCGGTTCAGATATTTCCATGTTCATCCAAATGGCTGTGTAGATATATCCATGTTCATACAGATGGCGGTGAAGATATTTCCATGTTCATACAGATAGCGGTGTAGATATTTCCATGTTCATTCAGATAACGGTGTAGATATTTCCATGTTCATACAGATAACGGTGTATGTATTTCCATGTTCATACAGATAGCGGTGTAAATATTTCCATGTTCATCCAGATGGCTGTGTAGATATATCCATGTTCATACAGATAGCGGTGTAGATATTTCCATGTTCATCCAGATGGCTGTGTAGCTATTTCCATGTTCATACAGATAGCCGTGTAGATATTGCCATGTTCATACCGATAACAGTGCTGATACTTCCATGTTTATACAGGTAGCGGTGTACATATTTCCATGTTTATACAGATAGCGGTGTAGATATCTCCTTCTTAATACAGATGGCGGTGTAGATATTTATATGTTCATACAGATGGCGGTGCAGATATTTCCATGTTAATACAGATGGTGGTGTAGATATTTCCATGTTCATACAGATAGCGGTGTGGATATTTCCATGTTTATACAGATAGCGGTGAAGATGTATGCATGTTTACACAGATAGCGGTGTAGATATTTCCATGTTCATACAGATAGCGGTGTACATATTTCCATGTTCATCCAGACGGCTGTGTAGACATATCCATGTTCATACAGATGGCTGTGAAGATATTTCCATGTTAATACAGATGGCTGTGTAGATATATCCATGTTCATACAGATGGCGGTGAAGATTTTTCCATGTTCATACAGATGGCGGTGTAGATATTTCCATGTTCATACAGATAGCGGTGCTGATATTTCCATGTTTATACAGGTATCAGTGTAGATATCTCCATGTTTATACAGATAGCGGTGAAGATATTTCCATGTTTATACACATAGCGGTGTAGATATTTCCATGTTTATACAGATAGCGGTGTAGATATCTCCATCTTAATACAGATGGCGGTGTAGATATTTATATGTTCTTACAGATGGCGGTGCAGATATTTCCATGTTCATACAGATGGCGGTGAAGATATTTCCATGTTCATACAGATGGCGGTGTAGATATTACCATGTTTATAGAGATAGCAGTGTAGTTATTTCCATTTGTAAAGAGATAGCTGTGTAGATATTTCCATGTATATGCAGACAGCTGTGTAGATATTTCCATTTTCATGCAGATAGCGGTGTAGATATTTCCATGTTCAAACAGATAGCAGTGTAGATATTTCCATGTTTATAAAGATAGCGGTGAAGATGTATGCATGTTTACACAGATAGCGGTGTAGATATTTCCATGTTCATACAGATAGCGGTGTAGATATTTCCATGTTCATCCAGATGGCTGTGTAGATATATCCATGTTCATACAGATGGCGGTGAAGATATTTCCATGTTCATACAGATAGCGGTGTAGATATTTCCATGTTCATACAGATAGCGGTGTAGATATTTCCATGTTCATACAGACAGCGGTGTATGTATCTCCATGTTCATACAGATGGCGGTGTAGATATTTCCATGTTTATACCGGTAGCGGTGTAGATATTTCCATGTTCCTACAGATAGCGGTGTAGATATTTCCATGTTCATAAAGATAGCGGTGCAGATATTTGCATGTTCATCCAGATAGCGGTGCAGATATTTCCATGTTCATCCAGATGGCTGTGTAGATATATCCATGTTCATAGAGATGGCGGTGAAGATATTTCCATGTTCATACAGATAGCGGTGTAGATATTTCCATGTTCATACAGATAGCGGTGTAGATATTTCCATCTTAATACAGATGTCGGTGTAGATATTTATAAGTTCATACAGATGGCAGTGCAAATATTTCCATGTTCATACAGATGGCGGTGTAGATATTACCATGTTTATTGAGATAGCAGAGTAGATATTTCCATGTGTAAAGAGATAGCTGTCTAGATATTTCCATGTATATGCAGATAGCTGTGTAGATATTTCCATTTTCTTGCAGATAGCGGTGTAGATATTTCCTTGTTCAAACAGATAGCAGTGTAGATATTTCCATGTACTTACAGATAGCAGTGTAGATACTTCCATGTTTATACAGATAGCGGTGAAGATGTATGCATGTTTACACAGATAGCGGTGTAGATATTTCCATGTTCATACAGATAGCGGTGTATTTATTTCCATGTGTAAAGAGATAGCTGTGTAGATATTTCCATGTATATGCAGACAGCTGTGTAGATATTTCCATGTTCATACAGATAGCGGTGTAGATATTTCCATGTTCAAACAGATAGCAGTGTAGATATTTCCATGTTTATAAAGATAGCGTTGAAGATGTATGCATGTTCACACAGATAGCGGTGTAGATATTTCCATGTTCATACAGATAGCGGTGTAGATATTTCCATGTTCATCCAGATGGCTGTGTAGATATATCCATGTTCATCCAGATGGCTGTGTAGATATATCCATGTTCATACAGATGGCGGTGAAGATATTTCCATGTTCATACAGATAGCGGTGTAGATATTTCCATGTTCATACAGATAGCGGTGTAGATATTTCCATGTTCATACAGACAGCGGTGTATGTATCTCCATGTTCATACAGATGGCGGTGTAGATATTTCCATGTTTATACCGGTAGCGGTGTAGATATTTCCATGTTCATACAGATAGCGGTGTAGATATTTCCATGTTCATAAAGATAGCGGTGCAGATATTTCCATGTTCATCCAGATGGCCGTGTAGATATATCCATGTTCATAGAGATGGCGGTGAATATATTTCCATGTTCATACAGATAGCGGTGTAGATATTTCCATGTTCATACAGATAGCGGTGTAGATATTTCCATCTTAATACAGATGTCGGTGTAGATATTTATAAGTTCATACAGATGGCAGTGCAAATATTTCCATGTTCATACAGATGGCGGTGTAGATATTACCATGTTTATTGAGATAGCGGAGTAGATATTTCCATGTGTAAAGAGATAGCTGTCTAGATATTTCCATGTATATGCAGATAGCTGTGTAGATATTTCCATTTTCTTGCAGATAGCGGTGTAGATATTTCCTTGTTCAAACAGATAGCAGTGTAGATATTTCCATGTACTTACAGATAGCAGTGTAGATATTTCCATGTTTATACAGATAGCGGTGAAGATGTATGCATGTTTACACAGATAGCGGTGTAGATATTTCCATGTTCATACAGATAGCGGTGTAGATATTTCCATGTTCATCCAGATAGCTGTGTAGATATATCCATGTTCATCCAGATGGCTGTGTAGATATATCCATGTTCATAGAGATGGCGGTGAAGGTATTTCCATGTTCATACAGATAGCGGTGTAGATATTTCCATGTTCATACAGATAGCGGTGAAGATGTATGCATGTTGACACAGATAGCGGTGTAGATATTTCCATGTTCATCCAGATGGCTTTGTAGATATATCCATGTTCATACAGATGGCGGTGAAGATATTTCCATGTTCATACAGATAGCGGTGTAGATATTTCCATGTTCATACAGATAGCGGTGTAGATATTTCCATGTTCATACAGACAGCGGTGTATGTATCTCCATGTTCATACAGATGGCGGTGTAGATATTTCCATGTTTATACCGGTAGCGGTGTAGATATTTCCATGTTCATACAGATAGCGGTGTAGATATTTCCATGTTCGTAAAGATAGCGGTGCAGATATTTCCATGTTCATCCAGATAGCGGTGCAGATATTTCCATGTTCATCCAGATGGCTGTGTAGATATATCCATGTTCATAGAGATGGCGGTGAAGATATTTCCATGTTCATACAGATAGCGGTGTAGATATTTCCATGTTCATACAGATAGCGGTGTAGATATTTCCATCTTAATACAGATGTCGGTGTAGATATTTATAAGTTCATACAGATGGCAGTGCAAATATTTCCATGTTCATACAGATGGCGGTGTAGATATTACCATGTTTATTGAGATAGCGGAGTAGATATTTCCATGTGTAAAGAGATAGCTGTCTAGATATTTCCATGTATATGCAGATAGCTGTGTAGATATTTCCATTTTCTTGCAGATAGCGGTGTAGATATTTCCTTGTTCAAACAGATAGCAGTGTAGATATTTCCATGTACTTACAGATAGCAGTGTAGATACTTCCATGTTTATACAGATAGCGGTGAAGATGTATGCATGTTTACACAGATAGCGGTGTAGATATTTCCATGTTCATACAGATAGCGGTGTATTTATTTCCATGTGTAAAGAGATAGCTGTGTAGATATTTCCATGTATATGCAGACAGCTGTGTAGATATTTCCATGTTCATACAGATAGCGGTGTAGATATTTCCATGTTCAAACAGATAGCAGTGTAGATATTTCCATGTTTATAAAGATAGCGTTGAAGATGTATGCATGTTCACACAGATAGCGGTGTAGATATTTCCATGTTCATACAGATAGCGGTGTAGATATTTCCATGTTCATCCAGATGGCTGTGTAGATATATCCATGTTCATCCAGATGGCTGTGTAGATATATCCATGTTCATACAGATGGCGGTGAAGATATTTCCATGTTCATACAGATAGCGGTGTAGATATTTCCATGTTCATACAGATAGCGGTGTAGATATTTCCATGTTCATACAGACAGCGGTGTATGTATCTCCATGTTCATACAGATGGCGGTGTAGATATTTCCATGTTTATACCGGTAGCGGTGTAGATATTTCCATGTTCATACAGATAGCGGTGTAGATATTTCCATGTTCATAAAGATAGCGGTGCAGATATTTCCATGTTCATCCAGATGGCCGTGTAGATATATCCATGTTCATAGAGATGGCGGTGAATATATTTCCATGTTCATACAGATAGCGGTGTAGATATTTCCATGTTCATACAGATAGCGGTGTAGATATTTCCATCTTAATACAGATGTCGGTGTAGATATTTATA
The DNA here is from genome assembly GCF_029281585.2 of Gorilla gorilla gorilla. Taxonomy (NCBI): domain Eukaryota; kingdom Metazoa; phylum Chordata; class Mammalia; order Primates; family Hominidae; genus Gorilla; species Gorilla gorilla. The sequence continues at coordinate 130,260,567 of NC_073239.2, forward strand.
AGTTCATACAGATGGCAGTGCAAATATTTCCATGTTCATACAGATGGCGGTGTAGATATTACCATGTTTATTGAGATAGCGGAGTAGATATTTCCATGTGTAAAGAGATAGCTGTCTAGATATTTCCATGTATATGCAGATAGCTGTGTAGATATTTCCATTTTCTTGCAGATAGCGGTGTAGATATTTCCTTGTTCAAACAGATAGCAGTGTAGATATTTCCATGTACTTACAGATAGCAGTGTAGATATTTCCATGTTTATACAGATAGCGGTGAAGATGTATGCATGTTTACACAGATAGCGGTGTAGATATTTCCATGTTCATACAGATAGCGGTGTAGATATTTCCATGTTCATCCAGATAGCTGTGTAGATATATCCATGTTCATCCAGATGGCTGTGTAGATATATCCATGTTCATAGAGATGGCGGTGAAGGTATTTCCATGTTCATACAGATAGCGGTGTAGATATTTCCATGTTCATACAGATAGCGGTGAAGATGTATGCATGTTGACACAGATAGCGGTGTAGATATTTCCATGTTCATCCAGATGGCTTTGTAGATATATCCATGTTCATACAGATGGCGGTGAAGATATTTCCATGTTCATACAGATAGCGGTGTAGATATTTCCATGTTCATACAGATAGCGGTGTAGATATTTCCATGTTCATACAGACAGCGGTGTATGTATCTCCATGTTCATACAGATGGCGGTGTAGATATTTCCATGTTTATACCGGTAGCGGTGTAGATATTTCCATGTTCATACAGATAGCGGTGTAGATATTTCCATGTTCGTAAAGATAGCGGTGCAGATATTTCCATGTTCATCCAGATAGCGGTGCAGATATTTCCATGTTCATCCAGATGGCTGTGTAGATATATCCATGTTCATAGAGATGGCGGTGAAGATATTTCCATGTTCATACAGATAGCGGTGTAGATATTTCCATGTTCATACAGATAGCGGTGTAGATATTTCCATCTTAATACAGATGTCGGTGTAGATATTTATAAGTTCATACAGATGGCAGTGCAAATATTTCCATGTTCATACAGATGGCGGTGTAGATATTACCATGTTTATTGAGATAGCGGAGTAGATATTTCCATGTGTAAAGAGATAGCTGTCTAGATATTTCCATGTATATGCAGATAGCTGTGTAGATATTTCCATTTTCTTGCAGATAGCGGTGTAGATATTTCCTTGTTCAAACAGATAGCAGTGTAGATATTTCCATGTACTTACAGATAGCAGTGTAGATACTTCCATGTTTATACAGATAGCGGTGAAGATGTATGCATGTTTACACAGATAGCGGTGTAGATATTTCCATGTTCATACAGATAGCGGTGTATTTATTTCCATGTGTAAAGAGATAGCTGTGTAGATATTTCCATGTATATGCAGACAGCTGTGTAGATATTTCCATGTTCATACAGATAGCGGTGTAGATATTTCCATGTTCAAACAGATAGCAGTGTAGATATTTCCATGTTTATAAAGATAGCGTTGAAGATGTATGCATGTTCACACAGATAGCGGTGTAGATATTTCCATGTTCATACAGATAGCGGTGTAGATATTTCCATGTTCATCCAGATGGCTGTGTAGATATATCCATGTTCATCCTGATGGCTGTGTAGATATATCCATGTTCATACAGATGGCGGTGAAGATATTTCCATGTTCATACAGATAGCGGTGTAGATATTTCCATGTTCATACAGATAGCGGTGTAGATATTTCCATGTTCATACAGACAGCGGTGTATGTATCTCCATGTTCATACAGATGGCGGTGTAGATATTTCCATGTTTATACCGGTAGCGGTGTAGATATTTCCATGTTCATACAGATAGCGGTGTAGATATTTCCATGTTCATAAAGATAGCGGTGCAGATATTTCCATGTTCATCCAGATGGCTGTGTAGATATATCCATGTTCATAGAGATGGCGGTGAATATATTTCCATGTTCATACAGATAGCGGTGTAGATATTTCCATGTTCATACAGATAGCGGTGTAGATATTTCCATCTTAATACAGATGTCGGTGTAGATATTTATAAGTTCATACAGATGGCAGTGCAAATATTTCCATGTTCATACAGATGGCGGTGTAGATATTACCATGTTTATTGAGATAGCGGAGTAGATATTTCCATGTGTAAAGAGATAGCTGTCTAGATATTTCCATGTATATGCAGATAGCTGTGTAGATATTTCCATTTTCTTGCAGATAGCGGTGTAGATATTTCCTTGTTCAAACAGATAGCAGTGTAGATATTTCCATGTACTTACAGATAGCAGTGTAGATATTTCCATGTTTATACAGATAGCGGTGAAGATGTATGCATGTTTACACAGATAGCGGTGTAGATATTTCCATGTTCATACAGATAGCGGTGTAGATATTTCCATGTTCATCCAGATAGCTGTGTAGATATATCCATGTTCATCCAGATGGCTGTGTAGATATATCCATGTTCATAGAGATGGCGGTGAAGGTATTTCCATGTTCATACAGATAGCGGTGTAGATATTTCCATGTTCATACAGATAGCGGTGAAGATGTATGCATGTTGACACAGATAGCGGTGTAGATATTTCCATGTTCATCCAGATGGCTTTGTAGATATATCCATGTTCATACAGATGGCGGTGAAGATATTTCCATGTTCATACAGATAGCGGTGTAGATATTTCCATGTTCATACGGATAGCGGTGTAGATATTTCCATGTTCATACAGACAGCGGTGTATGTATCTCCATGTTCATACAGATGGCGGTGTAGATATTTCCATGTTTATACCGGTAGCGGTGTAGATATTTCCATGTTCATACAGATAGCGGTGTAGATATTTCCATGTTCGTAAAGATAGCGGTGCAGATATTTCCATGTTCATCCAGATAGCGGTGCAGATATTTCCATGTTCATCCAGATGGCTGTGTAGATATATCCATGTTCATAGAGATGGAGGTGAAGATATTTCCATGTTCATACAGATAGCGGTGTAGATATTTCCATGTTCATACAGATAGCGGTGTAGATATTTCCATCTTAATACAGATGTCGGTGTAGATATTTATAAGTTCATACAGATGGCAGTGCAAATATTTCCATGTTCATACAGATGGCGGTGTAGATATTACCATGTTTATTGAGATAGCGGAGTAGATATTTCCATGTGTAAAGAGATAGCTGTCTAGATATTTCCATGTATATGCAGATAGCTGTGTAGATATTTCCATTTTCTTGCAGATAGCGGTGTAGATATTTCCTTGTTCAAACAGATAGCAGTGTAGATATTTCCATGTACTTACAGATAGCAGTGTAGATATTTCCATGTTTATACAGATAGCAGTGAAGATGTATGCATGTTTACACAGATAGCGGTGTAGATATTTCCATGTTCATACAGATAGCGGTGTAGATATTTCCATGTTCATCCAGATGGCTGTGTAGATATATCCATGTTCATCCAGATGGCTGTGTAGATATATCCATTTTCATAGAGATGGCGGTGAAGATATTTCCATGTTCATACAGATAGCGGTGTAGATATTTCCATGTTCATACAGATAGCGGTGAAGATGTATGCATGTTGACACAGATAGCGGTGTAGATATTTCCATGTTCATCCAGATGGCTTTGTAGATATATCCATGTTCATACAGATGTCGGTGAAGATATTTCCATTTTCATACAGATAGCGGTGTAGATATTTCCATGTTCATACAGATAGCGGTGTAGATATTTCCATGTTCATACAGACAGCGGTGTATGTATCTCCATGTTCATACAGATGGCGGTGTAGATATTTCCATGTTTATACCGGTAGCGGTGTAGATATTTCCATGTTCATACAGATAGCGGTGTAGATATTTCCATGTTTATAAAGATAGCGGAGCAGATATTTCCATGTTCATCCAGATAGCGGTGCAGATATTTCCATGTTCATCCAGATGGCTGTGTAGATATATCCATGTTCATACAGATGGCGGTGAAGATATTTCCATATTCATACAGATAGCGGTGTAGATATTTCCATGTTCATACAGATAGCGGTGTAGATATTTCCATGTTCATAGAGATAGCGGTGTATGTAATTCCATGTTCATAGAGATAGCGGTGTAGACATTTCCATATTCATCCAGATGGCTGTGTAGATATTTCCATGTTCATACAGATAGCGGTGTAGATATTTCAATGTTCATACAGATAGCGGTGTAGATATTTCCATGTTCATACAGATAGCCGTGTTGATATTGCCATGTTCATACCGATAGCGGTGCTGATACTTCCATGTTTATACAGGTAGCGGTGTACATATTTCCGTGTTTATACAGATAGCGGTGTAGATATTTCCATGTTCATACAGATGGCGGTGTAGATATTTCCATGTTTATAGAGATAGCGGTGTAGTTATTTCCATGTGTAAAGAGATAGCTGTGTAGATATTTCCATGTATATGCAGATAGCTGTGTAGATATTTCCATTTTCATGCAGATAGCAGTGTAGATATTTCCATGTTCAAACAGATAGCGGTGTAGATATTTCCATGTTCATAAAGATAGCGGTGTAGATATTTCCATGTTTATACAGATAGCGGTGAAGATGTATGCATGTTTACACAGATAGCGGTGTAGATATTTCCATGTTCATCCAGATGGCTGTGTAGATATATCCATGTTCATGCAGATAGCGGTGTAGATATTTCCATGTTCATACAGATAGCGGTGCAGATATTTCCATGTTCATCCAGGTGGCTGTGTAGATATATCCATGTTCATACAGATGGCAGTGAAGGTATTTCCATGTTCATACAGATAGCGGTGTAGATATTTCCATATTCATACAGATAGCGGTGTAGATATTTCCATGTTCATTCAGATAGTGGTGTAAGTATTTCCATGTTCATACAGATAGCGGTGTACATATTTCCATTTTTAAGCAGATAGCGGTGTATATATTTCCCAGTTCAAACAGTTAGCGGTGTAGATATTTCCATGTTCATAAAGATAGCGGTGTAGATATTTCCATGTTTATACAGATAGCGGTGAAGTTGTATGCATGTTTACACAGATAGCGGTGTAGGTATTTCCACGTTCATCCAGATGGCTGTGTAGATATATCCATGTTCATACAGATGGCGGTGAAGTTATTTCCATGTTCATACAGATAGCGGTGTAGATATTTCAATGTTCATACAGATAGTGGTGTAGATATTTCCATGTTCATAGAGATAGCGGTGTAGATATTTCCATGTTCATACAGATGGCTGTGTAGATATATCCATGTTCATACAGATGGCGGTGAAGATATTTCCATGTTCATACAGATGGCGTTGTAGATATTTCCATGTTCATACAGATAGCCATGTAGATATTGCCATGTTCATACCGATATCGGTGCTGACACTTCCATGTTTATACAGGTAGCGGTGTAGATATTTCCATGTTCATACAGATAGCGGTGTAGATATTTCCATGTTTATACAGATAGCGGTGTAGATATCTCCTTCTTAATACAGATGGCGGTGTAGATATTTATATGTTCATACACACGGCGGTGCAGATATTTCCATGTTTATACAGATAGCGGTGTAGATATTTCCATGTTTATACAGATAGCGGTGTAGATATCTCCTTCTTCATACAGATGGCAGTGTAGATATTTATATGTTCATACAGATGGCGGTGCAGATATTTCCATGTTCATACAGATGGTGGTGTAGATATTTCCATGTTTATAGAGATAGCGGTGTAGTTATTTCCATGTTTAAAGAGATAGCTGTGTAGATATTTCCATGTATATGCAGATAGCTGGGTAGATATTTCCATTTTCATGCAGATAGCGGTATAGATACTTCCATGTTCAAACAGGTAGCGGTGTAGATATTTCCATGTTCGTACAGATAGCGGTGTAGATATTTCCATGTTTATACAGATAGCGGTGAAGATGTATGCATGTTTACACAGATAGCGGTGTAGATGTTTCCATGTTCATACAGATAGCGGTGTAGATATTTCCATGTTTATCCAGATGGCTGTGTAGATATATCCATGTTCATACAGATGGCGGTGAAGATATTTCCATGTTCATACAGATAGCGGTGAAGATATTTCCATGTTCATACAGATAGCGGTGTAGATATTTCCATGTTCATACAGATGGCTGTGTAGATATTTCCATGTTCATACAGATAGCGGTGCTGATATTTCCATGTTTATACATGTAGTGGTGTAGATATTTCCATGTTTTTACAGATAGCGGTGTAGATATTTCCATGTTTATACACATAGCGGTTTAGATATTTCCATGTTTATACAGATAGCGGTGTAGATATTTCCCTGTTAACACAGATGGCGGTGCAGGTATTTCCATGTTCATACAGATGGCGGTGTAGATATTTCCATGTTCATACAGATAGCGGTGTATTTCTTTCCATGCGTAAAGAGATAGCTGTGTAGATATTTCCATGTATAAGCAGATAGCTGTGTAGATATTTCCATTTTCATGCAGATAGCGGTGTATATACATCCCTGTTCAAACAGTTAGCGGTGTAGATATTTCAATGTTCATAAAGATAGCGGTGTAGATATTTCCATGTTTATACAGATAGCGGTGAAGATGTATGCATGTTTACACAGATAGCGGTGTAGATATTTCCATGTTCATCCAGATGGCTGTGTGGATATATCCATGTTCATGCAGATAGCGGTGTAGATATTTCCATGTTCATACAGATAGCGGTGCAGATATTTCCATGTTCATCCAGGTGGCTGTGTAGATATATCCATGTTCATACAGATGGCAGTGAAGGTATTTCCATGTTCATACAGATAGCGGTGTAGATATTTCCATGTTCATACAGACAGCGGTGTATGTATCTCCATGTTCATACAGATGGCGGTGTAGATATTTCCATGTTTATACCGGTAGCGGTGTAGATATTTCCATGTTCATACAGATAGCGGTGTAGATATTTCCATGTTCATAAAGATAGCGGTGCAGATATTTCCATGTTCATCCAGATAGCGGTGCAGATATTTCCATGTTCATCCAGATGGCTGTGTAGATATATCCATGTTCATAGAGATGGCGGTGAAGATATTTCCATGTTCATACAGATAGCGGTGTAGATATTTCCATGTTCATACAGATAGCGGTGTAGATATTTCCATCTTAATACAGATGTCGGTGTAGATATTTATAAGTTCATACAGATGGCAGTGCAAATATTTCCATGTTCATACAGATGGCGGTGTAGATATTACCATGTTTATTGAGATAGCGGAGTAGATATTTCCATGTGTAAAGAGATAGCTGTCTAGATATTTCCATGTATATGCAGATAGCTGTGTAGATATTTCCATTTTCTTGCAGATAGCGGTGTAGATATTTCCTTGTTCAAACAGATAGCAGTGTAGATATTTCCATGTACTTACAGATAGCAGTGTAGATATTTCCATGTTTATACAGATAGCAGTGAAGATGTATGCATGTTTACACAGATAGCGGTGTAGATATTTCCATGTTCATACAGATAGCGGTGTAGATATTTCCATGTTCATCCAGATGGCTGTGTAGATATATCCATGTTCATCCAGATGGCTGTGTAGATATATCCATTTTCATAGAGATGGCGGTGAAGATATTTCCATGTTCATACAGATAGCGGTGTAGATATTTCCATGTTCATACAGATAGCGGTGAAGATGTATGCATGTTGACACAGATAGCGGTGTAGATATTTCCATGTTCATCCAGATGGCTTTGTAGATATATCCATGTTCATACAGATGTCGGTGAAGATATTTCCATTTTCATACAGATAGCGGTGTAGATATTTCCATGTTCATACAGATAGCGGTGTAGATATTTCCATGTTCATACAGACAGCGGTGTATGTATCTCCATGTTCATACAGATGGCGGTGTAGATATTTCCATGTTTATACCGGTAGCGGTGTAGATATTTCCATGTTCATACAGATAGCGGTGTAGATATTTCCATGTTTATAAAGATAGCGGAGCAGATATTTCCATGTTCATCCAGATAGCGGTGCAGATATTTCCATGTTCATCCAGATGGCTGTGTAGATATATCCATGTTCATACAGATGGCGGTGAAGATATTTCCATATTCATACAGATAGCGGTGTAGATATTTCCATGTTCATACAGATAGCGGTGTAGATATTTCCATGTTCATAGAGATAGCGGTGTATGTATTTCCATGTTCATACAGATAGCGGTGTAGACATTTCCATATTCATCCAGATGGCTGTGTAGATATTTCCATGTTCATACAGATAGCGGTGTAGATATTTCAATGTTCATACAGATAGCGGTGTAGATATTTCCATGTTCATACAGATAGCCGTGTTGATATTGCCATGTTCATACCGATAGCGGTGCTGATACTTCCATGTTTATACAGGTAGCGGTGTACATATTTCCGTGTTTATACAGATAGCTGTGTAGATATTTCCATGTTCATACAGATGGCGGTGTAGATATTTCCATGTTTATAGAGATAGCGGTGTAGTTATTTCCATGTGTAAAGAGATAGCTGTGTAGATATTTCCATGTATATGCAGATAGCTGTGTAGATATTTCCATTTTCATGCAGATAGCAGTGTAGATATTTCCATGTTCAAACAGATAGCGGTGTAGATATTTCCATGTTCATAAAGATAGCGGTGTAGATATTTCCATGTTTATACAGATAGCGGTGAAGATGTATGCATGTTTACACAGATAGCGGTGTAGATATTTCCATGTTCATCCAGATGGCTGTGTAGATATATCCATGTTCATGCAGATAGCGGTGTAGATATTTCCATGTTCATACAGATAGCGGTGCAGATATTTCCATGTTCATCCAGGTGGCTGTGTAGATATATCCATGTTCATACAGATGGCAGTGAAGGTATTTCCATGTTCATACAGATAGCGGTGTAGATATTTCCATATTCATACAGATAGCGGTGTAGATATTTCCATGTTCATTCAGATAGTGGTGTAAGTATTTCCATGTTCATACAGATAGCGGTGTACATATTTCCATTTTTAAGCAGATAGCGGTGTATATATTTCCCAGTTCAAACAGTTAGCGGTGTAGATATTTCCATGTTCATAAAGATAGCGGTGTAGATATTTCCATGTTTATACAGATAGCGGTGAAGTTGTATGCATGTTTACACAGATAGCGGTGTAGGTATTTCCACGTTCATCCAGATGGCTGTGTAGATATATCCATGTTCATACAGATGGCGGTGAAGTTATTTCCATGTTCATACAGATAGCGGTGTAGATATTTCAATGTTCATACAGATAGTGGTGTAGATATTTCCATGTTCATAGAGATAGCGGTGTAGATATTTCCATGTTCATACAGATGGCTGTGTAGATATATCCATGTTCATACAGATGGCGGTGAAGATATTTCCATGTTCATACAGATGGCGTTGTAGATATTTCCATGTTCATACAGATAGCCATGTAGATATTGCCATGTTCATACCGATATCGGTGCTGACACTTCCATGTTTATACAGGTAGCGGTGTAGATATTTCCATGTTCATACAGATAGCGGTGTAGATATTTCCATGTTTATACAGATAGCGGTGTAGATATCTCCTTCTTAATACAGATGGCGGTGTAGATATTTATATGTTCATACACACGGCGGTGCAGATATTTCCATGTTTATACAGATAGCGGTGTAGATATTTCCATGTTTATACAGATAGCGGTGTAGATATCTCCTTCTTCATACAGATGGCAGTGTAGATATTTATATGTTCATACAGATGGCGGTGCAGATATTTCCATGTTCATACAGATGGTGGTGTAGATATTTCCATGTTTATAGAGATAGCGGTGTAGTTATTTCCATGTTTAAAGAGATAGCTGTGTAGATATTTCCATGTATATGCAGATAGCTGGGTAGATATTTCCATTTTCATGCAGATAGCGGTATAGATACTTCCATGTTCAAACAGGTAGCGGTGTAGATATTTCCATGTTCGTACAGATAGCGGTGTTGATATTTCCATGTTTATACAGATAGCGGTGAAGATGTATGCATGTTTACACAGATAGCGGTGTAGATGTTTCCATGTTCATACAGATAGCGGTGTAGATATTTCCATGTTTATCCAGATGGCTGTGTAGATATATCCATGTTCATACAGATGGCGGTGAAGATATTTCCATGTTCATACAGATAGCGGTGAAGATATTTCCATGTTCATACAGATAGCGGTGTAGATATTTCCATGTTCATACAGATGGCTGTGTAGATATTTCCATGTTCATACAGATAGCGGTGCTGATATTTCCATGTTTATACATGTAGTGGTGTAGATATTTCCATGTTTTTACAGATAGCGGTGTAGATATTTCCATGTTTATACACATAGCGGTTTAGATATTTCCATGTTTATACAGATAGCGGTGTAGATATTTCCCTGTTAACACAGATGGCGGTGCAGGTATTTCCATGTTCATACAGATGGCGGTGTAGATATTTCCATGTTCATACAGATAGCGGTGTATTTCTTTCCATGCGTAAAGAGATAGCTGTGTAGATATTTCCATGTATAAGCAGATAGCTGTGTAGATATTTCCATTTTCATGCAGATAGCGGTGTATATACATCCCTGTTCAAACAGTTAGCGGTGTAGATATTTCAATGTTCATAAAGATAGCGGTGTAGATATTTCCATGTTTATACAGATAGCGGTGAAGATGTATGCATGTTTACACAGATAGCGGTGTAGATATTTCCATGTTCATCCAGATGGCTGTGTGGATATATCCATGTTCATGCAGATAGCGGTGTAGATATTTCCATGTTCATACAGATAGCGGTGCAGATATTTCCATGTTCATCCAGGTGGCTGTGTAGATATATCCATGTTCATACAGATGGCAGTGAAGGTATTTCCATGTTCATACAGATAGCGGTGTAGATATTTCCATGTTCATACAGACAGCGGTGTATGTATCTCCATGTTCATACAGATGGCGGTGTAGATATTTCCATGTTTATACCGGTAGCGGTGTAGATATTTCCATGTTCATACAGATAGCGGTGTAGATATTTCCATGTTCATAAAGATAGCGGTGCAGATATTTCCATGTTCATCCAGATAGCGGTGCAGATATTTCCATGTTCATCCAGATGGCTGTGTAGATATATCCATGTTCATAGAGATGGCGGTGAAGATATTTCCATGTTCATACAGATAGCGGTGTAGATATTTCCATGTTCATACAGATAGCGGTGTAGATATTTCCATCTTAATACAGATGTCGGTGTAGATATTTATAAGTTCATACAGATGGCAGTGCAAATATTTCCATGTTCATACAGATGGCGGTGTAGATATTACCATGTTTATTGAGATAGCGGAGTAGATATTTCCATGTGTAAAGAGATAGCTGTCTAGATATTTCCATGTATATGCAGATAGCTGTGTAGATATTTCCATTTTCTTGCAGATAGCGGTGTAGATATTTCCTTGTTCAAACAGATAGCAGTGTAGATATTTCCATGTACTTACAGATAGCAGTGTAGATATTTCCATGTTTATACAGATAGCAGTGAAGATGTATGCATGTTTACACAGATAGCGGTGTAGATATTTCCATGTTCATACAGATAGCGGTGTAGATATTTCCATGTTCATCCAGATGGCTGTGTAGATATATCCATGTTCATCCAGATGGCTGTGTAGATATATCCATTTTCATAGAGATGGCGGTGAAGATATTTCCATGTTCATACAGATAGCGGTGTAGATATTTCCATGTTCATACAGATAGCGGTGAAGATGTATGCATGTTGACACAGATAGCGGTGTAGATATTTCCATGTTCATCCAGATGGCTTTGTAGATATATCCATGTTCATACAGATGTCGGTGAAGATATTTCCATTTTCATACAGATAGCGGTGTAGATATTTCCATGTTCATACAGATAGCGGTGTAGATATTTCCATGTTCATACAGACAGCGGTGTATGTATCTCCATGTTCATACAGATGGCGGTGTAGATATTTCCATGTTTATACCGGTAGCGGTGTAGATATTTCCATGTTCATACAGATAGCGGTGTAGATATTTCCATGTTTATAAAGATAGCGGAGCAGATATTTCCATGTTCATCCAGATAGCGGTGCAGATATTTCCATGTTCATCCAGATGGCTGTGTAGATATATCCATGTTCATACAGATGGCGGTGAAGATATTTCCATATTCATACAGATAGCGGTGTAGATATTTCCATGTTCATACAGATAGCGGTGTAGATATTTCCATGTTCATAGAGATAGCGGTGTATGTATTTCCATGTTCATACAGATAGCGGTGTAGACATTTCCATATTCATCCAGATGGCTGTGTAGATATTTCCATGTTCATACAGATAGCGGTGTAGATATTTCAATGTTCATACAGATAGCGGTGTAGATATTTCCATGTTCATACAGATAGCCGTGTTGATATTGCCATGTTCATACCGATAGCGGTGCTGATACTTCCATGTTTATACAGGTAGCGGTGTACATATTTCCGTGTTTATACAGATAGCTGTGTAGATATTTCCATGTTCATACAGATGGCGGTGTAGATATTTCCATGTTTATAGAGATAGCGGTGTAGTTATTTCCATGTGTAAAGAGATAGCTGTGTAGATATTTCCATGTATATGCAGATAGCTGTGTAGATATTTCCATTTTCATGCAGATAGCAGTGTAGATATTTCCATGTTCAAACAGATAGCGGTGTAGATATTTCCATGTTCATAAAGATAGCGGTGTAGATATTTCCATGTTTATACAGATAGCGGTGAAGATGTATGCATGTTTACACAGATAGCGGTGTAGATATTTCCATGTTCATCCAGATGGCTGTGTAGATATATCCATGTTCATGCAGATAGCGGTGTAGATATTTCCATGTTCATACAGATAGCGGTGCAGATATTTCCATGTTCATCCAGGTGGCTGTGTAGATATATCCATGTTCATACAGATGGCAGTGAAGGTATTTCCATGTTCATACAGATAGCGGTGTAGATATTTCCATATTCATACAGATAGCGGTGTAGATATTTCCATGTTCATTCAGATAGTGGTGTAAGTATTTCCATGTTCATACAGATAGCGGTGTACATATTTCCATTTTTAAGCAGATAGCGGTGTATATATTTCCCAGTTCAAACAGTTAGCGGTGTAGATATTTCCATGTTCATAAAGATAGCGGTGTAGATATTTCCATGTTTATACAGATAGCGGTGAAGTTGTATGCATGTTTACACAGATAGCGGTGTAGGTATTTCCACGTTCATCCAGATGGCTGTGTAGATATATCCATGTTCATACAGATGGCGGTGAAGTTATTTCCATGTTCATACAGATAGCGGTGTAGATATTTCAATGTTCATACAGATAGTGGTGTAGATATTTCCATGTTCATAGAGATAGCGGTGTAGATATTTCCATGTTCATACAGATGGCTGTGTAGATATATCCATGTTCATACAGATGGCGGTGAAGATATTTCCATGTTCATACAGATGGCGTTGTAGATATTTCCATGTTCATACAGATAGCCATGTAGATATTGCCATGTTCATACCGATATCGGTGCTGACACTTCCATGTTTATACAGGTAGCGGTGTAGATATTTCCATGTTCATACAGATAGCGGTGTAGATATTTCCATGTTTATACAGATAGCGGTGTAGATATCTCCTTCTTAATACAGATGGCGGTGTAGATATTTATATGTTCATACACACGGCGGTGCAGATATTTCCATGTTTATACAGATAGCGGTGTAGATATTTCCATGTTTATACAGATAGCGGTGTAGATATCTCCTTCTTCATACAGATGGCAGTGTAGATATTTATATGTTCATACAGATGGCGGTGCAGATATTTCCATGTTCATACAGATGGTGGTGTAGATATTTCCATGTTTATAGAGATAGCGGTGTAGTTATTTCCATGTTTAAAGAGATAGCTGTGTAGATATTTCCATGTATATGCAGATAGCTGGGTAGATATTTCCATTTTCATGCAGATAGCGGTATAGATACTTCCATGTTCAAACAGGTAGCGGTGTAGATATTTCCATGTTCGTACAGATAGCGGTGTAGATATTTCCATGTTTATACAGATAGCGGTGAAGATGTATGCATGTTTACACAGATAGCGGTGTAGATGTTTCCATGTTCATACAGATAGCGGTGTAGATATTTCCATGTTTATCCAGATGGCTGTGTAGATATATCCATGTTCATACAGATGGCGGTGAAGATATTTCCATGTTCATACAGATAGCGGTGAAGATATTTCCATGTTCATACAGATAGCGGTGTAGATATTTCCATGTTCATACAGATGGCTGTGTAGATATTTCCATGTTCATACAGATAGCGGTGCTGATATTTCCATGTTTATACATGTAGTGGTGTAGATATTTCCATGTTTTTACAGATAGCGGTGTAGATATTTCCATGTTTATACACATAGCGGTTTAGATATTTCCATGTTTATACAGATAGCGGTGTAGATATTTCCCTGTTAACACAGATGGCGGTGCAGGTATTTCCATGTTCATACAGATGGCGGTGTAGATATTTCCATGTTCATACAGATAGCGGTGTATTTCTTTCCATGCGTAAAGAGATAGCTGTGTAGATATTTCCATGTATAAGCAGATAGCTGTGTAGATATTTCCATTTTCATGCAGATAGCGGTGTATATACATCCCTGTTCAAACAGTTAGCGGTGTAGATATTTCAATGTTCATAAAGATAGCGGTGTAGATATTTCCATGTTTATACAGATAGCGGTGAAGATGTATGCATGTTTACACAGATAGCGGTGTAGATATTTCCATGTTCATCCAGATGGCTGTGTGGATATATCCATGTTCATGCAGATAGCGGTGTAGATATTTCCATGTTCATACAGATAGCGGTGCAGATATTTCCATGTTCATCCAGGTGGCTGTGTAGATATATCCATGTTCATACAGATGGCAGTGAAGGTATTTCCATGTTCATACAGATAGCGGTGTAGATATTTCCATGTTCATACAGACAGCGGTGTATGTATCTCCATGTTCATACAGATGGCGGTGTAGATATTTCCATGTTTATACCGGTAGCGGTGTAGATATTTCCATGTTCATACAGATAGCGGTGTAGATATTTCCATGTTCATAAAGATAGCGGTGCAGATATTTCCATGTTCATCCAGATAGCGGTGCAGATATTTCCATGTTCATCCAGATGGCTGTGTAGATATATCCATGTTCATAGAGATGGCGGTGAAGATACTTCCATGTTCATACAGATAGCGGTGTAGATATTTCCATGTTCATACAGATAGCGGTGTAGATATTTCCATCTTAATACAGATGTCGGTGTAGATATTTATAAGTTCATACAGATGGCAGTGCAAATATTTCCATGTTCATACAGATGGCGGTGTAGATATTACCATGTTTATTGAGATAGCGGAGTAGATATTTCCATGTGTAAAGAGATAGCTGTCTAGATATTTCCATGTATATGCAGATAGCTGTGTAGATATTTCCATTTTCTTGCAGATAGCGGTGTAGATATTTCCTTGTTCAAACAGATAGCAGTGTAGATATTTCCATGTACTTACAGATAGCAGTGTAGATATTTCCATGTTTATACAGATAGCAGTGAAGATGTATGCATGTTTACACAGATAGCGGTGTAGATATTTCCATGTTCATACAGATAGCGGTGTAGATATTTCCATGTTCATCCAGATGGCTGTGTAGATATATCCATGTTCATCCAGATGGCTGTGTAGATATATCCATTTTCATAGAGATGGCGGTGAAGATATTTCCATGTTCATACAGATAGCGGTGTAGATATTTCCATGTTCATACAGATAGCGGTGAAGATGTATGCATGTTGACACAGATAGCGGTGTAGATATTTCCATGTTCATCCAGATGGCTTTGTAGATATATCCATGTTCATACAGATGTCGGTGAAGATATTTCCATTTTCATACAGATAGCGGTGTAGATATTTCCATGTTCATACAGATAGCGGTGTAGATATTTCCATGTTCATACAGACAGCGGTGTATGTATCTCCATGTTCATACAGATGGCGGTGTAGATATTTCCATGTTTATACCGGTAGCGGTGTAGATATTTCCATGTTCATACAGATAGCGGTGTAGATATTTCCATGTTTATAAAGATAGCGGAGCAGATATTTCCATGTTCATCCAGATAGCGGTGCAGATATTTCCATGTTCATCCAGATGGCTGTGTAGATATATCCATGTTCATACAGATGGCGGTGAAGATATTTCCATATTCATACAGATAGCGGTGTAGATATTTCCATGTTCATACAGATAGCGGTGTAGATATTTCCATGTTCATAGAGATAGCGGTGTATGTATTTCCATGTTCATACAGATAGCGGTGTAGACATTTCCATATTCATCCAGATGGCTGTGTAGATATTTCCATGTTCATACAGATAGCGGTGTAGATATTTCAATGTTCATACAGATAGCGGTGTAGATATTTCCATGTTCATACAGATAGCCGTGTTGATATTGCCATGTTCATACCGATAGCGGTGCTGATACTTCCATGTTTATACAGGTAGCGGTGTACATATTTCCGTGTTTATACAGATAGCGGTGTAGATATTTCCATGTTCATACAGATGGCGGTGTAGATATTTCCATGTTTATAGAGATAGCGGTGTAGTTATTTCCATGTGTAAAGAGATAGCTGTGTAGATATTTCCATGTATATGCAGATAGCTGTGTAGATATTTCCATTTTCATGCAGATAGCAGTGTAGATATTTCCATGTTCAAACAGATAGCGGTGTAGATATTTCCATGTTCATAAAGATAGCGGTGTAGATATTTCCATGTTTATACAGATAGCGGTGAAGATGTATGCATGTTTACACAGATAGCGGTGTAGATATTTCCATGTTCATCCAGATGGCTGTGTAGATATATCCATGTTCATGCAGATAGCGGTGTAGATATTTCCATGTTCATACAGATAGCGGTGCAGATATTTCCATGTTCATCCAGGTGGCTGTGTAGATATATCCATGTTCATACAGATGGCAGTGAAGGTATTTCCATGTTCATACAGATAGCGGTGTAGATATTTCCATATTCATACAGATAGCGGTGTAGATATTTCCATGTTCATTCAGATAGTGGTGTAAGTATTTCCATGTTCATACAGATAGCGGTGTACATATTTCCATTTTTAAGCAGATAGCGGTGTATATATTTCCCAGTTCAAACAGTTAGCGGTGTAGATATTTCCATGTTCATAAAGATAGCGGTGTAGATATTTCCATGTTTATACAGATAGCGGTGAAGTTGTATGCATGTTTACACAGATAGCGGTGTAGGTATTTCCACGTTCATCCAGATGGCTGTGTAGATATATCCATGTTCATACAGATGGCGGTGAAGTTATTTCCATGTTCATACAGATAGCGGTGTAGATATTTCAATGTTCATACAGATAGTGGTGTAGATATTTCCATGTTCATAGAGATAGCGGTGTAGATATTTCCATGTTCATACAGATGGCTGTGTAGATATATCCATGTTCATACAGATGGCGGTGAAGATATTTCCATGTTCATACAGATGGCGTTGTAGATATTTCCATGTTCATACAGATAGCCATGTAGATATTGCCATGTTCATACCGATATCGGTGCTGACACTTCCATGTTTATACAGGTAGCGGTGTAGATATTTCCATGTTCATACAGATAGCGGTGTAGATATTTCCATGTTTATACAGATAGCGATGTAGATATCTCCTTCTTAATACAGATGGCGGTGTAGATATTTATATGTTCATACACACGGCGGTGCAGATATATCCATGTTTATACAGATAGCGGTGTAGATATTTCCATGTTTATACAGATAGCGGTGTAGATATCTCCTTCTTCATACAGATGGCAGTGTAGATATTTATATGTTCATACAGATGGCGGTGCAGATATTTCCATGTTCATACAGATGGTGGTGTAGATATTTCCATGTTTATAGAGATAGCGGTGTAGTTATTTCCATGTTTAAAGAGATAGCTGTGTAGATATTTCCATGTATATGCAGATAGCTGGGTAGATATTTCCATTTTCATGCAGATAGCGGTATAGATACTTCCATGTTCAAACAGGTAGCGGTGTAGATATTTCCATGTTCGTACAGATAGCGGTGTAGATATTTCCATGTTTATACAGATAGCGGTGAAGATGTATGCATGTTTACACAGATAGCGGTGTAGATGTTTCCATGTTCATACAGATAGCGGTGTAGATATTTCCATGTTTATCCAGATGGCTGTGTAGATATATCCATGTTCATACAGATGGCGGTGAAGATATTTCCATGTTCATACAGATAGCGGTGAAGATATTTCCATGTTCATACAGATAGCGGTGTAGATATTTCCATGTTCATACAGATGGCTGTGTAGATATTTCCATGTTCATACAGATAGCGGTGCTGATATTTCCATGTTTATACATGTAGTGGTGTAGATATTTCCATGTTTTTACAGATAGCGGTGTAGATATTTCCATGTTTATACACATAGCGGTTTAGATATTTCCATGTTTATACAGATAGCGGTGTAGATATTTCCCTGTTAACACAGATGGCGGTGCAGGTATTTCCATGTTCATACAGATGGCGGTGTAGATATTTCCATGTTCATACAGATAGCGGTGTATTTCTTTCCATGCGTAAAGAGATAGCTGTGTAGATATTTCCATGTATAAGCAGATAGCTGTGTAGATATTTCCATTTTCATGCAGATAGCGGTGTATATACATCCCTGTTCAAACAGTTAGCGGTGTAGATATTTCAATGTTCATAAAGATAGCGGTGTAGATATTTCCATGTTTATACAGATAGCGGTGAAGATGTATGCATGTTTACACAGATAGCGGTGTAGATATTTCCATGTTCATCCAGATGGCTGTGTGGATATATCCATGTTCATGCAGATAGCGGTGTAGATATTTCCATGTTCATACAGATAGCGGTGCAGATATTTCCATGTTCATCCAGGTGGCTGTGTAGATATATCCATGTTCATACAGATGGCAGTGAAGGTATTTCCATGTTCATACAGATAGCGGTGTAGATATTTCCATGTTTATACAGATAGCGGTGTAGATATTTCCATGTTCATACAGATAGTGGTGTAATTATTTCCATGTTCATACAGATAGCGGTGTAGATATTTCCATTTTTAAGCAGATAGCGGTGTATATATTTCCCTGTTCAAACAGTTAGCGGTGTAGATATTTCCATGTTCATAAAGATAGCGGTGTAGATATTTCCATGTTTATACAGATAGCGGTGAAGTTGTATGCATGTTTACACAGATAGCGGTGTAGGTATTTCCACGTTCATCCAGATGGCTGTGTAGATATATCCATGTTCATACAGATGGCGGTGAAGTTATTTCCATGTTCATACAGATAGCGGTGTAGATATTTCCATGTTCATACAGATAGTGGTGTAGATATTTCCATGTTCATACAGATAGCGGTGTAGATATTTCCATGTTCATCCAGATGGCTGTGTAGATATTCCCATGTTCATACAGATAGCGGTGTAGATATTTCCATGTTCATACAGATAGCGGTGTAGATATTTCCATATTCATCCAGATGGCTGTGTTGATATATCCATGTTCATACAGATGGCGGTGAAGACATTTCCATGTTCATACAGATAGCGGTGTAGATATTTCCATGTTCATACAGATAGCCGTGTAGATATTGCCATGTTCATACCGATAGCGGTGCTGATACTTCCTTGTTTATACAGGTAGCGGTGAACATATTTCTGTGTTTATACAGATAGCGGTGTAGATATTTCCATGTTAATACAGATAGCGGTGTAGATATTTCCATGTTTATACAGATAGCGGTGTAGATATCTCCTTCTTAATACAGATGGCGGTGTAGATATTTCCATGTTCATACAGATGGCGGTGTAGATATTTCCATGTTTATAGAGATAGCGGTGTAGTTATTTCCATGTGCAAAGAGATAGCTGTGTACATATTTCCATTTATATGCAGATAGTTGTGTAGATATTTCCATTTTCATGCAGATAGCGGTATAGATACTTCCATGTTCAAACAGGTAGCGGTGTAGATATTTCCATGTTCGTACAGATAGCGGTGTAGATATTTCCATGTTTATACAGATAGCGGTGAAGATGTATGCATGTTTACACAGATAGCGGTGTAGATGTTTCCATGTTCATACAGATAGCGGTGTAGATATTTCCATGTTTATCCAGATGGCTGTGTAGATATATCCATGTTCATACACATGGCGGTGAAGATATTTCCATGTTCATACAGATAGCGGTGAAGATATTTCCATGTTCATACAGATAGCGGTGTAGATATTTCCATGTTCATACAGATGGCTGTGTAGATATTTCCATGTTCATACAGATAGCGGTGCTGATATTTCCATGTTTATACATGTAGTGGTGTAGATATTTCCATGTTTTTACAGATAGCGGTGTAGATATTTCCATGTTTATACACATAGCGGTTTAGATATTTCCATGTTTATACAGATAGCGGTGTAGATATTTCCCTGTTAACACAGATGGCGGTGCAGGTATTTCCATGTTCATACAGATGGCGGTGTAGATATTTCCATGTTCATACAGATAGCGGTGTATTTCTTTCCATGCGTAAAGAGATAGCTGTGTAGATATTTCCATGTATAAGCAGATAGCTGTGTAGATATTTCCATTTTCATGCAGATAGCGGTGTATATACATCCCTGTTCAAACAGTTAGCGGTGTAGATATTTCAATGTTCATAAAGATAGCGGTGTAGATATTTCCATGTTTATACAGATAGCGGTGAAGATGTATGCATGTTTACACAGATAGCGGTGTAGATATTTCCATGTTCATCCAGATGGCTGTGTGGATATATCCATGTTCATGCAGATAGCGGTGTAGATATTTCCATGTTCATACAGATAGCGGTGCAGATATTTCCATGTTCATCCAGGTGGCTGTGTAGATATATCCATGTTCATACAGATGGCAGTGAAGGTATTTCCATGTTCATACAGATAGCGGTGTAGATATTTCCATGTTTATACAGATAGCGGTGTAGATATTTCCATGTTCATACAGATAGTGGTGTAATTATTTCCATGTTCATACAGATAGCGGTGTAGATATTTCCATTTTTAAGCAGATAGCGGTGTATATATTTCCCTGTTCAAACAGTTAGCGGTGTAGATATTTCCATGTTCATAAAGATAGCGGTGTAGATATTTCCATGTTTATACAGATAGCGGTGAAGTTGTATGCATGTTTACACAGATAGCGGTGTAGATATTTCCATTTTCATACAGATAGCGGTGTAGATATTTCCATGTTCATCCAGACGGCTGTGTAGACATATCCATGTTCATACAGATGGCGGTGAAGATATTTCCATGTTCATACAGATAGCGGTGTAGATATCTCCATCTTAATACAGATGGCGGTGTAGATATTTATATGTTCATACAGATGGCGGTGCAGATATTTCCATGTTCATATGGATGGCGGTGAAGATATTTCCATGTTCATACAGATGGCGGTGTAGAAACTTCTATGTTCATACTGATAGCGGTGCTGATATTTCCATGTTTATACAGGTAGCGGTGTAGATATTTCCATGTTTATACAGATAGCAGGGTAGATATTTCCAGGTTTATACACATAGCGGTGTAGATATTTCCATGTCTATACAGATAGCGGTGTAGATATTTCCATGTTTAGGCAGATAGTTGTGTAGATATCTCCATCTTAATACAGATTGCGGTGTAGATATTTAAATGTTCATACAGATGTCGCTGCAGATATTTCCATGTTCATACAGATGGCGGTGTAGATATTTCCATGATCGTACAGATAGCGGTGTAGTTATTTCCATGTGTAAAGAGATAGCTGTGTAGATATTTCCATGTATAAGCAGATAGCTGTGTAGATATTTCCGTTTTCATGCAGATAGCGGTGTATATATTTCCCTGTTCAAACAGTTAGTGGTGTAGATATTTCCATGTTCATAAAGATAGCGGTGTAGATATTTCCATGTTTATACAGATAGCAGTGAAGATATATGCATGTTTACACAGATAGCGGTGTAGATAATTCCATGTTCATCCAGATGGCTGTGTAGATATATCCATGTTCATACAGATAGAGGTGTAGATATTTCCATTTTCATACAGATAGCGGTGCAGATATTTCCATGTTCATCCAGACGGCTGTGTAGATATATCCATGTACATACTGATGGTGGTGAAGATATTTCCATGTTCATACAGATAGCGGTGTAGATATTTCCATGTTCATACAGATAGCGGTGTAGATATTACCATGTTCATACAGATAGGGGTGTATGTATTTCCATGTTCATACAGATAGTGGTGTAGATATTTGCATCTTCATGCAGATAGCGGTGTATATATTTCCCTGTTCAAACAGTTAGCGGTGTAGATATTTCCATGTTCATAAAGATAGCGGTGTAGATATTTCCATGTTTATACAGATAGCGGTGAAGATGTATGCATGTTTTCACAGATATCGGTGTAGATATTTCCATGTTCATCCACATGGCTGTGTAGACATATCCATGTTCATACAGATGGCGGTGTAGATATTTCTATGTTCATACAGATAGCGGTGCAGATATTTCCATGTTCATACAGATAGCGGTGTATGTATTTCCATGTTCATACAGATAGCGGTGTAGATATTTCCATGTTCATCCTGATGGCTGTGTAGATATTTCCATGTTCATACAGATAGCGGTGTAAATATTTCCATGTTCATACAGATAGCGGTGTAGGTATTTCCATGTTCATCCAGATGGCTGTGTAGATATATCCATGTTCATACAGATGGCGGTGAAGATATTTCCATGTTCATACAGATGGCGTTGTAGATATTTCCATGTTCATACACATAGCCGTGTAGATATTGCCATGTTCATACCTATATCGGTGCTGGTACTTCCATGTTTATACAGGTAGCGGTGTACATATTTCCGTGTTTATACAGGTAACTGTGTAGATATTTCCATGTTCATACAGATAGCGGTGTAGATATTTCCATGTTTATACAGATAGCGGTGTAGATATCTCCTTCTTAATACAGATGGCGGTGTAGATATTTATATGTTCATACACACGGCGGTGCAGATATTTCCATGTTCATGCAGATGGTGGTGTAGATATTTCCATGTTTATAGAGATAGCGGTGTAGTTATTTCCATGTGCAAAGAGATAGCTGTGTAGATATTTCCACGTATATGCAGACAGCGGTGTAGATATTTCCATTTTCATGCAGATAGCGGTGTAGATATTTCCATGTTCAAACAGATAGCGGTGTAGATATTTCCATGTTCATACAGATAGCGGTGTGGATATTTCCATGTTTATACAGATAGCGGTGAAGATGTATGCATGTTTACACAGATAGAGGTGTAGATATTTCCATGTTCATACAGATAGCGGTGTAGATATTTCCATGTTCATCCAGACGGCTGTGTAGACATATCCATGTTCATACAGATGGCGGTGAAGATATTTCCATGTTCATACAGATGGCTGTGTAGATATATCCATGTTCATACAGATGACAGTGAAGATTTTTCCATGTTCATACAGATGGCGGTGTAGATATTTCCATGTTCATACAGATAGCGGTGCTGATATTTCCATGTTTATACAGGTAGCAGTGTAGATATTTCCATGTTTATGCAGATAGCGGTGTAGATATTTCCATGTTTATACACATAGCGGTGTAGATATTTCCATGTTTATACAGATAGCGGTGTAGATATCTCCATCTTAATACAGATGGCGGTGTAGATATTTATATGTTCATACAGATGGCGGTGCAGATATTTCCATGTTCATACAGATGGCGATGAAGATATTTCCATGTTCATACAGATGGCTGTTTAGATATTTCCATGTTCATACAGATAGCGGTGTAGATATTTCCATTTGTAAAGAGATAGCTGTGTAGATATTCCCATGTATATGCAGATAGCTGTGTAGATATTTCCATGTCCATACAGATAGCGGTGTAGCTATTTCCATGTTCATACAGATAGCGGTGTGGATATTTCCATGTTCATAGAGATAGCGGTGTAGATATTTCCATGTTTATACAGGTAGCGGTGTAGATATTTCCATGTTTATAAAGATAGCGGTGAAGATGTATGCATGTTTACACAGATAGCGGTGTAGATATTTTCATGTTCATCCAGATGGCGGTGAAGATATTTCCATATTCATACAGATAGCGGTGTAGATATATCCATTTTCATACAGATAGTGGTGTAGATATTTCCATGTTCATACAGATAGCGGTGCAGATATTTCCATGTTCATACAGATAGCGGTGTAGATATTTCCATGTTCATACAGATAGTGGTGTATGTATTTACATGTTCATACAGATAGTGGTGTAGATATTTCCATTTTCATGCAGATAGCGGTATATATATTTCCCTGTTCAAACAGTTAGCGGTGTAGATATTTCCATGTTCATAAAGATAGCGGTGTAGATATTTCCATGTTTATACAGATAGCAGTGAAGATGTATGCATGTTTACACAGATAGCGGTGTAGATATTTCCATGTTCATCCACATGGCTGTGTAGATATATCCATGTTCAAACAGATGGCAGTGAAGATATTTCCATGTTCATACAGATAGCGGTGTAGATATTTCCATGTTCATAGAGATAGCGGTGTAGATATTTCCATGTTCATACAGAGAGCGGTGTATGTATTTCCATGTTCATACAGATAGCGGTGTAGATATTTCCATGTTCATCCTGATGGCTGTGTACATATTTCCATGTTCATACAGATAGCGGTGTGGATATTTCCATGTTCATACAGATAGCGGTGTAGATATTTCCATGTTCATCCAGATGGCTGTGTACATATATCCATGTTCATACAGATGGCGGTGAAGATATTTCCATGTTCATACAGATGGCGTTGCAGATATTTCCATGTTCATACAGATAGTCCTGTAGATATTGGCATGTTCATACCGATAGCGGTGCTGACACTTCCATGTTTATACAGGTAGCGGTGTACATATTTCTGTGTTTATACAGGTAGCGGTGTAGATATTTCCATGTTCATACAGATAGCGGTGTAGATATTTCCATGTTTATACAGATAGCGGCGTAGATATCTCCTTCTTAATACAGACGGCAGTGTAGATATTTATATGTTCATACAGATGGCGGTGCAGATATTTCCATTTTCATACAGATGGTGGTGTAGATATTTCCATGTTTATAGAGATAGCGGTGTAGTTATTTCCATGTGCAAAGAGATAGCTGTGTAGATATTTCCATTTTCATTCAGGTAGCGGTGTAGATATTTCCATGTTCAAACAGATAGCGGTGTAGATATTTCCATGTTCATACAGATAGCGGTGTGGATATTTCCATGTTTATACAGATAGCGGTGAAGATGTGTGCATGTTTACACAGATAGCGGTGTAGATATTTCCATGTTCATACAGATAGCTGTGTAGATATTTCCATGTTCATCCAGACGGCTGTGTAGACATATCCATGTTCATACAGATGGCCGTGAAAATATTTCCATGTTCATACAGATGGCTGTGTAGATATATCCATGTTCATACAGATGACGGTGAAGATTATTCCATGTTCATACAGATGGCGGTGTAGATATTTCCATGTTCATACAGATAGCGGTGCTGATATTTCCATGTTTATACAGGTAGCAGTGTAGATATTTCCATGTTTATACAGATATCTGTGTAGATATTTCCATGTTTATACACATAGCAGTGTAGATATTTCCATGTTCATACAGATAGCGGTGTAGATATCTCCATCTTAATACAGATGGCGGTGTAGATATTTATATGTCCATACAGATGGCGGTGCAGATATTTCCATGTTCATACAGATGGCGGTGAAGATATTTCCATGTTCATACAGATGGCGGTGTAGATACTTCCATGTTCATACTGATAGCGGTGCTGATATTTCCATGTTTATACAGGTAGCGGTGTAGATATTTCCATGTTTATGCAGATAGCTGTGTAGATATTTCCATTTTCAAGCAGATAGCGGTGTATATACTTCCCTGTTCAAACAGATAGCGGTGTAGATATTTCCATGTTCATACAGATAGTGGTGTAGATATTTCCATGTTTGTACAGATAGCGGTGTAGATATCTCCATCTTAATACAGATGGCGGTGTAGATATTTATATGTTCATACAGATGGCGGTGTAGATATTTCCATGTTCGTACAGATGGCGGTGTAGGTATTTCCATGTTTATAGAGATAGCGGTGTAGTTATTTCCATGTGCAAAGAGATAGCTGTGTAGATATTTCCATTTATATGCAGATAGTTGTGTAGATATTTCCATTTTCATGCAGATAGCGGTGTAGATATTTCCATGTTCAAACAGATAGCGGTGTAGATATTTCCATGTTCATACAGATAGCGGTGTAGATATTTCCATGTTTATACAGATAGCGGTGAAGATGTATGCATGTTTACACAGATAGCGGTGTAGATATTTCCATGTTCATCCAGACGGCTGTGTAGACATATCCATGTTCATACAGATGGCGGTGAACATATTTCCATGTTCATACAGATGGCTGTGTATATATATCCATGTTCATACAGATGGCGGTGACGATATTTCCATGTTCATACAGACGGCGGTGTAGATATTTCCATGTTCATACAGATAGCGGTGCTGATATTTCCATGTTTATACAGGTAGCGGTGTAGATATTTCCATATTTATACAGAAAGCGGTGTAGATTTTTCCATGTTCATCCAGATGGCTGTGTAGATATATCCATGTTCATACAGATGGCGGTGAAGACATTTCCATGTTCATACAGATAGCGGTGTAGATATTTCCATGTTCATACAGATAACCGTGTAGATATTGCCATGTTCCTACCGATAGCGGTGCTGATACTTCCATGTTTATACAGGTAGCGGTGTAGATATTTCCATGTTTATACACATAGCGGTGTAGATATTTCCATGTTTATACAGATAGCGGTGTAGATATCTCCATCTTAATACAGATGGCGGTGTAGATATTTATATGTTCATACAGATGTCGGTGCAGATATTTCCATGTTCATACGGATGGCGGTGAAGATATTTCCATGTTCATACAGATGGCGGTGTAGAAACTTCCATGTTCATACTGATAGCGGTGCTGATATTTCCATGTTTATACAGGTAGCGGTGTAGATATTTCCATGTTTATACAGATAGCAGTGTAGATATTTCCATGTTTATACACATAGCGGTGTAGATATTTCCATGTTTATACAGATAGCGGTGTAGTTATTTCCATGTGTAAAGTGATAGCTTTGTAGATATTTCCATGTATATGCAGATAGCTGTGTAGACATTTCCATTTTCATGCAGATAGCGGTGTATATATTTCCCTGTTCAAACAGTTAGCGGTGTAGATATTTCCATGTTCATAAAGATAGCAGTGTAGATATTTCCATGTTTATACAGATAGCGGTGAAGATGTATGCATGTTTACACAGATAGCGGTGTAGATATTTCCATGTTCATCCAGATGGCTGTGTAGATATATCCATGTTAATACAGATAGCGGTGTAGATATTTCCATGTTCATACAGATCGCGGTGCAGATATTTCCATGTTCATCCAGATGGCTGTGTAGATATATCCATGTTCATACAGATGGCGGTGAAGATATTTCCATGTTCATACAGATAGCGGTGTAGATATTTCCATGTTCATACAGATAGAGGTGTAGATATTTCCATGTTCATACAGATAGCGGTGTATGTATTTCCATGTTCATAAGGATAGCGATGTTGATATATCCATGTTCATCCAGATGGCTGTTTAGATATATCCATGTTCATACAGATTGCGGTGTAGATATTTCCATGTTCATCCAGATTGCGGTGTAGATATTTCCATGTTCATCCAGATGGCTGTGTAGCTATTTCCATGTTCATACAGATAGTGGTTTAGATATTTCCATGTTCTTACAGATAGCGGTGTAGATATTTCCATGTTCATACAGATAGCCGTGTAGATATTGCCATGTTCATACCGATATTGGTGCTGATACTTCCATGTTTATACAGGTAGCGGTGTACATATTTCCGTGTTTATACAGGTAGCGGTGTAGATATTTCCATGTTCAAACAAATAGCGGTGTAGATATTTCCATGTTCATACAGATAGCGGTGTAGATATTTCCATGTTTATACAGATAGCGGTGAAGATGTATGCATGTTTACACAGATAGAGGTGTAGATATTTCCATGTTCATCCAGACGGCTGTGTAGACATATCCATGTTCATACAGATGGCGTTGAAGATATTTCCATGCTTATACAGAAGCTGTGTAGACATATCCATGTTGATACAGATGGCGGTGAAGATTTTTCCATGTTCATACAGATGGCGGAGTAGATATTTCCATGTTCATACAGATAGCGGTGCTGATATTTCCATGTTTATTCAGGTAGCAGTGTCGATATTTCCATGTTTATACATATAGTGGTGTAGATATTTCCATGTTTATACACATAGCGGTGTAGATATTTCCATGTTTATACAGATAGCGGTGTAGATATCTCCATCTTAATACAGATGGCGGTGTAGATATTTATATGTTCATACAGATGGCAATGCAGATATTTCCATGTTCATACAGATGGCGGTGAAGATATTCCCATGTTCATACAGATGGCGGTGTAGATACCTCCATGTTCATACTGATAGCGGTGCTGATATTTCCATGTTTATACAGGTAGTGGTGTAGATATTTCCATGTTTATACAGATAGCGGTGTAGATATTTCCATGTTTATACACATAGCGGTGTAGATATTTCCATGTTTATACAGATAGCGGTGTAGATATCTCCATCTTAATACAGATGGCGGTGTAGATATTTATATGTTCATTCAGATGGCGGTGCAGATATTTCCATGTTCATACAGATGGCGGTGTAGATATTTCCATGTTCATACAGATAGCGGTGTAGTTATTTCCATGTGTAAAGAGATAGCTGTGTAGATATTTCCATGTATATGCAGATAGCTGTGTAGACATTTCCATTTTCATGCAGATAGCGGTGTATATATTTCCCTGTTCAAACAGTTAGCGGTGTAGATATTTCCATGTTCATAAAGATAGCAGTGTAGATATTTCCATGTTTATACAGATAGCGGTGAAGATGTATGCATGTTTACACAGATAGCGGTGTAGATATTTCCATGTTCATCCAGATGGCTGTGTAGATATATCCATGTTCATACAGATAGCGGTGTAGATATTTCCATGTTCATACAGATCGCGGTGCAGATATTTCCATGTTCATCCAGATGGCTGTGTAGATATATCCATGTTCATACAGATGGCGGTGAAGATATTTCCATGTTCATATAGATAGCAGTGTAGATATTTCCATGTTCATACAGATAGCGGTTTAGATATTTCCATGTTCATACAGATAGCGGTGTGTGTATTTCCATGTTCATACTGATAGCGGTGTTGATAATTCCATGTTCATCCAGATGGCTGTGTAGATATATCCATGTTCATACAGATAGCGGTGTAGATATTTCCATGTTCATCCAGATGGCTGTGTAGCTATTTCCATGTTCATACAGATAGTGGTGTAGATATTTCCATGTTCATACAGATAGCGGTGTAGATATTTCCATGTTCATACAGATAGCCGTGTAGATATTGCCATGTTCATACCGAAAGCGGTGCTGATACTTCCATGTTTATACAGGTAGCGGTGTACATATTTCCGTGTTTATACAGGTAGCGGTGTAGATATTTCCATGTTCATACAGATAGCGGTGTAGATATTTCCATGTTTATACAGATAGCGGTGTAGATATCTCCTTCTTAATACAGATGGCGGTGTAGATATTTATATGTTCACAAAGATCGCGGTGCAGATATTTCCATGTTCATACAGAAGGTGGTGTAGATATTTCCATGTTTATAGAGATAGCGGTGAAGTTATTTCCATGTGCAAAGAGATAGCTGTGTAGATATTTCCATGTATATGCAGATAGCTGTGTAGATATTTCCATTTTCATGCAGAAAGCGGTGTAAATATTTCCATGTTCAAACAGATAGCGGTGTAGATATTTCCATGTTCATACAGATAGCGGTGTGGATATTTCCATGTTTATACAGATAGCGGTGAAGATGTATGCATGTTTACACAGATAGCGGTGTAGATATTTCCATGTTCATACAGATAGCGGTGTAGATATTTCCATGTTCATCCAGACGGCTGTGTAGACATATCCATGTTCATACAGATGGCGGTGAAGATATTTCCTTGTTCATACAGATGGCTGTGTAGATATATCCAGGTTCATAGATATGGCGGTGAAGTTTTTTCCATGTTCATACAGAAGCGGTGTAGATATTTCCATGTTCATACAGATAGCGGTGCGGATATCTCCATGTTTATACAGGTAGCAGTGTAGATATTTCCATGTTTATACAGATAGCGGTGTAGATATTTCCATGTTTATACACATAGCGGTGTAGGTATTTCGATGTTCATACAGATAGCGGTGCTGATATTTCCATGTTTATACAGGTAGCAGTGTAGATATTTCCATGTTTATACAGATAGCAGTGTAGATATTTCCATGTTTATACACATAGCGGTGTAGATATTTCCATGTTTATACTGGTAGCGTGTAGATATCTCCATCTTAATACAAATGGCGGTGTAGATATTTATATGTTCATACAGATGGCGGTGCAGATATTTCCATGTTCATACAGATGGCGGTGAAGATATTTCCATGTTCATACAAATGGCGGTGTAGATACTTCCATGTTCATACTGATAGCGGTGCTGATATTTCCATGTTTATACAGGTAGCGGTGTAGATATTTCCATGTTTATACAGATAGCGGTGTAGATATTTCCATGTTTATACACATAGCGGTGTAGATATTTCCATGTTTATACACATAGCGGTGTAGATACCTCCATCTTAATACAGATGGCGGTGTAGATATTTATATGTTCATTCAGATGGCTGTGCAGATATTTCCATGTTCATACAGATCGCGGTGCAGATATTTCCATGTTCATCCAGATGGCTGTGTAGATATATCCATGTTCATACAGATGGCGGTGAAGATATTTCCATGTTCATATAGATAGCAGTGTAGATATTTCCATGTTCATACAGATAGCGGTGTAGATATTTCCATTTTCATGCTGAAAGCGGTGTAAATATTTCCATGTTTAAACAGATAGCGGTGTAGATATTTCCATGTTCATACAGATAGCGGTGTGGATATTTCCATGTTTATACAGATAGCGATGTAGATATCTCATTCTTAATACAGATGGCAGTGTAGATATTTATATGTTCATCCAGACGGCTGTGTAGACATATCCATGTTCATACAGATGGCGGTGAAGATATTTCCATGTTCATACAGATGGCTGTGTAGATATATCCATGTTCATACAGATGGCGGTGAAGATTTTTCCATGTTCATACATATTCCGGTGTAGATATTTCCATGTTCATACAGATAGCGGTGCTGATATTTCCATGTTTATACAGATAGCGGTGTAGAGATTTACATGTTTATACACATAGTGGTATAGATATTTCCATTTTTATACAGATAGCGGTGTAGATATCTCCATCTTAATACAGATGGCGGTGTAGATATTTATATGTTCATACAGATGGCGGTGCAGATATTTACATGTTCATACAGATGGCGGTGAAGATATTTCCATGTTCATACAGATGGCGGTGTAGATACTTCCATGTTCATACTGATAGCGGTGTAGGTATTTCCATGTTTATGCAGGTAGCGGTGTAGATATTTCCATGTTCATACAGATATCGGTGTAGTTATTTCCATGTGTAAAGAGATAGCTGTGTAGATATTTCCATGTATATGCAGATAGCTGTGTAGACATTTCCATTTTCATGCAGATAGCGGTGTATATATTTCCCTGTTCAAACAGATAGCGGTGTAGATATTTCCATCTTCATAAAGATAGCAGTGTAGATATTTCCATGTTCATACAGATAGCAGCGTAGTTATTTCCATGTGTAAAGAGATAGCTGTGTAGATATTTCCATGTATATGCAGATAGCTGTATAGACATTTCCATTTACATGCAGATAGCGGTGTATATATTTCCCTGTTCAAACAGTTAGCGGTGCAGATATTTCCATGTTCATAAAGATAGCAGTGTAGATAATTCCATGTTTATACAGATAGTGGTGAAGATGTATGCATGTTTACACAGATAGCGGTGTATATATTTCCATGTTCATCCAGATGGCTGAGTAGATATATCCATGTTCATACAGATAGCGGTGCAGATATTTCCATGTTCATCCAGATGGCTGTGTAGATATATCCATGTTCATAAAGATAGCGGTATAGATATTTCCATGTTCATCCAGATGGCTGTGTAGCTATTTCCATGTTCATACAGATAGTGGTGTAGATATTTCCATGTTCATACTGATAGCGGTGTAGATATTTCCATGTTCATACAGATAGCCGTGTAGATAATGCCATGTTCATACCGATAGCGGTGCTGATACTTCCATGTTTATACAGGTAGCGGTGTACATATTTCCGTGTTTATACAGGTAGCGGTGTAGATATTACCATGTTCATACAGATAGCGGTGTAGATATTTCCATGTTTATACAGACAGCGGTGTAGATATCTCCTTCTTAATACAGATGGCGGTGTAGATATTTATATGTTCATACAGATGGCGGTGCAGATATTTCCATGTTCAT
Source organism: Gorilla gorilla gorilla (assembly GCF_029281585.2). NCBI lineage: Eukaryota > Metazoa > Chordata > Mammalia > Primates > Hominidae > Gorilla > Gorilla gorilla. The sequence continues at coordinate 130,293,595 of NC_073239.2, forward strand.
ACAGATGGTGGTGTAGATATTTCCATGTTTATAGAGATAGCGGTGTAGTTATTTCCATGTGCAAAGAGATAGCTGTGTAGATATTTCCATGTATATACAGATAGCTGTGTAGATATTTCCATTTCCATGCAGATAGCGGTGTAGATATTTCCATGTTCAAACAGATAGCGGTGTAGATATTTCCATGTTCATACAGATAGCGGTGTGGGTATTTCCATGTTTATACAGATAGCGGTGAAGATGTATGCATGTTTACACAGATAGCCGTGTAGATATTTCCATGTTCATACAGATAGCGGTGTAGATATTTCCATGTTCATCCAGACGGCTGTGTAGACATATCCATGTTCATACAGATGGCGGTGAAGATATTTCCATGTTTATACAGATAGCGGTGTAGATAACTCCTTCTTAATTCCGATGGCGGTGTAGATATTTCCATGTTAATACAGATGGCGGTGTAGATATTTCCATGTTTATAGAGATAGCGGTGTAGTTATTTCCATGTGCAAAGAGATAGCTGTGTAGATATTTCCATTTATATGCAGATAGTTGTGTAGATATTTCCATTTTCATGCAGATAGCGATGTAGATATTTCCATGTTTATATAGATTGCGGTGTAGATATTTCCATGTTCATACAGATAGCGGTGTAGATATTTCCATGTTCATCCAGACGGCTGTGTAGACATATCCATGTTCATACAGATGGCGGTGAAGATATTTCCTTGTTCATACAGATGGCTGTGTAGATATATCCAGGTTCATAGATATGGCGGTGAAGTTTTTTCCATGTTCATACAGAAGCGGTGTAGATATTTCCATGTTCATACAGATAGCGGTGCGGATATCTCCATGTTTATACAGGTAGCAGTGTAGATATTTCCATGTTTATACAGATAGCGGTGTAGCTATTTCCATGTTTATACACATAGCGGTGTAGGTATTTCCATGTTCATACAGATAGCGGTGCTGATATTTCCATGTTTATACAGGTAGCAGTGTAGATATTTCCATGTTTATACAGATAGCAGTGTAGATATTTCCATGTTTATACACATAGCGGTGTAGTTATTTCCATGTTTATACTGGTAGCGTGTAGATATCTCCATCTTAATACAAATGGCGGTGTAGATATTTATATGTTCATACAGATGGCGGTGCAGATATTTCCATGTTCATACAGATGGCGGTGAAGATATTTCCATGTTCATAGAGATGGCGGTGTAGATACTTCCATGTTCATACTGATAGCGGTGCTGATATTTCCATGTTTATACAGGTAGCGGTGTAGATATTTCCATGTTTATACAGATAGCGGTGTAGATATTTCCATGTTTATACACATAGCGGTGTAGATATTTCCATGTTTATACACATAGCGGTGTAGATATCTCCATCTTAATACAGATGGCGGTGTAGGTATTTATATGTTCATTCAGATGGCGGTGCAGATATTTCCATGTTCATACAGATGGCGGTGTAGATATTTCCATGTTCATACAGATGGCGGTGTAGATATTTCCATGTTTATACTGATAGCGGTGAAGATGTATGCATGTTTACACAGATAGCGGTGTAGATATTTCCATGTTCATAAAGATAGCAGTGTAGATATTTCCATGTTTATACAGATAGCGGTGAAGATGTATGCATGTTTACACAGATAGCGGTGTAGATATTTCCATGTTCATCCAGATGGCTGTGTAGATATATCCATGTTCATACAGATGGCTTTGTAGATATTTCCATGTTCATACGGATGGCGGTGAAGATATTTCCATGTTCATACAGATGGCGGTGTAGAAACTTCCATGTTCATACTGATAGCGGTGCTGATATTTCCATGTTTATACAGGTAGCGGTGTAGATATTTCCATGTTTATACAGATAGCGGTGTAGATATTTCCATGTTTATACACATAGCGGTGTAGATATTTCCATGTTTATACAGATAGCGGTGTAGATATTTCCATGTTTATGCAGATAGTGGTGTAGATATCTCCATCTTAATACAGATGGCGGTGTAGATATTTAAATGTTCATACAGATGGCGGTGCAGATATTTCCATGTTCATACAGATGGCGGTGTAGATATTTCCATGTTCATACAAATAGCGGTGTAGTTATTTCCATTTGTAAAGAGATAGCTGTGTAGGTATTTCCATGTATATGCAGATAGCTGTGTAGATATTTCCGTTTTCTTGCAGATAGCGGTGTATATATTTCGCAGTTCAAACCGTTAGAGGTGTAGATATTTCCATGTTCATAAAGATAGCAGTGTAGATATTTCCATGTTTATACAGATAGCGGTGAAGATGTATGCATGTTTACACAGATAGCGGTGTAGATATTTCCATGTTCATCCAGATGGCTGTGTAGATATATCCATGTTCATACAGATAGCGGTGTAGATATTTCCATGTTCATACAGATCGCGGTGCAGATATTTCCATGTTCATCCAGATGGCTGTGTAGATATATCCATGTTCATACAGATGTCGGTGAAGATATTTCCAAGTTCATACAGATAGCGGTGTAGATATTTCCATGTTCATCCAGATTGCGGTGTAGATATTTCCATGTTCATCCAGATGGCTGTGTAGCTATTTCCATGTTCATACAGATAGTGGTTTAGATATTTCCATGTTCATACAGATAGCGGTGTAGATATTTCCATGTTCATACAGATAGCCGTGTAGATATTGCCATGTTCATACCGATAGCGGTGCTGATACTTCCAAGTTTATACAGGTAGCGGTGTACATATTTCCGTGTTTATACAGGTAGCGGTGTAGATATTTCCATGTTCATACAGATAGCGGTGTAGATATTTCCATGTTTATAAAGATAGCGGTGTAGATATCTCCTTCTTAATACAGATGGCGGTGTAGATATTTATATGTTCATACAGATCGCGGTGCAGATATTTCCATGTTCATCCAGATGGCTCTGTAGATATATCCATGTTCATACAGATAGCGGTGTGGATATTTCCATGTTTATACAGATAGCGGTGAAGATGTATGCATGTTTACACAGATAGCGGTGTAGATATTTCCATGTTCATACAGATAGCGGTGTAGATATTTCCATGTTCATCCAGACGGCTGTGTAGACATATCCATGTTCATACAGATGGCGGTGAAGATATTTCCTTGTTCATACAGATGGCTGTGTAGATATATCCAGGTTCATAGAGATGGCGGTGAAGGTTTTTCCATGTTCATACAGAAGAGGTGTAGATATTTCCATGTTCATACAGATAGCGGTGCTGATATATCCATGTTTATACAGGTAGCAGTGTAGATATTTCCATGTTTATACAGATAGCGGTGTAGATATTTCCATGTTTATACACATAGCGGTGTAGGTATTTCCATGTTCATACAGATATCGGTGCTGATATTTCCATGTTTATACAGGTAGCAGTGTAGATATTTCCATGTTTATACAGATAGCAGTGTAGATATTTCCATGTTTATACACGTAGCGGTGTAGATATTTCCATGTTTATACAGATAGCGTGTAGATATCTCCATTTTAATACAAATGGCGGTGTAGATATTTATATGTTCATACAGATGGCGGTGCAGATATTTCCATGTTCATACAGATGGCGGTGAAGATATTTCCATGTTCATACAGATGGCGATGTAGATACTTCCATGTTCATACTGATAGCAGAGCTGATATTTCCATGTTTATACAGGTAGCGGTGTAGATATTTCCATGTTTATACAGATAGCGGTGTAGATATTTCCATGTTTATACACATAGCGGTGTAGATATTTCCATGTTTATACACATAGCGGTGTAGATATCTCCATCTTAATACAGATGGCGGTGTAGATATTTATATGTTCATTCAGATGGCGGTGGAGATATTTCCATGTTCATACAGATGGCGGTGTAGATATTTCCATGTTCATACAGATAGTGGTGTAGTTATTTCCATGTGTAAAGAGATAGCTGTGTAGATATTTCCATGAATATGCAGATAGCTGTGTAGACATTTCCATTTTCATGCAGATAGCGGTGTATATATTTCCCTGTTCAAACAGTTAGCGGTGTAGATATTTCCATGTTCATAAAGATAGCACTGTAGATATTTCCATTTTTATACAGAAAGCGGTGAAGATGTATGCATGTTTACACAGATAGCGGTGTAGATATTTCCATGTTCATCCAGATGGCTCTGTAGATATATCCATGTTCATACACATAGCAGTGTAGATATTTCCATGTTCATACTGATAGCGGTGCAGATATTTCCATGTTCATCCAGATGGCTGTGTAGATATATCCATGTTCATACAGATGGCGGTGAAGATATATCCATGTTCATACAGATAGCGGAGTAGATATTTCCATGTTCATACAGATAGCGGTGTAGATATTTCCATGTTTATACAGATAGCGGTGTAGATATCTCATTCTTAATACAGATGGCGGTGTAGATATTTATATGTTCATCCAGACGGCTGTGTAGACATATCCATGTTCATACAGATGGCGGTGAAGATATTTCCATGTTCATACAGGTGGCTGTGTAGATATATCCATGTTCATACAGATGGCGGTGAAGATTTTTCCTTGTTCATACAGATGGCGGTGTAGATATTTCCATGTTCATACAGATCGCGGTGCAGATATTTCCATGTTCATCCAGATGGCTGTGTAGATATATCCATGTTCATACAGATGGCGGTGAAGATATTTCCATGTTCATACAGATAGCGGTGTAGATATTTCCATGTTCATACAGAAAGCGGTGTAGATATTTCCATGTTCATACAGATAGCAGTGTAGGTATTTCCATGTTCATATGGATAGCGGTGTTGATATTTCCATGTTCATCCAGATGGCTATGTAGATATATCCATGTTCATACAGATAGCGGTGTAGATATTTCCATGTTCATCCAGATGGCTGTGTAGCTATTTCCATGTTCATACAGATAGTGGTGTAGATATTTCCATGTTCATACAGATAGCGGTGTAGATATTTCCATGTTCATACAGATAGCCGTGTAGATATTGCCATGTTCATACCGATAGCGGTGCTGATACTTCCATGTTTATACAGGTAGCGGTGTACATATTTCCGTGTTTATACAGGTAGCGGTGTAGATATTTCCATGTTCATACAGATAGCGGTGTAGATATTTCCATGTTTATACAGATAGTGGTGTATATAACTCCTTCTTAGTACAGATGGCGGTGTAGATATTTATATGTTCACACAGATCGCGGTGCAGATATTTCCATGTTCATACAGATGGTGGTGTAGATATTTCCATGTTTATAGAGATAGCGGTGTAGTTATTTCCATGTGTAAGGAGATAGCTGTGTAGATATTTCCATGTATATGCAGATAGCTGTGTAGATATTTCCATTTTCATGCAGAAAGCGGTGTAGATATTTCCATGTTCAAACAGAAAGCGGTGTAGACATTTCCATGTTCATACAGATAGCGGTGTGGATATTTCCATGTTTATACAGATAGCGGTGAAGATGTATGCATGTTTACACAGATAGCGGTGTAGATATTTCCATGTTCATACAGATAGCGGTGTAGATATTTCCATGTTCATCCAGACGGCTGTGTAGACATATCCATGTTCATACAGATGACGGTGAAGATATTTCCTTGTTCATACAGATGGCTGTGTAGATATATCCAGGTTCATAGATATGGCGGTGAAGTTTTTTCCATGTTCATACAGAAGCGGTGTAGATATTTCCATGTTCATACAGATAGCGGTGCGGATATCTCCATGTTTATACAGGTAGCAGTGTAGATATTTCCATGTTTATACAGAGAGCGGTGTAGATATTTCCATGTTTATACACATAGCGGTGTAGGTATTTCCATGTTCATACAGATAGCGGTGATGATATTTCCATGTTTATACAGGTAGCAGTGTAGATATTTCCATGTTTATACAGATAGCAGTGTAGATATTTCCATGTTTATACACATAGCGATGTAGATATTTCCATGTTTATACTGGTAGTGTGTAGATATCTCCATCTTAATACAAATGGCTGTGTAGATATTTATATGTTCATACAGATGGCGGTGCAGATATTTCCATGTTCATACAGATGGCGGTGAAGATATTTCCATGTTCATACAGATGGCGGTGTAGATACTTCCATGTTCATACTGATAGCGGTGCTGATATTTCCATGTTTATACAGGTAGCGGTGTAGATATTTCCATGTTTATACAGATAGCGGTGTAGATATTTCCATGTTTATACACATAGCGGTGTAGATATTTCCATGTTTATACACATAGCGGTGTAGATATCTCCATCTTAATACAGATGGCGGTGTAGATATTTATATGTTCATTCAGATGGCGGTGCAGATATTTCTATTTTCATACAGATGGCGGTGTAGATATTTCCATGTTCATACAGATAGCGGTGTAGTTATTTCCATGTGTAAAGTGATAGCTGTGTAGATATTTCCATGTATATGCAGATAGCTGTGTAGACATTTCCATTTTCATGCAGATAGTGGTGTATATATTTCCCTGTTCAAACAGTTAGCGGTGTAGATATTTCCATGTTCATAAAGATAGCAGTGTAGATATTTCCATGTTTATACAGATAGCGGTGAAGATGTATGCATGTTTACACAGATAGCGGTGTAGATATTTCCATGTGCATCCAGATGGCTGTGTAGATATATCCATGTTCATACAGATAGCGGTGTAGATATTTCCATGTTCATACAGATCGCGGTGCAGATATTTCCATGTTCATCCAGATGGCTGTGTAGATATATCCATGTTCATACAGATGGCGGTGAAGATATTTCCATGTTCATACAGATAGAGGTGTAGATATTTCCATGTTCATACAGATATAGGTGTAGATATTTCCATGTTCATACAGATAGCGGTGTATGTATTTCCATGTTCATACGGATAGCGGTGTTGATATATCCATGTTCATCCAGATGGCTGTTTAGATATATCCATGTTCATATAGATTGCGGTGTAGATATTTCCATGTTCATCCAGATTGCGGTGTAGATATTTCCATGTTCATCCAGATGGCTGTGTAGCTATTTCCATGTTCATACAGATAGTGGTTTAGATATTTCCATGTTCATACAGATAGCGGTGTAGATATTTCCATGTTCATACAGATAGCCGTGTAGATATTGCCATGTTCATACCGATATTGGTGCTGATACTTCCATGTTTATACAGGTAGCGGTGTACATATTTCCGTGTTTATACAGGTAGCGGTGTAGATATTTCCATGTTCAAACAGATAGCGGTGTAGATATTTCCATGTTCATACAGATAGCGGTGTAGATATTTCCATGTTTATACAGATAGCGGTGAAGATGTATGCATGTTTACACAGATAGCGGTGTAGATATTTCCATGTTCATCCAGACGGCTGTGTAGACATATCCATGTTCATACAGATGGCGGTGAAGATATTTCCATGCTTATACAGAAGCTGTGTAGACATATCCATGTTGATACAGATGGCGGTGAAGATTTTTCCATGTTCATACAGATGGCGGTGTAGATATTTCCATGTTCATACAGATAGCGGTGCTGATATTTCCATGTTTATACAGGTAGCAGTGTCGATATTTCCATGTTTATACAGATAGTGGTGTAGATATTTCCATGTTTATACACATAGCGGTGTAGATATTTTCATGTTTATACAGATAGCGGTGTAGATATCTCCATCTTAATACAGATAGCGGTGTAGATATTTATATGTTCATACAGATGGCAATGCAGATATTTCCATGTTCATACAGATGGCGGTGAAGATATTCCCATGTTCATACAGATGGCGGTGTAGATACCTCCATGTTCATACTGATAGCGGTGCTGATATTTCCATGTTTATACAGGTAGTGGTGTAGATATTTCCATGTTTATACAGATAGCGGTGTAGATATTTCCATGTTTATACACATAGCGGTGTAGATATTTCCATGTTTATACAGATAGCGGTGTAGATATCTCCATCTTAATACAGATGGCGGTGTAGATATTTATATGTTCATTCAGATGGCGGTGCAGATATTTCCATGTTCATACAGATGGCGGTGTAGATATTTCCATGTTCATACAGATAGCGGTGTAGTTATTTCCATGTGTAAAGAGATAGCTGTGTAGATATTTCCATGTATATGCAGATAGCTGTGTAGACATTTCCATTTTCATGCAGATAGCGGTGTATATATTTCCCTGTTCAAACAGTTAGCGGTGTAGATATTTCCATGTTCATAAAGATAGCAGTGTAGATATTTCCATGTTTATACAGATAGCGGTGAAGATGTATGCATGTTTACACAGATAGCGGTGTAGATATTTCCATGTTCATCCAGATGGCTGTGTAGATATATCCATGTTCATACAGATAGCGGTGTAGATATTTCCATGTTCATACAGATAGCGGTGCAGATATTTCCATGTTCATCCAGATGGCTGTGTAGATATATCCATGTTCATACAGATGGCGGTGAAGATATTTCCATGTTCATATAGATAGCAGTGTAGATATTTCCATGTTCATACAGATAGCGGTGTATGTATTTCCATGTTCATACGGATAGCGGTGTTGATAATTCCATGTTCATCCAGATGGCTGTGTAGATATATCCATGTTCATACAGATAGCGGTGTAGATATTTCCATGTTCATCCAGATGGCTGTGTAGCTATTTCCATGTTCATACAGATAGTGGTGTAGATATTTCCATGTTCATACAGATAGCGGTGTAGATATTTCCATGTTCATACAGATAGCCGTGTAGATATTGCCATGTTCATACCGAAAGCGGTGCTGATACTTCCATGTTTATACAGGTAGCGGTGTACATATTTCCGTGTTTATACAGGTAGCGGTGTAGATATTTCCATGTTCATACAGATAGCGGTGTAGATATTTCCATGTTTATACAGATAGCGGTGTAGATATCTCCTTCTTAATACAGATGGCGGTGTAGATATTTATATGTTCACACAGATCGCGGTGCAGATATTTCCATGTTCATACAGAAGGTGGTGTAGATATTTCCATGTTTATAGAGATAGCGGTGAAGTTATTACCATGTGCAAAGAGATAGCTGTGTAGATATTTCCATGTATATGCAGATAGCTGTGTAGATATTTCCATTTTCATGCAGAAAGCGGTATAGATATTTCCAAGTTCATACAGATAGCGGTGTGGATATTTCGATGTTTATACAGATAGCGGTGAAGATGTATGCATGTTTACACAGATAGCGGTGTAGATATTTCCATGTTCATACAGATAGCGGTGCGGATATCTCCATGTTTATACAGGTAGCAGTGTAGATATTTCCATGTTTATACAGATAGCGGTGTAGATATTTCCATGTTTATACTGGTAGCGTGTAGATATTTCCATGTTTATACTGGTAGCGTGTAGATATCTCCATCTTAATACAAATGGCGGTGTAGATATTTATATGTTCATACAGATGGCGGTGCAGATATTTCCATGTTCATACAGATGGCGGTGAAGATATTTCCATGTTCATACAGATGGCCGTGTAGATACTTCCATGTTCATACTGATAGCGGTGCTGATATTTCCATGTTTATACAGGTAGCGGTGTAGATATTTCCATGTTTATACAGATAGCGGTGTAGATATTTCCATGTTTATACACATAGCGGTGTAGATATTTCCATGTTTATACACATAGCGGTGTAGATATCTCCATCTTAATACAGATGGCGGTGTAGATATTTATATGTTCATTCAGATGGCGGTGCAGATATTTCCATGTTCATAAAGATGGCGGTGTAGATATTTCCATGTTCATACAGATAGCGGTGTAGTTATTTCCATGTGTAAAGAGATAGCTGTGTAGATATTTCCATGTATATGCGGATAGCTGTGTAGACATTTCCATTTTCATGCAGATAGCGGTGTATATATTTCCCTGTTCTAACAGTTAGCGGTGTAGATATTTCCATGTTCATACAGATAGCAGTGTAGATATTTCCATGTTTATACAGATAGCGGTGAAGATGTATGCATGTTTACACAGATAGCGGTGTAGATATTTCCATGTTCATCCAGATGGCTGTGTAGATATATCCATGTTCATACAGATAGCGGTGTAGATATTTCCATGTTCATACAGATCGCGGTGCAGATATTTCCATGTTCATCCAGATGGCTGTGTAGATATATCCATGTTCATACAGATGGCGGTGAAGATATTTCCATGTTCATACAGATAGCGGTGTAGATATTTCCATGTTCATTCAGATAGCGGTGTAGATATTTCCATGTTCATACAGATAGCGGTGTATGTATTTCCATGTTCATACGGATAGCGGTGTTGATATTTCCATGTTCATCCAGATGGCTGTGTAGATATATCCATGTTCATACAGATAGCGGTGTAGATATTTCCATGTTCATCCAGATGGCTGTGTAGCTATTTCCATGTTCATACAGATAGTGGTGTAGATATTTCCATGTTCATACAGATAGCGGTGTAGATATTTCCATGTTCATACAGATAGCCGTGTAGATATTGCCATGTTCATACCGATAGCGGTGCTGATACTTCCATGTTTATACAGGTAGCGGTGTACATATTTCCGTGTTTATACAGGTAGCGGTGTAGATATTTCCATGTTCATACAGATAGCGGTGTAGATATTTCCATGTTTATACAGATAGCGGTGTAGGTATCTCCTTCTTAATACAGATGGCGGTGTAGATATTTATATGTTCATACAGATGGCGGTGCAGATATTTCCATGTTCATACAGATGGTGGTGAAGATATTTCCATGTTTATAGAGGTAGCGGTGTAGTTATTTCCATGTGCAAAGAGATAGCTGTGTAGATATTTCCATGTATATGCAGATAGCTGTGTAGATATTTCCATTTTCATGCAGATAGCGGTGTAGATATTTCCATGTTCAAACAGATAGCGGTGTAGATATTTCCATATTCATACAGATAGCGGTGTGGATATTTCCATGTTTATACAGATAGCGGTGAAGATGTTTGCATGTTTACACAGATAGCGGTGTAGATATTTCCATGTTCATACAGACAGCGGTGTAGATATTTCCATGTTCATCCAGACGGCTGTGTAGACATATCCATGTTCATACAGATGGCGGTGAAGATATTTCCTTGTTCATACAGATGCCTGTGTAGATATATCCAGGTTCATAGATATGGCGGTGAAGTTTTTTCCATGTTCATACAGAAGCGGTGTAGATATTTCCATGTTCATACAGATAGCGGTGCGGATATCTCCATGTTTATACAGGTAGCAGTGTAGATATTTCCATGTTTATACAGATAGCGGTGTAGATATTTCCATGTTTATACACATAGCGGTGTAGGTATTTCCATGTTCATACCGATAGCGGTGCTGATATTTCCATGTTTATACAGGTAGCAGTGTAGATATTTCCATGTTTATACAGATAGCAGTGTAGATATTTCCATGTTTATACACATAGCGGTGTAGATATTTCCATGTTTATACTGGTAGTGTGTAGATATCTCCATCTTAATACAAATGGCTGTGTAGATATTTATATGTTCATACAGATGGCGGTGCAGATATTTCCATGTTCATACAGATGGCGGTGAAGATATTTCCATGTTCATACAGATGGCGGTGTAGATACTTCCATGTTCATACTGATAGCGGTGCTGATATTTCCATGTTTATACAGGTAGCGGTGTAGATATTTCCATGTTTATACAGATAGCGGTGTAGATATTTCCATGTTTATACACGTAGCGGTGTAGATATTTCCATGTTTATACACATAGCGGTGTAGATATCTCCATCTTAATACAGATGGCGGTGTAGATATTTATATGTTCATTCAGATGGCGGTGCAGATATTTCTATTTTCATACAGATGGCGGTGTAGATATTTCCATGTTCATACAGATAGCGGTGTAGTTATTTCCATGTGTAAAGTGATAGCTGTGTAGATATTTCCATGTATATGCAGATAGCTGTGTAGACATTTCCATTTTCATGCAGATAGCGGTGTATATATTTCCCTGTTCAAACAGTTAGCGGTGTAGATATTTCCATGTTCATAAAGATAGCAGTGTAGATATTTCCATGTTTATACAGATAGCGGTGAAGATGTATGCATGTTTACACAGATAGCGGTGTAGATATTTCCATGTTCATCCAGATGGCTGTGTAGATATATCCATGTTCATACAGATAGCGGTGTAGATATTTCCATGTTCATACAGATCGCGGTGCAGATATTTCCATGTTCATCCAGATGGCTGTGTAGATATATCCATGTTCATACAGATGGCGGTGAAGATATTTCCATGTTCATACAGATAGCGGTGTAGATATTTCCATGTTCATACAGATAGAGGTGTAGATATTTCCATGTTCATACAGATAGCGGTGTATGTATTTCCATGTTCATACGGATAGCGGTGTTGATATATCCATGTTCATCCAGATGGCTGTTTAGATATATCCATGTTCATACAGATTGCGGTGTAGATATTTCCATGTTCATACAGATAGTGGTGTAGATATTTCCATGTTAATCCAGATGGCTGTGTAGCTATTTCCATGTTCATACAGATAGTGGTTTAGATATTTCCATGTTCATACAGATAGCGGTGTAGATATTTCCATGTTCATACAGATAGCCGTGTAGATATTGCCATGTTCATACCGATATTGGTGCTGATACTTCCATGTTTATACAGGTAGCGGTGTACATATTTCCGTGTTTATACAGGTAGCGGTGTAGATATTTCCATGTTCAAACAGATAGCGGTGTAGATATTTCCATGTTCATACAGATAGCGGTGTAGATATTTCCATGTTTATACAGATAGCGGTGAAGATGTATGCATGTTTACACAGATAGCGGTGTAGATATTTCCATGTTCATCCAGACGGCTGTGTAGACATATCCATGTTCATACAGATGGCGGTGAAGATATTTCCATGCTTATACAGAAGCTGTGTAGACATATCCATGTTGATACAGATGGCGGTGAAGATTTTTCCATGTTCATACAGATGGCGGTGTAGATATTTCCATGTTCATACAGATAGCGGTGCTGATATTTCCATGTTTATACAGGTAGCAGTGTCGATATTTCCATGTTTATACAGATAGTGGTGTAGATATTTCCATGTTTATACACATAGCGGTGTAGATATTTCCATGTTTATACAGATAGCGGTGTAGATATCTCCATCTTAATACAGATGGCGGTGTAGATATTTATATGTTCATACAGATGGCAATGCAGATATTTCCATGTTCATACAGATGGCGGTGAAGATATTCCCATGTTCATACAGATGGCGGTGTAGATACATCCATGTTCATACTGATAGCGGTGCTGATATTTCCATGTTTATACAGGTAGTGGTGTAGATATTTCCATGTTTATACAGATAGCGGTGTAGATATTTCCATGTTTATACACATAGCGGTGTAGATATTTCCATGTTTATACAGATAGCGGTGTAGATATCTCCATCTTAATACAGATGGCGGTGTAGATATTTATATGTTCATTCAGATGGCGGTGCAGATATTTCCATGTTCATACAGATGGCGGTGTAGATATTTCCATGTTCATACAGATAGCGGTGTAGTTATTTCCATGTGTAAAGAGATAGCTGTGTAGATATTTCCATGTATATGCAGATAGCTGTGTAGACATTTCCATTTTCATGCAGATAGCGGTGTAGATATTTCCCTGTTCAAACAGTTAGCGGTGTAGATATTTCCATGTTCATAAAGATAGCAGTGTAGATATTTCCATGTTTATACAGATAGCGGTCAAGATGTATGCATGTTTACACAGATAGCGGTGTAGATATTTCCATGTTCATCCAGATGGCTGTGTAGATATATCCATGTTCATACAGATAGCGGTGTAGATATTTCCATGTTCATACAGATCACGGTGCAGATATTTCCATGTTCATCCAGATGGCTGTGTAGATATATCCATGTTCATACAGATGGCGGTGAAGATATTTCCATGTTCATAAAGATAGCAGTGTAGATATTTCCATGTTCATACAGATAGCGGTTTAGATATTTCCATGTTCATACAGATAGCGGTGTATGTATTTCCATGTTCATACGGATAGCGGTGTTGATAATTCCATGTTCATCCAGATGGCTGTGTAGATATATCCATGTTCATACAGATAGCGGTGTAGATATTTCCATGTTCATCCAGATGGCTGTGTAGCTATTTCCATGTTCATACAGATAGTGGTGTAGATATTTCCATGTTCATACAGATAGCGGTGTAGATATTTCCATGTTCATACAGATAGCCGTGTAGATATTGCCATGTTCATACCGAAAGCGGTGCTGATACTTCCATGTTTATACAGGTAGCGGTGTACATATTTCCGTGTTTATACAGGTAGCGGTGTAGATATTTCCATGTTCATACAGATAGCGGTGTAGATATTTCCATGTTTATACAGATAGCGGTGTAGATATCTCCTTCTTAATACAGATGGCGGTGTAGATATTTATATGTTCACACAGATCGCGGTGCAGATATTTCCATGTTCATACAGAAGGTGGTGTAGATATTTCCATGTTTATAGAGATAGCGGTGAAGTTATTTCCATGTGCAAAGAGATAGCTGTGTAGATATTTCCATGTATATGCAGACAGCTGTGTAGATATTTCCATTTTCATGCAGAAAGCGGTGTAGATATTTCCATGTTCAAACAGATAGCGGTGTAGATATTTCCATGTTCATACAGATAGCGGTGTGGATATTTCCATGTTTATACAGATAGCGGTGAAGATGTATGCATGTTTACACAGATAGCGGTGTAGATATTTCCATGTTCATACAGACAGCGGTGTAGATATTTCCATGTTCATCCAGACGGCTGTGTAGACATATCCATGTTCATACAGATGGCGGTGAAGATATTTCCTTGTTCATACAGATGGCTGTGTAGATATATCCAGGTTCATAGATATGGCGGTGAAGTTTTTTCCATGTTCATACAGAAGCGGTGTAGATATTTCCATGTTCATACAGATAGCGGTGCGGATATCTCCATGTTTATACAGGTGGCAGTGTAGATATTTCCATGTTTATACAGATAGCGGTGTAGATATTTCCATGTTTATGCACATAGCGGTGTAGGTATTTCCATGTTCATACAGATAGCGGTGCTGATATTTCCATGTTTATACAGGTAGCAGTGTAGATATTTCCATGTTTATACAGATAGCAGTGTAGATATTTCCATGTTTATACACATAGCGGTGTAGATATTTCCATGTTTATACTGGTAGCGTGTAGATATCTCCATCTTAATACAAATGGCGGTGTAGATATTTATATGTTCATACAGATGGCGGTGCAGATATTTCCATGTTCATACAGATGGCGGTGAAGATATTTCCATGTTGATACAGATGGCGGTGTAGATACTTCCATGTTCATACTGATAGCGGTGCTGATATTTCCATGTTTATACAGGTAGCGGTGTAGATATTTCCATGTTTATACAGATAGCGGTGTAGATATTTCCATGTTTATACACATAGCGGTGTAGATATTTCCATGTTTATACACATAGCGGTGTAGATATCTCCATCTTAATACAGATGGCGGTGTAGATATTTATATGTTCATTCAGATGGCGGTGCAGATATTTCCATGTTCATACAGATGGCGGTGTAGATATTTCCATGTTCATACAGATAGCGGTGTAGTTATTTCCATGTGTAAAGAGATAGCTGTGTAGATATTTCCATGTATATGCAGATAGCTGTGTAGACATTTCCATTTTCATGCAGATAGCGGTGTATATATTTCCCTGTTCAAACAGTTAGCGGTGTAGATATTTCCATGTTCATAAAGATAGCAGTGTAGATATTTCCATGTTTATACAGATAGCGGTGAAGATGTATGCATGTTTACACAGATAGCGGTGTAGATATTTCCATGTTCATCCAGATGGCTGTGTAGATATATCCATGTTCATACAGATAGCGGTGTAGATATTTCCATGTTCATACAGATCGCGGTGCAGATATTTCCATGTTCATCCAGATGGCTGTGTAGATATATCCATGTTCATACAGATGGCGGTGAAGATATTTCCATGTTCATACAGATAGCGGTGTAGATATTTCCATGTTCATACAGATAGCGGTGTAGATATTTCCATGTTCATACAGATAGCGGTGTATGTATTTCCATGTTCATACGGATAGCGGTGTTGATATTTCCATGTTCATCCAGATGGCTGTGTAGATATATCCATGTTCATACAGATAGCGGTGTAGATATTTCCATGTTCATCCAGATGGCTGTGTAGCTATTTCCATGTTCATACAGATAGTGGTGTAGATATTTAAATGTTCATACAGATAGCGGTGTAGATATTTCCATGTTCATACAGATAGCCGTGTAGATATTGCCATGTTCATACCGATAGCGGTGCTGATACTTCCATGTTTATACAGGTAGCGGTGTACATATTTCCGTGTTTATACAGGTAGCGGTGTAGTTATTTCCATGTTCATACAGATAGCGGTGTAGATATTTCCATGTTTATACAGATAGCGGTGTAGGTATCTCCTTCTTAATACAGATGGCGGTGTAGATATTTCCATGTTCATACAGATGGTGGTGAAGATATTTCCATGTTTATAGAGGTAGCGGTGTAGTTATTTCCATGTGCAAAGAGATAGCTGTGTAGATATTTCCATGTATATGCAGATAGCTGTGTAGATATTTCCATTTTCATGCAGATAGCGGTGTAGATATTTCCATGTTCAAACAGATAGCGGTGTAGATATTTCCATATTCATACAGATAGCGGTGTGGATATTTCCATGTTTATACAGATAGCGGTGAAGATGTTTGCATGTTTACACAGATAGCGGTGTAGATATTTCCATGTTCATACAGACAGCGGTGTAGATATTTCCATGTTCATCCAGACGGCTGTGTAGACATATCCATGTTCATACAGATGGCGGTGAAGATATTTCCATGTTCATACAGATGGCTGTGTAGATATATCCATGTTCATACAGATGGCGGTGAAGATTTTTCCATGTTCATACATATTCCGGTGTAGATATTTCCATGTTCATACAGATAGCGGTGCTGATATTTCCATGTTTATACAGATAGCGGTGTAGAGATTTACATGTTTATACACATAGTGGTATAGATATTTCCATGTTTATACAGATAGCGGTGTAGATATCTCCATCTTAATACAGATGGCGGTTTAGATATTTATATGTTCATCCAGATGGCTGTGTAGATATATCCATGTTCATACAGATAGCGGTGTAGATAATTCCACGTTCATCCTGATGGCTGTGTAAATATTTCCATGTTCATACAGATAGCGGTGTAGATATTTCCATGTTCATACAGATAGCGGTGTAGATATTTCCATGTTCATCCAGATGGCTGTGTAGATATATCCATGTTCATACAGATGGCGGTGAAGATATTTCCATGTTCATACAGATGGCGTTGTAGATATTTCCATGTTCATACAGATAGCTGTGTAGATATTGCCATGTTCATACCGATCGCGGTGCTGATACTTCCATGTTTATACAGGTAGCGGTGTACATATTTCCGTGTTTATACAGGTAGCGGTGTAGATATTTCCATGTTCATACAGATAGCGGTGTAGATATTTCCATGTTTATACAGATAGCGGTGTAGATATCTCCTTCTTAATACAGATGGCGGTGTAGATATTTATATGTTCATACAGATGGCGGTGCAGATATTTCCATGTTCATACAGATGGTGGTGAAGATATTTCCATGTTTATAGAGGTAGCGGTGTAGTTATTTCCATATGCAAAGAGATAGCTGTGTAGATATTTCCATGTATATGCAGATAGCTGTGTAGATATTTCCATTTTCATGCAGATATCGGTGTAGATATTTCCATGTTCAAACAGATAGCGGTGTAAATATTTCCATATTCATACAGATAGCGGTGTGGATATTTCCATGTTTATACAGATAGCGGTGAAGATGTATGCATGTTTACACAGATAGCGGTGTAGATATTTCCATGTTCATACAGATAGCGGTGTAGATATTTCCATGTTCATCCAGACGGCAGTGTAGACATATCCATGTTCATACAGATGGCGGTGAAGATTTTTCCATGTTCATACATATTCCGGTGTAGATATTTCCATGTTCATACAGATAGCGGTGCTGATATTTCCATGTTTATACAGATAGCGGTGTAGAGATTTCCATGTTTATACACATAGTGGTATAGATATTTCCATTTTTATACAGATAGCGGTGTAGATATCTCCATCTTAATACAGATGGCGGTGTAGATATTTATATGTTCATACAGATGGCGGTGCAGATATTTCCATGTTCATACAGATGGCGGTGAAGATATTTCCATGTTCATACAGATGGCGGTGTAGATACTTCCATGTTCATACTGATAGCGGTGTAGATATTTCCATGTTTATGCAGGTAGCGGTGTAGGTATTTCCATGTTCATACAGATAGCGGTGTAGTTATTTCCATGTGTAAAGAGATAGCTGTGTAGATATTTCCATGTATATGCAGATAGCTGTGTAGACATTTCCATTTTCATGCAGATAGCGGTGTATATATTTCCCTGTTCAAACAGATAGCGGTGCAGATATTTCCATGTTCATAAAGATAGCAGTGTAGATAATTCCATGTTTATACAGATAGTGGTGAAGATGTATGCATGTTTACACAGATAGCGGTGTATATATTTCCATGTTCATCCAGATGGCTGAGTAGATATATCCATGTTCATACAGATAGCGGTGCAGATATTTCCATGTTCATCCAGATGGCTGTGTAGATATATCCATGTTCATACAGATAGCGGTGTAGATATTTCCATGTTCATCCAGATGGCTGTGTAGCTATTTCCATGTTCATACACATAGCGGTGTAGATATTTCCATGTTCATACAGATAGCGGTGTAGATATTTCCATGTTCATACAGATAGCCGTGTAGATATTGCCATGTTCATACCGATAGCAGTGCTGATACTTCCATGTTTATACAGGTAGCGGTGTACATATTTCCGTGTTTATACAGGTAGCGGTGTAGATATTTCCATGTTCATACAGATAGCGGTGTAGATATTTCCATGTTTATACAGACAGCGGTGTAGATATATCCTTCTTAATACAGATGGCGGTGTAGATATTTATATGTTCATACAGATGGCAGTGCAGATATTTCCATGTTCATACAGATGGTGGTGTAGATATTTCCATGTTTATAGAGATAGCGGTGCAGTTATTTCCATGTGCAAAGAGATAGCTGTGTAGATATTTCCATGTATATACAGATAGCTGTGTAGATATTTCCATTTCCATGCAGATAGCGGTGTAGATATTTCCATGTTCAAACAGACAGCGGTGTAGATATTTCCATGTTCATACAGATAGCGGTGTGGGTATTTCCATGTTTATACAGATAGCGGTGAAGATGTATGCATGTTTACACAGATAGCCGTGTAGATATTTCCATGTTCATACAGATAGCGGTGTAGATATTTCCATGTTCATCCAGACGGCTGTGTAGACATATCCATGTTCATACAGATGGCGGTGAAGATATTTCCATGCTTATACAGAAGCTGTGTAGATATATCCATGTTGATACAGATGGCGGTGAAGATTTTTCCATGTTCATACAGATGGCTGTGTAGATATTTCCATGTCCATACAGATAGTGGTGCTGATATTTCCATGTTTATACAGGTAGCAGTGTCGATATTTCCATGTTTATACTGATAGTGGTGTAGATATTTCCATGTTTATACACATAGCGGTGTAGATATTTCCATGTTTATACAGATAGCGGTGTAGATATCTCCATCTTAATACAGATGGCGGTGTAGATATTTATATGTTCATACAGGTGGCGGTGCAGATATTTCCATGTTCATACAGATGGCGGTGAAGATATTTCCATGTTCATACAGATGGCGGTGTAGATACTTCCATGTTCATACTGGTAGCGGTGCTGATATTTCCATGTTTATACAGGTAGCGGTGTAGATATTTTCATGTTTATACAGATAGCGGTGTAGATATTTCCATGTTTATACACATAGCGGTGTAGATATTTCCATGTTTATACACATAGCAGTGTAGATATCTCCATCTTAATACAGATGGCGGTGTAGATATTTATATGTTCATTCAGATGGTGGTGCAGATATTTCCATGTTCATACAGATGGCGGTGTAGATATTTCCATGTTCATACAGATAGCGGTGTAGTTATTTCCATGTGTAAAGAGATAGCTGTGTAGATATTTCCATGTATATGCAGATAGCTGTGTAGACATTTCCATTTTCATGCAGATAGCGGTGTATATATTTCCCTGTTCAAACAGTTAGCGGTGTAGATATTTCCATGTTCATAAAGATAGCAGTGTAGATATTTCCTTGTTTATACAGATAGCGGTGAAGATGTATGCATGTATACACAGATAGCGGTGTAGATATTTCCATGTTCATCCAGATGGCTGTGTAGATATATCCATGTTCATACAGATAGCGGTGTAGATATTTCCATGTTCATACAGATAGCGGTGCAGATATTTCCATGTTCATCCAGATGGCTGTGTAGATATATGCATGTTCATACAGATGGCGGTGAAGATAATTCCATGTTCATACAGATAGCGGTGTAGATATTTCCATGTTCATACAGATAGCGGTGTAGATATTTCCATGTTCATCCAGATGGCTGTGTAGATATATCCATGTTCATACAGATAGCGCTGAAGATATTTCCATGTTCATCCAGAAGGCTGTGTAGCTATTTCCATGTTCATACAGATAGTGGTGTAGATATTTCCATGTTCATACAGATAGCAGTGTAGATATTTCCATGTTCATACAGATAGCCGTGTAGATATTGCCATGTTCATACTGATAGCGGTGCTGATACTTCCATGTTTATACAGGTAGCGGTGTACATATTTCCGTGATTATAAAGGTAGAGGTGTAGATATTTCCATGTTCATACAGATAGCGGTGTAGCTATTTCCATGTTTATACAGATAGCGGTGTAGATATCTCCTTCTTAATACAGATGGCGGTGTAGATATTTATATGTTCATACAGATGGCGGTGCAGATAATTCCATGTTCATACAGATAGCGGTGTAGATATTTCCATGTTGATACAGATAGCGGTGTAGATATCTCATTCTTAATACAGATGGCGGTGTAGATATTTATATGTTCATCCAGACGGCTGTGTAGACATATCCATGTTCATACAGATGGCGGTGAAGATATTTCCATGTACATACAGATGGCTGTCTAGATATATCCATGTTCATGCAGATGGCGGTGAGGGTTTTTCCATGTTCATACAGATGGCGGTGTAGATATTTCCATGTTCATACAGATAGCGGTGCTGATATTTCCATGTTTATACACATAGCGGTGTAGATATTTCCATCTTTATACAGATAGCGGTGTAGATATCTCCATCTTAATACAGATGGCGGTGTAGATATTTATATGTTCATACAGATGGCGGTGCAGATATTTCCATGTTCATACAGATGGCGGTGAAGATATTTCCATGTTCATACAGATTGCGGTGTAGATACTTCCATGTTCATACTGATAGCGGTGCTGATATTTCCATGTTTATACAGGTAGCGGTGTCGATATTTCCACGTTTATACAGATGGCGGTGTACATATTTCCATGTTCATACAGATAGCGGTGTAGTTATTTCCATGTGTAAAGAGATAGCTGTGTAGATATTTCCATGTATATGCAGATAGCTGTGTAGACATTTCCATTTTCATGCAGATAGCGGTGTATATATTTCCATGTTCATACAGATAGCTGTGTAGATATTTCCATGTATATGCAGATAGCTGTGTAGATATTTCCATTTTCATGCAGATAGCGGTGTAGGTATTTCCATGTTCAAACAGATAGCGGTGTAGATATTTCCATGTTCATACAGATTGCGGTGTGGATATTTCCATGTTTATACAGATAGCGGTGAAGATGTATGCATGTTTACACAGATAGCGGTGTAGATAATTCCATGGTCATCCAGATGGCTGTGTAGATATTTCCACGTTCATCCAGATGGCTGTGTAGATATATCCATGTTCATACAGATGGCGGTGAAGATATTTCCATGTTCATGCAGAAGGCGGTGTAGATATTTCCATGTTCATACAGGTAACTGTGTAGATATTTCCATGTTTATACAGATAGTGGTGTAGATATTTCCATGTTTATACACATAGCGGTGTAGATATTTCCATGTTTATACTGATAGCGGTGTAGATATCTCCATCTTAATACAGGTGGCGGTGTAGATATTTATATGTTCATACAGATGGCGGTGCAGATATTTCCATGTTCATACAGATGGCGGTGTAGATATTACCATGTTTATAGAGATATCGGTGTAGTTATTTCCATGTGTAAAGAGATAACTGTATAGATATTTCCATATATATGCAGATAGCTGTGTAGATATTTCCATTTTCATGCAGATAGCGGTGTAGATATTTCCATGTTCATACAGATAGCGGTGTAGATATTTCCATGTTCATACAGATAGCGGTGCAGATATTTCCATGTTCATACAGATAGCGGTGTATGTATTTCCATGTTCATACAGAGAGCGGTGTAGATATTTCCATTTTCATGCAGATAGCGGTGTAGATATTTCCCTGTTCAAACAGTTAACGGTGTAGATATTTCCATGTTCATAAAGATAGCGGTGTAGATATTTCCATGTTTATTCAGATAGCGGTGAAGATGTATGCATGTTTACACAGATAGCGGTGAAGATGTATGCATGTTTACACAGATAGCGGTGTAGATATTTCCATGTTCATCCAGATGGCTATGTAGATATATCCATGTTCATACAGATGGCGGTGAAGATATTTCCATGTTCATACAGATAGCGGTGTAGATATTTCCATGTTCATACAGATAGCGGTGTAGATATTTCCATGTTCATAGAGATAGCGGTGTATGTATTTCCATGTTCATACAGATAGCGGTGTAGACATTTCCATATTCATCCAGATGGCTGTGTAGATACTTCCATGTTCATACAGATAGCGGTGTAGATATTTCCATGTTCATACAGATAGCGGTGTAGATATTTCC
This sequence comes from Gorilla gorilla gorilla, assembly GCF_029281585.2. Lineage (NCBI taxonomy): Eukaryota > Metazoa > Chordata > Mammalia > Primates > Hominidae > Gorilla > Gorilla gorilla. The sequence goes on from NC_073239.2 coordinate 130,316,836, forward strand.
ATGTTCATACAGATAGCCGTGTTGATATTGCCATGTTCATACCGATAGCGGTGCTGATACTTCCATGTTTATACAGGTAGCGGTGTACATATTTCCGTGTTTATACAGATAGCGGTGTAAATATTTCCAAGTTCATACAGATGGCGGTGTAGATATTTCCATGTTTATAGAGATAGCGGTGTAGTTATTTCCATGTGTAAAGAGATAGCTGTGTAGATATTTCCATGTATATGCAGATAGCTGTGTAGATATTTCCATTTTCATGCAGATAGCGGTGTAGATATTTCCATGTTCAAACAGATAGCGGTGTAGATATTTCCATGTTCATAAAGATAGCGGTGTAGATATTTCCATGTTTATACAGATAGCGGTGAAGATGTATGCATGTTTACACAGATAGCGGTGTAGATATTTCCATGTTCATCCAGATGGCTGTGTAGATATATCCATGTTCATACAGATGGCGGTGAAGATATTTCCATGTTCATACAGATAGTGGTGTAGATATTTCTATGTTCATACAGATAGCGGTGTATGTATTTCCATGTTCATTCAGAGAGCGGTGTAGATATTTCCATTTTCATGCAGATAGCGGTGTAGATATTTCCCTGTTCAAACAGTTAGCGGTGTAGATATTTCCATGTTCATAAAGATAGCGGTTTAGATACTTCCATGTTTATACAGATAGCGGTGAAGATGTATGCATGTTTACACAGATAGCGGTGTAGATATTTCCATGTTCATCCAGATGGCTGTTTAGATATATCCATGTTCATACAAATGGCGGTGAAGATATTCCCATGTTCATACATATAGCGGTGTAGATATTTCCATGTTCATCCTGATGGCTGTGTGGATATATCCATGATCATACAGATGGCGGTGAAGGTATTTCCATGTTCATACAGATAGCTGTGTAGATATTTCCATGTTCATACAGATAGCCGTGTAGATATTGCCATGTTCATACCGATAGCGCTGCTGATACTTCCATGTTTATACAGGTAGCGTTGTACATATTTCCGTGTTTATACAGATAGCTGTGTAGATATTTCCATGTTCATACAGATGGCGGTGTAGATATTTCCATGTTTATAGAGATAGCGGTGTAGTTATTTCCATGTGTAAAGAGATAGCTGTGTAGATATTTCCATGTATATGCAGATAGCTGTGTAGATATTTCCATTTTCATGCAGATAGCGGTGTAGATATTTCCATGTTCAAACAAATAGCGGTATAGATATTTCCATGTTCGTACAGATAGCGGTGTAGATTTTCCATGTTTATACTGATAGCGGTGAAGAAGTATGCATGTTTACACAGATAGCGGTGTAGATATTTCCATGTTCATACAGATAGCGGTGTAGATAATTCCATGTTCATCCAGATGGCTTTGTAGACATATCCATGTTCATACAGATGGCGGTGAAGATATTTCCATGTTCATACAGATAGCAGTGTAGATATTTCCATGTTCATACAGATAGCGGTGTAGATATTTCCATGTTCATACAGAAAACGGTGTAGATATTTCCATATTTATACAGATAGCGGTGAAGATGTATGCATGTTTACACAGATAGCGGTGTAGATAATTCCATGGTCATCCAGATGGCTGTGTAGATATTTCCACGTTCATCCAGATGGCTGTGTAGATATATCCATGTTCATACAGATGGCGGTGAAGATATTTCCATGTTCATACAGATGGCGGTGTAGATATTTCCATGTTCTTACAGATAGCGGTGTAGATATTTCCATGTTCATACAGATAGCGGTGTTTGTATTTCCATGTTCATACAGATAGCGGTGTAGATATTTCCATGTTCATCCAGATGGCTGTGTAGATATTTCCATGTTCATACAGATAGCGGTGTAGATATTTCCATGTTCATACAGATAGCCGTGTAGATATTTCCATGTTCATCCTGATGGCTGTGTAGATATATCCATGTTCATACAGATGGCGGTGAAGATATTTCCATGTTCATACAGATAGCGGTGTAGATATTTCCATGTTCATACAGATAGCCGTGTAGTTATTGCCATGCTCATACCGATAGCGGTGCTGATACTTCCATGTTTATACAGGTAGCGGTGTACATATTTCCGTGTTTATACAGATAGCGGTGTAGATATTTCCATGTTCATACAGATGGCGGTGTAGATATTTCCATGTTTATAGAGATAGCGGTGTAGTTATTTCCATGTGTAAAGAGATAGCTGTGTAGATATTTCCATGTATATGCAGATAGCTGTGTAGATATTTCCATTTTCATGCAGATAGCGGTGTAGATATTTCCATGTTCAAACAAATAGCGGTATAGATATTTCCATGTTTGTACAGATAGCGGTGTAGATTTTCCATGTTTATACTGGTAGCGGTGAAGATGTATGCATGTTTACACAGATAGCGGTGTAGATATTTCCATGTTCATACAGATAGCGGTGTAGATATTTCCATGTTCATCCAGATGGCTTTGTAGACATATCCATGTTCATACAGATGGCGGTGAAGATATTTCCATGTTCATACAGATAGCGGTGTAGATATTTCCATGTTCATACAGATAGCCGTGTAGATATTTCCATGTTCATACAGATAGCGGTGTAGATATTTCCATGTTCATCCAGACGGCTGTGTAGACATATCCATGTTCATACAGATGGCGGTGAAGATATTTCCATGCTTATACAAAAGCTGTGTAGATATATCCATGTTGATACAGATGGCGGTGAAGATTTTTCCATGTTCATACAGATGGCTGTGTAGATATTTCCATGCCCATACAGATAGCTGTGCTGATATTTCCATGTTTATACAGGTAGCAGTGTCGATATTTCCATGTTTATACAGATAGTGGTGTAGATATTTCCATGTTTATACACATAGCGGTGTAGATATTTCCATGTTTATACAGATAGCGGTGTAGATATCTCCATCTTAATACAGATGGCGGTGTAGATATTTATATGTTCATACAGGTGGCGGTGCAGATATTTCCATGTTCATACAGATGGCGGTGAAGATATTTCCATGTTCATACAGATGGCGGTGTAGATACTTCCATGTTCATACTGGTAGCGGTGCTGATATTTCCATGTTTATACAGGTAGCGGTGTAGATATGTCCATGTTTATACAGATAGCGGTGTAGATATTTCCATGTTTATACACATAGCGGTGTAGATATTTCCATGTTTATACACATAGCAGTGTAGATATCTCCATCTTAATACAGATGGCGGTGTAGATATTTATATGTTCATTCAGATGGCGGTGCAGATATTTCCATGTTCATACAGATGGCGGTGTAGATATTTCCATGTTCATACAGATAGCGGTGTAGTTATTTCCATGTGTAAAGAGATAGCTGTGTAGATATTTCCATGTATATGCAGATAGCTGTGTAGACATTTCCATTTTCATGCAGATAGCGGTGTATATATTTCCCTGTTCAAACAGTTAGCGGTGTAGATATTTCCATGTTCATAAAGATAGCAGTGTAGATATTTCCTTGTTTATACAGATAGCGGTGAAGATGTATGCATGTATACACAGATAGCGGTGTAGATATTTCCATGTTCATCCAGATGGCTGTGTAGATATATCCATGTTCATACAGATAGCGGTGTAGATATTTCCATGTTCATACAGATAGCGGTGCAGATATTTCCATGTTCATCCAGATGGCTGTGTAGATATATGCATGTTCATACAGATGGCGGTGAAGATATTTCCATGTTCATACAGATAGCGGTGTAGATATTTCCATGTTCATACAGATAGCGGTGTAGATATTTCCATGTTCATACAGATAGCGGTGTATGTATTTCCATGTTCATACAGATAGCGGTGTAGATATTTCCATGTTCATCCAGATGGCTGTGTAGATATATCCATGTTCATACAGATAGCGCTGAAGATATTTCCATGTTCATCCAGAAGGCTGTGTAGCTATTTCCATGTTAATACAGATAGTGGTGTAGATATTTCCATGTTCATACAGACAGCAGTGTAGATATTTCCATGTTCATACAGATAGCCGTGTAGATATTGCCATGTTCATACCAATAGCGGTGCTGATACTTCCATGTTTATACAGGTAGCGGTGTACATATTTCCGTGATTATACAGGTAGCGGTGTAGATATTTCCATGTTCATACAGATAGCGGTGTAGCTATTTCCATGTTTATACAGATAGCAGTGTAGATATCTCCTTCTTAATACAGATGGCGGTGTAGATATTTATATGTTCATACAGATGGTGGTGCAGATATTTCCATGTTCATACAGATGGTGGTGTAGATATTTCCATGTTTATAGAGATAGCGGTGTAGTTATTTCCATGTGCAAAGAGATAGCTGTGTAGGTATTTCCATGTATATGCAGATAGCTGTGTAGATATTTCCATTTTCATGCAGATAGCAGTGTAGATATATCCATGTTCAAACAGATAGCGGTGTGGGTATTTCCATGTTTATACAGATAGCGGTGAAGATGTATGCATGTTTACACAGATAGCGGTGTAGATATTTCCATGTTCATACAGATAGCGGTGTAGATATTTCCATGTTCATCCAGACGGCTGTGTAGACATATCCATGTACATACTGATGGCGGTGAAGATATTTCCATGTTCATACAGATGGCTGTGTAGATATATGCAGGTTCATAGAGATGGCGGTGAAAATTTTTCCATGTTCATACAGAAGCGGTGTAGAAATTTCCATGTTCATACAGATAGCGGTGCTGATATTTCCATGTTTATACAGGTAGCAGTGTAGATATTTCCATGTTTATACAGATAGCGGTGTAGATATTTCCATGTTTATACACATAGCGGTGTAGATATTTCCATGTTTATACAGATAGCGTGTAGATATCTCCATCTTAATACAGATGGCGGTGTAGAAATTTATATGTTCATACAGATGGCGGTGCAGAGATTTCCATGTTCATCCAGATGGCTCTGTAGATATATCCATGTTCATACAGATAGCGGTGTAGATATTTCCATGTTCATACAGATAGCGGTGCAGATATTTCCATGTTCATCCAGATGGCTGTGTAGATATATCCATGTTCATACAGATGGCGGTGAAGATATTTCCATGTTCATACAGATAGCGGTGTATGTATTTCCATGTTCATACAGATAGCGGTGTAGATATTTCCATGTTCATACAGATGGTGGTGTAGTTTTTCCATGTTCATAGGGATGGCGGTGTAGATATTTCCATATTTATAGAGATAGCGGTGTGGTTATTTCCATGTTCCTGAAGATAGCGGTGTAGATATTTCCATGTATATACAGATAGCTTTGTACATATTTCCATGTTCAGACAGATAGCGGTGTCGATATTTCCAAGTTCATACGGATGGCGGTGTAGATATTTCCATGTATATACAGATAGCTTTGTACATATTTCCATGTTCAGACAGATAGCGGTGTCGATATTTCCAAGTTCATACGGATGGCGGTGTAGATATTTCCATGTTTATACAGATAGCGGTGTAGATATCTCCATCTTAATACAGATGGCGGTGTAGATATTTATATGTTCATACAGGTGGCGGTGCAGATATTTCCATGTTCATACAGATGGCGGTGAAGATATTTCCATGTTCATACAGATGGCGGTGTAGATACTTCCATGTTCATACTGGTAGCGGTGCTGATATTTCCATGTTTATACATGTAGCGGTGTAGATATGTCCATGTTTATACAGATAGCGGTGTAGATATTTCCATGTTTATACACATAGCGGTGTAGATATTTCCATGTTTATACACATAGCAGTGTAGATATCTCCATCTTAATACAGATGGCGGTGTAGATATTTATATGTTCATTCAGATGGCGGTGCAGATATTTCCATGTTCATACAGATGGCGGTGTAGATATTTCCATGTTCATACAGATAGCGGTGTAGTTATTTCCATGTGTAAAGAGATAGCTGTGTAGATATTTCCATGTATATGCAGATAGCTGTGTAGACATTTCCATTTTCATGCAGATAGCGGTGTATATATTTCCCTGTTCAAACAGTTAGCGGTGTAGATATTTCCATGTTCATAAAGATAGCAGTGTAGATATTTCCTTGTTTATACAGATAGCGGTGAAGATGTATGCATGTATACACAGATAGCGGTGTAGATATTTCCATGTTCATCCAGATGGCTGTGTAGATATATCCATGTTCATACAGATAGCGGTGTAGATATTTCCATGTTCATACAGATAGCGGTGCAGATATTTCCATGTTCATCCAGATGGCTGTGTAGATATATGCATGTTCATACAGATGGCGGTGAAGATATTTCCATGTTCATACAGATAGCGGTGTAGATATTTCCATGTTCATACAGATAGCGGTGTAGATATTTCCATGTTCATACAGATAGCGGTGTATGTATTTCCATGTTCATACAGATAGCGGTGTAGATATTTCCATGTTCATCCAGATGGCTGTGTAGATATATCCATGTTCATACAGATAGCGCTGAAGATATTTCCATGTTCATCCAGAAGGCTGTGTAGCTATTTCCATGTTCATACAGATAGTGGTGTAGATATTTCCATGTTCATACAGACAGCAGTGTAGATATTTCCATGTTCATACAGATAGCCGTGTAGATATTGCCATGTTCATACAGATAGCGGTGCTGATACTTCCATGTTTATACAGGTAGCGGTGTACATATTTCCGTGATTATACAGGTAGCGGTGTAGATATTTCCATGTTCATCCAGACGGCTGTGTAGACATATCCATGTACATACTGATGGCGGTGAAGATATTTCCATGTTCATACAGATGGCTGTGTAGATATATCCAGGTTCATAGAGATGGCGGTGAAAATTTTTCCATGTTCATACAGAAGCGGTGTAGAAATTTCCATGTTCATACAGATAGCGGTGCTGATATTTCCATGTTTATACAGGTAGCAGTGTAGATATTTCCATGTTTATACAGATAGCGGTGTAGATATTTCCATGTTTATACACATAGCGGTGTAGATATTTCCATGTTTATACAGATAGCGTGTAGATATCTCCATCTTAATACAGATGGCGGTGTAGAAATTTATATGTTCATACAGATGGCGGTGCAGAGATTTCCATGTTCATCCAGATGGCTCTGTAGATATATCCATGTTCATACAGATAGCGGTGTAGATATTTCCATGTTCATACAGATAGCGGTGCAGATATTTCCATGTTCATCCAGATGGCTGTGTAGATATATCCATGTTCATACAGATTGCGGTGAAGATATTTCCATGTTCATACAGATAGCGGTGTATGTATTTCCATGTTCATACAGATAGCGGTGTAGATATTTCCATGTTCATACAGATGGTGGTGTAGTTTTTCCATGTTCATAGGGATGGCGGTGTAGATATTTCCATATTTATAGAGATAGCGGTGTGGTTATTTCCATGTTCCTGAAGATAGCGGTGTAGATATTTCCATGTATATACAGATAGCTTTGTACATATTTCCATGTTCAGACAGATAGCGGTGTCGATATTTCCAAGTTCATACGGATGGCGGTGTAGATATTTCCTTGTTCGTACAGATGGCGTTGTAGATATTTCCATGTTTATAGAGATAGCGTTGCAGATATTTCCATGTTTATACTGACAGCGGTATAGCTATTTCCATGTTTCTACAGATGGTGGTGTAGATATTTCCAAGTTTATAGAGATAGCACTATAGACATTTCCATGTTTACCCAGATAGCGTTGTAAATATTTTCATGTTTATAGAGATTGCGGTGTAGTTATTTCCATATTTATACAGATAGCGGTGTAGATATCTCCATCTTAATACTGATGGCGGTGTAGATATTTATATGTTCATACAGATGGCGGTGCAGATATTTCCATGTTCATACAGATGGCGGTGTAGATATTTCCATGTTCATACAGATGGCGGTGTAGATATTTCCATGTTCATACAGATAGCGGTGTAGATATTGCCATGTTCATACAGATAGCGGTGTATGTATTTCCATGTTCATACAGATAGCGTTGTAGATATTTCCATGTTCATCCACATGGCTGTGTAGATATATCCATGTTCATACAGATAGCGGTGTAGATATTTCCATGTTCATCCAGATGGCTGTGTAGCTATTTCCGTGTTCATCCAGATAGTGGTGTAGATATTTCCATGTTCATGCAGATAGCGGTGTAGATATTTCCATGTTCATACAGATAGCCGTGTAGATATTGCCATGTTCATACCGATAGCGGTGCTGATACTTCCATGTTTATACAGGTAGCGGTGAACATATTTCCGTGTTTATACAGGTAGCGGTGTAGATATTTCCATGTTCATACAGAGAGCAGTCTAGATATTTCCATGTTTATACAGATAGCGGTGTAGATATCTCCTTCTTAATACAGATGGCGGTGTAGATATTTATATGTTCATACAGATGGCGGTGCAGATAATTCCATGTTCATACAGATAGCCGTGTAGATATTTCCATGTTGATACAGATAGCGGTGTAGATATCTCATTCTTAATACAGATGGCGGTGTAGATATTTATATGTTCATCCAGACGGCTGTGTAGACATATCCATGTTCATACAGATGGCGGTGAAGATATTTCCATGTTCATACAGATGGCTGTCTAGATATATCCATGTTCATGCAGATGGCGGTGAAGGTTTTTCCATGTTCATACAGATGGCGGTGTAGATATTTCCATGTTCATACAGATAGCGGTGCTGATATTTCCATGTTTATACAGGTAGCAGTGTAGATATTTCCATGTTTATACAGATAGCGGTGTAGATATTTCCATGTTTATACACATAGCGGTGTAGATATTTCCATCTTTATACAGATAGCGGTGTAGATATCTCCATCTTAATACAGATGGCGGTGTAGATATTTATATGTTCATACAGATGGCGGTGCAGATATTTCCATGTTCATACAGATGGCGGTGAAGATATTTCCATGTTCATACAGATTGCGGTGTAGATACTTCCATGTTCATACTGATAGCGGTGCTGATATTTCCATGTTTATACAGGTAGCGGTGTCGATATTTCCATGTTTATACAGATGGCGGTGTACATATTTCCATGTTCATACAGATAGCGGTGTAGTTATTTCCATGTGTAAAGAGATAGCTGTGTAGATATTTCCATGTATATGCAGATAGCTGTGTAGACATTTCCATTTTCATGCAGATAGCGGTGTATATATTTCCCTGTTCAAACAGTTAGCGGTGTATATATTTCCATGTTCATAAAGATAGCAGTGTAGATATTTCCATGTTTATACAGATAGCGGTGAAGATGTATGCATGTTTACACAGATAGCGGTGTAGATATTTCCATGTTCATCCAGATGGCTGTGTAGGTATATTCATGTTCATACAGATAGCGGTGTAGATATTTCCATGTTCATACAGATAGCGGTGTAGATATATTCATGTTCATACAGATAGCGGTGTAAATATTTCCATGTTCATACAGATAGCGGTGCAGATATTTCCATGTTCATCCAGATGGCTGTGTAGATATATCCATGTTCATACAGATGGCGGTGAAGATATTTCCATGTTCATACAGATAGCGGTGTAGATATTTCCATGTTCATACAGATAGCGGTGTAGATATTTCCATGTTCATGCAGATAGCCGTGTAGATATTGCCATGTTCATACCGATAGCGGTGCTGATACTTACATGTTTATACAGGTAGCGGTGTACATATTTCCGTGTTTATACAGGTAGCGGTGTAGATATTTCCATGTTCATACAGATAGCTGTGTAGATATTTCCATGTATATACAGATAGCTGTGTAGATATTTCCATTTTCATGCAGATAGCGGTGTAGTTATTTCCATGTTCAAACAGATAGCAGTGTAGATATTTCCATGTTCATACAGATAGCTGTGTAGATATTTCCATGTATATGCAGATAGCTGTGTAGATATTTCCATTTTCATGCAGATAGCGGTGTAGGTATTTCCATGTTCAAACAGATAGCGGTGTAGATATTTCCATGTTCATACAGATAGCGGTGTGGATATTTCCATGTTTATACAGATAGCGGTGAAGATGTATGCATGTTTACACAGATAGCGGTGTAGATATTTCCATGTTCATACAGATAGCGGTGTAGATATTTCCATGTTCATCCAGACGGCTGTGTAGACATATCCATGTTCATACAGATGGCTGTGAAGATATTTCCATGTTCATACAGATGGCTGTGTACATATATCCATGTTCATACAGATGGCGGTGAAGATTTTTCCATGTTCATACAGATGGCGGTGTAGATATTTCCATGTTCATACAGATAGCGGTGCTAATATTTCCATGTTTATACAGGTAGCATTGTAGATATTTCCATGTTTATACAGATAGCGGTGTGGATATCTCCATCTTAATACAGATGGCAGTGTAGATAATTATATGTTCTTTCAGATGGCGGTGAAGATATTTCCATGTTCATACAGATGGCGGTGTAGATATTTCCATGTTCATACAGATAGCGGTGTAGTTATTTCCATGTGTAAAGAGATAGCTGTGTAGATATTTCCATGTATATGCAGATAGCTGTGTGGACATTTCCATTTTCATGCAGATAGTGGTGTATATATTTCCCTGTTCAAACAGTTAGCGGTGTAGATATTTCCATGTTCATAAAGATAGCAGTGTAGATATTTCCATGTTTATACAGATAGCGGTGAAGATGTATGCATGTTTACACAGATAGCGGTGTAGATATTTCCATGTTCATCCAGATGGCTCTGTAGATATATCCATGTTCATACAGATAGCGGTGTAGATATTTCCATGTTCATACAGATAGCGGTGCAGATATTTCCATGTTCTTCCAGATGGCTGTGTAGATATATCCATGTTCATACAGATGGCGGTGAAGATATTTCCATGTTCATACAGATAGCGGTGTAGATATTTCCATGTTCATACAGATAGCGGTGTAGATATTTCCATGTTCATTCAGATGGCTGTGTAGATATATCCATGTTCATACAGATATCGGTGTAGATATTTCCATGTTCATCCAGATGGCTGTGTAGCTATTTCCATGTTCACACAGATAGTGGTGTAGATGTTTCCATGTTCATACAGATAGCGGTGTAGATATTTCCATGTTCATACAGATAGCCGTGTTGATATTGCCATGTTCATACCGATAGCGGTGCTAATACTTCCATGTTTATACAGGTAGCAGTGTAGATATTTCCATGTTTATACCGATAGCTGTGTAGATATTTCCATGTTTATACAAATAGCGGTGTAGATATTTCCATGTTTATACAGATAGCGGTGTAGATATCTCCATCTTAATACAGATGGTGGTGTAGATATTTATATGTTCATACAGATGGCGGTGGAGATATTTCCATGTTCACACAGATGGCAGTGTAGATACTTCCATGTTCATACTGATAGCGGTGCTGATATTTCCATGTTTATACAGGTAGCGGTGTATATATTTCCCTGTTCAAACAGTTAGCGGTGTAGATATTTCCATGTTCATAAAGATAGCAGTGTAGATATTTCCAAGTTTATACAGATAGCGGTGAAGATGTATCCATGTTTACAAAGATAGCGGTGTAGATATTTCCATGTTCATCCAGATGGCTGTGTAGATATATCCATGTTCATACAGATAGCAGTGTAGATATTTCCATGTCCATACAGATAGCAGTGCAGTTATTTCCATGTTCATCCAGATGGCTGTGTAGATATATCCATGTTCATACAGATGGCGGTGAAGATATTTCCATGTTCATACAGATAGCGGTTCAGATATTTCCATGTTCATACAGATAGCGGTGTAGATATTTCCATGTTCATTCAGATAGCGGTGCAGATATTTCCATGTTCATCCAGATGGCTGTGTAGATATATCCATGTTCATACACATGTCGGTGAAGATATTTCCATGTTCATACAGATAGCGGTGTAGATATTTCCATGTTCATACAGATAGCGGTGTAGATATTTCCATGTTCATCCAGATGGCTGTGTAGATATATCCATGTTCATACAGATAGCGGTGTAGATATTTCCATATTCATAAAGATGGCTGTGTAGCTATTTCCATGTTCATACAGATAGTGGTGTAGATATTTCCATGTTCATACAGATAGCGATGTAGATATTTCCATGTTCATACAGATAGCCGTGAAGATATTGCCATGTTCATACCGATAGCGGTGCTGATACTTCCATGTTTATACAGGTAGCGGTGTACATATTTCCGTGTTTATACAGGTAGCGGTGTAGATATTTCCATGTTCATATAGATAGCGGTGTAGATATTTCCATGTTTATACAGATAGCGGTGTAGATATCTCCTTCTTAATACAGATGGCGGTGTAGATATTTATATGTTCATACAGATGGCGGTGCAGATATTTCCATGTTCATACAGATGGTGGTGTAGATATTTCCATGTTCATACAGATAGCGGTGTGGATATTTCCATGTTTATACAGATAGCGGTGAAGATGTATGCATGTTTACACAGATAGCGGTGTAGATATTTCCATGTTCATACAGATAGCGGTGTAGATATTTCCATGTTCATCCAGACGGCTGTGTAGACATATCCATGTTCATACAGATGGCGGTGAAGGTATTTCCATGTTGATACAGATGGCTGTGTAGATATATCCATGTTCATACAGATGTCGGTGAAGATTTTTCCATGTTCATACAGATGGCGGTGTAGATATATCCATATTCATACAGATAGCGGTGCTGATGTTTCCATGTTTGTACAGGTAGCAGTGTAGATATTTCCATGTTTACACAGACAGCGGTGTAGATATTTCCATGTTTATACACATAGCGGTGTAGATATTTCCATGTTTATACAGATAGCGGTGTAGATATTTCCATGTTTATACAGATAGCAGTGTAGACATCTCCATCTCAATACAGATAGTGGTGTAGATATTTATATGTTCATACAGATGGCGGTGCAGGTATTTCCATGTTCATCCAGATGGCTGTGTAGATATATCCATGTTCATACAGATGGCGGTGAAGATATTTCCATGTTCATACAGATAGCGGTGTAGATATTTCCATGTTCATACAGATAGCGGTGTAGATATTTCCATGTTCATAGAGATAGCGGTGTATGTATTTCCATGTTCATACAGATAGCGGTGTAGACATTTCCATATTCATCCAGATGGCTGTGTAGATATTTCTATGTTCATACAGATAGCGGTGTAGATATTTCCATGTTCATACAGATAGCGGTGCAGATATTTCCATGTTCATCCAGATGGCTGTGTAGATTTATCCATGTTCATACACATGTCGGTGAAGATATTTCCATGTTCATACAGATAGCGGTGTAGATATTTCCATGTTCATACAGATAGCGGTGTAGATATTTCCATGTTCATCCAGATGGCTGTGTATATATATCCATGTTCATACAGATAGCGGTGTAGATATTTCCATATTCATAAAGATGGCTGTGTAGCTATTTCCATGTTCATACAGATAGTGGTGTAGATATTTCCATGTTCATACAGATAGCGATGTAGATATTTCCATGTTCATACAGATAGCCGTGTAGATATTGCCATGTTCATACCGATAGCGGTGCTGATACTTCCATGTTTATACAGGTAGCGGTGTACATATTTCCGTGTTTATACAGGTAGCGGTGTAGATATTTCCATGTTCATATAGATAGCGGTGTAGATATTTCCATGTTTATACAGATAGCGGTGTAGATATCTCCTTCTTAATACAGATGGCGGTGTAGATATTTATATGTTAATACAGACGGCGGTGCAGATATTTCCATGTTCATACAGATGGTGATGTAGATATTTCCATGTTCATACAGATAGCGGTGTGGATATTTCCATGTTTATACAGATAGCGGTGAAGATGTATGCATGTTTACACAGATAGCGGTGTAGATATTTCCATGTTCATACAGATAGCGGTGTACATATTTCCATGTTCATCCAGACGGCTGTGTAGACATATCCATGTTCATACAGATGGCGGTGAAGATATTTCCATGTTGATACAGATGGCTGTGTAGATATATCCATGTTCATACAGATGTCGGTGAAGATTTTTCCATGTTCATACAGATGGCGGTGTAGATATATCCATATTCATACAGATAGCGGTGCTGATGTTTCCATGTTTATACAGGTAGCAGTGTAGATATTTCCATGTTTACACAGACAGCGGTGTAGATATTTCCATGTTTATACACATAGCGGTGTAGATATTTCCATGTTTATACAGATAGCGGTGTAGATATCTCCATCTGAATACAGATGGTGGTGTAGATATTTATATGTTCATACAGATGGCGGTGCAGATATTTCCATGTTCATCCAGATGGCTGTGTAGATATATCCATGTTCATACAGATGGCGGTGAAGATATTTCCATGTTCATACAGATAGCGGTGTAGATATTTCCATGTTCATACAGATAGCGGTGTAGATATTTCCATGTTCATAGAGATAGCGGTGTATGTATTTCCATGTTCATACAGATAGCGGTGTAGACATTTCCATATTCATCCAGTTGGCTGTGTAGATATTTCCATGTTCATACTGATAGCGGTGTAGATATTTCCATGTTCATACAGATAGCGGTGTAGATATTTCCATGTTCATACAGATAGCCGTGTTGATATTGCCATGTTCATACCGATAGCGGTGCTGATACTTCCATGTTTATACAGGTAGCGGTGTACATATTTCCGTGTTTATACAGATAGCGGTGTAAATATTTCCAAGTTCATACAGATGGCGGTGTAGATATTTCCATGTTTATAGAGATAGCGGTGTAGTTATTTCCATGTGTAAAGAGATAGCTGTGTAGATATTTCCATGTATATGCAGATAGCTGTGTAGATATTTCCATTTTCATGCAGATAGCGGTGTAGATATTTCCATGTTCAAACAGATAGCGGTGTAGATATTTCCATGTTCATAAAGATAGCGGTGTAGATATTTCCATGTTTATACAGATAGCGGTGAAGATGTATGCATGTTTACACAGATAGCGGTGTAGATATTTCCATGTTCATCCAGATGGCTGTGTAGATATATCCATGTTCATACAGATGGCGGTGAAGATATTTCCATGTTCATACAGATAGTGGTGTAGATATTTCCATGTTCATACAGATAGCGGTGTATGTATTTCCATGTTCATACAGAGAGCGGTGTAGATATTTCCATTTTCATGCAGACAGCGGTGTAGATATTTCCCTGTTCAAACAGTTAGCGGTGTAGATATTTCCATTTTCATAAAGATAGCGGTTTAGATAGTTCCATGTTTATACAGATAGCGGTGAAGATGTATGCATGTTTACACAGATAGCGGTGTAGATATTTCCATGTTCATCCAGATGGCTGTGTAGATATATCCATGTTCATACAAATGGCGGTGAAGATATTCCCATGTTCATACATATAGCGGTGTAGATATTTCCATGTTCATCCTGATGGCTGTGTGGATATATCCATGATCATACAGATGGCGGTGAAGATATTTCCATGTTCATACAGATAGCGGTGTAGATATTTCCATGTTCATACAGATAGCCGTGTAGATATTGCCATGTTCATACCGATAGCGCTGCTGATACTTCCATGTTTATACAGGTAGCGGTGTACATATTTCCGTGTTTATACAGATAGCGGTGTAGATATTTCCATGTTCATACAGATGGCGGTGTAGATATTTCCATGTTTATAGAGATAGCGGTGTAGTTATTTCCATGTGTAAAGAGATAGCTGTGTAGATATTTCCATGTATATGCAGATAGCTGTGTAGATATTTCCATTTTCATGCAGATAGCGATGTAGATATTTCCATGTTCAAACAAATAGCGGTATAGATATTTCCATGTTCGTACAGATAGCGGTGTAGATTTTCCATGTTTATACTGATAGCCGTGAAGAAGTATGCATGTTTACACAGATAGCGGTGTAGATATTTCCATGTTCATACAGATAGCGGTGTAGATAATTCCATGTTCATCCAGATGGGTTTGTAGACATATCCATGTTCATACAGATGGCGGTGAAGATATTTCCATGTTCATACAGATAGCAGTGTAGATATTTCCATGTTCATACAGATAGCGGTGTAGATATTTCCATGTTCATACAGAAAAAGGTGTGGATATTTCCATATTTATACAGATAGCGGTGAAGATGTATGCATGTTTACACAGATAGCGGTGTAGATAATTCCATGTTCATCCAGATGGCTGTGTAGATATTTCCACGTTCATCCAGATGGCTGTGTAGATATATCCATGTTCATACAGATGGCGGTGGAGATATTTCCATGTTCATGCAGATGGCGGTGTAGATATTTCCATGTTCATACCGATAGCGGTGCTGATATTTCCATGTTCATACAGGTAACTGTGTAGATATTTCCATGTTTATACAGATAGTGGTGTAGATTTTTCCATGTTTATACACATAGCGGTGTAGATATTTCCATGTTTATACTGATAGCGGTGTAGATATCTCCATCTTAATACAGGTGGCGGTGTAGATATTTATATGTTCATAGAGATGGCGGTGCAGATATTTCCATGTTCATACAGATGGCGGTGTAGATATTACCATGTTTATAGAGATAGCGGTGTAGTTATTTCCATGTGTAAAGATATAACTGTATAGATATTTCCATGTATATGCAGATAGCTGTGTAGATATTTCCATTTTCATGCAGATAGCGGTGTAGATATTTCCATGTTCAAACAGATAGCGGTGTATGTATTTCCATGTTCATACAGAGAGCGGTGTAGATATTTCCATTTTCATGCAGATAGAGGTGTAGATATTTCCCTCTTCAAACAGTTAGCGGTGTAGATATTTCCATGTTCATAAAGATAGCGGTGCAGATATTTCCATGTTTATTCAGATAGCGGTGAAGATGTATGCATGTTTACACAGATAGCGGTGAAGATGTATGCATGTTTACACAGATAGCGGTGTAGATATTTCCATGTTCATCCAGATGGCTGTGTAGATATATCCATGTTCATACAGATGGCGGTGAAGATATTTCCATGTTCATACAGATAGCGGTGTAGATATTTCCATGTTCATACAGATAGCGGTGTAGATATTTCCATGTTCATACAGACAGCGGTGTACGTATCTCCATGTTCATACAGATAGCGGTGTAGATATTTCCATGTTCATCCAGATGGCTGTGTAGATATTTCCATGTTCTTACAGATAGCGGTGTAGATATTTCCATGTTCATACATATAGCGGTGCAGATATTTCCATGTTCATCCAGATAGCGGTGCAGATATTTCCATGTTCATCCAGATGGCTGTGTAGATATATCCATGTTCATACAGATGGCGGTGAAGATATTTCCATGTTCATACAGATGGCGGTGTAGATATTTCCATGTTCATACAGATAGCGGTGTAGATATTTCCATGTTCATACAGATAGCGGTGTTTGTATTTCCATGTTCATACAGATAGCGGTGTAGACATTTCCATGTTCATCCAGATGGCTGTGTAGATATTTCCATGTTCATACCGATAGCGGTGTAGATATTTCCATGTTCATACAGATAGCCGTGTAGATATTTCCATGTTCATCCTGATGGCTGTGTAGATATATCCATGTTCATAAAGATGGCGGTGAAGATATTTCCATGTTCATACAGATAGCGGTGTAGATATTTCCATGTTCATACAGATAGCCGTGTATTTATTGCCATGTTCATACCGATAGCGGTGCTGATACTTCCATGTTTATACAGGTAGCGGTGTACATATTTCCGTGTTTATACAGATAGCGGTGTAGATATTTCCATGTTCATACAGATGGCGGTGTAGATATTTCCATGTTTATAGAGATAGCGGTGTAGTTATTTCCATGTGTAAAGAGATAGCTGTGTAGATATTTCCATGTATATGCAGATAGCTGTGTAGATATTTCCATTTTCATGCAGATAGCGGTGTAGATATTTCCATGTTCAAACAAATAGCGGTATAGATATTTCCATGTTCGTACAGATAGCGGTGTAGATTTTCCATGTTTATACTGGTAGCGGTGAAGATGTATGCATGTTTACACAGATAGCGGTGTAGTTATTTCCATGTTCATTCAGATAGCGGTGTAGATATTTCCATGTTCATCCAGATGGCTTTGTAGACATATCCATGTTCATACAGATGGCGGTGAAGATATTTCCATGTTCATACAGATAGCGGTGTAGATATTTCCATGTTCATACAGACAGCGGTGTAGATATTTCCATGTTCATACAGGTGGCTGTGTAGATATATCCATGTTCATAGAGATGGCAGTGAAGATATTTAAATGTTCATACAGATATCTGTGTAGATATTTCCATGTTCTTACCTATAGCGCTGTAGATATTTCTATGTTCATACAGATATCGGTGAAGATATTTCCATGTTTATACAGGTAGCGGTGTTGGTATTTCCATGTTTATACAGATAGCGGTGTAGATATTTCCATGTTTACACAGGTAGCGGTGTAGATATTTCCATGTTTATACAGATATCGGTGTAGATATCTTCATCTTAATACAGATGGCGGTGTAGATATTTATATGTTCATTCAGATGGCGGTGCAGATATTTCCATGTTCATACAGATGGCGGTGTAGATATTTCCATGTTTATAGGGATAGCGGTGTAGTTATTTCCATGTGTAAAGAGATAGCTTTGTAGATATTTCCATGTATGTGCAGATAGCTGTGTAGATATTTCCATTTTCATGCAGATAGCAGTGTGGATATTTCCATTTTCAAACATATAGCGTTGTCGATATTTCCATGTTCATACAGATAGCGGTGTAGATATTTCCATGTTTACACAGATAGCGGTGAAGATGTATGCATGTTTACACAGATAGCGGTGTAGATATTTCCATGTTCATACAGAAAACGGTGTAGATATTTCCATGTTTATAGAGATAGCGGTGAAGGTGTATGCATCTTTACACAGATAGCGGTGTAGATAATTCCATGTTCATCCAGATGGCTTTGTAGATATTTCCACGTTCATCCAGATGGCTGTGTAGATATATCCATGTTCATACAGATGGCGGTGAAGATATTTCCATATTCATACAGATGGCGGTGTAGATATTTCCATGTTCATGCCGATAGCGGTGCTGATATTTCCATGTTCATACAGGTAACTGTGTAGATATTTCCATGTTTATACAGATAGCGGTGTAGATATTTCCATGTTTATAGACATAGCGGTGTATATATTTCCATGTTTATACTGATAGCGGTGTAGATATCTCCATCTTAATACAGATGGCGGTGTAGATATTTATATGTTCATACAGATGGCTGTGCAGTTATTTCCATGTTCATACAGATGACGGTGTAGATATTACCATGTTTATAGAGATAGCGGTGTAGTTATTTCCATGTGTAAAGAGATAGCTGTATAGATATTTCCATGTATATGGAGATAGCTGTGTAGATATTTCCATTTTCATGCAGATAGCGGTGTAAATATTTCAATGTTCAAACAGATAGCGGTGTAGATATTTCCATGTTCATACAGTTAGCGGTGTAGATATTTCCATGTTCATACAGATAGCGGTGTAGATATTTCCATGTTCATACAGATAGCAGTGTATGTATTTCCATGTTCATACAGATAGCGGTGTAGATATTTCCATTTTCATGCAGATAGCGGTGTAGTTATTTCCCTGTTCAAACAGTTAGCGGTGTAGATATTTCCATGTTCATACAGATAGCGGTGTAGATATTTCCATGTTTATACACATAGCGGTGAAGATGTATGCATGTTTACACAGATAGCGGTGTAGATACTTCCATGTTCATCCAGATGGCTGTGTAGATATATCCATGTTCATACAGATGGCGGTTAAGATATTTCCTTGTTCATACAGATAGCGGTGTAGATATTTGATGTTCATACAGATAGCGGTGTAGATATTTCCATGTTCATACAGACAGCGGTGAATGTATCTCCATGTTCATACAGAAAGCGGTGTAGGTATTTCCATGTTCATCCAGATGGCTGTGTAGATATTTCCATGTTTATAGAGATAGCTGTGTAGTTATTTCCATGTGTAAAGAGATAGCTTTGTAGATATTTCCATGTATGTGCAGACAGCTGTGTAGATATTTCCATTTTCATGCAGATAGCGGTGTAGATATTTCCATTTTCAAACAGACAGCGGTGTATGTATTTCCATGTTCATGCAGATAGCGGTGTAGACATTTCCATGTTCATACAGATAGCGGTGTTGATATTTCCATGTTCATACAGACAGCGGTGTACGTATCTCCATGTTCATACAGATAGCGGTGTAGATATTTCCATGTTCATCCAGATGGCTGTGTAGATATTTCCATGTTCATACAGATAGCGGTGTAGATATTTCCATGTTCATACATATAGCGGTGCAGATATTTCCATGTTCATCCAGATAGCGGAGCAGATATTTCCATGTTCATCCAGATGGCTGTGTAGATATATCCATGTTCATACAGATGGCGGTGAAGTTATTTCCATGTTCATACAGATGGCGGTGTAGATATTTCCATGTTCATACAGATAGCGGTGTAGATATTTCCATGTTCATACAGATAGCGGTGTAGACATTTCCATGTTCATCCAGATGGCTGTGTAGAGATTTCCATGTTCATACAGATAGCGGTGTAGATATTTCCATGTTCATCCTGATGGCTGTGTAGATATATCCATGTTCATACAGACGGCGGTGAAGATATTTCCATGTTCATACAGATAGCCGTGTAGATATTGCCATGTTCATACCGATAGCGGTGCTGATACTTCCATGTTTATACAGGTAGCGGTGTACATATTTCCGTGTTTATACAGATAGCGGTGTAGATATTTCCATGTTCATACAGATGGCGGTGTAGATATTTCCATGTTTATAGAGATAGCGGTGTAGTTATTTCCATGTGTAAAGAGATAGCTGTGTAGATATTTCCATGTATATGCAGATAGCTGTGTAGATATTTCCATTTTCATGCAGATAGCGGTGTAGATATTTCCATGTTCAAACAGATAGCGGTGTAGATATTTCCTTATTCATACAGATAGCGGTGTGGATATTTCCATGTTTATACAGATAGCGGTGAAGATGTATGCATGTTTACACAGATAGCAGTGTAGATATTTCCATGTTCATACAGATAGCGGTGTAGGTATTTCCATGTTCATCCAGACGGCTGTGTAGACATATCCATGTTCATACAGATGGCTGTGTAGATATATCCATGTTCATACAGATGGCGGTGAAGATTTTTCCATGTTCATACATATTCCGGTGTAGATATTTCCATGTTCATACAGATAGCGGTGCTGATATTTCCATGTTTATACAAGTAGCAGTGTAGATATTTCCATGTTTATACAGATAGCGGTGTAGATATTTCCATGTTTATACACATAGTGGTATAGATATTTCCATTTTTATACAGATAGCGGTGTAGATATCTCCATCTTAATACAGATGGCGGTGTAGATATTTATATGTTCATATAGATGGCGGTGCAGATATTTCCATGTTCATACAGATGGCGGTGAAGATATTTCCATGTTCATACAGATGGCGATGTAGATACTTCCATGTTCATACTGATAGCGGTGCTGATATTTCCATGTTTATACAGGTAGCGGTGTAGATATTTCCATGTTCATACAGATAGCGGTGTAGTTATTTCCATGTGTAAAGAGATAGCTGTGTATATATTTCCATGTATATGCAGATAGCTGTGTAGACATTTCCATTTTCATGCAGATAGCGGTGTATATATTTCCCTGTTCAAACAGATAGCAGTGTAGATATTTCCATCTTCATGAAGATAGCAGTGTAGATATTTCCATGTTCATACAGATAGCAGCGTAGTTATTTCCATGTGTAAAGAGATAGCTGTGTAGATATTTCCATGTATATGCAGATAGCTGTGTAGACATTTCCATTTACATGCAGATAGCGGTGTATATATTTCCCTGTTCAAACAGTTAGCGGTGCAGATATTTCCATGTTCATAAAGATAGCAGTGTAGATAATTCCATGTTTATACAGATAGTGGTGAAGATGTATGCATGTTTACACAGATAGCGGTGTATATATTTCCATGTTCATCCAGATGGCTGAGTAGTTATATCCATGTTCATACAGATGGCGGTGAAGATATTTCCATGTTCACACAGATAGCGGTGTAGATATTTCCATGTTCATACAGATAGCGGTGTAGATATTTCCATGTTCATACAGATAGCGGTGTATGTATTTACATGTTCATACAGATAGCAGTGTAGATATTTCCATGTTCATCCAGATGGCTGTGTAGATATATCCATGTTCATACAGATAGCGGTGTAGATATTTCCATGTTCATCCAGATGGCTGTGTAGCTATTTCCATGTTCATACAGATAGTGGTGTAGATATTTCCATGTTCATACAGATAGTGGTGTAGATATTTCCATGTTCATACAGATAGCCGTGTAGATATTGCCATGTTCATACCGATAGCGGTGCTGATACTTCCATGTTTATACAGGTAGCGGTGTACATATTTCCGAGTTTATACAGGTAGCGGTGTAGATATTTCCATGTTCATACAGATAGCGGTGTAGATATTTCCATGTTTATACAGACAGCGGTGTAGATATCTCCTTCTTAATACAGATGGCGGTGTAGATATTTATATGTTCATACAGATGGCGGTGCGGATATTTCCATGTTCATACAGATGGTGGTGTAGATATTTCCATGTTTATAGAGATAGCGGTGTAGTTATTTCCATGTGCAAAGAGATAGCTGTGTAGATATTTCCATGTATATACAGATAGCTGTGTAGATATTTCCATTTCCATGCAGATAGCGGTGTAGATATTTCCATGTTCAAACAGATAGCGGTGTAGATATTTCCATGTTCATACAGATAGCGGTGTGGATATTTCCATGTTTATACAGATAGCGGTGAAGATGTATGCATGTTTACACAGATAGCGGTGTAGATATTTCCATGTTCATACAGATAGCGGTGTAGATATTTCCATGTTCATCCAGACGGCTGTGTAGACATATCCATGTTCATACAGATGGCGGTGAAGATATTTCCATGCTTATACAGAAGCTGTGTAGATATATCCATGTTGATACAGATGGCGGTGAAGATTTTTCCATGTTCATACAGATGGCTGTGTAGATATTTCCATGTCCATACAGATAGCGGTGCTGATATTTCCATGTTTATACAGGTAGCAGTGTCGATATTTCCATGTTTATACAGATAGTGGTGTAGATATTTCCATGTTTATACACATAGCGGTGCAGATATTTCCATGTTTATACAGATAGCGGTGTAGATATCTCCATCTTAATACAGATGGCTGTGTAGATATTTATATGTTCATACAGATGGCGGTGCAGATATTTCCATGTTCATACAGATGGCGGTGAAGATATTTCCATGTTCATACACATGGCGGTGTAGATACTTCCATGTTCATACTGATAGCGGTGCTGATATTTCCATGTTTATACAGGTAGCGGTGTAGATATTTCCATCTTTATACAGATAGCGGTGTAGATATTTCCATGTTTATACACATAGCGGTGTAGATATTTCCATGTTTATACACATAGCAGTGTAGATATCTCCATCTTAATACAGATGGCGGTGTAGATATTTATATGTTCATTCAGATAGCGGTGCAGATATTTCCATGTTCATACAGATGGCGGTGTAGATATTTCCATGTTCATACAGATAGCGGTGTAGTTATTTCCATGTGTAAAGAGATAGCTGTGTAGATATTTCGTTGTATATGCAGATAGCTGTGTAGACATTTCCATTTACATGCAGATAGCGGTGTATATATTTCCCTGTTCAAACAGTTAGCGGTGTAGATATTTCCATGTTCATAAAGATAGCAGTGTAGATATTTCCTTGTTTATACAGATAGCGGTGAAGATGTATGCACGTATACACAGATAGCGGTGTAGATATTTCCATGTTCATCCAGATGGCTGTGTAGATATATCCATGTTCATACAGATAGCGGTGTAGATATTTCCATGTTCATACAGATAGCGGTGCAGATATTTCCATGTTCATCCAGATGGCTGTGTAGATATATGCATGTTCATACAGATGGTGGTGAAGATATTTCCATGTTCATACAGATAGCGGTGTAGATATTTCCATGTTCATACAGATAGCGGTGTAGATATTTCCATGTTCATACAGATAGCGTTGTATGTATTTCCATGTTCATACAGATAGCGGTGTAGATATTTCCATGTTCATCCAGATGGCTGTGTAGATATATCCATGTTCATACAGATAGCGCTGAAGTTATTTCCATGTTCATCCAGAAGGCTGTGTGGCTATTTCCATGTTCATACAGATAGTGGTGTAGATATTTCCATTTTCATACAGATAGCGGTGTAGATATTTCCTTGTTCATACAGATGGCGGTGTAGATATTTCCATGTTTATAGAGATAGCGGTGTAGTTATTTCCATGTGTAAAGAGATAGCTGTGTAGATATTTCCATGTATATGCAGATAGCTGTGTAGATATTTCCATTTTCATGCAGATAGCGGTGTAGATATTTCCATGTTCAAACAGATAGCGGTGTAGATATTTCCATATTCATACAGATAGCGGTGTGGATATTTCCATGTTTATACAGATAGCGGTGAAGATGTATGCATGTTTACACAGATAGCAGTGTAGATATTTCCATGTTCATACAGATAGCGGTGTACGTATTTCCATGTTCATCCAGACGGCTGTGTAGACATATCCATGTTCATACAGATGGCGGTGAAGATATTTCCATGTTCATACAGATGGCTGTGTAGATATATCCATGTTCATACAGATGGCGGTGAAGATTTTTCCATGTTCATACATATTCCGGTGTAGATATTTCCATGTTCATACAGATAGCGGTGCTGATATTTCCATGTTTATACAAGTAGCAGTGTAGATATTTCCATGTTTATACAGATAGCGGTGTAGATATTTCCATGTTTATACACATAGTGGTATAGATATTTCCATTTTTATACAGATAGCGGTGTAGATATCTCCATCTTAATACAGATGGCGGTGTAGATATTTATATGTTCATACAGATTGCGGTGCAGATATTTCCATGTTCATACAGATGGCGGTGAAGATATTTCCATGTTCATACAGATGGCGATGTAGATACTTCCATGTTCATACTGATAGCGGTGCTGATATTTCCATGTTTATACAGGTAGCGGTGTAGATATTTCCATGTTCATACAGATAGCGGTGTAGTTATTTCCATGTGTAAAGAGATAGCTGTGTAGATATTTCGTTGTATATGCAGATAGCTGTGTAGACATTTCCATTTACATGCAGATAGCGGTGTATATATTTCCCTGTTCAAACAGTTAGCGGTGTAGATATTTCCATGTTCATAAAGATAGCAGTGTAGATATTTCCTTGTTTATACAGATAGCGGTGAAGATGTATGCACGTATACACAGATAGCGGTGTAGATATTTCCATGTTCATCCAGATGGCTGTGTAGATATATCCATGTTCATACAGATAGCGGTGTAGATATTTCCATGTTCATACAGATAGCGGTGCAGATATTTCCATGTTCATCCAGATGGCTGTGTAGATATATGCATGTTCATACAGATGGTGGTGAAGATATTTCCATGTTCATACAGATAGCGGTGTAGATATTTCCATGTTCATACAGATAGCGGTGTAGATATTTCCATGTTCATACAGATAGCGTTGTATGTATTTCCATGTTCATACAGATAGCGGTGTAGATATTTCCATGTTCATCCAGATGGCTGTGTAGATATATCCATGTTCATACAGATAGCGCTGAAGTTATTTCCATGTTCATCCAGAAGGCTGTGTGGCTATTTCCATGTTCATACAGATAGTGGTGTAGATATTTCCATTTTCATACAGATAGCGGTGTAGATATTTCCTTGTTCATACAGATGGCGGTGTAGATATTTCCATGTTTATAGAGATAGCGGTGTAGTTATTTCCATGTGTAAAGAGATAGCTGTGTAGATATTTCCATGTATATGCAGATAGCTGTGTAGATATTTCCATTTTCATGCAGATAGCGGTGTAGATATTTCCATGTTCAAACAGATAGCGGTGTAGATATTTCCATATTCATACAGATAGCGGTGTGGATATTTCCATGTTTATACAGATAGCGGTGAAGATGTATGCATGTTTACACAGATAGCAGTGTAGATATTTCCATGTTCATACAGATAGCGGTGTACGTATTTCCATGTTCATCCAGACGGCTGTGTAGACATATCCATGTTCATACAGATGGCGGTGAAGATATTTCCATGTTCATACAGATGGCTGTGTAGATATATCCATGTTCATACAGATGGCGGTGAAGATTTTTCCATGTTCATACATATTCCGGTGTAGATATTTCCATGTTCATACAGATAGCGGTGCTGATATTTCCATGTTTATACAAGTAGCAGTGTAGATATTTCCATGTTTATACAGATAGCGGTGTAGATATTTCCATGTTTATACACATAGTGGTATAGATATTTCCATTTTTATACAGATAGCGGTGTAGATATCTCCATCTTAATACAGATGGCGGTGTAGATATTTATATGTTCATACAGATGGCGGTGCAGATATTTCCATGTTCATACAGATGGCGGTGAAGATATTTCCATGTTCATACAGATGGCGATGTAGATACTTCCATGTTCATACTGATAGCGGTGCTGATATTTCCATGTTTATACAGGTAGCGGTGTAGATATTTCCATGTTCATACAGATAGCGGTGTAGTTATTTCCATGTGTAAAGAGATAGCTGTGTAGATATTTCCATGTATATGCAGATAGCTGTGTAGACATTTCCATTTTCATGCAGATAGCGGTGTATATATTTCCCTGTTCAAACAGATAGCGGTGTAGATATTTCCATGTTCATCCAGATGGCTGTGTAGATATATCCATGTTCATACAGATAGCGGTGTAGATATTTCCATGTTCATACAGATAGCGGTGCAGATATTTCCATGTTCATCCAGATGGCTGTGTAGATATATGCATGTTCATACAGATGGCGGTGAAGATATTTCCATGTTCATACAGATAGCGGTGTAGATATTTCCATGTTCATACAGATAGCGGTGTAGATATATCCATGTTCATACAGATAGCGGTGTATGTATTTCCATGTTCATACAGATAGCGGTGTAGATATTTCCATGTTCATCCAGATGGCTGTGTAGATATATCCATGTTCATACAGATAGCGCTGAAGATATTTCCATGTTCATCCAGAAGGCTGTGTAGCTATTTCCATGTTCATACAGATAGTGGTGTAGATATTTCCATTTTCATACAGATAGCGGTGTAGATATTTCCATGTTCATACAGATGGCGGTGTAGATATTTCCATGTTTATAGAGATAGCGGTGTAGTTATTTCCATGTGTAAAGAGATAGCTGTGTAGATATTTCCATGTATATGCAGATAGCTGTGTAGATATTTCAATTTTCATGCAGATAGCGGTGTAGATATTTCCATGTTCAAACAGATAGCGGTGTAGATATTTCCATATTCATACAGATAGCGGTGTGGATATTTCCATGTTTATACAGATAGCGGTGAAGATGTATGCATGTTTACACAGATAGCAGTGTAGATATTTCCATGTTCATACAGATAGCGGTGTAGGTATTTCCATGTTCATCCAGACGGCTGTGTAGACATATCCATGTTCATACAGATGGCGGTGAAGATATTTCCATGTTCATACAGATGGCTGTGTAGATATATCCATGTTCATACAGATGGCGGTGAAGATTTTTCCATGTTCATACATATTCCGGTGTAGATATTTCCATGTTCATACAGATAGCGGTGCTGATATTTCCATGTTTATACAAGTAGCAGTGTAGATATTTCCATGTTTATACAGATAGCGGTGTAGATATTTCCATGTTTATACACATAGTGGTATAGATATTTCCATTTTTATACAGATAGCGGTGTAGATATCTCCATCTTAATACAGATGGCGGTGTAGATATTTATATGTTCATACAGATGGCGGTGCAGATATTTCCATGTTCATACAGATGGCGGTGAAGATATTTCCATGTTCATACAGATGGCGATGTAGATACTTCCATGTTCATACTGATAGCGGTGCTGATATTTCCATGTTTATACAGGTAGCGGTGTAGATATTTCCATGTTCATACAGATAGCGGTGTAGTTATTTCCATGGGTAAAGAGATAGCTGTGTAGATATTTCCATGTATATGCAGATAGCTGTGTAGACATTTCCATTTTCATGCAGATAGCGGTGTATATATTTCCCTGTTCAAACAGATAGCGGTGTAGATATTTCCATCTTCATGAAGATAGCAGTGTAGATATTTCCATGTTCATACAGATAGCAGCGTAGTTATTTCCATGTGTAAAGAGATAGCTGTGTAGATATTTCCATGTATATGCAGATAGCTGTGTAGACATTTCCATTTACATGCAGATAGCGGTGTATATATTTCCCTGTTCAAACAGTTAGCGGTGCAGATATTTCCATGTTCATAAAGATAGCAGTGTAGATAATTCCATGTTTATACAGATAGTGGTGAAGATGTATGCATGTTTACACAGATAGCGGTGTATATATTTCCATGTTCATCCAGATGGCTGAGTAGTTATATCCATGTTCATACAGATGGCGGTGAAGATATTTCCATGTTCACACAGATAGCGGTGTAGATATTTCCATGTTCATACAGATAGCGGTGTAGATATTTCCATGTTCATACAGATAGCGGTGTATGTATTTACATGTTCATACAGATAGCAGTGTAGATATTTCCATGTTCATCCAGATGGCTGTGTAGATATATCCATGTTCATACAGATAGCGGTGTAGATATTTCCATGTTCATCCAGATGGCTGTGTAGCTATTTCCATGTTCATACAGATAGTGGTGTAGATATTTCCATGTTCATACAGATAGTGGTGTAGATATTTCCATGTTCATACAGATAGCCGTGTAGATATTGCCATGTTCATACAGATAGCGGTGTGGATATTTCCATGTTTATACAGATAGCGGTGAAGATGTATGCATGTTTACACAGATAGCGGTGTAGATATTTCCATGTTCATACAGATAGCGGTGTAGATATTTCCATGTTCATCCAGACGGCTGTGTAGACATATCCATGTTCATACAGATGGCGGTGAAGATATTTCCATGCTTATACAGAAGCTGTGTAGATATATCCATGTTGATACAGATGGCGGTGAAGATTTTTCCATGTTCATACAGATGGCTGTGTAGATATTTCCATGTCCATACAGATAGCGGTGCTGATATTTCCATGTTTATACAGGTAGCAGTGTCGATATTTCCATGTTTTTACAGATAGTGGTGTAGATATTTCCATGTTTATACACATAGCGGTGCAGATATTTCCATGTTTATACAGATAGCGGTGTAGATATCTCCTTCTTAATACAGATGGCTGTGTAGATACTTATATGTTCATACAGATGGCGGTGCAGATATTTCCATGTTCATACAGATGGCGGTGAAGATATTTCCATGTTCATACAAATGGCGGTGTAGATACTTCCATGTTCATACTGATAGCGGTGCTGATATTTTCATGTTTATACAGGTAGCGGTGTAGATATTTCCATGTTTATACAGATAGCGGTGTAGATATTTCCATGTTTATACACATAGCGGTGTAGATATTTCCATGTTTATACACATAGCAGTGTAGATATCTCCATCTTAATACAGATGGCGGTGTAGATATTTATATGTTCATTCAGATAGCGGTGCAGATATTTCCATGTTCATACAGATGGCGGTGTAGATATTTCCATGTTCATACAGATAGCGGTGTAGTTATTTCCATGTGTAAAGAGATAGCTGTGTAGATATTTCGTTGTATATGCAGATAGCTGTGTAGACATTTCCATTTTCATGCAGATAGCGGTGTATATATTTCCCTGTTCAAACAGTTAGCGGTGTAGATATTTCCATGTTCATAAAGATAGCAGTGTAGATATTTCCTTGTTTATACAGATAGCGGTGAAGATGTATGCATGTATACACAGATAGCGGTGTAGATATTTCCATGTTCATCCAGATGGCTGTGTAGATATATCCATGTTCATACAGATAGCGGTGTAGATATTTCCATGTTCATACAGATAGCGGTGCAGATATTTCCATGTTCATCCAGATGGCTGTGTAGATATATGCATGTTCATACAGATGGCGGTGAAGATATTTCCATGTTCATACAGATAGCGGTGTAGATATTTCCATGTTCATACAGATAGCGGTGTAGATATTTCCATGTTTATACAGATAGCGGTGTATGTATTTCCATGTTCATACAGATAGCGGTGTAGATATTTCCATGTTCATCCAGATGGCTGTGTAGATATATCCATGTTCATACAGACAGCGCTGAAGGTATTTCCATGTTCATCCAGAAGGCTGTGTAGCTATTTCCATGTTCATACAGATAGTGGTGTAGATATTTCCATTTTCATACAGATAGCGGTGTAGATATTTCCATGTTCATACAGATAGCCGTGTAGATATTGCCATGTTCATACCGATAGCGGTGCTGATACATCCATGTTTATACAGGTAGCGGTGTACATATTTCCGTGTTTATACAGGTAGCGGTGTAGATATTTCCATGTTCATACAGATAGCGGTGTAGCTATTTCCATGTTTATACAGATAGCGGTGTAGATATCTCCTTCTTAATACAGATGGCGGTTTAGATATTTATATGTTCATACAGATGGTGGTGCAGATATTTCCATGTTCATACAGATGGTGGTGTAGATATTTCCATGTTTATAGAGATAGCGGTGTAGTTATTTCCATGTGCAAAGAGATAGCTGTGTAGATATTTCCATGTATATGCAGATAGCTGTGTAGATATTTCAATTTTCATGCAGATAGCGGTGTAGATATTTCCATGTTCAAACAGATAGCGGTGTAGATATTTCCATATTCATACAGATAGCGGTGTGGATATTTCCATGTTTATACAGATAGCGGTGAAGATGTATGCATGTTTACACAGATAGCAGTGTAGATATTTCCATGTTCATACAGATTGCGGTGTAGGTATTTCCATGTTCATCCAGACGGCTGTGTAGACATATCCATGTTCATACAGATGGCGGTGAAGATATTTCCATGTTCATACAGATGGCTGTGTAGATATATCCATGTTCATACAGATGGCGGTGAAGATTTTTCCATGTTCATACATATTCCGGTGTAGATATTTCCATGTTCATACAGATAGCGGTGCTGATATTTCCATGTTTATACAAGTAGCAGTGTAGATATTTCCATGTTTATACAGATAGCGGTGTAGATATTTCCATGTTTATACACATAGTGGTATAGATATTTCCATTTTTATACAGATAGCGGTGTAGATATCTCCATCTTAATACAGATGGCGGTGTAGATATTTATATGTTCATACAGATGGCGGTGCAGATATTTCCATGTTCATACAGATGGCGGTGAAGATATTTCCATGTTCATACAGATGGCGATGTATATACTTCCATGTTCATACTGATAGCGGTGCTGATATTTCCATGTTTATACAGGTAGCGGTGTAGATATTTCCATGTTCATACAGATAGCGGTGTAGTTATTTCCATGGGTAAAGAGATAGCTGTGTAGATATTTCCATGTATATGCAGATAGCTGTGTAGACATTTCCATTTTCATGCAGATAGCGGTGTATATATTTCCCTGTTCAAACAGATAGCGGTGTAGATATTTCCATCTTCATGAAGATAGCAGTGTAGATATTTCCATGTTCATACAGATAGCAGCGTAGTTATTTCCATGTGTAAAGAGATAGCTGTGTAGATATTTCCATGTATATGCAGATAGCTGTGTAGGCATTTCCATTTACATGCAGATAGTGGTGTATATATTTCCCTGTTCAAACAGTTAGCGGTGCAGATATTTCCATGTTCATAAAGATAGCAGTGTAGATAATTCCATGTTTATACAGATAGTGGTGAAGATGTATGCATGTTTACACAGATAGCGGTGTATATATTTCCATGTTCATCCAGATGGCTGAGTAGATATATCCATGTTCATACAGATGGCGGTGAAGATATTTCCATGTTCACACAGATAGCGGTGTAGATATTTCCATGTTCATACAGATAGCGGTGTAGATATTTCCATGTTCATACAGATAGCGGTGTATGTATTTACATGTTCATACAGATAGCAGTGTAGATATTTCCATGTTCATCCAGATGGCTGTGTAGATATATCCATGTTCATACAGATAGCGGTGTATATATTTCCATGTTCATCCAGATGGCTGTGTAGCTATTTCCATGTTCATACAGATAGAGGTGTAGATATTTCCATGTTCATACAGATAGTGGTGTAGATATTTCCATGTTCATACAGATAGCCGTGTAGATATTGCCATGTTCATACAGATAGCGGTGTGGATATTTCCATGTTTATACAGATAGCGGTGAAGATGTATGCATGTTTACACAGATAGCGGTGTAGATATTTCCATGTTCATACAGATAGCGGTGTAGATATTTCCATGTTCATCCAGACGGCTGTGTAGACATATCCATGTTCATACAGATGGCGGTGAAGATATTTCCATGTTCATACAAATGGCGGTGTAGATACTTCCATGTTCATACTGATAGCGGTGCTGATATTTCCATGTTTATACAGGTAGCGGTGTAGATATTTCCATGTTTATACAGATAGCGGTGTAGATATTTCCATGTTTATACACATAGCGGTGTAGATATTTCCATGTTTATACACATAGCAGTGTAGATATCTCCATCTTAATACAGATGGCGGTGTAGATATTTATATGTTCATTCAGATAGCGGTGCAGATATTTCCATGTTCATACAGATGGCGGTGTAGATATTTCCATGTTCATACAGATAGCGGTGTAGTTATTTCCATGTGTAAAGAGATAGCTGTGTAGATATTTCGTTGTATATGCAGATAGCTGTGTAGACATTTCCATTTTCATGCAGATAGCGGTGTATATATTTCCCTGTTCAAACAGTTAGCGGTGTAGATATTTCCATGTTCATAAAGATAGCAGTGTAGATATTTCCTTGTTTATACAGATAGCGGTGAAGATGTATGCATGTATACACAGATAGCGGTGTAGATATTTCCATGTTCATCCAGATGGCTGTGTAGATATATCCATGTTCATACAGATAGCGGTGTAGATATTTCCATGTTCATACAGATAGCGGTGCAGATATTTCCATGTTCATCCAGATGGCTGTGTAGATATATGCATGTTCATACAGATGGCGGTGAAGATATTTCCATGTTCATACAGATAGCGGTGTAGATATTTCCATGTTCATACAGATAGCGGTGTAGATATTTCCATGTTCATACAGATAGCGGTGTATGTATTTCCATGTTCATACAGATAGCGGTGTAGATATTTCCATGTTCATCCAGATGGCTGTGTAGATATATCCATGTTCATACAGACAGCGCTGAAGGTATTTCCATGTTCATCCAGAAGGCTGTGTAGCTATTTCCATGTTCATACAGATAGTGGTGTAGATATTTCCATTTTCATACAGATAGCGGTGTAGATATTTCCATGTTCATACAGATAGCCGTGTAGATATTGCCATGTTCATACCGATAGCGGTGCTGATACATCCATGTTTATACAGGTAGCGGTGTACATATTTCCGTGTTTATACAGGTAGCGGTGTAGATATTTCCATGTTCATACAGATAGCGGTGTAGCTATTTCCATGTTTATACAGATAGCGGTGTAGATATCTCCTTCTTAATACAGATGGCGGTTTAGATATTTATATGTTCATACAGATGGTGGTGCAGATATTTCCATGTTCATACAGATGGTGGTGTAGATATTTCCATGTTTATAGAGATAGCGGTGTAGTTATTTCCATGTGCAAAGAGATAGCTGTGTAGATATTTCCATGTATATGCAGATAGCTGTGTAGATATTTCCATTTTCATGCAGATAGCGGTGTAGATATTTCCATGTTCAAACAGATAGCGGTGTGGGTATTTCCATGTTTATACAGATAGCGGTGAAGATGTATGCATGTTTACACAGATAGCGGTGTAGATATTTCCATGTTCATACAGATAGCGGTGTAGATATTTCCATGTTCATCCAGACGGCTGTGTAGACATATCCATGTTCATACAGATGGCGGTGAAGATATTTCCATGTTCATACAGATGGGTGTGTAGATATATCCAGGTTCATAGAGATGGCGGTGAAGATTTTTCCATATTCATACAGAAGTGGTTTAGATATTTCCATGTTCATACAGATAGCGGTGCTGATATTTCCATGTTTATACAGGTAGCAGTGTAGATATTTCCATGTTTATACAGATAGCGGTGTAGATATTTCCATGTTTATACACATAGCGGTGTAGATATTCCCATGTTTATACAGATAGCGTGTAGATATCTCCATCTTAATACAGATGGCGGTGTAGAAATTTATATGTTCATACAGATGGAAGTGCAGATATTTCCATGTTCATCCAGATGGCTCTGTAGATATATCCATGTTCATACAGATAGCGGTGTAGATATTTCCATGTTCATACAGATAGCGGTGCAGATATTTCCATGTTCATCCAGATGGCTGTGTAGATATATCCATGTTCATACAGATGGCGGTGAAGATATTTCCATGTTCATACAGATAGCGGTGTAGATATTTCCATGTTCATACAGATAGCCGTGTAGATATTGCCATGTTCATACCGAAAGCGGTGCTGATACTTCCATGTTTATACAGGTAGCGGTGTACATATTTCCGTGTTTATACAGGTAGCGGTGTAGATATTTCCATGTTCATACAGGTAGCGGTGTAGCTATTTCCATGTTTATACAGATAGCGGTGTAGATATCTCCTTCTTAATACAGATGGCGGTTTAGATATTTATATGTTCATACAGATGGTGGTGCAGATATTTCCATTTTCATACAGATGGTGGTGTAGATATTTCCATGTTTATAGAGATAGCGGTGTAGTTATTTCCATGTGCAAAGAGATAGCTGTGTAGATATTTCCATGTATATGCAGATAGCTGTGTAGATATTTCCATGTATATGCAGATAGCTGTGTAGATATTTCCATTTTCATGCAGATAGCGGTGTAGATATTTCCATGTTCAAACAGATAGCGGTGTGGGTATTTCCATGTTTATACAGATAGCGGTGAAGATGTATGCATGTTTACACAGATAGCGGTGTAGATATTTCCATGTTCATACAGATAGCGGTGTAGATATTTCCATGTTCATCCAGACGGCTGTGTAGACATATCCATGTTCATACAGATGGCGGTGAAGATATTTCCATGTTCATACAGATGGCTGTGTAGATATATCCAGGTTCATAGAGATGGCGGTGAAGATTTTTCCATGTTCATACAGAAGCGGTTTAGATATTTCCATGTTCATACAGATAGCGGTGCTGATATTTCCATGTTTATACAGGTAGCAGTGTAGATATTTCCATGTTTATACAGATAGCGGTGTAGATATTTCCATG
The DNA here is from genome assembly GCF_029281585.2 of Gorilla gorilla gorilla. NCBI lineage: Eukaryota > Metazoa > Chordata > Mammalia > Primates > Hominidae > Gorilla > Gorilla gorilla. Next base: position 130,352,598 of record NC_073239.2, read on the forward strand.
TTTATACACATAGCGGTGTAGATATTTCCATGTTTATACAGATAGCGTGTAGATATCTCCATCTTAATACAGATGGCGGTGTAGAAATTTATATTTTCATACAGATGGCGGTGCAGATATTTCCATGTTCATCCAGATGGCTCTGTAGATATATCCATGTTCATACAGATAGCGGTGTAGATATTTCCATGTTCATACAGATAGCGGTGCAGATATTTCCATGTTCATCCAGATGGCTGTGTAGATATATCCATGTTCATACAGATGGCGGTGAAGATATTTCCATGTTCATAGTGATAGCGGTGTAGATATTTCCAAGTTCATACACATAGCGGAGTAGTTATTTCCAAGTTCATACAGATAGCGGTGTATGTATTTCCATGTTCATACAGATAGCGGTGTAGATATTTCCATGTTCATACAGATGGCGGTGTAGTTTTTCCATGTTCTTAGGGATGGCGGTGTAGATATTTCCATATTTATAGAGATAGCGGTGTGGTTATTTCCATGTTCCTGAAGATAGCGGTGTAGATATTTCCATGTATATACAGATAGCTTTGTACATATTTCCATGTTCAGACAGATTGAGGTGTCGATATTTCCAAGTTCATACGGATGGCGGTGTAGATATTTCCTTGTTCGTACAGATGGCGTTGTAGATATTTCCATGTTTATAGAGTTAGCGTTGTAGATATTTCCATGTTTATACTGACAGCGGTATAGCTATTTCCATGTTTCTACAGATGGTGGTGTAGATATTTCCAAGTTTATAGAGATAGCACTATAGACATTTCCATGTTTACCCAGATAGCGTTGTAAATATTTACATGTTTATAGAGATTGCGGTGTAGTTATTTCCATGTTTATACAGATAGCGGTGTAGATATCTCCATCTTAATACGGATGGCGGTGTAGATATTTATATGTTCATACAGATGGCGGTGCAGATATTTCCACGTTCATACAGATGGCGGTGTAGATATTTCCATGTTCATACAGATAGCGGTGTAGATATTTCCATGTTCATACAGATAGCGGTGTAGATATTGCCATGTTCATACAGATAGCGGTGTATGTATTTCCATGTTCATACAGATAGCGGTGTAGATATTTCCATGTTCATCCAGATGGCTGTGTAGATATATCCATGTTCATACAGATAGCGGTGTAGATATTTCCATGTTCATCCAGATGGCTGTGTAGCTATTTCCATGTTCATCCAGATAGTGGTGTAGATATTTCCATGTTCATACAGATAGCGGTGTAGATATTTCCATGTTCATACAGATAGCGGTGTAGATATTGCCATGTTCATACCGATAGCGGTGCTGATACTTCCATGTTTATACAGGTAGCGGTGTACATATTTCCGTGTTTATACAGGTAGCGGTGTAGATATTTCCATGTTCATACAGATAGCGGTCTAGATATTTCCATGTTTATACACATAGCGGTGTAGATATCTCCTTCTTAATACAGATGGCGGTGTAGATATTTATATGTTCATACAGATGGCGGTGCAGATATTTCCATGTTCATACAGATAGCGGTGTATATATTTCCATGTTGATACAGATAGCGGTGTAGATATCTCATTCTTAATACAGATGGCGGTGTAGATATTTATATGTTCATCCAGACGGCTTTGTAGACATATCCATGTTCATACAGATGGCGGTGAAGATATTTCCATGTTCATACAGATGGCTGTCTAGATATATCCATGTTCATGCAGATGGCGGTGAAGGTTTTTCCATGTTCATACAGATGGCGGTGTAGATATTTCCATGTTCATACAGATAGCGGTGCTGATATTTCCATGTTTATACAGGTAGCAGTGTAGATATTTCCATGTTTATACAGATAGCGGTGTAGATATTTCCATGTTTATACACATAGCGGTGTAGATATTTCCATGTTTATACAGATAGCGGTGTAGATATCTCCATCTTAATACAGATGGCGGTGTAGATATTTATATGTTCATACAGATGGCGGTGCAGATATTTCCATGTTCATACAGATGGCGGTGAAGATATTTCCATGTTCATACAGATTGCGGTGTAGATACTTCCATGTTCATACTGATAGCGGTGCTGATATTTCCATGTTTATATAGGTAGCGGTGTCGATATTTCCATGTTTATACAGATGGCGGTGTACATATTTCCATGTTCATACAGATAGCGGTGTAGTTATTTCCATGTGTAAAGAGATAGCTGTGTAGATATTTCCATGAATATGCAGATAGCTGTGTAGACATTTCCATTTTCATGCAGATAGCGGTGTATATATTTCCCTGTTCAAACAGTTACCGGTGCAGATATTTCCATGTTCATACAGATGGCGGTGTAGATATTTCGATGTTCATACAGATAGCGGTTTAGTTATTTCCATGTGTAAAGAGATAGCTGTGCAGATATTTCCATGTATAAGCAGATAGCTGTGTAGATATTTCCGTTTTCATGCAGATAGCGGTGTATGTATTTCCCTGTTCAAACAATTAGCGGTGTAGATATTTCCATGTACATAAAGATAGCGGTGTAGATATTTCCATGTTCATCCACATGGCTGTGTAGATATATCCATGTTCATATAGATGGCGGTGAATATATTTCCATGTTCATTCAGATAGCGGTGTAGATATTTCCATGTTCATGCAGATAGCGGTGTAGGTATTTCCATGTTCATACAGATAGCGGTGTATGTATTTCCATGTTCATACAGATAGCGGTGTAGATATTTCCATGTTCATGCTGATGGCTGTGTAGATATTTCCATGTTCATACAGATAGCGGTGCAGATATTTCCATGTTCATACAGATAGCGGTGTAGATATTTCCATGTCCATCCAGATGGCTGTGTAGATATATCCATGTTCATACAGATGGCGGTGAAGATATTTCCATGTTCATACAGATGGCGTTGTAGATATTTCCATGTTCATACAGATAGCTGTGTAGATATTGCCATGTTCATACCGATAGGGGTGCTGATACTTCCATGTTTATACAGGTAGCGGTGTACATATTTCTGTGTTTATACAGGTAGCGGTGTAGATATTTCCATGTTCATACAGATAGCGGTGTAGATATTTCCATGTTTATACAGATAGCGGTGTAGATATCTCCTTCTTAATACAGATGGCGGTGTAGATATTTATATGTTCATACAGATGGCGGTGCAGATATTTCCATGTTCATACAGATGGTGGTGTAGATATTTCCATGTTTATAGAGGTAGCGGTGTAGTTATTTCCATGTGCAAAGAGATAGCTGTGTAGATATTTCCATGTATATGCAGATAGCTGTGTAGATATTTCCATTTTCATGCAGATAGCGGTGTAGATATTTCCATGTTCAAACAGATAGCGGTGTAGATATTTCCATATTCATACAGATAGCGGTGTGGATATTTCCATGTTTATACAGATAGCGGTGAAAATGTATGCATGTTTACACAGATAGCGGTGTAGATATTTCCATGTTCATACAGATAGCGGTGTAGATATTTCCATATTCATCCAGACGGCTGTGTAGACATATCCATGTTCATACAGATGGCGGTGAAGATATTTCCATGTTCATACAGATGGCTGTCTAGATATATCCATGTTCATGCAGATGGCGGTGAAGGTTTTTCCATGTTCATACAGATGGCGGTGTAGATATTTCCATGTTCATACAGATAGCGGTGCTGATATTTCCATGTTTATACAGGTAGCAGTGTAGATATTTCCATGTTTATACAGATAGCGGTGTAGATATTTCCATGTTTATACACATAGCGGTGTAGATATTTCCATGTTTATACAGATAGCGGTGTAGATATCTCCATCTTAATACAGATGGCGGTGTAGATATTTATATGTTCATACAGATGGCGGTGCAGATATTTCCATGTTCATACAGATGGCGGTGAAGATATTTCCATGTTCATACAGATTGCGGTGTAGATACTTCCATGTTCATACTGATAGCGGTGCTGATATTTCCATGTTTATATAGGTAGCGGTGTCGATATTTCCATGTTTATACAGATGGCGGTGTACATATTTCCATGTTCATACAGATAGCGGTGTAGTTATTTCCATGTGTAAAGAGATAGCTGTGTAGATATTTCCATGAATATGCAGATAGCTGTGTAGACATTTCCATTTTCATGCAGATAGCGGTGTATATATTTCCCTGTTCAAACAGTTACCGGTGCAGATATTTCCATGTTCATACAGATGGCGGTGTAGATATTTCGATGTTCATACAGATAGCGGTTTAGTTATTTCCATGTGTAAAGAGATAGCTGTGCAGATATTTCCATGTATAAGCAGATAGCTGTGTAGATATTTCCGTTTTCATGCAGATAGCGGTGTATGTATTTCCCTGTTCAAACAATTAGCGGTGTAGATATTTCCATGTACATAAAGATAGCGGTGTAGATATTTCCATGTTCATCCACATGGCTGTGTAGATATATCCATGTTCATATAGATGGCGGTGAATATATTTCCATGTTCATTCAGATAGCGGTGTAGATATTTCCATGTTCATGCAGATAGCGGTGTAGGTATTTCCATGTTCATACAGATAGCGGTGTATGTATTTCCATGTTCATACAGATAGCGGTGTAGATATTTCCATGTTCATGCTGATGGCTGTGTAGATATTTCCATGTTCATACAGATAGCGGTGCAGATATTTCCATGTTCATACAGATAGCGGTGTAGATATTTCCATGTCCATCCAGATGGCTGTGTAGATATATCCATGTTCATACAGATGGCGGTGAAGATATTTCCATGTTCATACAGATGGCGTTGTAGATATTTCCATGTTCATACAGATAGCTGTGTAGATATTGCCATGTTCATACCGATAGGGGTGCTGATACTTCCATGTTTATACAGGTAGCGGTGTACATATTTCTGTGTTTATACAGGTAGCGGTGTAGATATTTCCATGTTCATACAGATAGCGGTGTAGATATTTCCATGTTTATACAGATAGCGGTGTAGATATCTCCTTCTTAATACAGATGGCGGTGTAGATATTTATATGTTCATACAGATGGCGGTGCAGATATTTCCATGTTCATACAGATGGTGGTGTAGATATTTCCATGTTTATAGAGGTAGCGGTGTAGTTATTTCCATGTGCAAAGAGATAGCTGTGTAGATATTTCCATGTATATGCAGATAGCTGTGTAGATATTTCCATTTTCATGCAGATAGCGGTGTAGATATTTCCATGTTCAAACAGATAGCGGTGTAGATATTTCCATATTCATACAGATAGCGGTGTGGATATTTCCATGTTTATACAGATAGCGGTGAAAATGTATGCATGTTTACACAGATAGCGGTGTAGATATTTCCATGTTCATACAGATAGCGGTGTAGATATTTCCATATTCATCCAGACGGCTGTGTAGACATATCCATGTTCATACAGATGGCGGTGAAGATATTTCCATGTTCATACAGATGGCTGTGTAGATATATCCATGTTCATACAGATGGCGGTGAAGATTTTTCCATGTTCATACATATTCCGGTGTAGATATTTCCATGTTCATACAGATAGCGGTGATGATATTCCCATGTTTATACAGGTAGCAGTGTAGATATTTCCATGTTTATACAGATAGCGGTGTAGATATTTCCATGTTTATACACATAGTGGTATAGATATTTCCATTTTTATACAGATTGCGGTGTAGATATCTCCATCTTAATACAGATGGCGGTGTAGATATTTATATGTTCATACAGATGGCGGTGCAGATATTTCCATGTTCATACAGATGGCGATGAAGATATTTCCATGTTCATACAGATGGCGGTGTAGGTAATTCCATGTTCATACTGATAGCGGTGTAGATATTTCCATGTTTATACAGGTAGCGGTGTAGATATTTCCATGTTCATACAGATAGCGGTGTAGTTATTTCCATGTGTAAAGAGATAGCTGTGTAGATATTTCCATGTATATGCAGATAGCTGTTTTGACAGTTCCATTTTCATGCAGATAGCGGTGTATATATTTCCCTGTTCAAACAGATATCTTTGTAGATATTTCCATCTTCATAAAGATAGCAGTGTAGATATTTCCATGTTCATACAGATAGCAGCGTAGTTATTTCCATGTGTAAAGAAATAGCTGTGTAGATATTTCCATGTATATGCAGATAGCTGTGTAGACATTTCCATTTACATGCAGATAGCGGTGTATATATTTCCCTGTTAAAACAGTTAGCGGTGCAGATATTTCCATGTTCATAAAGATAGCAGTGTAGATAATTCCATGTTTATACAGATAGTGGTGAAGATGTATGCATGTTTACACAGATAGCGGAGTATATATTTCCATGTTCATCCAGATGGCTGAGTAGATATATCCATGTTCATACAGATAGCGGTGCAGATATTTCCATGTTCATCCAGATGTCTGTGTAGATATATCCATGTTCATACAGATGGCGGTAAAGATATTTCCATGTTCATACAGATAGCGGTGTAGATATTTCCATGTTCATACAGATAGCGGTGTAGATATTTCCATGTTCATACAGATAGCGGTGTATGTATTTCCATGTTCATACAGATAGCAGTGTAGATATTTCCATGTTCATCCAGATGGCTGTGTAGATATATCCATGTTCATACAGATAGCGGTGTAGATATTTCCATGTTCATCCAGATGGCTCTGTAGCTATTTCCATGTTCATACAGATAGTGGTGTAGATATTTCCATGTTCAAACAGATAGCTGTGAAGATATTTCCATGTTCATACAGATAGCGGTGTGGATATTTCCATGTTTATACAGATAGCGGTGAAGATGTATGCATGTTTACACAGATAGCCGTGTAGATATTTCCATGTTCATACAGATAGCGGTGTAGATATTTCCATGTTCATTCAGACGGCTGTGTAGACATATCCATGTTCATACAGATGGCGGTGAGGATATTTCCATGCTTATACAGAAGCTGTGTAGATATATCCATGTTGATACAGATGGCGGTGAAGATTTTTCCATGTTCATACAGATGGCTGTGTAGATATTTCCATGTCCATACAGATAGCGGTGCTGATATTTCCATGTTTATACAGGTAGCAGTGTCGATATTTCCATATTTATACAGATAGTGGTGTAGATATTTCCATGTTTATACACATAGCGGTGTAGATATTTCCATGTTTATACAGATAGCGGTGTAGATATCTCCTTCTTAATACAGATGGCGGTGTAGATATTTATATGTTCATACAGATGGCGGTGCAGATATTTCCATGTTCATACAGATGGTGGTGTAGATATTTCCATGTTTATAGAGGTAGCGGTGTAGTTATTTCCATGTGCAAAGAGATAGCTGTGTAGATATTTCCATGTATATGCAGATAGCTGTGTAGATATTTCCATTTTCATGGAGATAGCGGTGTAGATATTTCCATGTTCAAACAGATAGCGGTGTAGATATTTCCATATTCATACAGATAGCGGTGTGGATATTTCCATGTTTATACAGATAGCGGTGAAAATGTATGCATGTTTACACAGATAGCGGTGTAGATATTTCCATGTTCATACAGATAGCGGTGTAGATATTTCCATATTCATCCAGACGGCTGTGTAGACATATCCATGTTCATACAGATGGCGGTGAAGATATTTCCATGTTCATACAGATGGCTGTGTAGATATATCCATGTTCATACAGATGGCGGTGAAGATTTTTCCATGTTCATACATATTCCGGTGTAGATATTTCCATGTTCATACAGATAGCGGTGATGATATTCCCATGTTTATACAGGTAGCAGTGTAGATATTTCCATGTTTATACAGATAGCGGTGTAGATATTTCCATGTTTATACACATAGAGGTATAGATATTTCCATTTTTATACAGATAGCGGTGTAGATATCTCCATCTTAATACAGATGGCGGTGTAGATATTTATATGTTCATACAGATGGCGGTGCAGATATTTCCATGTTCATACAGATGGCGGTGAAGATATTTCCATGTTCATACAGATGGCGGTGTAGATACTTCCATGTTCATACTGATAGCGGTGTAGATATTTCCATGTTTATACAGGTAGCGGTGTAGATATTTCCATGTTCATACAGATAGCGGTGTAGTTATTTCCATGTGTAAAGAGATAGCTGTGTAGATATTTCCATGTATATGCAGATAGCTGTGTTGACATTTCCATTTTCATGCAGATAGCGGTGTATATATTTCCCTGTTCAAACAGATATCGGTGTAGATATTTCCATCTTCATAAAGATAGCAGTGTAGATATTTCCATGTTCATACAGATAGCAGCGTAGTTATTTCCATGTGTAAAGAGATAGCTGTGTAGATATTTCCATGTATATGCAGATAGCTGTGTAGACATTTCCATTTACATGCAGATAGCGGTGTATATATTTCCCTGTTCAAACAGTTAGCGGTGCAGATATTTCCATGTTCATAAAGATAGCAGTGTAGATAATTCCATGTTTATACAGATAGTGGTGAAGATGTATGCATGTTTACACAGATAGCGGTGTATATATTTCCATGTTCATCCAGATGGCTGAGTAGATATATCCATGTTCATACAGATAGCGGTGCAGATATTTCCATGTTCATCCAGATGTCTGTGTAGATATATCCATGTTCATACAGATGGCGGTAAAGATATTTCCATGTTCATACAGATAGCGGTGTAGATATTTCCATGTTCATACAGATAGCGGTGTAGATATTTCCATGTTCATACAGATAGCGGTGTATGTATTTCCATTTTCATACAGATAGCAGTGTAGATATTTCCATGTTCATCCAGATGGCTGTGTAGATATATCCATGTTCATACAGATAGCGGTGTAGATATTTCCATGTTCATCCAGATGGCTGTGTAGCTATTTCCATGTTCATACAGATAGTGGTGTAGATATTTCCATGTTCAAACAGATAGCTGTGTAGATATTTCCATGTTCATACAGATAGCGGTGTGGATATTTCCATGTTTATACAGATAGCGGTGAAGATGTATGCATGTTTACACAGATAGCCGTGTAGATATTTCCATGTTCATACAGATAGCGGTGTAGATATTTCCATGTTCATTCAGACGGCTGTGTAGACATATCCATGTTCATACAGATGGCGGTGAGGATACTTCCATGCTTATACAGAAGCTGTGTAGATATATCCATGTTGATACAGATGGCGGTGAAGATATTTCCATGTTCATACAGATGGCTGTGTAGATATTTCCATGTCCATACAGATAGCGGTGCTGTTATTTCCATGTTTATACAGGTAGCAGTGTCGATATTTCCATATTTATACAGATAGTTGTGTAGATATTTCCATGTTTATACACATAGCGGTGTAGATATTTCCATGTTTATATAGATAGCGGTGTAGATATCTCCATCTTAATACAGATGGCGGTGTAGATATTTATATGTTCATACAGATGGCGGTGCAGATATTTCCATGTTCATACAGATGGCGGTGAAGATATTTCCATGTTCATACAGATGGCGGTGTAGATACTTCCATGTTCATACTGATAGCGGTGCTGATATTTCCATGTTTATACAGGTAGCGGTGTAGATATTTCCATGTTTATACAGATAGCGGTGTAGATATTTCCATGTTTATACACATAGCGGTGTAGATATTTCCATGTTTATACACATAGCAGTGTAGATATCTCCATCTTAATACAGATGGCGGTGTAGATATTTATATGTTCATTCAGATGGCGGTGCAGATATTTCCATGTTCATACAGATGGCGGTGTAGATATTTCCATGTTCATACAGATAGCGGTGTAGTTATTTCCATGTGTAAAGAGATAGCTGTGTAGATATTTCCATGTATATGCAGATAGCTGTGTAGACATTTCCATTTTCATGCAGATAGCGGTGTATATATTTCCCTGTTCAAACAGTTAGCGGTGTAGATATTTCCATGTTCATAAAGATAGCAGTGTAGATATTTCCTTGTTTATACAGATAGCGGTGAAGATGTATGCATGTATACACAGTTAGCGGTGTAGATATTTCCATGTTCATCGAGACGGCTGTGTAGACATATCCATGTTCATACAGATGGCGGTGAAGATATTTCCATGTTCATACAGATGGCTGTGTAGATATATCCATGTTCATACAGATGGCGGTGAAGGTTTTTCCATGTTCATACATATTCCGGTGTAGATATTTCCATGTTCATACAGATAGCGGTGCTGATATTTCCATGTTTATACAGATAGCGGTGTAGAGATTTCCATGTTTATACACATAGTGGTATAGATATTTCCATTTTTATACAGATAGCGGTGTAGATATCTCCATCTTAATACAGATGGCGGTGTAGATATTTATATGTTCATACAGATGGCGGTGCAGATATTTCCATGTTCATACAGATGGCGGTGAAGATATTTCCATGTTCATACAGATGGCGGTGTAGATACTTCCATGTTCATACTGATAGCGGTGTAGATATTTCCATGTCTATGCAGGTAGCGGTGTAGATATTTCCATGTTCATACAGATAGCGGTGTAGTTATTTCCATGTGTAAAGAGATAGCTGTGTAGATATTTCCATGTATATGCAGATAGCTGGGTAGACACTTCCATTTTCATGCAGATAGCGGTGTATATATTTCCCTGTTCAAACAGATAGCGGTGTAGATATTTCCATCTTCATAAAGATAGCAGTGTAGATATTTCCATGTTCATACAGATAGCAGCGTAGTTATTTCCATGTGTAAAGAGATAGCTGTGAAGATATTTCCATGTATATGCAGATAGCTGTGTAGACATTTCCATTTACATGCAGATAGCGGTGTATATATTTCCCTGTTCAAACAGTTAGCGGTGCAGATATTTCCATGTTCATAAAGATAGCAGTGTAGATAATTCCATGTTTATACAGATAGTGGTGAAGATGTATGCATGTTTACACAGATAGCGGTGTATATATTTCCATGTTCATCCAGATGGCTGAGTAGATATATCCATGTTCATACAGATAGCGGTGCAGATATTTCCATGTTTATCCAGATGGCTGTGTAGATATATCCATGTTCATACAGATAGCGGTGTAGATATTTCCATGTTCATACAGATAGCGGTGTAGATATTTCCATGTTCATACAGATAGCCGTGTAGATATTGCCATGTTCATACCGATAGCGGTGCTGATACTTCCATGTTTATACAGGTAGCGGTGTACATATTTCCGTGTTTATACAGGAAGCGGTGTAGATATTTCCATGTTCATACAGATAGCGGTGTAGATATTTCCATGTTTATACAGACAGCGGTGTAGATATCTCCTTCTTAATACAGATGGCGGTGTAGATATTTATATGTTCATACAGATGGCGGTGCAGATATTTCCATGTTCATACAGATGGTGGTGTAGATATTTCCATGTTTATAGAGATAGCGGTGTAGTTATTTCCATGTGCAAAGAGATAGCTGTGTAGATATTTCCATGTATATACAGATAGCTGTGTAGATATTTCCATTTCCATGCAGATAGCGGTGTAGATATTTCCATGTTCAAACAGATAGCGGTGTAGATATTTCCATGTTCATACAGATAGCGTTGTGGGTATTTCCATGTTTATACAGATAGCGGTGAAGATGTATGCATGTTTACACAGATAGCCGTGTAGATATTTCCATGTTCATACAGATAGCGGTGTAGATATTTCCATGTTCATCCAGACGGCTGTGTAGACATTTCCATGTACATACAGATGGCGGTGAAGATATTTCCATGCTTATACAGAAGCTGTGTAGATATATCCATGTTGATACAGATGGCGGTGAAGATTTTTCCATGTTCATACAGATGGCTGTGTAGATATTTCCATGTCCATACAGATAGCGGTGCTGATATTTCCATGTTTATACAGGTAGCAGTGTCGATATTTCCATGTTTACACAGATAGTGGTGTAGATATTTCCATGTTTATACACATAGCGGTGTAGATATTTCCATGTTTATACAGATAGCGGTGTAGATATCTCCATCTTAATACAGATGGCGGTGTAGATATTTATATGTCCATACGGATGGCGGTGCAGATATTTCCATGTTCATACAGATGGCGGTGAAGATATTTCCATGTTCATACAGATGGCGGTGTAGATACTTCCATGTTCATACTGATAGCGGTGCTGATATTTCCATGTTTATACAGGTAGCGGTGTAGATATTTCCATGTTTATACAGATAGCGGTGTAGATATTTCCATGTTTATACACAAAGCGGTGTAGATATTTCCATGTTTATACACATAGCAGTGTAGATATCTGCATCTTAATACAGATGGCGGTGTAGATATTTATATGTTCATTCAGATGGCGGTGCAGATATTTCCATGTTCATACAGATGGCGGTGTAGATATTTCCATGTTCATACAGATAGCGGTGTAGTTATTTCCATGTGTAAAGAGATAGCTGTGTAGATATTTCCATGTATATGCAGATAGCTGTGTAGACATTTCCATTTTCATGCAGATAGCGGTGTATATATTTACCTGTTCAAACAGTTAGCGGTGTAGATATTTCCATGTTCATAAAGATATCAGTGTAGATATTTCCTTGTTTATACAGATAGCGGTGAAGATGTATGCATGTATACACAGATAGCGGTGTAGATATTTCCATGTTCATCCAGATGGCTGTGGAGATATATCCATGTTCATGCAGATAGCGGTGTAGATATTTCCTTGTTCATACAGATAGCGGTGCAGATATTTCAATGTTCATCCAGATGGCTGTGTAGATATATCCATGTTCATACAGATGGCGGTGAAGATATTTCCATGTTCATACAGATAGCGGTGTAGATAATTCCATGTTCATACAGATAGCGGTGTAGATATTTCCATGTTCATACAGATAGCGGTGTATGTATTTCCATGTTCATACAGATAGCGGTGTAGATATTTCCATGTTCATCCTGATGGCTGTGTAGATATTTCCATGTTCATACAGACAGCGGTGTAGATATTTCCATGTTCATACAGATAGCGGTGTAGATATTTCCATGTTCATCCAGATGGCTGTGTAGATATATCCATGTTCATACAGATGGCGGTGAAGATATTTCCATGTCATACAGATGGCGTTGTAGATATTTCCATGTTCATACAGATAGCTGTGTAGATATTGCCATGTTCATACCGATAGCGGTGCTGATACTTCCATGTTTATACAGGTAGCGGTGTACATATTTCCGTGTTTATACAGGTAGCGGTGTAGATATTTCCATGTTCATACAGATAGCGGTGTAGATATTTCCATGTTTATACAGATAGCGGTGTAGATATCTCCTTCTTAATACAGATGGCGGTGTAGATATTTATATGTTCATACAGATGGCGGTGCAGATATTTCCATGTTCATACAGATGGTGGTGTAGATATTTCCATGTTTATAGAGGTAGCAGTGTAGTTATTTCCATGTGCAAAGAGATAGCTGTGTAGATATTTCCATGTATATGCAGATAGCTGTGTAGATATTTCCATTTTCATGCAGATAGCGGTGTAGATATTTCCATGTTCAAACAGATAGCGGTGTAGATATTTCCATATTCATACAGATAGCGGTGTGGATATTTCCATGTTTATACAGATAGCGGTGAAGATGTATGCATGTTTACACAGATAGCGGTGTAGATATTTCCATGTTCATACAGATAGCGGTGTAGATATTTCCATGTTCATCCAGACGGCTGTGTAGACATATCCATGTTCATACAGATGGCGGTGAAGATATTTCCATGTTCATACAGATGGCTGTGTAGATATATCCATGTTCATACAGATGGCGGTGAAGATTTTTCCATGTTCATACATATTCCGGTGTAGATATTTCCATGTTCATACAGATAGCGGTGCTGATATTTCCATGTTTATACAGATAGCGGTGTAGAGATTTCCATGTTTATACACATAGTGGTATAGACATTTCCATTTTTATACAGATAGCGGTGTAGAAATCTCCATCTTAATACAGATGGCGGTGTAGATATTTATATGTTCATACAGATGGCGGTGCAGATATTTCCATGTTCATACAGATGGCGGTGAAGATATTTCCATGTTCATACAGATAGCGGTGTAGATATTTCCATGTTCATACAGATAGCGGTGCAGATATTTCTATGTTCATCCAGATGGCTGTGTAGATATATCCATGTTCATACACATGTCGGTGAAGATATTTCCATGTTCATACAGATAGCGGTGTAGATATTTCCATGTTCATACAGATAGCGGTGTAGATATTTCCATGTTCATCCAGATGGCTGTGTAGATATATCCATGTTCATACAGATAGCGGTGTAGATATTTCTATATTCATAAAGATGGCTGTGTAGCTATTTCCATGTTCATACAGATAGTGGTGTAGATATTTCCATGTTCATACAGATAGCGATGTAGATATTTCCATGTTCATACAGATAGCCGTGTAGATATTGCCATGTTCATACCGATAGCGGTGCTGATACTTCCATGTTTATACAGGTAGCGGTGTACATATTTCCGTGTTTATACAGGTAGCGGTGTAGATATTTCCATGTTCATATAGATAGCGGTGTAGATATTTCCATGTTTATACAGATAGCGGTGTAGATATCTCCTTCTTAATACAGATGGCGGTGTAGATATTTATATGCTCATACAGATGGCGGTGCAGATATTTCCATGTTCATACAGATGGTGGTGTAGATATTTCCATGTTCATACAGATAGCGGTGTGGATATTTCCATGTTTATACAGATAGCGGTTAAGATGTATGCATGTTTACACAGATAGTGGTGTAGATATTTCCATGTTCATACAGATAGCGGTGTAGATATTTCCATGTTCATCCAGACGGCTGTGTAGACATATCCATGTTCATACAGATGGCGGTGAAGATATTTCCATGTTGATACAGATGGCTGTGTAGATATATCCATGTTCATACAGATGGCGGTGAAGATTTTTCCATGTTCATACAGATGGCGGTGTAGATATATCCATATTCATACAGATAGCGGTGCTGATGTTTCCATGTTTATACAGGTAGCAGTGTAGATATTTCCATGTTTACACAGATAGCGGTGTAGATATTTCCATGTTTATACACATAGCGGTGTAGATATTTCCATGTTTATACAGATAGCGGTGTAGATATCTCCATCTTAATACAGATGGTGGTGTAGATATTTATATGTTCATACAGATGGCGGTGCAGATATTTCCATGTTCATACAGATGGCGGTGAAGATATTTCCATGTTCACACAGATGGCGGTGTAGGTACCTCCATGTTCATACTGATAGCGGTGATGATATTTCCATGTTTATACAGGTAGCAGTGTAGATATTTTCATGTTTATACAGATAGCGGTGTAGATATTTTCATGTTTTTACACATAGCGGTGTAGATATTTCCATGTTTATACAGATAGCGGTGTAGATATCTCCATCTTAATACAGATGGCGGTGAAGATATTTATATGTACTTTCAGATGGCAGTGCAGATATTTCCATGTTCATACAGATGGCGGTGTAGATATTTCCATGTTCATACAGATAGCGGTGTAGTTATTTCAATGTGTAAAGAGATAGCTGTGTAGATATTTCCATGTATATGCAGTTAGCTGTGTAGACATTTCCATTTTCAAGCAGATAGCGGTGTATATATTTCCCTGTTCAAACAGGTAGCGGTGTAGATATTTCCATGTTCATAAAGATAGCAGTGTAGATATTTCCATGTTTATACAGATAGCGGTGAAGATGTATGCATGTTTACACAGACAGCGGTGTAGATATTTCCATGTTCATCCAGATGGCTGTGTAGATATATCCATGTTCATACAGATAGCGGTGTAGATATTTCCATGTTCATACACATAGCGGTGCAGTTATTTCCATGTTCATCCAGATGGCTGTGTAGATATATCCATGTTCATACAGATGGCGGTGAAGATATTTCCATGTTCATACAGATAGCGGTGTAGATATTTCCATGTTCATACAGATAGCGGTGTAGATATTTCCATGTTCATACAGATAGCGGTGCAGATATTTCCATGTTCATCCAGATGGCTGTGTAGATATATCCATGTTCATACAGATGGCGTTGAAGATATTTCCATGTTCATACAGATAGCGGTGTAGATATTTCCATGTTCATACAGATAGCGGTGTAGATATTTCCATGTTCATACCGATAGCGGTGTAGATATTTCCATGTTTATACAGATAGCGGTGTATGTATTTCCATGTTCAAACAGATAGCAGTGTAGATATTTCCATGTTCATCCAGATGGGTGTGTAGATATATCCATGTTCATACAGATAGCGGTGTAGATATTTCCATGTTCATCCAGACGTCTGTGTAGACATATCCATGTTCATACAGATGGCGGTGAAGATTTTTCCATGTTCATACAAATGGCGGTGTAGATATTTCCATGTTCATACAGATAGCGGTGCTGATATTTCCATGTTTATACAGGTAGCAGTGTGGATATTTCCATGTTTATACAGATAGCGGTGTAGATATTTCCATGTTTATACACATAGCGGTGTAGATATTTCCATGTTTATACAGATAGCGGTGTAGATATCTCCATCTTAATACAGATGGCGGTGTAGATATTTATATGTTCATACAGATGGCGGTGCAGATATTTCCATGTTCATACAGATGGCGGTGAAGATATTTCCATGTTCATACAGATGGCGGTGTAGATACTTCCATGTTCATACTGATAGCGGTGCTGATATTTCCATGTTTATACAGGTAGCGGTGTAGATATTTCCATGTTTATACAGATAGCAGTGTAGATATTTCCATGTTTATACACATAGCGGTGTAGATATCTCCATGTTTATACAGATAGCGGTGTAGATATCTCCATCTTAATACAGATGGCGGTGTAGATATTTGTATGTTCATTCAGATGGCGGTGCAGATATTTCCATGTTCATACAGATGGCGGTGTAGATATTTCCATGTTCATACAGATAGCGGTGTAGTTATTTCCATGTGTAAAGAGATAGCTGTGTAGATATTTCCATGTATATGCAGAAATCTGTGTAGACATTTCCATTTTCATGCAGATAGCGGTGTATATATTTCCCTGTTCAAACAGTTAGCGGTGTAGATATTTCCATGTTCATAAAGATAGCAGTGTAGACATTTCCATGTTTATACAGATAGCGATGAAGATGTATGCATGATTACACAGATAGCGGTGTAGATATTTCCATGTTCATCCACATGGCTCTGTAGATATATCCATGTTCATAGAGATAGCGGTGTAGATATTTCCATGTTCATACAGATAGCGGTGCAGATATTTCCATGTTCATCCAGATGGCTGTGTAGATATATCCATGTTCATACAGATGGCGGTGAAGATATTTCCATGTTCATACGGATAGCGGTGTAGATATTTCCATGTTCATACAGATAACGGTGTAGATATTTCCATGTTCATACAGATAACGGTGTATGTATTTCCATGTTCATACAGATAGCGGTGTAGATATTTCCATGTTCATCCAGATGGCTGTGTAGATATATCCATGTTCATACAGATAGCGGTGTAGATATTTCCATGTTCATCCAGATGGCTGTGTATCTATTTCCATGTTCATTCAGATAGCCGTGTAGATATTGCCATGTTCATACCGATAACGGTGCTGATACTTCCATGTTTATACAGGTAGTGGTGTACATATTTCCATGTTTATACAGATAGCGGTGTAGATATCTCCTTCTTAATACAGATGGCGGTGTAGATATTTATATGTTCATACAGGTGGCGGTGCAGATATTTCCATGTTCATACAGATGGTGGTGTAGATATTTCCATGTTCATACAGATAGCGGTGTGGATATTTCCATGTTTATACAGATAGCGGTGAAGATGTATGCATGTTTACACAGATAGCGGTGTAGATATTTCCATGGTCATACAGATAGCGGTGTAGATATTTCCATGTTCATCCAGACGGCTGTGTAGACATATCCATGTTCATACAGATGGCTGTGAAGATATTTCCATGTTCATACAGATGGCTGTGTAGATATATCCATGTTCATACAGATGGCGGTGAAGATTTTTCCATGTTCATACAGATGGCGGTTTAGATATTTCCATGTTCATACAGATAGCGGTGCTGATATTTCCATGTTTATACAGGTATCAGTGTAGATATCTCCATGTTTATACAGATAGCGGTGTAGATATTTCCATGTTTATACACATAGCGGTGTAGATATTTCCATGTTTATACAGATAGCGGTGTAGATATCTCCATCTTAATACAGATGGCGGTGTAGATATTTATATGTTCTTACAGATGGCGGTGCAGATATTTCCATGTTCATACAGATGGCGGTGAAGATATTTCCATTTTCGTACAGATGGCGGTGTAGATATTACCATGTTTATAGAGATAGCGGTGTAGTTATTTCCAAATGTAAAGAGATAGCTGTGTAGATATTTCCATGTATATGCAGACAGCTGTGTAGATATTTCCATTTTCATGCAGATAGCGGTGTAGATATTTAAATGTTCAAACAGATAGCAGTGTAGATATTTCCATGTTTATAAAGATAGCGGTGAAGATGTATGCATGTTTACACAGATAGCGGTGTAGATATTTCCATGTTCATACAGATAGCGGTGTAGATATTTCCATGTTCATCCAGATGGCTGTGTAGATGTATCCATGTTCATCCAGATGGCTGTGTAGATATATCCATGTTCATACAGATGGCAGTGAGATATTTCCATGTTCATACAGATATAGGTGTAGATATTTCCATGTTCATACAGATAGCAGTGTAGATATTTCCATGTCTATACAGGTAGCGGTGTAGGTATTTCCATGTTTATACAGATAGCGGTGTAGATATTTCCATGTTTATACAGGTAGCGGTGTAGATATTTCCATGTTTATACAGATAGCAGTGTAGATATCTTCATCTTAATACAGATGGCGGTGTAGATATTTATATGTTCATTAAGATGGCGGTGCAGATATTTCCATGTTCATACAGATGGCCGTGTAGATATTTCCATGTTTATGGAGATAGCGGTGTAGTTATTTCCATGTGTAAAGAGATAGCTGTGTAGATATTTCCATGTATGTGCAGATACCTGTGTAGATATTTCCATTTTCACGCAGATAGCTGTGTAGATATTTCCATTTTCAAACAGATAGCGGTGTAGATATTTCCATGTTTATGCAGATAACGGTGTAGATATTTCCATGTTCATACAGATAACGGTGTTTGTATTTCCATGTTCATCCAGATGGCTGTGTAGATGTATCCATGTTCATCCAGATGGCTGTGTAGATATATCCATGTTCATACAGATGGCAGTGAGATATTTCCATGTTCATACAGATATAGGTGTAGATATTTCCATGTTCATACAGATAGCAGTGTAGATATTTCCATGTCTATACAGGTAGCGGTGTAGGTATTTCCATGTTTATACAGATAGCGGTGTAGATATTTCCATGTTTATACAGGTAGCGGTGTAGATATTTCCATGTTTATACAGATAGCAGTGTAGATATCTTCATCTTAATACAGATGGCGGTGTAGATATTTATATGTTCATAAAGATGGCGGTGCAGATATTTCCATGTTCATACAGATGGCCGTGTAGATATTTCCATGTTTATGGAGATAGCGGTGTAGTTATTTCCATGTGTAAAGAGATAGCTGTGTAGATATTTCCATGTATGTGCAGATACCTGTGTAGATATTTCCATTTTCACGCAGATAGCTGTGTAGATATTTCCATTTTCAAACAGATAGCGGTGTAGATATTTCCATGTTTATGCAGATAACGGTGTAGATATTTCCATGTTCATACAGATAACGGTGTATGTATTTCCATGTTCATACAGATAGCGGTGTAGATATTTCCATGTTCATCCAGATGGCTGTGTAGATATATCCATGTTCATACAGATAGCGGTGTAGATATTTCCATGTTCATCCAGATGGCTGTGTAGCTATTTCCATGTTCATACAGATAGCCGTGTAGATATTGCCATGTTCATACCGATAACGGTGCTGATACTTCCATGTTTATACAGGTAGCGGTGTACATATTTCCATGTTTATACAGATAGCGGTGTAGATATCGCCTTAATACAGATGGCGGTGTAGATATTTATATGTTCATACAGGTGGCGTTGCAGATATTTCCATGTTCATACAGATGGTGGTGTAGATATTTCCATGTTCATACAGATAGCGGTGTGGATATTTCCATGTTTATACAGATAGCGGTGAAGATGTATGCATGTTTACACAGATAGCGTTGTAGATATTTCCATGTTTATACAGATAGCGGTGTAGATATTTCCATGTTCATCCAGACGGCTGTGTAGTCATATCCATGTTCATACAGATGGCTGTGAAGATATTTCCATGTTCATACAGATGGCTGTGTAGATATATCCATGTTCATACAGATGGCGGTGAAGATTTTTCCATGTTCATACAGATGGCGGTGTAGATATTTCCATGTTCATACAGATAGCGGTGCTGATATTTCCATGTTTATACGGGTATCAGTGTAGATATCTCCATGTTTATACAGATTGCGGTGTAGATATTTCCATGTTTATACACATAGCGGTGTAGATATTTCCATGTTTATACAGATAGCGGTGTAGATATCTCCATCTTAATACAGAAGTCGGTGTAGATATTTATATGTTCTTACAGATGGCGGTGCAGATATTTCCATGTTCATACAGATGGCGGTGAAGATATTTCCATGTACGTACAGATGGCGGTGTAGATATTACCATGTTTATAGAGATAGCTGTGTAGTTATTTCCATGTGTAAAGAGATAGCTGTGTAGATATTTCCATGTATATGCAGACAGCTGTGTAGATATTTCCATTTTCATGCAGATAGCGGTGTAGATATTTCCATGTTCAAACAGATAGCAGTGTAGATATTTCCATGTTTATAAAGATAGCGGTGAAGATGTATGCATGTTTACACAGATAGCGGTGTAGATATTTCCATGTTCATACAGATAGCGGTGTAGATATTTCCATGTTCATCCAGATGGCTGTGTAGATATATCCATGTTCATCCAGATGGCTGTGTAGATATATCCATGTTCATACAGATGGCAGTGAAGATATTTCCATGTTCATACAGATATAGGTGTAGATATTTCCATGTTCATACAGATAGCAATGTAGATATTTCCATATCTATACAGGTAGCGGTGTAGGTATTTCCATGTTTATTCAGATAGCGGTGTAGATATTTCCATGTTTATACAGGTAGCGGTGTAGATATTTCCATGTTTATACAGATAGCGGTGTAGATATCTTCATCTTAATACAGATGGCGGTGTAGATATTTATATGTTCATAAAGATGGCGGTGCAGATATTTCCATGTTCATGCAGATGGCCGTGTAGATATTGCCATGTTTATGGAGATAGCGGTGTAGTTATTTCCATGTGTAAAGAGATAGCTATGTAGATATTTCCATGTATGTGCAGATAGCTGTGTAGATATTTCCATTTTCATGCAGATAGCTGTGTAGATATTTCCATTTTCAAACAGATAGCGGTGTAGATATTTCCATGTTCATACAGATAGCGGTGTAGATATTTCCATGTTTATACAGATAGCGGTGAAGATGTATGCATGTTTACACAGATAGCGGTGTAGATATTTCCATGTTCATACAGAAAACGGTGTAGATATTTCCATGTTTATACAGATAGCAGTGAAGATGTATGCATGTTTACACAGATAGCGGTGTAGATAATTCCATGTTCATCCAGATGGCTGTGCAGATATATCCATGTTCATACAGATAGCGGTGTAGATATTTCCATGTTCATACAGATAGCGGTGCAGATATTTCCATGTTTATCCAGATGGCTGTGTATATATATCCATGTTCATACAGATGGCGGTGAAGATATTTCCATGTTCATACAGATAGCGGTGTAGATATTTCCATGTTCATACAGATAGCGGTGTAGATATTTCCATGTTCATAAATATAGCGGTGTATGTATTTCCATGTTCATGCAGATAGCGGTGTAGATATTTCCATGTTCATCCAGATGGCTTTGTAGATATATCCATGTTCATACAGATAGCGGTGTAGATATTTCCATGTTCATGCAGATGGCTGTGTAGCTATTTCCATGTTCATACAGATAGTGGTGTAGATATTTCCATGTTCATGCAGATAGCGGTGTAGATATTTCCATGTTCCTATAGATGGCGGTGCTGATATTTCCAAGTTTATACAGGTAGTGGTGTAGATATTTCCATGTTTATGCAGATAGCGGTGTAGATATTTCCATGTTTATACACATAGCGGTGTAGATATTTCCATGTTTATACAGATAGCGGTGTAGATATCTCCATCTTAATACAGATGTCGGTGTAGATATTTATAAGTTCATACAGATGGCAGTGCAAATATTTCCATGTTCTTACAGATGGCGGTGTAGATATTACCATGTTTATAGAGATAGCGGTGTAGATATTTCCATGTGTAAAGAGATAGCTGTCTAGACATTTCCATTTATATGCAGATAGCTGTGTAGATATTTCCATTTTCATGCAGATAGCTGTGTAGATATTTCCATGTTCAAACAGATAGCAGTGTAGATATTTCCATGTACTTACAGATAGCAGTGTAGACATTTCCATGTTTATACAGATAGCGGTGAAGGTGTATGCATGTTTACACAGATAGCGGTGTAGATATTTCCATGTTCATACAGATAGCGGTGTAGATATTTCCATGTTCATCCAGATGGCTGTGTAGATATATCCATGTTCATCCAGATGGCTGTGTAGATATATCCATGTTCATTGAGATGGCGGTGAAGATATTTCCATGTTCATACAGATAGCGGTGTAGATATTTCCATGTTCATACAGATAGCGGTGAAGATGTATGCATGTTGACACAGATAGCGGTGTAGATATTTCCATGTTCATCCACATGGCTGTGTAGATATATCCATGTTCATACAGATGGCGGTGAAGATATTTCCATGCTTATACAGGTTGTGGTGTAGATATTTCCATGTTCATACAGATAGCGGTGTAGATATTTCCATGTTCATAAAGATAGCGGTGCAGATATTTCCATGTTCATCCAGATAGCGGTGAAGATATTTCCATGTTCATCCAGATGGCTGTGTAGATATATCCATGTTCATACAGATGGCGGTGAAGATATTTCCATGTTCATACAGATAGCGGTGTAGATATTTCCATGTTCATACAGATAGCGGTGTAGATATTTCCATGTTCATGGAGATAGCGGTGTATGTATTTCCATGTTCATACAGATAGCGGTGTAGACATTTCCATATTCATCCAGATGGCTGTGTAGATATTTCCATGTTCATACAGATAGCGGTGTAGATATTTACATGTTCATACAGATAGCGGTGTAGATATTTCCATGTTCATACAGATAGCCGTGTTGATATTGCCATGTTCATACCGATAGCGGTGCTGATACTTCCAAGTTTATACAGGTAGCGGTGTACATATTTCCGTTTTTATACAGATAGCGGTGTAAATATTTCCAAGTTCATACAGATGGCGGTGTAGATATTTCCATGTTCATACAGATAGCGGTGCTGATATTTCCATGTTTATACAGGTATCAGTGTAGATATCTCCATGTTTATACAGATAGCGGTGTAGATATTTCCATGTTTATACACATAGCGGTGTAGATATTTCCATGTTTATACAGATAGCGGTGTAGATATCTCCATCTTAATACAGATGGCGGTGTAGATATTTATATGTTCTTACAGATGGCGGTGCAGATATTTCCATGTTCATACAGATGGCGGTGAAGATATTTCCATGTTCGTACAGATGGCGGTGTAGATATTACCATGTTTATAGAGATAGCGGTGTAGTTATTTCCATGTGTAAAGAGATAGCTGTGTAGATATTTCCATGTATATGCAGACAGCTGTGTAGATATTTCCATTTTCATGCAGATAGCGGTGTAGATATTTCCATGTTCAAACAGATAGCAGTGTAGATATTTCCATGTTTATAAAGATAGTGGTGAAGATGTATGCATGTTTACACAGATAGCGGTGTAGATATTTCCATGTTCATACAGATAGCGGTGTAGATATTTCCATGTTCATCCAGATGGCTGTGTAGATATATCCATGTTCATCCAGATGGCTGTGTAGATATATCCATGTTCATACAGATGGCAGTGAAGATATTTCCATGTTCATACAGATATAGGTGTAGATATTTCCATGTTCATACAGATAGCAGTGTAGATATTTCCATGTCTATACAGGTAGCGGTGTAGGTATTTCCATGTTTATACAGATAGCGGTGTAGATATTTCCATGTTTATACAGGTAGCGGTGTAGATATTTCCATGTTTATACAGATAGCGGTGTAGATATCTTCATCTTAATACAGATGGCGGTGTAGATATTTATATGTTCATAAAGATGGCGGTGCAGATATTTCCATGTTCATACAGATGGCCGTGTAGATATTTCCATGTTTATGGAGATAGCGGTGTAGTTATTTCCATGTGTAAAGAGATATCTGTGTAGATATTTCCATGTATGTGCAGATAGCTGTGTAGATATTTCCATTTTCATGCAGATAGCTGTGTAGATATTTCCATTTTCAAACAGATAGCGGTGTAGATATTTCCATGTTCATACAGATAACGGTGTAGATATTTCCATGTTCATACAGATAACGGTGTATGTATTTCCATGTTCATACAGATAGCGGTGTAGATATTTCCATGTTCATCCAGATGGCTGTGTAGATATATCCATGTTCATACAGATAGCGGTGTGGATATTTCCATGTTCATCCAGATGGCTGTGTAGCTATTTCCATGTTCATACAGATAGCCGTGTAGATATTGCCATGTTCATACCGATAACGGTGCTGATACTTCCATGTTTATACAGGTAGCGGTGTACATATTTCCAAGTTTATACAGATAGCGGTGTAGATATCTCCTTCTTAATACAGATGGCGGTGTAGATATTTATATGTTCATACAGGTGGCGGTGCAGATATTTCCATGTTCATACAGATGGTGGTGTAGATATTTCCATGTTCATACAGATAGTGGTGTGGATATTTCCATTTTTATACAGATAGCGGTGAAGATGTATGCATGTTTACACAGATAGCCGTGTAGATATTTCCATGTTCATAAAGATAGCGGTGTAGATATTTCCATGTTCATCCAGACGGCTGTGTAGGCATATCCATGTTCATACAGATGGCTGTGAAGATATTTCCATGTTCATACAGATGGCTGTGAAGATATATCCATGTTCATACAGATGGCGGTGAAGATTTTTCCATGTTCATACAGATGGCTGTGTAGATATGTCCATGTTCATACAGATGGCGGTGAAGATTTTTCCATGTTCATACAGATGGCGGTGTAGATATTTCCATGTTCATACAGATAGCGGTGCTGATATTTCCATGTTTATACAGGTATCAGTTTAGATATCTCCATGTTTATACAGATAGCGGTGTAGATATTTCCATGTTTATACACATAGCGGTGTAGATATTTCCATGTTTATACAGATAGCTGTGTAGATATCTCCATCTTAATACAGATGGCGGTGTAGATATTTATATGTTCTTACAGATGGCGGTGCAGATATTTCCATGTTCATACAGATGGCGGTGAAGATATTTCCATGTTCGTACAGATGGCGGTGTAGATATTACCATGTTTATAGAGATAGCGGTGTAGTTATTTCCATGTGTAAAGAGATAGCTGTGTAGATATTTCCATGTATATGCAGACAGCTGTGTAGATATTTCCATTTTCATGCAGATAGCGATGTAGATATTTCCATGTTCAAACAGATAGCAGTGTAGATATTTCCATGTTTATAAAGATAGCGGTGAAGATGTATGCATGTTTACACAGATAGCGGTGTAGATATTTCCATGTTCATACAGATAGCGGTGTAGATATTTCCATGTTCATCCAGATGGCTGTGTAGATATATCCATGTTCATCCAGATGGCTGTGTAGATATATCCATGTTCATACAGATGGCAGTGAAGATATTTCCATGTTCATACAGATATAGGTGTAGATATTTCCATGTTCATACAGATAGCAGTGTAGATATTTCCATGTCTATACAGGTAGCGGTGTAGGTATTTCCATGTTTATACAGATAGCGGTGTAGATATTTCCATGTTTATACAGGTAGCGGTGTAGATATTTCCATGTTTATACAGATAGCGGTGTAGATATCTTCATCTTAATACAGATGGCGGTGTAGATATTTATATGTTCATAAAGATGGCGGTGCAGATATTTCCATGTTCATACAGATGGCCGTGTAGATATTTCCATGTTTATGGAGATAGCGGTGTAGTTATTTCCATGTGTAAAGAGATAGCTCTGTAGATATTTCCATGTATGTGCAGATAGCTGTGTAGATATTTCCATTTTCATGCAGATAGCTGTGTTGATATTTCCATTTTGAAACAGATAGCGGTGTAGATATTTCCATGTTCATACAGATAGCGGTGTAGATATTTCCATGTTTATACAGATAGCGGTGAAGATGTATGCATGTTTACACAGATAGCGGTGTAGATAATTCCATGTTCATCCAGATGGCTGTGTAGATATATCCATGTTCATACAGATAGCGGTGTAGATATTTCCATGTTCATACAGATAGCGGTGAAGATATTTCCATATTTATCCAGATGGCTGTGTAGATATATCCATGTTCATACAGATGGCGGTGAAGATATTTCCATGTTCATACAGATAGCGGTGTAGATATTTCCATGTTCATACAGATAGCGGAGTAGATATTTCCATGTTCATCCAGATGGCTGTGTAGATATATCCATGTTCATACAGATAGCGGTGTAGATATTTCCATGTTCATGCAGATGGCTGTGTAGCTATTTCCATGTTCATACAGATAGTGGTGTAGATATTTCCATGTTCATACAGATAGCGGTGTAGATATTTCCATGTTCCTACAGATGGCGGTGCTGATATTTCCAAGTTTATACAGGTAGCGGTGTAGATATTTCCATGTTTATACAGATAGCGGTGTAGATATTTCCATGTTTATACACATAGCGGTGTAGATATTTCCATGTTTATACAGATAGCGGTGTAGATATCTCCATCTTAATACAGATGTCGGTGTAGATATTTATAAGTTCATACAGATGGCAGTGCAAATATTTCCATGTTCATACCGATGGCGGTGTAGATATTACCATGTTTATAGAGATAGCGGTGTAGATATTTCCATGTGTAAAGAGATAGCTGTCTAGACATTTCCATGTATATGCAGATAGCTGTGTAGATTTTTCCATTTTCATGCAGATAGCGGTGTAGATATTTCCATGTTCAAACAGATAGCAGTGTAGATATTTCCATGTACTTACAGATAGCAGTGTAAATATTTCCATGTTTATACAGATAGCGGTGAAGATGTATGCATGTTTACACAGATAGCGGTGTAGATATTTCCATGTTCATACAGATAGCGGTGTAGATATTTCCATGTTCATCCAGATGGCTGTGTAGATATATCCATGTTCATCCAGATGGCTGTGTAGATATATCCATGTTCATAGAGATGGCGGTGAAGATATTTCCATGTTCATTCAGATAGCGGTGTAGATATTTCCATGTTCATACAGATAGCGGTGAAGATGTATGCATGTTGACACAGATAGCGGTGTAGATATTTCCATGTTCATCCACATGGCTGTGTAGATATATCCATGTTCATACAGATGGCGGTGAAGATATTTCCATGCTTATACAGGTAGCGGTGTAGATATTTCCATGTTCATACAGATAGCGGTGTAGATATTTCCATGTTCATACAGATAGCGGTGTAGATATTTCCATGTTCATACAGATAGCCGTGTTGATATTGCCATGTTCATACCGATAGCGGTGCTGATACTTCCATGTTTATACAGGTAGCGGTGTACATATTTCCGTGTTTATACAGATAGCGGTGTAAATATTTCCAAGTTCATACAGATGGCGGTGTAGATATTTCCATGTTTATAGAGATAGCGGTGTAGTTATTTCCATGTGTAAAGAGATAGCTGTGTAGATATTTCCATGTGTATGCAGATAGCTGTGTAGATATTTCCATTTTCATGCAGATAGCGGTGTAGATATTTCCATGTTCAAACAGATAGCGGTGTAGATATTTCCATGTCCATAAAGATAGCGGTGTAGATATTTCCATGTTTATACAGATAGCGGTGAAGATGTATGCATGTTTACACAGATAGCGGTGTAGATATTTCCATGTTCATCCAGATGGCTGTGTAGATATATCCATGTTCATACAGATGGCGGTGAAGATATTTCCATGTTCATACAGATAGTGGTGTAGATATTTCCATGTTCATACAGATAGCGGTGTATGTATTTCCATGTTCATACAGAGAGCGGTGTAGGTATTTCCATTTTCATCCAGATAGCGGTGTAGATATTTCCCTGTTCAAACAGTTAGCGGTTTAGATATTTCCATGTTCATAAAGATAGCGGTTTAGATACTTCCATGTTTATACAGATAGCGGTGAAGATGTATGCATGTTTACACAGATAGCGGTGTAGATATTTCCATGTTCATCCAGATGGCTGTGTAGATATATCCATGTTCATACAAATGGCGGTGAAGATATTCCCATGTTCATACATATAGCGGTGTAGATATTTCCATGTTCATCCTGATGGCTGTGTGGATATATCCATGATCATACAGATGGCGGTGAAGATATTTCCATGTTCATACAGATAGCGGTGTAGATATTTCCATGTTCATACAGATAGCCGTGTAGATATTGCCATGTTCATACCGATAGCGCTGCTGATACTTCCATGTTTATACAGGTAGCGGTGTACATATTTCCGTGTTTATACAGATAGCGGTGTAGATATTTCCATGTTCATACAGATGGCGGTTTAGATATTTCCATGTTTATAGAGATAGCGGTGGAGTTATTTCCATGTGTAAAGAGATAGCTGTGTAGATATTTCCATGTATATGCAGATAGCTGTGTAGATATTTCCATTTTCATGCAGATAGCGGTGTAGATATTTCCATGTTCAAACAAATAGCGGTATAGATATTTCCATGTTCGTACAGATAGCGGTGTAGATTTTCCATGTTTGTACTGATAGCGGTGAAGAAGTATGCATGTTTACACAGATAGCGGTGTAGATATTTCCATGTTCATACAGATAGCGGTGTAGATAATTCCATGTTCATCCAGATGGCTTTGTAGACATATCCATGTTCATACAGATGGCGGTGAAGATATTTCCATGTTCATACAGATAGCAGTGTAGATATTTCCATGTTCATACAGATAGCGGTGTAGATATTTCCATGTTCATACAGAAAACGGTTTAGATATTTCCATATTTATACAGATAGCGGTGAAGATGTAAGCATGTTTACACAGATAGCGGTGTAGATAATTCCATGTTCATCCAGATGGCTGTGTAGATATTTCCACGTTCATCCAGATGGCTGTGTAGATATATCCATGTTCATACAGATGGCGGTGAAGATATTTCCATGTTCATACAGATAGCGGTGTAGATATTTCCATGTTCATACAGATGGCTGTTTAGATATATCCATGTTCATAGAGATGGCGGTGAAGATATTTAAATGTTCATACAGATATCTGTGTAGATATTTCCATGTTCATACAGATAGCGCTGTAGATATTTCTATGTTCATACAGATAGCTGTGAAGATATTTCCATGTTTATACAGGTAGCGGTGTTGGTATTTCCATGTTTATACAGATAGCGGTGTGGATATTTCCATGTTTACACAGGTAGCGGTGTAGATATTTCCATGTTTATAAAGATATCGGTGTAGATATCTTCATCTTAATACAGATGGCGGTGTAGATATTTATATGTTCATTCAGATGGCGGTGCCGATATTTCCATGTTCATACAGATGGCGGTGTAGATATTTCCATGTTTATAGAGATAGCGGTGTAGTTATTTCCATGTGTAAAGAGATAG
The DNA here is from genome assembly GCF_029281585.2 of Gorilla gorilla gorilla. Taxonomy (NCBI): domain Eukaryota; kingdom Metazoa; phylum Chordata; class Mammalia; order Primates; family Hominidae; genus Gorilla; species Gorilla gorilla. Next base: position 130,382,775 of record NC_073239.2, read on the forward strand.
CTTTGTAGATATTTCCATGTATGTGCAGATAGCTGTGTAGATATTTCCATTTTCATGCAGATAGCGGTGTGGATATTTCCTTTTTCAAACAGATAGCGGTGTAGATATTTCCATGTTCATACAGATAGCGGTGTAGATATTTCCATGTTTACACAGATAGCGGTGAAGATGTATGCATGTTTACACAGATAGCGGTGTAGATATTTCCATGTTCATACAGAAAACGGTGTAGATATTTCCATGTTTATACACATAGCGGTGAAGATGTATGCATCTTTACACAGATAGCAGTGTAGATAATTCCATGTTCATCCAGATGGCTGTGTATATATTTCCACGTTCATCCAGATGGCTGTGTAGATATATCCATGTTCATACAGATGGCAGTGAAGATATTTCCATATTCATACAGATGGCGGTGTAGATATTTCCATGTTCATACCGATAGCGGTGCTGATATTTCCATGTTCATACAGGTAACTGTGTAGATATTTCCATGTTTATACAGATAGCGGTGTAGATATTTCCATGTTCAAACACATAGCGGTGTAGATATTTCCATGTTCATGCAGATAGCGGTGTAGATATTTCCATGTTCATACAGATAGCGGTGTAGATATTTCCATGTTCATACAGATAGCGGTGTATGTATTTCCATGTTCATACAGATAGTGGTGTAGATATTTCCATTTTCATGCAGATGGCGGTGTAGTTATTTCCCTGTTCAAACAGTTAGCGGTGTAGATACTTCCATGTTCATACAGATAGCGGTGTAGATATTTCCATGTTTATACAGATAGCGGTGAAGATGTATGCATGTTTAGACAGATAGCGGTGTAGATACTTCCATGTTCATCCAGATGGCTGTGTAGATATATCCATGTTCATACAGATGGCGGAGAAGATATTTCCTTGTTCATACAGATAGCGGTGTAGATATTTGATGTTCATACAGATAGCGGTGTAGATATTTCCATGTTCATACAGACAGCGGTGAATGTATCTCCATGTTCCTACAGATAGCGGTGTAGGTATTTCCATGTTCATCCAGATGGCTGTGTAGATATTTCCATGTTTATAGAGATAGCGGTGTAGTTATTTCCATGTGTAAAGAGATAGCTTTGTAGATATTTCCATGTATGTGCAGACAGCTGTGTAGATATTTCCATTTTCATGCAGATAGCGGTGTAGATATTTCCATTTTCAAACAGATAGCGGTGTATGTATTTCCATGTTCATGCAGATAGCGGTGTAGACATTTCCATGTTCATACAGATAGCGGTGTTGATATTTCCATGTTTATACAGATAGCGGTGAATATGTATGCATGTTTACACAGATAGCGGTGTAGATATTTCCATGTTCATACAGAAAACGGTGTAGATATTTCCATGTTCATACAGATAGCCGTGTTGATATTGCCAAGTTCATACCGATAGCGGTGCTGATACTTCCATGTTTATACAGGTAGCGGTGTACATATTTCCGTGTTTAAAGAGATAGCGGTGTAGATATTTCCATGTTCATACAGATGGCGGTGTAGATATTTCCATGTTTATAGAGATACCGGTGTAGTTATTTCCATGTGTAAAGAGATAGCTGTGTAGATATTTCCATGTATATGCAGATAGCTGTGTAGATATTTCCATTTTCATGCAGATATCGGTGTAGATATTTCCATGTTTATACAGATAGCGGTGTAGATATTTCCATGTTTATACAGATAGCGGTGTAGATATCCCCATCTTAATACAGATGGCGGTGTAGATATTTATATGTTCATGCAGATAGCATTGCTGATATTTCCATGTTTATACAGGTAGCCGTGTAGATAATTCCATGTTCATACAGATAGCGGTGTAGATATTTCCATGTTAATACAGATGGCGGTGAAGATATTTCCATGTTCATACAGATAGCGGTGTACATATTTCCTTGTTCATACAGATAGTGGTGTAGATATTTCCATGTTCATACAGATATAGGGGCTGATATTTCCATGTTCATACAGATACCGGTGCTGATATTTCCATGTTTATACAGGTAGCGGTGTAGATATTTCCATGTTTATACAGATAGCGGTGTAGATATTTCCATGTTTATACAGATAGCGGTGTAGATATCTCCATCTTAATACAGATGGCGTTGTAGATATTTATATGTTCATACAGATGGCGGTGCAGATATTTCCATGTTCATACAGATGGCGGTGTAGATATTACCATGTTTATAGAGATAGCGGTGTAGTTATTTCCATGTGTAAAGAGATAGCTGTATATATATTTCCATGTATATGCAGATAGCTGTGTAGATATTTCCATTTTCATGCAGATAGCGGTGTAGATATTTCCATGTTCAAACAGACAGCGGTGTAGATATTTCCATGTTCATACTGATAGCGGTGTAGATATTTCCATGTTCATCCAGATGGCTGTGTAGCTATTTCCATGTTAATACAGATAGTGGTGTAGATATTTCCATATGCATACCGATAGCGGTGTAGATATTTCCATGTTCATACAGATTGCGGTGCTGATATTTCCATGTTTATACAGGTAGCAGTGTAGATATTACCATGTTTATACAGATAGCGGTGTAGATATTTCCATGTTCATACAGATAGCGGTGTAGGTATTTCCATGTTTATACAGATAGCGGTGTAGATATCTCCATCTTAATACAGATGGCGGTGTAGATATTTATGTGTTCATACACATGGCGGTGCAGGTATTTCCATGTTCATGTAGATGGCGGTGTAGATATTTCCATGTTTATAGAGATAGCAGTGTACTTATTTCCATGTGTAAAGAGATAGCTGTATAGATTTTTCCATGTATATGCAGATAGCTGTGTAGATATTTCCATTTTCATGCAGATAGCGGTGTAGATATTTCCATGTTCAAACAGATAGCGGTGTAGATATTTCCATGTTCATACAGATAGCAGTGTAGATATTTCCATATTTATAAAGACAGAGGTGAAGACGTATGCATGTTTACACAGATAGCGGTGTAGATATTTCCATGTTCATCCAGATGGCTGTGTAGATATATCCATGTTCATAGAGATAGCGGTGTAGATATTTCCATGTTCATACAGATAGCGTTGCAGATAATTCCATGTTCATCCAGATGGCTGTGTAGATATATCCATGTTCATACAGATGGCGGTGAAGATATTTCCATGTTCATACAGATAGCGGTGTAGATATTTCCATGCTCATACAAATAGCGGTGTAGATATTTCCATGTTCATATAGATAGCGGTGTATTTATTTCCATGTTCATACAGATAGCGGTGTAGATATCTCCATTTTCATGCAGATAGCGGTGTACATATTTCCCTGTTCAAACAGTTAGCGGTGTAGATATTTCCATGTTCATAAAGATAGCGGTGTATATATTTCCATGTTTATACAGATAGCGGTGAAGATGTATGCATGTTTACACAGATAGCGGTGTAGATATTTCCATGTATATACAGATAGCGGTGTAGATATTTCCATGTTTATACAGATAGCGGTGTAGATATCTCCTTCTTCATACAGATGGCGGTGTAGATATTTATATGTTCATACAGATAGCGGTGCAGATATGTCCATGTTCATACAGATGGCGGTGTAGATATTTCCATGTTTATAGAGATAGCGGTGTAGTTATTTCCATGTTTAAAGAGATAGCTGTGTAGATATTTCCATGTATATGCAGATAGCTGTGTAGATATTTCCATTTTCATGCAGATAGCGGTGTAGATATTTCCATGTTCAAACAGATAGCCGTGTAGATATTTCCATGTTCATCCTGATGGCTGTGTAGATATATCCATGTTCATACAGATGGCGGTGAAGATATTTCCATGTTCATACAGATAGCGGTGTAGATATTTCCATGTTCATACAGATAGCGGTGTAGATATTTCCTTGTTCATCCAGATAGCAGTGTAGATATTTCCATGTTCATAGAGATGGCGGTGAAGATATTTCCATGTTCATACAGATATCGGTGTAGATATTTCCATGTTCATACAGATAGCGGTGTAGATATTTCCATGTTCATACAGAGAGCGGTGCTGATATTTCCATGTTTATACAGGTAGCGGTGTAGGTATTTCCATGTTTATACAGATAGCGGTGTAGATATTTCCATGTTTATACATATAGCGGAGTAGATATCTTCATCTTAATACAGATGGCGGTGTAGATATTTATATGTTCATACAGATGACGGTGCAGATATTTCCATGTTCATACTGATGGCGGTGTAGATATTTCCATGTTTATAGAGATAGCGGTGTACTTATTTCCATGTGTAAAGATATAGCTTTGTAGATATTTCCATGTATGTGCAGATAGCTGTTTAGATATTTCCATTTTCATGCAGATAGCGGTGTAGATATTTCCATTTTCAAACAGATAGCAGTGTAGATATTTCCATGTTCATACAGATAGCGGTGTAGATATTTCCATATTTATACAGATAGCGGTGAAGATGTATGCATGTTTACACAGATAGCGGTGTAGATATTTCCATGTTCATACAGAAAACGGTGTAGATATTTCCATGTTTATACAGATAGCGGTGAAGATGTATGCATGTTTACACAGATAGCGGTGTAGATAATTCCATGTTCATCCAGATGGCTGTGTAGATATTTCCACGTTCATCCAGATGGCTGTGTAGATATATCCATGTTCATACAGATGGCGGTGAAGATATTTCCATGTTCATACAGATAGCGGTGTAGATATTTCCATGTTTTTACAGGTAGCGGTGTAGATATTTCCATATTTATACAGATAGCGGTGTAGATATTTCCGTGTTTATACAGATAGCGGTGTAGATATTTCCATGTTTATACAGATAGCGGTGTAGATATTTCCATGTTTATACAGATAGCAGTGCAGATATTTCTGTGTTTATACAGATAGCCGTGTAGATATTTCCATCATCATTCAGCTGGCGGTGTAGATATTTGCAAGCTGATACAGATGGCGGTGTAGATATTTCCAAGTTTATAGAGATGGCGTACAGATATTTCCATGTTCTCACCGACGGAGGTGTAAATATTTCCATGTTTATAGAGATGGCAGTGTAGATATTTCCATGTTTATACACTTATCGCTGTAGATATTTCCATGTTTATTCAGATAGCAGTGTTGATATTTCCATGTTTATTCAAATAGCGGTGTAAATATTTCCATGTTTATAGAGATAGTGGTGTAGATATTTCCATGTTTATAGAGATAGTGGTGTAGATATTTCCATGATTATATAGATTGTGGTGTAGTTATTTCCATGTTTATAGAGATAGCAGTGTAGAAATTTCCCTGTTTCACAGAAAGCAGTGTAGATATTTCCATGTTTATACAGATAGCGGTGTAGATATTTCCATGTTTATACAGATGGCAGTGTAGATATTTCCATGTTTATAGAGATGGCGGTGTAGATATTTCCTTGATTATACAGATAGCAGTGTAAATATTTCGATGTTTATAGAGATAGGTTTGTAGGTATTTCCATGTTCATACAGATAGCGGTGTAGATATTTCCATGTTCATACAGAAGGCGGTGTAGATATTTCCATCTTCATACAGATGGCGGTGAAGATATTTGCATGTTCATACAGATGGCGGTGTAGATATTTCCATGTTCATACATATGTCGGTGTAGATATTTCCATGTTCACACAGATGTCTGTGTAGTTATTTCCATGTTCATACAGACGACGTTGTTGATATTTCCATGTTCATACCGAGGGCGGTGTAGATATTTCCATGTTTATAGAGATGGCGGTGTAGATATTTCCAAGTTTATACAGATGGCAGTGTAGATATTTCCATGTTCATACAGATAGCATTGTAGATATTTCCATGTTTATGGAGATATCGGTGTAGATATTTGCATGTTTATACAGATAGCGGTGTAGATATTTCCATGATTACACAGATAGCGGTGTAGATATTTCCATGTTTATATAGATAGCGGTGTAGATATTTACATGTTTATACAGATAGCGGTGAAGATATTTCCATGTTTATACAGACAGCGGTGTAGATATTTCCATGTTTATACAGAGAGCATTGTAGATATTTCCATGTTTATAGAGTTAGCGGTGTAGATATTTCCCTGTTTTACAGATAGCAGAGTAGATATTTCCATGTTTATACAGATAGCAGTGTAGACATTTCCATGTTTATACCGATAACGGTGTAGATATTTCTGTGTTTATACATATAACGGTGTAGATATTTCCATGATCATACAGATGGCGGTGTGGATATTTCCATTTTGATACAGACTGGGTGTAGATATTTTCATGTTTTTACAGATGACGGTGTAGATATTTACATGTTTATAGACATGGCGGTGTAGATATTTCCATGTTTTTACACATAGCAGTGGCGATATTTCCATGTTTATGGAGATATCGGTGTAGGTATTTCCATGTTTATAGAGAGAGCGTTGTAGATATTTCCATGTTTATACAGATAGCGGTGTAGATATTTCCCTGTTTTACAGATAGCAGTGTAGATATTTCCATGTTTATTCAGATAGCGGTGTAGATATTTCCATGTACATACAGATAGCGGTGTAGATATTCCCATGTTTATTCAGATGGCAATGTAGATATTTACATGTTTATAGGGATGGCGGTGTAGATATTTCCTTGTATTGACAGATAGCTGTGTAGATATTTCCATTTTTATACAGATAGCGCTGAAGATATTTCCATGATTATACAGATAGTGGTGTAGAAATTTCCATGTTTATACAGATAGCGGTGTAGATATTTCCATGTTTATACAGATAGCGGTGTAGATATTTCCATGTTTATGGAGATGGCATTATAGTTATTTACTTGTTTATACAGATGGTGGTGTCGATATTTCCATGTTCATACAGATAGCGGTGTAGTTATTTCCATATTTATACACATGGCGGTGTAGATATTTCCATGTGCATACAGATGCTGGTTTAGATATTTCAATGTTTATAGAGATGACGGTGTAGATATTTCCATGTTTATACAGATGGCGGTGTAGATATTTCCATGTTTGTACCCATAGCGGTATAGATATTTCCATGTTTATACACATAGCGGTGTAGATATTTCTATGTTTACAGAGATATTGGTGTAGATATTTCCATGTTTATAGAGATAGTCGTGTAGATATTTCCATGTTTATAGAGATAGCGGTGTCGATAATTCCCTGTTTCACAGACAGCAGTGTAGATATTGCCATGTTTATTCAGATAGCGGTGTAGATACATCCATGTTTATAGAGATAGCGGTGTAATTATTTCCATGTTTATAGAGATGGCGGTGGAGATATTTCCATGTTTATAGAGATGGCGGCGTAGATATTTCCATGTTTATACAGATGGCGGTGTAGGTATTTCCATGTTTATACAGATAGCGGTGTAGGTATTTCCATGCTTATACAGATAGTGGTGTAGATATTTCCATGTTCATACAGATAGCGTTGTAAATATTTCCATGTTTATACAGATAGCGGTGTAGATATTTCCATGTTTATAGAGATTGCGTTTTAGATATTTCCATGTTTATACATATAGCGGTATAGATATTTCCATGTTTAAACAGATGGCGGTGTAGATATTTCCATGTTTATACAGGTGGCGGTGTAGTTATTTCCATATTCATACAGATGGCGTTGTAGATATTTCAATGTTTATAGAGATGGCTGTGTAGATATTTCCATGTTTATACAGATGGCGGTGTAGTTATTTCCATGTTTATACAGATAGCGGTGTAGGTATTTCCATGCTTATACAGATAGCGGTGTAGATATTTCCATGTTCATACAGATAGCGTTGTAAATATTTCCATGTTTATACAGATAGCGGTGTAGATATTTCCATGTTTATAGAGATAGCGGTATAGATATTTCCATGTTGATACACATAGCGGTGTAGATATTTCCATGTTTATAGAGATAGCGGTGTAGATATTTCCAAGTTTATAGAGATGTCGGCTTGGATATTTCCATGTTTATATATGTGGCGGTGTATATATTTCCATGTTTATGCAGATGGCGGTGTAGATATTTCCATGTTTATACAGATGGCGGTGTAGATATTTCCATGTTTATACAGATGGCGGTGTAGATACTTCCATATTTATACAGATGGCGCTGTAGATATTTTCATGTTCATACAGATAGCGGTGTAGATATTTCCATGTTTATAGAGATGGCGCTGTAGATATTTCCTTGTTTATACACATAGCAGTGTAGATATTTCCATGTTTAAAGAGATGGCGGTGTAGATATTTCCATGTTTGTACAGGTAGCGGTGAAGATATTTCCATATTTATACAGGTAGCGGTACAGATATGTGAATTCTTTAAACCTCTTTTTCTTTATAAATTACCCAGTCTTGGGTATGTCTTTATCAGCAGCATGAAAATTGACTAATACACTCACTGTCCATGAATGATACTCTGTTAGCCCATTTGCATTGTTATAAAGAAATACCTGAGGCTGGGTTATTTATAAAGAAATGCGGTTTATTTGGCTCCTTGTTGTGAAGGCTGTACATGAAGCATAGTACTGGCACCTGCTTCCAGGGAGGGCATCAGGAACCTTCCAATCATGGTGGAAGGTGAAGGGAAACCAGCATATCACATGGTGAGAGCGGAAGCAAGAGAGACAGGGAAGAGGTGTCAGTCTCTTTTAAACAACCAGATATCGCATGAACTCACAGGGTAAGAACTCATTCATTACCAAGAGGACAGCACCAAGCCATTCAGGAGGCATCTATCTCCAACATTGGGGATCACATTTTAACGTGAGATTTGAAGGGGACAAACATCCAAACTATGTCAGATACCAAAGCTGACAATGCTTATTATCTTTAGCTGTTCCAGGTTCTGGGAAAAGGGAGAGAGTTAGCTTCCCTCGTCTATGCTGTGCTACTCCATATTATATTAGTAATTATTGTTCTCTAAAGGTTTTTGAAAGCAAATAAACAAATGCAAGGCAAAATATACGAAATGCAAGGCAAAACATACGAAATGCAAGGCAAATGCATTAAAAACTTTTGAGTGTTAATATATAGATTTTATTTTATCTTTTTAATTTCTTTTGCTTAACCAAATAGATTATGTAGTTTTGATTAACTGGCCATGAAATAGCTCTGCCTACATAGAATTTCCCATGAATAATTGGTTGTGGAGACTTTTATGTGTAACCCAAATCCTCCCTCAAAACTGAAGTTTGCCCAGCTATTGGGAGTGTTGGCAAATCATGCCTCTCAGCTGATTCTCTCTAGAATTTATTCTCAGGAGATCTAATTAATAACTTTTCAAGCTGATGTTCATCCTTGGGGACAACTCGTATCTGAAGAATGGCCAGTGAAAGGTATTAAAACTCCATACTCCTGCCTCAATTTAGGGCAACTCTGAAGGGTCGCCCCAGCTTCTCAGCTCCCCCTTGAGATTAGCTGAGGTATTTGTTGTGACTGCCTCACATCTCAACTCCCTTTGTCCAATTCAGCTTTTTAGCCACAGTTGTTGGCTCCTAGGATTTTACCCAGTTAAATGTTCTCTACACAAATCTCTATCTCAAATCTGCTTTACAGGGAATGTGGCCTCAGACAGGTTTTCATTAGGTTCTGGACGTAACTCTCATTAGTCATTGATATGATTCGGCTGTGTCTCCATCCGAATCTCACCTTGATTGTAATTATCCCCGCATGTCAAGGATGGAGTCAGGTGGAGATCATTGAATCATAGGGGCGGGTTCCCCCTACTGTTCTCCTGGTAGCGAATAAGTCTCACGAGATCTGATGCTTTTAAAATGGGAGCTTCCCTACACAAGCTTTCTTCTCTGCTACCATTTAAGATGTGCCTTTGCTTCTTTTTTGCCTTCTGCCGTGACTGTGAGGCCTCCCCAGCCATGTGGAATTGTGAGTTCATTAAACCTCTTTCCTTTCTAAATTACCCGGTCTTGGGTATGACTTTATTAGCAGCATGACAACAAACTAGTGCAGTCTGTTCTATAAGCCCAAGTCGGATCACAGAGTCCCGCTTTCTGTTTTTTTTTCTAGCCCATATTTCTACTAAAACTTGACTCATATAGACTTAAAACAAAATAATTAAGCATGGCTAGTAATTATTTAATATTTTATACGTGTCAGGTACTGTATTTTGTAACTTATCTTTTAATAATCTTTCCAAATCTCTAAAAGGAGAATTCTGCTCTTTTATAGAGAAAACAAGGATGGCTCAATCTTTTGATTTTTATTACAAGCTTTATTTTGTATAACATATAATAAACTAAAAATATTGAAAGTTTAGAAACCATCAGCACACAATCGAGGTGATGGAAATATACTTCACCTCCAGTTTCCTGATGCCTCTTTATAATACATTTCTCTGGCCCCTCATTCCTGGCCCTTAAAAACCACCAAACTGCTTTCTGTCACTGGACAGTAATTTATACAGTCAAAAAATGTATATAAATAAAATTTTACACTATGCACTTTTTTGTCTGACATTTTATGTTTTTTTCTCTGCATGTTTTACCTCTAGAGTCTGCCTTGTTTCACTTAGTATAGTTATTTTGAGATTCATTCATGTTATAGTATGTATCCATAATTAATTCGGATAAAGCAAGTTAATTCATTAATGTATTGATTGATATTTAGACTGTTTCTAGTTTGGGCTATTATGAATACATGTGCTATGAACATTTATGTTGATATCATTATATGAACACCTACTTTTATCTCTCTTGGGTAAATACCCAGGAGTGCAATGGCTGAGTCTTACGGCAGAAGTATGTTTAACTTTTTAAGGGACTCTTAAACTGTTTTTCAAAGGTTACACTTTTTTGTATTCCCATCAGCAGTGTATGAGAGTTTCAGCTTCTCCACATCCAAGCCAGTGCTTGGCTATTATCAGTCATGCTAATCTTAGCTATTTAAAAATAGATAGTGGCGTCTCATTTTGGTTTTAATTTGCATTGCCCTAAGCATTAATTATGTTGAGCATATGTGCTTATTTACCAAACAAATGTCTACTTTGAAATGTCTGTTCCAGTCTTTCACCCAAGTTTTAAATGGGGTTGTTTGTTTTTCATTATTAAATTTTGAGCTTTTAAAATATATTTTTGATGCAAGCCTTTCATCAGATATATGAATTGCAAATATTTTCTCCCAGCCTGCAGCTTGTCTTTTCAGTCTCTTAATAGATTCTTTTGAAGAGCAGATTCTTTTTTTTAAATTTGATGAGTTCTTCTTATCAATATATTATTATATAAATCATGCTGTGGGGTCATATCAAAGAAAGCTTTGCCTGACTCAAAGTCCCAAATGTTTTCACATCTTCCCTCTCCTCTCCTTTGGGAACTGAGATTACACGTAAATTCAGTTACTTGAAATTTACTGTCTACTATTGCTCTGTTCATGTTTTTTAAAAGTTTATTTTCTCTCTATATTTTATTTTGAGAGGTGTCTATCTTTTCTTCTTTAATGACTAACGTGCTATCAGCCTACCATGTAGCTGGGACTACAGCCGCATGCTACTATGCCCCGCTAATTTTTGTATTTTTAGTAGAGATGGGATTTCACCATATTGGTCAGGCTGGTCCTGAACTCCTGACTTCGTGATCCACCTGCCTCGGCCTCACAAAATGCTGAGATTACAGGCGTGAGCCACTGCGCCCAGCCTCCTTTAGTGTATCTTGCATGTCTCTATTTTAGAACATATAGAATACTGTTTCAATAAGCATTTGAATGTTCTTAACTGATAACTCTGGCACCTTGATTTACTCTGGATCAGTTCTGACTCAGTGATTTTTCTCCTTATTATGAGCCACGTTCTTCTGTCTTTTGTTGTTACTGTTGTGTCTCTGCTAAACTGTGTCTGGATGTCAGATATGGTGACTTTTATCTTATTGAGTGCTGGAAGTATATATAAATATTCTTGATCTTTGTATTGGTATGTATTTAAGTTTAGTTGGAAAGAGTTTGACTCTTTTTGGTCTTGCTTTAAAAATTCATTAGGTGGGATCAGACCAGTTCTCATTTTAGAGCTAATCACTCCCAACTAGTGAGGCAAGATCCTTCTGGGTATCCCTGGGAATCTTGAGGTGTTCCTGGTTTGGCTGATAAAATAAGCACTATTACTGGACCTTGGTGAGCATGTGTACTGTTACTTTTCATCTTATCTGGGTGTTGTTTCCCCAACCGTAGGTACTTTTCTCTAGGCCTGTCCTAACAATTACTTAGCTATGTACTTTAGGGGGACCCTTTGCAGAGCTCTGGAGTTCTCTTTCTGTGCAGCCCCTTCTTCTCGGAAACCTTGTCCTGAGAGCTCATGTCAACATGGTTTCTGTGGACTCTCAGCTCTGTCCCCTCAGCTCAGGGAGAACGATGGGCTCCTCTTGGGCTTTTCTCCTGGAGTAGTGGGCTGGAAAACTTTCTCCAGGCATAAATTAGGGCAGTTGATAGGCTCACCTTGTTTGAGACTGACTTTACAGGGTCTTGCAAACTTTTGTGGCATACATTTTGGCCATTTTTTTGGTTGTTTCAGGAGGGAGAGAAAGTCTAGTTCTTGTTACTCCATCATGGTCATTGCAGAAGTCAACCTAACTGATATTTCTCAATACAGTCTGTTGCTACACATTGAACTTGCTTAAGATAATTTTTAGATGGCACAGAACTTTCTGTCCATTGAATGAGACTCTCTGCTTATTTTGCAAGTGCTCATTTGTATGGAGACATTTGTATGGAGAAACTTCAAAAAGTTTGTGGAAAAATGAAGTTAAAAGATAAACATTGAAAATGTGATCTTCGGTTTTCATCCCTAAAGAACTGATGGTCCTGGGAACTTAACAATGTCAATGCAGTCTCTTATACATTATTAACTTAAGAAAAATGGGTGCCCTTTCCACATTTGTTGAGATTGGGAAAGAAAAAGAAGTCAGAAGGAGCCAAATCAGAGCTGTAAGGTGGATGCCTGACAATTTCCCATTGAGACTCTCACAAAATTGCCTTTGCTTGATGACAGGAATGAGCAGAAACATTGTGGTGTTAGAGGACTGTCTGCTAAAGCTTTCCCAGGTATTTTGCCCTAAAACTTTGGCTAACTTATTCAAAACACTCTCATGATATGCAGATATTATTGTTCTTTGACCTTCCACAAAGTCAACAAGCAAAATGCCTGGAATGTCCCCAAAAAACTGTTGCCGTGACCTTTGCTCTTGAGTGATCCCCTTTAGCTTTGACTGGACCACTTCCACCTTTGGTAGCCATTGCTTTGATTGTGTTTTGCCCTCAGGATCATACTGGGAAAGCCATGTTTTATCTTCTGTTACAATTCTTCAAAGAAATCCTTCAGGATCTTGACCCTAGTTCTTTAAAATTTCCATTGAGAGCTCTCCTCTTGTCTGCAGCTGATCTGAGCACAACACTTTTGGCACCCATGCAGTGGAAAGTTGGTTCAACTTTAATTTTTTAGTCAGAACTGTGTAAGCTGAACCAATTAAGATGTCTACGATGTTGGCTATTGTTTGTGCTGTTGATTATCAGTCCTCTTCAATTAGGGCACAAACAAGATTAATTTTTTTCCTTGCAAATTGATATGGATGATCTGTCCCTGTGGACTTCATCTTCCACATCATCTCGTTTCTTCTTTAAAAAAGCTGTCCGCTTGTGAACTACTGATTTCTTTGGTGCATTGTCCCCTCAAGCTTCTTGTAAAGCATCAGTGATTTCACCATTCTTTCACTCAAGCTTCATCATAATCTAATGTTTGTTCTTGCTTCAATTTTAGCAGAATTTACATTGCTCTGCTAGGGGCTCTTTTCAAACTAATGTCTACTCCTTCTTACTGTCTCAAACTAGATCCTGTTCAAACATGCTATAATAAATTAGTATGAGTTTATTTTGCTACCAAAATTGAAACCTTTGCATAGTTTTTTTCATAATATACATTTTCCATGAACTTTTTAAGGCCTCTCATGTATCCACAGGTAGAGTGCCTTACCTATTCTGACTTCAGTCAATTATTCAAGACCTTTCCTTGTCAGTGATACATTAGAAAGGTAGAGTATTGAAAAATAAGAGTAGCTTCTGCTGATTAAGAAATACTATATCTTTTTCTACTTCTTTCTTTTTTTTGAGACAGCATCTTTCTCTGTCACCCAGGCTGGAGTGCAGTGGTGTGATCTCAGCTCACTGCAACCTCTGCCTCCCAGGGTCAAGTGATTCTCCTGCCTCAGCCTCCCGAGTAGCTGGGACTATAGGTGCCTGCCACCACACCCAGCTAATTTTTGTATTTTTAGTGGAGACAAGGTTTTACCATATTGGCCAGGCTGGTCTTGAACTCCTGACCTTGTGATCTGCCTGACTCGGCCTCCCAAAGCACTGGGATTACAGTCATGAGCCACCGTACCTAGCTTTCTACTTCTTTCTTATTATTTTCCTCCTCTCTCATTCCTATATTCTCTCCTTTCTCCTACTTTCCTCCCCACTCCCTGTTTCCTTCCTTTCATCTTTCCTATTTTCAAGACTTAATATTTCTTGAACCTCCGATGTTATCATAGTATGTTATTTGTTTAATTTTCACATAACAATAATAGTTTAAATACAAATAATATTTATTTTCATCCCCATGTTATCAGTATAACAGTAAAGATGTGGAGAGGCCAGCTGGGCATGGTGGCTCAAGCCTGTAATCCCAGCACATTGGGAGGCCGAGGTGGGTGGATCACGAGGTCAGGAGATCGAGACCATCCTGGCTAACATGGTGAAACCCCATCTCTACTAAAAAATAGAAAAAATTAGCTGGGCGTGGTGGCACGTGCCTGTAGTCCCAGCTACTCGGGAGGCTGAGGCAGGAGAATAGTGTGAACCCGGGAGGCAGAACTTGCAGTGAGCCAAGATCACGCCACTGCACTCCAGCCTGGGTGACAGAGCGAGACTCTGTCTCAAAAAATAAATAAATAAATAAATGAAAATAAAATTTAAAAAATGATGTGGAGAGGCCAAACCAATGGCTCTTATATCCACGTTCTTTCTTCTAAATGATTTCACCTTAGTTTTGGTCTGCATCTCTAACCATAGCTAGTTGCAGCAGGACTTCTATCTGGCCTTGCTGCTCTCATTTTTGGACCTCCTCACTGAAATCAAATTGATCTTTCTAAAATGCAAACCTGGTCTTAGTATTTTATTACTTAAAACCCATTGGTGGCTTTCCATGATTTATGGAATAAAGTCAAAATTCCTGTTTTTGCCCATGTTTCTGTGTGCCTCTCATCCCTACATTTACTGATTCCTGTGTGCCATAAATTGCCAGTTGTCCAGAGTTCATTCTCTTTTTGTACTTGGGAGGACTTCTGCATCCTGCAACTTTTCCCCTGAAACGTGCTTGGAAAATACCTACTCATTTTTTTCAGATTCAGGTTAGCTTTTTACTTCAGTTTCTTTTCCTGAAGCTTATACTGACTGCTCCATATGGCTTTGGGGATTAGCTACTCATTCCTTTGTGCCCTTTGTAGATACACATTTATCATGGAGTCTTTTTTTTTTTTTTTTTTTTGAGACAGAGTCTCACTCTGTCACCAGGCTGGAGTGCAGTGGTGTGATCTCAGCTCACTGCAACCTTTACCTTCCAGGTTCAACTGATTCTCTTGCCTCAGCCTCCCAAGTAACTACAGGCGTGCACCACCGTGCCCAGCTAATTTTTGTATTTTTAGTAGAGACGGGGTTTCACTATGTTGGCCAGGATGGTCTCGATCTCTTGACCTCGTGATCTGCCCACGTTGGCCTCCCAAAGTGCTGGGATTACAGGCATGAACCACCGCTCCCAATCAGTCATGCAGTCTTTATACTTACTTGTTTACTTGCCTGTGAGCTCACTGAATGCAGGGACTATTTCCTTGTTGCTCTAGCACCTACACCAGTACCTGGTATCCAGAAGCTGTATGCTAAATGTTTGTTGAGTGGCTGTTTGACTGAATGATTGTACTCCTAATTAGTAGATAGAAAGCCATGAACTTCCCAGTTCATCATTCTTTGTGCTCAATTCTGGTTTCTTTATTGTGTTCAAAAGAGTTCCTTAGTGACATAAAACTATGGAGCTAGTATGTCAGCTCATTTAAGCAATGATTGGTTTATGTATATAAGAGACTTCAATAATTATATATTTTTATTTCAGTTTCAATAAATGATCAATTGATTAATTTTCTCTGTTTTGGCTTATTGTTCACATTTAATATCAAATAAAAGTGTTTTACTTAAAATTATTCATGCCAATTATGACAGTTAGGTGAATATTACTTTGATTTACATTCCAGTAGTAGTTTTGGTTGAACCCTGAATATGCTAAGACGTCCCTTTTCTTTTTTCTTATGAACAGGCTACTGTGTTTACATATATTATTAAAATCTTCTTTGAAAATACGAAGAATGTTACATTTCTTATATTTAGTTCTCTGTGCTTCAGAATTCCTGTGATACTTGCACTTAAGTCCTTCTGAGCAGTTGATGTTGATATTTATGTGGTTAATTTCATGAAACATGGTGGTTTTCATTTCTATCATTAATTTATACAGGAGATAGACTGTTTTCCAGGTGTAAGCTCAGTCATATAATTAGAAAATTTATAAGCAGAAAGGAGTTATTTGGTCTAACCCATTTATTCTACAGATAGAGAAATTAGAGTCCAGAAACTCTGTCTTCTTTAAAGTCTTACAGGTATTTAAGAAAAAAGAATAGACTTGAGGTTTCTGTGCTCTGAACCCAGTGATCTTGACACTGTAACGATCTTCATCCATATTATTCACAGAAGTAAATATAATCACATATTAAATAAGAAACAAAAATACTAAGGAGATATTATACTGAAAAATGAAATAATATTATCTTAATTATTTTGATCAGATTCAATCTATAGCAGCTTGAAGGCTAATAATTCCAATGATTCTCTGAATAAACCATTTTTCTAATAAGATTACAGGTTTTAGTAATCTAATTATTTTGACTGATGCAAATGTTACCCCGACAGTCTGAAAAATGTGTTTATTTATATGTCATAAAGAATAATTTATTCCAAAAAGGCTAATTTTCAAAATATATGTATCTTCTGAAACTGTATCTATTTTTTCCCCACGTTTTCTAAATATATTTTAGAGGGCATTTGTAGATTTTCATGGTGCTGAAAAATTAAGGTATAATGGTCTCATGAAGGAGAATAATGTCATTTAGACATTGTAATTTTGGAGGATCACAATACTTTTTGGAATGTGGTTGTTGCAGCACTGGTCACTTATACTAATTATATAATAACATACTATACTAATGCAATAATATACCATATGAAATTATTCAGTGGTAAATTTGTCTTAAATCCTCTAGAATACTGCAAAGAAATAGTTTATATAAGAAAGAGTACCATAGCAGATGTGAACACAATATTTCCTATTTTTTTCTTCTTTTTTATTTTTTTGAAGACAAGTTCTCACTCTGTTGCCCAGACTGGAGTTCAGTGCCATGTTCATAGTTCACTGCAACTTCAAACTCCCAAGCTCAAGTGATCCTCTTGATTCAGCCTCTGAAGTAGCTGTGCCTATAGGTGTGCACCACCACACCGGCTAAGTTTTAAAATTTTTTATAGATATGTTGCCCAAGCTGGTCTCAAATTCTTGAGCTCAAGAGATCTTCTCACCTTGGCCTCCCAGAGTGTTGGGATTACAGGCATGAGCCACCATACTCAGCCAATATTTCTTTTGTAAAAGACATTTTCTAACATACTTCTCATTTTAACTAACATAATATTCAAAGTGTAGATCTGAGAAAGAGATAGTGCCTGCAGATCTGGGATCCTACATGCTAATATTATGGGATGCATTCAGATTTGATCAGCAGATATTCCATTTATTCTAGAACACCACCAGCAGAAGAATGTAATTACGTCTATCACTAAAACTTTGTGTCAATACAGACTACTGTATTTGTTATCATAGATGGTCCTTGGATGGCAGCCTTCAGCAATTTTAAACCTAGACAGGTGATGTACTTTTTCTTCTTGGATAATTTTCATGGTTTTATCTAATTTGGTTGTAACTAATGTGTTTAATATGGCTTGCTTGTTTTTTAAAAAGTTGTTCAGTATCCTTAGAACTCAGTGCTGATTTCTTTTTCTAGCAGGCCTTTTATATAGGACATCTCACTTTCTCCTGGCTCTCTACTACTAGCATGAGGTCTCTGAAAAATCAAGACAGCAAAATAATTTGTTATAGAACAGCCTATGTAGAGGGACAGGGGAGGAGTCATATTCCAAGAGGGAAAGACCTTTGAGCCAGGCTCAATTTGTAGAGGCTGTTGAATGAAAATGAGAGAGAGAGAATGCACACTTTATTGCACTATTAAAGCAAAATTCTGACAATAACTTCTAAAAATGATTCAACTCTTATACACTGAGAATATGACAGACCTTCCAAAAGTATAATTTCTTATATGAACGTCCAGGTATATAAGGAAAAATAACTATTTCATACCAATATCTCCAGCCGCCTTTATTGTTGGTTCACCACATAGGTTTTTATCAGAATCGCAGAACATTAATTTTTTAAAGTAGCTACCATTACAACTAGCTTGAGAAGAACTTTCTTTTTAATAATTCGACCCAGATGCATTCTAGATACTCCAGTGTTACGAATCGATGGCTTCATGAGGAGCCGCTGTTGACTCATGCTATCTCTGGACACACTGACAGGAAACGTTTTCTTACACCTGTTTTCCTCCTGCTTTTCCTTGGTAGGACTTAGTGCCTTGGCATAGTTCAGTATCAATGGCAGTCATAGAGAAGTGTTACAGAAACCCAGCTTATTCCAACTTGTGAATTATTTGGCACCCAGGAACCAGGTCTTACAATCTTCAACCCACTTTTTCCTAACATGGCCCCTTTTCTGAAATGTTTATTTATATATGATGTAGGCCTGGGGAAAGGACATGGACTTTCAAAGAAAATATTCTCCAATAGATCTCTCAACTCCAGAGAACCTTCTGACTAAATCTGAAAGAATTCCACTGTGCTCTGATAACATCCTTTAATAATGAAGGAAAAGATATTTTTCCCCCAGGAGGATTTTGTAGTGAAAGAGATGGCATAATTTTCTTAAAAAATGTTGTTTATAACCTCATTTGTTTTTTCATTTGTGGGGTGTGTCTTAAATCCTAAATGGTACATCCTTTTTAAAATACTTCTAGTAATAAAATGTTTCTGAAGTTATGTTGTAAGTATCATTGGACTATGTTTAATAATGTTAAGTTGATCCCACTTCCCCTGAAATTATATACATAAATGCTGAAAGTATAAATTTACATATACAACTTCATGGAACATTTTTCTTCCAAGTGTGCATTTGCTAGAATTTGCATTGAAAGGTTTTGGAAGGAGCCTGTTGGTATGAATCCTGTGTGAGCAACACTCAGATTTGTTGCATACTGAACAGCATGCTAAATCTCACTTCACAATCTTAGATTTCTCATCTACCATCTTGAGCTGAATTTAAAATGTAACTGCAGTTTATTATGTCACCTGTTCGTCAAACACTGATGCAAAGCTTAGTTTTCAGTGTGAAGAACCCATGACTAGAGAAGGGAAGAAGAAAGGGTCAAGCAGACCTCATTAAAGAGTGTATGGGCAAGAAAACACATCAGATGTCTTGATAGGTTTTTTAAAGTCCTGTTAGACTTGTCATGATTTCCAAAACACTAAATGTCATCTAGTATTTTGGACCCTCCAAAATTACAGTAGAATATTATTATGGGTCATCTTAATTGGAAATATACAGGGAAATCCTGATGATTAATGTAGACTAGTGATAGCTCTCACACATTTATATAACCTATGTTGAAAAGAAAGAAGAAAGTCAGGAAGGAAAGAAGGAAAAAGAGCGGAGAGAGAGGAACAAGAAAACACGTGGATTTGTGGAAATGAAAATTTTTAAATTACTAATTTGCAAGAATGGGTAAGAAAAATACCGAGTATGAACATAAATGCTTTCAATTCCGTTTGTCTCTTAATCCTTCTCAGTCCGTGGCCAGTTTTGAAACTTGGTGTAACTTCCTTCCTTTATTCCTCCCTCCCTTGCTCCCTCCATCCCTTCTTGCCAGCCTCCTTCCCTTCCTCTCTCCTTGAGTTTCCTTCTTCTTTCTTGTTCCCTCCCTCCCTCCCTCTCTCTTTTTTCCCCTTAGTTTCCCCAGAAGCACATATACCAGCCATTTGAATGCTTTCTGCTCATAGATACTGCCAAGCCCCTCACCCAGACTGCTGACTAGATTTGGTAGAATGGAGTGAGAAACATAGACTTTGTGTCTGTGGCGGCCACCTCTGATGTTGCAGACTTTTGCCGTGATTATGCACTCCAGCCGAGGGACGCTAGAGAGGTTGAAATTTCAACTGTGGGATTTGCCATTTTGGAATTTGCAGAAATGTACTGGATATGCTAACAGCAGCCTGGCTAGCCTCCACTTCACAAGGAAGTATTTAAATATACACGTGTAATATGAAGAAAATTGCATTAGATCATAAGGGATGAATTATTTTGTAAATGACTATACCATCAAATACCATACCTGATATCAATCATCTTCATCAGACAGTATCTGTGTATGTAAGTAGATAAACAAAAAAGCAGGAGTTTATTTCTCTCTAATGTATCCTCGACTCTCTAGCAGTGACCTCTGAAATGTCTCTTCTGATCCAGACTTGTTTGAATCATGTGCAACATTTTAGATTTGTCTTTTCTCTGCAAGTTTTTTTTCATTAAGTACCATAACATATTGAACCAAATAGTTTTGCTTGCTTTCTATTGATGACACATGATTTTGGCTTTTATCTTCAGTGGAAAATCAATGTGTCACACGGAGTTCACTAAGAAAAAGGTATGGGGCCTCTTTGTAATTCTTTGTCAGATGATTGCTTTATCTTGATTTATGCCTTCAAACTTTTTCCCATTCAGCAGAAAATATTGTGTCGCTATCTGTGAGAGCAAAGCGATCTATACCAATTTATGCTCTAAGTGTAGCCTCCTTCCAGAACTGCTTATGGAACATATCAACTCACTATAGATTAGGGACATAATGGATTCTTCTTTCTTAAAAGTGGCAGATTGACAATTTTAGTTCATATACAAGCTTTTATATTAACATTAAAACAATATTTCTATGTAAAGTAAAATATTGTAGTTGATTATTATTTGAGGGCCTCCCAGAATTTCAAGGTCTGAAAATAAATTCAGTGTTCCTGGTGGTAACAAAATTGCCCCTACTTCCTTGTATCAGGACTGCCATTTGGAACTGCTGGGGAAGCTCTTTTCAGAAATTATTTTCAAAACAGCATTGTTGCCTTTTGCCAAACTGAAATCTGGTTGTAAACTTTTGAAAACTAGTTCCTTGGAATGGAATTCAAGTTGTCTTCTAAGCAATTTTTTTTAACTCAAACATACATTCTATCTTGCTTTATTATGTCGCTATTTGTGTAGGAAACATATTTCTATTTTTACCATTTTCAATTTATTTACATTTACATTTACATTTGTGTGTATATATATATACACACATACATACACTTTAAGTTCTGGGATACATTTGCAGAACTTGCAGTTTTGTGAAATAGGTATACATGTGCTGTCGTGGTTTGCTGCACCCATCAACTCGTCATCTACATTAAGTATTTCTCCTAATGCTATCCCTCCTCTTTCCTTCCTACCCACTGACAGGCCCCAGTGTGTGATGTTCCCCTCCCTGTGTCTATGTGTTCTCATTGTTCAACTCCCACTTATGAGTGAGAACATGTGGTGTTTGGTTTTCTGTTCTTGTGATAGTTTGCTGAGAATGATGGTTTCCAGCTTCATCCATGTCTCTGCAAAAGACATTAGTCCATCCTTTTTTATAGCTGCATGGTATTCCATGGTGTATATGTGCCACATATTCTTTATCCAGTCTATCATTGATGGGCATTTGGGTTGGTTCCTAGTCTTTGCTCTTGTGAATAGTGCTGCAATAAACATATGTGTGAATGTGTCTTTATAGTAGAATGATTTATAATCCTTTGGATGTGTACCTAGTAATGAGACTGTTAGGTCAAATGATATTTCTAGTTCTGGATCCTTGAGGAATTGCTACACTGTCTTCCACAATGGTTGAACTAATTTACACTCCCACCAACAGTGTAAAAGCATTCCTATTTCTCCACATCCTCTCTAGCACCTGTTGTTTCCTGACTTTTTAATGATTGCCATTCTAACTGGCGCGAGATGGTATCTCACTGGACCAGGGGTGATGAGCTTTTTTTTTTTTTTCTTCGAGACAGCCTCACTCTGTCACCCAGGGTGGAGTGCAGTGGCACAATTTCGGCTCACTGCAACCTCCACCTAATGGGTTCAAGCAATTCTCCTGTCTTAGCCTCTTGAGTAGCTGGGATTACAGATATATACCACCACGCCTGGCTAAAGTTTTTTTGTGTGTTTTTGGTAGAGACAGAGTTTCACCATAGTGGCCAGGCAAGTCTCAAACTCCTGACCTTGTGATCCACTCGCCTTGGCCTCCCAAAGTGATGGGATTACAGGCGTGAGCCACCACGCCCAGCCTATGATGAGCTTTTTCTCATGTGTTTATTGGCTGCATAAATGTCTTCTTTTGAGAAGTGTCTGTTCATATCCTTTTCCCACTTTTTGATGGGGTTGTTTTTTTCTTGTAAATTTGTTTAAGTTCCTTGTAGATTCTGGATATTAGCCCTTTGTTAGATGGATAGATTGCAAAAATTTTCTCCCACTCTGTAGGTTGTGTGTTCACTCCGATGATAGTGTCTTTTGCTGTGCAGAAGCTATCTTTAGTTTAATTAGATCCCATTTCTCAATTTTGGCTTTTGTTGCCACGGCTTTTGGTGTTTTGGTCGTGAAGTCTTTGCCTATGCCTATGTTCTGAATGGTATTGGCTAGGTTGTCTTCTAGAGTTTTTATGGTTTTAGATCTTATGTTTAAGTCTTTAATCCATCTTGAGTTAATTATTTTATAAGGTGTAAGGAAGGGGTCCACTTTCAGCTTTCTTCATTTGGCTAGCCAGTTTTCCCATCACCATTTATTAAATAGTCAATCTTTCCCCATTGTTTGTTTTCGTCAGGTGTGTCAGAGATATGTTGTATATTTCATGGTACAATGCCTTCTGTCAATGGGGAAAAATAACAAGCATATATGGGATGAATGAAGTCTGCTATGGTTAAGGTTGAGAATATTTACTGATCCTTGAGTTCAGTCTCCAGGAATGTTGGAAATAGAGAATGGAGATAATGGAGATAAAGAAAAGTTCTGAAAATGACACTTCCCATAGTGTCAAAATTGTGATCTATTGCAGAATTCTGTGATACATCAAAATCTCTGTTTATACTGAGGTTTGTTATTGTGTATGAGCATATCTTTATCAGGTGTAGGCTATTTCTATACTTTCATGTCTTTAAATCAATGTTTCTATTCACATATGTGTATGTGCAAATAGAAGCATGTTAATATTATATATATATTTTCTGTCATTACCATGATTGCTATGATTATCATTAGCATGTATTATTAGTGTGACCGAAGTATCATCAGTATCAGTTTCTTTCTCACTGCAGTGCTCCTGTAATGCTTCATTTCTACAGAGCCAACCTACACCCACCGTTTCCCTGACTATAACTTTACCTAAAGTATAAGCCCTTATAAAGCCATGAAAGCCTACCAAGAATTGTCAAAGAAGCTAGGCAGCAGCCAGGCTCTGCCTTAGGAAAAGATTTTACTTTTTATTATCATGTGCAGTACTTAACTACTTGTTTTGACCTCTAAGATTTTGCTCTCCTATATTTCTATCCCCTGGCTTTCTGATATTTCATGTGATTATATTTGAAATTTTAACCTTGCTTTTCTTTTTGGAATCTCTGATATCTCTGCTGCCACAGGTAATGACAGGTTCCTCTCTAACTGTTGGTGTTATCCCTGGTCAGATTATTACTGATGACAGAAGTAGATGTTTTACGTGGATTCTCTCGATATCAGAAACAAATACAGATATCACAACTCAAAAATGACAGACTGATAACCATTATGAACTTAGATGCAACATTCTTAATACAATATTAGCAAATTGAGTCTAGGAATATTTAAAAATGATAATGTGTTTTAACCAAGTGGGGTTTATCTCAAGTTGGTTTCAACAACTGAAAATCTACCATGCTGACAGAAAAAAGAAAAATCACGTGACACTCTCAATAGATGCAAAAAAGGAATTTACAAAATGTAACACATTTTTTAAATTAAAAACTCCCAGCAAACTGAGGATAGAAAAGTACATTTTCAAACTGATTATGTGTTTACAAAAAATCTATAGCAAACATCTTACTTAAAATGGTGAAAGCCTTAATACTTTCTACATAAGATTATGAAAAATGCAATGATGTCCTCTCTCCCTAGTTCTTTAAAGTATTGCATTCAATATTAAATAAGTGGAAATATATACCAAGTTCATTGATAAATATTTAATACTTATGAGATGATAATTCTCCTGAAATTGATCTCTAGATTCAGTGGAATTCCCATGAAACCTTATAGGTCCTTTTGGATAAATTACAAAACTGATTCTAAAACAGGGAGAAAGAAAGAAGGGAAGGAAGGAGGAATGGACAGAAAGAAGAAAGAAATAAAGAGAAAAGAAAAGAAAATAAGAAATAAGTGACACCCAAGTTGGGAAGAAAGAAAAATACTATTCTCACGTGATGTAAACATATACATAGAAAATCCTTAGGCATCTGCAGAAGTGTGCTAGAGGTATGAAGTGAATTTAACAAAGTTGTAGGATGAAAGATCAATAAATAAAATCAATTGTGTTTCTATACACAATCAACACCAATTAGAAAATAAAATTATGTAAGCAATTTAACTTATAATAGCCTCAAAAATAATAAAATAATTGAGAATAAATTTAATAAAAGGTATGCTGATCCAAAATTTCTAAATCACTAATACGAGAGATTGAATAGGTAGAAATATGTATCAAGTTCATTGGTAAATATACATGTCATACTTATTAGATGATAATTCTTCTGAAACTGATCTCCAGATTTGGCACAATCCCAGTCAAACCTATAGGCCTTTTTGGAGAAATTACAAAGCTGATTCTAATTTTTTTTTTAAATGCAGAAGTCCTAGAATAGCCAGAGCATGTTTTAGAAAGAAGAATAAAGTTGGAAAACTTTCCAAATTTCAAGACATATTGTAAAGCTACACTAAACAGTACAGTAAACTTACTGGCATGAAGAAGACATATATATCAGTGAAACAGAATAAATAATTTAGAAATATATCCTGCCTTACATGGCCAAAGTTGCCAAAATATTTCAATAAGGAAATCAATGTCTTTATAAAGATGGTACTATTAAAATTGGATATTAAATGGAGAATATGAACTTCAGAATTACCTCACACCATATCCTCAAATTAACTCAACATGTATTTTATACATAATGTAAATATAAAAAGTATAAAGCTTACTGAATAGGAAAAATTTTTAATAATCTTACTATAGCTAAAAATTTTTTAGATAAGAAAAGGATGGATGAAAATGGAAAAAAATAGTAAGTTGGACTTCATGAAATTAAGACTTTTGCAACTTAAAACATAGCATCAAAAAATGAAAAGGCAAACCACAGATTGGGACAGAATAATTTTAAATATGTCTGATAAAGAACTTTCATCTAGAATGTACACATAACTAAAAAACTAAATAACAAAACACAAATAACTCATTTAACGTAATATTTTGACCTAAATGGGCCAAATATTTGTACAGATATTTTAATTTAAAAAGAGATGGTGTCCAATACACAAATGAAAAGATACTTAACATTACCCGTCATCAGGGAAATTCAAGTTAAAACCACATTGAGGTACCACTGTACACCCACTGGAGTGGCTGACACGAGCAGAACTGACCATACCACATGATGTGAAGAATTGCTATTCACACCTGGCTAGTGGGACTTCAAAATGGTACAGACATTTTGGAAAGCAGTTTGGCAGTTTCTTTTAATGTTAAACTTAGTACTGATCATATAGCCAAATAATTCCACTGCGACTCAAAATAAATAAAAACATATCCGTACCAAGCCTCATCCTTGAAGTTCATAGCAGATGTGTCCATCAACTTGTAAATGGATAAACCAGTTGTAGATGGAGTACCACTCAACAATAAAAAGGAGCAAACTGATACAACAGCAATATAAATGAATATCAAAAGCATTATGCTCAGTGAAAGAAGCTAGACATGAAAGACACCAATGTATCATTCCACTAATAGGATACTCTAGAAAATGCAAACTGTAGAAACAGAAGCAGATTAGTGGTTGCCTGTGTTCAGGAATGGAGAAAAGATCAAATGCAAAACAGCAAAGGAAAACGTTTTGTGATGATGCAGATTTTCTGTATCTTGATCATGATTGTGGTCAAATGATGATATTCATCTGCCATAACCCATTAAATTGCACATTGAAAAGGGTGAATTTTACTGTGTGTACATTATACTTAAATGGAGCTGTAAATATGTTTGGAGCTTATCTGTGAACATTAGTTGCAGAGCAGGAGTTACTTTTATAGAGTGGAAATCTGCTGAGTGCCAACTTGAGAAGGGTTGAAAAAAATTAGAACCTTCTTCCAACACATTTCAGTTAGAACACTCTTAGGATGTCGTTACAGCTGCGCTCTATATTGGTGTCTCTGATGAAATCACATGTCTGACGATCTCAGCATGCCTTTAATCAACAGAATATACACGTGTTTTCTTTTATTACTATAAAGGATATACCAAACAACTTTTTCAAGACTTTACTTCAAAAAGGCACGTAGTTTTGCAACATTTTTGGTAAGTCTTTAATTATTTCAAAATGAAAAATTGAAAATAAAATGCAATTATTTACTCAGGCCCCCCAAAAAAAGGTCTGTACGGGGAATGCATGTGGTGTGTGTGTGTGTGTATGTGTAAGTGTGTGATTTGAAGAATTGAAAAAATTTTAGTGGGGTTTTGTAGCATCACTTTGATAGCATCCTGTAATTTTGTATTGTGTTTGAAATAAAAATAAAGTGAATACACTGATAAAAGAATTTGAAAAGAATTTGCATTATTGCCTAAATTATGTGTGGTTTCCACAGTGGCATGAATCGAGCATCTTTAACCTACATAACAATATATCAGAAGTATTAGGTAAAAAATAAGTAAACTAGTATAACAAAGTTAAATATTTCTAAAGTAAAATTATAGCTTTATTTTTTTTCCTGAAATGTTTTGAGGAGATATTTACACCAAAAGATATTATCACTGATCAATGAAACTTTTTAAGAATTTGCTTGTGTCCCACCAATATTTGATTACATAGTGCTTCTGTGAGTTCCATTTCATTAATTTAGCTTTGACAGGAGAGAAGGCAATGGCTCTGCAGCCTCTCTCGGTGTGGCATGATCCTGGTTCCGCTGGCTGATCTCTATTAGAACCATGGCCTTAATCATGCCTTTCATGCTTCTAACTTGATTTGCATTTGTTGTGTGATGCAAATTTATTCTCTCGTTTAGTCGCTTCCACCCATAGAAAAGCAGGTCTTTTTCATTTCTCCTTCACCATTGCCCCCATTTTTTCTTTTTGTCCTCCCATGATGAAAAACAAGACAGAAAACAAACTATAACAACAACAGACACCTTTTGTCTGTGGTCACCAATGCATTGTAGCACTAAACTTTGTTAAAAATCTCTAGATCTGACCTCTATATCTGCTGTTCCCAGAGTTTTTCAATGTGTTCTCTAGACTGCTGTGACCCACTGACAGAAAGTCTAGCTATATTTAATTGAAAGTTATTACTGTCTGATATGGTTTGGCTGTGTCCCCACTGAAATCTCATCTTGCACTGTAGCTCCCATAATTCACATGTTGTGGGAGGGACCCAGTGAGAGGTAAGTGGATCATGGGGGCAGTTTTCCCCACACTGTTCTAGTGGTAGTGAATAAGTCTCATGAGATCTGATGGTTTTATAAGGGGAAACCCCTTTCGCCTTTCACTTGGTTCTCATTTGCTGTTTGCCTGCTGCCATGTAAGATGCGCCTTTCGCCTTCTGCCATAACTGTGAGGCCTCCTCAGCCATGTGGAACTGTGAATTCATTAAACCTCTTTTTCTTTATAAATGACCCAGTCTTGGGTATGTCTTTATCAGCAGCATGAAAATTGACTAATACACTCACTGTCCATGAATGATACTCTGTTAGCCCATTTGCATTGTTATAAAGAAATACCTGAGGCTGGGTAATTTATAAAGAAATGCGGTTTATTTGGCTCCTTGTTGTGAAGGCTGTACATGAAGCATAGTACTGGCACCTGCTTCCAGGGAGGGCCTCAGGAACCTTCCAATCATGGTGGAAGGTGAAGGGAAACCAGCATATCACATGGTGAGAGCGGAAGCAAGAGAGACAGGGAGGAGGTGTCAGTCTCTTTTAAACAACCAGATATCGCATGAACTCACAGGGTAAGAACTCATTCATTACCAAGAGGACAGCACCAAGCCATTCAGGAGGCATCTATCTCCAACATTGGGGATCACATTTTAACGTGAGATTTGAAGGGGACAAACATCCAAACTATGTCAGATACCAAAGCTGACAATGCTTAGGATCTTTAGCTGTTCCAGGTTCTGGGAAAAGGGAGAGAGTTAGCTTCCCTCGTCTATGCTGTGCTACTCCATATTATATTAGTAATTATTGTTCTCTAAAGGTTCTTAAAAGCAAATAAACAAATGCAAGGCAAAACATATAAAAGGCAAGGCAAAACATACGAAATGCAAGGCAAATGCATTAAAAAACTTTTGAGTGTTAATACATAGATTTTATTTTATCTTTTTAATTTCTTTTGCTTAACCAAATAGATTATGTAGTTTTGATTAACTGGCCATGAAATAGCTCTGCCTACATAGAATTTCCCATGAATAATTGGTTGTGGAGACTTTTGTGTGTGACCCAAATCCTCCCTCAAAACTGAAGTTTGCCCAGCTATTGGGAGTGTTGGCAAATCATGCCTCTCAGCTGATTCTCTCTAGAATTTATTCTCAGGAGATCTAATTAATAACTTGTCAAGCTGATGTCCATCCTTGGGGACAACTCGTATCTGAAGAATGGCCAGTGAAAGGTATTAAAACTCCATACTCCTGCCTCAATTTAGGGCAACTCTGAAGGGTCGCCCCAGCTTCTCAGCTCCCCCTTGAGATTAGCTGAGGTATTTGTTGTGACTGCCTCACATCTCAACTCCCTTTGTCCAATTCAGCTTTTTAGCCACAGTTGTTGGCTCCTAGGATTTTACCCAGTTAAATGTTCTCTACACAAATCTCTATCTCAAATCTGCTTTACAGGGAATGTGGCCTCAGACAGGTTTTCATTAGGTTCTGGACGTAACTCTCATTAGTCATTGATATGATTCGGCTGTGTCTCCATCCGAATCTCACCTTGATTGTAATTATCCCCGCATGTCAAGGATGGAGTCAGGTGGAGATCATTGAATCATAGGGGCGGGTTCCCCCTACTGTTCTCCTGGTAGCGAATAAGTCTCACGAGATCTGATGCTTTTAAAATGGGAGCTTCCCTACACAAGCTTTCTTCTCTGCTACCATTTAAGATGTGCCTTTGCTTCTTTTTTGCCTTCTGCCGTGACTGTGAGGCCTCCCCAGCCATGTGGAATTGTGAGTTCCTTAAACCTCTTTCCTTTCTAAATTACCCGGTCTTGGGTATGACTTTATTAGCAGCATGAGAACAAACTAGTGCAGTCTGTTCTATAAGCCCAAGTCGGATCACAGAGTCCCGCTTTCTGTTTTTTTTTTCTAGCCCATATTTCTACTAAAACTTGACTCATATAGACTTAAAACAAAATAATTAAGCATGGCTAGTATTTATTTATTATTTTATACGTGTCAGGTACTGTATTTTGTAACTTATCTTTTAATAATCTTTCCAAATCTCTAAAAGGAGAACTCTGCTCTTTTATAGAGAAAATAAGGATGGCTCTGAAAATGTTAGCATTAGGGGAAGTAGGGTGAGGGACATAGGGGGCACTTTGTGTTATTTGTGCATTTTGCTATCAATCTAAAATCAGGTCAAAATAAAAATTAAAAAAATGGGTAGTAGAAGCAGGTTGTTAAGATTTTCAGTGTGACTCTAGAATTTTTTTGTTTGTTGTTTGTTTTGGAGTGTAGTGGTAAGATCTCTGCTCACTGCAACCTCCACTTCCCAGGCTCAAGCAATTCTCCTGCCTCAGTCTCCCAAGTAGCTGGGATTATAGGTGCCCGCCACCACACCCAGCTAAGTTTTCTATTTTTTTTTTTTTAGTAGAGATGGGGTTTCAGCATGTTGGCCAGTCCAGTCTCCTACTCCTGACTTCAAGTCATCCGCCCGCCTCAGCCTCCCGAAGTGCTGGGATTATAGGCATGAGCTCCCACTCCTGGCCCAAAGTTCATATTTTAACTACTAACCTAAATTATTTTAAAAACAAAAGCCTCCTTGGACTCAAACCAGGTCAGAGTGACATGATCATGTGCCTGTTTTGTGCAGGGTGAAGTGAGATTATTATCTAGGAAATAGCTGAAATGTCTTGTTGTGGGCATACATATTTCATATAAATTCTAAGCTTCATATTAGCACTTAGATTATAATTATCTAAAGAATAGAGAACAATTTCATATAATTTTCAGTGTATCAGGCGAATCAAAAGTATACATACAAGCATGCAGATGAATTTCAGTGAATATAGTGGTGACAATGCTCAACAGAATATATGTCCCCCACCCAACCCTGCTTCTTGCTCTTTCACTGTCCTAAAGATAGAACAAAATGGTTCAGGCATCCAGCTTGTCCCCTCCACACTTCACACTTTTACTTAATAGCAGCTTATCTTTAACACTTTGTCATCTTTAAGATGTTGCTAATTCTTTCTGGTAGATCCCAGGACTGAGGATGAGGAAGAATGATTTTATTTAAATAAAGTTGCTTAATAAAAAACAATTTTTTTAGTTTTAAAATATTTTCATTATTTTATAAAATTTTTGTGGGTACATAGGAGGTTTATATATTTGTGGGGTACATGAGATGTTTTGATACAGGCATGCAGTGTGAAATAATCACGTCATGAGGAATGGGCTTTCCATCCCCTCAAGCATTTATCCTCTGAGTTAAAAACTATTCAATTGGCTGGGCATGGTGGCTCACGCCTGTAGTCCCAGCTCTTTGGGAGGCCGAGGTTGGCGGATCGCCTGAGGTCAGGAGTTTGAGACCAGCCTGGCCAACATGATGAAACCCCATCTCTACTAAAAATACAAAAATTAGCCGGGTGTGGTGGCGAGTGCCTGTCATCCCAGCTACTCGGGAGGCTGAGACAGGAGAATCATTTGAACCTGGGAGGTGGAGGTTACAGTGAGCCGAGATCATGCCATTGTACTCCAGCCTGAGTGACAAGAGTGAAACTCCATGTCAAAAACAAACAAAAATCAATTACATTCTTTAAGTTATTAAAATTAAACATTGTAAATGATTTTTTTTCCCAAAGCTTTTTCAAAGAAAAAAAAGTAGAAACAAAGACACTTTCTACTGATTTCCAATATGGTGACTCTGTATTTCTAGCATGTGTTAAAGTGAAAAATTGATTTTATGTTTAATACAAAACATAGCATAATGTAATGAAAAGCAAGATTGTAATGATAAAGGAAAATAACACTAGTGCTAATTTTTTTCAATTTGAAGCATTGGATTAAAATGAATTAGGTTATATTCCAACATGTTTATATTGAATTTCTTTTTTCTCCAATTGGTTTCTTTTTATTAATGGGTGAGTGTTGCATTTGTATAAGGTTTCCCTATTATATTCAATTGTTTTGAGATGCTTTTAATTTGAAGTTTTTATGTTTTCTTTTTGATGTATACATGTTATGCTTTTATGCTGAATTTGATAATTGGTGCTGTATATGCAAAGCAAATGTAATTTCCCAGCTTTTATTTTTTAAAGCCCTGGGAAGCAACATAATAAAGTAGAAATAGTATCAAGACAGGAGTTAGAATACCTGGATTCTAAAATTTAAATTAAATTAGGATCTAGTGACATTATAGGTGTTCCTTGATCTTCTGATGACCTGATTCCTCAAAAGAAAAATAAAATAATCTATAAATTGTTTCTAATTCTAAAACTCTATAAATCCTATTTTTAAAATTATAATTAGTTGAACTCTATAAGGTCACAAAAATCCCTATTAAGAAACTAAAATAAAATTTTATCATATCTTAAAAATACTCTGACCTTTTTTTATATGCTGACATGAATTCTAATTATTTTTGAGCCCCTAAAAAACATTTAAGATCACAGTTTATGTTTTATTATTGACTTTCAGATAATTAACATTTTACTGATAGATATGAACAAATCTACTCTAACAGAGATAGTCATTAGTTTATTTCTCTCTTTTCAGTATCAATAAAAAGTATCAATTTACCAATAACAATGAATTAATTGCCTGAAATAAATGAAACGTAAGCAGCAAAAGTGAACTTTTTAGTATAACTCTTCTTGTAAACATTGACTTAGTTCAAAGGGAGCTTATCTTTAAAAAAAAAAAAAGCGCTAATTCATGTCTATTGGTATAGATATAATCTTTTTTTCCTTGAAAATAGATCCTACTATACTCCAGACACTATGCCACTAGGTGCAGATATTAACACAAATAGCAGGTGATCATTGTCCTCATGGAGTTTATTTTAAAGAGAACAAAGTGAGACAAAGGCACACAAGCAAAGAACTACAATACAAAGGGGATGGCATCTGACTCAGCATGGAGGTGTCACGGAAGGTGTTGTTTTGCTTAGGTTTTGAAGTGTGGGTAGGAGATGGCCCATGTTGAGAGTGGGAACTGGGAATTAAAAAGATGAGGAGGTCTCTGCAAATCTACATGGATGGGAAGTAGCATGCTGATGTGGGAAACAACTAAAAAGTTCCAGAATGCATGGTTTATAAAGCGTGAGTCAGAGAGGGCTAGACCAGTAGCCAGATCAAGGATATCTCAGATGTTATAGTCATGAATTAGTGCATTGACCTGCAGGCCATGGGAGTCACTGAAGGTTTCAGTCAGGTAAGTGAGCTGATCAGAACAGTCCTTTAGATAGGCCGCTCTTTTGGCTGTAATGGGGACACGTTTGAAGTAGGGCTATAGCTAAAAATATACAGACACTTCCTCTTGTCTACAGCCCTGCTGGCATCTGTTGTATTTTGACTTTTTAATAATAGCCATTCCAACCGGTATGAAATGGTATCTCATTGTGTTTTGATTTGCATTTTTCTGATGATTAGTGATTCTAAGCATTTTTTTTTCGTGTATTTGTTGGCCATTTGTATGTGTTCTTTTGAGAAGTGTTTGTTCATGTCCTTTGCCCATTTTTTAATT
This sequence comes from Gorilla gorilla gorilla, assembly GCF_029281585.2. Classification (NCBI taxonomy): domain Eukaryota; kingdom Metazoa; phylum Chordata; class Mammalia; order Primates; family Hominidae; genus Gorilla; species Gorilla gorilla. The sequence goes on from NC_073239.2 coordinate 130,416,281, forward strand.
GGGTTTTTTTTTTTCTAATTGATTTAAGTTCCCTGTAGATTCTGGATACTAAAAAACAAACAAAAACCAGAAGTAAATAAATTCTCAGGACACACACACCCACACCCACACCCACAGAGAGAGAGAGAGAGAGAGAGAGCGCGCGCCTAGGTAAGAGGCCACCAACCACCAGGGTCTAAACTGGGAACACTTTCTAGTACAGAATGAATGGAAAGGATTCATGAAATATCTAGAAAGTAACGTTAATGAGATTTACATGTATGGAGTGAATGAGGAGAAACAGGGATCATTCAGGATTCTGGTGGGAATAACAGGGGGAGCCATTAGTTGAAATTTTGAAGTGGGAGAAGGAGAGGGAGTTTTAGGGAGAAAGATGAGTTGTTTTTTTAGGTATTTCAAACCCTTGAAGCTTCTATGGGACATCGAAGTGGAAATAACAGTCTGTGGGTTGGGACAATAAAGAAAGAAATTGGTTGAAGACTAGGGGAAGAGTATAGAGCAAAGAAATATTTAAGATAATAAACATATAGAGATAGCTGAAAATGTGGGACTGGATTACAAAGGAAGAATGATTTAGTTATGAAGCCCAAGGGCTGACAGGAATGGGTGACTAGTGGAGGAGTTCATATGCATCTGTTATTGTATGAATAAAAAAAATTATCTGTTCCTTCCTAAAGATATCTTCAACCTGTTTTTGGATACATATGGGCACTGCTTTTCACTCTCTTAGCCCCATTTCTTATTTTAGCCTCTGCTGTAGCGATCAGTTCTGCACAGGCTTTGACCCAGGCTTTGACTAGTTGGTGCAGGTGTGATATGACACTTACCTGGAATGGCCCACAGTTTGTGGCTGCTCTTACTTAAGCAGGTGGGATGCTCATGTAGGTGTAACCTAGCAGCTTGGTAGAGTTTATGCCCATGGGGCAACCTGTGACCACTCAAAAATAAAGCCCTTTCCTCCTCCCAGATTGAGGAGTCTTGCATTATGTAATAAAACTCCTTAGAAGGCCTATTAGGTTCCAATACAGCATTAGGCAACTTGATAAGGTATCCCATCATCAGCCTTCCTTTCTTCCCTCATTCCTCTGCCTCTCACTCTTTCTTCCTAAGTTAACTTCTTAGATAAAATGCCAACTTTCTATATTTTGTCTCACATCAGGGAAAATAATTGTATACCCCATTTCAAAAGCACATAAAAAGGTTACTGTATAGAAAATTTGTCTTTAAGAGATTAAGCTGTAATTTTCCAAATACTTTAAAATTTTATTTCAGATACGTTTTTCATTTTTATAAGCTTCATCTAAAAGCAGAGTTCACCTAAGAATATACCTAAGAGCATATTACATAAAATATATTTTATATTTCAGTAGTTTAGCTAGGATTCTTTCAAAATTGAGAGGATCTACAAATATTTCTAACACATTAGTTTTCAGTCTTAAGGCTGAGTCAAGAACAAAGCTCCTAAACTTTGCATTGGTGATTGAGAACATTTTAAAATTGTTATTTAATTCATTAATTGATTTTTAAAAAAATTTCACATTGTAATTATATAGATTTATAGGATACAATTTGATGTTTCAATGAATATGTATGTTGTCTAATGATCCAATAAGGATAGTTAGTGTATTAATTACCTCATGCATTCATCATTTCTTTTTAATAAGAAATTTCAAAATCCTTTCTTCTAGATACTTTGTAATATACAATACTTTACTTTTAACTATAGTCACCCTGCTTTGCAAAGAACACTACAACTTATTCTTCCTATATAATTGTGATTTCATAACTGTTAACCAATCTATCTCCATTTTGCCCTCCCCACTTCTTCCTCACTGTTTGGTAACCACTATTCTACTCTACTTCTCTATTAACATTTTTTTTTTAAGATTCCACATATGAGCGAGATCATGCGGTATTTGCTTTCTGTGTCTGGCTTATTTCACTTAACATTGTATCCTACAGGGTCATCCATGTTGTTGCAACTGGCAGAATTTCATTCTTTTTTTATGGCTGAATAGTATTTCATTGTGTGTGTGTCCATATATATATATATATATATATAATTTTATGTATAATTATAATTACACATAAAATTATATATAATTATAATTAATTTTATGCATAATTATAATTACACATAAAATTATATATAATTATAATTATAATTATATATAATTATATATAATAATAATATATATTATATGTAATATATAATATACATAACATACATAATGTATATTATATATAATATACATAACGTATATTATATACATTATACATTATATATATTATAATATACATAATATATATTATGTATATAATATACATAATATGTATTATATATAAAATATACATAATATGTATTATATATAAAATATACATAATATATAATGTATATTATACATATAATATATATTATATATTAATAATATATTAATATCAATATTAATTATTATTAATTATTAATAATTATTAATTAATAATTATTATTTATTATTAATATTAATATATAATATATTAATATTAATAATATATTAATATATAATATATTATACATAATATATTATATATAATATACATAATATGTATTATATATAATATACATAATATATATTATATATATATAATTCACTTGTTTGTTTTTATACACATAGGTTGATTCCATATCTGATTATTAGAAATAGTGCTACAGTAAACATAAGAGTGCAGATATTTTTCAAACACAATGATTTCATTTCCTATGGATATATACCCAGTAGTGGGATTGCTGGGTTATGTGATCGAATGATTGTTTTTTTTTTTATTTTTTATTTTTTAGCGAACTTCCATAAAGTTTTGCTTAATGGTTGTACTAGTTTACAACCCCATCAACAGTGCGTAAGTGTTCCGTTTTCTCCACTTCCTTGCCAACTCTTGTTATCTTTTACCTTTTTGCTAATAGCCATTCTAATGGGTGAACTGGTATCTCATTGCGGTTTTGATTTGCATTTCCCTGATGGTTAGTGATGTTGAACATGATTTTATTATATATTCGTCTTGACCCTTTCTATATTTTCTCTTGTGGCATTTCTTTTAGTTTATTTTGTCCTTTTTTTTTTTTTTTTTTTGCAAAGGAGTCTTGCTCTGTTGCCCAAGCTGGAGTGCAGTGGTGCAATCGGGGCTCACGGCAACCTCCATCTCCCTGGTTCAAGCAATTCCCCTGCCTCAGCCTGCTGAGTAGCTGGGGTTACAGGCACACGCCATCATGTTTGGCTAAATTTTTGTATTTTTAGTAGAGAAATGATTTCACCATATTGGTCAGGCTGGTCTCAAACTCCTGACCTCAGGCAATCCGCCTGCCTCAGCCTCCCAGTTTTGCCCATTTTTAAATAAGTTATTTATGTTTTTGCTGTTGAGTTGTTTAAGTTTGTTATATAATCTGGGCATTAACTCCTTAGCAGATGTATAGTTTGCAAATATTGTATCCCATTCTGTAAGTTGTTTTTTCACTCTGTTAAGTTTCCTTTGCTGTGCAAAAGCATTTTAGTTTGATGAAACCCCATTTATCTCTTTTTGCTTTTGTTGCCTGTGCTTTTGACGTCTCATTTAAAAAATCCTTGTAGAACCCAAAGTTATAGAGAATTTCCCACATGTTATCTTCTAGTAGTTTTTCATAGTTTTCAATCTTACCTTTAGGTCTTTAATCGCATTTGAGTTGATTTTTGTATAAGGTAAAAGATAGGGGTCTAATTTCATTATCCCACATGTAGATATCCAATCTTCTCAGTACCATTTAATGAAGAGACTGTCTTTACCCCTGTGTGTGCTCTTGACTCCTTTTTTGAAAATCAGTTGACTTTAGGTATGAGAATTTATTTCTGAGCTGTATATTCTCTTCCATTGGTCTATGTGTTTGCTTTATGGCAGTGCCATGCTGTTTTGCTTACTATGGCTTTGTAGTATATTTTGAAGTCAGGTAGTGTGGTGCCTCCAGCTTTGTTATTTTTGCACAGGATTGCTTTGGTTATTTGGGGTCTTTTCTGGTTTCATACAAATTTTAGGGTATTTTTTTCTATTTCTGTGAAGAATTTCATTGGTATTTTGATAGGGATTGCATTGAATCTGTAGGACATTTTGTTAGTATGGTCATTTCAATAGTATCAGTTCTTCCATTCCATGAGTATATTGTGTCCATTTTTTGTGGATCGTAAATTTTTCCATCAGTGTGTTATAGTTTTCATTGTAGAGATCTTTCACGACCTTGATTAAATTTATCTGCAGATTTCTTGGTAGCTATTGTAAATGGAATTCCTTTCTTGATGACTTTTTCAGATAGTTCACTATTAGTGTATAGAAACACCACGGAATTTTCTGTGTTGATTTTGTATACTACAACTTTACTGAATTTATTTATGATTTCTAGTAGTTTTTGGTCAAGTCTTTAGGGTTCTCACTCTACATAAGTATATATAGAAAGAACCCTAAAGAGAGAGAGATCATATATATCTATATGATCATATATATAGATGTATACATATGTATGTGAGATCACATTTTCTACAAACAGAAACAATCTGACTTCCTTCTTTCCAGTTTGGATCCCTCTTATTTATTTCTTTTGTCTAATTGCTCTGGCTCTGACCTCCAGTACTATGCTAAATAGAAGTGGTAGAAGTTGACATCCTTGTCTTCCTCCATATCATAGAGGAAAAGCATTTAACTATTCACCATAGATAAGATGTTAGCTGTGGGTTTGTCACATATGGCCTTTACTGCGTTGAGGTACACTCCTATACCTACTTTCTTGACAGTTTTTATCATAAAGGAATGTTGACTTTTGTCAAGTGTTCTTTTTGCATCTGTTGAAATGATCACATGGTTTTTGTTCTTCTTTCTATTGTGGTGGTGTATCATATTTACTGATTTGTGCATGTTAAGCCATCCTTTCATCCCTGGGATGAACCCCACTTGATTATAGTGAATACTCTTTTTAGTGTGCTGTCGAAGTCAGTTCACTTGTATCTTGTTGAGAATTTTTGTATCTATGTTCTTCAGGAATATTGGCCTGTTATTTTCATTTTGTGCGTGTCTTTGTCTGGTTTTAGAATCAGGATGTTGCGAGCCTCATAAGATGAGTATGGAAGTATTCCTTCCTCATTACTTTTGTGGAAAAGTTTGTGGAGAATTGGTAGTTATTCTTTAACTGTTTGGTAGAATTCAGCAGTGAAGACATCAGGTCCTGGGTGTTGGTTGTTGTTGTTGTTGTTTTGATGGAAGATGTTTTATTATTGATTCAATTTCCAAACTCATTATTGATGTGTTCAGATGTTATATTTCCTCACAATTTAATCTGGGTAGTTGTATGTGTGCAGAAATTTATTCATTTTATTCTACATTATCAAATTTGTTGGCATATAGTTATGAGTAATGTCTTACAATCCCTTCTATTTCTGTGGTGTATCAGTTGTAATGTCTCCTTTTTCATCTTTTATTTATTTGAATTTTCTCTCCTTTTGTCTTAGTTTAGCTAAAGGTTTGTCAGTTTTACCTTTACACTTTGTCTTATTTATCTTTTGAAATATTTTTTAGTGTCTGTTTCATTTATATCTGCTGTGAGCTTTATTATTTCCTTCCTTCTACCAATTTTGGGTTTAGTTTGTTTTTGATGTTCTAGTTACTTGAAGTGTATAATTTTGCTTTGTGATTTGAAAATCTTTCTTCTTTTTTGGTGTAGGCTTTTATTGCTATACATTTCCCTCTTAGAACTGCTTTTGCTACGTTCCATAGGTTTGGGTATGTTGGATTTTCATTCTTACTTGTCTCAGTGACTTTTGAAATTTTCCTATTAATGTCTTAATGAGACCTATTGATTTCTTGGGTGCGTGCTATTTAATTTCCATGTTTTTATAAAATTTCCAAGGGCTTTCCTGTTGTTGATTTCTGACTTTATATCCCTGTAATCAGAAAAGATACTTCATATGATATCTGTCTTCTTAAGTTTGTTAAGACTCATTATGTGTCATAATGTATGATTGGTCCTAGAGAATGTTTGGTGTACAGTTGAGAATAATTTGTATTCTGCAGCTGTTGGATGATGTATTAGTCTGTTTTCATACTGCTGATAAAGACATACCCGAGACTGGGTAATTTACAGAGAAAAAGAGGTTTAGTGGACTCATAGTTCCACGTGGCTGGGGAGGTCTCCCAATCATGATGGAAGGCGAAAGACACATCTTACATGGTAGCAAACAAAATAGAATTGAGAACCAAGTGAAAGGGTTCCCCCTTATAAAACCATCAGATCTTGTTAGACGTATTCACTACCACAAGAACAGTATGGGGGAACCGCCCCCATGATTCAATTATCTCCCACTGGTTCCCTCCCACAACATGTATGAATTATGGGAGCTATAATCAAGATGAGATTTGGGTGGGGATATACAGCCAAACCATATCAGGTGAGATCTTCTTTACCTGCTAGGTCCATTTGGTCTATGGTATAGTTTGAGTCTGTCATTTTTTGGTTGATTTTCTCTTCATAGAATCTGTCCATTTTTAAAGTGGAGTGTTGAAATTTCCTACTAATATTGTATTGCAGTCTATCTCTACCTTTAAATCTAATATTTGCTTTATATATCTGGTTGTTCTGGTGTTGGGTACATATATAGTTACACCTAAGTAATATATATGTTATGTCCTCGTATTGAATTGGGCCTTTTATCATTTCATTATACAGTGACATTCTTTTTTTATATAGTTTTTTTATTTAAAGCCTTTTAAAATATGACATGACTGTGGCTACTCCTGCTTGCTTTTCATTTGTTTGCATAAAATATATTTTTCCATCTCTTCACTTTCAGTCTATTTGTCTTTAATAGTGAGGTAAGTATCATGTAGGCAGCATATAGGTGGGTTTTGCTATCTGAATCCATTCATCCACTTTATATCTTTTAAGTAGAGTTTAATCCACTTCTATTCAAGTTTATTATTGATAAATTAGGACTTCCTTCTACCATTTCATTAGTTGTTTTTTAGATTACTTGTTCACTTCTTCCTTTCTTATTGTTTATCCCTCTAGTTTGGTGGTTTTCTGTGGTGCTAAGCTTTGTTTCTTTTCCCTTTTTTGGTGTGTGTGTGTGTGTATCTGCTGTAATTTCTTTCTTTCTGGTTAGTGAAACTAACATACAGAGTCCTGTATTTGTAACAGACTATTTTACACTGATAACAACTTAACTTCTGTCACATAAAAATACTCTTGACTTCTCCCCCCCACACACATAATTTATATTTTTGTTACCTTACATTGCATCTTTATGAATGGTAGACTCCATGGAACATAGGATCTATGTCACAACTAAATCAATTATTTAATGGCAGCATTAAAGCAGCCCAAAGAATGTGAAAAACTGGTGTGGGTGTATTTAACTTTTTAAAAACTATGTTTCATAATGTTTTCATTAAAAAGTCTTTATCAGTTTGCTAATGCCTAATTTTTACAACCAGCCACCATAGATTTTACAGGATAAATATATTATTTCAGTGGTAATTGAAGCAGAATTTTTGTTGCTCTTCTTACCCTTAGAGATTGTGTATTATCCTCAGACGTAATTCTTTGATTTTTTTTTCTTTTCATGTTGTTACACATAGTTACCAACAATCAACGTGAGAATAACCTTTGAATATTTTCAAGCATTAAGATTTGTTTATACAGCTGCACAATTAGACAACCAACACTCTTGGGTCTTTACCTCTCAGCATACACCTGATTATTAACTTAAAGGTATGATGGGAAAAGTATCAATTTTTGTTGGTCACCTAGATTTGGAAATATGTAATAACTATAAGCTTGGGTCTGCTCCTTCAGAAGCCTAGGAATTGGAGTGATGGTTCTCTGAAGAGGCTGGAAACAAAGTATGTGTTTCCAGAAGGCTTAATAGAATATGTTGAGACATAGGCCATTAACACAAAAGTGAAAGAAATGCAAAAAATGTATGAAAGTAAGGATTTGAGAAGGGAAATTTTATTTTTAAGTCTAAGATTCCTATGAATTATATGAAAATAAATGTCCTATCCTTAAAATTAGCCAAAGGAAGCACTTTACTTATCAATATGATATGACTTTTCATACTCTTATCTAAAGATATCCTAAACTAAGATCCAGTTTTCTAAGTAAAGACGTTTTAATCATGCTTTAAAGCATGTTAGATGATTCCTACCACATCACATCATGTTGTTTACATGTATGATTTAAACTGCATTTATTCTTCAACTCACTGGTTCCTTAGGCTTCTTATCTTTCCTTGCACGCTTAGATAATTTTATGTTAAATTGATTTTTAGAAGTTTAGTTGCTGGGCGTAGTGGCTGTCGCCTGTAAACCCAGTACTTTGGGAATTCAAGGCAGGTGGATTGCTTGAGTCTTGGAGTTTGAGGCCTGCCTGGGAAAGATGACAAACCCCATTGGTACAAAAATAAAAATATTAGCTGGATATGGTGGCACATGCCTGTGGTCCCAGCTACTCCAAGGCTGAGGTGGGAGGATGGCTTGAGTCCGAGAGGCAGAGGTGTGAGCCAAGATCATGCCCTGCTCTTCAGCCTGGGCAACCAAGCCAGATCCTGTTTCAAAAAAAAAAATCTAGTGAGATTTGATTTCTATTTCTATGTGATTCAAAACTAGGAGAGCTTCAAGGCTAATGACTATTAAAAAATGGCCATTGCTACTTGCATTTTCTATGAAGCCAGCATACACAGCAACGTGCAACCTAAAAACCAAGCTATTTAATAAGTAGCTTAGATTTCAGGTTTGATTGTCTTTGAGGTTTGATTATTGCAGAGATCAATTGCCAGAAAAAATAGAGACTAATTCTGTATTTGGTCCTTTTATCATATGAAACATCCCATCGTTGGGTATAAATTAAGAGCAAATACGGATGTTTATACCGATAGCGGTGCAGATATTTCCATGTTTATACAGATAGCGGTGTAGATATTTCCATGTTCATACAGATAGTGGTGTAGATATTTCCATGTACATACAGATAGCGGTGTAGCTATTTCCATGTTCATACAGATAGCGGTGTAGATATTTCCATGTTCATCCAGATGGCTGTGTAGATATATCCATGTTCATACAGATGGCGGTGAAGATATTTCCATGCTCATACAGATAGCGGTGTAGATATTTTCATGTTCATACAGATAGTGGTGTAGATATTTCCATGTTCATACAGATAGAGGGGCTGATATTTCCATGTTCATACAGATAGCGGTGCTGATATTTCCATGTTTATACAGGTAGCGGTGTAGATATTTCCATGTTTATACAGATAGCGGTGTAGATATTTCCATGTTTATAAAGATAGCAGTGTAGATATTTCCATGTTTATACAGATAGCGGTGCAGATTTCTCCATCTTAATACAGATGGCGGTGCAGATATTTATATGTTCATACAGATGGCCGTGCAGATATTTCCATGTTCATACAGATGGCGGTGTAGATATTTCCATGTTCATACAGATACCGGTGTAGTTATTTCCATGTGTAAAGAGATAGCTGTGTAGATATTTCCATGTATATGCAGATAGCTGTGAAGATATTTCAATTTTCATGCAGATAGCGGTGTAGATATTTCCATGTTTATACAGATAGCGGTGAAGATGTATGCATGTTTACACAGATAGCGGTGTAGATATTTCCATCTTCATACAGATAGCGGTGTAGATATTTCCATGTTCATCCAGATGGCTGTGTAGATATATCCATGTTCATACTGATGGCGGTGAAGATATTTCCATGTTCATACAGATAGCGGTGTAGATCTTTCCATGTTCATACAGATAGCGGTGTAGATATTTCCATGTTCATCCAGATGGCTGTGAAGATATATCCATGTTCATACAGGTGGCGGTGAAGATATTTCCATGTTCATACAGATAGCGGTGTAGATATTTCCATGTTTATACAGGTAGCGGTGTAGATATTTCCATGTTCATACAGATAGTGCTGTAGATATTTCCATGTTCATACAGATAGCGGTGCATCTATTTCCATGTTCATACAGATAGCGGTGTAGATATTCCCATGTTCGTACAGATAGCGGTGTAGATACCTCCATCTTAATACAGATGGTGGTGTAGATATTTGTATGTTAATACAGATGGCGTTGCAGATATTTCCATGTTCATACAGATGGCGGTATAGATATTTCCATGTTTATAGAGATAGCGGTGTAGTTATTTCCATGTGTAAAGAGATAGCTTTGTAGATATTTCAATGTACATGCAGATAGCTGTGTAGATATTTCCATTTTCATGCAGATAGCGGTGTAGATATTTCCATGTTCAAACAGATAGCGGTGTAGATATTTCCATGTTCATACAGATAGCGCTGTAGATAATTCCATGTTTATACAGATAGCGGTGAAGATGTATCCAAGTTTACACAGATAGCGGTGTAGATATTTCCATGTTCATACAGATAGGGGTGTAGATATTTCCATGTTCATCCAGATGGCTGTGTAGATATATCCATGTTCATACAGATGGCGGTGAAGAAATTTCCATGTTCATACAGATAGCGGTGTAGATATTTCCATGTTCATACAGATAGCGGTGTAGATATTTCCATGTTCATACAGATAGCGGTGTAGCTATTTCCATGTTCATACATATAGCGGTGTAGATATTACCATGTTCATCCAAATGGCTGTGTAGATATATCCATGTTCATACAGATGGCGGTGAAGATATTTCCATGTTCATACAGATGGCGGTGTAGATATTTCCATGTTCATACAGATAGCGGTGTAGATATTTCCATGTTCATACAGATAGCGGTGTAGCTATTTCCATGTTCATACAGATAGCGGTGTAGATATTTCCATGTTTATACAGATAGCGGTGTAGATATTTCCATGTTTATGCAGATAGTTATCTCCATCTTAATACAGATGGCGGTGTAGATATTTAAATGTTCATACAGATGGCTGTGTAGACATATCCATGTTCATACAGATGGCGGTGAAGATATTTCCATGTTCATACAGATAGCGGTGTAGATATTTCCATGTTCATACAGATGGCTGTGTAGATATATCCATGTTCCTACAGATGGCGGTGAAGATATTTCCATGTTCATACAGATGGCGGTGTAGATATTTCCATGTTCATACAGATAGCGGGGCTGATATTTCCATGTTTATACATGTAGCGGTGTAGATATTTCCATGTTTATGCAAATAGCGGTGTAGATATTTCCATGTTTATACACATAGCGGTGTAGATATTTCCATGTTCATACAGATAGCGGTGTATGTATTTCCATTTTCATACAGATAGCGGTGTAGATATTTCCATTTTCATGCAGATAGCGGTGTATATATTTCCCTGTTCAAACAGGTGGCGGTGTAGATATTTCCATGTTCATACAGATGGCTGTGTAGATATATCCATGTTCCTACAGATGGCGGTGAAGATATTTCCATGTTCATACAGATAGCCGTGTAGATATTGCTATGTTCATACCGATAGCGGTGCTGATACTTCCATGTTTATACAGGTAGCGGTGTACATATTTCCGTGTTTATACAGGTAGCGGTGTAGATATTTCCATGTTCATACAGATAGCGGTGTAGATATTTCCATGTTTATACAGATAGCGATGTAGATATCTCATTCTTAATATAGATGGCAGTGTAGATATTTATATGTTCATCCAGACGGCTGTGTAGACATATCCATGTTCATACAGATGGCGGTGAAGATATTTCCATGTTCATACAGATGGCTGTGTAGTTATATCCATGTTCATACAGATGGCGGTGAAGATTTTTCCATGTTCATACAGATGGCGGTGTAGATATTTCCATGTTCATACAGATAGCGGTGCTGATATTTCCATGTTTATACAGGTAGCAGTGTAGATATTTCCATGTTTATACAGATAGCGGTGTAGATATTTCCATCTTTATACACATAGCGGTGTAGATATTTCCATGTTTATACAGATAGCGGTGTAGATATCTCCATCTTAATACAGATGGCGGTGTAGATATTTATATGTTCATACAGATGGCGGTGCAGATATTTCCATGTTCATACAGATGGCGGTGAAGATATTTCCATGTTCTTACAGATGGCGGTGAAGATACTTCCATGTTCATACTGATAGCGGTGCTGATATTTCCATGTTTATACAGGTAGCGGTGTAGATATTTCCATGTTTATACAGATAGCAGTGTAGATATTTCCATGTTTATACACATAGCGGTGTAGATATTTCCATGTTTATACAGATAGCGGTGTAGATATCTCCATCTTAATACAGATGGCGTTGTAGATATTTATATGTTCATTCACATGGCTGTGCAGATATTTTCATGTTCCTACAGATGGCGGTGTAGATATTTCCATGTTCATACAGATAGCGGTGTATTTATTTCCATCTGTAAAGAGAGAGCTGTGTAGATATTTCCAAGTAAATGCAGATAGCTGTGTAGACATTTCCATTTTCATGCAGATATCGGTGTATATATTTCCCTGTTCAAACAGTTAGCGGTGTAGATATTTCCATGTTCATAAAGATAGCAGTGTAGATATTTCCATGTTTATACAGATAGCGGTGAAGATGTATGCATGTTTACACAGATAGCGGTGTAGATATTTCCATGTTCATCCAGATGGCTGTGTAGATATATCCATGTTCATACAGATAGCGGTGTAGATATTTCCATGTTCATACAGATAGCGGTGCAGATATTTCCATGTTCATCCAGATGGCTGTGTAGATATATCCATGTTCATACAGATGGCGGTGAAGATATTTCCATGTTCATACAGATAGCGGTGTAGATATTTCCATGTTAATACAGATAGCGGTGTAGATATTTCCATGTTCATACAGATAGCGGTGTAGTTATTTCCATGTTCATACAGATAGCGGTGTAGATATTTCCATGTTCATCCAGATGGCTGTGTAGATATATCCATGTTCATACAGATAGCGGTGTAGATATTTCCATGTTCATCCAGATGGCTGTGTAGCTATTTCCATGTTCATACAGATAGTGGTGTAGATATTTCCATGTTCATACAGATAGCGGTGTAGATATTTCCATGTTCATACAGATAGCGGTGTGGATATTTCCATGTTTATACAGATAGCGGTGAAGATGTATGCATGTTTACACAGATAGCGGTGTAGATATTTCCATGTTCATATAGATAGCGGTGTAGATATTTCCATGTTCATCCAGACGGCTGTGTAGACATATCCATGTTCATACAGATGGCGGTGAGGATATTTCCTTGTTCATACAGATGGCTGTGTAGATATATCCAGGTTCGTAGAGATGGCGGTGAAGATTTTTCCATGTTCATACAGAAGTGGTGTAGATATTTCCATGTTCATACAGATAGCGGTGCTGATATATCCATGTTTATACAGGTAGCAGTGTAGATATTTCCATGTTTATACAGATAGCGGTGTAGATATTTCCATGTTTATACACATAGCGGTGTAGGTAATTCCATGTTCATACAGATAGCGGTGCTGATATTTCCATGTTTATACAGGTAGCAGTGTAGATATTTCCATGTTTATACAGATAGCAGTGTAGATATTTCCATGTTTATACACATAGCGGTGTAGATATTTCCATGTTTATACAGATAGCGTGTAGATATCTCCATCTTAATACAGATGGCGGTGTAGATATTTATATGTTCATACAGATCGCGGTGCAGATATTTCCATGTTCATACAGATGGCGGTGAAGATATTTCCATGTTCATACAGATAGCGGTGTAGATACTTCCATGTTCATACTGATAGCGGTGCTGATATTTCCATGTTTATACAGGTAGCGGTGTAGATATTTCCATGTTTATACATATAGCGGTGTAGATATTTCCATGTTTATACACATAGCTGTGTAGATATTTCCATGTTTATACAGATAGCGGTGTAGATATCTCCATCTTAATACAGATGGCGGTGTAGATATTTATATGTTCATTCAGATGGCGGTGGAGATATTTCCATGTTCATACAGATGGCGGTGTAGATATTTCCATGTTCATACAGATAGCGGTGTAGTTATTTCCATGTGTAAAGAGATAGCTGTGTAGATATTTCCATGTATATGCAGATAGCTGTGTAGACATTTCCATTTTCATACAGATAGCGGTGTATATATTTCCCTGTTCAAACAGTTAGCGGTGTAGATATTTCCATGTTCATAAAGATAGCAGTGTAGATATTTCCATATTTACACAGAAAGCGGTGAAGATGTATGCATGTTTACACAGATAGCGGTGTAGATATCACCATGTTCATCCAGATGGCTCTGTAGATATATCCATGTTCATACAGATAGCGGTGTAGATATTTCCATGTTCATACAGATAGCGGTGCAGATAATTCCATGTTCATCCAGATGGCTGTGTAGATATATCCATGTTCATACAGATGGCGGTGAAGATATTTCCATGTTAATACAGATAGCGGTGTAGATATTTCCATGTTCATACAGATAGCGGTGTAGTTATTTCCATGTTCATACAGATAGCGGTGTATGTATTTCCATGTTCATACAGATAGCGGTGTAGATATTTCCATGTTCATCCAGATGGCTGTGTAGATATATCCATGTTCATACAGATAGCGGTGTAGGTATTTCCATGTTCATCCAGATGGCTGTGTAGCTATTTCCATGTTCATACAGATAGTGGTGTAGATATTTCCATGTTCATACAGATAGCGGTGTAGATATTGCCATGTTCATACCGATAGCGGTGCTGATACTTCCATGTTTATACAGGTAGCGGTGTACATATTTCCGTGTTTATACAGGTAACGGTGTAGATATTTCCATGTTCATACAGATAGCGGTGTAGATATTTCCATGTTTATACAGATAGAGGTGTAGGTATCTCATTCTTAATACAGCTGGCGGTGTAGATATTTATATGTTCATCCAGACGGCTGTGTAGACATATCCATGTTCATACAGATGGCGGTGAAGATATTTCCATGTTCATACAGATGGCTGTGTAGATATATCCATGTTCATACAGATGGCGGTGAAGATTTTTCCATGTTCATACAGATGGCGGTGTAGATATTTCCATGTTCATACAGATAGCGGTGCTGATATTTCCATGTTTATACAGGTAGCCGTGTATATATTTCCATGTTTATACAGATAGCGGTGTAGATATTTCCATGTTTATACACATAGCGGTGTAGATATTTCCATGTTTATACAGATAGCGGTGTAGATATCTCCATCTTAATACAGATGGCGGTGTAGATATTTATATGTTCATACAGATGGCGGTGCAGATATTTCCATGTTCATACGGATGGCGGTGAAGATATTTCCATGTTCATACAGATGGCGGTGTAGAAATTTCCATGTTCATACTGATAGCGGTGCTGATATTTCCATGTTTATACAGGTAGCGGTGTAGATATTTCCATGTTTATACAGATAGCAGTGTAGATATTTCCATGTTTATACAAGTAGCGGTGTAGATATTTCCATGTTTATACAGATAGCGGTGTAGATATTTCCATGTTTATGCAGATAGCGGTGTAGATATCTCCATCTTAATACAGATGGCGGTGTAGATATTTAAATGTTCATACAGATGGCGGTGCAGATATTTCCATGTTCATACAGAAGGCGGTGTAGATATTTCCATGTTCATACAGATAGCGGTGCAGTTATTTCCATGTGTAAAGAGATAGCTGTGTAGGTATTTCCATGTATAAGCAGATAGCTCTGTAGATATTTCCGTTTTCATGCAGATAGCGGTGTATATATTTCCCTGTTCAAACAGTTAGCGGTGTAGATATTTCCATGTTCATAAAGATAGCGGTGTAGATATTTCCATGTTTATACAGATAGCGGTGTAGATATTTCCATGTTCATACAGATAGCCGTGTAGATATTGCCATGTTCATACCGAGAGCGGTGCTGATACTTCCATGTTTATACAGGTAGCGGTGTATATATTGCCGTGTTTATACAGATAGCGGTGTAGATATTTCCATGTTCATACAGATAGCGGTGTAGATATTTCCATGTTTATACAGATAGCGGTGTAGATATCTCCTTCTTAATTCTGATGGCGGTGTAGATATTTCCATGTTCATACAGATGGCGGTGTAGATATTTCCATGTTTATAGAGATAGCGGTGTAGTTATTTCCATGTGCAAAGAGATAGCTGTGTAGATATTTCCATTTATATGCAGATAGTCGTGTAGATATTTCCATTTTCATGCAGATAGCGGTGTAGATATTTCCATTTTTATACAGATAGTGGTGAAGATGTGTGCATGTTTACACAGATAGCGGAGTAGATATTTCCATGTTTATACAGATAGCGTTGAAGATGTATGCATGTTTACACAGATAGCGGTGTAGATATTTCCAGGTTCATACAGATAGCGGTGTAGATATTTCCATGTTCATCCAGACGGCTGTGTAGATATATCCATGTTCATACAGATGGCGGTGAAGATATTTGCATGTTCATACAGATAGCGGTGTAGATATCTCCATCTTAATACAGATGGCGGTGTAGATATTTATATGTTCATACAGATGGCGGTGCAGATATTTCCATGTTCATACGGATGGCGGTGAAGATATTTCCATGTTCATACAGATGGCGGTGCAGAAACTTCCATGTTCATACTGATAGCGGTGCTGATATTTCCATGTTCATACAGGTAGCGGTGTAGATATTTCCATGTTTATACAGATAGCGGTGAAGATATTTCCATGTTTATACACATAGCGGTGTAGATATTTCCATGTTTATGCAGATAGTTATCTCCATCTTAATACAGATGGCGGTGTAGATAATTAAATGTTCATACAGATGGCAGTTTAGACATATCCATGTTCATACAGATGGCGGTGAAGATATTTCCATGTTCATACAGATAGCGGTGTAGATATTTCCATGATCATACAGATGGCTGTGTAGATATATCCATGTTCCTACAGCTGGCGGTGAAGATATTTCCATGTTCATACAGATGGCGGTGTAGATATTTCCATGTTCATACAGATAGCGGGGCTGATATTTCCATGTTTATACATGTAGCGGTGTAGATATTTCCATGTTTATGCAGATAGCGGTGTAGATATTTCCATGTTTATACACATAGCGGTGTAGATATTTCCATGTTCATACAGATAGCGGTGTATGTATTTCCATTTTCATACAGATAGCGGTGTAGATATTTCCATTTTCATACAGATAGCGGTGTATATATTTCCCTGTTCAAACAGTTAGCGGTGTAGATATTTCCATGTTCATAAAGATAGCGGTGTAGATATTTCCATGTTTATACAGATAGCGGTGAAGTTGTATTCATGTTTACACAGATAGCGGTGTAGATATTTCCACGTTCATCCAGATGGCTGTGTAGATATATCCATGTTCATACAGATGGCGGTGAAGATATTTCCATGTTCATACAGATAGCGGTGTAGATATTTCCATGTTCATACAGATAGTGGTGTAGATATTTCCATGTTCATACAGATAGCGGTGTAGATATTTCCATGTTCATACAGATATCGGTGTATGTATTTCCATGTTCATACAGATAGCAGTGTAGATATTTCCATGTTCATCCAGATGGCTGTGTAGATATTTCCATGTTCATACAGATAGCGGTGTAGATACTTCCATGTTCATACAGATATCGGTGTAGTTATTTCCATGTGTAAAGAGATAGCTGTGTAGATATTTCCATGTATATGCAGATAGCTGTGTAGACATTTCCATTTTCATGCAGATAGCGGTGTATATATTTCCCTGTTCAAACAGTTAGTGGTGTAGATATTTCCATGTTCATAAAGATAGCAGTGTAGATATTTCCAAGTTTATACAGATAGCGGTGAAGATGTATGCATGTTTAAACAGATAGCGGTGTAGATATATCCATGTTCATCCAGATGGCTGTGTAGATATATCCCTGTTCATACAGATAGCGGTGTAGATATTTCCATGTTCATACAGATAGCGGTGCAGATATTTCCATGTTCATCCAGATGGCTGTGTAGATATATCCATGTTCATACAGATGGAGGTGAAGATATTTCCATGTTCATACAGATGGCGGTGTAGATATTTCCATGTTCATACAGATAGCGGTGTAGTTATTTCCATGTGTAAAGAGATAGCTGTGTAGGTATTTCCATGTATAAGCAGATAGCTCTGTAGATATTTCCGTTTTCATGCAGATAGCGGTGTATATATTTCCCTGTTCAAACAGTTAGCGGTGTAGATATTTCCATGTTCATAAAGATAGCGGTGTAGATATTTCCATGTTTATACAGATAGCGTTGTAGATATTTCCATGTTCATACAGATAGCCGTGTAGATATTGCCATGTTCATACCGATAGCGGTGCTGATACTTCCATGTTTATACAGGTAGCGGTGTATATATTGCCGTGTTTATACAGATAGCGGTGTAGATATTTCCATGTTCATACAGATAGCGGTGTAGATATTTCCATGTTTATACAGATAGCGGTGTAGATATCTCCTTCTTAATTCTGATGGCGGTGTAGATATTTCCATGTTCATACAGATGGCGGTGTAGATATTTCCATGTTTATAGAGATAGTGGTGTAGTTATTTCCATGTGCAAAGAGATAGCTGTGTAGATATTTCCATTTATATGCAGATAGTCGTGTAGATATTTCCATTTTCATGCAGATAGCGGTGTAGATATTTCCATGTTCAAACAGATAGCAGTGTAGATATTTCCATGTTCATACAGATAGCGGTGTAGACATTTCCATTTTTATACAGATAGTGGTGAAGATGTATGCATGTTTACACAGATAGCGGTGTAGATATTTCCATGTTCATCCAGACGGCTGTGTAGACAAATCCATGTTCATACAGATGGCGGTGAAGATGTTTCCATGTTCATACAGATGGCTGTGTAGATATATCCATGTTCATACAGATGGCGGTGACGATATTTCCATGTTCATACAGACGGCGGTGTAGATGTTTCC
Organism: Gorilla gorilla gorilla; assembly: GCF_029281585.2. Lineage (NCBI taxonomy): Eukaryota > Metazoa > Chordata > Mammalia > Primates > Hominidae > Gorilla > Gorilla gorilla. Next base: position 130,435,315 of record NC_073239.2, read on the forward strand.
ATGTTCATACAGATAGCGGTGCTGATATTTCCATGTTTATACAGGTAGCGGTGTAGATATTTCCATGTTTATACAGAGAGCGGTGTAGAAATTTCCATGTTTATACAGATAGCGGTGTAGATATTTCCATGTTTATACAGATAGCGGTGTAGATATCTCCATCTTAATACAGATGGAGGTGTAGATATTTATATGTTCATACAGATGGCGGTGCAGATATTTCCATGTTCATATGGATGGCGGTGAAGATATTTCCATGTTCATACAGATGGCGGTGTAGAAACTTCCATGTTGATACTGATAGCGGTGCTGATATTTCCATGTTTATACAGGTAGCGGTGTAGATATTTCCATGTTTATACAGATAGCGGTGAAGATATTTCCATGTTTATACACATAGCGGTGTAGATATTTCCATGTTTATACAGATAGCGGTGTAGATATTTCCATGTTTATGCAGATAGTTATCTCCATCTTAATACAGATGGCGGTGTAGATATTTAAATGTTCATACAGATGGCTGTGTAGACATATCCATGTTCATACAGATGGCGGTGAAGATATTTCCATGTTCATACAGATAGCGGTGTAGATATTTCCATGTTCATACAGATGGCTGTGTAGATATATCCATGTTCCTACAGATGGCGGTTAAGATATTTCCATGTTCATACAGATGTCGGTGTAGATATTTCCATGTTCATACAGATAGCGGGGCTGATATTTCCATGTTTATACATGTAGCGGTGTAGATATTTCCATGTTTATGCAGATAGCGGTGTAGATATTTCCATGTTTATACACATAGCGGTGTAGATATTTCCATGTTCATACAGATAGCGGTGTATGTATTTCCATTTTCATACAGATAGCGGTGTAGATATTTCCATTTTCATGCAGATAGCGGTGTATATATTTCCCTGTTCAAACAGTTAGCGGTGTAGATATTTCCATGTTCATAAAGATAGCGGTGTAGATATTTCCATGTTTATACAGATAGCGGTGAAGTTTTATGCATGTTTACACAGATAGCGGTGTTGATATTTCCACGTTCATCCAGATGGCTGTGTAGATATATCCATGTTCATACAGATGGCGGTGAAGATATTTCCATGTTCATACAGATAGCGGTGTAGATATTTCCATGTTCATACAGATAGCGGTGTAGATATTTCCATGTTCATACAGATAGCGGTGTAGATATTTCCATGTTCATACAGATATCGGTGTATGTATTTCCATGTTCATACAGATAGCAGTGTAGATACTTCCATGTTCATCCAGATGGCTGTGTAGATATTTCCATGTTCATACAGATAGCGGTGTAGATATTTCCATGTTCATACAGATATCGGTGTAGTTATTTCCATGTGTAAAGAGATAGCTGTGTAGATATTTCCATGTATATGCAGATAGCTGTGTAGACATTTCCATTTTCATGCAGATAGCGGTGTATATATTTCCCTGTTCAAACAGTTAGTGGTGTAGATATTTCCATGTTCATAAAGATAGCAGTGTAGATATTTCCAAGTTTATACAGATAGCGGTGAAGATGTATGCATGTTTAAACAGATAGCGGTGTAGATATTTCCATGTTCATCCACATGGCTGTGTAGATATATCCCTGTTCATACAGATAGCGGTGTAGATATTTCCATGTTCATACAGATAGCGGTGCAGATATTTCCATGTTCATCCAGATGGCTGTGTAGATATATCCATGTTCATACAGATGGAGGTGAAGATATTTCCATGTTCATACAGATGGCGGTGTAGATATTTCCATGTTCATACAGATAGCGGTGTAGTTATTTCCATGTGTAAAGAGATAGCTGTGTAGGTATTTCCATGTATAAGCAGATAGCTCTGTAGATATTTCCGTTTTCATGCAGATAGCGGTGTATATATTTCCCTGTTCAAACAGTTAGCGGTGTAGATATTTCCATGTTCATAAAGATAGCGGTGTAGATATTTCCATGTTTATACAGATAGCGGTGTAGATATTTCCATGTTCATACAGATAGCCGTGTAGATATTGCCATGTTCATACCGATAGCGGTGCTGATACTTCCATGTTTATACAGGTAGCGGTGTATATATTGCCGTGTTTATACAGATAGCGGTGTAGATATTTCCATGTTCATACAGATAGCGGTGTATGTATTTCCATGTTTATACAGATAGCGGTGTAGATAGCTCCTTCTTAATTCTGATGGCGGTGTAGATATTTCCATGTTCATACAGATGGCGGTGTAGATATTTCCATGTTTATAGAGATAGCGGTGTAGTTATTTCCATGTGCAAAGAGATAGCTGTGTAGATATTTCCATTTATATGCAGATAGTCGTGTAGATATTTCCATTTTCATGCAGATAGCGGTGTAGATATTTCCATGTTCATACAGATAGCGGTGTAGATATTTCCATGTTTATACAGATAGTGGTGAAGATGTATGCATGTTTACACAGATAACGGTGTAGATATTTCCATGTTCATCCAGACGGCTGTGTAGACATATCCATGTTCATACAGATGGCGGTGAAGATGTTTCCATGTTCATACAGATGGCTGTGTAGATATATCCATGTTCATACAGATGGCGGTGACGATATTTCCATGTTCATACAGATAGCGGTGCTGATATTTCCATGTTTATACAGGTAGCGGTGTAGATATTTCCATGTTTATACAGATAGCGGTGTAGAAATTTCCATGTTTATGCAGATAGCGGTGTAGATATTTCCATGTTTATACAGATAGCGGTGTAGATATCTCCATCTTAATACAGATGGCGGTGTAGATATTTATATGTTCATACAGATGGCGGTGCAGATATTTCCATGTTCATACGGATGGCGGTGAAGATATTTCCATGTTCATACAGATGGCGGTGTAGAAACTTCCATGTTCATACTGATAGCGGTGCTGATATTTCCATGTTTATACAGGTAGCGGTGTAGATATTTCCATGTTTATACAGATAGCGGTGAAGATATTTCCATGTTTATACACATAGCGGTGTAGATATTTCCATGTTTATACAGATAGCGGTGTAGATATTTCCATGTTTATGCAGATAGTTATCTCCATCTTAATACAGATGGCGGTGTAGATATTTAAATGTTCATACAGATGGCTGTGTAGACATATCCATGTTCATACAGATGGCGGTGAAGATATTTCCATGTTCATACAGATAGCGGTGTAGATATTTCCATGTTCATACAGATGGCTGTGTAGATATATCCATGTTCCTACAGATGGCGGTGAAGATATTTCCATGTTCATACAGATGGCGGTGTAGATATTTCCATGTTCATACAGATAGCGGGGCTGATATTTCCATGTTTATACATGTAGCGGTGTAGATATTTCCATGTTTATGCAGATAGCGGTGTAGATATTTCCATGTTTATACACATAGCGGTGTAGATATTTCCATGTTCATACAGATAGCGGTGTATGTATTTCCATTTTCATACAGATAGCGGTGTAGATATTTCCATTTTCATGGAGATAGCGGTGTATATATTTCCCTGTTCAAACAGTTAGCGGTGTAGATATTTCCATGTTCATAAAGATAGCGGTGTAGATATTTCCATGTTTATACAGATAGCGGTGAAGTTGTATGCATGTTTACACAGATAGCGGTGTAGATATTTCCACGTTCATCCAGATGGCTGTGTAGATATATCCATGTTCTTACAGATGGCGGTGAAGATATTTCCATGTTCATACAGATAGCGGTGTAGATATTTCCATGTTCATACAGATAGCGGTGTAGATATTTCCATGTTCATACAGATAGCGGTGTAGATATTTCCATGTTCATACAGATATCGGTGTATGTATTTCCATGTTCATACAGATAGCAGTGTAGATATTTCCATGTTCATCCAGATGGCTGTGTACATATTTCCATGTTCATACAGATAGCGGTGTACATATTTCCATGTTCATACAGATATCGGTGTAGATATTTCCATGTGTAAAGAGATAGCTGTGTAGATATTTCCATGTATATGCAGATAGCTGTGAAGACATTTCCATTTTCATGCAGATAGCGGTGTATATATTTCCCTGTTCAAACAGTTAGCGGTGTAGATATTTCCATGTTCATAAAGATAGCAGTGTAGATATTTCCAAGTTTATACAGATAGCGGTGAAGATGTATGCATGTTTAAACAGATAGCGGTGTAGATATTTCCATGTTCATCCACATGGCTGTGTAGATATATCCCTGTTCATACAGATAGCGGTGTAGATATTTCCATGTTCATACAGATAGCGGTGCAGATATTTCCATGTTCATCCAGATGGCTGTGTAGATATATCCATGTTCATACAGATGGCGGTGAAGATATTTCCATGTTCATACAGATAGCGGTGTAGATATTTCCATGTTCATACAGATAGCGGTGTAGATATTTCCATGTTCATACAGATAGCGGTGTATGTATTTCCATGTTCATACAGATAGCGGTGTTGATATTTCCATGTTCATCCAGATGGCTGTGTAGATATATCCATGTTCATACAGATAGCGGTGTAGATATTTCCATGTTCATCCAGATGGCTGTGTAGCTATTTCCATGTTCATACAGATACTGGTGTAGATATTTCCATGTTCATACAGATAGCGGTGTAGATATTTCCATGTTCATACAGATAGCAGTGTACATATTGCCATGTTCATACCGATAGCGGTGCTGATACTTCCATGTTTATACAGGTAGTGGTGAACATATTTCCGTGTTTATACAGGTAGCGGTGTAGATATTTCCATGTTCATACAGATAGCGGTGTAGATATTTCCATGTTTATACAGATAGCGGTGTAGATATCTCCTTCTTAATACAGATGGCGGTCTAGATATTTATATGTTCATACAGATCGCGGTGCAGATATTTCCATGTTCATACAGATGGTGGTGTAGATATTTCCATGTTTATAGAGATAGCGGTGTAGTTATTTCCATGTGCAAAGAGATAGCTGTGTAGATATTTCCATGTATATGCAGATAGCTGTGTAGATATTTCCATTTTCATGCAGATAGCGGTGTAGATATTTCCATGTTAAAACAGATAGCGGTGTAGATATTTCCATGTTCATACAGATAGCGGTGTGGATATTTCCATGTTTATACAGATAGAGGTGAAGATGTATGCATGTTTACACAGATAGCGGTGTAGATATTTCCAGGTTCATACAGATAGCGGTGTAGATATTTCCATGTTCATCCAGACGGCTGTGTAGACATATCCATGTTCATACAGATGGCGGTGAAGATATTTCCTTGTTCATACAGATGGCTGTGTAGATATATCCAGGTTCATAGAGATGGCGGTGAAGATTTTTCCATGTTCATACAGAAGCGGTGTAGATATTTCCATGTTCATACAGATAGCGGTGCTGATATATCCATGTTTATACAGGTAGCAGTGTAGATATTTCCATGTTTATACAGATAGCGGTGTAGATATTTCCATGTTTATACACATAGCGGTGTAGGTATTTCCATGTTCATAGAGATAGCGGTGCTGATATTTCCATGTTTATACAGGTAGCAGTGTAGATATTTCCATGTTTATACAGATAGCAGTGTAGATATTTCCATGTTTATACACATAGCGGTGTACATATTTCCATGTTTATACAGATAGCGTGTAGATATCTCCATCTTAGTACAGATGGCGGTGTAGATATTTATATGTTCATACAGATGGCGGTGCAGATATTCCCATGTTCATACAGATAGCGGTGAAGATATTTCCATGTTCATACAGATGGCGGTGTAGATACTTCCATGTTCATACTGATAGCGGTGCTGATATTTCCATGTTTATACAGGTAGCGGTGTAGATATTTCCATGTTTATACATATAGCAGTGTAGATATTTCCATGTTTATACACATAGCGGTGTAGATATTTCCATGTTTATACAGATAGCGGTGTAGATATCTCCATCTTAATACAGATGGCGGTGTAGATATTTATATGTTCATTCAGATGGCGGTGGAGATATTTCCATGTTCATACAGATGGCGGTGCAGATATTTCCATGTTCATACAGATAGCGGTGTAGTTATTTCCATGTGTAAAGGGATAGCTGTGTAGATATTTCCATGTATATGCAGATAGCTGTGTAGACATTTCCATTTTCATGCAGATAGCGGTGTATATATTTCCCTGTTCAAACAGTTAGCGGTGTAGATATTTCCATGTTCATAAAGATAGCAGTGTAGATATTTCCATGTTTATACAGAAAGCGGTGAAGATGTATGCATGTTTACACAGATAGCGGTGTAGATATTTCCATGTTCATCCAGATGGCTCTGTAGATATATCCATGTTCATACAGATAGCGGTGTAGATATTTCCATGTTCATACAGATAGCGGTGCAGATATTTCCATGTTCATCCAGATGGCTGTGTAGATATATCCATGTTCATACAGATGGCGGTGAAGATATACCCATGTTCATACAGATAGCGGTGTAGATATTTCCATGTTCATACAGATAGCGGTGTAGTTATTTCCATGTTCATACAGATAGCGGTGTATGTATTTCCATGTTCATACAGATAGCGGTGTAGATATTTCCATGTTCATCCAGATGGCTGTGTAGATATATCCATGTTCATACAGATAGCTTTGTACATATTTCCATGTTCAGACAGATAGCGGTGTCGATATTTCCAAGTTCATACGGATGGCGGTGTAGATATTTCCTTGTTCGTACAGATGGCGTTGTAGATATTTCCATGTTTATAGAGATAGCGTTGTAGATATTTCCATGTTTATACTGACAGCGGTATAGCTATTTCCATGTTTCTACAGATGGTGGTGTAGATATTTCCAAGTTTATAGAGATAGCACTATAGACATTTCCATGTTTACCCAGATAGCGTTGTAAATATTTACATGTTTATAGAGATTGCGGTGTAGTTATTTCCATGTTTATACAGATAGCGGTGTAGATATCTCCATCTTAATACGGATGGCGGTGTAGATATTTATATGTTCATACAGATGGCGGTGCAGATATTTCCATGTTCATACAGATGGCGGTGTAGATATTTCCATGTTCATACAGATAGCGGTGTAGATATTTCCATGTTCATACAGATAGCGGTGTAGATATTGCCATGCTTATACAGATTGCGGTGAATATGTATGCATGTTTACACAGATAGCGGTGAAGATATTTCCATGTTCATAGAGATAGCGGTAAAGATATTTCCATGTTCATCCTGATGGCTGTGTAGATATATCCATGTTCATAGAGATAGCGGTGTAGATATTTCCATGTTCATCCAGATGGCTGTGTAGATATATCCATGTTCATACAGATGGCGGTGAAGATATTTCCATGTTCATACAGATAGCGGTGTAGATATTTCCACGTTCATACAGATAGCGGTGTAGTTATTTCCATGTTCATACAGATAGCGGTGTATGTATTTCCATGTTCATACAGATAGCGGTGTAGATATTTCCATGTTCATCCAGTTGGCTGTGTAGATATATCCAAGTTCATACAGATAGCGGTGTAGATATTTCCATGTTCATCCAGATGGCTGTGTAGGTATTTCCATGTTCATACAGATAGCGGTGTATATATTTCCAAGTTCATACAGATAGCGGTGTAGATATTTCCATTTTCATACAGATAGCCGTGTAGATATTGCCATGTTCATACCGATAGCGGTGCTGATACTTCCATGTTTATACAGGTAGCAGTGTACATATTTCCGTGTTTATACAGGTAGCGGTGTAGATATTTCCATGTTCATACAGATAGCGGTGTAGATATTTCCATGTTTATACAGATAGCGGTGTAGATATCTCATTCTTAATACAGATGGCAGTGTAGATATTTATATGTTCATACAGATGGCGGTGCAGATATTTCCATGTTCATACACATAGCGGTGTGGAAATTTCCATGTTTATACAGATAGCGGTGTAGATATCTCATTCTTAATACAGATGGCCGTGTAGATATTTATATGTTCATCCAGACGGCTGTGTAGACATATCCATGTTCATACAGATGGCGGTGAAGATATTTCCATGTTCATACAGATGGCTGTGTAGTTATATCCATGTTCATACAGATGGCGGTGAAGATTTTTCCATGTTCATACAGATGGCGGTGTAGATATTTCCATGTTCATACAGATAGCGGTGCTGATATTTCCATGTTTATACAGGTAGCAGTGTAGATATTTCCATGTTTATACAGATAGCGGTGTAGATATTTCCATCTTTATACACATAGCGGTGTAGATATTTCCATGTTTATACAGATAGCGGTGTAGATATCTCCATCTTAATACAGATGGCGGTGTAGATATTTATATGTTCATACAGATGGCGGTGCAGATATTTCCATGTTCATACAGATGGCGGTGAAGATATTTCCATGTTCTTACAGATGGCGGTGAAGATACTTCCATGTTCATACTGATAGCGGTGCTGATATTTCCATGTTTATACAGGTAGCGGTGTAGATATTTCCATGTTTATACAGATAGCGGTGTAGATATTTCCATGTTTATACACATAGCGGTGTAGATATTTCCATGTTTATACAGATAGCGGTGTAGATATCTCCATCTTAATACAGATGGCGTTGTAGATATTTATATGTTCATTCACATGGCTGTGCAGATATTTTCATGTTCCTACAGATGGCGGTGTAGATATTTCCATGTTCATACAGATAGCGGTGTATTTATTTCCATCTGTAAAGAGAGAGCTGTGTAGATATTTCCAAGTAAATGCAGATAGCTGTGTAGACATTTCCATTTTCATGCAGATATCGGTGTATATATTTCCCTGTTCAAACAGTTAGCGGTGTAGATATTTCCATGTTCATAAAGATAGCAGTGTAGATATTTCCATGTTTATACAGATAGCGGTGAAGATGTATGCATGTTTACACAGATAGCGGTGTAGATATTTCCATGTTCATCCAGATGGCTGTGTAGATATATCCATGTTCATACAGATAGCGGTGTAGATATTTCCATGTTCATACAGATAGCGGTGCAGATATTTCCATGTTCATCCAGATGGCTGTGTAGATATATCCATGTTCATACAGATGGCGGTGAAGATATTTCCATGTTCATACAGATAGCGGTGTAGATATTTCCATGTTCATACAGATAGCGGTGTAGATATTTCCATGTTCATACAGATAGCGGTGTAGTTATTTCCATGTTCATACAGATAGCGGTGTAGATATTTCCATGTTCATCCAGATGGCTGTGTAGATATATCCATGTTCATACAGATAGCGGTGTAGATATTTCCATGTTCATCCAGATGGCTGTGTAGCTATTTCCATGTTCATACAGATATTGGTGTAGATATTTCCATGTTCATACAGATAGCGGTGTAGATATTTCCATGTTCATACAGATAGCGGTGTGGATATTTCCGTGTTTATACAGATAGCGGTGAAGATGTATGCATGTTTACACAGATAGCGGTGTAGATATTTCCATGTTCATAGAGATAGCGGTGTAGATATTTCCATGTTCATCCAGACGGCTGTGTAGACATATCCATGTTCATACAGATGGCGGTGAGGATATTTCCTTGTTCATACAGATGGCTGTGTAGATATATCCAGGTTCGTAGAGATGGCGGTGAAGATTTTTCCATGTTTATACAGAAGTGGTGTAGATATTTCCATGTTCATACAGATAGCGGTGCTGATATATCCATGTTTATACAGGTAGCAGTGTAGATATTTCCATGTTTATACAGATAGCGGTGTAGATATTTCCATGTTTATACACATAGCGGTGTAGGTAATTCCATGATCATACAGATAGCGGTGCTGATATTTCCATGTTTATACAGGTAGCAGTGTAGATATTTCCATGTTTATACAGATAGCAGTGTAGATATTTCCATGTTTATACACATAGCGGTGTAGATATTTCCATGTTTATACAGATAGCGTGTAGATATCTCCATCTTAATACAGATGGCGGTGTTGATATTTATATGTTCATACAGATCGCGGTGCAGATATTTCCATGTTCATAGAGATGGCGGTGAAGATATTTCCATGTTCATACAGATGGCGGTGTAGATACTTCCATGTTCATACTGATAGCGGTGCTGATATTTCCATGTTTATACAGGTAGCGGTGTAGATATTTCCATGTTTATACATATAGCGGTGTAGATATTTCCATGTTTATACACATAGCTGTGTAGATATTTCCATGTTTATACAGATAGCGGTGTAGATATCTCCATCTTAATACAGATGGCGGTGTAGATATTTATATGTTCATTCAGATGGCGGTGGAGATATTTCCATGTTCATACAGATGGCGGTGTAGATATTTCCATGTTCATACAGATAGCGGTGTAGTTATTTCCATGTGTAAAGAGATAGCTGTGTAGATATTTCCATGTATATGCAGATAGCGGAGTAGACATTTCCATTTTCATACAGATAGCGGTGTATATATTTCCCTGTTCAAACAGTTAGCGGTGTAGATATTTCCATGTTCATAAAGATAGCAGTGTAGATATTTCCATATTTACACAGAAAGCGGTGAAGATGTATGCATGTTTACACAGATAGCGGTGTAGATATCACCATGTTCATCCAGATGGCTCTGTAGAAATATCCATGTTCATACAGATAGCGGTGTAGATATTTCCATGTTCATACAGATAGCGGTGCAGATATTTCCATGTTCATCCAGATGGCTGTGTAGATATATCCATGTTCATACAGATGGCGGTGAAGATATATCCATGTTAATACAGATAGCGGTGTAGATATTTCCATGTTCATACAGATAGCGGTGTAGTTATTTCCATGTTCATACAGATAGCGGTATATGTATTTCCATGTTCATACAGATAGCGGTGTAGATATTTCCATGTTCATCCAGATGGCTGTGTAGATATATCCATGTTCATACAGATAGCGGTGTAGATATTTCCATGTTCATCCAGATGGCTGTGTAGCTATTTCCATGTTCATACAGATAGTGGTGTAGATATTTCCATGTTCATACAGATAGCGGAGTAGATATTTCCATGTTCATACAGATAGCCGTGTAGATATTGCCATGTTCATACCGATAGCGGTGCTGATACTTCCATGTTTATACAGGTAGCGGTGTACATATTTCCGTGTTTATACAGGTAACGGTGTAGATATTTCCATGTTCATACAGATAGCGGTGTAGATATTTCCATGTTTATACAGATAGAGGTGTAGGTATCTCATTCTTAATACAGATGGCGGTGTAGATATTTATATGTTCATCCAGACGGCTGTGTAGACATATCCATGTTCATACAGATGGCGGTGAAGATATTTCCATGTTCATACAGATGGCTGTGTAGATATATCCATGTTCATACAGATGGCGGTGAAGATTTTTCCAGGTTCATACAGATGGCGGTGTAGATATTTCCATGTTCATACAGATAGCGGTGCTGATATTTCCATGTTTATACAGGTAGCCGTGTAGATATTTCCATGTTTATACAGATAGCGGTGTAGATATTTCCATGTTTATACACATAGCGGTGTAGATATTTCCATGTTTATACAGATAGCGGTGTAGATATCTCCATCTTAATACAGATGGCGGTGTAGATATTTATATGTTCATACAGATGGCGGTGCAGATATTTCCATGTTCATACGGATGGCGGTGAAGATATTTCCATGTTCATACAGATGGCGGTGTAGAAATTTCCATGTTCATACTGATAGCGGTGCTGATATTTCCATGTTTATACAGGTAGCGGTGTAGATATTTCCATGTTTATACAGATAGCAGTGTAGATATTTCCATGTTTATACACATAGCGGTGTAGATATTTCCATGTTTATACAGATAGCGGTGTAGATATTTCCATGTTTATGCAGATAGCGGTGTAGATATCTCCATCTTAATACAGATGGCGGTGTAGATATTTAAATGTTCATACAGATGGCGGTGCAGATATTTCCATGTTCATACAGATGGCGGTGTAGATATTTCCATGTTCATACAGATAGCGGTGTAGTTATTTCCATGTGTAAAGAGATAGCTGTGTAGGTATTTCCATGTATAATCAGATAGCTCTGTAGATATTTCCGTTTTCATGCATATAGCGGTGTATATATTTCCCTGTTCAAACAGTTAGCGGTGTAGATATTTCCATGTTCATAAAGATAGCGGTGTAGATATTTCCATGTTTATACAGATAGCGGTGAAGTTGTATGCATGTTTACACAGATAGCGGTGTAGATATTTCCACGTTCATCCAGATGGCTGTGTAGATATATCCATGTTCATACAGATGGCGGTGAAGATATTTCCATGTTCATACAGATAGCGGTGTAGATATTTCCATGTTCATACAGATAGTCGTGTAGATATTTCCATGTTCATACAGATAGCGGTGTAGATATTTCCATGTTCATACAGATATCGGTGTATGTATTTCCATGTTCATACAGATAGCAGTGTAGATATTTCCATGTTCATCCAGATGGCTGTGTAGATATTTCCATGTTCATACAGATAGCGGTGTAGATATTTCCATGTTCATACAGATATCGGTGTAGTTATTTCCATGTGTAAAGAGATAGCTGTGTAGATATTTCCATGTATATGCAGATAGCTGTGTAGACATTTCCATTTTCATGCAGATAGGGGTGTATATATTTCCCTGTTCAAACAGTTAGTGGTGTAGATATTTCCATGTTCATAAAAATAGCAGTGTAGATATTTCCAAGTTTATACAGATAGCGGTGAATATGTATGCATGTTGAAACAGATAGCGGTGTAGATATTTCCATGTTCATCCACATGGCTGTGTAGATATATCCCTGTTCATACAGATAGCGGTGTAGATATTTCCATGTTCATACAGATAGCGGTGCAGATATTTCCATGTTCATCCAGATGGCTGTGTAGATATATCCATGTTCATACAGATGGCGGTGAAGATATTTCCATGTTCATACAGATGGCGGTGTAGGTATTTCCATGTTCATACAGATAGCGGTGTAGTTATTTCCATGTGTAAAGAGATAGCTGTGTAGGTATTTCCATGTATAAGCAGATAGCTCTGTAGATATTTCCGTTTTCATGCAGATAGCGGTGTATATATTTCCCTGTTCAAACAGTTAGCGGTGTAGATATTTCCATGTTCATAAAGATAGCGGTGTAGATATTTCCATGTTTATACAGATAGCGGTGTAGATATTTCCATGTTCATACAGATAGCCGTGTAGATATTGCCATGTTCATACCGATAGCGGTGCTGATACTTCCATGTTTATACAGGTAGCGGTGTATATATTGCCGTGTTTGTACAGATAGCGGTGTAGATATTTCCATGTTCATACAGATAGCGGTGTAGATATTTCCATGTTTATACAGATAGCGGTGTAGATATCTCCTTCTTAATTCTGATGGCGGTGTAGATATTTCCATGTTCATACAGATGGCGGTGTAGATATTTCCATGTTTATAGAGATAGCGGTGTAGTTATTTCCATGTGCAAAGAGATAGCTGTGTAGATATTTCCATTTATATGCAGATAGTCGTGTAGATATTTCCATTTTCATGCAGATAGCGGTGTAGATATTTCCATGTTCAAACAGATAGCGGTGTAGATATTTCCATGTTCATACAGATAGCGGTGTAGACATTTCCATTTTTATACAGATAGTGGTGAAGATGTATGCATGTTTACACAGATAGCGGTGTAGATATTTCCATGTTCATCCAGACGGCTGTGTAGACATATCCATGTTCATACAGATAGCGGTGAAGATATATGCATGTTTACACAGATAGCGGTGTAGATATTTCCATGTTCATCCAGACGGCTGTGTAGACATATCCATGTTCATACAGATGGCGGTGAAGATGTTTCCATGTTCATACAGATGGCTGTGTAGATATATCCATGTTCATACAGATGGCGGTGATGATATTTCCATGTTCATACAGACGGCGGTGTAGATATTTCCATGTTCATACAGATAGCGGTGCTGATATTTCCATGTTTATACAGGTAGCGGTGTAGATATTTCCATGTTTATACAGATAGCGGTGTAGAAATTTCCATGTTTATACAGATAGCGGTGTAGATATTTCCATGTTTATACAGATAGCGGTGTAGATATCTCCATCTTAATACAGATGGCGGTGTAGATATTTATATGTTCATACAGATGGCGGTGCAGATATTTCCATGTTCATACGGATGGCGGTGAAGATATTTCCATGTTCATACAGATGGCGGTGTAGAAACTTCCATGTTCATACTGATAGCGGTGCTGATATTTCCATGTTTATACAGGTAGCGGTGTAGATATTTCCATGTTTATACAGATAGCGGTGAAGATATTTCCATGTTTATACACATAGCGGTGTAGATATTTCCATGTTTATACAGATAGCGGTGTAGATATTTCCATGTTTATGCAGATAGTTATCTCCATCTTAATACAGATGGCGGTGTAGATATTTAAATGTTCATACAGATGGCTGTGTAGACATATCCATGTTCATACAGATGGCGGTGAAGATATTTCCATGTTCATACAGATAGCGGTGTAGATATTTCCATGTTCATACAGATGGCTGTGTAGATATATCCATGTTCCTACAGATGGCGGTGAAGATATTTCCATGTTCATACAGATTGCGGAGTAGATATTTCCATGTTCATACAGATAGCGGGGCTGATATTTCCATGTTTATACATGTAGCGGTGTAGATATTTCCATGTTTATGCAGATAGCGGTGTAGATATTTCCATGTTTATACACATAGCGGTGTAGATATTTCCATGTTCATACAGATAGCGGTGTATGTATTTCCATTTTCATACAGATAGCGGTGTAGATATTTCCATTTTCATGCAGATAGCGGTGTATATATTTCCCTGTTCAAACAGTTAGCGGTGTAGATATTTCCATGTTCATAAAGATAGCGGTGTAGATATTTCCATGTTTATACAGATAGCGGTGAAGTTGTATGCATGTTTACACAGATAGCGGTGTAGATATTTCCACGTTCATCCAGATGGCTGTGTAGATATATCCATGTTCTTGCAGATGGCGGTGAAGATATTTCCAGGTTCATACAGATAGCGGTGTAGATATTTCCATGTTCATACAGATAGCGGTGTAGATATTTCCATGTTCATACAGATAGCGGTGTAGATATTTCCATGTTCATACAGATATCGGTGTATGTATTTCCATGTTCATACAGATAGCAGTGTAGATATTTCCATGTTCATCCAGATGGCTGTGTACATATTTCCATGTTCATACAGATAGCGGTGTACATATTTCCATGTTCATACAGATATCGGTGTAGATATTTCCATGTGTAAAGAGATAGCTGTGTAGATATTTCCATGTATATGCAGATAGCTGTGAAGACATTTCCATTTTCATGCAGATAGCGGTGTATATATTTCCCTGTTCAAACAGTTAGCGGTGTAGATATTTCCATGTTCATAAAGATAGCAGTGTAGATATTTCCAAGTTTACACAGATAGCGGTGAAGATGTATGCATGTTTAAACAGATAGCGGTGTAGATATTTCCATGTTCATCCACATGGCTGTGTAGATATATCCCTGTTCATACAGATAGCGGTGTAGATATTTCCATGTTCATACAGATAGCGGTGTAGATATTTCCATGTTCATAGAGATAGCGGTGTAGATATTTCCATGTTCATCCAGACGGCTGTGTAGACATATCCATGTTCATACAGATGGCGGTGAGGATATTTCCTTGTTCATACAGATGGCTGTGTAGATATATCCAGGTTCGTAGAGATGGCGGTGAAGATTTTTCCATGTTTATACAGAAGTGGTGTAGATATTTCCATGTTCATACAAATAGCGGTGCTGATATATCCATGTTTATACAGGTAGCAGTGTAGATATTTCCATGTTTATACAGATAGCGGTGTAGATATTTCCATGTTTATACACATAGCGGTGTAGGTAATTCCATGATCATACAGATAGCGGTGCTGATATTTCCATGTTTATACAGGTAGCAGTGTAGATATTTCCATGTTTATACAGATAGCAGTGTAGATATTTCCATGTTTATACACATAGCGGTGTAGATATTTCCATGTTTATACAGATAGCGTGTAGATATCTCCATCTTAATACAGATGGCGGTGTTGATATTTATATGTTCATACAGATCGCGGTGCAGATATTTCCATGTTCATAGAGATGGCGGTGAAGATATTTCCATGTTCATACAGATGGCGGTGTAGATACTTCCATGTTCATACTGATAGCGGTGCTGATATTTCCATGTTTATACAGGTAGCGGTGTAGATATTTCCATGTTTATACATATAGCGGTGTAGATATTTCCATGTTTATACACATAGCTGTGTAGATATTTCCATGTTTATACAGATAGCGGTGTAGATATCTCCATCTTAATACAGATGGCGGTGTAGATATTTATATGTTCATTCAGATGGCGGTGGAGATATTTCCATGTTCATACAGATGGCGGTGTAGATATTTCCATGTTCATACAGATAGCGGTGTAGTTATTTCCATGTGTAAAGAGATAGCTGTGTAGATATTTCCATGTATATGCAGATAGCGGAGTAGACATTTCCATTTTCATACAGATAGCGGTGTATATATTTCCCTGTTCAAACAGTTAGCGGTGTAGATATTTCCATGTTCATAAAGATAGCAGTGTAGATATTTCCATATTTACACAGAAAGCGGTGAAGATGTATGCATGTTTACACAGATAGCGGTGTAGATATCACCATGTTCATCCAGATGGCTCTGTAGAAATATCCATGTTCATACAGATAGCGGTGTAGATATTTCCATGTTCATACAGATAGCGGTGCAGATATTTCCATGTTCATCCAGATGGCTGTGTAGATATATCCATGTTCATACAGATGGCGGTGAAGATATATCCATGTTAATACAGATAGCGGTGTAGATATTTCCATGTTCATACAGATAGCGGTGTAGTTATTTCCATGTTCATACAGATAGCGGTATATGTATTTCCATGTTCATACAGATAGCGGTGTAGATATTTCCATGTTCATCCAGATGGCTGTGTAGATATATCCATGTTCATACAGATAGCGGTGTAGATATTTCCATGTTCATCCAGATGGCTGTGTAGCTATTTCCATGTTCATACAGATAGTGGTGTAGATATTTCCATGTTCATACAGATAGCGGAGTAGATATTTCCATGTTCATACAGATAGCCGTGTAGATATTGCCATGTTCATACCGATAGCGGTGCTGATACTTCCATGTTTATACAGGTAGCGGTGTACATATTTCCGTGTTTATACAGGTAACGGTGTAGATATTTCCATGTTCATACAGATAGCGGTGTAGATATTTCCGTGTTTATACAGATAGAGGTGTAGGTATCTCATTCTTAATACAGATGGCGGTGTAGATATTTATATGTTCATCCAGACGGCTGTGTAGACATATCCATGTTCATACAGATGGCGGTGAAGATATTTCCATGTTCATACAGATGGCTGTGTAGATATATCCATGTTCATACAGATGGCGGTGAAGATTTTTCCATGTTCATACAGATGGCGGTGTAGATATTTCCATGTTCATACAGATAGCGGTGCTGATATTTCCATGTTTATAGAGGTAGCCGTGTAGATATTTCCATGTTTATACAGATAGCGGTGTAGATATTTTCATGTTTATACACATAGCGGTGTAGATATTTCCATGTTTATACAGATAGCGGTGTAGATATCTCCATCTTAATACAGATGGCGGTGTAGATATTTATATGTTCATACAGATGGCGGTGCAGATATTTCCATGTTCATACGGATGGCGGTGAAGATATTTCCATGTTCATACAGATGGCGGTGTAGAAATTTCCATGTTCATACTGATAGCGGTGCTGATATTTCCATGTTTATACAGGTAGCGGTGTAGATATTTCCATGTTTATACAGATAGCAGTGTAGATATTTCCATGTTTATACACATAGCGGTGTAGATATTTCCATGTTTATACAGATAGCGGTGTAGATATTTCCATGTTTATGCAGATAGCGGTGTAGATATCTCCATCTTAATACAGATGGCGGTGTAGATATTTAAATGTTCATACAGATGGCGGTGCAGATATTTCCATGTTCATACAGATGGCGGTGTAGATATTTCCATGTTCATACAGATAGCGGTGTAGTTATTTCCATGTGTAAAGAGATAGCTGTGTAGGTATTTCCATGTATAAGCAGATAGCTCTGTAGATATTTCCGTTTTCATGCATATAGCGGTGTATATATTTCCCTGTTCAAACAGTTAGCGGTGTAGATATTTCCATGTTCATAAAGATAGCGGTGTAGATATTTCCATGTTTATACAGATAGCGGTGAAGTTGTATGCATGTTTACACAGATAGCGGTGTAGATATTTCCACGTTCATCCAGATGGCTGTGTAGATATATCCATGTTCATACAGATGGCGGTGAAGATATTTCCATGTTCATACAGATAGCGGTGTAGATATTTCCATGTTCATACAGATAGTCGTGTAGATATTTCCATGTTCATACAGATAGCGGTGTAGATATTTCCATGTTCATACAGATATCGGTGTATGTATTTCCATGTTCATACAGATAGCAGTGTAGATATTTCCATGTTCATCCAGATGGCTGTGTAGATATTTCCATGTTCATACAGATAGCGGTGTAGATATTTCCATGTTCATACAGATATCGGTGTAGTTATTTCCATGTGTAAAGAGATAGCTGTGTAGATATTTCCATGTATATGCAGATAGCTGTGTAGACATTTCCATTTTCATGCAGATAGCGGTGTATATATTTCCCTGTTCAAACAGTTAGTGGTGTAGATATTTCCATGTTCATAAAGATAGCAGTGTAGATTTTTCCAAGTTTATACAGATAGCGGTGAATATGTATGCATGTTGAAACAGATAGCGGTGTAGATATTTCCATGTTCATCCACATGGCTGTGTAGATATATCCCTGTTCATACAGATAGCGGTGTAGATATTTCCATGTTCATACAGATAGCGGTGCAGATATTTCCATGTTCATCCAGATGGCTGTGTAGATATATCCATGTTCATACAGATGGCGGTGAAGATATTTCCATGTTCATACAGATGGCGGTGTAGATATTTCCATGTTCATACAGATAGCGGTGTAGTTATTTCCATGTGTAAAGAGATAGCTGTGTAGGTATTTCCATGTATAAGCAGATAGCTCTGTAGATATTTCCGTTTTCATGCAGATAGCGGTGTATATATTTCCCTGTTCAAACAGTTAGCGGTGTAGATATTTCCATGTTCATAAAGATAGCGGTGTAGATATTTCCATGTTTATACAGATAGCGGTGTAGATATTTCCATGTTCATACAGATAGCCGTGTAGATATTGCCATGTTCATACCGATAGCGGTGCTGATACTTCCATGTTTATACAGGTAGCGGTGTATATATTGCCGTGTTTATACAGATAGCGGTGTAGATATTTCCATGTTCATACAGATAGCGGTGTAGATATTTCCATGTTTATACAGATAGCGGTGTAGATATCTCCTTCTTAATTCTGATGGCGGTGTAGATATTTCCATGTTCATACAGATGGCGGTGTAGATATTTCCATGTTTATAGAGATAGCGGTGTAGTTATTTCCATGTGCAAAGAGATAGCTGTGTAGATATTTCCATTTATATGCAGATAGTCGTGTTGATAATTCCATTTTCATGCAGATAGCGGTGTAGATATTTCCATGTTCAAACAGATAGCGGTGTAGATATTTCCATGTTCATACAGATAGCGGTGTAGACATTTCCATTTTTATACAGATAGTGGTGAAGATGTATGCATGTTTACACAGATAGCGGTGTAGATATTTCCATGTTCATCCAGACGGCTGTGTAGACATATCCATGTTCATACAGATGGCGGTGAAGATGTTTCCATGTTCATACAGATGGCTGTGTAGATATATCCATGTTCATAAAGATGGCGGTGACGATATTTCCATGTTCATACAGACGGCGGTGTAGATATTTCCATGTTCATACAGATAGCGGTGCTGATATTTCCATGTTTATACAGGTAGCGGTGTAGATATTTCCATGTTTATACAGATAGCAGTGTAGATATTTCCATGTTTATACAGATAGCGGTGAAGTTTTATGCATGTTTACACAGATAGCGGTGTTGATATTTCCACGTTCATCCAGATGGCTGTGTAGATATATCCATGTTCATACAGATGGCGGTGAAGATATATCCATGTTAATACAGATAGCGGTGTAGATATTTCCATGTTCATACAGATAGCGGTGTAGTTATTTCCATGTTCATACAGATAGCGGTATATGAATTTCCATGTTCATACAGATAGCGGTGTAGATATTTCCATGTTCATCCAGATGGCTTTGTAGACATATCCATGTTCATACAGATGGCGGTGAAGATGTTTCCATGTTCATACAGATGGCTGTGTAGATATATCCATGTTCATAAAGATGGCGGTGACGATATTTCCATGTTCATACAGACGGCGGTGTAGATATTTCCATGTTCATACAGATAGCGGTGCTGATATTTCCATGTTTATACAGGTAGCGGTGTAGATATTTCCATGTT
This sequence comes from Gorilla gorilla gorilla, assembly GCF_029281585.2. NCBI lineage: Eukaryota > Metazoa > Chordata > Mammalia > Primates > Hominidae > Gorilla > Gorilla gorilla. Next base: position 130,456,026 of record NC_073239.2, read on the forward strand.
TATACAGATAGCAGTGTAGATATTTCCATGTTTATACAGATAGCGGTGAAGTTTTATGCATGTTTACACAGATAGCGGTGTTGATATTTCCACGTTCATCCAGATGGCTGTGTAGATATATCCATGTTCATACAGATGGCGGTGAAGATATATCCATGTTAATACAGATAGCGGTGTAGATATTTCCATGTTCATACAGATAGCGGTGTAGTTATTTCCATGTTCATACAGATAGCGGTATATGAATTTCCATGTTCATACAGATAGCGGTGTAGATATTTCCATGTTCATCCAGATGGCTGTGTAGATATATCCATGTTCATACAGATAGCGGTGTAGATATTTCCATGTTTATACACATAGCGGTGTAGATATTTCCATGTTTTTACAGATAGCGGTGTAGATATTTCCACGTTTATGCAGATAGTTGTGTAGATATCTCCATCTTAATACAGATGGCTGTGTAGATATTTAAATGTTCATACAGATGGCTGTGTAGACATATCCATGTTCATACAGATGGCGGTGAAGATATTTCCATGTTCATACAGATTGCGGTGTAGATATTTCCATGTTCATACAGATAGCGGTGTACATATTTCCATGTTCATACAGATGGCTGTGTAGATATATCCATGTTCATACAGATGGCGGTGAAGGTATTTCCATGTTCATACAGATGGCGGTGAAGATATTTCCATGTTCATACAGATGGAGGTGCAGATATTTCCATGTTCATACAGATAGCGGGGCTGATATTTCCATGTTTATACATGTAGCGGTGTAGATATTTCCATGTTTATACAGATAGCGGTGTAGATATTTCCATGTTTATACACATAGCGGTGTAGATATTTCCATGTTAATACAGAGAGCGGTGTATGTATTTCCATTTTCATACTGATAGCGGTGTAGATATTTCCATTTTCATGCAGATAGCGGTGTATATATTTCCCTGTTCAAACAGTTAGCGGTGTAGATATTTCCATGTTCATAAAGATAGCGGTGTAGATATTTCCATGTTTATACAGATAGCGGTGAAGTTGTATGCGTGTTTACACAGATAGCGGTGTAGATATTTCCACGTTCATCCAGATGGCTGTGTAGATATATCCATGTTCACACAGATAGCGTTGTATATATTTCCACGTTCATCCAGATGGCTGTGTAGATATATCCATGTTCATACAGATGGCGGTGAAGATATTTCCATGTTCATACAGATAGCGGTGTAGATATTTCCATGTTCATACAGATAGCGGTGTAGATATTTCCATGTTCATACAGATAGCGGTGTAGATATTTCCATGTTCATACAGATATCGGTGTATGTATTTCCATGTTCATACAGATAGCGGTGTAGATATTTCCATGTTCATCCAGATGGCTGTGTAGATATTTCCATGTTCATACAGATAGCGGTGTAGATATTTCAATGTTCATACAGATAGCGGTGTAGTTATTTCCATGTGTAAAGAGATAGCTGTGTAGATATTTCCATGTATATGCAGATAGCTGTGTAGACATTTCCATTTTCATACAGATAGCGGTGTATATATTTCCCTGTTCAAACAGTTAGCGGTGTAGATATTTCCATGTTCATAAAGATAGCAGTGTAGATATTTCCAAGTTTATACAGATAGCGGTGAAGATGTATGCATGTTTAAACAGATAGCGGTGTAGATATTTCCATGTTCATCCAGATGGCTGTGTAGATATATCCATGTTCATACAGATAGCGGTGTAGATATTTCCATGTTCATACAGATAGCGGTGCAGATATTTACATGTTCATCCAGATGGCTGTGTAGATATATCCATGTTCATACAGATGGCGGTGAAGATATTTCCATGTTCATACAGATAGCGGTGTAGATATTTCCATGTTCATACAGATAGCGGTGTAGATATTTCCATGTCCATACAGATAGCGGTGTATGTATTTCCATGTTCATACAGATAGCCGTGTTGATATTTCCATGTTCATCCAGATGGCTGTGTAGATATATCCATGTTCATACAGCTAGCGGTGTAGATATTTCCATGTTCATCCAGATGGCTGTGTAGCTATTTCCATGTTCATACAGATAGTGGTGTAGATATTTCCATGTTCATACAGATAGCGGTGTAGATATTTCCATGTTCATACAGATAGCCGTGTACATATTGCCATGTTCATACCGATAGCGGTGCTGATACTTCCATGTTTATACAGGTAGCGGTGTACATATTTCCATGTTCATACAGATAGCGGTGTAGATATTTCCATGTTTATACAGATAGCGGTGTAGATATCTCCTTCTTAATACAGATGTCTGTGTAGATATTTATATGTTCATACAGATCGCGGTGCAGATATTTCCATGTTCATACAGATGGTGGTGTAGATATTTCCATGTTTATAGAGATAGCGGTGTAGTTATTTCCATGTGCAAAGAGATAGCTGTGTAGATATTTCCATGTATATGCAGATAGCTGTGTAGATATTTCCATTTTCATGCAGATTGCGGTGTAGATATTTCCATGTTCAAACAGATAGCGGTGTAGATATTTCCATGTTCATACAGATAGCGGTGTGGATATTTCCATGTTTATACAGATAGCGGTGAAGATGTATGCATGTTTACACAGATAGCGGTGTAGATATTTCCATGTTCATAGAGATAGCGGTGTAGATATTTCCATGTTCATCCAGACGGCTGTGTAGACATATCCATGTTCATACAGATGGCGGTGAGGATATTTCCTTGTTCATACAGATGGCTGTGTAGATATATCCAGGTTCGTAGAGATTGCGGTGAAGATTTTTCCATGTTCATACAGAAGCGGTGTAGATATTTCCATGTTCATACAGATAGCGGTGCTGATATATCCATGTTTATACAGGTAGCAGTGTAGATATTTCCATGTTTATACAGATAGCGGTGTAGATATTTCCATGTTTATACAAATAGCGGTGTAGTTAATTCCATGTTCATACAGATAGCGGTGCTGATATTTCCATGTTTATACAGGTAGCAGTGTAGATATTTCCATGTTCATACAGATAGCAGTGTAGATATTTCCATGTTTATACACATAGCGGTGTAGATATTTCCATGTTTATACATGTAGCGGTGTAGATATTTCCATGTTTATTCAGATAGCGGTGTAGATATTTCCTTGTTCATACAGATAGTGGTGTATGTATTTCCATTTTCATACAGATAGCGGTGTAGATATTTCCATGTTCATAAAAATAGCAGTGTAGATATTTCCAAGTTTATACAGATAGCGGTGAAGATGTATGCATGTTTAAACAGATAGCGGTGTAGATATTTCCATGTTCATCCACATGGCTGTGTAGATATATCCCTGTTCATACAGATAGCGGTGTAGATATTTCCATGTTCATACAGATAGCGGTGAAGATATTTCCATGTTCATCCAGATGGCTGTGTAGATATATCCATGTTCATACAGATGGCGGTGAAGATACTTCCATGTTCATACAGATGGCGGTGTAGATATTTCCATGTTCATACAGATAGCGGTGTAGTTATTTCCATGTGTAAAGAGATAGCTGTGTAGATATTTCCATGTATATGCAGATAGCTGTGAAGACATTTCCATTTTCATGCAGATAGCGGTGTATATATTTCCCTGTTCAAACAGTTAGCGGTGTAGATATTTCCATGTTCATAAAGATAGCAGTGTAGATATTTCCAAGTTTATACAGATAGCGGTGAAGATGTATGCATGTTTAAACAGATAGCGGTGTAGATATTTGCATGTTCATCCACATGGCTTTGTAGATATATCCCTGTTCATACAGATAGCGGTGTAGATATTTCCATGTTCATACAGATAGCGGTGCAGATAATTCCATGTTCATCCAGATGGCTGTGTAGATATATCCATGTTCATACAGATGGCGGTGAAGATATTTCCATGTTCATACAGATAGCGGTGTAGATATTTCCATGTTCATACAGATAGCGGTGTAGATATTTCCATGTTCATACAGATAGCGGTGTATGTATTTCCATGTTCATACAGATAGCGGTGTTGATATTTCCATGTTCATCCAGATGGCTGTGTAGATATATCCATGTTCATACAGATAGCGGTGTAGATATTTCCATGTTCATCCAGATGGCTGTGTAGCTATTTCCATGTTCATACAGATACTGGTGTAGATATTTCCATGTTCATACAGATAGCGGTGTAGATATTTCCATGTTCATACAGATAGCAGTGTACATATTGCCATGTTCATACCGATAGCGGTGCTGATACTTCCATGTTTATACAGGTAGTGGTGAACATATTACCGTGTTTACACAGGTAGCGGTGTAGATATTTCCATGTTCATACAGATAGCGGTGTAGATATTTCCATGTTTATACAGATAGCGGTGTAGATATCTCCTTCTTAATACAGATGGCGGTCTAGATATTTATATGTTCATACAGATCGCGGTGCAGATATTTCCAAGTTCATACAGATGGTGGTGTAGATATTTCCATGTTTATAGAGATAGCGGTGTAGTTATTTCCATGTGCAAAGAGATAGCTGTGTAGATATTTCCATGTATATGCAGATAGCTGTGTAGATATTTCGATTTTCATGCAGATAGCGGTGTAGATATTTCCATGTTCAAACAGATAGCGGAGTAGATATTTCCATGTTCATACAGATAGCGGTGTGTATATTTCCATGTTTATACAGATAGCGGTGAAGATGTATGTATGTTTACACAGATAGCGGTGTAGATATTTCCAGGTTCATACAGATAGCGGTGTAGATATTTCCATGTTCATACAGATAGCGGTGTAGATATTTCCATGTTCATACAGATAGCGGTGTAGATATTTCCATGTTCATACAGATATCGGTGTATGTATTTCCATGTTCATACAGATAGCGGTGTAGATATTTCCATGTTCATCCAGATGGCTGTGTAGATATTTCCATGTTCATACAGAGAGCGGTGTACATATTTCCATGTTCATACAGATATCGGTGTAGTTATTTCCATGAGTAAAGAGATAGCTGTGTAGATATTTCCATGTATATGCAGATAGCTGTGAAGACATTTCCATTTTCATGCAGATAGCGGGGTATATATTTCCCTGTTCAAACAGTTAGCGGTGTAGATATTTCCATGTTCATAAAGATAGCAGTGTAGATATTTCCAAGTTTATACAGATAGCGGTGAAGATGTATGCATGTTTAAACAGATAGCTGTGTAGATATTTCCACGTTCATCCACATGGCTGTGTAGATATATCCCTGTTCATACAGATAGCGGTGTAGATATTTCCATGTTCATCCAGATGGCTCTGTAGATATATCCATGTTCATACAGATGGCGGTGAAGATATTTCCATGTTCATAGAGATAGCGGTGTAGATATTTCCATGTTCATACAGATAGCGGTGTAGATATTTCCTTGTTCATACAGATAGCGGTGTATGTATTTCCATGTTCATACAGATAGCGGTGTTGATATTTTCATGTTCATCCAGATGGCTGTGTAGATATACCCATGTTCATACAGATAGCGGTGTAGATATTTCCATGTTCATCCAGATGGCTGTGTAGCTATTTCCATGTTCATACAGATAGTGGTGTAGATATTTCCATGTTCATACAGATAGCGGTGTAGATATTTCCATGTTCATACAGATAGCCGTGTACATATTGCCATGTTCATACCGATAGCGGTGCTGATAATTCCATGTTTATACAGGTAGCGGTGTACATATTTCCGTGTTTATACAGGTAGCGGTGTAGATATTTCCATGTTCATACAGATAGCGGTGTAGATATTTCCATGTTCATACAGATGGCGGTGTAGTTTTTCCATGTTCATAGGGATGGCGGTGTAGATATTTCCATATTTATAGAGATAGCGGTGTAGTTATTTCCATGTTCCTGGAGATAGCGGTGTAGATATTTCCATGTATATACAGATAGCTTTGTACATATTTCCATGTTCAGACAGATAGCGGTGTCGATATTTCCAAGTTCATACGGATGGCGGTGTAGATATTTCCTTGTTCGTACAGATGACGTTGTAGATATTTCCATGTTTATAGAGATAGCGTTTTAGATATTTCCATGTTTATACTGACAGCGGTATAGCTATTTCCATGTTTCTACAGATGGTGGTGTAGATATTTCCAAGTTTATAGAGATAGCACTATAGACATTTCCATGTTTACCCAGATAGCGTTGTAAATATTTACGTGTTTATAGAGATTGCGGTGTAGTTATTTCCATGTTTATACAGATAGCGGTGTAGATATCTCCATCTTAATACGGATGGCGGTGTAGATATTTATATGTTCATACAGATGGCAGTGCAGATATTTCCATGTTCATACAGATGGCGGTGTAGATATTTCCATGTTCATACAGATAGCGGTGTAGATATTTCCATGTTCATACAGATAGCGGTGTAGATATTGCCATGCTTATACAGATTGCGGTGAATATGTATGCATGTTTACACAGATAGCGGTGAAGATATTTCCATGTTCATAGAGATAGCGGTAAAGATATTTCCATGTTCATCCTGATGGCTGTGTAGATATATCCATGTTCATAGAGATAGCGGTGTAGATATTTCCATGTTCATCCAGATGGCTGTGTAGATATATCCATGTTCATACAGATGGCGGTGAAGATATTTCCATGTTCATACAGATAGCGGTGTAGATATTTCCACGTTCATACAGATAGCGGTGTAGTTATTTCCATGTTCATACAGATAGCGGTGTATGTATTTCCATGTTCATACAGATACCGGTGTAGATATTTCCATGTTCATCCAGATGGCTGTGTAGATATATCCAAGTTCATACAGATAGCGGTGTAGATATTTCCATGTTCATCCAGATGGCTATGTAGGTATTTCCATGTTCATACAGATAGCGGTGTAGATATTTCCATGTTCATACAGATAGCGGTGTAGATATTTCCATTTTCATACAGATAGCCGTGTAGATATTGCCATGTTCATACCGATAGCGGTGCTGATACTTCCATGTTTATACAGGTAGCGGTGTACATATTTCCGTGTTTATACAGGTAGCGGTGTAGATATTTCCATGTTCATACAGATAGCGGTGTAGATATTTCCATGTTTATACAGATAGCGGTGTAGATATCTCATTCTTAATACAGATGGCAGTGTAGATATTTATATGTTCATACTGATGGCGGTGCAGATATTTCCATGTTCATACAGATAGCGGTGTGGAAATTTCCATGTTTATACAGATAGCGGTGTAGATATCTCATTCTTAATACAGATGGCGGTGTAGATATTTATATGTTCATCCAGACGGCTGTGTAGACATATCCATGTTCATACAGATGGCGGTGAAGATATTTCCATGTTCATACAGATGGCTGTGTAGTTATATCCATGTTCATACAGATGGCGGTGAAGATTTTTCCATGTTCATAGAGATGGCGGTGTAGATATTTCCATGTTCATACAGATAGCGGTGCTGATATTTCCATGTTTATACAGGTAGCAGTGTAGATATTTCCATGTTTATACAGATAGCGGTGTAGATATTTCCATCTTTATACACATAGCGGTGTAGATATTTCCATCTTTATACACATCGCGGTGTAGATATCTCCATCTTAATACAGATGGCGGTGTAGATATTTATATGTTCATACAGATGGCGGTGCAGATATTTCCATGTTCATACAGATGGCGGTGAAGATATTTCCATGTTCTTACAGATGGCGGTGAAGATACTTCCATGTTCATACTGATAGCGGTGCTGATATTTCCATGTTTATACAGGTAGCGGTGTAGATATTTCCATGTTTATACAGATAGCGGTGTAGATATTTCCATGTTTATACACATAGCGGTGTAGATATTTCCATGTTTATACAGATAGCGGTGTAGATATCTCCATCTTAATACAGATGGCGTTGTAGATATTTATATGTTCATTCACATGGCTGTGCAGATATTTTCATGTTCCTACAGATGGCGGTGTAGATATTTCCATGTTCATACAGATAGCGGTGTATTTATTTCCATGTGTAAAGAGAGAGCTGTGTAGATAATTCCAAGTAAATGCAGATAGCTGTGTAGACATTTCCATTTTCATGCAGATATCGGTGTATATATTTCCCTGTTCAAACAGTTAGCGGTGTAGATATTTCCATGTTCATAAAGATAGCAGTGTAGATATTTCCATGTTTATACAGAAAGCGGTGAAGATGTATGCATGTTTACACAGATAGCGGTGTAGATATCACCATGTTCATCCAGATGGCTCTGTAGATATATCCATGTTCATACAGATAGCGGTGTAGATATTTCCATGTTCATCCAGATGGCTGTGTAGATATATCCATGTTCATACAGATGGCGGTGAAGATATATCCATGTTAATACAGATAGCGGTGTAGATATTTCCATGTTCATACAGATAGTGGTGTAGTTATTTCCATGTTCATACAGATAGCGGTATATGTATTTCCATGTTCATACAGATAGCGGTGTAGATATTTCCATGTTCATCCAGATGGCTGTGTAGATATATCCATGTTCATACAGATAGCGGTGTAGATATTTCCATGTTCATCCAGATGGCTGTGTAGCTATTTCCATGTTCATACAGATAGTGGTGTAGATATTTCCATGTTCATACAGATAGCGGTGTAGATATTTCCATGTTCATACAGATAGCCGTGTAGATATTGCCATGTTCATACCGATAGCGGTGCTGATACTTCCATGTTTATACAGGTAGCGGTGTACATATTTCCGTGTTTATACAGGTAACGGTGTAGATATTTCCATGTTCATACAGATAGCGGTGTAGATATTTCCATGTTTATACAGATAGAGGTGTAGGTATCTCATTCTTAATACAGATGGCGGTGTAGATATTTATATGTTCATCCAGACGGCTGTGTAGACATATCCATGTTCATACAGATGGTGGTGAAGATATTTCCATGTTCATACAGATGGCTGTGTAGATATATCCATGTTCATACAGATGGCGGTGAAGATTTTTCCATGTTCATACAGATGGCGGTGTAGATATTTCCATGTTCATACAGATAGCGGTGCTGATATTTCCATGTTTATACAGGTAGCCGTGTAGATATTTCCATGTTTATACAGATAGCGGTGTAGATATTTCCATGTTTATACACATAGCGGTGTAGATATTTCCATGTTTATAGAGATAGCGGTGTAGATATCTCCATCTTAATACAGATGGCGGTGTAGATATTTATATGTTCATACAGATGGCGGTGCAGATATTTCCATGTTCATACGGATGGCGGTGAAGATATTTCCATGTTCATACAGATGGCGGTGTAGAAATTTCCATGTTCATACTGATAGCGGTGCTGATATTTCCATGTTTATACAGGTAGCGGTTTAGATATTTCCATGTTTATACAGATAGCAGTGTAGATATTTCCATGTTTATACACATAGCGGTGTAGATATTTCCATGTTTATACAGATAGCGGTGTAGATATTTCCATGTTTATGCAGATAGCGGTGTAGATATCTCCATCTTAATACAGATGGCGGTGTAGATATTTAAATGTTCATACAGATGGCGGTGCAGATATTTCCATGTTCATACAGATGGCGCTGTAGATATTTCCATGTTCATACAGATAGCTGTGTAGTTATTTCCATGTGTAAAGAGATAGCTGTGTAGGTATTTCCATGTATAAGCAGATAGCTCTGTAGATATTTCCGTTTTCATGCAGATAGCGGTGTATATATTTCCCTGTTCAAACAGTTAGCGGTGTAGGTATTTCCATGTTCATAAAGATAACGGTGTAGATATTTCCATGTTTATACAGATAGCGGTGTAGATATTTCCATGTTCATACAGATAGCCGTGTAGATATTGCCATGTTCATACCGATAGCGGTGCTGATACTTCCATGTTTATACAGGTAGCGGTGTATATATTGCCGTGTTTATACAGATAGCGGTGTAGATATTGCCATGTTCATACAGATAGCGGTGTAGATATTTCCATGTTTATACAGATAGCGGTGTAGGTATCTCCTTCTTAATTCTGATGGCGGTGTAGATATTTCCATGTTCATACAGATGGCGGTGTAGATATTTCCATGTTTATAGAGATAGCGGTGTAGTTATTTCCATGTGCAAAGAGATAGCTGTGTAGATATTTCCATTTATATGCAGATAGTCGTGTAGATATTTCCATTTTCATGCAGATAGCGGTGTAGATATTTCCATGTTTATACAGATAGTGGTGAAGATGTATGCATGTTTACACAGATAGCGGTGTAGATATTTCCATGTTCATCCAGACGGCTGTGTAGACATATCCATGTTCATACAGATGGCGGTGAAGATGTTTCCATGTTCATACAGATGGCTGTGTAGATATATCCATGTTCATACAGATGGCGGTGACGATATTTCCATGTTCATACAGACGGCGGTGTAGATATTTCCATGTTCATACAGATAGCGGTGCTGATATTTCCATGTTTATACAGGTAGCGGTGTAGATATTTCCATGTTTATACAGATAGCGGTGTAGAAATTTCCATGTTTATACAGATAGTGGTGTAGATATTTCCATGTTTATACAGATAGCGGTGTAGATATCTCCATCTTAATACAGATGGCGGTGTAGATATTTATATGTTCATACAGATGGCGATGCAGATATTTCCATGTTCATACGGATGGCGGTGAAGATATTTCCATGTTCATACAGATGGCGGTGCAGAAACTTCCATGTTCATACTGATAGCGGTGCTGATATTTCCATGTTTATACAGGTAGCGGTGTAGATATTTCCATGTTTATACAGATAGCGGTGAAGATATTTCCATGTTTATACACATAGCGGTGTAGATATTTCCATGTTTATACAGATAGCGGTGTAGATATTTCCATGTTTATGCAGATAGTTATCTCCATCTTAATACAGATGGCGGTGTAGATATTTAAATGTTCATACAGATGGCTGTTTAGACATATCCATGTTCATACAGATGGCGGTGAAGATATTTCCATGTTCATACAGATAGCGGTGTAGATATTTCCATGTTCATACAGATGGCTGTGTAGATATATCCATGTTCCTACAGCTGGCGGTGAAGATATTTCCATGTTCATACAGATGGCGGTGTAGATATTTCCATGTTCATACAGATAGCGGGGCTGATATTTCCATGTTTATACATGTAGCGGTGTAGATATTTCCATGATTATGCAGATAGCGGTGTAGATATTTCCATGTTTATACACATAGCGGTGTAGATATTTCCATGTTCATACAGATAGCGGTGTATGTATTTCCATTTTCATACAGATAGCGGTGTAGATATTTCCATTTTCATACAGATAGCGGTGTATATATTTCCCTGTTCAAACAGTTAGCGGTGTAGATATTTCCATGTTCATAAAGATAGCGGTGTAGATATTTCCATGTTTATACAGATAGCGGTGAAGTTGTATGCATGTTTACACAGATAGCGGTGTAGATATTTCCACGTTCATCCAGATGGCTGTGTAGATATATCCATGTTCATACAGATGGCGGTGAAGATATTTCCATGTTCACACAGATAGCGGTATAGATATTTCCATGTTCATACAGATAGTGGTGTAGATATTTCCATGTTCATACAGATAGCGGTGTAGATATTTCCATGTTCATACAGATATCGGTGTATGTATTTCCATGTTCATACAGATAGCAGTGTAGATATTTCCATGTTCATCCAGATGGCTGTGTAGATATTTCCATGTTCATACAGATAGCGGTGTAGATATTTCCATGTTCATACAGATATCGGTGTAGTTATTTCCATGTGTAAAGAGATAGCTGTGTAGATATTTCCATGTATATGCAGATAGCTGTGTAGACATTTCCATTTTCATGCAGATAGCGGTGTATATATTTCCCTGTACAAACAGTTAGTGGTGTAGATATTTCCATGTTCATAAAGATAGCAGTGTAGATATTTCGAAGTTTATACAGATAGCGGTGAAGATGTATGCATGTTTAAACAGATAGCGGTGTAGATATTTCCATGTTCATCCACATGGCTGTGTAGATATATCCCTGTTCATACAGATAGCTGTGTAGATATTTCCATGTTCATACAGATAGCGGTGCAGATATTTCCATGTTCATCCAGATGGCTGTGTAGATATATCCATGTTCATACAGATGGCGGTGAAGATATTTCCATGTTCATACAGATGGCGGTGTAGATATTTCCATGTTCATACAGATAGCGGTGTAGTTATTTCCATGTGTAAAGAGATAGCTGTGTAGGTATTTCCATGTATAAGCAGATAGTTCTGTAGATATTTCCGTTTTCATGCAGATAGCGGTGTATATATTTCCCTGTTCAAACAGTTAGCGGTGTAGATATTTCCATGTTCATAAAGATAGCGGTGTAGATATTTCCATGTTTATACAGATAGCGGTGTAGATATTTCCATGTTCATACAGATAGCCGTGTAGATATTGCCATGTTCATACCGATAGCGGTGCTGATACTTCCATGTTTATACAGGTAGCGGTGTATATATTGTCGTGTTTATACAGATAGCGGTGTAGATATTTCCATGTTCATACAGATAGCGGTGTAGATATTTCCATGTTTATACAGATAGCGGTGTAGATAGCTCCTTCTTAATTCTGATTGCGGTGTAGATATTTCCATGTTCATACAGATGGCGGTGTAGATATTTCCATGTTTATAGAGATAGCGGTGTAGTTATTTCCATGTGCAAAGAGATAGCTGTGTAGATATTTCCATTTATATGCAGATAGTCGTGTAGATATTTCCATTTTCATGCAGATAGCGGTGTAGATATTTCCATGTTCAAACAGATAGCGGTGTACATATTTCCATGTTCATACAGATATCGGTGTAGATATTTCCATGTGTAAAGAGATAGCTGTGTAGATATTTCCATGTATATGCAGATAGCTGTGAAGACATTTCCATTTTCATGCAGATAGCGGTGTATATATTTCCCTGCTCTAACAGTTAGCGGTGTAGATATTTCCATGTTCATAAAGTTAGCAGTGTAGATATTTCCAAGTTTATACAGATAGCGGTGAAGATGTATGCATGTTTAAACAGATAGCGGTGTACATATTTCCATGTTCATCCACATGGCTTTGTAGATATATCCCTGTTCATACAGATAGCGGTGTAGATATTTCCATGTTCATACAGATAGCAGTGCAGATATTTCCATGTTCATCCAGATGGCTGTGTAGATATATCCATGTTCATACAGATGGCGGTGAAGATATTTCCATGTTCATACAGATAGCGGTGTAGATATTTCCATGTTCATACAGATAGCGGTGTAGATATTTCCATGTTCATACAGATAGCGGTGCTGATATTTCCATGTTTATACAGGTATCGGTGTAGATATTTCCATGTTCATACAGATAGCGGTGTAGATATTTCCATGTTTATACAGATAGCTGTGTAGATATCTCCTTCTTAATACAGATGGCATTGTAGATATTTATATGTTCATACAGATGGCGGTGCAGATATTTCCATGTTCATACAGATGGTGGAGTACATATTTCCATGCTTATAGAGATAGCGGTGTAGTTATTTCCATGTGCAAAGAGATAGCTGTGTAGATATTTCCATGTATATGCAGATAGCTGTGTAGATATTTCGATTTTCATGCAGAGAGCGGTGTAGATATTTCCATGTTCAAACAGATAGCGGTGTAGATATTTCCATGTTCATACAGATAGCGGTGTGGATATTTCCATGTTTATACAGATAGCGGTGAAGATGTATGCATGTTTACACAGATAGCGGTGTAGATATTTCCAGGTTCATACAGATAGCGGTGTAGATATTTCCATGTTCATCCAGACGGCTGTGTAGACATATCCATGTTCATACAGATGGCGGTGAAGATATTTCCTTGTTCATACAGATGGCTGTGTAGATATATCCAGGTTCATAGAGATGGCGGTGAAGATTTTTCCATGTTCATACAGAAGCGGTGTAGATATTTCCATGTTCATACAGATAGCGGTGCTGATATATCCATGTTTATACAGGTAGCAGTGTAGATATTTCCATGTTTATACAGATAGCGGTGTAGATATTTCCATGTTTATACACATAGCGGTGTAGGTATTTCCATGTTCAAAGAGATAGCGGGGCTGATATTTCCATGTTTATACAGGTAGCAGTGTAGATATTTCCATGTTTATACAGATAGCAGTGTAGATATTTCCATGTTTATACACATAGCGGTGTACATACTTCCATGTTTATACAGATAGCGTGTAGATATCTCCATCTTAATACAGATGTCGGTGTAGATATTTATATGTTCATACAGATGGCGGTGCAGATATTCCCATGTTCATACAGATGGCGGTGAAGATATTTCCATGTTCATACAGATGGCGGTGTAGATACTTCCATGTTCATACTGATAGCGGTGCTGATATTTCCATGTTTATACAGGTAGCGGTGTAGATATTTCCATGTTTATACATATAGCGGTGTAGATATTTCCAAGTTTATACACATAGCGGTGTAGATATTTCCATGTTTATACAGATAGCGGTATAGATATCTCCATCTTAATACAGATGGCGGTGTAGATATTTATATGTTCATTCAGATGGCGGTGGAGATATTTCCATGTTCATACAGATGGCGGTGTAGATATTTCCATGTTCATACAGATAGCGGTGTAGTTATTTCCATGTGTAAAGAGATAGCTGTGTAGATATTTCCATGTATATGCAGATAGCTGTGTAGACATTTCCATTTTCATGCAGATAGCGGTGTATATATTTCCCTGTTCAAACAGTTAGCGGTGTAGATATTTCCATGTTCATAAAGATAGCAGTGTAGATATTTCCATGTTTATACAGAAAGCGGTGAAGATGTATGCATGTTTACACAGATAGCGGTGTAGATATTTCCAAGTTCATCCAGATGGCTCTGTAGATATATCCATGTTCATACAGATAGCGGTGTAGATATTTCCATGTTCATACAGATAGCGGTGCAGATATTTCCATGTTCATCCAGATGGCTGTGTAGATATATCCATGTTCATTCAGATGGCGGTGAAGATATACCCATGTTCATACAGATAGCGTTGTAGATATTTCCATGTTCATACAGATAGCGGTGTAGTTATTTCCATGTTCATACAGATAGCGGTGTATGTATTTCCATGTTCATACAGATAGCGGTGTAGTTATTTCCATGTTCATCCAGATGGCTGTGTAGATATATCCATGTTCATACAGATAGCGGTGTAGATATTTCCATGTTCATCCAGATGGCTGTGTAGCTATTTCCATGTTCATACAGATATTGGTGTAGATATTTCCATGTTCATACAGATAGCGGTGTAGATATTTCCATGTTCATACAGATAGCCGTGTAGATATTGCCATGTTCATACCGATAGCGGTGCTGATACTTCCATGTTTATACAGGTAGCGGTGTACATATTTCCGTGTTTATACAGGTAGCGGTGTAGATATTTCCATGTTCATACAGATAGCGGTGTAGATATTTCCATGTTTATACAGATAGCGGTGTAGATATCTCATTCTTTATACAGATTGCGGTGTAGATATTTATATGTTCATACAGATGGCGGTGCAGATATTTCCATGTTCATACAGATAGCGGTGTAGATATTTCCATGTTTATACAGATAGCGTTGTAGATATCTCATTCTTAATACAGATGGCGGTGTAGATATTTATATGTTCATCCAGACGGCTGTGTAGACATATCCATGTTCATACAGATGGCGGTGAAGATATTTCCATGTTCATACAGATGGCTGTGTAGATATATCCATGATCATACAGATGGCGGTGAAGATTTTTCCATGTTCATACAGATGGCGGTGTAGATATTTCCATGTTCATACAGATAGCGGTGCTGATATTTCCATGTTTATACAGGTAGCAGAGTAGATATTTCCATGTTTATACAGATAGCGGTGTAGATATTTCCATGTTTATACACATAGCGGTGTAGATATTTCCATGTTTATACAGATAGCGGTGTAGATACCTCCATCTTAATTCAGATGGCGGTGTAGATATTTATAAGTTCATACAGATTGCGGTGCAGATATTTCCATGTTCATACAGATGGCTGTGAAGATATTTCCATGTTCATACAGATGGCGGTGTAGAAACTTCCCTGTTCATACTGATAGCGGTGCTGATATTTCCATGTTTATACAGGTATCGGTGTAGATATTTCCATGTTTATACAGATAGCAGTGTAGATATTTCCATGTTTATACACATAGCGGTGTAGATATATCCAAGTTAATACAGATAGCGGTGTAGATATTTCCATGTTCATGCAGATAGTGGTGTAGATATCTCCATCTTAATACAGATGGCGGTGTAGATATTGAAATGTTCATACAGATGGCGGTGCAGATATTTCCATGTTCATACAGATGGCGGTGTAGATATTTCCATGTTCATACAGATAGCGGTGTAGTTATTTCCATGTGTAAAGAGATAGCTGTGTAGATATTTCCATGTATAAGCAGATAGCTGTGTAGATATATCCGTTTTCATGCAGATAGCGGTGTATGTATTTCCCTGTTCAAACAGTTAGCGGTGTAGATATTTCCATTTACATAAAGATAGCGGTGTAGATATTAACATGTTCATCCACATGGCTGTGTAGATATATCCATGTTCATACAGATGGCGGTGAAGATATTTCCATGTTCATACAGATAGCGGTGTAGATATTTCCATGTTCATACAGATAGCGGTGTAGATATTTCCATGTTCATACAGATAGCGGTGTATGTATTTCCATGTTGATACAGATAGCGGTGTAGATATTTCCATGTTCATCCTGATGGCTGTGTAGATATTTCCATGTTCATACAGATAGCGGTGTAGATATTTCCATGTTCATACAGATAGCGGTGTAGATATTTCCATGTTCATCCAGATGGCTGTGTAGATATATCCATGTTCATACAGATGGCGGTGAAGATATTTCCATGTTCATACAGATGGCGTTGTAGATATTTCCATGTTCATACAGATAGCCGTGTAGATATTGCCATGTTCATACCGATAGCGGTGCTGATACTTCCATGTTTATACAGGTAGCGGTGTACATATTTCCGTGTTTATACAGGTAGCGGTGTAGATATTTCCATGTTCATACAGATAGCGGTGTAGATATTTCCATGTTTATACAGATAGCGGTGTAGATATCTCCTCCTTAATACAGATGGCGGTGTAGATATTTATATGTTCATTCAGATGGCGGTGGAGATATTTCCATGTTCATACAGATGGCGGTGTAGATATTTCCATGTTCATACAGATAGCGGTGTAGTTATATTCCATGTGTAAAGAGATAGCTGTGTAGATATTTCCATGTATATGCATACAGCTGTGTAGACATTTCCATTTTCATGCAGATAGCGGTGTATATATTTCCCTGTTCAAACAGATAGCGGTGTAGATATTTCCATGTTCATAAAGATAGCAGTGTATATATTTCCATGTTTATACAGAAAGCGGTGAAGATGTATGCATGTTTACACAGATAGCGGTGTAGATATTTCCATGTTCATCCAGATGGCTCTGTAGATATATCCATGTTCATACAGATAGCGGTGTAGATATTTCCATGTTCATACAGATAGCGGTGCAGATATTTCCATGTTCATCCAGATGGCTGTGTAGATATATCCATGTTCATACAGATGGCGGTGAAGATATTTCCATGTTCATACAGATAGCGGTGTAGATATTTCCACGTTCATACAGATAGCGGTGTAGTTATTTCCAAGTTCATACAGATAGCGGTGTATGTATTTCCATGTTCATACAGATAGCGGTGTAGATATTTCCATGTTCATACAGATGGCGGTGTAGTTTTTCCATGTTCATAGGGATGGCGGTGTAGATATTTCCATATTTATGGAGATAGCGGTGTAGTTATTTCCATGTTCCTGGAGATAGCGGTGTAGATATTTAAATGTATATACAGATAGCTTTGTACATATTTCCATGTTCAGACAGATAGCGGTGTCGATATTTCCAAGTTCATACGGATGGCGGTGTAGATATTTCCTTGTTCGTACAGATGGCGTTGTAGATATTTCCATGTTTATAGAGATAGCGTTGTAGATATTTCCATGTTTATACTGACAGCGGTATAGCTATTTCCATGTTTCTACAGATGGTGGTGTAGATATTTCCAAGTTTATAGAGATAGCACTATAGACATTTCCATGTTTACCCAGATAGCGTTGTAAATATTTACATGTTTATAGAGATTGCGGTGTAGTTATTTCCATGTTTATACAGATAGCGGTGTAGATATCTCCATCTTAATACGGATGGCGGTGTAGATATTTATATGTTCATACAGATGGCGGTGCAGATATTTCCATGTTCATACAGATGGCGGTGTAGATATTTCCATGTTCATACAGATAGCGGTGTAGATATTTCCACGTTCATACAGATAGCGGTGTAGTTATTTCCAAGTTCATACAGATAGCGGTGTATGTATTTCCATGTTCATACAGATAGCGGTGTAGATATTTCCATGTTCATACAGATGGCGGTGTAGTTTTTCCATGTTCATAGGGATGGCGGTGTAGATATTTCCATATTTATGGAGATAGCGGTGTAGTTATTTCCATGTTCCTGGAGATAGCGGTGTAGATATTTAAATGTATATACAGATAGCTTTGTACATATTTCCATGTTCAGACAGATAGCGGTGTCGATATTTCCAAGTTCATACGGATGGCGGTGTAGATATTTCCTTGTTCGTACAGATGGCGTTGTAGATATTTCCATGTTTATAGAGATAGCGTTGTAGATATTTCCATGTTTATACTGACAGCGGTATAGCTATTTCCATGTTTCTACAGATGGTGGTGTAGATATTTCCAAGTTTATAGAGATAGCACTATAGACATTTCCATGTTTACCCAGATAGCGTTGTAAATATTTACATGTTTATAGAGATTGCGGTGTAGTTATTTCCATGTTTATACAGATAGCGGTGTAGATATCTCCATCTTAATACGGATGGCGGTGTAGATATTTATATGTTCATACAGATGGCGGTGCAGATATTTCCATGTTCATACAGATGGCGGTGTAGATATTTCCATGTTCATACAGATAGCGGTGTAGATATTTCCATGTTCATACAGATAGCGGTGTAGATATTGCCATGCTTATACAGATTGCGGTGAATATGTATGCATGTTTACACAGATAGCGGTGAAGATATTTCCATGTTCATAGAGATAGCGGTAAAGATATATCCATGTTCATCCTGATGGCTGTGTAGATATATCCATGTTCATAGAGATAGCGGTGTAGATATTTCCATGTTCATCCAGATGGCTGTGTAGATATATCCATGTTCATACAGATGGCGGTGAAGATATTTCCATGTTCATACAGATAGCGGTGTAGATATTTCCACGTTCATACAGATAGCGGTGTAGTTATTTCCATGTTCATACAGATAGCGGTGTATGTATTTCCATGTTCATACAGATAGCGGTGTAGATATTTCCATGTTCATCCAGATGGCTGTGTAGATATATCCAAGTTCATACAGATAGCGGTGTAGATATTTCCATGTTCATCCAGATGGCTGTGTAGGTATTTCCATGTTCATACAGATAGCGGTGTAGATATTTCCATGTTCATACAGATAGCGGTGTAGATATTTCCATTTTCATACAGATAGCCGTGTAGATATTGCCATGTTCATACCGATAGCGGTGCTGATACTTCCATGTTTATACAGGTAGCGGTGTACATATTTCCGTGTTTATACAGGTAGCGGTGTAGATATTTCCATGTTCATACAGATAGCGGTGTAGATATTTCCATGTTTATACAGATAGCGGTGTAGATATCTCATTCTTAATACAGATGGCAGTGTAGATATTTATATGTTCATACAGATGGCGGTGCAGATATTTCCATGTTCATACAGATAGCGGTGTGGAAATTTCCATGTTTATACAGATAGCGGTGTAGATATCTCATTCTTAATACAGATGGCGGTGTAGATATTTATATGTTCATCCAGACGGCTGTGTAGACATATCCATGTTCATACAGATGGCGGTGAAGATATTTCCATGTTCATACAGATGGCTGTGTAGTTATATCCATGTTCATACAGATGGCGGTGAAGATTTTTCCATGTTCATACAGATGGCGGTGTAGATATTTCCATGTTCATACAGATAGCGGTGCTGATATTTCCATGTTCATAGAGGTAGCAGTGTAGATATTTCCATGTTTATACAGATAGCGGTGTAGATATTTCCATCTTTATACACATAGCGGTGTAGATATTTCCATCTTTATACACATAGCGGTGTAGATATCTCCATCTTAATACAGATGGCGGTGTAGATATTTATATGTTCATACAGATGGCGGGGCAGATATTTCCATGTTCATGCAGATGGCGGTGAAGATATTTCCATGTTCTTACAGATGGCGGTGTAGATACTTCCATGTTCATACTGATAGCGGTGCTGATATTTCCATGTTTATACAGGTAGCGGTGTAGATATTTCCATGTTTATACAGATAGCGGTGTAGATATTTCCATGTTTATACACATAGCGGTGTAGATATTTCCATGTTTATACAGATAGCGGTGTAGATATCTCCATCTTAATACAGATGGCGTTGTAGATATTTACATGTTCATTCACATGGCTGTGCAGATATTTCCAAGTTCCTACAGATGGCGATGTAGATATTTCCATGTTCATACAGATAGCGGTGTATTTATTTCCATGTGTAAAGAGAGAGCTGTGTAGATATTTCCAAGTAAATGCAGATAGCTGTGTAGACATTTCCATTTTCATGCAGATATCGGTGTATATATTTCCCTGTTCAAACAGTTAGCGGTGTAGATATTTCCATGTTCATAAAGATAGCAGTGTAGATATTTCCATGTTTATACAGATAGCGGTGAAGATGTATGCATGTTTACACAGATAGCGGTGTAGATATTTCCATGTTCATCCAGATGGCTGTGTAGATATATCCATGTTCATACAGATAGCGGTGTAGATATTTCCATGTTCATACAGATAGCGGTGCAGATATTTCCATGTTCATCCAGATGGCTGTGTAGATATATCCATGTTCATACAGATGGCGGTGAAGATATTTCCATGTTCATGCAGATAGCGGTGTAGATATTTCCATGTTCATACAGATAGCGGTGTAGATATTTCCATGTTCATACAGATAGCGGTGTAGTTATTTCCACGTTCATACAGATAGCGGTGTAGATATTTCCATGTTCATCCAGATGGCTGTGTAGATATATCCATGTTCATACAGATAGCGGTGTAGATATTTCCATGTTCATCCAGATGGCTGTGTAGCTATTTCCATGTTCATACAGATAGTGGTGTAGATATTTCCATGTTCATACAGATAGTGGTGTAGATATTTCCATGTTCATACAGATAGCCGTGTAGATATTGCCATGTTCATACCGATAGCGGTGCTGATACTTCCATGTTTATACAGGTAGCGGTGTACATATTTCCATGTTTATACAGGTAGCGGTGTAGATATTTCCATATTCATACAGATAGCGGTGTAGATATTTCCATGTTTATACAGATAGCGGTGTAGATATCTCCTTCTTAATACAGATGGTGGTGTAGATATTTATATGTTCATACAGATGGCGGTGCAGATATTTCCATGTTCATACAGATGGTGGTGTAGATATTTCCATGTTTATAGAGATAGCGGTGTAGTTATTTCCATGTGCAAAGAGATAGCTGTGTAGATATTTCCATGTATATACAGATAGCTGTGTAGATATTTCCATTTCCATGCAGATAGCGGTGTAGATATTTCCATGTTCAAACAGATAGCGGTGTAGATATTTCCATGTTCATACAGATAGCGGTGTGGATATTTCCATGTTTATACAGATAGCGGTGAAGATGTATGCATGTTTACACAGATAGCGGTGTAGATATTTCCATCTTAATACAGATGGCGGTGTAGATATTTATATGTTCATTCAGATGGCGGTGGAGATATTTCCATGTTCATACACATGGCGGTGTAGATATTTCCATGTTCATACAGATAGCGGTGTAGTTATATTCCATGTGTAAAGAGATAGCTGTGTAGGTATTTCCATGTATATGCAGACAGCTGTGTAGACATTTCCATTTTCATGCAGATAGCGGTGTATATATTTCCCTGTTCAAACAGTTAGCGGTGTAGATATTTCTATGTTCATAAAGATAGCAGTGTAGATATTTCCATGTTTATACAGAAAGCGGTGAAGATGTATGCATGTTTACACAGATAGCGGTGTAGATATTTCCATGTTCATCCAGATGGCTCTGTAGATATATCCATGTTCATACAGATAGCGGTGTAGATATTTCCATGTTCATACAGATAGCGGTGCAGAGATTTCCATGTTCATCCAGATGGCTGTGTAGATATATCCATGTTCATACAGATGGCGGTGAAGATATTTCCATGTTCATACAGATAGCGGTGTAGATATTTCCATGTTCATACAGATAGCGGTGTAGTTATTTCCAGGTTCATACAGAGAGCGGAGTATGTATTTCCATGTTCATACAGATAGCGGTGTAGATATTTCCATGTTCATACAGATGGCGGTGTAGTTTTTCCATGTTCATAGGGATGGCGGTGTAGATATTTCCATATTTATAGAGATAGCGGTGTAGTTATTTCCATGTTCCTGGAGATAGCGGTGAAGATATTTCCATGTATATACAGATAGCTTTGTACATATTTCCATGTTCAGACAGATAGCGGTGTCGATATTTCCAAGTTCATACAGATGGCGGTGTAGATATTTCCTTGTTCGTACTGATGGCGTTGTAGATATTTCCATGTTTATAGAGATAGCGTTGTAGATATTTCCATGTTTATACTGACAGCGGTATAGCTATTTCCATGTTTCTACAGATGGTGGTGTAGATATTTCCAAGTTTATAGAGATAGCACTATAGACATTTCCATGTTTACCCAGATAGCGTTGTAAATATTTACGTGTTTATAGAGATTGCGGTGTAGTTATTTCCATGTTTATACAGATAGCGGTGTAGATATCTCCATCTTAATACGGATGGCGGTGTAGATATTTATATGTTCATACAGATGGCGGTGCAGATATTTCCATGTTCATACAGATGGCGGTGTACATATTTCCATGTTCATACAGATAGCGGTGTAGATATTTCCATGTTCATACAGATAGCGGTGTAGATATTGCCATGCTTATACAGATTGCGGTGAATATGTATGCATGTTTACACAGATAGCGGTGAAGATATTTCCATGTTCATAGAGATAGCGGTAAAGATATTTCCATGTTCATCCAGATGGCTGTGTAGATATATCCATGTTCATACAGATAGCTGTGTAGATATTTCCATGTTCATCTAGATGGCTGTGTAGATATATCCATGTTCATACAGATGGCGGTGAAGATATTTCCATGTTCATACAGATAGCGGTGTAGATATTTCCACGTTCATACAGATAGCAGTGTAGTTATTTCCATGTTCATACAGATAGCGGTGTATGTATTTCCATGTTCATACAGATAGCGGTGTAGATATTTCCATGTTCATCCAGATGGCTGTGTAGATATATCCAAGTTCATACAGATAGCGGTGTAGATATTTCCATTTTCATACAGATGGCTGTGTAGGTATTTCCCTGTTCATACAGATAGTGGTGTAGATATTTCCATGTTCATACAGATAGCGGTGTAGATATTTCCATGTTCATACAGATAGCCGTGTAGATATTGTCATGTTCATACCGATAGCGGTGCTGATACTTCCATGTTTATACAGGTAGCGGTGTACATATTTCCGTGTTTATACAGGTAGCGGTGTAGATATTTCCATGTTCATACAGATAGCAGTGAAGATATTTCCATGTTTATACCGATAGCGGTGTAGATATCTCATTCTTAATACAGATGGCAGTGTAGATATTTATATGTTCATACACATGGCGGTGCAGATATTTCCATGTTCATACAGATAGCGGTGTGGAAATTTCAATGTTTATACAGATAGCGGTATTGATATCTCATTCTTAATACAGATGGCGGTGTAGATATTTATATGTTCATCCAGACGGCTGTGTAGACCTATCCATGTTCATACAGATGGCGGTGAAGATATTTCCATGTTCATACAGATGGCTGTGTAGTTATATCCATGTTCATACAGATGGCGGTGAAGGTTTTTCCATGTTCATACAGATGGTGGTGTAGATATTTCCATGTTCATACAGATAGCGGTGCTGATATTTCCATGTTTATACAGGTAGCAGTGTAGATATTTCCATGTTTATACAGATAGCGGTGTAGATATTTCCATGTTTATACACATAGCGGTGTAGATATTTCCATATTTATACAGATAGCAGTGTAGATATCTCCATATTAATACAGATGGCGGTGTACATATTTATATGTTCATTCACATGGCTGTGCAGATATTTCCATGTTCCTACAGATGGCGGTGTAGATATTTCCATGTTCATACAGATAGCGGTGTAGTTATTTCCATGTGTAAAGAGATAGCTGTGTAGATATTTCCAAGTAAATGCAGATAGCTGTGTAGACATTTCCATTTTCATGCAGATATCGGTGTATATATTTCCCTGTTCAAACAGTTAGCGGTGTAGATATTTCCATGTTCATAAAGATAGCAGTGTAGATATTTCCATGTTTATACAGATAGCTGTGAAGATGTATGCATGTTTACACAGATAGCGGTGTAGATATTTCCATGTTCATCCAGATGGCTGTGTAGATATATCCATGTTCATACAGATAGCGGTGTAGATATTTCCATGTTCATACAGATAGCGGTGCAGATATTTCCATGTTCATCCAGATGGCTGTGTAGATATATCCATGTTCATACAGATGGCGGTGAAGATATTTCCATGTTCATACAGATAGCGGTGTAGATATTTCCATGTTCATACAGATAGCGGTGTAGATATTTCCATGTTCATACAGATAGCGGTGTAGTTATTTCCATGTTCATACAGATAGTGGTGTAGATATTTCCATGTTCATCCAGATGGCTGTGTAGATATATCCATGTTCATACAGATAGCGGTGTAGATATTTCCATGTTCATCCAGATGGCTGTGTAGATATATCCATGTTCATACAGATGGCGGTGAAGATATTTCCATGTTCATACAGATAGCGGTGTAGATATTTCCACGTTCATACAGAGCGGTGTAGTTATTTCCATGTTCATACAGATAGCGGTGTATGTATTTCCATGTTCATACAGATAGCGGTATAGATATTTCCATGTTCATCCAGATGGCTGTGTAGATATATCCAAGTTTATACAGATAGCGGTGTAGATATTTCCATGTTCATCCAGATGGCTGTGTAGGTATTTCCATGTTCATACAGATAGTGGTGTAGATATTTCCATGTTCATACAGATAGCGGTGTAGATATTTCCATGTTCATACAGATAGCTGTGTAGATATTGCCATGTTCATACCGATAGCGGTGCTGATACTTCCATGTTTATACAGGTAGCGGTGTACATATTTCCGTGTTTATACAGGTAGTGGTGTAGATATTTCCATGTTCATACAGATAGCGGTGTAGATATTTCCATGTTTATACAGATAGCGGTGTAGATATCTCATTCTTAATACAGATGGCAGTGTAGATATTTATATGTTCATACAGATGGCGGTGCAGATATTTCCATGTTCATACAGATATCGGTGTGGAAATTAAAATGTTTATACAGGTAGCGGTGTACATATTTCCGTGTTTATACAGGTAGCGGTGTAGATATTTCCATGTTTATACAGGTAGCGGTGTAGATATTTCCATGTTTATACAGATAGCGGTGAAGATGTATGCATGTTTACACAGATAGCGGTGTAGATATTTCCATGTTCATAAAGATAGCAGTGTAGATATTTCCATGTTTATACAGATAGCGGTGAAGATGTATGCATGTTTACACAGATAGCGGTGTAGATATTTCCATGTTCATCCAGATGGCTGTGTAGATATATCCATGTTCATACAGATAGCGGTGTAGATATTTCCATGTTCATACAGATAGCGGTGCAGATATTTCCATGTTCATCCAGAAGGCTGTGTAGATATATCCATGTTCATACAGATGGCGGTGAAGATATTTCCATGTTCATACAGATAGCGGTGTAGATATTTCCATGTTCATACAGATAGTGGTGTAGATATTTCCATGTTCATCCAGATGGCTGTGTAGCTATTTCCATGTTCATACAGATAGTGGTGTAGATATTTCCATGTTTATACAGATAGCGGTGTAGATATCTCCTTCTTAATACAGATGGCGGTGTAGATATTTATATGTTCATACAGATGGCGGTGCAGATATTTCCATGTTCATACAGATGGTGGTGTAGATATTTCCATGTTTATAGAGGTAGCGGTGTAGTTATTTCCATGTGCAAAGAGATAGCTGTGTAGATATTTCCATGTACATGCAGATAGCTGTGTAGATATTTCCATTTTCATGCAGATAGCGGTTTAGATATTTCCATGTTCAAACAGATAGCGGTGTAGATATTTCCATGTTTATACAGATAGCGGTGAAGGTGTATGCATGTTTACACAGATAGCGGTGTAGATATTTCCATGTTCACACAGATAGCGGTGTAGATATTTCCATGTTCATCCATACGGCTGTGTAGACATATCCTTGTTCATACAGATGGCGGTGTAGATATTTCCATGTTCATACAGATAGCGGTGTAGTTATTTCCATGTGTAAAGAGATAGCTGTGTAGATATTTCCATGTATATGCAGATAGCGGTGTAGACATTTCCATTTTCATGCAGATAGCGGTGTATATATTTAACTGTTCAAACAGTTAGCAGTTTAGATATTTCCATGTTCATAAAGATAGCAGTGTAGATATTTCCATGTTCATACAGATAGCAGTGTAGTTATTTCCATGTGTAAAGAGATAGCTGTGTAGATATTTCCACGTATATGCAGATAGCTGTGTAGACATTTCCATTTACATTCAGATAGCGGTGTATATATTTCCCTGTTCAAACAGTTAGCGGTGCAGATATTTCCATGTTCATATAGATAGCAGTGTAGATAATTCCATCTTTATACACATAGCGGTGAAGATGTATGCATGTTTACACAGATAGCGGTGTATATATTTCCATGTTCATCCAGATGGCTGAGTAGATATATCCATGTAAATGCAGATAACGGTGTAGATATTTCCATGTTCATACAGATGGCTGTGTAGATATATCCATGTTCATACAGATGGCGGTGAAGATATTTCCATGTTCATACAGAAAGCGGTGTAGATATTTCCATGTTCATACAGATAGCAGTGTATGTATTTCCATGTTCATACAGATAGCAGTGTAGATGTTTCCATGTTCATCCAGATGGCTGTGTAGATATATCCATGTTCATACAGATAGCGGTGTACATATTTCCATGTTCATCCAGATGGCTGTGTAGCTATTTCCATGTTCATACAGATAGTGGTGTAGATATTTCCATGTTCATACAGATAGCGGTGTAGATATTTCCATGTTCATACAGATAGCCGTGTAGATATTGCCATGTTCATACCGATAGCAGTGCTGATACTTCCATGTTTATACAGGTAGCGGTGTACATATTTCCGTGTTTATACAGGTAGCGGTGTACATATTTCCATGTTCATACAGATAGAGGTGTAGATATTTCCATGTTTATAGAGATAGCGGTGTAGTTATTTCCATGTGCAAAGAGATAGCTGTGTAGATATTTCCATGTATATACAGATAGCTGTGTAGATATTTCCATTTCCATGCAGATAGCGGTGTAGTTATTTCCATGTTCAAACAGATAGCGGTGTAGATATTTCCATGTTCATACAGATAGCGGTGTGGATATTTCCATGTTTATGCAGATAGCGGTGAAGATGTATGCATGTTTACACAGATAGCGGTGTAGATATTTCCATGTTCATACAGATAGCGGTGTAGATATTTCCATGTTCATCCAGACGGCTGTGTAGACATATCCATGTTCATACAGATGGCGGTGAAGATATTTCCATGTTCATACAGATGGCTGTGTAGATATATCCAGGTTCATAGAGATGGCTGTGAAGATTTTTCCATGTTCATACAGAAGCGGTGTAGTTATTTCCATGTTCATACAGATAGCGGTGCTGATATTTCCATGTTTATACAGGTAGCAGAGTAGATATTTCCATGTTTATACAGATAGCGGTGTAGATATTTCCATGTTTATACACATAGCGGTGTAGATATTTCCATGTTCATACAGATAGCGTGTAGATGTCTCCGTCTTAATACAGATGGCGGTGCAGATATTTATATGTTCATACAGATGGCGGTGCAGATATTTCCATGTTCATACAGATGGCGGTGTAGATATTTCCATGTTCATACAGATAGCGGTGTAGTTATTTCCATCTGTAAAGAGATAGCTGTGTAGATATTTCCATGTATATGCAGATAGCTGTGTAGACATTTCCATTTTCATGCAGATAGCGGTGTATATATTTCCCTGTTCAAACAGTTAGCGGTGTAGATATTTCCATGTTCATAAAGATAGCAGTGTAGATATTTCCATGTTTATACAGAAAGAGGTGAAGATTTATGCATGTTTACACAGATACCGGTGTAGATATTTCCATGTTCATCCAGATGGCTCTGTAGATATATCCATGTTCATACAGATAGCGGTGTAGATATTTCCATGTTCATACAGATAGCGGTGCAGATATTTCCATGTTCATACAGATAGCGGTGTAGATATTTCCACGTTCATACAGATAGCGGTGTAGTTATTTCCAAGTTCATACAGATAGCGGTGTATGTATTTCCATGTTCATACAGATAGCGGTGTAGATATTTCCATGTTCATACAGATGGCGGTGTAGTTTTTCCATGTTCATAGGGATGGCGGTGTAGATATTTCCATATTTATAGAGATAGCGGTGTAGTTATTACCATGTTCCTGGAGATAGCGGTGTAGATATTTCCATGTATATACAGATAGCTTTGTAGATATTTCCATGTTCAGACAGATAGCGGTGTCGATATTTCCAAGTTCATACGGATGGCGGTGTAGATATTTCCTTGTTCGTACAGATGGCGTTGTAGATATTTCCATGTTTATAGAGATAGCGTTGTAGATATTTCCATGTTTACTGACAGCGGTATAGCTATTTCCATGTTTCTACAGATGGTGGTGTAGATATTTCCAAGTTTATAGAGATAGCACTGTAGACATTTCCATGTTTACCCAGATAGCGTTGTAAAAATTTACGTGTTTATAGAGATTGCGGTGTAGTTATTTCCATGTTTATACAGATAGCGGTGTAGATATCTCCATCTTAATACGGATGGCGGTGTAGATATTTATAAGTTCATACAGATGGCGGTGCAGATATTTCCATGTTCATACAGATGGCGGTGTAGATATTTCCATGTTCATACAGATAGCGGTGTAGATATTTCCATGTTCATACAGATAGCGGTGTAGATATTGCCATGCTTATACAGATTGCGGTGAATATGTATGCATGTTTACACAGATAGCGGTGAAGATATTTCCATGTTCATAGAGATAGCGGTAAAGATATTTCCATGTTCATCCAGATGGCTGTGTAGATATATCCATGTTCATACAGATAGCGGTGTAGATATTTCCATGTTCATCCAGATGGCTGTGTAGATATATCCATGTTCATACAGATGGCAGTGAAGATATTTCCATGTTCATACAGATAGCGGTGTAGATATTTCCACGTTCATACAGATAGTGGTGTAGTTATTTCCATGTTCATACAGATAGCTGTGTATGTATTTCCATGTTCATACAGATAGCGGTGTAGATATTTCCATGTTCATCCAGATGGCTGTGTAGATATATCCAAGTTCATACAGATAGCAGTGTAGATATTTCCATGATCATCCAGATGGCTGTGTAGCTTTTTCCATGTTCATACAGATAGTGGTGTAGATATTTCCATGTTCATACAGATAGCGGTGTAGATATTTCCATGTTCATACAGATAGCCGTGTAGATATTGCCATGTTAATACCGATAGCGGTGCTGATACTTCCATGTTTATACAGGTAGCGGTGTACATATTTCCGTGTTTATACAGGTAGCGGTGTAGATATTTCCATGTTCATACAGATAGCGGTGTAGATATTTCTATGTTCATACAGATAGCAGTGTAGTTATTTCCATGTGTAAAGAGATAGCTGTGTAGGTATTTCCATGTATATGCAGATAACTGTGTAGACATTTCCATTTACATGCAGATAGCGGTGTATATATTTCCCTGTTCAAACAGTTAGCGGTGCAGATATTTCCATGTTCATAAAGATAGCAGTGTAGATAATTCCATCTTTATACACATAGCGGTGAAGATGTATGCATGTTTACACAGATAGCGGTGTATATATTTCCATGTTCATCCAGATGGCTGAGTAGATATATCCATGTAAATGCAGATAGCGGTGTAGATATTTCCATGTTCATACAGATAGCGGTGCAGATATTTCCATGTTCATCCAGATGGCTGTGTAGATATATCCATGTTCATACAGATGGCGGTGAAGATATTTCCATGTTCAAACAGATAGCGGTGTAGATATTTCCATGTTCATACAGTTAGCGGTGTAGGTATTTCCATGTTCATACAGATAGCGGAGTATGTATTTCCATGTTCATACAGATAGCAGTGTAGATATTTCCATGTTCATCCAGATGGCTGTGTAGATATATCCATGTTCATACAGATAGTGGTGTACATATTTCCATGTTCATCCAGATGGCTGTGTAGCTATTTCCATGTTCATACAGATAGTGGTGTAGATATTTCCATGTTCATACAGATAGCGGTGTAGATATTTCCATGTTCATACAGATAGCCGTGTAGATATTGCCATGTTCATACCGATAGCAGTGCTGATACATCCATGTTTATACAGGTAGCGGTGTACATATTTCCATGTTTATACAGGTAGCGGTGTAGATATTTCCATTTTCATACAGATAGCGGTGTAGATATTTCCATGTTTATACAGATAGCTGTGTAGATATCTCCTTCTTAATACAGATGGCGGTGTAGATATTTATATGTTCATACAGATGGCGGTGCAGATATTTCCATGTTCATACAGATGGTGGTGTAGATATTTCCATGTTCATACAGATTGCGGTGTAGATATTTCCATGTTCATCCAGACGGCTGTGTAGACATATCCATGTTCATACGGATGGCGGTGAAGATATTTCCATGTTCATACAGATGGCGGTGAAGATATTTCCATGTTCATACAGATGGCGGTGTAGATACTTCCATGTTCATACTGATAGCGGTGCTGATATTTCCATGTTTTTACAGGTAGCGGTGTAGATATTTCCATGTTTATACATATAGCGGTGTAGATATTTCCATGTTTATACACATAGCGGTGTAGATATTTCCATGTTTATACAGATAGCGGTGTATATATTTCCATCTTAATACAGATGGCGGTGTAGATATTTATATGTTCATTCAGATGGCTGTGTAGATATTTCCATGTTCATACAGATGGCGGTGTAGATATTTCCATGTTCATACAGATAGCGGTGTAGTTATATTCCATGGGTAAAGAGATAGCTGTGTAGATATTTCCATGTATATGCAGACAGCTGTGTAGACATTTCCATTTTCATGCCGATAGCGGTGTATATATTTTCCTGTTCAGTTAGCGGTGTAGATATTTCAATGTTCATAAAGATAGCAGTGTAGATATTTCCATGTTTATACAGAAAGCGGTGAAGATGTATGCATGTTTACACAGATAGCGGTGTACATATTTCCATGTTCATCCAGAGGGCTCTGTAGATATATCCATGTTCATACAGATAGCGGTGTAGATATTTCCATGTTCATACAGATAGCGGTGCAGATATTTTCATGTTCATCCAGATGGCTGTGTAGATATATCCATGTTCATACAGATGGCGGTGAAGATATTTTCATGTTCATACAGATTGCGGTGTAGATATTTCCACGTTCATACAGATAGCGGTGTAGTTATTTCCAAGTTCATACAGATAGCGGTGTATGTATTTCCATGTTCATACAGATAGCGGTGTAGATATTTCCATGTTCATACAGATGGCGGTGTAGTTTTTCCATGTTCATAGGGATGGCGGTGTAGATATTTCCATATTTATAGAGATAGCGGTGTAGTTATTTCCTTGTTCCTGGAGATAGCGCTGTAGATATTTCCATGTATATACAGATAGCTTTGTACATATTTCCATGTTCAGACAGATAACGGTGTCGATATTTCCAAGTTCATACGGATGGCGGTGTAGATATTTCCTTGTTCGTACAGATGGCGTTGTAGATATTTCCATGTTTATAGAGATAGCGGTGTAGATATTTTCATGTTTATACAGATAGCGGTGTAGATATTTCCATGTTGATTCAGATAGCGGTGTAGATATCTCCATCTTAATACAGATGGCGGTGTAGATATTTATATGTTCATACAGATGGCAGTGCAGATATTTCCATGTTCATACAGATGGCAGTGAAGATATTTCCATGTTCATACAGATGGCGGTGTAGATTCTTCCATGTTCATACTGATAGCGGTGCTGATATTTCCATGTTTATACAGGTAGCGGTGTAGATATTTCCATGTTTATACAGATAGCGGTGTAGATATTTCCATGTTCATCCAGATAGTGGTGTAGATATTTCCATGTTCATACAGATAGCGTTGTAGATATTTCCATGTTCATACAGATAGCCGTGTAGATATTGCCATGTTCATACCGATAGCGGTGCTGATACTTCCATGTTTATACAGGTAGCGGTGTACATATTTCCGTGTTTATACAGGTAGCGGTGTAGATATTTCCATGTTCATACAGATAGCGGTGTAGATATTTCCATGTTTATACAGATAGCGGTGTAGATATTTCCATGTTCATCCAGACGGCTGTGTAGACATATCCATGTTGATACAGATGGCGGTGAAGATATTTCCATGTTGATACAGATGGCTGTGTAGATATATCCATGTTCATACAGATGGCGGTGAAGATTTTTCCATATTCATACAGATGGCGGTGTAGATATTTCCATGTTCATATAGATAGCGGTGCTGATATATCCATGTTTATACAGGTAGCAGTGTAGATATTTCCATGTTTATACCGATAGCGGTGTAGATATTTCCATGTTTATACACATAGCGGTGTAGATATTTCCATGTTTATACAGATAGCGGTGTAGATATCTCCATCTTAATACAGATGGTGGTGTAGATATTTATATGTTCATACAGATGGCGGTGCAGATATTTCCATGTTCATACAGATGGCGGTTAAGTTATTTCCGTGTTCACACAGATGTCAGTGTAGATACTTCCATGTTCATACTGATAGCGGTGCTGATATTCCCATGTTTATACAGGTAGCGGTGTAGATCTTTCCATGTTTATACAGATAGCGGTGTAGATATTTCCATGTTCATACAGATAGCGGTGTAGATATTACCATGTTCATACAGATAGCGGTGTATGTATTTCCATGTTCATACAGATAGCGGTGTAGATATTTCCATGTTCATCCAGATGGCTGTGTAGATATATCCATGTTCATACAGATGGCGGTGAAGATATTTCCATGTTCATACAGATAGCGGTGTAGATATTTCCATGTTCATACAGATAGCGGTGTAGATATTTCCATGTTCATACAGATAGCGGTGTATGTATTTCCATGTTCATACAGATAGTGGTGTAGATATTTCCATGTTCATCCAGATGGCTGTGTAGCTATTTCCATGTTCATACAGATAGTGGTGTAGATATTTCCATGTTCATACAGATAGCGGTGTAGATATTTCCATGTTCATACAGATAGCCGTGTAGATATTGCCATGTTCATACCGATAGCGGTGCTGATACTTTCATGTTTATACAGGTAGCGGTGTACATATTTCCGTCTTTATACTTGTAGCGGTCTAGATATTTCCATGTTCATACAGATAGCGTTGTAGATATTTCCACGTTTATACAGATAGCGGCGTAGATATCTCCTTCTTAATACAGATGGCATTGAAGATATTTATATGTTCATACAGATGGCGGTGCAGATATTTCCATGTTCATACAGGTGGTGGAGTACATATTTCCATGCTTATAGAGATAGCGGTGTAGATATTTCCATGTGCAAAGAGATAGCTGTGTAGATATTTCCATGTATATGCAGATAGCTGTGTAGACATTTCCATTTTCATGCAGATAGCGGTGTATATATTTCCCTGTTCAAACAGGTAGCGGTGTAGATATTTCCATGTTCATAAAGATAGCAGTGTAGATATTTCCATGTTTATACAGATAGCGTTGAAGATGTATGCATGTTTACACAGATAGCGGCGTAGATATTTCCATGTTCATCCAGATGGCTCTGTAGATATATCCATGTTCATACAGATAGCGGTGTAGAAATTTCCATGTTCATACAGATAGCGGTGCAGATATTTCCATGTTCATCCAGATGGCTGTGTAGATATATCCATGTTCTTACAGATGGCGGTGAAGATATTTCCATGTTCATACAGATAGCGGTGTAGATATTTCCATGTTCATACAGATAGCAGTGTAGATATTACCATGTTCATACAGATAGCGGTGTATGTATTTCCATGTTCATACACATAGCGGTGTAGATATTTCCATGTTCATCCAGATGGCTGTGTAGATATATCCATGTTCATACAGATAGCGGTGTAGATATTTCCATGTTCATCCAGATGGCTGTGTAGCTATTTCCATGTTCATACAGATAGTGGTGTAGATATTTCCACGTTCATACAGATAGCGTTGTAGATATTTCCATGTTCATACAGATATCCGTGTAGATATTGCCATGTTCATACCGATAGCGGTGCTGATACTTCCATGTTTATACAGGTAGCGGTGTACATATTTCCGTGTTTATACAGGTAGCGGTGTAGATATTTCCATGTTCATACAGATGGCAGTGTAGATACTTCCATGTTCATACTGATAGCGGTGCTGATATTCCCATGTTTATACAGGTAGCGGTGTAGATATTTCCATGTTTACACAGATAGCGGTGTAGATATTTCCATGTTCATACAGATAGCGGTGTAGATATTTCCATGTTCAAACAGATAGCGGTGTATGTATTTCCATGTTCATACAGATAGCGGTGTAGATATTTCCATGTTCATCCAGATGGCTGTGTAGATATATCCATGTCCATACAGATGGCGGTGAAGATATTTCCATGTTCATACAGATAGCGGTGTAGATATTTCCATGTTCATACAGATAGCGGTGTAGATATTTCCATGTTCATACAGATAGCGGTGTATGTATTTCCATGTTCATACAGATAGCGGTGTAGATATTTCCATGTTCATCCAGATGGCTGTGTAGATATATCCATGTTCATACAGATAGCGGTGTAGATATTTCCATGTTCATCCAGATGGCTGTGCGGTTATTTCCATGTTCATACAGATAGTGGTGTAGCTATTTCCATGTTCATACAGATAGCGGTGTAGATATTTCCATGTTCATACAGATAGCCATGTAGTTATTGCCAAGTTCATACCGATAGCGGTGCTGATACTTTCATGTTTATACAGGTAGCGGTGTACATATTTCCGTGTTTATACAGGTAGCGGTGTAGATATTTCCATGTTCATACAGATAGCGTTGTAGATATTTCCATGTTTATACAGATAGCGGCATAGATATCTCCTTCTTAATACAGATGGCATTGTAGATATTTATATGTTCATACAGATGGCGGTGCAGATATTTCCATGTTCATACAGATGGTGGAGTACATATTTCCATGCTTATAGAGATAGCGGTGTAGTTATTTCCATGTGCAAAGAGATA
This sequence comes from Gorilla gorilla gorilla, assembly GCF_029281585.2. Lineage (NCBI taxonomy): Eukaryota > Metazoa > Chordata > Mammalia > Primates > Hominidae > Gorilla > Gorilla gorilla. Next base: position 130,492,140 of record NC_073239.2, read on the forward strand.
GCTGTGTAGATATTTCCATGTATATGCAGATAGCTGTGTAGACATTTCCATTTTCATGCAGATAGCGGTGTATATATTTCCCTGTTCAAACAGGTAGCGGTGTAGATATTTCCATGTTCATAAAGATAGCAGTGTAGATATTTCCATGTTTATACAGATAGCGTTGAAGATGTATGCATGTTTACACAGATAGCGGCGTAGATATTTCCATGTTCATCCAGATGGCTCTGTAGATATATCCATGTTCATACAGATAGCGGTGTAGATATTTCCATGTTAATACAGATAGCGGTGCAGATATTTCCATGTTCATCCAGATGGCTGTGTAGATATATCCATGTTCATACAGATGGCGGTGAAGATATTTCCATCTTCATACAGATAGCGGTGTAGATATTTCCATGTTCATACAGATAGCGGTGTAGTTATTTCCATGTTCATACAGATAGCGGTGTATGTATTTCCATGTTCATACAGATAGTGGTGTAGATATTTCCATGTTCATCCAGATGGTTGTGTAGATATATCCATGTTCATACAGATAGCGGTGTAGATATTTCCATGTTCATCCAGAAGGCTGTGTAGCTATTTCCATGTTCATCCTGATAGTGGTGTAGATATTTCCATGTTCATACAGATAGCGTTGTAGATATTTCCATGTTCATACAGATAGCCGTGTAGATATTGCCATGTTCATACCGATAGCGGTGCTGATACTTCCATGTTTATACAGGTAGCGGTGTACATATTTCCGTGTTTATACAGGTAGCGGTGTAGATATTTCCATGTTCATACAGATAGCGGTGTAGATATTTCCATGTTTATACAGACAGCGGTGTAGATATCTCATTCTTAATACAGATGGCGGTGTAGATATTTATATGTTCATACAGATGGCGGTGCAGATATTTCCATGTTCATACAGATATCGGTGTAGATATTTCCATGTTGATACAAATAGCGGTGTAGATACCTCATTCTTAATACAGATGGCGGCGTAGATATTTATATGTTCATCCAGACAGCTGTGTAGACATATCCATGTTCATACAAATGGCGGTGAAGATATTTCCATGTTCATACAGATGGCTGTCTAGATATATCCATGTTCTTACAGATGGCGGTGAAGGTTTTTCCATGTTCATACAGATGGCGGTGTAGATATTTCCATGTTCATACAGATAGCGGTGCTGATATTTCCATGTTTATACAGGTAGCAGTGTAGATATTTCCATGTTTATACAGATAGCGGTGTAGATATTTCCATGTTTATACACATAGTGGTTTAGATATTTCCATGTTTATACAGATAGCGGTGTAGATATCTCTATCTTAATACAGATGGCGGTGTAGATATTTATATGTTCATACAGATGGCGGTGCAGATATTTCCATGTTCATACAGACGGCGGTGAAGATATTTCCATGTTCATACAGATTGCGGTGTAGATACTGCCATGTTCATACTGATAGCAGTGCTGATATTTCCATGTTTATACAGGTAGCGGTGTAGATATTTCCATGTTTATACAGATGGCGGTGTACATATTTCCATGTTCATACAGATAGCGGTGTAGTTATTTCCATGTGTAAAGAGATAGCTGTGTAGATATTTAGATGTATATGCAGATAGCTGTGTAGACATTTCCATTTTCATGCATATAGCGGTGTATATATTTCCGTGTTCAAACAGTTAGCGGTGTAGATATTTCTATGTTCATAAAGATAGCAGTGTAGATATTTCCATGTTTATACAGATAGCGGTGAAGATATATGCATGTTTACACAGATAGCGGTGTAGATATTTCCATGTTCATACAGATAGCGGTGTAGATATTTCCATGTTCATACAGATAGCGGTGTATGTATTTCTATGTTCATACACATAGCGGTGTAGATATTTCCATGTTCATCCAGATGGCTGTGTAGATATATCCATGTTCATACTGATAGCGGTGTAAATATTTCCATGTTCATCCAGATGGCTGTGTAGGTATTTCCATGTTCATACAGATAGTGGTGTAGATATTTCCACGTTCATACAGATAGCGGTGTAGATATTTCCATGTTCATACAGATAGCCGTGTAGATATTGCCATGTTCATCCCAATAGCGGTGCTGATACTTCCATGTTTATACAGGTAGCGGTGTACATATTTCCGTGTTTATACAGGTATCGGTGTAGATATTTCCATGTTCATACAGATAGCGGTGTAGATATTTCCATGTTTATACAGATAGCGGTGTAGATATCTCCTTCTTAATACAGATGGCGGTGTAGATATTTATCTGTTCATACAGATGGCGGTGCAGATATTTACATGTTCATACAGATGGTGGAGTACATATTTCCATGTTTATAGAGATAGCGGTGTAGATATTTCCATGTGCAAAGAGATAGCTGTGTAGATATTTCCATGTATATGCAGATAGCTGTGTAGATATTTCCATTTTCATGCAGATAGCGGTGTAGATATTTCCATGTTCAAACAGATAGCGGTGTAGATATTTCCATGTTCATACAGATAGCGGTGTAGATATTTCCATGTTTATACAGATAGCGGTGAAGATGTATGCATGTTTACACAGATAGTGGTGTAGATATTTCCATTTTCATACAGATAGCGGTTTAGATATTTCCATGTTCATCCAGACGGCTGTGTAGACATATCCATGTTGATACAGATGGCGGTGAAGATATTTCCATGTTGATACAGATGGCTGTGTAGATATATCCACGTTCATACAGATGGCGGTGAAGATTTTTCCATGTTCATACAGATGGCGGTGTAGATATTTCCATGTTCATATAGATAGCGGTGCTGATATTTCTATGTTTATACAGGTAGCAGTGTAGATATTTCCATGTTTATACCGATAGCGGTGTAGATATTTCCATATTCATACACATAGCGGTGTAGATATTTCCATGTTTATACAGATAGCGGTGTAGATATCTCCATCTTAATACAGATGGTGGTGTAGATATTTATATGTTCATACAGATGGCGGTGCAGATATTTCCATGTTCATACAGACGGCGGTTAAGATATTTCCATGTTCACACAGATGGCAGTGTAGATACTTCCATGTTCATACTGATAGCGGTGCTGATATTCCCATGTTTATACAGGTAGCGGTGTAGATATTTCCATGTTTACACAGATAGCGGTGTAGATATTTCCATGTTCATACAGATAGCGGTGTAGATATTTCCATGTTCAAACAGATAGCGGTGTATGTATTTCCATGTTCATACAGATAGCGGTGTAGATATTTCCATGTTCATCCAGATGGCTGTGTAGATATATCCATGTTCATACAGATGGCGGTGAAGATATTTCCATGTTCATACAGATAGCGGTGTAGATATTTCCATGTTCATACAGATAGCGGTGTAGATATTTCCATGTTCATACAGATAGCGGTGTATGTATTTCCATGTTCATACAGATAGCGGTGTAGATATTTCCATGTTCATCCAGATGGCCGTGTAGATATATCCATGTTCATACAGATAGCGGTGTAGATATTTCCATGTTCATCCAGATGGCTGTGCGGTTATTTCCATGTTCATACAGATAGTGGTGTAGATATTTCCATGTTTATACAGATAGCGGCGTAGATATATCCTTCTTAATACAGATGGCATTGTAGATATTTATATGTTCATACAGATGGCGGTGCAGATATTTCCATGTCCATACAGATGGTGGAGTACATATTTCCATGCTTATAGAGATAGCGGTGTAGTTATTTCCATGTGCATACAGATAGCGGTGTATGTATTTCCATGTTCATACAGATAGCGGTGTAGATATTTCCATGTTCATACAGATAGCGGTGTATTTATTTCCATGTTCATACAGATAGCTGTGTAGATATTTCCATGTATATGCAGATAGCTGTGTAGACATTTCCATTTTCATGCAGATAGCGGTGTATATATTTCCCTGTTCAAACAGGTAGCGGTGTAGATATTTCCATGTTCATAAAGATAGCAGTGTAGATATTTCCATGTTTATACAGATAGCGTTGAAGATGTATGCATGTTTACACAGATAGCGGCGTAGATATTTCCATGTTCATCCAGATGGCTCTGTAGATATATCCATGTTCATACAGATAGCGGTGTAGATATTTCCATGTTCATACAGATAGCGGTGCAGATATTTCCATGTTCATCCAGATGGCTGTGTAGATATATCCATGTTCATACAGATGGCGGTGAAGATATTTCCATCTTCATACAGATAGCGGTGTAGATATTTCCATGTTCATACAGATAGCGGTGTAGTTATTAACATGTTCATACAGATAGCGGTGTATGTATTTCCATGTTCATACAGATAGCGGTGTAGATATTTCCATGTTCATCCAGATGGTTCTGTAGATATATCCATGTTCATACAGATAGCGGTGTAGATATTTCCATGTTCATCCAGAAGGCTGTGTAGCTATTACAATGTTCATCCTGATAGTGGTGTAGATATTTCCATGTTCATACAGATAGTCGTGTAGATATTGCCATGTTCATACCGATAGCGGTGCTGATACTTCCATGTTTATACAGGTAGCGGTGTACATATTTCCGTGTTTATACAGGTAGCGGTGTAGATATTTCCATGTTCATACAGATAGCGGTGTAGATATTTCCATGTTTATTCAGATAGCGGTGTAGATATCTCATTCTTAATACAGATGGCGGTGTAGATATTTATATGTTCATACAGATGGCGGTGCAGATATTTCCATGTTCATACAGATAGCGGTGTAGATATTTCCATGTTGATAGAGATAGCGGTGTAGATATCTCTTTCTTAATACAGATGGCGGTGTAGATATTTATATGTTCATCCAGACGGCTGTGTAGACATATCCATGTTCATACAGATGGCGGTGAAGATATTTCCATGTTCATACAGATGGCTGTCTTGATATATCCATGTTCATACAGATGGCGGTGAAGGTTTTTCCATGTTCATACAGATGGCGGTGTAGATATTTCAATGTTCATACAGATAGCGGTGCTGATATTTCCATGTTTATACAGGTAGCAGTATAGATATTTCCATGTTTATACAGATAGCGGTGTAGATATTTCCATGTTTATACACATAGCGGTGTAGATATTTCCATGTTTATACAGAAAGCGGTGTATATATCTCCATCTTAATACAGATGGCGGTGTAGATATTTATATGTTCATACAGATGGCGGTGCAGATATTTCCATGTTCATACAGATGGCGGTGAAGATATTTCCGTGTTCATACAGATTGCGGTGTAGATAATTCCATGTTCATAGATTTAGCGGTGTAGATATTTCCATGTTCATCCAGATGGCTGTGTAGCTATTTCCATGTTCATCCTGATAGTGGTGTAGATATTTCCATGTTCATACAGATAGCGTTGTAGATATTTCCATGTTCATAAAGATAGCAGTGTAGATATTTCCATGTTTATACAGATAGCGGTGAAGATGTATGCATGTTTACACAGATAGCGGTGTAGATATTTCCATGTTCATCCAGATGGCTGTGTAGATATATCCATGTTCATACAGATAGCGGTGTAGATATTTCCATGTTCATACAGATAGCGGTGCAGATATTTCCATGTTCATCCAGATGGCTGTGTAGATATATCCATGTTCATACAGATGGCGGTGAAGATATTTCCATGTTCATACAGATAGCGGTGTAGATATTTCCATGTTCATACAGATAGCGGTGTAGATATTTCCATGTTCATACAGATAGCGGTGTATGTATTTCCATGTTCATACAGATAGCGGTGTAGATATTTCCATGTTCATCCAGATGGCTGTGTAGATATATCCATGTTCATACAGATAGCGGTGTAGATATTTCCATGTTCATCCAGATGGCTGTGTAGCTATTTCCATGTTCATACAGATAGTGGTGTAGATATTTCCACGTTCATACAGATAGCGTTGTAGATATTTCCATGTTCATACAGATAGCCGTGTAGATATTGCCATGTTCATACCGAAAGCGGTGCTGATACTTCCATGTTTATACAGGTAGCGTTGTACATATTTCCGTGTTTATACAGGTAGCGGTGTAGATATTTCCATGTTCATACAGATAGCGGTGTAGATATTTCTATGTTTATACAGATAGCCGTGCAGATATCTCCTTCTTAATACAGATGGCGGTGTAGATATTTATATGTTCATACAGATGGCGGTGCAGATATTTACATGTTCATACAGATGGCGGAGTACATATTTCCATGTTTATAGAGATAGCGGTGTAGTTATTTCCATGTGCAAAGAGATAGCTTTGTAGATATTTCCATGTATATGCAGATAGCTGTGTAGACATTTCCATTTTCATGCAGATAGCGGTGTATATATTTCCCTGTTCAAACAGTTAGCGGTGTAGATATTTCCATGTTCATAAAGATAGCAGTGTAGATATTTCCATGTTTATACAGAAAGCGGTGAAGATTTATGCATGTTTACACAGATAGCGGTGTAGATATTTCCATGCTCATCCAGATGGCTCTGTAGATATATCCATGTTCAAACAGATAGCGGTGTAGATATTTCCATGTTCATACAGATAGCGGTGCAGATATTTCCATGTTCATCCAGATGGCTGTGTAGATATATCCATGTTCATACAGATGGCGGTGAAGATATTTCCATCTTCATACAGATAGCGGTGTAGATATTTCCATGTTCATACAGATAGCGGTGCAGTTATTTCCATGTTCATACAGATAGCGGTGTATGTATTTCCATGTTCATACAGATAGCGGTGTAGATATTTCCATGTTCATCCAGATGGCTGTGTAGATATATCCATGTTCATACAGATAGCGGTGTAGTTATTTCCATGTTCATCCAGATGGCTGTGTAGCTATTTCCATGTTCATCCAGATATTGGTGTAGATATTTCCATGTTCACAGATAGCGGTGTAGATATTTCCATGTTCATACATATAGACGTGTAGATATTGCCATGTTTATACCGATAGCGGTGCTGATACTTCCAAGTTTATACAGGTAGCGGTGTACATATTTCCGTGTTTATACAGGTAGCGGTGTAGATATTTCCATGTTCATACAGATAGCGGTGCTGATATTTCCATGTTTATACAGACAGCCGTGTAGATATCTCATTCTTAATACAGATGGCGGTGTAGATATTTATATGTTCATACAGATGGCGGTGCAGATATTTCCATGTTCATACAGATAGCGGTGTAGATATTTCCATGTTGATACAAATAGCGGTGTAGATATCTCATTCTTAATACAGATGGCGGTGTAGATATTTATATGTTCATCCAGACGGCTGTGTAGACATATCCATGTTCATACAGATGGCGGTGAAGATATTTCCATGTTCATACAGATGGCTGTCTAGATATATCCATGTTAATACAGATGGCGGTGAAGGTTTTTCCATGTTCATACAGATGGCGGTGTAGATATTTCCATGTTCATACAGATAGCGGTGCTGATATTTCCATGTTTATACAGGTAGCAGTGTAGATATTTCCATGTTTATACAGATAGCGGTGTAGATATCTCCATCTTAATACAGATGGCTGTGTAGATATTTATATGTTCATACAGATGGCGGTGCAGATATTTCCATGTTCATACAGATGGCGGTGAAGATATTTCCATGTTCATACAGATGGCGGTGAAGATATTTCCATGTTCATACTGATAGCAGTGCTGATATTTCCATGTTTATACAGGTAGCGGTGTAGATATTTCCATGTTCATAGATTTAGCGGTGTAGATATATCCATGTTCATACAGATAGCGGTGTAGTTATTTCCATGTGTAAAGAGATAGCTGTGTAGATATTTCCATGTATATGCAGATAGCTGTGTAGATATTTCCATTTTCATGCAGATAGCGGTGTAGATATTTCCATGTTCAAACAGATAGCGGTGAAGATATTTCCATGTTCATACAGATAGCGGTGTGGATATTTCCATGTTTATACAGATAGCGGTGAAGATGTATGCATGTTTACACAGCAAGCGGTGTAGATATTTCCATGTTCATACAGATAGCGGTGTAGATATTTCCATGTTCATCCAGACGGCTGTGTAGACATATCCATGTTCATACATATGGCTGTGAAGATATTTCCATGTTCATACAGACGGCTGTGTACATATATCCATGTTCATACAGATGGCGGTGAAGATTTTTCCATGTTCATACAGATGGCGGTGTAGATATTTCCATGTTCATACAGATAGCGGTGCTGATATTTCCATGTTTATACAGGTAGCAGTGTAGATATTTCCATGTTTATACAGATAGCGGTGTAGATATTTCCATGTTTATACACATAGCGGTGTAGATATTTCCATGTTTATACAGATAGCGGTGTAGATATCTCCATCTTAATACAGATGGCAATGTAGATATTTATATGTTCAAACAGATGGCGGTGCAGATATTTCCATGTTCATACAGATGGCGGTGAAGTTATTTCCATGTTCATACAGATGGCGGTGTAGATACTTCCATGTTCATTCTGATAGCGGTGCTGATATTTCCTTGTTTATACAGGTAGCGGTGTAGATATTTCCATGTTTATACATATAGCGGTGTAGATATTTCCATGTTTATACACATAGCGGTGTAGATATTTCCATGTTTATACAGATAGCGTTGTAGATATCTCCATCTTAATACAGATGGCGGTGTAGATAATTATATGTTCATTCAGATGGCGGTGCAGATATTTCCATGTTCATACAGATGTCAGTGTACATATTTCCATGTTAATACAGATAGCGGTGTAGTTATTTCCATGTGTAAAGAGATAGCTGTGTATATATTTCCATGTATATGCAGATAGCTGTGTTGACATTTCCATTTTCATGCAGATAGTGGTGTATATAATTCCCTGTTCAAACAGTTAGCGGTGTAGATATTTCCATGTTCATAAAGATAGCATTGTAGATATTTCCATGTTTATACAGATAGCGGTGAAGATGTATGCATGTTTACACAGATAGTGGTGTAGGTATTTCCATGTTCATCCAGATGGCTCTGTAGATATATCCATGTTCATACAGATAGCGGTGTAGATATTTCCATGTTCATACAGATAGCGGTGCAGATATTTCCATGTTCATCCAGATGGCTGTGTAGATATATCCAGGTTCATACAGATGGCGGTGAAGATATTTCCAGGTTCATACAGATAGCGGTGTAGATATTTCCATGTTCATACAGATAGCGGTGTAGATATTTCGATGTTCATACAGATAGCGGTGTATGTATTTCCATGTTCATACAGATAGCGGTGTAGATATTTCCATGTTCATCCAGATGGCTGTGTAGATATATCCATGTTCATACAGATAGCGGTGTAGATATTTCCATGTTCATCCAGATGGCTGTGTAGCTATTTCCATGTTCATACAGATAGTGGTGTAGATATTTCCATGTTCATACAGATAGCGGTGTAGTTATTTCCATGTGTAAAGAGATAGCTGTGTAGATATTTCCATGTATATGCAGATAGCTGTGTAGATATTTCCGTTTTCATGCAGATAGCGGTGTAGATATTTCCATGTTCAAACAGATAGCAGTGTAGATATTTCCATGTTTATAAAGATAGAGGAGAAGATGTATGCATGTTTACACAGATAGCGGTGTAGATATTTCCATGTTCATACAGATAGCGGTGTAGATATTTCCATGTTCATCCAGATGGCTGTGTAGATATATCCATGTTCATCCAGATGGCTGTGTAGATATATCCATGTTCATACAGATGGCAGTGAAGATATTTCCATGTTCATACAGATATCGGTGTAGATATTTCCATGTTCATACAGATAGCCATGTAGTTATTGCCAAGTTCATACCGATAGCGGTGCTGATACTTTCATGTTTATACAGGTAGCGGTGTACATATTTCCGTGTTTATACAGGTAGCGGTGTAGATATTTCCATGTTCATACAGATAGCGTTGTAGATATTTCCATGTTTATACAGATAGCGGCATAGATATCTCCTTCTTAATACAGATGGCATTGTAGATATTTATATGTTCATACAGATGGCGGTGCAGATATTTCCATGTTCATACAGATGGTGGAGTACATATTTCCATGCTTATAGAGATAGCGGTGTAGTTATTTCCATGTGCAAAGAGATAGCTGTGTAGATATTTCCATGTATATGCAGATAGCTGTGTAGACATTTCCATTTTCATGCAGATAGCGGTGTATATATTTCCCTGTTCAAACAGGTAGCGGTGTAGATATTTCCATGTTCATAAAGATAGCAGTGTAGATATTTCCATGTTTATACAGATAGCGTTGAAGATGTATGCATGTTTACACAGATAGCGGCGTAGATATTTCCATGTTCATCCAGATGGCTCTGTAGATATATCCATGTTCATACAGATAGCGGTGTAGATATTTCCATGTTAATACAGATAGCGGTGCAGATATTTCCATGTTCATCCAGATGGCTGTGTAGATATATCCATGTTCATACAGATGGCGGTGAAGATATTTCCATCTTCATACAGATAGCGGTGTAGATATTTCCATGTTCATACAGATAGCGGTGTAGTTATTTCCATGTTCATACAGATAGCGGTGTATGTATTTCCATGTTCATACAGATAGCGGTGTAGATATTTCCATGTTCATCCAGATGGTTGTGTAGATATATCCATGTTCATACAGATAGCGGTGTAGATATTTCCATGTTCATCCAGAAGGCTGTGTAGCTATTTCCGTGTTCATCCTGATAGTGGTGTAGATATTTCCATGTTCATACAGATAGCGTTGTAGATATTTCCATGTTCATACAGATAGCCGTGTAGATATTGCCATGTTCATACCGATAGCGGTGCTGATACTTCCATGTTTATACAGGTAGCGGTGTACATATTTCCGTGTTTATACAGGTAGCGGTGTAGATATTTCCATGTTCATACAGATAGCGGTGTAGATATTTCCATGTTTATACAGACAGCGGTGTAGATATCTCATTCTTAATACAGATGGCGGTGTAGATATTTATATGTTCATACAGATGGCGGTGCAGATATTTCCATGTTCATACAGATATCGGTGTAGATATTTCCATGTTGATACAAATAGCGGTGTAGATACCTCATTCTTAATACAGATGGCGGCGTAGATATTTATATGTTCATCCAGACAGCTGTGTAGACATATCCATGTTCATACAAATGGCGGTGAAGATATTTCCATGTTCATACAGATGGCTGTCTAGATATATCCATGTTCTTACAGATGGCGGTGAAGGTTTTTCCATGTTCATACAGATGGCGGTGTAGATATTTCCATGTTCATACAGATAGCGGTGCTGATATTTCCATGTTTATACAGGTAGCAGTGTAGATATTTCCATGTTTATACAGATAGCGGTGTAGATATTTCCATGTTTATACACATAGTGGTTTAGATATTTCCATGTTTATACAGATAGCGGTGTAGATATCTCTATCTTAATACAGATGGCGGTGTAGATATTTATATGTTCATACAGATGGCGGTGCAGATATTTCCATGTTCATACAGATGGCGGTGAAGATATTTCCATGTTCATACAGATTGCGGTGTAGATACTGCCATGTTCATACTGATAGCAGTGCTGATATTTCCATGTTTATACAGGTAGCGGTGTAGATATTTCCATGTTTATACAGATGGCGGTGTACATATTTCCATGTTCATACAGATAGCGGTGTAGTTATTTCCATGTGTAAAGAGATAGCTGTGTAGATATTTAGATGTATATGCAGATAGCTGTGTAGACATTTCCATTTTCATGCAGATAGCGGTGTATATATTTCCGTGTTCAAACAGTTAGCGGTGTAGATATTTCTATGTTCATAAAGATAGCAGTGTAGATATTTCCATGTTTATACAGATAGCGGTGAAGATATATGCATGTTTACACAGATAGCGGTGTAGATATTTCCATGTTCATACAGATAGCGGTGTAGATATTTCCATGTTCATACAGATAGCGGTGTATGTATTTCTATGTTCATACACATAGCGGTGTAGATATTTCCATGTTCATCCAGATGGCTGTGTAGATATATCCATGTTCATACTGATAGCGGTGTAAATATTTCCATGTTCATCCAGATGGCTGTGTAGGTATTTCCATGTTCATACAGATAGTGGTGTAGATATTTCCACGTTCATACAGATAGCGGTGTAGATATTTCCATGTTCATACAGATAGCCGTGTAGATATTGCCATGTTCATCCCAATAGCGGTGCTGATACTTCCATGTTTATACAGGTAGCGGTGTACATATTTCCGTGTTTATACAGGTATCGGTGTAGATATTTCCATGTTCATACAGATAGCGGTGTAGATATTTCCATGTTTATACAGATAGCGGTGTAGATATCTCCTTCTTAATACAGATGGCGGTGTAGATATTTATCTGTTCATACAGATGGCGGTGCAGATATTTACATGTTCATACAGATGGTGGAGTACATATTTCCATGTTTATAGAGATAGCGGTGTAGATATTTCCATGTGCAAAGAGATAGCTGTGTAGATATTTCCATGTATATGCAGATAGCTGTGTAGATATTTCCATTTTCATGCAGATAGCGGTGTAGATATTTCCATGTTCAAACAGATAGCGGTGTAGATATTTCCATGTTCATACAGATAGCGGTGTAGATATTTCCATGTTTATACAGATAGCGGTGAAGATGTATGCATGTTTACACAGATAGTGGTGTAGATATTTCCATTTTCATACAGATAGCGGTTTAGATATTTCCATGTTCATCCAGACGGCTGTGTAGACATATCCATGTTGATACAGATGGCGGTGAAGATATTTCCATGTTGATACAGATGGCTGTGTAGATATATCCACGTTCATACAGATGGCGGTGAAGATTTTTCCATGTTCATACAGATGGCGGTGTAGATATTTCCATGTTCATATAGATAGCGGTGCTGATATTTCTATGTTTATACAGGTAGCAGTGTAGATATTTCCATGTTTATACCGATAGCGGTGTAGATATTTCCATATTTATACACATAGCGGTGTAGATATTTCCATGTTTATACAGATAGCGGTGTAGATATCTCCATCTTAATACAGATGGTGGTGTAGATATTTATATGTTCATACAGATGGCGGTGCAGATATTTCCATGTTCATACAGATGGCGGTTAAGATATTTCCATGTTCACACAGATGGCAGTGTAGATACTTCCATGTTCATACTGATAGCGGTGCTGATATTCCCATGTTTATACAGGTAGCGGTGTAGATATTTCCATGTTTACACAGATAGCGGTGTAGATATTTCCATGTTCATACAGATAGCGGTGTAGATATCTCCATCTTAATACAGATGGCTGTGTAGATATTTATATGTTCATACAGATGGCGGTGCAGATATTTCCATGTTCATACAGATGGCGGTGAAGATATTTCCATGTTCATACAGATTGCGGTGTAGATACTTCCATGTTCATACTGATAGCAGTGCTGATATTTCCATGTTTATACAGGTAGCGGTGTAGATATTTCCATGTTCATAGATTTAGCGGTGTAGATATATCCATGTTCATACAGATAGCGGTGTAGTTATTTCCATGTGTAAAGAGATAGCTGTGTAGATATTTCCATGTATATGCAGATAGCTGTGTAGATATTTCCATTTTCATGCAGATAGCGGTGTAGATATTTCCATGTTCAAACAGATAGCGGTGAAGATATTTCCATGTTCATACAGATAGCGGTGTGGATATTTCCATGTTTATACAGATAGCGGTGAAGATGTATGCATGTTTACACAGCAAGCGGTGTAGATATTTCCATGTTCATACAGATAGCGGTGTAGATATTTCCATGTTCATCCAGACGGCTGTGTAGACATATCCATGTTCATACAGATGGCTGTGAAGATATTTCCATGTTCATACAGACGGCTGTGTACATATATCCATGTTCATACAGATGGCGGTGAAGATTTTTCCATGTTCATACAGATGGCGGTGTAGATATTTCCATGTTCATACAGATAGCGGTGCTGATATTTCCATGTTTATACAGGTAGCAGTGTAGATATTTCCATGTTTATACAGATAGCGGTGTAGATATTTCCATGTTTATACACATAGCGGTGTAGATATTTCCATGTTTATACAGATAGCGGTGTAGATATCTCCATCTTAATACAGATGGCAATGTAGATATTTATATGTTCAAACAGATGGCGGTGCAGATATTTCCATGTTCATACAGATGGCGGTGAAGTTATTTCCATGTTCATACAGATGGCGGTGTAGATACTTCCATGTTCATTCTGATAGCGGTGCTGATATTTCCTTGTTTATACAGGTAGCGGTGTAGATATTTCCATGTTTATACATATAGCGGTGTAGATATTTCCATGTTTATACACATAGCGGTGTAGATATTTCCATGTTTATACAGATAGCGTTGTAGATATCTCCATCTTAATACAGATGGCGGTGTAGATAATTATATGTTCATTCAGATGGCGGTGCAGATATTTCCATGTTCATACAGATGTCGGTGTACATATTTCCATGTTAATACAGATAGCGGTGTAGTTATTTCCATGTGTAAAGAGATAGCTGTGTATATATTTCCATGTATATGCAGATAGCTGTGTTGACATTTCCATTTTCATGCAGATAGTGGTGTATATAATTCCCTGTTCAAACAGTTAGCGGTGTAGATATTTCCATGTTCATAAAGATAGCATTGTAGATATTTCCATGTTTATACAGATAGCGGTGAAGATGTATGCATGTTTACACAGATAGTGGTGTAGGTATTTCCATGTTCATCCAGATGGCTCTGTAGATATATCCATGTTCATACAGATAGCGGTGTAGATATTTCCATGTTCATACAGATAGCGGTGCAGATATTTCCATGTTCATCCAGATGGCTGTGTAGATATATCCAGGTTCATACAGATGGCGGTGAAGATATTTCCAGGTTCATACAGATAGCGGTGTAGATATTTCCATGTTCATACAGATAGCGGTGTAGATATTTCGATGTTCATACAGATAGCGGTGTATGTATTTCCATGTTCATACAGATAGCGGTGTAGATATTTCCATGTTCATCCAGATGGCTGTGTAGATATATCCATGTTCATACAGATAGCGGTGTAGATATTTCCATGTTCATCCAGATGGCTGTGTAGCTATTTCCATGTTCATACAGATAGTGGTGTAGATATTTCCATGTTCATACAGATAGCGGTGTAGTTATTTCCATGTGTAAAGAGATAGCTGTGTAGATATTTCCATGTATATGCAGATAGCTGTGTAGATATTTCCATTTTCATGCAGATAGCGGTGTAGATATTTCCATGTTCAAACAGATAGCAGTGTAGATATTTCCATGTTTATAAAGATAGCGGAGAAGATGTATGCATGTTTACACAGATAGCGGTGTAGATATTTCCATGTTCATACAGATAGCGGTGTAGATATTTCCATGTTCATCCAGATGGCTGTGTAGATATATCCATGTTCATCCAGATGGCTGTGTAGATATATCCATGTTCATACAGATGGCAGTGAAGATATTTCCATGTTCATACAGATATCGGTGTAGATATTTCCATGTTCATACAGATAGCGGTGTAGATATTTCCATGTCTATACAGGTAGCGGTGTAGGTATTTCCATGTTTATACAGATAGCGGTGTAGATATTTCCATCTTTATACAGGTAGCGGTGTAGATATTTCCATGTTTATACAGATAGCGGTGTAGATATCTTCATCTTAATACAGATGCCGGTGTAGATATCTATATGTTCATACAGATGGCGGTGCAGATATTTCCATGTTCATACAGATGGCCGTGTAGATATTTCCATGTTTATAGAGATAGCGGTGTAGTTATTTCCATGTGTAAAGAGATAGCTGTGTAGATATTTCCATGTATGTGCAGATAGCTGTGTAGATATTTCCATTTTCATGCAGATAGCGGTGTAGATATTTCCATTTTCAAACTGATAGCGGTGTAGATATTTCCATGTTCATACAGATAGCGGTGTAGATATTTCCATGTTTATACAGATAGCGGTGTAGATATCTCCATCTTAATACAGATGTCGGTGTAGATATTTATAAGTTCATACAGATGGCAGTGCAAATATTTCCATGTTCATACAGATGGCGGTGCAGATATTACCATGTTTATAGAGATAGCGGTGTAGTTATTTCCATGTGTAAAGAGATAGCTGTCTAGATATTTCCATGTATATGCAGATAGCTGTGTAGATATTTCCATTTTCATGCAGATAGCGGTGTAGATATTTCCATGTTCAAACAGATAGCGGTGTAGATATTTCCATGTACTTACAGATAGCAGTGTAGATATTTCCATGTTTATACAGATAGCGGTGAAGGTGTATGCATGTTTACACAGATAGCGGTGTAGATATTTCCATGTACTTACAGATAGCAGTGTAGATATTTTCATGTTTATACAGATAGCGGTGAAGATGTATGCATGTTTATACAGATAGCGGTGTAGATATTTCCATGTTCATACAGACAGCGGTGCTGATATTTCCTTGTTCATCCAGATGGCTGTGTAGATATATCCATGTTCATAGAGATGGCGGTGAAGATATTTCCATGTTCATACAGATATTGGTGTAGATATTTCCATGTTCATACAGATAGCGGTGTAGATATTTCCATGTTTATACAGGTAGCTGTGTAGGTATTTCCATGTTTATACAGATAGCGGTGTAGATATTTCCATGTTTATATAGGTAGCGGTGTAGATGTTTCCATGTTTATACAGATAGCGGTGTAGATATCTTCATCTTAATACAGATGGCAGTGTAGATATTTATATGTTCATACAGATGGCGGTGCAGATATTTCCATGTTCATACAGTTGGCCGTGTAGATATTTCTATGTTTATAGAGATAGCGGTGTAGTTATTTCCATGTGTAAAGAGATAGCTGTTTAGATATTTCCATGTATGTGCAGATAGCTGTGTAGATATTTCCATTTTCATGCAGATAGCGGTGTAGATATTTCCATTTTCAAACAGATAGCGGTGTAGATATTTCCATATTCATACAGATAGCGGTGTAGATATTTCCATGTTTATACAGATAGCGGTGAAGATGTATGCATGTTTACACAGATAGCGGTGTAGATATTTCCATGTTCATAGAGAAAAAGGTGTAGATATTTCCATGTTTATACAGATAGCGGTGAAGATGTATGCATGTTGACACAGATAGCGGTGTAGATAATTCCATGTTCATCCACATGGTTGTGTAGATATATCCATGTTCATACAGATAGCGGTGTAGATATTTCCATGTTCATACAGATAGCGGTGTGGATATTTCCTTGTTCATCCAGATGGCTGTGTAGATATATCCATGTTCATACAGTTGGCGGTGAAGATATTTCCTTGTTCGTACAGATAGCGGTGTAGATATTTGATGTTCATACAGATAGCGGTGTAGATATTTCCATGTTCATACAGACAGCGGTGAATGTATCTCCATGTTCTTACAGATAGCGGTGTAGGTATTTCCATGTTCATCCAGATGGCTGTGTAGATATTTCCATGTTTATAGAGATAGCGGTGTAGTTATTTCCATGTGTAAAGAGATAGCTTTGTAGATATTTCCATGTATGTGCAGACAGCTGTGTAGATATTTCCATTTTCATGCAGATAGCGGTGTAGATATTTCCATTTTCAAACAGATAGCGGTGTATGTATTTCCATGTTCATACAGATAGCGGTGTAGACATTTCCATGTTCATACAGACAGCGGTGTTGATATTTCCATGTTTATACAGATAGCGGTGAAGATGTATGCATGTTTACACAGATAGCGGTGTAGATATTTCCATGTTCATACAGAAAACGGTGTAGATATTTCCATGTTTATACAGATAGCGGTGAAGATGTATGCATGTTTACACCGATAGCGGTGTAGATAATTCCATGTTCATCCAGATGGCTGTGTAGATATTTCCACGTTCATCCAGATGGCTGTGTAGATATATCCATGTTCATACAGGTGGCGGTGAAGATATTTCCATGTTCATACGGATGGCTGTGTAGATATTTCCATGTTCATACCGATAGCGGTGCTGATATTTCCACGTTTATACAGGTAACTGTGTAGATATTTCCATGTTTATACAGATAGCGGTGTAGATATTTCCATGTTTATACACATAGCGGTGTAGATATTTCCATGTTTATACTGATAGCGGTGTAGTTATATCCATCTTAATACAGATGGCGTTGTAGATATTTATATGTTCATACAGGTGGCGGTGCAGTTATTTCCATGTTCATACATATGGCGGTGTAGATATTACCATGTTTATAGAGATAGCGGTGTAGTTATTTCCATGTGTAAAGATATAGCTGTTTAGATATTTCCATGCATATGCAAATAGCTGTGTAGATATTTCCATTTTCATGCAGATAGCGGTGTAGATATTTCCATGTTCAAACAGTTAGCGGTGTAAATATTTCCATGTTCATAAAGATAGCGGTGTAGATATTTCCATGTTTATACAGATAGCGGTGAAGATGTATGCATGTTTACACAGATAGCGGTGTAGATATTTCCATGTTCATCCAGATGGCTGTGTAGGTATATCCATGTTCATCCAGATGGCTGTGTAGATATTTCCATGTTCATCCAGATGGCTGTGTAGCTATTTCCATGTTCATACAGATAGTGGTGTAGATATTTCCATGTTCATACAGATAGCGGTGTAGTTATTTCCATGTGTAAAGAGATAGCTGTGTAGATATTTCCATGTATATGCAGATAGCTGTGTAGATATTTCCATTTTCATGCAGATAGCGGTGTAGATATTTCCATGTTCAAACAGATAGCAGTGTAGATATTTCCATGTTTATAAAGATAGCGGAGAAGATGTATGCATGTTTACACAGATAGCGGTGTAGATATTTCCATGTTCATACAGATAGCGGTGTAGATATTTCCATGTTCATCCAGATGGCTGTGTAGATATATCCATGTTCATCCAGATGGCTGTGTAGATATATCCATGTTCATACAGATGGCAGTGAAGATATTTCCATGTTCATACAGATATCGGTGTAGATATTTCCATGTTCATACAGATAGCGGTGTAGATATTTCCATGTCTATACAGGTAGCGGTGTAGGTATTTCCATGTTTATACAGATAGCGGTGTAGATATTTCCATCTTTATACAGGTAGCGGTGTAGATATTTCCATGTTTATACAGATAGCGGTGTAGATATCTTCATCTTAATACAGATGCCGGTGTAGATATCTATATGTTCATACAGATGGCGGTGCAGATATTTCCATGTTCATACAGATGGCCGTGTAGATATTTCCATGTTTATAGAGATAGCGGTGTAGTTATTTCCATGTGTAAAGAGATAGCTGTGTAGATATTTCCATGTATGTGCAGATAGCTGTGTAGATATTTCCATTTTCATGCAGATAGCGGTGTAGATATTTCCATTTTCAAACTGATAGCGGTGTAGATATTTCCATGTTCATACAGATAGCGGTGTAGATATTTCCATGTTTATACAGATAGCGGTGTAGATATCTCCATCTTAATACAGATGTCGGTGTAGATATTTATAAGTTCATACAGATGGCAGTGCAAATATTTCCATGTTCATACAGATGGCGGTGCAGATATTACCATGTTTATAGAGATAGCGGTGTAGTTATTTCCATGTGTAAAGAGATAGCTGTCTAGATATTTCCATGTATATGCAGATAGCTGTGTAGATATTTCCATTTTCATGCAGATAGCGGTGTAGATATTTCCATGTTCAAACAGATAGCGGTGTAGATATTTCCATGTACTTACAGATAGCAGTGTAGATATTTCCATGTTTATACAGATAGCGGTGAAGGTGTATGCATGTTTACACAGATAGCGGTGTAGATATTTCCATGTACTTACAGATAGCAGTGTAGATATTTTCATGTTTATACAGATAGCGGTGAAGATGTATGCATGTTTATACAGATAGCGGTGTAGATATTTCCATGTTCATACAGACAGCGGTGCTGATATTTCCTTGTTCATCCAGATGGCTGTGTAGATATATCCATGTTCATAGAGATGGCGGTGAAGATATTTCCATGTTCATACAGATATTGGTGTAGATATTTCCATGTTCATACAGATAGCGGTGTAGATATTTCCATGTTTATACAGGTAGCTGTGTAGGTATTTCCATGTTTATACAGATAGCGGTGTAGATATTTCCATGTTTATATAGGTAGCGGTGTAGATGTTTCCATGTTTATACAGATAGCGGTGTAGATATCTTCATCTTAATACAGATGGCAGTGTAGATATTTATATGTTCATACAGATGGCGGTGCAGATATTTCCATGTTCATACAGTTGGCCGTGTAGATATTTCTATGTTTATAGAGATAGCGGTGTAGTTATTTCCATGTGTAAAGAGATAGCTGTTTAGATATTTCCATGTATGTGCAGATAGCTGTGTAGATATTTCCATTTTCATGCAGATAGCGGTGTAGATATTTCCATTTTCAAACAGATAGCGGTGTAGATATTTCCATATTCATACAGATAGCGGTGTAGATATTTCCATGTTTATACAGATAGCGGTGAAGATGTATGCATGTTTACACAGATAGCGGTGTAGATATTTCCATGTTCATAGAGAAAAAGGTGTAGATATTTCCATGTTTATACAGATAGCGGTGTAGATGTATGCATGTTTACACAGATAGCGGTGTAGATAATTCCATGTTCATCCACATGGTTGTGTAGATATATCCATGTTCATACAGATAGCGGTGTAGATATTTCCATGTTCATACAGATAGCGGTGTGGATATTTCCTTGTTCATCCAGATGGCTGTGTAGATATATCCATGTTCATACAGTTGGCGGTGAAGATATTTCCTTGTTCGTACAGATAGCGGTGTAGATATTTGATGTTCATACAGATAGCGGTGTAGATATTTCCATGTTCATACAGACAGCGGTGAATGTATCTCCATGTTCTTACAGATAGCGGTGTAGGTATTTCCATGTTCATCCAGATGGCTGTGTAGATATTTCCATGTTTATAGAGATAGCGGTGTAGTTATTTCCATGTGTAAAGAGATAGCTTTGTAGATATTTCCATGTATGTGCAGACAGCTGTGTAGATATTTCCATTTTCATGCAGATAGCGGTGTAGATATTTCCATTTTCAAACAGATAGCGGTGAATGTATTTCCATGTTCATACAGATAGCGGTGTAGACATTTCCATGTTCATACAGACAGCGGTGTTGATATTTCCATGTTTATACAGATAGCGGTGAAGATGTATGCATGTTTACACAGATAGCGGTGTAGATATTTCCATGTTCATACAGAAAACGGTGTAGATATTTCCATGTTTATACAGATAGCGGTGAAGATGTATGCATGTTTACACCGATAGCGGTGTAGATAATTCCATGTTCATCCAGATGGCTGTGTAGATATTTCCACGTTCATCCAGATGGCTGTGTAGATATATCCATGTTCATACAGATGGCGGTGAAGATATTTCCATGTTCATACGGATGGCTGTGTAGATATTTCCATGTTCATACCGATAGCAGTGCTGATATTTCCACGTTTATACAGGTAACTGTGTAGATATTTCCATGTTTATACAGATAGCGGAATAGATATTTCCATGTTTATACACATAGCGGTGTAGATATTTCCATGTTTATACTGATAGCGGTGTAGTTATATCCATCTTAATACAGATGGCGGTGTAGATATTTATATGTTCATACAGGTGGCGGTGCAGTTATTTCCATGTTCATACATATGGCGGTGTGGATATTACCATGTTTATAGAGATAGCGGTGTAGTTATTTCCATGTGTAAAGATATAGCTGTTTAGATATTTCCATGTATATGCAAATAGCTGTGTAGATATTTCCATTTTCATGCAGATAGCGGTGTAGATATATCCATGTTCAAACAGTTAGCGGTGTAAATATTTCCATGTTCATAAAGATAGCGGTGTAGATATTTCCATGTTTATACAGATAGCGGTGAAGATGTATGCATGTTTACACAGATAGCGGTGTAGATATTTCCATGTTCATCCAGATGGCTGTGTAGATATATCCATGTTCATACAGATGGCGGTGAAGATATTTCCATGTTCATACAGATAGCGGTGTAGATATTTCCATGTTGATACAGATAGCGGTGTTGATATTTCCATGTTCATACAGACAGCGGTGTATGTATCTCCATGTTCATACAGATAGCGGTGTAGGTATTTCCATGTTTATACAGGTAGCGGTGTAGGTATTTCCATGTTCATACAGATGGCGGTGAAGATATTTCCATGTTCATACAGATAGTGATGTAGATATTTCCATTTTCATACAGATAGCGGTGTAGTTATTTCCATGTTCCTATAGATTGCGGTGCTGATATTTCCATGTTTATTCAGGTAGCGGTGTAGATATTTCCATGCTCATACAAATAGCGGTGTAGATATTTCCATGTTCATACAGATAGCGGTGTATGTATTTCCATGTTCATACAGATAGCGGTGTAGCTATTTCCATTTTCATGCAGATAGCGGTGTATATATTTCCCTGTTCAAACAGTTAGCGGTGTAGATATTTCAATGTTCATAAAGATAGCGGTGTATATGTTTCCATGTTTCTACAGATAGCGGTGAAGATGTATGCATGTTTACACAGATAGCGGTGTAGATATTTCCATGTATATACAGATAGCGGTGTAGATATTTCCATGTTTATACAGATAGCAGTGTAGATATCTCCTTCTTCATACAGATGGCGGTGTAGATATTTATATGTTCATACAGATAGCGGTGCAGATATGTCCATGTTCATACAGATGGCGGTGTAGATATTTCCATGTTTATAGAGATAGCGGTGTAGTTATTTCCATGTGTAAAGAGATAGCTGTGTAGATATTTCCATGTATATGCAGATAGCTGTGTAGATATTTCCATTTTCATGCATATAGCGGTGTAGATATTTCCATGTTCAAACAGATAGCGGTGTAGATATTTCCATGTTCATCCAGATGGCTGTGTAGATATATCCATGTTCATACAGATGGCGGTGAAGATATTTCCATGTTCATACAGATAGCGGTGTAGATATTTCCATGTTCATACAGATAGCGGTGCTGATATTTCCTTGTTCATCCAGATGGCTGTGTAGATATTTCCATGTTCATAGAGATGGCAGTGAAGATATTTCCATGTTCATACAGATATCGGTGTAGATATTTCCATGTTCATACAGATAGCGGTGTAGATATTTCCATGTTCATACAGATAGCGGTGTAGATATTTCCACGTTCATACAGAGCGGTGTAGTTATTTCCATGTTCATACAGATAGCGGTGTATGTATTTCCATGTTCATACAGATAGCGGTATAGATATTTCCATGTTCATCCAGATGGCTGTGTAGATATATCCAAGTTTATACAGATAGCGGTGTAGATATTTCCATGTTCATCCAGATGGCTGTGTAGGTATTTCCATGTTCATACAGATAGTGGTGTAGATATTTCCATGTTCATACAGATAGCGGTGTAGATATTTCCATGTTCATACAGATAGCTGTGTAGATATTGCCATGTTCATACCGATAGCGGTGCTGATACTTCCATGTTTATACAGGTAGCGGTGTACATATTTCCATGTTTATACAGGTAGTGGTGTAGATATTTCCATGTTCATACAGATAGCGGTGTAGATATTTCCATGTTTATACAGATAGCGGTGTAGATATCTCATTCTTAATACAGATGGCAGTGTAGATATTTATATGTTCATACAGATGGCGGTGCAGATATTTCCATGTTCATACAGATATCGGTGTGGAAATTAAAATGTTTATACAGGTAGCGGTGTACATATTTCCGTGTTTATACAGGTAGCGGTGTAGATATTTCCATGTTTATACAGGTAGCGGTGTAGATATTTCCATGTTTATACAGATAGCGGTGAAGATGTATGCATGTTTACACAGATAGCGGTGTAGATATTTCCATGTTCATAAAGATAGCAGTGTAGATATTTCCATGTTTATACAGATAGCGGTGAAGATGTATGCATGTTTACACAGATAGCGGTGTAGATATTTCCATGTTCATCCAGATGGCTGTGTAGATATATCCATGTTCATACAGATAGCGGTGTAGATATTTCCATGTTCATACAGATAGCGGTGCAGATATTTCGATGTTCATCCAGAAGGCTGTGTAGATATATCCATGTTCATACAGATGGCGGTGAAGATATTTCCATGTTCATACAGATAGCGGTGTAGATATTTCCATGTTCATACAGATAGTGGTGTAGATATTTCCATGTTCATCCAGATGGCTGTGTAGCTATTTCCATGTTCATACAGATAGTGGTGTAGATATTTCCATGTTTATACAGATAGCGGTGTAGATATCTCCTTCTTAATACAGATGGCGGTGTAGATATTTATATGTTCATACAGATGGCGGTGCAGATATTTCCATGTTCATACAGATGGTGGTGTAGATATTTCCATGTTTATAGAGGTAGCGGTGTAGTTATTTCCATGTGCAAAGAGATAGCTGTGTAGATATTTCCATGTATATGCAGATAGCTGTGTAGATATTTCCATTTTCATGCAGATAGCGGTTTAGATATTTCCATGTTCAAACAGATAGCGGTGTAGATATTTCCATGTTTATACAGATAGCGGTGAAGGTGTATGCATGTTTACACAGATAGCGGTGTAGATATTTCCATGTTCATACAGATAGCGGTGTAGATATTTCCATGTTCATCCATACGGCTGTGTAGACATATCCTTGTTCATACAGATGGCGGTGTAGATATTTCCATGTTCATACAGATAGCGGTGTAGTTATTTCCATGTGTAAAGAGATAGCTGTGTAGATATTTCCATGTATATGCAGATAGCGGTGTAGACATTTCCATTTTCATGCAGATAGCGGTGTATATATTTAACTGTTCAAACAGTTAGCGGTGTAGATATTTCCATGTTCATAAAGATAGCAGTGTAGATATTTCCATGTTCATACAGATAGCAGTGTAGTTATTTCCATGTGTAAAGAGATAGCTGTGTAGATATTTCCACGTATATGCAGATAGCTGTGTAGACATTTCCATTTACATTCAGATAGCGGTGTATATATTTCCCTGTTCAAACAGTTAGCGGTGCAGATATTTCCATGTTCATATAGATAGCAGTGTAGATAATTCCATCTTTATACACATAGCGGTGAAGATGTATGCATGTTTACACAGATAGCGGTGTATATATTTCCATGTTCATCCAGATGGCTGAGTAGATATATCCATGTAAATGCAGATAACGGTGTAGATATTTCCATGTTCATACAGATAGCGGTGCAGATATTTCCATGTTCATCCAGATGGCTGTGTAGATATATCCATGTTCATACAGATGGCGGTGAAGATATTTCCATGTTCATACAGATAGCGGTGTAGATATTTCCATGTTCATACAGAAAGCGGTGTAGATATTTCCATGTTCATACAGATAGCGGTGTATGTATTTCCATGTTCATACAGATAGCAGTGTAGATATTTCCATGTTCATCCAGATGGCTGTGTAGATATATCCATGTTCATACAGATAGCGGTGTACATATTTCCATGTTCATCCAGATGGCTGTGTACCTATTTCCATGTTCATACAGATAGTGGTGTAGATATTTCCATGTTCATACAGATAGCGGTGTAGATATTTCCATGTTCATACAGATAGCCGTGTAGATATTGCCATGTTCATACCGATAGCAGTGCTGATACTTCCATGTTTATACAGGTAGCGGTGTACATATTTCCGTGTTTATACAGGTAGCGGTGTACATATTTCCATGTTCATACAGATAGAGGTGTAGATATTTCCATGTTTATACAGATAGCGGTGTAGATATCTCCTTCTTAATACAGATGGCGGTGTAGATATTTATATGTTCATACAGATGGCGGTGCAGATATTTCCATGTTCATACAGATGGTGGTGTAGATATTTCCATGTTTATAGAGATAGCGGTGTAGTTATTTCCATGTGCAAAGAGATAGCTGTGTAGATATTTCCATGTATATACAGATAGCAGTGTAGATATTTCCATTTCCATGCAGATAGCGGTGTAGTTATTTCCATGTTCAAACAGATAGCGGTGTAGATATTTCCATGTTCATACAGATAGCGGTGTGGATATTTCCATGTTTATACAGATAGCGGTGAAGATGTATGCATGTTTACACAGATAGCGGTGTAGATATTTCCATGTTCATACAGATAGCGGTGTAGATATTTCCATGTTCATCCAGACGGCTGTGTAGACATATCCATGTTCATACAGATGGCGGTGAAGATATTTCCATGTTCATACAGATGGCTGTGTAGATATATCCAGGTTCATAGAGATGGCTGTGAAGATTTTTCCATGTTCATACAGAAGCGGTGTAGTTATTTCCATGTTCATACAGATAGCGGTGCTGATATTTCCATGTTTATACAGGTAGCAGTGTAGATATTTCCATGTTTATACACATAGCGGTGTAGATATTTCCATGTTCATACAGATAGCGTGTAGATATCTCCATCTTAATACAGATGGCGGTGCAGATATTTATATGTTCATACAGATGGCGGTGCAGATATTTCCATGTTCATACAGATGGCGGTGTAGATATTTCCATGTTCATACAGATAGCGGTGTAGTTATTTCCATGTGTAAAGAGATAGCTGTGTAGATATTTCCATGTATATGCAGATAGCTGTGTAGACATTTCCATTTTCATGCAGATAGCGGTGTATATATTTCCCTGTTCAAACAGTTAGCGGTGTAGATATTTCCATGTTCATAAAGATAGCAGTGTAGATATTTCCATGTTTATACAGAAAGAGGTGAAGATTTATGCATGTTTACACAGATAGCGGTGTAGATATTTCCATGTTCATCCAGATGGCTCTGTAGATATATCCATGTTCATACAGATAGCGGTGTAGATATTTCCATGTTCATACAGAAAGCGGTGCAGATATTTCCATGTTCATACAGATAGCGGTGTAGATATTTCCACGTTCATACAGATAGCGGTGTAGTTATTTCCAAGTTCATACAGATAGCGGTGTATGTATTTCCATGTTCATACAGATAGCGGTGTAGATATTTCCATGTTCATACAGATGGCGGTGTAGTTTTTCCATGTTCATAGGGATGGCGGTGTAGATATTTCCATATTTATAGAGATAGCGGTGTAGTTATTACCATGTTCCTGGAGATAGCGGTGTAGATATTTCCATGTATATACAGATAGCTTTGTACATATTTCCATGTTCAGACAGATAGCGGTGTCGATATTTCCAAGTTCATACGGATGGCGGTGTAGATATTTCCTTGTTCGTACAGATGGCGTTGTAGATATTTCCATGTTTATAGAGATAGCGTTGTAGATATTTCCATGTTTACTGACAGCGGTATAGCTATTTCCATGTTTCTACAGATGGTGGTGTAGATATTTCCAAGTTTATAGAGATAGCACTGTAGACATTTCCATGTTTACCCAGATAGCGTTGTAAAAATTTACGTGTGTATAGAGATTGCGGTGTAGTTATTTCCATGTTTATACAGATAGCGGTGTAGATATCTCCATCTTAATACGGATGGCGGTGTAGATATTTATAAGTTCATACAGATGGCGGTGCAGATATTTCCATGTTCATACAGATGGCGGTGTAGATATTTCCATGTTCATACAGATAGCGGTGTAGATATTTCCATGTTCATACAGATAGCGGTGTAGATATTGCCATGCTTATACAGATTGCGGTGAATATGTATGCATGTTTACACAGATAGCGGTGAAGATATTTCCATGTTCATAGAGATAGCGGTAAAGATATTTCCATGTTCATCCAGATGGCTGTGTAGATATATCCATGTTCATACAGATAGCGGTGTAGATATTTCCATGTTCATCCAGATGGCTGTGTAGATATATCCATGTTCATACAGATGGCAGTGAAGATATTTCCATGTTCATACAGATAGCGGTGTAGATATTTCCACGTTCATACAGATAGTGGTGTAGTTATTTCCATGTTCATACAGATAGCTGTGTATGTATTTCCATGTTCATACAGATAGCGGTGTAGATATTTCCATGTTCATCCAGATGGCTGTGTAGATATATCCAAGTTCATACAGATAGCAGTGTAGATATTTCCATGATCATCCAGATGGCTGTGTAGCTTTTTCCATGTTCATACAGATAGTGGTGTAGATATTTCCATGTTCATACAGATAGCGGTGTAGATATTTCCATGTTCATACAGATAGCCGTGTAGATATTGCCATGGTAATACCGATAGCGGTGCTGATACTTCCATGTTTATACAGGTAGCGGTGTACATATTTCCGTGTTTATACAGGTAGCGGTGTAGATATTTCCATGTTCATACAGATAGCGGTGTAGATATTTCTATGTTCATACAGATAGCAGTGTAGTTATTTCCATGTGTAAAGAGATAGCTGTGTAGGTATTTCCATGTATATGCAGATAACTGTGTAGACATTTCCATTTACATGCAGATAGCGGTGTATATATTTCCCTGTTCAAACAGTTAGCGGTGCAGATATTTCCATGTTCATAAAGATAGCAGTGTAGATAATTCCATCTTTATACACATAGCGGTGAAGATGTATGCATGTTTACACAGATAGCGGTGTATATATTTCCATGTTCATCCAGATGGCTGAGTAGATATATCCATGTAAATGCAGATAGCGGTGTAGATATTTCCATGTTCATACAGATAGCGGTGCAGATATTTCCATGTTCATCCAGATGGCTGTGTAGATATATCCATGTTCATACAGATGGCGGTGAAGATATTTCCATGTTCAAACAGATAGCGGTGTAGATATTTCCATGTTCATACAGTTAGCGGTGTAGGTATTTCCATGTTCATACAGATAGCGGAGTATGTATTTCCATGTTCATACAGATAGCAGTGTAGATATTTCCATGTTCATCCAGATGGCTGTGTAGATACATCCATGTTCATACAGATAGTGGTGTACATATTTCCATGTTCATCCAGATGGCTGTGTAGCTATTTCCATGTTCATACAGATAGTGGTGTAGATATTTCCATGTTCATACAGATAGCGGTGTAGATATTTCCATGTTCATACAGATAGCCGTGTAGATATTGCCATGTTCATACCGATAGCAGTGCTGATACATCCATGTTTATACAGGTAGCGGTGTACATATTTCCATGTTTATACAGGTAGCGGTGTAGATATTTCCATTTTCATACAGATAGCGGTGTAGATATTTCCATGTTTATACAGACAGCTGTGTAGATATCTCCTTCTTAATACAGATGGCGGTGTAGATATTTATATGTTCATACAGATGGCGGTGCAGATATTTCCATGTTCATACAGATGGTGGTGTAGATATTTCCATGTTCATACAGATTGCGGTGTAGATATTTCCATGTTCATCCAGACGGCTGTGTAGACATATCCATGTTCATACGGATGGCGGTGAAGATATTTCCATGTTCATACAGATGGCGGTGAAGATATTTCCATGTTCATACAGATGGCGGTGTAGATACTTCCATGTTCATACTGATAGCGGTGCTGATATTTCCATGTTTTTACAGGTAGCGGTGTAGATATTTCCATGTTTATACATATAACGGTGTAGATATTTCCATGTTTATACACATAGCGGTGTAGATATTTCCATGTTTATACAGATAGCGGTGTATATATTTCCATCTTAATACAGATGGCGGTGTAGATATTTATATGTTCATTCAGATGGCTGTGTAGATATTTCCATGTTCATACAGATGGCGGTGTAGATATTTCCATGTTCATACAGATAGCGGTGTAGTTATATTCCATGGGTAAAGAGATAGCTGTGTAGATATTTCCATGTATATGCAGACAGCTGTGTAGACATTTCCATTTTCATGCCGATAGCGGTGTATATATTTTCCTGTTCAGTTAGCGGTGTAGATATTTCAATGTTCATAAAGATAGCAGTGTAGATATTTCCATGTTTATACAGAAAGCGGTGAAGATGTATGCATGTTTACACAGATAGCGGTGTACATATTTCCATGTTCATCCAGAGGGCTCTGTAGATATATCCATGTTCATACAGATAGCGGTGTAGATATTTCCATGTTCATACAGATAGCGGTGCAGATATTTCCATGTTCATCCAGATGGCTGTGTAGATATATCCATGTTCATACAGATGGCGGTGAAGATATTTCCATGTTCATACAGATTGCGGTGTAGATATTTCCACGTTCATACAGATAGCGGTGTAGTTATTTCCAAGTTCATACAGATAGCGGTGTATGTATTTCCATGTTCATACAGATAGCGGTGTAGATATTTCCATGTTCATACAGATGGCGGTGTAGTTTTTCCATGTTCATAGGGATGGCGGTGTAGATATTTCCATATTTATAGAGATAGCGGTGTAGTTATTTCCATGTTCCTGGAGATAGCGCTGTAGATATTTCCATGTATATACAGATAGCTTTGTACATATTTCCATGTTCAGACAGATAACGGTGTCGATATTTCCAAGTTCATACGGATGGCGGTGTAGATATTTCCTTGTTCGTACAGATGGCGTTGTAGATATTTCCATGTTTATAGAGATAGCGGTGTAGATATTTTCATGTTTATACAGATAGCGGTGTAGATATTTCCAAGTTCATACGGATGGCGGTGTAGATATTTCCTTGTTCGTACAGATGGCGTTGTAGATATTTCCATGTTTATAGAGATAGCGTTGTAGATATTTCCATGTTTACTGACAGCGGTATAGCTATTTCCATGTTTCTACAGATGGTGGTGTAGATATTTCCAAGTTTATAGAGATAGCACTGTAGACATTTCCATGTTTACCCAGATAGCGTTGTAAAAATTTACGTGTGTATAGAGATTGCGGTGTAGTTATTTCCATGTTTATACAGATAGCGGTGTAGATATCTCCATCTTAATACGGATGGCGGTGTAGATATTTATAAGTTCATACAGATGGCGGTGCAGATATTTCCATGTTCATACAGATGGCGGTGTAGATATTTCCATGTTCATACAGATAGCGGTGTAGATATTTCCATGTTCATACAGATAGCGGTGTAGATATTGCCATGCTTATACAGATTGCGGTGAATATGTATGCATGTTTACACAGATAGCGGTGAAGATATTTCCATGTTCATAGAGATAGCGGTAAAGATATTTCCATGTTCATCCAGATGGCTGTGTAGATATATCCATGTTCATACAGATAGCGGTGTAGATATTTCCATGTTCATCCAGATGGCTGTGTAGATATATCCATGTTCATACAGATGGCAGTGAAGATATTTCCATGTTCATACAGATAGCGGTGTAGATATTTCCACGTTCATACAGATAGTGGTGTAGTTATTTCCATGTTCATACAGATAGCTGTGTATGTATTTCCATGTTCATACAGATAGCGGTGTAGATATTTCCATGTTCATCCAGATGGCTGTGTAGATATATCCAAGTTCATACAGATAGCAGTGTAGATATTTCCATGATCATCCAGATGGCTGTGTAGCTTTTTCCATGTTCATACAGATAGTGGTGTAGATATTTCCATGTTCATACAGATAGCGGTGTAGATATTTCCATGTTCATACAGATAGCCGTGTAGATATTGCCATGTTAATACCGATAGCGGTGCTGATACTTCCATGTTTATACAGGTAGCGGTGTACATATTTCCGTGTTTATACAGGTAGCGGTGTAGATATTTCCATGTTCATACAGATAGCGGTGTAGATATTTCTATGTTCATACAGATAGCAGTGTAGTTATTTCCATGTGTAAAGAGATAGCTGTGTAGGTATTTCCATGTATATGCAGATAACTGTGTAGACATTTCCATTTACATGCAGATAGCGGTGTATATATTTCCCTGTTCAAACAGTTAGCGGTGCAGATATTTCCATGTTCATAAAGATAGCAGTGTAGATAATTCCATCTTTATACACATAGCGGTGAAGATGTATGCATGTTTACACAGATAGCGGTGTATATATTTCCATGTTCATCCAGATGGCTGAGTAGATATATCCATGTAAATGCAGATAGCGGTGTAGATATTTCCATGTTCATACAGATAGCGGTGCAGATATTTCCATGTTCATCCAGATGGCTGTGTAGATATATCCATGTTCATACAGATGGCGGTGAAGATATTTCCATGTTCAAACAGATAGCGGTGTAGATATTTCCATGTTCATACAGTTAGCGGTGTAGGTATTTCCATGTTCATACAGATAGCGGAGTATGTATTTCCATGTTCATACAGATAGCAGTGTAGATATTTCCATGTTCATCCAGATGGCTGTGTAGATACATCCATGTTCATACAGATAGTGGTGTACATATTTCCATGTTCATCCAGATGGCTGTGTAGCTATTTCCATGTTCATACAGATAGTGGTGTAGATATTTCCATGTTCATACAGATAGCGGTGTAGATATTTCCATGTTCATACAGATAGCCGTGTAGATATTGCCATGTTCATACCGATAGCAGTGCTGATACATCCATGTTTATACAGGTAGCGGTGTACATATTTCCATGTTTATACAGGTAGCGGTGTAGATATTTCCATTTTCATACAGATAGCGGTGTAGATATTTCCATGTTTATACAGACAGCTGTGTAGATATCTCCTTCTTAATACAGATGGCGGTGTAGATATTTATATGTTCATACAGATGGCGGTGCAGATATTTCCATGTTCATACAGATGGTGGTGTAGATATTTCCATGTTCATACAGATTGCGGTGTAGATATTTCCATGTTCATCCAGACGGCTGTGTAGACATATCCATGTTCATACGGATGGCGGTGAAGATATTTCCATGTTCATACAGATGGCGGTGAAGATATTTCCATGTTCATACAGATGGCGGTGTAGATACTTCCATGTTCATACTGATAGCGGTGCTGATATTTCCATGTTTTTACAGGTAGCGGTGTAGATATTTCCATGTTTATACATATAGCGGTGTAGATATTTCCATGTTTATACACATAGCGGTGTAGATATTTCCATGTTTATACAGATAGCGGTGTATATATTTCCATCTTAATACAGATGGCGGTGTAGATATTTATATGTTCATTCAGATGGCTGTGTAGATATTTCCATGTTCATACAGATGGCGGTGTAGATATTTCCATGTTCATACAGATAGCGGTGTAGTTATATTCCATGGGTAAAGAGATAGCTGTGTAGATATTTCCATGTATATGCAGACAGCTGTGTAGACATTTCCATTTTCATGCCGATAGCGGTGTATATATTTTCCTGTTCAGTTAGCGGTGTAGATATTTCAATGTTCATAAAGATAGCAGTGTAGATATTTCCATGTTTATACAGAAAGCGGTGAAGATGTATGCATGTTTACACAGATAGCGGTGTACATATTTCCATGTTCATCCAGAGGGCTCTGTAGATATATCCATGTTCATACAGATAGCGGTGTAGATATTTCCATGTTCATACAGATAGCGGTGCAGATATTTCCATGTTCATCCAGATGGCTGTGTAGATATATCCATGTTCATACAGATGGCGGTGAAGATATTTCCATGTTCATACAGATTGCGGTGTAGATATTTCCACGTTCATACAGATAGCGGTGTAGTTATTTCCAAGTTCATACAGATAGCGGTGTATGTATTTCCATGTTCATACAGATAGCGGTGTAGATATTTCCATGTTCATACAGATGGCGGTGTAGTTTTTCCATGTTCATAGGGATGGCGGTGTAGATATTTCCATATTTATAGAGATAGCGGTGTAGTTATTTCCATGTTCCTGGAGATAGCGCTGTAGATATTTCCATGTATATACAGATAGCTTTGTACATATTTCCATGTTCAGACAGATAACGGTGTCGATATTTCCAAGTTCATACGGATGGCGGTGTAGATATTTCCTTGTTCGTACAGATGGCGTTGTAGATATTTCCATGTTTATAGAGATAGCGGTGTAGATATTTTCATGTTTATACAGATAGCGGTGTAGATATTTCCATGTTTATTCAGATAGCGGTGTAGATATCTCCATCTTAATACAGATGGCGGTGTAGATATTTATATGTTCATACAGATGGCAGTGCAGATATTTCCATGTTCATACAGATGGCAGTGAAGATATTTCCATGTTCATACAGATGGCGGTGTAGATTCTTCCATGTTCATACTGATAGCGGTGCTGATATTTCCATGTTTATACAGGTAGCGGTGTAGATATTTCCATGTTTATACAGATAGCGGTGTAGATATTTCCATGTTCATCCAGATAGTGGTGTAGATATTTCCATGTTCATACAGATAGCGTTGTAGATATTTCCATGTTCATACAGATAGCCGTGTAGATATTGCCATGTTCATACCGATAGCGGTGCTGATACTTCCATGTTTATACAGGTAGCGGTGTACATATTTCCGTGTTTATACAGGTAGCGGTGTAGATATTTCCATGTTCATACAGATAGCGGTGTAGATATTTCCATGTTTATACAGATAGCGGTGTAGATATTTCCATGTTCATCCAGACGGCTGTGTAGACATATCCATGTTGATACAGATGGCGGTGAAGATATTTCCATGTTGATACAGATGGCTGTGTAGATATATCCATGTTCATACAGATGGCGGTGAAGATTTTTCCATATTCATACAGATGGCGGTGTAGATATTTCCATGTTCATATAGATAGCGCTGCTGATATTTCCATGTTTATACAGGTAGCAGTGTAGATATTTCCATGTTTATACCGATAGTGGTGTAGATATTTCCATGTTTATACACATAGCGGTGTAGATATTTCCATGTTTATACAGATAGCGGTGTAGATATCTCCATCTTAATACAGATGGTGGTGTAGATATTTATATGTTCATACAGATGGCGGTGCAGATATTTCCATGTTCATACAGATGGCGGTTAAGTTATTTCCGTGTTCACACAGATGTCAGTGTAGATACTTCCATGTTCATACTGATAGCGGTGCTGATATTCCCATGTTTATACAGGTAGCGGTGTAGATAATTCCATGTTTATACAGATAGCGGTGTAGATATTTCCATGTTCATACAGATAGCGGTGTAGATATTACCATGTTCATACAGATAGCGGTGTATGTATTTCCATGTTCATACAGATAGCGGTGTAGATATTTCCATGTTCATCCAGATGGCTGTGTAGATATATCCATGTTCATACAGATGGCGGTGAAGATATTTCCATGTTCATACAGATAGCGGTGTAGATATTTCCATGTTCATACAGATAGCGGTGTAGATATTTCCATGTTCATACAGATAGCGGTGTATGTATTTCCATGTTCATACAGATAGTGGTGTAGATATTTCCATGTTCATCCAGATGGCTGTGTAGCTATTTCCATGTTCATACAGATAGCGGTGTAGATATTTCCATGTTCATACAGATAGCGGTGTAGATATTTCCATGTTCATACAGATAGCCGTGTAGATATTGCCATGTTCATACCGATAGCGGTGCTGATACTTTCATGTTTATACAGGTAGCGGTGTACATATTTCCGTCTTTATACAGGTAGCGGTGTAGATATTTCCATGTTCATACAGATAGCGTTGTAGATATTTCCACGTTTATACAGATAGCGGCGTAGATATCTCCTTCTTAATACAGATGGCATTGAAGATATTTATATGTTCATACAGATGGCGGTGCAGATATTTCCATGTTCATACAGGTGGTGGAGTACATATTTCCATGCTTATAGAGATAGCGGTGTAGTTATTTCCATGTGCAAAGAGATAGCTGTGTAGATATTTCCATGTATATGCAGATAGCTGTGTAGACATTTCCATTTTCATGCAGATAGCGGTGTATATATTTCCCTGTTCAAACAGGTAGCGGTGTAGATATTTCCATGTTCATAAAGATAGCAGTGTAGATATTTCCATGTTTATACAGATAGCGTTGAAGATGTATGCATGCTTACACAGATAGCGGCGTAGATATTTCCATGTTCATCCAGATGGCTCTGTAGATATATCCATGTTCATACAGATAGCGGTGTAGATATTTCCATGTTCATACAGATAGCGGTGCAGATATTTCCATGTTCATCCAGATGGCTGTGTAGATATATCCATGTTCATACAGATGGCGGTGAAGATATTTCCATGTTCATACAGATAGCGGTGTAGATATTTCCATGTTCATACAGATAGCGGTGTAGTTATTTCCATGTTCATACAGATAGCGGTGTATGTATTTCCATGTTCATACAGATAGCGGTGTAGATATTTCCATGTTCATCCAGATGGTTGTGTAGATATATCCATGTTCATACAGATGGCGGTGAAGATATTTCCATGTTCATACAGATAGCGGTGTAGATATTTCCATGTTCATACAGATAGCGGTGTAGTTATTTCCATGTTCATACAGATAGCGGTGTATGTATTTCCATGTTCATACAGATAGCGGTGTAGATATTTCCATGTTCATACAGATAGCGGTGTAGATATTTCGATGTTCATACAGATAGCGGTGTGTGTATTTCCATGTTCATACAGATAGCGGTGTAGATATTTCCATGTTCATCCAGATGGCTGTGTAGATATATCCATGTTCATACAGATAGCGGTGTAGATATTTCCATGTTCATCCAGATGGCTGTGTAGCTATTTCCATGTTCATACAGATAGTGGTGTAGATATTTCCATGTTCATACAGATAGCGGTGTAGTTATTTCCATGTGTAAAGAGATAGCTGTGTAGATATTTCCATGTATATGCAGATAGCTGTGTAGATATTTCCATTTTCATGCAGATAGCGGTGTAGATATTTCCATGTTCAAACAGATAGCAGTGTAGATATTTCCATGTTTATAAAGATAGCGGAGAAGATGTATGCATGTTTACACAGATAGCGGTGTAGATATTTCCATGTTCATACAGATAGCGGTGTAGATATTTCCATGTTCATCCAGATGGCTGTGTAGATATATCCATGTTCATCCAGATGGCTGTGTAGATATATCCATGTTCATACAGATGGCAGTGAAGATATTTCCATGTTCATACAGATATCGGTGTAGATATTTCCATGTTCATACAGATAGCGGTGTAGATATTTCCATGTCTATACAGGTAGCGGTGTAGGTATTTCCATGTTTATACAGATAGCGGTGTAGATATTTCCATCTTTATACAGGTAGCGGTGTAGATATTTCCATGTTTATACAGATAGCGGTGTAGATATCTTCATCTTAATACAGATGCCGGTGTAGATATCTATATGTTCATACAGATGGCGGTGCAGATATTTCCATGTTCATACAGATGGCCGTGTAGATATTTCCATGTTTATAGAGATAGCGGTGTAGTTATTTCCATGTGTAAAGAGATAGCTGTGTAGATATTTCCATGTATGTGCAGATAGCTGTGTAGATATTTCCATTTTCATGCAGATAGCGGTGTAGATATTTCCATTTTCAAACTGATAGCGGTGTAGATATTTCCATGTTCATACAGATAGCGGTGTAGATATTTCCATGTTTATACAGATAGCGGTGTAGATATCTCCATCTTAATACAGATGTCGGTGTAGATATTTATAAGTTCATACAGATGGCAGTGCAAATATTTCCATGTTCATACAGATGGCGGTGCAGATATTACCATGTTTATAGAGATAGCGGTGTAGTTATTTCCATGTGTAAAGAGATAGCTGTCTAGATATTTCCATGTATATGCAGATAGCTGTGTAGATATTTCCATTTTCATGCAGATAGCGGTGTAGATATTTCCATGTTCAAACAGATAGCGGTGTAGATATTTCCATGTACTTACAGATAGCAGTGTAGATATTTCCATGTTTATACAGATAGCGGTGAAGGTGTATGCATGTTTACACAGATAGCGGTGTAGATATTTCCATGTACTTACAGATAGCAGTGTAGATATTTTCATGTTTATACAGATAGCGGTGAAGATGTATGCATGTTTATACAGATAGCGGTGTAGATATTTCCATGTTCATACAGACAGCGGTGCTGATATTTCCTTGTTCATCCAGATGGCTGTGTAGATATATCCATGTTCATAGAGATGGCGGTGAAGATATTTCCATGTTCATACAGATATTGGTGTAGATATTTCCATGTTCATACAGATAGCGGTGTAGATATTTCCATGTTTATACAGGTAGCTGTGTAGGTATTTCCATGTTTATACAGATAGCGGTGTAGATATTTCCATGTTTATATAGGTAGCGGTGTAGATGTTTCCATGTTTATACAGATAGCGGTGTAGATATCTTCATCTTAATACAGATGGCAGTGTAGATATTTATATGTTCATACAGATGGCGGTGCAGATATTTCCATGTTCATACAGTTGGCCGTGTAGATATTTCTATGTTTATAGAGATAGCGGTGTAGTTATTTCCATGTGTAAAGAGATAGCTGTTTAGATATTTCCATGTATGTGCAGATAGCTGTGTAGATATTTCCATTTTCATGCAGATAGCGGTGTAGATATTTCCATTTTCAAACAGATAGCGGTGTAGATATTTCCATATTCATACAGATAGCGGTGTAGATATTTCCATGTTTATACAGATAGCGGTGAAGATGTATGCATGTTTACACAGATAGCGGTGTAGATATTTCCATGTTCATAGAGAAAAAGGTGTAGATATTTCCATGTTTATACAGATAGCGGTGTAGATGTATGCATGTTTACACAGATAGCGGTGTAGATAATTCCATGTTCATCCACATGGTTGTGTAGATATATCCATGTTCATACAGATAGCGGTGTAGATATTTCCATGTTCATACAGATAGCGGTGTGGATATTTCCTTGTTCATCCAGATGGCTGTGTAGATATATCCATGTTCATACAGTTGGCGGTGAAGATATTTCCTTGTTCGTACAGATAGCGGTGTAGATATTTGATGTTCATACAGATAGCGGTGTAGATATTTCCATGTTCATACAGACAGCGGTGAATGTATCTCCATGTTCTTACAGATAGCGGTGTAGGTATTTCCATGTTCATCCAGATGGCTGTGTAGATATTTCCATGTTTATAGAGATAGCGGTGTAGTTATTTCCATGTGTAAAGAGATAGCTTTGTAGATATTTCCATGTATGTGCAGACAGCTGTGTAGATATTTCCATTTTCATGCAGATAGCGGTGTAGATATTTCCATTTTCAAACAGATAGCGGTGTATGTATTTCCATGTTCATACAGATAGCGGTGTAGACATTTCCATGTTCATACAGACAGCGGTGTTGATATTTCCATGTTTATACAGATAGCGGTGAAGATGTATGCATGTTTACACAGATAGCGGTGTAGATATTTCCATGTTCATACAGAAAACGGTGTAGATATTTCCATGTTTATACAGATAGCGGTGAAGATGTATGCATGTTTACACCGATAGCGGTGTAGATAATTCCATGTTCATCCAGATGGCTGTGTAGATATTTCCACGTTCATCCAGATGGCTGTGTAGATATATCCATGTTCATACAGATGGGGGTGAAGATATTTCCATGTTCATACGGATGGCTGTGTAGATATTTCCATGTTCATACCGATAGCAGTGCTGATATTTCCACGTTTATACAGGTAACTGTGTAGATATTTCCATGTTTATACAGATAGCGGAGTAGATATTTCCATGTTTATACACATAGCGGTGTAGATATTTCCATGTTTATACTGATAGCGGTGTAGTTATATCCATCTTAATACAGATGGCGGTGTAGATATTTATATGTTCATACAGGTGGCGGTGCAGTTATTTCCATGTTCATACATATGGCGGTGTGGATATTACCATGTTTATAGAGATAGCGGTGTAGTTATTTCCATGTGTAAAGATATAGCTGTTTAGATATTTCCATGTATATGCAAATAGCTGTGTAGATATTTCCATTTTCATGCAGATAGCGGTGTAGATATATCCATGTTCAAACAGTTAGCGGTGTAAATATTTCCATGTTCATAAAGATAGCGGTGTAGATATTTCCATGTTTATACAGATAGCGGTGAAGATGTATGCATGTTTACACAGATAGCGGTGTAGATATTTCCATGTTCATCCAGAT
This sequence comes from Gorilla gorilla gorilla, assembly GCF_029281585.2. Taxonomy (NCBI): domain Eukaryota; kingdom Metazoa; phylum Chordata; class Mammalia; order Primates; family Hominidae; genus Gorilla; species Gorilla gorilla. Next base: position 130,532,501 of record NC_073239.2, read on the forward strand.
GGCTGTGTAGATATATCCATGTTCATACAGATGGCGGTGAAGATATTTCCATGTTCATACAGATAGCGGTGTAGATATTTCCATGTTGATACAGATAGCGGTGTTGATATTTCCATGTTCATACAGACAGCGGTGTATGTATCTCCATGTTCATACAGATAGCGGTGTAGGTATTTCCATGTTTATACAGGTAGCGGTGTAGGTATTTCCATGTTCATACAGATGGCGGTGAAGATATTTCCATGTTCATACAGATAGTGATGTAGATATTTCCATTTTCATACAGATAGCGGTGTAGTTATTTCCATGTTCCTATAGATTGCGGTGCTGATATTTCCATGTTTATTCAGGTAGCGGTGTAGATATTTCCATGCTCATACAAATAGCGGTGTAGATATTTCCATGTTCATACAGATAGCGGTGTATGTATTTCCATGTTCATACAGATAGCGGTGTAGCTATTTCCATTTTCATGCAGATAGCGGTGTATATATTTCCCTGTTCAAACAGTTAGCGGTGTAGATATTTCAATGTTCATAAAGATAGCGGTGTATATGTTTCCATGTTTCTACAGATAGCGGTGAAGATGTATGCATGTTTACACAGATAGCGGTATAGATATTTCCATGTATATACAGATAGCGGTGTAGATATTTCCATGTTTATACAGATAGCAGTGTAGATATCTCCTTCTTCATACAGATGGCGGTGTAGATATTTATATGTTCATACAGATAGCGGTGCAGATATGTCCATGTTCATACAGATGGCGGTGTAGATATTTCCATGTTTATAGAGATAGCGGTGTAGTTATTTCCATGTGTAAAGAGATAGCTGTGTAGATATTTCCATGTATATGCAGATAGCTGTGTAGATATTTCCATTTTCATGCATATAGCGGTGTAGATATTTCCATGTTCAAACAGATAGCGGTGTAGATATTTCCATGTTCATCCAGATGGCTGTGTAGATATATCCATGTTCATACAGATGGCGGTGAAGATATTTCCATGTTCATACAGATAGCGGTGTAGATATTTCCATGTTCATACAGATAGCGGTGCTGATATTTCCTTGTTCATCCAGATGGCTGTGTAGATATTTCCATGTTCATAGAGATGGCAGTGAAGATATTTCCATGTTCATACAGATATCGGTGTAGATATTTCCATGTTCATACAGATAGCGGTGTAGATATTTCCATGTTCATACAGATAGCGGTGTAGATATTTCCACGTTCATACAGAGCGGTGTAGTTATTTCCATGTTCATACAGATAGCGGTGTATGTATTTCCATGTTCATACAGATAGCGGTATAGATATTTCCATGTTCATCCAGATGGCTGTGTAGATATATCCAAGTTTATACAGATAGCGGTGTAGATATTTCCATGTTCATCCAGATGGCTGTGTAGGTATTTCCATGTTCATACAGATAGTGGTGTAGATATTTCCATGTTCATACAGATAGCGGTGTAGATATTTCCATGTTCATACAGATAGCTGTGTAGATATTGCCATGTTCATACCGATAGCGGTGCTGATACTTCCATGTTTATACAGGTAGCGGTGTACATATTTCCATGTTTATACAGGTAGTGGTGTAGATATTTCCATGTTCATACAGATAGCGGTGTAGATATTTCCATGTTTATACAGATAGCGGTGTAGATATCTCATTCTTAATACAGATGGCAGTGTAGATATTTATATGTTCATACAGATGGCGGTGCAGATATTTCCATGTTCATACAGATATCGGTGTGGAAATTAAAATGTTTATACAGGTAGCGGTGTACATATTTCCGTGTTTATACAGGTAGCGGTGTAGATATTTCCATGTTTATACAGGTAGCGGTGTAGATATTTCCATGTTTATACAGATAGCGGTGAAGATGTATGCATGTTTACACAGATAGCGGTGTAGATATTTCCATGTTCATAAAGATAGCAGTGTAGATATTTCCATGTTTATACAGATAGCGGTGAAGATGTATGCATGTTTACACAGATAGCGGTGTAGATATTTCCATGTTCATCCAGATGGCTGTGTAGATATATCCATGTTCATACAGATAGCGGTGTAGATATTTCCATGTTCATACAGATAGCGGTGCAGATATTTCGATGTTCATCCAGAAGGCTGTGTAGATATATCCATGTTCATACAGATGGCGGTGAAGATATTTCCATGTTCATACAGATAGCGGTGTAGATATTTCCATGTTCATACAGATAGTGGTGTAGATATTTCCATGTTCATCCAGATGGCTGTGTAGCTATTTCCATGTTCATACAGATAGTGGTGTAGATATTTCCATGTTTATACAGATAGCGGTGTAGATATCTCCTTCTTAATACAGATGGCGGTGTAGATATTTATATGTTCATACAGATGGCGGTGCAGATATTTCCATGTTCATACAGATGGTGGTGTAGATATTTCCATGTTTATAGAGGTAGCGGTGTAGTTATTTCCATGTGCAAAGAGATAGCTGTGTAGATATTTCCATGTATATGCAGATAGCTGTGTAGATATTTCCATTTTCATGCAGATAGCGGTTTAGATATTTCCATGTTCAAACAGATAGCGGTGTAGATATTTCCATGTTTATACAGATAGCGGTGAAGGTGTATGCATGTTTACACAGATAGCGGTGTAGATATTTCCATGTTCATACAGATAGCGGTGTAGATATTTCCATGTTCATCCATACGGCTGTGTAGACATATCCTTGTTCATACAGATGGCGGTGTAGATATTTCCATGTTCATACAGATAGCGGTGTAGTTATTTCCATGTGTAAAGAGATAGCTGTGTAGATATTTCCATGTATATGCAGATAGCGGTGTAGACATTTCCATTTTCATGCAGATAGCGGTGTATATATTTAACTGTTCAAACAGTTAGCGGTGTAGATATTTCCATGTTCATAAAGATAGCAGTGTAGATATTTCCATGTTCATACAGATAGCAGTGTAGTTATTTCCATGTGTAAAGAGATAGCTGTGTAGATATTTCCACGTATATGCAGATAGCTGTGTAGACATTTCCATTTACATTCAGATAGCGGTGTATATATTTCCCTGTTCAAACAGTTAGCGGTGCAGATATTTCCATGTTCATATAGATAGCAGTGTAGATAATTCCATCTTTATACACATAGCGGTGAAGATGTATGCATGTTTACACAGATAGCGGTGTATATATTTCCATGTTCATCCAGATGGCTGAGTAGATATATCCATGTAAATGCAGATAACGGTGTAGATATTTCCATGTTCATACAGATAGCGGTGCAGATATTTCCATGTTCATCCAGATGGCTGTGTAGATATATCCATGTTCATACAGATGGCGGTGAAGATATTTCCATGTTCATACAGATAGCGGTGTAGATATTTCCATGTTCATACAGAAAGCGGTGTAGATATTTCCATGTTCATACAGATAGCGGTGTATGTATTTCCATGTTCATACAGATAGCAGTGTAGATATTTCCATGTTCATCCAGATGGCTGTGTAGATATATCCATGTTCATACAGATAGCGGTGTACATATTTCCATGTTCATCCAGATGGCTGTGTAGCTATTTCCATGTTCATACAGATAGTGGTGTAGATATTTCCATGTTCATACAGATAGCGGTGTAGATATTTCCATGTTCATACAGATAGCCGTGTAGATATTGCCATGTTCATACCGATAGCAGTGCTGATACTTCCATGTTTATACAGGTAGCGGTGTACATATTTCCGTGTTTATACAGGTAGCGGTGTACATATTTCCATGTTCATACAGATAGAGGTGTAGATATTTCCATGTTTATACAGATAGCGGTGTAGATATCTCCTTCTTAATACAGATGGCGGTGTAGATATTTATATGTTCATACAGATGGCGGTGCAGATATTTCCATGTTCATACAGATGGTGGTGTAGATATTTCCATGTTTATAGAGATAGCGGTGTAGTTATTTCCATGTGCAAAGAGATAGCTGTGTAGATATTTCCATGTATATACAGATAGCAGTGTAGATATTTCCATTTCCATGCAGATAGCGGTGTAGTTATTTCCATGTTCAAACAGATAGCGGTGTAGATATTTCCATGTTCATACAGATAGCGGTGTTGATATTTCCATGTTTATACAGATAGCGGTGAAGATGTATGCATGTTTACACAGATAGCGGTGTAGATATTTCCATGTTCATACAGATAGCGGTGTAGATATTTCCATGTTCATCCAGACGGCTGTGTAGACATATCCATGTTCATACAGATGGCGGTGAAGATATTTCCATGTTCATACAGATGGCTGTGTAGATATATCCAGGTTCATAGAGATGGCTGTGAAGATTTTTCCATGTTCATACAGAAGCGGTGTAGTTATTTCCATGTTCATACAGATAGCGGTGCTGATATTTCCATGTTTATACAGGTAGCAGTGTAGATATTTCCATGTTTATACACATAGCGGTGTAGATATTTCCATGTTCATACAGATAGCGTGTAGATATCTCCATCTTAATACAGATGGCGGTGCAGATATTTATATGTTCATACAGATGGCGGTGCAGATATTTCCATGTTCATACAGATGGCGGTGTAGATATTTCCATGTTCATACAGATAGCGGTGTAGTTATTTCCATGTGTAAAGAGATAGCTGTGTAGATATTTCCATGTATATGCAGATAGCTGTGTAGACATTTCCATTTTCATGCAGATAGCGGTGTATATATTTCCCTGTTCAAACAGTTAGCGGTGTAGATATTTCCATGTTCATAAAGATAGCAGTGTAGATATTTCCATGTTTATACAGAAAGAGGTGAAGATTTATGCATGTTTACACAGATAGCGGTGTAGATATTTCCATGTTCATCCAGATGGCTCTGTAGATATATCCATGTTCATACAGATAGCGGTGTAGATATTTCCATGTTCATACAGAAAGCGGTGCAGATATTTCCATGTTCATACAGATAGCGGTGTAGATATTTCCACGTTCATACAGATAGCGGTGTAGTTATTTCCAAGTTCATACAGATAGCGGTGTATGTATTTCCATGTTCATACAGATAGCGGTGTAGATATTTCCATGTTCATACAGATGGCGGTGTAGTTTTTCCATGTTCATAGGGATGGCGGTGTAGATATTTCCATATTTATAGAGATAGCGGTGTAGTTATTACCATGTTCCTGGAGATAGCGGTGTAGATATTTCCATGTATATACAGATAGCTTTGTACATATTTCCATGTTCAGACAGATAGCGGTGTCGATATTTCCAAGTTCATACGGATGGCGGTGTAGATATTTCCTTGTTCGTACAGATGGCGTTGTAGATATTTCCATGTTTATAGAGATAGCGTTGTAGATATTTCCATGTTTACTGACAGCGGTATAGCTATTTCCATGTTTCTACAGATGGTGGTGTAGATATTTCCAAGTTTATAGAGATAGCACTGTAGACATTTCCATGTTTACCCAGATAGCGTTGTAAAAATTTACGTGTGTATAGAGATTGCGGTGTAGTTATTTCCATGTTTATACAGATAGCGGTGTAGATATCTCCATCTTAATATGGATGGCGGTGTAGATATTTATAAGTTCATACAGATGGCGGTGCAGATATTTCCATGTTCATACAGATGGCGGTGTAGATATTTCCATGTTCATACAGATAGCGGTGTAGATATTTCCATGTTCATACAGATAGCGGTGTAGATATTGCCATGCTTATACAGATTGCGGTGAATATGTATGCATGTTTACACAGATAGCGGTGAAGATATTTCCATGTTCATAGAGATAGCGGTAAAGATATTTCCATGTTCATCCAGATGGCTGTGTAGATATATCCATGTTCATACAGATAGCGGTGTAGATATTTCCATGTTCATCCAGATGGCTGTGTAGATATATCCATGTTCATACAGATGGCAGTGAAGATATTTCCATGTTCATACAGATAGCGGTGTAGATATTTCCACGTTCATACAGATAGTGGTGTAGTTATTTCCATGTTCATACAGATAGCTGTGTATGTATTTCCATGTTCATACAGATAGCGGTGTAGATATTTCCATGTTCATCCAGATGGCTGTGTAGATATATCCAAGTTCATACAGATAGCAGTGTAGATATTTCCATGATCATCCAGATGGCTGTGTAGCTTTTTCCATGTTCATACAGATAGTGGTGTAGATATTTCCATGTTCATACAGATAGCGGTGTAGATATTTCCATGTTCATACAGATAGCCGTGTAGATATTGCCATGGTAATACCGATAGCGGTGCTGATACTTCCATGTTTATACAGGTAGCGGTGTACATATTTCCGTGTTTATACAGGTAGCGGTGTAGATATTTCCATGTTCATACAGATAGCGGTGTAGATATTTCTATGTTCATACAGATAGCAGTGTAGTTATTTCCATGTGTAAAGAGATAGCTGTGTAGGTATTTCCATGTATATGCAGATAACTGTGTAGACATTTCCATTTACATGCAGATAGCGGTGTATATATTTCCCTGTTCAAACAGTTAGCGGTGCAGATATTTCCATGTTCATAAAGATAGCAGTGTAGATAATTCCATCTTTATACACATAGCGGTGAAGATGTATGCATGTTTACACAGATAGCGGTGTATATATTTCCATGTTCATCCAGATGGCTGAGTAGATATATCCATGTAAATGCAGATAGCGGTGTAGATATTTCCATGTTCATACAGATAGCGGTGCAGATATTTCCATGTTCATCCAGATGGCTGTGTAGATATATCCATGTTCATACAGATGGCGGTGAAGATATTTCCATGTTCAAACAGATAGCGGTGTAGATATTTCCATGTTCATACAGTTAGCGGTGTAGGTATTTCCATGTTCATACAGATAGCGGAGTATGTATTTCCATGTTCATACAGATAGCAGTGTAGATATTTCCATGTTCATCCAGATGGCTGTGTAGATACATCCATGTTCATACAGATAGTGGTGTACATATTTCCATGTTCATCCAGATGGCTGTGTAGCTATTTCCATGTTCATACAGATAGTGGTGTAGATATTTCCATGTTCATACAGATAGCGGTGTAGATATTTCCATGTTCATACAGATAGCCGTGTAGATATTGCCATGTTCATACCGATAGCAGTGCTGATACATCCATGTTTATACAGGTAGCGGTGTACATATTTCCATGTTTATACAGGTAGCGGTGTAGATATTTCCATTTTCATACAGATAGCGGTGTAGATATTTCCATGTTTATACAGACAGCTGTGTAGATATCTCCTTCTTAATACAGATGGCGGTGTAGATATTTATATGTTCATACAGATGGCGGTGCAGATATTTCCATGTTCATACAGATGGTGGTGTAGATATTTCCATGTTCATACAGATTGCGGTGTAGATATTTCCATGTTCATCCAGACGGCTGTGTAGACATATCCATGTTCATACGGATGGCGGTGAAGATATTTCCATGTTCATACAGATGGCGGTGAAGATATTTCCATGTTCATACAGATGGCGGTGTAGATACTTCCATGTTCATACTGATAGCGGTGCTGATATTTCCATGTTTTTACAGGTAGCGGTGTAGATATTTCCATGTTTATACATATAGCGGTGTAGATATTTCCATGTTTATACACATAGCGGTGTAGATATTTCCATGTTTATACAGATAGCGGTGTATATATTTCCATCTTAATACAGATGGCGGTGTAGATATTTATATGTTCATTCAGATGGCTGTGTAGATATTTCCATGTTCATACAGATGGCGGTGTAGATATTTCCATGTTCATACAGATAGCGGTGTAGTTATATTCCATGGGTAAAGAGATAGCTGTGTAGATATTTCCATGTATATGCAGACAGCTGTGTAGACATTTCCATTTTCATGCCGATAGCGGTGTATATATTTTCCTGTTCAGTTAGCGGTGTAGATATTTCAATGTTCATAAAGATAGCAGTGTAGATATTTCCATGTTTATACAGAAAGCGGTGAAGATGTATGCATGTTTACACAGATAGCGGTGTACATATTTCCATGTTCATCCAGAGGGCTCTGTAGATATATCCATGTTCATACAGATAGCGGTGTAGATATTTCCATGTTCATACAGATAGCGGTGCAGATATTTCCATGTTCATCCAGATGGCTGTGTAGATATATCCATGTTCATACAGATGGCGGTGAAGATATTTCCATGTTCATACAGATTGCGGTGTAGATATTTCCACGTTCATACAGATAGCGGTGTAGTTATTTCCAAGTTCATACAGATAGCGGTGTATGTATTTCCATGTTCATACTGATAGCGGTGTAGATATTTCCATGTTCATACAGATGGCGGTGTAGTTTTTCCATGTTCATAGGGATGGCGGTGTAGATATTTCCATATTTATAGAGATAGCGGTGTAGTTATTTCCATGTTCCTGGAGATAGCGCTGTAGATATTTCCATGTATATACAGATAGCTTTGTACATATTTCCATGTTCAGACAGATAACGGTGTCGATATTTCCAAGTTCATACGGATGGCGGTGTAGATATTTCCTTGTTCGTACAGATGGCGTTGTAGATATTTCCATGTTTATAGAGATAGCGGTGTAGATATTTTCATGTTTATACAGATAGCGGTGTAGATATTTCCAAGTTCATACGGATGGCGGTGTAGATATTTCCTTGTTCGTAGAGATGGCGTTGTAGATATTTCCATGTTTATAGAGATAGCGTTGTAGATATTTCCATGTTTACTGACAGCGGTATAGCTATTTCCATGTTTCTACAGATGGTGGTGTAGATATTTCCAAGTTTATAGAGATAGCACTGTAGACATTTCCATGTTTACCCAGATAGCGTTGTAAAAATTTACGTGTGTATAGAGATTGCGGTGTAGTTATTTCCATGTTTATACAGATAGCGGTGTAGATATCTCCATCTTAATACGGATGGCGGTGTAGATATTTATAAGTTCATACAGATGGCGGTGCAGATATTTCCATGTTCATACAGATGGCGGTGTAGATATTTCCATGTTCATACAGATAGCGGTGTAGATATTTCCATGTTCATACAGATAGCGGTGTAGATATTGCCATGCTTATACAGATTGCGGTGAATATGTATGCATGTTTACACAGATAGCGGTGAAGGTATTTCCATGTTCATAGAGATAGCGGTAAAGATATTTCCATGTTCATCCAGATGGCTGTGTAGATATATCCATGTTCATACAGATAGCGGTGTAGATATTTCCATGTTCATCCAGATGGCTGTGTAGATATATCCATGTTCATACAGATGGCAGTGAAGATATTTCCATGTTCATACAGATAGCGGTGTAGATATTTCCACGTTCATACAGATAGTGGTGTAGTTATTTCCATGTTCATACAGATAGCTGTGTATGTATTTCCATGTTCATACAGATAGCGGTGTAGATATTTCCATGTTCATCCAGATGGCTGTGTAGATATATCCAAGTTCATACAGATAGCAGTGTAGATATTTCCATGATCATCCAGATGGCTGTGTAGCTTTTTCCATGTTCATACAGATAGTGGTGTAGATATTTCCATGTTCATACAGATAGCGGTGTAGATATTTCCATGTTCATACAGATAGCCGTGTAGATATTGCCATGTTAATACCGATAGCGGTGCTGATACTTCCATGTTTATACAGGTAGCGGTGTACATATTTCCGTGTTTATACAGGTAGCGGTGTAGATATTTCCATGTTCATACAGATAGCGGTGTAGATATTTCTATGTTCATACAGATAGCAGTGTAGTTATTTCCATGTGTAAAGAGATAGCTGTGTAGGTATTTCCATGTATATGCAGATAACTGTGTAGACATTTCCATTTACATGCAGATAGCGGTGTATATATTTCCCTGTTCAAACAGTTAGCGGTGCAGATATTTCCATGTTCATAAAGATAGCAGTGTAGATAATTCCATCTTTATACACATAGCGGTGAAGATGTATGCATGTTTACACAGATAGCGGTGTATATATTTCCATGTTCATCCAGATGGCTGAGTAGATATATCCATGTAAATGCAGATAGCGGTGTAGATATTTCCATGTTCATACAGATAGCGGTGCAGATATTTCCATGTTCATCCAGATGGCTGTGTAGATATATCCATGTTCATACAGATGGCGGTGAAGATATTTCCATGTTCAAACAGATAGCGGTGTAGATATTTCCATGTTCATACAGTTAGCGGTGTAGGTATTTCCATGTTCATACAGATAGCGGAGTATGTATTTCCATGTTCATACAGATAGCAGTGTAGATATTTCCATGTTCATCCAGATGGCTGTGTAGATACATCCATGTTCATACAGATAGTGGTGTACATATTTCCATGTTCATCCAGATGGCTGTGTAGCTATTTCCATGTTCATACAGATAGTGGTGTAGATATTTCCATGTTCATACAGATAGCGGTGTAGATATTTCCATGTTCATACAGATAGCCGTGTAGATATTGCCATGTTCATACCGATAGCAGTGCTGATACATCCATGTTTATACAGGTAGCGGTGTACATATTTCCATGTTTATACAGGTAGCGGTGTAGATATTTCCATTTTCATACAGATAGCGGTGTAGATATTTCCATGTTTATACAGACAGCTGTGTAGATATCTCCTTCTTAATACAGATGGCGGTGTAGATATTTATATGTTCATACAGATGGCGGTGCAGATATTTCCATGTTCATACAGATGGTGGTGTAGATATTTCCATGTTCATACAGATTGCGGTGTAGATATTTCCATGTTCATCCAGACGGCTGTGTAGACATATCCATGTTCATACGGATGGCGGTGAAGATATTTCCATGTTCATACAGATGGCGGTGAAGATATTTCCATGTTCATACAGATGGCGGTGTAGATACTTCCATGTTCATACTGATAGCGGTGCTGATATTTCCATGTTTTTACAGGTAGCGGTGTAGATATTTCCATGTTTATACATATAGCGGTGTAGATATTTCCATGTTTATACACATAGCGGTGTAGATATTTCCATGTTTATACAGATAGCGGTGTATATATTTCCATCTTAATACAGATGGCGGTGTAGATATTTATATGTTCATTCAGATGGCTGTGTAGATATTTCCATGTTCATACAGATGGCGGTGTAGATATTTCCATGTTCATACAGATAGCGGTGTAGTTATATTCCATGGGTAAAGAGATAGCTGTGTAGATATTTCCATGTATATGCAGACAGCTGTGTAGACATTTCCATTTTCATGCCGATAGCGGTGTATATATTTTCCTGTTCAGTTAGCGGTGTAGATATTTCAATGTTCATAAAGATAGCAGTGTAGATATTTCCATGTTTATACAGAAAGCGGTGAAGATGTATGCATGTTTACACAGATAGCGGTGTACATATTTCCATGTTCATCCAGAGGGCTCTGTAGATATATCCATGTTCATACAGATAGCGGTGTAGATATTTCCATGTTCATACAGATAGCGGTGCAGATATTTCCATGTTCATCCAGATGGCTGTGTAGATATATCCATGTTCATACAGATGGCGGTGAAGATATTTCCATGTTCATACAGATTGCGGTGTAGATATTTCCACGTTCATACAGATAGCGGTGTAGTTATTTCCAAGTTCATACAGATAGCGGTGTATGTATTACCATGTTCATACAGATAGCGGTGTAGATATTTCCATGTTCATACAGATGGCGGTGTAGTTTTTCCATGTTCATAGGGATGGCGGTGTAGATATTTCCATATTTATAGAGATAGCGGTGTAGTTATTTCCATGTTCCTGGAGATAGCGCTGTAGATATTTCCATGTATATACAGATAGCTTTGTACATATTTCCATGTTCAGACAGATAACGGTGTCGATATTTCCAAGTTCATACGGATGGCGGTGTAGATATTTCCTTGTTCGTACAGATGGCGTTGTAGATATTTCCATGTTTATAGAGATAGCGGTGTAGATATTTTCATGTTTATACAGATAGCGGTGTAGATATTTCCATGTTTATTCAGATAGCGGTGTAGATATCTCCATCTTAATACAGATGGCGGTGTAGATATTTATATGTTCATACAGATGGCAGTGCAGATATTTCCATGTTCATACAGATGGCAGTGAAGATATTTCCATGTTCATACAGATGGCGGTGTAGATTCTTCCATGTTCATACTGATAGCGGTGCTGATATTTCCATGTTTATACAGGTAGCGGTGTAGATATTTCCATGTTTATACAGATAGCGGTGTAGATATTTCCATGTTCATCCAGATAGTGGTGTAGATATTTCCATGTTCATACAGATAGCGTTGTAGATATTTCCATGTTCATACAGATAGCCGTGTAGATATTGCCATGTTCATACCGATAGCGGTGCTGATACTTCCATGTTTATACAGGTAGCGGTGTACATATTTCCGTGTTTATACAGGTAGCGGTGTAGATATTTCCATGTTCATACAGATAGCGGTGTAGATATTTCCATGTTTATACAGATAGCGGTGTAGATATTTCCATGTTCATCCAGACGGCTGTGTAGACATATCCATGTTGATACAGATGGCGGTGAAGATATTTCCATGTTGATACAGATGGCTGTGTAGATATATCCATGTTCATACAGATGGCGGTGAAGATTTTTCCATATTCATACAGATGGCGGTGTAGATATTTCCATGTTCATATAGATAGCGCTGCTGATATTTCCATGTTTATACAGGTAGCAGTGTAGATATTTCCATGTTTATACCGATAGTGGTGTAGACATTTCCATGTTTATACACATAGCGGTGTAGATATTTCCATGTTTATACAGATAGCGGTGTAGATATCTCCATCTTAATACAGATGGTGGTGTATATATTTATATGTTCATACAGATGGCGGTTCAGATATTTCCATGTTCATACAGATGGCGGTTAAGTTATTTCCGTGTTCACACAGATGTCAGTGTAGATACTTCCATGTTCATACTGATAGCGGTGCTGATATTCCCATGTTTATACAGGTAGCGGTGTAGATAATTCCATGTTTATACAGATAGCGGTGTAGATATTTCCATGTTCATACAGATAGCGGTGTAGATATTACCATGTTCATACAGATAGCGGTGTATGTATTTCCATGTTCATACAGATAGCGGTGTAGATATTTCCATGTTCATCCAGATGGCTGTGTAGATATATCCATGTTCATACAGATGGCGGTGAAGATATTTCCATGTTCATACAGATAGCGGTGTAGATATTTCCATGTTCATACAGATAGCGGTGTAGATATTTCCATGTTCATACAGATAGCGGTGTATGTATTTCCATGTTCATACAGATAGTGGTGTAGATATTTCCATGTTCATCCAGATGGCTGTGTAGCTATTTCCATGTTCATACAGATAGCGGTGTAGATATTTCCATGTTCATACAGATAGCGGTGTAGATATTTCCATGTTCATACAGATAGCCGTGTAGATATTGCCATGTTCATACCGATAGCGGTGCTGATACTTTCATGTTTATACAGGTAGCGGTGTACATATTTCCGTCTTTATACAGGTAGCGGTGTAGATATTTCCATGTTCATACAGATAGCGTTGTAGATATTTCCACGTTTATACAGATAGCGGCGTAGATATCTCCTTCTTAATACAGATGGCATTGAAGATATTTATATGTTCATACAGATGGCGGTGCAGATATTTCCATGTTCATACAGGTGGTGGAGTACATATTTCCATGCTTATAGAGATAGCGGTGTAGTTATTTCCATGTGCAAAGAGATAGCTGTGTAGATATTTCCATGTATATGCAGATAGCTGTGTAGACATTTCCATTTTCATGCAGATAGCGGTGTATATATTTCCCTGTTCAAACAGGTAGCTGTGTAGATATTTCCATGTTCATAAAGATAGCAGTGTAGATATTTCCATGTTTATACAGATAGCGTTGAAGATGTATGCATGTTTACACAGATAGCGGCGTAGATATTTCCATGTTCATCCAGATGGCTCTGTAGATATATCCATGTTCATACAGATAGCGGTGTAGATATTTCCATGTTCATACAGATAGCGGTGCAGATATTTCCATGTTCATCCAGATGGCTGTGTAGATATATCCATGTTCATACAGATGGCGGTGAAGATATTTCCATGTTCATACAGATGGCTGTGTAGATATATCCATGTTCATACAGATGGCGGTGAAGATATTTCCATGTTCATACAGATAGCGGTGTAGATATTTCCATGTTCATACAGATAGCGGTGTAGTTATTTCCATGTTCATACAGATAGCGGTGTATGTATTTCCATGTTCATACAGATAGCGGTGTAGATATTTCCATGTTCATCCAGATGGTTGTGTAGATATATCCATGTTCATACAGATATCGGTGTAGTTATTTCCATGTGTAAAGAGATAGCTGTGTAGATATTTCCAAGTAAATGCAGATAACTGTGTAGACATTTCCATTTTCATGCAGATATCGGTGTATATATTTCCCTGTTCAAACAGTTAGCGGTGTAGATATTTCCATGTTCATAAACATAGCAGTGTAGATATTTCCATGTTTATACAGATAGCGGTGAAGATGTATGCATGTTTACACAGATAGCGGTGTAGATATTTACATGTTCATCCAGATGGCTGTGTAGATATATCCATGTTCATACAGATAGCGGTGTAGATATTTCCATGTTCATACAGATAGCGGTGTAGATATTTCCATGTTCATACAGATATCGGTGTAGATATTTCCATGTTCATCCAAATGGCTGTGTAGATATATCCATGTTCATACAGATAGCGGTGTAGAAATTTCCATGTTCATACAGATAGCGGTGCAGATATTTCCATGTTCATCCAGATGGCTGTGTAGATATATCCATGTTCTTACAGATGGCGGTGAAGATATTTCCATGTTCATACAGATAGCGGTGTAGATATTTCCATGTTCATACAGATAGCAGTGTAGATATTACCATGTTCATACAGATAGCGGTGTATGTATTTCCATGTTCATACAGATAGCGGTGTAGATATTTCCATGTTCATCCAGATGGCTGTGTAGATATATCCATGTTCATACAGATAGCGGTGTAGATATTTCCATGTTCATCCAGATGGCTGTGTAGCTATTTCCATGTTCATACAGATAGTGGTGTAGATATTTCCACGTTCATACAGATAGCGTTGTAGATATTTCCATGTTCATACAGATATCCGTGTAGATATTGCCATGTTCATACCGATAGCGGTGCTGATACTTCCATGTTTATACAGGTAGCGGTGTACATATTTCCGTGTTTATACAGGTAGCGGTGTAGATATTTCCATGTTCATACAGATGGCAGTGTAGATACTTCCATGTTCATACTGATAGCGGTGCTGATATTCCCATGTTTATACAGGTAGCGGTGTAGATATTTCCATGTTTACACAGATAGCGGTGTAGATATTTCCATGTTCATACAGATAGCGGTGTAGATATTTCCATGTTCAAACAGATAGCGGTGTATGTATTTCCATGTTCATACAGATAGCGGTGTAGATATTTCCATGTTCATCCAGATGGCTGTGTAGATATATCCATGTTCATACAGATGGCGGTGAAGATATTTCCATGTTCATACAGATAGCGGTGTAGATATTTCCATTTTCATACAGATAGCGGTGTAGATATTTCCATGTTCATACAGATAGCGGTGTATGTATTTCCATGTTCATACAGATAGCGGTGTAGATATTTCCATGTTCATCCAGATGGCTGTGTAGATATATCCATGTTCATACAGATAGCGGTGTAGATATTTCCATGTTCATCCAGATGGCTGTGCGGTTATTTCCATGTTCATACAGATAGTGGTGTAGATATTTCCATGTTCATACAGATAGCGGTGTAGATATTTCCATGTTCATACAGATAGCCATGTAGTTATTGCCAAGTTCATACCGATAGCGGTGCTGATACTTTCATGTTTATACAGGTAGCGGTGTACATATTTCCGTGTTTATAGAGGTAGCGGTGTAGATATTTCCATGTTCATACAGATAGCGTTGTAGATATTTCCATGTTTATACAGATAGCGGCATAGATATCTCCTTCTTAATACAGATGGCATTGTAGATATTTATATGTTCATACAGATGGCGGTGCAGATATTTCCATGTTCATACAGATGGTGGAGTACATATTTCCATGCTTATAGAGATAGCGGTGTAGTTATTTCCATGTGCAAAGAGATAGCTGTGTAGATATTTCCATGTATATGCAGATAGCTGTGTAGACATTTCCATTTTCATTCAGATAGCGGTGTATATATTTCCCTGTTCAAACAGGTAGCGGTGTAGATATTTCCATGTTCATAAAGATAGCAGTGTAGATATTTCCATGTTTATACAGATAGCGTTGAAGATGTATGCATGTTTACACAGATAGCGGCGTAGATATTTCCATGTTCATCCAGATGGCTCTGTAGATATATCCATGTTCATACAGATAGCGGTGTAGATATTTCCATGTTAATACAGATAGCGGTGCAGATATTTCCATGTTCATCCAGATGGCTGTGTAGATATATCCATGTTCATACAGATGGCAGTGAAGATATTTCCATCTTCATACAGATAGCGGTGTAGATATTTCCATGTTCATACAGATAGCGGTGTAGTTATTTCCATGTTCATACAGATAGCGGTGTATGTATTTCCATGTTCATACAGATAGCGGTGTAGATATTTCCATGTTCATCCAGATGGTTGTGTAGATATATCCATGTTCATACAGATAGCGGTGTAGATATTTCCATGTTCATCCAGAAGGCTGTGTATCTATTTCCATGTTCATCCTGATAGTGGTGTAGATATTTCCATGTTCATACAGATAGCGTTGTAGATATTTCCATGTTCATACAGATAGCCGTGTAGATATTGCCATGTTCATACCGATAGCGGTGCTGATACTTCCATGTTTATACAGGTAGCGGTGTACATATTTCCGTGTTTATACAGGTAGCGGTGTAGATATTTCCATGTTCATACAGATAGCGGTGTAGATATTTCCATGTTTATACAGACAGCGTTGTAGATATCTCATTCTTAATACAGATGGCGGTGTAGATATTTATATGTTCATACAGATGGCGGTGCAGATATTTCCATGTTCATACAGATATCGGTGTAGATATTTCCATGTTGATACAAATAGCGGTGTAGATACCTCATTCTTAATACAGATGGCGGCGTAGATATTTATATGTTCATCCAGACGGCTGTGTAGACATATCCATGTTCATACAAATGGCGGTGAAGATATTTCCATGTTCATACAGATGGCTGTCTAGATATATCCATGTTCTTACAGATGGCGGTGAAGGTTTTTCCATGTTCATACAGATGGCGGTGTAGATATTTCCATGTTCATACAGATAGCGGTGCTGATATTTCCATGTTTATACAGGTAGCAGTGTAGATATTTCCATGTTTATACAGATAGCGGTGTAGATATTTCCATGTTTATACACATAGTGGTTTAGATATTTCCATGTTTATACAGATAGCGGTGTAGATATCTCCATCTTAATACAGATGGCGGTGTAGATATTTATATGTTCATACAGATGGCGGTGCAGATATTTCCATGTTCATACAGATGGCGGTGAAGATATTTCCATGTTCATACAGATTGCGGTGTAGATACTGCCATGTTCATACTGATAGCAGTGCTGATATTTCCATGTTTATACAGGTAGCGGTGTAGATATTTCCATGTTTATACAGATGGCGGTGTACATATTTCCATGTTCATACAGATAGCGGTGTAGTTATTTCCATGTGTAAAGAGATAGCTGTGTAGATATTTAGATGTATATGCAGATAGCTGTGTAGACATTTCCATTTTCATGCAGATAGCGGTGTATATATTTCCGTGTTCAAACAGTTAGCGGTGTAGATATTTCTATGTTCATAAAGATAGCAGTGTAGATATTTCCATGTTTATACAGATAGCGGTGAAGATATATGCATGTTTACACAGATAGCGGTGTAGATATTTCCATATTCATACAGATAGCGGTGTAGATATTTCCATGTTCCTACAGATAGCGGTGTATGTATTTCTATGTTCATACACATAGCGGTGTAGATATTTCCATGTTCATCCAGATGGCTGTGTAGATATATCCATGTTCATACTGATAGCGGTGTAAATATTTCCATGTTCATCCAGATGGCTGTGTAGCTATTTCCATGTTCATACAGATAGTGGTGTAGATATTTCCACGTTCATACAGATAGCGGTGTAGATATTTCCATGTTCATACAGATAGCCGTGTAGATATTGCCATGTTCATCCCAATAGCGGTGCTGATACTTCCATGTTTATACAGGTAGCGGTGTACATATTTCCGTGTTTATACAGGTATCGGTGTAGATATTTCCATGTTCATACAGATAGCGGTGTAGATATTTCCATGTTTATACAGATAGCGGTGTAGATATCTCCTTCTTAATACAGATGGCGGTGTAGATATTTATCTGTTCATACAGATGGCGGTGCAGATATTTACATGTTCATACAGATGGTGGAGTACATATTTCCATGTTTATAGAGATAGCGGTGTAGATATTTCCATGTGCAAAGAGATAGCTGTGTAGATATTTCCATGTATATGCAGATAGCTGTGTAGATATTTCCATTTTCATGCAGATAGCGGTGTAGATATTTCCATGTTCAAACAGATAGCGGTGTAGATATTTCCATGTTCATACAGATAGCGGTGTAGATATTTCCATGTTTATACAGATAGCGGTGAAGATGTATGCATGTTTACACAGATAGTGGTGTAGATATTTCCATTTTCATACAGATAGCGGTTTAGATATTTCCATGTTCATCCAGACGGCTGTGTAGACATATCCATGTTGATACAGATGGTGGTGAAGATATTTCCATGTTGATACAGATGGCTGTGTAGATATATCCACGTTCATACAGATGGCGGTGAAGATTTTTCCATGTTCATACAGATGGCGGTGTAGATATTTCCATGTTCATATAGATAGCGGTGCTGATATTTCTATGTTTATACAGGTAGCAGTGTAGATATTTCCATGTTTATACCGATAGCGGTGTAGATATTTCCATATTTATACACATAGCGGTGTAGATATTTCCATGTTTATACAAATAGCGGTGTAGATATCTCCATCTTAATACAGATGGTGGTGTAGATATTTATATGTTCATACAGATGGCGGTGCAGATATTTCCATGTTCATACAGATGGCGGTTAAGATATTTCCATGTTCACACAGATGGCAGTGTAGATACTTCCATGTTCATACTGATAGCGGTGCTGATATTCCCATGTTTATACAGGTAGCGGTGTAGATATTTCCATGTTTACACAGATAGCGGTGTAGATATTTCCATGTTCATACAGATAGCGGTGTAGATATTTCCATGTTCAAACAGATAGCGGTGTATGTATTTCCATGTTCATACAGATAGCGGTGTAGATATTTCCATGTTCATCCAGATGGCTGTGTAGATATATCCATGTTCATACAGATGGCGGTGAAGATATTTCCATGTTCATACAGATAGCGGTGTAGATATTTCCATGTTCATACAGATAGCGGTGTAGATATTTCCATGTTCATACAGATAGCGGTGTATGTATTTCCATGTTCATACAGATAGCGGTGTAGATATTTCCATGTTCATCCAGATGGCTGTGTAGATATATCCATGTTCATACAGATAGCGGTGTAGATATTTCCATGTTCATCCAGATGGCTGTGCGGTTATTTCCATGTTCATACAGATAATGGTGTAGATATTTCCATGTTCATACAGATAGCGGTGTAGATATTTCCATGTTCATACAGATAGCCATGTAGTTATTGCCAAGTTCATACCGATAGCGGTGCTGATACTTTCATGTTTATACAGGTAGCGGTGTACATATTTCCGTGTTTATACAGGTAGCGGTGTAGATATTTCCATGTTCATACAGATAGCGTTGTAGATATTTCCATGTTTATACAGATAGCGGCGTAGATATCTCCTTCTTAATACAGATGGCATTGTAGATATTTATATGTTCATACAGATGGCGGTGCAGATATTTCCATGTCCATACAGATGGTGGAGTATATATTTCCATGCTTATAGAGATAGCGGTGTAGTTATTTCCATGTGCAAAGAGATAGCTGTGTAGATATTTCCATGTATATGCAGATAGCTGTGTAGACATTTCCATTTTCATGCAGATAGCGGTGTATATATTTCCCTGTTCAAACAGGTAGCGGTGTAGATATTTCCATGTTCATAAAGATAGCAGTGTAGATATTTCCATGTTTATACAGATAGCGTTGAAGATGTATGCATGTTTACACAGATAGCGGCGTAGATATTTCCATGTTCATCCAGATGGCTCTGTAGATATATCCATGTTCATACAGATAGCGGTGTAGATATTTCCATGTTCATACAGATAGCGGTGCAGATATTTCCATGTTCATCCAGATGGCTGTGTAGATATATCCATGTTCATACAGATGGCGGTGAAGATATTTCCATCTTCATACAGATAGCGGTGTAGATATTTCCATGTTCATACAGATAGCGGTGTAGTTATTTCCATGTTCATACAGATAGCGGTGTATGTATTTCCATGTTCATACAGATAGCGGTGTAGATATTTCCATGTTCATCCAGATGGTTGTGTAGATATATCCATGTTCATACAGATAGCGGTGTAGATATTTCCATGTTCATCCAGAAGGCTGTGTAGCTATTTCCATGTTCATCCTGATAGTGGTGTAGATATTTCCATGTTCATACAGATAGCGTTGTAGATATTTCCATGTTCATACAGATAGCCGTGTAGATATTGCCATGTTCATACCGATAGCGGTGCTGATACTTCCATGTTTATACAGGTAGCGGTGTACATATTTCCGTGTTTATACAGGTAGCGGTGTAGATATTTCCATGTTCATACAGATAGCGGTGTAGATATTTCCATGTTTATTCAGATAGCGGTGTAGATATCTCATTCTTAATACAGATGTCGGTGTAGATATTTATATGTTCATACAGATGGCGGTGCAGATATTTCCATGTTCATACAGATAGCGGTGTAGATATTTCCATGTTGATAGAGATAGCGGTGTAGATATCTCTTTCTTAATACAGATGGCGGTGTAGATATTTATATGTTCATCCAGACGGCTGTGTAGACATATCCATGTTCATACAGATGGCGGTGAAGATATTTCCATGTTCATACAGATGGCTGTCTAGATATATCCATGTTAATACAGATGGCGGTGAAGGTTTTTCCATGTTCATACAGATGGCGGTGTAGATATTTCCATGTTCATACAGATAGCGGTGCTGATATTTCCATGTTTATACAGGTAGCAGTGTAGATATTTCCATGTTTATACAGATAGCGGTGTAGATATCTCCATCTTAATACAGATGGCTGTGTAGATATTTATATGTTCATACAGATGGCGGTGCAGATATTTCCATGTTCATACAGATGGCGGTGAAGATATTTCCATGTTCATACAGATTGCGGTGTAGATACTTCCATGTTCATACTGATAGCAGTGCTGATATTTCCATGTTTATACAGGTAGCGGTGTAGATATTTCCATGTTCATAGATTTAGCGGTGTAGATATATCCATGTTCATACAGATAGCGGTGTAGTTATTTCCATGTGTAAAGAGATAGCTGTGTAGATATTTCCATGTATATGCAGATAGCTGTGTAGATATTTCCATTTTCATGCAGATAGCGGTGTAGATATTTCCATGTTCAAACAGATAGCGGTGAAGATATTTCCATGTTCATACAGATAGCGGTGTGGATATTTCCATGTTTATACAGATAGCGGTGAAGATGTATGCATGTTTACACAGCAAGCGGTGTAAATATTTCCATGTTCATACAGATAGCGGTGTAGATATTTCCATGTTCATCCAGACGGCTGTGTAGACATATCCATGTTCATACAGATGGCTGTGAAGATATTTCCATGTTCATACAGACGGCTGTGTACATATATCCATGTTCATACAGATGGCGGTGAAGATTTTTCCATGTTCATACAGATAGCGGTGCTGATATTTCCATGTTTATACAGGTAGCAGTGTAGATATTTCCATGTTTATACAGATAGCGGTGTAGATATTTCCATGTTTATACACATAGCGGTGTAGATATTTCCATGTTTATACAGATAGCGGTGTAGATATCTCCATCTTAATACAGATGGCAATGTAGATATTTATATGTTCAAACAGATGGCGGTGCAGATATTTCCATGTTCATACAGATGGCGGTGAAGTTATTTCCATGTTCATACAGATGGCGGTGTAGATACTTCCATGTTCATTCTGATAGCGGTGCTGATATTTCCTTGTTTATACAGGTAGCGGTGTAGATATTTCCATGTTTATACATATAGCGGTGTAGATATTTCCATGTTTATACACATTGCGGTGTAGATATTTCCATGTTTATACAGATAGCGGTGTAGATATTTCCATGTTTATACACATTGCGGTGTAGATATTTCCATGTTTATACAGATAGCGTTGTAGATATCTCCATCTTAATACAGATGGCGGTGTAGATAATTATATGTTCATTCAGATGGCGGTGCAGATATTTCCATGTTCATACAGATGTCGGTGTACATATTTCCATGTTAATACAGATAGCGGTGTAGTTATTTCCATGTGTAAAGAGATAGCTGTGTATATATTTCCATGTATATGCAGATAGCTGTGTTGACATTTCCATTTTCATGCAGATAGTGGTGTATACAATTCCCTGTTCAAACAGTTAGCGGTGTAGATATTTCCATGTTCATAAAGATAGCATTGTAGATATTTCCATGTTTATACAGATAGCGGTGAAGATGTATGCATGTTTACACAGATAGTGGTGTAGGTATTTCCATGTTCATCCAGATGGCTGTGTAGATATATCCATGTTCATACAGATAGCGGTGTAGATATTTCCATGTTCATACAGATAGCGGTGCAGATATTTCCATGTTCATCCAGATGGCTGTGTAGATATATCCAGGTTCATACAGATGGCGGTGAAGATATTTCCAGGTTCATACAGATAGCGGTGTAGATATTTCCATGTTCATACAGATAGCGGTGTAGATATTTCGATGTTCATACAGATAGCGGTGTATGTATTTCCATGTTCATACAGATAGCGGTGTAGATATTTCCATGTTCATCCAGATGGCTGTGTAGATATATCCATGTTCATACAGATAGCGGTGTAGATATTTCCATGTTCATCCAGATGGCTGTGTAGCTATTTCCATGTTCATACAGATAGTGGTGTAGATATTTCCATGTTCATACAGATAGCGGTGTAGTTATTTCCATGTGTAAAGAGATAGCTGTGTAGATATTTCCATGTATATGCAGATAGCTGTGTAGATATTTCCATTTTCATGCAGATAGCGGTGTAGATATTTCCATGTTCAAACAGATAGCAGTGTAGATATTTCCATGTTTATAAAGATAGCGGAGAAGATGTATGCATGTTTACACAGATAGCGGTGTAGATATTTCCATGTTCATACAGATAGCGGTGTAGATATTTCCATGTTCATCCAGATGGCTGTGTAGATATATCCATGTTCATCCAGATGGCTGTGTAGATATATCCATGTTCATACAGATGGCAGTGAAGGTATTTCCATGTTCATACAGATATCGGTGTAGATATTTCCATGTTCATACAGATAGCGGTGTAGATATTTCCATGTCTATACAGGTAGCGGTGTAGGTATTTCCATGTTTATACAGATAGCGGTGTAGATATTTCCATCTTTATACAGGTAGCGGTGTAGATATTTCCATGTTTATACAGATAGCGGTGTAGATATCTTCATCTTAATACAGATGCCGGTGTAGATATCTATATGTTCATACAGATGGCGGTGCAGATATTTCCATGTTCATACAGATGGCCGTGTAGATATTTCCATGTTTATAGAGATAGCGGTGTAGTTATTTCCATGTGTAAAGAGATAGCTGTGTAGATATTTCCATGTATGTGCAGATAGCTGTGTAGATATTTCCATTTTCATGCAGATAGCGGTGTAGATATTTCCATTTTCAAACTGATAGCGGTGTAGATATTTCCATGTTCATACAGATAGCGGTGTAGATATTTCCATGTTTATACAGATAGCGGTGTAGATATCTCCATCTTAATACAGATGTCGGTGTAGATATTTATAAGTTCATACAGATGGCAGTGCAAATATTTCCATGTTCATACAGATGGCGGTGCAGATATTACCATGTTTATAGAGATAGCGGTGTAGTTATTTCCATGTGTAAAGAGATAGCTGTCTAGATATTTCCATGTATATGCAGATAGCTGTGTAGATATTTCCATTTTCATGCAGATAGCGGTGTAGATATTTCCATGTTCAAACAGATAGCGGTGTAGATATTTCCATGTACTTACAGATAGCAGTGTAGATATTTCCATGTTTATACAGATAGCGGTGAAGGTGTATGCATGTTTACACAGATAGCGGTGTAGATATTTCCATGTACTTACAGATAGCAGTGTAGATATTTTCATGTTTATACAGATAGCGGTGAAGATGTATGCATGTTTATACAGATAGCGGTGTAGATATTTCCATGTTCATACAGACAGCGGTGCTGATATTTCCTTGTTCATCCAGATGGCTGTGTAGATATATCCATGTTCATAGAGATGGCGGTGAAGATATTTCCATGTTCATACAGATATTGGTGTAGATATTTCCATGTTCATACAGATAGCGGTGTAGATATTTCCATGTTTATACAGGTAGCTGTGTAGGTATTTCCATGTTTATACAGATAGCGGTGTAGATATTTCCATGTTTATATAGGTAGCGGTGTAGATGTTTCCATGTTTATACAGATAGCGGTGTAGATATCTTCATCTTAATACAGATGGCAGTGTAGATATTTATATGTTCATACAGATGGCGGTGCAGATATTTCCATGTTCATACAGTTGGCCGTGTAGATATTTCTATGTTTATGGAGATAGCGGTGTAGTTATTTCCATGTGTAAAGAGATAGCTGTTTAGATATTTCCATGTATGTGCAGATAGCTGTGTAGATATTTCCATTTTCATGCAGATAGCGGTGTAGATATTTCCATTTTCAAACAGATAGCGGTGTAGATATTTCCATATTCATACAGATAGCGGTGTAGATATTTCCATGTTTATACAGATAGCGGTGAAGATGTATGCATGTTTACACAGATAGCGGTGTAGATATTTCCATGTTCATAGAGAAAAAGGTGTAGATATTTCCATGTTTATACAGATAGCGGTGAAGATGTATGCATGTTTACACAGATAGCGGTGTAGATAATTCCATGTTCATCCACATGGTTGTGTAGATATATCCATGTTCCTACAGATAGCGGTGTAGATATTTCCATGTTCATACAGATAGCGGTGTGGATATTTCCTTGTTCATCCAGATGGCTGTGTAGATATATCCATGTTCATACAGTTGGCGGTGAAGATATTTCCTTGTTCGTACAGATAGCGGTGTAGATATTTGATGTTCATACAGATAGCGGTGTAGATATTTCCATGTTCATACAGACAGCGGTGAATGTATCTCCATGTTCTTACAGATAGCGGTGTAGGTATTTCCATGTTCATCCAGATGGCTGTGTAGATATTTCCATGTTTATAGAGATAGCGGTGTAGTTATTTCCATGTGTAAAGAGATAGCTTTGTAGATATTTCCATGTATGTGCAGACAGCTGTGTAGATATTTCCATTTTCATGCAGATAGCGGTGTAGATATTTCCATTTTCAAACAGATAGCGGTGTATGTATTTCCATGTTCATACAGATAGCGGTGTAGACATTTCCATGTTCATACAGACAGCGGTGTTGATATTTCCATGTTTATACAGATAGCGGTGAAGATGTATGCATGTTTACACAGATAGCGGTGTAGATATTTCCATGTTCATACAGAAAACGGTGTAGATATTTCCATGTTTATACAGATAGCGGTGAAGATGTATGCATGTTTACACCGATAGCGGTGTAGATAATTCCATGTTCATCCAGATGGCTGTGTAGATATTTCCACGTTCATCCAGATGGCTGTGTAGATATATCCATGTTCATACAGATGGCGGTGAAGATATTTCCATGTTCATACGGATGGCTGTGTAGATATTTCCATGTTCATACCGATAGCGGTGCTGATATTTCCACGTTTATACAGGTAACTGTGTAGATATTTCAATGTTTATACAGATAGCGGTGTAGATATTTCCATGTTTATACACATAGCGGTGTAGATATTTCCATGTTTATACTGATAGCGGTGTAGTTATATCCATCTTAATACAGATGGCGGTGTAGATATTTATATGTTCATACAGGTGGCGGTGCAGTTATTTCCATGTTCATACATATGGCGGTGTAGATATTACCATGTTTATAGAGATAGCGGTGTAGTTATTTCCATGTGTAAAGATATAGCTGTTTAGATATTTCCATGTATATGCAAATAGCTGTGTAGATATTTCCATTTTCATGCAGATAGCGGTGTAGATATTTCCATGTTCAAACAGTTAGCGGTGTAAATATTTCCATGTTCATAAAGATAGCGGTGTAGATATTTCCATGTTTATACAGATAGCGGTGAAGATGTATGCATGTTTACACAGATAGCGGTGTAGATATTTCCATGTTCATCCAGATGGCTGTGTAGATATATCCATGTTCATCCAGATGGCTGTGTAGATATTTCCATGTTCATCCAGGTGGCTGTGTAGCTATTTCCATGTTCATACAGATAGTGGTGTAGATATTTCCATGTTCATACAGATAGCGGTGTAGTTATTTCCATGTGTAAAGAGATAGCTGTGTAGATATTTCCATGTATATGCAGATAGCTGTGTAGATATTTCCATTTTCATGCAGATAGCGGTGTAGATATTTCCATGTTCAAACAGATAGCAGTGTAGATATTTCCATGTTTATAAAGATAGCGGAGAAGATGTATGCATGTTTACACAGATAGCGGTGTAGATATTTCCATGTTCATACAGATAGCGGTGTAGATATTTCCATGTTCATCCAGATGGCTGTGTAGATATATCCATGTTCATCCAGATGGCTGTGTAGATATATCCATGTTCATACAGATGGCAGTGAAGATATTTCCATGTTCATACAGATATCGGTGTAGATATTTCCATGTTCATACAGATAGCGGTGTAGATATTTCCATGTCTATACAGGTAGCGGTGTAGGTATTTCCATGTTTATACAGATAGCGGTGTAGATATTTCCATCTTTATACAGGTAGCGGTGTAGATATTTCCATGTTTATACAGATAGCGGTGTAGATATCTTCATCTTAATACAGATGCCGGTGTAGATATCTATATGTTCATACAGATGGCGGTGCAGATATTTCCATGTTCATACAGATGGCCGTGTAGATATTTCCATGTTTATAGAGATAGCGGTGTAGTTATTTCCATGTGTAAAGAGATAGCTGTGTAGATATTTCCATGTATGTGCAGATAGCTGTGTAGATATTTCCATTTTCATGCAGATAGCGGTGTAGATATTTCCATTTTCAAACTGATAGCGGTGTAGATATTTCCATGTTCATACAGATAGCGGTGTAGATATTTCCATGTTTATACAGATAGCGGTGTAGATATCTCCATCTTAATACAGATGTCGGTGTAGATATTTATAAGTTCATACAGATGGCAGTGCAAATATTTCCATGTTCATACAGATGGCGGTGCAGATATTACCATGTTTATAGAGATAGCGGTGTAGTTATTTCCATGTGTAAAGAGATAGCTGTCTAGATATTTCCATGTATATGCAGATAGCTGTGTAGATATTTCCATTTTCATGCAGATAGTGGTGTAGATATTTCCATGTTCAAACAGATAGCGGTGTAGATATTTCCATGTACTTACAGATAGCAGTGTAGATATTTCCATGTTTATACAGATAGCGGTGAAGGTGTATGCATGTTTACACAGATAGCGGTGTAGATATTTCCATGTACTTACAGATAGCAGTGTAGATATTTTCATGTTTATACAGATAGCGGTGAAGATGTATGCATGTTTATACAGATAGCGGTGTAGATATTTCCATGTTCATACAGACAGCGGTGCTGATATTTCCTTGTTCATCCAGATGGCTGTGTAGATATATCCATGTTCATAGAGATGGCGGTGAAGATATTTCCATGTTCATACAGATATTGGTGTAGATATTTCCATGTTCATACAGATAGCGGTGTAGATATTTCCATGTTTATACAGGTAGCTGTGTAGGTATTTCCATGTTTATACAGATAGCGGTGTAGATATTTCCATGTTTATATAGGTAGCGGTGTAGATGTTTCCATGTTTATACAGATAGCGGTGTAGATATCTTCATCTTAATACAGATGGCAGTGTAGATATTTATATGTTCATACAGATGGCGGTGCAGATATTTCCATGTTCATACAGTTGGCCGTGTAGATATTTCTATGTTTATGGAGATAGCGGTGTAGTTATTTCCATGTGTAAAGAGATAGCTGTTTAGATATTTCCATGTATGTGCAGATAGCTGTGTAGATATTTCCATTTTCATGCAGATAGCGGTGTAGATATTTCCATTTTCAAACAGATAGCGGTGTAGATATTTCCATATTCATACAGATAGCGGTGTAGATATTTCCATGTTTATACAGATAGCGGTGAAGATGTATGCATGTTTACACAGATAGCGGTGTAGATATTTCCATGTTCATAGAGAAAAAGGTGTAGATATTTCCATGTTTATACAGATAGCGGTGAAGATGTATGAATGTTTACACAGATAGCGGTGTAGATAATTCCATGTTCATCCACATGGTTGTGTAGATATATCCATGTTCATACAGATAGCGGTGTAGATATTTCCATGTTCATACAGATAGCGGTGTGGATATTTCCTTGTTCATCCAGATGGCTGTGCAGATATAACCACGTTCATACAGTTGGCGGTGAAGATATTTCCTTGTTCGTACAGATAGCGGTGTAGATATTTGATGTTCATACAGATAGCGGTGTAGATATTTCCATGTTCATACAGACAGCGGTGAATGTATCTCCATGTTCTTACAGATAGCGGTGTAGGTATTTCCATGTTCATCCAGATGGCTGTGTAGATATTTCCATGTTTATATAGATAGCGGTGTAGTTATTTCCATGTGTAAAGAGATAGCTTTGTAGATATTTCCATGTATGTGCAGACAGCTGTGTAGATATTTCCATTTTCATGCAGATAGCGGTGTAGATATTTCCATTTTCAAACAGATAGCCGTGTATGTATTTCCATGTTCATACAGATAGCGGTGTAGACATTTCCATGTTCATACAGACAGCGGTGTTGATATTTCCATGTTTATACAGATAGCGGTGAAGATGTATGCATGTTTACACAGATAGCGGTGTAGATATTTCCATGTTCATACAGAAAACGGTGTAGATATTTCCATGTTTATACAGATAGCGGTGAAGATGTATGCATGTTTACACCGATAGCGGTGTAGATAATTCCATGTTCATCCAGATGGCTGTGTAGATATTTCCACGTTCATCCAGATGGCTGTGTAGATATATCCATGTTCATACAGATGGCGGTGAAGATATTTCCATGTTCATACGGATGGCTGTGTAGATATTTCCATGTTCATACCGATAGCGGTGCTGATATTTCCACGTTTATACAGGTAACTGTGTAGATATTTCCATGTTTATACAGATAGCGGTGTAGATATTTCCATGTTTATACACATAGCGGTGTAGATATTTCCATGTTTATACTGATAGCGGTGTAGTTATATCCATCTTAATACAGATGGCGGTGTAGATATTTATATGTTCATACAGGTGGCGGTGCAGTTATTTCCATGTTCATACATATGGCGGTGTGGATATTACCATGTTTATAGAGATAGCAGTGTAGTTATTTCCATGTGTATAGATATAGCTGTTTAGATATTTCCATGTATATGCAAATAGCTGTGTAGATGTTTCCATTTTCATGCAGATAGCGGTGTAGATATTTCCATGTTCAAACAGTTAGCGGTGTAAATATTTCCATGTTCATAAAGATAGCGGTGTAGATTTTCCATGTTTATACAGATAGCGGTGAAGATGTATGCATGTTTACACAGATAGCGGTGTAGATATTTCCATGTTCATCCAGATGGCTGTGTAGATATATCCATGTTCATACAGATGGCGGTGAAGATATTTCCATGTTCATACAGATAGCGGTGTAGATATTTCCATGTTCATACAGATAGCGGTGTTGATATTTCCATGTTCATACAGACTTCGGTGTATGTATCTCCATGTTCATACAGATAGCGGTGTAGGTATTTCCATGTTTATACAGGTAGCGGTGTAGGTATTTCCATGTTCATACAGATGGCGGTGAAGATATTTCCATGTTCATACAGATAGTGATGTAGATATTTCCATTTTCATAAAGATAGCGGTGTAGTTATTTCCATGTTCCTATAGATTGCGGTGCTGATATTTCCATGTTTATTCAGGTAGCGGTGTAGATATTTCCATGCTCATACAAATAGCGGTGTAGATATTTCCATGTTCATACAGATAGCGGTGTATGTATTTCCATGTTCATACAGATAGCGGTGTAGCTATTTCCATTTTCATGCAGATAGCGGTGTATATATTTCCCTGTTCAAACAGTTAGCGGTGTAGATATTTCAATGTTCATAAAGATAGCGGTGTATATGTTTCCATGTTTCTACAGATAGCGGTGAAGATGTATGCATGTTTACACAGATAGCGGTGTAGATATTTCCATGTATATACAGATAGCGGTGTAGATATTTCCATGTTTATACAGATAGCAGTGTAGATATCTCCTTCTTCATACAGATGGCGGTGTAGATATTTATATGTTCATACAGATAGCGGTGCAGATATGTCCATGTTCATACAGATGGCGGTGTAGATATTTCCATGTTTATAGAGATAGCGGTGTAGTTATTTCCATGTGTAAAGAGATAGCTGTGTAGATATTTCCATGTATATGCAGATAGCTGTGTAGATATTTCCATTTTCATGCATATAGCGGTGTAGATATTTCCATGTTCAAACAGATAGCGGTGTAGATATTTCCATGTTCATCCAGATGGCTGTGTAGATATATCCATGTTCATACAGATGGCGGTGAAGATATTTCCATGTTCATACAGATAGCGGTGTAGATATTTCCATGTTCATACAGATAGCGGTGCTGATATTTCCTTGTTCATCCAGATGGCTGTGTAGATATTTCCATGTTCATAGAGATGGCGGTGAAGATATTTCCATGTTCATACAGATATCGGTGTAGATATTTCCATGTTCATACAGATAGCGGTGTAGATATTTCCATGTTCATACAGATAGCGGTGCTGATATTTCCATGTTTATACAGGTAGCGGTGTAGGTATTTCCATGTTTATACAGATAGCGGTGTAGATATTTCCATGTTTATACAGGTAGCGGTGTAGATATTTCCATGTTTATACATATAGCGGTGTAGATATCTTCATCTTAATTCAGATGGCGGTGTAGATATTTATATGTTCATACAGATGACGGTGCAGATATTTCCATGTTCATACTTATGGCGGTGTAGATATTTCCATGTTTATAGAGATAGCGGTGTACTTATTTCCATGTGTAAAGAGATAGCTTTGTAGATATTTCCATGTATGTGCAGATAGCTGTGTAGATATTTCCATTTTCATGCAGATAGCGGTGTAGATATTTCCATTTTCAAACAGATAGCGGTGTAGATATTTCCATGTTTATACAGATAGCGGTGAAGATGTATGCATGTTTACACAGATAGCGGTGTAGATATTTCCATGTTCATACAGAAAACGGCGTAGATATTTCCATGTTTATACAGATAGCGGTGAAGATGTATGCATGTTTACACCGATAGCGGTGTAGATAATTCCATGTTCATCCAGATGGCTGTGTAGATATTTCCACGTTCATCCAGATGGCTGTGTAGATATATCCATGTTCATACAGATGGCGGTGAAGATATTTCCATGTTCATACAGATAGCGGTGTAGGTATTTCCATGTTTTTACAAGTAGCGGTGTAGATATTTCCATATTTATACAGATAGCTGTGTAGATATTTCCATGTTTATACAGATAGCGGTGTAGATATTTCCATGTTTATGCAGATAGCGGTGTAGATATTTCCATGTTTATACAGATAGCAGTGCAGATATTTCTGTGTTTATACAGATAGCCGTATAGATATTTCCATCATCATTCAGCTGGCGGTGTAGATATTTACAAGCTGATACAGATGGTGGTGTAGATATCTCCAAGTTTATAGAGATGGCGTACAGATATTTCCATGTTCTCACCGACGGCGGTGTAAATATTTCCATGTTTATAGAGATGGCGGTGTAGATATTTCCATGTTTATACACTTATCGCTGTAGATATTTCCATGTTTATTCAGATAGCAGTGTTGATATTTCCATGTTTATACAAATAGCGGTGTAGATATTTCCATGTTTATAGAGATAGTGGTGTAGATATTTCCATGTTTATAAAGATAGTGGTGTAGATATTTCCATGATTATAGAGATTGTGGTGTAGTTATTTCCATGTTTATAGAGATAGCAGTGTAGAAATTTCCCTGTTTCACAGAAAGGAGTGTAGATATTTCCATGTTTATACAGATAGCGGTGTAGATATTTCCATGTTTATACAGATGGCAGTGTAGATATTTCCATGTTTATAGAGATGGCGGTGTAGATATTTCCTTGTTTATACAGATAGCAGTGTAAATATTTCGATGTTTATAGAGATAGGTTTGTAGGTATTTCCATGTTCATACAGATAGCGGTGTAGATATTTCCATGTTCATCCAGATGGCTGTGTAGATATATCCATGTTCATACAGATGGCGGTGAAGATATTTCCATGTTCATACAGATAGCGGTGTAGATATTTCCATGTTCAAACAGATAGCGGTGTAGATATTTCCATGTTCATCCAGATGGCTGTGTAGATATATCCATGTTCATACAGATGGCGGTGAAGATATTTCCATGTTCATACAGATAGCGGTGTAGATATTTCCATGTTCATACAGATAGCGGTGCTGATATTTCCTTGTTCATCCAGATGGCTGTGTAGATATTTCCATGTTCATAGAGATGGCGGTGAAGATATTTCCATGTTCATACAGATATCGGTGTAGATATTTCCATGTTCATACAGATAGCGGTGTAGATATTTCCATGTTCATACAGATAGCGGTGCTGATATTTCCATGTTTATACAGGTAGCGGTGTAGGTATTTCCATGTTTATACAGATAGCGGTGTAGATATTTCCATGTTTATACAGGTAGCGGTGTAGATATTTCCATGTTTATACATATAGCGGTGTAGATATCTTCATCTTAATTCAGATGGCGGTGTAGATATTTATATGTTCATACAGATGACGGTGCAGATATTTCCATGTTCATACTGATGGCGGTGTAGATATTTCCATGTTTATAGAGATAGCGGTGTACTTATTTCCATGTGTAAAGAGATAGCTTTGTAGATATTTCCATGTATGTGCAGATAGCTGTGTAGATATTTCCATTTTCATGCAGATAGCGGTGTAGATATTTCCATTTTCAAACAGATAGCGGTGTAGATATTTCCATGTTTATACAGATAGCGGTGAAGATGTATGCATGTTTACAAAGATAGCGGTGTAGATATTTCCATGTTCATACAGAAAACGGCGTAGATATTTCCATGTTTATACAGATAGCGGTGAAGATGTATGCATGTTTACACAGATAGCAGTGTAGATAATTCCATGTTCATCCAGATGGCTGTGTAGATATTTCCACGTTTATCCAGATGGCTGTGTAGATATATCCATGTTCATACAGATGGCGGTGAAGATATTTCCATGTTCATACAGATAGCGGTGTAGGTATTTCCATGTTTTTACAAGTAGCGGTGTAGATATTTCCATATTTATACAGATAGCGGTGTAGATATTTCCATGTTTATACAGATAGCGGTGTAGATATTTCCATGTTTATGCAGATAGCGGTGTAGATATTTCCATGTTTATACAGATAGCAGTGCAGATATTTCTGTGTTTATACAGATAGCCGTATAGATATTTCCATCATCATTCAGCTGGCGGTGTAGATATTTACAAGCTGATACAGATGGTGGTGTAGATATCTCCAAGTTTATAGAGATGGCGTACAGATATTTCCATGTTCTCACCGACGGCGGTGTAAATATTTCCATGTTTATAGAGATGGCGGTGTAGATATTTCCATGTTTATACACTTATCGCTGTAGATATTTCCATGTTTATTCAGATAGCAGTGTTGATATTTCCATGTTTATACAAATAGCGGTGTAGATATTTCCATGTTTATAGAGATAGTGGTGTAGATATTTCCATGTTTATAAAGATAGTGGTGTAGATATTTCCATGATTATAGAGATTGTGGTGTAGTTATTTCCATGTTTATAGAGATAGCAGTGTAGAAATTTCCCTGTTTCACAGAAAGGAGTGTAGATATTTCCATGTTTATACAGATAGCGGTGTAGATATTTCCATGTTTATACAGATGGCAGTGTAGATATTTCCATGTTTATAGAGATGGCGGTGTAGATATTTCCTTGTTTATACAGATAGCAGTGTAAATATTTCGATGTTTATAGAGATAGGTTTGTAGGTATTTCCATGTTCATACAGATAGCGGTGTAGATATTTCCATGTTCATCCAGATGGCTGTGTAGATATATCCATGTTCATACAGATGGCGGTGAAGATATTTCCATGTTCATACAGATAGCGGTGTAGATATTTCCATGTTCATACAGATAGCGGTGCTGATATTTCCTTGTTCATCCAGATGGCTGTGTAGATATTTCCATGTTCATAGAGATGGCGGTGAAGATATTTCCATGTTCATACAGATATCGGTGTAGATATTTCCGTGTTCATACAGATAGCGGTGTAGATATTTCCATGTTCATACAGATAGCGGTGCTGATATTTCCATGTTTATACAGGTAGCGGTGTAGGTATTTCCATGTTTATACAGATAGCGGTGTAGATATTTCCATGTTTATACAGGTAGCGGTGTAGATATTTCCATGTTTATACATATAGCGGTGTAGATATCTTCATCTTAATTCAGATGGCGGTGTAGATATTTATATGTTCATACAGATGACGGTGCAGATATTTCCATGTTCATACTGATGGCGGTGTAGATATTTCCATGTTTATAGAGATAGCGGTGTACTTATTTCCATGTGTAAAGAGATAGCTTTGTAGATATTTCCATGTATGTGCAGATAGCTGTGTAGATATTTCCATTTTCATGCAGATAGCGGTGTAGATATTTCCATTTTCAAACAGATAGCGGTGTAGATATTTCCATGTTTATACAGATAGCGGTGAAGATGTATGCATGTTTACAAAGATAGCGGTGTAGATATTTCCATGTTCATACAGAAAACGGTGTAGATATTTCCATGTTTATACAGATAGCGGTGAAGATGTATGCATGTTTACACAGATAGCAGTGTAGATAATTCCATGTTCATCCAGATGGCTGTGTGGATATTTCCACGTTCATCCAGATGGCTGTGTAGATATATCCATGTTCATACAGATGGCGGTGAAGATATTTCCATGTTCATACAGATAGCGGTGTAGGTATTTCCATGTTTTTACAAGTAGCGGTGTAGATATTTCCATATTTATACAGATAGCGTGTAGATATTTCCATGTTTATACAGATAGCGGTGTAGATATTTCCATGTTTATGCAGATAGCGGTGTAGATATTTCCATGTTTATACAGATAGCAGTGCAGATATTTCTGTGTTTATACAGATAGCCGTATAGATATTTCCATCATCATTCAGCTGGCGGTGTAGATATTTACAAGCTGATACAGATGGTGGTGTAGATATCTCCAAGTTTATAGAGATGGCATACAGATATTTCCATGTTCTCACCGACGGCGGTGTAAATATTTCCATGTTTATAGAGATGGCGGTGTAGATATTTCCATGTTTATACACTTATCGCTGTAGATATTTCCATGTTTATTCAGATAGCAGTGTTGATATTTCCATGTTTATACAAATAGCGGTGTAGATATTTCCATGTTTATAGAGATAGTGGTGTAGATATTTCCATGTTTATAAAGATAGTGGTGTAGATATTTCCATGATTATAGAGATTGTGGTGTAGTTATTTCCATGTTTATAGAGATAGCAGTGTAGAAATTTCCCTGTTTCACAGAAAGGAGTGTAGATATTTCCATGTTTATACAGATAGCGGTGTAGATATTTCCATGTTTATACAGATGGCAGTGTAGATATTTCCATGTTTATAGAGATGGCGGTGTAGATATTTCCTTGTTTATACAGATAGCAGTGTAAATATTTCGATGTTTATAGAGATAGGTTTGTAGGTATTTCCATGTTCATACAGATAGCGGTGTAGATATTTCCAAGTTCATACAGAAGGCGGTGTAGATATTTCCATCTTCATACAGATGGCGGTGAAGATATTTGCATGTTCATACAGATGGAGGTGTGGATATTTCCATGTTCATACAGATGTCGGTGTAGATATTTCCATGTTCACACAGACGTCTGTGTAGTTATTTCCATGTTCATACAGATGACGTTGTTGATATTTCCATGTTCATACCGAGGGCGGTGTAGATATTTCCATGTTTATAGAGATGGCGGTGTAGATATTTCCAAGTTTATACAGATGGCCGTGTAGATATTTCCATCTTCATACAGATAGCATTGTAGATATTTCCATGTTTATGGAGATATCGGTGTAGGTATTTGCATGTTTATACAGATTGCGGTGTAGATATTTCCATGATTACACAGATAGCGGTGTAGATATTTCGATGTTTATATAGATAGCGGTGTAGATATTTACATGTTTATACAGATAGCGGTGAAGATATTTCCATGTTTATACAGACAGTGGTGTAGGTATTTCCATGTTTATACAGAGAGCATTGTAGATATTTCCATGTTTATAGAGTTAGCGGTGTAGATATTTCCCTGTTTTACAGATAGCAGAGTAGATATTTCCATGTTTATACAGATAGCAGTGTAGACATTTCCATGTTTATACCGATAACGGTGTAGATATTTCTGTGTTTATACATATAACGGTGTACATATTTCCATGATCATACAGATGGCGGTGTGGATATTTCCATTTTGATACAGACTGGGTGTAGATATTTTCATGTTTATACAGATGACGGTGTAGATATTTACATGTTTATAGACATGGCGGTGTAGATATTTCCATGTTTTTACACATAGCAGTGTCGATATTTCCATGTTTATGGAGATATCGGTGTAGGTATTTCCATGTTTATAGAGAGAGCGTTGTAGATATTTCCATGTTTATACAGATAGCGGTGTAGATATTTCCATGTTTACACAGGTAGCGGTGTAGATATTTCCATGTTTATACAGATATCGGTGTAGATATCTTCATCTTAATACAGATGGCGGTGTAGATATTTATATGTTCATACAGATGGCGTTGCAGATATTTCCATGTTCATACAGATGGCGGTGTAGATATTTCCATGTTTATAGAGATAGCGGTGTAGTTATTTCCATGTGTAAAGAGATAGCTTTGTAGATATTTCCATGTATGTGCAGATAGCTGTGTAGATATTTCCATTTTCATGCAGATAGCGGTGTGGATATTTCCATTTTCAAACAGATAGCGGTGTAGATATTTCCATGTTCATACAGAAAACGGTGCAGATATTTCCATGTTTATACAGATAGCAGTGAAGATGTATGCATCTTTACACAGATAGCGGTGTAGATAACTCCATGTTCATCCAGATGGCTGTGTAGATATTTCCACGTTCATCCAGATGGCTGTGTAGATATATCCGTGTTCATACAGATGGCGGTGAAGATATTTCCATATTCATACAGAAGGCGGTGTAGATATTTCCATGTTCATACCGATAGCGGTGCTGATATTTCCATGTTCATACAGGTAACTGTGTAGATATTTCCATGTTTATACAGATAACGGTGTAGATATTTCCATGTTTATTCACATAGCGGTGTAGATATTTCCATGTTTATACTGATAGCGGTGTAGATATCTCCATCTTAATACAGATGGCGGTGTAGATATTTGTATGTTCATACAGATGGCTGTGCAGTTATTTCCATGTTCATGCAGATGACGGTGTAGATATTACCATGTTTATAGAGATAGCGGTGTAGTTATTTCCATGTGTAAAGAGATAGCTGTATAGATATTTCCATGTATATGCAGATAGCTGTGTAGATATTTCCATTTTCATGCAGATAGCGGTGTAGATATTTCCATGTTCAAACAGATAGCGGTGTAGATATTTCCATGTTCATACAGATAGCGGTGTAGATATTTCCATGTTCATACAGATAGCGGTGTAGATATTTCCATGTTCATACAGATAGCAGTGTATGTATTTCCATGTTCATACAGATAGCGGTATAGATATTTCCATTTTCATGCAGATAGCGGTGTAGTTATTTCCCTGTTCAAACAGTTAGCGGTGTAGATATTTCCATGTTCATACAGATAGCGGTGTAGATATTTCCATGTTTATACAGATAGCGGTGAAGATGTATGCATGTTTACACTGATAGCGGTGTAGATATTTCCATGTTCATCCAGATGGCTGTGTAGATATATCCATGTTCATACAGTTGGCGGTGAAGATATTTCCTTGTTCGTACAGATAGCGGTGTAGATATTTGATGTTCATACAGATAGCGGTGTAGATATTTCCATGTTCATACAGACAGCGGTGAATGTATCTCCATGTTCTTACAGATAGCGGTGTAGGTATTTCCATGTTCATCCAGATGGCTGTGTAGATATTTCCATGTTTATAGAGATAGCGGTGTAGTTATTTCCATGTGTAAAGAGATAGCTTTGTAGATATTTCCATGTATGTGCAGACAGCTGTGTAGATATTTCCATTTTCATGCAGATAGCGGTGTAGATATTTCCATTTTCAAACAGATAGCGGTGTATGTATTTCCATGTTCATACAGATAGCGGTGTAGACATTTCCATGTTCATACAGACAGCGGTGTTGATATTTCCATGTTTATACAGATAGCGGTGAAGATGTATGCATGTTTACACAGATAGAGGTGTAGATATTTCCATGTTCATACAGAAAACGGTGTAGATATTTCCATGTTTATACAGATAGCGGTGAAGATGTATGCATGTTTACACAGATAGCGGTGTAGATAATTCCATGTTCATCCAGATGGCTGTGTAGATATTTCCACGTTCATCCAGATGGCTGTGTAGATATATCCATGTTCATACAGATGGCGGTGAAGATATTTCCATGTTCATACAGATAGCGGTGTAGGTATTTCCATGTTTTTACAAGTAGCGGTGTAGATATTTCCATATTTATACAGATAGCGGTGTAGATATTTCCATGTTTATACAGATAGCGGTGTAGATATTTCCATGTTTATGCAGATAGCGGTGTAGATATTTCCATGTTTATACAGATAGCAGTGCAGATATTTCTGTGTTTATACAGATAGCCGTATAGATATTTCCATCATCATTCAGCTGGCGGTGAAGATATTTGCAAGCTGATACAGATGGTGGTGTAGATATCTCCAAGTTTATAGAGATGGCGTACAGATATTTCCATGTTCTCACCGACGGCGGTGTAAATATTTCCATGTTTATAGAGATGGCGGTGTAGATATTTCCATGTTTATACACTTATCGCTGTAGATATTTCCATGTTTATTCAGATAGCAGTGTTGATATTTCCATGTTTATACAAATAGCGGTGTAGATATTTCCATGTTTATAGAGATAGTGGTGTAGATATTTCCATGTTTATAAAGATAGTGGTGTAGATATTTCCATGATTATAGAGATTGTGGTGTAGTTATTTCCATGTTTATAGAGATAGCAGTGTAGAAATTTCCCTGTTTCACAGAAAGGAGTGTAGATATTTCCATGTTTATACAGATAGCGGTGTAGATATTTCCATGTTTATACAGATGGCAGTGTAGATATTTCCATGTTTATGGAGATGGCGGTGTAGATATTTCCTTGTTTATACAGATAGCAGTGTAAATATTTCGATGTTTATAGAGATAGGTTTGTAGGTATTTCCATGTTCATACAGATAGCGGTGTAGATATTTCCATGTTCATACAGAAGGCGGTGTAGATATTTCCAACTTCATACAGATGGCGGTGAAGATATTTGCATGTTCATACAGATGGCGGTGTGGATATTTCCATGTTCATACAGATGTCGGTGTAGATATTTCCATGTTCACACAGATGTCTGTGTAGTTATTTCCATGTTCATACAGATGACGTTGTTGATATTTCCATGTTCATACCGAGGGCGGTGTAGATATTTCCATGTTTATAGAGATGGCGGTGTAGATATTTCCAAGTTTATACAGATGGCAGTGTAGATATTTCCATCTTCATACAGATAGCATTGTAGATATTTCCATGTTTATGGAGATATCGGTGTAGGTATTTGCATGTTTATACAGATAGCGGTGTAGATATTTCCATGATTACACAGATAGCGGTGTAGATATTTCGATGTTTATATAGATAGCGGTGTAGATATTTACATGTTTATACAGATAGCGGTGAAGATATTTCCATGTTTATACAGACAGTGGTGTAGATATTTCCATGTTTATACAGAGAGCATTGTAGATATTTCCATGTTTATAGAGTTAGCGGTGTAGATATTTCCCTGTTTTACAGATAGCAGAGTAGATATTTCCATGTTTATACAGATAGCAGTGTAGACATTTCCATGTTTATACCGATAACGGTGTAGATATTTCTGTGTTTATACATATAAGGGTGTAGATATTTCCATGATCATACAGATGGCGGTGTGGATATTTCCATTTTGATACAGACTGGGTGTAGATATTTTCATGTTTATACAGATGACGGTGTAGATATTTACATGTTTATAGACATGGCGGTGTAGATATTTCCATGTTTTTACACATAGCAGTGTCGATATTTCCATGTTTATGGAGATATCGGTGTAGGTATTTCCATGTTTATAGAGAGAGCGTTGTAGATATTTCCATGTTTATACAGATAGCGGTGTAGATATTTCCCTGTTTTACAGATAGCAGTGTAGATATTTCCATGTTTATACAGATAGCGGTGTAGATATTTCCATGTACATACAGATAGCGGTGTAGATATTCCCATGTTTATTCAGATGGCAATGTAGATATTTACATGTTTATAGGGATGGCGGTGTAGATATTTCCTTGTATTGACAGATAGCTGTGTAGATATTTCCATTTTTATACAGATAGCGCTGAAGATATTTCCATGATTATACAGATAGTGGTGTAGATATTTCCATGTTTATACAGATAGCGGTGTAGATATTTCCATGTTTATACAGATAGCGGTGTAGATATTTCCATGTTTATGGAGATGGCATTATAGTAATTTACTTGTTTATACAGATGGTGGTGTCGATATTTCCATGTTCATACAGATATCGGTGTAGATATTTCCATATTTATACACATGGCGGTGTAGATATTTCCATGTGCATACAGATGCCGGTTTAGATATTTCAATGTTTATAGAGATGACGGTGTAGATATTTCCATGTTTATACAGATGGCGGTGTAGATATTTCCATGTTTATACCCATAGCGGTGTAGATATTTCCATGTTTATACACATAGCGGTATAGATATTTCTATGTTTACAGAGATATTGGTGTAGATATTTCCATGTTTATAGAGATAGTCGTGTAGATATTTCCATGTTTATAGAGATAGCGGTGTCGATAATTCCCTGTTTCACAGACAGCAGTGTAGATATTGCCATGTTTATTCAGATAGCGGTGTAGATATATCCATGTTTATAGAGATAGCGGTGTAATTATTTCCATGTTTATAGAGATGGCGGTGGAGATATTTCCATGTTTATAGAGATGGCGGTGTAGATATTTCCATGTTTATACAGATGGCGGTGTAGATATTTCCATGTTTATACAGATGGCGGTGTAGGCATTTCCATGTTTATACAGATAGCGGTGTAGATATTTCCATGCTTATACAGATAGCGGTGTAGATATTTCCATGTTCATACAGATAGCGTTGTAAATATTTCCATGTTTATACAGATAGCGGTGTAGATATTTCCATGTTTATAGAGATAGCGTTTTAGATATTTCCATGTTTATACAGATAGCGGTGTAGATATTTCCATGTTTATACAGATGGCAGTGTAGATATTTCCATGTTTATAGAGATGGCGGTGTAGATATTTCCTTGTTTATACAGATAGCAGTGTAAATATTTCGAGGTTTATAGAGATAGGTTTGTAGGTATTTCCATGTTCATACAGATAGCGGTGTAGATATTTCCATGTTCATACAGAAGGCGGTGTAGATATTTCCATCTTCATACAGATGGCGGTGAAGATATTTGCATGTTCTTACAGATGGCGGTGTAGATATTTCCATGTTCATACAGATGTCGGTGTAGATATTTCCATGTTCACACAGATGTCTGTGTAGTTATTTCCATGTTCATACAGATGACGTTGTTGATATTTCCATGTTCATACCGAGGGCGGTGTAGATATTTCCATGTTTATAGAGATGGCGGTGTAGATATTTCCAAGTTTATACAGATGGCAGTGTAGATATTTCCATGTTCATACAGATAGCATTGTAGATATTTCCATGTTTATGGAGATATCGGTGTAGGTATTTGCATGTTTATACAGATAGCGGTGTAGATATTTCCATGATTACACAGATAGCGGTGTAGATATTTCGATGTTTATATAGATAGCGGTGTAGATATTTACATGTTTATACAGATAGCGGTGAAGATATTTCCATGTTTATACAGACAGTGGTGTAGATATTTCCATGTTTATACAGAGAGCATTGTAGATATTTCCATGTTTATACAGATAGCAGTGTAGACATTTCCATGTTTATACCGATAACGGTGTAGATATTTCTGTGTTTATACATATAAGGGTGTAGATATTTCCATGATCATACAGATGGCGGTGTGGATATTTCCATTTTGATACAGACTGGGTGTAGATATTTTCATGTTTATACAGATGACGGTGTAGATATTTACATGTTTATAGACATGGCGGTGTAGATATTTCCATGTTTTTACACATAGCAGTGTCGATATTTCCATGTTTATGGAGATATCGGTGTAGGTATTTCCATGTTTATAGAGAGAGCGTTGTAGATATTTCCATGTTTATACAGATAGCGGTGTAGATATTTCCCTGTTTTACAGATAGCAGTGTAGATATTTCCATGTTTATACATATAGCGGTGTAGATATTTCCATGTACATACAGATAGCGGTGCAGATATTCCCATGTTTA
The DNA here is from genome assembly GCF_029281585.2 of Gorilla gorilla gorilla. NCBI lineage: Eukaryota > Metazoa > Chordata > Mammalia > Primates > Hominidae > Gorilla > Gorilla gorilla. Next base: position 130,576,200 of record NC_073239.2, read on the forward strand.
TTCAGATGGCAATGTAGATATTTACATGTTTATGGGGATGGCGGTGTAGATAATTCCTTGTATTGACAGATAGCTGTGTAGATATTTCCATTTTTATACAGATAGCGCTGAAGATATTTCCATGATTATACAGATAGTGGTGTAGATATTTCCATGTTTATACAGATAGCGGTGTAGATATTTCCATGTTTATACAGATAGCGGTGTAGATATTTCCATGTTTATGGAGATGGCATTATAGTTATTTACTTGTTTATACAGATGGTGGTGTCGATATTTCCATGTTCATACAGATAGCGGTGTAGATATTTCCATATTTATACACATGGCGGTGTAGATATTTCCATGTGCATACAGATGCCGGTTTAGATATTTCCATGTTTATAGAGATGACGGTGTAGACATTTCCATGTTTATACAGATGGCGGTGTAGATATTTCCATGTTTATACCCATAGCGGTGTAGATATTTCCATGTTTATACACATAGCGGTATAGATATTTCTATGTTTACAGAGATATTGGTGTAGATATTTCCATGTTTATAGAGATAGTCGTGTAGATATTTCCATGTTTATAGAGATAGCGGTGTCGATAATTCCCTGTTTCACAGACAGCAGTGTAGATATTGCCATGTTTATTCAGATAGCGGTGTAGATATATCCATGTTTATAGAGATAGCGGTGTAATTATTTCCATGTTTATAGAGATGGCGGTGGAGATATTTCCATGTTTATAGAGATGGCGGTGTAGATATTTCCATGTTTATACAGATGGCGGTGTAGATATTTCCATGTTTATACAGATGGCGGTGTAGGCATTTCCATGTTTATACAGATAGCGGTGTAGGTATTTCCATGCTTATACAGATAGCGGTGTAGATATTTCCATGTTCATACAGATAGCGTTGTAAATATTTCCATGTTTATACAGATAGCGGTGTAGATATTTCCATGTTTATAGAGATAGCGTTTTAGATATTTCCATGTTTATACAGATAGCGGTGTAGATATTTCCATGTTTATACAGATGGCAGTGTAGATATTTCCATGTTTATAGAGATGGCGGTGTAGATATTTCCTTGTTTATACAGATAGCAGTGTAAATATTTCGAGGTTTATAGAGATAGGTTTGTAGGTATTTCCATGTTCATACAGATAGCGGTGTAGATATTTCCATGTTCATACAGAAGGCGGTGTAGATATTTCCATCTTCATACAGATGGCGGTGAAGATATTTGCATGTTCTTACAGATGGCGGTGTAGATATTTCCATGTTCATACAGATGTCGGTGTAGATATTTCCATGTTCACACAGATGTCTGTGTAGTTATTTCCATGTTCATACAGATGACGTTGTTGATATTTCCATGTTCATACCGAGGGCGGTGTAGATATTTCCATGTTTATAGAGATGGCGGTGTAGATATTTCCAAGTTTATACAGATGGCAGTGTAGATATTTCCATGTTCATACAGATAGCATTGTAGATATTTCCATGTTTATGGAGATATCGGTGTAGGTATTTGCATGTTTATACAGATAGCGGTGTAGATATTTCCAAGATTACCCAGATAGCGGTGTAGATATTTCGATGTTTATATAGATAGCGGTGTAGATATTTACATGTTTATACAGATAGCGGTGAAGATATTTCCATGTTTATACAGACAGTGGTGTAGATATTTCCATGTTTATACAGAGAGCATTGTAGATATTTCCATGTTTATACAGATAGCAGTGTAGACATTTCCATGTTTATACCGATAACGGTGTAGATATTTCTGTGTTTATACATATAAGGGTGTAGATATTTCCATGATCATACAGATGGCGGTGTGGATATTTCCATTTTGATACAGACTGGGTGTAGATATTTTCATGTTTATACAGATGACGGTGTAGATATTTACATGTTTATAGACATGGCGGTGTAGATATTTCCATGTTTTTACACATAGCAGTGTCGATATTTCCATGTTTATGGAGATATCGGTGTAGGTATTTCCATGTTTATAGAGAGAGCGTTGTAGATATTTCCATGTTTATACAGATAGCGGTGTAGATATTTCCCTGTTTTACAGATAGCAGTGTACATATTTCCATGTTTATACATATAGCGGTGTAGATATTTCCATGTACATACAGATAGCGGTGTAGATATTCCCATGTTTATTCAGATGGCAATGTAGATATTTACATGTTTATAGGGATGGCGGTGTAGATAATTCCTTGTATTGACAGATAGCTGTGTAGATATTTCCATTTTTATACAGATAGCGCTGAAGATATTTCCATGATTATACAGATAGTGGTGTAGATATTTCCATGTTTATACAGATAGCGGTGTAGATATTTCCATGTTTATACAGATAGCGGTGTAGATATTTCCATGTTTATGGAGATGGCATTATAGTTATTTACTTGTTTATACAGATGGTGGTGTCGATATTTCCATGTTCATACAGATAGCGGTGTAGATATTTCCATATTTATACACATGGCGGTGTAGATATTTCCATGTGCATACAGATGCCGGTTTAGATATTTCAATGTTTATAGAGATGACGGTGTAGATATTTCCATGTTTATACAGATGGCGGTGTAGATATTTCCATGTTTATACCCATAGCGGTGTAGATATTTCCATGTTTATACACATAGCGGTATAGATATTTCTATGTTTACAGAGATATTGGTGTAGATATTTCCATGTTTATAGAGATAGTCGTGTAGATATTTCCATGTTTATAGAGATAGCGGTGTCGATAATTCCCTGTTTCACAGACAGCAGTGTAGATATTGCCATGTTTATTCAGATAGCGGTGTAGATATATCCATGTTTATAGAGATAGCGGTGTAATTATTTCCATGTTTATAGAGATGGCGGTGGAGATATTTCCATGTTTATAGAGATGGCGGTGTAGATATTTCCATGTTTATACAGATGGCGGTGTAGGCATTTCCATGTTTATACAGATAGCGGTGTAGGTATTTCCATGCTTATACAGATAGCGGTGTAGATATTTCCATGTTCATACAGATAGCGTTGTAAATATTTCCATGTTTATACAGATAGCGGTGTAGATATTTCCATGTTTATAGAGATAGCGTTTTAGATATTTCCATGTTTATACATATAGCGGTATACATATTTCCATGTTTAAACAGATGGCGGTGTAGATATTTCCATGTTTATACAGGTGGCGGTGTAGTTATTTCCCTATTCATACAGATGGCGTTGTAGATATTTCAATGTTTATAGAGATGGCGGTGTAGATATTGCCATGTTTATACAGATGGCGGTGTAGTTATTTCCATGTTTATACAGATAGCGGTGTAGGTATTTCCATGCTTATACAGATAGCGGTGTAGATATTTCCATGTTCATACAGATAGCGTTGTAAATATTTCCATGTTTATACAGATAGCGGTGTAGATATTTCCATGTTTATAGAGATAGCGGTATAGATATTTCCATGTTGATACACATAGCTGTGTAGATATTTCCATGTTTATAGAGATAGCGGTGTAGATATTTCCAAGTTTATAGAGATGGCGGCTTGCATATTTCCATGTTTATATATGTGGCGGTGTATATATTTCCATGTTTATGCAGATGGCGGTGTAGATATTTCCATGTTTATACAGATGGCGGTGTAGATATTTCCATGTTTATACAGATGGCGGTGTAGATACTTCCATATTTATACAGATGGCGCTGTAGATATTTTCATGTTCATACAGATAGCAGTGTAGATATTTCCATGTTTATAGAGATGGCGCTGTAGATATTTCCTTGTTTATACACATAGCAGTTTAGATATTTCCATGTTTAAAGAGATGGCGGTGTAGATATTTCCATGTTTGTTCAGGTAGCGGTGAAGATATTTCCATATTTATACAGGTAGCGGTACAGATATGTGAATTCATTAAACCTCTTTTTCTTTATAAATTACCCAGTCTTGGGTATGTCTTTATCAGCAGCATGAAAATTGACTAATACACTCGCTGTCCATGAATGATACTCTGTTAGCCCATTTGCATTGTTATAAAGAAATACCTGAGGCTGGGTTATTTATAAAGAAATGCGGTTTATTTGGCTCCTTGTTGTGAAGGCTGTACATGAAGCATAGTACTGGCACCTGCTTCCTGGGAGGGCATCAGGAACCTTCCAATCATGGTGGAAGGTGAAGGGAAACCAGCATATCACATGGTGAGAGCGGAAGCAAGAGAGACAGGGAAGAGGTGTCAGTCTCTTTTAAACAACCAGATATCGCATGAACTCACAGGGTAAGAACTCATTCATTACCAAGAGGACAGCACCAAGCCATTCAGGAGGCATCTATCTCCAACATTGGGGATCACATTTTAACGTGAGATTTGAAGGGGACAAACATCCAAACTATGTCAGATACCAAAGCTGACAATGCTTATTATCTTTAGCTGTTCCAGGTTCTGGGAAAAGGGAGAGAGTTAGCTTCCCTCGTCTATGCTGTGCTACTCCATATTATATTAGTAATTATTGTTCTCTAAAGGTTTTTGAAAGCAAATAAACAAATGCAAGGCAAAATATACGAAATGCAAGGCAAAACATACGAAATGCAAGGCAAATGCATTAAAAACTTTTGAGTGTTAATATATAGATTTTATTTTATCTTTTTAATTTCTTTTGCTTAACCAAATAGATTATGTAGTTTTGATTAACTGGCCATGAAATAGCTCTGCCTACATAGAATTTCCCATGAATAATTGGTTGTGGAGACTTTTATGTGTAACCCAAATCCTCCCTCAAAACTGAAGTTTGCCCAGCTATTGGGAGTGTTGGCAAATCATGCCTCTCAGCTGATTCTCTCTAGAATTTATTCTCAGGAGATCTAATTAATAACTTGTCAAGCTGATGTCCATCCTTGGGGACAACTCGTATCTGAAGAATGGCCAGTGAAAGGTATTAAAACTCCATACTCCTGCCTCAATTTAGGGCAACTCTGAAGGGTCACCCCAGCTTCTCAGCTCCCCCTTGAGATTAGCTGAGGTATTTGTTGTGACTGCCTCACATCTCAACTCCCTTTGTCCAATTCAGCTTTTTAGCCACAGTTGTTGGCTCCTAGGATTTTACCCAGTTAAATGTTCTCTACACAAATCTCTATCTCAAATCTGCTTTACAGGGAATGTGGCCTCAGACAGGTTTTCATTAGGTTCTGGACGTAACTCTCATTAGTCATTGATATGATTCGGCTGTGTCTCCATCCGAATCTCACCTTGATTGTAATTATCCCCGCATGTCAAGGATGGAGTCAGGTGGAGATCATTGAATCATAGGGGCGGGTTCCCCCTACTGTTCTCCTGGTAGCGAATAAGTCTCACGAGATCTGATGCTTTTAAAATGGGAGCTTCCCTACACAAGCTTTCTTCTCTGCTACCATTTAAGATGTGCCTTTGCTTCTTTTTTGCCTTCTGCCGTGACTGTGAGGCCTCCCCAGCCATGTGGAATTGTGAGTTCCTTAAACCTCTTTCCTTTCTAAATTACCCGGTCTTGGGTATGACTTTATTAGCAGCATGAGAACAAACTAGTGCAGTCTGTTCTATAAGCCCAAGTCGGATCACAGAGTCCCGCTTTCTGTTTTTTTTTTCTAGCCCATATTTCTACTAAAACTTGACTCATATAGACTTAAAACAAAATAATTAAGCATGGCTAGTAATTATTTAATATTTTATACGTGTCAGGTACTGTATTTTGTAACTTATCTTTTAATAATCTTTCCAAATCTCTAAAAGGAGAATTCTGCTCTTTTATAGAGAAAACAAGGATGGCTCAATCTTTTGATTTTTATTACAAGCTTTATTTTGTATAACATATAATAAACTAAAAATATTGAAAGTTTAGAAACCATCAGCACACAATCGAGGTGATGGAAATATACTTCACCTCCAGTTTCCTGATGCCTCTTTATAATACATTTCTCTGGCCCCTCATTCCTGGCCCTTAAAAACCACCAAACTGCTTTCTGTCACTGGACAGTAATTTATACAGTCAAAAAATGTATATAAATACAATTTTACACTATGCACTTTTTTGTCTGACATTTTATGTTTTTTTCTCTGCATGTTTTACCTCTAGAGTCTGCCTTGTTTCACTTAGTATAGTTATTTTGAGATTCATTCATGTTATAGTATGTATCCATAATTAATTCGGATAAAGCAAGTTAATTCATTAATGTATTGATTGATATTTAGACTGTTTCTAGTTTGGGCTATTATGAATACATGTGCTATGAACATTTGTGTTGATATCATTATATGAACACCTACTTTTATCTCTCTTGGGTAAATACCCAGGAGTGCAATGGCTGAGTCTTACGGCAGAAGTATGTTTAACTTTTTAAAGGACTCTTAAACTGTTTTTCAAAGGTTACACTTTTTTGTATTCCCATCAGCAGTGTATGAGAGTTTCAGCTTCTCCACATCCAAGCCAGTGCTTGGCTATTATCAGTCATGCTAATCTTAGCTATTTAAAAATAGATAGTGGCGTCTCATTTTGGTTTTAATTTGCATTGCCCTAAGCATTAATTATGTTGAGCATATGTGCTTATTTACCAAACAAATGTCTACTTTGAAATGTCTGTTCCAGTCTTTCACCCAAGTTTTAAATGGGGTTGTTTGTTTTTCATTATTAAATTTTGAGCTTTTAAAATATATTTTTGATGCAAGCCTTTCATCAGATATATGAATTGCAAATATTTTCTCCCAGCCTGCAGCTTGTCTTTTCAGTCTCTTAATAGATTCTTTTGAAGAGCAGATTCTTTTTTTAAAATTTGATGAGTTCTTCTTATCAATATATTATTATATAAATCATGCTGTGGGGTCATATCAAAGAAAGCTTTGCCTGACTCAAAGTCCCAAATGTTTTCACATCTTCCCTCTCCTCTCCTTTGGGAACTGAGATTACACGTAAATTCAGTTACTTGAAATTTACTGTCTACTATTGCTCTGTTCATGTTTTTTAAAAGTTTATTTTCTCTCTATATTTTATTTTGAGAGGTGTCTATCTTTTCTTCTTTAATGACTAACGTGCTATCAGCCTACCATGTAGCTGGGACTACAGCCGCATGCTACTATGCCCCGCTAATTTTTGTATTTTTAGTAGAGATGGGATTTCACCATATTGGTCAGGCTGGTCCTGAACTCCTGACTTCGTGATCCACCTGCCTCGGCCTCGCAAAATGCTGAGATTACAGGCGTGAGCCACTGCGCCCAGCCTCCTTTAGTGTATCTTGCATGTCTCTATTTTAGAACATATAGAATACTGTTTCAATAAGCATTTGAATGTTCTTAACTGATAACTCTGGCACCTTGATTTACTCTGGATCAGTTCTGACTCAGTGATTTTTCTCCTTATTATGAGCCACGTTCTTCTGTCTTTTGTTGTTACTGTTGTGTCTCTGCTAAACTGTGTCTGGATGTCAGATATGGTGACTTTTATCTTATTGAGTGCTGGAAGTATATATAAATATTCTTGATCTTTGTATTGGTATGTATTTAAGTTTAGTTGGAAAGAGTTTGACTCTTTTTGGTCTTGCTTTAAAAATTCATTAGGTGGGATCAGACCAGTTCTCATTTTAGAGCTAATCACTCCCAACTAGTGAGGCAAGATCCTTCTGGGTATCCCTGGGAATCTTGAGGTGTTCCTGGTTTGGCTGATAAAATAAGCACTATTACTGGACCTTGGTGAGCATGTGTACTGTTACTTTTCATCTTATCTGGGTGTTGTTTCCCCAACCGTAGGTACTTTTCTCTAGGCCTGTCCTAACAATTACTTAGCTATGTACTTTAGGGGGACCCTTTGCAGAGCTCTGGAGTTCTCTTTCTGTGCAGCCCCTTCTTCTCGGAAACCTTGTCCTGAGAGCTCATGTCAACATGGTTTCTGTGGACTCTCAGCTCTGTCCCCTCAGCTCAGGGAGAACGATGGGCTCCTCTTGGGCTTTTCTCCTGGAGTAGTGGGCTGGAAAACTTTCTCCAGGCATAAATTAGGGCAGTTGATAGGCTCACCTTGTTTGAGACTGACTTTACAGGGTCTTGCAAACTTTTGTGGCATACATTTTGGCCATTTTTTTGGTTGTTTCAGGAGGGAGAGAAAGTCTAGTTCTTGTTACTCCATCATGGTCATTGCAGAAGTCAACCTAACTGATATTTCTCAATACAGTCTGTTGCTACACATTGAACTTGCTTAAGATAATTTTTAGATGGCACAGAACTTTCTGTCCATTGAATGAGACTCTCTGCTTATTTTGCAAGTGCTCATTTGTATGGAGACATTTGTATGGAGAAACTTCAAAAAGTTTGTGGAAAAATGAAGTTAAAAGATAAACATTGAAAATGTGATCTTCGGTTTTCATCCCTAAAGAACTGATGGTCCTGGGAACTTAACAATGTCAATGCAGTCTCTTATACATTATTAACTTAAGAAAAATGGGTGCCCTTTCCACATTTGTTGAGATTGGGAAAGAAAAAGAAGTCAGAAGGAGCCAAATCAGAGCTGTAAGGTGGATGCCTGACAATTTCCCATTGAGACTCTCACAAAATTGCCTTTGCTTGATGACAGGAATGAGCAGAAACATTGTGGTGTTAGAGGACTGTCTGCTAAAGCTTTCCCAGGTATTTTGCCCTAAAACTTTGGCTAACTTATTCAAAACACTCTCATGATATGCAGATATTATTGTTCTTTGACCTTCCACAAAGTCAACAAGCAAAATGCCTGGAATGTCCCCAAAAAACTGTTGCCGTGACCTTTGCTCTTGAGTGATCCCCTTTAGCTTTGACTGGACCACTTCCACCTTTGGTAGCCATTGCTTTGATTGTGTTTTGCCCTCAGGATCATACTGGGAAAGCCATGTTTTATCTTCTGTTACAATTCTTCAAAGAAATCCTTCAGGATCTTGACCCTAGTTCTTTAAAATTTCCATTGAGAGCTCTCCTCTTGTCTGCAGCTGATCTGAGCACAACACTTTTGGCACCCATGCAGTGGAAAGTTGGTTCAACTTTAATTTTTTAGTCAGAACTGTGTAAGCTGAACCAATTAAGATGTCTACGATGTTGGCTATTGTTTGTGCTGTTGATTATCAGTCCTCTTCAATTAGGGCACAAACAAGATTAATTTTTTTCCTTGCAAATTGATATGGATGATCTGTCCCTGTGGACTTCATCTTCCACATCATCTCGTTTCTTCTTTAAAAAAGCTGTCCGCTTGTGAACTACTGATTTCTTTGGTGCATTGTCCCCTCAAGCTTCTTGTAAAGCATCAGTGATTTCACCATTCTTTCACTCAAGCTTCATCATAATCTAATGTTTGTTCTTGCTTCAATTTTAGCAGAATTTACATTGCTCTGCTAGGGGCTCTTTTCAAACTAATGTCTACTCCTTCTTACTGTCTCAAACTAGATCCTGTTCAAACATGCTATAATAAATTAGTATGAGTTTATTTTGCTACCAAAATTGAAACCTTTGCATAGTTTTTTTCATAATATACATTTTCCATGAACTTTTTAAGGCCTCTCATGTATCCACAGGTAGAGTGCCTTACCTATTCTGACTTCAGTCAATTATTCAAGACCTTTCCTTGTCAGTGATACATTAGAAAGGTAGAGTATTGAAAAATAAGAGTAGCTTCTGCTGATTAAGAAATACTATATCTTTTTCTACTTCTTTCTTTTTTTTGAGACAGCATCTTTCTCTGTCACCCAGGCTGGAGTGCAGTGGTGTGATCTCAGCTCACTGCAACCTCTGCCTCCCAGGGTCAAGTGATTCTCCTGCCTCAGCCTCCCGAGTAGCTGGGACTATAGGTGCCTGCCACCACACCCAGCTAATTTTTGTATTTTTAGTGGAGACAAGGTTTTACCATATTGGCCAGGCTGGTCTTGAACTCCTGACCTTGTGATCTGCCTGACTCGGCCTCCCAAAGCACTGGGATTACAGTCATGAGCCACCGTACCTAGCTTTCTACTTCTTTCTTATTATTTTCCTCCTCTCTCATTCCTATATTCTCTCCTTTCTCCTACTTTCCTCCCCACTCCCTGTTTCCTTCCTTTCATCTTTCCTATTTTCAAGACTTAATATTTCTTGAACCTCCGATGTTATCATAGTATGTTATTTGTTTAATTTTCACATAACAATAATAGTTTAAATACAAATAATATTTATTTTCATCCCCATGTTATCAGTATAACAGTAAAGATGTGGAGAGGCCAGCTGGGCATGGTGGCTCAAGCCTGTAATCCCAGCACATTGGGAGGCCGAGGTGGGTGGATCACGAGGTCAGGAGATCGAGACCATCCTGGCTAACATGGTGAAACCCCATCTCTACTAAAAAATAGAAAAAATTAGCTGGGCGTGGTGGCACGTGCCTGTAGTCCCAGCTACTCGGGAGGCTGAGGCAGGAGAATAGTGTGAACCCGGGAGGCAGAACTTGCAGTGAGCCAAGATCACGCCACTGCACTCCAGCCTGGGTGACAGAGCGAGACTCTGTCTCAAAAAATAAATAAATAAATAAATGAAAATAAAATTTAAAAAATGATGTGGAGAGGCCAAACCAATGGCTCTTATATCCACGTTCTTTCTTCTAAATGATTTCACCTTAGTTTTGGTCTGCATCTCTAACCATAGCTAGTTGCAGCAGGACTTCTATCTGGCCTTGCTGCTCTCATTTTTGGACCTCCTCACTGAAATCAAATTGATCTTTCTAAAATGCAAACCTGGTCTTAGTATTTTATTACTTAAAACCCATTGGTGGCTTTCCATGATTTATGGAATAAAGTCAAAATTCCTGTTTTTGCCCATGTTTCTGTGTGCCTCTCATCCCTACATTTACTGATTCCTGTGTGCCATAAATTGCCAGTTGTCCAGAGTTCATTCTCTTTTTGTACTTGGGAGGACTTCTGCATCCTGCAACTTTTCCCCTGAAACGTGCTTGGAAAATACCTACTCATTTTTTTCAGATTCAGGTTAGCTTTTTACTTCAGTTTCTTTTCCTGAAGCTTATACTGACTGCTCCATATGGCTTTGGGGATTAGCTACTCATTCCTTTGTGCCCTTTGTAGATACACATTTATCATGGAGTCTTTTTTTTTTTTTTTTTTTTTTGAGACAGAGTCTCACTCTGTCACCAGGCTGGAGTGCAGTGGTGTGATCTCAGCTCACTGCAACCTTTACCTTCCAGGTTCAACTGATTCTCTTGCCTCAGCCTCCCAAGTAACTACAGGCGTGCACCACCGTGCCCAGCTAATTTTTGTATTTTTAGTAGAGACGGGGTTTCACTATGTTGGCCAGGATGGTCTCGATCTCTTGACCTCGTGATCTGCCCACGTTGGCCTCCCAAAGTGCTGGGATTACAGGCATGAACCACCGCTCCCAATCAGTCATGCAGTCTTTATACTTACTTGTTTACTTGCCTGTGAGCTCACTGAATGCAGGGACTATTTCCTTGTTGCTCTAGCACCTACACCAGTACCTGGTATCCAGAAGCTGTATGCTAAATGTTTGTTGAGTGGCTGTTTGACTGAATGATTGTACTCCTAATTAGCAGATAGAAAGCCATGAACTTCCCAGTTCATCATTCTTTGTGCTCAATTCTGGTTTCTTTATTGTGTTCAAAAGAGTTCCTTAGTGACATAAAACTATGGAGCTAGTATGTCAGCTCATTTAAGCAATGATTGGTTTATGTATATAAGAGACTTCAATAATTATATATTTTTATTTCAGTTTCAATAAATGATCAATTGATTAATTTTCTCTGTTTTGGCTTATTGTTCACATTTAATATCAAATAAAAGTGTTTTACTTAAAATTATTCATGCCAATTATGACAGTTAGGTGAATATTACTTTGATTTACATTCCAGTAGTAGTTTTGGTTGAACCCTGAATATGCTAAGACGTCCCTTTTCTTTTTTCTTATGAACAGGCTACTGTGTTTACATATATTATTAAAATCTTCTTTGAAAATACGAAGAATGTTACATTTCTTATATTTAGTTCTCTGTGCTTCAGAATTCCTGTGATACTTGCACTTAAGTCCTTCTGAGCAGTTGATGTTGATATTTATGTGGTTAATTTCATGAAACATGGTGGTTTTCATTTCTATCATTAATTTATACAGGAGATAGACTGTTTTCCAGGTGTAAGCTCAGTCATATAATTAGAAAATTTATAAGCAGAAAGGAGTTATTTGGTCTAACCCATTTATTCTACAGATAGAGAAATTAGAGTCCAGAAACTCTGTCTTCTTTAAAGTCTTACAGGTATTTAAGAAAAAAGAATAGACTTGAGGTTTCTGTGCTCTGAACCCAGTGATCTTGACACTGTAACGATCTTCATCCATATTATTCACAGAAGTAAATATAATCACATATTAAATAAGAAACAAAAATACTAAGGAGATATTATACTGAAAAATGAAATAATATTATCTTAATTATTTTGATCAGATTCAATCTATAGCAGCTTGAAGGCTAATAATTCCAATGATTCTCTGAATAAACCATTTTTCTAATAAGATTACAGGTTTTAGTAATCTAATTATTTTGACTGATGCAAATGTTACCCCGCCAGTCTGAAAAATGTGTTTATTTATATGTCATAAAGAATAATTTATTCCAAAAAGGCTAATTTTCAAAATATATGTATCTTCTGAAACTGTATCTATTTTTTCCCCACGTTTTCTAAATATATTTTAGAGGGCATTTGTAGATTTTCATGGTGCTGAAAAATTAAGGTATAATGGTCTCATGAAGGAGAATAATGTCATTTAGACATTGTAATTTTGGAGGATCACAATACTTTTTGGAATGTGGTTGTTGCAGCACTGGTCACTTATACTAATTATATAATAACATACTATACTAATGCAATAATATACCATATGAAATTATTCAGTGGTAAATTTGTCTTAAATCCTCTAGAATACTGCAAAGAAATAGTTTATATAAGAAAGAGTACCATAGCAGATGTGAACACAATATTTCCTATTTTTTTCTTCTTTTTTATTTTTTTGAAGACAAGTTCTCACTCTGTTGCCCAGACTGGAGTTCAGTGCCATGTTCATAGTTCACTGCAACTTCAAACTCCCAAGCTCAAGTGATCCTCTTGATTCAGCCTCTGAAGTAGCTGTGCCTATAGGTGTGCACCACCACACCGGCTAAGTTTTAAAATTTTTTATAGATATGTTGCCCAAGCTGGTCTCAAATTCTTGAGCTCAAGAGATCTTCTCACCTTGGCCTCCCAGAGTGTTGGGATTACAGGCATGAGCCACCATACTCAGCCAATATTTCTTTTGTAAAAGACATTTTCTAACATACTTCTCATTTTAACTAACATAATATTCAAAGTGTAGATCTGAGAAAGAGATAGTGCCTGCAGATCTGGGATCCTACATGCTAATATTATGGGATGCATTCAGATTTGATCAGCAGATATTCCATTTATTCTAGAACACCACCAGCAGAAGAATGTAATTACGTCTATCACTAAAACTTTGTGTCAATACAGACTACTGTATTTGTTATCATAGATGGTCCTTGGATGGCAGCCTTCAGCAATTTTAAACCTAGACAGGTGATGTACTTTTTCTTCTTGGATAATTTTCATGGTTTTATCTAATTTGGTTGTAACTAATGTGTTTAATATGGCTTGCTTGTTTTTTAAAAAGTTGTTCAGTATCCTTAGAACTCAGTGCTGATTTCTTTTTCTAGCAGGCCTTTTATATAGGACATCTCACTTTCTCCTGGCTCTCTACTACTAGCATGAGGTCTCTGAAAAATCAAGACAGCAAAATAATTTGTTATAGAACAGCCTATGTAGAGGGACAGGGGAGGAGTCATATTCCAAGAGGGAAAGACCTTTGAGCCAGGCTCAATTTGTAGAGGCTGTTGAATGAAAATGAGAGAGAGAGAATGCACACTTTATTGCACTATTAAAGCAAAATTCTGACAATAACTTCTAAAAATGATTCAACTCTTATACACTGAGAATATGACAGACCTTCCAAAAGTATAATTTCTTATATGAACGTCCAGGTATATAAGGAAAAATAACTATTTCATACCAATATCTCCAGCCGCCTTTATTGTTGGTTCACCACATAGGTTTTTATCAGAATCGCAGAACATTAATTTTTTAAAGTAGCTACCATTACAACTAGCTTGAGAAGAACTTTCTTTTTAATAATTCGACCCAGATGCATTCTAGATACTCCAGTGTTACGAATCGATGGCTTCATGAGGAGCCGCTGTTGACTCATGCTATCTCTGGACACACTGACAGGAAACGTTTTCTTACACCTGTTTTCCTCCTGCTTTTCCTTGGTAGGACTTAGTGCCTTGGCATAGTTCAGTATCAATGGCAGTCATAGAGAAGTGTTACAGAAACCCAGCTTATTCCAACTTGTGAATTATTTGGCACCCAGGAACCAGGTCTTACAATCTTCAACCCACTTTTTCCTAACATGGCCCCTTTTCTGAAATGTTTATTTATATATGATGTAGGCCTGGGGAAAGGACATGGACTTTCAAAGAAAATATTCTCCAATAGATCTCTCAACTCCAGAGAACCTTCTGACTAAATCTGAAAGAATTCCACTGTGCTCTGATAACATCCTTTAATAATGAAGGAAAAGATATTTTTCCCCCAGGAGGATTTTGTAGTGAAAGAGATGGCATAATTTTCTTAAAAAATGTTGTTTATAACCTCATTTGTTTTTTCATTTGTGGGGTGTGTCTTAAATCCTAAATGGTACATCCTTTTTAAAATACTTCTAGTAATAAAATGTTTCTGAAGTTATGTTGTAAGTATCATTGGACTATGTTTAATAATGTTAAGTTGATCCCACTTCCCCTGAAATTATATACATAAATGCTGAAAGTATAAATTTACATATACAACTTCATGGAACATTTTTCTTCCAAGTGTGCATTTGCTAGAATTTGCATTGAAAGGTTTTGGAAGGAGCCTGTTGGTATGAATCCTGTGTGAGCAACACTCAGATTTGTTGCATACTGAACAGCATGCTAAATCTCACTTCACAATCTTAGATTTCTCATCTACCATCTTGAGCTGAATTTAAAATGTAACTGCAGTTTATTATGTCACCTGTTCGTCAAACACTGATGCAAAGCTTAGTTTTCAGTGTGAAGAACCCATGACTAGAGAAGGGAAGAAGAAAGGGTCAAGCAGACCTCATTAAAGAGTGTATGGGCAAGAAAACACATCAGATGTCTTGATAGGTTTTTTAAAGTCCTGTTAGACTTGTCATGATTTCCAAAACACTAAATGCCATCTAGTATTTTGGACCCTCCAAAATTACAGTAGAATATTATTATGGGTCATCTTAATTGGAAATATACAGGGAAATCCTGATGATTAATGTAGACTAGTGATAGCTCTCACACATTTATATAACCTATGTTGAAAAGAAAGAAGAAAGTCAGGAAGGAAAGAAGGAAAAAGAGCGGAGAGAGAGGAACAAGAAAACACGTGGATTTGTGGAAATGAAAATTTTTAAATTACTAATTTGCAAGAATGGGTAAGAAAAATACCGAGTATGAACATAAATGCTTTCAATTCCGTTTGTCTCTTAATCCTTCTCAGTCCGTGGCCAGTTTTGAAACTTGGTGTAACTTCCTTCCTTTATTCCTCCCTCCCTTGCTCCCTCCATCCCTTCTTGCCAGCCTCCTTCCCTTCCTCTCTCCTTGAGTTTCCTTCTTCTTTCTTGTTCCCTCCCTCCCTCCCTCTCTCTTTTTTCCCCTTAGTTTCCCCAGAAGCACATATACCAGCCATTTGAATGCTTTCTGCTCATAGATACTGCCAAGCCCCTCACCCAGACTGCTGACTAGATTTGGTAGAATGGAGTGAGAAACATAGACTTTGTGTCTGTGGCGGCCACCTCTGATGTTGCAGATTTTTGCCGTGATTATGCACTCCAGCCGAGGGACGCTAGAGAGGTTGAAATTTCAACTGTGGGATTTGCCATTTTGGAATTTGCAGAAATGTACTGGATATGCTAACAGCAGCCTGGCTAGCCTCCACTTCACAAGGAAGTATTTAAATATACACGTGTAATATGAAGAAAATTGCATTAGATCATAAGGGATGAATTATTTTGTAAATGACTATACCATCAAATACCATACCTGATATCAATCATCTTCATCAGACAGTATCTGTGTATGTAAGTAGATAAACAAAAAAGCAGGAGTTTATTTCTCTCTAATGTATCCTCGACTCTCTAGCAGTGACCTCTGAAATGTCTCTTCTGATCCAGACTTGTTTGAATCATGTGCAACATTTTAGATTTGTCTTTTCTCTGCAAGTTTTTTTTCATTAAGTACCATAACATATTGAACCAAATAGTTTTGCTTGCTTTCTATTGATGACACATGATTTTGGCTTTTATCTTCAGTGGAAAATCAATGTGTCACACGGAGTTCACTAAGAAAAAGGTATGGGGCCTCTTTGTAATTCTTTGTCAGATGATTGCTTTATCTTGATTTATGCCTTCAAACTTTTTCCCATTCAGCAGAAAATATTGTGTCGCTATCTGTGAGAGCAAAGCGATCTATACCAATTTATGCTCTAAGTGTAGCCTCCTTCCAGAACTGCTTATGGAACATATCAACTCACTATAGATTAGGGACATAATGGATTCTTCTTTCTTAAAAGTGGCAGATTGACAATTTTAGTTCATATACAAGCTTTTATATTAACATTAAAACAATATTTCTATGTAAAGTAAAATATTGTAGTTGATTATTATTTGAGGGCCTCCCAGAATTTCAAGGTCTGAAAATAAATTCAGTGTTCCTGGTGGTAACAAAATTGCCCCTACTTCCTTGTATCAGGACTGCCATTTGGAACTGCTGGGGAAGCTCTTTTCAGAAATTATTTTCAAAACAGCATTGTTGCCTTTTGCCAAACTGAAATCTGGTTGTAAACTTTTGAAAACTAGTTCCTTGGAATGGAATTCAAGTTGTCTTCTAAGCAATTTTTTTTAACTCAAACATACATTCTATCTTGCTTTATTATGTCGCTATTTGTGTAGGAAACATATTTCTATTTTTACCATTTTCAATTTATTTACATTTACATTTACATTTGTGTGTATATATATATACACACATACATACACTTTAAGTTCTGGGATACATTTGCAGAACTTGCAGTTTTGTGAAATAGGTATACATGTGCTGTCGTGGTTTGCTGCACCCATCAACTCGTCATCTACATTAAGTATTTCTCCTAATGCTATCCCTCCTCTTTCCTTCCTACCCACTGACAGGCCCCAGTGTGTGATGTTCCCCTCCCTGTGTCTATGTGTTCTCATTGTTCAACTCCCACTTATGAGTGAGAACATGTGGTGTTTGGTTTTCTGTTCTTGTGATAGTTTGCTGAGAATGATGGTTTCCAGCTTCATCCATGTCTCTGCAAAAGACATTAATCCATCCTTTTTTATAGCTGCATGGTATTCCATGGTGTATATGTGCCACATATTCTTTATCCAGTCTATCATTGATGGGCATTTGGGTTGGTTCCTAGTCTTTGCTCTTGTGAATAGTGCTGCAATAAACATATGTGTGAATGTGTCTTTATAGTAGAATGATTTATAATCCTTTGGATGTGTACCTAGTAATGAGACTGTTAGGTCAAATGGTATTTCTAGTTCTGGATCCTTGAGGAATTGCTACACTGTCTTTCACAATGGTTGAACTAATTTACACTCCCACCAACAGTGTAAAAGCATTCCTATTTCTCCACATCCTCTCTAGCACCTGTTGTTTCCTGACTTTTTAATGATTGCCATTCTAACTGGCGCGAGATGGTATCTCATTGGACCAGGGGTGATGAGCCTTTTTTTTTTTTTCTTCGAGACAGCCTCACTCTGTCACCCAGGGTGGAGTGCAGTGGCACAATTTCGGCTCACTGCAACCTCCACCTAATGGGTTCAAGCAATTCTCCTGCCTTAGCCTCTTGAGTAGCTGGGATTACAGATATATACCACCACGCCTGGCTAAAGTTTTTTTGTGTGTTTTTGGTAGAGACAGAGTTTCACCATAGTGGCCAGGCAAGTCTCAAACTCCTGACCTTGTGATCCACTCGCCTTGGCCTCCCAAAGTGATGGGATTACAGGCGTGAGCCACCACGCCCAGCCTATGATGAGCTTTTTCTCATGTGTTTATTGGCTGCATAAATGTCTTCTTTTGAGAAGTGTCTGTTCATATCCTTTTCCCACTTTTTGATGGGGTTGTTTTTTTCTTGTAAATTTGTTTAAGTTCCTTGTAGATTCTGGATATTAGCCCTTTGTTAGATGGATAGATTGCAAAAATTTTCTCCCACTCTGTAGGTTGTGTGTTCACTCCGATGATAGTGTCTTTTGCTGTGCAGAAGCTATCTTTAGTTTAATTAGATCCCATTTCTCAATTTTGGCTTTTGTTGCCACGGCTTTTGGTGTTTTGGTCGTGAAGTCTTTGCCTATGCCTATGTTCTGAATGGTATTGGCTAGGTTGTCTTCTAGAGTTTTTATGGTTTTAGATCTTATGTTTAAGTCTTTAATCCATCTTGAGTTAATTATTTTATAAGGTGTAAGGAAGGGGTCCACTTTCAGCTTTCTTCATTTGGCTAGCCAGTTTTCCCATCACCATTTATTAAATAGTCAATCTTTCCCCATTGTTTGTTTTCGTCAGGTGTGTCAGAGATATGTTGTATATTTCATGGTACAATGCCTTCTGTCAATGGGGAAAAATAACAAGCATATATGGGATGAATGAAGTCTGCTATGGTTAAGGTTGAGAATATTTACTGATCCTTGAGTTCAGTCTCCAGGAATGTTGGAAATAGAGAATGGAGATAATGGAGATAAAGAAAAGTTCTGAAAATGACACTTCCCATAGTGTCAAAATTGTGATCTATTGCAGAATTCTGTGATACATCAAAATCTCTGTTTATACTGAGGTTTGTTATTGTGTATGAGCATATCTTTATCAGGTGTAGGCTATTTCTATACTTTCATGTCTTTAAATCAATGTTTCTATTCACATATGTGTATGTGCAAATAGAAGCATGTTAATATTATATATATATTTTCTGTCATTACCATGATTGCTATGATTATCATTAGCATGTATTATTAGTGTGACCGAAGTATCATCAGTATCAGTTTCTTTCTCACTGCAGTGCTCCTGTAATGCTTCATTTCTACAGAGCCAACCTACACCCACCGTTTCCCTGACTATAACTTTACCTAAAGTATAAGCCCTTATAAAGCCATGAAAGCCTACCAAGAATTGTCAAAGAAGCTAGGCAGCAGCCAGGCTCTGCCTTAGGAAAAGATTTTACTTTTTATTATCATGTGCAGTACTTAACTACTTGTTTTGACCTCTAAGATTTTGCTCTCCTATATTTCTATCCCCTGGCTTTCTGATATTTCATGTGATTATATTTGAAATTTTAACCTTGCTTTTCTTTTTGGAATCTCTGATATCTCTGCTGCCACAGGTAATGACAGGTTCCTCTCTAACTGTTGGTGTTATCCCTGGTCAGATTATTACTGATGACAGAAGTAGATGTTTTACGTGGATTCTCTCGATATCAGAAACAAATACAGATATCACAACTCAAAAATGACAGACTGATAACCATTATGAACTTAGATGCAACATTCTTAATACAATATTAGCAAATTGAGTCTAGGAATATTTAAAAATGATAATGTGTTTTAACCAAGTGGGGTTTATCTCAAGTTGGTTTCAACAACTGAAAATCTACCATGCTGACAGAAAAAAGAAAAATCACGTGACACTCTCAATAGATGCAAAAAAGGAATTTACAAAATGTAACACATTTTTTAAATTAAAAACTCCCAGCAAACTGAGGATAGAAAAGTACATTTTCAAACTGATTATGTGTTTACAAAAAATCTATAGCAAACATCTTACTTAAAATGGTGAAAGCCTTAATACTTTCTACATAAGATTATGAAAAATGCAATGATGTCCTCTCTCCCTAGTTCTTTAAAGTATTGCATTCAATATTAAATAAGTGGAAATATATACCAAGTTCATTGATAAATATTTAATACTTATGAGATGATAATTCTCCTGAAATTGATCTCTAGATTCAGTGGAATTCCCATGAAACCTTATAGGTCCTTTTGGATAAATTACAAAACTGATTCTAAAACAGGGAGAAAGAAAGAAGGGAAGGAAGGAGGAATGGACAGAAAGAAGAAAGAAATAAAGAGAAAAGAAAAGAAAATAAGAAATAAGTGACACCCAAGTTGGGAAGAAAGAAAAATACTATTCTCACGTGATGTAAACATATACATAGAAAATCCTTAGGCATCTGCAGAAGTGTGCTAGAGGTATGAAGTGAATTTAACAAAGTTGTAGGATGAAAGATCAATAAATAAAATCAATTGTGTTTCTATACACAATCAACACCAATTAGAAAATAAAATTATGTAAGCAATTTAACTTATAATAGCCTCAAAAATAATAAAATAATTGAGAATAAATTTAATAAAAGGTATGCTGATCCAAAATTTCTAAATCACTAATACGAGAGATTGAATAGGTAGAAATATGTATCAAGTTCATTGGTAAATATACATGTCATACTTATTAGATGATAATTCTTCTGAAACTGATCTCCAGATTTGGCACAATCCCAGTCAAACCTATAGGCCTTTTTGGAGAAATTACAAAGCTGATTCTAATTTTTTTTTTTAAATGCAGAAGTCCTAGAATAGCCAGAGCATGTTTTAGAAAGAAGAATAAAGTTGGAAAACTTTCCAAATTTCAAGACATATTGTAAAGCTACACTAAACAGTACAGTAAACTTACTGGCATGAAGAAGACATATATATCAGTGAAACAGAATAAATAATTTAGAAATATATCCTGCCTTACATGGCCAAAGTTGCCAAAATATTTCAATAAGGAAATCAATGTCTTTATAAAGATGGTACTATTAAAATTGGATATTAAATGGAGAATATGAACTTCAGAATTACCTCACACCATATCCTCAAATTAACTCAACATGTATTTTATACATAATGTAAATATAAAAAGTATAAAGCTTACTGAATAGGAAAAATTTTTAATAATCTTACTATAGCTAAAAATTTTTTAGATAAGAAAAGGATGGATGAAAATGGAAAAAAATAGTAAGTTGGACTTCATGAAATTAAGACTTTTGCAACTTAAAACATAGCATCAAAAAATGAAAAGGCAAACCACAGATTGGGACAGAATAATTTTAAATATGTCTGATAAAGAACTTTCATCTAGAATGTACACATAACTAAAAAACTAAATAACAAAACACAAATAACTCATTTAACGTAATATTTTGACCTAAATGGGCCAAATATTTGTACAGATATTTTAATTTAAAAAGAGATGGTGTCCAATACACAAATGAAAATATACTTAACATTACCCGTCATCAGGGAAATTCAAGTTAAAACCACATTGAGGTACCACTGTACACCCACTGGAGTGGCTGACACGAGCAGAACTGACCATACCACATGATGTGAAGAATTGCTATTCACACCTGGCTAGTGGGACTTCAAAATGGTACAGACATTTTGGAAAGCAGTTTGGCAGTTTCTTTTAATGTTAAACTTAGTACTGATCATATAGCCAAATAATTCCACTGCGACTCAAAATAAATAAAAACATATCCGTACCAAGCCTCATCCTTGAAGTTCATAGCAGATGTGTCCATCAACTTGTAAATGGATAAACCAGTTGTAGATGGAGTACCACTCAACAATAAAAAGGAGCAAACTGATACAACAGCAATATAAATGAATATCAAAAGCATTATGCTCAGTGAAAGAAGCTAGACATGAAAGACACCAATGTATCATTCCACTAATAGGATACTCTAGAAAATGCAAACTGTAGAAACAGAAGCAGATTAGTGGTTGCCTGTGTTCAGGAATGGAGAAAAGATCAAATGCAAAACAGCAAAGGAAAACGTTTTGTGATGATGCAGATTTTCTGTATCTTGATCATGATTGTGGTCAAATGATGATATTCATCTGCCATAACCCATTAAATTGCACATTGAAAAGGGTGAATTTTACTGTGTGTACATTATACTTAAATGGAGCTGTAAATATGTTTGGAGCTTATCTGTGAACATTAGTTGCAGAGCAGGAGTTACTTTTATAGAGTGGAAATCTGCTGAGTGCCAACTTGAGAAGGGTTGAAAAAAATTAGAACCTTCTTCCAACACATTTCAGTTAGAACACTCTTAGGATGTCGTTACAGCTGCGCTCTATATTGGTGTCTCTGATGAAATCACATGTCTGACGATCTCAGCATGCCTTTAATCAACAGAATATACACGTGTTTTCTTTTATTACTATAAAGGATATACCAAACAACTTTTTCAAGACTTTACTTCAAAAAGGCACGTAGTTTTGCAACATTTTTGGTAAGTCTTTAATTATTTCAAAATGAAAAATTGAAAATAAAATGCAATTATTTACTCAGGCCCCCCCAAAAAAGGTCTGTACGGGGAATGCATGTGGTGTGTGTGTGTGTGTGTGTGTAAGTGTGTGATTTGAAGAATTGAAAAAATTTTAGTGGGGTTTTGTAGCATCACTTTGATAGCATCCTGTAATTTTGTATTGTGTTTGAAATAAAAATAAAGTGAATACACTGATAAAAGAATTTGAAAAGAATTTGCATTATTGCCTAAATTATGTGTGGTTTCCACAGTGGCATGAATCGAGCATCTTTAACCTACATAACAATATATCAGAAGTATTAGGTAAAAAATAAGTAAACTAGTATAACAAAGTTAAATATTTCTAAAGTAAAATTATAGCTTTATTTTTTTTCCTGAAATGTTTTGAGGAGATATTTACACCAAAAGATATTATCACTGATCAATGAAACTTTTTAAGAATTTGCTTGTGTCCCACCAATATTTGATTACATAGTGCTTCTGTGAGTTCCATTTCATTAATTTAGCTTTGACAGGAGAGAAGGCAATGGCTCTGCAGCCTCTCTCGGTGTGGCATGATCCTGGTTCTGCTGGCTGATCTCTATTAGAACCATGGCCTTAATCATGCCTTTCATGCTTCTAACTTGATTTGCATTTGTTGTGTGATCCAAATTTATTCTCTCGTTTAGTCGCTTCCACCCATAGAAAAGCAGGTCTTTTTCATTTCTCCTTCACCATTGCCCCCATTTTTTCTTTTTGTCCTCCCATGATGAAAAACAAGACAGAAAACAAACTATAACAACAACAGACACCTTTTGTCTGTGGTCACCAATGCATTGTAGCACTAAACTTTGTTAAAAATCTCTAGATCTGACCTCTATATCTGCTGTTCCCAGAGTTTTTCAATGTGTTCTCTAGACTGCTGTGACCCACTGACAGAAAGTCTAGCTATATTTAATTGAAAGTTATTACTGTCTGATATGGTTTGGCTGTGTCCCCACTGAAATCTCATCTTGCACTGTAGCTCCCATAATTCACATGTTGTGGGAGGGACCCAGTGAGAGGTAAGTGGATCATGGGGGCAGTTTTCCCCACACTGTTCTAGTGGTAGTGAATAAGTCTCATGAGATCTGATGGTTTTATAAGGGGAAACCCCTTTCGCCTTTCACTTGGTTCTCATTTGCTGTTTGCCTGCTGCCATGTAAGATGCGCCTTTCGCCTTCTGCCATAACTGTGAGGCCTCCTCAGCCATGTGGAACTGTGAATTCATTAAACCTCTTTTTCTTTATAAATGACCCAGTCTTGGGTATGTCTTTATCAGCAGCATGAAAATTGACTAATACACTCACTGTCCATGAATGATACTCTGTTAGCCCATTTGCATTGTTATAAAGAAATACCTGAGGCTGGGTAATTTATAAAGAAATGCGGTTTATTTGGCTCCTTGTTGTGAAGGCTGTACATGAAGCATAGTACTGGCACCTGCTTCCAGGGAGGGCCTCAGGAACCTTCCAATCATGGTGGAAGGTGAAGGGAAACCAGCATATCACATGGTGAGAGCGGAAGCAAGAGAGACAGGGAGGAGGTGTCAGTCTCTTTTAAACAACCAGATATCGCATGAACTCACAGGGTAAGAACTCATTCATTACCAAGAGGACAGCACCAAGCCATTCAGGAGGCATCTATCTCCAACATTGGGGATCACATTTTAACGTGAGATTTGAAGGGGACAAACATCCAAACTATGTCAGATACCAAAGCTGACAATGCTTAGGATCTTTAGCTGTTCCAGGTTCTGGGAAAAGGGAGAGAGTTAGCTTCCCTCGTCTATGCTGTGCTACTCCATATTATATTAGTAATTATTGTTCTCTAAAGGTTCTTAAAAGCAAATAAACAAATGCAAGGCAAAACATATAAAAGGCAAGGCAAAACATACGAAATGCAAGGCAAATGCATTAAAAAACTTTTGAGTGTTAATACATAGATTTTATTTTATCTTTTTAATTTCTTTTGCTTAACCAAATAGATTATGTAGTTTTGATTAACTGGCCATGAAATAGCTCTGCCTACATAGAATTTCCCATGAATAATTGGTTGTGGAGACTTTTGTGTGTGACCCAAATCCTCCCTCAAAACTGAAGTTTGCCCAGCTATTGGGAGTGTTGGCAAATCATGCCTCTCAGCTGATTCTCTCTAGAATTTATTCTCAGGAGATCTAATTAATAACTTGTCAAGCTGATGTCCATCCTTGGGGACAACTCTTATCTGAAGAATGGCCAGTGAAAGGTATTAAAACTCCATACTCCTGCCTCAATTTAGGGCAACTCTGAAGGGTCGCCCCAGCTTCTCAGCTCCCCCTTGAGATTAGCTGAGGTATTTGTTGTGACTGCCTCACATCTCAACTCCCTTTATCCAATTCAGCTTTTTCGCCACAGTTGTTGGTTCCTAGGATTTTACCCAGTTAAATGTTCTCTACACAAATCTCTATCTCAAATCTGCTTTACAGGGAATGTGGCCTCAGACAGGTTTTCATTAGGTTCTGGACGTAACTCTCATTAGTCATTGATATGATTCGGCTGTGTCTCCATCCGAATCTCACCTTGATTGTAATTATCCCCGCATGTCAAGGATGGAGTCAGGTGGAGATCATTGAATCATAGGGGCGGGTTCCCCCTACTGTTCTCCTGGTAGCGAATAAGTCTCACGAGATCTGATGCTTTTAAAATGGGAGCTTCCCTACACAAGCTTTCTTCTCTGCTACCATTTAAGATGTGCCTTTGCTTCTTTTTTGCCTTCTGCCGTGACTGTGAGGCCTCCCCAGCCATGTGGAATTGTGAGTTCCTTAAACCTCTTTCCTTTCTAAATTACCCGGTCTTGGGTATGACTTTATTAGCAGCATGAGAACAAACTAGTGCAGTCTGTTCTATAAGCCCAAGTCGGATCACAGAGTCCCGCTTTCTGTTTTTTTTTTCTAGCCCATATTTCTACTAAAACTTGACTCATATAGACTTAAAACAAAATAATTAAGCATGGCTAGTATTTATTTATTATTTTATACGTGTCAGGTACTGTATTTTGTAACTTATCTTTTAATAATCTTTCCAAATCTCTAAAAGGAGAACTCTGCTCTTTTATAGAGAAAATAAGGATGGCTCTGAAAATGTTAGCATTAGGGGAAGTAGGGTGAGGGACATAGGGGGCACTTTGTGTTATTTGTGCATTTTGCTATCAATCTAAAATCAGGTCAAAATAAAAATTAAAAAAATGGGTAGTAGAAGCAGGTTGTTAAGATTTTCAGTGTGACTCTAGAATTTTTTTGTTTGTTGTTTGTTTTGGAGTGTAGTGGTAAGATCTCTGCTCACTGCAACCTCCACTTCCCAGGCTCAAGCAATTCTCCTGCCTCAGTCTCCCAAGTAGCTGGGATTATAGGTGCCCGCCACCACACCCAGCTAAGTTTTCTATTTTTTTTTTTTTAGTAGAGATGGGGTTTCAGCATGTTGGCCAGTCCAGTCTCCTACTCCTGACTTCAAGTCATCCGCCCGCCTCAGCCTCCCGAAGTGCTGGGATTATAGGCATGAGCTCCCACTCCTGGCCCAAAGTTCATATTTTAACTACTAACCTAAATTATTTTAAAAACAAAAGCCTCCTTGGACTCAAACCAGGTCAGAGTGACATGATCATGTGCCTGTTTTGTGCAGGGTGAAGTGAGATTATTATCTAGGAAATAGCTGAAATGTCTTGTTGTGGGCATACATATTTCATATAAATTCTAAGCTTCATATTAGCACTTAGATTATAATTATCTAAAGAATAGAGAACAATTTCATATAATTTTCAGTGTATCAGGCGAATCAAAAGTATACATACAAGCATGCAGATGAATTTCAGTGAATATAGTGGTGACAATGCTCAACAGAATATATGTCCCCCACCCAACCCTGCTTCTTGCTCTTTCACTGTCCTAAAGATAGAACAAAATGGTTCAGGCATCCAGCTTGTCCCCTCCACACTTCACACTTTTACTTAATAGCAGCTTATCTTTAACACTTTGTCATCTTTAAGATGTTGCTAATTCTTTCTGGTAGATCCCAGGACTGAGGATGAGGAAGAATGATTTTATTTAAATAAAGTTGCTTAATAAAAAACAATTTTTTTAGTTTTAAAATATTTTCATTATTTTATAAAATTTTTGTGGGTACATAGGAGGTTTATATATTTGTGGGGTACATGAGATGTTTTGATACAGGCATGCAGTGTGAAATAATCACGTCATGAGGAATGGGCTTTCCATCCCCTCAAGCATTTATCCTCTGAGTTAAAAACTATTCAATTGGCTGGGCATGGTGGCTCACGCCTGTAGTCCCAGCTCTTTGGGAGGCCGAGGTTGGCGGATCGCCTGAGGTCAGGAGTTTGAGACCAGCCTGGCCAACATGATGAAACCCCATCTCTACTAAAAATACAAAAATTAGCCGGGTGTGGTGGCGAGTGCCTGTCATCCCAGCTACTCGGGAGGCTGAGACAGGAGAATCATTTGAACCTGGGAGGTGGAGGTTACAGTGAGCCGAGATCATGCCATTGTACTCCAGCCTGAGTGACAAGAGTGAAACTCCATGTCAAAAACAAACAAAAATCAATTACATTCTTTAAGTTATTAAAATTAAACATTGTAAATGATTTTTTTTCCCAAAGCTTTTTCAAAGAAAAAAAAGTAGAAACAAAGACACTTTCTACTGATTTCCAATATGGTGACTCTGTATTTCTAGCATGTGTTAAAGTGAAAAATTGATTTTATGTTTAATACAAAACATAGCATAATGTAATGAAAAGCAAGATTGTAATGATAAAGGAAAATAACACTAGTGCTAATTTTTTTCAATTTGAAGCATTGGATTAAAATGAATTAGGTTATATTCCAACATGTTTATATTGAATTTCTTTTTTCTCCAATTGGTTTCTTTTTATTAATGGGTGAGTGTTGCATTTGTATAAGGTTTCCCTATTATATTCAATTGTTTTGAGATGCTTTTAATTTGAAGTTTTTATGTTTTCTTTTTGATGTATACATGTTATGCTTTTATGCTGAATTTGATAATTGGTGCTGTATATGCAAAGCAAATGTAATTTCCCAGCTTTTATTTTTTAAAGCCCTGGGAAGCAACATAATAAAGTAGAAATAGTATCAAGACAGGAGTTAGAATACCTGGATTCTAAAATTTAAATTAAATTAGGATCTAGTGACATTATAGGTGTTCCTTGATCTTCTGATGACCTGATTCCTCAAAAGAAAAATAAAATAATCTATAAATTGTTTCTAATTCTAAAACTCTATAAATCCTATTTTTAAAATTATAATTAGTTGAACTCTATAAGGTCACAAAAATCCCTATTAAGAAACTAAAATAAAATTTTATCATATCTTAAAAATACTCTGACCTTTTTTTATATGCTGACATGAATTCTAATTATTTTTGAGCCCCTAAAAAACATTTAAGATCACAGTTTATGTTTTATTATTGACTTTCAGATAATTAACATTTTACTGATAGATATGAACAAATCTACTCTAACAGAGATAGTCATTAGTTTATTTCTCTCTTTTCAGTATCAATAAAAAGTATCGATTTACCAATAACAATGAATTAATTGCCTGAAATAAATGAAACGTAAGCAGCAAAAGTGAACTTTTTAGTATAACTCTTCTTGTAAACATTGACTTAGTTCAAAGGGAGCTTATCTTTAAAAAAAAAAAAAAGCGCTAATTCATGTCTATTGGTATAGATATAATCTTTTTTTCCTTGAAAATAGATCCTACTATACTCCAGACACTATGCCACTAGGTGCAGATATTAACACAAATAGCAGGTGATCATTGTCCTCATGGAGTTTATTTTAAAGAGAACAAAGTGAGACAAAGGCACACAAGCAAAGAACTACAATACAAAGGGGATGGCATCTGACTCAGCATGGAGGTGTCACGGAAGGTGTTGTTTTGCTTAGGTTTTGAAGTGTGGGTAGGAGATGGCCCATGTTGAGAGTGGGAACTGGGAATTAAAAAGATGAGGAGGTCTCTGCAAATCTACATGGATGGGAAGTAGCATGCTGATGTGGGAAACAACTAAAAAGTTCCAGAATGCATGGTTTATAAAGCGTGAGTCAGAGAGGGCTAGACCAGTAGCCAGATCAAGGATATCTCAGATGTTATAGTCATGAATTAGTGCATTGACCTGCAGGCCATGGGAGTCACTGAAGGTTTCAGTCAGGTAAGTGAGCTGATCAGAACAGTCCTTTAGATAGGCCGCTCTTTTGGCTGTAATGGGGACACGTTTGAAGTAGGGCTATAGCTAAAAATATACAGACACTTCCTCTTGTCTACAGCCCTGCTGGCATCTGTTGTATTTTGACTTTTTAATAATAGCCATTCCAACCGGTATGAAATGGTATCTCATTGTGTTTTGATTTGCATTTTTCTGATGATTAGTGATTCTAAGCATTTTTTTTTCGTGTATTTGTTGGCCATTTGTATGTGTTCTTTTGAGAAGTGTTTGTTCATGTCCTTTGCCCATTTTTTAATTGGGTTATTTTTTTTTCTAATTGATTTAAGTTCCCTGTAGATTCTGGATACTAAAAAACAAACAAAAACCAGAAGTAAATAAATTCTCAGGACACACACACCCACACCCACACCCACAGAGAGAGAGAGAGAGAGAGAGAGCGCGCGCCTAGGTAAGAGGCCACCAACCACCAGGGTCTAAACTGGGAACACTTTCTAGTACAGAATGAATGGAAAGGATTCATGAAATATCTAGAAAGTAACGTTAATGAGATTTACATGTATGGAGTGAATGAGGAGAAACAGGGATCATTCAGGATTCTGGTGGGAATAACAGGGGGAGCCATTAGTTGAAATTTTGAAGTGGGAGAAGGAGAGGGAGTTTTAGGGAGAAAGATGAGTTGTTTTTTTAGGTATTTCAAACCCTTGAAGCTTCTATGGGACATCGAAGTGGAAATAACAGTCTGTGGGTTGGGACAATAAAGAAAGAAATTGGTTGAAGACTAGGGGAAGAGTATAGAGCAAAGAAATATTTAAGATAATAAACATATAGAGATAGCTGAAAATGTGGGACTGGATTACAAAGGAAGAATGATTTAGTTATGAAGCCCAAGGGCTGACAGGAATGGGTGACTAGTGGAGGAGTTCATATGCATCTGTTATTGTATGAATAAAAAAAATTATCTGTTCCTTCCTAAAGATATCTTCAACCTGTTTTTGGATACATATGGGCACTGCTTTTCACTCTCTTAGCCCCATTTCTTATTTTAGCCTCTGCTGTAGCGATCAGTTCTGCACAGGCTTTGACCCAGGCTTTGACTAGTTGGTGCAGGTGTGATATGACACTTACCTGGAATGGCCCACAGTTTGTGGCTGCTCTTACTTAAGCAGGTGGGATGCTCATGTAGGTGTAACCTAGCAGCTTGGTAGAGTTTATGCCCATGGGGCAACCTGTGACCACTCAAAAATAAAGCCCTTTCCTCCTCCCAGATTGAGGAGTCTTGCATTATGTAATAAAACTCCTTAGAAGGCCTATTAGGTTCCAATACAGCATTAGGCAACTTGATAAGGTATCCCATCATCAGCCTTCCTTTCTTCCCTCATTCCTCTGCCTCTCACTCTTTCTTCCTAAGTTAACTTCTTAGATAAAATGCCAACTTTCTATATTTTGTCTCACATCAGGGAAAATAATTGTATACCCCATTTCAAAAGCACATAAAAAGGTTACTGTATAGAAAATTTGTCTTTAAGAGATTAAGCTGTAATTTTCCAAATACTTTAAAATTTTATTTCAGATACGTTTTTCATTTTTATAAGCTTCATCTAAAAGCAGAGTTCACCTAAGAATATACCTAAGAGCATATTACATAAAATATATTTTATATTTCAGTAGTTTAGCTAGGATTCTTTCAAAATTGAGAGGATCTACAAATATTTCTAACACATTAGTTTTCAGTCTTAAGGCTGAGTCAAGAACAAAGCTCCTAAACTTTGCATTGGTGATTGAGAACATTTTAAAATTGTTATTTAATTCATTAATTGATTTTTAAAAAAATTTCACATTGTAATTATATAGATTTATAGGATACAATTTGATGTTTCAATGAATATGTATGTTGTCTAATGATCCAATAAGGATAGTTAGTGTATTAATTACCTCATGCATTCATCATTTCTTTTTAATAAGAAATTTCAAAATCCTTTCTTCTAGATACTTTGTAATATACAATACTTTACTTTTAACTATAGTCACCCTGCTTTGCAAAGAACACTACAACTTATTCTTCCTATATAATTGTGATTTCATAACTGTTAACCAATCTATCTCCATTTTGCCCTCCCCACTTCTTCCTCACTGTTTGGTAACCACTATTCTACTCTACTTCTCTATTAACATTTTTTTTTTAAGATTCCACATATGAGCGAGATCATG
The DNA here is from genome assembly GCF_029281585.2 of Gorilla gorilla gorilla. Lineage (NCBI taxonomy): Eukaryota > Metazoa > Chordata > Mammalia > Primates > Hominidae > Gorilla > Gorilla gorilla. The sequence goes on from NC_073239.2 coordinate 130,607,186, forward strand.
CGGTATTTGCTTTCTGTGTCTGGCTTATTTCACTTAACATTGTATCCTACAGGGTCATCCATGTTGTTGCAACTGGCAGAATTTCATTCTTTTTTTATGGCTGAATAGTATTTCATTGTGTGTGTGTCCATATATATATATATATATATATAATTTTATGTATAATTATAATTACACATAAAATTATATATAATTATAATTAATTTTATGCATAATTATAATTACACATAAAATTATATATAATAATAATTATAATTATATATAATTATATATAATAATAATATATATTATATGTAATATATAATATACATAACATACATAATGTATATTATATATAATATACATAACGTATATTATATACATTATACATTATATATATTATAATATACATAATATATATTATGTATATAATATACATAATATGTATTATATATAAAATATACATAATATGTATTATATATAAAATATACATAATATATAATGTATATTATACATATAATATATATTATATATTAATAATATATTAATATCAATATTAATTATTATTAATTATTAATAATTATTAATTAATAATTATTATTTATTATTAATATTAATATATAATATATTAATATTAATAATATATTAATATATAATATATTATACATAATATATTATATATAATATACATAATATGTATTATATATAATATACATAATATATATTATATATATATAATTCACTTGTTTGTTTTTATACACATAGGTTGATTCCATATCTGATTATTAGAAATAGTGCTACAGTAAACATAAGAGTGCAGATATTTTTCAAACACAATGATTTCATTTCCTATGGATATATACCCAGTAGTGGGATTGCTGGGTTATGTGATCGAATGATTGTTTTTTTTTTTATTTTTTATTTTTTAGCGAACTTCCATAAAGTTTTGCTTAATGGTTGTACTAGTTTACAACCCCATCAACAGTGCGTAAGTGTTCCGTTTTCTCCACTTCCTTGCCAACTCTTGTTATCTTTTACCTTTTTGCTAATAGCCATTCTAATGGGTGAACTGGTATCTCATTGCGGTTTTGATTTGCATTTCCCTGATGGTTAGTGATGTTGAACATGATTTTATTATATATTCGTCTTGACCCTTTCTATATTTTCTCTTGTGGCATTTCTTTTAGTTTATTTTGTCCTTTTTTTTTTTTTTTTTTTGCAAAGGAGTCTTGCTCTGTTGCCCAAGCTGGAGTGCAGTGGTGCAATCGGGGCTCACGGCAACCTCCATCTCCCTGGTTCAAGCAATTCCCCTGCCTCAGCCTGCTGAGTAGCTGGGGTTACAGGCACACGCCATCATGTTTGGCTAAATTTTTGTATTTTTAGTAGAGAAATGATTTCACCATATTGGTCAGGCTGGTCTCAAACTCCTGACCTCAGGCAATCCGCCTGCCTCAGCCTCCCAGTTTTGCCCATTTTTAAATAAGTTATTTATGTTTTTGCTGTTGAGTTGTTTAAGTTTGTTATATAATCTGGGCATTAACTCCTTAGCAGATGTATAGTTTGCAAATATTGTATCCCATTCTGTAAGTTGTTTTTTCACTCTGTTAAGTTTCCTTTGCTGTGCAAAAGCATTTTAGTTTGATGAAACCCCATTTATCTCTTTTTGCTTTTGTTGCCTGTGCTTTTGACGTCTCATTTAAAAAATCCTTGTAGAACCCAAAGTTATAGAGAATTTCCCACATGTTATCTTCTAGTAGTTTTTCATAGTTTTCAATCTTACCTTTAGGTCTTTAATCGCATTTGAGTTGATTTTTGTATAAGGTAAAAGATAGGGGTCTAATTTCATTATCCCACATGTAGATATCCAATCTTCTCAGTACCATTTAATGAAGAGACTGTCTTTACCCCTGTGTGTGCTCTTGACTCCTTTTTTGAAAATCAGTTGACTTTAGGTATGAGAATTTATTTCTGAGCTGTATATTCTCTTCCATTGGTCTATGTGTTTGCTTTATGGCAGTGCCATGCTGTTTTGCTTACTATGGCTTTGTAGTATATTTTGAAGTCAGGTAGTGTGGTGCCTCCAGCTTTGTTATTTTTGCACAGGATTGCTTTGGTTATTTGGGGTCTTTTCTGGTTTCATACAAATTTTAGGGTATTTTTTTCTATTTCTGTGAAGAATTTCATTGGTATTTTGATAGGGATTGCATTGAATCTGTAGGACATTTTGTTAGTATGGTCATTTCAATAGTATCAGTTCTTCCATTCCATGAGTATATTGTGTCCATTTTTTGTGGATCGTAAATTTTTCCATCAGTGTGTTATAGTTTTCATTGTAGAGATCTTTCACGACCTTGATTAAATTTATCTGCAGATTTCTTGGTAGCTATTGTAAATGGAATTCCTTTCTTGATGACTTTTTCAGATAGTTCACTATTAGTGTATAGAAACACCACGGAATTTTCTGTGTTGATTTTGTATACTACAACTTTACTGAATTTATTTATGATTTCTAGTAGTTTTTGGTCAAGTCTTTAGGGTTCTCACTCTACATAAGTATATATAGAAAGAACCCTAAAGAGAGAGAGATCATATATATCTATATGATCATATATATAGATGTATACATATGTATGTGAGATCACATTTTCTACAAACAGAAACAATCTGACTTCCTTCTTTCCAGTTTGGATCCCTCTTATTTATTTCTTTTGTCTAATTGCTCTGGCTCTGACCTCCAGTACTATGCTAAATAGAAGTGGTAGAAGTTGACATCCTTGTCTTCCTCCATATCATAGAGGAAAAGCATTTAACTATTCACCATAGATAAGATGTTAGCTGTGGGTTTGTCACATATGGCCTTTACTGCGTTGAGGTACACTCCTATACCTACTTTCTTGACAGTTTTTATCATAAAGGAATGTTGACTTTTGTCAAGTGTTCTTTTTGCATCTGTTGAAATGATCACATGGTTTTTGTTCTTCTTTCTATTGTGGTGGTGTATCATATTTACTGATTTGTGCATGTTAAGCCATCCTTTCATCCCTGGGATGAACCCCACTTGATTATAGTGAATACTCTTTTTAGTGTGCTGTCGAAGTCAGTTCACTTGTATCTTGTTGAGAATTTTTGTATCTATGTTCTTCAGGAATATTGGCCTGTTATTTTCATTTTGTGCGTGTCTTTGTCTGGTTTTAGAATCAGGATGTTGCGAGCCTCATAAGATGAGTATGGAAGTATTCCTTCCTCATTACTTTTGTGGAAAAGTTTGTGGAGAATTGGTAGTTATTCTTTAACTGTTTGGTAGAATTCAGCAGTGAAGACATCAGGTCCTGGGTGTTGGTTGTTGTTGTTGTTGTTTTGATGGAAGATGTTTTATTATTGATTCAATTTCCAAACTCATTATTGATGTGTTCAGATGTTATATTTCCTCACAATTTAATCTGGGTAGTTGTATGTGTGCAGAAATTTATTCATTTTATTCTACATTATCAAATTTGTTGGCATATAGTTATGAGTAATGTCTTACAATCCCTTCTATTTCTGTGGTGTATCAGTTGTAATGTCTCCTTTTTCATCTTTTATTTATTTGAATTTTCTCTCCTTTTGTCTTAGTTTAGCTAAAGGTTTGTCAGTTTTACCTTTACACTTTGTCTTATTTATCTTTTGAAATATTTTTTAGTGTCTGTTTCATTTATATCTGCTGTGAGCTTTATTATTTCCTTCCTTCTACCAATTTTGGGTTTAGTTTGTTTTTGATGTTCTAGTTACTTGAAGTGTATAATTTTGCTTTGTGATTTGAAAATCTTTCTTCTTTTTTGGTGTAGGCTTTTATTGCTATACATTTCCCTCTTAGAACTGCTTTTGCTACGTTCCATAGGTTTGGGTATGTTGGATTTTCATTCTTACTTGTCTCAGTGACTTTTGAAATTTTCCTATTAATGTCTTAATGAGACCTATTGATTTCTTGGGTGCGTGCTATTTAATTTCCATGTTTTTATAAAATTTCCAAGGGCTTTCCTGTTGTTGATTTCTGACTTTATATCCCTGTAATCAGAAAAGATACTTCATATGATATCTGTCTTCTTAAGTTTGTTAAGACTCATTATGTGTCATAATGTATGATTGGTCCTAGAGAATGTTTGGTGTACAGTTGAGAATAATTTGTATTCTGCAGCTGTTGGATGATGTATTAGTCTGTTTTCATACTGCTGATAAAGACATACCCGAGACTGGGTAATTTACAGAGAAAAAGAGGTTTAGTGGACTCATAGTTCCACGTGGCTGGGGAGGTCTCCCAATCATGATGGAAGGCGAAAGACACATCTTACATGGTAGCAAACAAAATAGAATTGAGAACCAAGTGAAAGGGTTCCCCCTTATAAAACCATCAGATCTTGTTAGACGTATTCACTACCACAAGAACAGTATGGGGGAACCGCCCCCATGATTCAATTATCTCCCACTGGTTCCCTCCCACAACATGTATGAATTATGGGAGCTATAATCAAGATGAGATTTGGGTGGGGATATACAGCCAAACCATATCAGGTGAGATCTTCTTTACCTGCTAGGTCCATTTGGTCTATGGTATAGTTTGAGTCTGTCATTTTTTGGTTGATTTTCTCTTCATAGAATCTGTCCATTTTTAAAGTGGAGTGTTGAAATTTCCTACTAATATTGTATTGCAGTCTATCTCTACCTTTAAATCTAATATTTGCTTTATATATCTGGTTGTTCTGGTGTTGGGTACATATATAGTTACACCTAAGTAATATATATGTTATGTCCTCGTATTGAATTGGGCCTTTTATCATTTCATTATACAGTGACATTCTTTTTTTATATAGTTTTTTTATTTAAAGCCTTTTAAAATATGACATGACTGTGGCTACTCCTGCTTGCTTTTCATTTGTTTGCATAAAATATATTTTTCCATCTCTTCACTTTCAGTCTATTTGTCTTTAATAGTGAGGTAAGTATCATGTAGGCAGCATATAGGTGGGTTTTGCTATCTGAATCCATTCATCCACTTTATATCTTTTAAGTAGAGTTTAATCCACTTCTATTCAAGTTTATTATTGATAAATTAGGACTTCCTTCTACCATTTCATTAGTTGTTTTTTAGATTACTTGTTCACTTCTTCCTTTCTTATTGTTTATCCCTCTAGTTTGGTGGTTTTCTGTGGTGCTAAGCTTTGTTTCTTTTCCCTTTTTTGGTGTGTGTGTGTGTGTATCTGCTGTAATTTCTTTCTTTCTGGTTAGTGAAACTAACATACAGAGTCCTGTATTTGTAACAGACTATTTTACACTGATAACAACTTAACTTCTGTCACATAAAAATACTCTTGACTTCTCCCCCCCACACACATAATTTATATTTTTGTTACCTTACATTGCATCTTTATGAATGGTAGACTCCATGGAACATAGGATCTATGTCACAACTAAATCAATTATTTAATGGCAGCATTAAAGCAGCCCAAAGAATGTGAAAAACTGGTGTGGGTGTATTTAACTTTTTAAAAACTATGTTTCATAATGTTTTCATTAAAAAGTCTTTATCAGTTTGCTAATGCCTAATTTTTACAACCAGCCACCATAGATTTTACAGGATAAATATATTATTTCAGTGGTAATTGAAGCAGAATTTTTGTTGCTCTTCTTACCCTTAGAGATTGTGTATTATCCTCAGACGTAATTCTTTGATTTTTTTTTCTTTTCATGTTGTTACACATAGTTACCAACAATCAACGTGAGAATAACCTTTGAATATTTTCAAGCATTAAGATTTGTTTATACAGCTGCACAATTAGACAACCAACACTCTTGGGTCTTTACCTCTCAGCATACACCTGATTATTAACTTAAAGGTATGATGGGAAAAGTATCAATTTTTGTTGGTCACCTAGATTTGGAAATATGTAATAACTATAAGCTTGGGTCTGCTCCTTCAGAAGCCTAGGAATTGGAGTGATGGTTCTCTGAAGAGGCTGGAAACAAAGTATGTGTTTCCAGAAGGCTTAATAGAATATGTTGAGACATAGGCCATTAACACAAAAGTGAAAGAAATGCAAAAAATGTATGAAAGTAAGGATTTGAGAAGGGAAATTTTATTTTTAAGTCTAAGATTCCTATGAATTATATGAAAATAAATGTCCTATCCTTAAAATTAGCCAAAGGAAGCACTTTACTTATCAATATGATATGACTTTTCATACTCTTATCTAAAGATATCCTAAACTAAGATCCAGTTTTCTAAGTAAAGACGTTTTAATCATGCTTTAAAGCATGTTAGATGATTCCTACCACATCACATCATGTTGTTTACATGTATGATTTAAACTGCATTTATTCTTCAACTCACTGGTTCCTTAGGCTTCTTATCTTTCCTTGCACGCTTAGATAATTTTATGTTAAATTGATTTTTAGAAGTTTAGTTGCTGGGCGTAGTGGCTGTCGCCTGTAAACCCAGTACTTTGGGAATTCAAGGCAGGTGGATTGCTTGAGTCTTGGAGTTTGAGGCCTGCCTGGGAAAGATGACAAACCCCATTGGTACAAAAATAAAAATATTAGCTGGATATGGTGGCACATGCCTGTGGTCCCAGCTACTCCAAGGCTGAGGTGGGAGGATGGCTTGAGTCCGAGAGGCAGAGGTGTGAGCCAAGATCATGCCCTGCTCTTCAGCCTGGGCAACCAAGCCAGATCCTGTTTCAAAAAAAAAAAATCTAGTGAGATTTGATTTCTATTTCTATGTGATTCAAAACTAGGAGAGCTTCAAGGCTAATGACTATTAAAAAATGGCCATTGCTACTTGCATTTTCTATGAAGCCAGCATACACAGCAACGTGCAACCTAAAAACCAAGCTATTTAATAAGTAGCTTAGATTTCAGGTTTGATTGTCTTTGAGGTTTGATTATTGCAGAGATCAATTGCCAGAAAAAATAGAGACTAATTCTGTATTTGGTCCTTTTATCATATGAAACATCCCATCGTTGGGTATAAATTAAGAGCAAATACGGATGTTTATACCGATAGCGGTGCAGATATTTCCATGTTTATACAGATAGCGGTGTAGATATTTCCATGTTCATACAGATAGTGGTGTAGATATTTCCATGTACATACAGATAGCGGTGTAGCTATTTCCATGTTCATACAGATAGCGGTGTAGATATTTCCATGTTCATCCAGATGGCTGTGTAGATATATCCATGTTCATACAGATGGCGGTGAAGATATTTCCATGTTCATACAGATAGCGGTGTAGATATTTCCATGTTCATACAGATAGCGGTGTAGATATTTCCATGCTCATACAGATAGCGGTGCTGATATTTCCATGTTTATACAGGTAGCGGTGTAGATATTTCCATGTTTATACATATAGCGGTGTAGATATTTCCATGTTTATACAGATAGCGGTGTAGATATTTCCATGTTTATACAGATAGCGGTGTAGATATCTTCATCTTAATACAGATGGCGGTGTAGATATTTATATGTTCATACAGATGGCGGTGCAGATATTTCCATGTTCATACAGATGACGGTGTAAATATTTCCATGTTTATAGAGACAGCGGTGTAGTCATTTCCATGTGTAAAGAAATAGCTTTGTAGATATTTCCATGTATATGCAGATAGCTGGGTAGATATTTCCATTTTCATGCAGATAGCGGTGTAGGTATTTCCATGTTCATCCAGATGGCTGTGTAGTTATATCCATGTTCATACAGATAGCAGTGTAGATATTTCCATGTTCATAAAGATAGCGGTGTAGATATTTCCATGTTCCTACAGATAGCGGTGTAGATATCTCCATGTTCATACAGATAGCGGTGTTGCTATTTCCATGTTCATACAGATAGCGGTGTAGATATTTCCATGTTCAAGCAGATAGCGGTGTAGATATTTCCATGTTCATACAGATAGCGGTGCTGATATTTCCATGTTTATACAGGTTGCGGTGTAGATACTTCCATGTTTATACAGATAGCGGTGTAGATATTTCCATGTTTATACAGATAGCGGTGTAGATATCTCCATCTTAATACAGATGGCAGTGTAGATATTTATATGTTCATACAAATGGCCGTGCAGATATTTCCATGTTCATACAGATGGCGGTGTAGATATTTCCATGTTCATACAGATAGCGGTGTAGTTATTTCCATGTGCAAAGAGATAGCTGTGTAGATATTTCCATGTATATGCAGATAGCAGTGTAGATATTTCCATTTTCATGCAGATAGCGGTGTATATATTTCCCTGTTCAAACAGATAGCGGTGTAGATATTTCCATGTTCATACAGATAGCGGTGTAGATATTTCCATGTTTATACAGATAGCGGTGAAGATGTATGCATGTTTACACAGATAGCGGTGTGGATATTTCCATGTTCATACAGATAGCCGTGTAGATATTTCCATGTTCATCCAGATGGCTGTGTAGATATATCCATGTTCATAGAGATAGCGGTGTACATATTTCCATGTTCATACAGATAGTGGTGTAGATATTTCCATGTTCATACAGATAGCGGTGTAGCTATTTCCATGTTCATACAGATAGCGGTGTAGATATTTCCATGTTCGTACAGATAGCGGTGTAGATATTTCAATGTTCATACAGATAGCGGTGCTGATATTTCCATGTTTATACAGGTAGCGGTGCAGATATTTCCATGTTTATACAGATCGCGGTGTAGATATTTCCATGTTTATACAGATAGCGGTGTAGATATTTCCAGGTTTATACAGATAGCGGTGTAGATATCTCCATCTTAATACAGATGGCGGTGTAGTTATTTATATGTTCATACAGATGGCGGTGCAGATATTTCCATGTTCATACAGATGGCGGTGTAGATATTTGCATGTTCATACCGATGGCGGTATAGCTATTTCCATGTTCATGGGGATAGCGGTGTAGATATTTCCATGTTAATCCAGATGGCTGTGTAGAGATATCCAAGTTAACACAGATGGCGGTGAAGATATTTCCATGTTCATACAGATAGCGGTGTAGATATTTCCATGTTCATACAGATAGTGGTGTAGATATTTCCATGTTCATACAGATAGGGGGGCTGATATTTCCATGTTCATACAGATAGCGGTGCTGATATTTCCATGTTTATACAGGTAGCGGTGTAGATATTTCCAGGTTTATACAGATAGCGGTGTAGACATTTCCATGTTTATACAGATAGCGGTGTAGATATTTCCATGTTTATACAGATAGAGGTGTAGATATCTCCATCTTAATACAGATGGCAGTTTAGATATTTATATGTTCATACAGATGGCCGTGAAGATATTTCCATGTTCATACAGATGGCGGTGTAGATATATCCATGTTCATACAGATAGCGGTGTAGATATTTCCATGTTCATACAGATAGCGGTGTAGATATTTCCATGTTCATCCAGATGGGTGTGTAGATAAATTCATGTTCATACAGATGGCAGTGAAGATATTTCCATGTTAATACAGATAGCGGTGTAGATATTTCCATGTTTATACAGATATCGGTGTAGATATTTCCATGTTTATACAGATAGCGGAGTAGATATCTCCATCTTAATACATATTGCGGTGTAGATATTTACATGATCATACAGATGGCTTTGCAGATATTTCCATGTTCATACAAATGGCGGTGTAGATAATTATAAGATCATACAGATGGCGGTGCAGATATTTCCATGTTCATACAGATGGCGGTGTAGATATTTCCATGTTTATAGAGATAGCGGTGTAGTTATTTCCATGTGTAAAGAGATAGCTGTATAGATATTTCCATGTATATGCAGATAGCTTTGTAGATATTTCCATTTTCATGCAGATAGCGGTGTAGATATTTCCATGTTCAAACAGATAGCGGTGTAGATATTTCCATGTTCATGCAGATAGCAGTGTAGATATTTCCATGTTCAAACAGATAGTGGTGAAGATGTATACATGTTTACACACATAGCGGTGTAGATATTTCCATGCTCATACAGATAGCGGTGTAGATATTTCCGTGTTCATCCAGATGGCTGTGTAGATATATCCATGTTCATACAGATGGCGGTGAAGGTATTTCCATGTTCATACAGATAGCGGTGTAGATATTTCCATGTTCATACAGATAGCGGAGTAGATATTTCCATGTTCATACAGACAGCGGTGCTGATATTTCCATGTTCATCCAGATGGCTGTGTAGATATATCTATGTTCATACAGATGGTGGTGAAGATATTTCTATGTTCATACAGATATCGGTGTAGATATTTCCATGTTCATACAGATAGCAGTGTAGGTATTTCATTGTTAATACACATAGCGGTGCTGATATTTCCATGTTTATACAGGTAGCGGTGTAGATATTTCCATGTTTATACACATAGCGGTGTAGATATTTCCATGTTTATACAGATAGCGGTGTAGATATTTCCATGTTTATACAGATAGTGGTGTAGATATTTCCATGTTTATAGAGATAGCGGTGTAGTAATTTCCATGTGTAAAGAGATAGCTTTGTCGATATTTCCATGTATATGCAGATAGCTGTGTAGATATTTCTATTTTCATGCAGATAGCGGTGTAGATATTTCCATGTTCATACAGATAGCGGTGTAGATATTTCCATGTTCATACAGATAGCGGTGCTGATATTTCCATGTTTATACAGGTAGCGGTGTAGATATTTCCATGTTTATAGAGATAGCGGTGTAGATATTTCCATGTTTATACTGATAGCGGTGTAGATATTTCCATGTTTATACAGATAGCGGTGTAGATATCTCCATCTTAATACAGATGACGGTGTAGATATTTATATGTTCATTCAGATGGCGGTGCAGATACTTCCATGCTCATACAGATGGTGGTGTAGATCTTTCCATGTTTATAGAGATAGCGGTGTAGTTATTTCCATGTGTAAAGAAATAGCTTTGTAGATATTTCCGTGTATATGCAGATAGCTGTGTAAATATTTCCATTTTCATGCAGATAGCGGTGTAGATATTTCCATGTTCAAACAGTTAGCGGTGTAGATATTTCCATGTTCATACAGATAGCGGTGTAGATATTTCCATGTTTATACAGATAGCGGTGAAGATGTATGCATGTTTGCACAGATAGTGGTGTAGATATTTCCATGTTCATACAGATAGCTGTGTAAATATTTCCATGTTCCTACAGACAGTGGTATAGATATTTTCATGTTCATACAGATAGCGGTGTAGATATTTCCATGTTCATACAGATAGCGGTGTAGATATTTCCATGTTCATCCAGAAGGCTGTGTAGATATTTCCAAGTTCATACAGATAGCGGTGCTGATATTTACATGTTGATACAGGTAGCGGTGTTGATATTCTCATGTTCATACAGATAGCGGTGTAGATATTTCCATGTTCATACAGATAGCGGTGTAGATATTTCCATGTTCATACAGATAGCGGTGTAGGTATTTCCATGTTCATACAGATAGCGGTGTAGATATTTCCATGTTCATCCAGATGGGTGTGTAGATAAATCCATGTTCATACAGATGGCGGTGAAGATATTTCCATGTTCATACAGATAGCGGTGTAGATATTTCCATGTTTATACAGATATCGGTGTAGATATTTCCATGTTTATACAGACAGCGGAGTAGATATCTCCATCTTAATACAGATGGCGGTGTAGATATTTATATGATCATACAGATGGCGGTGCAGATATTTCCATGTTCATACAGATGGCGGTGTAGATATTTCCATGTTTATAGAGATAGCGGTGTAGTTATTTCCATGTGTAAAGAGATATCTGCATAGATATTTCCATGTATATGCAGATAGCTTTGTAGATATTTCCATTTTCATGCAGATAGCGGTGTAGATATTTCCATGTTCAAACAGATAGCGGTGTAGATATTTCCATGTTCATACAGATAGCTGTGTAGACATTTCCATGTTTAAACAGATAGTGGTGAAGATGTATACATGTTTACACAGATAGCGGTGTAGATATTTCCATGCTCATACAGATAGCGGTGTTGATACTTCCGTGTTCATCCAGATGGCTGTGTAGATATATCCATGTTCATACAGATGGCGGTGAAGATATTTCCATGTTCATAGAGATAGTGGTGTAGATATTTCCATGTTCATACAGACAGCGGTGTAGATATTTCCATGTTCATACAGATAGTGGTGTAGATATTTCCATGTTCATACAGATAGCGGTGTAGCTATTTCCATGTTCATACAGATAGCGGTGTAGATATTTCCATGTTCATAGAGATAGCGGTGTAGATATTTCCATGGTCATACAGATAGCGGTGCTGATATTTCCATGTTTATACAGCTAGTGGTGTAGATAATTCTATGTTTATACAGATAGCGGTGTAGATATTTCCATGTTTATACAGATAGCGGTGTAGATATTTCCATGTTTATACAGACAGCGGTGTAGATATTTCCATGTTTATACAGATAGTGGTGTATATATTTCCATGTTTACAGAGAAAGCGGTGTAGTTATTTCCATGTGTAAAGAGATAGCTTTGTAGATATTTCCATGTATATGCAGATAGCTGTGTAGATATTTCCATTTTCATGCAGATAGCCGTGTAGATATTTCCATGTTCATACAGATAGCGGTGTAGATATTTACATGTTCATACAGATAGCGGTGCTGATATTTCTATGTTTATACATGTAGCGGTGTAGATATTTCCATGTTTATACAGATAGCGGTGTAGATATTTCCACGTTTATACAGATAGGTGTGTAGATATTTCCATGTTTATACAGATAGCGGTGTAGATATCTCCATCTTAATACAGATGGCGGTGTAGATATTTATATGTTCATACAGATGGCGGTGCAGATATTTCCATGTTCATATAGATGGTGGTGTAGCTATTTCCATGTTTATAGAGATAGCGGTGTAGTTATTTCCATGTGTAAAGAAAGAGCTTTGTAGATATTTCCGTGTATATGCAGATAGCTGTGTAAATATTTCCATTTTCTTGCAGATAGCGGTGTAGATATTTCCATGTTCATACAGATAGCGGTGCTGATATTTCCATGTTTATACAGGTAGCGGTGTAGATGTTTCCATGTTTATACAGATAGCGGTGTAGATATTTCCATGTTTATACAGATAGCGGTGTAGATATCTCCATCTTAATACAGATGGCGGTGTAGATATTTACATGTTCATACAGATGGCGGTGCAGATATTTCCATGTTCATATAGATGGCGGTGTAGATATTTCCATGTTAATAGAGATAGCGGTGTAGTTATTTCCATGTGTAAAGAAATTAGCTTTGTAGATATTTCCATGTATATGGAGATAGCTATGTAGATATTTCCATTTTCATGCAGATAGCGGAGTAGATATTTCCATGTTCAAACAGATAGCGGTGTAGATATTTCCATGTTCATACAGATAGCGGTGTAGATATTTCCATGTTTATACAGATAGCGGTGTAGATATTTCTATGTTTATACAGATAGCGGTGTAGATATTTCCATGTTCATACAGATAGCAGTGTAGATATTTCCATGTTTAAACAGATAGTGGTGAAGATGTATACATGTTTACAGAGATAGCAGTGTAGATCTTTCCATGTTCATACAGATAGCGGTGTAGATCTTTCTATGTTCATACAGATTGCGGTGTAGATATTTCCATGTTCATCCAGAAGGCTGTGTAGATATATCCATATTCATACAGATGGCGGTGAAGATATTTCAATGTTCATACAGATAGCGGTGTAGATATATCTATGTTCATACAGATAGTGGTGTAGATATTTCCATGTTCATACAGATAGCGGTGTAGCTATTTCCATGTTCATACAGATAGCGGTGTAGATATTTCCATGTTCATCCAGATGGCTGTGTAGATATTTCCATGTTTATACAGATAGCGGTGCTGATATTTCCACGTTTATACAGGTAGCGGTGTAGATATTTCCATGTTTATTCAGATAGCGGTGTAGATATTTCCATGTTTATACAGATAGCTGTGTAGATATTTCCATGTTTATACAGATAGCGGTGTAGATATCTCCATCTTAATACAGATGGCGGTGTAGATATTTATATGTTCATACAGATGGCGGTGCAGATATTTCCATGTTCATACAGATGGCGGTGTAGATATTTCCATGTTAATAGAGATAGCGGTGTAGTTATTTCCAGGTGTAAAGAAATAGCTTTGTAGATATTTCCATGTATGTGCAGATAGGTGTGTAGATATTTCCATTTTCATGCAGATAGCGGAGTAGATATTTCCATGTTCAAACAGATAGCGGTGTAGATATTTCCATGTTCATACAGATAGCGGTGTAGATATTTCCATGTTTATACAGATAGCGGTGAAAGTGTATGCATGTTTACACAGATAGTGGTGTAGATATTTCCATGTTCATACAGATAGCGGTGTAGATATTTTCATGTTCATCCAGATGTCTATGTAGATAAATCCATGTTCATACAGATGGCGGTGAAGATATTTCCATGTTCATACAGATAGCGGTGTAGATATTTCCATGTTTATACAGATATCGGTGTAGATATTTCCATGTTTATACTGATAGCGGAGTAGATATCTCCATCTTAATACAGATGGCGGTGTAGATATTTATATGATCATACAGATGGCGGTGCAGATATTTCCATGTTCATACAGATGGCGGTGTAGATATTTCCATGTTTATAGAGATAGCGGTGTAGTTATTTCCATGTGTAAAGAGATATCTGTATAGATATTTCCATGTATATGCAGATAGCTTTGTAGATATTTCCATTTTCATGCAGATAGCGGTGTAGATATTTCCATGTTCAAACAGATAGCGGTGTAGATATTTCCATGTTCATACAGATAGCTGTGTAGACATTTCCATGTTTAAACAGATAGTGGTGAAGATGTATACATGTTTACACAGATAGCGGTGTAGATATTTCCATGCTCATACAGATAGCGGTGTAGATATTTCCATGTTCATACAGATAGCGGTGTAGATATTTCCATGTTCATCCAGAAGGCTGTGTAGATATTTCCATGTTCATACAGATAGCGGTGCTGATATTTCCATGTTGATACAGGTAGCGGTGTAGATATTTCCATGTTCATACAGATAGCGGTGAAGATATTTCCATGTTCATACAGATAGCGGTGTAGATATTTCCATGTTTATACAGATAGCGGTGTACCTATTTCCATGTTCATACAGATAGCGGTGTAGATATTTCCGTGTTCATCCAGATGGCTGTGTAGATATATCCATGTTCATACAGATGGCGGTGAAGATATTTCCATGTTCATAGAGATAGTGGTGTAGATATTTCCATGTTCATACAGACAGCGGTGTAGATATTTCCATGTTCATACAGATAGTGGTGTAGATATTTCCATGTTCATACAGATAGCGGTGTAGATATTTCCATGTTTATACAGATAGTGGTGTACATATTTCCATGTTTACAGAGATAGCGGTGTAGTTATTTCCATGTGTAAAGAGATAGCTTTGTAGATATTTCCATGTATATGCAGATAGCTGTGTAGATATTTCCATTTTCATGCAGATAACGGTGTAGATATTTCCATGTTCATACAGATAGCGGTGTAGATATTTCCATGTTCATACAGATAGCGGTGCTGATATTTCTATGTTTATACAGGTAGCGGTGTAGATATTTCCATGTTTATACAGATAGCAGTGTAGATATTTCCATGTTTATACAGATAGGGGTGTAGATATTTCCATGTTTATACAGATAGCGGTGTAGATATCTCCATCTTAATACAGATGGCGGTGTAGATATTTATATGTTCATACAGATGGCGGTGCAGATATTTCCATGTTCATACAGATGGTGGTGTAGATATTTCCATGTTTATAGAGATAGCGGTGTAGTTATTTCCATGTGTAAAGAAAGAGCTTTGTAGATATTTCCGTGTATATGCAGATAGCTGTGTAAATATTTCCATTTTCTTGCAGATAGCGGTGTAGATATTTCCATGATCAAACAGTTAGCGGTGTAGATATTTCCATGTTCATACAGATAGCGGTGTAGATATTTCCATGTTTATACAGATAGCGGTGAAGGTGTATGCATGTTTGCACAGATAGTGGTGTAGATATTTCCAAGTTCATACAGATAGCGGTGTAAATATTTCCATGTTCATACAGATAGTGGTGTAGATATTTCCATGTTCATACAGATAGCGGTGTAGATATTTCCATGTTCATACAGATAGCGGTGTAGATATTTCCATGTTCATCCAGAAGGCTGTGTAGATATTTCCATGTTCATACAGATAGCGGTGCTGATATTTCCATGTTGATACAGGTAGCGGTGTAGATATTTCCATGTTCATACAGATAGCGGTGAAGATATTTCCATGTTCATACAGATAGCGGTGTAGATATTTCCATGTTTATACAGATAGCGGTGTACCTATTTCCATGTTCATACAGATAGCGGTGTAGATATTTCCATGTTCATCCAGATGGGTGTGTAGATAAATCCATGTTCATACAGATGGCGGTGAAGATATTTCCATGTTCATACAGATAGCGGTGTAGATATTTCCATGTTTATACAGATATCGGTGTAGATATTTCCATGTTTATACAGATAGCGGAGTAGATATCTCCATCTTAATACAGATGGCGGTGTAGATATTTATATGATCATACAGATGGCGGTGCAGATATTTCCATGTTCATACAGATGGCGGTGTAGATATTTCCATGTTTATAGAGATAGCGGTGTAGTTATTTCCATGTGTAAAGAGATAGCTGTATAGATATTTCCATGTATATGCAGATAGCTTTGTAGATATTTCCATTTTCATGCAGATAGCGGTGTAGATATTTCCATGTTCATCCAGATGGCTGTGTAGACATATCCATGTTCAGAAAGATGGCGTTGAAGATATTTCCATGTTCATACAGGTAGTGGTGTAGATATTTCCATGTTCATACAGATAGCCGGGTAGATATTTCCATGTTCATACAGATGGCTGTGTAGATGTATCCATGTTCATACAGATGGTGATGAAGATATTTCCATGTTCATACAGATAGCGGTGCATATATTTCCATGTTCATACAGATAGCCGTGTAGATATTGCCATGTTTATTACGATAGCTGTGCTGATACTTCCATGTTTATACAGGTAGCGGTGTACATATTTCCATGTTTATACAGAAAGCGGAGAAGATGTATGCATCTTTAAACAGATAGTGGTTTAGATATTTCCATGTTCATACAGATAGCGGTGTAGATATTTCCATGTTCATCCAGATGGCTGTGCAGATATATCCAATTTCACACAGATGGCGGTGAAGATATTTCCATGTTCATACAGAGAGCGGTGTAGATATTTTCATGTTCATACAGATAGCGGTGTAGATATTTCCATGTTTGTACAGATAGCGGTGTAGATATCTCCTTCTTAATACAGATGGCGGTGTAGATATTTATATGTTCATACAGATGGCGGTGCAGATATTTCCATGTTCATACAGATAGCGGTGTATGTATTTCCATGTTCATACAGATAGCGGTGTAGATATTTCCATTTTCATGCAGATAGCGGTGTATATATTTCCCTGTTCAAACAGTTAGCGGTGTAGATATTTCCATGTTCAGAAAGATAGCGGTGTAGATATTTCCATGTTTATACAGATAGCGGTGAAGATGTATGCATGTTTACACAGATAGCGGTGTAGATATTTCCATGTTCATCCAGATGGCTGTGTAGATATATCCATGTTCATACAGATAGCGGTGTAGATATTTCCATCTTCATACAGATAGCGGTGCAGATATTTCCATGTTCATCCAGACGGCTGTGTAGATATATCCAAGTTCATACAGATAGCGGTGAAGATATTTCCATGTTCATACAGATAGCGGTGTAGATATTTCCATGTTCATACAGAAAGCGGTGTAGATATTTCCATGTTCATACAGATAGCGGTGTATATATTTCCATGTTCATACAGATAGCAGTGTAGATATTTCCATTTTCAAGCAGATAGCGCTGTATATATTTCCATGTTCAAACAGATTGCGGTGTAGATATTTCCATGTTCATAAAGATAGCGGTGTAGATATTTCCATGTTTATACAGATAGCGGTGAAAATGTATGCATGTTTACACAGATAGCGGTGTAGATATTTCCATGTTCATCCAGATGGCTGTGTAGATATATCCATGTTCATAGAGATTTCGGTGAAGATATTTCCATATTCATACAGATAGCGGTGTAGATATTTCCATGTTCATACAGATAGCGGTGTAGATATTTCCATGTTCATACAGATAGCGGTGTAGCTATTTCCATGTTCATACAGATAGCAGTGTAGATATTTCCACGTTCACCCAGATGGCTGTGTAGATATTTCCATGTTCATACAGATAGCGGGGTAGATATTTCCATGTTCATACAGATGGCTGTGTAGATGTATCCATGTTCATACAGATGGCGATGAAGATATTTCCATGTTCATACAGATAGCGGTGCATATATTTCCATGTTCATACAGATAGCCGTGTAGATATTGCCATGTTTATTACGATAGCGGTGCTGATACTTCCATGTTTATACAGGTAGCGGTGTACATATTTCCATGTTTATACAGAAAGCGGTGAAGATGTATGCATCTTTAAACAGATAGCGGATTAGATATTTCCATGTTCATACAGATAGCGGTGTAGATATTTCCATGTTCATCCAGATGGCTGTGCAGATATATCCAATTTCACACAGATGGCGGTGAAGATATTTCCATGTTCATACAGAGAGCGGTGTAGATATTTCCATGTTCATACAGATAGCGGTGTAGATATTTCCATGTTTGTACAGATAGCGGTGTAGATATCTCCTTCTTAATACAGATGGCGGTGTAGATATTTATATGTTCATACAGATGGCGGTGCAGATATTTCCATGTTCATACAGATAGCGGTGTATGTATTTCCATGTTCATACAGATAGCGGTGTAGATATTTCCATTTTCATGCAGATAGCGGTGTATATATTTCCCTGTTCAAACAGTTAGCGGTGTAGATATTTCCATGTTCAGAAAGATAGCGGTGTAGATATTTCCATGTTTATACAGATAGCGATGAAGATGTATGCATGTTTACACAGATAGCGGTGTAGATATTTCCATGTTCATCCAGATGGCTGTGTAGATATATCCATGTTCATACAGATAGCGGTGTAGATATTTCCATCTTCATACAGATAGCGGTGCAGATATTTCCATGTTCATCCAGATGGCTGTGTAGATATATCCAAGTTCATACAGATAGCGGTGAAGATATTTCCATGTTCATACAGATAGCGGTGTAGATATTTCCATGTTCATACAGAAAGCGGTGTAGATATTTCCATGTTCATACAGATAGCGGTGTATATATTTCCATGTTCATACAGATAGCAGTGTAGATATTTCCATTTTCAAGCAGATAGCGCTGTATATATTTCCATGTTCAAACAGATAGCGGTGTAGATATTTCCATGTTCATAAAGATAGCGGTGTAGATATTTCCATGTTTATACAGATAGCGGTGAAAATGTATGCATGTTTACACAGATAGCGGTGTAGATATTTCCATGTTCATCCAGATGGCTGTGTAGATATATCCATGTTCATAGAGATTTCGGTGAAGATATTTCCATATTCATACAGATAGCGGTGTAGATATTTCCATGTTCATACAAATAGCGGTGTAGATATTTCCATGTTCATACAGATAGCGGTGTAGCTATTTCCATGTTCATACAGATAGCAGTGTAGATATTTCCACGTTCACCCAGATGGCTGTGTAGATTTTTCCATGTTCATACAGATAGCGGTGTAGATATTTCCATGTTTATACAGATAGCGGTGTAGATATTTCCAAGTTCATCCAGATGGCTGTGTAGATATATCCATGTTCATACAGATGGCTGTGAAGATATTTCCATGATCATACAGATAGCGGTGTAGATATTTCCATGTTCATACAGATAGCCGTGTAGATATTGCCATGTTCATACCGATAGCGGTGCTGATACTTCCATGTTTACACAGGTAGCGGTGTACATATTTCTGTGTTTATACAGATAGCGGTGTAGATATTTCCATGTTCATACAGATAGCGGTGTAGATATTTCCATGTTCATGCAGATAGCGGTGTAGATATCTCCTTCTTAATACAGATGGCGGTGTAGATATTTCCATGTTCATACAGATGGCGGTGTAGATATTTCCATGTTTATAGAGATAGAGGTGTAGTTATTTCCATGTGCAAAGAGATAGCTGTGTAGATATTTCCATTTATATGCAGATAGTTGTGTAAATATTTCCATTTTCATGCAGATAGCGGTGTAGATATTTCCATGTTCAAATAGATAGCGGTGTAGATATTTCCATGTCCATACAGATAGCGGTGTAGATATTTCCATGTTTATACAGATAGTGGTGAAGATGTATGCATGTTTACACAGATAGCGGTGTAGATATTTCCATGTATATACAGATATCCGTGTAGATATTGCCATGTTCATACCGATAGCGGTGCTGATACTTCCATGTTTATACAGGTAGCGGTGTACATATTTCCGTGTTTATACAGATAGCGGTGTAGATATTTCCATGTTCATAAAGATAGCGGTGTAGATATTTCCATGTTTATACAGATAGCGGTGTAGATATTTCCATGTTCATACAGATAGCCGTGTAGATATTGCCATGTTCATACCGATAGCGGTGCTGATACTTCCATGTTTATACAGGTAGCGGTGTACATATTTCCGTGTTTATACAGATAGCGGTGTAGATATTTCCATGTTCATACAGATAGCGGTGTAGATATTTCCATGTCCATACAGATAGCAGTGTAGATATTTCCATGTTTATACAGATAGTGGTGAAGATGTATGCATGTTTACACAGATAGGGGTGTAGATATTTCCATGTTCATACAGATAACCGTGTAGATATTGCCATGTTCATACCGATAGCGGTGCTGATACTTCCATGTTTATACAGGTAGCGATGTAGATATTTCCATGTTTATACACATAGCGGTGTAGATATTTCCATGTTTATACAGATAGCGGTGTAGATATTTCCATGTTTATGCAGATAGTGGTGTAGATATCTCCATCTTAATACAGATGGCGGTGTAGATATTTAAATGTTCATACAGATGGCGGTGCAGATATTTCCATGTTCATACAGATGGCGGTGTAGATATTTCCATGTTCATACAGATAGCGGTGTAGTTATTTCCATGTGTAAAGAGATAGCTGTGTAGATATTTCCATGTATAAGCAGATAGCTGTGTAGATATTTCCGTTTTCATGCAGATAGAGGTGTATATATTTCCCTGTTCAAACAGTTAGCGGTGTAGATATTTCCATGTTCATAAAGATAGCGGTGTAGATATTTCCATGTTTATACAGATAGCGGTGTAGACATTTCCATGTTCATACAGATGGCGGTGTAGAAACTTCCATGTTCATACTGATAGCGGTGCTGACATTTCCATGTTTATACTGGTAGCGGTGTAGATATTTCCATGTTTATACAGATAGCAGTGTAGATATTTCCATGTTTATACACATAGCGGTGTAGATATTTCCATGTTTATACAGATAGCGGTGTAGATATTTCCATATTTATGCATATATTGGTGTAGATATCTCCATCTTAATACAGATGGCGGTGTAGATATTTAAACGTTCATACAGATGGCGGTGCAGATATTTCCATGTTCATACAGATGGCGGTGTAGATATTTCCATGTTTACAGATAGCGGTGTAGTTATTTCCATGTGTAAAGAGATAGCTGTGTAGATATTTCCATGTATAAGCAGATAGCTGTTTAGATTTTTCCGTTTTCATGCAGATAGCGGTGTATATATTTCCCTGTTCAAACAGTTAGCGGTGTAGATATTTCCATGTTCATAAAGATAGCGGTGTAGATATTTCCATGTTTATACAGATAGCGGTGTAGATATTTCCATGTTCATACAGATAGCCATGTAGATATTGCCATGTTCATACAGATAGCGGTGCTGATACTTCCATGTTTATACAGGTAGCGGTGTACATATTTCCGTGTTTATACAGATAGCGGTGTAGATATTTCCATGTTTATACAGATAGCGGTGAAGATGTATGCATGTTTACACAGATAGCGGTGTAGTTATTTCCATGTGTAAAGAGATAGCTTTGTAGATATTTCCATGTATATGCAGATAGCTGTGTAGATATTTCCATTTTCATGCAGATAGCGGTGAAGATGTATACATGTTTACAGAGATAGCGGTGTAGATATTTCCATGTTCATGCAGATAGCCGTGTAGATATTGCCATGTTCATACCGATAGCGGTGCTGATACTTCCATGTTTATACAGGTAGCGGTGTACATATTTCCGTGTTTATACAGATAGCCGTGTAGATATTTCCATGTTCATAAAGATAGCGGTGTAGATATTTCCATGTTTATACAGATAGCGGTGTAGATATTTCCATGTTCATACAGATAGCCGTGTAGATATTGCCATGTTCATACCGATAGCGGTGCTGATACTTCCATGTTTATACAGGTAGCGGTGTACATATTTCCGTGTTTATACAGATAGCGGTGTAGATATTTCCATGTTCATACAGATAGCGGTGTAGATATTTCCATGTCCATACAGATAGCGGTGTAGATATTTCCATGTTTATACAGATAGTGGTGAAGATGTATGCATGTTTACACAGATAGCGGTGTAGATATTTCCATGTTCATACAGATAACCGTGTAGATATTGCCATGTTCATACCGATAGCGGTGCTGATACTTCCATTTTTATACAGGGAGCGGTGTACATATTTCCGTGTTTATACAGATAGCGGTGTAGATATTTCCATGTTCATACAGATAGCGGTGTAGATATTTCCATGTTTATACAGATAGCGGTGTAGATATCTCCTTCTTAATACAGATGGCGGTGTAGATATTTCCATGTTCATACAGATGGCGGTGTAGATATTTCCATGTTTATAGAGACAGCGGTGTAGTTATTTACATATGCAAAGAGATAACTGTGTAGATATTTCCATTTATATGCAGATAGTTGTGTAGATATTTCCATTTTCATGCAGATAGCAGTGTAGATATTTCCATGTTCAAACAGATAGCGGTGTAGATATTTCCATGTTCATACAGATAGCGGTGTAGATATTTCCATGTTTATACAGATAGCGGTGAAGATGTATGCATGTTTACACAGATAGCGGTGTAGATATTTCCATGTTCATCCAGACGGCTGAGTAGACATATCCATGTTCATACAGATGGTGATGAAGATATTTCCATGTTCATACAGATGGCTGTGTAGATATATCCATGTTCATACAGATGGCGGTGACGATATTTCCATGTTCATACAGACGGTGGTGTAGATATTTCCATGTTCATACAGATAGCGGTGCTGATATTTCCATGTTTATACAGGTAGCGGTGTAGATATTTCCATGTTTATACAGATAGCGGTGTAGATATTTCCATGTTTATACAGATAGCGGTGTAGATATTTCCATGTTTATACAGATAGCGGTGTAGATATCTCCATCTTAATACAGATGGCGGTGTAGATATTTATATATTCATACAGTTGGCGGTGCAGATATTTCCATGTTCATACGTATGGCGGTGAAGATATTTCCATGTTCATACAGATGGCGGTGTAGAAACTTCCATGTTCATACTGATAGCGGTGCTGATATTTCCATGTTTATACAGGTAGCGGTGTAGATATTTCCATGTTTATACAGATAGCGGTGTAGATATTTCCATGTTTATACACATAGCGGTGTAGATATTTCCATGTTTATACAGATAGCGGTGTAGATATTTCCATGTTTATGCAGATAATTGTGTAGATATCTCCATCTTAATACAGATGGCGGTGTAGATATTTAAATGTTCATGCAGATGGCTGTGTAGTCATATCCATGTTCATACAGATGGCGGTGAAGATATTTCCATGTTCATACAGATAGCGGTGTAGATATTTCCATGTTCATACAGATAGCGGTGTAGATATTTCCATGTTCATACAGACGGTGGTGTAGATATTTCCATGTTCATACAGATA
Organism: Gorilla gorilla gorilla; assembly: GCF_029281585.2. Taxonomy (NCBI): domain Eukaryota; kingdom Metazoa; phylum Chordata; class Mammalia; order Primates; family Hominidae; genus Gorilla; species Gorilla gorilla. The sequence goes on from NC_073239.2 coordinate 130,631,319, forward strand.
GCGGTGCTGATATTTCCATGTTTATACAGGTAGCGGTGTAGATATTTCCATGTTTATACACATAGCGGTGTAGATATTTCCATGTTTAAACAGATAGCGGTGTAGATATTTCCATGTTTATGCAGATAATTGTGTAGATATCTCCATCTTAATACAGATGGCGGTGTAGATATTTAAATGTTCATACAGATGGCTGTGTAGACATATCCATGTTCATACAGATGGCGGTGAAGATATTTCCATGTTCATACAGATAGCGGTGTAGATATTTCCATTTTCATACAGATGGCTGTGTAGATATATCCATGTTCCTACAGATGGCGGTGAAGATATTTCCATGTTCATACAGATGGCAGTGTAGATATTTCCATGTTCATACAGATAGCGGGGCTGATATATCCATGTTTATACAGGTAGCAGTGTAGATATTTCCTTGTTTATACAGAAAGCGGCATAGATATTTCCATGTTTTTACAGATAGCGGTGTAAATATTTCCAAGTTTATACAGATAGCGGTGTAGATATCTCCATCTTAATACAGATGGCGGTGTAGATATTTATATGTTCATACAGATGTCGGTGCAGATATTTCCATGTTCATACAGATCGTGGTGTAGATATTTCCATGTTTATAGAGATAGCAGTGTAGTTATTTCCATGTGTAAAGAGATAGCTTTGTAGATATTTCCATGTATATGCAGATAGCTGTGTAGATATTTCCATTTTCATGCAGATAGCGTTGAAGATGTATATATGTTTACACAGATAGCAGTGTAGATATTTCCATGTTCATACAGATAGCCGTGTAGATATTGCCATGTTCATACCGATAGCGGTGCTGATACTTCCATGTTTATACAGGTAGCGGTGTACATATTTCCGTGTTTATACAGATAGCGGTGTAGATATTTCCATGTTCATAAAGATAGCGGTGTAGATATTTCCATGTTTATACAGATAGCGGTGTAGATATTTCCATGTTCATACAGATAGCCATGTAGATATTGCCATGTTCATACCGATAGCGGTGCTGATACTTCCATGTTTATACAGGTAGCGGTGTACATATTTCCGTGTTTATACAGATAGCGGTGTAGATATTTCCATGTTCATACAGATAGTGGTGTAGATATTTCCATGTCCATACAGATAGCGGTGTAGATATTTCCATGTTTATACAGATAGTGGTGAAGATGTATGCATGTTTACACAGATAGCGGTGTAGATATTTCCATGTTCATACAGATAACCGTGTAGATATTGCCATGTTCATACCGATAGCGGTGCTGATACTTCCATGTTTATACAGGTAGCGGTGTAGATATTTCCATGTTTATACACATAGCGGTGTAGATATTTCCATGTTTATACAGATAGCGGTGTAGATATTTCCATGTTTATGCAGACAGTGGTGTAGATATCTCCATCTTAATACAGATGGTGGTGTAGATATTTAAATGTTCATACAGATGTCGGTGCAGATATTTCCATGTTCATACAGATGGCGGTGTAGATATTTCCATGTTCATACAGATAGCGGTGTAGTTATTTCCATGTGTAAAGAGATAGCTGTGTAGATATTTCCATGTATAAGCAGATAGCTGTGTAGATATTTCCGTTTTCATGCAGATAGCGGTGTATATATTTCCCTGTTCAAACAGTTAGAGGTGTAGATATTTCCATGTTCATAAAGATAGCGGTGTAGATATTTCCATGTTTATACAGATAGCGGTGTAGACATTTCCATGTTCATACAGATGGCGGTGTAGAAACTTCCATGTTCATACTGATAGCGGTGCTGACATTTCCATGTTTATACTGGTAGCGGTGTAGATATTTCCATGTTTATACAGATAGCAGTGTAGATATTTCCATGTTTATACACATAGCGGTGTAGATATTTCCATGTTTATACAGATCGCGGTGTAGATATTTCCATGTTTATGCAGATATTGGTGTAGATATCTCCATCTTAATACAGATGGCGGTGTAGATATTTAAACGTTCATACAGATGGCGGTGCAGATATTTCCATGTTCATACAGATGGCGGTGTAGATATTTCCATGTTCATACAGATAGCGGTGTAGTTATTTCCATGTGTAAAGAGATAGTTGTGTAGATATTTCCATGTATAAGAAGATAGCTCTTTAGATATTTCCGTTTTCATGCAGATAGCGGTGTATATATTTCCCTGTTCAAACAGTTAGCGGTGTAGATATTTCCATGTTCATAAAGATAGCGGTGTAGATATTTCCATGTTTATACAGATAGCGGTGTAGATATTTCCATGTTCATACAGATAGCCGTGTAGATATTGCCATGTTCATACAGATAGCGGTGCTGATACTTCCATGTTTATACAGGTAGCGGTGTACATATTTCCGTGTTTATACAGATAGCGGTGTAGATATTTCCATGTTCATACAGATAGCCGTGTAGATATTTCCATGTTTATAGAGATAGCGGTGTAGTTATTTCCATGTGTAAAGAGATAGCTTTGTAGATATTTCCATTTATATGCAGATAGTTGTGAAGATATTTCCATTTTCATGCAGATAGCGGTGTAGATATTTCCATGTTCAAACAGATAGCGGTGTAGATATTTCCATGTTCATACAGATAGCGGTGTAGATATTTCCATGTTTATACAGATAGTGGTGAAGATGTATGCATGTTTACACAGATAGCGGTGTAGATATTTCCATGTTCATCCAGACGGCTGTGTAGACATATCCATGTTCATGCAGATGGTGGTGAAGATATTTCCATGTTCATACAGATGGCTGTGTAGATATATCCATGTTCATACAGATGGCAGTGACGATATTTCCATGTTCATACAGACGGTGGTGTAGATATTTCCATGTTCATACAGATAGCGGTGCTGATATTTCCATGTTTATACAGGTAGCGGTGTAGATATTTCCATGTTTATACAGGTAGCGGTGTAGATATTTCCATGTTTATACAGATAGCGGTGTAGATATTTCCATGTTTATACAGATAGCGGTGTAGATATCTCCATCTTAATACAGATGGCGGTGTAGATATTTATATATTCATACAGTTGGCGGTGCAGATATTTCCATGATCATACGTATGGCGGTGAAGATATTTCCATGTTCATACAGATGGCGGTGTAGAAACTTCCATGTTCATACTGATAGCTGAGCTGATATTTCCATGTTTATACAGGTAGCGGTGTAGATATTTCCATGTTTATACAGATAGCGGAGTAGATATTTCCATGTTTATACACATAGCGGTGTAGATATTTCCATGTTTATACAGATAGCGGTGTAGATATTTCCATGTTTATGCAGATATTGGTGTAGATATCTCCATCTTAATACAGATGGCGGTGTAGATATTTAAACGTTCATACAGATGGCGGTGCAGATATTTCCATGTTCATACAGATGGCGGTGTAGATATTTCCATGTCCATACAGATAGCGGTGTAGTTATTTCCATGTGTAAAGAGATAGTTGTGTAGATATTTCCATGTATAAGCAGATAGCTCTTTAGATATTTCCGTTTTCATGCAGATAGCGGTGTATATATTTCCTTGTTCAAACAGTTAGCGGTGTAGATATTTCCATGTTCATAAAGATAGCGGTGTAGATATTTCCATGTTTATACAGATAGCGGTGTAGATATTTCCATGTTCATACAGATAGTGTGTAGATATTGCCATGTTCATACAGATAGCGGTGCTGATACTTCCGTGTTTATACAGGTAGCGGTGTACATATTTCCGTGTTTATACAGATAGCGGTGTAGATATTTCCATGTTCATACAGATAGCGGTGCAGATATTTCCATGTTTATACAGATAGAGGTGTAGATATCTCCTTCTTAATACAGATGGCGGTGTAGATATTTCCATGTTCATACAGATGGCGGTGTAGATATTTCCATGTTTATAGAGATAGCGGTGTAGTTATTTACATGTGCAAAGAGATAGCTGTGTAGATATTTCCATTTATATGCAGATAGTTGTGTAGATATTTCCATTTTCATGCAGATAGCGGTGTAGATATTTCCATGTTCAAACAGATAGCGGTGTAGATATTTCCATGTTCATACAGATAGCGGTGTAGATATTTCCATGTTTATACAGATAGTGGTGAAGATGTATGCATGTTTACACAGATAGCGGTGTAGATATTTCCATGTTCATCCAGTCGGCTGTGTAGACTTATCCATGTTCATACAGATGGTGGTGAAGTTATTTCCATGTTCATACAGATGGCTGTGTAGATATATCCATGTTCATACAGATGGTGGTGATGATATTTCCATGTTCATACAGACGGTGGTGTAGATATTTCCATGTTCATACAGATAGCGGTGCTGATATTTCCATGTTTATACAGGTAGCGGTGTAGATATTTCCATGTTTATACAGGTAGCGGTGTAGATATTTCCATGTTTATACAGATAGCGGTGTAGATATTTCCATGTTTATACAGATAGCGGTGTAGATATCTCCATCTTAATACAGATGGCGGTGTAGATATTTATATATTCATACAGTTGGCGGTGCAGATATTTCCATGTTCATACGTATGGCGGTGAAGATATTTCCATGTTCATACAGATGGCGGTGTAGAAACTTCCATGTTCATACTGATAGCGGTGCTGATATTTCCATGTTTATACAGGTAGCGGTGTAGATATTTCCATGTTTATACAGATACCGGTGTAGATATTTCCATGTTTATACAGATATTGGTGTAGATATCTCCATCTTAATACAGATGGCGGTGTAGATATTTAAACGTTCATACAGATGGCGGTGTAGATATTTCCATGTTCATACAGATGGCGGTGTAGATATTTCCATGTTCATACAGATAGCGGTGTAGTTATTTCCATGTGTAAAGAGATAGTTGTGTAGATATTTCCATGTATAAGCAGATAGCTCTTTAGATAATTCCGTTTTCATGCAGATAGCGGTGTATATATTTCCCTGTTCAAACAGTTAGCGGTGTAGATATTTCCATGTTCATAAAGATAGCGGTGTAGATATTTCCATGTTTATACAGATAGCGGTGTAGATATTTCCATGTTCATACAGATAGCCGTGTAGATATTGCCATGTTCATACAGATAGTGGTGCTGATACTTCCATGTTTATACAGGTAGCTGTGTAGATATTTCCGTGTTTATACAGATAGCGGTGTAGATATTTCCATGTTCATACAGATAGCGGTGTAGATATTTCCATGTTTATACAGATAGCGGTGTAGATATCTCCTTCTTAATACAGATGGCGGTGTAGATATTTCCATGTTCATACAGATGGCGGTGTAGATATTTCCATGTTTATAGAGATAGCGGTGTAGTTATTTACATGTGCAAAGAGATAGCTGTGTAGATATTTCCATTTATATGCAGATAGTTGTGTAGATATTTCCATGTTCATACAGATAGCGGTGTAGATATTTCCATGTTTATACAGATAGTGGTGAAGATGTATGCATGTTTACACAGATAGCGGTGTAGATATTTCCATGTTCATCCAGACGGCTGTGTAGACATATCCATGTTCATACAGATGGTGGTGAAGATATTTCCATGTTCATGCAGATGGCTGTGTAGATATACCCATGTTCATACAGATGGCGGTGACGATATTTCCATGTTCATACAGACGGTGGTGTAGATATTTCCATGTTCATACAGATAGCGGTGCTGATATTTCCATGTTTATAGAGGTAGCAGTGTAGATATTTCCATGTTTATACAGGTAGCGGTGTAGATATTTCCATGTTTATACAGATAGCGGTGTAGATATTTCCATGTTTGTACAGATAGCGGTGTAGATATCTCCATCTTAATATAGATGGCGGTGTAGATATTTATATATTCATACAGTTGGCGGTGCAGATATTTCCATGTTCATACGTATGGCGGTGAAGATATTTCCATGTTCATACAGATGGCGGTGTAGATATTTCCATGTTCATACAGATAGCGGTGTAGATATTTCCATGTTTATACACATAGCGGTGTAGATATTTCCATGTTTATACACATAGTGGTGTAGATATTTCCATGTTTATGCAGATATTGGTGTAGATATCTCCATCTTAATACAGATGGCGGTGTAGATATTTATATATTCATACAGTTGGCGGTGCAGATATTTCCATGTTCATACGTATGGCGGTGAAGATATTTCCATGTTCATACAGATGGCGGTGTAGATATTTCCATGTTCATACAGATGGCGGTGTAGATATTTCCATGTTTATACACATAGAGGTGTAGATATTTCCATGTTTATACACATAGCGGTGTAGATATTTCCATGTTTATACACATAGCGGTGTAGATATTTCCATGTTTATGCAGATATTGGTGTAGATATCTCCATCTTAATACAGATGGCGGTGTAGATATTTAAACGTTCATACAGATGGCGGTGCAGATATTTCCATGTTCATACAGATGGCGGTGTAGATATTTCCATGTTCATACAGATGGCGGTGTAGATATTTCCATGTTCATACAGATAGCGGTGTAGTTATTTCCATGTGTAAAGAGATAGTTGTGTAGATATTTCCATGTATAAGCAGATAGCTCTTTAGATATTTCCGTTTTCATGCAGATAGCGGTGTATATATTTCCCTGTTCAAACAGTTAGCGGTGTAGATATTTCCATGTTCATAAAGATAGCGGTGTAGATATTTCCATGTTTATACAGATAGCGGTGTAGATATTTCCATGTTCATACAGATAGCCGTGTAGATATTGCCATGTTCATACAGATAGCGGTGCTGATACTTCCATGTTTATACAGGTAGCGGTGTACATATTTCCGTGTTTATACAGATAGCGGTGTAGATATTTCCAAGTTCATACAGATAGCGGTGTAGATATTTCCATGTTTATACAGATAGCGGTGTAGATATCTCCTTAATACAGATGGCGGTGTAGATATTTCCATGTTCATACAGATGGCGGTGTAGATATTTCCATGTTTATAGAGATAGCGGTGTAGTTATTTACATGTGCAAAGAGATAGCTGTGTAGATATTTCCATTTATATGCAGATAGTTGTGTAGATATTTCCATTTTCATGCAGATAGCGGTGTAGATATTTCCATGTTCAAACAGATAGCGGTGTAGATATTTCCATGTTCATACAGATAGCGGTGTAGATATTTCCATGTTTATACAGATAGTGGTGAAGATGTGTGCCTGTTTACACAGATAGCGGTGTAGATATTTCCATGTTCATCCAGACGGCTGTGTAGACATATCCATGTTCATACAGATGGTGGTGAAGATATTTCCATGTTCATACAGATGGCTGTGTAGATATATCCATGTTCATACAGATGGCGGTGACGATATTTCCATGTTCATACAGACGGTGGTGTAGATATTTCCATGTTCATACAGATAGCGGTGCTGATATTTCCATGTTTATACAGGTAGCGGTGTAGATATTTCCATGTTTATACAGGTAGCGGTGTAGATATTTCCATGTTTATACAGATAGCGGTGTAGATATTTCCATGTTTATACAGATAGCGGTGTAGATATCTCCATCTTAATACAGATGGCGGTGTAGATATTTATATATTCACACAGTTGGCGGTGCAGATATTTCCATGTTCATACGTATGGCGGTGAAGATATTTCCATCTTCATACAGATGGCGGTGTAGAAACTTCCATGTTCATACTGATAGCGGTGCTGATATTTCCATGTTTATACAGGTAGCGGTGTAGATATTTCCATGTTTATACAGATAGCGGTGTAGATATTTCCATGTTTATACACATAGCGGTGTAGATATTTCCATGTTTATACAGATAGCGGTGTAGATATTTCCATGTTTATGCAGATAATTGTGTAGATATCTCCATCTTAATACAGACGGCGGTGTAGATATTTAAATGTTCATACAGATGGCTGTGTAGACAAATCCATGTTCATACAGATGGCGGTGAAGATATTTCCATGTTCATACAGATAGCGGTGTAGATATTTCCATGTTCATACAGATAGCGGTGTAGATATTTCCATTTTCATGCAGATGGCTGTGTAGATATATCCATGTTCCTACAGATGGCGGTGAAGATATTTCCATGTTCATACAGATGGCGGTGTAGATATTTCCATGTTCATACAGATACCGGGGCTGTTATATGCATGTTTATACAGGAAGCAGTGTAGATATTTCCTTGTTTATACAGAAAGCGGCATAGATATTTCCATGTTTTTACAGATAGCGGTGTAGATATTTCCAAGTTTATACAGATAGCGGTGTAGATATCTCCATCTTAATACAGATGGCGGTGTAGATATTTATATGTTCATACAGATGTCGGTGCAGATATTTCCATGTTCATACAGATGGTGGTGTAGATATTTCCATGTTTATAGAGATAGCAGTGTAGTTATTTCCATGTGTAAAGAGATAGCTTTGTAGATATTTCCATGTATATGCAGATAGCTGTGTAGATAATTCCATTTTCATGCAGATAGCGGTGAAGATGTATACATGTTTACACAGATAGCGGTGTAGATATTTCCATGTTCATACAGATAGCGGTGTAGATATTTCCATGTTCATACAGATGGCTGTGTAGATATATCTATGTTATTACAGATGGCGGAGAAGATATTTCCATGTTCATACAGATAGCTGTGTAGATATTTCCATGTTCATACAGATAGCGGTGTAGATATTTCCATGTTCATACAGATAGCGGTGTAGATATTTCCTTGTTCATACAGATAGCGGTGTAGATATTTCTATGTTCATCCAGATGGCTGTGTAGATAATATCCATGTTCATACAGATGGCGGTGAAGATATTTCCATGTTCATACAGATAGCGGTGCAGATATTTCCATGTTCATACAGATAGCCGTGTAGATATTGTCATGTTCATACCGATAGCGGTGCTGATACTTCCATGTTTATACAGGTAGCGGTGTACATATTTCCATTTTTATACAGATAGCGGTGTAGATATTTCCATGTTCATACAGATAGCGGTGTAGATATTTCCATGTTCATAGAGATAGCGGTGTAGATATTTACATGTTCATACAGATAGCGGTGCTGATATTTCCATGTTTATACAGGAAGCGGTGTAGACATTTCCATGTTTATACAGATAGTGGTGTAGATATTTCCATCTTTATACAGATAGCGGTGTAGATATTTCCAAGTTTATACAGATAGCGGTGTAGATATCTCCATCTTAATACAGATGGCGGTGTAGATATTTATATGTTCATTCAGATGGCGGTGCAGATATTTCCATGTTCATACAGATGGCGGTGTAGATATTTCCTTGTTCATACAGGTAGCGGTGTAGTTATTTCCATGTGTAAAGAGATAGCTGTGTAGATATTCCCATGTATATGCAGATAGCTGTGTAGATATTTCCATTTTCAAGCAGATAGCGGTGTATATACGTCCCTGTTCAAACAGATAGTGGTGCAGATATTTCCATGTTCATACAGATAGTGGTGTAGATATTTCCATGTTCATACAGATAGCGGTGTAGCTATTTCCATGTTCATACAGATAGCGGTGTGGATATTTCCATGTTCATAGAGATAGCGGTGTAGATATTTCCATGTTTATACAGATAGCGGTGAAGATGTATGCATGTTTACACAGATAGCGGTGTAGATATTTTCATGTTCATCCAGATGGCTGTGTAGATATTTCCATGTTCATACAGATAGCGGTGTGGATATTTCCATGTTCATAGAGATAGCGGTGTAGATATTTCCATGTTTATACAGATAGCGGTGAAGATGTATGCATGTTTACACAGATAGCGGTGTAGATATTTTCATGTTCATCCAGATGGCTGTGTAGATATTTCCATGTTCATACAGATAGCGGTGTAGATATTTCCATGTTCATCCAGATGGCTGTGTGGATATATCCATGTTCATACAGATGGCGGTGAAGATATTTCCATGTTCATACAGATAGCGGTGTAGATATTTCCACGTTCATACAGATAGTGGTGTAGATATTTCCATGTTCATACAGATAGCGGTGTAGCTACTTCTATGTTCATACAGATAGCGGTGTAGATATTTCCATGTTTAAACAGATAGCGGTGAAGATGTATGCATGTTTACAGAGATATCGGTGTAGATATTTCCATGTTCATACAGATAGCTGTGTAGATATTTCCATGTTCATCCAGACGGCTGTGTAGACATATCCATGTTCATACAGATGGCGGTGAAGATATTTCCATGTTCATACAGATGGCTGTGTAGATATATCTATGTTCATACAGATGGCGGTGACGATATTTCAATGTTCATACAGATGGCGGTGTAGATATTTCCATGTTCATACAGATAGCGGTGCTGATATTTCCATGTTTATACAGATAGCGGTGTAGATATCTCCATCTTAATACAGATGACGGTGTAGATATTTATATGTTCATACAGATGGCGGTGCAGATATTTCTATGTTCATACAGATGGCGGTTTAGATATTTCCATGTCTATAGAGACTGCGGTGTAGATATTTCCATGTGTAAAGAAATAGCTTTGTAAATATTTCCATGTATATGCAGATAGCTGTGTAGATATTTCCATTTTCATGCAGATAGCGGTGTAGATGTTTCCATGTTCAAACAGATAGCTGTGTAGATATTTCCATGTTCATACAGATAGCGGTGTAGATATTTTCATGTTTATACAGATAGCGGTGAAGATGTATGCATGTTAACACAGATAGCGGTGTAGATATTTCCAAGTTCATACAGATAGCGGTGTAGATATTTCCATGTTCATCCAGATGGCTGTGTAGATATATCCATGTTCATACAGATGGCGGTGAAGATATTTCCATGTTCATGCAGACAGCGGTGTAGATATTTCCATGTTCATACAGATAGCGGTGTAGACATTTCCATGTTCATACTGATAGCGGTGTAGCTATTTCCATGTTCATTCAGATAGCGGTGTAGATATTTCCATGTTCATCCAGATGGCTGTGTAGATATGTCCATGTTCATACAGATGGCGGTGAAGATATTTCCATGTTCATACAGATAGCGGTGTAGATATTTCCATGTTCATAGAGATAGCGGTGTAGATATTTCCATGTTCATACAGATAGCGGTGCTGATATTTCCATGTGTATTCAGGTAGCGGTGTTGATATTTCCATGTTCATACAGATAGCGGTGTAGATCTTTCCATGTTTATACAGAGAGCGGTGAAGATGTATGCATGTTTGCACAGATAGCGGTGTAGATATTTCCATGTTCATACAGATAGCGGTGTAGATATTTCCATGTTCATACAGATAGCGGTGTAGAGATTTCCATGTTCATCCAGAAGGCTGTGTAGATATTTCCATGTTCATACAGATAGCGGTGCTGATATTTCCATGTTTATATAGGTATCGGTGTAGATATTTCCATGTTCATACAGAGAGCGGTGTAGATATTTCCATGTTTATACAGATAGCGGTGTAGATATTTCCATGTTTATACAGATAGCGGTGTGGATATCTCCATCTTAATACAGATGGTGGTGTAGATATTTACATGTTCATGCAGATGGCGGTGCAGATATTTCCATGTTCATACAGATGGTGGTGTAGATATTTCTATGTTTATAGAGATAGCGGTGTTGTTATTTCCATGTGTAAAGAAATAGCTTTGTAGATATTTCCATGTATATGCAGATAGCTCTGTTGTTATTTCCATTTTCATGCAGATAGCGGTGTAGATATTTCCAAGTTCATACAGATCGCGGTGGAGATATTTCCATGTTTATACAGATAGCGGTGTAGATGTATGCATGTTTACACAGATAGCGGTGTAGATATTTCCATGTTCATTCAGGTAGCGGTGTAGATAATTCCATGTTCATCCAGATGGCTGTGTAGATATATCCATGTTCATAAAGATGGCGGTGAAGATATTTCCATGTTCATACAGATAGCGGTGTAGATATTTCCATGTTCATACAGATAGCGGTGTAGACATTTCCATGTTCATACAGATAGCGGTGTAGCTATTTCCATGTTCATACAGATAGCGGTGTAGATATTTCCATGTTCATCCAGATGGCTGTGTAGATATTTCCATGTCCATACAGATAGCGGTGCTGATATTTCCATGTTTATACAGGTAGCGGTGTAGATATTTCCATGTTTATACAGATAGCGGTGTAGATATTTCCATGTTTATACAGATAGCGGTGTAGATATTTCCATGTTTATACAGATAGCGGTGTAGATATCTCCATCTTAATACAGATGACGGTGTAGATATTTATATGTTCATACAGATGGCTGTGAAGATATCTCCATGTTCATACAGATGGCGGTGTAGATATTTCCATGTTAATAGAGATAGCGGTGTAGTTATTTCCATGTGTAAAGAAATAGCTTTATAGATATTTCCATGTATATGCAGATAGCTGTGTAGATATTTCCATTTTCATGCAGATAGCGGAGTAGATATTTCCATGTTCAAACAGATAGCGTTGTAGATATTTCCATGTTCATACAGATAGCGGTGTAGATATTTCCATGTTTATACAGATAGCGGTGAAGATGTATGCATGTTTACACAGATAGTGGTGTAGATATTTCCATGTTCATACAGATAGCGGTGTAGATATTTCCATGTTCATTCAGATGGCTATGTAGATATATCCATGTTCATACAGATGGCGGTGAAGATATTTCCATGTTCATACAGATAGCGGTGTAGATATTTCCATGTTCATACAGATAGCAGTGTAGATATTTCCATGTTTATACATATAGCGGTGTAGATATTTCCATGTTCATACATATATCGGTGTAGATATTTCCATGTTCATCCAGATGGCTGTGTAGTTATATCCATGTTCATACAGATGGCGGTGAAGATATTTCCATGATCATACAGATAGCAGTGTAGATATTTCCATGTTCATACAGATAGCGGTGTAGACATTTCCATGTTCATACAGATAGCGGTGTAGCTATTTCCATGTTCATACAGATAGCGGTGTAGATATTTCCATGTTCATCCAGATGGCTGTGTAGATATTTCCAAGTTCATACAGATAGCGGTGCTGATATTTCCATGTTTACACAGGTAGCGGTGTAGATATTCCCATGTGTATACAGATAGCGGTGTAGATATTTCCATGTTTATACAGATAGAGGTGAAGATATATGCATGTTTCCACAGTTAGCGGTGCAGATATTTCCATGTTCATACAGATAGCAGTGTAGATATTTCCATGTTCATCCAGATGGCTGTGTAGATATATCCATGTTCATTCAGATGGCGGTGAAGATATTTCCATGTTCATACAGATAGCGGTGTAGATATTTCCATGTTCATACAGATAGCTGTGTAGATATTTCCATGTTCATACAGACAGCGGTGTAGATATTTCCATGTTCATACAGATAGAGGTGTAGATATTTCCATGTTCATACAGATTGCGGTGTAGCTATTTCCATTTTCATACAGATAGCGGTGTAGATATTTCCATGTTCATAGAGATAGCGGTGTAGATATTTCCATGTTCATACAGATAGCGGTGCTGATAATTCCATGTTTATACAGGTAGCGGTGTAGATATTTCCATGTTTATACAGATAGCGGTGTAGATATTTCCATGTTCATTCAGATGGCGCAGAAGATATTTCCATGTGTAAAGAAATAGCTTTGTAGATATTTCCATGTATATGCAGATAGCTGTGTAGATATTTTCATTTTCATGCAGATAGCGGTGTAGATATTTCCATGTTCAAACAGATAGCTGTGTAGATATTTCCATGTTCATACAGATAGCGGTGTAGATATTTCCATGTTTATACAGATAGCGGTGAAGATGTATGCATGTTAACACAGATAGCGGTGTAGATATTTCCAAGTTCATACAGATAGCGGTGTAGATATTTCCATGTTCATCCAGATGGCTATGTAGATATATCCATGTTCATACAGATGGCGGTGAAGATATTTCCATGTTCATGCAGATAGCGGTGTAGATATTTCCATGTTTACACAGATAGCGGTGTAGATATCTCCATCTTAATACAGATGGCGGTGTAGATATTTATATGTTCATACAGATGGCGGTGCAGATATTTCCATGTTCATTCAGATGGCGGTGTAGATATTTCCATGTTCATTCAGATGGCGGTGTGGATATTTCCATGTGTAAAGAAATAGCTTTGTAGATATTTCCATGTACATGCAGAGAGCTGTGTAGATATTTCCATTTTCATGCAGATAGCGGTGTAGATATTTCCATGTTCAAACAGATAGCTGTGTAGATATTTCCATGTTTTACAGATAGCGGTGTAGATATTTCCATGTTTTTACAGGTAGCGGTGTAGATATTTCCATTTTTATACAGATAGCGGTGTAGATATATCCATGTTTATACAGATAGCGGTGTAGATATTTCCATGTTTATACAGATAGCGGTGTAGATATCTCCATCTTAATAGAGATGGCGGTGTAGATATTTATATGTTCATACAGATGGCGGTGCAGATATTTCCATGTTCATACAGATGGTGGTGTAGATATTTCCATGTTTATAGAGATAGCGGTGTAGATATTTCCATGTTCATTCAGATGGCTATGTAGATATATCCATGTTAATACAGATGGCGGTGTAGATATTTCCATGTTTATAGAGACTGCGGTGTAGATATTTCCATGTGTATAGAAATAGCTTTGTACATATTTCCATGTATATGCAGATAGCTGTGTAGATATTTCCATTTTCATGCAGATAGCTGTGTAGATATTTCCATGTTCATACAGATAGCGGTGTAGATATTTCCATGTTTATACAGATAGCGGTGAAGATGTGTGCATGTTAACACAGATAGCGGTGTAGATATTTACAAGTTCATACAGATAGCGGTGTAGATATTTCCGTGTTCATCCAGATGGCTGTGTAGATATATCCATGTTCATACAGATGGCGGTGAAGATATTTCCATGTTCATGCAGATAGCGGTGTAGATATTTCCATGTTCATACTGATAGTGGTGTAGACGTTTCCATGTTCATACTGATAGCGGTGTAGCTATTTCCATGTTCATACAGATAGCTGTGTAGATATTTCCATGTTCATCCAGATGGCTGTGTAGATATGTCCATGTTCATACAGATGGCGGTGTAGATATTTCCATGTTCATACAGATATCAGTGTAGATATTTCCATGTTCATACAGACAGCGGTGCTGTTACTTCCATGTTCATCCAGATGGCTGTGTAGATATATCCATGTTCATACAGATGGCGGTGAAGATATTTCCATGTTCATACCGATATCGGTGTAGATATTTCCATGTTCATAGAGATAGCGGTGTAGATATTTCCATGTTCATACAGATAGCGGTGCTGATATTTCCATGTTTATTCAGGTAGCGGTGTTGATATTTCCATGTTTATACAGATAGCGGTGTAGATATTTCCATGTTTATGCAGATAGCGGTGTAGATATTTTCATGTTTATACAGATAGCGTTGTAGATATCTCCATCTTAATACAGATGGCGGTGTAGACATTTATATGTTCATACAGATGGCGGTGCAGATATTTCCATGTTCATTCAGATGGCGGTGTAGATATTTCCATGTTTATAGAGATTGCGGTGTAGATATTTCCATGTGTAAAGAAATAGCTTTGTAGATATTTCCATGTACATGCAGAGAGCTGTGTAGATATTTCCATTTTCATGCAGATAGCAGTGTAGATATTTCCATGTTCAAACAGATAGCTGTGTAGATATTTCCATGTTCATACAGATAGCGGTGTAGATATTTCCATGTTTATACAGATAGCGTTGAAGATGTATGCGTGTTAACAGAGATAGCGGTGTAGATATTTCCATGTTCATACAGATAGCGGTGTAGATATTTCCATATTCATCCAGATGGCTGTGTAGATATATACATGTTCATACAGATGGCGGTGAAGATATTTCCATGTTCATACAGATAGCGGTGTATATATTTCCATGTTCATACAGATAGCGGTGTAGATATTTCCATGTTCATTCAGATAGCGGTGTAGCTATTTCCATGTTCATACAGATAGCGGTGTAGATATTTCCATGTTCATCCAGATGGCTGTGTATATATTTCCATATTCATACAGATAGCGGTGCTGATATTTCCATGTTTATACAGGTAGCGGTGTAGATATTTCCATGTTTATACAGATAGCGGTGTAGATATTTCCATGTTTATACAGATAGCGGTGTAGATATTTCCATGTTTATACAGATAGCGGTGTAGATATCTCCATCTTAATACAGATGACGGTGTAGATATTTATATGTTCATACAGATGGCTGTGAAGATATCTCCATGTTCATACAGATGGCGGTGTAGATATTTCCATGTTAATAGAGATAGCGGTGTAGTTATTTCCATGTGTAAAGAAATAGCTTTGTAGATATTTCCATGTATATGCAGATAGCTGTGTAGATATTTCCATTTTCATGCAGATAGCGGAGTAGATATTTCCATGTTCAAACAGATAGCGGTGTAGATATTTCCATGTTCATACAAATAGCGGTGTAGATATTTCCATGTTTATACAGATAGCGGTGAAGATGTATGCATGTTTACACAGATAGTGGTGTAGATATTTCCATGTTCATACAGATAGCGGTGTAGATATTTCCATGTTCATTCAGATGGCTATGTAGATATATCCATGTTCATACAGATGGCGGTGAAGATATTTCCATGTTCATACAGATAGCGGTGTAGATATTTCCATGTTCATACAGATAGCAGTGTAGATATTTCCATGTTTATACATATAGCGGTGTAGATATTTCCATGTTCATACATATATCGGTGTAGATATTTCCATGTTCATCCAGATGGCTGTGTAGTTATATCCATGTTCATACAGATGGCGGTGAAGATATTTCCATGATCATACAGATAGCCGTGTAGATATTTCCATGTTCATACAGATAGCGGTGTAGACATTTCCATGTTCATACAGATAGCGGTGTAGCTATTTCCATGTTCATACAGATAGCGGTGTTGATATTTCCATGTTTACACAGGTAGCGGTGTAGATATTCCCATGTGTATACAGATAGCGGTGTAGATATTTCCATGTTTATACAGATAGAGGTGAAGATATATGCATGTTTCCACAGTTAGCGGTGCAGATATTTCCATGTTCATACAGATAGCAGTGTAGATATTTCCATGTTCATCCAGATGGCTGTGTAGATATATCCATGTTCATTCAGATGGCGGTGAATATATTTCCATGTTCATACAGATAGCGGTGTAGATATTTCCATGTTCATACAGATAGCTGTGTAGATATTTCCATGTTCATACAGACAGCGGTGTAGATATTTCCATGTTCATACAGATAGAGGTGTAGATATTTCCAGGTTCATACAGATTGCGGTGTAGCTATTTCCATTTTCATACAGATAGCGGTGTAGATATTTCCATGTTCATAGAGATAGCGGTGTAGATATTTCCATGTTCATACAGATAGCGGTGCTGATAATTCCATGTTTATACAGGTAGCGGTGTAGATATTTCCATGTTTATACAGATAGCGGTGTAGATATTTCCATGTTCATTCAGATGGCGCAGAAGATATTTCCATGTGTAAAGAAATAGCTTTGTAGATATTTCCATGTATATGCAGATAGCTGTGTAGATATTTTCATTTTCATGCAGATAGCGGTGTAGATATTTCCATGTTCAAACAGATAGCTGTGTAGATATTTCCATGTTCATACAGATAGCGGTGTAGATATTTCCATGTTTATACAGATAGCGGTGAAGATGTATGCATGTTAACACAGATAGCGGTGTAGATATTTCCAAGTTCATACAGATAGCGGTGTAGATATTTCCATGTTCATCCAGATGGCTGTGTAGATATATCCATGTTCATACAGATGGCTGTGAAGATATCTCCATGTTCATACAGATGGCGGTGTAGATATTTCCATGTTAATAGAGATAGCGGTGTAGTTATTTCCATGTGTAAAGAAATAGCTTTGTAGATATTTCCATGTATATGCAGATAGCTGTGTAGATATTTCCATTTTCATGCAGATAGCGGAGTAGATATTTCCATGTTCAAACAGATAGCGGTGTAGATATTTCCATGTTCATACAGATAGCGGTGTAGATATTTCCATGTTTATACAGATAGCGGTGAAGATGTATGCATGTTTACACAGATAGTGGTGTAGATATTTCCATGTTCATACAGATAGCGGTGTAGATATTTCCATGTTCATTCAGATGGCTATGTAGATATATCCATGTTCATACAGATGGCGGTGAAGATATTTCCATGTTCATACAGATAGCGGTGTAGATATTTCCATGTTCATACAGATAGCAGTGTAGATATTTCCATGTTTATACATATAGCGGTGTAGATATTTCCATGTTCATACATATATCGGTGTAGATATTTCCATGTTCATCCAGATGGCTGTGTAGTTATATCCATGTTCATACAGATGGCGGTGAAGATATTTCCATGATCATACAGATAGCGGTGTAGATATTTCCATGTTCATACAGATAGCGGTGTAGACATTTCCATGTTCATAGAGATAGCGGTGTAGATATTTCCATGTTCATACAGATAGCGGTGTAGATATTTCCATGTTCATCCAGATGGCTGTGTAGATATTTCCATGTTCATACAGATAGCGGTGCTGATATTTCCATGTTTACACAGGTAGCGGTGTAGATATTCCCATGTGTATACAGATAGCGGTGTAGATATTTCCATGTTTATACAGAGAGAGGTGAAGATATATGCATGTTTCCACAGTTAGCGGTGCAGATATTTCCATGTTCATACAGATAGCAGTGTAGATATTTCCATGTTCATCCAGATGGCTGTGTAGATATATCCATGTTCATTCAGATGGCGGTGAAGATATTTCCATGTTCATACAGATAGCGGTGTAGATATTTCCATGTTCATACAGATAGCTGTGTAGATATTTCCATGTTCTTACAGACAGCGGTGTAGATATTTCCATGTTCATACAGATAGAGGTGTAGATATTTCCAGGTTCATACAGATTGCGGTGTAGCTATTTCCATGTTCATACAGATAGCGGTGTAGATATTTCCATGTTCATAGAGATAGCGGTGTAGATATTTCCATGTTCATACAGATAGCGGTGCTGATAATTCCATGTTTATACAGGTAGCGGTGTAGATATTTCCATGTTTATACAGATAGCGGTGTAGATATTTCCATGTTCATTCAGATGGCGCAGAAGATATTTCCATGTGTAAAGAAATAGCTTTGTAGATATTTCCATGTATATGCAGATAGCTGTGTAGATATTTTCATTTTCATGCAGATAGCGGTGTAGATATTTCCATGTTCAAACAGATAGCTGTGTAGATATTTCCATGTTCATACAGATAGCGGTGTAGATATTTCCATGTTTATACAGATAGCGGTGAAGATGTATGCATGTTAACACAGATAGCGGTGTAGATATTTCCAAGTTCATACAGATAGCGGTGTAGATATTTCCATGTTCATCCAGATGGCTGTGTAGATATATCCATGTTCATACAGATGGCGGTGAAGATATTTCCATGTTCATGCAGATAGCGGTGTAGATATTTCCATGTTTATACAGATAGCGGTGTAGATATCTCCATCTTAATACAGATGGCGGTGTAGATATTTATATGTTCATACAGATGGCGGTGCAGATATTTCCATGCTCATTCAGATGGCGGTGTAGATATTTCCATGTTCATTCAGATGGCGGTGTGGATATTTCCATGTGTAAAGAAATAGCTTTGTAGATATTTCCATGTACATGCAGAGAGCTGTGTAGATATTTCCATTTTCATGCAGATAGCTGTGTAGATATTTCCATGTTCAAACAGATAGCTGTGTAGATATTTCCATGTTTTACAGATAGCGGTGTAGATATTTCCATGTTTTTACAGGTAGCGGTGTAGATATTTCCATTTTTACACAGATAGCGGTGTAGATATATCCATGTTTATACAGATAGCGGTGTAGATATTTCCATGTTTATACAGATAGCGGTGTAGATATCTCCATCTTAATAGAGATGGCGTTGTAGATATTTATATGTTCATACAGATGGCGGTGCAGATATTTCCATGTTCATACAGATGGTGGTGTAGATATTTCCATGTTTATAGAGAGAGCGGTGTAGATATTTCCATGTTCATTCAGATGGCTATGTAGATATATCCATGTTAATACAGATGGCGGTGTAGATATTTCCATGTTTATAGAGACTGCGGTGTAGATATTTCCATGTGTATAGAAATAGCTTTGTACATATTTCCATGTATATGCAGATAGCTGTGTAGATATTTCCATTTTCATGCAGATAGCTGTGTAGATATTTCCATGTTCATACAGATAGCGGTGTAGATATTTCCATGTTTATACAGATAGCGGTGAAGATGTGTGCATGTTAACACAGATAGCGGTGTAGATATTTACAAGTTCATACAGATAGCGGTGTAGATATTTCCATGTTCATCCAGATGGCTGTGTAGATATATCCATGTTCATACAGATGGCGGTGAAGATATTTCCATATTCATGCAGATAGCGGTGTAGATATTTCCATGTTCATACTGATAGTGGTGTAGACGTTTCCATGTTCATACTGATAGCGGTGTAGCTATTTCCATGTTCATACAGATAGCGGTGTAGATATTTCCATGTTCATCCAGATGTCTGTGTTGATATGTCCATGTTCATACAGATGGCGGTGTAGATATTTCCATGTTCATACAGATAGCAATGTAGATATTTCCATGTTCATACAGACAGCGGTGCTGTTACTTCCATGTTCATCCAGATGGCTGTGTAGATATATCCATGTTCATACAGATGGCGGTGAAGATATTTCCATGTTCATACCGATATCGGTGTAGATATTTCCATGTTCATAGAGATAGCGGTGTAGATATTTCCATGTTCATACAGATAGCGGTGCTGATATTTCCATGTTTATTCAGGTAGCGGTGTTGATATTTCCATGTTTATACAGATAGCGGTGTAGATATTTCCATGTTTATGCAGATAGCGGTGTAGATATTTTCATGTTTATACAGATAGCGTTGTAGATATCTCCATCTTAATACAGATGGCGGTGTAGATATTTATATGTTCATACAGATGGCGGTGCAGATATTTCCATGTTCATTCAGATGGCGGTGTAGATATTTCCATGTTTATAGAGATTGCGGTGTAGATATTTCCATGTGTAAAGAAATAGCTTTGTAGATATTTCCATGTACATGCAGAGAGCTGTGTAGATATTTCCATTTTCATGCAGATAGCAGTGTAGATATTTCCATGTTCAAACAGATAGCTGTGTAGATATTTCCATGTTCATACAGATAGCGGTGTAGATATTTCCAAGTTTATACAGATAGCGTTGAAGATGTATGCGTGTTAACAGAGATAGCGGTGTAGATATTTCCATGTTCATACAGATAGCGGTGTAGATATTTCCATATTCATCCAGATGGCTGTGTAGATATATACATGTTCATACAGATGGCGGTGAAGATATTTCCATGTTCATACAGATAGCGGTGTATATATTTCCCTGTTCATACAGATAGCGGTGTAGATATTTCCATGTTCATTCAGATAGCGGTGTAGCTATTTCCATGTTCATACAGATAGCGGTGTAGATATTTCCATGTTCATCCAGATGGGTGTGTAGATAAATTCATGTTCATACAGATGGCAGTGAAGATATTTCCATGTTCATACAGATAGCGGTGTAGATATTTCCATGTTTATACAGATATCGGTGTAGATATTTCCATGTTTATACAGATAGCGGAGTAGATATCTCCAGCTTAATACATATTGCGGTGTAGATATTTACATGATCATACAGATGGCTTTGCAGATATTTCCATGTTCATACAGATGGCGGTGTAGATAATTATAAGATCATACAAATGGCGGTGCAGATATTTCCATGTTCATACAGATGGCGGTGTAGATATTTCGATGTTTATAGAGATAGCGGTGTAGTTATTTCCATGTGAAAAGAGATAGCTGTATAGATATTTCCATGTATATGCAGATAGCTTTGTAGATATTTCCATTTTCATGCAGATAGCGGTGTAGATATTTCCATGTTCAAACAGATAGCGGTGTAGATATTTCCATGTTCATGCAGATTGCAGTGTAGATATTTCCATATTTAAACAGATAGTGGTGAAGATGTATACATGTTTACACACATAGCGGTGTAGATATTTCCATGCTCATACAGATAGCGGTGTAGATATTTCCGTGTTCATCCAGATGGCTGTGTAGATATATCCATGTTCATACAGATGGCGGTGAAGATATTTCCATGTTCATACAGATAGCGGTGTAGATATTTCCATGTTCATACAGATAGCGGTGTAGATATTTCCATGTTCATACAGACAGCGGTGCTGATATTTCCATGTTCATCCAGATGGCTGTGTAGATATATCTATGTTCATACAGATGGTGGTGAATATATTTCCATGTTCATACAGATATCGGTGTAGATATTTCCTTTTTCATACAGATAGCAGAGTAGGTATTTCATTGTTAATACACATAGCAGTGCTGATATTTCCATGTTTATACAGGTAGCAGTGTAGATGTTTCCATGTTTATACACATAGCGGTGTAGATATTTCCATGTTTATACGGATAGCGGTGTAGATATTTCCATGTTTATACAGATAGTGGTGTAGATATTTCCATGTTTATAGAGATAGCGGTGTAGTTATTTCCATGTGTAAAGAGATAGCTTTGTAGATATTTCCATGTATATGCAGATAGCTGTGTAGATATTTCTATTTTCATGCAGATAGCGGTGTAGATATTTCCATTTTCATACAGATAGCGGTGTAGATATTTCCATGTTCATACAGATAGCGGTGCTGATATTTCCATGTTTATACAGGTAGCGGTGTAGATATTTCCATGTTTATAGAGATAGCGGTGTAGATATTTCCATGTTCATACAGATAGCGGTGTAGATATTTCCATGTTCATCCAGAAGGCTGTGTAGATATTTCCAAGTTCATACAGATAGCGGTGTAGATATTTCCATGTTCATACAGATAGCGGTGTAGATATTTCCATGTTCATGCAGATAGCGGTGTAGCTATTTCCATGTTCATACAGATAGCGGTGTAGATATTTCCATGTTCATCCAGATGGGTGTGTAGATAAATCCATGTTCATACAGATGGCGGTGAAGATATTTCCATGTTCACACAGATAGCGGTGTAGATATTTCCATGTTTATACAGATATCGGTGTAGATATTTCCATGTTTATACAGATAGCGGAGTAGATATCTCCATCTTAATACAGATGGCGGTGTAGATATTTATATGATCATACAGATGGCGGTGCAGATATTTCCATGTTCATACAGATGGCGGTGTAGATATTTCCATGTTTATAGAGATAGCGGTGTAGTTATTTCCATGTGTAAAGAGATATCTGTATAGATATTTCCATGTATATGCAGATAGCTTTGTAGATATTTCCATTTTCATGCAGATAGCGGTGTAGATATTTCCTTTTTCAAACAGATAGCGGTGTAGATATTTCCATGCTCATACAGATAGCTGTGTAGACATTTCCATGTTTAAACAGATAGTGGTGAAGATGTATACATGTTTACACAGATAGCGGTGTAGATATTTCCATGCTCATACAGATAGCGGTGTAGATACTTCCGTGTTCATCCAGATGGCTGTGTAGATATATCCATGTTCATACAGATGGCGGTGAAGATATTTCCATGTTCATAGAGATAGTGGTGTAGATATTTCCATGTTCATACAGACAGCGGTGTAGATATTTCCATGTTCATACTGATAGTGGTGTAGATATTTCCATGTTCATACAGATAGCGGTGTAGCTATTTCCATGTTCATACAGATAGCGGTGTAGATATTTCCATGTTCATAGAGATAGCGGTGTAGATATTTCCATGGTCATACAGATAGCGGTGCTGATATTTCCATGTTTATACAGGTAGTGGTGTAGATAATTCCATGTTTATACAGATAGCGGTGTAGATATTTCCATGTTTATACAGATAGCGGTGTAGATATTTCCATGTTTATACAGATAGCGGTGTAGATATTTCCATGTTTATACAGATAGTGGTGTATATATTTCCATGTTTACAGAGATAGCGGTGTAGTTATTTCCATGTGTAAAGAGATAGCTTTGTAGATATTTCCATGTATATGCAGATAGCTGTGTAGATATTTCCATTTTCATGCAGATAGCGGTGTAGATATTTCCATGTTCATACAGATAGCGGTGTAGATATTTCCATGTTCATACAGATAGCGGTGCTGAAATTTCTTTGTTTATACAGGTAGCGGTGTAGATATTTCCATGTTTATACAGATAACGGTGTAGATATTTCCATGTTTATACAGATAGGGGTGTAGATATTTCAATGTTTATACAGATAGCGGTGTAGATATCTCCATCTTAATACAGATGGCGGTGTAGATATTTATATGTTCATACAGATGGCGGTGCAGATATTTCCATGTTCATACAGATGGTGGTGTAGCTATTTCCATGTTTATAGAGATAGCGGTGTAGTTATTTCCATGTGTAAAGAAAGAGCTTTGTAGATATTTCCGTGTATATGCAGATAGCTGTGTAAATATTTCCATTTTCTTGCAGATAGCGGTGTAGATATTTCCATGTTCAAACAGTTAGCGGTGTAGATATTTCCATGTTCATACAGATAGCGGTGTAGATATTTCCATGTTTATACAGATAGCGATGAAGGTGTATGCATGTTTGCACAGATAGTGGTGTAGATATTTCCAAGTTCATACAGATAGCGGTGTAAATATTTCCATGTTCATACAGATAGTGGTGTAGATATTTCCATGTTCATACAGATAGCGGTGTAGATATTTCCATGTTCATACAGATAGCGGTGTAGATATTTCCATGTTCATCCAGAAGGCTGTGTAGATATTTCCATGTTCATACAGACAGCGGTGCTGATATTTCCATGTTGATACAGGTAGCGGTGTAGATATTTCCATGTTCATACAGATAGCGGTGAAGATATTTCCATGTTCATACAGATAGCGGTGTAGATATTTCCATGTTCATACAGATAGCGGTGTACCTATTTCCATGTTCATACAGATAGCGGTGTAGATATTTCCTTGTTCATCCAGATGGGTGTGTAGATAAATCCATGTTCATACAGATGGCGGTGAAGATATTTCCATGTTCATACAGATAGCGGTGTAGATATTTCCATGTTTATACAGATATCTGTGTAGATATTTCCATGTTTATACAGATAGCGGAGTAGATATCTCCATCTTAATACAGATGGCGGTGTAGATATTTATATGATCATACAGATGGCGGTGCAGATATTAACATGTTCATACAGATGGCGGTGTAGATATTTCCATGTTTATAGAGATAGCGGTGTAGTTATTTCCATGTGTAAAGAGATAGCTGTATAGATATTTCCATGTATATGCAGATAGCTTTGTAGATATTTCCATTTTCATGCAGATAGCGGTGTAGATATTTCCATGTTCAAACAGATAGCGGTGTAGATATTTCCATGTTCATACAGATAGCTGTGTAGATATTTCCATGTTTAAACAGATAGTGGTGAAGATGTATACATGTTTACACAGATAGCGGTGTAGATATTTCCATGCTCATACAGATAGCGGTGTAGATATTTCCGTGTTCATCCAGATGGCTGTGTAGATATATCCATGTTCATACAGATGGCGGTGAAGATATTTCCATGTTCATACAGATAGCGGTGTAGATATTTCCATGTTCATAGAGATAGCGGTGTAGATATTTCCATGGTCATACAGATAGCGGTGCTGATATTTCCATGTTTATACAGGTAGCGGTGTAGATAATTCCATGTTTATACAGATAGCGGTGTAGATATTTCCATGTTTATACAGATAGTGGTGTAGATATTTCCATGTTTATACAGATAGCGGTGTAGATATTTCCATGTTTATACAGATAGTGGTGTATATATTTCCATGTTTACAGAGATAGCGGTTCAGTTATTTCCATGTGTAAAGAGATAGCTTTGTAGATATTTCCATGTATATGCAGATAGCTGTGTAGATATTTCCATTTTCATTCAGATAGCGGTGTAGATATTTCCATGTTCATACAGATATCAGTGTAGATATTTCCATGTTCATACAGAGAGCGGTGCTGATATTTCCATGTTTATACAGGTAGCGGTGTAGATGTTTCCATGTTTATACAGATAGCGGTGTAGATATTTCCATGTTTATACAGATAGCGGTGTAGATATCTCCATCTTAATACAGATGGCGGTGTAGATATTTACATGTTCATACAGATGGCGGTGCAGATATTTCCATGTTCATATAGATGGCGGTGTAGATATTTCCATGTTAATAGAGATAGCGGTGTAGTTATTTCCATGTGTACAGAAATTAGCTTTGTAGATATTTCCATGTATATGGAGATAGCTATGTAGATATTTCCATTTTCATGCAGATAGCGGAGTAGATATTTCCATGTTCAAACAGATAGCGGTGTAGATATTTCCATGTTCATACAGATAGCGGTGTAGATATTTCCATGTTTATACAGATAGCGGTGTAGATATTTCTATGTTTATACAGATAGCGGTGTAGATATTTCAATGTTTATGCAGATAGCGGTGTAGATATTTTCATGTTTATACAGATAGCGTTGTAGATATCTCCATCTTAATACAGATGGCGGTGTAGATATTTATATGTTCATACAGATGGCGGTGCAGATATTTCCATGTTCATTCAGATGGCGGTGTAGATATTTCCATGTTTCTAGAGATTGCGGTGTAGATATTTCCATGTGTAAAGAAATAGCTTTGTAGATATTTCCATGTACATGCAGAGAGCTGTGTAGATATTTCCATTTTCATGCAGATAGCAGTGTAGATATTTCCATGTTCAAACAGATAGCTGTGTAGATATTTCCATGTTCATACAGATAGCGGTGTAGATATTTCCATGTTTATACAGATAGCGTTGAAGATGTATGCGTGTTAACAGAGATAGCGGTGTAGATATTTCCATGTTCATACAGATAGCGGTGTAGATATTTCCATATTCATCCAGATGGCTGTGTAGATATATACATGTTCATACAGATGGCGGTGAAGATATTTCCATGTTCATACAGATAGCGGTGTATATATTTCCATGTTCATACAGATAGCGGTGTAGATATTTCCATGTTCATTCAGATAGCGGTGTAGCTATTTCCATGTTCATACAGATAGCGGTGTAGATATTTCCATGTTCATCCAGATGGCTGTGTAGATATTTCCATGTTCATACAGATAGCGGTGCTGATATTTCCATGTTTATACAGGTAGCGGTGTAGATATTTCCATGTTTATACAGATAGCGGTGTAGATATTTCCATGTTTATACAGATAGCGGTGTAGATATTTCCATGTTTATACAGATAGCGGTGTAGATATCTCCATCTTAATACAGATGACGGTGTAGATATTTATATGTTCATACAGATGGCTGTGAAGATATCTCCATGTTCATACAGATGGCGGTGTAGATATTTCCATGTTAATAGAGATAGCGGTGTAGTTATTTCCATGTGTAAAGAAATAGCTTTGTAGATATTTCCATGTATATGCAGATAGCTGTGTAGATATTTCCATTTTCATGCAGATAGCGGAGTAGATATTTCCATGTTCAAACAGATAGCGGTGTAGATATTTCCATGTTCATACAAATAGCGGTGTAGATATTTCCATGTTTATACAGATAGCGGTGAAGATGTATGCATGTTTACACAGATAGTGGTGTAGATATTTCCATGTTCATACAGATAGCGGTGTAGATATTTCCATGTTCATTCAGATGGCTATGTAGATATATCCATGTTCATACAGATGGCGGTGAAGATATTTCCATGTTCATACAGATAGCGGTGTAGATATTTCCATGTTCATACAGATAGCAGTGTAGATATTTCCATGTTTATACATATAGCGGTGTAGATATTTCCATGTTCATACATATATCGGTGTAGATATTTCCATGTTCATCCAGATGGCTGTGTAGTTATATCCATGTTCATACAGATGGCGGTGAAGATATTTCCATGATCACACAGATAGCCGTGTAGATATTTCCATGTTCATACAGATAGCGGTGTAGACATTTCCATGTTCATACAGATAGCGGTGTAGCTATTTCCATGTTCATACAGATAGCGGTGTTGATATTTCCATGTTCATCCAGATGGCTGTGTAGATATTTCCATGTTCATACAGATAGCGGTGCTGATATTTCCATGTTTACACAGGTAGCGGTGTAGATATTCCCATGTGTATACAGATAGCGGTGTAGATATTTCCATGTTTATACAGATAGAGGTGAAGATATATGCATGTTTCCACAGTTAGCGGTGCAGATATTTCCATGTTCATACAGATAGCAGTGTAGATATTTCCATGTTCATCCAGATGGCTGTGTAGATATATCCATGTTCATTCAGATGGCGGTGAAGATATTTCCATGTTCATACAGATAGCGGTGTAGATATTTCCATGTTCATACAGATAGCTGTGTAGATATTTCCATGTTCATACAGACAGCGGTGTAGATATTTCCATGTTCATACAGATAGAGGTGTAGATATTTCCAGGTTCATACAGATTGCGGTGTAGCTATTTCCATTTTCATACAGATAGCGGTGTAGATATTTCCATGTTCATAGAGATAGCGGTGTAGATATTTCCATGTTCATACAGATAGCGGTGCTGATAATTCCATGTTTATACAGGTAGCGGTGTAGATATTTCCATGTTTATACAGATAGCGGTGTAGATATTTCCATGTTCATTCAGATGGCGCAGAAGATATTTCCATGTGTAAAGAAATAGCTTTGTAGATATTTCCATGTATATGCAGATAGCTGTGTAGATATTTTCATTTTCATGCAGATAGCGGTGTAGATATTTCCATGTTCAAACAGATAGCTGTGTAGATATTTCCATGTTCATACAGATAGCGGTGTAGATATTTCCATGTTTATACAGATAGCGGTGAAGATGTATGCATGTTAACACAGATAGCGGTGTAGATATTTCCAAGTTCATACAGATAGCGGTGTAGATATTTCCATGTTCATCCAGATGGCTGTGTAGATATATCCATGTTCATACAGATGGCTGTGAAGATATCTCCATGTTCATACAGATGGCGGTGTAGATATTTCCATGTTAATAGAGATAGCGGTGTAGTTATTTCCATGTGTAAAGAAATAGCTTTTTAGATATTTCCATGTATATGCAGATAGCTGTGTAGATATTTCCATTTTCATGCAGATAGCGGAGTAGATATTTCCATGTTCAAACAGATAGCGGTGTAGATATTTCCATGTTCATACAGATAGCGGTGTAGATATTTCCATGTTTATACAGATAGCGGTGAAGATGTATGCATGTTTACACAGATAGTGGTGTAGATATTTCCATGTTCATACAGATAGCGGTGTAGATATTTCCATGTTCATTCAGATGGCTATGTAGATATATCCATGTTCATACAGATGGCGGTGAAGATATTTCCATGTTCATACAGATAGCGGTGTAGATATTTCCATGTTCATACAGATAGCAGTGTAGATATTTCCATGTTTATACATATAGCGGTGTAGATATTTCCATGTTCATACATATATCGGTGTAGATATTTCCATGTTCATCCAGATGGCTGTGTAGTTATATCCATGTTCATACAGATGGCGCTGAAGATATTTCCATGATCATACAGATAGCGGTGTAGATATTTCCATGTTCATACAGATAGCGGTGTAGACATTTCCATGTTCATAGAGATAGCGGTGTAGATATTTCCTTGTTCATACAGATAGCGGTGTAGATATTTCCATGTTCATCCAGATGGCTGTGTAGATATTTCCATGTTCATACAGATAGCGGTGCTGATATTTCCATGTTTACACAGGTAGCGGTGTAGATATTCCCATGTGTATACAGATAGCGGTGTAGATATTTCCATGTTTATACAGAGAGAGGTGAAGATATATGCATGTTTCCACAGTTAGCGGTGCAGATATTTCCATGTTCATACAGATAGCAGTGTAGATATTTCCATGTTCATCCAGATGGCTGTGTAGATATATCCATGTTCATTCAGATGGCGGTGAAGATATTTCCATGTTCATACAGATAGCGGTGTAGATATTTCCATGTTCATACAGATAGCTGTGTAGATATTTCCATGTTCATACAGACAGCGGTGTAGATATTTCCATGTTCATACAGATAGAGGTGTAGATATTTCCATGTTCATACAGATTGCGGTGTAGCTATTTCCATGTTCATACAGATAGCGGTGTAGATATTTCCATGTTCATAGAGATAGCGGTGTAGATATTTCCATGTTCATACAGATAGCGGTGCTGATAATTCCATGTTTATACAGGTAGCGGTGTAGATATATCCATGTTTATACAGATAGCGGTGTAGATATTTCCATGTTCATTCAGATGGCGCAGAAGATATTTCCATGTGTAAAGAAATAGCTTTGTAGATATTTCCATGTATATGCAGATAGCTGTGTAGATATTTTCATTTTCATGCAGATAGCGGTGTAGATATTTCCATGTTCAAACAGATAGCTGTGTAGATATTTCCATGTTCATACAGATAGCGGTGTAGATATTTCCATGTTTATACAGATAGCGGTGAAGATGTATGCATGTTAACACAGATAGCGGTGTAGATATTTCCAAGTTCATACAGATAGCGGTGTAGATATTTCCATGTTCATCCAGATGGCTGTGTAGATATATCCATGTTCATACAGATGGCGGTGAAGATATTTCCATGTTCATGCAGATAGCGGTGTAGATATTTCCATGTTTATACAGATAGCGGTGTAGATATCTCCATCTTAATACAGATGGCGGTGTAGATATTTATATGTTCATACAGATGGCGGTGCAGATATTTCCATGCTCATTCAGATGGCGGTGTAGATATTTCCATGTTCATTCAGATGGCGGTGTGGATATTTCCATGTGTAAAGAAATAGCTTTGTAGATATTTCCATGTACATGCAGAGAGCTGTGTAGATATTTCCATTTTCATGCAGATAGCTGTGTAGATATTTCCATGTTCAAACAGATAGCTGTGTAGATATTTCCATGTTTTACAGATAGCGGTGTAGATATTTCCATGTTTTTACAGGTAGCGGTGTAGATATTTCCATTTTTACACAGATAGCGGTGTAGATATATCCATGTTTATACAGATAGCGGTGTAGATATTTCCATGTTTATACAGATAGCGGTGTAGATATCTCCAACTTAATAGAGATGGCGTTGTAGATATTTATATGTTCATACAGATGGCGGTGCAGATATTTCCATGTTCATACAGATGGTGGTGTAGATATTTCCATGTTTATAGAGAGAGCGGTGTAGATATTTCCATGTTCATTCAGATGGCTATGTAGATATATCCATGTTAATACAGATGGCGGTGTAGATATTTCCATGTTTATAGAGACTGCGGTGTAGATATTTCCATGTGTATAGAAATAGCTTTGTACATATTTCCATGTATATGCAGATAGCTGTGTAGATATTTCCATTTTCATGCAGATAGCTGTGTAGATATTTCCATGTTCATACAGATAGCGGTGTAGATATTTCCATGTTTATACAGATAGCGGTGAAGATGTGTGCATGTTAACACAGATAGCGGTGTAGATATTTACAAGTTCATACAGATAGCGGTGTAGATATTTCCATGTTCATCCAGATGGCTGTGTAGATATATCCATGTTCATACAGATGGCGGTGAAGATATTTCCATATTCATGCAGATAGCGGTGTAGATATTTCCATGTTCATACTGATAGTGGTGTAGACGTTTCCATGTTCATACTGATAGCGGTGTAGCTATTTCCATGTTCATACAGATAGCGGTGTAGATATTTCCATGTTCATCCAGATGGCTGTGTAGATATGTCCATGTTCATACAGATGGCGGTGTAGATATTTCCATGTTCATACAGATATCAGTGTAGATATTTCCATGTTCATACAGACAGCGGTGCTGTTACTTCCATGTTCATCCAGATGGCTGTGTAGATATATCCATGTTCATACAGATGGCGGTGAAGATATTTCCATGTTCATACCGATATCGGTGTAGATATTTCCATGTTCATAGAGATAGCGGTGTAGATATTTCCATGTTCATACAGATAGCGGTGCTGATATTTCCATGTTTATTCAGGTAGCGGTGTTGATATTTCCATGTTTATACAGATAGCGGTGTAGATATTTCCATGTTTATGCAGATAGCGGTGTAGATATTTTCATGTTTATACAGATAGCGTTGTAGATATCTCCATCTTAATACAGATGGCGGTGTAGATATTTATATGTTCATACAGATGGCGGTGCAGATATTTCCATGTTCATTCAGATGGCGGTGTAGATATTTCCATGTTTATAGAGATTGCGGTGTAGATATTTCCATGTGTAAAGAAATAGCTTTGTAGATATTTCCATGTACATGCAGAGAGCTGTGTAGATATTTCCATTTTCATGCAGATAGCAGTGTAGATATTTCCATGTTCAAACAGATAGCTGTGTAGATATTTCCATGTTCATACAGATAGCGGTGTAGATATTTCCAAGTTTATACAGATAGCGTTGAAGATGTATGCGTGTTAACAGAGATAGCGGTGTAGATATTTCCATGTTCATACAGATAGCGGTGTAGATATTTCCATATTCATCCAGATGGCTGTGTAGATATATACATGTTCATACAGATGGCGGTGAAGATATTTCCATGTTCATACAGATAGCGGTGTATATATTTCCATGTTCATACAGATAGCGGTGTAGATATTTCCATGTTCATTCAGATAGCGGTGTAGCTATTTCCATGTTCATACAGATAGCGGTGTAGATATTTCCATGTTCATCCAGATGGGTGTGTAGATAAATTCATGTTCATACAGATGGCAGTGAAGATATTTCCATGTTCATACAGATAGCGGTGTAGATATTTCCATGTTTATACAGATATCGGTGTAGATATTTCCATGTTTATACAGATAGCGGAGTAGATATCTCCAGCTTAATACATATTGCGGTGTAGATATTTACATGATCATACAGATGGCTTTGCAGATATTTCCATGTTCATACAGATGGCGGTGTAGATAATTATAAGATCATACAGATGGCGGTGCAGATATTTCCATGTTCATACAGATGGCGGTGTAGATATTTCGATGTTTATAGAGATAGCGGTGTAGTTATTTCCATGTGAAAAGAGATAGCTGTATAGATATTTCCATGTATATGCAGATAGCTTTGTAGATATTTCCATTTTCATGCAGATAGCGGTGTAGATATTTCCATGTTCAAACAGATAGCGGTGTAGATATTTCCATGTTCATGCAGATTGCAGTGTAGATATTTCCATATTTAAACAGATAGTGGTGAAGATGTATACATGTTTACACACATAGCGGTGTAGATATTTCCATGCTCATACAGATAGCGGTGTAGATATTTCCGTGTTCATCCAGATGGCTGTGTAGATATATCCATGTTCATACAGATGGCGGTGAAGATATTTCCATGTTCATACAGATAGCGGTGTAGATATTTCCATGTTCATACAGATAGCGGTGTAGATATTTCCATGTTCATACAGACAGCGGTGCTGATATTTCCATGTTCATCCAGATGGCTGTGTAGATATATCTATGTTCATACAGATGGTGGTGAAGATATTTCCATGTTCATACAGATATCGGTGTAGATATTTCCTTTTTCATACAGATAGCAGTGTAGGTATTTCATTGTTAATACACATAGCGGTGCTGATATTTCCATGTTTATACAGGTAGCAGTGTAGATGTTTCCATGTTTATACACATAGCGGTGTAGATATTTCCATGTTTATACGGATAGCGGTGTAGATATTTCCATGTTTATACAGATAGTGGTGTAGATATTTCCATGTTTATAGAGATAGCGGTGTAGTTATTTCCATGTGTAAAGAGATAGCTTTGTAGATATTTCCATGTATATGCAGATAGCTGTGTAGATATTTCTATTTTCATGCAGATAGCGGTGTAGATATTTCCATGTTCATACAGATAGCGGTGTAGATATTTCCATGTTCATACAGATAGCGGTGCTGATATTTCCATGTTTATACAGGTAGCGGTGTAGATATTTCCATGTTTATACAGATAGCGGTGTAGATATCTCCATCTTAATACAGATGGCGGTGTAGATATTTATATGTTCATTCAGATGGCGGTGCAGATACTTCCATGCTCATACAGATGGTGGTGTAGACCTTTCCATGTTTATAGAGATAGCGGTGTAGTTATTTCCATGTGTAAAGAAATAGCTTTGTAGATATTTCCGTGTATATGCAGATAGCTGTGTAAATATTTCCATTTTCATGCAGATAGCGGTGTAGATATTTCCATGTTCAAACAGTTAGCGGTGTAGATATTTCCATGTTCATACAGATAGCGGTTTAGATATTTCCATGTTTATACAGATAGCGGTGAAGATGTATGCATGTTTGCACAGATAGTGGTGTAGATATTTCCATGTTCATACAGATAGCTGTGTAAATATTTCCATGTTCCTACAGATAGTGGTATAGATATTTTCATGTTCATACAGATAGCGGTGTAGATATTTCCATGTTCATACAGATAGCGGTGTAGATATTTCCATGTTCATCAAGAAGGCTGTGTAGATATTTCCAAGTTCATACAGATAGCGGTGTAGATATTTCCATGTTCATACAGATAGCGGTGTAGATATTTCCATGTTCATGCAGATAGCGGTGTAGCTATTTCCATGTTCATACAGATAGCGGTGTAGATATTTCCATGTTCATCCAGATGGGTGTGTAGATAAATCCATGTTCATACAGATGGCGGTGAAGATATTTCCATGTTCACACAGATAGCGGTGTAGATATTTCCATGTTTATACAGATATCGGTGTAGATATTTCCATGTTTATACAGATAGCGGAGTAGATATCTCCATCTTAATACAGATGGCGGTGTAGATATTTATATGATCATACAGATGGCGGTGCAGATATTTCCATGTTCATACAGATGGCGGTGTAGATATTTCCATGTTTATAGAGATAGCGGTGTAGTTATTTCCATGTGTAAAGAGATATCTGTATAGATATTTCCATGTATATGCAGATAGCTTTGTAGATATTTCCATTTTCATGCAGATAGCGGTGTAGATATTTCCATGTTCAAACAGATAGCGGTGTAGATATTTCCATGCTCATACAGATAGCTGTGTAGACATTTCCATGTTTAAACAGATAGTGGTGAAGATGTATACATGTTTACACAGATAGCGGTGTAGATATTTCCATGCTCATACAGATAGCGGTGTAGATACTTCCGTGTTCATCCAGATGGCTGTGTAGATATATCCATGTTCATACAGATGGCGGTGAAGATAATTCCATGTTCATAGAGATAGTGGTGTAGATATTTCCATGTTCATACAGACAGCGGTGTAGATATTTCCATGTTCATACTGATAGTGGTGTAGATATTTCCATGTTCATACAGATAGCGGTGTAGCTATTTCCATGTTCATACAGATAGCGGTGTAGATATTTCCATGTTCATAGAGATAGCGGTGTAGATATTTCCATGGTCATACAGATAGCGGTGCTGATATTTCCATGTTTATACAGGTAGTGGTGTAGATAATTCCATGTTTATACAGATAGCGGTGTAGATATTTCCATGTTTATACAGATAGCGGTGTAGATATTTCCATGTTTATACAGATAGCGGTGTAGATATTTCCATGTTTATACAGATAGTGGTGTATATATTTCCATGTTTACAGAGATAGCGGTGTAGTTATTTCCATGTGTAAAGAGATAGCTTTGTAGATATTTCCATGTATATGCAGATAGCTGTGTAGATATTTCCATTTTCATGCAGATAGCGGTGTAGATATTTCCATGTTCATACAGATAGCGGTGTAGATATTTCCATGTTCATACAGATAGCGGTGCTGAAATTTCTTTGTTTATACAGGTAGCGGTGTAGATATTTCCATGTTTATACAGATAGCGGTGTAGATATTTCCATGTTTATACAGATAGGGGTGTAGATATTTCAATGTTTATACAGATAGCGGTGTAGATATCTCCATCTTAATACAGATGGCGGTGTAGATATTTATATGTTCATACAGATGGCGGTGCAGATATTTCCATGTTCATACAGATGGTGGTGTAGCTATTTCCATGTTTATAGAGATAGCGGTGTAGTTATTTCCATGTGTAAAGAAAGAGCTTTGTAGATATTTCCGTGTATATGCAGATAGCTGTGTAAATATTTCCATTTTCTTGCAGATAGCGGTGTAGATATTTCCATGTTCAAACAGTTAGCGGTGTAGATATTTCCATGTTCATACAGATAGCGGTGTAGATATTTCCATGTTTATACAGATAGCGATGAAGGTGTATGCATGTTTGCACAGATAGTTGTGTAGATATTTCCAAGTTCATACAGATAGCGGTGTAAATATTTCCATGTTCATACAGATAGTGGTGTAGATATTTCCATGTTCATACAGATAGCGGTGTAGATATTTCCATGTTCATACAGATAGCGGTGTAGATATTTCCATGTTCATCCAGAAGGCTGTGTAGATATTTCCATGTTCATACAGATAGCGGTGCTGATATTTCCATGTTGATACAGGTAGCGGTGTAGATATTTCCATGTTCATACAGATAGCGGTGAAGATATTTCCATGTTCATACAGATAGCGGTGTAGATATTTCCATGTTCATACAGATAGCGGTGTACCTATTTCCATGTTCATACAGATAGCGGTGTAGATATTTCCTTGTTCATCCAGATGGGTGTGTAGATAAATCCATGTTCATACAGATGGCGGTGAAGATATTTCCATGTTCATACAGATAGCGGTGTAGATATTTCCATGTTTATACAGATATCTGTGTAGATATTTCCATGTTTATACAGATAGCGGAGTAGATATCTCCATCTTAATACAGATGGCGGTGTAGATATTTATATGATCATACAGATGGCGGTGCAGATATTAACATGTTCATACAGATGGCGGTGTAGATATTTCCATGTTTATAGAGATAGCGGTGTAGTTATTTCCATGTGTAAAGAGATAGCTGTATAGATATTTCCATGTATATGCAGATAGCTTTGTAGATATTTCCATTTTCATGCAGATAGCGGTGTAGATATTTCCATGTTCAAACAGATAGCGGTGTAGATATTTCCATGTTCATACAGATAGCTGTGTAGACATTTCCATGTTTAAACAGATAGTGGTGAAGATGTATACATGTTTACACAGATAGCGGTGTAGATATTTCCATGCTCATACAGATAGCAGTGTAGATATTTCCGTGTTCATCCAGATGGCTGTGTAGATATATCCATGTTCATACAGATTGCGGTGAAGATATTTCCATGTTCATACAGATAGCGGTGTAGATATTTCCATGTTCATAGAGATAGCGGTGTAGATATTTCCATGGTCATACAGATAGCGGTGCTGATATTTCCATGTTTATACAGGTAGCGGTGTAGATAATTCCATGTTTATACAGATAGCGGTGTAGATATTTCCATGTTTATACAGATAGTGGTGTAGATATTTCCATGTTTATACAGATAGCGGTGTAGATATTTCCATGTTTATACAGATAGTGGTGTATATATTTCCATGTTTACAGAGATAGCGGTTCAGTTATTTCCATGTGTAAAGAGATAGCTTTGTAGATATTTCCATGTATATGCAGATAGCTGTGTAGATATTTCCATTTTCATGCAGATAGCGGTGTAGATATTTCCATGTTCATACAGATATCAGTGTAGATATTTCCATGTTCATACAGAGAGCGGTGCTGATATTTCCATGTTTATACAGGTAGCGGTGTAGATGTTTCCATGTTTATACAGATAGCGGTGTAGATATTTCCATGTTTATACAGATAGCGGTGTAGATATCTCCATCTTAATACAGATGGCGGTGTAGATATTTACATGTTCATACAGATGGCGGTGCAGATATTTCCATGTTCATATAGATGGCGGTGTAGATATTTCCATGTTAATAGAGATAGCGGTGTAGTTATTTCCATGTGTACAGAAATTAGCTTTGTAGATATTTCCATGTATATGGAGATAGCTATGTAGATATTTCCATTTTCATGCAGATAGCGGAGTAGATATTTCCATGTTCAAACAGATAGCGGTGTAGATATTTCCATGTTCATACAGATAGCGGTGTAGATATTTCCATGTTTATACAGATAGCGGTGTAGATATTTCTATGTTTATACAGATAGCGGTGTAGATATTTCCATGTTCATACAGATAGCAGTGTAGATATTTCCATGTTTAAACAGATAGTGGTGAAGATGTATACATGTTTACACAGATAGCGGTGTAGATATTTCCATGTTCATTCAGGTAGCGGTGTAGATATTTCCATGTTCATCCAGATGGCTGTGTAGATATATCCATGTTCATACAGATGGCGGTGAAGATATTTCCATGTTCATACAGATAGCAGTGTAGATCTTTCCATGTTCATACAGATAGCGGTGTAGATCTTTCTATGTTCATACAGATTGCGGTGTAGATATTTCCATGTTCATCCAGATGGCTGTGTAGATATATCCATATTCATACAGATGGCGGTGAAGATATTTCCATGTTCATTCAGATAGCGGTGTAGATATATCTATGTTCATACAGATAGTGGTGTAGATATTTCCATGTTCATAAAGATAGCGGTGTAGCTATTTCCATGTTCATACAGATAGCGGTGTAGATATTTCCATGTTCATCCAGATGGCTGTGTAGATATTTCCATGTTTATACAGATAGCCGTGCTGATATTTCCACGTTTATACAGGTAGCGGTGTAGATATTTCCATGTTTATGCAGATAGCGGTGTAGATATTTCCATGTTTATACAGATAGCTGTGTAGATATTTCCATGTTTATACAGATAGCGGTGTAGATATCTCCATCTTAATACAGATGGCGGTATAGATATTTATATGTTCATACAGATGGCGGTGCAGATATTTCCATGTTCATACAGATGGCGGTGTAGATATTTCCATGTTTATAGAGATAGCGGTGTAGTTATTTCCAGGTGTAAAGAAATAGCTTTGTAGATATTTCCATGCATATGCAGACAGGTGTGTAGATATTTCCATTTTCATGCAGATAGCGGAGTAGATATTTCCATGTTCAAACAGATAGCGGTGTAGATATTTCCATGTTCATACAGATAGTGGTGTAGATATTTCCATGTTTATACAGATAGCGGTGAAAGTGTATGCATGTTTACACAGATAGTGGTGTAGATATTTCCATGTTAATACAGATAGCGGTGTAGATATTTTCATGTTCATCCAGATGTCTATGTAGATATATCCATGTTCATACAGATGGCGGTGAAGATATTTCGATGTTCATACAGATAGCGGTGTAGCTATTTCCAAGTTCATACAGATAGCGGTGTAGATATTTCCATGTTCATACAGATAGCGGTGTAGCTATTTCCATGTTCATACATATAGCGGTGTAGATATTTCCATGTTCATACAGATAGTGGTGTAGCTATTTCCATGTTCACAAATACCGGTGTAGATATTTCCATGTTCATACAGATAGTGGTGTAGATATTTCCATGTTCATACAGATAGCGGTGTAGCTATTTCCATGTTCATACAGATAGCGGTGTAGATATTTCCATGTTCATACAGATAGCCGTGTAGATATTGCCATGTTCATACCGATAGCGGTGCTGATACTTCCATGTTTACACAGGTAGCGGTGTACATATTTTCTGTGTTTATACAGATAGCGGTGTAGATATTTCCATGTTCATACAGATAGCGGTGTAGATATTTCCATGTTCATGCAGATAGCGGTGTAGATATCTCCTTCTTAATACAGATGGCGGTGTTGATATTTCCATGTTCATACAGATGGCGGTGTAGATATTTCCATGTTTATAGAGATAGAGGTGTAGTTATTTCCATGTGCAAAGAGATAGCTGTGTAGATATTTCCATTTATATGCAGATAGTTGTGTAAATATTTCCATTTTCAAGCAGATAGCGGTGTAGATATTTCCATGTTCAAATAGATAGCTGTGTAGATATTTCCATGTCCATACAGATAGCGGTGTAGATATTTCCATGTTTATACAGATAGTGGTGAAGATGTATGCATGTTTACACAGATAGCGGTGTAGATATTTCCATGTTCATACAGATAACCGTGTAGATATTGCCATGTTCATACTGATAGCGGTGCTGATACTACCATGTTTATACAGGTAGCGGTGTACATATTTCCGGGTTTATACAGATAGCGGTGTAGATATTTCCATGTTCATAAAGATAGTGGTGAAGATATTTCCATGTTTATACAGATAGCGGTGTAGATATTTCCATGTTCATACAGATAGCCGTGTAGATATTGCCATGTTCATACCGATATCGGTGCTGATACTTCCATCTTTATACAGGTAGCGGTGTACATATTTCCGTGTTTATACAGATAGCGGTGTAGTTATTTCCATGTTCATGCAGATAGCGGTGTAGATATTTCCATGTGCATACAGATAGCGGTGTAGATATTTCCATGTTTATACAGATAGTGGTGAAGATGTATGCATGTTTACACAGATAGCGGTGTAGATATTTCCATGTTCATATAGATAACCGTGTAGATATTGCCATGTTCATACCGATAGCGGTGCTGATACTTCCATGTTTATACAGGTAGCGGTGTAGATATTTCCTTGTTTATACACATAGCGGTGTAGATATTTCCATGTTTATACAGATAGCGGTGTAGATATTTCCATGTTTATGCAGATAGTGGTGTAGATATCTCCATCTTAATACAGATGGCGGTGTAGATATTTAAATGTTCATACAGATGGCGGTGCAGATATTTCCATGTTGATACAGATGGCGGTGTAGATATTTCCATGTTCATACAGATAGCGGTGTAGTTATTTCCATGTGTAAAGAGATAGCTGTGTAGATATTTCCATGTATAAGCAGATAGCTGTGTAGATATTTCCGTTATCATGCAGATAGCGGTGTATATATTTCCCTGTTCAAACAGTTAGCGGTGTAGATATTTCCATGTTCATAAAGATAGCGGTGTAGATATTTCCATGTTTATACAGATAGCGGTGTAGACATTTCCATGTTCATACAGATGGCGGTGTAGAAACTTCCATGTTCATACTGATAGCGGTGCTGACATTTCCATGTTTATACTGGTAGCGGTGTAGATATTTCCATGTTTATACAGATAGCATTGTAGATATTTCCATGTTTATACACATAGCGGTGTAGATATTTCCATGTTTATACAGATAGCGGTTTAGATATTTCCATATTTATGCAGATATTGGTGTAGTTATCTCCATCTTAATACAGATGGCCGTGTAGATATTTAAACGTTCATACAGATGGCGGTGCAGATATTTCCATGTTCATACAGATGGCGGTGTAGATATTTCCATGTTCATACAGATAGCGGTGTAGTTATTTCCATGTGTAAAGAGATAGCTGTGTAGATATTTCCATGTATAAGCAGATAGCTGTTTAGATATTTCCGTTTTCATGCAGATAGCGGTGTATATATTTCCCTGTTCAAACAGTTAGCGGTGTAGATATTTCCATGTTCATAAAGATAGCTGTGTAGATATTTCCATGTTTATACAGATAGCGGTGTAGATATTTCCATGTTCATACAGATAGCCATGTAGATATTGCCATGTTCATACAGATAGCGGTGCTGATACTTCCATGTTTATACAGGTAGCGGTGTACATATTTCCGTGTTTATACAGATAGCGGTGTAGATATTTCCATGTTCATACAGATAGCGGTGTAGATATTTCCATGTTTATACAGATAGCGGTGAAGATGTATGAATGTTTACACAGATAGCGGTGTAGATATTTCCAAGTTTATACAGATAGCGGTGTAGATATCTCCATCTTAATACAGATGGCGGTGTAGATATTTATATGTTCATACAGATGGTGGTGTAGATATTTCCATGTTTATAGAGATAGCAGTGTAGTTATTTCCATGTGTAAAGAGATAGCTTTGTAGATATTTCCATGTATATGCAGATAGCTGTGTAGATATTTCCATTTTCATGCAGATAGCGGTGAAGATGTATACATGTTTACACAGATAGCGGTGTAGATATTTCCATGTTCATACAGATAGCCGTGTAGATATTGCCATGTTCATACCGATAGCGGTGCTGATACTTCCATGTTTATACAGGTAGCAGTGTACATATTTCCGTGTTTATACAGATAGCGGTGTAGATATTTCCATGTTCATAAAGATAGCGGTGTAGATATTTCCATGTTTATACAGATAGCGGTGTAGATATTTCCATGTTCATACAGATAGCCGTGTAGATATTGCCATGTTCATACCGATAGCGGTGCTGATACTTCCATGTTTATACAGGTAGCGGTGTACATATTTCCGTGTTTATACAGATAGCGGTGTAGATATTTCCATGTTCATACAGATAGCGGTGTAGATATTTCCATGTCCATACAGATAGCGGTGTAGATATTTCCATGTTTATACAGATAGTGGTGAAGATGTATGCATGTTTACACAGATAGCGGTGTAGATATTTCCATGTTCATACAGATAACCGTGTAGATATTGCCATGTTCATACCGATAGAGGTGCTGATACTTCCATGTTTATACAGGTAGCGGTGTAGATATTTCCATGTTTATGCACATAGCGGTGTAGATATTTCCATGTTTGTACAGATAGCGGTGTAGATATTTCCATGTTTATGCAGATAGTGGTGTAGATATCTCCATCTTATTACAGATGGTGGTGTAGATATTTAAATGTTCATACAGATGGCAGTGCAGATATTTCCATGTTCATACAGATGGCGGTGTAGATATTTCCATGTTCATACAGATAGCGGTGTAGTTATTTCCATGTGTAAAGAGATAGCTGTGTAGATATTTCCATGTATAAGCAGATAGCTGTGTAGATATTTCCGTTTTCATGCAGATAGCGGTGTATATATTTCCCTGTTCAAACAGTTAGCGGTGTAGATATTTCCATGTTCATAAAGATAGCGGTGTAGATATTTCCATGTTTATACAGATAGCGGTGTAGACATTTCCATGTTCATACAGATGGCGGTGTAGAAACTTCCATGTTCATACTGATAGCGGTGCTGACATTTCCATGTTTATACTGGTAGCGGTGTAGATATTTCCATGTTTATACAGATAGCAGTGTAGATATTTCCATGTTTATACAGATAGCGGTGTAGATATTTCCATGTTTATGCAGATATTGGTGCAGATATCTCCATCTTAATACAGATGGCGGTGTAGATATTTAAATGTTCATACAGATGGCGGTGCAGATATTTCCACGTTCATACAGATAGCGGTGTAGATATTTCCATGTTCATACAGATAGCGGTGTAGATATTTCCATGTTCATACAGATAGCCGTGTAGATATTGCCATGTTCATACAGATAGCGGTGCTGATACTTCCATGTTTATACAGGTAGCGGTGTACATATTTCCGTGTTTATACAGATAGCGGTGTAGATATTTCCATGTTCATACAGATAGCGGTGTAGATATTTCCATGTTTATACAGATAGCGGTGTAGATATCTCCTTCTTAATACAGATGGCGGTGTAGATATTTCCATGTTCATACAGATGGCGGTGTAGATATTTCCATGTTTATAGAGATAGCGGTGTAGTTATTTACATATGCAAAGAGATAGCTGTGTAGATATTTCCATTTATATGCAGATAGTTGTGTAGATATTTCCATTTTCATGCAGATAGCGGTGTAGATATTTCCATGTTCAAACAGATAGCGGTGTAGATATTTCCATGTTCATACAGATAGCAGTGTAGATATTTCCATGTTTATACAGATAGCGGTGAAGATGTATGCATGTTTACACAGATAGCGGTGTAGATATTTCCATGTTCATCCAGACGGCTGTGTAGACATATCCATGTTCATACAGATGGTGATGAAGATATTTCCATGTTCATACAGATGGCTGTGTAGATATATCCATGTTCATACAGATGGCGGTGACGATATTTCCATGTTCATACAGACGGTGGTGTAGATATTTCCATGTTCATACAGATAGCGGTGCTGATATTTCCATGTTTATACAGGTAGCGGTGTAGATATTTCCATGTTTATACAGATAGCGGTGTAGATATTTCCATGTTTATACAGATAGCGGTGTAGATATTTCCATGTTTATACAGATAGCGGTGTAGATGTCTCCATCTTAATACAGATGGCGGTGTAGATATTTATATATTCATACAGTTGGCGGTGCAGATATTTCCATGTTCATACGTATGGCGGTGAAGATATTTCCATGTTCATACTGATGGCGGTGTATAAACTTCCATGTTCATACTGATAGCGGTGCTGATATTTCCATGTTTATACTGGTAGCGGTGTAGATATTTCCATGTTTATACAGATAGCGGTGTAGATATTTCCATGTTTATACACATAGCGGTGTAGATATTTCCATGTATAAGCAGATAGCTGTTTAGATATTTCCGTTTTCATGCAGATAGCGGTGTATATATTT
Source organism: Gorilla gorilla gorilla (assembly GCF_029281585.2). Taxonomy (NCBI): domain Eukaryota; kingdom Metazoa; phylum Chordata; class Mammalia; order Primates; family Hominidae; genus Gorilla; species Gorilla gorilla. The sequence goes on from NC_073239.2 coordinate 130,676,225, forward strand.
CCCTGTTCAAACAGTTAGCGGTGTAGATATTTCCATGTTCATAAAGATAGCTGTGTAGATATTTCCATGTTTATACAGATAGCGGTGTAGATATTTCCATGTTCATACAGATAGCCATGTAGATATTGCCATGTTCATACAGATAGCGGTGCTGATACTTCCATGTTTATACAGGTAGCGGTGTACATATTTCCGTGTTTATACAGATAGCGGTGTAGATATTTCCATGTTCATACAGATAGCGGTGTAGATATTTCCATGTTTATACAGATAGCGGTGAAGATGTATGCATGTTTACACAGATAGCGGTGTAGATATTTCCAAGTTTATACAGATAGCGGTGTAGATATCTCCATCTTAATACAGATGGCGGTGTAGATATTTATATGTTCATACAGATGGTGGTGTAGATATTTCCATGTTTATAGAGATAGCAGTGTAGTTATTTCCATGTGTAAAGAGATAGCTTTGTAGATATTTCCATGTATATGCAGATAGCTGTGTAGATATTTCCATTTTCATGCAGATAGCGGTGAAGATGTATACATGTTTACACAGATAGCGGTGTAGATATTTCCATGTTCATACAGATAGCCGTGTAGATATTGCCATGTTCATACCGATAGCGGTGCTGATACTTCCATGTTTATACAGGTAGCAGTGTACATATTTCCGTGTTTATACAGATAGCGGTGTAGATATTTCCATGTTCATAAAGATAGCGGTGTAGATATTTCCATGTTTATACAGATAGCGGTGTAGATATTTCCATGTTCATACAGATAGCCGTGTAGATATTGCCATGTTCATACCGATAGCGGTGCTGATACTTCCATGTTTATACAGGTAGCGGTGTACATATTTCCGTGTTTATATAGATAGCGGTGTAGATATTTCCATGTTCATACAGATAGCGGTGTAGATATTTCCATGTCCATACAGATAGCGGTGTAGATATTTCCATGTTTATACAGATAGTGGTGAAGATGTATGCATGTTTACACAGATAGCGGTGTAGATATTTCCATGTTCATACAGATAACCGTGTAGATATTGCCATGTTCATACCGATAGCGGTGCTGATACTTCCATGTTTATACAGGTAGCGGTGTAGATATTTCCATGTTTATACACATAGCGGTGTAGATATTTCCATGTTTATACAGATAGCGGTGTAGATAATTCCATGTTTATGCAGATAGTGGTGTAGATATCTCCATCTTATTACAGATGGTGGTGTAGATATTTAAATGTTCATACAGATGGCAGTGCAGATATTTCCATGTTCATACAGATGGCGGTGTAGATATTTCCATGTTCATACAGATAGCGGTGTAGTTATTTCCATGTGTAAAGAGATAGCTGTGTAGATATTTCCATGTATAAGCAGATAGCTGTGTAGATATTTCCGTTTTCATGCAGATAGCGGTGTATATATTTCCCTGTTCAAACAGTTAGCGGTGTAGATATTTCCATGTTCATAAAGATAGCGGTGTAGATATTTCCATGTTTATACAGATAGCGGTGTAGACATTTCCATGTTCATACAGATGGCGGTGTAGAAACTTCCATGTTCATACTGATAGCGGTGCTGACATTTCCATGTTTATACTGGTAGCGCTGTAGATATTTCCATGTTTATACAGATAGCAGTGTAGATATTTCCATGTTTATACAGATAGCGGTGTAGATATTTCCATGTTTATGCAGATATTGGTGCAGATATCTCCATCTTAATACAGATGGCGGTGTAGATATTTAAATGTTCATACAGATGGCGGTGCAGATATTTCCACGTTCATACAGATAGCGGTGTAGATATTTCCATGTTCATACAGATAGCGGTGTAGATATTTCCATGTTCATACAGATAGCCGTGTAGATATTGCCATGTTCATACAGATAGCGGTGCTGATACTTCCATGTTTATACAGGTAGCGGTGTACATATTTCCGTGTTTATACAGATAGCGGTGTAGATATTTCCATGTTCATACAGATAGCGGTGTAGATATTTCCATGTTTATACAGATAGCGGTGTAGATATCTCCTTCTTAATACAGACGGCGGTGTAGATATTTCCATGTTCATACAGATGGCGGTGTAGATATTTCCATGTTTATAGAGATAGCGGTGTAGTTATTTACATATGCAAAGAGATAGCTGTGTAGATATTTCCATTTATATGCAGATAGTTGTGTAGATATTTCCATTTTCATGCAGATAGCGGTGTAGATATTTCCATGTTCAAACAGATAGCGGTGTAGATATTTCCATGTTCATACAGATAGCGGTGTAGATATTTCCATGTTTATACAGATAGCGGTGAAGATGTATGCATGTTTACACAGATAGCGGTGTAGATATTTCCATGTTCATCCAGACGGCTGTGTAGACATATCCATGTTCATACAGATGGTGATGAAGATATTTCCATGTTCATACAGATGGCTGTGTAGATATATCCATGTTCATACAGATGGCGGTGACGATATTTCCATGTTCATACAGACGGTGGTGTAGATATTTCCATGTTCATACAGATAGCGGTGCTGATATTTCCATGTTTATACAGGTAGCGGTGTAGATATTTCCATGTTTATACAGATAGCGGTGTAGATATTTCCATGTTTATACAGATAGCGGTGTAGATATTTCCATGTTTATACAGATAGCGGTGTAGATGTCTCCATCTTAATACAGATGGCGGTGTAGATATTTATATATTCATACAGTTGGCGGTGCAGATATTTCCATGTTCATACGTATGGCGGTGAAGATATTTCCATGTTCATACTGATGGCGGTGTAGAAACTTCCATGTTCATACTGATAGCGGTGCTGATATTTCCATGTTTATACAGGTAGCGGTGTAGATATTTCCATGTTTATACAGATAGCGGTGTAGATATTTCCATGTTTATACACATAGCGGTGTAGATATTTCCATGTTTATACAGATAGCGGTGTAGATATTTCCATGTTTATGCAGATAATTGTGTAGATATCTCCATCTTAATACAGATGGCGGTGTAGATATTTAAATGTTCATACATATGGCTGTGTAGACATATCCATGTTCATACAGATGGCGGTGAAGATATTTCCATGTTCATACAGATAGCGGTGTAGATATTTCCATGTTCATACAGATAGCGGTGTAGATATTTCCATTTTCATACAGATGGCTGTGTAGATATATCCATGTTCCTACAGATGGCGGTGAAGATATTTCCATGTTCATACAGATGGCGGTGTAGATATTTCCATGTTCATACAGATAGCGGGGCTGATATATCCATGTTTATACAGGTAGCAGTGTAGATATTTCCTTGTTTATACAGAAAGCGGCATAGATATTTCCATGTTTTTACAGATAGCTGTGTAGATATTTCCAAGTTTATACAGATAGCGGTGTAGATATCTCCATCTTAATACAGATGGCGGTGTAGATATTTATATGTTCATACAGATGTCGGTGCAGATATTTCCATGTTCATACAGATGGTGGTGTAGATATTTCCATGTTTATAGAGATAGCAGTGTAGTTATTTCCATGTGTAAAGAGATAGCTTTGTAGATATTTCCATGTATATGCAGATAGCTGTGTAGATATTTCCATTTTCATGCAGATAGCGGTGAAGATGTATACATGTTTACACAGATAGCAGTGTATATATTTCCATGTTCATACAGATAGCCGTGTAGATATTGCCATGTTCATACCGATAGCGGTGCTGATACTTCCATGTTTGTACAGGTAGCGGTGTACATATTTCCGTGTTTATACAGATAGCGGTGTAGATATTTCCATGTTCATAAAGATAGAGGTGTAGATATTTCCATGTTTATACAGATAGCGGTGTAGATATTTCCATGTTCATACAGATAGCCGTGTAGATATTGCCATGTTCATACCGATAGCGGTGCTGATACTTCCATGTTTATACTGGTAGCGGTGTACATATTTCCGTGTTTATACAGATAGCGGTGTAGATATTTCCATGTTCATACAGATAGCGGTGTAGATATTTCCATGTCCATACAGATAGCGGTGTAGATATTTCCATGTTTATACAGATAGTGGTGAAGATGTATGCATGTTTACACAGATAGCGGTGTAGATATTTCCATGTTCATACAGATAACCGTGTAGATATTGCCATGTTCATACCGATAGCGGTTCTGATACTTCCATGTTTATACAGGTAGCGGTGTAGATATTTCCATGTTTATACACATAGCGGTGTAGATATTTCCATGTTTATACAGATAGCGGTGTAGATATTTCCATGTTTATGCAGATATTGGTGTAGATATCTCCATCTTAATACATATGGCGGTGTAGATATTTAAACGTTCATACAGATGGCGGTGCAGATATTTCCATGTTCATACAGATGGCGGTGTAGATATTTCCATGTTCATACAGATAGCGGTGTAGTTATTTCCATGTGTAAAGAGATAGTTGTGTAGATATTTCCATGTATAAGCAGATAGCTCTTTAGATATTTCCGTTTTCATGCAGATAGCGGTGTATATATTTCCCTGTTCAAACAGTTAGCGGTGTAGATATTTCCATGTTCATAAAGATAGCGGTGTAGATATTTCCATGTTTATACAGATAGCGGTGTAGATATTTCCATGTTCATACAGATATCCGTGTAGATATTGCCATGTTCATACAGATAGCGGTGCTGATACTTCCATGTTTATACAGGTAGCGGTGTACATATTTCCGTGTTTATACAGATAGCGGTGTAGATATTTCCATTTTCATACAGATAGCGGTGTAGATATTTCCATGTTTATACAGATAGCGGTGTAGATATCTCCTTCTTAATACAGATGGCGGTGTAGATATTTCCATGTTCATACAGATGGCGGTGTAGATATTTCCATGTTTATAGAGATAGCGGTGTAGTAATTTCCATGTGCAAAGAGATAGCTGTGTAGATATTTCCATTTATATGCAGATAGTTGTGTAGATATTTCCATTTTCATGCAGATAGCGGTGTAGATATTTCCATGTTCAAACAGATAGCGGTGTAGATATTTCCATGTTCATACAGATAGCGGTGTAGATATTTCCATGTTTATACAGATAGTGGTGAAGATATATCCATGTTTACACAGATAGCGGTGTAGATATTTCCATGTCCATCCAGACGGCTGTGTAGACATATCCATGTTCATACAGATGGTGGTGAAGATATTTCCATGTTCATACAGATGGCTGTGTAGATATATCCATTTTCATACAGATGGCGGTGACGATATTTCCATGTTCATACAGACGGTGGTGTAGATATTTCCATGTTCATACAGATAGCGGTGCTGATATTTCCATGTTTATACAGGTAGCGGTGTAGATATTTCCATGTTTATACAGGTAGCGGTGTAGATATTTCCATGTTTATACAGATAGCGGTGTAGATATTTCCATGTTTATACAGATAGCGGTGTAGATATCTCCATCTTAATACAGATGGCGGTGTAGATATTTATATATTCATACAGTTGGCGGTGCAGATATTTCCATGTTGTACGTATGGCGGTGAAGATATTTCCATGTTCATACAGATGGCGGTGTAGAAACTTCCATGTTCATACTGATAGCTGTGCTGATATTTCCATGTTTATACAGGTAGCGGTGTAGATATTTCCATGTTTATACAGATAGCGGTGTAGATATTTCCATGTTTATACACATAGCGGTGTAGATATTTCCATGTTTATACAGATAGCGGTGTAGATATTTCCATGTTTATGCAGATATTGGTGTAGATATCTCCATCTTAATACAGATGGCGGTGTAGATATTTAAACGTTCATACAGACGGCGGTGCAGATATTTCCATGTTCATACAGATGGCGGTGTAGATATTTCCATGTTCATACAGATAGCGGTGTAGTTATTTCCATGTGTAAAGAGATAGTTGTGTAGATATTTCCATGTATAAGCAGATAGCTCTTTAGATATTTCCGTTTTCATGCAGATAGCGGTGTATATATTTCCCTGTTCAAACAGTTAGCGGTGTAGATATTTCCATGTTCATAAAGATAGCGGTGTAGATATTTCCATGTTTATACAGATAGCGGTGTAGATATTTCCATGTTCATACAGATAGCCGTGTAGATATTGCCATGTTCATACAGATAGCGGTGCTGATACTTCCATGTTTATACAGGTAGCGGTGTACATATTTCCGTGTTTATACAGATAGCGGTGTAGATATTTCCATGTTCATACAGATAGCGGTGTAGATATTTCCAAGTTTATACAGATAGCGGTGTAGATATCTCCTTCTTAATACAGATGGCGGTGTAGATATTTCCATGTTCATACAGATGGCGGTGTAGATATTTCCATGTTTATAGAGATAGCGGTGTAGTTATTTACATGTGCAAAGAGATAGCTGTGTAGATATTTCCATTTATATGCAGATAGTTGTGTAGATATTTCCATTTTCATGCAGATAGCGGTGTAGATATTTCCATGTTCAAACAGATAGCGGTGTAGATATTTCCATGTTCATACAGATAGCGGTGTAGATATTTCCATGTTTATACAGATAGTGGTGAAGATGTATGCATGTTTACACAGATAGCGGTGTAGATATTTCCATGTCCATCCAGACGGCTGTGTAGACATATCCATGTTCATACAGATGGTGGTGAAGATATTTCCATGTTCATACAGATGGCTGTGTAGATATATCCATTTTCATACAGATGGCGGTGACGATATTTCCATGTTCATACAGACGGTGGTGTAGATATTTCCATGTTCATACAGATAGCGGTGCTGATATTTCCATGTTTATACAGGTAGCGGTGTAGATATTTCCATGTTTATACAGGTAGCGGTGTAGATATTTCCATGTTTATACAGATAGCGGTGTAGATATTTCCATGTTTATACAGATAGCGGTGTAGATATCTCCATCTTAATACAGATGGCGGTGTAGATATTTATATATTCATACAGTTGGCGGTGCAGATATTTCCATGTTCATACGTATGGCGGTGAAGATATTTCCATGTTCATACAGATGGCGGTGTAGAAACTTCCATGTTCATACTGATAGCGGTGCTGATATTTCCATGTTTATACAGGTAGCGGTGTAGATATTTCCATGTTTATACAGATAGCGGTGTAGATATTTCCATGTTTATACACATAGCGGTGAAGATATTTCCATGTTTATACAGATAGCGGTGTAGATATTTCCATGTTTATGCAGATATTGGTGTAGATATCTCCATCTTAATACAGATGGCGGTGTAGATATTTAAACGTTCATACAGACGGCGGTGCAGATATTTCCATGTTCATACAGATGGCGGTGTAGATATTTCCATGTTCATACAGATAGCGGTGTAGTTATTTCCATGTGTAAAGAGATAGTTGTGTAGATATTTCCATGTATAAGCAGATAGCTCTTTAGATATTTCCGTTTTCATGCAGATAGCGGTGTATATATTTCCCTGTTCAAACAGTTAGCGGTGTAGATATTTCCATGTTCATAAAGATAGCGGTGTAGATATTTCCATGTTTATACAGATAGCGGTGTAGATATTTCCATGTTCATACAGATAGCCGTGTAGATATTGCCATGTTCATACAGATAGCGGTGCTGATACTTCCATGTTTATACAGGTAGCGGTGTACATATTTCCGTGTTTATACAGATAGCGGTGTAGATATTTCCATGTTCATACAGATAGCGGTGTAGATATTTCCAAGTTTATACAGATAGCGGTGTAGATATCTCCTTCTTAATACAGATGGCGGTGTAGATATTTCCATGTTCATACAGATGGCGGTGTAGATATTTCCATGTTTATAGAGATAGCGGTGTAGTTATTAACATGTGCAAAGAGATAGCTGTGTAGATATTTCCATTTATATGCAGATAGTTGTGTAGATATTTCCATTTTCATGCAGAGAGCGGTGTAGATATTTCCATGTTCAAACAGATAGCGGTGTAGATATTTCCATGTTCATACAGATAGCGGTGTAGATATTTCCATGTTTATACAGATAGTGGTGAAGATGTATGCATGTTTACACAGATAGTGGTGTAGATATTTCCATGTTCATCCAGACGGCTGTGTAGACATATCCATGTTCATACAGATGGTGGTGAAGATATTTCCATGTTCATGCAGATGGCTGTGTAGATATTTCCATGTTCATACAGATGGCGGTGACGATATTTCCATGTTCATACAGACGGTGGTGTAGATATTTCCATGTTCATACAGATAGCGGTGCTGATATTTCCATGTTTATACAGGTAGCGGTGTAGATATTTCCATGTTTATACAGGTAGCGGTGTAGATATTTCCATGTTTATACAGATAGCGGTGTAGATATTTCCATGTTTATACAGATAGCGGTGTAGATATCTCCATCTTAATACAGATGGCGGTGTAGATATTTATATATTCATACAGTTGGCGGTGCAGATATTTCCATGTTCATACGTATGGCGGTGAAGATATTTCCATGTTCATACAGATGGCGGTGTAGAAACTTCCATGTTCATACTGATAGCTGTGCTGATATTTCCATGTTTATACAGGTAGCGGTGTAGATATTTCCATGTTTATACAGATAGCTTTGTAGATATTTCCATGTTTATACACATAGCGGTGTAGATATTTCCATGTTTATACAGATAGCGGTGTAGATATTTCCATGTTTATGCAGATATTGGTGTAGATATCTCCATCTTAATACAGATGGCGGTGTAGATATTTAAACGTTCATACAGATGGCGGTGCAGATATTTCCATGTTCATACAGATGGCGGTGTAGATATTTCCATGTTCATGCAGATAGCGGTGTAGTTATTTCCATGTGTAAAGAGATAGTTGTGTAGATATTTCCATTTATATGCAGATAGTTGTGTAGATATTTCCATTTTCATGCAGAGAGCAGTGAAGATATTTCCATGTTCAAACAGATAGCGGTGTAGATATTTCCATGTTCGTACAGATAGCGGTGTAGATATTTCCATGTTTATACAGATAGTGGTGAAGATGTATGCATGTTTACACAGATAGCGGTGTAGATATTTCCATGTTCATCCAGACGGCTGTGTAGACATATCCATGTTCATACAGATGGTGGTGAAGATATTTCCATGTTCATGCAGATGGCTGTGTAGATATATCCATGTTCATACAGATGGCGGTGACGATATTTCCATGTTCATACAGACGGTGGTGTAGATATTTCCATGTTCATACAGATAGCGGTGCTGATATTTCCATGTTTATACAGGTAGCGGTGTAGATATTTCCATGTTTATACAGGTAGCGGTGTAGATATTTCCATGTTTATACAGATAGCGGTGTAGATATTTCCATGTTTATACAGATAGCGGTGTAGATATCTCCATCTTAATACAGATGGCGGTGTAGATATTTATATATTGATACAGTGGGCGGTGCAGATATTTCCATGTTCATACGTATGGCGGTGAAGATAATTCCATGTTCATACAGATGGCGGTGTAGAAACTTCCATGTTCATACTGATAGCGGTGCTGATATTTCCATGTTTATACAGGTAGCGGTGTAGATATTTCCATGTTTATACAGATAGCGGTGTAGATATTTCCATGTTTATACACATAGCGGTGTAGATATTTCCATGTTTATACAGATAGCGGTGTAGATATTTCCATGTTTATGCAGATATTGGTGTAGATATCTCCATCTTAATACAGATGGCGGTGTAGATATTTAAACGTTCATACAGATGGCGGTGCAGATATTTCCATGTTCATACAGATGGCGGTGTAGATATTTCCATGTTCATACAGATAGCGGTGTAGTTATTTCCATGTGTAAAGAGATAGTTGTGTAGATATTTCCATGTATAAGCAGATAGCTCTTTAGATAATTCCGTTTTCATGCAGATAGCGGTGTATATATTTCCCTGTTCAAACACTTAGCGGTGTAGATATTTCCATGTTCATAAAGATAGCGGTGTAGATATTTCCATGTTTATACAGATAGCGGTGTATATATTTCCATGTTCATACAGATAGTGGTGAAGATGTATGCATGTTTACAAAGATAGCGGTGTAGATATTTCCATGTTCATCCAGACGGCTGTGTAGACATATCCATGTTCATACAGATGGTGGTGAAGATATTTCCATGTTCATACAGATGGCTGTGTAGATATATCCATGTTCATACAGATGGCGGTGACGATATTTCCATGTTCATACAGACGGTGGTGTAGATATTTCCATGTTCATACAGATAGCGGTGCTGATATTTCCATGTTTATACAGGTAGCGGTGTAGATATTTCCATGTTTATACAGGTAGCGGTGTAGATATTTCCATGTTTATACAGATAGCGGTGTAGATATTTCCATGTTTATACAGATAGCGGTGTAGATATATCCATCTTAATACAGATGGCGGTGTAGATATTTATATATTCATACAGTTGGCGGTGCAGATATTTCCATGTTCATACGTATGGCGGTGAAGATATTTCCATGTTCATACAGATGGCGGTGTAGAAACTTCCATGTTCATACTGATAGCGGTGCTGATATTTCCATGTTTATACAGGTAGCGGTGTAGATATTTCCATGTTTATACAGATAGCGGTGTAGATATTTCCATGTTTATACACATAGCGGTGTAGATATTTCCATGTTTATACAGATAGCGGTGTAGATATTTCCATGTTTATGCAGATATTGGTGTAGATATCTCCATCTTAATACAGATGGCGGTGTAGATATTTAAACGTTCATACAGATGGCGGTGCAGATATTTCCATGTTCATACAGATGGCGGTGTAGATATTTCCATGTTCATACAGATAGTGGTGTAGTTATTTCCATGTGTAAAGAGATAGTTGTGTAGATATTTCCATTTATATGCAGATAGTTGTGTAGATATTTCCATGTTCATGCAGAGAGCGGTGTAGATATTTCCATGTTCAAACAGATAGCAGTGTTGATATTTCCATGTTCATACAGATAGCGGTGTAGATATTTCCATGTTTATACAGATAGTGGTGAAGATGTATGCATGTTTACACAGATAGCGGTGTAGATATTTCCATGTTCATCCAGACGGCTGTGTAGACATATCCATGTTCATACAGATGGTGGTGAAGATATTTCCATGTTCATGCAGATGGCTGTGTAGATATATCCATGTTCATACAGATGGCGGTGACGATATTTCCATGTTCATACAGACGGTGGTGTAGATATTTCCATGTTCATACAGATATCGGTGCTGATATTTCCATGTTTATACAGGTAGCGGTGTAGATATTTCCATGTTTATACAGGTAGCGGTGTAGATATTTCCATGTTTATACAGATAGCGGTGTAGATATTTCCATGTTTATACAGATAGCGGTGTAGATATCTCCATCTTAATACAGATGGCGGTATAGATATTTATACATTCATACAGTTGGCGGTGCAGATATTTCCATGTTCATACGTATGGCGGTGAAGATATTTCCATGTTCATTCAGATGGCGGTGTAGAAACTTCCATGTTCATACTGATAGCGGTGCTGATATTTCCATGTTTATACAGGTAGCGGTGTAGATATTTCCATGTTTATACAGATAGCGGTGTAGATATTTCCATGTTTATACACATAGCGGTGTAGATATTTCCATGTTTATACAGATAGCGGTGTAGATATTTCCATGTTTATGCAGATATTGGTGTAGATATCTCCATCTTAATACAGATGGCGGTGTAGATATTTAAACGTTCAAACAGATGGCGGTGCAGATATTTCCATGTTCATACAGATGGCAGTGCAGATATTTCCATGTTCATACAGATGGCGGTGTAGATATTTCCATGTTCATACAGATAGCGGTGTAGTTATTTCCATGTGTAAAGAGATAGCTGTGTAGATATTTCCATGTATAAGCAGATAGCTGTGTAGATATTTCCGTTTTCATGCAGATAGCGGTGTATATATTTCCCTGTTCAAACAGTTAGCGGTGTAGATATTTCCATGTTCATAAAGATAGCGGTGTAGATATTTCCATGTTTATACAGATAGCGGTGTAGACATTTCCATGTTCATACAGATGGCGGTGTAGAAACTTCCATGTTCATACTGATAGCGGTGCTGACATTTCCATGTTTATACTGGTAGCGCTGTAGATATTTCCATGTTTATACAGATAGCAGTGTAGATATTTCCATGTTTATACAGATAGCGGTGTAGATATTTCCATGTTTATGCAGATATTGGTGCAGATATCTCCATCTTAATACAGATGGCGGTGTAGATATTTAAATGTTCATACAGATGGCGGTGCAGATATTTCCACGTTCATACAGATAGCGGTGTAGATATTTCCATGTTCATACAGATAGCGGTGTAGATATTTCCATGTTCATACAGATAGCCGTGTAGATATTGCCATGTTCATACAGATAGCGGTGCTGATACTTCCATGTTTATACAGGTAGCGGTGTACATATTTCCGTGTTTATACAGATAGCGGTGTAGATATTTCCATGTTCATACAGATAGCGGTGTAGATATTTCCATGTTTATACAGATAGCGGTGTAGATATCTCCTTCTTAATACAGACGGCGGTGTAGATATTTCCATGTTCATACAGATGGCGGTGTAGATATTTCCATGTTTATAGAGATAGCGGTGTAGTTATTTACATATGCAAAGAGATAGCTGTGTAGATATTTCCATTTATATGCAGATAGTTGTGTAGATATTTCCATTTTCATGCAGATAGCGGTGTAGATATTTCCATGTTCAAACAGATAGCGGTGTAGATATTTCCATGTTCATACAGATAGCGGTGTAGATATTTCCATGTTTATACAGATAGCGGTGAAGATGTATGCATGTTTACACAGATAGCGGTGTAGATATTTCCATGTTCATCCAGACGGCTGTGTAGACATATCCATGTTCATACAGATGGTGATGAAGATATTTCCATGTTCATACAGATGGCTGTGTAGATATATCCATGTTCATACAGATGGCGGTGACGATATTTCCATGTTCATACAGACGGTGGTGTAGATATTTCCATGTTCATACAGATAGCGGTGCTGATATTTCCATGTTTATACAGGTAGCGGTGTAGATATTTCCATGTTTATACAGATAGCGGTGTAGATATTTCCATGTTTATACAGATAGCGGTGTAGATATTTCCATGTTTATACAGATAGCGGTGTAGATGTCTCCATCTTAATACAGATGGCGGTGTAGATATTTATATATTCATACAGTTGGCGGTGCAGATATTTCCATGTTCATACGTATGGCGGTGAAGATATTTCCATGTTCATACTGATGGCGGTGTAGAAACTTCCATGTTCATACTGATAGCGGTGCTGATATTTCCATGTTTATACAGGTAGCGGTGTAGATATTTCCATGTTTATACAGATAGCGGTGTAGATATTTCCATGTTTATACACATAGCGGTGTAGATATTTCCATGTTTATACAGATAGCGGTGTAGATATTTCCATGTTTATGCAGATAATTGTGTAGATATCTCCATCTTAATACAGATGGCGGTGTAGATATTTAAATGTTCATACATATGGCTGTGTAGACATATCCATGTTCATACAGATGGCGGTGAAGATATTTCCATGTTCATACAGATAGCGGTGTAGATATTTCCATGTTCATACAGATAGCGGTGTAGATATTTCCATTTTCATACAGATGGCTGTGTAGATATATCCATGTTCCTACAGATGGCGGTGAAGATATTTCCATGTTCATACAGATGGCGGTGTAGATATTTCCATGTTCATACAGATAGCGGGGCTGATATATCCATGTTTATACAGGTAGCAGTGTAGATATTTCCTTGTTTATACAGAAAGCGGCATAGATATTTCCATGTTTTTACAGATAGCTGTGTAGATATTTCCAAGTTTATACAGATAGCGGTGTAGATATCTCCATCTTAATACAGATGGCGGTGTAGATATTTATATGTTCATACAGATGTCGGTGCAGATATTTCCATGTTCATACAGATGGTGGTGTAGATATTTCCATGTTTATAGAGATAGCAGTGTAGTTATTTCCATGTGTAAAGAGATAGCTTTGTAGATATTTCCATGTATATGCAGATAGCTGTGTAGATATTTCCATTTTCATGCAGATAGCGGTGAAGATGTATACATGTTTACACAGATAGCAGTGTATATATTTCCATGTTCATACAGATAGCCGTGTAGATATTGCCATGTTCATACCGATAGCGGTGCTGATACTTCCATGTTTGTACAGGTAGCGGTGTACATATTTCCGTGTTTATACAGATAGCGGTGTAGATATTTCCATGTTCATAAAGATAGAGGTGTAGATATTTCCATGTTTATACAGATAGCGGTGTAGATATTTCCATGTTCATACAGATAGCCGTGTAGATATTGCCATGTTCATACCGATAGCGGTGCTGATACTTCCATGTTTATACTGGTAGCGGTGTACATATTTCCGTGTTTATACAGATAGCGGTGTAGATATTTCCATGTTCATACAGATAGCGGTGTAGATATTTCCATGTCCATACAGATAGCGGTGTAGATATTTCCATGTTTATACAGATAGTGGTGAAGATGTATGCATGTTTACACAGATAGCGGTGTAGATATTTCCATGTTCATACAGATAACCGTGTAGATATTGCCATGTTCATACCGATAGCGGTTCTGATACTTCCATGTTTATACAGGTAGCGGTGTAGATATTTCCATGTTTATACACATAGCGGTGTAGATATTTCCATGTTTATACAGATAGCGGTGTAGATATTTCCATGTTTATGCAGATATTGGTGTAGATATCTCCATCTTAATACATATGGCGGTGTAGATATTTAAACGTTCATACAGATGGCGGTGCAGATATTTCCATGTTCATACAGATGGCGGTGTAGATATTTCCATGTTCATACAGATAGCGGTGTAGTTATTTCCATGTGTAAAGAGATAGTTGTGTAGATATTTCCATGTATAAGCAGATAGCTCTTTAGATATTTCCGTTTTCATGCAGATAGCGGTGTATATATTTCCCTGTTCAAACAGTTAGCGGTGTAGATATTTCCATGTTCATAAAGATAGCGGTGTAGATATTTCCATGTTTATACAGATAGCGGTGTAGATATTTCCATGTTCATACAGATATCCGTGTAGATATTGCCATGTTCATACAGATAGCGGTGCTGATACTTCCATGTTTATACAGGTAGCGGTGTACATATTTCCGTGTTTATACAGATAGCGGTGTAGATATTTCCATTTTCATACAGATAGCGGTGTAGATATTTCCATGTTTATACAGATAGCGGTGTAGATATCTCCTTCTTAATACAGATGGCGGTGTAGATATTTCCATGTTCATACAGATGGCGGTGTAGATATTTCCATGTTTATAGAGATAGCGGTGTAGTAATTTCCATGTGCAAAGAGATAGCTGTGTAGATATTTCCATTTATATGCAGATAGTTGTGTAGATATTTCCATTTTCATGCAGATAGCGGTGTAGATATTTCCATGTTCAAACAGATAGCGGTGTAGATATTTCCATGTTCATACAGATAGCGGTGTAGATATTTCCATGTTTATACAGATAGTGGTGAAGATATATCCATGTTTACACAGATAGCGGTGTAGATATTTCCATGTCCATCCAGACGGCTGTGTAGACATATCCATGTTCATACAGATGGTGGTGAAGATATTTCCATGTTCATACAGATGGCTGTGTAGATATATCCATTTTCATACAGATGGCGGTGACGATATTTCCATGTTCATACAGACGGTGGTGTAGATATTTCCATGTTCATACAGATAGCGGTGCTGATATTTCCATGTTTATACAGGTAGCGGTGTAGATATTTCCATGTTTATACAGGTAGCGGTGTAGATATTTCCATGTTTATACAGATAGCGGTGTAGATATTTCCATGTTTATACAGATAGCGGTGTAGATATCTCCATCTTAATACAGATGGCGGTGTAGATATTTATATATTCATACAGTTGGCGGTGCAGATATTTCCATGTTGTACGTATGGCGGTGAAGATATTTCCATGTTCATACAGATGGCGGTGTAGAAACTTCCATGTTCATACTGATAGCTGTGCTGATATTTCCATGTTTATACAGGTAGCGGTGTAGATATTTCCATGTTTATACAGATAGCGGTGTAGATATTTCCATGTTTATACACATAGCGGTGTAGATATTTCCATGTTTATACAGATAGCGGTGTAGATATTTCCATGTTTATGCAGATATTGGTGTAGATATCTCCATCTTAATACAGATGGCGGTGTAGATATTTAAACGTTCATACAGACGGCGGTGCAGATATTTCCATGTTCATACAGATGGCGGTGTAGATATTTCCATGTTCATACAGATAGCGGTGTAGTTATTTCCATGTGTAAAGAGATAGTTGTGTAGATATTTCCATGTATAAGCAGATAGCTCTTTAGATATTTCCGTTTTCATGCAGATAGCGGTGTATATATTTCCCTGTTCAAACAGTTAGCGGTGTAGATATTTCCATGTTCATAAAGATAGCGGTGTAGATATTTCCATGTTTATACAGATAGCGGTGTAGATATTTCCATGTTCATACAGATAGCCGTGTAGATATTGCCATGTTCATACAGATAGCGGTGCTGATACTTCCATGTTTATACAGGTAGCGGTGTACATATTTCCGTGTTTATACAGATAGCGGTGTAGATATTTCCATGTTCATACAGATAGCGGTGTAGATATTTCCAAGTTTATACAGATAGCGGTGTAGATATCTCCTTCTTAATACAGATGGCGGTGTAGATATTTCCATGTTCATACAGATGGCGGTGTAGATATTTCCATGTTTATAGAGATAGCGGTGTAGTTATTTACATGTGCAAAGAGATAGCTGTGTAGATATTTCCATTTATATGCAGATAGTTGTGTAGATATTTCCATTTTCATGCAGATAGCGGTGTAGATATTTCCATGTTCAAACAGATAGCGGTGTAGATATTTCCATGTTCATACAGATAGCGGTGTAGATATTTCCATGTTTATACAGATAGTGGTGAAGATGTATGCATGTTTACACAGATAGCGGTGTAGATATTTCCATGTCCATCCAGACGGCTGTGTAGACATATCCATGTTCATACAGATGGTGGTGAAGATATTTCCATGTTCATACAGATGGCTGTGTAGATATATCCATTTTCATACAGATGGCGGTGACGATATTTCCATGTTCATACAGACGGTGGTGTAGATATTTCCATGTTCATACAGATAGCGGTGCTGATATTTCCATGTTTATACAGGTAGCGGTGTAGATATTTCCATGTTTATACAGGTAGCGGTGTAGATATTTCCATGTTTATACAGATAGCGGTGTAGATATTTCCATGTTTATACAGATAGCGGTGTAGATATCTCCATCTTAATACAGATGGCGGTGTAGATATTTATATATTCATACAGTTGGCGGTGCAGATATTTCCATGTTCATACGTATGGCGGTGAAGATATTTCCATGTTCATACAGATGGCGGTGTAGAAACTTCCATGTTCATACTGATAGCGGTGCTGATATTTCCATGTTTATACAGGTAGCGGTGTAGATATTTCCATGTTTATACAGATAGCGGTGTAGATATTTCCATGTTTATACACATAGCGGTGAAGATATTTCCATGTTTATACAGATAGCGGTGTAGATATTTCCATGTTTATGCAGATATTGGTGTAGATATCTCCATCTTAATACAGATGGCGGTGTAGATATTTAAACGTTCATACAGACGGCGGTGCAGATATTTCCATGTTCATACAGATGGCGGTGTAGATATTTCCATGTTCATACAGATAGCGGTGTAGTTATTTCCATGTGTAAAGAGATAGTTGTGTAGATATTTCCATGTATAAGCAGATAGCTCTTTAGATATTTCCGTTTTCATGCAGATAGCGGTGTATATATTTCCCTGTTCAAACAGTTAGCGGTGTAGATATTTCCATGTTCATAAAGATAGCGGTGTAGATATTTCCATGTTTATACAGATAGCGGTGTAGATATTTCCATGTTCATACAGATAGCCGTGTAGATATTGCCATGTTCATACAGATAGCGGTGCTGATACTTCCATGTTTATACAGGTAGCGGTGTACATATTTCCGTGTTTATACAGATAGCGGTGTAGATATTTCCATGTTCATACAGATAGCGGTGTAGATATTTCCAAGTTTATACAGATAGCGGTGTAGATATCTCCTTCTTAATACAGATGGCGGTGTAGATATTTCCATGTTCATACAGATGGCGGTGTAGATATTTCCATGTTTATAGAGATAGCGGTGTAGTTATTAACATGTGCAAAGAGATAGCTGTGTAGATATTTCCATTTATATGCAGATAGTTGTGTAGATATTTCCATTTTCATGCAGAGAGCGGTGTAGATATTTCCATGTTCAAACAGATAGCGGTGTAGATATTTCCATGTTCATACAGATAGCGGTGTAGATATTTCCATGTTTATACAGATAGTGGTGAAGATGTATGCATGTTTACACAGATAGTGGTGTAGATATTTCCATGTTCATCCAGACGGCTGTGTAGACATATCCATGTTCATACAGATGGTGGTGAAGATATTTCCATGTTCATGCAGATGGCTGTGTAGATATATCCATGTTCATACAGATGGCGGTGACGATATTTCCATGTTCATACAGACGGTGGTGTAGATATTTCCATGTTCATACAGATAGCGGTGCTGATATTTCCATGTTTATACAGGTAGCGGTGTAGATATTTCCATGTTTATACAGGTAGCGGTGTAGATATTTCCATGTTTATACAGATAGCGGTGTAGATATTTCCATGTTTATACAGATAGCGGTGTAGATATCTCCATCTTAATACAGATGGCGGTGTAGATATTTATATATTCATACAGTTGGCGGTGCAGATATTTCCATGTTCATACGTATGGCGGTGAAGATATTTCCATGTTCATACAGATGGCGGTGTAGAAACTTCCATGTTCATACTGATAGCTGTGCTGATATTTCCATGTTTATACAGGTAGCGGTGTAGATATTTCCATGTTTATACAGATAGCTTTGTAGATATTTCCATGTTTATACACATAGCGGTGTAGATATTTCCATGTTTATACAGATAGCGGTGTAGATATTTCCATGTTTATGCAGATATTGGTGTAGATATCTCCATCTTAATACAGATGGCGGTGTAGATATTTAAACGTTCATACAGATGGCGGTGCAGATATTTCCATGTTCATACAGATGGCGGTGTAGATATTTCCATGTTCATGCAGATAGCGGTGTAGTTATTTCCATGTGTAAAGAGATAGTTGTGTAGATATTTCCATTTATATGCAGATAGTTGTGTAGATATTTCCATTTTCATGCAGAGAGCAGTGAAGATATTTCCATGTTCAAACAGATAGCGGTGTAGATATTTCCATGTTCGTACAGATAGCGGTGTAGATATTTCCATGTTTATACAGATAGTGGTGAAGATGTATGCATGTTTACACAGATAGCGGTGTAGATATTTCCATGTTCATCCAGACGGCTGTGTAGACATATCCATGTTCATACAGATGGTGGTGAAGATATTTCCATGTTCATGCAGATGGCTGTGTAGATATATCCATGTTCATACAGATGGCGGTGACGATATTTCCATGTTCATACAGACGGTGGTGTAGATATTTCCATGTTCATACAGATAGCGGTGCTGATATTTCCATGTTTATACAGGTAGCGGTGTAGATATTTCCATGTTTATACAGGTAGCGGTGTAGATATTTCCATGTTTATACAGATAGCGGTGTAGATATTTCCATGTTTATACAGATAGCGGTGTAGATATCTCCATCTTAATACAGATGGCGGTGTAGATATTTATATATTGATACAGTGGGCGGTGCAGATATTTCCATGTTCATACGTATGGCGGTGAAGATAATTCCATGTTCATACAGATGGCGGTGTAGAAACTTCCATGTTCATACTGATAGCGGTGCTGATATTTCCATGTTTATACAGGTAGCGGTGTAGATATTTCCATGTTTATACAGATAGCGGTGTAGATATTTCCATGTTTATACACATAGCGGTGTAGATATTTCCATGTTTATACAGATAGCGGTGTAGATATTTCCATGTTTATGCAGATATTGGTGTAGATATCTCCATCTTAATACAGATGGCGGTGTAGATATTTAAACGTTCATACAGATGGCGGTGCAGATATTTCCATGTTCATACAGATGGCGGTGTAGATATTTCCATGTTCATACAGATAGCGGTGTAGTTATTTCCATGTGTAAAGAGATAGTTGTGTAGATATTTCCATGTATAAGCAGATAGCTCTTTAGATAATTCCGTTTTCATGCAGATAGCGGTGTATATATTTCCCTGTTCAAACACTTAGCGGTGTAGATATTTCCATGTTCATAAAGATAGCGGTGTAGATATTTCCATGTTTATACAGATAGCGGTGTATATATTTCCATGTTCATACAGATAGTGGTGAAGATGTATGCATGTTTACAAAGATAGCGGTGTAGATATTTCCATGTTCATCCAGACGGCTGTGTAGACATATCCATGTTCATACAGATGGTGGTGAAGATATTTCCATGTTCATACAGATGGCTGTGTAGATATATCCATGTTCATACAGATGGCGGTGACGATATTTCCATGTTCATACAGACGGTGGTGTAGATATTTCCATGTTCATACAGATAGCGGTGCTGATATTTCCATGTTTATACAGGTAGCGGTGTAGATATTTCCATGTTTATACAGGTAGCGGTGTAGATATTTCCATGTTTATACAGATAGCGGTGTAGATATTTCCATGTTTATACAGATAGCGGTGTAGATATATCCATCTTAATACAGATGGCGGTGTAGATATTTATATATTCATACAGTTGGCGGTGCAGATATTTCCATGTTCATACGTATGGCGGTGAAGATATTTCCATGTTCATACAGATGGCGGTGTAGAAACTTCCATGTTCATACTGATAGCGGTGCTGATATTTCCATGTTTATACAGGTAGCGGTGTAGATATTTCCATGTTTATACAGATAGCGGTGTAGATATTTCCATGTTTATACACATAGCGGTGTAGATATTTCCATGTTTATACAGATAGCGGTGTAGATATTTCCATGTTTATGCAGATATTGGTGTAGATATCTCCATCTTAATACAGATGGCGGTGTAGATATTTAAACGTTCATACAGATGGCGGTGCAGATATTTCCATGTTCATACAGATGGCGGTGTAGATATTTCCATGTTCATACAGATAGTGGTGTAGTTATTTCCATGTGTAAAGAGATAGTTGTGTAGATATTTCCATTTATATGCAGATAGTTGTGTAGATATTTCCATGTTCATGCAGAGAGCGGTGTAGATATTTCCATGTTCAAACAGATAGCAGTGTTGATATTTCCATGTTCATACAGATAGCGGTGTAGATATTTCCATGTTTATACAGATAGTGGTGAAGATGTATGCATGTTTACACAGATAGCGGTGTAGATATTTCCATGTTCATCCAGACGGCTGTGTAGACATATCCATGTTCATACAGATGGTGGTGAAGATATTTCCATGTTCATGCAGATGGCTGTGTAGATATATCCATGTTCATACAGATGGCGGTGACGATATTTCCATGTTCATACAGACGGTGGTGTAGATATTTCCATGTTCATACAGATATCGGTGCTGATATTTCCATGTTTATACAGGTAGCGGTGTAGATATTTCCATGTTTATACAGGTAGCGGTGTAGATATTTCCATGTTTATACAGATAGCGGTGTAGATATTTCCATGTTTATACAGATAGCGGTGTAGATATCTCCATCTTAATACAGATGGCGGTATAGATATTTATACATTCATACAGTTGGCGGTGCAGATATTTCCATGTTCATACGTATGGCGGTGAAGATATTTCCATGTTCATTCAGATGGCGGTGTAGAAACTTCCATGTTCATACTGATAGCGGTGCTGATATTTCCATGTTTATACAGGTAGCGGTGTAGATATTTCCATGTTTATACAGATAGCGGTGTAGATATTTCCATGTTTATACACATAGCGGTGTAGATATTTCCATGTTTATACAGATAGCGGTGTAGATATTTCCATGTTTATGCAGATATTGGTGTAGATATCTCCATCTTAATACAGATGGCGGTGTAGATATTTAAACGTTCAAACAGATGGCGGTGCAGATATTTCCATGTTCATACAGATGGCGGTGTAGATATTTCCATGTTCATACAGATAGCGGTGTAGTTATTTCCATGTGTAAAGAGATAGTTGTGTAGATATTTCCATGTATAAGCAGATAGCTCTTTAGATAATTCCGTTTTCATGCAGATAGCGGTGTATATATTTCCCTGTTCAAACAGTTAGCGGTGTAGATATTTCCATGTTCATAAAGATAGCGGTGTAGATATTTCCATGTTTATACAGATAGCGGTGTAGATATTTCCATGTTCATACAGATAGTGGTGAAGATGTATGCATGTTTACAAAGATAGCGGTGTAGATATTTCCATGTTCATCCAGACGGCTGTGTAGACATATCCATGTTCATACAGATGGTGGTGAAGATATTTCCATGTTCATACAGATGGCTGTGTAGATATATCCATGTTCATACAGATGGCGGTGACGATATTTCCATGTTCATACAGACGGTGGTGTAGATATTTCCATGTTCATACAGATAGCGGTGCTGATATTTCCATGTTTATACAGGTAGCGGTGTAGATATTTCCATGTTTATACAGGTAGCGGTGTAGATATTTCCATGTTTATACAGATAGCGGTGTAGATGTTTCCATGTTTATACAGATAGCGGTGTAGATATATCCATCTTAATACAGATGGCGGTGTAGATATTTATATATTCATACAGTTGGCGGTGCAGATATTTCCATGTTCATACGTATGGCGGTGAAGATATTTCCATGTTCATACAGATGGCGGTGTAGAAACTTCCATGTTCATACTGATAGCGGTGCTGATATTTCCATGTTTATACAGGTAGCGGTGTAGATATTTCCATGTTTATACAGATAGCGGTGTAGATATTTCCATGTTTATACACATAGCGGTGTAGATATTTCCATGTTTATACAGATAGCGGTGTAGATATTTCCATGTTTATGCAGATATTGGTGTAGATATCTCCATCTTAATACAGATGGCGGTGTAGATATTTAAACGTTCATACAGATGGCGGTGCAGATATTTCCATGTTCATACAGATGGCGGTGTAGATATTTCCATTTTCATACAGATAGCGGTGTAGTTATTTCCATGTGTAAAGAGATAGTTGTGTAGATATTTCCATGTATAAGCAGATAGCTCTTTAGATAATTCCGTTTTCATGCAGATAGCGCTGTATATATTTCCCTGTTCAAACAGTTAGCGGTGTAGATATTTCCATGTTCATAAAGATAGCGGTGTAGATATTTCCATGTTTATACAGATATCGGTGTAGATATTTCCATGTTCATACAGATAGCCGTGTAGATATTGCCATGTTCATACAGATAGCGGTGCTGATACTTCCATGTTTATACAGGTAGCTGTGTACATATTTCCGTGTTTATACAGATAGCGGTGTAGATATTTCCATGTTCATACAGATAGCGGTGTAGATATTTCCATGTTTATACAGATAGCGGTGTAGATATCTCCTTCTTAATACAGATGGCGGTGTTGATATTTCCATGTTCATACAGATGGCGGTGTAGATATTTCCATGTTTATAGAGATAGCGGTGTAGTTATTTACATGTGCAAAGAGATAGCTGTGTACATATTTCCATTTATATGCAGATAGTTGTGTAGATATTTCCATTTTCATGCAGATAGCGGTGTAGATATTTCCATGTTCAAACAGATTGCGGTGTAGATATTTCCATGTTCATACAGATAGCGGTGTAGATATTTCCATGTTTATACAGATAGTGGTGAAGATGTATGCATGTTTACACAGATAGCGGTGTAGATATTTCCATGTTCATTCAGACGGCTGTGTAGACATATCCATGTTCATACAGATGGTGGTGAAGATATTTCCATGTTCATGCAGATGGCTGTGTAGATATATCCATGTTCATACAGATGGCGGTGACGATATTTCCATGTTCATACAGACGGTGGTGTAGATATTTCCATGTTCATACAGATAGCGGTGCTGATATTTCCATGTTTATACAGGTAGCGGTGTAGATATTTCCATGTTTATACAGGTAGCGGTGTAGATATTTCCATGTTTATACAGATAGCGGTGTAGATATTTCCATGTTTATACAGATAGCGGTGTAGATATCTCCATCTTAATACAGATGGCGGTGTAGATATTTATATATTCATACAGTTGGCGGTGCAGATATTTCCATGTTCATACGTATGGCGGTGAAGATATTTCCATGTTCATACAGATGGCGGTGTAGAAACTTCCATGTTCATACTGATAGCGGTGCTGATATTTCCATGTTTATACAGGTAGCGGTGTAGATATTTCCATGTTTATACAGATAGCGGTGTAGATATTTCCATGTTTATACACATAGCGGTGTAGATATTTCCATGTTTATACAGATAGCGGTGTAGATATTTCCATGTTTATGCAGATATTGGTGTAGATATCTCCATGTTAATACAGATGGCGTTGTAGATATTTAAATGTTCATACAGATGGCGGTGCAGATATTTCCATGTTCTTACAGATGGCGGTGTACATATTTCCATGTTCATACAGATAGCGGTGTAGTTATTTCCATGTGTAAAGTGATAGTTGTGTAGATATTTCCATGTATAAGCAGATAGCTCTTTAGATATTTCCGTTTTCATGCAGATAGCGGTGTATATATTTCCCTGTTCAAACAGTTAGCGGTGTAGATATTTCCATGTTCATAAAGATAGCGGTGTAGATATTTCCATGTTTATACAGATAGCGGTGTAGATATTTCCATGTTCATACAGATAGCCGTGTAGATATTGCCATGTTCATACAGATAGCGGTGCTGATACTTCCATGTTTATACAGGTAGCGGTGTACATATTTCCGTGTTTATACAGATAGCGGTGTAGATATTTCCATGTTCATACAGATAGCGGTGTAGATATTTCCATGTTTATACAGATAGCGGTGTAGATATCTCCTTCTTAATACAGGTGGCGGTGTAGATATTTCCATGTTCATACAGATGGCGGTGTAGATATTTCCATGTTTATAGAGATAGCGGTGTAGTTATTTACATGTGCAAAGAGATAGCTGTGTAGATATTTCCATTTATATGCAGATAGTTGTGTAGATATTTCCATTTTCATGCAGATAGCGGTGTAGATATTTCCATGTTCAAACAGATAGCGGTGTTGATATTTCCATGTTTATACACATAGCGGTGTAGATATTTCCATGTTCATACAGATAGCAGTGTATGTATTTCCATGTTCATACAGATAGCGGTGTAGATATTTCCATTTTCATGCAGATAGCGGTGTATATATTTCCCTGTTCAAACAGTTAGCGGTGTAGATATTTCCATGTTCATAAAGATAGCGGTGTAGATATTTCCATGTTTGTACAGATAGCGGTGAAGTTGTATGCATGTTTACACAGATAGTGGTGTAGATATTTCCACGTTCATCCAGATGGCTGTGTAGATATATCCATGTTCATACAGATGGCGGTGAAGATATTTCCATGTTCATACAGATAGCGGTGTAGATATCTCCATCTTAATACAGATAGCGGTGTAGATATTTATATGTTCATACAGATGGCGGTGCAGATATTTCCATGTTCATACGGATGGCGGTGAAGATATTTCCATGTTCATACAGATGGCGGTGTAGAAACTTCCATGTTCATAGTGATAGCGGTGCTGATATTTCCATGTTTATACAGGTAGCGGTGTAGATATTTCCATGTTTATACAGATAGCAGTGTAGATATTTCCATGCTTATACACATAGCGGTGTAGATATTTCCATGTATGTACAGATAGCAGTGTGGATATTTCCATGTTTATGCAGATAGTGGTGTAGATATCTCCATCTTAATACAGATGGCGGTGTAGATATTTCCATGTTCATACAGATGGCGGTGTAGATATTTCCATGTTCATACAGATAGCGGTGTAGATATTTCCATGTTCATACAGATAGGGGTGTATGTATTTCCATGTTCATACAGATAGTGGTGTAGATATTTCTATTTTCATCCAGATAGCGGTGTATATATTTCCCTGTTCAAACAGTTAGCGGTGTAGGTATTTCCATGTTCATAAAGATAGCGGTGTAGATATTTCCATGTTTATACAGATAGCGGTGAAGATGTATGCATGTTTTCACAGATATCGGTGTAGATATTTCCATGTTCATCCACATGGCTGTGTAGATATATCCATGTTCATACAGATAGCGGTGTAGATATTTCCATGTTCATACAGATAGCGGTGTAGATATTTCCATGTTCATACAGATAGCGGTGTATGTATTTCCATGTTCATACAGATAGCGGTGTAGATATTTCCATGTTCATCCTGATGGCTGTGTAGATATTTCCATGTTCATACAGATAGTGGTGTAAATATTTCCATGTTCATACAGATAGCGGTGTAGTTATTTCCATGTTCATCCAGATGGCTGTGTAGATATATCCATGTTCATACAGATGGTGGTGAAGATATTTCCATGTTCATACAGATGGCGTTGTAGATATTTCCATGTTCATACAGATAGCCGTGTAGATATTGCCATGTTCATACCGACAGCGGTGCTGATACTTCCATGTTTATACAGGTAGCGGTGTACATATTTCTGTGTTTATACAGGTAGCGGTGTAGATATTTCCATGTTCATACAGATAGCGGTGTAGATATTTCCATGTTTATACAGATAGCGGTGTAGATATCTCCTTCTTAATACAGACGGCGGTGTAGATATTTATATGTTCATACAGATGGCGGTGCAGATATTTCCATGTTCATACAGATGGTGGTGTAGATATTTCCATGTTTATAGAGATAGCGGTGTAGTTATTTCCATGAGTAAAGAAATAGCTTTGTAGATATTTCCGTGTATATGCAGATAGCTGTGTAGATATTTCCATTTTCATGCAGATAGCGGTGTAGATATTTCCAAGTTCAAACAGATAGCGGTGTAGATATTTCCATGTTCATACAGATAGCGGTGTAGATATTTGCCTGTTTATACAGATAGCGGTGTAGATGTATGCATGTTTGCACAGATACCGGTGTAGATATTTCCATGTTCATACAGATAGCGGTGTAGATATTTCCATGTTCATACAGATAGCGGTGTAGATATTTCCATGTTCATCCAGAAGGCTGTGTAGATATTTCCATGTTCATACAGATAGCGGTGCTGATATTTCCATGTTTATATAGGTAGCGGTGTAGATATTTCCATGTTCATACAGATAGCGGTGTAGATATTTCCATGTTTATACAGATAGCGGTGTAGATATTTCCATGTTTTTACAGATAGCGGTGTGGATATCTCCATCTTAATACAGATGGTGGTGTAGATATTTATATGTTCATGTAGATGACGGTGCAGATATTTCCATGTTCATACAGATGGCGGTGTAGATATTTCTATGTTTATAGAGATAGCGGTGTAGTTATTTCCATGTGTAAAGAAATAGCTTTGTAGATATTTCCATGTATATGCAGATAGCTCTGTAGATATTTCCATTTTCATGCAGATAGCGGTGTAGATATTTCCATGTTCATACAGATAGTGGTGGAGATATTTCCATGTTTATACAGATAGCGGTGAAGATGTATGCATGTTTACACAGATAGCGGTGTAGATATTTCCATGTTCATTCAGGTAGCAGTGTAGATATATCCATGTTCATCCAGATGGCTGTGTAGATATATCCATGTTCATACAGATGGCGGTGAAGATATTTCAATGTTAATACAGATAGCGGTGTAGATCTTTCCATGTTCATA
Source organism: Gorilla gorilla gorilla (assembly GCF_029281585.2). Lineage (NCBI taxonomy): Eukaryota > Metazoa > Chordata > Mammalia > Primates > Hominidae > Gorilla > Gorilla gorilla. The sequence goes on from NC_073239.2 coordinate 130,704,362, forward strand.
CAGATAGCGGTGTAGATATTTCCATGTTCATACAGATAGAGGTGTAGCTATTTCCATGTTCATACAGATTGCGGTGTAGATATTTCCATGCTCATCCAGATGGCTGTGTAGATATATCCATGTTCATACAGATGGCGGTGAAGATATTTCCATGTTCATACAGATAGCGGTGTAGATATTTCCATGTTCATACAGATAGTGGTGTAGATATTTCCATGTTCATACAGATAGCGGTGTATCTATTTCCATGTTCATACATTTAGCGGTGTAGATATTTCCATGTTCATCCAGATGGCTGTGTAGATATTTCCATGTTCATACAGATAGCGGTGCTGATATTTCCATGTTTATACAGGTAGCGGTGTAGATATTTCCATGTTTATACAGATAGCGGTGTAGATATTTCCATCTTTATACAGATAGATGTGTAGATATTTCCATGTTTATACAGATAGCGGTGTAGATATCTCCATCTTAATACAGATGGCGGTGTAGATATTTATATGTTCATACAGATGGCGGTGAAGATATCTCCATGTTCATACAGATGGCGGTGTAGATATTTCCATGTTAATAGAGATAGCGGTGTAGTTATTTCCATGTGTAAAGAAATAGCTTTGTAGATATTTCCATGTATATGCAGATAGCTGTGTAGATATTTCCATTTTCATGCAGATAGCGGAGTAGATATTTCCATGTTCAAACAGATAGTGGTGTAGATATTTCCATGTTCATACAGATAGCGGTGTAGATATTTCCATGTTTATACAGATAGCGGTGAAGATGTATGCATGTTTACACAGATATTGGTGTAGATATTTCAATGTTCATACAGATAGCGGTGTAGTTATTTCCATGTTCATTCAGATGGCTATGTAGGTATATCCATGTTCATACAGATGGCGGTGAAGATATTTCCATATTCATACATATAGCGGTGTAGATATTTCCATGTTCATACAGATAGCTGTGTAGATATTTCCATGTTCATTCAGACAGCGGTGTAGATATTTCCATGTTCATACAGATAGTGGTGTAGATATTTCCATGTTCATACAGATAGCGGTGTAGCTATTTCCATGTTCATCCAGATGGCTGTGTAGTTATATCCATGTTCATACAGATGGCGGTGAAGATATTTCCATGATCATACAGATAGCGGTGTAGATATTTCCATGTTCATACAGACAGCGGTGTAGACATTTCCATGTTCATACTGATAGCGGTGTAGCTATTTCCATGTACATACAGATAGCGGTGTAGATATATCCATGTTCATCCAGATGGCTGTGTAGATATTTCCATGTTCATACAGATAGCGGTGCTGATATTTCCATGTTTATACAGATAGCGGTGTAGATATTCCCATGTTTATACAGATAGCGGTGTAGATATTTCCATGTTTATACAGATAGAGGTGAAGATGTATGCATGTTTACACAGTTAGCGGTGCAGATATTTCCATGTTCATACAGATAGCGGTGTAGATATTTCCATGTTCATACAGATAGCTGTGTAGATATTTCCATGTTCATACAGACAGCGGTGTAGATATTTCCATGTTCATACAGATAGTGGTGTAGATATTTCCATGTTCGTACATATAGCGGTGTAGCTATTTACATGTTCATACAGATAGCGGTGTAGATATTTCCATGTTCATAGAGATAGCGGTGTAGATATTTCCATGTTCATACAGATAGCGGTGCTGATATTTCCATGTTTATACAGGTAGCGGTGTAGATATTTCCATGTTTATACAGATAGCGGTGTAGATATTTCCATGTTTATACAGATAGCGGTGTAGGTATTTTCATGTTTATACAGATAGCGGTGTAGGTATCTCCATCTTAATACAGATGGCGGTGTAGATATTTATATGTCCATACAGATGGCGGTGCAGATATTTCCATGTTCATACAGATGGCGGTGTAGATATTTCCATGTTTATAGAGACTGCGGTGTAGATATTTCCATGTGTAAAGAAATAGCTTTGTAAATATTTCCATGTATATACAGATAGCTGTGTAGATATTTCCATTTTCATGCAGATAGCGGTGTAGATATTTCCATGTTCAAACAGATAGCTGTGTAGATATTTCCATGTTCATACAGATAGCGGTGTAGATATTTTCATGTTTATACAGATAGCGGTGAAGATGTATGCATGTTAACACAGATAGCGGTGCAGATATTTCCAAGTTCATACAGATAGCGGTGTAGATATTTCCATGTTCATCCAGATGGCTGTGTAGATATATCCATGTTCATACAGATGGCGGTGAAGATATTTCCATGTTCATGCAGACAGCGGTGTAGATATTTCCATGTTCATACAGATAGAGGTGTAGACATTTCCATGTTCATACTGATAGCGGTGTAGCTATTTCCATGTTCATACAGATAGCGGTGTAGATATTTCCATGTTCATCCAGATGGCTGTGTAGATATGTCCATGTTCATACAGATGGCGGGGAAGATATTTCCATGTTCATACAGATGGCGGTGTAGATATTTCCATGTTCATACAGATAGCGGTGCTGATATTTCCATGTTTATACAGGTAGCAGTGTAGATATTTCCATGTTTATACACATAGCGGTGTAGATATTTCCATGTTCATACAGATAGCGATGTAGATATCTCCATCTTAATACAGATGGCGGTGTAGATATTTATATGTTCATACAGATGGCGGTGCAGATATTTCAATGTTCATACAGATGACAGTGAAGTTATTTCCATGTTCATACAGTTGGCGGTGTAGTTACTTCCATGTTCATACTGATAGCGGTGCTGATATTTCCATGTTTATACAGGTAGCGGTGTAGATATTTCCATGTTTATACACATAGCGGTGTAGATATTTCCATGTTTATACAGATAGCGGTGTAGATATCTCCATCTTAATACAGATGGCGGTGTAGATATGTATATGTTCATTCTGATGGCGGTGCAGATATTTCCATGTTCATACAGATGGCGGTGTATCTATTTCCATGTTCATACAGATAGCGGTGTAGTTATTTCCATGTGTAAAGAGATAGCTGTGTAGATATTCCCATGTATATGCAGATAGCTGTGTAGATATTTCCATTTTCAAGCAGATAGCGGTGTATATACTTCCCTGTTCAAACAGATAGCGGTGTAGATATTTCCATGTTCTTACAGATAGTGGTGTAGATATTTCCATGTTTGTACAGATAGCGGTGTAGATATCTCCATCTTAATACAGATGGCGGTGTAGATATTTATATGTTCATACAGATGGCGGTGCAGATATTTCCATGTTCATACAGACGGCGGTGTAGATATTTCCATGTTCATACAGATAGAGGTGTAGTTATTTCCATGTGTAAAGAGATAGCTGTGTAGATATTTCCATGTATATGCAGATAGCTGTGTAGATATTTCCATTTTCATGCAGATAGCGGTGTATATATTTCCCTGTTCAAACAGTTAGCGGTGTAGATATTTCCATGTTCAGAAAGATAGCGGTGTAGATATTTCCATGTTTATACAGATAGCGGTGAAGATGTATGCATGTTTACACAGATAGTGGTGTAGATATTTCCATGTTCATCCAGATGGCTGTGTAGATATATCCATGTTCATACAGATAGCGGTGTAGATATTTCCATCTTCATATAGATAGCGGTGCAGATATTTCCATGTTCATCCAGATGGCTGTGTAGATATATCCATGTTCATACAGATGGCGGTGAAGATATTTCCATGTTCATACAGATAGCGGTGTAGATATTTCCATGTTCATACAGAAAGCGGTGTAGATATTTCCATGTTCATACAGATAGCGGTGTATATATTTCCATGTTCATACAGATAGCAGTGTAGATATTTCCATTTTCAAGCAGATAGCGCTGTATATATTTCCATGTTGAAACAGATAGCGGTGTAGATATTTCCATGTTCATAAAGATAGCGTTGTAGATATTTCCATGTTTATACAGATAGAGGTGAAAATGTATGCATGTTTACACAGATAGCGGTGTAGATATTTCCATGTTCATCCAGATGGCTGTGTAGATATATCCATGTTCATACAGATGGCGGTGAAGGTATTTCCATGTTCATACACATAGCGGTGTAGATATTTCCATGTTCATACAGATAGCGGTGTAGCTATTTCCATGTTCATACAGATTGCGGTGCATGTATTTCCATGTTCATACAGATGGCTGTGTAGATATTTCCATGTTCATACAGATAGCGGTTTAGATATTTCCATGTTCAAACAGATAGCGGTGTAGATATTTCCATGTTCATCCAGATGGCTGTGTAGATATATCCATGTTCATACAGACGGCTGTGAAGATATTTCCATGTTCATACAGATAGCGGTGTAGATATTTCCATGTTCATACAGATAGCCGTGTAGATATTGCCATGTTCATACCGATAGCGGTGCTGATACTTCCATGTTTATACAGGTAGCGGTGTACATATTTCCGTGTTTATACAGATAGCGGTGTACATATTTCCATGTTCATACAGATAGCGGTGTAGATATTTCCATGTTTATACAGATAGCGGTGTAGATATCTCCTTAATGCAGATGGCGGTGTAGATATTTCCATGTTCATTCAGATGGCTATGTAGATATATCCATGTTCATATAGATGGCGGTGAAGATATTTCCATGTTCATACAGATAGCGGTGTAGATATTTCCATGTTCTTAGAGATAGCGGTGTAGATATTTCCATGTTCATACAGATAGCGGTGTATGTATTTCCATGTTCATACAGATAGCGGTGTAGATATTTCCATGTTCATCCAGATGGCTGTGTAGATATTTCCATGTCCATACAGATAGCGGTGTAGATATTTTCATGTTCATTCAGATGGCTGTGTAGATATATCCATGTTCATACAGATGGCGGTGAAGACATTTCCATGTTCATACAGATAGCGGTGTAGATATTTCCATGTTCATACAGATAGCCGTGTAGATATTGCCATGTTCATACCGATAGCGGTGCTGATACTTCCATGTTGATACAGGTAGCGGTATAGATATTTCCATGTTTATACACATAGCGGTGTAGATATTTCCATGTTTATACAGATAGCGGTGTAGATATCTCCATCTTAATACAGATGGCGGTGTAGATATTTATATGTTCATACAGATGGCGGTGCAGATATTTCCATGTTCATACGGATGGCGGTGAAGGTATTTCCATGTTCATACAGATGGCGGTGTAGAAACTTCCATGTTCTTACTGATAGCGGTGCTGATATTTCCATGTTTATACAGGTAGCGGTGTAGATATTTCCATGTTTATACAGATAGCAGTGTAGATATTTCCATGTTTATACTTATAGCGGTGTAGATATTTCCATGTTTATACAGATAGCGGTGTAGATATTTCCATGTTTATGCAGATAGTGGTGTAGATATCTCCATCTTAATACAGATGGCGGTTTAGATATTTAAATGTTCATACACATGGCTGTGCAGATATTTCCATGTTCATACAGATGGTGGTGTAGATATTTCCCTGTTCATACAGATAGCGGTGTAGTTATTTCCATGTGTAAAGAGATAGCTGTGTAGATATTTCCATGTATAAGCAGATAGCTGTGTGGATATTTCCGTTTTCATGCAGATAGCGGTGTGTGTATTTCCCTGTTCAAACAGTTAGCGGTGTAGATATTTCCATGTACATAAAGATAGCGGAGTAGATATTTCCATGTTTATACAGATAGCGGTGAAGATGTATGCATGTTTACACAGATAGCGGTGTAGATATTTCCATGTTCATCCAGATGGCTGTGTACATATATCCATGTTCATACAGATGGCGGTGAAGATATTTCCATGTTCATACAGATAGAGGTGTAGATATTTCCATGTTCATACAGATAGCGGTGAAGATATTTCCATGTTCATACAGATAGCGGTGTATGTATTTCCATGTTCATACAGATAGCCGTGTAGATATTTCCATGTTCATACCTATAGCGCTGCTGATACTTCCAAGTTTATACAGGTAGCGGTGTACATATTTCCATGTTCATACAGGTAGCGGTGTAGATATTTCCATGTTCATACAGATAGCGGTGTAGATATTTCCATGTTTATACAGATAGCGGTGTAGATATCTACTTCTTAATACAGATGGCGGTGTAGATATTTATATGTTCATACAGATGGCAGTGCAGATATTTCCATGTTCATACAGATGGTGGTGTAGATATTTCCATGTTTATAGAGATAGCGGTGTAGTTATTTCCATGTGCAAAGAGATAGCTGTGTAAATATTTCCATGTATATGAAGATTGCTTTGTAGATATTTCCATTTTCATACAGATAGCGGTGTAGATATTTCCATTTTCAAACAGATAGCGGTGTAGATATTTCCATGTTCATACAGATAGCGGTGTGGATATTTCCATCTTTTTACAGATAGCGGTGAAGATGTATGCATGTTTACACAGATAGCGGTGTAGATATTTTCATGTTCATACAGATAGCGGTGTAGATATTTCCATGTTCATCCAGACGGCTGTGTAGACATATCCATGTTCATACAGATGGCGGTGAAGATATTTCCATGTTCATACAGATGGCTGGGTAGATATATCCATGTTCATACAGATGGCGGTGAAGATTTTTCCATGTTCATACAGATGGCGGTGTAGATATTTCCATGTTCATACAGATAGCGGGGCTGATATTTCCATGTTTATACAGGTAGCAGTGTAGATATTTCCATGTTTATACAGATAGCGGTGTAGATATTTCCATGTTTATACACATAGCGGTGTAGATATTTCCATGTTTATACAGATAGCGGTGTAGATATCTCCATCTTAATACAGATGGCGGTGTAGATATTTATATGTTCATACAGATGGCGGTGCAGATATTTCCATGTTCATACAGACGGCGGTGTAGATATTTCCATGTTCATACAGATAGAGGTGTAGTTATTTCCATGTGTAAAGAGATAGCTGTGTAGATATTTCCATGTATATGCAGATAGCTGTGTAGATATTTCCATTTTCATGCAGATAGCGGTGTATATATTTCCCTGTTAAAACAGTTAGCGGTGTAGATATTTCCATGTTCAGAAAGATAGCGGTGTAGATATTTCCATGTTTATACAGATAGCGGTGAAGATGTATGCATGTTTACACAAATAGCGGTGTAGATATTTCCATGTTCATCCAGATGGCTGTGTAGATATATCCATGTTCATACAGATAGCGGTGTAGATATTTCCATCTTCATATAGATAGCGGTGCAGATATTTCCATGTTCATCCAGATGGCTGTGTAGATATATCCATGTTCATACAGATGGCGGTGAAGATATTTCCATGTTCATACAGATAGCGGTGTAGATATTTCCATGTTCATACAGAAAGCGGTGTAGATATTTCCATGTTCATACAGATAGCGGTGTATATATTTCCATGTTCATACAGATAGCAGTGTAGATATTTCCATTTTCAAGCAGATAGCGCTGTATATATTTCCATGTTGAAACAGATAGCGGTGTAGATATTTCCATGTTCATAAAGATAGCGTTGTAGATATTTCCATGTTTATACAGATAGAGGTGAAAATGTATGCATGTTTACACAGATAGCGGTGTAGATATTTCCATGTTCATCCAGATGGCTGTGTAGATATATCCATGTTCATACAGATGGCGGTGAAGGTATTTCCATGTTCATACACATAGCGGTGTAGATATTTCCATGTTCATACAGATAGCGGTGTAGCTATTTCCATGTTCATACAGATTGCGGTGCATGTATTTCCATGTTCATACAGATGGCTGTGTAGATATTTCCATGTTCATACAGATAGCGGTTTAGATATTTCCATGTTCAAACAGATAGCGGTGTAGATATTTCCATGTTCATCCAGATGGCTGTGTAGATATATCCATGTTCATACAGACGGCTGTGAAGATATTTCCATGTTCATACAGATAGCGGTGTAGATATTTCCATGTTCATACAGATAGCCGTGTAGATATTGCCATGTTCATACCGATAGCGGTGCTGATACTTCCATGTTTATACAGGTAGCGGTGTACATATTTCCGTGTTTATACAGATAGCGGTGTACATATTTCCATGTTCATACAGATAGCGGTGTAGATATTTCCATGTTTATACAGATAGCGGTGTAGATATCTCCTTAATGCAGATGGCGGTGTAGATATTTCCATGTTCATTCAGATGGCTATGTAGATATATCCATGTTCATATAGATGGCGGTGAAGATATTTCCATGTTCATACAGATAGCGGTGTAGATATTTCCATGTTCTTAGAGATAGCGGTGTAGATATTTCCATGTTCATACAGATAGCGGTGTATGTATTTCCATGTTCATACAGATAGCGGTGTAGATATTTCCATGTTCATCCAGATGGCTGTGTAGATATTTCCATGTCCATACAGATAGCGGTGTAGATATTTTCATGTTCATTCAGATGGCTGTGTAGATATATCCATGTTCATACAGATGGCGGTGAAGACATTTCCATGTTCATACAGATAGCGGTGTAGATATTTCCATGTTCATACAGATAGCCGTGTAGATATTGCCATGTTCATACCGATAGCGGTGCTGATACTTCCATGTTGATACAGGTAGCGGTATAGATATTTCCATGTTTATACACATAGCGGTGTAGATATTTCCATGTTTATACAGATAGCGGTGTAGATATCTCCATCTTAATACAGATGGCAGTGTAGATATTTATATGTTCATACAGATGGCGGTGCAGATATTTCCATGTTCATACGGATGGCGGTGAAGGTATTTCCATGTTCATACAGATGGCGGTGTAGAAACTTCCATGTTCTTACTGATAGCGGTGCTGATATTTCCATGTTTATACAGGTAGCGGTGTAGATATTTCCATGTTTATACAGATAGCAGTGTAGATATTTCCATGTTTATACTTATAGCGGTGTAGATATTTCCATGTTTATACAGATAGCGGTGTAGATATTTCCATGTTTATGCAGATAGTGGTGTAGATATCTCCATCTTAATACAGATGGCGGTTTAGATATTTAAATGTTCATACACATGGCTGTGCAGATATTTCCATGTTCATACAGATGGTGGTGTAGATATTTCCCTGTTCATACAGATAGCGGTGTAGTTATTTCCATGTGTAAAGAGATAGCTGTGTAGATATTTCCATGTATAAGCAGATAGCTGTGTGGATATTTCCGTTTTCATGCAGATAGCGGTGTGTGTATTTCCCTGTTCAAACAGTTAGCGGTGTAGATATTTCCATGTACATAAAGATAGCGGAGTAGATATTTCCATGTTTATACAGATAGCGGTGAAGATGTATGCATGTTTACACAGATAGCGGTGTAGATATTTCCATGTTCATCCAGATGGCTGTGTACATATATCCATGTTCACACAGATGGCGGTGAAGATATTTCCATGTTCATACAGATAGAGGTGTAGATATTTCCATGTTCATACAGATAGCGGTGAAGATATTTCCATGTTCATACAGATAGCGGTGTATGTATTTCCATGTTCATACAGATAGCCGTGTAGATATTTCCATGTTCATACCTATAGCGCTGCTGATACTTCCAAGTTTATACAGGTAGCGGTGTACATATTTCCATGTTCATACAGGTAGCGGTGTAGATATTTCCATGTTCATACAGATAGCGGTGTAGATATTTCCATGTTTATACAGATAGCGGTGTAGATATCTACTTCTTAATACAGATGGCGGTGTAGATATTTATATGTTCATACAGATGGCAGTGCAGATATTTCCATGTTCATACAGATGGTGGTGTAGATATTTCCATGTTTATAGAGATAGCGGTGTAGTTATTTCCATGTGCAAAGAGATAGCTGTGTAAATATTTCCATGTATATGAAGATTGCTTTGTAGATATTTCCATTTTCATACAGATAGCCGTGTAGATATTTCCATTTTCAAACAGATAGCGGTGTAGATATTTCCATGTTCATACAGATAGCGGTGTGGATATTTCCATCTTTTTACAGATAGCGGTGAAGATGTATGCATGTTTACACAGATAGCGGTGTAGATATTTTCATGTTCATACAGATAGCGGTGTAGATATTTCCATGTTCATCCAGACGGCTGTGTAGACATATCCATGTTCATACAGATGGCAGTGAAGATATTTCCATGTTCATACAGATGGCTGGGTAGATATATCCATGTTCATACAGATGGCGGTGAAGATTTTTCCATGTTCATACAGATGGCGGTGTAGATATTTCCATGTTCATACAGATAGCGGGGCTGATATTTCCATGTTTATACAGGTAGCAGTGTAGATATTTCCATGTTTATACAGATAGCGGTGTAGATATTTCCATGTTTATACACATAGCGGTGTAGATATTTCCATGTTTATACAGATAGCGGTGTAGATATCTCCATCTTAATACAGATGGCGGTGTAGATATTTATATGATCATACAGATGGCGGTGCAGATATTTCCATGTTCATACAGATGGCGATGAAGATATTTCCATGTTCATACAGATGGCGGTGTAGATACTTCCATGTTCATACTGATAGCGGTGCTGATATTTCCATGTTTATACAGGTAGCGGTGTAGATATTTCCATGTTTATACAGATAGCGGTGTAGATATTTCCATGTTTATACACATAGCGGTGTAGATATTTCCATGTTTATACAGATAGCGGTGTAGATATCTCCATCTTAATACTGATGGCGGTGTAGATATTTATATGTTCATTCAGATGGCGGTGCAGATATTTCCATGTTGATACAGATTGCGGTGTAGATATTTCCATGTTCTTAGAGATAGCGGTGTAGATATTTCCATGTTCATACAGATAGCGGTGTATGTATTTCCATGTTCATACAGATAGCGGTGTAGATATTTCCATGTTCATCCAGATGGCTGTGTAGATATTTCCATGTTCATACAGATAGCGGTGAAGATATTTCCATGTTCATTCAGATGGCTGTGTAGATATATCCATGTTCATACAGATTGCGGTGAAGACATTTCCATGTCCATACAGATAGCGGTGTAGATATTTCCATGTTCATACAGATAGCCGTGTAGATATTGCCATGTTCATACCGATAGCGGTGCTGATACTTCCATGTTGATACAGGTAGCGGTGTAGATATTTCCATGTTTATACACATAGCGTTGTAGATATTTCCATGTTTATACAGATAGCGGTGTAGATATCTCCATCTTAATACAGATGGCGGTGTAGATATTTATATGTTCATACAGATGGCGGTGCAGATATTTCCATGTTCATACGGATGGCGGTGAAGGTATTTCCATGTTCATACAGATGGCGGTGTAGAAACTTCCATGTTCTTACTGATAGCGGTGCTGATATTTCCATGTTTATACAGGTAGCGGTGTAGATATTTCCATGTTCATAAAGATAGCAGTGTAGATATTTCCATGTTTATACAGATAGCGTTGAAGATTTATGCATGTTTACACAGATAGCGGTGTAGATATTTCCATGTTCATCCAGATGGCTGTGTAGATATATCCATGTTCATACAGATAGCGGTGTAGATATTTCCATGTTCATACAGATAGCGGTGCAGATATTTCCAAGTTCATCCAGATGGCTGTGTAGATATATCCATGTTCATACAGATGGCGGTGAAGACATTTCCATATTCATACAGATAGCGGTGTAGATATTTCCATGTTCATACAGATAGCCGTGTAGATATTGCCATGTTCATACAGATAGCGGTGTAGATATTTCCATGTTCATCCAGAAGGCTGTGTAGATATTTCCATGTTCATACAGATAGCGGTGCTGATATTTCCATGTTTATATAGGTAGCGGTGTAGATATTTCCATGTTCATACAGATAGCGGTGTAGATATTTCCATGTTTATACAGATAGCGGTGTAGATATTTCCATGTTTATACAGATAGCGGTGTGGATATCTCCATCTTAATACAGATGGTGGTGTAGATATTTATATGTTCATGCAGAAGGCGGTGCAGATATTTCCATGTTCAAAAAGATGGTGGTGTAGATATTTCTATGTTTATAGAGATAGCGGTGTAGTTATTTCAATGTGTAAAGAAATAGCTTTGTAGATATTTCCATGTATATGCAGATAGCTCTGTTGATATTTCCATTTTCATGCAGATAGCGGTGTAGATATTTCCATGTTCATACAGATTGCGGTGGAGATATTTCCATGTTTATACAGATAGCGGCGAAGATGTATGCATGTTTACACAGATAGCGGTGTAGATATTTCCATGTTCATTCAGGTAGCGGTGTAGATATTTCCATGTTCATCCAGATGGCTGTGTAGTTATATCCATGTTCATACAGATGGCGGTGAAGATATTTCCATGTTCATACAGATAGCGGTGTAGATCTTTCCATGTTCATACAGATAGCGGTGTAGATATTTCCATGTTCATACAGATAGAGGTGTAGCTATTTCCATGTTCATACAGATTGCGGTGTAGATATTTCCATGTTCATCCAGATGGCTGTGTAGATATATCCATGTTCATAGAGATGGCAGTGAAGATATTTCCATGTTCATACAGATAGCGGTGTAGATATTTCCATGTTCATACAGATAGTGGTGTAGATATTTCCATGTTCATACAGATAGCGGTGTATCTATTTCCATGTTCATACAGATAGCGGTGCTGATATTTCCATGTTTATACAGGTAGCGGTGTAGTTATTTCCATGTTTATACAGATAGCGGTGTAGATATTTCCATGTTTATACAGATAGCGGTGTAGATATTTCCATGTTTATACAGATAGCGGTGTAGATATCTCCATCTTAATACAGATGGCGGTGTAGATATTTATATGTTCATACAGATGGCGGTGAAGATATCTCCATGTTCATACAGATGGCGGTGTAGATATTTCCATGTTAATAGAGATAGCGGTGTAGTTATTTCCATGTGTAAAGAAATAGCTTTGTAGATATTTCCATGTATATGCAGATAGCTGTGTAGATATTTCCATTATCATGCAGATAGCGGAGTGGATATTTCCATGTTCAAACAGAAAGCTGTGTAGATATTTCCATGTTCATACAGATAGCGGTGTAGATATTTCCATGTTTATACAGATAGCGGTGAAGGTGTATGCATGTTTACACAGATACTGGTGTAGATATTTCCATGTTCATACGGATAGCGGTGTAGATATTTCCATGTTCATTCAGATGGCTATGTAGATATATCCATGTTCATACAGATGGCGGTGAAGATATTTCCATGTTCATACAGATAGCGGTGTAGATATTTCCATGTTTATAGAGATAGCAGTGTAGATATTTCCATGTTTATACATATAGCTGTGTAGATATTTCCATGTTTATACATATAGCGGTGTAGATATTTCCATGTTCATCCAGATGGCTGTGTAGTTATATCCATGTTCATACAGATGGCGGTGAAGATATTTCCATGATCATACATATAGCGGTGTAGATATTTCCATGTTCATACAGATAGCGGTGTAGACATTTCCATGTTCATACAGATAGCGGTGTAGCTATTTCCATGTACATACAGATAGCGGTGTAGATATTTCCATGTTCATCCAGATGGCTGTGTAGATATTTCCATGTTCATACAGATAGCTGTGTGGATATTTCCATGTTTACACAGGTAGCGGTGTAGATATTCCCATGTGTATACAGATAGCGGTGTAGATATTTCCATGTTTATACAGATAGAGGTGAAGATGTATGCATGTTTACACAGTTAGCGGTGCAGATATTTCCATGTTCATACAGATAGCAGTGTAGATATTGCCATGTTCATCCAGATGGCTGTGTAGATATATCCATGTTCATTCAGATGGCGGTGAAGATATTTCCATGTTCATACAGATAGCGGTGTAGATATTTCCATGTTCATACAGATAGCTGTGTAGATATTTCCATGTTCATACAGACAGCGGTGTAGATATTTCCATGTTCATACAGATAGATGTGTAGATATTTCCATGTTCATACAGATTGCGGTGTAGCTATTTCCATTTTCATACAGATAGCGGTGTAGATATTTCCATGTTCATAGAGATAGCGGTGTAGATATTTCCATGTTCATACAGATAGCGGTGCTGATATTTCCATGTTTATACAGGTTGCGGTGTAGATATTTCCATGTTTATACAGATAGCCGTGTAGATATTTCCATGTTCATTCAGATGGCGGAGTAGATATTTCCATGTGTAAAGAAATAGCTTTGCAGATATTTCCATGTATATGCAGATAGCTGTGTAGATATTTCCATTTTCATGCAGATAGCGGTGTAGATATTTCCATGTTCAAGCAGATAGCTGTGTAGATATTTCCATGTTCATACAGATAGCGGTGTAGATATTTCCATGTTTATACAGATAGCGGTGAAGATGTATGCATGTTAACACAGATAGCGGTGTAGATATTTCCAAGTTCATACAGATAGCGGTGTAGATATTTCCATGTTCATCCAGATGGCTGTGTAGATATATCCATGTTCATACAGATGGTGGTGAAGATATTTCCATGCTCATGCAGATAGCGGTGTATATATTTCCATGTTTATACAAATAGCTTTGTAGATATCTCCATGTTAATACAGATGGCGGTGTAGATATTTATATGTTCATACAGATGGCGGTGCAGATATTTCCATGTTCATTCAGATGGCAGTGTAGATATTTCCATGTTCATTCAGATGGCGGTGTAGATATTTCCATGTGTAAAGAAATAGCTTTGTAGATATTTCCATGTACATGCAGAGAGCTGTGTAGATATTTCCATTTTCATGCAGATAGCGGTGTAGATATTTCCATGTTCAAACAGATAGCTGTGTAGATATTTCCATGTTCATACAGATAGCGGTGTAGATATTTCCATGTTTATACAGGTAGCGGTGTAGATATTTCCATGTTTATACAGATAGCGGTGTATATATTTCCATGTTTATACAGATAGCGGTGTAGATATTTCCATGTTTATACAGATAGCGGTGTAGATATCTCCATCTTAATAGAGATGGCGGTGTAGATATTTATATGTTCATACAGATGGCGGTGCAGATATTTCCATGTTCATACAGATGGTGGTGTAGATATTTCCATGTTTATAGAGATAGCGGTGTAGTTATTTCCATGTGTAAAGAAAGAGCTTTGAAGATATTTCCGTGTATATGCAGATAGCTGTGTAGATATTTCCATTTTCATGCAGATATCGGTGTAGATATTTCCATGTTCAAACAGATAGCGGAGTAGATATTTCCATGTTCATACAGATAGCGGTGTAGATATTTCCATGTTTATACAGATAGCGGTGTAGATATTTCCATGTTTATACAGATAGCGGTGTGGATATCTCCATCTTAATACAGATGGTGGTGTAGATATTTATATGTTCATGCAGATGGCGGTGCAGATATTTCCATGTTCATACAGATGGCGGTGTAGAAATTTCTATGTTTATAGAGATAGCGGTGTAGTTATTTCCATGTGTAAAGAAATAGCTTTGTAGATATTTCCATGTATATGCAGATAGCTCTGTTGATATTTCCATTTTCATGCAGATAGCGGTGTAGATATTTCCATGTTCATACAGATAGCGGTGGAGATATTTCCATGTTTATACAGATAGCGGTAAAGATGTATGCATGTTTACACAGATAGCGGTGTAGATATTTCCATGTTCATTCAGGTAGCGGTGTAGATATTTCCATGTTCATCCAGATGGCTGTGTAGATATATCCATGTTCATACAGATGGCGGCGAAGATATTTCCATGTTCATACAGATAGCGGTGTAGACCTTTCCATGTTCATACAGATAGTGGTGTAGATATTTCCATGTTCATACAGATAGAGGTGTAGCTATTTCCATGTTCATACAGATTGCGGTGTAGATATTTCCATGTTCATCCAGATGGCTGTGTAGATATATCCATGTTCATACCGATGGCGGTGAAGATATTTCCATGTTCATACAGATAGCGGTGTAGATATTTCCATGTTCATACAGCTAGCGGTGTAGATATTTCCATGTTCATACAGATAGCGGTGTAGATATTTCCATGTTCATCCAGAAGGCTATGTAGATATTTCGATGTTCATACAGATAGCGGTGGTGATATTTCCATGTTTAAACAGGTAGCGGTGTAGATATTTCCATGCTTATACAGATAGCGCTTTAGATATTTCCATGTTTATACAGATGGCGGTGTAGATATTTCCATATTTATACAGATAGCGGTGTAGATATCTCCATCTTAATACAGATGGCGGTGTAGATATTTATATGTTCATACAGATGGCGGTGCAGATATTTCCATGTTCATACAGATGGCGGTGTAGATATTTCCATGTATATAGAGATAGCGGTGTAGTTATTTCCATGTGTAAAGAAATAGCTTTGTAGATATTTCCGTGTATATGCAGACAGCTGTGTAGATATTTCCATTTTCATACAGATAGCTGTGTGGATATTTCCATGTTTACACAGGTAGCGGTGTAGATATTCCCATGTGTATACAGATAGCGGTGTAGATATTTCCATGTTTATACAGATAGAGGTGAAGATGTATGCATGTTTACACAGTTAGCGGTGCAGATATTTCCATGTTCATACAGATAGCAGTGTAGATATTTCCATGTTCATCCAGATGGCTGTGTAGATATATCCATGTTCATTCAGATGGCGGTGAAGATATTTCCATGTTCATACAGATAGCGGTGTAGATATTTCCATGTTCATACAGATAGCTGTGTAGATATTTCCATGTTCATACAGACAGCGGTGTAGATATTTACATGTTCATACAGATAGATGTGTAGATATTTCCATGTTCATACAGATTGCGGTGTAGCTATTTCCATTTTCATACAGATAGCGGTGTAGATATTTCCATGTTCATAGAGATAGCGGTGTAGATATTTCCATGTTCATACAGATAGCGGTGCTGATATTTCCATGTTTATACAGGTTGCGGTGTAGATATTTCCATGTTTATACAGATAGCCGTGTAGATATTTCCATGTTCATTCAGATGGCGGAGTAGATATTTCCATGTGTAAAGAAATAGCTTTGCAGATATTTCCATGTATATGCAGATAGCTGTGTAGATATTTCCATTTTCATGCAGATAGCGGTGTAGATATTTCCATGTTCAAGCAGATAGCTGTGTAGATATTTCCATGTTCATACAGATAGCGGTGTAGATATTTCCATGTTTATACAGATAGCGGTGAAGATGTATGCATGTTAACACAGATAGCGGTGTAGATATTTCCAAGTTCATACAGATAGCGGTGTAGATATTTCCATGTTCATCCAGATGGCTGTGTAGATATATCCATGTTCATACAGATGGTGGTGAAGATATTTCCATGTTCATGCAGATAGCGGTGTAGATATTTCCATGTTTATACAAATAGCGGTGTAGATATCTCCATGTTAATACAGATGGCGGTGTAGATATTTATATGTTCATACAGATGGCGGTGCAGATATTTCCATGTTCATTCAGATGGCAGTGTAGATATTTCCATGTTCATTCAGATGGCGGTGTAGATATTTCCATGTGTAAAGAAATAGCTTTGTAGATATTTCCATGTACATGCAGAGAGCTGTGTAGATATTTCCATTTTCATGCAGATAGCGGTGTAGATATTTCCATGTTCAAACAGATAGCTGTGTAGATATTTCCATGTTCATACAGATAGCGTTGTAGATATTTCCATGTTTATACAGGTAGCGGTGTAGATATTTCCATGTTTATACAGATAGCGGTGTATATATTTCCATGTTTATACAGATAGCGGTGTAGATATTTCCATGTTTATACAGATAGCGGTGTAGATATCTCCATCTTAATAGAGATGGCGGTGTAGATATTTATATGTTCATACAGATGGCGGTGCAGATATTTCCATGTTCATACAGATGGTGGTGTAGATATTTCCATGTTTATAGAGATAGCGGTGTAGTTATTTCCATGTGTAAAGAAAGAGCTTTGTAGATATTTCCGTGTATATGCAGATAGCTGTGTAGATATTTCCATTTTCATGCAGATATCGGTGTAGATATTTCCATGTTCAAACAGATAGCGGAGTAGATATTTCCATGTTCATACAGATAGCGGTGTAGATATTTCCATGTTTATACAGATAGCGGTGTAGATATTTCCATGTTTATACAGATAGCGGTGTGGATATCTCCATCTTAATACAGATGGTGGTGTAGATATTTATATGTTCATGCAGATGGCGGTGCAGATATTTCCATGTTCATACAGATGGCGGTGTAGAAATTTCTATGTTTATAGAGATAGCGGTGTAGTTATTTCCATGTGTAAAGAAATAGCTTTGTAGATATTTCCATGTATATGCAGATAGCTCTGTTGATATTTCCATTTTCATGCAGATAGCGGTGTAGATATTTCCATGTTCATACAGATAGCGGTGGAGATATTTCCATGTTTATACAGATAGCGGTAAAGATGTATGCATGTTTACACAGATAGCGGTGTAGATATTTCCATGTTCATTCAGGTAGCGGTGTAGATATTTCCATGTTCATCCAGATGGCTGTGTAGATATATCCATGTTCATACAGATGGCGGCGAAGATATTTCCATGTTCATACAGATAACGGTGTAGACCTTTCCATGTTCATACAGATAGTGGTGTAGATATTTCCATGTTCATACAGATAGAGGTGTAGCTATTTCCATGTTCATACAGATTGCGGTGTAGATATTTCCATGTTCATCCAGATGGCTGTGTAGATATATCCATGTTCATACCGATGGCGGTGAAGATATTTCCATGTTCATACAGATAGCGGTGTAGATATTTCCATGTTCATACAGCTAGCGGTGTAGATATTTCCATGTTCATACAGATAGCGGTGTAGATATTTCCATGTTCATCCAGAAGGCTGTGTAGATATTTCGATGTTCATACAGATAGCGGTGGTGATATTTCCATGTTTAAACAGGTAGCGGTGTAGATATTTCCATGCTTATACAGATAGCGCTTTAGATATTTCCATGTTTATACAGATGGCGGTGTAGATATTTCCATATTTATACAGATAGCGGTGTAGATATCTCCATCTTAATACAGATGGCGGTGTAGATATTTATATGTTCATACAGATAGCGGTGAAGATATTTCCATGTTCATACAGATGGCGGTGTAGATATTTCCATGTATATAGAGATAGCGGTGTAGTTATTTCCATGTGTAAAGAAATAGCTTTGTAGATATTTCCGTGTATATGCAGACAGCTGTGTAGATATTTCCATTTTCATGCAGATAGCGGTGTAGATATTTCCATGTTCAAACAGATAGCGGTGTAGATATTTCCATTTTCATACAGATAGCGGTGTAGATATTTGCATGTTTATACAGATAGCGGTGAAGATATATGCATGTTTGCACAAATAGCGGTGTAGATATTTCCATGTTCATACAGATAGCGGTGTAGATATTTCCGTGTTCATACAGATAGCGGTGTAGATATTTCCATGTTCATACAGATAGCGGTGTAGATATTTCCATGTTCATACAGATAGCGGTGCTGATATTTCCATGTTTATATAGGTAGCGGTGTAGATATTTCCATGTTCATACAGATAGCGGTGTAGATATTTCCATGTTTATACAGATAGCGGTGTAGATATTTCCATGTTTATACAGATAGCGGTGTGTATATCTCCATCTAAATGCAGATGGTGGTGTAGATATTTATAGGTTCATGCAGAAGGCGGTGCAGATATTTCCATGTTCATACAGATGGTGGTGTAGATATTTCTATGTTTATAGAGATAGCGGTGTAGTTATTTCCATGTGTAAAGAAATAGCTTTGTAGATATTTCCATGTATATGCAGATAGCTCTGTTGATATTTCCATTTTCATGCAGATAGCGGTGTAGATATTTCCAAGTTCATATAGATAGCGGTGGAGATATTTCCATGTTTATACAGATAGCGGTGAAGATGTATGCATGTTTACACAGATAGCGGTGTAGATATTTCCATGTTCATTCAGGTAGCGGTGTAGATATTTCCATGTTCATCCAGATGGCTGTGTAGATATATCCATGTTCATACAGATGGCGGTGAAGATATTTCCATGTTCATACAGATAGCGGTGTAGATCTTTCCATGTTCATACAGATAGCGGTGTAGATATTTCCATGTTCATACAGATAGAGGTGTAGCTATTTCCATGTTCATACAGATTGCGGTGTAGATATTTCCATGTTCATCCAGATGGCTGTGTAGATATATCCATGTTCATACAGATGGCGGTGAAGATTTTTCCATGTTTATACAGATAGCGGTGTAGATATTTCCATGTTCATACAGATAGTGGTGTAGATATTTCCATGTTCATACAGATAGCGGTGTATCTATTTCCATGTTCATACATATAGCGGTGTAGATATTTCCATGTTCATCCAGATGGCTGTGTAGATATTTCCATGTTCATACAGATTGCGGTGCTGATATTTCCATGTTTATACAGGTAGCGGTGTAGATATTTCCATGTTTATACAGATAGCGGTGTAGATATTTCCATGTTTATACAGATAGCGGTGTAGATATTTCCATGTTTATACAGATAGCGGTGTAGATATTTCCATGTTCATACAGATAGCGGTGTAGATATTTCCATGTTTATACAGATAGCGGTGAAGATGTATGCATGTTTACACAGATAGTGGTGTAGATATTTCCATGTTCATACAGATAGCGGTGTAGATATTTCCATGTTTATACAGATAGAGGTGAAGATATATGCATGTTTCCACAGTTAGCGGTGCAGATATTTCCATGTTCATACAGATAGCAGTGTAGATATTTCCATGTTCATCCAGATGGCTGTGTAGATATATCCATGTTCATTCAGATGGCGGTGAAGATATTTCCATGTTCATACAGATAGCGGTGTAGGTATTTCCATGTTCATACAGATAGCTGTGTAGATATTTCCATGTTCATACAGACAGCGGTGTAGATATTTCCATGTTCATACAGATAGTGGTGTAGATATTTCCATGTTCATACAGATTGCGGTGTAGCTATTTCCATTTTCATACAGATAGCGGTGTAGATATTTCCATGTTCATAGAGATAGCGGAGTAGATATTTCCATGTTCATACAGATAGCGGTGCTGATAATTCCATGTTTATACAGGTAGCGGTGTAGATATTTCCATGTTTATACAGATAGCGGTGTAGATATTTCCATGTTCATTCAGATGGCGCAGTAGATATTTCCATGTGTAAAGAAATAGCTTTGTAGATATTTCCATGTATATGCAGATAGCTGTGTAGATATTTTCATTTTCATGCAGATAGCGGTGTAGATATTTCCATGTTCAAACAGATAGCTGTGTAGATATTTCCATGTTTATACAGATAGCGGTGTAGATATTTCCATGTTTATACAGATAGCGGTGAAGATGTATGCATGTTAACACAGATAGCGGTGTAGATATTTCCAAGTTCATACAGATAGCGGTGTAGATATTTCCATGTTCATCCAGATGGCTGTGTAGATATATCCATATTCATACAGAAGGCGGTGAAGATATTTCCATGTTCATGCAGATAGCGGTGTAGATATTTCCATGTTTATACAGATAGCGGTGTAGATATCTCCATCTTAATACAGATGGCGGTGTAGATATTTATATGTTCATACAGATGGCGGTGCAGATATTTCCATGTTCATTCAGATGGCGGTGTAGATATTTCCATGTTCATTCAGATGGCGGTGTAGATATTTCCATGTGTAAAGAAATAGCTTTGTAGATATTTCCATGTACATGCAGAGAGCTGTGTAGATATTTCCATTTTCATGCAGATAGCGGTGTAGATATTTCCATGTTCAAACAGATAGCTGTGTAGATATTTCCATGTTCATACAGATAGCGGTGTAGATATTTCCATGTTTATACAGGTAGCGGTGTAGATATTTCCAAGTTCATACAGATAGCGGTGTAGATATTTCCAAGTTCATACAGATAGCGGTGTAGATATTTCCATGTTCATCCAGATGGCTGTGTAGATATATCCATGTTCATACAGATGGCGGTGAAGATATTTCCATGTTCATACAGATGGCGGTGTACATATTTCCATGTTCATACAGATAGCCGTGTAGATATTGCCATGTTCATACAGATAGCGGTGCTGATACTTCCATGTTTATACAGGTAGCTGTGGACATATTTCCGTGTTTATACAGATAGCGGTGTAGATATTTCCATGTTCATACAGATAGCGGTGTAGATATTTCCATGTTTATACGGATAGCGGTGTAGATATCTCCTTCTTAATACAGAAGGCCGTGTAGATATTTCCATGTTCATACAGATGGCGGTGTAGATATTTCCATGTTTATAGAGATAGCGGTGTAGTTATTTACATGTGCAAAGAGATAGCTGTGTAGATATTTCCATTTATATGCAGATAGTTGTGTAGATATTTCCATTTTTATGCAGATAGCGGTGTAGATATTTCCATGTTCAAACAGATAGCGGTGTAGATATTTCCATGTTCATACAGATAGCGGTGTAGATATTTCCATGTTTATACAAATAGTGGTGAAGATGTATGCATGTTTACACAGATAGCGGTGTAGATATTTCCATGTTCATCCAGACGGCTGTGTAGACATATCCATGTTCATACAGATGGTGGTGAAGATATTTCCATGTTCATGCAGATGGCTGTGTAGATATATCCATGTTCATACAGATGGCGGTGACGATATTTCCATGTTCATACAGACGGTGGTGTAGATATTTCCATGTTCATACAGATAGCGGTGCTGATATTTCCATGTTTATACAGGTAGCGGTGTAGATATTTCCATGTTTATACAGGTAGCGGTGTAGATATTTCCATGTTTATACACATAGCGGTGTAGATATTTCCATGTTTATACAGATAGCGGTGTAGATATCTCCATCTTAATACAGATGGCGGTGTAGATATTTATATATTCATACAGTTGGCGGTGCAGATATTTCCATGTTCATACGTATGGCGGTGAAGATATTTCCATGTTCATACAGATGGCGGTGTAGAAACTTCCATGTTCATACTGATAGCGGTGCTGATATTTCCATGTTTATACAGGTAGCGGTGTAGATATTTCCATGTTTATACAGATAGCGGTGTAGATATTTCCATGTTTATACAGATAGCGGTGTAGATATTTCCATGTTTATGCAGATATTGGTGTAGATATCTCCAACTTAATACAGATGGCGGTGTAGATATTTAAGCGTTCATACAGATGGCGGTGCAGATATTTCCATGTTCATACAGATGGCGGTGTAGATATTTCCATGTTCATACAGCTAGCGGTGTAGTTATTTCCATGTGTAAAGAGATAGTTGTGTAGATATTTCCATGTATAAGCAGATAGCTCTTTAGATATTTCCGTTTTCATGCAGATAGCGGTGTATATATTTCCCTGTTCAAACAGTTAGCGGTGTAGATATTTCCATGTTCATAAAGATAGCGGTGTAGATATTTCCATGTTTATACAGATAGCGGTGTAGATATTTCCATGTTCATACAGATAGCCGTGTAGATATTGCCATGTTCATACAGATAGCGGTGCTGATACTTCCATGTTTATACAGGTAGCGGTGTACATATTTCCGTGTTTATACAGATAGCGGTGTAGATATTTCCATGTTCATACAGATAGCGGTGTAGATATTTCCATGTTTATACAGATAGCGGTGTAGATATCTCCTTCTTAATACAGATGGCGGTGTAGATATTTCCATGTTCATCCTGATGGCTGTGTAGATATTTCCATGTTTATAGAGATAGCGGTGTAGTTATTTACATGTGCAAAGAGATAGCTGTGTAGATATTTCCATTTATATGCAGATAGTTGTGTAGATATTTCCATTTTCATGCAGATAGCGGTGTAGATATTTCCATGTTCAAACAGATAGCGGTGTAGATATTTCCATGTTCATACAGGTAGCGGTGTAGATATTTCCATGTTTATACAGGTAGCGGTGTAGATATTTCCATGTTTATACAGATAGCGGTGTAGATATTTCCATATTTATACAGATAGCGGTGTAGATATCTCCATCTTAATACAGATGGCGGTGTAGATATTTACATATTCATACAGTTGGCGGTGCAGATATTTCCATGTTCATACGTATGGCGGTGAAGATATTTCCATGTTCATACAGATGGCGGTGTAGAAACCTCCATGTTCATACTGATAGCGGTGCTGATATTTCCATGTTTATACAGGTAGCGGTGTAGATATTTCCATGTTTATACAGATAGCGGTGTAGATATTTCCATGTTTATACACATAGCGGTGTAGATATTTCCATGTTTATACAGATAGCGGTGTAGATATTTCCATGTTTATGCAGATAATTGTGTAGATATCTCCATCTTAATACAGATGGCGGTGTAGATATTTAAATGTTCATACAGATGGCTGTGTAGACATATCCATGTTCATACAGAAGGCGGTGAAGATATTTCCATGTTCATACAGATAGCGGTGTAGATATTTCCATGTTCATACAGATAGCGGTGTAGATATTTCCATTTTCATACAGATGGCTGTGTAGATATATCCATGTTCCTACAGATGGCGGTGAAGATATTTCCATGTTCATACAGATGGCGGTGTAGATATTTCCATGTTCATACAGATAGCGGGGCTGATATATCCATGTTTATACAGGTAGCAGTGTAGATATTTCCTTGTTTATACAGAAAGCGGCATAGATATTTCCATGTTTTTACAGATAGCGGTGTAGATATTTCCAAGTCTATACAGATAGCGGTGTAGATATCTCCATCTTAATACAGATGGCGTTGTAGATATTTATATGTTCATACAGATGTTGGTGCAGATATTTCCATGTTCATACAGATGTTGGTGTAGATATTTCCATGTTTATAGAGATAGCAGTGTAGTTATTTCCATGTGTAAAGAGATAGCTTTGTAGATATTTCCATGTATATGCAGATAGCTGTGTAGATATTTCCATTTTCATGAAGATAGCGGTGAAGATGTATACATGTTTACACAGATAGCGGTGTAGATATTTCCATGTTCATACAGATAGCGGTGTAGATATTTCCATGTTCATACAGATGGCTGTGTAGATATATCTATGTTATTACAGATGGCGGAGAATATATTTCCATGTTCATACAGATAGCGGTGTAGATATTTCCATGTTCATACAGATAGCGGTGTAGATATTTCCATGTTCATACAGATAGCGGTGTAGATATTTCCATGTTCATACAGATAGCGGTGTAGATATTTCTATGTTCATCCAGATGGCTGTGTAGATAATATCCATGTTCATACAGATGGCGGTGAAGATATTTCCATGTTCATACAGATAGCGGCGCAGATATTTCCATGTTCATACAGATAGCCGTGTAGATATTGTCATGTTCATACCGATAGCGGTGCTGATACTTCCATGTTTATACAGGTAGCGGTGTACATATTTCCATGTTTATACAGATAGCGGTGTAGATATTTCCATGTTCATACAGATAGCGGTGTAGATATTTCCATGTTCATAGAGATAGCGGTGTAGATATTTACATGTTCATACAGATAGCGGTGCTGACATTTCCATGTTTATACAGGTAGCAATGTCGACATTTCTATGTTTATATAGATAGTGGTGTAGATATTTCCATCTTTATACAGATAGCGGTGTAGATATTTAAAAGTTTATACAGATAGCGGTGTAGATATCTCCATCTTAATACAGATGGCGGTGTAGATATTTATATGTTCATTCAGATGGCGGTGCAGATATTTCCATGTTCATACAGATGGCGGTGTAGATATTTCCATGTTCATACAGGTAGCGGTGTAGTTATTTCCATGTGTAAAGAGATAGCTGTGTAGATATTCCCATGTATATGCAGATAGCTGTGTAGATATTTCCATTTTCAAGCAGATAGCGGTGTATATACTTCCCTGTTCAAACAGATAGTGGTGTAGATATTTCCATGTTCATACAGATAGTGGTGTAGATATTTCCATGTTCATACAGATAGCGGTGTAGCTATTTCCATGTTCATACAGATAGCGGTGTGGATATTTCCATGTTCATAGAGATAGCGGTGTAGATATTTCCATGTTTATACAGATAGCGGTGAAGATGTATGCATGTTTACACAGATAGCGGTGTAGATATTTTCATGTTCATCCAGATGGCTGTGTAGATATTTCCATGTTCATACCGATAGCGGTGTAGATATTTCCATGTTCATACAGATGGCTGTGTGGATATATCCATGTTCATACAGATGGCGGTGAAGGTATTTCCATGTTCATACAGATATCGGTGTAGATATTTCCACGTTCATACAGATAGTGGTGTAGATATTTCCATGTTCATACAGATAGCGGTGTAGCTATTTCTATGTTCATACAGATAGCGGTGTAGATATTTCCATGTTTAAACAGATAGCGGTGACGATGTACGCATGTTTACAGAGATATCGGTGTAGATATTTCCATGTTCATACAGATAGCTGTGTAGATATTTCCATGTTCATTCAGACGGCTGTGTAGACATATCCATGTTCATACTGATGGCGGTGAAGATATTTCCATGTTCATACAGATGGCTGTGTAGATATATCCATGTTCATACAGATGGCGGTGACGATATTTCAATGTTCATACAGATGGCGGTGTAGATATTTCCATGTTCATACAGATAGCGGTGCTGATATTTCCATGTTTATACAGGTATCGGTGTACATATTTCCATGTTTATACAGATAGCGGTGTAGATATTTCCATGTTTATACACATAGCGGTGTAGATATTTCCATGTTTATACAAATAGCGGTGTAGATATCTCCATCTTAATACAGTTGGCGGTGTAGATATTTATATGTTCATACAGATGGCGGTGCAGATATTTCCATGTTCATACGAATGGCGGTGAAGATATTTCCATGTTCATACAGATGGCGGTGTAGAAACTTCCATGTTCATACTGATAGCGGTGCTGATATTTCCATGTTTATACAGGTAGCGGTGTAGATATTTCCATGTTTATACAGATAGCAGTGTAGATATTTCCATGTTTATACACAAAGCGGTGTAGATATTTCCATGTTTATACAGATAGCGGTGTAGATATTTCCATGTTTATGCAGATAGTTGTGTAGATATCTCCATCTTAATACAGATGGCGGTGTAGATATTTAAATGATCATTCAGATGGCTGTGTAGACATATCCATGTTCATACAGATGGCGGTGAAGATATTTCCATGTTCATACAGAGAGCGGTGTAGATATTTCCATGTTTATACAGATAGCGGTGTAGATATTTCCATGTTCATACAGATGGCTGTGTAGATATATCCATGTTCCTACAGATGGCGGTGAAGATATTTCCATCTTCATACAGATGGCGGTGTAGATATTTCCATGTTCATACAGATAGCGGGGCTGATATTTCCATGTTTATACATGCAGCGGTGTAGATATTTCCATGTTTATACAGATAGCGGTGTATGTATTTCCATGTTCATACAGATAGCGGTGTAGATATTTCCATTTTAATGCAGATAGCGGTGTATATATTTCCCTGTTCAAACAGTTAGCGGTGTAGATATTTCCATGTTCATAAAGATAGCGGTGTAGATATTTCCATGTTTATACAGATAGCGGTGAAGTTGTATGCATGTTTACACAGATAGGGTGTAGATATTTCCACGTTCATCCAGATGGCTGTGTAGATATATCCATGTTCATACAGATGGCGTTGAAGATATTTCCATGTTCATACAGATAGCGGTGTAGATATCTCCATCTTAATACAGATGGTGGTGTAGATATTTATATGTTCATACAGATGGCGGTGCAGATATTTCCATGTTCATATGGATGGCGGTGAAGATATTTCCATGTTCATACAGATGGCGGTGTAGAAACTTCCATGTTCATACTGATAGCGGTGCTGATATTTCCATGTTTATACAGGTAGCGGTGTAGATATTTCCATGTTTATACAGATAGCAGTGTAGATATTTCCATATTTATACACATAGTGGTGTAGATATTTCCATGTCTATACAGATAGCGGTGTAGGTATTTCCATGTTTATGCAGATAGTGGTGTAGATATCTCCATCTTAATACAGATGGCGGTGTAGATATTTAAATGTTCATACAGATGGCGCTGCAGATATTTCCATGTTCATACAGATGGCGGTGTAGATATTTCCATGTTCATACAGATAGCGGTGTAGTTATTTCCATGTGTAAAGAGATAGCTGTGTAGATATTTCCATGTATAAGCAGATAGCTGTGTAGATATTTCCGTTTTCATGCAGATAGCGGTGTATATATTTCCCTGTTCAAACAGTTAGCGGTGTAGATATTTCCATGTTCATAAAGATAGCCGTGTAGATATTTCCATGTTTATACAGATAGCGGTGAAGATGTATGCATGTTTACACAGATAGCGGTGTAGATATTTCCATGTTCATCCAGATTGCTGTGTAGATATATCCATGTTCATACAGATAGAGGTGTAGATATTTCCATGTTCATACAGATAGCGGTGCAGATATTTCCATGTTCATCCAGATGGCTGTGTAGATATATCCATGTTCATACAGATGGCGGTGAAGATATTTCCATGTTCATACAGATAGCGGTGCAGATATTTCCATGTTCATACAGATAGCGGTGTAGATATTTCCAAGTTTATACAGATAGCGGTGTAGATATCTCCATCTTAATACAGATGGCGGTGTAGATATTTATATGTTCATTCAGATGGCGGTGCAGATATTTCCATGTTAATACAGATGGCGGTGTAGATATTTCCATGTTCATACAGATAGCGGTGTAGTTGTTTCCATGTGTAAAGAGATAGCTGTGTAGATATTCCCATGTATATGCACATAGCTGTGTAGATATTTCAATTTTCAAGCAGATAGCGGTGTATATACTTCCCTGTTCAAACAGATAGCGGTGTAGATATTTCCATGTTCATACAGATAGTGGTGTAGATATTTCCATGTTCATACAGATGGCTGTGTAGATATATCCATTTTCCTACAGATGGCGGTGAAGATATTTCCATGTTCATACAGATGGCGGTGTAGATATTTCCAGGTTCATACAGATAGCGGGGCTGATATATCCATGTTTATACAGGTAGCTGTGTGGATATTTCCTTGTTTATACAGAAAGCGGCATAGATATTTCCATGTTTTTACAGATAGCGGTGTAGATATTTCCAAGTTTATACAGATAGCGGTGTAGATATCTCCATCTTAATACAGATGGCGGTGTAGATATTTATATGTTCATAAAGATGTCGGTGCAGATATTTCCATGTTCATACAGATGGTGGTGTAGATATTTCCATGTTTATAGAGATAGCAGTGTAGTTATTTCCATGTGTAAAGAGATAGCTTTGTAGATATTTCCATGTATATGCAGATAGCTGTGTAGATATTTCCATTTTCATGCAGATAGCGGTGAAGATGTATACATGTTTACACAGATAGCGGTGTAGATATTTCCATGTTCATACAGATGGCTGTGTAGATATATCTATGTTACTACAGATGGCGGAGAAGATATTTCCATGTTCATACAGATAGCGGTGTAGATATTTCCATGTTCATACAGATAGCGGTGTAGATATTTCCATGTTCATACAGATAGCGGTGTAGATATTTCCATGTTCATACAGATAGCGGTGTAGATATTTCTATGTTCATCCAGATGGCTGTGTAGATAATATCCATGTTCATACAGATGGCGGTGAAGATATTTCCATGTTCATACAGATAGCGGCGCAGATATTTCCATGTTCATACAGATAGCCGTGTAGATATTGTCATGTTCATACCGATAGCGGTGCTGATACTTCCATGTTTATACAGGTAGCGGTGTACATATTTCCATGTTTATACAGATAGCGGTGTAGATATTTCCATGTTCATACAGATAGCGGTGTAGATATTTCCATGTTCATAGAGATAGAGGTGTAGCTATTTACTTCTTCATACAGATAGCGGTGCTGACATTTCCATGTTTATACAGGTAGCAGTGTCGACATTTCTATGTTTATACAGATAGTGGTGTAGATATTTCCATCTTTATACAGATAGCGGTGTAGATATTTCCAAGTTTATACAGATAGCGGTGTAGATATCTCCATCTTAATACAGATGGCGGTGTAGATATTTATATGTTCATTCAGATGGCGGTGCCGATATTTCCATGTTCATACAGATGGCGGTGTAGATATTTCCATGTTCATACAGGTAGCGGTGTAGTTATTTCCATGTGTAAAGAGATAGCTGTGTAGATATTCCCATGTATATGCAGATAGCTGTGTAGATATTTCCATTTTCAAGCAGATAGCGGTGTATATACTTCCCTGTTCAAACAGATAGTGGTGTAGATATTTCCATGTTCATACAGATAGTGGTGTAGATATTACCATGTTCATACAGATAGCGGTGTAGCTATTTCCATGTTCATACAGATAGCGGTGTGGATATTTCCATGTTCATAGAGATAGCGGTGTAGATATTTCCATGTTTATACAGATAGCGGTGAAGATGTATGCATGTTTACACAGATAGCGGTGTAGATATTTTCATGTTCATCCAGATGGCTGTGTAGATATTTCCATGTTCATACAGATAGCGGTGTAGATATTTCCATGTTCATCCAGATGGCTGTGTGGATATATCCATGTTCATACAGATGGCGGTGAAGGTATTTCCATGTTCATACAGATATCGGTGTAGATATTTCCACGTTCATACAGATAGTGGTGTAGATATTTCCATGTTCATACAGATAGCGGTGTAGCTATTTCTATGTTCATGCAGATAGCGGTGTAGATATTTCCATGTTTAAACAGATAGCGGTGACGATGTATGCATGTTTACAGAGATATCGGTGTAGATATTTCCATGTTCATACAGATAGCTGTGTAGATATTTCCATGTTCATTCAGACGGCTGTGTAGACATATCCATGTTCATACAGATGGCAGTGAAGATATTTCCATGTTCATACAGATGGCTGTGTAGATATATCCATGTTCATACAGATGGCGGTGACGATATTTCAATGTTCATACAGATGGCGGTGTAGATATTTCCAAGTTCATACAGATAGCGGTGCTGATATTTCCATGTTTATACAGGTATCGGTGTACATATTTCCATGTTTATACAGATAGCGGTGTAGATATTTCCATGTTTATACACATAGCGGTGTAGATATTTCCATGTTTATACAAATAGCGGTGTAGATATCTCCATCTTAATACAGTTGGCGGTCTAGATGTTTATATGTTCATACAGATGGCGGTGCAGATATTTCCATGTTCATACGAATGCCGGTGAAGATATTTCCATGTTCATACAGATGGCGGTGTAGAAACTTCCATGTTCATACTGATAGCGGTGCTGATATTTCCATGTTTATACAGGTAGCGGTGTAGATATTTCCATGTTTATACAGATAGCGGTGTAGATATTTCCATGTTTATACACAAAGCGGTGTAGATATTTCCATGTTTATACAGATAGCGGTGTAGATATTTCCATGTTTATGCAGATAGTTGTGTAGATATCTCCATCTTAATACAGATGGCGGTGTAGATATTTAAATGTTCATTCAGATGGCTGTGTAGACATATCCATGTTCATACAGATGGCGGTGAAGATATTTCCATGTTCATACAGAGAGCGGTGTAGATATTTCCATGTTTATACAGATAGCGGTGTAGATATTTCCATGTTCATACAGATGGCTGTGTAGATATATCCATGTTCCTACAGATGGCGGTGAAGATATTTCCATGTTCATACAGATGGCGGTGTAGATATTTCCATGTTCATACAGATAGCGGGGCTGATATTTCCATGTTTATTCATGTAGCGGTGTAGATATTTCCATGTTTATACAGATAGCGGTGTATGTATTTCCATGTTCATACAGATAGCGGTGTAGATATTTCCATTTTAATGCAGATAGCGGTGTATATATTTCCCTGTTCAAACAGTTAGCGGTGTAGATATTTCCATGTTCATAAAGATAGCGGTGTAGATATTTCCATGTTTATACAGATAGCGGTGAAGTTGTATGCATGTTTACACAGAAAGCGGTGTAGATATTTCCACGTTCATCCAGATGGCTGTCTAGATATATCCATGTTCATACAGATGGCGTTGAAGATATTTCCATGTTCATACAGATAGCGGTGTAGATATCTCCATCTTAATACAGATGGTGGTGTAGATATTTATATGTTCATACAGATGGCGGTGCAGATATTTCCATGTTCATATGGATGGCGGTGAAGATATTTCCATGTTCATACAGATGGCGGTGTAGAAATTTCCATGTTCATACTGATAGCGGTGCTGATATTTCCATGTTTATACAGGTAGCGGTGTAGATATTTCCATGTTTATACAGATAGCAGTGTAGATATTTCCATATTTATACACATAGCGGTGTAGATATTTCCATGTCTATACAGATAGCGGTGTAGGTATTTCCATGTTTATGCAGATAGTGGTGTAGATATCTCCATCTTAATACAGATGGCGGTGTAGATATTTAAATGTTCATACAGATGGCGCTGCAGATATTTCCATGTTCATACAGATGGCGGTGTAGATATTTCCATGTTCATACAGATAGCGGTGTAGTTATTTCCATGTGTAAACAGATAGCTGTGTAGATATTTCCATGTATAAGCAGATAGCTGTGTAGATATTTCCGTTTTCATGCAGATAGCGGTGTATATATTTCCCTGTTCAAACAGTTAGCGGTGTAGATATTTCCATGTTCATAAAGATAGCCGTGTAGATATTTCCATGTTTATACAGATAGCGGTGAAGATGTATGCATGTTTACACAGATAGCGGTGTAGATATTTCCATGTTCATCCAGATTGCTGTGTAGATATATCCATGTTCATACAGATAGAGGTGTAGATATTTCCATGTTCATACAGATAGCGGTGCATATATTTCCATGTTCATCCAGATGGCTGTGTAGATATATCCATGTTCATACAGATGGCGGTGAAGATATTTCCATGTTCATACAGATAGCGGTGCAGATATTTCCTTGTTCATACAGATAGCGGTGTAGATGTTTCCAAGTTTATACAGATAGCGGTGTAGATATCTCCATCTTAATACAGATGGCGGTGTAGATATTTATATGTTCATTCAGATGGCGGTGCAGATATTTCCATGTTAATACAGATGGCGGTGTAGATATTTCCATGTTCATACAGATAGCGGTGTAGTTGTTTCCATGTGTAAAGAGATAGCTGTGTAGATATTCCCATGTATATGCACATAGCTGTGTAGATATTTCAAATTTCAAGCAGATAGCTGTGTATATACTTCCCTGTTCAAACAGATAGCGGTGTAGATATTTCCATGTTCATACAGATAGTGGTGTAGATATTTCCATGTTCATACAGATAGCGGTGTAGCTATTTCCATGTTCATACAGATAGCGGTGTGGATATTTCCATGTTCATAGAGACAGCGGTGTAGATATTTCCATGTTCATACAGATAGTGGTGTATGTATTTCCATGTTCATACAGATAGTGCTGTAGATATTTCTATTTTCATGCAGATAGCGGTGTATATATTTCCCTGTTCAAACAGTTAGCGGTGTAGGTATTTCCATGTTCATAAAGATAGCGGTGTAGATATTTCCATGTTTATACAGATAGCGGTGAAGATGTATGCATGTTTTCACAGATATCGGTGTAGATATTTCCATGTTCATCCACATGGCTGTGTAGATATATCCATGTTCATACAGATGGCGGTGAAGATATCTCCATGTTCATACAGATAGCGGTGTAGATATTTCCATGTTCATACAGATAGCGGTGTAGATATTTCCATGTTCATACAGATAGCGGTGTATGTATTTCCATGTTCATACAGATAGCGGTGTAGATATTTCCATGTTCATCCTGATGGCTGTGTAGCTATTTCCATGTTCATACAGATAGCGGTGTAAATATTTCCATGTTCATACAGATGGCGGTGTAGAAACTTCCATGTTCATACTGATAGCGGTGCTGATATTTCCATGTTTATACAGGTTGCGGTGTAGATATTTCCATGTTTATACAGATAGCGGTGTAGATATTTCCATGTTTATACACAAAGCGGTGTAGATATTTCCATGTTTATACAGATAGCGGTGTAGATATTTCCATGTTTATGCAGATAGTTGTGTAGATATCTCCATCTTAATACAGATGGCGGTGTAGATATTTAAATGTTCATTCAGATGGCTGTGTAGACATATCCATGTTCATACAGATGGCGGTGAAGATATTTCCATGTTCATACAGAGAGCGGTGTAGATATTTCCATGTTTATACAGATAGCGGTGTAGATATTTCCATGTTCATACAGATGGCTGTGTAGATATATCCATGTTCCTACAGATGGCGGTGAAGATATTTCCATGTTCATACAGATGGCGGTGTAGATATTTCCATGTTCATACAGATAGCGGGGCTGATATTTCCATGTTTATTCATGTAGCGGTGTAGATATTTCCATGTTTATACAGATAGCGGTGTATGTATTTCCATGTTCATACAGATAGCGGTGTAGATATTTCCATTTTAATGCAGATAGCGGTGTATATATTTCCCTGTTCAAACAGTTAGCGGTGTAGATATTTCCATGTTCATAAAGATAGCGGTGTAGATATTTCCATGTTTATACAGATAGCGGTGAAGTTGTA
Source organism: Gorilla gorilla gorilla (assembly GCF_029281585.2). Taxonomy (NCBI): domain Eukaryota; kingdom Metazoa; phylum Chordata; class Mammalia; order Primates; family Hominidae; genus Gorilla; species Gorilla gorilla. The sequence continues at coordinate 130,739,257 of NC_073239.2, forward strand.
TGCATGTTTACACAGAAAGCGGTGTAGATATTTCCACGTTCATCCAGATGGCTGTCTAGATATATCCATGTTCATACAGATGGCGTTGAAGATATTTCCATGTTCATACAGATAGCGGTGTAGATATCTCCATCTTAATACAGATGGTGGTGTAGATATTTATATGTTCATACAGATGGCGGTGCAGATATTTCCATGTTCATATGGATGGCGGTGAAGATATTTCCATGTTCATACAGATGGCGGTGTAGAAATTTCCATGTTCATACTGATAGCGGTGCTGATATTTCCATGTTTATACAGGTAGCGGTGTAGATATTTCCATGTTTATACAGATAGCAGTGTAGATATTTCCATATTTATACACATAGCGGTGTAGATATTTCCATGTCTATACAGATAGCGGTGTAGGTATTTCCATGTTTATGCAGATAGTGGTGTAGATATCTCCATCTTAATACAGATGGCGGTGTAGATATTTAAATGTTCATACAGATGGCGCTGCAGATATTTCCATGTTCATACAGATGGCGGTGTAGATATTTCCATGTTCATACAGATAGCGGTGTAGTTATTTCCATGTGTAAACAGATAGCTGTGTAGATATTTCCATGTATAAGCAGATAGCTGTGTAGATATTTCCGTTTTCATGCAGATAGCGGTGTATATATTTCCCTGTTCAAACAGTTAGCGGTGTAGATATTTCCATGTTCATAAAGATAGCCGTGTAGATATTTCCATGTTTATACAGATAGCGGTGAAGATGTATGCATGTTTACACAGATAGCGGTGTAGATATTTCCATGTTCATCCAGATTGCTGTGTAGATATATCCATGTTCATACAGATAGAGGTGTAGATATTTCCATGTTCATACAGATAGCGGTGCATATATTTCCATGTTCATCCAGATGGCTGTGTAGATATATCCATGTTCATACAGATGGCGGTGAAGATATTTCCATGTTCATACAGATAGCGGTGCAGATATTTCCATGTTCATACAGATAGCGGTGTAGATGTTTCCAAGTTTATACAGATAGCGGTGTAGATATCTCCATCTTAATACAGATGGCGGTGTAGATATTTATATGTTCATTCAGATGGCGGTGCAGATATTTCCATGTTAATACAGATGGCGGTGTAGATATTTCCATGTTCATACAGATAGCGGTGTAGTTGTTTCCATGTGTAAAGAGATAGCTGTGTAGATATTCCCATGTATATGCACATAGCTGTGTAGATATTTCAATTTTCAAGCAGATAGCGGTGTATATACTTCCCTGTTCAAACAGATAGCGGTGTAGATATTTCCATGTTCATACAGATAGTGGTGTAGATATTTCCATGTTCATACAGATAGCGGTGTAGCTATTTCCATGTTCATACAGATAGCGGTGTGGATATTTCCATGTTCATAGAGATAGCGGTGTAGATATTTCCATGTTCATACAGATAGTGGTGTATGTATTTCCATGTTCATACAGATAGTGGTGTAGATATTTCTATTTTCATGCAGATAGCGGTGTATATATTTCCCTGTTCAAACAGTTAGCGGTGTAGGTATTTCCATGTTCATAAAGATAGCGGTGTAGATATTTCCATGTTTATACAGATAGCGGTGAAGATGTATGCATGTTTTCACAGATATCGGTGTAGATATTTCCATGTTCATCCACATGGCTGTGTAGATATATCCATGTTCATACAGATGGCGGTGAAGATATCTCCATGTTCATACTGATAGCGGTGTAGATATTTCCATGTTCATACAGATAGCGGTGTAGATATTTCCATGTTCATACAGATAGCGGTGTATGTATTTCCATGTTCATACAGATAGCGGTGTAGATATTTCCATGTTCATCCTGATGGCTGTGTAGCTATTTCCATGTTCATACAGATAGCGGTGTAAATATTTCCATGTTCATACAGATAGCGGTGTAGTTATTTCCATGTTCATCCAGATGGCTGTGTAGATATATCCATGTTCATACAGACGGTGGTGAAGATATTTCCATGTTCATACAGATGGCGTTGTAGATATTTCCATGTTCATACAGATAGCCATGTAGATATTGCCATGTTCATACTGACAGCGGTGCTGATACTTCCATGTTTATACAGGTAGCGGTGTACATATTTCTGTGTTTATACAGGTAGCGGTGTAGATATTTCCATGTTCATACAGATAGCGGTGTAGATATTTCCATGTTTATACAGATAGCGGTGTAGATATGTCCTTCTTAATACAGACGGCGGTGTAGATATTTATATGTTCATACAGATGGCGGTGCAGATATTTCCATGTTCATACAGATGGTGGTGTAGATATTTCCATGTTTATAGAGATAGCGGTGTAGTTATTTCCATGAGTAAAGAAATAGCTTTGTAGATATTTCCGTGTATATGCAGATAGCTGTGTAGATATTTCCATTTTCATGCAGATAGCGGTGTAGATATTTCCATGTTCATACAGATAGCGGTGTAGATATTTCCATGTTCATACAGATAGCGGTGTAGATATTTGCCTGTTTATACAGATAGCGGTGAAGATGTATGCATGTTTGCACAGATAGCGGTGTAGATATTTCCATGTTCATACAGATAGCGGTGTAGATATTTCCATGTTCATACAGATAGCGGTGTAGATATTTCCATGTTCATACAGATGGCGGTGCAGATATTTCCATGTTCATACAGATAGCGGTGCTGATATTTCCATGTTTATATAGGTAGCGGTGTAGATATTTCCATGTTCATACAGATAGCGGTGTAGATATTTCCATGTTTATACAGATAGCGGTGTAGATATTTCCATGTTTTTACAGATAGCGGTGTGGATATCTCCATCTTAATACAGATGGTGGTGTAGATATTTATATGTTCATGCAGATGGCGGTGCAGATATTTCCATGTTCATACAGATGGCGGTGTAGATATTTCTATGTTTATAGAGATATCGGTGTAGTTATTTCCATGTGTAAAGAAATAGCTTTGTAGATATTTCCATGTATATGCAGATAGCTCTGTAGATATTTCCATTTTCATGCAGATAGCGGTGTAGATATTTCCATGTTCATACAGATAGTGGTGGAGATATTTCCATGTTTATACAGATAGCGGTGAAGATGTATGCATGTTTACACAGATAGCGGTGTAGATATTTCCATGTTCATTCAGGTAGCGGTGTAGATATTTCCATGTTCATCCAGATGGCTGTGTAGATATATCCATGTTCATACAGATGGCGGTGAAGATATTTCAATGTTCATACAGATAGCGGTGTAGATCTTTCCATGTTCATACAGATAGCGGTGTAGATGTTTCCATGTTCATACAGATAGAGGTGTAGCTATTTCCATGTTCATACAGATTGCGGTGTAGATATTTCCATGTTCATCCAGATGGCTGTGTAGATATATCCTTGTTCATACAGATGGCGGTGAAGATATTTCCATGTTCATACAGATAGCGGTGTAGATATTTCCATGTTCATACAGATAGTGGTGTAGATATTTCCATGTTCATACAGATAGCGGTGTATCTATTTCCATGTTCATACATATAGCGGTGTAGATATTTCCATGTTCATCCAGATGGCTGTGAAGATATTTCCATGTTCATACAGATAGCGGTGCTGATATTTCCATGTTTATACAGGTAGCGGTGTAGATATTTCCATGTTTATACAGATAACGGTGTAGATATTTCCATGTTTATACAGATAGTTGTGTAGATATTTCCATGTTTATACAGATAGCGGTGTAGATGTTTCCAAGTTTATACAGATAGCGGTGTAGATATCTCCATCTTAATACAGATGGCGGTGTAGATATTTATATGTTCATTCAGATGGCGGTGCAGATATTTCCATGTTAATACAGATGGCGGTGTAGATATTTCCATGTTCATACAGATAGCGGTGTAGTTGTTTCCATGTGTAAAGAGATAGCTGTGTAGATATTCCCATGTATATGCACATAGCTGTGTAGATATTTCAATTTTCAAGCAGATAGCGGTGTATATACTTCCCTGTTCAAACAGATAGCGGTGTAGATATTTCCATGTTCATACAGATAGTGGTGTAGATATTTCCATGTTCATACAGATAGCGGTGTAGCTATTTCCATGTTCATACAGATAGCGGTGTGGATATTTCCATGTTCATAGAGATAGCGGTGTAGATATTTCCATGTTCATACAGATAGTGGTGTATGTATTTCCATGTTCATACAGATAGTGGTGTAGATATTTCTATTTTCATGCAGATAGCGGTGTATATATTTCCCTGTTCAAACAGTTAGCGGTGTAGGTATTTCCATGTTCATAAAGATAGCGGTGTAGATATTTCCATGTTTATACAGATAGCGGTGAAGATGTATGCATGTTTTCACAGATATCGGTGTAGATATTTCCATGTTCATCCACATGGCTGTGTAGATATATCCATGTTCATACAGATGGCGATGAAGATATCTCCATGTTCATACAGATAGCGGTGTAGATATTTCCATGTTAATACAGATAGCGGTGTAGATATTTCCATGTTCATACAGATAGCGGTGTATGTATTTCCATGTTCATACAGATAGCGGTGTAGATATTTCCATGTTCATCCTGATGGCTGTGTAGCTATTTCCATGTTCATACAGATAGCGGTGTAAATATTTCCATGTTCATACAGATAGCGGTGTAGTTATTTCCATGTTCATCCAGATGGCTGTGTAGATATATCCATGTACATACAGATGGTGGTGAAGATATTTCCATGTTCATACAGATGGCGTTGTAGATATTTCCATGTTCATACAGATAGCCATGTAGATATTGCAATGTTCATACTGACAGCGGTGCTGATACTTCCATGTTTATACAGGTAGCGGTGTACATATTTCTGTGTTTATACAGGTAGCGGTGTAGATATTTCCATGTTCATACAGATAGCGGTGTAGATATTTCCATGTTTATACAGATAGCGGTGTAGATATGTCCTTCTTAATACAGACGGCGGTGTAGATATTTATATGTTCATACAGATGGCGGTGCAGATATTTCCATGTTCATACAGATGGTGGTGTAGATATTTCCATGTTTATAGAGATAGCGGTGTAGTTATTTCCATGAGTAAAGAAATAGCTTTGTAGATATTTCCGTGTATATGCAGATAGCTGTGTAGATATTTCCATTTTCATGCAGATAGCGGTGTAGATATTTGCCTGTTTATACAGATAGCGGTGAAGATGTATGCATGTTTGCACAGATAGCGGTGTAGATATTTCCATGTTCATACAGATAGCGGTGTAGATATTTCCATGTTCATACAGATAGCGGTGTAGATATTTCCATGTTCATACAGATGGCGGTGCAGATATTTCCATGTTCATACAGATAGCGGTGCTGATATTTCCATGTTTATATAGGTAGCGGTGTAGATATTTCCATGTTCATACAGATAGCGGTGTAGATATTTCCATGTTTATACAGATAGCGGTGTAGATATTTCCATGTTTTTACAGATAGCGGTGTGGATATCTCCATCTTAATAGAGATGGTGGTGTAGATATTTATATGTTCATTCAGATGGCGGTGCAGATATTTCCATGTTAATACAGATGGCGGTGTAGATATTTCCATGTTCATACAGATAGCGGTGTAGTTGTTTCCATGTGTAAAGAGATAGCTGTGTAGATATTCCCATGTATATGCACATAGCTGTGTAGATATTTCAATTTTCAAGCAGATAGCGGTGTATATACTTCCCTGTTCAAACAGATAGCGGTGTAGATATTTCCATGTTCATACAGATAGTGGTGTAGATATTTCCATGTTCATACAGATGGCTGTGTAGATATATCCATTTTCCTACAGATGGCGGTGAAGATATTTCCATGTTCATACAGATGGCGGTGTAGATATTTCCAGGTTCATACAGATAGCGGGGCTGATATATCCATGTTTATACAGGTAGCTGTGTAGATATTTCCTTGTTTATACAGAAAGCGGCATAGATATTTCCATGTTTTTACAGATAGCGGTGTAGATATTTCCATGTTTTTACAGATAGCGGTGTGGATATCTCCATCTTAATAGAGATGGTGGTGTAGATATTTATATGTTCATTCAGATGGCGGTGCAGATATTTCCATGTTAATACAGATGGCGGTGTAGATATTTCCATGTTCATACAGATAGCGGTGTAGTTGTTTCCATGTGTAAAGAGATAGCTGTGTAGATATTCCCATGTATATGCACATAGCTGTGTAGATATTTCAATTTTCAAGCAGATAGCGGTGTATATACTTCCCTGTTCAAACAGATAGCGGTGTAGATATTTCCATGTTCATACAGATAGTGGTGTAGATATTTCCATGTTCATACAGATGGCTGTGTAGATATATCCATTTTCCTACAGATGGCGGTGAAGATATTTCCATGTTCATACAGATGGCGGTGTAGATATTTCCAGGTTCATACAGATAGCGGGGCTGATATATCCATGTTTATACAGGTAGCTGTGTAGATATTTCCTTGTTTATACAGAAAGCGGCATAGATATTTCCATGTTTTTACAGATAGCGGTGTAGATATTTCCAAGTTTATACAGATAGCGGTGTAGATATCTCCATCTTAATACAGATGGCGGTGTAGATATTTATATGTTCATAAAGATGTCGGTGCAGATATTTCCATGTTCATACAGATGGTGCTGTAGATATTTCCATGTTTATAGAGATAGCAGTGTAGTTATTTCCATGTGTAAAGAGATAGCTTTGTAGATATTTCCATGTATATGCAGATAGCTGTGTAGATATTTCCATTTTCATGCAGATAGCGGTGAAGATGTATACATGTTTACACAGATAGCGGTGTAGATATTTCCATGTTCATACAGATAGCGGTGTAGATATTTCCATGTTCATACAGATGGCTGTGTAGATATATCTATGTTATTACAGATGGCGGAGAAGATATTTCCATGTTCATACAGATAGCGGTGTATATATTTCCATGTTCATACAGATAGCGGTGTAGATATTTCCATGTTCATACAGATAGCGGTGTAGATATTTCCATGTTCATACAGATAGCGGTGTAGATATTTCCATTTTCATACAGATTGCTGTGTAGATATATCCATGTTCCTACAGATGGCGGTGAAGATATTTCCATGTTCATACAGATGGCGGTGTAGATATTTCCATGTTCATACAGATAGCGGGGCTGATATATCCATGTTTATACAGGTAGCAGTGTAGATATTTCCTTGTTTATACAGAAAGCGGCATAGATATTTCCATGTTTTTACAGATAGCGGTGTAGATATTTCCAAGTCTATACAGATAGCGGTGTAGATATCTCCATCTTAATACAGATGGCGTTGTAGATATTTCCATGTTCATACAGATGTTGGTGTAGATATTTCCATGTTTATAGAGATAGCAGTGTAGTTATTTCCATGTGTAAAGAGATAGCTTTGTAGATATTTCCATGTATATGCAGATAGCTGTGTAGATATTTCCATTTTCATGAAGATAGCGGTGAAGATGTATACATGTTTACACAGATAGCGGTGTAGATATTTCCATGTTCATACAGATAGCGGTGTAGATATTTCCATGTTCATACAGATGGCTGTGTAGATATATCTATGTTATTACAGATGGCGGAGAAGATATTTCCATGTTGATACAGATAGCGGTGTAGATATTTCCATGTTCATACAGATAGCGGTGTAGATATTTCCATGTTCATACAGATAGCGGTGTAGATATTTCCATGTTCATACAGATAGCGGTGTAGATATTTCTATGTTCATCCAGATGGCTGTGTAGATAATATCCATGTTCATACAGATGGCGGTGAAGATATTTCCATGTTCATACAGATAGCGGCGCAGATATTTCCATGTTCATACAGATAGCCGTGTAGATATTGTCATGTTCATACCGATAGCGGTGCTGATACTTCCATGTTTATACAGGCAGCGGTGTACATATTTCCATGTTTATACAGATAGCGGTGTAGATATTTCCATGTTCATACAGATAGCGGTGTAGATATTTCCATGTTCATAGAGATAGCGGTGTAGATATTTACATGTTCATACAGATAGCGGTGCTGACATTTCCATGTTTATACAGGTAGCAATGTCGACATTTCTATGTTTATATAGATAGTGGTGTAGATATTTCCATCTTTATACAGATAGCGGTGTAGATATTTCCAAGTTTATACAGATAGCGGTGTAGATATCTCCATCTTAATACAGATGGTGGTGTAGATATTTATATGTTCATTCAGATGGCGGTGCAGATATTTCCATGTTCATACAGATGGCGGTGTAGATATTTCCATGTTCATACAGGTAGCGGTGTAGTTATTTCCATGTGTAAAGAGATAGCTGTGTAGATATTCCCATGTATATGCAGATAGCTGTGTAGATATTTCCATTTTCAAGCAGATAGCGGTGTATATACTTCCCTGTTCAAACAGATAGTGGTGTAGATATTTCCATGTTCATACAGATAGTGGTGTAGATATTTCCATGTTCATACAGATAGCGGTGTAGCTATTTCCATGTTCATACAGATAGCGGTGTGGATATTTCCATGATCATAGAGATAGCGGTGTAGATATTTCCATGTTTATACAGATAGCGGTGAAGATGTATGCATGTTTACACAGATAGCGGTGTAGATATTTTCATGTTCATCCAGATGGCTGTGTAGATATTTCCATGTTCATACCGATAGCGGTGTAGATATTTCCATGTTCATCCAGATGGCTGTGTGGATATATCCATGTTCATACAGATGGCGGTGAAGGTATTTCCATGTTCATACAGATAGTGGTGTAGATATTTCCATGTTCATACAGATAGCGGTGTAGCTATTTCTATGTTCATACAGATAGCGGTGTAGATATTTCCATGTTTAAACAGATAGCGGTGACGATGTACGCATGTTTACAGAGATATCGGTGTAGATATTTCCATGTTCATACAGATAGCTGTGTAGATATTTCCATGTTCATTCAGACGGCTGTGTAGACATATCCATGTTCATACTGATGGCGGTGAAGATATTTCCATGTTCATACAGATGGCTGTGTAGATATATCCATGTTCATACAGATGGCGGTGACGATATTTCAATGTTCATACAGATGGCGGTGTAGATATTTCCATGTTCATACAGATAGCGGTGCTGATATTTCCATGTTTATACAGGTATCGGTGTACATATTTCCATGTTTATACAGATAGCGGTGTAGATATTTCCATGTTTATACACATAGCGGTGTAGATATTTCCATGTTTATACAAATAGCGGTGTAGATATCTCCATCTTAATACAGTTGGCGGTGTAGATATTTATATGTTCATACAGATGGCGGTGCAGATATTTCCATGTTCATACGAATGGCGGTGAAGATATTTCCATGTTCATACAGATGGCGGTGTAGAAACTTCCATGTTCATACTGATAGCGGTGCTGATATTTCCATGTTTATACAGGTAGCGGTGTAGATATTTCCATGTTTATACAGATAGCAGTGTAGATATTTCCATGTTTATACACAAAGCGGTGTAGATATTTCCATGTTTATACAGATAGCGGTGTAGATATTTCCATGTTTATGCAGATAGTTGTGTAGATATCTCCATCTTAATACAGATGGCGGTGTAGATATTTAAATGATCATTCAGATGGCTGTGTAGACATATCCATGTTCATACAGATGGCGGTGAAGATATTTCCATGTTCATACAGAGAGCGGTGTAGATATTTCCATGTTTATACAGATAGCGGTGTAGATATTTCCATGTTCATACAGATGGCTGTGTAGATATATCCATGTTCCTACAGATGGCGGTGAAGATATTTCCATCTTCATACAGATGGCGGTGTAGATATTTCCATGTTCATACAGATAGCGGGGCTGATATTTCCATGTTTATACATGCAGCGGTGTAGATATTTCCATGTTTATACAGATAGCGGTGTATGTATTTCCATGTTCATACAGATAGCGGTGTAGATATTTCCATTTTAATGCAGATAGCGGTGTATATATTTCCCTGTTCAAACAGTTAGCGGTGTAGATATTTCCATGTTCATAAAGATAGCGGTGTAGATATTTCCATGTTTATACAGATAGCGGTGAAGTTGTATGCATGTTTACACAGATAGGGTGTAGATATTTCCACGTTCATCCAGATGGCTGTGTAGATATATCCATGTTCATACAGATGGCGTTGAAGATATTTCCATGTTCATACAGATAGCGGTGTAGATATCTCCATCTTAATACAGATGGTGGTGTAGATATTTATATGTTCATACAGATGGCGGTGCAGATATTTCCATGTTCATATGGATGGCGGTGAAGATATTTCCATGTTCATACAGATGGCGGTGTAGAAACTTCCATGTTCATACTGATAGCGGTGCTGATATTTCCATGTTTATACAGGTAGCGGTGTAGATATTTCCATGTTTATACAGATAGCAGTGTAGATATTTCCATATTTATACACATAGCGGTGTAGATATTTCCATGTCTATACAGATAGCGGTGTAGGTATTTCCATGTTTATGCAGATAGTGGTGTAGATATCTCCATCTTAATACAGATGGCGGTGTAGATATTTAAATGTTCATACAGATGGCGCTGCAGATATTTCCATGTTCATACAGATGGCGGTGTAGATATTTCCATGTTCATACAGATAGCGGTGTAGTTATTTCCATGTGTAAAGAGATAGCTGTGTAGATATTTCCATGTATAAGCAGATAGCTGTGTAGATATTTCCGTTTTCATGCAGATAGCGGTGTATATATTTCCCTGTTCAAACAGTTAGCGGTGTAGATATTTCCATGTTCATAAAGATAGCCGTGTAGATATTTCCATGTTTATACAGATAGCGGTGAAGATGTATGCATGTTTACACAGATAGCGGTGTAGATATTTCCATGTTCATCCAGATTGCTGTGTAGATATATCCATGTTCATACAGATAGAGGTGTAGATATTTCCATGTTCATACAGATAGCGGTGCAGATATTTCCATGTTCATCCAGATGGCTGTGTAGATATATCCATGTTCATACAGATGGCGGTGAAGATATTTCCATGTTCATACAGATAGCGGTGCAGATATTTCCATGTTCATACAGATAGCGGTGTAGATATTTCCAAGTTTATACAGATAGCGGTGTAGATATCTCCATCTTAATACAGATGGCGGTGTAGATATTTATATGTTCATTCAGATGGCGGTGCAGATATTTCCATGTTAATACAGATGGCGGTGTAGATATTTCCATGTTCATACAGATAGCGGTGTAGTTGTTTCCATGTGTAAAGAGATAGCTGTGTAGATATTCCCATGTATATGCACATAGCTGTGTAGATATTTCAATTTTCAAGCAGATAGCGGTGTATATACTTCCCTGTTCAAACAGATAGCGGTGTAGATATTTCCATGTTCATACAGATAGTGGTGTAGATATTTCCATGTTCATACAGATGGCTGTGTAGATATATCCATTTTCCTACAGATGGCGGTGAAGATATTTCCATGTTCATACAGATGGCGGTGTAGATATTTCCAGGTTCATACAGATAGCGGGGCTGATATATCCATGTTTATACAGGTAGCTGTGTAGATATTTCCTTGTTTATACAGAAAGCGGCATAGATATTTCCATGTTTTTACAGATAGCGGTGTAGATATTTCCAAGTTTATACAGATAGCGGTGTAGATATCTCCATCTTAATACAGATGGCGGTGTAGATATTTATATGTTCATAAAGATGTCGGTGCAGATATTTCCATGTTCATACAGATGGTGGTGTAGATATTTCCATGTTTATAGAGATAGCAGTGTAGTTATTTCCATGTGTAAAGAGATAGCTTTGTAGATATTTCCATGTATATGCAGATAGCTGTGTAGATATTTCCATTTTCATGCAGATAGCGGTGAAGATGTATACATGTTTACACAGATAGCGGTGTAGATATTTCCATGTTCATACAGATAGCGGTGTAGATATTTCCATGTTCATACAGATGGCTGTGTAGATATATCTATGTTATTACAGATGGCGGAGAAGATATTTCCATGTTCATACAGATAGCGGTGTAGATATTTCCATGTTCATACAGATAGCGGTGTAGATATTTCCATGTTCATACAGATAGCGGTGTAGATATTTCCATGTTCATACAGATAGCGGTGTAGATATTTCTATGTTCATCCAGATGGCTGTGTAGATAATATCCATGTTCATACAGATGGCGGTGAAGATATTTCCATGTTCATACAGATAGCGGCGCAGATATTTCCATGTTCATACAGATAGCCGTGTAGATATTGTCATGTTCATACCGATAGCGGTGCTGATACTTCCATGTTTATACAGGTAGCGGTGTACATATTTCCATGTTTATACAGATAGCGGTGTAGATATTTCCATGTTCATACAGATAGCGGTGTAGATATTTCCATGTTCATAGAGATAGAGGTGTAGCTATTTACTTCTTCATACAGATAGCGGTGCTGACATTTCCATGTTTATACAGGTAGCAGTGTCGACATTTCTATGTTTATACAGATAGTGGTGTAGATATTTCCATCTTTATACAGATAGCGGTGTAGATATTTCCAAGTTTATACAGATAGCGGTGTAGATATCTCCATCTTAATACAGATGGCGGTGTAGATATTTATATGTTCATTCAGATGGCGGTGCCGATATTTCCATGTTCATACAGATGGCGGTGTAGATATTTCCATGTTCATACAGGTAGCGGTGTAGTTATTTCCATGTGTAAAGAAATAGCTGTGTAGATATTCCCATGTATATGCAGATAGCTGTGTAGATATTTCCATTTTCAAGCAGATAGCGGTGTATATACTTCCCTGTTCAAACAGATAGTGGTGTAGATATTTCCATGTTCATACAGATAGTGGTGTAGATATTACCATGTTCATACGAATGCCGGTGAAGATATTTCCATGTTCATACAGATGGCGGTGTAGCTATTTCCATGTTCATACAGATAGCGGTGTGGATATTTCCATGTTCATAGAGACAGCGGTGTAGATATTTCCATGTTCATACAGATAGCGGTGTATGTATTTCCATGTTCATACAGATAGTGGTGTAGATATTTCTATTTTCATGCAGATAGCGGTGTATATATTTCCCTGTTCAAACAGATAGCGGTGTAGGTATTTCCATGTTCATAAAGATAGCGGTGTAGATATTTCCATGTTTATACAGATAGCGGTGAAGATGTATGCATGTTTTCACAGATATCGGTGTAGATATTTCCATGTTCATCCACATGGCTGTGTAGATATATCCATGTTCATACAGATGGCGGTGAAGATATCTCCATGTTCATACAGATAGCGGTGTAGATATTTCCATGTTCATACAGATAGCGGTGTAGATATTTCCATGTTCATACAGATAGCGGTGTATGTATTTCCATGTTCATACAGATAGCGGTGTAGATATTTCCATGTTCATCCTGATGGCTGTGTAGCTATTTCCATGTTCATACAGATAGCGGTGTAAATATTTCCATGTTCATACAGATGGCGGTGTAGAAACTTCCATGTTCATACTGATAGCGGTGCTGATATTTCCATGTTTATACAGGTAGCGGTGTAGATATTTCCATGTTTATACAGATAGCGGTGTAGATATTTCCATGTTTATACACAAAGCGGTGTAGATATTTCCATGTTTATACAGATAGCGGTGTAGATATTTCCATGTTTATGCAGATAGTTGTGTAGATATCTCCATCTTAATACAGATGGCGGTGTAGATATTTAAATGTTCATTCAGATGGCTGTGTAGACATATCCATGTTCATACAGATGGCGGTGAAGATATTTCCATGTTCATACAGAGAGCGGTGTAGATATTTCCATGTTTATACAGATAGCGGTGTAGATATTTCCATGTTCATACAGATGGCTGTGTAGATATATCCATGTTCCTACAGATGGCGGTGAAGATATTTCCATGTTCATACAGATGGCGGTGAAGATATTTCCATGTTCATACAGATAGCGGGGCTGATATTTCCATGTTTATTCATGTAGCGGTGTAGATATTTCCATGTTTATACAGATAGCGGTGGATGTATTTCCATGTTCATACAGATAGCGGTGTAGATATTTCCATTTTAATGCAGATAGCGGTGTATATATTTCCCTGTTCAAACAGTTAGCGGTGTAGATATTTCCATGTTCATAAAGATAGCGGTGTAGATATTTCCATGTTTATACAGATAGCGGTGAAGTTGTATGCATGTTTACACAGAAAGCGGTGTAGATATTTCCACGTTCATCCAGATGGCTGTCTAGATATATCCGTGTTCATACAGATGGCGTTGAAGATATTTCCATGTTCATACAGATAGCGGTGTAGATATCTCCATCTTAATACAGATGGTGGTGTAGATATTTATATGTTCATACAGATGGCGGTGCAGATATTTCCATGTTCATATGGATGGCGGTGAAGATATTTCCATGTTCATACAGATGGCGGTGTAGAAATTTCCATGTTCATACTGATAGCGGTGCTGATATTTCCATGTTTATACAGGTAGCGGTGTAGATATTTCCATGTTTATACAGATAGCAGTGTAGATATTTCCATATTTATACACATAGCGGTGTAGATATTTCCATGTCTATACAGATAGCGGTGTAGGTATTTCCATGTTTATGCAGATAGTGGTGTAGATATCTCCATCTTAATACAGATGGCGGTGTAGATATTTAAATGTTCATACAGATGGCGCTGCAGATATTTCCATGTTCATACAGATGGCGGTGTAGATATTTCCATGTTCATACAGATAGCGGTGTAGTTATTTCCATGTGTAAAGAGATAGCTGTGTAGATATTTCCATGTATAAGCAGATAGCTGTGTAGATATTTCCGTTTTCATGCAGATAGCGGTGTATATATTTCCCTGTTCAAACAGTTAGCGGTGTAGATATTTCCATGTTCATAAAGATAGCCGTGTAGATATTTCCATGTTTATACAGATAGCGGTGAAGATGTATGCATGTTTACACAGATAGCGGTGAAGATATTT
Organism: Gorilla gorilla gorilla; assembly: GCF_029281585.2. Lineage (NCBI taxonomy): Eukaryota > Metazoa > Chordata > Mammalia > Primates > Hominidae > Gorilla > Gorilla gorilla. The sequence goes on from NC_073239.2 coordinate 130,754,395, forward strand.
CCATGTTCATCCAGATTGCTGTGTAGATATATCCATGTTCATACAGATAGAGGTGTAGATATTTCCATGTTCATACAGATAGCGGTGCATATATTTCCATGTTCATCCAGATGGCTGTGTAGATATATCCATGTTCATACAGATGGCGGTGAAGATATTTCCATGTTCATACAGATAGCGGTGCAGATATTTCCATGTTCATACAGATAGCGGTGTAGATGTTTCCAAGTTTATACAGATAGCGGTGTAGATATCTCCATCTTAATACAGATGGCGGTGTAGATATTTATATGTTCATTCAGATGGCGGTGCAGATATTTCCATGTTAATACAGATGGCGGTGTAGATATTTCCATGTTCATACAGATAGCGGTGTAGTTGTTTCCATGTGTAAAGAGATAGCTGTGTAGATATTCCCATGTATATGCACATAGCTGTGTAGATATTTCAATTTTCAAGCAGATAGCGGTGTATATACTTCCCTGTTCAAACAGATAGCGGTGTAGATATTTCCATGTTCATACAGATAGTGGTGTAGATATTTCCATGTTCATACAGATAGCGGTGTAGCTATTTCCATGTTCATACAGATAGCGGTGTGGATATTTCCATGTTCATAGAGATAGCGGTGTAGATATTTCCATGTTCATACAGATAGTGGTGTATGTATTTCCATGTTCATACAGATAGTGGTGTAGATATTTCTATTTTCATGCAGATAGCGGTGTATATATTTCCCTGTTCAAACAGTTAGCGGTGTAGGTATTTCCATGTTCATAAAGATAGCGGTGTAGATATTTCCATGTTTATACAGATAGCGGTGAAGATGTATGCATGTTTTCACAGATATCGGTGTAGATATTTCCATGTTCATCCACATGGCTGTGTAGATATATCCATGTTCATACAGATGGCGGTGAAGATATCTCCATGTTCATACAGATAGCGGTGTAGATATTTCCATGTTCATACAGATAGCGGTGTAGATATTTCCATGTTCATACAGATAGCGGTGTATGTATTTCCATGTTCATACAGATAGCGGTGTAGATATTTCCATGTTCATCCTGATGGCTGTGTAGCTATTTCCATGTTCATACAGATAGCGGTGTAAATATTTCCATGTTCATACAGATAGCGGTGTAGTTATTTCCATGTTCATCCAGATGGCTGTGTAGATATATCCATGTTCATACAGATGGTGGTGAAGATATTTCCATGTTCATACAGATGGCGTTGTAGATATTTCCATGTTCATACAGATAGCAATGTAGATATTGCCATGTTCATACTGACAGCGGTGCTGATACTTCCATGTTTATACAGGTAGCGGTGTACATATTTCTGTGTTTATACAGGTAGCGGTGTAGATATTTCCATGTTCATACAGATAGCGGTGTAGATATTTCCATGTTTATACAGATAGCGGTGTAGATATGTCCTTCTTAATACAGACGGCGGTGTAGATATTTATATGTTCATACAGATGGCGGTGCAGATATTTCCATGTTCATACAGATGGTGGTGTAGATATTTCCATGTTTATAGAGATAGCGGTGTAGTTATTTCCATGAGTAAAGAAATAGCTTTGTAGATATTTCCGTGTATATGCAGATAGCTGTGTAGATATTTCCATTTTCATGCAGATAGCGGTGTAGATATTTCCATGTTCATACAGATAGCGGTGTAGATATTTCCATGTTCATACAGATAGCGGTGTAGATATTTGCCTGTTTATACAGATAGCGGTGAAGATGTATGCATGTTTGCACAGATAGCGGTGTAGATATTTCCATGTTCATACAGATAGCGGTGTAGATATTTCCATGTTCATACAGATAGCGGTGTAGATATTTCCATGTTCATACAGATGGCGGTGCAGATATTTCCATGTTCATACAGATAGCGGTGCTGATATTTCCATGTTTATATAGGTAGCGGTGTAGATATTTCCATGTTCATACAGATAGCGGTGTAGATATTTCCATGTTTATACAGATAGCGGTGTAGATATTTCCATGTTTTTACAGATAGCGGTGTGGATATCTCCATCTTAATACAGATGGTGGTGTAGATATTTATATGTTCATGCAGATGGCGGTGCAGATATTTCCATGTTCATACAGATGGCGGTGTAGATATTTCTATGTTTATAGAGATATCGGTGTAGTTATTTCCATGTGTAAAGAAATAGCTTTGTAGATATTTCCATGTATATGCAGATAGCTCTGTAGATATTTCCATTTTCATGCAGATAGCGGTGTAGATATTTCCATGTTCATACAGATAGTGGTGGAGATATTTCCATGTTTATACAGATAGCGGTGAAGATGTATGCATGTTTACACAGATAGCGGTGTAGATATTTCCATGTTCATTCAGGTAGCGGTGTAGATATTTCCATGTTCATCCAGATGGCTGTGTAGATATATCCATGTTCATACAGATGGCGGTGAAGGTATTTCAATGTTCATACAGATAGCGGTGTAGATCTTTCCATGTTCATACAGATAGCGGTGTAGATGTTTCCATGTTCATACAGATAGAGGTGTAGCTATTTCCATGTTCATACAGATTGCGGTGTAGATATTTCCATGTTCATCCAGATGGCTGTGTAGATATATCCTTGTTCATACAGATGGCGGTGAAGATATTTCCATCTTCATACAGATAGCGGTGTAGATATTTCCATGTTCATACAGATAGTGGTGTAGATATTTCCATGTTCATACAGATAGCGGTGTATCTATTTCCATCTTCATACATATAGCGGTGTAGATATTTCCATGTTCATCCAGATGGCTGTGTAGATATTTCCATGTTCATACAGATAGCGGTGCTGATATTTCCATGTTTATACAGGTAGCGGTGTAGATATTTCCATGTTTATACAGATAGCGGTGTAGATATTTCCATTTTTATACAGATAGTTGTGTAGATATTTCCATGTTTATACAGATAGCGGTGTAGATGTTTCCAAGTTTATACAGATAGCGGTGTAGATATCTCCATCTTAATACAGATGGCGGTGTAGATATTTATATGTTCATTCAGATGGCGGTGCAGATATTTCCATGTTAATACAGATGGCGGTGTAGATATTTCCATGTTCATACAGATAGCGGTGTAGTTGTTTCCATGTGTAAAGAGATAGCTGTGTAGATATTCCCATGTATATGCACATAGCTGTGTAGATATTTCAATTTTCAAGCAGATAGCGGTGTATATACTTCCCTGTTCAAACAGATAGCGGTGTAGATATTTCCATGTTCATACAGATAGTGGTGTAGATATTTCCATGTTCATACAGATAGCGGTGTAGCTATTTCCATGTTCATACAGATAGCGGTGTGGATATTTCCATGTTCATAGAGATAGCGGTGTAGATATTTCCATGTTCATACAGATAGTGGTGTATGTATTTCCATGTTCATACAGATAGTGGTGTAGATATTTCTATTTTCATGCAGATAGCGGTGTATATATTTCCCTGTTCAAACAGTTAGCGGTGTAGGTATTTCCATGTTCATAAAGATAGCGGTGTAGATATTTCCATGTTTATACAGATAGCGGTGAAGATGTATGCATGTTTTCACAGATATCGGTGTAGATATTTCCATGTTCATCCACATGGCTGTGTAGATATATCCATGTTCATACAGATGGCGGTGAAGATATCTCCATGTTCATACAGATAGCGGTGTAGATATTTCCATGTTAATACAGATAGCGGTGTAGATATTTCCATGTTCATACAGATAGCGGTGTATGTATTTCCATGTTCATACAGATAGCGGTGTAGATATTTCCATGTTCATCCTGATGGCTGTGTAGCTATTTCCATGTTCATACAGATAGCGGTGTAAATATTTCCATGTTCATACAGATAGCGGTGTAGTTATTTCCATGTTCATCCAGATGGCTGTGTAGATATATCCATGTTCATACAGATGGTGGTGAAGATATTTCCATGTTCATACAGATGGCGTTGTAGATATTTCCATGTTCATACAGATAGCCATGTAGATATTGCCATGTTCATACTGACAGCGGTGCTGATACTTCCATGTTTATACAGGTAGCGGTGTACATATTTCTGTGTTTATACAGGTAGCGGTGTAGATATTTCCATGTTCATACAGATAGCGGTGTAGATATTTCCATGTTTATACAGATAGCGTTGTAGATATGTCCTTCTTAATACAGACGGCGGTGTAGATATTTATATGTTCATACAGATGGCGGTGCAGATATTTCCATGTTCATACAGATGGTGGTGTAGATATTTCCATGTTTATAGAGATAGCGGTGTAGTTATTTCCATGAGTAAAGAAATAGCTTTGTAGATATTTCCGTGTATATGCAGATAGCTGTGTAGATATTTCCATTTTCATGCAGATAGTGGTGTAGATATTTGCCTGTTTATACAGATAGCGGTGAAGATGTATGCATGTTTGCACAGATAGCGGTGTAGATATTTCCATGTTCATACAGATAGCGGTGTAGATATTTCCATGTTCATACAGATAGCGGTGTAGATATTTCCATGTTCATACAGATGGCGGTGCAGATATTTCCATGTTCATACAGATAGCGGTGCTGATATTTCCATGTTTATATAGGTAGCGGTGTAGATATTTCCATGTTCATACAGATAGCGGTGTAGATATTTCCATGTTTATACAGATAGCGGTGTAGATATTTCCATGTTTTTACAGATAGCGGTGTGGATATCTCCATCTTAATAGAGATGGTGGTGTAGATATTTATATGTTCATGCAGATGGCGGTGCAGATATTTCCATGTTCATACAGATGGCGGTGTAGATATTTCTATGTTTATAGAGATATCGGTGTAGTTATTTCCATGTGTAAAGAAATAGCTTTGTAGATATTTCCATGTATATGCAGATAGCTCTGTAGATATTTCCATTTTCATGCAGATAGCGGTGTAGATATTTCCATGTTCATACAGATAGTGGTGGAGATATTTTCATGTTTATACAGATAGCGGTGAAGATGTATGCATGTTTACACAGATAGCGGTGTAGATATTTCCATGTTCATTCAGGTAGCGGTGTAGATATTTCCATGTTCATCCAGATGGCTGTGTAGATATATCCATGTTCATACAGATGGCGGTGAAGATATTTCAATGTTCATACAGATAGCGGTGTAGATCTTTCCATGTTCATACAGATAGCGGTGTAGATGTTTCCATGTTCATACAGATAGAGGTGTAGCTATTTCCATGTTCATACAGATTGCGGTGTAGATATTTCCATGTTCATCCAGATGGCTGTGTAGATATATCCTTGTTCATACAGATGGCGGTGAAGATATTTCCATGTTCATACAGATAGCGGTGTAGATATTTCCATGTTCATACAGATAGTGGTGTAGATATTTCCATGTTCATACAGATAGCGGTGTATCTATTTCCATGTTCATACATATAGCGGTGTAGATATTTCCATGTTCATCCAGATGGCTGTGTAGATATTTCCATGTTAATACAGATAGCGGTGCTGATATTTCCATGTTTATACAGGTAGCGGTGTAGATATTTCCATGTTTATACAGATAGCGGTGTAGATATTTCCATGTTTATACAGATAGTTGTGTAGATATTTCCATGTTTATACAGATAGCGGTGTAGATATCTCCATCTTAATACAGATGGCGGTGTAGATATTTATATGTGCATACAGATGGCGGTGAAGGTATCTCCATGTTCATACAGATGGCGGTGTAGATATTTCCATGTTAATAGAGATAGCGGTGTAGTTATTTCCATGTGTAAAGAAATAGCTTTGTAGATATTTCCATGTATATGCAGATAGCTGTGTAGATATTTCCATTTTCATGCAGATAGCGGAGTAGATATTTCCATGTTCAAACAGATAGCGGTGTAGATATTTCCATGTTCAAACAGATAGCGGTGTAGATATTTCCATGTTCATTCAGATGGCTATGTAGATATATCCATGTTCATACAGATGGCGGTGAAGATATTTCCATGTTCATACAGATAGCGGTGTAGATATTTCCATGTTCATACAGATAGCTGTGTAGATATTTCCATGTTCATTCAGACAGCGGTGTAGATATTTCCATGTTCATACAGATAGTGGTGTAGATATTTCCATGTTCATACAGATAGCGGTGTAGCTATTTCCATGTTCATCCAGATGGCTGTGTAGTTATATCCATGTTCATACAGATGGCGGTGAAGATATTTCCATGATCATACAGATAGCGGTGTAGATATTTCCATGTTCATACAGATAGCGGTGTAGACATTTCCATGTTCATACTGATAGCGGTGTAGCTATCTCCATGTTCATACAGATAGCGGTGTAGATATATCCATGTTCATCCAGATGGCTGTGTAGATATTTCCATGTTCATACAGATAGCGGTGCTGATATTTCCATGTTTATACAGATAGCGGTGTAGATATTCCCATGTTTATACAGATAGCGGTGTAGATATTTCCATGTTTATACAGATAGAGGTGAAGATGTATGCATGTTTACACAGTTAGCGGTGCAGATATTTCCATGTTCATACAGATAGCGGTGTAGATATTTCCTTGTTCATCCAGATGGCTGTGTAGATATATCCATGTTCATTCAGATGGCGGTGAAGGTGTTTCCATGTTCATACAGATAGCGGTGTAGATATTTCCATGTTCATACAGATAGCTGTGTAGATATTTCCATGTTCATACAGACAGCGGTGTAGATATTTCCATGTTCATACAGATAGTGGTGTAGATATTTCCATGTTCATACATATAGCGGTGTAGCTATTTACATGTTCATACAGATAGCGGTGTAGATATTTCAATGTTCATAGAGATAGCGGTGCAGATATTTCCATGTTCATACAGATAGCGGTGCTGATATTTCCATGTTTATACAGGTAGCGGTGTGGATATTTCCATGTTTATACAGATAGCGGTGTAGATATTTCCATGTTTATACAGATAGCGGTGTAGATATTTTCATGTTTATACAGATAGCGGTGTAGGTATCTCCATCTTAATACAGATGGCGGTGTAGATATTTATATGTTCATACAGATGACGGTCCAGATATTTCCATGTTCATACAGATGGCGGTGTAGATATTTCCATGTTTATAGAGACTGCGGTGTAGATATTTCCATGTGTAAAGAAATAGCTTTGTAAATATTTCCATGTATATGCAGATAGCTGTGTAGATATTTCCATTTTCATGCAGATAGCGGTGTAGATATTTCCATGTTCAAACAGATAGCTGTGTAGATATTTCCATGTTCATACAGATAGCGGTGTAGATATTTTCATGTTTATACAGATAGCGTTGAAGATGTATGCATGTTAACACAGATAGCGGTGCAGATATTTCCAAGTTCATACAGATAGCGGTGTAGATATTTCCATGTTCATCCAGATGGCTGTGTAGATATATCCATGTTCATACAGATGGCGGTGAAGATATTTCCATGTTCATGCATACAGCGGTGTAGATATTTCCATGTTCATACAGATAGAGGTGTAGACATTTCCATGTTCATACTGATAGCGGTGTAGCTATTTCCATGTTCATACAGATAGCGGTGTAGATATTTCCATGTTCATCCAGATGGCTGTGTAGATATGTCCATGTTCATACAGATGGCGGGGAATATATTTCCATGTTCATACAGATGGCGGTGTAGATATTTCCATGTTCATACAGATTGCGGTGCTGATATTTCCATGTTTATACAGATATCGGTGTATGTATTTCCATGTTCATACAGATAGCGGTGTAGATATTTCCATGTTCATCCAGATGGCAGTGTAGATATTTCCATGTTCATACAGATAGCGGTGTAGATATTTCCATGTTCATACAGATAGCGGTGTAGATATTTCCATGTTCATCCAGATGGCTGTGTAGATATATCCATGTTCATACAGATGGCGGTGAAGACATTTCCATGTTCATACAGATAGCGGTGTAGATATTTCCATGTTCATAGAGATAGCCGTGTAGATATTGCCATGTTCATACCGATAGCGGTGCTGATACTTCCATGTTGATACAGGTAGCGGTGTAGATATTTCCATGTTTATACACATAGCCGTGTAGATATTTCCATGTTCATACAGATAGCGGTGTAGATATCTCCATCTTAATACAGATGGCGGTGTAGATATTTATATGTTCATACAGATGGCGGTGCAGATATTTCAATGTTCATACAGATGGCAGTGAAGTTATTTCCATGTTCATACAGATGGCGGTGTAGTTACTTCCATGTTCATACTGATAGCGGTGCTGATATTTCCATGTTTATACAGGTAGCGGTGTAGATATTTCCATGTTTATACACATAGCGGTGTAGATATTTCCATGTTTATACAGATAGCGGTGTAGATATCTCCATCTTTATACACATGGCGGTGTAGATATTTATATGTTCATTCAGATGGCGGTGCAGATATTTCCATGTTCATACAGATGGCGGTGTATCTATTTCCATGTTCATACAGATAGCGGTGTAGTTATTTCCATGTGTAAAGAGATAGCTGTTTAGATATTCCCATGTATATGCAGATAGCTGTGTAGATATTTCCATTTTCAAGCAGATAGCGGTGTATATACTTCCCTGTTCAAACAGATAGCGGTGTAGATATTTCCATGTTCATACAGATAGAGGTGTAGTTATTTCCATGTGTAAAGAGATAGCTGTGTAGATATTTCCATGTATATGCAGATAGCTGTGTAGATATTTCCATTTTCATGCAGATAGCGGTGTATATATTTCCCTGTTCAAACAGTTAGCGGTGTAGATATTTCCATGTTCAGAAAGATAGCGGTGTAGATATTTCCATGTTTATACAGATAGCGGTGAAGATGTATGCATGTTTACACAGATAGCGGTGTAGATATTTCCATGTTCATCCAGATGGCTGTGTAGATATATCCATGTTCATACAGATAGCGGTGTAGATATTTCCATCTTCATATAGATAGCGGTGCAGATATTTCCATGTTCATCCAGATGGCTGTGTAGATATATCCATGTTCATACAGATGGCGGTGAAGATATTTCCATGTTCATACAGATAGCGGTGTAGATATTTCCATGTTCATATAGAAAGCGGTGTAGATATTTCCATGTTCATACAGATATCGGTGTATATATTTCCATGTTCATACAGATAGCAGTGTAGATATTTCCATTTTCAAGCAGATAGCGCTGTATATATTTCCATGTTGAAACAGATAGCGGTGTAGATATTTCCATGTTCATAAAGATAGCGTTGTAGATATTTCCATGTTTATACAGATAGCGGTGAAAATGTATGCATGTTTACACAGATAGCGGTGTAGATATTTCCATGTTCATCCAGATGGCTGTGTAGATATATCCATGTTCATACAGATGGCGGTGAAGATATTTCCATGTTCATACACATAGCGGTGTAGATATTTCCAAGTTCATACAGATAGCGGTGTAGCTATTTCCATGTTCATACAGATTGCGGTGCATGTATTTCCATGTTCATACAGATGGCTGTGTAGATATTTCCATGTTCATACAGATAGCGGTTTAGATATTTCCATGTTCAAACAGATAGCGGTGTAGATATTTCCATGTTCATCCAGATGGCTGTGTAGATATATCCATGTTCATACAGACGGCTGTGAAGATATTTCCATGTTCATACAGATAGCGGTGTAGATATTTCCATGTTCATACAGATAGCCGTGTAGATATTGCCATGTTCATACCGATAGCGGTGCTGATACTTCCATGTTTATACAGGTAGCAGTGTACATATTTCCGTGTTTATACAGATAGCGGTGTACATATTTCCATGTTCATACAGATAGCGGTGTAGATATTTCCATGTTTATACAGATAGCGGTGTAGATATCTCCTTAATGCAGATGGCGGTGTAGATATTTCCATGTTCATTCAGATGGCTATGAAGATATATCCATGTTCATACAGATGGCGGTGAAGGTATTTCCATGTTCATACAGATAGCGGTGTAGATATTTCCATGTTCTTAGAGATAGCGGTGTAGATATTTCCATGTTCATACAGATAGCGGTGTATGTATTTCCATGTTCATACAGATAGCGGTGTAGATATTTCCATGTTCATCCAGATGGCTGTGTAGATATTTCCATGTTCATACAGATAGCGGTGTAGATATTTCCATGTTCATTCAGATGGCTGTGTAGATATATCCATGTTCATACAGATGGCGGTGAAGACATTTCCATGTTCATACAGATAGCGGTGTAGATATCTCCATGTTCATACAGATAGCCGTGTAGATATTGCCATGTTCATACCGATAGCGGTGCTGATACTTCCATGTTGATACAGGTAGCGGTGTAGATATATCCATGTTTATACCCATAGCGGTGTAGATATTTCCATGTTTATACAGATAGCAGTGTAGATATCTCCATCTTAATACAGATGGCGGTGTAGATATTTATATGTTCATACAGATGGCGGTGCAGATATTTCCATGTTCATACGGATGGCGGTGAAGGTATTTCCATGTTCATACAGATGGCGGTGTAGAAACTTCCATGTTCTTACTGATAGCGGTGCTGATATTTCCATGTTTATACAGGTAGCGGTGTAGATATTTCCATGTTTATACAGATAGCAGTGTAGATATTTCCATGTTTATACTCATAGCGGTGTAGATATTTCCTTGTTTATACAGATAGCGGTGTAGATATTTCCATGTTTATGCAGATAGTGGTGTAGATATCTCCATCTTAATACAGATGGCGGTGTAGATATTTAAATGTTCATACAGATGGCTGTGCAGATATTTCCATGTTCATACAGATGGTGGTGTAGATATTTCCCTGTTCATACAGATAGCGGTGTAGTTATTTCCATGTGTAAAGAGATAGCTGTGTAGATATTTCCATGTATAAGCAGATAGCTGTGTGGATATTTCCGTTTTCATCCAGATAGCGGTGTGTGTATTTCCCTGTTCAAACAGTTAGCGGTGTAGATATTTCCATGTACATAAAGATAGCGGAGTAGATATTTCCATGTTTATACAGATAGCGGTGAAGATGTATGCATGTTTACACAGATAGCGGTGTAGATATTTCCATGTTCATCCACATGGCTGTCTAGATATATCCATGTTCATACAGATGGCGGTGAAGATATTTCCATGTTCATACAGATAGAGGTGTAGATATTTCCATGTTCATACAGATAGCGGTGAAGATATTTCCATGTTCATACAGATTGCGGTGTATGTATTTCCATGTTCATACAGATAGCCGTGTAGATATTTCCATGTTCATACCTATAGCGCTGCTGATACTTCCATGTTTATACAGGTAGCGGTGTACATATTTCCGTGTTCATACAGGTAGCGGTGTAGATATTTCCATGTTCATACAGATAGCGGTGTAGATATTTCCATGTTTTTACAGATAGCGGTGTAGATATCTACTTCTTAATACAGATGGCGGTGTAGATATTTATATGTTCATACAGATGGCAGTGCAGATATTTCCATGTTCATACAGATGGTGGTGTAGATATTTCCATGTTTATAGAGATAGCGGTGTAGTTATTTCCATGTGCAAAGAGATAGCTGTGTAAATATTTCCATTTTCATGCAGATAGCGGTGTAGATATTTCCATTTTCATGCAGATAGCGGTGTAGATATTTCCATTTTCAAACAGATAGCGGTGTAGATATTTCCATGTTCATACAGATAGCGGTGTGGATATTTCCATCTTTTTACAGATAGCGGTGAAGATGTATGCATGTTTACACAGATAGCGGTGTAGATATTTTCATGTTCATACAGATAGCGGTGTAGATATTTCCATGTTCATCCAGACGGCTGTGTAGACATATCCATGTTCATACAGATGGCGGTGAAGATATTTCCATGTTCATACAGATGGCTGGGTAGGTATATCCATGTTCATACAGATGGCGGTGAAGATTTTTCCATGTTCATACAGATGGCGGTGTAGATATTTCCATGTTCATACAGATAGCGGGGCTGATATTTCCATGTTTATACAGGTAGCAGTGTAGATATTTCCATGTTTATACAGATAGCGGTGTAGATATTTCCATGTTTATACACATAGCGGTGTAGATATTTCCATGTTTATACAGATAGCGGTGTAGATATCTGCATCTTAATACAGATGGCGGTGTAGATATTTATATGTTCATACAGATGGCGGTGCAGATATTTCCATGTTCATACAGATGACGGTGAAGATATTTCCATGTTCATACAGATGGCGCTGTAGATACTTCCATGTTCATACTGATAGCGGTGCTGATATTTCCATGTTTATACAGGTAGCGGTGTAGATATTTCCATGTTTATACAGATAGCGGTGTAGATATTTCCATGTTTATACACATAGCGGTGTAGATATTTCCATGTTTATACAGATAGCGGTGTAGATATCTCCATCTTAATACAGATGGCGGTGTAGATATTTATATGTTCATTCAGATGGCGGTGCAGATATTTCCATGTTGATACAGATGGCGGTGTAGATATTTCCATGTTCTTAGAGATAGCGGTGTTGATATTTCCATGTTCATACAGATAGCGGTGTATGTATTTCCATGTTCATACAGATAGCGGTGTAGATATTTCCATGTTCATCCAGATGGCTGTGTAGATATTTCCATGTTCATACAGATAGCGGTGTAGATATTTCCATGTTCATTCAGATGGCTGTGTAGATATATCCATGTTCATACAGATGGCGGTGAAGATATTTCCATGTTCATACAGATAGCGGTGTAGATATTTCCATGTTCATCCAGATGGCTGTGTAGATATATCCATGTTCATACAGATAGCGTTGTAGATATTTCCATGTTCATACAGATAGCGGTGCAGATATTTCAATGTTCATCCAGATTGCTGTGTAGATATATCCATGTTCATACAGATGGCGGTGAAGACATTTCCATGTTCATACAGATGGCGGTGTAGATACTTCCATGTTCATACAGATAGCGGTGCTGATATTTCCATGTTTATATAGGTAGCGGTGTAGATATTTCCATGTTCATACAGATAGCGGTGTAGATATTTCCATGTTTATACAGATAGCGGTGTAGATATTTCCATGTTTATACAGATAGCGGTGTGGATATCTCCATCTTAATACTGATGGTGGTGTAGATATTTATATGTTCATGCAGATGGCGGTGCAGATATTTCCATGTTCATACAGATGGTGGTGTAGATATTTCTATGTTTATAGAGATAGCGGTGTAGTTATTTCCATGTGTAAAGAAATAGCTTTGTAGATATTTCCATGTATATGCAGATAGCTCTGTTGATATTTCCATTTTCATGCAGATAGCGGTGTAGATATTTCCATGTTCATACAGATTGCAGTGGAGATATTTCCATGTTTATACAGATAGCAGCGAAGATGTATGCATGTTTACACAGATAGCGGTGTAGATATTTCCATGTTCATTCAGGTAGCGGTGTAGATATTTCCATGTTCATCCAGATGGCTGTGTAGATATATCCATGTTCATACAGATGGCGGTGAAGATATTTCCATGTTCATACAGATAGCGGTGTAGATCTTTCCATGTTCAGACAGATAGCGGTGTAGATATTTCCATGTTCATACAGATAGAGGTGTAGCTATTTCCATGTTCATACAGATTGCGGTGTAGATATTTCCATGTTCATCCAGATTGCTGTGTAGATATATCCATGTTCATAGAGATGGCGGTGAAGATATTTCCATGTTCATACAGATAGCGGTGTAGATATTTCCATGTTCATACAGATAGTGGTGTAGATATTTCCATGTTCATACAGATAGCGGTGTATCTATTTCCATGTTCATACAGATAGCGGTGCTGATATTTCCATGTTTATACAGGTAGCGGTGTAGATATTTCCATGTTTATACAGATAGCGGTGTAGATATTTCCATGTTTATACAGATAGCGGTGTAGATATTTCCATGTTTATACAGATAGCGGTGTAGTTATCTCCATCTTAATACAGATGGCGGTGTAGATATTTATATGTTCATACAGATGGCGGTGAAGATATCTCCATGTTCATACAGATGGCGGTGTAGATATTTCCATGTTAATAGAGATAACGGTGTAGTTATTTCCATGTGTAAAGAAATAGCTTTGTAGATATTTCCATGTATATGCAGATAGCTGTGTAGATATTTCCATTTTCATGCAGATAGCGGAGTGGATATTTCCATGTTCAAACAGATAGCGGTGTAGGTATTTCCATGTTCATACAGATAGCGGTGTAGATATTTCCATGTTTATACAGATAGCGGTGAAGCTGTATGCATGTTTACACAGATACAGGTGTAGATATTTCCATGTTCATACAGATAGCGGTGTAGATATTTCCATGTTCATTCAGATGGCTATGTAGATATATCCATGTTCATACAGATGGCGGTGAAGATATTTCCATGTTCATACAGATAGCGGTGTAGATATTTCCATGTTTATACAGATAGCAGTGTAGATATTGCCATGTTTATACATATAGCGGTGTAGATATTTCCATGTTCATACATATAGCGGTGTAGATATTTCCATGTTCATCCAGATGGCTGTGTACTTATATCCATGTTCATACAGATGGCGGTGAAGATATTTCCATGATCATACAGATAGCGGTGTAGATATTTCCATGTTCATACAGATAGCGGTGTAGACATTTCCATGTTCATACAGATAGCGGTGTAGCTATTTCCATGTTCATACAGATAGCGGTGTAGATATTTCCATGTTCATCCAGATGGCTGTGTAGATATTTCCATGTTCATACAGATAGCTGTGTGGATATTTCCATGTTTACACAGGTAGCGGTGTAGATATTCCCATGTGTATACAGATAGCGGGGTAGATATTTCCATGTTTATACAGATAGAGGTGAAGATGTATGCATGTTTACACAGTTAGCGGTGCAGATATTTCCATGTTCATACAGATAGCAGTGTAGATATTTCCATGTTCATCCAGATGGCTGTGTGGATATATCCATGTTCATTCAGATGGCGGTGAAGATATTTCCATGTTCATACAGATAGCGGTGTAGATATTTCCATGTTCATACAGATAGCTGTGTAGATATTTCCATGTTCATACAGACAGCGGTGTAGATATTTCCATGTTCATACAGATAGATGTGTAGATATTTCCATGTTCATACAGATTGCGGTGTAGCTATTTCCATTTTCATACAGATAGCGGTGTAGATATTTCCATGTTCATAGAGATAGCGGTGTAGATATTTCCATGTTCATACAGATAGCGGTGCTGATATTTCCATGTTTATACAGGTAGCGGTGTAGATATTTCCATGTTTATACAGATAGCCGTGTAGATATTTCCATGTTCATTCAGATGGCAGAGTAGATATTTCCATGTGTAAAGAAATAGCTTTGCAGATATTTCCATGTTTATACAGATAGCGGTGTAGATATTTCCATGTTTATACACATAGCGGTGTAGATATCTCCATCTTAATACAGTTGGCGGTGTAGATATTTATATGTTCATACAGATGGCGGTGCAGATATTTCCATGTTCATACGAATGGCGGTGAAGATATTTCCATGTTCATACAGATGGCGGTGTAGAAACTTCCATGTTCATACTGATAGCGGTGCTGATATTTCCATGTTTATACAGGTAGCGGTGTAGATATTTCCATGTTTATACAGATAGCGGTGTAGATATTTCCATGTTTATACACAAAGCGGTGTAGATATTTCCATGTTCATACAGATAGCGGTGTAGCTATTTCCATGTTCATACAGATAGCAGTGTAGATATTTCCACGTTCACCCAGATGGCTGTGTAGATATTTCCATGTTCATACAGATAGCGGTGTAGATATTTCCATGTTCATCCAGATGGCTGTGTAGATATTTCCATGTTCATACAGATGGCTGTGTAGATATATCCATGTTCCTACAGATGGCGGTGAAGATATTTCCATGTTCATACAGATGGCGGTGTAGATATTTCCATGTTCATACAGATAGCGGGGCTGATATTTCCATTTTTATTCATGTAGCGGTGTAGATATTTCCATGTTTATACAGATAGCGGTGTATGTGTTTCCATGTTCATACAGATAGCGGTGTAGATATTTCCCTTTTAATGCAGATAGCGGTGTATATATTTCCCTGTTCAAACAGTTAGCGGTGTAGATATTTCCATGTTCATAAAGATAGCGGTGTAGATATTTCCATGTTTATACAGATAGCGGTGAAGTTGTATGCATGTTTACACAGATAGCGGTGTAGATATTTCCACGTTCATCCAGATGGCTGTGTAGATATATCCATGTTCATACAGATGGCGTTGAAGATATTTCCATGTTCATACAGATAGCGGTGTAGATATCTCCATCTTAATACAGATGGTGGTGTAGATATTTATATGTTCATACAGATGGCGGTGCAGATATTTCCATGTTCATATGGATGGCGGTGAAGATATTTCCATGTTCATACAGATGGCGGTGTAGAAACTTCCATGTTCATACTGATAGCGGTGCTGATATTTCCATGTTTATACAGGTAGCGGTGTAGATATTTCCATGTTTATACAGATAGCAGTGTAGATATTTCCATATTTATACACATAGCGGTGTAGATATTTCCATGCCTATACAGATAGCGGTGTAGGTATTTCCATGTTTATGCAGATAGTGGTGTAGATATCTCCATCTTAATACAGATGGCGGTGTAGATATTTAAATGTTCATACAGATGGCGCTGCAGATATTTCCATGTTCATACAGATGGCGGTGTAGTTATTTCCATGTGTAAACAGATAGCTGTGTAGATATTTCCATGTATAAGCAGATAGCTGTGTAGATATTTCCGTTTTCATGCAGATAGCGGTGTATATATTTCCCTGTTCAAACAGTTAGCGGTGTAGATATTTCCATGTTCATAAAGATAGCCGTGTAGATATTTCCATGTTTATACAGATAGCGGTGAAGATGTATGCATGTTTACACAGATAGCGGTGTAGATATTTCCATGTTCATCCAGATTGCTGTGTAGATATATCCATGTTCATACAGATAGAGGTGTAGATATTTCCATGTTCATACAGATAGCGGTGCATATATTTCCATGTTCATCCAGATGGCTGTGTAGATATATCCATGTTCATACAGATGGCGGTGAAGATATTTCCATGTTCATACAGATAGCGGTGCAGATATTTCCATGTTCATACAGATAGCGGTGTAGATGTTTCCAAGTTTATACAGATAGCGGTGTAGATATCTCCATCTTAATACAGATGGCGGTGTAGATATTTATATGTTCATTCAGATGGCGGTGCAGATATTTCCATGTTAATACAGATGGCGGTGTAGATATTTCCATGTTCATACAGATAGCGGTGTAGTTGTTTCCATGTGTAAAGAGATAGCTGTGTAGATATTCCCATGTATATGCACATAGCTGTGTAGATATTTCAATTTTCAAGCAGATAGCGGTGTATATACTTCCCTGTTCAAACAGATAGCGGTGTAGATATTTCCATGTTCATACAGATAGTGGTGTAGATATTTCCATGTTCATACAGATAGCGGTGTAGCTATTTCCATGTTCATACAGATAGCTGTGTGGATATTTCCATGTTCATAGAGATAGCGGTGTAGATATTTCCATGTTCATACAGATAGGGGTGTATGTATTTCCATGTTCATACAGATAGTGGTGTAGATATTTCTATTTTCATGCAGATAGCGGTGTATATATTTCCCTGTTCAAACAGTTAGCGGTGTAGGTATTTCCATGTTCATAAAGATAGCGGTTTAGATATTTCCATGTTTATACAGATAGCGGTGAAGATGTATGCATGTTTTCACAGATATCGGTGTAGATATTTCCATGTTCATCCACATGGCTGTGTAGATATATCCATGTTCATACAGATGGCGGTGAAGATATCTCCATGTTCATACAGATAGCGGTGTAGATATTTCCATGTTCATACAGATAGCGGTGTAGATATTTCCATGTTTATACAGATAGCGGTGTAGTTATCTCCATCTTAATACAGATGGCGGTGTAGATATTTATATGTTCATACAGATGGCGGTGAAGATATCTCCATGTTCATACAGATGGCGGTGTAGATATTTCCATGTTAATAGAGATAACGGTGTAGTTATTTCCATGTGTAAAGAAATAGCTTTGTAGATATTTCCATGTATATGCAGATAGCTGTGTAGATATTTCCATTTTCATGCAGATAGCGGAGTGGATATTTCCATGTTCAAACAGATAGCGGTGTAGGTATTTCCATGTTCATACAGATAGCGGTGTAGATATTTCCATGTTTATACAGATAGCGGTGAAGCTGTATGCATGTTTACACAGATACAGGTGTAGATATTTCCATGTTCATACAGATAGCGGTGTAGATATTTCCATGTTCATTCAGATGGCTATGTAGATATATCCATGTTCATACAGATGGCGGTGAAGATATTTCCATGTTCATACAGATAGCGGTGTAGATATTTCCATGTTTATACAGATAGCAGTGTAGATATTGCCATGTTTATACATATAGCGGTGTAGATATTTCCATGTTCATACATATAGCGGTGTAGATATTTCCATGTTCATCCAGATGGCTGTGTACTTATATCCATGTTCATACAGATGGTGGTGAAGATATTTCCATGATCATACAGATAGCGGTGTAGATATTTCCATGTTCATACAGATAGCGGTGTAGACATTTCCATGTTCATACAGATAGCGGTGTAGCTATTTCCATGTTCATACAGATAGCGGTGTAGATATTTCCATGTTCATCCAGATGGCTGTGTAGATATTTCCATGTTCATACAGATAGCTGTGTGGATATTTCCATGTTTACACAGGTAGCGGTGTAGATATTCCCATGTGTATACAGATAGCGGGGTAGATATTTCCATGTTTATACAGATAGAGGTGAAGATGTATGCATGTTTACACAGTTAGCGGTGCAGATATTTCCATGTTCATACAGATAGCAGTGTAGATATTTCCATGTTCATCCAGATGGCTGTGTGGATATATCCATGTTCATTCAGATGGCGGTGAAGATATTTCCATGTTCATACAGATAGCGGTGTAGATATTTCCATGTTCATACAGATAGCTGTGTAGATATTTCCATGTTCATACAGACAGCGGTGTAGATATTTCCATGTTCATACAGATAGATGTGTAGATATTTCCATGTTCATACAGATTGCGGTGTAGCTATTTCCATTTTCATACAGATAGCGGTGTAGATATTTCCATGTTCATAGAGATAGCGGTGTAGATATTTCCATGTTCATACAGATAGCGGTGCTGATATTTCCATGTTTATACAGGTAGCGGTGTAGATATTTCCATGTTTATACAGATAGCCGTGTAGATATTTCCATGTTCATTCAGATGGCAGAGTAGATATTTCCATGTGTAAAGAAATAGCTTTGCAGATATTTCCATGTTTATACAGATAGCGGTGTAGATATTTCCATGTTTATACACATAGCGGTGTAGATATCTCCATCTTAATACAGTTGGCGGTGTAGATATTTATATGTTCATACAGATGGCGGTGCAGATATTTCCATGTTCATACGAATGGCGGTGAAGATATTTCCATGTTCATACAGATGGCGGTGTAGAAACTTCCATGTTCATACTGATAGCGGTGCTGATATTTCCATGTTTATACAGGTAGCGGTGTAGATATTTCCATGTTTATACAGATAGCGGTGTAGATATTTCCATGTTTATACACAAAGCGGTGTAGATATTTCCATGTTCATACAGATAGCGGTGTAGCTATTTCCATGTTCATACAGATAGCAGTGTAGATATTTCCACGTTCACCCAGATGGCTGTGTAGATATTTCCATGTTCATACAGATAGCGGTGTAGATATTTCCATGTTCATCCAGATGGCTGTGTAGATATTTCCATGTTCATACAGATGGCTGTGTAGATATGTCCATGTTCCTACAGATGGCGGTGAAGATATTTCCATGTTCATACAGATGGCGGTGTAGATATTTCCATGTTCATACAGATAGCGGGGCTGATATTTCCATTTTTATTCATGTAGCGGTGTAGATATTTCCATGTTTATACAGATAGCGGTGTATGTGTTTCCATGTTCATACAGATAGCGGTGTAGATATTTCCCTTTTAATGCAGATAGCGGTGTATATATTTCCCTGTTCAAACAGTTAGCGGTGTAGATATTTCCATGTTCATAAAGATAGCGGTGTAGATATTTCCATGTTTATACAGATAGCGGTGAAGTTGTATGCATGTTTACACAGATAGCGGTGTAGATATTTCCACGTTCATCCAGATGGCTGTGTAGATATATCCATGTTCATACAGATGGCGTTGAAGATATTTCCATGTTCATACAGATAGCGGTGTAGATATCTCCATCTTAATACAGATGGTGGTGTAGATATTTATATGTTCATACAGATGGCGGTGCAGATATTTCCATGTTCATATGGATGGCGGTGAAGATATTTCCATGTTCATACAGATGGCGGTGTAGAAACTTCCATGTTCATACTGATAGCGGTGCTGATATTTCCATGTTTATACAGGTAGCGGTGTAGATATTTCCATGTTTATACAGATAGCAGTGTAGATATTTCCATATTTATACACATAGCGGTGTAGATATTTCCATGCCTATACAGATAGCGGTGTAGGTATTTCCATGTTTATGCAGATAGTGGTGTAGATATCTCCATCTTAATACAGATGGCGGTGTAGATATTTAAATGTTCATACAGATGGCGCTGCAGATATTTCCATGTTCATACAGATGGCGGTGTAGTTATTTCCATGTGTAAACAGATAGCTGTGTAGATATTTCCATGTATAAGCAGATAGCTGTGTAGATATTTCCGTTTTCATGCAGATAGCGGTGTATATATTTCCCTGTTCAAACAGTTAGCGGTGTAGATATTTCCATGTTCATAAAGATAGCCGTGTAGATATTTCCATGTTTATACAGATAGCGGTGAAGATGTATGCATGTTTACACAGATAGCGGTGTAGATATTTCCATGTTCATCCAGATTGCTGTGTAGATATATCCATGTTCATACAGATAGAGGTGTAGATATTTCCATGTTCATACAGATAGCGGTGCATATATTTCCATGTTCATCCAGATGGCTGTGTAGATATATCCATGTTCATACAGATGGCGGTGAAGATATTTCCATGTTCATACAGATAGCGGTGCAGATATTTCCATGTTCATACAGATAGCGGTGTAGATGTTTCCAAGTTTATACAGATAGCGGTGTAGATATCTCCATCTTAATACAGATGGCGGTGTAGATATTTATATGTTCATTCAGATGGCGGTGCAGATATTTCCATGTTAATACAGATGGCGGTGTAGATATTTCCATGTTCATACAGATAGCGGTGTAGTTGTTTCCATGTGTAAAGAGATAGCTGTGTAGATATTCCCATGTATATGCACATAGCTGTGTAGATATTTCAATTTTCAAGCAGATAGCGGTGTATATACTTCCCTGTTCAAACAGATAGCGGTGTAGATATTTCCATGTTCATACAGATAGTGGTGTAGATATTTCCATGTTCATACAGATAGCGGTGTAGCTATTTCCATGTTCATACAGATAGCTGTGTGGATATTTCCATGTTCATAGAGATAGCGGTGTAGATATTTCCATGTTCATACAGATAGGGGTGTATGTATTTCCATGTTCATACAGATAGTGGTGTAGATATTTCTATTTTCATGCAGATAGCGGTGTATATATTTCCCTGTTCAAACAGTTAGCGGTGTAGGTATTTCCATGTTCATAAAGATAGCGGTTTAGATATTTCCATGTTTATACAGATAGCGGTGAAGATGTATGCATGTTTTCACAGATATCGGTGTAGATATTTCCATGTTCATCCACATGGCTGTGTAGATATATCCATGTTCATACAGATGGCGGTGAAGATATCTCCATGTTCATACAGATAGCGGTGTAGATATTTCCATGTTCATACAGATAGCGGTGTAGATATTTCCATGTTCATACAGATAGCGGTGTATGTATTTCCATGTTCATACAGATAGCGGTGTAGATATTTCCATGTTCATCCTGATGGCTGTGTAGCTATTTCCATGTTCATACAGATAGCGGTGTAAATATTTCCATGTTCATACAGATAGCGGTGTAGTTATTTCCATGTTCATCCAGATGGCTGTGTAGATATATCCATGTTCATACAGATGGTGGTGAAGATATTTCCATGTTCATACAGATGGCGTTGTAGATATTTCCATGTTCATACAGATAGCCATGTAGATATTGCCATGTTCATACTGACAGCGGTGCTGATACTTCCATGTTTATACAGGTAGCGGTGTACATATTTCTGTGTTTATACAGGTAGCGGTGTAGATATTTCCATGTTCATACAGATAGCGGTGTAGATATTTCCATGTTTATACAGATAGCGGTGTATATATCTCCTTCTTAATACAGACGGCGGTGTAGATATTTATATGTTCATACAGATGGCGGTGCAGATATTTCCATGTTCATACAGATGGTGGTGTAGATATTTCCATGTTTATAGAGATAGCGGTGTAGTTATTTCCATGAGTAAAGAAATAGCTTTGTAGATATTTCCGTGTATATGCAGATAGCTGTGTAGATATTTCCCTTTTAATGCAGATAGCGGTGTATATATTTCCCTGTTCAAACAGTTAGCGGTGTAGATATTTCCATGTTCATAAAGATAGCAGTGTAGATATTTCCATGTTTATACAGATAGCGGTGAAGTTGTATGCATGTTTACACAGATAGCGGTGTTGATATTTCCACGTTCATCCAGATGGCTGTGTAGATATATCCATGTTCATACAGATGGCGTTGAAGATATTTCCATGTTCATACAGATAGCGGTGTAGATATCTCCATCTTAATACAGATGGTGGTGTAGATATTTATATGTTCATACAGATGGCGGTGCAGATATTTCCATGTTCATATGGATGGCGGTGAAGATATTTCCATGTTCATACAGATGGCGGTGTAGAAACTTCCATGTTCATACTGATAGCGGTGCTGATATTTCCATGTTTATACAGGTAGCGGTGTAGATATTTCCATGTTTATACAGATAGCAGTGTAGATATTTCCATATTTATACACATAGCGGTGTAGATATTTCCATGTCTATACAGATAGCGGTGTAGGTATTTCCATGTTTATGCAGATAGTGGTGTAGATATCTCCATCTTAATACAGATGGCGGTGTAGATATTTAAATGTTCATACAGATGGCGCTGCAGATATTTCCATGTTCATACAGATGGCGGTGTAGATATTTCCATGTTCATACAGATAGCGGTGTAGTTATTTCCATGTGTAAACAGATAGCTGTGTAGATATTTCCATGTATAAGCAGATAGCTGTGTAGATATTTCCGTTTTCATGCAGATAGCGGTGTATATATTTCCCTGTTCAAACAGTTAGCGGTGTAGATATTTCCATGTTCATAAAGATAGCCGTGTAGATATTTCCATGTTTATACAGATAGCGGTGAAGATGTATGCATGTTTACACAGATAGCGGTGTAGATATTTCCATGTTCATCCAGATTGCTGTGTAGATATATCCATGTTCATACAGATAGAGGTGTAGATATTTCCATGTTCATACAGATAGCGGTGCATATATTTCCATGTTCATCCAGATGGCTGTGTAGATATATCCATGTTCATACAGATGGCGGTGAAGATATTTCCATGTTCATACAGATAGCGGTGCAGATATTTCCATGTTCATACAGATAGCGGTGTAGATGTTTCCAAGTTTATACAGATAGCGGTGTAGATATCTCCATCTTAATACAGATGGCGGTGTAGATATTTATATGTTCATTCAGATGGCGGTGCAGATATTTCCATGTTAATACAGATGGCGGTGTAGATATTTCCATGTTCATACAGATAGCGGTGTAGTTGTTTCCATGTGTAAAGAGATAGCTGTGTAGATATTCCCATGTATATGCACATAGCTGTGTAGATATTTCAATTTTCAAGCAGATAGCGGTGTATATACTTCCCTGTTCAAACAGATAGCGGTGTAGATATTTCCATGTTCATACAGATAGTGGTGTAGATATTTCCATGTTCATACAGATAGCGGTGTAGCTATTTCCATGTTCATACAGATAGCTGTGTGGATATTTCCATGTTCATAGAGATAGCGGTGTAGATATTTCCATGTTCATACAGATAGGGGTGTATGTATTTCCATGTTCATACAGATAGTGGTGTAGATATTTCTATTTTCATGCAGATAGCGGTGTATATATTTCCCTGTTCAAACAGTTAGCGGTGTAGGTATTTCCATGTTCATAAAGATAGCGGTTTAGATATTTCCATGTTTATACAGATAGCGGTGAAGATGTATGCATGTTTTCACAGATATCGGTGTAGATATTTCCATGTTCATCCACATGGCTGTGTAGATATATCCATGTTCATACAGATGGCGGTGAAGATATCTCCATGTTCATACAGATAGCGGTGTAGATATTTCCATGTTCATACAGATAGCGGTGTAGATATTTCCATGTTCATACAGATAGCGGTGTATGTATTTCCATGTTCATACAGATAGCGGTGTAGATATTTCCATGTTCATCCTGATGGCTGTGTAGCTATTTCCATGTTCATACAGATAGCGGTGTAAATATTTCCATGTTCATACTGATAGCGGTGTAGTTATTTCCATGTTCATCCAGATGGCTGTGTAGATATATCCATGTTCATACAGATGGTGGTGAAGATATTTCCATGTTCATACAGATGGCGTTGTAGATATTTCCATGTTCATACAGATAGCCATGTAGATATTGCCATGTTCATACTGACAGCGGTGCTGATACTTCCATGTTTATACAGGTAGCGGTGTACATATTTCTGTGTTTATACAGGTAGCGGTGTAGATATTTCCATGTTCATACAGATAGCGGTGTAGATATTTCCATGTTTATACAGATAGCTGTGTAGATATTTCCATCTTTATACAGATGGCGGTGTAGATATTTCCATGTTTATACAGATGGCGGTGTAGATATTCCATGTTTATAGAGATGGCCGTGTAGATATTTCCATGTTTAAAGAGATGACAGTGTAGATATTTCCATGTTTATAGAGATAGCGGTGTAGTTATTTCCATGAGTAAAGAAATAGCTTTGTAGATATTTCCGTGTATATGCAGATAGCTGTGTAGATATTTCCATTTTCATGCAGATAGCGGTGTAGATATTTCCATGTTCAAACAGATAGCGGTGTAGATATTTCCATGTTCATACAGATAGCGGTGTAGATATTTGCCTGTTTATACAGATAGCGGTGAAGATGTATGCATGTTTGCACAGATAGCGGTGTAGATATTTCCATGTTTATACAGATAGCGGTGTAGATATTTCCATGTTCATACAGATGGCGGTGCAGATATTTCCATGTTCATTCAGATAGCGGTGCTGATATTTCCATGTTTATATAGGTAGCGGTGTAGATATTTCCATGTTCATACAGATAGCGGTGTAGATATTTCCATGTTTATACAGATAGCGGTGTAGATATTTCCATGTTTTTACAGATAGCGGTGTGGATATCTCCATCTTAATACAGATGGTGGTGTAGATATTTATATGTTCATGCAGATGGCGGTGCAGATATTTCCATGTTCATACAGATGGCGGTGTAGATATTTCTATGTTTATAGAGATAGCGGTGTAGTTATTTCCATGTGTAAAGAAATAGCTTTGTAGATATTTCCATGTATATGCAGATAGCTCTGTAGATATTTCCATTTTCATGCAGATAGCGGTGTAGATATTTCCATGTTCATACAGATACTGGTGGAGATATTTCCATGTTTATACAGATAGCGGTGAAGATGTATGCATGTTTACACAGATAGCGGTGTAGATATTTCCATGTTCATTCAGGTAGCGGTGTAGATATTTCCATGTTCATCCAGATGGCTGTGTAGATATATCCATGTTCATACAGATGGCGGTGAAGATATTTCAATATTCATACAGATAGCGTTGTAGATATTTCCATGTTCATACAGATAGCGGTGTAGATGTTTCCATGTTCATACAGATAGAGGTGTAGCTATTTCCATGTTCATACAGATTGCGGTGTAGATATTTCCATGTTCATCCAGATGGCTGTGTAGATATATCCTTGTTCATACAGATGGCGGTGAAGATATTTCCATGTTCATACAGATAGCGGTGTAGATATTTCCATGTTCATACAGATAGTGGTGTAGATATTTCCATGTTCATACAGATAGCGGTGTATCTATTTCCATGTTCATACATATAGCGGTGTAGATATTTCCATGTTCATCCAGATGGCTGTGTAGATATTTCCATGTTCATACAGATAGCGGTGCTGATATTTCCATGTTTATACAGGTAGCGGTGTAGATATTACCATGTTTATACAGATAGCGGTGTAGATATTTCCATGTTTATACAGATAGTTGTGTAGATATTTCCATGTTTATACAGATAGCGGTGTAGATATCTCCATCTTAATACAGATGGCGGTGTAGATATTTATATGTGCATACAGATGGCGGTGAAGGTATCTCCATGTTCATACAGATGGCGGTGTAGATATTTCCATTTTAATAGAGATAGCGGTGTAGTTATTTCCATGTTCATACAGATAGTGGTGTAGATATTTCCATGTTCATACAGATAGCGGTGTAGATATTTCCATGTTCATACAGATAGTGGTGTAGATATTTCCATGTTCATACAGATAGCGGTGTATCTATTTCCATGTTCATACAGATAGCGGTGCTGATATTTCCATGTTTATACAGGTAGCGGTGTAGATATTTCCATGTTTATACAGATAGCGGTGTAGATATTTCCATGTTTATACAGATAGCGGTGTAGATATTTCCATGTTTATACAGATAGCG
This sequence comes from Gorilla gorilla gorilla, assembly GCF_029281585.2. Lineage (NCBI taxonomy): Eukaryota > Metazoa > Chordata > Mammalia > Primates > Hominidae > Gorilla > Gorilla gorilla. Next base: position 130,781,483 of record NC_073239.2, read on the forward strand.
GTGTAGTTATCTCCATCTTAATACAGATGGCGGTGTAGATATTTATATGTTCATACAGATGGCGGTGAAGATATCTCCATGTTCATACAGATGGCGGTGTAGATATTTCCATGTTAATAGAGATAACGGTGTAGTTATTTCCATGTGTAAAGAAATAGCTTTGTAGATATTTCCATGTATTTGCAGATAGCTGTGTAGATATTTCCATTTTCATGCAGATAGCGGAGTGGATATTTCCATGTTCAAACAGATAGCGGTGTAGGTATTTCCATGTTCATACAGATAGCGGTGTAGATATTTCCATGTTTATACAGATAGCGGTGAAGCTGTATGCATGTTTACACAGATACAGGTGTAGATATTTCCATGTTCATACAGATAGCGGTGTAGATATTTCCATGTTCATTCAGATGGCTATGTAGATATATCCATGTTCATACAGATGGCGGTGAAGATATTTCCATGTTCATACAGATAGCGGTGTAGATATTTCCATGTTTATACAGATAGCAGTGTAGATATTGCCATGTTTATACATATAGCGGTGTAGATATTTCCATGTTCATACATATAGCGGTGTAGATATTTCCATGTTCATCCAGATGGCTGTGTACTTATATCCATGTTCATACAGATGGCGGTGAAGATATTTCCATGATCATACAGATAGCGGTGTAGATATTTCCATGTTCATACAGATAGCGGTGTAGACATTTCCATGTTCATACAGATAGCGGTGTAGCTATTTCCATGTTCATACAGATAGCGGTGTAGATATTTCCATGTTCATCCAGATGGCTGTGTAGATATTTCCATGTTCATACAGATAGCTGTGTGGATATTTCCATGTTTACACAGGTAGCGGTGTAGATATTCCCATGTGTATACAGATAGCGGGGTAGATATTTCCATGTTTATACAGATAGAGGTGAAGATGTATGCATGTTTACACAGTTAGCGGTGCAGATATTTCCATGTTCATACAGATAGCAGTGTAGATATTTCCATGTTCATCCAGATGGCTGTGTGGATATATCCATGTTCATTCAGATGGCGGTGAAGATATTTCCATGTTCATACAGATAGCGGTGTAGATATTTCCATGTTCATACAGATAGCTGTGTAGATATTTCCATGTTCATACAGACAGCGGTGTAGATATTTCCATGTTCATACAGATAGATGTGTAGATATTTCCATGTTCATACAGATTGCGGTGTAGCTATTTCCATTTTCATACAGATAGCGGTGTAGATATTTCCATGTTCATAGAGATAGCGGTGTAGATATTTCCATGTTCATACAGATAGCGGTGCTGATATTTCCATGTTTATACAGGTAGCGGTGTAGATATTTCCATGTTTATACAGATAGCCGTGTAGATATTTCCATGTTCATTCAGATGGCAGAGTAGATATTTCCATGTGTAAAGAAATAGCTTTGCAGATATTTCCATGTTTATACAGATAGCGGTGTAGATATTTCCATGTTTATACACATAGCGGTGTAGATATCTCCATCTTAATACAGTTGGCGGTGTAGATATTTATATGTTCATACAGATGGCGGTGCAGATATTTCCATGTTCATACGAATGGCGGTGAAGATATTTCCATGTTCATACAGATGGCGGTGTAGAAACTTCCATGTTCATACTGATAGCGGTGCTGATATTTCCATGTTTATACAGGTAGCGGTGTAGATATTTCCATGTTTATACAGATAGCGGTGTAGATATTTCCATGTTTATACACAAAGCGGTGTAGATATTTCCATGTTCATACAGATAGCGGTGTAGCTATTTCCATGTTCATACAGATAGCAGTGTAGATATTTCCACGTTCACCCAGATGGCTGTGTAGATATTTCCATGTTCATACAGATAGCGGTGTAGATATTTCCATGTTCATCCAGATGGCTGTGTAGATATTTCCATGTTGATACAGATGGCTGTGTAGATATATCCATGTTCCTACAGATGGCGGTGAAGATATTTCCATGTTCATACAGATGGCGGTGTAGATATTTCCATGTTCATACAGATAGCGGGGCTGATATTTCCATTTTTATTCATGTAGCGGTGTAGATATTTCCATGTTTATACAGATAGCGGTGTATGTGTTTCCATGTTCATACAGATAGCGGTGTAGATATTTCCCTTTTAATGCAGATAGCGGTGTATATATTTCCCTGTTCAAACAGTTAGCGGTGTAGATATTTCCATGTTCATAAAGATAGCGGTGTAGATATTTCCATGTTTATACAGATAGCGGTGAAGTTGTATGCATGTTTACACAGATAGCGGTGTAGATATTTCCACGTTCATCCAGATGGCTGTGTAGATATATCCATGTTCATACAGATGGCGTTGAAGATATTTCCATGTTCATACAGATAGCGGTGTAGATATCTCCATCTTAATACAGATGGTGGTGTAGATATTTATATGTTCATACAGATGGCGGTGCAGATATTTCCATGTTCATATGGATGGCGGTGAAGATATTTCCATGTTCATACAGATGGCGGTGTAGAAACTTCCATGTTCATACTGATAGCGGTGCTGATATTTCCATGTTTATACAGGTAGCGGTGTAGATATTTCCATGTTTATACAGATAGCAGTGTAGATATTTCCATATTTATACACATAGCGGTGTAGATATTTCCATGCCTATACAGATAGCGGTGTAGGTATTTCCATGTTTATGCAGATAGTGGTGTAGATATCTCCATCTTAATACAGATGGCGGTGTAGATATTTAAATGTTCATACAGATGGCGCTGCAGATATTTCCATGTTCATACAGATGGCGGTGTAGTTATTTCCATGTGTAAACAGATAGCTGTGTAGATATTTCCATGTATAAGCAGATAGCTGTGTAGATATTTCCGTTTTCATGCAGATAGCGGTGTATATATTTCCCTGTTCAAACAGTTAGCGGTGTAGATATTTCCATGTTCATAAAGATAGCCGTGTAGATATTTCCATGTTTATACAGATAGCGGTGAAGATGTATGCATGTTTACACAGATAGCGGTGTAGATATTTCCATGTTCATCCAGATTGCTGTGTAGATATATCCATGTTCATACAGATAGAGGTGTAGATATTTCCATGTTCATACAGATAGCGGTGCATATATTTCCATGTTCATCCAGATGGCTGTGTAGATATATCCATGTTCATACAGATGGCGGTGAAGATATTTCCATGTTCATACAGATAGCGGTGCAGATATTTCCATGTTCATACAGATAGCGGTGTAGATGTTTCCAAGTTTATACAGATAGCGGTGTAGATATCTCCATCTTAATACAGATGGCGGTGTAGATATTTATATGTTCATTCAGATGGCGGTGCAGATATTTCCATGTTAATACAGATGGCGGTGTAGATATTTCCATGTTCATACAGATAGCGGTGTAGTTGTTTCCATGTGTAAAGAGATAGCTGTGTAGATATTCCCATGTATATGCACATAGCTGTGTAGATATTTCAATTTTCAAGCAGATAGCGGTGTATATACTTCCCTGTTCAAACAGATAGCGGTGTAGATATTTCCATGTTCATACAGATAGTGGTGTAGATATTTCCATGTTCATACAGATAGCGGTGTAGCTATTTCCATGTTCATACAGATAGCTGTGTGGATATTTCCATGTTCATAGAGATAGCGGTGTAGATATTTCCATGTTCATACAGATAGGGGTGTATGTATTTCCATGTTCATACAGATAGTGGTGTAGATATTTCTATTTTCATGCAGATAGCGGTGTATATATTTCCCTGTTCAAACAGTTAGCGGTGTAGGTATTTCCATGTTCATAAAGATAGCGGTTTAGATATTTCCATGTTTATACAGATAGCGGTGAAGATGTATGCATGTTTTCACAGATATCGGTGTAGATATTTCCATGTTCATCCACATGGCTGTGTAGATATATCCATGTTCATACAGATGGCGGTGAAGATATCTCCATGTTCATACAGATAGCGGTGTAGATATTTCCATGTTCATACAGATAGCGGTGTAGATATTTCCATGTTCATACAGATAGCGGTGTATGTATTTCCATGTTCATACAGATAGCGGTGTAGATATTTCCATGTTCATCCTGATGGCTGTGTAGCTATTTCCATGTTCATACAGATAGCGGTGTAAATATTTCCATGTTCATACAGATAGCGGTGTAGTTATTTCCATGTTCATCCAGATGGCTGTGTAGATATATCCATGTTCATACAGATGGTGGTGAAGATATTTCCATGTTCATACAGATGGCGTTGTAGATATTTCCATGTTCATACAGATAGCCATGTAGATATTGCCATGTTCATACTGACAGCGGTGCTGATACTTCCATGTTTATACAGGTAGCGGTGTACATATTTCTGTGTTTATACAGGTAGCGGTGTAGATATTTCCATGTTCATACAGATAGCGGTGTAGATATTTCCATGTTTATACAGATAGCGGTGTATATATCTCCTTCTTAATACAGACGGCGGTGTAGATATTTATATGTTCATACAGATGGCGGTGCAGATATTTCCATGTTCATACAGATGGTGGTGTAGATATTTCCATGTTTATAGAGATAGCGGTGTAGTTATTTCCATGAGTAAAGAAATAGCTTTGTAGATATTTCCGTGTATATGCAGATAGCTGTGTAGATATTTCCCTTTTAATGCAGATAGCGGTGTATATATTTCCCTGTTCAAACAGTTAGCGGTGTAGATATTTCCATGTTCATAAAGATAGCAGTGTAGATATTTCCATGTTTATACAGATAGCGGTGAAGTTGTATGCATGTTTACACAGATAGCGGTGTAGATATTTCCACGTTCATCCAGATGGCTGTGTAGATATATCCATGTTCATACAGATGGCGTTGAAGATATTTCCATGTTCATACAGATAGCGGTGTAGATATCTCCATCTTAATACAGATGGTGGTGTAGATATTTATATGTTCATACAGATGGCGGTGCAGATATTTCCATGTTCATATGGATGGCGGTGAAGATATTTCCATGTTCATACAGATGGCGGTGTAGAAACTTCCATGTTCATACTGATAGCGGTGCTGATATTTCCATGTTTATACAGGTAGCGGTGTAGATATTTCCATGTTTATACAGATAGCAGTGTAGATATTTCCATATTTATACACATAGCGGTGTAGATATTTCCATGTCTATACAGATAGCGGTGTAGGTATTTCCATGTTTATGCAGATAGTGGTGTAGATATCTCCATCTTAATACAGATGGCGGTGTAGATATTTAAATGTTCATACAGATGGCGCTGCAGATATTTCCATGTTCATACAGATGGCGGTGTAGATATTTCCATGTTCATACAGATAGCGGTGTAGTTATTTCCATGTGTAAACAGATAGCTGTGTAGATATTTCCATGTATAAGCAGATAGCTGTGTAGATATTTCCGTTTTCATGCAGATAGCGGTGTATATATTTCCCTGTTCAAACAGTTAGCGGTGTAGATATTTCCATGTTCATAAAGATAGCCGTGTAGATATTTCCATGTTTATACAGATAGCGGTGAAGATGTATGCATGTTTACACAGATAGCGGTGTAGATATTTCCATGTTCATCCAGATTGCTGTGTAGATATATCCATGTTCATACAGATAGAGGTGTAGATATTTCCATGTTCATACAGATAGCGGTGCATATATTTCCATGTTCATCCAGATGGCTGTGTAGATATATCCATGTTCATACAGATGGCGGTGAAGATATTTCCATGTTCATACAGATAGCGGTGCAGATATTTCCATGTTCATACAGATAGCGGTGTAGATGTTTCCAAGTTTATACAGATAGCGGTGTAGATATCTCCATCTTAATACAGATGGCGGTGTAGATATTTATATGTTCATTCAGATGGCGGTGCAGATATTTCCATGTTAATACAGATGGCGGTGTAGATATTTCCATGTTCATACAGATAGCGGTGTAGTTGTTTCCATGTGTAAAGAGATAGCTGTGTAGATATTCCCATGTATATGCACATAGCTGTGTAGATATTTCAATTTTCAAGCAGATAGCGGTGTATATACTTCCCTGTTCAAACAGATAGCGGTGTAGATATTTCCATGTTCATACAGATAGTGGTGTAGATATTTCCATGTTCATACAGATAGCGGTGTAGCTATTTCCATGTTCATACAGATAGCTGTGTGGATATTTCCATGTTCATAGAGATAGCGGTGTAGATATTTCCATGTTCATACAGATAGGGGTGTATGTATTTCCATGTTCATACAGATAGTGGTGTAGATATTTCTATTTTCATGCAGATAGCGGTGTATATATTTCCCTGTTCAAACAGTTAGCGGTGTACGTATTTCCATGTTCATAAAGATAGCGGTTTAGATATTTCCATGTTTATACAGATAGCGGTGAAGATGTATGCATGTTTTCACAGATATCGGTGTAGATATTTCCATGTTCATCCACATGGCTGTGTAGATATATCCATGTTCATACAGATGGCGGTGAAGATATCTCCATGTTCATACAGATAGCGGTGTAGATATTTCCATGTTCATACAGATAGCGGTGTAGATATTTCCATGTTCATACAGATAGCGGTGTATGTATTTCCATGTTCATACAGATAGCGGTGTAGATATTTCCATGTTCATCCTGATGGCTGTGTAGCTATTTCCATGTTCATACAGATGGCGGTGTAAATATTTCCATGTTCATACTGATAGCGGTGTAGTTATTTCCATGTTCATCCAGATGGCTGTGTAGATATATCCATGTTCATACAGATGGTGGTGAAGATATTTCCATGTTCATACAGATGGCGTTGTAGATATTTCCATGTTCATACAGATAGCCATGTAGATATTGCCATGTTCATACTGACAGCGGTGCTGATACTTCCATGTTTATACAGGTAGCGGTGTACATATTTCTGTGTTTATACAGGTAGCGGTGTAGATATTTCCATGTTCATACAGATAGCGGTGTAGATATTTCCATGTTTATACAGATAGCTGTGTAGATATTTCCATCTTTATACAGATGGCGGTGTAGATATTTCCATGTTTATACAGATGGCGGTGTAGATATTCCATGTTTATAGAGATGGCCGTGTAGATATTTCCATGTTTAAAGAGATGACAGTGTAGATATTTCCATGTTTATAGAGATAGCGGTGTAGTTATTTCCATGAGTAAAGAAATAGCTTTGTAGATATTTCCGTGTATATGCAGATAGCTGTGTAGATATTTCCATTTTCATGCAGATAGCGGTGTAGATATTTCCATGTTCAAACAGATAGCGGTGTAGATATTTCCATGTTCATACAGATAGCGGTGTAGATATTTGCCTGTTTATACAGATAGCGGTGAAGATGTATGCATGTTTGCACAGATAGCGGTGTAGATATTTCCATGTTTATACAGATAGCGGTGTAGATATTTCCATGTTCATACAGATGGCGGTGCAGATATTTCCATGTTCATACAGATAGCGGTGCTGATATTTCCATGTTTATATAGGTAGCGGTGTAGATATTTCCATGTTCATACAGATAGCGGTGTAGATATTTCCATGTTTATACAGATAGCGGTGTAGATATTTCCATGTTTTTACAGATAGCGGTGTGGATATCTCCATCTTAATACAGATGGTGGTGTAGATATTTATATGTTCATGCAGATGGCGGTGCAGATATTTCCATGTTCATACAGATGGCGGTGTAGATATTTCTATGTTTATAGAGATAGCGGTGTAGTTATTTCCATGTGTAAAGAAATAGCTTTGTAGATATTTCCATGTATATGCAGATAGCTCTGTAGATATTTCCATTTTCATGCAGATAGCGGTGTAGATATTTCCATGTTCATACAGATACTGGTGGAGATATTTCCATGTTTATACAGATAGCGGTGAAGATGTATGCATGTTTACACAGATAGCGGTGTAGATATTTCCATGTTCATTCAGGTAGCGGTGTAGATATTTCCATGTTCATCCAGATGGCTGTGTAGATATATCCATGTTCATACAGATGGCGGTGAAGTTATTTCAATATTCATACAGATAGCGTTGTAGATATTTCCATGTTCATACAGATAGCGGTGTAGATGTTTCCATGTTCATACAGATAGAGGTGTAGCTATTTCCATGTTCATACAGATTGCGGTGTAGATATTTCCATGTTCATCCAGATGGCTGTGTAGATATATCCTTGTTCATACAGATGGCGGTGAAGATATTTCCATGTTCATACAGATAGCGGTGTAGATATTTCCATGTTCATACAGATAGTGGTGTAGATATTTCCATGTTCATACAGATAGCGGTGTATCTATTTCCATGTTCATACATATAGCGGTGTAGATATTTCCATGTTCATCCAGATGGCTGTGTAGATATTTCCATGTTCATACAGATAGCGGTGCTGATATTTCCATGTTTATACAGGTAGCGGTGTAGATATTACCATGTTTATACAGATAGCGGTGTAGATATTTCCATGTTTATACAGATAGTTGTGTAGATATTTCCATGTTTATACAGATAGCGGTGTAGATATCTCCATCTTAATACAGATGGCGGTGTAGATATTTATATGTGCATACAGATGGCGGTGAAGGTATCTCCATGTTCATACAGATGGCGGTGTAGATATTTCCATTTTAATAGAGATAGCGGTGTAGTTATTTCCATGTGTAAAGAAATAGCTTTGTAGATATTTCCATGTATATGCAGATAGCTGTGTAGATATTTCCATTTTCATGCAGATAGCGGAGTAGATATTTCCATGTTCAAACAGATAGCGGTGTAGATATTTCCATGTTCATACAGATAGCGGTGTAGATATTTCCATGTTTATACAGATAGCGGTGAAGACGTATGCATGTTTACACAGATATTGGTGTAGATATTTCAATGTTCATACAGATAGCGGTGTAGATATTTCCATGTTCATTCAGATGGCTATGTAGATATATCCATGTTCATACAGATGGCGGTGAAGATATTTCCATGTTCATACAGATAGCGGTGTAGATATTTCCATGTTCATACAGATAGCTGTGTAGATATTTCCATGTTCATTCAGACAGCGGTGTAGATATTTCCATGTTCATACAGATAGTGGTGTAGATATTTCCATGTTCATACAGATAGCGGTGTAGCTATTTCCATGTTCATCCAGATGGCTGTGTAGTTATATCCATGTTCATACAGATGGCGGTGAAGATATTTCCATGATCATACAGATAGCGGTGTAGATATTTCCATGTTCATACAGATAGCGGTGTAGACATTTCCATGTTCATACTGATAGCGGTGTAGCTATCTCCATGTTCATACAGATAGCGGTGTAGATATATCCATGTTCATCCAGATGGCTGTGTAGATATTTCCATGTTCATACAGATAGCGGTGCTGATATTTCCATGTTTATACAGATAGCGGTGTAGATATTCCCATGTTTATACAGATAGCGGTGTAGATATTTCCATGTTTATACAGATAGAGGTGAAGATGTATGCATGTTTACACAGTTAGCGGTGCAGATATTTCCATGTTCATACAGATAGCGGTGTAGATATTTCCATGTTCATCCAGATGGCTGTGTAGATATATCCATGTTCATTCAGATGGCGGTGAAGGTGTTTCCATGTTCATACAGATAGCGGTGTAGATATTTCCATGTTCATACAGATAGCTGTGTAGATATTTCCATGTTAATACAGACAGCGGTGTAGATATTTCCATGTTCATACAGATAGTGGTGTAGATATTTCCATGTTCATACATATAGCGGTGTAGCTATTTACATGTTCATACAGATAGCGGTGTAGATATTTCAATGTTCATAGAGATAGCGGTGCAGATATTTCCATGTTCATACAGATAGCGGTGCTGATATTTCCATGTTTATACAGGTAGCGGTGTAGATATTTCCATGTTTATACAGATAGCGGTGTAGATATTTCCATGTTTATACAGATAGCGGTGTAGATATTTTCATGTTTATACAGATAGCGGTGTAGGTATCTCCATCTTAATACAGATGGCGGTGTAGATATTTATATGTTCATACAGATGGCGGTGCAGATATTTCCATGTTCATACAGATGGCGGTGTAGATATTTCCATGTTTATAGAGACTGCGGTGTAGATATTTCCATGTGTAAAGAAATAGCTTTGTAAATATTTCCATGTATATGCAGATATCTGTGTAGATATTTCCATTTTCATGCAGATAGCGGTGTAGATATTTCCATGTTCAAACAGATAGCTGTGTAGATATTTCCATGTTCATACAGATAGCGGTGTAGATATTTTCATGTTTATACAGATAGCGTTGAAGATGTATGCATGTTAACACAGATAGCGGTGCAGATATTTCCAAGTTCATACTGATAGCGGTGTAGATATTTCCATGTTCATCCAGATGGCTGTGTAGATATATCCATGTTCATACAGATGGCGGTGAAGATATTTCCATGTTCATGCATACAGCGGTGTAGATATTTCCATGTTCATACAGATAGAGGTGTAGACATTTCCATGTTCATACTGATAGCGGTGTAGCTATTTCCATGTTCATACAGATAGCGGTGTTGATATTTCCATGTTCATCCAGATGGCTGTGTAGATATGTCCATGTTCATACAGATGGCGGGGAAGATATTTCCATGTTCATACAGATGGCGGTGTAGATATTTCCATGTTCATACAGATTGCGGTGCTGATATTTCCATGTTTATACAGGTAGCAGTGTAGATATTTCCATGTTTATACACATAGCGGTGTAGATATTTCCATGTTCATTCAGATAGCGGTGTAGATATCTCCATCTTAATACAGATGGCGGTGTAGATATTTATATGTTCATACAGATGGCGGTGCAGATATTTCAATGTTCATACAGATGGCAGTGAAGTTAATTCCATGTTCATACAGATGGCGGTGTAGTTACTTCCATGTTCATACTGATAGCGGTGCTGATATTTCCATGTTTATACAGGTAGCGGTGTAGATATTTCCATGTTTATACACATAGCGGTGTAGATATTTCCATGTTTATACAGATAGCGGTGTAGATATCTCCATCTTAATACAGATGGCGGTGTAGATATTTATATGTTCATTCAGATGGCGGTGCAGATATTTCCATGTTCATACAGATGGCGGTGTATCTATTTCCATGTTCATACAGATAGCGGTGTAGTTATTTCCATGTGTAAAGAGATAGCTGTGTAGATATTCCCATGTATATGCAGATAGCTGTGTAGATATTTCCATTTTCAAGCAGATAGCGGTGTATATACTTCCCTGTTCAAACAGATAGCGGTGTAGATATTTCCATGTTCATACAGATAGTGGTGTAGATATTTCCATGTTTGTACAGATAGCGGTGTAGATATCTCCATCTTAATACAGATGGCGGTGTAGATATTTATATGTTCATACAGATGGCGGTGCAGATATTTCCATGTTCATACAGACGGCGGTGTAGATATTTCCATGTTCATACAGATAGAGGTGTAGTTATTTCCATGTGTAAAGAGATAGCTGTGTAGATATTTCCATGTATATGCAGATAGCTGTGTAGATATTTCCATTTTCATGCAGATAGCGGTGTATATATTTCCCTGTTCAAACAGTTAGCGGTGTAGATATTTCCATGTTCAGAAAGATAGCGGTGTAGATATTTCCATGTTTATACAGATAGCGGTGAAGATGTATGCATGTTTACACAGATAGCGGTGTAGATATTTCCATGTTCATCCAGATGGCTGTGTAGATATATCCATGTTCATACAGATAGCGGTGTAGATATTTCCATCTTCATATAGATAGCGGTGCAGATATTTCCATGTTCATCCAGATGGCTGTGTAGATATATCCATGTTCATACAGATGGCGGTGAAGATATTTCCATGTTCATACAGATAGCGGTGTAGATATTTCCATGTTCATATAGAAAGCGGTGTAGATATTTCCATGTTCATACAGATAGCGGTGTATATATTTCCATGTTCATACAGATAGCAGTGTAGATATTTCCATTTTCAAGCAGATAGCGCTGTATATATTTCCATGTTGAAACAGATAGCGGTGTAGATATTTCCATGTTCATAAAGATAGCGTTGTAGATATTTCCATGTTTATACAGATAGCGGTGAAAATGTATGCATGTTTACACAGATAGCGGTGTAGATATTTCCATGTTCATACAGATAGCTGTGTGAATATTTCCATGTTTACACAGGTAGCGGTGTAGATATTCCCATGTGTATACAGATAGCGGTGTAGATATTTCCATGTTTATACAGATAGAGGTGAAGATGTATGCATGTTTACACAGTTAGCGGTTCAGATATTTCCATGTTCATACAGATAGCCGTGTAGATATTTCCATGTTTATCCAGATGGCTGTGTGGATATATCCATGTTCATTCAGATGGCGGTGAAGATATTTCCATGTTCATACAGATAGCGGTGTAGATATTTCCATGTTCATACAGATAGCTGTGTAGATATTTCCATGTTCATACAGACAGCGGTATAGATATTTCCATGTTCATACAGATAGATGTGTAGATATTTCCATGTTCATACAGATTGCGGTGTAGCTATTTCCATTTTCATACAGATAGCGGTGTAGATATTTCCATGTTCATAGAGATAGCGGTGTAGATATTTCCATGTTCATACAGATAGCGGTGCTGATATTTCCATGTTTATACAGGTAGCGGTGTAGATATTTCCATGTTTATACAGATAGCCGTGTAGATATTTCCATGTTCATTCAGATGGCAGAGTAGATATTTCCATGTGTAAAGAAATAGCTTTGCAGATATTTCCATGTATATGCAGATAGCTGTGTAGATATTTCCATTTTCATGCAGATAGCGGTGTAGATATTTCCATGTTCAAACAGATAGCTGTGTAGATATTTCCATGTTCATACAGATAGCGGTGTAGATATTTCCATGTTTATACAGATAGCGGTGAAGATGTATGCATGTTAACACAGATAGCGGTGTAGATATTTCCAAGTTCATACAGATAGCAGTGTAGATATTTCCATGTTCATCCAGATGGCTGTGTAGATATATCCATGTTCATACAGATGGTGGTGAAGATATTTCCATGTTCATGCAGATAGCAGTGTAGATATTTCCATGTTTATACAGATAGCGGTGTAGATATCTCCATGATAATACAGATGGCGGTGTAGATATTTATATGTTCATACAGATGGCGGTGCAGATATTTCCATGTTCATTCAGATGGCGGTGTAGATATTTCCTTGTTCATTCAGATGGCGGTGTAGATATTTCCATGTGCAAAGAAATAGCTTTGTAGATATTTCCATGTACATGCAGAGAGCTGTGTAGATATTTCCATTTTCATGCAGATAGCGGTGTAGATATTTCCATGTTTATACACATCGCGGTGTAGATATTTCCATGTTTATACAGATAGCGGTGTAGATATCTCCATCTTAATACAGATGGCGGTGTAGATATTTATATGTTCATACAGATGGCAGTGCAGATATTTCCATGTTCATACAGATGGCGGTGAAGGTATTTCCATGTTCATACAGATGGCGGTGTAGATACTTCCATGTTCATACTGATAGCGGTGCTGATATTTCCATGTTTATACAGGTAGCGGTGTAGATATTTCCATGTTTATACAGATAGCGGTGTAGATATTTCCATGTTTATACACATAGCGGTGTAGATATTTCCATGTTTATACAGATAGCGGTGTAGATATCTCCATCTTAATACAGATGGCGGTGTAGATATTTATATGTTCATTCAGATGGCGGTGCAGATATTTCCATGTTGATACAGATGGCGGTGTAGATATTTCCATGTTCATACAGATAGCGGTGTAGTTATTTCCAAGTGTAAAGAGATAGCTGTGTAGATATTTCCATGTATATGCAGATAGCTGTGTAGACATTTCCATTTTCATGCAGATAGCGGTGTATATATTTCCCTGTTCAAACAGTTAGCGGTGTAGATGTTTCCATGTTCATAAAGATAGCAGTGCAGATATTTCCATGTTTATACAGATAGCGGTGAAGATTTATGCATGTTTACACAGATAGCGGTGTAGATATTTCCATGTTCATCCAGATGGCTGTGTAGATATATCCATGTTCATACAGATAGCAGTGTAGATATTTCCATGTTCATACAGATAGCGGTGCAGATATTTCCATGTTCATCCAGATGGCTGTGTAGATATATCCATGTTCATACAGATGGCGGTGAAGACATTTCCATGTTCATACAGATGGCGGTGTAGATACTTCCATGTTCATACAGATAGCGGTGCTGATATTTCCATGTTTATATAGGTAGCGGTGTAGATATTTCCATGTTCATACAGATAGCGGTGTAGATATTTCCATGTTTATACAGATAGCGGTGTAGATATTTCCATGTTTATACAGATAGCGGTGTGGATATCTCCATCTTAATACAGATGGTGGTGTAGATATTTATATGTTCATGCAGATGGCGGTGCAGATATTTCCATGTTCATACAGATGGTGGTGTAGATATTTCTATGTTTATAGAGATAGCGGTGTAGTTATTTCCATGTGTAAAGAAATAGCTTTGTAGATATTTCCATGTATATGCAGATAGCTCTGTTGATATTTCCATTTTCATGCAGATAGCGGTGTAGATATTTCCATGTTCATACAGATTGCAGTGGAGATATTTCCATGTTTATACAGATAGCGGCGAAGATGTATGCATGTTTACACAGATAGCGGTGTAGATATTTCCATGTTCATTCAGGTAGCGGTGTAGATATTTCCATGTTCATGCAGATGGCTGTGTAGATATATCCATGTTCATACAGATGGCGGTGAAGATATTTCCATGTTCATACAGATAGCGGTGTAGATCTTTCCATGTTCATACAGATAGCGGTGTAGATATTTCCATGTTCATACAGATAGAGGTGTAGCTATTTCCATGTTCATACAGATTGCGGTGTAGATATTTCCATGTTCATCCAGATTGCTGTGTAGATATATCCATGTTCATAGAGATGGCGGTGAAGATATTTCCATGTTCATACAGATAGCGGTGTAGATATTTCCATGTTCATACAGATAGTGGTGTAGATATTTCCATGTTCATACAGATAGCGGTGTATCTATTTCCATGTTCATACAGATAGCGGTGCTGATATTTCCATGTTTATACAGGTAGCGGTGTAGATATTTCCATGTTTATACAGATAGCGGTGTAGATATTTCCATGTTTATACAGATAGCGGTGTAGATATTTCCATGTTTATACAGATAGCGGTGTAGATATCTCTATCTTAATACAGATGGCGGTGTAGATATTTTTATGTTCATACAGATGGCGGTGAAGATATCTCCATGTTCATACAGATGGCGGTGTAGATATTTCCATGTTAATAGAGATAGCGGTGTAGTTATTTCCATGTGTAAAGAAATAGCTTTGTAGATATTTCCATGTATATGCAGATAGCTGTGTAGATATTTCCATTTTCATGCAGATAGCGGAGTGGATATTTCCATGTTCAAACAGATAGCGGTGTAGGTATTTCCATGTTCATACAGATAGCGGTGTAGATATTTCCATGTTTATACAGATAGCGTTGAAGGTGTATGCATGTTTACACAGATACTGGTGTAGATATTTCTATGTTCATACAGATAGCGGTGTAGATATTTCCATGTTCATTCAGATGGCTATGTAGATATATCCATGTTCATACAGATGGCGGTGAAGATATTTCCATGTTCATACAGATAGCGGTGTAGATATTTCCATGTTTATACAGATAGCAGTGTAGATATTGCCATGTTTATACATATAGCGGTGTAGATATTTCCATGTTCATACATATAGCGGTGTAGATATTTCCATGTTCATCCAGATGGCTGTGTAGTTATATCCATGTTCATACAGATGGCGGTGAAGATATTTCCATGATCATACAGATAGCGGTGTAGATATTTCCATGTTCATACAGATAGCGGTGTAGATATTTCCATGTTCATACAGATATCGGTGTATGTATTTCCATGTTCATACAGATAGCGGTGTAGATATTTCCATGTTCATCCAGATGGCTGTGTAGATATTTCCATGTTTATACAGATAGCGGTGAAGATGTATGCATGTTAACACAGATAGCGGTGTAGATATTTCCAAGTTCATACAGATAGCGGTGTAGATATTTCCATGTTCATCCAGATGGCTGTGTAGATATATCCATGTTCATACAGATGGTGGTGAAGATATTTCCATGTTCATGCAGATAGCGGTGTAGATATTTCCATGTTTATACAGATAGCGGTGTAGATATCTCCATGTTAATACAGATGGCGGTGTAGATATTTATATGTTCATACAGATGGCGGTGCAGATATTTCCATGTTCATTCAGATGGCGGTGTAGATATTTCCATGTTCATTCAGATGGCGGTGTAGATATTTCCATGTGCAAAGAAATAGCTTTGTAGATATTTCCATGTACATGCAGAGAGCTGTGTAGATATTTCCATTTTCATGCAGATAGCGGTGTAGATATTTCCATGTTCAAACAGATAGCTGTGTAGATATTTCCATGTTCATACAGATAGCGGTGTAGATATTTCCATGTTCATACAGATAGCGGTGTAGATATTTCCATGTTTATACAGATAGCAGTGTAGATATTGCCATGTTTATACATATAGCGGTGTAGATATTTCCATGTTCATACATATAGCGGTGTAGATATTTCCATGTTCATCCAGATGGCTGTGTAGTTATATCCATGTTCATACAGATGGCGGTGAAGATATTTCCATGATCATACAGATAGCGGTGTAGATATTTCCATGTTCATACAGATAGCGGTGTAGACATTTCCATGTTCATACAGATAGCGGTGTAGCTATTTCCATGTTCATACAGATAGCGGTGTAGATATTTCCATGTTCATCCAGATGGCTGTGTAGATATTTCCATGTTCATACAGATAGCTGTGTGAATATTTCCATGTTTACACAGGTAGCGGTGTAGATATTCCCATGTGTATACAGATAGCGGTGTAGATATTTCCATGTTTATACAGATAGAGGTGAAGATGTATGCATGTTTACACAGTTAGCGGTTCAGATATTTCCATGTTCATACAGATAGCCGTGTAGATATTTCCATGTTCATCCAGATGGCTGTGTGGATATATCCATGTTCATTCAGATGGCGGTGAAGATATTTCCATGTTCATACAGATAGCGGTGTAGATATTTCCATGTTCATACAGATAGCTGTGTAGATATTTCCATGTTCATACAGACAGCGGTATAGATATTTCCATGTTCATACAGATAGATGTGTAGATATTTCCATGTTCATACAGATTGCGGTGTAGCTATTTCCATTTTCATACAGATAGCGGTGTAGATATTTCCATGTTCATAGAGATAGCGGTGTAGATATTTCCATGTTCATACAGATAGCGGTGCTGATATTTCCATGTTTATACAGGTAGCGGTGTAGATATTTCCATGTTTATACAGATAGCCGTGTAGATATTTCCATGTTCATTCAGATGGCAGAGTAGATATTTCCATGTGTAAAGAAATAGCTTTGCAGATATTTCCATGTATATGCAGATAGCTGTGTAGATATTTCCATTTTCATGCAGATAGCGGTGTAGATATTTCCATGTTCAAACAGATAGCTGTGTAGATATTTCCATGTTCATACAGATAGCGGTGTAGATATTTCCATGTTTATACAGATAGCGGTGAAGATGTATGCATGTTAACACAGATAGCGGTGTAGATATTTCCAAGTTCATACAGATAGCGGTGTAGATATTTCCATGTTCATCCAGATGGCTGTGTAGATATATCCATGTTCATACAGATGGTGGTGAAGATATTTCCATGTTCATGCAGATAGCGGTGTAGTTATTTCCATGTTTATACAGATAGCGGTGTAGATATCTCCATGATAATACAGATGGCGGTGTAGATATTTATATGTTCATACAGATGGCGGTGCAGATATTTCCATGTTCATTCAGATGGCGGTGTAGATATTTCCATGTTCATTCAGATGGCGGTGTAGATATTTCCATGTGCAAAGGAATAGCTTTGTAGATATTTCCATGTACATGCAGAGAGCTGTGTAGATATTTCCATTTTCATGCAGATAGCGGTGTAGATATTTCCATGTTTATACACATCGCGGTGTAGATATTTCCATGTTTATACAGATAGCGGTGTAGATATCTCCATCTTAATACAGATGGCGGTGTAGATATTTATATGTTCATACAGATGGCAGTGCAGATATTTCCATGTTCATACGTATGGCGGTGAAGATATTTCCATGTTCATACAGATGGCGGTGTAGAAACTTCCATGTTCATACTGATAGCGGTGCTGATATTTCCATGTTTATACAGGTAGCGGTGTAGATATTTCCATGTTTATACAGATAGCGGTGTAGATATTTCCATGTTTATACACATAGCGGTGTAGATATTTCCATGTTTATACAGATAGCGGTGTAGATATCTCCATCTTAATACAGATGGCGGTGTAGATATTTATATGTTCATTCAGATGGCGGTGCAGATATTTCCATGTTGATACAGATGGCGGTGTAGATATTTCCATGTTCATACAGATAGCGGTGTAGTTATTTCCAAGTGTAAAGAGATAGCTGTGTAGATATTTCCATGTATATGCAGATAGCTGTGTAGACATTTCCATTTTCATGCAGATAGCGGTGTATATATTTCCCTGTTCAAACAGTTAGCGGTGTAGATGTTTCCATTTTCATAAAGATAGCAGTGCAGATATTTCCATGTTTATACAGATAGCGGTGAAGATTTATGCATGTTTACACAGATAGCGGTGTAGATATTTCCATGTTCATCCAGATGGCTGTGTAGATATATCCATGTTCATACAGATATCAGTGTAGATATTTCCATGTTCATACAGATAGCGGTGCAGATATTTCCATGTTCATCCAGATGGCTGTGTAGATATATCCATGTTCATACAGATGGCGGTGAAGACATTTCCATGTTCATACAGATGGCGGTGTAGATACTTCCATGTTCATACAGATAGCGGTGCTGATATTTCCATGTTTATATAGGTAGCGGTGTAGATATTTCCATGTTCATACAGATAGCGGTGTAGATATTTCCATGTTTATACAGATAGCGGTGTAGATATTTCCATGTTTATACAGATAGCGGTGTGGATATCTCCATCTTAATACAGATGGTGGTGTAGATATTTATATGTTCATGCAGATGGCGGTGCAGATATTTCCATGTTCATACAGATGGTGGTGTAGATATTTCTATGTTTATAGAGATAGCGGTGTAGTTATTTCCATGTGTAAAGAAATAGCTTTGTAGATATTTCCATGTATATGCAGATAGCTCTGTTGATATTTCCATTTTCATGCAGATAGCGGTGTAGATATTTCCATGTTCATACAGATTGCAGTGGAGATATTTCCATGTTTATACAGATAGCGGCGAAGATGTATGCATGTTTACACAGATAGCGGTGTAGATATTTCCATGTTCATTCAGGTAGCGGTGTAGATATTTCCATGTTCATGCAGATGGCTGTGTAGATATATCCATGTTCATACAGATGGCGGTGAAGATATTTCCATGTTCATACAGATAGCGGTGTAGATCTTTCCATGTTCATACAGATAGCGGTGTAGATATTTCCATGTTCATACAGATAGAGGTGTAGCTATTTCCATGTTCATACAGATTGCGGTGTAGATATTTCCATGTTCATCCAGATTGCTGTGTAGATATATCCATGTTCATAGAGATGGCGGTGAAGATATTTCCATGTTCATACAGATAGCGGTGTAGATATTTCCATGTTCATACAGATAGTGGTGTAGATATTTCCATGTTCATACAGATAGCGGTGTATCTATTTCCATGTTCATACAGATAGCGGTGCTGATATTTCCATGTTTATACAGGTAGCGGTGTAGATATTTCCATGTTTATACAGATAGCGGTGTAGATATTTCCATGTTTATACAGATAGCGGTGTAGATATTTCCATGTTTATACAGATAGCGGTGTAGATATCTCTATCTTAATACAGATGGCGGTGTAGATATTTATATGTTCATACAGATGGCGGTGAAGATATCTCCATGTTCATACAGATGGCGGTGTAGATATTTCCATGTTAATAGAGATAGCGGTGTAGTTATTTCCATGTGTAAAGAAATAGCTTTGTAGATATTTCCATGTATATGCAGATAGCTGTGTAGATATTTCCATTTTCATGCAGATAGCGGAGTGGATATTTCCATGTTCAAACAGATAGCGGTGTAGGTATTTCCATGTTCATACAGATAGCGGTGTAGATATTTCCATGTTTATACAGATAGCGTTGAAGGTGTATGCATGTTTACACAGATACTGGTGTAGATATTTCTATGTTCATACAGATAGCGGTGTAGATATTTCCATGTTCATTCAGATGGCTATGTAGATATATCCATGTTCATACAGATGGCGGTGAAGATATTTCCATGTTCATACAGATAGCGGTGTAGATATTTCCATGTTTATACAGATAGCAGTGTAGATATTGCCATGTTTATACATATAGCGGTGTAGATATTTCCATGTTCATACATATAGCGGTGTAGATATTTCCATGTTCATCCAGATGGCTGTGTAGTTATATCCATGTTCATACAGATGGCGGTGAAGATATTTCCATGATCATACAGATAGCGGTGTAGATATTTCCATGTTCATACAGATAGCGGTGTAGACATTTCCATGTTCATACAGATAGCGGTGTAGCTATTTCCATGTTCATACAGATAGCGGTGTAGATATTTCCATGTTCATCCAGATGGCTGTGTAGATATTTCCATGTTCATACAGATAGCTGTGTGGATATTTCCATGTTTACACAGGTAGCGGTGTAGATATTCCCATGTGTATACAGATAGCGGTGTAGATATTTCCATGTTTATACAGATAGAGGTGAAGATGTATGCATGTTTACACAGTTAGCGGTGCAGATATTTCCATGTTCATACAGATAGCAGTGTAGATATTTCCATGTTCATCCAGATGGCTGTGTGGATATATCCATGTTCATTCAGATGGCGGTGAAGATATTTCCATGTTCATACAGATAGCGGTGTAGATATTTCCATGTTCATACAGATAGCTGTGTAGATATTTCCATGTTCATACAGACAGCGGTGTAGATATTTCCATGTTCATACAGATAGATGTGTAGATATTTCCATGTTCATACAGATTGCGGTGTAGCTATTTCCATTTTCATACAGATAGCGGTGTAGATATTTCCATGTTCATAGAGATAGCGGTGTAGACATTTCCATGTTCATACAGATAGCGGTGCTGATATTTCCATGTTTATACAGGTAGCGGTGTAGATATTTCCATGTTTATACAGATAGCCGTGTAGATATTTCCATGTTCATTCAGATGGCAGAGTAGATATTTCCATGTGTAAAGAAATAGCTTTGCAGATATTTCCAAGTATATGCAGATAGCTGTGTAGATATTTCCATTTTCATGCAGATAGCGGTGTAGATATTTCCATGTTCAAACAGATAGCTGTGTAGATATTTCCATGTTCATACAGATAGCGGTGTAGATATTTCCATGTTTATACAGATAGCGGTGAAGATGTATGCATGTTAACACAGATAGCGGTGTAGATATTTCCAAGTTCATACAGATAGCGGTGTAGATATTTCCATGTTCATCCAGATGGCTGTGTAGATATATCCATGTTCATACAGATGGTGGTGAAGATATTTCCATGTTCATGCAGATAGCGGTGTAGATATTTCCATGTTTATACAGATAGCGGTGTAGATATCTCCATGTTAATACAGATGGCGGTGTAGATATTTATATGTTCATACAGATGGCGGTGCAGATATTTCCATGTTCATTCAGATGGCGGTGTAGATATTTCCATGTTCATTCAGATGGTGGTGTAGATATTTCCATGTGCAAAGAAATAGCTTTGTAGATATTTCCATGTACATGCAGAGAGCTGTGTAGATATTTCCATTTTCATGCAGATAGCGGTGTAGATATTTCCATGTTCAAACAGATAGCTGTGTAGATATTTCCATGTTCATACAGATAGCGGTGTAGATATTTCCATGTTTATACAGGTAGCGGTGTAGATATTTCCATGTTTATACAGATAGCGGTGTAGATTTTTCCATGTTTATACAGATAGCGGTGTAGATATTTCCATGTTTATACAGATAGCGGTGTAGATATCTCCATCTTAGTAGAGATGGTGGTGTAGATATTTATATGTTCATACAGATGGCGGTGCAGATATTTCCATATTCATACAGATGGTGGTGTAGATATTTCCATGTTTATAGAGATAGCGGTGTAGTTATTTCCATGTGTAAAGAAATAGCTTTGTAGATATTTCCGTGTATATGCAGATAGCTGTGTAGATATTTCCATTTTCATGCAGATATCGGTGTAGATATTTCCATGTTCAAACAGATAGCGGTGTAGATATTTCCATGTTCATACAGATAGTGGTGTAGATATTTCCATGTTTATACAGATAGCGGTGTAGATATTTCCATGTTTATACAGATAGCGGTGTGGATATCTCCATCTTAATACAGATGGTGGTGTAGATATTTATATGTTCATGCAGATGGCAGTGCAGATATTTCCATGTTCATACAGATGGCGGTGTAGAAATTTCCATGTTTATAGAGATAGCGGTGTAGTTATTTCCATGTGTAAAGAAATAGCTTTGTAGATATTTCCATGTATATGCAGATAGCTCTGTTGATATTTCCATTTTCATGCAGATAGCGGTGTAGATAT
The DNA here is from genome assembly GCF_029281585.2 of Gorilla gorilla gorilla. Classification (NCBI taxonomy): domain Eukaryota; kingdom Metazoa; phylum Chordata; class Mammalia; order Primates; family Hominidae; genus Gorilla; species Gorilla gorilla. The sequence goes on from NC_073239.2 coordinate 130,804,436, forward strand.
TTCCATGTTCATACAGATAGCGGTGGAGATATTTCCATGTTTATACAGATAGCGGTAAAGCTGTATGCATGTTTACACAGATAGCGGTGTAGATATTTCCATGTTCATTCAGGTAGCGGTGTAGATATTTCCATGTTCATCCAGATGGCTGTGTGGATATATCCATGTTCATACAGATGGCGGCGAAGATATTTCCATGTTCATACAGATAACGGTGTAGATCTTTCCATGTTCATACAGATAGTGGTGTAGATATTTCCATGTTCATACAGATAGAGGTGTAGCTATTTCCATGTTCATACAGATTGCGGTGTAGGTATTTCCATGTTCATCCAGATGGCTGTGTAGATATATCCATGTTCATACCGATGGCGGTGAAGATATTTCCATGTTCATACAGATAGCTGTGTAGGTATTTCCATGTTCATACAGCTAGCGGTGTAGATATTTCCATGTTCATACAGATAGCGGTGTAGATATTTCCATGTTCATCCAGAAGGCTGTGTAGATATTTCGATGTTCATACAGATAGCGGTGGTGATATTTCCATGTTTAAACAGGTAGCGGTGTAGATATTTCCATGTTTATACAGATGGCGGTGTAGATATTTCCATATTTATACAGATAGCGGTGTAGATATCTCCATCTTAATACAGATGGCGGTGTAGATATTTATATGTTCATACAGATGGCGGTGCAGATATTTCCATGTTCATACAGATGGCGGTGTAGATATTTCCATGTTTACAGATATAGCGGTGTAGTTATTTCCATGTGTAAAGAAATAGCTTTGTAGATATTTCCGTGTATATGCAGACAGCTGTGTAGATATTTCCATTTTCATGCAGATAGCGGTGTAGATATTTCCATGTTCAAACCGATAGCGGTGTAGATATTTCCATTTTCATACAGATAGCGGTGTAGATATTTGCATGTTTATACAGATAGCGGTGAAGATGTATGCATGTTTGCACAAATAGCTGTGTAGATATTTCCATGTTCATACAGATAGCGGTGTAGATATTTCCATGTTCATACAGATAGCGGTGTAGATATTTCCATGTTCATACAGATAGCGGTGTAGATATTTCCATGTTCATACAGATAGCGGTGTAGAGATTTCCATGTTCATCCAGAAGGCTGTGTAGATATTTCCATGTTCATACAGATAGCGGTGCTGATATTTCCATGTTTATATAGGTAGCGGTGTAGATATTTCCATGTTCATACAGATAGCGGTGTAGATATTTCCATGTTTATACAGATAGCGGTGTAGATATTTCCATGTTTATACAGATAGGGGTGTGTATATCTCCATCTTAATACAGATGGTGGTGTAGATATTTATATGTTCATGCAGATGGCGGTGCAGATATTTCCATGTTCATACAGATGGTGGTGTAGATATTTCTATGTTTATAGAGATAGCGGTGTAGTTATTTCCATGTGTAAATAAATAGCTTTGTAGATATTTCCATGTATATGCAGATAGCTCTGTTGATATTTCCATTTTCATGCAGATGGCGGTGCAGTTATTTCCATGTTCATACAGATGGTGGTGTAGATATTTCTATGTTTATAGAGATAGCGGTGTAGTTATTTCCATGTGTAAATAAATAGCTTTGTAGATATTTCCATGTATATGCTGATAGCTCTGTTGATATTTCCATTTTCATGCAGATAGCGGTGTAGATTTTTCCAAGTTCATAGAGATAGCGGTGGAGATATTTCCATGTTTATACAGATAGCGGTGAAGATTTATGCATGTTTACACAGATAGCGGTGTAGATATTTCCATGTTCATTCAGGTAGCGGTGTAGATATTTCCATGTTCATCCAGATGGCTGTGTAGATATATCCATGTTCATACAGATGGTGGTGAAGATATTTCCATGTTCATACAGATAGCGGTGTAGATCTTTCCATGTTCATACAGATAGCGGTGTAGATATTTCCATGTTCATACAGTTAGAGGTGTAGCTATTTCCATGTTCATACAGATTGCGGTGTAGATATTTCCATGTTCATCCAGATGGCTGTGTAGATATATCCATGTTCATACAGATGGCGGTGAAGATATTTCCATGTTCATACAGATAGCGGTGTAGATATTTCCATGTTCATACAGATAGTGGTGTAGATATTTCCATGTTCATACAGATAGCGGTGTATCTATTTCCATGTTCATACAGATAGCGGTGTAGATATTTCCATGTTCATCCAGATGGCTGTGTAGATATTTCCATGTTCATACAGATAGCGGTGCTGATATTTCCAGGTTTATACAGGTAGCGGTGTAGATGTTTCCATGTTTATACAGATAGCGGTGTAGATATTTCCATGTTTATACAGATAGCGGTGTAGATATTTCCATGTTTATACAGATAACGGTGTAGATATCTCCATCTTAATACAGATGACGGTGTAGATATTTATATGTTCATACAGATGGCTGTGAAGATATCTCCATGTTCATACAGATGGCGGTGTAGATATTTCCATGTTAATAGAGATAGCGGTGTAGTTATTTCCATGTGTAAAGAAATAGCTTTGTAGATATTTCCATGTATATGCAGATAGCTGTGTAGATATTTCCATTTTCATGCAGATAGCGGAGTAGATATTTCCATGTTCAAACAGATAGCGGTGTAGATATTTCCATGTTCATACAGATAGCGGTGTAGATATTTCCATGTTTATACAGATAGCGGTGAAGTTGTATGCATGTTTACACAGATAGTGGTGTAGATATTTCCATGTTCATACAGATAGCGGTGTAGATATTTCCATGTTTATACAGATAGAGGTGAAGATATATGCATGTTTACACAGATAGCGGTGCAGATATTTCCATGTTCATACAGATAGCAGTGTAGATATTTCCATGTTCATCCAGATGGCTGTGTAGATATATCCATGATCATTCAGATGGCGGTGAAGATATTTCCATGTTCATACAGATAGCGGTGTAGGTATTTCCATGTTCATACAGATAGCTGTGTAGATATTTCCATGTTCATACAGACAGCGGTGTAGATATTTCCATGTTCATACAGATAGAGGTGTAGATATTTCCATGTTCATACAGATTGCGGTGTAGCTATTTCCATTTTCATACAGATAGCGGTGTAGATATTTCCATGTTCATAGAGATAGCGGTGTAGATATTTCCATGTTCATACAGATAGCGGTGCTGATAATTCCATGTTTATACAGGTAGCGGTGTAGATATTTCCATGTTTATACAGATAGCGGTGTAGATATTTCCATGTTCATTCAGATGGCGCAGTAGATATTTCCATGTGTAAAGAAATAGCTTTGTAGATATTTCCATGTATATGCAGATAGCTGTGAAGATATTTTCATTTTCATGCAGATAGCGGTGTAGATATTTCCATGTTCAAACAGATAGCTGTGTAGATATTTCCATGTTCATACAGATAGCGGTGTAGATATTTCCATGTTTATACAGATAGCGGTGTAGATATTTCCATGTTTATACAGATAGCGGTGTAGATTTTTCCATGTTTATACAGATAGCGGTGTAGATATTTCCATGTTTATACAGATAGCGGTGTAGATATCTCCATCTTAATAGAGATGGTGGTGTAGATATTTATATGTTCATACAGATGGCGGTGCAGATATTTCCATGTTCATACAGATGGTGGTGTAGATATTTCCATGTTTATAGAGATAGCGGTGTAGTTATTTCCATGTGTAAAGAAATAGCTTTGTAGATATTTCCGTGTATATGCAGATAGCTGTGTAGATATTTCCATTTTCATGCAGATATCGGTGTAGATATTTCCATGTTCAAACAGATAGCGGTGTAGATATTTCCATGTTCATACAGATAGTGGTGTAGATATTTCCATGTTTATACAGATAGCGGTGTAGATATTTCCATGTTTATACAGATAGCGGTGTGGATATCTCCATCTTAATACAGATGGTGGTGTAGATATTTACATGTTCATGCAGATGGCAGTGCAGATATTTCCATGTTCATACAGATGGCGGTGTAGAAATTTCCATGTTTATAGAGATAGCGGTGTAGTTATTTCCATGTGTAAAGAAATAGCTTTGTAGATATTTCCATGTATATGCAGATAGCTCTGTTGATATTTCCATTTTCATGCAGATAGCGGTGTAGATATTTCCATGTTCATACAGATAGCGGTGGAGATATTTCCATGTTTATACAGATAGCGGTAAAGATGTATGCATGTTTACACAGATAGCGGTGTAGATATTTCCATGTTCATTCAGGTAGCGGTGTAGATATTTCCATGTTCATCCAGATGGCTGTGTGGATATATCCATGTTCATACAGATGGCGGCGAAGATATTTCCATGTTCATACAGATAACGGTGTAGATCTTTCCATGTTCATACAGATAGTGGTGTAGATATTTCCATGTTCATACAGATAGAGGTGTAGCTATTTCCATGTTCATACAGATTGCGGTGTAGGTATTTCCATGTTCATCCAGATGGCTGTGTAGATATATCCATGTTCATACCGATGGCGGTGAAGATATTTCCATGTTCATACAGATAGCGGTGTAGGTATTTCCATGTTCATACAGCTAGCGGTGTAGATATTTCCATGTTCATACAGATAGCGGTGTAGATATTTCCATGTTCATCCAGAAGGCTGTGTAGATATTTCGATGTTCATACAGATAGCGGTGGTGATATTTCCATGTTTAAACAGGTAGCGGTGTAGATATTTCCATGTTTATACAGATGGCGGTGTAGATATTTCCATATTTATACAGATAGCGGTGTAGATATCTCCATCTTAATACAGATGGCGGTGTAGATATTTATATGTTCATACAGATGGCGGTGCAGATATTTCCATGTTCATACAGATGGCGGTGTAGATATTTCCATGTTTACAGAGATAGCGGTGTAGTTATTTCCATGTGTAAAGAAATAGCTTTGTAGATATTTCCGTGTATATGCAGACAGCTGTGTAGATATTTCCATTTTCATGCAGATAGCGGTGTAGATATTTCCATGTTCAAACCGATAGCGGTGTAGATATTTCCATTTTCATACAGATAGCGGTGTAGATATTTGCATGTTTATACAGATAGCGGTGAAGATGTATGCATGTTTGCACAAATAGCTGTGTAGATATTTCCATGTTCATACAGATAGCGGTGTAGATATTTCCATGTTCATACAGATAGCGGTGTAGATATTTCCATGTTCATACAGATAGCTGTGTAGATATTTCCATGTTCATACAGATAGCGGTGTAGATATTTCCATGTTCATCCAGATGGCTGTGTAGATATTTCCATGTTCATACAGATAGCGGTGCTGATATTTCCATCTTTATACAGGTAGCGGTGTAGATATTTCCATGTTTATACAGATAGCGGTGTAGATATTTCCATGTTTATACAGATAGCGGTGTAGATATTTCCATGTTTATACAGATAACGGTGTAGATATCTCCATCTTAATACAGATGACGGTGTAGATATTTATATGTTCATACAGATGGCTGTGAAGATATCTCCATGTTCATACAGATGGCGGTGTAGATATTTCCATGTTAATAGAGATAGCGGTGTAGTTATTTCCATGTGTAAAGAAATAGCTTTGTAGATATTTCCATGTATATGCAGATAGCTGTGTAGATATTTCCATTTTCATGCAGATAGCGGAGTAGATATTTCCATGTTCAAACAGATAGCGGTGTAGATATTTCCATGTTCATACAGATAGCGGTGTAGATATTTCCATGTTTATACAGATAGCGGTGAAGATGTATGCATGTTTACACAGATAGTGGTGTAGATATTTCCATGTTCATACAGATAGCGGTGTAGATATTTCCATGTTTATACAGATAGAGGTGAAGATATATGCATGTTTACACAGTTAGCGGTGCAGATATTTCCATGTTCATACAGATAGCAGTGTAGATATTTCCATGTTCATCCAGATGGCTGTGTAGATATATCCATGATCATTCAGATGGCGGTGAAGATATTTCCATGTTCATACAGATAGCGGTGTAGGTATTTCCATGTTCATACAGATAGCTGTGTAGATATTTCCATGTTCATACAGACAGCGGTGTAGATATTTCCATGTTCATACAGATAAAGGTGTAGATATTTCCATGTTCATACAGATTGCGGTGTAGCTATTTCCATTTTCATACAGATAGCGGTGTAGATATTTCCATGTTCATAGAGATAGCGGTGTAGATATTTCCATGTTCATACAGATAGCGGTGCTGATAATTCCATGTTTATACAGGTAGCGGTGTAGATATTTCCATGTTTATACAGATAGCGGTGTAGATATTTCCATGTTCATTCAGATGGCGCAGTAGATATTTCCATGTGTAAAGAAATAGCTTTGTAGATATTTCCATGTATATGCAGATAGCTGTGAAGATATTTTCATTTTCATGCAGATAGCGGTGTAGATATTTCCATGTTCAAACAGATAGCTGTGTAGATATTTCCATGTTCATACAGATAGCGGTGTAGATATTTCCATGTTTATACAGATAGCGGTGTAGATATTTCCATGTTTATACAGATAGCGGTGTAGATTTTTCCATGTTTATACAGATAGCGGTGTAGATATTTCCATGTTTATACAGATAGCGGTGTAGATATCTCCATCTTAATAGAGATGGTGGTGTAGATATTTATATGTTCATACAGATGGCGGTGCAGATATTTCCATGTTCATACAGATGGTGGTGTAGATATTTCCATGTTTATAGAGATAGCGGTGTAGTTATTTCCATGTGTAAAGAAATAGCTTTGTAGATATTTCCGTGTATATGCAGATAGCTGTGTAGATATTTCCATTTTCATGCAGATATCGGTGTAGATATTTCCATGTTCAAACAGATAGCGGTGTAGATATTTCCATGTTCATACAGATAGTGGTGTAGATATTTCCATGTTTATACAGATAGCGGTGTAGATATTTCCATGTTTATACAGATAGCGGTGTGGATATCTCCATCTTAATACAGATGGTGGTGTAGATATTTATATGTTCATGCAGATGGCAGTGCAGATATTTCCATGTTCATACAGATGGCGGTGTAGAAATTTCCATGTTTTTAGAGATAGCGGTGTAGTTATTTCCATGTGTAAAGAAATAGCTTTGTAGATATTTCCATGTATATGCAGATAGCTCTGTTGATATTTCCATTTTCATGCAGATAGCGGTGTAGATATTTCCATGTTCATACAGATAGCGGTGGAGATATTTCCATGTTTATACAGATAGCGGTAAAGATGTATGCATGTTTACACAGATAGCGGTGTAGATATTTCCATGTTCATTCAGGTAGCGGTGTATATATTTCCATGTTCATCCAGATGGCTGTGTGGATATATCCATGTTCATACAGATGGCGGCGAAGATATTTCCATGTTCATACAGATAACGGTGTAGATCTTTCCATGTTCATACAGATAGTGGTGTAGATATTTCCATGTTCATACAGATAGAGGTGTAGCTATTTCCATGTTCATACAGATTGCGGTGTAGGTATTTCCATGTTCATCCAGATGGCTGTGTAGATATATCCATGTTCATACCGATGGCGGTGAAGATATTTCCATGTTCATACAGATAGCGGTGTAGGTATTTCCATGTTCATACAGCTAGCGGTGTAGATATTTCCATGTTCATACAGATAGCGGTGTAGATATTTCCATGTTCATCCAGAAGGCTGTGTAGATATTTCGATGTTCATACAGATAGCGGTGGTGATATTTCCATGTTTAAACAGGTAGCGGTGTAGATATTTCCATGCTTATACAGATGGCGGTGTAGATATTTCCATATTTATACAGATAGCGGTGTAGATATCTCCATCTTAATACAGATGGCGGTGTAGATATTTATATGTTCATACAGATGGCGGTGCAGATATTTCCATGTTCATACAGATGGCGGTGTAGATATTTCCATGTTTACAGAGATAGCGGTGTAGTTATTTCCATGTGTAAAGAAATAGCTTTGTAGATATTTCCGTGTATATGCAGACAGCTGTGTAGATATTTCCATTTTCATGCAGATAGCGGTGTAGATATTTCCATGTTCAAACCGATAGCGGTGTAGATATTTCCATTTTCATACAGATAGCGGTGTAGATATTTGCATGTTTATACAGATAGCGGTGAAGATGTATGCATGTTTGCACAAATAGCTGTGTAGATATTTCCATGTTCATACAGATAGCGGTGTAGATATTTCCATGTTCATACAGATAGCGGTGTAGATATTTCCATGTTCATACAGATAGCGGTGTAGATATTTCCATGTTCATACAGATAGCGGTGTAGAGATTTCCATGTTCATCCAGAAGGCTGTGTAGATATTTCCATGTTCATACAGATAGCGGTGCTGATATTTCCATGTTTATATAGGTAGCGGTGTAGATATTTCCACGTTCATACAGATAGCGGTGTAGATATTTCCATGTTTATACAGATAGCGGTGTAGATATTTCCATGTTTATACAGATAGCGGTGTGTATATCTCCATCTTAATACAGATGGTGGTGTAGATATTTCTATGTTTATAGAGATAGCGGTGTACTTATTTCCATGTGTAAATAAATAGCTTTGTAGATATTTCCATGTATATGCAGATAGCTCTGTTGATATTTCCATTTTCATGCAGATGGCGGTGCAGTTATTTCCATGTTCATACAGATGGTGGTGTAGATATTTCTATGTTTATAGAGATAGCGGTGTAGTTATTTCCATGTGTAAATAAATAGCTTTGTAGATATTTCCATGTATATGCAGATAGCTCTGTTGATATTTCCATTTTCATGCAGATAGCGGTGTAGATTTTTCCAAGTTCATATAGATAGCGGTGGAGATATTTCCATGTTTATACAGATAGCGGTGAAGATGTATGCATGTTTACACAGATAGCGGTGAAGATATTTCCATGTTCATTCAGGTAGCGGTGTAGATATTTCCATGTTCATCCAGATGGCTGTGTAGATATATCCATGTTCATACAGATGGCGGTGAAGATATTTCCATGTTCATACAGATAGCGGTGTAGATCTTTCCATGTTCATACAGATAGCGGTGTAGATATTTCCATGTTCATACAGTTAGAGGTGTAGCTATTTCCATGTTCATACAGATTGCGGTGTAGATATTTCCATGTTCATCCAGATGGCTGTGTAGATATATCCATGTTCATACAGATTGCGGTGAAGATATTTCCATGTTCATACAGATAGCGGTGTAGATATTTCCATGTTCATACAGATAGTGGTGTAGATATTTCCATGTTCAAACAGATAGCGGTGTATCTATTTCCATGTTCATACAGATAGCGGTGTAGATATTTCCATGTTCATCCAGATGGCTGTGTAGATATTTCCATGTTCATACAGATAGCGGTGCTGATATTTCCATCTTTATACAGGTAGCGGTGTAGATATTTCCATGTTTATACAGATAGCGGTGTAGATATTTCCATGTTTATACAGATAGCGGTGTAGATATTTCCATGTTTATACAGATAACGGTGTAGATATCTCCATCTTAATACAGATGACGGTGTAGATATTTATATGTTCATACAGATGGCTGTGAAGATATCTCCATGTTCATACAGATGGCGGTGTAGATATTTCCATGTTAATAGAGATAGCGGTGTAGTTATTTCCATGTGTAAAGAAATAGCTTTGTAGATATTTCCATGTATATGCAGATAGCTGTGTAGATATTTCCATTTTCATGCAGATAGCGGAGTAGATATTTCCATGTTCAAACAGATAGCGGTGTAGATATTTCCATGTTCATACAGATAGAGGTGTAGATATTTCCATGTTTATACAGATAGCGGTGAAGATGTATGCATGTTTACACAGATAGTGGTGTAGATATTTCCATGTTCATACAGATAGCGGTGTAGATATTTCCATGTTTATACAGATAGAGGTGAAGATATATGCATGTTTACACAGTTAGCGGTGCAGATATTTCCATGTTCATACAGATAGCAGTGTAGATATTTCCATGTTCATCCAGATGGCTGTGTAGATATATCCATGATCATTCAGATGGCGGTGAAGATATTTCCATGTTCATACAGATAGCGGTGTAGGTATTTCCATGTTCATACAGATAGCTGTGTAGATATTTCCATGTTCATACAGACAGCGGTGTAGATATTTCCATGTTCATACAGATAGAGGTGTAGATATTTCCATGTTCATACAGATTGCGGTGTAGCTATTTCCATTTTCATACAGATAGCGGTGTAGATATTTCCATGTTCATAGAGATAGCGGTGTAGATATTTCCATGTTCATACAGATAGCGGTGCTGATAATTCCATGTTTATACAGGTAGCGGTGTAGATATTTCCATGTTTATACAGATAGCGGTGTAGATATTTCCATGTTCATTCAGATGGCGCAGTAGATATTTCCATGTGTAAAGAAATAGCTTTGTAGATATTTCCATGTATATGCAGATAGCTGTGAAGATATTTTCATTTTCATGCAGATAGCGGTGTAGATATTTCCATGTTCAAACAGATAGCTGTGTAGATATTTCCATGTTCATACAGATAGCGGTGTAGATATTTCCATGTTTATACAGATAGCGGTGAAGATGTATGCATGTTAACACAGATAGCGGTGTAGATATTTCCAAGTTCATACAGATAGCGGTGTAGATATTTCCATGTTCATCCAGATGGCTGTGTAGATATATCCATGTTCATACAGAAGGCGGTGAAGATATTTCCATGTTCATGCAGATAGCGGTGTAGATATTTCCATGTTTATACAGATAGCGGTGTAGATATCTCCATCTTAATACAGATGGCGGTGTAGATATTTATATGTTCATACAGATGGCGGTGCAGATATTTCCATGTTCATACAGATGGCGGTGTAGATATTTCCATGTTCATTCAGATGGCCGTGTAGATTTTTCCATGTGTAAAGAAATATCTTTGTAGTTATTTCCAAGTACATACAGAGAGCTTGGTAGATATTTCCATTTTCATGCAGATAGCGGTGTAGATATTTCCATGTTCAAACAGATAGCTGTGTAGATATTTCCATGTTCATACAGATAGCGGTGTAGATATTTCCATGTTTATACAGGTAGCGGTGTAGATATTTCCATGTTTATACAGATAGCGGTGTAGATATATCCATGTTTATACAGATAGCGGTGTAGATATTTCCATGTTTATACAGATAGCGGTGTAGATATCTCCATCTTAATAGAGATGGCGGTGTAGATATTTATATGTTCATACAGATGGCGGTGCAGATATTTCCATGTTCATACAGATGGTGGTGTAGATATTTCCATGTTTATACAGATAGCGGTGTAGATATTTCCATGTTCATTCAGATGGCTATGTAGATATATCCATGTTAATACAGATGGCGGTGTAGATATTTCCATGTTTATAGAGACTGCGGAGTAGATATTTCCATGTGTAAAGAAATAGCTTTGTAAATATTTCCATGTATATGCAGATAGCTGTGTAGATATATCCATTTTCATGCAGATAGCTGTGTAGATATTTCCATGTTCATACAGATAGCGGTGTAGTTATTTCCATGTTTATACAGATAGCGGTGAAGATGTATGCATGTTAACACAGATAGCGGTGTAGATATTTCCAAGTTCATACAGATAGCGGTGTAGATATTTCCATGTTCATCCAGATGGCTGTGTAGATATATCCATGTTCATACAGATGGCGGTGAAGATATATCCATGTTCATGCAGATAGCGGTGTAGATATTTCCATGTTCATACAGATAGCGGTGTAGACATTTCCATGTTCATACTGATAGCGGTGTAGCTATTTCCATGTTCATACAGATAGCGGTGCAGATATTTCCATGTTCATCCAGATGGCTGTGTAGATATATCCATGTTCATACAGATGGCGGTGAAGTTATTTCCATGTTCATACAGATGGCGGTGTAGATATTTCCATGTTCATACAGATAGCATTGTAGATATTTCCATGTTCATACAGACAGCGGTGCTGTTACTTCCATGTTCATCCAGATGGCTGTGTAGATATATCCATGTTCATACAGATGGCGGTGAAGATATTTCCATGTTCATACCGATATCGGTGTAGATATTTCCATGTTCACAGAGATAGCGGTGTAGATATTTCCATGTTCATACAGATAGCGGTGCTGATATTTCCATGTTTATTCAGGTAGCGGTGGTGATATTTCCATGTTTATACAGATAGCGGTGTAGATATTTCCATGTTTATACAGATAGCGGTGTAGATATTTTCATGTTTATACAGATAGCGGTGTAGATATCTCCATCTTAATACAGATGGCGGTGTAGATATTTATATGTTCATACAGATGGCGGTCCAGATATTTCCATGTTCATTCAGATGGCGGTGTAGATATTTCCATGTTTATAGAGATTGCGGTGTAGATATTTCCATGTGTAAAGAAATAGCTTTGTAGATATTTCCATGTACATGCAGAGAGCTGTGTAGATATTTCCATTTTCATGCAGATAGCGGTGTAGATATTTCCATGTACAAACAGATAGCTGTGTAGATATTTCCATGTTCATACAGATAGCGGTGTAGATATTTCCATGTTTATACAGATAGCGGTGAAGATGTATGCATGTTAACACAGATAGCGGTGTAGATATTTCCATGTTCATACAGATAGCGGTGTATATATTTCCATATTCATCCTGATGGCTGTGTAGATATATACATGTTCATACAGATGGCGGTGAAGATATTTCCATTTTCATACAGATAGCGGTGTATATATTTCCATGTTCATACAGATAGCGGTGTAGATATTTCCATGTTCATCCAGATGGGTGTGTAGATAAATTCATGTTCATACAGATGGCGGTGAAGATATTTCCATGTTCATACAGATAGCGGTGTAGATATTTCCATGTTTATACAGATATCGGTGTAGATATTTCCATGTTTATACAGATAGCGGAGTAGATATCTCCATCTTAATACATATGGCGGTGTAGATATTTATATGATCATACAGATGGCTTTGCAGATATTTCCATGTTCATACAGATGGCGGTGTAGATAATTATAAGATCATACAGATGGCGGTGCAGATATTTCCATGTTCATACAGATGGCGGTGTAGATATTTCCATGTTTATAGAGATAGCGGTGTAGTTATTTCCATGAGTAAAGAAATAGCTTTGTAGATATTTCCGTGTATATGCAGATAGCTGTGTAGATATTTCCATTTTCATGCAGATAGCGGTGTAGATATTTCCATGTTCACACAGATAGCGGTGTAGATATTTCCATGTTCATACAGATAGCGGTGTAGATATTTGCCTGTTTATACAGATAGCGGTGAAGATGTATGCATGTTTGCACAGATAGCGGTGTAGATATTTCCATGTTCATACAGATAGCGGTGTAGATATTTCCATGTTCATACAGATAGTGGTGTAGATATTTCCATGTTCTTACAGATAGCGGTGTATCTATTTCCATGTTCATACATATAGCGGTGTAGATATTTCCATGTTCATCCAGATGGCTGTGTAGATATTTCCATGTTCATACAGATAGCGGTGCTGATATTTCCATGTTTATACAGATAGTTGTGTAGATATTTCCATGTTTATACAGATAGCGGTGTAGATATTTCCATGTTTATACAGATAGCGGTGTAGATATTTTCATGTTTATACAGATAGCGGTGTAGGTATCTCCATCTTAATACAGATGGCGGTGTAGATATTTATATGTTCATTCAGATGGCGGTGCAGATATTTCCATGTTCATACAGATGGTGGTGTAGATATTTCCATGTTTATAGAGACTGCGGTGTAGATATTTCCAAGTGTAAAGAAATAGCTTTGTAAATATTTCCATGTATATGCAGATAGCTGTGTAGATATTTCCATTTTCATGCAGATAGCGGTGTAGATATTTCCATGTTCAAACAGATAGCTGTGTAGATATTTCCATGTTCATACAGATAGCGGTGTAGATATTTTCATGTTTATACAGATAGCGGTGAAGATGTATGCATGTTAACACAGATAGCGGTGCAGATATTTCCAAGTTCATACAGATAGCGGTGTAGATATTTCCATGTTCATCCAGATGGCTGTGTAGATATATCCATGTTCATACAGATGGCGGTGAAGATATTTCCATGTTCATGCAGACAGCGGTGTAGATATTTCCATGTTCATACAGATAGAGGTGTAGACATTTCCATGTTCATACTGATAGCGGTGTAGCTATTTCCATGTTCATACAGATAGCGGTGTAGATATTTCCATGTTCATCCAGATGGCTGTGTAGATATGTCCATGTTCATACAGATAGCGGTGTAGATATCTCCATCTTAATACAGATGGCGGTGTAGATATTTATATGTTCATACAGATGGCGGTGCAGATATTTCAATGTTCATACAGATGGCAGTGAAGTTATTTCCATGTTCATACAGATGGCGGTGTAGTTACTTCCATGTTCATACTGATAGCGGTGCTGATATTTCCATGTTTATACAGGTAGCGGTGTAGATATTTCCATGTTTATACACATAGCGGTGTAGATATTTCCATGTTTATACAGATAGCAGTGCAGATATTTCTGTGTTTATACAGATAGCCGTATAGATATTTCCATCATCATTCAGCTGGCGGTGTAGATATTTACAAGCTGATACAGATGGTGGTGTAGATATCTCCAAGTTTATAGAGATGGCATACAGATATTTCCATGTTCTCACCGACGGCGGTGTAAATATTTCCATGTTTATAGAGATGGCGGTGTAGATATTTCCATGTTTATACACTTATCGCTGTAGATATTTCCATGTTTATTCAGATAGCAGTGTTGATATTTCCATGTTTATACAAATAGCGGTGTAGATATTTCCATGTTTATAGAGATAGTGGTGTAGATATTTCCATGTTTATAAAGATAGTGGTGTAGATATTTCCATGATTATAGAGATTGTGGTGTAGTTATTTCCATGTTTATAGAGATAGCAGTGTAGAAATTTCCCTGTTTCACAGAAAGGAGTGTAGATATTTCCATGTTTATACAGATAGCGGTGTAGATATTTCCATGTTTATACAGATGGCAGTGTAGATATTTCCATGTTTATAGAGATGGCGGTGTAGATATTTCCTTGTTTATACAGATAGCAGTGTAAATATTTCGATGTTTATAGAGATAGGTTTGTAGGTATTTCCATGTTCATACAGATAGCGGTGTAGATATTTCCAAGTTCATACAGAAGGCGGTGTAGATATTTCCATCTTCATACAGATGGCGGTGAAGATATTTGCATGTTCATACAGATGGAGGTGTGGATATTTCCATGTTCATACAGATGTCGGTGTAGATATTTCCATGTTCACACAGACGTCTGTGTAGTTATTTCCATGTTCATACAGATGACGTTGTTGATATTTCCATGTTCATACCGAGGGCGGTGTAGATATTTCCATGTTTATAGAGATGGCGGTGTAGATATTTCCAAGTTTATACAGATGGCCGTGTAGATATTTCCATCTTCATACAGATAGCATTGTAGATATTTCCATGTTTATGGAGATATCGGTGTAGGTATTTGCATGTTTATACAGATTGCGGTGTAGATATTTCCATGATTACACAGATAGCGGTGTAGATATTTCGATGTTTATATAGATAGCGGTGTAGATATTTACATGTTTATACAGATAGCGGTGAAGATATTTCCATGTTTATACAGACAGTGGTGTAGGTATTTCCATGTTTATACAGAGAGCATTGTAGATATTTCCATGTTTATAGAGTTAGCGGTGTAGATATTTCCCTGTTTTACAGATAGCAGAGTAGATATTTCCATGTTTATACAGATAGCAGTGTAGACATTTCCATGTTTATACCGATAACGGTGTAGATATTTCTGTGTTTATACATATAACGGTGTACATATTTCCATGATCATACAGATGGCGGTGTGGATATTTCCATTTTGATACAGACTGGGTGTAGATATTTTCATGTTTATACAGATGACGGTGTAGATATTTACATGTTTATAGACATGGCGGTGTAGATATTTCCATGTTTTTACACATAGCAGTGTCGATATTTCCATGTTTATGGAGATATCGGTGTAGGTATTTCCATGTTTATAGAGAGAGCGTTGTAGATATTTCCATGTTTATACAGATAGCGGTGTAGATATTTCCATGTTTACACAGGTAGCGGTGTAGATATTTCCATGTTTATACAGATATCGGTGTAGATATCTTCATCTTAATACAGATGGCGGTGTAGATATTTATATGTTCATACAGATGGCGTTGCAGATATTTCCATGTTCATACAGATGGCGGTGTAGATATTTCCATGTTTATAGAGATAGCGGTGTAGTTATTTCCATGTGTAAAGAGATAGCTTTGTAGATATTTCCATGTATGTGCAGATAGCTGTGTAGATATTTCCATTTTCATGCAGATAGCGGTGTGGATATTTCCATTTTCAAACAGATAGCGGTGTAGATATTTCCATGTTCATACAGATAGCTTTGTAGATATTTCCATGTTTACACAGATAGCGGTGAATATGTATGCATGTTTACACAGATAGCGGTGTAGATATTTCCATGTTCATACAGAAAACGGTGCAGATATTTCCATGTTTATACAGATAGCAGTGAAGATGTATGCATCTTTACACAGATAGCGGTGTAGATAACTCCATGTTCATCCAGATGGCTGTGTAGATATTTCCACGTTCATCCAGATGGCTGTGTAGATATATCCGTGTTCATACAGATGGCGGTGAAGATATTTCCATATTCATACAGAAGGCGGTGTAGATATTTCCATGTTCATACCGATAGCGGTGCTGATATTTCCATGTTCATACAGGTAACTGTGTAGATATTTCCATGTTTATACAGATAGCGGTGAAGATATTTCCATGTTTATACAGACAGTGGTGTAGATATTTCCATGTTTATACAGAGAGCATTGTAGATATTTCCATGTTTATACAGATAGCAGTGTAGACATTTCCATGTTTATACCGATAACGGTGTAGATATTTCTGTGTTTATACATATAAGGGTGTAGATATTTCCATGATCATACAGATGGCGGTGTGGATATTTCCATTTTGATACAGACTGGGTGTAGATATTTTCATGTTTATACAGATGACGGTGTAGATATTTACATGTTTATAGACATGGCGGTGTAGATATTTCCATGTTTTTACACATAGCAGTGTCGATATTTCCATGTTTATGGAGATATCGGTGTAGGTATTTCCATGTTTATAGAGAGAGCGTTGTAGATATTTCCATGTTTATACAGATAGCGGTGTAGATATTTCCCTGTTTTACAGATAGCAGTGTAGATATTTCCATGTTTATACATATAGCGGTGTAGATATTTCCATGTACATACAGATAGCGGTGCAGATATTCCCATGTTTATTCAGATGGCAATGTAGATATTTACATGTTTATAGGGATGGCGGTGTAGATAATTCCTTGTATTGACAGATAGCTGTGTAGATATTTCCATTTTTATACAGATAGCGCTGAAGATATTTCCATGATTATACAGATAGTGGTGTAGATATTTCCATGTTTATACAGATAGCGGTGTAGATATTTCCATGTTTATACAGATAGCGGTGTAGATATTTCCATGTTTATGGAGATGGCATTATAGTTATTTACTTGTTTATACAGATGGTGGTGTCGATATTTCCATGTTCATACAGATAGCGGTGTAGATATTTCCATATTTATACACATGGCGGTGTAGATATTTCCATGTGCATACAGATGCCGGTTTAGATATTTCCATGTTTATAGAGATGACGGTGTAGATATTTCCATGTTTATACAGATGGCGGTGTAGATATTTCCATGTTTATACCCATAGCGGTGTAGATATTTCCATGTTTATACACATAGCGGTATAGATATTTCTATGTTTACAGAGATATTGGTGTAGATATTTCCATGTTTATAGAGATAGTCGTGTAGATATTTCCATGTTTATAGAGATAGCGGTGTCGATAATTCCCTGTTTCACAGACAGCAGTGTAGATATTGCCATGTTTATTCAGATAGCGGTGTAGATATATCCATGTTTATAGAGATAGCGGTGTAATTATTTCCATGTTTATAGAGATGGCGGTGGAGATATTTCCATGTTTATAGAGATGGCGGTGTAGATATTTCCATGTTTATACAGATGGCGGTGTAGATATTTCCATGTTTATACAGATGGCGGTGTAGGCATTTCCATGTTTATACAGATAGCGGTGTAGGTATTTCCATGCTTATACAGATAGCGGTGTAGATATTTCCATGTTCATACAGATAGCGTTGTAAATATTTCCATGTTTATACAGATAGCGGTGTAGATATTTCCATGTTTATAGAGATAGCGTTTTAGATATTTCCATGTTTATACAGATAGCGGTGTAGATATTTCCATGTTTATACAGATGGCAGTGTAGATATTTCCATGTTTATAGAGATGGCGGTGTAGATATTTCCTTGTTTATACAGATAGCAGTGTAAATATTTCGAGGTTTATAGAGATAGGTTTGTAGGTATTTCCATGTTCATACAGATAGCGGTGTAGATATTTCCATGTTCATACAGAAGGCGGTGTAGATATTTCCATCTTCATACAGATGGCGGTGAAGATATTTGCATGTTCTTACAGATGGCGGTGTAGATATTTCCATGTTCATACAGATGTCGGTGTAGATATTTCCATGTTCACACAGATGTCTGTGTAGTTATTTCCATGTTCATACAGATGACGTTGTTGATATTTCCATGTTCATACCGAGGGCGGTGTAGATATTTCCATGTTTATAGAGATGGCGGTGTAGATATTTCCAAGTTTATACAGATGGCAGTGTAGATATTTCCATGTTCATACAGATAGCATTGTAGATATTTCCATGTTTATGGAGATATCGGTGTAGGTATTTGCATGTTTATACAGATAGCGGTGTAGATATTTCCAAGATTACCCAGATAGCGGTGTAGATATTTCGATGTTTATATAGATAGCGGTGTAGATATTTACATGTTTATACAGATAGCGGTGAAGATATTTCCATGTTTATACAGACAGTGGTGTAGATATTTCCATGTTTATACAGAGAGCATTGTAGATATTTCCATGTTTATATAGATAGCAGTGTAGACATTTCCATGTTTATACCGATAACGGTGTAGATATTTCTGTGTTTATACATATAAGGGTGTAGATATTTCCATGATCATACAGATGGCGGTGTGGATATTTCCATTTTGATACAGACTGGGTGTAGATATTTTCATGTTTATACAGATGACGGTGTAGATATTTACATGTTTATAGACATGGCGGTGTAGATATTTCCATGTTTTTACACATAGCAGTGTCGATATTTCCATGTTTATGGAGATATCGGTGTAGGTATTTCCATGTTTATAGAGAGAGCGTTGTAGATATTTCCATGTTTATACAGATAGCGGTGTAGATATTTCCCTGTTTTACAGATAGCAGTGTACATATTTCCATGTTTATACATATAGCGGTGTAGATATTTCCATGTACATACAGATAGCGGTGTAGATATTCCCATGTTTATTCAGATGGCAATGTAGATATTTACATGTTTATAGGGATGGCGGTGTAGATAATTCCTTGTATTGACAGATAGCTGTGTAGATATTTCCATTTTTATACAGATAGCGCTGAAGATATTTCCATGATTATACAGATAGTGGTGTAGATATTTCCATGTTTATACAGATAGCGGTGTAGATATTTCCATGTTTATACAGATAGCGGTGTAGATATTTCCATGTTTATGGAGATGGCATTATAGTTATTTACTTGTTTATACAGATGGTGGTGTCGATATTTCCATGTTCATACAGATAGCGGTGTAGATATTTCCATATTTATACACATGGCGGTGTAGATATTTCCATGTGCATACAGATGCCGGTTTAGATATTTCAATGTTTATAGAGATGACGGTGTAGATATTTCCATGTTTATACAGATGGCGGTGTAGATATTTCCATGTTTATACCCATAGCGGTGTAGATATTTCCATGTTTATACACATAGCGGTATAGATATTTCTATGTTTACAGAGATATTGGTGTAGATATTTCCATGTTTATAGAGATAGTCGTGTAGATATTTCCATGTTTATAGAGATAGCGGTGTCGATAATTCCCTGTTTCACAGACAGCAGTGTAGATATTGCCATGTTTATTCAGATAGCGGTGTAGATATATCCATGTTTATAGAGATAGCGGTGTAATTATTTCCATGTTTATAGAGATGGCGGTGGAGATATTTCCATGTTTATAGAGATGGCGGTGTAGATATTTCCATGTTTATACAGATGGCGGTGTAGGCATTTCCATGTTTATACAGATAGCGGTGTAGGTATTTCCATGCTTATACAGATAGCGGTGTAGATATTTCCAT
The DNA here is from genome assembly GCF_029281585.2 of Gorilla gorilla gorilla. NCBI lineage: Eukaryota > Metazoa > Chordata > Mammalia > Primates > Hominidae > Gorilla > Gorilla gorilla. The sequence goes on from NC_073239.2 coordinate 130,824,976, forward strand.
GTTCATACAGATAGCGTTGTAAATATTTCCATGTTTATACAGATAGCGGTGTAGATATTTCCATGTTTATAGAGATAGCGTTTTAGATATTTCCATGTTTATACATATAGCGGTATACATATTTCCATGTTTAAACAGATGGCGGTGTAGATATTTCCATGTTTATACAGGTGGCGGTGTAGTTATTTCCCTATTCATACAGATGGCGTTGTAGATATTTCAATGTTTATAGAGATGGCGGTGTAGATATTGCCATGTTTATACAGATGGCGGTGTAGTTATTTCCATGTTTATACAGATAGCGGTGTAGGTATTTCCATGCTTATACAGATAGCGGTGTAGATATTTCCATGTTCATACAGATAGCGTTGTAAATATTTCCATGTTTATACAGATAGCGGTGTAGATATTTCCATGTTTATAGAGATAGCGGTATAGATATTTCCATGTTGATACACATAGCTGTGTAGATATTTCCATGTTTATAGAGATAGCGGTGTAGATATTTCCAAGTTTATAGAGATGGCGGCTTGCATATTTCCATGTTTATATATGTGGCGGTGTATATATTTCCATGTTTATGCAGATGGCGGTGTAGATATTTCCATGTTTATACAGATGGCGGTGTAGATATTTCCATGTTTATACAGATGGCGGTGTAGATACTTCCATATTTATACAGATGGCGCTGTAGATATTTTCATGTTCATACAGATAGCAGTGTAGATATTTCCATGTTTATAGAGATGGCGCTGTAGATATTTCCTTGTTTATACACATAGCAGTTTAGATATTTCCATGTTTAAAGAGATGGCGGTGTAGATATTTCCATGTTTGTTCAGGTAGCGGTGAAGATATTTCCATATTTATACAGGTAGCGGTACAGATATGTGAATTCATTAAACCTCTTTTTCTTTATAAATTACCCAGTCTTGGGTATGTCTTTATCAGCAGCATGAAAATTGACTAATACACTCGCTGTCCATGAATGATACTCTGTTAGCCCATTTGCATTGTTATAAAGAAATACCTGAGGCTGGGTTATTTATAAAGAAATGCGGTTTATTTGGCTCCTTGTTGTGAAGGCTGTACATGAAGCATAGTACTGGCACCTGCTTCCTGGGAGGGCATCAGGAACCTTCCAATCATGGTGGAAGGTGAAGGGAAACCAGCATATCACATGGTGAGAGCGGAAGCAAGAGAGACAGGGAAGAGGTGTCAGTCTCTTTTAAACAACCAGATATCGCATGAACTCACAGGGTAAGAACTCATTCATTACCAAGAGGACAGCACCAAGCCATTCAGGAGGCATCTATCTCCAACATTGGGGATCACATTTTAACGTGAGATTTGAAGGGGACAAACATCCAAACTATGTCAGATACCAAAGCTGACAATGCTTATTATCTTTAGCTGTTCCAGGTTCTGGGAAAAGGGAGAGAGTTAGCTTCCCTCGTCTATGCTGTGCTACTCCATATTATATTAGTAATTATTGTTCTCTAAAGGTTTTTGAAAGCAAATAAACAAATGCAAGGCAAAATATACGAAATGCAAGGCAAAACATACGAAATGCAAGGCAAATGCATTAAAAACTTTTGAGTGTTAATATATAGATTTTATTTTATCTTTTTAATTTCTTTTGCTTAACCAAATAGATTATGTAGTTTTGATTAACTGGCCATGAAATAGCTCTGCCTACATAGAATTTCCCATGAATAATTGGTTGTGGAGACTTTTATGTGTAACCCAAATCCTCCCTCAAAACTGAAGTTTGCCCAGCTATTGGGAGTGTTGGCAAATCATGCCTCTCAGCTGATTCTCTCTAGAATTTATTCTCAGGAGATCTAATTAATAACTTGTCAAGCTGATGTCCATCCTTGGGGACAACTCGTATCTGAAGAATGGCCAGTGAAAGGTATTAAAACTCCATACTCCTGCCTCAATTTAGGGCAACTCTGAAGGGTCACCCCAGCTTCTCAGCTCCCCCTTGAGATTAGCTGAGGTATTTGTTGTGACTGCCTCACATCTCAACTCCCTTTGTCCAATTCAGCTTTTTAGCCACAGTTGTTGGCTCCTAGGATTTTACCCAGTTAAATGTTCTCTACACAAATCTCTATCTCAAATCTGCTTTACAGGGAATGTGGCCTCAGACAGGTTTTCATTAGGTTCTGGACGTAACTCTCATTAGTCATTGATATGATTCGGCTGTGTCTCCATCCGAATCTCACCTTGATTGTAATTATCCCCGCATGTCAAGGATGGAGTCAGGTGGAGATCATTGAATCATAGGGGCGGGTTCCCCCTACTGTTCTCCTGGTAGCGAATAAGTCTCACGAGATCTGATGCTTTTAAAATGGGAGCTTCCCTACACAAGCTTTCTTCTCTGCTACCATTTAAGATGTGCCTTTGCTTCTTTTTTGCCTTCTGCCGTGACTGTGAGGCCTCCCCAGCCATGTGGAATTGTGAGTTCCTTAAACCTCTTTCCTTTCTAAATTACCCGGTCTTGGGTATGACTTTATTAGCAGCATGAGAACAAACTAGTGCAGTCTGTTCTATAAGCCCAAGTCGGATCACAGAGTCCCGCTTTCTGTTTTTTTTTTCTAGCCCATATTTCTACTAAAACTTGACTCATATAGACTTAAAACAAAATAATTAAGCATGGCTAGTAATTATTTAATATTTTATACGTGTCAGGTACTGTATTTTGTAACTTATCTTTTAATAATCTTTCCAAATCTCTAAAAGGAGAATTCTGCTCTTTTATAGAGAAAACAAGGATGGCTCAATCTTTTGATTTTTATTACAAGCTTTATTTTGTATAACATATAATAAACTAAAAATATTGAAAGTTTAGAAACCATCAGCACACAATCGAGGTGATGGAAATATACTTCACCTCCAGTTTCCTGATGCCTCTTTATAATACATTTCTCTGGCCCCTCATTCCTGGCCCTTAAAAACCACCAAACTGCTTTCTGTCACTGGACAGTAATTTATACAGTCAAAAAATGTATATAAATAAAATTTTACACTATGCACTTTTTTGTCTGACATTTTATGTTTTTTTCTCTGCATGTTTTACCTCTAGAATCTGCCTTGTTTCACTTAGTATAGTTATTTTGAGATTCATTCATGTTATAGTATGTATCCATAATTAATTCGGATAAAGCAAGTTAATTCATTAATGTATTGATTGATATTTAGACTGTTTCTAGTTTGGGCTATTATGAATACATGTGCTATGAACATTTGTGTTGATATCATTATATGAACACCTACTTTTATCTCTCTTGGGTAAATACCCAGGAGTGCAATGGCTGAGTCTTACGGCAGAAGTATGTTTAACTTTTTAAAGGACTCTTAAACTGTTTTTCAAAGGTTACACTTTTTTGTATTCCCATCAGCAGTGTATGAGAGTTTCAGCTTCTCCACATCCAAGCCAGTGCTTGGCTATTATCAGTCATGCTAATCTTAGCTATTTAAAAATAGATAGTGGCGTCTCATTTTGGTTTTAATTTGCATTGCCCTAAGCATTAATTATGTTGAGCATATGTGCTTATTTACCAAACAAATGTCTACTTTGAAATGTCTGTTCCAGTCTTTCACCCAAGTTTTAAATGGGGTTGTTTGTTTTTCATTATTAAATTTTGAGCTTTTAAAATATATTTTTGATGCAAGCCTTTCATCAGATATATGAATTGCAAATATTTTCTCCCAGCCTGCAGCTTGTCTTTTCAGTCTCTTAATAGATTCTTTTGAAGAGCAGATTCTTTTTTTTAAATTTGATGAGTTCTTCTTATCAATATATTATTATATAAATCATGCTGTGGGGTCATATCAAAGAAAGCTTTGCCTGACTCAAAGTCCCAAATGTTTTCACATCTTCCCTCTCCTCTCCTTTGGGAACTGAGATTACACGTAAATTCAGTTACTTGAAATTTACTGTCTACTATTGCTCTGTTCATGTTTTTTAAAAGTTTATTTTCTCTCTATATTTTATTTTGAGAGGTGTCTATCTTTTCTTCTTTAATGACTAACGTGCTATCAGCCTACCATGTAGCTGGGACTACAGCCGCATGCTACTATGCCCCGCTAATTTTTGTATTTTTAGTAGAGATGGGATTTCACCATATTGGTCAGGCTGGTCCTGAACTCCTGACTTCGTGATCCACCTGCCTCGGCCTCGCAAAATGCTGAGATTACAGGCGTGAGCCACTGCGCCCAGCCTCCTTTAGTGTATCTTGCATGTCTCTATTTTAGAACATATAGAATACTGTTTCAATAAGCATTTGAATGTTCTTAACTGATAACTCTGGCACCTTGATTTACTCTGGATCAGTTCTGACTCAGTGATTTTTCTCCTTATTATGAGCCACGTTCTTCTGTCTTTTGTTGTTACTGTTGTGTCTCTGCTAAACTGTGTCTGGATGTCAGATATGGTGACTTTTATCTTATTGAGTGCTGGAAGTATATATAAATATTCTTGATCTTTGTATTGGTATGTATTTAAGTTTAGTTGGAAAGAGTTTGACTCTTTTTGGTCTTGCTTTAAAAATTCATTAGGTGGGATCAGACCAGTTCTCATTTTAGAGCTAATCACTCCCAACTAGTGAGGCAAGATCCTTCTGGGTATCCCTGGGAATCTTGAGGTGTTCCTGGTTTGGCTGATAAAATAAGCACTATTACTGGACCTTGGTGAGCATGTGTACTGTTACTTTTCATCTTATCTGGGTGTTGTTTCCCCAACCGTAGGTACTTTTCTCTAGGCCTGTCCTAACAATTACTTAGCTATGTACTTTAGGGGGACCCTTTGCAGAGCTCTGGAGTTCTCTTTCTGTGCAGCCCCTTCTTCTCGGAAACCTTGTCCTGAGAGCTCATGTCAACATGGTTTCTGTGGACTCTCAGCTCTGTCCCCTCAGCTCAGGGAGAACGATGGGCTCCTCTTGGGCTTTTCTCCTGGAGTAGTGGGCTGGAAAACTTTCTCCAGGCATAAATTAGGGCAGTTGATAGGCTCACCTTGTTTGAGACTGACTTTACAGGGTCTTGCAAACTTTTGTGGCATACATTTTGGCCATTTTTTTGGTTGTTTCAGGAGGGAGAGAAAGTCTAGTTCTTGTTACTCCATCATGGTCATTGCAGAAGTCAACCTAACTGATATTTCTCAATACAGTCTGTTGCTACACATTGAACTTGCTTAAGATAATTTTTAGATGGCACAGAACTTTCTGTCCATTGAATGAGACTCTCTGCTTATTTTGCAAGTGCTCATTTGTATGGAGACATTTGTATGGAGAAACTTCAAAAAGTTTGTGGAAAAATGAAGTTAAAAGATAAACATTGAAAATGTGATCTTCGGTTTTCATCCCTAAAGAACTGATGGTCCTGGGAACTTAACAATGTCAATGCAGTCTCTTATACATTATTAACTTAAGAAAAATGGGTGCCCTTTCCACATTTGTTGAGATTGGGAAACAAAAAGAAGTCAGAAGGAGCCAAATCAGAGCTGTAAGGTGGATGCCTGACAATTTCCCATTGAGACTCTCACAAAATTGCCTTTGCTTGATGACAGGAATGAGCAGAAACATTGTGGTGTTAGAGGACTGTCTGCTAAAGCTTTCCCAGGTATTTTGCCCTAAAACTTTGGCTAACTTATTCAAAACACTCTCATGATATGCAGATATTATTGTTCTTTGACCTTCCACAAAGTCAACAAGCAAAATGCCTGGAATGTCCCCAAAAAACTGTTGCCGTGACCTTTGCTCTTGAGTGATCCCCTTTAGCTTTGACTGGACCACTTCCACCTTTGGTAGCCATTGCTTTGATTGTGTTTTGCCCTCAGGATCATACTGGGAAAGCCATGTTTTATCTTCTGTTACAATTCTTCAAAGAAATCCTTCAGGATCTTGACCCTAGTTCTTTAAAATTTCCATTGAGAGCTCTCCTCTTGTCTGCAGCTGATCTGAGCACAACACTTTTGGCACCCATGCAGTGGAAAGTTGGTTCAACTTTAATTTTTTAGTCAGAACTGTGTAAGCTGAACCAATTAAGATGTCTACGATGTTGGCTATTGTTTGTGCTGTTGATTATCAGTCCTCTTCAATTAGGGCACAAACAAGATTAATTTTTTTCCTTGCAAATTGATATGGATGATCTGTCCCTGTGGACTTCATCTTCCACATCATCTCGTTTCTTCTTTAAAAAAGCTGTCCGCTTGTGAACTACTGATTTCTTTGGTGCATTGTCCCCTCAAGCTTCTTGTAAAGCATCAGTGATTTCACCATTCTTTCACTCAAGCTTCATCATAATCTAATGTTTGTTCTTGCTTCAATTTTAGCAGAATTTACATTGCTCTGCTAGGGGCTCTTTTCAAACTAATGTCTACTCCTTCTTACTGTCTCAAACTAGATCCTGTTCAAACATGCTATAATAAATTAGTATGAGTTTATTTTGCTACCAAAATTGAAACCTTTGCATAGTTTTTTTCATAATATACATTTTCCATGAACTTTTTAAGGCCTCTCATGTATCCACAGGTAGAGTGCCTTACCTATTCTGACTTCAGTCAATTATTCAAGACCTTTCCTTGTCAGTGATACATTAGAAAGGTAGAGTATTGAAAAATAAGAGTAGCTTCTGCTGATTAAGAAATACTATATCTTTTTCTACTTCTTTCTTTTTTTTGAGACAGCATCTTTCTCTGTCACCCAGGCTGGAGTGCAGTGGTGTGATCTCAGCTCACTGCAACCTCTGCCTCCCAGGGTCAAGTGATTCTCCTGCCTCAGCCTCCCGAGTAGCTGGGACTATAGGTGCCTGCCACCACACCCAGCTAATTTTTGTATTTTTAGTGGAGACAAGGTTTTACCATATTGGCCAGGCTGGTCTTGAACTCCTGACCTTGTGATCTGCCTGACTCGGCCTCCCAAAGCACTGGGATTACAGTCATGAGCCACCGTACCTAGCTTTCTACTTCTTTCTTATTATTTTCCTCCTCTCTCATTCCTATATTCTCTCCTTTCTCCTACTTTCCTCCCCACTCCCTGTTTCCTTCCTTTCATCTTTCCTATTTTCAAGACTTAATATTTCTTGAACCTCCGATGTTATCATAGTATGTTATTTGTTTAATTTTCACATAACAATAATAGTTTAAATACAAATAATATTTATTTTCATCCCCATGTTATCAGTATAACAGTAAAGATGTGGAGAGGCCAGCTGGGCATGGTGGCTCAAGCCTGTAATCCCAGCACATTGGGAGGCCGAGGTGGGTGGATCACGAGGTCAGGAGATCGAGACCATCCTGGCTAACATGGTGAAACCCCATCTCTACTAAAAAATAGAAAAAATTAGCTGGGCGTGGTGGCACGTGCCTGTAGTCCCAGCTACTCGGGAGGCTGAGGCAGGAGAATAGTGTGAACCCGGGAGGCAGAACTTGCAGTGAGCCAAGATCACGCCACTGCACTCCAGCCTGGGTGACAGAGCGAGACTCTGTCTCAAAAAATAAATAAATAAATAAATGAAAATAAAATTTAAAAAATGATGTGGAGAGGCCAAACCAATGGCTCTTATATCCACGTTCTTTCTTCTAAATGATTTCACCTTAGTTTTGGTCTGCATCTCTAACCATAGCTAGTTGCAGCAGGACTTCTATCTGGCCTTGCTGCTCTCATTTTTGGACCTCCTCACTGAAATCAAATTGATCTTTCTAAAATGCAAACCTGGTCTTAGTATTTTATTACTTAAAACCCATTGGTGGCTTTCCATGATTTATGGAATAAAGTCAAAATTCCTGTTTTTGCCCATGTTTCTGTGTGCCTCTCATCCCTACATTTACTGATTCCTGTGTGCCATAAATTGCCAGTTGTCCAGAGTTCATTCTCTTTTTGTACTTGGGAGGACTTCTGCATCCTGCAACTTTTCCCCTGAAACGTGCTTGGAAAATACCTACTCATTTTTTTCAGATTCAGGTTAGCTTTTTACTTCAGTTTCTTTTCCTGAAGCTTATACTGACTGCTCCATATGGCTTTGGGGATTAGCTACTCATTCCTTTGTGCCCTTTGTAGATACACATTTATCATGGAGTCTTTTTTTTTTTTTTTTTTTTTTTGAGACAGAGTCTCACTCTGTCACCAGGCTGGAGTGCAGTGGTGTGATCTCAGCTCACTGCAACCTTTACCTTCCAGGTTCAACTGATTCTCTTGCCTCAGCCTCCCAAGTAACTACAGGCGTGCACCACCGTGCCCAGCTAATTTTTGTATTTTTAGTAGAGACGGGGTTTCACTATGTTGGCCAGGATGGTCTCGATCTCTTGACCTCGTGATCTGCCCACGTTGGCCTCCCAAAGTGCTGGGATTACAGGCATGAACCACCGCTCCCAATCAGTCATGCAGTCTTTATACTTACTTGTTTACTTGCCTGTGAGCTCACTGAATGCAGGGACTATTTCCTTGTTGCTCTAGCACCTACACCAGTACCTGGTATCCAGAAGCTGTATGCTAAATGTTTGTTGAGTGGCTGTTTGACTGAATGATTGTACTCCTAATTAGTAGATAGAAAGCCATGAACTTCCCAGTTCATCATTCTTTGTGCTCAATTCTGGTTTCTTTATTGTGTTCAAAAGAGTTCCTTAGTGACATAAAACTATGGAGCTAGTATGTCAGCTCATTTAAGCAATGATTGGTTTATGTATATAAGAGACTTCAATAATTATATATTTTTATTTCAGTTTCAATAAATGATCAATTGATTAATTTTCTCTGTTTTGGCTTATTGTTCACATTTAATATCAAATAAAAGTGTTTTACTTAAAATTATTCATGCCAATTATGACAGTTAGGTGAATATTACTTTGATTTACATTCCAGTAGTAGTTTTGGTTGAACCCTGAATATGCTAAGACGTCCCTTTTCTTTTTTCTTATGAACAGGCTACTGTGTTTACATATATTATTAAAATCTTCTTTGAAAATACGAAGAATGTTACATTTCTTATATTTAGTTCTCTGTGCTTCAGAATTCCTGTGATACTTGCACTTAAGTCCTTCTGAGCAGTTGATGTTGATATTTATGTGGTTAATTTCATGAAACATGGTGGTTTTCATTTCTATCATTAATTTATACAGGAGATAGACTGTTTTCCAGGTGTAAGCTCAGTCATATAATTAGAAAATTTATAAGCAGAAAGGAGTTATTTGGTCTAACCCATTTATTCTACAGATAGAGAAATTAGAGTCCAGAAACTCTGTCTTCTTTAAAGTCTTACAGGTATTTAAGAAAAAAGAATAGACTTGAGGTTTCTGTGCTCTGAACCCAGTGATCTTGACACTGTAACGATCTTCATCCATATTATTCACAGAAGTAAATATAATCACATATTAAATAAGAAACAAAAATACTAAGGAGATATTATACTGAAAAATGAAATAATATTATCTTAATTATTTTGATCAGATTCAATCTATAGCAGCTTGAAGGCTAATAATTCCAATGATTCTCTGAATAAACCATTTTTCTAATAAGATTACAGGTTTTAGTAATCTAATTATTTTGACTGATGCAAATGTTACCCCGCCAGTCTGAAAAATGTGTTTATTTATATGTCATAAAGAATAATTTATTCCAAAAAGGCTAATTTTCAAAATATATGTATCTTCTGAAACTGTATCTATTTTTTCCCCACGTTTTCTAAATATATTTTAGAGGGCATTTGTAGATTTTCATGGTGCTGAAAAATTAAGGTATAATGGTCTCATGAAGGAGAATAATGTCATTTAGACATTGTAATTTTGGAGGATCACAATACTTTTTGGAATGTGGTTGTTGCAGCACTGGTCACTTATACTAATTATATAATAACATACTATACTAATGCAATAATATACCATATGAAATTATTCAGTGGTAAATTTGTCTTAAATCCTCTAGAATACTGCAAAGAAATAGTTTATATAAGAAAGAGTACCATAGCAGATGTGAACACAATATTTCCTATTTTTTTCTTCTTTTTTATTTTTTTGAAGACAAGTTCTCACTCTGTTGCCCAGACTGGAGTTCAGTGCCATGTTCATAGTTCACTGCAACTTCAAACTCCCAAGCTCAAGTGATCCTCTTGATTCAGCCTCTGAAGTAGCTGTGCCTATAGGTGTGCACCACCACACCGGCTAAGTTTTAAAATTTTTTATAGATATGTTGCCCAAGCTGGTCTCAAATTCTTGAGCTCAAGAGATCTTCTCACCTTGGCCTCCCAGAGTGTTGGGATTACAGGCATGAGCCACCATACTCAGCCAATATTTCTTTTGTAAAAGACATTTTCTAACATACTTCTCATTTTAACTAACATAATATTCAAAGTGTAGATCTGAGAAAGAGATAGTGCCTGCAGATCTGGGATCCTACATGCTAATATTATGGGATGCATTCAGATTTGATCAGCAGATATTCCATTTATTCTAGAACACCACCAGCAGAAGAATGTAATTACGTCTATCACTAAAACTTTGTGTCAATACAGACTACTGTATTTGTTATCATAGATGGTCCTTGGATGGCAGCCTTCAGCAATTTTAAACCTAGACAGGTGATGTACTTTTTCTTCTTGGATAATTTTCATGGTTTTATCTAATTTGGTTGTAACTAATGTGTTTAATATGGCTTGCTTGTTTTTTAAAAAGTTGTTCAGTATCCTTAGAACTCAGTGCTGATTTCTTTTTCTAGCAGGCCTTTTATATAGGACATCTCACTTTCTCCTGGCTCTCTACTACTAGCATGAGGTCTCTGAAAAATCAAGACAGCAAAATAATTTGTTATAGAACAGCCTATGTAGAGGGACAGGGGAGGAGTCATATTCCAAGAGGGAAAGACCTTTGAGCCAGGCTCAATTTGTAGAGGCTGTTGAATGAAAATGAGAGAGAGAGAATGCACACTTTATTGCACTATTAAAGCAAAATTCTGACAATAACTTCTAAAAATGATTCAACTCTTATACACTGAGAATATGACAGACCTTCCAAAAGTATAATTTCTTATATGAACGTCCAGGTATATAAGGAAAAATAACTATTTCATACCAATATCTCCAGCCGCCTTTATTGTTGGTTCACCACATAGGTTTTTATCAGAATCGCAGAACATTAATTTTTTAAAGTAGCTACCATTACAACTAGCTTGAGAAGAACTTTCTTTTTAATAATTCGACCCAGATGCATTCTAGATACTCCAGTGTTACGAATCGATGGCTTCATGAGGAGCCGCTGTTGACTCATGCTATCTCTGGACACACTGACAGGAAACGTTTTCTTACACCTGTTTTCCTCCTGCTTTTCCTTGGTAGGACTTAGTGCCTTGGCATAGTTCAGTATCAATGGCAGTCATAGAGAAGTGTTACAGAAACCCAGCTTATTCCAACTTGTGAATTATTTGGCACCCAGGAACCAGGTCTTACAATCTTCAACCCACTTTTTCCTAACATGGCCCCTTTTCTGAAATGTTTATTTATATATGATGTAGGCCTGGGGAAAGGACATGGACTTTCAAAGAAAATATTCTCCAATAGATCTCTCAACTCCAGAGAACCTTCTGACTAAATCTGAAAGAATTCCACTGTGCTCTGATAACATCCTTTAATAATGAAGGAAAAGATATTTTTCCCCCAGGAGGATTTTGTAGTGAAAGAGATGGCATAATTTTCTTAAAAAATGTTGTTTATAACCTCATTTGTTTTTTCATTTGTGGGGTGTGTCTTAAATCCTAAATGGTACATCCTTTTTAAAATACTTCTAGTAATAAAATGTTTCTGAAGTTATGTTGTAAGTATCATTGGACTATGTTTAATAATGTTAAGTTGATCCCACTTCCCCTGAAATTATATACATAAATGCTGAAAGTATAAATTTACATATACAACTTCATGGAACATTTTTCTTCCAAGTGTGCATTTGCTAGAATTTGCATTGAAAGGTTTTGGAAGGAGCCTGTTGGTATGAATCCTGTGTGAGCAACACTCAGATTTGTTGCATACTGAACAGCATGCTAAATCTCACTTCACAATCTTAGATTTCTCATCTACCATCTTGAGCTGAATTTAAAATGTAACTGCAGTTTATTATGTCACCTGTTCGTCAAACACTGATGCAAAGCTTAGTTTTCAGTGTGAAGAACCCATGACTAGAGAAGGGAAGAAGAAAGGGTCAAGCAGACCTCATTAAAGAGTGTATGGGCAAGAAAACACATCAGATGTCTTGATAGGTTTTTTAAAGTCCTGTTAGACTTGTCATGATTTCCAAAACACTAAATGCCATCTAGTATTTTGGACCCTCCAAAATTACAGTAGAATATTATTATGGGTCATCTTAATTGGAAATATACAGGGAAATCCTGATGATTAATGTAGACTAGTGATAGCTCTCACACATTTATATAACCTATGTTGAAAAGAAAGAAGAAAGTCAGGAAGGAAAGAAGGAAAAAGAGCGGAGAGAGAGGAACAAGAAAACACGTGGATTTGTGGAAATGAAAATTTTTAAATTACTAATTTGCAAGAATGGGTAAGAAAAATACCGAGTATGAACATAAATGCTTTCAATTCCGTTTGTCTCTTAATCCTTCTCAGTCCGTGGCCAGTTTTGAAACTTGGTGTAACTTCCTTCCTTTATTCCTCCCTCCCTTGCTCCCTCCATCCCTTCTTGCCAGCCTCCTTCCCTTCCTCTCTCCTTGAGTTTCCTTCTTCTTTCTTGTTCCCTCCCTCCCTCCCTCTCTCTTTTTTCCCCTTAGTTTCCCCAGAAGCACATATACCAGCCATTTGAATGCTTTCTGCTCATAGATACTGCCAAGCCCCTCACCCAGACTGCTGACTAGATTTGGTAGAATGGAGTGAGAAACATAGACTTTGTGTCTGTGGCGGCCACCTCTGATGTTGCAGATTTTTGCCGTGATTATGCACTCCAGCCGAGGGACGCTAGAGAGGTTGAAATTTCAACTGTGGGATTTGCCATTTTGGAATTTGCAGAAATGTACTGGATATGCTAACAGCAGCCTGGCTAGCCTCCACTTCACAAGGAAGTATTTAAATATACACGTGTAATATGAAGAAAATTGCATTAGATCATAAGGGATGAATTATTTTGTAAATGACTATACCATCAAATACCATACCTGATATCAATCATCTTCATCAGACAGTATCTGTGTATGTAAGTAGATAAACAAAAAAGCAGGAGTTTATTTCTCTCTAATGTATCCTCGACTCTCTAGCAGTGACCTCTGAAATGTCTCTTCTGATCCAGACTTGTTTGAATCATGTGCAACATTTTAGATTTGTCTTTTCTCTGCAAGTTTTTTTTCATTAAGTACCATAACATATTGAACCAAATAGTTTTGCTTGCTTTCTATTGATGACACATGATTTTGGCTTTTATCTTCAGTGGAAAATCAATGTGTCACACGGAGTTCACTAAGAAAAAGGTATGGGGCCTCTTTGTAATTCTTTGTCAGATGATTGCTTTATCTTGATTTATGCCTTCAAACTTTTTCCCATTCAGCAGAAAATATTGTGTCGCTATCTGTGAGAGCAAAGCGATCTATACCAATTTATGCTCTAAGTGTAGCCTCCTTCCAGAACTGCTTATGGAACATATCAACTCACTATAGATTAGGGACATAATGGATTCTTCTTTCTTAAAAGTGGCAGATTGACAATTTTAGTTCATATACAAGCTTTTATATTAACATTAAAACAATATTTCTATGTAAAGTAAAATATTGTAGTTGATTATTATTTGAGGGCCTCCCAGAATTTCAAGGTCTGAAAATAAATTCAGTGTTCCTGGTGGTAACAAAATTGCCCCTACTTCCTTGTATCAGGACTGCCATTTGGAACTGCTGGGGAAGCTCTTTTCAGAAATTATTTTCAAAACAGCATTGTTGCCTTTTGCCAAACTGAAATCTGGTTGTAAACTTTTGAAAACTAGTTCCTTGGAATGGAATTCAAGTTGTCTTCTAAGCAATTTTTTTTAACTCAAACATACATTCTATCTTGCTTTATTATGTCGCTATTTGTGTAGGAAACATATTTCTATTTTTACCATTTTCAATTTATTTACATTTACATTTACATTTGTGTGTATATATATATACACACATACATACACTTTAAGTTCTGGGATACATTTGCAGAACTTGCAGTTTTGTGAAATAGGTATACATGTGCTGTCGTGGTTTGCTGCACCCATCAACTCGTCATCTACATTAAGTATTTCTCCTAATGCTATCCCTCCTCTTTCCTTCCTACCCACTGACAGGCCCCAGTGTGTGATGTTCCCCTCCCTGTGTCTATGTGTTCTCATTGTTCAACTCCCACTTATGAGTGAGAACATGTGGTGTTTGGTTTTCTGTTCTTGTGATAGTTTGCTGAGAATGATGGTTTCCAGCTTCATCCATGTCTCTGCAAAAGACATTAATCCATCCTTTTTTATAGCTGCATGGTATTCCATGGTGTATATGTGCCACATATTCTTTATCCAGTCTATCATTGATGGGCATTTGGGTTGGTTCCTAGTCTTTGCTCTTGTGAATAGTGCTGCAATAAACATATGTGTGAATGTGTCTTTATAGTAGAATGATTTATAATCCTTTGGATGTGTACCTAGTAATGAGACTGTTAGGTCAAATGGTATTTCTAGTTCTGGATCCTTGAGGAATTGCTACACTGTCTTTCACAATGGTTGAACTAATTTACACTCCCACCAACAGTGTAAAAGCATTCCTATTTCTCCACATCCTCTCTAGCACCTGTTGTTTCCTGACTTTTTAATGATTGCCATTCTAACTGGCGCGAGATGGTATCTCATTGGACCAGGGGTGATGAGCCTTTTTTTTTTTTTCTTCGAGACAGCCTCACTCTGTCACCCAGGGTGGAGTGCAGTGGCACAATTTCGGCTCACTGCAACCTCCACCTAATGGGTTCAAGCAATTCTCCTGCCTTAGCCTCTTGAGTAGCTGGGATTACAGATATATACCACCACGCCTGGCTAAAGTTTTTTTGTGTGTTTTTGGTAGAGACAGAGTTTCACCATAGTGGCCAGGCAAGTCTCAAACTCCTGACCTTGTGATCCACTCGCCTTGGCCTCCCAAAGTGATGGGATTACAGGCGTGAGCCACCACGCCCAGCCTATGATGAGCTTTTTCTCATGTGTTTATTGGCTGCATAAATGTCTTCTTTTGAGAAGTGTCTGTTCATATCCTTTTCCCACTTTTTGATGGGGTTGTTTTTTTCTTGTAAATTTGTTTAAGTTCCTTGTAGATTCTGGATATTAGCCCTTTGTTAGATGGATAGATTGCAAAAATTTTCTCCCACTCTGTAGGTTGTGTGTTCACTCCGATGATAGTGTCTTTTGCTGTGCAGAAGCTATCTTTAGTTTAATTAGATCCCATTTCTCAATTTTGGCTTTTGTTGCCACGGCTTTTGGTGTTTTGGTCGTGAAGTCTTTGCCTATGCCTATGTTCTGAATGGTATTGGCTAGGTTGTCTTCTAGAGTTTTTATGGTTTTAGATCTTATGTTTAAGTCTTTAATCCATCTTGAGTTAATTATTTTATAAGGTGTAAGGAAGGGGTCCACTTTCAGCTTTCTTCATTTGGCTAGCCAGTTTTCCCATCACCATTTATTAAATAGTCAATCTTTCCCCATTGTTTGTTTTCGTCAGGTGTGTCAGAGATATGTTGTATATTTCATGGTACAATGCCTTCTGTCAATGGGGAAAAATAACAAGCATATATGGGATGAATGAAGTCTGCTATGGTTAAGGTTGAGAATATTTACTGATCCTTGAGTTCAGTCTCCAGGAATGTTGGAAATAGAGAATGGAGATAATGGAGATAAAGAAAAGTTCTGAAAATGACACTTCCCATAGTGTCAAAATTGTGATCTATTGCAGAATTCTGTGATACATCAAAATCTCTGTTTATACTGAGGTTTGTTATTGTGTATGAGCATATCTTTATCAGGTGTAGGCTATTTCTATACTTTCATGTCTTTAAATCAATGTTTCTATTCACATATGTGTATGTGCAAATAGAAGCATGTTAATATTATATATATATTTTCTGTCATTACCATGATTGCTATGATTATCATTAGCATGTATTATTAGTGTGACCGAAGTATCATCAGTATCAGTTTCTTTCTCACTGCAGTGCTCCTGTAATGCTTCATTTCTACAGAGCCAACCTACACCCACCGTTTCCCTGACTATAACTTTACCTAAAGTATAAGCCCTTATAAAGCCATGAAAGCCTACCAAGAATTGTCAAAGAAGCTAGGCAGCAGCCAGGCTCTGCCTTAGGAAAAGATTTTACTTTTTATTATCATGTGCAGTACTTAACTACTTGTTTTGACCTCTAAGATTTTGCTCTCCTATATTTCTATCCCCTGGCTTTCTGATATTTCATGTGATTATATTTGAAATTTTAACCTTGCTTTTCTTTTTGGAATCTCTGATATCTCTGCTGCCACAGGTAATGACAGGTTCCTCTCTAACTGTTGGTGTTATCCCTGGTCAGATTATTACTGATGACAGAAGTAGATGTTTTACGTGGATTCTCTCGATATCAGAAACAAATACAGATATCACAACTCAAAAATGACAGACTGATAACCATTATGAACTTAGATGCAACATTCTTAATACAATATTAGCAAATTGAGTCTAGGAATATTTAAAAATGATAATGTGTTTTAACCAAGTGGGGTTTATCTCAAGTTGGTTTCAACAACTGAAAATCTACCATGCTGACAGAAAAAAGAAAAATCACGTGACACTCTCAATAGATGCAAAAAAGGAATTTACAAAATGTAACACATTTTTTAAATTAAAAACTCCCAGCAAACTGAGGATAGAAAAGTACATTTTCAAACTGATTATGTGTTTACAAAAAATCTATAGCAAACATCTTACTTAAAATGGTGAAAGCCTTAATACTTTCTACATAAGATTATGAAAAATGCAATGATGTCCTCTCTCCCTAGTTCTTTAAAGTATTGCATTCAATATTAAATAAGTGGAAATATATACCAAGTTCATTGATAAATATTTAATACTTATGAGATGATAATTCTCCTGAAATTGATCTCTAGATTCAGTGGAATTCCCATGAAACCTTATAGGTCCTTTTGGATAAATTACAAAACTGATTCTAAAACAGGGAGAAAGAAAGAAGGGAAGGAAGGAGGAATGGACAGAAAGAAGAAAGAAATAAAGAGAAAAGAAAAGAAAATAAGAAATAAGTGACACCCAAGTTGGGAAGAAAGAAAAATACTATTCTCACGTGATGTAAACATATACATAGAAAATCCTTAGGCATCTGCAGAAGTGTGCTAGAGGTATGAAGTGAATTTAACAAAGTTGTAGGATGAAAGATCAATAAATAAAATCAATTGTGTTTCTATACACAATCAACACCAATTAGAAAATAAAATTATGTAAGCAATTTAACTTATAATAGCCTCAAAAATAATAAAATAATTGAGAATAAATTTAATAAAAGGTATGCTGATCCAAAATTTCTAAATCACTAATACGAGAGATTGAATAGGTAGAAATATGTATCAAGTTCATTGGTAAATATACATGTCATACTTATTAGATGATAATTCTTCTGAAACTGATCTCCAGATTTGGCACAATCCCAGTCAAACCTATAGGCCTTTTTGGAGAAATTACAAAGCTGATTCTAATTTTTTTTTTTAAATGCAGAAGTCCTAGAATAGCCAGAGCATGTTTTAGAAAGAAGAATAAAGTTGGAAAACTTTCCAAATTTCAAGACATATTGTAAAGCTACACTAAACAGTACAGTAAACTTACTGGCATGAAGAAGACATATATATCAGTGAAACAGAATAAATAATTTAGAAATATATCCTGCCTTACATGGCCAAAGTTGCCAAAATATTTCAATAAGGAAATCAATGTCTTTATAAAGATGGTACTATTAAAATTGGATATTAAATGGAGAATATGAACTTCAGAATTACCTCACACCATATCCTCAAATTAACTCAACATGTATTTTATACATAATGTAAATATAAAAAGTATAAAGCTTACTGAATAGGAAAAATTTTTAATAATCTTACTATAGCTAAAAATTTTTTAGATAAGAAAAGGATGGATGAAAATGGAAAAAAATAGTAAGTTGGACTTCATGAAATTAAGACTTTTGCAACTTAAAACATAGCATCAAAAAATGAAAAGGCAAACCACAGATTGGGACAGAATAATTTTAAATATGTCTGATAAAGAACTTTCATCTAGAATGTACACATAACTAAAAAACTAAATAACAAAACACAAATAACTCATTTAACGTAATATTTTGACCTAAATGGGCCAAATATTTGTACAGATATTTTAATTTAAAAAGAGATGGTGTCCAATACACAAATGAAAAGATACTTAACATTACCCGTCATCAGGGAAATTCAAGTTAAAACCACATTGAGGTACCACTGTACACCCACTGGAGTGGCTGACACGAGCAGAACTGACCATACCACATGATGTGAAGAATTGCTATTCACACCTGGCTAGTGGGACTTCAAAATGGTACAGACATTTTGGAAAGCAGTTTGGCAGTTTCTTTTAATGTTAAACTTAGTACTGATCATATAGCCAAATAATTCCACTGCGACTCAAAATAAATAAAAACATATCCGTACCAAGCCTCATCCTTGAAGTTCATAGCAGATGTGTCCATCAACTTGTAAATGGATAAACCAGTTGTAGATGGAGTACCACTCAACAATAAAAAGGAGCAAACTGATACAACAGCAATATAAATGAATATCAAAAGCATTATGCTCAGTGAAAGAAGCTAGACATGAAAGACACCAATGTATCATTCCACTAATAGGATACTCTAGAAAATGCAAACTGTAGAAACAGAAGCAGATTAGTGGTTGCCTGTGTTCAGGAATGGAGAAAAGATCAAATGCAAAACAGCAAAGGAAAACGTTTTGTGATGATGCAGATTTTCTGTATCTTGATCATGATTGTGGTCAAATGATGATATTCATCTGCCATAACCCATTAAATTGCACATTGAAAAGGGTGAATTTTACTGTGTGTACATTATACTTAAATGGAGCTGTAAATATGTTTGGAGCTTATCTGTGAACATTAGTTGCAGAGCAGGAGTTACTTTTATAGAGTGGAAATCTGCTGAGTGCCAACTTGAGAAGGGTTGAAAAAAATTAGAACCTTCTTCCAACACATTTCAGTTAGAACACTCTTAGGATGTCGTTACAGCTGCGCTCTATATTGGTGTCTCTGATGAAATCACATGTCTGACGATCTCAGCATGCCTTTAATCAACAGAATATACACGTGTTTTCTTTTATTACTATAAAGGATATACCAAACAACTTTTTCAAGACTTTACTTCAAAAAGGCACGTAGTTTTGCAACATTTTTGGTAAGTCTTTAATTATTTCAAAATGAAAAATTGAAAATAAAATGCAATTATTTACTCAGGCCCCCCCAAAAAAGGTCTGTACGGGGAATGCATGTGGTGTGTGTGTGTGTGTGTGTGTAAGTGTGTGATTTGAAGAATTGAAAAAATTTTAGTGGGGTTTTGTAGCATCACTTTGATAGCATCCTGTAATTTTGTATTGTGTTTGAAATAAAAATAAAGTGAATACACTGATAAAAGAATTTGAAAAGAATTTGCATTATTGCCTAAATTATGTGTGGTTTCCACAGTGGCATGAATCGAGCATCTTTAACCTACATAACAATATATCAGAAGTATTAGGTAAAAAATAAGTAAACTAGTATAACAAAGTTAAATATTTCTAAAGTAAAATTATAGCTTTATTTTTTTTCCTGAAATGTTTTGAGGAGATATTTACACCAAAAGATATTATCACTGATCAATGAAACTTTTTAAGAATTTGCTTGTGTCCCACCAATATTTGATTACATAGTGCTTCTGTGAGTTCCATTTCATTAATTTAGCTTTGACAGGAGAGAAGGCAATGGCTCTGCAGCCTCTCTCGGTGTGGCATGATCCTGGTTCTGCTGGCTGATCTCTATTAGAACCATGGCCTTAATCATGCCTTTCATGCTTCTAACTTGATTTGCATTTGTTGTGTGATCCAAATTTATTCTCTCGTTTAGTCGCTTCCACCCATAGAAAAGCAGGTCTTTTTCATTTCTCCTTCACCATTGCCCCCATTTTTTCTTTTTGTCCTCCCATGATGAAAAACAAGACAGAAAACAAACTATAACAACAACAGACACCTTTTGTCTGTGGTCACCAATGCATTGTAGCACTAAACTTTGTTAAAAATCTCTAGATCTGACCTCTATATCTGCTGTTCCCAGAGTTTTTCAATGTGTTCTCTAGACTGCTGTGACCCACTGACAGAAAGTCTAGCTATATTTAATTGAAAGTTATTACTGTCTGATATGGTTTGGCTGTGTCCCCACTGAAATCTCATCTTGCACTGTAGCTCCCATAATTCACATGTTGTGGGAGGGACCCAGTGAGAGGTAAGTGGATCATGGGGGCAGTTTTCCCCACACTGTTCTAGTGGTAGTGAATAAGTCTCATGAGATCTGATGGTTTTATAAGGGGAAACCCCTTTCGCCTTTCACTTGGTTCTCATTTGCTGTTTGCCTGCTGCCATGTAAGATGCGCCTTTCGCCTTCTGCCATAACTGTGAGGCCTCCTCAGCCATGTGGAACTGTGAATTCATTAAACCTCTTTTTCTTTATAAATGACCCAGTCTTGGGTATGTCTTTATCAGCAGCATGAAAATTGACTAATACACTCACTGTCCATGAATGATACTCTGTTAGCCCATTTGCATTGTTATAAAGAAATACCTGAGGCTGGGTAATTTATAAAGAAATGCGGTTTATTTGGCTCCTTGTTGTGAAGGCTGTACATGAAGCATAGTACTGGCACCTGCTTCCAGGGAGGGCCTCAGGAACCTTCCAATCATGGTGGAAGGTGAAGGGAAACCAGCATATCACATGGTGAGAGCGGAAGCAAGAGAGACAGGGAGGAGGTGTCAGTCTCTTTTAAACAACCAGATATCGCATGAACTCACAGGGTAAGAACTCATTCATTACCAAGAGGACAGCACCAAGCCATTCAGGAGGCATCTATCTCCAACATTGGGGATCACATTTTAACGTGAGATTTGAAGGGGACAAACATCCAAACTATGTCAGATACCAAAGCTGACAATGCTTAGGATCTTTAGCTGTTCCAGGTTCTGGGAAAAGGGAGAGAGTTAGCTTCCCTCGTCTATGCTGTGCTACTCCATATTATATTAGTAATTATTGTTCTCTAAAGGTTCTTAAAAGCAAATAAACAAATGCAAGGCAAAACATATAAAAGGCAAGGCAAAACATACGAAATGCAAGGCAAATGCATTAAAAAACTTTTGAGTGTTAATACATAGATTTTATTTTATCTTTTTAATTTCTTTTGCTTAACCAAATAGATTATGTAGTTTTGATTAACTGGCCATGAAATAGCTCTGCCTACATAGAATTTCCCATGAATAATTGGTTGTGGAGACTTTTGTGTGTGACCCAAATCCTCCCTCAAAACTGAAGTTTGCCCAGCTATTGGGAGTGTTGGCAAATCATGCCTCTCAGCTGATTCTCTCTAGAATTTATTCTCAGGAGATCTAATTAATAACTTGTCAAGCTGATGTCCATCCTTGGGGACAACTCTTATCTGAAGAATGGCCAGTGAAAGGTATTAAAACTCCATACTCCTGCCTCAATTTAGGGCAACTCTGAAGGGTCGCCCCAGCTTCTCAGCTCCCCCTTGAGATTAGCTGAGGTATTTGTTGTGACTGCCTCACATCTCAACTCCCTTTATCCAATTCAGCTTTTTCGCCACAGTTGTTGGTTCCTAGGATTTTACCCAGTTAAATGTTCTCTACACAAATCTCTATCTCAAATCTGCTTTACAGGGAATGTGGCCTCAGACAGGTTTTCATTAGGTTCTGGACGTAACTCTCATTAGTCATTGATATGATTCGGCTGTGTCTCCATCCGAATCTCACCTTGATTGTAATTATCCCCGCATGTCAAGGATGGAGTCAGGTGGAGATCATTGAATCATAGGGGCGGGTTCCCCCTACTGTTCTCCTGGTAGCGAATAAGTCTCACGAGATCTGATGCTTTTAAAATGGGAGCTTCCCTACACAAGCTTTCTTCTCTGCTACCATTTAAGATGTGCCTTTGCTTCTTTTTTGCCTTCTGCCGTGACTGTGAGGCCTCCCCAGCCATGTGGAATTGTGAGTTCCTTAAACCTCTTTCCTTTCTAAATTACCCGGTCTTGGGTATGACTTTATTAGCAGCATGAGAACAAACTAGTGCAGTCTGTTCTATAAGCCCAAGTCGGATCACAGAGTCCCGCTTTCTGTTTTTTTTTTCTAGCCCATATTTCTACTAAAACTTGACTCATATAGACTTAAAACAAAATAATTAAGCATGGCTAGTATTTATTTATTATTTTATACGTGTCAGGTACTGTATTTTGTAACTTATCTTTTAATAATCTTTCCAAATCTCTAAAAGGAGAACTCTGCTCTTTTATAGAGAAAATAAGGATGGCTCTGAAAATGTTAGCATTAGGGGAAGTAGGGTGAGGGACATAGGGGGCACTTTGTGTTATTTGTGCATTTTGCTATCAATCTAAAATCAGGTCAAAATAAAAATTAAAAAAATGGGTAGTAGAAGCAGGTTGTTAAGATTTTCAGTGTGACTCTAGAATTTTTTTGTTTGTTGTTTGTTTTGGAGTGTAGTGGTAAGATCTCTGCTCACTGCAACCTCCACTTCCCAGGCTCAAGCAATTCTCCTGCCTCAGTCTCCCAAGTAGCTGGGATTATAGGTGCCCGCCACCACACCCAGCTAAGTTTTCTATTTTTTTTTTTTTAGTAGAGATGGGGTTTCAGCATGTTGGCCAGTCCAGTCTCCTACTCCTGACTTCAAGTCATCCGCCCGCCTCAGCCTCCCGAAGTGCTGGGATTATAGGCATGAGCTCCCACTCCTGGCCCAAAGTTCATATTTTAACTACTAACCTAAATTATTTTAAAAACAAAAGCCTCCTTGGACTCAAACCAGGTCAGAGTGACATGATCATGTGCCTGTTTTGTGCAGGGTGAAGTGAGATTATTATCTAGGAAATAGCTGAAATGTCTTGTTGTGGGCATACATATTTCATATAAATTCTAAGCTTCATATTAGCACTTAGATTATAATTATCTAAAGAATAGAGAACAATTTCATATAATTTTCAGTGTATCAGGCGAATCAAAAGTATACATACAAGCATGCAGATGAATTTCAGTGAATATAGTGGTGACAATGCTCAACAGAATATATGTCCCCCACCCAACCCTGCTTCTTGCTCTTTCACTGTCCTAAAGATAGAACAAAATGGTTCAGGCATCCAGCTTGTCCCCTCCACACTTCACACTTTTACTTAATAGCAGCTTATCTTTAACACTTTGTCATCTTTAAGATGTTGCTAATTCTTTCTGGTAGATCCCAGGACTGAGGATGAGGAAGAATGATTTTATTTAAATAAAGTTGCTTAATAAAAAACAATTTTTTTAGTTTTAAAATATTTTCATTATTTTATAAAATTTTTGTGGGTACATAGGAGGTTTATATATTTGTGGGGTACATGAGATGTTTTGATACAGGCATGCAGTGTGAAATAATCACGTCATGAGGAATGGGCTTTCCATCCCCTCAAGCATTTATCCTCTGAGTTAAAAACTATTCAATTGGCTGGGCACGGTGGCTCACGCCTGTAGTCCCAGCTCTTTGGGAGGCTGAGGTTGGCGGATCGCCTGAGGTCAGGAGTTTGAGACCAGCCTGGCCAACATGATGAAACCCCATCTCTACTAAAAATACAAAAATTAGCTGGGTGTGGTGGCGAGTGCCTGTCATCCCAGCTACTCGGGAGGCTGAGACAGGAGAATCATTTGAACCTGGGAGGTGGAGGTTACAGTGAGCCGAGATCATGCCATTGTACTCCAGCCTGAGTGACAAGAGTGAAACTCCATGTCAAAAACAAACAAAAATCAATTACATTCTTTAAGTTATTAAAATTAAACATTGTAAATGATTTTTTTTCCCAAAGCTTTTTCAAAGAAAAAAAAGTAGAAACAAAGACACTTTCTACTGATTTCCAATATGGTGACTCTGTATTTCTAGCATGTGTTAAAGTGAAAAATTGATTTTATGTTTAATACAAAACATAGCATAATGTAATGAAAAGCAAGATTGTAATGATAAAGGAAAATAACACTAGTGCTAATTTTTTTCAATTTGAAGCATTGGATTAAAATGAATTAGGTTATATTCCAACATGTTTATATTGAATTTCTTTTTTCTCCAATTGGTTTCTTTTTATTAATGGGTGAGTGTTGCATTTGTATAAGGTTTCCCTATTATATTCAATTGTTTTGAGATGCTTTTAATTTGAAGTTTTTATGTTTTCTTTTTGATGTATACATGTTATGCTTTTATGCTGAATTTGATAATTGGTGCTGTATATGCAAAGCAAATGTAATTTCCCAGCTTTTATTTTTTAAAGCCCTGGGAAGCAACATAATAAAGTAGAAATAGTATCAAGACAGGAGTTAGAATACCTGGATTCTAAAATTTAAATTAAATTAGGATCTAGTGACATTATAGGTGTTCCTTGATCTTCTGATGACCTGATTCCTCAAAAGAAAAATAAAATAATCTATAAATTGTTTCTAATTCTAAAACTCTATAAATCCTATTTTTAAAATTATAATTAGTTGAACTCTATAAGGTCACAAAAATCCCTATTAAGAAACTAAAATAAAATTTTATCATATCTTAAAAATACTCTGACCTTTTTTTATATGCTGACATGAATTCTAATTATTTTTGAGCCCCTAAAAAACATTTAAGATCACAGTTTATGTTTTATTATTGACTTTCAGATAATTAACATTTTACTGATAGATATGAACAAATCTACTCTAACAGAGATAGTCATTAGTTTATTTCTCTCTTTTCAGTATCAATAAAAAGTATCGATTTACCAATAACAATGAATTAATTGCCTGAAATAAATGAAACGTAAGCAGCAAAAGTGAACTTTTTAGTATAACTCTTCTTGTAAACATTGACTTAGTTCAAAGGGAGCTTATCTTTAAAAAAAAAAAAAAGCGCTAATTCATGTCTATTGGTATAGATATAATCTTTTTTTCCTTGAAAATAGATCCTACTATACTCCAGACACTATGCCACTAGGTGCAGATATTAACACAAATAGCAGGTGATCATTGTCCTCATGGAGTTTATTTTAAAGAGAACAAAGTGAGACAAAGGCACACAAGCAAAGAACTACAATACAAAGGGGATGGCATCTGACTCAGCATGGAGGTGTCACGGAAGGTGTTGTTTTGCTTAGGTTTTGAAGTGTGGGTAGGAGATGGCCCATGTTGAGAGTGGGAACTGGGAATTAAAAAGATGAGGAGGTCTCTGCAAATCTACATGGATGGGAAGTAGCATGCTGATGTGGGAAACAACTAAAAAGTTCCAGAATGCATGGTTTATAAAGCGTGAGTCAGAGAGGGCTAGACCAGTAGCCAGATCAAGGATATCTCAGATGTTATAGTCATGAATTAGTGCATTGACCTGCAGGCCATGGGAGTCACTGAAGGTTTCAGTCAGGTAAGTGAGCTGATCAGAACAGTCCTTTAGATAGGCCGCTCTTTTGGCTGTAATGGGGACACGTTTGAAGTAGGGCTATAGCTAAAAATATACAGACACTTCCTCTTGTCTACAGCCCTGCTGGCATCTGTTGTATTTTGACTTTTTAATAATAGCCATTCCAACCGGTATGAAATGGTATCTCATTGTGTTTTGATTTGCATTTTTCTGATGATTAGTGATTCTAAGCATTTTTTTTTCGTGTATTTGTTGGCCATTTGTATGTGTTCTTTTGAGAAGTGTTTGTTCATGTCCTTTGCCCATTTTTTAATTGGGTTATTTTTTTTTCTAATTGATTTAAGTTCCCTGTAGATTCTGGATACTAAAAAACAAACAAAAACCAGAAGTAAATAAATTCTCAGGACACACACACCCACACCCACACCCACAGAGAGAGAGAGAGAGAGAGAGAGCGCGCGCCTAGGTAAGAGGCCACCAACCACCAGGGTCTAAACTGGGAACACTTTCTAGTACAGAATGAATGGAAAGGATTCATGAAATATCTAGAAAGTAACGTTAATGAGATTTACATGTATGGAGTGAATGAGGAGAAACAGGGATCATTCAGGATTCTGGTGGGAATAACAGGGGGAGCCATTAGTTGAAATTTTGAAGTGGGAGAAGGAGAGGGAGTTTTAGGGAGAAAGATGAGTTGTTTTTTTAGGTATTTCAAACCCTTGAAGCTTCTATGGGACATCGAAGTGGAAATAACAGTCTGTGGGTTGGGACAATAAAGAAAGAAATTGGTTGAAGACTAGGGGAAGAGTATAGAGCAAAGAAATATTTAAGATAATAAACATATAGAGATAGCTGAAAATGTGGGACTGGATTACAAAGGAAGAATGATTTAGTTATGAAGCCCAAGGGCTGACAGGAATGGGTGACTAGTGGAGGAGTTCATATGCATCTGTTATTGTATGAATAAAAAAAATTATCTGTTCCTTCCTAAAGATATCTTCAACCTGTTTTTGGATACATATGGGCACTGCTTTTCACTCTCTTAGCCCCATTTCTTATTTTAGCCTCTGCTGTAGCGATCAGTTCTGCACAGGCTTTGACCCAGGCTTTGACTAGTTGGTGCAGGTGTGATATGACACTTACCTGGAATGGCCCACAGTTTGTGGCTGCTCTTACTTAAGCAGGTGGGATGCTCATGTAGGTGTAACCTAGCAGCTTGGTAGAGTTTATGCCCATGGGGCAACCTGTGACCACTCAAAAATAAAGCCCTTTCCTCCTCCCAGATTGAGGAGTCTTGCATTATGTAATAAAACTCCTTAGAAGGCCTATTAGGTTCCAATACAGCATTAGGCAACTTGATAAGGTATCCCATCATCAGCCTTCCTTTCTTCCCTCATTCCTCTGCCTCTCACTCTTTCTTCCTAAGTTAACTTCTTAGATAAAATGCCAACTTTCTATATTTTGTCTCACATCAGGGAAAATAATTGTATACCCCATTTCAAAAGCACATAAAAAGGTTACTGTATAGAAAATTTGTCTTTAAGAGATTAAGCTGTAATTTTCCAAATACTTTAAAATTTTATTTCAGATACGTTTTTCATTTTTATAAGCTTCATCTAAAAGCAGAGTTCACCTAAGAATATACCTAAGAGCATATTACATAAAATATATTTTATATTTCAGTAGTTTAGCTAGGATTCTTTCAAAATTGAGAGGATCTACAAATATTTCTAACACATTAGTTTTCAGTCTTAAGGCTGAGTCAAGAACAAAGCTCCTAAACTTTGCATTGGTGATTGAGAACATTTTAAAATTGTTATTTAATTCATTAATTGATTTTTAAAAAAATTTCACATTGTAATTATATAGATTTATAGGATACAATTTGATGTTTCAATGAATATGTATGTTGTCTAATGATCCAATAAGGATAGTTAGTGTATTAATTACCTCATGCATTCATCATTTCTTTTTAATAAGAAATTTCAAAATCCTTTCTTCTAGATACTTTGTAATATACAATACTTTACTTTTAACTATAGTCACCCTGCTTTGCAAAGAACACTACAACTTATTCTTCCTATATAATTGTGATTTCATAACTGTTAACCAATCTATCTCCATTTTGCCCTCCCCACTTCTTCCTCACTGTTTGGTAACCACTATTCTACTCTACTTCTCTATTAACATTTTTTTTTTAAGATTCCACATATGAGCGAGATCATGCGGTATTTGCTTTCTGTGTCTGGCTTATTTCACTTAACATTGTATCCTACAGGGTCATCCATGTTGTTGCAACTGGCAGAATTTCATTCTTTTTTTATGGCTGAATAGTATTTCATTGTGTGTGTGTCCATATATATATATATATATATATATAATTTTATGTATAATTATAATTACACATAAAATTATATATAATTATAATTAATTTTATGCATAATTATAATTACACATAAAATTATATATAATTATAATTATAATTATATATAATTATATATAATAATAATATATATTATATGTAATATATAATATACATAACATACATAATGTATATTATATATAATATACATAACGTATATTATATACATTATACATTATATATATTATAATATACATAATATATATTATGTATATAATATACATAATATGTATTATATATAAAATATACATAATATGTATTATATATAAAATATACATAATATATAATGTATATTATACATATAATATATATTATATATTAATAATATATTAATATCAATATTAATTATTATTAATTATTAATAATTATTAATTAATAATTATTATTTATTATTAATATTAATATATAATATATTAATATTAATAATATATTAATATATTATATATTATACATAATATATTATATATAATATACATAATATGTATTATATATAATATACATAATATATATTATATATATAATTCACTTGTTTGTTTTTATACACATAGGTTGATTCCATATCTGATTATTAGAAATAGTGCTACAGTAAACATAAGAGTGCAGATATTTTTCAAACACAATGATTTCATTTCCTATGGATATATACCCAGTAGTGGGATTGCTGGGTTATGTGATCGAATGATTGTTTTTTTTTTTATTTTTTATTTTTTAGCGAACTTCCATAAAGTTTTGCTTAATGGTTGTACTAGTTTACAACCCCATCAACAGTGCGTAAGTGTTCCGTTTTCTCCACTTCCTTGCCAACTCTTGTTATCTTTTACCTTTTTGCTAATAGCCATTCTAATGGGTGAACTGGTATCTCATTGCGGTTTTGATTTGCATTTCCCTGATGGTTAGTGATGTTGAACATGATTTTATTATATATTCGTCTTGACCCTTTCTATATTTTCTCTTGTGGCATTTCTTTTAGTTTATTTTGTCCTTTTTTTTTTTTTTTTTTGCAAAGGAGTCTTGCTCTGTTGCCCAAGCTGGAGTGCAGTGGTGCAATCGGGGCTCACGGCAACCTCCATCTCCCTGGTTCAAGCAATTCCCCTGCCTCAGCCTGCTGAGTAGCTGGGGTTACAGGCACACGCCATCATGTTTGGCTAAATTTTTGTATTTTTAGTAGAGAAATGATTTCACCATATTGGTCAGGCTGGTCTCAAACTCCTGACCTCAGGCAATCCGCCTGCCTCAGCCTCCCAGTTTTGCCCATTTTTAAATAAGTTATTTATGTTTTTGCTGTTGAGTTGTTTAAGTTTGTTATATAATCTGGGCATTAACTCCTTAGCAGATGTATAGTTTGCAAATATTGTATCCCATTCTGTAAGTTGTTTTTTCACTCTGTTAAGTTTCCTTTGCTGTGCAAAAGCATTTTAGTTTGATGAAACCCCATTTATCTCTTTTTGCTTTTGTTGCCTGTGCTTTTGACGTCTCATTTAAAAAATCCTTGTAGAACCCAAAGTTATAGAGAATTTCCCACATGTTATCTTCTAGTAGTTTTTCATAGTTTTCAATCTTACCTTTAGGTCTTTAATCGCATTTGAGTTGATTTTTGTATAAGGTAAAAGATAGGGGTCTAATTTCATTATCCCACATGTAGATATCCAATCTTCTCAGTACCATTTAATGAAGAGACTGTCTTTACCCCTGTGTGTGCTCTTGACTCCTTTTTTGAAAATCAGTTGACTTTAGGTATGAGAATTTATTTCTGAGCTGTATATTCTCTTCCATTGGTCTATGTGTTTGCTTTATGGCAGTGCCATGCTGTTTTGCTTACTATGGCTTTGTAGTATATTTTGAAGTCAGGTAGTGTGGTGCCTCCAGCTTTGTTATTTTTGCACAGGATTGCTTTGGTTATTTGGGGTCTTTTCTGGTTTCATACAAATTTTAGGGTATTTTTTTCTATTTCTGTGAAGAATTTCATTGGTATTTTGATAGGGATTGCATTGAATCTGTAGGACATTTTGTTAGTATGGTCATTTCAATAGTATCAGTTCTTCCATTCCATGAGTATATTGTGTCCATTTTTTGTGGATCGTAAATTTTTCCATCAGTGTGTTATAGTTTTCATTGTAGAGATCTTTCACGACCTTGATTAAATTTATCTGCAGATTTCTTGGTAGCTATTGTAAATGGAATTCCTTTCTTGATGACTTTTTCAGATAGTTCACTATTAGTGTATAGAAACACCACGGAATTTTCTGTGTTGATTTTGTATACTACAACTTTACTGAATTTATTTATGATTTCTAGTAGTTTTTGGTCAAGTCTTTAGGGTTCTCACTCTACATAAGTATATATAGAAAGAACCCTAAAGAGAGAGAGATCATATATATCTATATGATCATATATATAGATGTATACATATGTATGTGAGATCACATTTTCTACAAACAGAAACAATCTGACTTCCTTCTTTCCAGTTTGGATCCCTCTTATTTATTTCTTTTGTCTAATTGCTCTGGCTCTGACCTCCAGTACTATGCTAAATAGAAGTGGTAGAAGTTGACATCCTTGTCTTCCTCCATATCATAGAGGAAAAGCATTTAACTATTCACCATAGATAAGATGTTAGCTGTGGGTTTGTCACATATGGCCTTTACTGCGTTGAGGTACACTCCTATACCTACTTTCTTGACAGTTTTTATCATAAAGGAATGTTGACTTTTGTCAAGTGTTCTTTTTGCATCTGTTGAAATGATCACATGGTTTTTGTTCTTCTTTCTATTGTGGTGGTGTATCATATTTACTGATTTGTGCATGTTAAGCCATCCTTTCATCCCTGGGATGAACCCCACTTGATTATAGTGAATACTCTTTTTAGTGTGCTGTCGAAGTCAGTTCACTTGTATCTTGTTGAGAATTTTTGTATCTATGTTCTTCAGGAATATTGGCCTGTTATTTTCATTTTGTGCGTGTCTTTGTCTGGTTTTAGAATCAGGATGTTGCGAGCCTCATAAGATGAGTATGGAAGTATTCCTTCCTCATTACTTTTGTGGAAAAGTTTGTGGAGAATTGGTAGTTATTCTTTAACTGTTTGGTAGAATTCAGCAGTGAAGACATCAGGTCCTGGGTGTTGGTTGTTGTTGTTGTTGTTTTGATGGAAGATGTTTTATTATTGATTCAATTTCCAAACTCATTATTGATGTGTTCAGATGTTATATTTCCTCACAATTTAATCTGGGTAGTTGTATGTGTGCAGAAATTTATTCATTTTATTCTACATTATCAAATTTGTTGGCATATAGTTATGAGTAATGTCTTACAATCCCTTCTATTTCTGTGGTGTATCAGTTGTAATGTCTCCTTTTTCATCTTTTATTTATTTGAATTTTCTCTCCTTTTGTCTTAGTTTAGCTAAAGGTTTGTCAGTTTTACCTTTACACTTTGTCTTATTTATCTTTTGAAATATTTTTTAGTGTCTGTTTCATTTATATCTGCTGTGAGCTTTATTATTTCCTTCCTTCTACCAATTTTGGGTTTAGTTTGTTTTTGATGTTCTAGTTACTTGAAGTGTATAATTTTGCTTTGTGATTTGAAAATCTTTCTTCTTTTTTGGTGTAGGCTTTTATTGCTATACATTTCCCTCTTAGAACTGCTTTTGCTACGTTCCATAGGTTTGGGTATGTTGGATTTTCATTCTTACTTGTCTCAGTGACTTTTGAAATTTTCCTATTAATGTCTTAATGAGACCTATTGATTTCTTGGGTGCGTGCTATTTAATTTCCATGTTTTTATAAAATTTCCAAGGGCTTTCCTGTTGTTGATTTCTGACTTTATATCCCTGTAATCAGAAAAGATACTTCATATGATATCTGTCTTCTTAAGTTTGTTAAGACTCATTATGTGTCATAATGTATGATTGGTCCTAGAGAATGTTTGGTGTACAGTTGAGAATAATTTGTATTCTGCAGCTGTTGGATGATGTATTAGTCTGTTTTCATACTGCTGATAAAGACATACCCGAGACTGGGTAATTTACAGAGAAAAAGAGGTTTAGTGGACTCATAGTTCCACGTGGCTGGGGAGGTCTCCCAATCATGATGGAAGGCGAAAGACACATCTTACATGGTAGCAAACAAAATAGAATTGAGAACCAAGTGAAAGGGTTCCCCCTTATAAAACCATCAGATCTTGTTAGACGTATTCACTACCACAAGAACAGTATGGGGGAACCGCCCCCATGATTCAATTATCTCCCACTGGTTCCCTCCCACAACATGTATGAATTATGGGAGCTATAATCAAGATGAGATTTGGGTGGGGATATACAGCCAAACCATATCAGGTGAGATCTTCTTTACCTGCTAGGTCCATTTGGTCTATGGTATAGTTTGAGTCTGTCATTTTTTGGTTGATTTTCTCTTCATAGAATCTGTCCATTTTTAAAGTGGAGTGTTGAAATTTCCTACTAATATTGTATTGCAGTCTATCTCTACCTTTAAATCTAATATTTGCTTTATATATCTGGTTGTTCTGGTGTTGGGTACATATATAGTTACACCTAAGTAATATATATGTTATGTCCTCGTATTGAATTGGGCCTTTTATCATTTCATTATACAGTGACATTCTTTTTTTATATAGTTTTTTTATTTAAAGCCTTTTAAAATATGACATGACTGTGGCTACTCCTGCTTGCTTTTCATTTGTTTGCATAAAATATATTTTTCCATCTCTTCACTTTCAGTCTATTTGTCTTTAATAGTGAGGTAAGTATCATGTAGGCAGCATATAGGTGGGTTTTGCTATCTGAATCCATTCATCCACTTTATATCTTTTAAGTAGAGTTTAATCCACTTCTATTCAAGTTTATTATTGATAAATTAGGACTTCCTTCTACCATTTCATTAGTTGTTTTTTAGATTACTTGTTCACTTCTTCCTTTCTTATTGTTTATCCCTCTAGTTTGGTGGTTTTCTGTGGTGCTAAGCTTTGTTTCTTTTCCCTTTTTTGGTGTGTGTGTGTGTGTATCTGCTGTAATTTCTTTCTTTCTGGTTAGTGAAACTAACATACAGAGTCCTGTATTTGTAACAGACTATTTTACACTGATAACAACTTAACTTCTGTCACATAAAAATACTCTTGACTTCTCCCCCCCACACACATAATTTATATTTTTGTTACCTTACATTGCATCTTTATGAATGGTAGACTCCATGGAACATAGGATCTATGTCACAACTAAATCAATTATTTAATGGCAGCATTAAAGCAGCCCAAAGAATGTGAAAAACTGGTGTGGGTGTATTTAACTTTTTAAAAACTATGTTTCATAATGTTTTCATTAAAAAGTCTTTATCAGTTTGCTAATGCCTAATTTTTACAACCAGCCACCATAGATTTTACAGGATAAATATATTATTTCAGTGGTAATTGAAGCAGAATTTTTGTTGCTCTTCTTACCCTTAGAGATTGTGTATTATCCTCAGACGTAATTCTTTGATTTTTTTTTCTTTTCATGTTGTTACACATAGTTACCAACAATCAACGTGAGAATAACCTTTGAATATTTTCAAGCATTAAGATTTGTTTATACAGCTGCACAATTAGACAACCAACACTCTTGGGTCTTTACCTCTCAGCATACACCTGATTATTAACTTAAAGGTATGATGGGAAAAGTATCAATTTTTGTTGGTCACCTAGATTTGGAAATATGTAATAACTATAAGCTTGGGTCTGCTCCTTCAGAAGCCTAGGAATTGGAGTGATGGTTCTCTGAAGAGGCTGGAAACAAAGTATGTGTTTCCAGAAGGCTTAATAGAATATGTTGAGACATAGGCCATTAACACAAAAGTGAAAGAAATGCAAAAAATGTATGAAAGTAAGGATTTGAGAAGGGAAATTTTATTTTTAAGTCTAAGATTCCTATGAATTATATGAAAATAAATGTCCTATCCTTAAAATTAGCCAAAGGAAGCACTTTACTTATCAATATGATATGACTTTTCATACTCTTATCTAAAGATATCCTAAACTAAGATCCAGTTTTCTAAGTAAAGACGTTTTAATCATGCTTTAAAGCATGTTAGATGATTCCTACCACATCACATCATGTTGTTTACATGTATGATTTAAACTGCATTTATTCTTCAACTCACTGGTTCCTTAGGCTTCTTATCTTTCCTTGCACGCTTAGATAATTTTATGTTAAATTGATTTTTAGAAGTTTAGTTGCTGGGCGTAGTGGCTGTCGCCTGTAAACCCAGTACTTTGGGAATTCAAGGCAGGTGGATTGCTTGAGTCTTGGAGTTTGAGGCCTGCCTGGGAAAGATGACAAACCCCATTGGTACAAAAATAAAAATATTAGCTGGATATGGTGGCACATGCCTGTGGTCCCAGCTACTCCAAGGCTGAGGTGGGAGGATGGCTTGAGTCCGAGAGGCAGAGGTGTGAGCCAAGATCATGCCCTGCTCTTCAGCCTGGGCAACCAAGCCAGATCCTGTTTCAAAAAAAAAAAATCTAGTGAGATTTGATTTCTATTTCTATGTGATTCAAAACTAGGAGAGCTTCAAGGCTAATGACTATTAAAAAATGGCCATTGCTACTTGCATTTTCTATGAAGCCAGCATACACAGCAACGTGCAACCTAAAAACCAAGCTATTTAATAAGTAGCTTAGATTTCAGGTTTGATTGTCTTTGAGGTTTGATTATTGCAGAGATCAATTGCCAGAAAAAATAGAGACTAATTCTGTATTTGGTCCTTTTATCATATGAAACATCCCATCGTTGGGTATAAATTAAGAGCAAATACGGATGTTTATACCGATAGCGGTGCAGATATTTCCATGTTTATACAGATAGCGGTGTAGATATTTCCATGTTCATACAGATAGTGGTGTAGATATTTCCATGTACATACAGATAGCGGTGTAGCTATTTCCATGTTCATACAGATAGCGGTGTAGATATTTCCATGTTCATCCAGATGGCTGTGTAGATATATCCATGTTCATACAGATGGCGGTGAAGATATTTCCATGTTCATACAGATAGCGGTGTAGATATTTCCATGTTCATACAGATAGCGGTGTAGATATTTCCATGCTCATACAGATAGCGGTGCTGATATTTCCATGTTTATACAGGTAGCGGTGTAGATATTTCCATGTTTATACATATAGCGGTGTAGATATTTCCATGTTTATACAGATAGCGGTGTAGATATTTCCATGTTTATACAGATAGCGGTGTAGATATCTTCATCTTAATACAGATGGCGGTGTAGATATTTATATGTTCATACAGATGGCGGTGCAGATATTTCCATGTTCATACAGATGACGGTGTAAATATTTCCATGTTTATAGAGACAGCGGTGTAGTCATTTCCATGTGTAAAGAAATAGCTTTGTAGATATTTCCATGTATATGCAGATAGCTGGGTAGATATTTCCATTTTCATGCAGATAGCGGTGTAGGTATTTCCATGTTCATCCAGATGGCTGTGTAGTTATATCCATGTTCATACAGATAGCAGTGTAGATATTTCCATGTTCATAAAGATAGCGGTGTAGATATTTCCATGTTCCTACAGATAGCGGTGTAGATATCTCCATGTTCATACAGATAGCGGTGTTGCTATTTCCATGTTCATACAGATAGCGGTGTAGATATTTCCATGTTCAAGCAGATAGCGGTGTAGATATTTCCATGTTCATACAGATAGCGGTGCTGATATTTCCATGTTTATACAGGTTGCGGTGTAGATACTTCCATGTTTATACAGATAGCGGTGTAGATATTTCCATGTTTATACAGATAGCGGTGTAGATATCTCCATCTTAATACAGATGGCAGTGTAGATATTTATATGTTCATACAAATGGCCGTGCAGATATTTCCATGTTCATACAGATGGCGGTGTAGATATTTCCATGTTCATACAGATAGCGGTGTAGTTATTTCCATGTGCAAAGAGATAGCTGTGTAGATATTTCCATGTATATGCAGATAGCAGTGTAGATATTTCCATTTTCATGCAGATAGCGGTGTATATATTTCCCTGTTCAAACAGATAGCGGTGTAGATATTTCCATGTTCATACAGATAGCGGTGTAGATATTTCCATGTTTATACAGATAGCGGTGAAGATGTATGCATGTTTACACAGATAGCGGTGTGGATATTTCCATGTTCATACAGATAGCCGTGTAGATATTTCCATGTTCATCCAGATGGCTGTGTAGATATATCCATGTTCATAGAGATAGCGGTGTACATATTTCCATGTTCATACAGATAGTGGTGTAGATATTTCCATGTTCATACAGATAGCGGTGTAGCTATTTCCATGTTCATACAGATAGCGGTGTAGATATTTCCATGTTCGTACAGATAGCGGTGTAGATATTTCAATGTTCATACAGATAGCGGTGCTGATATTTCCATGTTTATACAGGTAGCGGTGCAGATATTTCCATGTTTATACAGATCGCGGTGTAGATATTTCCATGTTTATACAGATAGCGGTGTAGATATTTCCAGGTTTATACAGATAGCGGTGTAGATATCTCCATCTTAATACAGATGGCGGTGTAGTTATTTATATGTTCATACAGATGGCGGTGCAGATATTTCCATGTTCATACAGATGGCGGTGTAGATATTTGCATGTTCATACCGATGGCGGTATTGCTATTTCCATGTTCATGGGGATAGCGGTGTAGATATTTCCATGTTAATCCAGATGGCTGTGTAGAGATATCCAAGTTAACACAGATGGCGGTGAAGATATTTCCATGTTCATACAGATAGCGGTGTAGATATTTCCATGTTCATACAGATAGTGGTGTAGATATTTCCATGTTCATACAGATAGGGGGGCTGATATTTCCATGTTCATACAGATAGCGGTGCTGATATTTCCATGTTTATACAGGTAGCGGTGTAGATATTTCCAGGTTTATACAGATAGCGGTGTAGACATTTCCATGTTTATACAGATAGCGGTGTAGATATTTCCATGTTTATACAGATAGAGGTGTAGATATCTCCATCTTAATACAGATGGCAGTTTAGATATTTATATGTTCATACAGATGGCCGTGAAGATATTTCCATGTTCATACAGATGGCGGTGTAGATATATCCATGTTCATACAGATAGCGGTGTAGATATTTCCATGTTCATACAGATAGCGGTGTAGATATTTCCATGTTCATCCAGATGGGTGTGTAGATAAATTCATGTTCATACAGATGGCAGTGAAGATATTTCCATGTTCATACAGATAGCGGTGTAGATATTTCCATGTTTATACAGATATCGGTGTAGATATTTCCATGTTTATACAGATAGCGGAGTAGATATCTCCATCTTAATACATATTGCGGTGTAGATATTTACATGATCATACAGATGGCTTTGCAGATATTTCCATGTTCATACAAATGGCGGTGTAGATAATTATAAGATCATACAGATGGCGGTGCAGATATTTCCATGTTCATACAGATGGCGGTGTAGATATTTCCATGTTTATAGAGATAGCGGTGTAGTTATTTCCATGTGTAAAGAGATAGCTGTATAGATATTTCCATGTATATGCAGATAGCTTTGTAGATATTTCCATTTTCATGCAGATAGCGGTGTAGATATTTCCATGTTCAAACAGATAGCGGTGTAGATATTTCCATGTTCATGCAGATAGCAGTGTAGATATTTCCATGTTCAAACAGATAGTGGTGAAGATGTATACATGTTTACACACATAGCGGTGTAGATATTTCCATGCTCATACAGATAGCGGTGTAGATATTTCCATGTTTATAGAGATAGCGGTGTAGTAATTTCCATGTGTAAAGAGATAGCTTTGTCGATATTTCCATGTATATGCAGATAGCTGTGTAGATATTTCTATTTTCATGCAGATAGCGGTGTAGATATTTCCATGTTCATACAGATAGCGGTGTAGATATTTCCATGTTCATACAGATAGCGGTGCTGATATTTCCATGTTTATACAGGTAGCGGTGTAGATATTTCCATGTTTATAGAGATAGCGGTGTAGATATTTCCATGTTTATACTGATAGCGGTGTAGATATTTCCATGTTTATACAGATAGCGGTGTAGATATCTCCATCTTAATACAGATGACGGTGTAGATATTTATATGTTCATTCAGATGGCGGTGCAGATACTTCCATGCTCATACAGATGGTGGTGTAGATCTTTCCATGTTTATAGAGATAGCGGTGTAGTTATTTCCATGTGTAAAGAAATAGCTTTGTAGATATTTCCGTGTATATGCAGATAGCTGTGTAAATATTTCCATTTTCATGCAGATAGCGGTGTAGATATTTCCATGTTCAAACAGTTAGCGGTGTAGATATTTCCATGTTCATACAGATAGCGGTGTAGATATTTCCATGTTTATACAGATAGCGGTGAAGATGTATGCATGTTTGCACAGATAGTGGTGTAGATATTTCCATGTTCATACAGATAGCTGTGTAAATATTTCCATGTTCCTACAGATAGTGGTATAGATATTTTCATGTTCATACAGATAGCGGTGTAGATATTTCCATGTTCATACAGATAGCGGTGTAGATATTTCCATGTTCATCCAGAAGGCTGTGTAGATATTTCCAAGTTCATACAGATAGCGGTGCTGATATTTACATGTTGATACAGGTAGCGGTGTTGATATTCTCATGTTCATACAGATAGCGGTGTAGATATTTCCATGTTCATACAGATAGCGGTGTAGATATTTCCATGTTCATACAGATAGCGGTGTAGGTATTTCCATGTTCATACAGATAGCGGTGTAGATATTTCCATGTTCATCCAGATGGGTGTGTAGATAAATCCATGTTCATACAGATGGCGGTGAAGATATTTCCATGTTCATACAGATAGCGGTGTAGATATTTCCATGTTTATACAGATATCGGTGTAGATATTTCCATGTTTATACAGACAGCGGAGTAGATATCTCCATCTTAATACAGATGGCGGTGTAGATATTTATATGATCATACAGATGGCGGTGCAGATATTTCCATGTTCATACAGATGGCGGTGTAGATATTTCCATGTTTATAGAGATAGCGGTGTAGTTATTTCCATGTGTAAAGAGATATCTGTATAGATATTTCCATGTATATGCAGATAGCTTTGTAGATATTTCCATTTTCATGCAGATAGCGGTGTAGATATTTCCATGTTCAAACAGATAGCGGTGTAGATATTTCCATGTTCATACAGATAGCTGTGTAGACATTTCCATGTTTAAACAGATAGTGGTGAAGATGTATACATGTTTACACAGATAGCGGTGTAGATATTTCCATGCTCATACAGATAGCGGTGTTGATACTTCCGTGTTCATCCAGATGGCTGTGTAGATATATCCATGTTCATACAGATGGCGGTGAAGATATTTCCATGTTCATAGAGATAGTGGTGTAGATATTTCCATGTTCATACAGACAGCGGTGTAGATATTTCCATGTTCATACAGATAGTGGTGTAGATATTTCCATGTTCATACAGATAGCGGTGTAGCTATTTCCATGTTCATACAGATAGCGGTGTAGATATTTCCATGTTCATAGAGATAGCGGTGTAGATATTTCCATGGTCATACAGATAGCGGTGCTGATATTTCCATGTTTATACAGGTAGTGGTGTAGATAATTCTATGTTTATACAGATAGCGGTGTAGATATTTCCATGTTTATACAGATAGCGGTGTAGATATTTCCATGTTTATACAGACAGCGGTGTAGATATTTCCATGTTTATACAGATAGTGGTGTATATATTTCCATGTTTACAGAGATAGCGGTGTAGTTATTTCCATGTGTAAAGAGATAGCTTTGTAGATATTTCCATGTATATGCAGATAGCTGTGTAGATATTTCCATTTTCATGCAGATAGCCGTGTAGATATTTCCATGTTCATACAGATAGCGGTGTAGATATTTCCATGTTCATACAGATAGCGGTGCTGATATTTCTATGTTTATACATGTAGCGGTGTAGATATTTCCATGTTTATACAGATAGCGGTGTAGATATTTCCACGTTTATACAGATAGGTGTGTAGATATTTCCATGTTTATACAGATAGCGGTGTAGATATCTCCATCTTAATACAGATGGCGGTGTAGATATTTATATGTTCATACAGATGGCGGTGCAGATATTTCCATGTTCATATAGATGGTGGTGTAGCTATTTCCATGTTTATAGAGATAGCGGTGTAGTTATTTCCATGTGTAAAGAAAGAGCTTTGTAGATATTTCCGTGTATATGCAGATAGCTGTGTAAATATTTCCATTTTCTTGCAGATAGCGGTGTAGATATTTCCATGTTCAAACAGTTAGCGGTGTAGATATTTCCATGTTCATACAGATAGCGGTGTAGATATTTCCATGTTTTTACAGATAGCGGTGAAGATGTATGCGTGTTTGCCCAGATAGTGGTGTAGATATTTCCAAGTTCATACAGATAGCGGTGTAAATATTTCCATGTTCATACAGATAGTGGTGTAGATATTTCCATGTTCATACAGATAGCGGTGTAGATATTTCCATGTTCATACAGATAGCGGTGTAGATATTTCCATGTTCATCCAGAAGGCTGTGTAGATATTTCCATGTTCATAGAGATAGCGGTGCTGATATTTCCATGTTGATACAGGTAGCGGTGTAGATATTTCCATGTTCATACAGATAGCGGTGTAGATATTTCCATGTTCATACAGATAGCGGTGTAGATATTTCCATGTTCATACAGATAGCGGTGTACCTATTTCCATGTTCATACAGATAGCGGTGTAGATATTTCCATGTTCATCCAGATGGGTGTGTAGATAAATCCATGTTCATACAGATGGCGGTGAAGATATTTCCATGTTCATACAGATAGCGGTGTAGATATTTCCATGTTTATACAGATATCGGTGTAGATATTTCCATGTTTATACAGATAGCGGAGTAGATATCTCCATCTTAATACAGATGGCGGTGTAGATATTTATATGATCATACAGATGGCGGTGCAGATATTTCCATGTTCATACAGATGGCGGTGTAGATATTTCCATGTTTATAGAGATAGCGGTGTAGTTATTTCCATGTGTAAAGAGATAGCTGTATAGATATTTCCATGTATATGCAGATAGCTTTGTAGATATTTCCATTTTCATGCAGATAGCGGTGTAGATATTTCCATGTTCAAACAGATAGCGGTGTAGATATTTCCATGTTCATACAGATAGCTGTGTAGATATTTCCATGTTTAAACAGATAGTGGTGAAGATGTATACATGTTTACACAGATAGCGGTGTAGATATTTCCATGCTCATACAGATAGCGCTGTAGATATTTCCGTGTTCATCCAGATGGCTGTGTAGATATATCCATGTTCATACAGATGGCGGTGAAGATATTTCCATGTTCATACAGATAGCGGTGTAGATATTTCCATGTTCATAGAGATAGCGGTGTAGATATTTCCATGGTCATACAGATAGCGGTGCTGATATTTCCATGTTTATACAGGTAGCGGTGTAGATAATTCCATGTTTATACAGATAGCGGTGTAGATATTTCCATGTTTATACAGATAGTGGTGTAGATATTTCCATGTTTATACAGATAGCGGTGTAGATATTTCCATGTTTATACAGATAGTGGTGTATATATTTCCATGTTTACAGAGATAGCGGTTCAGTTATTTCCATGTGTAAAGAGATAGCTTTGTAGATATTTCCATGTATATGCAGATAGCTGTGTAGATATTTCCATTTTCATGCAGATAGCGGTGTAGATATTTCCATGTTCATACAGATATCGGTGTAGATATTTCCATGTTCATACAGATAGCGGTGCTGATATTTCCATGTTTATACAGGTAGCGGTGTAGATGTTTCCATGTTTATACAGATAGCGGTGTAGATATTTCCATGTTTATACAGATAGCGGTGTAGATATCTCCATCTTAATACAGATGGCGGTGTAGATATTTACATGTTCATACAGATGGCGGTGCAGATATTTCCATGTTCATATAGATGGCGGTGTAGATATTTCCATGTTAATAGAGATAGCGGTGTAGTTATTTCCATGTGTAAAGAAATTAGCTTTGTAGATATTTCCATGTATATGGAGATAGCTATGTAGATATTTCCATTTTCATGCAGATAGCGGAGTAGATATTTCCATGTTCAAACAGATAGCGGTGTAGATATTTCCATGTTCATACAGATAGCGGTGTAGATATTTCCATGTTTATACAGATAGCGGTGTAGATATTTCTATGTTTATACAGATAGCGGTGTAGATATTTCCATGTTCATACAGATAGCAGTGTAGATATTTCCATGTTTAAACAGATAGTGGTGAAGATGTATACATGTTTACAGAGATAGCAGTGTAGATCTTTCCATGTTCATACAGATAGCGGTGTAGATCTTTCTATGTTCATACAGATTGCGGTGTAGATATTTCCATGTTCATCCAGAAGGCTGTGTAGATATATCCATATTCATACAGATGGCGGTGAAGATATTTCAATGTTCATACAGATAGCGGTGTAGATATATCTATGTTCATACAGATAGTGGTGTAGATATTTCCATGTTCATACAGATAGCGGTGTAGCTATTTCCATGTTCATACAGATAGCGGTGTAGATATTTCCATGTTCATCCAGATGGCTGTGTAGATATTTCCATGTTTATACAGATAGCGGTGCTGATATTTCCACGTTTATACAGGTAGCGGTGTAGATATTTCCATGTTTATTCAGATAGCGGTGTAGATATTTCCATGTTTATACAGATAGCTGTGTAGATATTTCCATGTTTATACAGATAGCGGTGTAGATATCTCCATCTTAATACAGATGGCGGTGTAGATATTTATATGTTCATACAGATGGCGGTGCAGATATTTCCATGTTCATACAGATGGCGGTGTAGATATTTCCATGTTAATAGAGATAGCGGTGTAGTTATTTCCAGGTGTAAAGAAATAGCTTTGTAGATATTTCCATGTATGTGCAGATAGGTGTGTAGATATTTCCATTTTCATGCAGATAGCGGAGTAGATATTTCCATGTTCAAACAGATAGCGGTGTAGATATTTCCATGTTCATACAGATAGCGGTGTAGATATTTCCATGTTTATACAGATAGCGGTGAAAGTGTATGCATGTTTACACAGATAGTGGTGTAGATATTTCCATGTTCATACAGATAGCGGTGTAGATATTTTCATGTTCATCCAGATGTCTATGTAGATAAATCCATGTTCATACAGATGGCGGTGAAGATATTTCCATGTTCATACAGATAGCGGTGTAGATATTTCCATGTTTATACAGATATCGGTGTAGATATTTCCATGTTTATACTGATAGCGGAGTAGATATCTCCATCTTAATATAGATGGCGGTGTAGATATTTATATGATCATACAGATGGCGGTGCAGATATTTCCATGTTCATACAGATGGCGGTGTAGATATTTCCATGTTTATAGAGATAGCGGTGTAGTTATTTCCATGTGTAAAGAGATATCTGTATAGATATTTCCATGTATATGCAGATAGCTTTGTAGATATTTCCATTTTCATGCAGATAGCGGTGTAGATATTTCCATGTTCAAACAGATAGCGGTGTAGATATTTCCATGTTCATACAGATAGCTGTGTAGACATTTCCATGTTTAAACAGATAGTGGTGAAGATGTATACATGTTTACACAGATAGCGGTGTAGATATTTCCATGCTCATACAGATAGCGGTGTAGATATTTCCGTGTTCATCCAGATGGCTGTGTAGATATATCCATGTTCATACAGATGGCGGTGAAGATATTTCCATGTTCATAGAGATAGTGGTGTAGATATTTCCATGTTCATACAGACAGCGGTGTAGATATTTCCATGTTCATACAGATAGTGGTGTAGATATTTCCATGTTCATACAGATAGCGGTGTAGATATTTCCATGTTTATACAGATAGTGGTGTACATATTTCCATGTTTACAGAGATAGCGGTGTAGTTATTTCCATGTGTAAAGAGATAGCTTTGTAGATATTTCCATGTATATGCAGATAGCTGTGTAGATATTTCCATTTTCATGCAGATAACGGTGTAGATATTTCCATGTTCATACAGATAGCGGTGTAGATATTTCCATGTTCATACAGATAGCGGTGCTGATATTTCTATGTTTATACAGGTAGCGGTGTAGATATTTCCATGTTTATACAGATAGCAGTGTAGATATTTCCATGTTTATACAGATAGGGGTGTAGATATTTCCATGTTTATACAGATAGCGGTGTAGATATCTCCATCTTAATACAGATGGCGGTGTAGATATTTATATGTTCATACAGATGGCGGTGCAGATATTTCCATGTTCATACAGATGGTGGTGTAGATATTTCCATGTTTATAGAGATAGCGGTGTAGTTATTTCCATGTGTAAAGAAAGAGCTTTGTAGATATTTCCGTGTATATGCAGATAGCTGTGTAAATATTT
Organism: Gorilla gorilla gorilla; assembly: GCF_029281585.2. NCBI lineage: Eukaryota > Metazoa > Chordata > Mammalia > Primates > Hominidae > Gorilla > Gorilla gorilla. The sequence goes on from NC_073239.2 coordinate 130,869,689, forward strand.
CCATTTTCTTGCAGATAGCGGTGTAGATATTTCCATGATCAAACAGTTAGCGGTGTAGATATTTCCATGTTCATACAGATAGCGGTGTAGATATTTCCATGTTTATACAGATAGCGGTGAAGGTGTATGCATGTTTGCACAGATAGTGGTGTAGATATTTCCAAGTTCATACAGATAGCGGTGTAAATATTTCCATGTTCATACAGAGAGTGGTGTAGATATTTCCATGTTCATACAGATAGCAGTGTAGATATTTCCATGTTCATACAGATAGCGGTGTAGATATTTCCATGTTCATCCAGAAGGCTGTGTAGATATTTCCATGTTCATACAGATAGCGGTGCTGATATTTCCATGTTGATACAGGTAGCGGTGTAGATATTTCCATGTTCATACAGATAGCGGTGAAGATATTTCCATGTTCATACAGATAGCGGTGTAGATATTTCCATGTTTATACAGATAGCGGTGTACCTATTTCCATGTTCATACAGATAGCGGTGTAGATATTTCCATGTTCATCCAGATGGGTGTGTAGATAAATCCATGTTCATACAGATGGCGGTGAAGATATTTCCATGTTCATACAGATAGCGGTGTAGATATTTCCATGTTTATACAGATATCGGTGTAGATATTTCCATGTTTATACAGATAGCGGAGTAGGTATCTCCATCTTAATACAGATGGCGGTGTAGATATTTATATGATCATACAGATGGCGGTGCAGATATTTCCATGTTCATACAGATGGCGGTGTAGATATTTCCATGTTTATAGAGATAGCGGTGTAGTTATTTCCATGTGTAAAGAGATAGCTGTATAGATATTTCCATGTATATGCAGATAGCTTTGTAGATATTTCCATTTTCATGCAGATAGCGGTGTAGATATTTCCATGTTCATCCAGATGGCTGTGTAGACATATCCATGTTCAGAAAGATGGCGTTGAAGATATTTCCATGTTCATACAGGTAGTGGTGTAGATATTTCCATGTTCATACAGATAGCCGGGTAGATATTTCCATGTTCATACAGATGGCTGTGTAGATGTATCCATGTTCATACAGATGGTGATGAAGATATTTCCATGTTCATACAGATAGCGGTGCATATATTTCCATGTTCATACAGATAGCCGTGTAGATATTGCCATGTTTATTACGATAGCTGTGCTGATACTTCCATGTTTATACAGGTAGCGGTGTACATATTTCCATGTTTATACAGAAAGCGGAGAAGATGTATGCATCTTTAAACAGATAGTGGTTTAGATATTTCCATGTTCATACAGATAGCGGTGTAGATATTTCCATGTTCATCCAGATGGCTGTGCAGATATATCCAATTTCACACAGATGGCGGTGAAGATATTTCCATGTTCATACAGAGAGTGGTGTAGATATTTTCATGTTCATACAGATAGCGGTGTAGATATTTCCATGTTTGTACAGATAGCGGTGTAGATATCTCCTTCTTAATACAGATGGCGGTGTAGATATTTATATGTTCATACAGATGGCGGTGCAGATATTTCCATGTTCATACAGATAGCGGTGTATGTATTTCCATGTTCATACAGATAGCGGTGTAGATATTTCCATTTTCATGCAGATAGCGGTGTATATATTTCCCTGTTCAAACAGTTAGCGGTGTAGATATTTCCATGTTCAGAAAGATAGCGGTGTAGATATTTCCATGTTTATACAGATAGCGGTGAAGATGTATGCATGTTTACACAGATAGCGGTGTAGATATTTCCATGTTCATCCAGATGGCTGTGTAGATATATCCATGTTCATACAGATAGCGGTGTAGATATTTCCATCTTCATACAGATAGCGGTGCAGATATTTCCATGTTCATCCAGACGGCTGTGTAGATATATCCAAGTTCATACAGATAGCGGTGAAGATATTTCCATGTTCATACAGATAGCGGTGTAGATATTTCCATGTTCATACAGAAAGCGGTGTAGATATTTCCATGTTCATACAGATAGCGGTGTATATATTTCCATGTTCATACAGATAGCAGTGTAGATATTTCCATTTTCAAGCAGATAGCGCTGTATATATTTCCATGTTCAAACAGATTGCGGTGTAGATATTTCCATGTTCATAAAGATAGCGGTGTAGATATTTCCATGTTTATACAGATAGCGGTGAAAATGTATGCATGTTTACACAGATAGCGGTGTAGATATTTCCATGTTCATCCAGATGGCTGTGTAGATATATCCATGTTCATAGAGATTTCGGTGAAGATATTTCCATATTCATACAGATAGCGGTGTAGATATTTCCATGTTCATACAGATAGCGGTGTAGATATTTCCATGTTCATCCAGATGTCTATGTAGATAAATCCATGTTCATACAGATGGCGGTGAAGATATTTCCATGTTCATACAGATAGCGGTGTAGATATTTCCATGTTTATACAGATATCGGTGTAGATATTTCCATGTTTATACTGATAGCGGAGTAGATATCTCCATCTTAATATAGATGGCGGTGTAGATATTTATATGATCATACAGATGGCGGTGCAGATATTTCCATGTTCATACAGATGGCGGTGTAGATATTTCCATGTTTATAGAGATAGCGGTGTAGTTATTTCCATGTGTAAAGAGATATCTGTATAGATATTTCCATGTATATGCAGATAGCTTTGTAGATATTTCCATTTTCATGCAGATAGCGGTGTAGATATTTCCATGTTCAAACAGATAGCGGTGTAGATATTTCCATGTTCATACAGATAGCTGTGTAGACATTTCCATGTTTAAACAGATAGTGGTGAAGATGTATACATGTTTACACAGATAGCGGTGTAGATATTTCCATGCTCATACAGATAGCGGTGTAGATACTTCCGTGTTCATCCAGATGGCTGTGTAGATATATCCATGTTCATACAGATGGCGGTGAAGATATTTCCATGTTCATAGAGATAGTGGTGTAGATATTTCCATGTTCATACAGACAGCGGTGTAGATATTTCCATGTTCATACAGATAGTGGTGTAGATATTTCCATGTTCATACAGATAGCGGTGTAGATATTTCCATGTTTATACAGATAGTGGTGTACATATTTCCATGTTTACAGAGATAGCGGTGTAGTTATTTCCATGTGTAAAGAGATAGCTTTGTAGATATTTCCATGTATATGCAGATAGCTGTGTAGATATTTCCATTTTCATGCAGATAACGGTGTAGATATTTCCATGTTCATACAGATAGCGGTGTAGATATTTCCATGTTCATACAGATAGCGGTGCTGATATTTCTATGTTTATACAGGTAGCGGTGTAGATATTTCCATGTTTATACAGATAGCAGTGTAGATATTTCCATGTTTATACAGATAGGGGTGTAGATATTTCCATGTTTATACAGATAGCGGTGTAGATATCTCCATCTTAATACAGATGGCGGTGTAGATATTTATATGTTCATACAGATGGCGGTGCAGATATTTCCATGTTCATACAGATGGTGGTGTAGATATTTCCATGTTTATAGAGATAGCGGTGTAGTTATTTCCATGTGTAAAGAAAGAGCTTTGTAGATATTTCCGTGTATATGCAGATAGCTGTGTAAATATTTCCATTTTCTTGCAGATAGCGGTGTAGATATTTCCATGATCAAACAGTTAGCGGTGTAGATATTTCCATGTTCATACAGATAGCGGTGTAGATATTTCCATGTTTATACAGATAGCGGTGAAGGTGTATGCATGTTTGCACAGATAGTGGTGTAGATATTTCCAAGTTCATACAGATAGCGGTGTAAATATTTCCATGTTCATACAGAGAGTGGTGTAGATATTTCCATGTTCATACAGATAGCGGTGTAGATATTTCCATGTTCATACAGATAGCGGTGTAGATATTTCCATGTTCATCCAGAAGGCTGTGTAGATATTTCCATGTTCATACAGATAGCGGTGCTGATATTTCCATGTTGATACAGGTAGCGGTGTAGATATTTCCATGTTCATACAGATAGCGGTGAAGATATTTCCATGTTCATACAGATATCGGTGAAGATATTTCCATGTTCATACAGATAGCGGTGTAGATATTTCCATGTTTATACAGATAGCGGTGTACCTATTTCCATGTTCATACAGATAGCGCTGTAGATATTTCCATGTTCATCCAGATGGGTGTGTAGATAAATCCATGTTCATACAGATGGCGGTGAAGATATTTCCATGTTCATACAGATAGCGGTGTAGATATTTCCATGTTTATACAGATATCGGTGTAGATATTTCCATGTTTATACAGATAGCGGAGTAGGTATCTCCATCTTAATACAGATGGCGGTGTAGATATTTATATGATCATACAGATGGCGGTGCAGATATTTCCATGTTCATACAGATGGCGGTGTAGATATTTCCATGTTTATAGAGATAGCGGTGTAGTTATTTCCATGTGTAAAGAGATAGCTGTATAGATATTTCCATGTATATGCAGATAGCTTTGTAGATATTTCCATTTTCATGCAGATAGCGGTGTAGATATTTCCATGTTCATCCAGATGGCTGTGTAGACATATCCATGTTCAGAAAGATGGCGTTGAAGATATTTCCATGTTCATACAGGTAGTGGTGTAGATATTTCCATGTTCATACAGATAGCCGGGTAGATATTTCCATGTTCATACAGATGGCTGTGTAGATGTATCCATGTTCATACAGATGGTGATGAAGATATTTCCATGTTCATACAGATAGCGGTGTATATATTTCCATGTTCATACAGATAGCCGTGTAGATATTGCCATGTTTATTACGATAGCTGTGCTGATACTTCCATGTTTATACAGGTAGCGGTGTACATATTTCCATGTTTATACAGAAAGCGGAGAAGATGTATGCATCTTTAAACAGATAGTGGTTTAGATATTTCCATGTTCATACAGATAGCGGTGTAGATATTTCCATGTTCATCCAGATGGCTGTGCAGATATATCCAATTTCACACAGATGGCGGTGAAGATATTTCCATGTTCATACAGAGAGTGGTGTAGATATTTTCATGTTCATACAGATAGCGGTGTAGATATTTCCATGTTTGTACAGATAGCGGTGTAGATATCTCCTTCTTAATACAGATGGCGGTGTAGATATTTATATGTTCATACAGATGGCGGTGCAGATATTTCCATGTTCATACAGATAGCGGTGTATGTATTTCCATGTTCATACAGATAGCGGTGTAGATATTTCCATTTTCATGCAGATAGCGGTGTATATATTTCCCTGTTCAAACAGTTAGCGGTGTAGATATTTCCATGTTCAGAAAGATAGCGGTGTAGATATTTCCATGTTTATACAGATAGCGGTGAAGATGTATGCATGTTTACACAGATAGCGGTGTAGATATTTCCATGTTCATCCAGATGGCTGTGTAGATATATCCATGTTCATACAGATAGCGGTGTAGATATTTCCATCTTCATACAGATAGCGGTGCAGATATTTCCATGTTCATCCAGACGGCTGTGTAGATATATCCAAGTTCATACAGATAGCGGTGAAGATATTTCCATGTTCATACAGATAGCGGTGTAGATATTTCCATGTTCATACAGAAAGCGGTGTAGATATTTCCATGTTCATACAGATAGCGGTGTATATATTTCCATGTTCATACAGATAGCAGTGTAGATATTTCCATTTTCAAGCAGATAGCGCTGTATATATTTCCATGTTCAAACAGATTGCGGTGTAGATATTTCCATGTTCATAAAGATAGCGGTGTAGATATTTCCATGTTTATACAGATAGCGGTGAAAATGTATGCATGTTTACACAGATAGCGGTGTAGATATTTCCATGTTCATCCAGATGGCTGTGTAGATATATCCATGTTCATAGAGATTTCGGTGAAGATATTTCCATATTCATACAGATAGCGGTGTAGATATTTCCATGTTCATACAGATAGCGGTGTAGATATTTCCATGTTCATACAGATAGCGGTGTAGCTATTTCCATGTTCATACAGATAGCAGTGTAGATATTTCCACGTTCACCCAGATGGCTGTGTAGATATTTCCATGTTCATACAGATAGCGGGGTAGATATTTCCATGTTCATACAGATGGCTGTGTAGATGTATCCATGTTCATACAGATGGCGATGAAGATATTTCCATGTTCATACAGATAGCGGTGCATATATTTCCATGTTCATACAGATAGCCGTGTAGATATTGCCATGTTTATTACGATAGCGGTGCTGATACTTCCATGTTTATACAGGTAGCGGTGTACATATTTCCATGTTTATACAGAAAGCGGTGAAGATGTATGCATCTTTAAACAGATAGCGGTTTAGATATTTCCATGTTCATACAGATAGCGGTGTAGATATTTCCATGTTCATCCAGATGGCTGTGCAGATATATCCAATTTCACACAGATGGCGGTGAAGATATTTCCATGTTCATACAGAGAGCGGTGTAGATATTTCCATGTTCATACAGATAGCGGTGTAGATATTTCCATGTTTGTACAGATAGCGGTGTAGATATCTCCTTCTTAATACAGATGGCGGTGTAGATATTTATATGTTCATACAGATGGCGGTGCAGATATTTCCATGTTCATACAGATAGCGGTGTATGTATTTCCATGTTCATACAGATAGCGGTGTAGATATTTCCATTTTCATGCAGATAGCGGTGTATATATTTCCCTGTTCAAACAGTTAGCGGTGTAGATATTTCCATGTTCAGAAAGATAGCGGTGTAGATATTTCCATGTTTATACAGATAGCGATGAAGATGTATGCATGTTTACACAGATAGCGGTGTAGATATTTCCATGTTCATCCAGATGGCTGTGTAGATATATCCATGTTCATACAGATAGCGGTGTAGATATTTCCATCTTCATACAGATAGCGGTGCAGATATTTCCATGTTCATCCAGATGGCTGTGTAGATATATCCAAGTTCATACAGATAGCGGTGAAGATATTTCCATGTTCATACAGATAGCGGTGTAGATATTTCCATGTTCATACAGAAAGCGGTGTAGATATTTCCATGTTCATACAGATAGCGGTGTATATATTTCCATGTTCATACAGATAGCAGTGTAGATATTTCCATTTTCAAGCAGATAGCGCTGTGTATATTTCCATGTTCAAACAGATAGCGGTGTAGATATTTCCATGTTCATAAAGATAGCGGTGTAGATATTTCCATGTTTATACAGATAGCGGTGAAAATGTATGCATGTTTACACAGATAGCGGTGTAGATATTTCCATGTTCATCCAGATGGCTGTGTAGATATATCCATGTTCATAGAGATTTCGGTGAAGATATTTCCATATTCATACAGATAGCGGTGTAGATATTTCCATGTTCATACAAATAGCGGTGTAGATATTTCCATGTTCATACAGATAGCGGTGTAGCTATTTCCATGTTCATACAGATAGCAGTGTAGATATTTCCACGTTCACCCAGATGGCTGTGTAGATATTTCCATGTTCATACAGATAGCGGTGTAGATATTTCCATGTTTATACAGATAGCGGTGTAGATATTTCCAAGTTCATCCAGATGGCTGTGTAGATATATCCATGTTCATACAGATGGCTGTGAAGATATTTCCATGATCATACAGATAGCGGTGTAGATATTTCCATGTTCATACAGATAGCCGTGTAGATATTGCCATGTTCATACCGATAGCGGTGCTGATACTTCCATGTTTACACAGGTAGCGGTGTACATATTTCTGTGTTTATACAGATAGCGGTGTAGATATTTCCATGTTCATACAGATAGCGGTGTAGATATTTCCATGTTCATGCAGATAGCGGTGTAGATATCTCCTTCTTAATACAGATGGCGGTGTAGATATTTCCATGTTCATACAGATGGCGGTGTAGATATTTCCATGTTTATAGAGATAGAGGTGTAGTTATTTCCATGTGCAAAGAGATAGCTGTGTAGATATTTCCATTTATATGCAGATAGTTGTGTAAATATTTCCATTTTCATGCAGATAGCGGTGTAGATATTTCCATGTTCAAATAGATAGCGGTGTAGATATTTCCATGTCCATACAGATAGCGGTGTAGATATTTCCATGTTTATACAGATAGTGGTGAAGATGTATGCATGGTTACACAGATAGCGGTGTAGATATTTCCATGTTCATACAGATATCCGTGTAGATATTGCCATGTTCATACCGATAGCGGTGCTGATACTTCCATGTTTATACAGGTAGCGGTGTACATATTTCCGTGTTTATACAGATAGCGGTGTAGATATTTCCATGTTCATAAAGATAGCGGTGTAGATATTTCCATGTTTATACAGATAGCGGTGTAGATATTTCCATGTTCATACAGATAGCCGTGTAGATATTGCCATGTTCATACCGATAGCGGTGCTGATACTTCCATGTTTATACAGGTAGCGGTGTACATATTTCCGTGTTTATACAGATAGCGGTGTAGATATTTCCATGTTCATACAGATAGCGGTGTAGATATTTCCATGTCCATACAGATAGCAGTGTAGATATTTCCATGTTTATACAGATAGTGGTGAAGATGTATGCATGTTTACACAGATAGGGGTGTAGATATTTCCATGTTCATACAGATAACCGTGTAGATATTGCCATGTTCATACCGATAGCGGTGCTGATACTTCCATGTTTATACAGGTAGCGATGTAGATATTTCCATGTTTATACACATAGCGGTGTAGATATTTCCATGTTTATACAGATAGCGGTGTAGATATTTCCATGTTTATGCAGATAGTGGTGTAGATATCTCCATCTTAATACAGATGGCGGTGTAGATATTTAAATGTTCATACAGATGGCGGTGCAGATATTTCCATGTTCATACAGATGGCGGTGTAGATATTTCCATGTTCATACAGATAGCGGTGTAGTTATTTCCATGTGTAAAGAGATAGCTGTGTAGATATTTCCATGTATAAGCAGATAGCTGTGTAGATATTTCCGTTTTCATGCAGATAGAGGTGTATATATTTCCCTGTTCAAACAGTTAGCGGTGTAGATATTTCCATGTTCATAAAGATAGCGGTGTAGATATTTCCATGTTTATACAGATAGCGGTGTAGACATTTCCATGTTCATACAGATGGCGGTGTAGAAACTTCCATGTTCATACTGATAGCGGTGCTGACATTTCCATGTTTATACTGGTAGCGTTGTCGATATTTCCATGTTTATACAGATAGCAGTGTAGATATTTCCATGTTTATACACATAGCGGTGTAGATATTTCCATGTTTATACAGATAGCGGTGTAGATATTTCCATATTTATGCATATATTGGTGTAGATATCTCCATCTTAATACAGATGGCGGTGTAGATATTTAAACGTTCATACAGATGGCGGTGCAGATATTTCCATGTTCATACAGATGGCGGTGTAGATATTTCCATGTTTACAGATAGCGGTGTAGTTATTTCCATGTGTAAAGAGATAGCTGTGTAGATATTTCCATGTATAAGCAGATAGCTGTTTAGATTTTTCCGTTTTCATGCAGATAGCGGTGTATATATTTCCCTGTTCAAACAGTTAGCGGTGTAGATATTTCCATGTTCATAAAGATAGCGGTGTAGATATTTCCATGTTTATACAGATAGCGGTGTAGATATTTCCATGTTCATACAGATAGCCATGTAGATATTGCCATGTTCATACAGATAGCGGTGCTGATACTTCCATGTTTATACAGGTAGCGGTGTACATATTTCCGTGTTTATACAGATAGCGGTGTAGATATTTCCATGTTCATACAGATAGCGGTGTAGATATTTCCATGTTTATACAGATAGCGGTGAAGATGATGCATGTTTACACAGATAGCGGTGTAGTTATTTCCATGTGTAAAGAGATAGCTTTGTAGATATTTCCATGTATATGCAGATAGCTGTGTAGATATTTCCATTTTCATGCAGATAGCGGTGAAGATGTATACATGTTTACAGAGATAGCGGTGTAGATATTTCCATGTTCATGCAGATAGCCGTGTAGATATTGCCATGTTCATACCGATAGCGGTGCTGATACTTCCATGTTTATACAGGTAGCGGTGTACATATTTCCGTGTTTATACAGATAGCCGTGTAGATATTTCCATGTTCATAAAGATAGCGGTGTAGATATTTCCATGTTTATACAGATAGCGGTGTAGATATTTCCATGTTCATACAGATAGCCGTGTAGATATTGCCATGTTCATACCGATAGCGGTGCTGATACTTCCATGTTTATACAGGTAGCGGTGTACATATTTCCGTGTTTATACAGATAGCGGTGTAGATATTTCCATGTTCATACAGATAGCGGTGTAGATATTTCCATGTCCATACAGATAGCGGTGTAGATATTTCCATGTTTATACAGATAGTGGTGAAGATGTATGCATGTTTACACAGATAGCGGTGTAGATATTTCCATGTTCATACAGATAACCGTGTAGATATTGCCATGTTCATACCGATAGCGGTGCTGATACTTCCATTTTTATACAGGGAGCGGTGTACATATTTCCGTGTTTATACAGATAGCGGTGTAGATATTTCCATGTTCATACAGATAGCGGTGTAGATATTTCCATGTTTATACAGATAGCGGTGTAGATATCTCCTTCTTAATACAGATGGCGGTGTAGATATTTCCATGTTCATACAGATGGCGGTGTAGATATTTCCATGTTTATAGAGACAGCGGTGTAGTTATTTACATATGCAAAGAGATAACTGTGTAGATATTTCCATTTATATGCAGATAGTTGTGTAGATATTTCCATTTTCATGCAGATAGCGGTGTAGATATTTCCATGTTCAAACAGATAGCGGTGTAGATATTTCCATGTTCATACAGATAGCGGTGTAGATATTTCCATGTTTATACAGATAGCGGTGAAGATGTATGCATGTTTACACAGATAGCGGTGTAGATATTTCCATGTTCATCCAGACGGCTGAGTAGACATATCCATGTTCATACAGATGGTGATGAAGATATTTCCATGTTCATACAGATGGCTGTGTAGATATATCCATGTTCATACAGATGGCGGTGACGATATTTCCATGTTCATACAGACGGTGGTGTAGATATTTCCATGTTCATACAGATAGCGGTGCTGATATTTCCATGTTTATACAGGTAGCGGTGTAGATATTTCCATGTTTATACAGATAGCGGTGTAGATATTTCCATGTTTATACAGATAGCGGTGTAGATATTTCCATGTTTATACAGATAGCGGTGTAGATATCTCCATCTTAATACAGATGGCGGTGTAGATATTTATATATTCATACAGTTGGCGGTGCAGATATTTCCATGTTCATACGTATGGCGGTGAAGATATTTCCATGTTCATACAGATGGCGGTGTAGAAACTTCCATGTTCATACTGATAGCGGTGCTGATATTTCCATGTTTATACAGGTAGCGGTGTAGATATTTCCATGTTTATACAGATAGCGGTGTAGATATTTCCATGTTTATACACATAGCGGTGTAGATATTTCCATGTTTATACAGATAGCGGTGTAGATATTTCCATGTTTATGCAGATAATTGTGTAGATATCTCCATCTTAATACAGATGGCGGTGTAGATATTTAAATGTTCATGCAGATGGCTGTGTAGTCATATCCATGTTCATACAGATGGCGGTGAAGATATTTCCATGTTCATACAGATAGCGGTGTAGATATTTCCATGTTCATACAGATAGCGGTGTAGATATTTCCATGTTCATACAGACGGTGGTGTAGATATTTCCATGTTCATACAGATAGCGGTGCTGATATTTCCATGTTTATACAGGTAGCGGTGTAGATATTTCCATGTTTATACACATAGCGGTGTAGATATTTCCATGTTTAAACAGATAGCGGTGTAGATATTTCCATGTTTATGCAGATAATTGTGTAGATATCTCCATCTTAATACAGATGGCGGTGTAGATATTTAAATGTTCATACAGATGGCTGTGTAGACATATCCATGTTCATACAGATGGCGGTGAAGATATTTCCATGTTCATACAGATAGCGGTGTAGATATTTCCATTTTCATACAGATGGCTGTGTAGATATATCCATGTTCCTACAGATGGCGGTGAAGATATTTCCATGTTCATACAGATGGCAGTGTAGATATTTCCATGTTCATACAGATAGCGGGGCTGATATATCCATGTTTATACAGGTAGCAGTGTAGATATTTCCTTGTTTATACAGAAAGCGGCATAGATATTTCCATGTTTTTACAGATAGCGGTGTAAATATTTCCAAGTTTATACAGATAGCGGTGTAGATATCTCCATCTTAATACAGATGGCGGTGTAGATATTTATATGTTCATACAGATGTCGGTGCAGATATTTCCATGTTCATACAGATCGTGGTGTAGATATTTCCATGTTTATAGAGATAGCAGTGTAGTTATTTCCATGTGTAAAGAGATAGCTTTGTAGATATTTCCATGTATATGCAGATAGCTGTGTAGATATTTCCATTTTCATGCAGATAGCGTTGAAGATGTATATATGTTTACACAGATAGCAGTGTAGATATTTCCATGTTCATACAGATAGCCGTGTAGATATTGCCATGTTCATACCGATAGCGGTGCTGATACTTCCATGTTTATACAGGTAGCGGTGTACATATTTCCGTGTTTATACAGATAGCGGTGTAGATATTTCCATGTTCATAAAGATAGCGGTGTAGATATTTCCATGTTTATACAGATAGCGGTGTAGATATTTCCATGTTCATACAGATAGCCATGTAGATATTGCCATGTTCATACCGATAGCGGTGCTGATACTTCCATGTTTATACAGGTAGCGGTGTACATATTTCCGTGTTTATACAGATAGCGGTGTAGATATTTCCATGTTCATACAGATGGTGGTGTAGATATTTCCATGTCCATACAGATAGCGGTGTAGATATTTCCATGTTTATACAGATAGTGGTGAAGATGTATGCATGTTTACACAGATAGCGGTGTAGATATTTCCATGTTCATACAGATAACCGTGTAGATATTGCCATGTTCATACCGATAGCGGTGCTGATACTTCCATGTTTATACAGGTAGCGGTGTAGATATTTCCATGTTTATACACATAGCGGTGTAGATATTTCCATGTTTATACAGATAGCGGTGTAGATATTTCCATGTTTATGCAGACAGTGGTGTAGATATCTCCATCTTAATACAGATGGTGGTGTAGATATTTAAATGTTCATACAGATGGCGGTGCAGATATTTCCATGTTCATACAGATGGCGGTGTAGATATTTCCATGTTCATACAGATAGCGGTGTAGTTATTTCCATGTGTAAAGAGATAGCTGTGTAGATATTTCCATGTATAAGCAGATAGCTGTGTAGATATTTCCGTTTTCATGCAGATAGCGGTGTATATATTTCCCTGTTCAAACAGTTAGAGGTGTAGATATTTCCATGTTCATAAAGATAGCGGTGTAGATATTTCCATGTTTATACAGATAGCGGTGTAGACATTTCCATGTTCATACAGATGGCGGTGTAGAAACTTCCATGTTCATACTGATAGCGGTGCTGACATTTCCATGTTTATACTGGTAGCGGTGTAGATATTTCCATGTTTATACAGATAGCAGTGTAGATATTTCCATGTTTATACACATAGCGGTGTAGATATTTCCATGTTTATACAGATAGCGGTGTAGATATTTCCATGTTTATGCAGATATTGGTGTAGATATCTCCATCTTAATACAGATGGCGGTGTAGATATTTAAACGTTCATACAGATGGCGGTGCAGATATTTCCATGTTCATACAGATGGCGGTGTAGATATTTCCATGTTCATACAGATAGCGGTGTAGTTATTTCCATGTGTAAAGAGATAGTTGTGTAGATATTTCCATGTATAAGAAGATAGCTCTTTAGATATTTCCGTTTTCATGCAGATAGCGGTGTATATATTTCCCTGTTCAAACAGTTAGCGGTGTAGATATTTCCATGTTCATAAAGATAGCGGTGTAGATATTTCCATGTTTATACAGATAGCGGTGTAGATATTTCCATGTTCATACAGATAGCCGTGTAGATATTGCCATGTTCATACAGATAGCGGTGCTGATACTTCCATGTTTATACAGGTAGCGGTGTACATATTTCCGTGTTTATACAGATAGCGGTGTAGATATTTCCATGTTCATACAGATAGCCGTGTAGATATTTCCATGTTTATAGAGATAGCGGTGTAGTTATTTCCATGTGTAAAGAGATAGCTTTGTAGATATTTCCATTTATATGCAGATAGTTGTGAAGATATTTCCATTTTCATGCAGATAGCGGTGTAGATATTTCCATGTTCAAACAGATAGCGGTGTAGATATTTCCATGTTCATACAGATAGCGGTGTAGATATTTCCATGTTTATACAGATAGTGGTGAAGATGTATGCATGTTTACACAGATAGCGGTGTAGATATTTCCATGTTCATCCAGACGGCTGTGTAGACATATCCATGTTCATACAGATGGTGGTGAAGATATTTCCATGTTCATACAGATGGCTGTGTAGATATATCCATGTTCATACAGATGGCAGTGACGATATTTCCATGTTCATACAGACGGTGGTGTAGATATTTCCATGTTCATACAGATAGCGGTGCTGATATTTCCATGTTTATACAGGTAGCGGTGTAGATATTTCCATGTTTATACAGGTAGCGGTGTAGATATTTCCATGTTTATACAGATAGCGGTGTAGATATTTCCATGTTTATACAGATAGCGGTGTAGATATCTCCATCTTAATACAGATGGCGGTGTAGATATTTATATATTCATACAGTTGGCGGTGCAGATATTTCCATGATCATACGTATGGCGGTGAAGATATTTCCATGTTCATACAGATGGCGGTGTAGAAACTTCCATGTTCATACTGATAGCTGAGCTGATATTTCCATGTTTATACAGGTAGCGGTGTAGATATTTCCATGTTTATACAGATAGCGGAGTAGATATTTCCATGTTTATACACATAGCGGTGTAGATATTTCCATGTTTATACAGATAGCGGTGTAGATATTTCCATGTTTATGCAGATATTGGTGTAGATATCTCCATCTTAATACAGATGGCGGTGTAGATATTTAAACGTTCATACAGATGGCGGTGCAGATATTTCCATGTTCATACAGATGGCGGTGTAGATATTTCCATGTCCATACAGATAGCGGTGTAGTTATTTCCATGTGTAAAGAGATAGTTGTGTAGATATTTCCATGTATAAGCAGATAGCTCTTTAGATATTTCCGTTTTCATGCAGATAGCGGTGTATATATTTCCTTGTTCAAACAGTTAGCGGTGTAGATATTTCCATGTTCATAAAGATAGCGGTGTAGATATTTCCATGTTTATACAGATAGCGGTGTAGATATTTCCATGTTCATACAGATAGTGTGTAGATATTGCCATGTTCATACAGATAGCGGTGCTGATACTTCCGTGTTTATACAGGTAGCGGTGTACATATTTCCGTGTTTATACAGATAGCGGTGTAGATATTTCCATGTTCATACAGATAGCGGTGCAGATATTTCCATGTTTATACAGATAGAGGTGTAGATATCTCCTTCTTAATACAGATGGCGGTGTAGATATTTCCATGTTCATACAGATGGCGGTGTAGATATTTCCATGTTTATAGAGATAGCGGTGTAGTTATTTACATGTGCAAAGAGATAGCTGTGTAGATATTTCCATTTATATGCAGATAGTTGTGTAGATATTTCCATTTTCATGCAGATAGCGGTGTAGATATTTCCATGTTCAAACAGATAGCGGTGTAGATATTTCCATGTTCATACAGATAGCGGTGTAGATATTTCCATGTTTATACAGATAGTGGTGAAGATGTATGCATGTTTACACAGATAGCGGTGTAGATATTTCCATGTTCATCCAGTCGGCTGTGTAGACTTATCCATGTTCATACAGATGGTGGTGAAGTTATTTCCATGTTCATACAGATGGCTGTGTAGATATATCCATGTTCATACAGATGGTGGTGATGATATTTCCATGTTCATACAGACGGTGGTGTAGATATTTCCATGTTCATACAGATAGCGGTGCTGATATTTCCATGTTTATACAGGTAGCGGTGTAGATATTTCCATGTTTATACAGGTAGCGGTGTAGATATTTCCATGTTTATACAGATAGCGGTGTAGATATTTCCATGTTTATACAGATAGCGGTGTAGATATCTCCATCTTAATACAGATGGCGGTGTAGATATTTATATATTCATACAGTTGGCGGTGCAGATATTTCCATGTTCATACGTATGGCGGTGAAGATATTTCCATGTTCATACAGATGGCGGTGTAGAAACTTCCATGTTCATACTGATAGCGGTGCTGATATTTCCATGTTTATACAGGTAGCGGTGTAGATATTTCCATGTTTATACAGATAGCGGTGTAGATATTTCCATGTTTATACAGATATTGGTGTAGATATCTCCATCTTAATACAGATGGCGGTGTAGATATTTAAACGTTCATACAGATGGCGGTGTAGATATTTCCATGTTCATACAGATGGCGGTGTAGATATTTCCATGTTCATACAGATAGCGGTGTAGTTATTTCCATGTGTAAAGAGATAGTTGTGTAGATATTTCCATGTATAAGCAGATAGCTCTTTAGATAATTCCGTTTTCATGCAGATAGCGGTGTATATATTTCCCTGTTCAAACAGTTAGCGGTGTAGATATTTCCATGTTCATAAAGATAGCGGTGTAGATATTTCCATGTTTATACAGATAGCGGTGTAGATATTTCCATGTTCATACAGATAGCCGTGTAGATATTGCCATGTTCATACAGATAGTGGTGCTGATACTTTCATGTTTATACAGGTAGCTGTGTAGATATTTCCGTGTTTATACAGATAGCGGTGTAGATATTTCCATGTTCATACAGATAGCGGTGTAGATATTTCCATGTTTATACAGATAGCGGTGTAGATATCTCCTTCTTAATACAGATGGCGGTGTAGATATTTCCATGTTCATACAGATGGCGGTGTAGATATTTCCATGTTTATAGAGATAGCGGTGTAGTTATTTACATGTGCAAAGAGATAGCTGTGTAGATATTTCCATTTATATGCAGATAGTTGTGTAGATATTTCCATGTTCATACAGATAGCGGTGTAGATATTTCCATGTTTATACAGATAGTGGTGAAGATGTATGCATGTTTACACAGATAGCGGTGTAGATATTTCCATGTTCATCCAGACGGCTGTGTAGACATATCCATGTTCATACAGATGGTGGTGAAGATATTTCCATGTTCATGCAGATGGCTGTGTAGATATATCCATGTTCATACAGATGGCGGTGACGATATTTCCATGTTCATACAGACGGTGGTGTAGATATTTCCATGTTCATACAGATAGCGGTGCTGATATTTCCATGTTTATAGAGGTAGCAGTGTAGATATTTCCATGTTTATACAGGTAGCGGTGTAGATATTTCCATGTTTATACAGATAGCGGTGTAGATATTTCCATGTTTGTACAGATAGCGGTGTAGATATCTCCATCTTAATATAGATGGCGGTGTAGATATTTATATATTCATACAGTTGGCGGTGCAGATATTTCCATGTTCATACGTATGGCGGTGAAGATATTTCCATGTTCATACAGATGGCGGTGTAGATATTTCCATGTTCATACAGATAGCGGTGTAGATATTTCCATGTTTATACACATAGCGGTGTAGATATTTCCATGTTTATACACATAGTGGTGTAGATATTTCCATGTTTATGCAGATATTGGTGTAGATATCTCCATCTTAATACAGATGGCGGTGTAGATATTTATATATTCATACAGTTGGCGGTGCAGATATTTCCATGTTCATACGTATGGCGGTGAAGATATTTCCATGTTCATACAGATGGCGGTGTAGATATTTCCATGTTCATACAGATGGCGGTGTAGATATTTCCATGTTTATACACATAGAGGTGTAGATATTTCCATGTTTATACACATAGCGGTGTAGATATTTCCATGTTTATACACATAGCGGTGTAGATATTTCCATGTTTATGCAGATATTGGTGTAGATATCTCCATCTTAATACAGATGGCGGTGTAGATATTTAAACGTTCATACAGATGGCGGTGCAGATATTTCCATGTTCATACAGATGGCGGTGTAGATATTTCCATGTTCATACAGATGGCGGTGTAGATATTTCCATGTTCATACAGATAGCGGTGTAGTTATTTCCATGTGTAAAGAGATAGTTGTGTAGATATTTCCATGTATAAGCAGATAGCTCTTTAGATATTTCCGTTTTCATGCAGATAGCGGTGTATATATTTCCCTGTTCAAACAGTTAGCGGTGTAGATATTTCCATGTTCATAAAGATAGCGGTGTAGATATTTCCATGTTTATACAGATAGCGGTGTAGATATTTCCATGTTCATACAGATAGCCGTGTAGATATTGCCATGTTCATACAGATAGCGGTGCTGATACTTCCATGTTTATACAGGTAGCGGTGTACATATTTCCGTGTTTATACAGATAGCGGTGTAGATATTTCCAAGTTCATACAGATAGCGGTGTAGATATTTCCATGTTTATACAGATAGCGGTGTAGATATCTCCTTAATACAGATGGCGGTGTAGATATTTCCATGTTCATACAGATGGCGGTGTAGATATTTCCATGTTTATAGAGATAGCGGTGTAGTTATTTACATGTGCAAAGAGATAGCTGTGTAGATATTTCCATTTATATGCAGATAGTTGTGTAGATATTTCCATTTTCATGCAGATAGCGGTGTAGATATTTCCATGTTCAAACAGATAGCGGTGTAGATATTTCCATGTTCATACAGATAGCGGTGTAGATATTTCCATGTTTATACAGATAGTGGTGAAGATGTGTGCCTGTTTACACAGATAGCGGTGTAGATATTTCCATGTTCATCCAGACGGCTGTGTAGACATATCCATGTTCATACAGATGGTGGTGAAGATATTTCCATGTTCATACAGATGGCTGTGTAGATATATCCATGTTCATACAGATGGCGGTGACGATATTTCCATGTTCATACAGACGGTGGTGTAGATATTTCCATGTTCATACAGATAGCGGTGCTGATATTTCCATGTTTATACAGGTAGCGGTGTAGATATTTCCATGTTTATACAGGTAGCGGTGTAGATATTTCCATGTTTATACAGATAGCGGTGTAGATATTTCCATGTTTATACAGATAGCGGTGTAGATATCTCCATCTTAATACAGATGGCGGTGTAGATATTTATATATTCACACAGTTGGCGGTGCAGATATTTCCATGTTCATACGTATGGCGGTGAAGATATTTCCATCTTCATACAGATGGCGGTGTAGAAACTTCCATGTTCATACTGATAGCGGTGCTGATATTTCCATGTTTATACAGGTAGCGGTGTAGATATTTCCATGTTTATACAGATAGCGGTGTAGATATTTCCATGTTTATACACATAGCGGTGTAGATATTTCCATGTTTATACAGATAGCGGTGTAGATATTTCCATGTTTATGCAGATAATTGTGTAGATATCTCCATCTTAATACAGACGGCGGTGTAGATATTTAAATGTTCATACAGATGGCTGTGTAGACAAATCCATGTTCATACAGATGGCGGTGAAGATATTTCCATGTTCATACAGATAGCGGTGTAGATATTTCCATGTTCATACAGATAGCGGTGTAGATATTTCCATTTTCATGCAGATGGCTGTGTAGATATATCCATGTTCCTACAGATGGCGGTGAAGATATTTCCATGTTCATACAGATGGCGGTGTAGATATTTCCATGTTCATACAGATACCGGGGCTGTTATATGCATGTTTATACAGGAAGCAGTGTAGATATTTCCTTGTTTATACAGAAAGCGGCATAGATATTTCCATGTTTTTACAGATAGCGGTGTAGATATTTCCAAGTTTATACAGATAGCGGTGTAGATATCTCCATCTTAATACAGATGGCGGTGTAGATATTTATATGTTCATACAGATGTCGGTGCAGATATTTCCATGTTCATACAGATGGTGGTGTAGATATTTCCATGTTTATAGAGATAGCAGTGTAGTTATTTCCATGTGTAAAGAGATAGCTTTGTAGATATTTCCATGTATATGCAGATAGCTGTGTAGATAATTCCATTTTCATGCAGATAGCGGTGAAGATGTATACATGTTTACACAGATAGCGGTGTAGATATTTCCATGTTCATACAGATAGCGGTGTAGATATTTCCATGTTCATACAGATGGCTGTGTAGATATATCTATGTTATTACAGATGGCGGAGAAGATATTTCCATGTTCATACAGATAGCTGTGTAGATATTTCCATGTTCATACAGATAGCGGTGTAGATATTTCCATGTTCATACAGATAGCGGTGTAGATATTTCCTTGTTCATACAGATAGCGGTGTAGATATTTCTATGTTCATCCAGATGGCTGTGTAGATAATATCCATGTTCATACAGATGGCGGTGAAGATATTTCCATGTTCATACAGATAGCGGTGCAGATATTTCCATGTTCATACAGATAGCCGTGTAGATATTGTCATGTTCATACCGATAGCGGTGCTGATACTTCCATGTTTATACAGGTAGCGGTGTACATATTTCCATTTTTATACAGATAGCGGTGTAGATATTTCCATGTTCATACAGATAGCGGTGTAGATATTTCCATGTTCATAGAGATAGCGGTGTAGATATTTACATGTTCATACAGATAGCGGTGCTGATATTTCCATGTTTATACAGGAAGCGGTGTAGACATTTCCATGTTTATACAGATAGTGGTGTAGATATTTCCATCTTTATACAGATAGCGGTGTAGATATTTCCAAGTTTATACAGATAGCGGTGTAGATATCTCCATCTTAATACAGATGGCGGTGTAGATATTTATATGTTCATTCAGATGGCGGTGCAGATATTTCCATGTTCATACAGATGGCGGTGTAGATATTTCCTTGTTCATACAGGTAGCGGTGTAGTTATTTCCATGTGTAAAGAGATAGCTGTGTAGATATTCCCATGTATATGCAGATAGCTGTGTAGATATTTCCATTTTCAAGCAGATAGCGGTGTATATACGTCCCTGTTCAAACAGATAGTGGTGCAGATATTTCCATGTTCATACAGATAGTGGTGTAGATATTTCCATGTTCATACAGATAGCGGTGTAGCTATTTCCATGTTCATACAGATAGCGGTGTGGATATTTCCATGTTCATAGAGATAGCGGTGTAGATATTTCCATGTTTATACAGATAGCGGTGAAGATGTATGCATGTTTACACAGATAGCGGTGTAGATATTTTCATGTTCATCCAGATGGCTGTGTAGATATTTCCATGTTCATACAGATAGCGGTGTAGATATTTCCATGTTCATCCAGATGGCTGTGTGGATATATCCATGTTCATACAGATGGCGGTGAAGATATTTCCATGTTCATGCAGATAGCGGTGTAGATATTTCCACGTTCATACAGATAGTGGTGTAGATATTTCCATGTTCATACAGATAGCGGTGTAGCTACTTCTATGTTCATACAGATAGCGGTGTAGATATTTCCATGTTTAAACAGATAGCGGTGAAGATGTATGCATGTTTACAGAGATATCGGTGTAGATATTTCCATGTTCATACAGATAGCTGTGTAGATATTTCCATGTTCATCCAGACGGCTGTGTAGACATATCCATGTTCATACAGATGGCGGTGAAGATATTTCCATGTTCATACAGATGGCTGTGTAGATATATCCATGTTCATACAGATGGCGGTGACGATATTTCAATGTTCATACAGATGGCGGTGTAGATATTTCCATGTTCATACAGATAGCGGTGCTGATATTTCCATGTTTATACAGATAGCGGTGTAGATATCTCCATCTTAATACAGATGACGGTGTAGATATTTATATGTTCATACAGATGGCGGTGCAGATATTTCTATGTTCATACAGATGGCGGTTTAGATATTTCCATGTCTATAGAGACTGCGGTGTAGATATTTCCATGTGTAAAGAAATAGCTTTGTAAATATTTCCATGTATATGCAGATAGCTGTGTAGATATTTCCATTTTCATGCAGATAGCGGTGTAGATGTTTCCATGTTCAAACAGATAGCTGTGTAGATATTTCCATGTTCATACAGATAGCGGTGTAGATATTTTCATGTTTATACAGATAGCGGTGAAGATGTATGCATGTTAACACAGATAGCGGTGTAGATATTTCCAAGTTCATACAGATAGCGGTGTAGATATTTCCATGTTCATCCAGATGGCTGTGTAGATATATCCATGTTCATACAGATGGCGGTGAAGATATTTCCATGTTCATGCAGACAGCGGTGTAGATATTTCCATGTTCATACAGATAGCGGTGTAGACATTTCCATGTTCATACTGATAGCGGTGTAGCTATTTCCATGTTCATACAGATAGCGGTGTAGATATTTCCATGTTCATCCAGATGGCTGTGTAGATATGTCCATGTTCATACAGATGGCGGTGAAGATATTTCCATGTTCATACAGATAGCGGTGTAGATATTTCCATGTTCATAGAGATAGCGGTGTAGATATTTCCATGTTCATACAGATAGCGGTGCTGATATTTCCATGTGTATTCAGGTAGCGGTGTTGATATTTCCATGTTCATACAGATAGCGGTGTAGATCTTTCCATGTTTATACAGAGAGCGGTGAAGATGTATGCATGTTTGCACAGATAGCGGTGTAGATATTTCCATGTTCATACAGATAGCGGTGTAGATATTTCCATGTTCATACAGATAGCGGTGTAGAGATTTCCATGTTCATCCAGAAGGCTGTGTAGATATTTCCATGTTCATACAGATAGCGGTGCTGATATTTCCATGTTTATATAGGTATCGGTGTAGATATTTCCATGTTCATACAGAGAGCGGTGTAGATATTTCCATGTTTATACAGATAGCGGTGTAGATATTTCCATGTTTATACAGATAGCGGTGTGGATATCTCCATCTTAATACAGATGGTGGTGTAGATATTTACATGTTCATGCAGATGGCGGTGCAGATATTTCCATGTTCATACAGATGGTGGTGTAGATATTTCTATGTTTATAGAGATAGCGGTGTTGTTATTTCCATGTGTAAAGAAATAGCTTTGTAGATATTTCCATGTATATGCAGATAGCTCTGTTGTTATTTCCATTTTCATGCAGATAGCGGTGTAGATATTTCCAAGTTCATACAGATCGCGGTGGAGATATTTCCATGTTTATACAGATAGCGGTGTAGATGTATGCATGTTTACACAGATAGCGGTGTAGATATTTCCATGTTCATTCAGGTAGCGGTGTAGATAATTCCATGTTCATCCAGATGGCTGTGTAGATATATCCATGTTCATAAAGATGGCGGTGAAGATATTTCCATGTTCATACAGATAGCGGTGTAGATATTTCCATGTTCATACAGATAGCGGTGTAGACATTTCCATGTTCATACAGATAGCGGTGTAGCTATTTCCATGTTCATACAGATAGCGGTGTAGATATTTCCATGTTCATCCAGATGGCTGTGTAGATATTTCCATGTCCATACAGATAGCGGTGCTGATATTTCCATGTTTATACAGGTAGCGGTGTAGATATTTCCATGTTTATACAGATAGCGGTGTAGATATTTCCATGTTTATACAGATAGCGGTGTAGATATTTCCATGTTTATACAGATAGCGGTGTAGATATCTCCATCTTAATACAGATGACGGTGTAGATATTTATATGTTCATACAGATGGCTGTGAAGATATCTCCATGTTCATACAGATGGCGGTGTAGATATTTCCATGTTAATAGAGATAGCGGTGTAGTTATTTCCATGTGTAAAGAAATAGCTTTATAGATATTTCCATGTATATGCAGATAGCTGTGTAGATATTTCCATTTTCATGCAGATAGCGGAGTAGATATTTCCATGTTCAAACAGATAGCGTTGTAGATATTTCCATGTTCATACAGATAGCGGTGTAGATATTTCCATGTTTATACAGATAGCGGTGAAGATGTATGCATGTTTACACAGATAGTGGTGTAGATATTTCCATGTTCATACAGATAGCGGTGTAGATATTTCCATGTTCATTCAGATGGCTATGTAGATATATCCATGTTCATACAGATGGCGGTGAAGATATTTCCATGTTCATACAGATAGCGGTGTAGATATTTCCATGTTCATACAGATAGCAGTGTAGATATTTCCATGTTTATACATATAGCGGTGTAGATATTTCCATGTTCATACATATATCGGTGTAGATATTTCCATGTTCATCCAGATGGCTGTGTAGTTATATCCATGTTCATACAGATGGCGGTGAAGATATTTCCATGATCATACAGATAGCAGTGTAGATATTTCCATGTTCATACAGATAGCGGTGTAGACATTTCCATGTTCATACAGATAGCGGTGTAGCTATTTCCATGTTCATACAGATAGCGGTGTAGATATTTCCATGTTCATCCAGATGGCTGTGTAGATATTTCCAAGTTCATACAGATAGCGGTGCTGATATTTCCATGTTTACACAGGTAGCGGTGTAGATATTCCCATGTGTATACAGATAGCGGTGTAGATATTTCCATGTTTATACAGATAGAGGTGAAGATATATGCATGTTTCCACAGTTAGCGGTGCAGATATTTCCATGTTCATACAGATAGCAGTGTAGATATTTCCATGTTCATCCAGATGGCTGTGTAGATATATCCATGTTCATTCAGATGGCGGTGAAGATATTTCCATGTTCATACAGATAGCGGTGTAGATATTTCCATGTTCATACAGATAGCTGTGTAGATATTTCCATGTTCATACAGACAGCGGTGTAGATATTTCCATGTTCATACAGATAGAGGTGTAGATATTTCCATGTTCATACAGATTGCGGTGTAGCTATTTCCATTTTCATACAGATAGCGGTGTAGATATTTCCATGTTCATAGAGATAGCGGTGTAGATATTTCCATGTTCATACAGATAGCGGTGCTGATAATTCCATGTTTATACAGGTAGCGGTGTAGATATTTCCATGTTTATACAGATAGCGGTGTAGATATTTCCATGTTCATTCAGATGGCGCAGAAGATATTTCCATGTGTAAAGAAATAGCTTTGTAGATATTTCCATGTATATGCAGATAGCTGTGTAGATATTTTCATTTTCATGCAGATAGCGGTGTAGATATTTCCATGTTCAAACAGATAGCTGTGTAGATATTTCCATGTTCATACAGATAGCGGTGTAGATATTTCCATGTTTATACAGATAGCGGTGAAGATGTATGCATGTTAACACAGATAGCGGTGTAGATATTTCCAAGTTCATACAGATAGCGGTGTAGATATTTCCATGTTCATCCAGATGGCTGTGTAGATATATCCATGTTCATACAGATGGCGGTGAAGATATTTCCATGTTCATGCAGATAGCGGTGTAGATATTTCCATGTTTATACAGATAGCGGTGTAGATATCTCCATCTTAATACAGATGGCGGTGTAGATATTTATATGTTCATACAGATGGCGGTGCAGATATTTCCATGTTCATTCAGATGGCGGTGTAGATATTTCCATGTTCATTCAGATGGCGGTGTGGATATTTCCATGTGTAAAGAAATAGCTTTGTAGATATTTCCATGTACATGCAGAGAGCTGTGTAGATATTTCCATTTTCATGCAGATAGCGGTGTAGATATTTCCATGTTCAAACAGATAGCTGTGTAGATATTTCCATGTTTTACAGATAGCGGTGTAGATATTTCCATGTTTTTACAGGTAGCGGTGTAGATATTTCCATTTTTATACAGATAGCGGTGTAGATATATCCATGTTTATACAGATAGCGGTGTAGATATTTCCATGTTTATACAGATAGCGGTGTAGATATCTCCATCTTAATAGAGATGGCGGTGTAGATATTTATATGTTCATACAGATGGCGGTGCAGATATTTCCATGTTCATACAGATGGTGGTTTAGATATTTCCATGTTTATAGAGATAGCGGTGTAGATATTTCCATGTTCATTCAGATGGCTATGTAGATATATCCATGTTAATACAGATGGCGGTGTAGATATTTCCATGTTTATAGAGACTGCGGTGTAGATATTTCCATGTGTATAGAAATAGCTTTGTACATATTTCCATGTATATGCAGATAGCTGTGTAGATATTTCCATTTTCATGCAGATAGCTGTGTAGATATTTCCATGTTCATACAGATAGCGGTGTAGATATTTCCATGTTTATACAGATAGCGGTGAAGATGTGTGCATGTTAACACAGATAGCGGTGTAGATATTTACAAGTTCATACAGATAGCGGTGTAGATATTTCCGTGTTCATCCAGATGGCTGTGTAGATATATCCATGTTCATACAGATGGCGGTGAAGATATTTCCATGTTCATGCAGATAGCGGTGTAGATATTTCCATGTTCATACTGATAGTGGTGTAGACGTTTCCATGTTCATACTGATAGCGGTGTAGCTATTTCCATGTTCATACAGATAGCGGTGTAGATATTTCCATGTTCATCCAGATGGCTGTGTAGATATGTCCATGTTCATACAGATGGCAGTGTAGATATTTCCATGTTCATACAGATATCAGTGTAGATATTTCCATGTTCATACAGACAGCGGTGCTGTTACTTCCATGTTCATCCAGATGGCTGTGTAGATATATCCATGTTCATACAGATGGCGGTGAAGATATTTCCATGTTCATACCGATATCGGTGTAGATATTTCCATGTTCATAGAGATAGCGGTGTAGATATTTCCATGTTCATACAGATAGCGGTGCTGATATTTCCATGTTTATTCAGGTAGCGGTGTTGATATTTCCATGTTTATACAGATAGCGGTGTAGATATTTCCATGTTTATGCAGATAGCGGTGTAGATATTTTCATGTTTATACAGATAGCGTTGTAGATATCTCCATCTT
Organism: Gorilla gorilla gorilla; assembly: GCF_029281585.2. Taxonomy (NCBI): domain Eukaryota; kingdom Metazoa; phylum Chordata; class Mammalia; order Primates; family Hominidae; genus Gorilla; species Gorilla gorilla. The sequence continues at coordinate 130,896,921 of NC_073239.2, forward strand.
AATACAGATGGCGGTGTAGACATTTATATGTTCATACAGATGGCGGTGCAGATATTTCCATGTTCATTCAGATGGCGGTGTAGATATTTCCATGTTTATAGAGATTGCGGTGTAGATATTTCCATGTGTAAAGAAATAGCTTTGTAGATATTTCCATGTACATGCAGAGAGCTGTGTAGATATTTCCATTTTCATGCAGATAGCAGTGTAGATATTTCCATGTTCAAACAGATAGCTGTGTAGATATTTCCATGTTCATACAGATAGCGGTGTAGATATTTCCATGTTTATACAGATAGCGTTGAAGATGTATGCGTGTTAACAGAGATAGCGGTGTAGATATTTCCATGTTCATACAGATAGCGGTGTAGATATTTCCATATTCATCCAGATGGCTGTGTAGATATATACATGTTCATACAGATGGCGGTGAAGATATTTCCATGTTCATACAGATAGCGGTGTATATATTTCCATGTTCATACAGATAGCGGTGTAGATATTTCCATGTTCATTCAGATAGCGGTGTAGCTATTTCCATGTTCATACAGATAGCGGTGTAGATATTTCCATGTTCATCCAGATGGCTGTGTATATATTTCCATATTCATACAGATAGCGGTGCTGATATTTCCATGTTTATACAGGTAGCGGTGTAGATATTTCCATGTTTATACAGATAGCGGTGTAGATATTTCCATGTTTATACAGATAGCGGTGTAGATATTTCCATGTTTATACAGATAGCGGTGAAGATATCTCCATCTTAATACAGATGACGGTGTAGATATTTATATGTTCATACAGATGGCTGTGAAGATATCTCCATGTTCATACAGATGGCGGTGTAGATATTTCCATGTTAATAGAGATAGCGGTGTAGTTATTTCCATGTGTAAAGAAATAGCTTTGTAGATATTTCCATGTATATGCAGATAGCTGTGTAGATATTTCCATTTTCATGCAGATAGCGGAGTAGATATTTCCATGTTCAAACAGATAGCGGTGTAGATATTTCCATGTTCATACAAATAGCGGTGTAGATATTTCCATGTTTATACAGATAGCGGTGAAGATGTATGCATGTTTACACAGATAGTGGTGTAGATATTTCCATGTTCATACAGATAGCGGTGTAGATATTTCCATGTTCATTCAGATGGCTATGTAGATATATCCATGTTCATACAGATGGCGGTGAAGATATTTCCATGTTCATACAGATAGCGGTGTAGATATTTCCATGTTCATACAGATAGCAGTGTAGATATTTCCATGTTTATACATATAGCGGTGTAGATATTTCCATGTTCATACATATATCGGTGTAGATATTTCCATGTTCATCCAGATGGCTGTGTAGTTATATCCATGTTCATACAGATGGCGGTGAAGATATTTCCATGATCATACAGATAGCCGTGTAGATATTTCCATGTTCATACAGATAGCGGTGTAGACATTTCCATGTTCATACAGATAGCGGTGTAGCTATTTCCATGTTCATACAGATAGCGGTGTTGATATTTCCATGTTTACACAGGTAGCGGTGTAGATATTCCCATGTGTATACAGATAGCGGTGTAGATATTTCCATGTTTATACAGATAGAGGTGAAGATATATGCATGTTTCCACAGTTAGCGGTGCAGATATTTCCATGTTCATACAGATAGCAGTGTAGATATTTCCATGTTCATCCAGATGGCTGTGTAGATATATCCATGTTCATTCAGATGGCGGTGAAGATATTTCCATGTTCATACAGATAGCGGTGTAGATATTTCCATGTTCATACAGATAGCTGTGTAGATATTTCCATGTTCATACAGACAGCGGTGTAGATATTTCCATGTTCATACAGATAGAGGTGTAGATATTTCCAGGTTCATACAGATTGCGGTGTAGCTATTTCCATTTTCATACAGATAGCGGTGTAGATATTTCCATGTTCATAGAGATAGCGGTGTAGATATTTCCATGTTCATACAGATAGCGGTGCTGATAATTCCATGTTTATACAGGTAGCGGTGTAGATATTTCCATGTTTATACAGATAGCGGTGTAGATATTTCCATGTTCATTCAGATGGCGCAGAAGATATTTCCATGTGTAAAGAAATAGCTTTGTAGATATTTCCATGTATATGCAGATAGCTGTGTAGATATTTTCATTTTCATGCAGATAGCGGTGTAGATATTTCCATGTTCAAACAGATAGCTGTGTAGATATTTCCATGTTCATACAGATAGCGGTGTAGATATTTCCATGTTTATACAGATAGCGGTGAAGATGTATGCATGTTAACACAGATAGCGGTGTAGATATTTCCAAGTTCATACAGATAGCGGTGTAGATATTTCCATGTTCATCCAGATGGCTGTGTAGATATATCCATGTTCATACAGATGGCTGTGAAGATATCTCCATGTTCATACAGATGGCGGTGTAGATATTTCCATGTTAATAGAGATAGCGGTGTAGTTATTTCCATGTGTAAAGAAATAGCTTTGTAGATATTTCCATGTATATGCAGATAGCTGTGTAGATATTTCCATTTTCATGCAGATAGCGGAGTAGATATTTCCATGTTCAAACAGATAGCGGTGTAGATATTTCCATGTTCATACAGATAGCGGTGTAGATATTTCCATGTTTATACAGATAGCGGTGAAGATGTATGCATGTTTACACAGATAGTGGTGTAGATATTTCCATGTTCATACAGATAGCGGTGTAGATATTTCCATGTTCATTCAGATGGCTATGTAGATATATCCATGTTCATACAGATGGCGGTGAAGATATTTCCATGTTCATACAGATAGCGGTGTAGATATTTCCATGTTCATACAGATAGCAGTGTAGATATTTCCATGTTTATACATATAGCGGTGTAGATATTTCCATGTTCATACATATATCGGTGTAGATATTTCCATGTTCATCCAGATGGCTGTGTAGTTATATCCATGTTCATACAGATGGCGGTGAAGATATTTCCATGATCATACAGATAGCGGTGTAGATATTTCCATGTTCATACAGATAGCGGTGTAGACATTTCCATGTTCATAGAGATAGCGGTGTAGATATTTCCATGTTCATACAGATAGCGGTGTAGATATTTCCATGTTCATCCAGATGGCTGTGTAGATATTTCCATGTTCATACAGATAGCGGTGCTGATATTTCCATGTTTACACAGGTAGCGGTGTAGATATTCCCATGTGTATACAGATAGCGGTGTAGATATTTCCATGTTTATACAGAGAGAGGTGAAGATATATGCATGTTTCCACAGTTAGCGGTGCAGATATTTCCATGTTCATACAGATAGCAGTGTAGATATTTCCATGTTCATCCAGATGGCTGTGTAGATATATCCATGTTCATTCAGATGGCGGTGAAGATATTTCCATGTTCATACAGATAGCGGTGTAGATATTTCCATGTTCATACAGATAGCTGTGTAGATATTTCCATGTTCTTACAGACAGCGGTGTAGATATTTCCATGTTCATACAGATAGAGGTGTAGATAATTCCATGTTCATACAGATTGCAGTGTAGCTATTTCCATGTTCATACAGATAGCGGTGTAGATATTTCCATGTTCATAGAGATAGCGGTGTAGATATTTCCATGTTCATACAGATAGCGGTGCTGATAATTCCATGTTTATACAGGTAGCGGTGTAGATATTTCCATGTTTATACAGATAGCGGTGTAGATATTTCCATGTTCATTCAGATGGCGCAGAAGATATTTCCATGTGTAAAGAAATAGCTTTGTAGATATTTCCATGTATATGCAGATAGCTGTGTAGATATTTTCATTTTCATGCAGATAGCGGTGTAGATATTTCCATGTTCAAACAGATAGCTGTGTAGATATTTCCATGTTCATACAGATATCGGTGTAGATATTTCCATGTTTATACAGATAGCGGTGAAGATGTATGCATGTTAACACAGATAGCGGTGTAGATATTTCCAAGTTCATACAGATAGCGGTGTAGATATTTCCATGTTCATCCAGATGGCTGTGTAGATATATCCATGTTCATACAGATGGCGGTGAAGATATTTCCATGTTCATGCAGATAGCGGTGTAGATATTTCCATGTTTATACAGATAGCGGTGTAGATATCTCCATCTTAATACAGATGGCGGTGTAGATATTTATATGTTCATAGAGATGGCGGTGCAGATATTTCCATGCTCATTCAGATGGCGGTGTAGATATTTCCATGTTCATTCAGATGGCGGTGTGGATATTTCCATGTGTAAAGAAATAGCTTTGTAGATATTTCCATGTACATGCAGAGAGCTGTGTAGATATTTCCATTTTCATGCAGATAGCTGTGTAGATATTTCCATGTTCAAACAGATAGCTGTGTAGATATTTCCATGTTTTACAGATAGCGGTGTAGATATTTCCATGTTTTTACAGGTAGCGGTGTAGATATTTCCATTTTTACACAGATAGCGGTGTAGATATATCCATGTTTATACAGATAGCGGTGTAGATATTTCCATGTTTATACAGATAGCGGTGTAGATATCTCCATCTTAATAGAGATGGCGTTGTAGATATTTATATGTTCATACAGATGGCGGTGCAGATATTTCCATGTTCATACAGATGGTGGTGTAGATATTTCCATGTTTATAGAGAGAGCGGTGTAGATATTTCCATGTTCATTCAGATGGCTATGTAGATATATCCATGTTAATACAGATGGCGGTGTAGATATTTCCATGTTTATAGAGACTGCGGTGTAGATATTTCCATGTGTATAGAAATAGCTTTGTACATATTTCCATGTATATGCAGATAGCTGTGTAGATATTTCCATTTTCATGCAGATAGCTGTGTAGATATTTCCATGTTCATACAGATAGCGGTGTAGATATTTCCATGTTTATACAGATAGCGGTGAAGATGTGTGCATGTTAACACAGATAGCGGTGTAGATATTTACAAGTTCATACAGATAGCGGTGTAGATATTTCCATGTTCATCCAGATGGCTGTGTAGATATATCCATGTTCATACAGATGGCGGTGAAGATATTTCCATATTCATGCAGATAGCGGTGTAGATATTTCCATGTTCATACTGATAGTGGTGTAGACGTTTCCATGTTCATACTGATAGCGGTGTAGCTATTTCCATGTTCATACAGATAGCGGTGTAGATATTTCCATGTTCATCCAGATGGCTGTGTAGATATGTCCATGTTCATACAGATGGCGGTGTAGATATTTCCATGTTCATACAGATAGCAATGTAGATATTTCCATGTTCATACAGACAGCGGTGCTGTTACTTCCATGTTCATCCAGATGGCTGTGTAGATATATCCATGTTCATACAGATGGCGGTGAAGATATTTCCATGTTCATACCGATATCGGTGTAGATATTTCCATGTTCATAGAGATAGCGGTGTAGATATTTCCATGTTCATACAGATAGCGGTGCTGATATTTCCATGTTTATTCAGGTAGCGGTGTTGATATTTCCATGTTTATACAGATAGCGGTGTAGATATTTCCATGTTTATGCAGATAGCGGTGTAGATATTTTCATGTTTATACAGATAGCGTTGTAGATATCTCCATCTTAATACAGATGGCGGTGTAGATATTTATATGTTCATACAGATGGCGGTGCAGATATTTCCATGTTCATTCAGATGGCGGTGTAGATATTTCCATGTTTATAGAGATTGCGGTGTAGATATTTCCATGTGTAAAGAAATAGCTTTGTAGATATTTCCATGTACATGCAGAGAGCTGTGTAGATATTTCCATTTTCATGCAGATAGCAGTGTAGATATTTCCATGTTCAAACAGATAGCTGTGTAGATATTTCCATGTTCATACAGATAGCGGTGTAGATATTTCCAAGTTTATACAGATAGCGTTGAAGATGTATGCGTGTTAACAGAGATAGCGGTGTAGATATTTCCATGTTCATACAGATAGCGGTGTAGATATTTCCATATTCATCCAGATGGCTGTGTAGATATATACATGTTCATACAGATGGCGGTGAAGATATTTCCATGTTCATACAGATAGCGGTGTATATATTTCCATGTTCATACAGATAGCGGTGTAGATATTTCCATGTTCATTCAGATAGCGGTGTAGCTATTTCCATGTTCATACAGATAGCGGTGTAGATATTTCCATGTTCATCCAGATGGGTGTGTAGATAAATTCATGTTCATACAGATGGCAGTGAAGATATTTCCATGTTCATACAGATAGCGGTGTAGATATTTCCATGTTTATACAGATATCGGTGTAGATATTTCCATGTTTATACAGATAGCGGAGTAGATATCTCCAGCTTAATACATATTGCGGTGTAGATATTTACATGATCATACAGATGGCTTTGCAGATATTTCCATGTTCATACAGATGGCGGTGTAGATAATTATAAGATCATACAAATGGCGGTGCAGATATTTCCATGTTCATACAGATGGCGGTGTAGATATTTCGATGTTTATAGAGATAGCGGTGTAGTTATTTCCATGTGAAAAGAGATAGCTGTATAGATATTTCCATGTATATGCAGATAGCTTTGTAGATATTTCCATTTTCATGCAGATAGCGGTGTAGATATTTCCATGTTCAAACAGATAGCGGTGTAGATATTTCCATGTTCATGCAGATTGCAGTGTAGATATTTCCATATTTAAACAGATAGTGGTGAAGATGTATACATGTTTACACACATAGCGGTGTAGATATTTCCATGCTCATACAGATAGCGGTGTAGATATTTCCGTGTTCATCCAGATGGCTGTGTAGATATATCCATGTTCATACAGATGGCGGTGAAGATATTTCCATGTTCATACAGATAGCGGTGTAGATATTTCCATGTTCATACAGATAGCGGTGTAGATATTTCCATGTTCATACAGACAGCGGTGCTGATATTTCCATGTTCATCCAGATGGCTGTGTAGATATATCTATGTTCATACAGATGGTGGTGAAGATATTTCCATGTTCATACAGATATCGGTGTAGATATTTCCTTTTTCATACAGATAGCAGAGTAGGTATTTCATTGTTAATACACATAGCGGTGCTGATATTTCCATGTTTATACAGGTAGCAGTGTAGATGTTTCCATGTTTATACACATAGCGGTGTAGATATTTCCATGTTTATACGGATAGCGGTGTAGATATTTCCATGTTTATACAGATAGTGGTGTAGATATTTCCATGTTTATAGAGATAGCGGTGTAGTTATTTCCATGTGTAAAGAGATAGCTTTGTAGATATTTCCATGTATATGCAGATAGCTGTGTAGATATTTCTATTTTCATGCAGATAGCGGTGTAGATATTTCCATTTTCATACAGATAGCGGTGTAGATATTTCCATGTTCATACAGATAGCGGTGCTGATATTTCCATGTTTATACAGGTAGCGGTGTAGATATTTCCATGTTTATAGAGATAGCGGTGTAGATATTTCCATGTTCATACAGATAGCGGTGTAGATATTTCCATGTTCATCCAGAAGGCTGTGTAGATATTTCCAAGTTCATACAGATAGCGGTGTAGATATTTCCATGTTCATACAGATAGCGGTGTAGATATTTCCATGTTCATGCAGATAGCGGTGTAGCTATTTCCATGTTCATACAGATAGCGGTGTAGATATTTCCATGTTCATCCAGATGGGTGTGTAGATAAATCCATGTTCATACAGATGGCGGTGAAGATATTTCCATGTTCACACAGATAGCGGTGTAGATATTTCCATGTTTATACAGATATCGGTGTAGATATTTCCATGTTTATACAGATAGCGGAGTAGATATCTCCATCTTAATACAGATGGCGGTGTAGATATTTATATGATCATACAGATGGCGGTGCAGATATTTCCATGTTCATACAGATGGCGGTGTAGATATTTCCATGTTTATAGAGATAGCGGTGTAGTTATTTCCATGTGTAAAGAGATATCTGTATAGATATTTCCATGTATATGCAGATAGCTTTGTAGATATTTCCATTTTCATGCAGATAGCGGTGTAGATATTTCCTTTTTCAAACATATAGCGGTGTAGATATTTCCATGCTCATACAGATAGCTGTGTAGACATTTCCATGTTTAAACAGATAGTGGTGAAGATGTATACATGTTTACACAGATAGCGGTGTAGATATTTCCATGCTCATACAGATAGCGGTGTAGATACTTCCGTGTTCATCCAGATGGCTGTGTAGATATATCCATGTTCATACAGATGGCGGTGAAGATATTTCCATGTTCATAGAGATAGTGGTGTAGATATTTCCATGTTCATACAGACAGCGGTGTAGATATTTCCATGTTCATACTGATAGTGGTGTAGATATTTCCATGTTCATACAGATAGCGGTGTAGCTATTTCCATGTTCATACAGATAGCGGTGTAGATATTTCCATGTTCATAGAGATAGCGGTGTAGATATTTCCATGGTCATACAGATAGCGGTGCTGATATTTCCATGTTTATACAGGTAGTGGTGTAGATAATTCCATGTTTATACAGATAGCGGTGTAGATATTTCCATGTTTATACAGATAGCGGTGTAGATATTTCCATGTTTATACAGATAGCGGTGTAGATATTTCCATGTTTATACAGATAGTGGTGTATATATTTCCATGTTTACAGAGATAGCGGTGTAGTTATTTCCATGTGTAAAGAGATAGCTTTGTAGATATTTCCATGTATATGCAGATAGCTGTGTAGATATTTCCATTTTCATGCAGATAGCGGTGTAGATATTTCCATGTTCATACAGATAGCGGTGTAGATATTTCCATGTTCATACAGATAGCGGTGCTGAAATTTCTTTGTTTATACAGGTAGCGGTGTAGATATTTCCATGTTTATACAGATAGCGGTGTAGATATTTCCATGTTTATACAGATAGGGGTGTAGATATTTCAATGTTTATACAGATAGCGGTGTAGATATCTCCATCTTAATACAGATGGCGGTGTAGATATTTATATGTTCATACAGATGGCGGTGCAGATATTTCCATGTTCATACAGATGGTGGTGTAGCTATTTCCATGTTTATAGAGATAGCGGTGTAGTTATTTCCATGTGTAAAGAAAGAGCTTTGTAGATATTTCCGTGTATATGCAGATAGCTGTGTAAATATTTCCATTTTCTTGCAGATAGCGGTGTAGATATTTCCATGTTCAAACAGTTAGCGGTGTAGATATTTCCATGTTCATACAGATAGCGGTGTAGATATTTCCATGTTTATACAGATAGCGATGAAGGTGTATGCATGTTTGCACAGATAGTGGTGTAGATATTTCCAAGTTCATACAGATAGCGGTGTAAATATTTCCATGTTCATACAGATAGTGGTGTAGATATTTCCATGTTCATACAGATAGCGGTGTAGATATTTCCATGTTCATACAGATAGCGGTGTAGATATTTCCATGTTCATCCAGAAGGCTGTGTAGATATTTCCATGTTCATACAGATAGCGGTGCTGATATTTCCATGTTGATACAGGTAGCGGTGTAGATATTTCCATGTTCATACAGATAGCGGTGAAGATATTTCCATGTTCATACAGATAGCGGTGTAGATATTTCCATGTTCATACAGATAGCGGTGTACCTATTTCCATGTTCATACAGATAGCGGTGTAGATATTTCCTTGTTCATCCAGATGGGTGTGTAGATAAATCCATGTTCATACAGATGGCGGTGAAGATATTTCCATGTTCATACAGATAGCGGTGTAGATATTTCCATGTTTATACAGATATCTGTGTAGATATTTCCATGTTTATACAGATAGCGGAGTAGATATCTCCATCTTAATACAGATGGCGGTGTAGATATTTATATGATCATACAGATGGCGGTGCAGATATTAACATGTTCATACAGATGGCGGTGTAGATATTTCCATGTTTATAGAGATAGCGGTGTAGTTATTTCCATGTGTAAAGAGATAGCTGTATAGATATTTCCATGTATATGCAGATAGCTTTGTAGATATTTCCATTTTCATGCAGATAGCGGTGTAGATATTTCCATGTTCAAACAGATAGCGGTGTAGATATTTCCATGTTCATACAGATAGCTGTGTAGATATTTCCATGTTTAAACAGATAGTGGTGAAGATGTATACATGTTTACACAGATAGCGGTGTAGATATTTCCATGCTCATACAGATAGCGGTGTAGATATTTCCGTGTTCATCCAGATGGCTGTGTAGATATATCCATGTTCATACAGATGGCGGTGAAGATATTTCCATGTTCATACAGATAGCGGTGTAGATATTTCCATGTTCATAGAGATAGCGGTGTAGATATTTCCATGGTCATACAGATAGCGGTGCTGATATTTCCATGTTTATACAGGTAGCGGTGTAGATAATTCCATGTTTATACAGATAGCGGTGTAGATATTTCCATGTTTATACAGATAGTGGTGTAGATATTTCCATGTTTATACAGATAGCGGTGTAGATATTTCCATGTTTATACAGATAGTGGTGTATATATTTCCATGTTTACAGAGATAGCGGTTCAGTTATTTCCATGTGTAAAGAGATAGCTTTGTAGATATTTCCATGTATATGCAGATAGCTGTGTAGATATTTCCATTTTCATTCAGATAGCGGTGTAGATATTTCCATGTTCATACAGATATCAGTGTAGATATTTCCATGTTCATACAGAGAGCGGTGCTGATATTTCCATGTTTATACAGGTAGCGGTGTAGATGTTTCCATGTTTATACAGATAGCGGTGTAGATATTTCCATGTTTATACAGATAGCGGTGTAGATATCTCCATCTTAATACAGATGGCGGTGTAGATATTTACATGTTCATACAGATGGCGGTGCAGATATTTCCATGTTCATATAGATGGCGGTGTAGATATTTCCATGTTAATAGAGATAGCGGTGTAGTTATTTCCATGTGTACAGAAATTAGCTTTGTAGATATTTCCATGTATATGGAGATAGCTATGTAGATATTTCCATTTTCATGCAGATAGCGGAGTAGATATTTCCATGTTCAAACAGATAGCGGTGTAGATATTTCCATGTTCATACAGATAGCGGTGTAGATATTTCCATGTTTATACAGATAGCGGTGTAGATATTTCTATGTTTATACAGATAGCGGTGTAGATATTTCAATGTTTATGCAGATAGCGGTGTAGATATTTTCATGTTTATACAGATAGCGTTGTAGATATCTCCATCTTAATACAGATGGCGGTGTAGATATTTATATGTTCATACAGATGGCGGTGCAGATATTTCCATGTTCATTCAGATGGCGGTGTAGATATTTCCATGTTTATAGAGATTGCGGTGTAGATATTTCCATGTGTAAAGAAATAGCTTTGTAGATATTTCCATGTACATGCAGAGAGCTGTGTAGATATTTCCATTTTCATGCAGATAGCAGTGTAGATATTTCCATGTTCAAACAGATAGCTGTGTAGATATTTCCATGTTCATACAGATAGCGGTGTAGATATTTCCATGTTTATACAGATAGCGTTGAAGATGTATGCGTGTTAACAGAGATAGCGGTGTAGATATTTCCATGTTCATACAGATAGCGGTGTAGATATTTCCATATTCATCCAGATGGCTGTGTAGATATATACATGTTCATACAGATGGCGGTGAAGATATTTCCATGTTCATACAGATAGCGGTGTATATATTTCCATGTTCATACAGATAGCGGTGTAGATATTTCCATGTTCATTCAGATAGCGGTGTAGCTATTTCCATGTTCATACAGATAGCGGTGTAGATATTTCCATGTTCATCCAGATGGCTGTGTAGATATTTCCATGTTCATACAGATAGCGGTGCTGATATTTCCATGTTTATACAGGTAGCGGTGTAGATATTTCCATGTTTATACAGATAGCGGTGTAGATATTTCCATGTTTATACAGATAGCGGTGTAGATATTTCCATGTTTATACAGATAGCGGTGTAGATATCTCCATCTTAATACAGATGACGGTGTAGATATTTATATGTTCATACAGATGGCTGTGAAGATATCTCCATGTTCATACAGATGGCGGTGTAGATATTTCCATGTTAATAGAGATAGCGGTGTAGTTATTTCCATGTGTAAAGAAATAGCTTTGTAGATATTTCCATGTATATGCAGATAGCTGTGTAGATATTTCCATTTTCATGCAGATAGCGGAGTAGATATTTCCATGTTCAAACAGATAGCGGTGTAGATATTTCCATGTTCATACAAATAGCGGTGTAGATATTTCCATGTTTATACAGAGAGCGGTGAAGATGTATGCATGTTTACACAGATAGTGGTGTAGATATTTCCATGTTCATACAGATAGCGGTGTAGATATTTCCATGTTCATTCAGATGGCTATGTAGATATATCCATGTTCATACAGATGGCGGTGAAGATATTTCCATGTTCATACAGATAGCGGTGTAGATATTTCCATGTTCATACAGATAGCAGTGTAGATATTTCCATGTTTATACATATAGCGGTGTAGATATTTCCATGTTCATACATATATCGGTGTAGATATTTCCATGTTCATCCAGATGGCTGTGTAGTTATATCCATGTTCATACAGATGGCGGTGAAGATATTTCCATGATCACACAGATAGCCGTGTAGATATTTCCATGTTCATACAGATAGCGGTGTAGACATTTCCATGTTCATACAGATAGCGGTGTAGCTATTTCCATGTTCATACAGATAGCGGTGTTGATATTTCCATGTTCATCCAGATGGCTGTGTAGATATTTCCATGTTCATACAGATAGCGGTGCTGATATTTCCATGTTTACACAGGTAGCGGTGTAGATATTCCCATGTGTATACAGATAGCGGTGTAGATATTTCCATGTTTATACAGATAGAGGTGAAGATATATGCATGTTTCCACAGTTAGCGGTGCAGATATTTCCATGTTCATACAGATAGCAGTGTAGATATTTCCATGTTCATCCAGATGGCTGTGTAGATATATCCATGTTCATTCAGATGGCGGTGAAGATATTTCCATGTTCATACAGATAGCGGTGTAGATATTTCCATGTTCATACAGATAGCTGTGTAGATATTTCCATGTTCATACAGACAGCGGTGTAGATATTTCCATGTTCATACAGATAGAGGTGTAGATATTTCCAGGTTCATACAGATTGCGGTGTAGCTATTTCCATTTTCATACAGATAGCGGTGTAGATATTTCCATGTTCATAGAGATAGCGGTGTAGATATTTCCATGTTCATACAGATAGCGGTGCTGATAATTCCATGTTTATACAGGTAGCGGTGTAGATATTTCCATGTTTATACAGATAGCGGTGTAGATATTTCCATGTTCATTCAGATGGCGCAGAAGATATTTCCATGTGTAAAGAAATAGCTTTGTAGATATTTCCATGTATATGCAGATAGCTGTGTAGATATTTTCATTTTCATGCAGATAGCGGTGTAGATATTTCCATGTTCAAACAGATAGCTGTGTAGATATTTCCATGTTCATACAGATAGCGGTGTAGATATTTCCATGTTTATACAGATAGCGGTGAAGATGTATGCATGTTAACACAGATAGCGGTGTAGATATTTCCAAGTTCATACAGATAGCGGTGTAGATATTTCCATGTTCATCCAGATGGCTGTGTAGATATATCCATGTTCATACAGATGGCTGTGAAGATATCTCCATGTTCATACAGATGGCGGTGTAGATATTTCCATGTTAATAGAGATAGCGGTGTAGTTATTTCCATGTGTAAAGAAATAGCTTTGTAGATATTTCCATGTATATGCAGATAGCTGTGTAGATATTTCCATTTTCATGCAGATAGCGGAGTAGATATTTCCATGTTCAAACAGATAGCGGTGTAGATATTTCCATGTTCATACAGATAGCGGTGTAGATATTTCCATGTTTATACAGATAGCGGTGAAGATGTATGCATGTTTACACAGATAGTGGTGTAGATATTTCCATGTTCATACAGATAGCGGTGTAGATATTTCCATGTTCATTCAGATGGCTATGTAGATATATCCATGTTCATACAGATGGCGGTGAAGATATTTCCATGTTCATACAGATAGCGGTGTAGATATTTCCATGTTCATACAGATAGCAGTGTAGATATTTCCATGTTTATACATATAGCGGTGTAGATATTTCCATGTTCATACATATATCGGTGTAGATATTTCCATGTTCATCCAGATGGCTGTGTAGTTATATCCATGTTCATACAGATGGCGCTGAAGATATTTCCATGATCATACAGATAGCGGTGTAGATATTTCCATGTTCATACAGATAGCGGTGTAGACATTTCCATGTTCATAGAGATAGCGGTGTAGATATTTCCTTGTTCATACAGATAGCGGTGTAGATATTTCCATGTTCATCCAGATGGCTGTGTAGATATTTCCATGTTCATACAGATAGCGGTGCTGATATTTCCATGTTTACACAGGTAGCGGTGTAGATATTCCCATGTGTATACAGATAGCGGTGTAGATATTTCCATGTTTATACAGAGAGAGGTGAAGATATATGCATGTTTCCACAGTTAGCGGTGCAGATATTTCCATGTTCATACAGATAGCAGTGTAGATATTTCCATGTTCATCCAGATGGCTGTGTAGATATATCCATGTTCATTCAGATGGCGGTGAAGATATTTCCATGTTCATACAGATAGCGGTGTAGATATTTCCATGTTCATACAGATAGCTGTGTAGATATTTCCATGTTCATACAGACAGCGGTGTAGATATTTCCATGTTCATACAGATAGAGGTGTAGATATTTCCATGTTCATACAGATTGCGTTGTAGCTATTTCCATGTTCATACAGATAGCGGTGTAGATATTTCCATGTTCATAGAGATAGCGGTGTAGATATTTCCATGTTCATACAGATAGCGGTGCTGATAATTCCATGTTTATACAGGTAGCGGTGTAGATATATCCATGTTTATACAGATAGCGGTGTAGATATTTCCATGTTCATTCAGATGGCGCAGAAGATATTTCCATGTGTAAAGAAATAGCTTTGTAGATATTTCCATGTATATGCAGATAGCTGTGTAGATATTTTCATTTTCATGCAGATAGCGGTGTAGATATTTCCATGTTCAAACAGATAGCTGTGTAGATATTTCCATGTTCATACAGATAGCGGTGTAGATATTTCCATGTTTATACAGATAGCGGTGAAGATGTATGCATGTTAACACAGATAGCGGTGTAGATATTTCCAAGTTCATACAGATAGCGGTGTAGATATTTCCATGTTCATCCAGATGGCTGTGTAGATATATCCATGTTCATACAGATGGCGGTGAAGATATTTCCATGTTCATGCAGATAGCGGTGTAGATATTTCCATGTTTATACAGATAGCGGTGTAGATATCTCCATCTTAATACAGATGGCGGTGTAGATATTTATATGTTCATACAGATGGCGGTGCAGATATTTCCATGCTCATTCAGATGGCGGTGTAGATATTTCCATGTTCATTCAGATGGTGGTGTGGATATTTCCATGTGTAAAGAAATAGCTTTGTAGATATTTCCATGTACATGCAGAGAGCTGTGTAGATATTTCCATTTTCATGCAGATAGCTGTGTAGATATTTCCATGTTCAAACAGATAGCTGTGTAGATATTTCCATGTTTTACAGATAGCGGTGTAGATATTTCCATGTTTTTACAGGTAGCGGTGTAGATATTTCCATTTTTACACAGATAGCGGTGTAGATATATCCATGTTTATACAGATAGCGGTGTAGATATTTCCATGTTTATACAGATAGCGGTGTAGATATCTCCATCTTAATAGAGATGGCGTTGTAGATATTTATATGTTCATACAGATGGCGGTGCAGATATTTCCATGTTCATACAGATGGTGGTGTAGATATTTCCATGTTTATAGAGAGAGCGGTGTAGATATTTCCATGTTCATTCAGATGGCTATGTAGATATATCCATGTTAATACAGATGGCGGTGTAGATATTTCCATGTTTATAGAGACTGCGGTGTAGATATTTCCATGTGTATAGAAATAGCTTTGTACATATTTCCATGTATATGCAGATAGCTGTGTAGATATTTCCATTTTCATGCAGATAGCTGTGTAGATATTTCCATGTTCATACAGATAGCGGTGTAGATATTTCCATGTTTATACAGATAGCGGTGAAGATGTGTGCATGTTAACACAGATAGCGGTGTAGATATTTACAAGTTCATACAGATAGCGGTGTAGATATTTCCATGTTCATCCAGATGGCTGTGTAGATATATCCATGTTCATACAGATGGCGGTGAAGATATTTCCATATTCATGCAGATAGCGGTGTAGATATTTCCATGTTCATACTGATAGTGGTGTAGACGTTTCCATGTTCATACTGATAGCGGTGTAGCTATTTCCATGTTCATACAGATAGCGGTGTAGATATTTCCATGTTCATCCAGATGGCTGTGTAGATATGTCCATGTTCATACAGATGGCGGTGTAGATATTTCCATGTTCATACAGATAGCAGTGTAGATATTTCCATGTTCATACAGACAGCGGTGCTGTTACTTCCATGTTCATCCAGATGGCTGTGTAGATATATCCATGTTCATACAGATGGCGGTGAAGATATTTCCATGTTCATACCGATATCGGTGTAGATATTTCCATGTTCATAGAGATAGCGGTGTAGATATTTCCATGTTCATACAGATAGCGGTGCTGATATTTCCATGTTTATTCAGGTAGCGGTGTTGATATTTCCATGTTTATACAGATAGCGGTGTAGATATTTCCATGTTTATGCAGATAGCGGTGTAGATATTTTCATGTTTATACAGATAGCGTTGTAGATATCTCCATCTTAATACAGATGGCAGTGTAGATATTTATATGTTCATACAGATGGCGGTGCAGATATTTCCATGTTCATTCAGATGGCGGTGTAGATATTTCCATGTTTATAGAGATTGCGGTGTAGATATTTCCATGTGTAAAGAAATAGCTTTGTAGATATTTCCATGTACATGCAGAGAGCTGTGTAGATATTTCCATTTTCATGCAGATAGCAGTGTAGATATTTCCATGTTCAAACAGATAGCTGTGTAGATATTTCCATGTTCATACAGATAGCGGTGTAGATATTTCCAAGTTTATACAGATAGCGTTGAAGATGTATGCGTGTTAACAGAGATAGCGGTGTAGATATTTCCATGTTCATACAGATAGCGGTGTAGATATTTCCATATTCATCCAGA
Source organism: Gorilla gorilla gorilla (assembly GCF_029281585.2). NCBI lineage: Eukaryota > Metazoa > Chordata > Mammalia > Primates > Hominidae > Gorilla > Gorilla gorilla. Next base: position 130,914,304 of record NC_073239.2, read on the forward strand.
TGGCTGTGTAGATATATACATGTTCATACAGATGGCGGTGAAGATATTTCCATGTTCATACAGATAGCGGTGTATATATTTCCATGTTCATACAGATAGCGGTGTAGATATTTCCATGTTCATTCAGATAGCGGTGTAGCTATTTCCATGTTCATACAGATAGCGGTGTAGATATTTCCATGTTCATCCAGATGGGTGTGTAGATAAATTCATGTTCATACAGATGGCAGTGAAGATATTTCCATGTTCATACAGATAGCGGTGTAGATATTTCCATGTTTATACAGATATCGGTGTAGATATTTCCATGTTTATACAGATAGCGGAGTAGATATCTCCAGCTTAATACATATTGCGGTGTAGATATTTACATGATCATACAGATGGCTTTGCAGATATTTCCATGTTCATACAGATGGCGGTGTAGATAATTATAAGATCATACAGATGGCGGTGCAGATATTTCCATGTTCATACAGATGGCGGTGTAGATATTTCGATGTTTATAGAGATAGCGGTGTAGTTATTTCCATGTGAAAAGAGATAGCTGTATAGATATTTCCATGTATATGCAGATAGCTTTGTAGATATTTCCATTTTCATGCAGATAGCGGTGTAGATATTTCCATGTTCAAACAGATAGCGGTGTAGATATTTCCATGTTCATGCAGATTGCAGTGTAGATATTTCCATATTTAAACAGATAGTGGTGAAGATGTATACATGTTTACACACATAGCGGTGTAGATATTTCCATGCTCATACAGATAGCGGTGTAGATATTTCCGTGTTCATCCAGATGGCTGTGTAGATATATCCATGTTCATACAGATGGCGGTGAAGATATTTCCATGTTCATACAGATAGCGGTGTAGATATTTCCATGTTCATACAGATAGCGGTGTAGATATTTCCATGTTCATACAGACAGCGGTGCTGATATTTCCATGTTCATCCAGATGGCTGTGTAGATATATCTATGTTCATACAGATGGTGGTGAAGATATTTCCATGTTCATACAGATATCGGTGTAGATATTTCCTTTTTCATACAGATAGCAGTGTAGGTATTTCATTGTTAATACACATAGCGGTGCTGATATTTCCATGTTTATACAGGTAGCAGTGTAGATGTTTCCATGTTTATACACATAGCGGTGTAGATATTTCCATGTTTATACGGATAGCGGTGTAGATATTTCCATGTTTATACAGATAGTGGTGTAGATATTTCCATGTTTATAGAGATAGCGGTGTAGTTATTTCCATGTGTAAAGAGATAGCTTTGTAGATATTTCCATGTATATGCAGATAGCTGTGTAGATATTTCTATTTTCATGCAGATAGCGGTGTAGATATTTCCATGTTCATACAGATAGCGGTGTAGATATTTCCATGTTCATACAGATAGCGGTGCTGATATTTCCATGTTTATACAGGTAGCGGTGTAGATATTTCCATGTTTATACAGATAGCGGTGTAGATATCTCCATCTTAATACAGATGGCGGTGTAGATATTTATATGTTCATTCAGATGGCGGTGCAGATACTTCCATGCTCATACAGATGGTGGTGTAGACCTTTCCATGTTTATAGAGATAGCGGTGTAGTTATTTCCATGTGTAAAGAAATAGCTTTGTAGATATTTCCGTGTATATGCAGATAGCTGTGTAAATATTTCCATTTTCATGCAGATAGCGGTGTAGATATTTCCATGTTCAAACAGTTAGCGGTGTAGATATTTCCATGTTCATACAGATAGCGGTTTAGATATTTCCATGTTTATACAGATAGCGGTGAAGATGAATGCATGTTTGCACAGATAGTGGTGTAGATATTTCCATGTTCATACAGATAGCTGTGTAAATATTTCCATGTTCCTACAGATAGTGGTATAGATATTTTCATGTTCATACAGATAGCGGTGTAGATATTTCCATGTTCATACAGATAGCGGTGTAGATATTTCCATGTTCATCAAGAAGGCTGTGTAGATATTTCCAAGTTCATACAGATAGCGGTGTAGATATTTCCATGTTCATACAGATAGCGGTGTAGATATTTCCATGTTCATGCAGATAGCGGTGTAGCTATTTCCATGTTCATACAGATAGCGGTGTAGATATTTCCATGTTCATCCAGATGGGTGTGTAGATAAATCCATGTTCATACAGATGGCGGTGAAGATATTTCCATGTTCACACAGATAGCGGTGTAGATATTTCCATGTTTATACAGATATCGGTGTAGATATTTCCATGTTTATACAGATAGCGGAGTAGATATCTCCATCTTAATACAGATGGCGGTGTAGATATTTATATGATCATACAGATGGCGGTGCAGATATTTCCATGTTCATACAGATGGCGGTGTAGATATTTCCATGTTTATAGAGATAGCGGTGTAGTTATTTCCATGTGTAAAGAGATATCTGTATAGATATTTCCATGTATATGCAGATAGCTTTGCAGATATTTCCATTTTCATGCAGATAGCGGTGTAGATATTTCCATGTTCAAACAGATAGCGGTGTAGATATTTCCATGCTCATACAGATAGCTGTGTAGACATTTCCATGTTTAAACAGATAGTGGTGAAGATGTATACATGTTTACACAGATAGCGGTGTAGATATTTCCATGCTCATACAGATAGCGGTGTAGATACTTCCGTGTTCATCCAGATGGCTGTGTAGATATATCCATGTTCATACAGATGGCGGTGAAGATAATTCCATGTTCATAGAGATAGTGGTGTAGATATTTCCATGTTCATACAGACAGCGGTGTAGATATTTCCATGTTCATACTGATAGTGGTGTAGATATTTCCATGTTCATACAGATAGCGGTGTAGCTATTTCCATGTTCATACAGATAGCGGTGTAGATATTTCCATGTTCATAGAGATAGCGGTGTAGATATTTCCATGGTCATACAGATAGCGGTGCTGATATTTCCATGTTTATACAGGTAGTGGTGTAGATAATTCCATGTTTATACAGATAGCGGTGTAGATATTTCCATGTTTATACAGATAGCGGTGTAGATATTTCCATGTTTATACAGATAGCGGTGTAGATATTTCCATGTTTATACAGATAGTGGTGTATATATTTCCATGTTTACAGAGATAGCGGTGTAGTTATTTCCATGTGTAAAGAGATAGCTTTGTAGATATTTCCATGTATATGCAGATAGCTGTGTAGATATTTCCATTTTCATGCAGATAGCGGTGTAGATATTTCCATGTTCATACAGATAGCGGTGTAGATATTTCCATGTTCATACAGATAGCGGTGCTGAAATTTCTTTGTTTATACAGGTAGCGGTGTAGATATTTCCATGTTTATACAGATAGCGGTGTAGATATTTCCATGTTTATACAGATAGGGGTGTAGATATTTCAATGTTTATACAGATAGCGGTGTAGATATCTCCATCTTAATACAGATGGCGGTGTAGATATTTATATGTTCATACAGATGGCGGTGCAGATATTTCCATGTTCATACAGATGGTGGTGTAGCTATTTCCATGTTTATAGAGATAGCGGTGTAGTTATTTCCATGTGTAAAGAAAGAGCTTTGTAGATATTTCCGTGTATATGCAGATAGCTGTGTAAATATTTCCATTTTCTTGCAGATAGCGGTGTAGATATTTCCATGTTCAAACAGTTAGCGGTGTAGATATTTCCATGTTCATACAGATAGCGGTGTAGATATTTCCATGTTTATACAGATAGCGATGAAGGTGTATGCATGTTTGCACAGATAGTGGTGTAGATATTTCCAAGTTCATACAGATAGCGGTGTAAATATTTCCATGTTCATACAGATAGTGGTGTAGATATTTCCATGTTCATACAGATAGCGGTGTAGATATTTCCATGTTCATACAGATAGCGGTGTAGATATTTCCATGTTCATCCAGAAGGCTGTGTAGATATTTCCATGTTCATACAGATAGCGGTGCTGATATTTCCATGTTGATACAGGTAGCGGTGTAGATATTTCCATGTTCATACAGATAGCGGTGAAGATATTTCCATGTTCATACAGATAGCGGTGTAGATATTTCCATGTTCATACAGATAGCGGTGTACCTATTTCCATGTTCATACAGATAGCGGTGTAGATATTTCCTTGTTCATCCAGATGGGTGTGTAGATAAATCCATGTTCATACAGATGGCGGTGAAGATATTTCCATGTTCATACAGATAGCGGTGTAGATATTTCCATGTTTATACAGATATCTGTGTAGATATTTCCATGTTTATACAGATAGCGGAGTAGATATCTCCATCTTAATACAGATGGCGGTGTAGATATTTATATGATCATACAGATGGCGGTGCAGATATTAACATGTTCATACAGATGGCGGTGTAGATATTTCCATGTTTATAGAGATAGCGGTGTAGTTATTTCCATGTGTAAAGAGATAGCTGTATAGATATTTCCATGTATATGCAGATAGCTTTGTAGATATTTCCATTTTCATGCATATAGCGGTGTAGATATTTCCATGTTCAAACAGATAGCGGTGTAGATATTTCCATGTTCATACAGATTGCTGTGTAGATATTTCCATGTTTAAACAGATAGTGGTGAAGATGTATACATGTTTACACAGATAGCGGTGTAGATATTTCCATGCTCATACAGATAGCGGTGTAGATATTTCCGTGTTCATCCAGATGGCTGTGTAGATATATCCATGTTCATACAGATGGCGGTGAAGATATTTCCATGTTCATACAGATAGCGGTGTAGATATTTCCATGTTCATAGAGATAGCGGTGTAGATATTTCCATGGTCATACAGATAGCGGTGCTGATATTTCCATGTTTATACAGGTAGCGGTGTAGATAATTCCATGTTTATACAGATAGCGGTGTAGATATTTCCATGTTTATACAGATAGTGGTGTAGATATTTCCATGTTTATACAGATAGCGGTGTAGATATTTCCATGTTTATACAGATAGTGGTGTATATATTTCCATGTTTACAGAGATAGCGGTTCAGTTATTTCCATGTGTAAAGAGATAGCTTTGTAGATATTTCCATGTATATGCAGATAGCTGTGTAGATATTTCCATTTTCATGCAGATAGCGGTGTAGATATTTCCATGTTCATACAGATATCAGTGTAGATATTTCCATGTTCATACAGAGAGCGGTGCTGATATTTCCATGTTTATACAGGTAGCGGTGTAGATGTTTCCATGTTTATACAGATAGCGGTGTAGATATTTCCATGTTTATACAGATAGCGGTGTAGATATCTCCATCTTAATACAGATGGCGGTGTAGATATTTACATGTTCATACAGATGGCGGTGCAGATATTTCCATGTTCATATAGATGGCGGTGTAGATATTTCCATGTTAATAGAGATAGCGGTGTAGTTATTTCCATGTGTACAGAAATTAGCTTTGTAGATATTTCCATGTATATGGAGATAGCTATGTAGATATTTCCATTTTCATGCAGATAGCGGAGTAGATATTTCCATGTTCAAACAGATAGCGGTGTAGATATTTCCATGTTCATACAGATAGCGGTGTAGATATTTCCATGTTTATACAGATAGCGGTGTAGATATTTCTATGTTTATACAGATAGCGGTGTAGATATTTCCATGTTCATACAGATAGCAGTGTAGATATTTCCATGTTTAAACAGATAGTGGTGAAGATGTATACATGTTTACACAGATAGCGGTGTAGATATTTCCATGTTCATTCAGGTAGCGGTGTAGATATTTCCATGTTCATCCAGATGGCTGTGTAGATATATCCATGTTCATACAGATGGCGGTGAAGATATTTCCATATTCATACAGATAGCAGTGTAGATCTTTCCATGTTCATAGAGATAGCGGTGTAGATCTTTCTATGTTCATACAGATTGCGGTGTAGATATTTCCATGTTCATCCAGATGGCTGTGTAGATATATCCATATTCATACAGATGGCGGTGAAGATATTTCCATGTTCATTCAGATAGCGGTGTAGATATATCTATGTTCATACAGATAGTGGTGTAGATATTTCCATGTTCATAAAGATAGCGGTGTAGCTATTTCCATGTTCATACAGATAGCGGTGTAGATATTTCCATGTTCATCCAGATGGCTGTGTAGATATTTCCATGTTTATACAGATAGCCGTGCTGATATTTCCACGTTTATACAGGTAGCGGTGTAGATATTTCCATGTTTATGCAGATAGCGGTGTAGATATTTCCATGTTTATACAGATAGCTGTGTAGATATTTCCATGTTTATACAGATAGCGGTGTAGATATCTCCATCTTAATACAGATGGCGGTATAGATATTTATATGTTCATACAGATGGCGGTGCAGATATTTCCATGTTCATCCAGATGGCGGTGTAGATATTTCCATGTTTATAGAGATAGCGGTGTAGTTATTTCCAGGTGTAAAGAAATAGCTTTGTAGATATTTCCATGCATATGCAGATAGGTGTGTAGATATTTCCATTTTCATGCAGATAGCGGAGTAGATATTTCCATGTTCAAACAGATAGCGGTGTAGATATTTCCATGTTCATACAGATAGCGGTGTAGATATTTCCATGTTTATACAGATAGCGGTGAAAGTGTATGCATGTTTACACAGATAGTGGTGTAGATATTTCCATGTTAATACAGATAGCGGTGTAGATATTTTCATGTTCATCCAGATGTCTATGTAGATATATCCATGTTCATACAGATGGCGGTGAAGATATTTCCATGTTCATACAGATAGCGGTGTAGCTATTTCCAAGTTCATACAGATAGCGGTGTAGATATTTCCATGTTCATACAGATAGCGGTGTAGCTATTTCCATGTTCATACATATAGCGGTGTAGATATTTCCATGTTCATACAGATAGTGGTGTAGCTATTTCCATGTTCACAAATACCGGTGTAGATATTTCCATGTTCATACAGATAGTGGTGTAGATATTTCCATGTTCATACAGATAGCGGTGTAGCTATTTCCATGTTCATACAGATAGCGGTGTAGATATTTCCATGTTCATACAGATAGCCGTGTAGATATTGCCATGTTCATACCGATAGCGGTGCTGATACTTCCATGTTTACACAGGTAGCGGTGTACATATTTCTGTGTTTATACAGATAGCGGTGTAGATATTTCCATGTTCATACAGATAGCGGTGTAGATATTTCCATGTTCATGCAGATAGCGGTGTAGATATCTCCTTCTTAATACAGATGGCGGTGTAGATATTTCCATGTTCATACAGATGGCGGTGTAGATATTTCCATGTTTATAGAGATAGAGGTGTAGTTATTTCCATGTGCAAAGAGATAGCTGTGTAGATATTTCCATTTATATGCAGATAGTTGTGTAAATATTTCCATTTTCATGCAGATAGCGGTGTAGATATTTCCATGTTCAAATAGATAGCTGTGTAGATATTTCCACGTCCATACAGATAGTGGTGTAGATATTTCCATGTTTATACAGATAGTGGTGAAGATGTATGCATGTTTACTCAGATAGCGGTGTAGATATTTCCATGTTCATACAGATAACCGTGTAGATATTGCCATGTTCATACTGATAGCGGTGCTGATACTTCCATGTTTATACAGGTAGCGGTGTACATATTTCCGTGTTTATACAGATAGCGGTGTAGATATTTCCATGTTCATAAAGATAGTGGTGTAGATATTTCCATGTTTATACAGATAGCGGTGTAGATATTTCCATGTTCATACAGATAGCCGTGTAGATATTGCCATGTTCAGACCGATATCGGTGCTGATACTTCCATCTTTATACAGGTAGCGGTGTACATATTTCCGTGTTTATACAGATAGCGGTGTAGTTATTTCCATGTTCATGCAGATAGCGGTGTAGATATTTCCATGTCCATACAGATAGCGGTGTAGATATTTCCATGTTTATACAGATAGTGGTGAAGATGTATGCATGTTTACACAGATAGCGGTGTAGATATTTCCATGTTCATACAGATAACCGTGTAGATATTGCCATGTTCATACCGATAGCGGTGCTGATACTTCCATGTTTATACAGGTAGCGGTGTAGATATTTCCATGTTTATACACATAGCGGTGTAGATATTTCCATGTTTATACAGATAGCGGTGTAGATATTTCCATGTTTATGCAGATAGTGGTGTAGATATCTCCATCTTAATACAGATGGCGGTGTAGATATTTAAATGTTCATACAGATGGCGGTGAAGATATTTCCATGTTCACACAGATAGCGGTGTAGATATTTCCATGTTTATACAGATATCGGTGTAGATATTTCCATGTTTATACCGATAGCGGAGTAGATATCTCCATCTTAATACAAATGGCGGTGTAGATATTTATATGATCATACAGATGGCGGTGCAGATATTTCCATGTTCATACAGATGGCGGTGTAGATATTTCCATGTTTATAGAGATAGCGGTGTAGTTATTTCCATGTGTAAAGAGATATCTGTATAGATATTTCCATGTATATGCAGATAGCTTTGTAGATATTTCCATTTTCATGCAGATAGCGGTGTAGATATTTCCATGTTCAAACAGATAGCGGTGTAGATATTTCCATGCTCATACAGATAGCTGTGTAGACATTTCCATGTTTAAACAGATAGTGGTGAAGATGTATACATGTTTACACAGATAGCGGTGTAGATATTTCCATGCTCATACAGATAGCGGTGTAGATACTTCCGTGTTCATCCAGATGTCTGTGTAGATATATCCATGTTCATACAGATGGCGGTGAAGATATTTCCATGTTCATAGAGATAGTGGTGTAGATATTTCCATGTTCATACAGACAGCGGTGTAGATATTTCCATGTTCATACTGATAGTGGTGTAGATATTTCCATGTTCATACAGATAGCGGTGTAGCTATTTCCATGTTCATACAGATAGCGGTGTAGATATTTCCATGTTCATAGAGATAGCGGTGTAGATATTTCCATGGTCATACAGATAGCGGTGCTGATATTTCCATGTTTATACAGGTAGTGGTGTAGATAATTCCATGTTTATACAGATAGCGGTGTAGATATTTCCATGTTTATACAGATAGCGGTGTAGATATTTCCATGTTTATACAGATAGTGGTGTATATATTTCCATGTTTACAGAGATAGCGGTGTAGTTATTTCCATGTGTAAAGAGATAGCTTTGTAGATATTTCCATGTATATGCAGATAGCTGTGTAGATATTTCCATTTTCATGCAGATAGCGGTGTGGATATTTCCATGTTCATACAGATAGCGGTGTAGATATTTCCATGTTCATACAGATAGCGGTGCTGAAATTTCTTTGTTTATACAGGTAGCGGTGTAGATATTTCCATGTTTATACAGATAGCGGTGTAGATATTTCCATGTTTATACAGATAGGGGTGTAGATATTTCAATGTTTATACAGATAGCGGTGTAGATATCTCCATCTTAATACAGATGGCGGTGTAGATATTTATATGTTCATACAGATGGCGGTGCAGATATTTCCATGTTCATACAGATGGTGGTGTAGCTATTTCCATGTTTATAGAGATAGCGGTGTAGTTATTTCCATGTGTAAAGAAAGAGCTTTGTAGATATTTCCGTGTATATGCAGATAGCTGTGTAAATATTTCCATTTTCTTGCAGATAGCGGTGTAGATATTTCCATGTTCAAACAGTTAGCGGTGTAGATATTTCCATGTTCATACAGATAGCGGTGTAGATATTTCCATGTTTATACAGATAGCGATGAAGGTGTATGCATGTTTGCACAGATAATGGTGTAGATATTTCCAAGTTCATACAGATAGCGGTGTAAATATTTCCATGTTCATACAGATAGTGGTGTAGATATTTCCATGTTCATACAGATAGCAGTGTAGATATTTCCATGTTCATACAGATAGCGGTGTAGATATTTCCATGTTCATCCAGAAGGCTGTGTAGATATTTCCATGTTCATACAGATAGCGGTGCTGATATTTCCATGTTGATACAGGTAGCGGTGTAGATATTTCCATGTTCATACAGATAGCGGTGAAGATATTTCCATGTTCATACAGATAGCGGTGTAGATATTTCCATGTTCATACAGATAGCGGTGTACCTATTTCCATGTTCATACAGATAGCGGTGTAGATATTTCCTTGTTCATCCAGATGGGTGTGTAGATAAATCCATGTTCATACAGATGGCGGTGAAGATATTTCCATGTTCATACAGATAGCGGTGTAGATATTTCCATGTTTATACAGATATCTCTGTAGATATTTCCATGTTTATACAGATAGCGGAGTAGATATCTCCATCTTAATACAGATGGCGGTGTAGATATTTATATGATCATACAGATGGCGGTGCAGATATTAACATGTTCATACAGATGGCGGTGTAGATATTTCCATGTTTATAGAGATAGCGGTGTAGTTATTTCCATGTGTAAAGAGATAGCTGTATAGATATTTCCATGTATATGCAGATAGCTTTGTAGATATTTCCATTTTCATGCAGATAGCGGTGTAGATATTTCCATGTTCAAACAGATACCGGTGTAGATATTTCCATGTTCATACAGATAGCTGTGTAGACATTTCCATGTTTAAACAGATAGTGGTGAAGATGTATACATGTTTACACAGATAGCGGTGTAGATATTTCCATGCTCATACAGATAGCGGTGTAGATATTTCCGTGTTCATCCAGATGGCTGTGTAGATATATCCATGTTCATACAGATTGCGGTGAAGATATTTCCATGTTCATACAGATAGCGGTGTAGATATTTCCATGTTCATAGAGATAGCGGTGTAGATATTTCCATGGTCATACAGATAGCGGTGCTGATATTTCCATGTTTATACAGGTAGCGGTGTAGATAATTCCATGTTTATACAGATAGCGGTGTAGATATTTCCATGTTTATACAGATAGTGGTGTAGATATTTCCATGTTTATACAGATAGCGGTGTAGATATTTCCATGTTTATACAGATAGTGGTGTATATATTTCCATGTTTACAGAGATAGCGGTTCAGTTATTTCCATGTGTAAAGAGATAGCTTTGTAGATATTTCCATGTATATGCAGATAGCTGTGTAGATATTTCCATTTTCATGCAGATAGCGGTGTAGATATTTCCATGTTCATACAGATATCAGTGTAGATATTTCCATGTTCATACAGAGAGCGGTGCTGATATTTCCATGTTTATACAGGTAGCGGTGTAGATGTTTCCATGTTTATACAGATAGCGGTGTAGATATTTCCATGTTTATACAGATAGCGGTGTAGATATCTCCATCTTAATACAGATGGCGGTGTAGATATTTACATGTTCATACATATGGCGGTGCAGATATTTCCATGTTCATATAGATGGCGGTGTAGATATTTCCATGTTAATAGAGATAGCGGTGTAGTTATTTCCATGTGTACAGAAATTAGCTTTGTAGATATTTCCATGTATATGGAGATAGCTATGTAGATATTTCCATTTTCATGCAGATAGCGGAGTAGATATTTCCATGTTCAAACAGATAGCGGTGTAGATATTTCCATGTTCATACAGATAGCGGTGTAGATATTTCCATGTTTATACAGATAGCGGTGTAGATATTTCTATGTTTATACAGATAGCGGTGTAGATATTTCCATGTTCATACAGATAGCAGTGTAGATATTTCCATGTTTAAACAGATAGTGGTGAAGATGTATACATGTTTACACAGATAGCGGTGTAGATATTTCCATGTTCATTCAGGTAGCGGTGTAGATATTTCCATGTTCATCCAGATGGCTGTGTAGATATATCCATGTTCATACAGATGGCGGTGAAGATATTTCCATGTTCATACAGATAGCAGTGTAGATCTTTCCATGTTCATACAGATAGCGGTGTAGATCTTTCTATGTTCATACAGATTGCGGTGTAGATATTTCCATGTTCATCCAGATGGCTGTGTAGATATATCCATATTCATACAGATGGCGGTGAAGATATTTCCATGTTCATTCAGATAGCGGTGTAGATATATCTATGTTCATACAGATAGTGGTGTAGATATTTCCATGTTCATAAAGATAGCGGTGTAGCTATTTCCATGTTCATACAGATAGCGGTGTAGATATTTCCATGTTCATCCAGATGGCTGTGTAGATATTTCCATGTTTATACAGATAGCCGTGCTGATATTTCCACGTTTATACAGGTAGCGGTGTAGATATTTCCATGTTTATGCAGATAGCGGTGTAGATATTTCCATGTTTATACAGATAGCTGTGTAGATATTTCCATGTTTATACAGATAGCGGTGTAGATATCTCCATCTTAATACAGATGGCGGTATAGATATTTATATGTTCATACAGATGGCGGTGCAGATATTTCCATGTTCATACAGATGGCGGTGTAGATATTTCCATGTTTATAGAGATAGCGGTGTAGTTATTTCCAGGTGTAAAGAAATAGCTTTGTAGATATTTCCATGCATATGCAGACAGGTGTGTAGATATTTCCATTTTCATGCAGATAGCGGAGTAGATATTTCCATGTTCAAACAGATAGCGGTGTAGATATTTCCATGTTCATACAGATAGCGGTGTAGATATTTCCATGTTTATACAGATAGCGGTGAAAGTGTATGCATGTTTACACAGATAGTGGTGTAGATATTTCCATGTTAATACAGATAGCGGTGTAGATATTTTCATGTTCATCCAGATGTCTATGTAGATATATCCATGTTCATACAGATGGCGGTGAAGATATTTCCATGTTCATACAGATAGCGGTGTAGCTATTTCCAAGTTCATACAGATAGCGGTGTAGATATTTCCATGTTCATACAGATAGCGGTGTAGCTATTTCCATGTTCATACATATAGCGGTGTAGATATTTCCATGTTCATACAGATAGTGGTGTAGCTATTTCCATGTTCACAAATACCGGTGTAGATATTTCCATGTTCATACAGATAGTGGTGTAGATATTTCCATGTTCATACAGATAGCGGTGTAGCTATTTCCATGTTCATACAGATAGCGGTGTAGATATTTCCATGTTCATACAGATAGCCGTGTAGATATTGCCATGTTCATACCGATAGCGGTGCTGATACTTCCATGTTTACACAGGTAGCGGTGTACATATTTCTGTGTTTATACAGATAGCGGTGTAGATATTTCCATGTTCATACAGATAGCGGTGTAGATATTTCCATGTTCATGCAGATAGCGGTGTAGATATCTCCTTCTTAATACAGATGGCGGTGTAGATATTTCCATGTTCATACAGATGGCGGTGTAGATATTTCCATGTTTATAGAGATAGAGGTGTAGTTATTTCCATGTGCAAAGAGATAGCTGTGTAGATATTTCCATTTATATGCAGATAGTTGTGTAAATATTTCCATTTTCAAGCAGATAGCGGTGTAGATATTTCCATGTTCAAATAGATAGCTGTGTAGATATTTCCATGTCCATACAGATAGCGGTGTAGATATTTCCATGTTTATACAGATAGTGGTGAAGATGTATGCATGTTTACACAGATAGCGGTGTAGATATTTCCATGTTCATACAGATAACCGTGTAGATATTGCCATGTTCATACTGATAGCGGTGCTGATACTTCCATGTTTATACAGGTAGCGGTGTACATATTTCCGGGTTTATACAGATAGCGGTGTAGATATTTCCATGTTCATAAAGATAGTGGTGAAGATATTTCCATGTTTATACAGATAGCGGTGTAGATATTTCCATGTTCATACAGATAGCCGTGTAGATATTGCCATGTTCATACTGATATCGGTGCTGATACTTCCATCTTTATACAGGTAGCGGTGTACATATTTCCGTGTTTATACAGATAGCGGTGTAGTTATTTCCATGTTCATGCAGATAGCGGTGTAGATATTTCCATGTCCATACAGATAGCGGTGTAGATATTTCCATGTTTATACAGATAGTGGTGAAGATGTATGCATGTTTACACAGATAGCGGTGTAGATATTTCCATGTTCATACAGATAACCGTGTAGATATTGCCATGTTCATACCGATAGCGGTGCTGATACTTCCATGTTTATACAGGTAGCGGTGTAGATATTTCCTTGTTTATACACATAGCGGTGTAGATATTTCCATGTTTATACAGATAGCGGTGTAGATATTTCCATGTTTATGCAGATAGTGGTGTAGATATCTCCATCTTAATACAGATGGCGGTGTAGATATTTAAATGTTCATACAGATGGCGGTGCAGATATTTCCATGTTGATACAGATGGCGGTGTAGATATTTCCATGTTCATACAGATAGCGGTGTAGTTATTTCCATGTGTAAAGAGATAGCTGTGTAGATATTTCCATGTATAAGCAGATAGCTGTGTAGATATTTCCGTTATCATGCAGATAGCGGTGTATATATTTCCCTGTTCAAACAGTTAGCGGTGTAGATATTTCCATGTTCATAAAGATAGCGGTGTAGATATTTCCATGTTTATACAGATAGCGGTGTAGACATTTCCATGTTCATACAGATGGCGGTGTAGAAACTTCCATGTTCATACTGATAGCGGTGCTGACATTTCCATGTTTATACTGGTAGCGGTGTAGATATTTCCATGTTTATACAGATAGCATTGTAGATATTTCCATGTTTATACACATAGCGGTGTAGATATTTCCATGTTTATACAGATAGCGGTTTAGATATTTCCATATTTATGCAGATATTGGTGTAGATATCTCCATCTTAATACAGATGGCCGTGTAGATATTTAAACGTTCATACAGATGGCGGTGCAGATATTTCCATGTTCATACAGATGGCGGTGTAGATATTTCCATGTTCATACAGATAGCGGTGTAGTTATTTCCATGTGTAAAGAGATAGCTGTGTAGATATTTCCATGTATAAGCAGATAGCTGTTTAGATATTTCCGTTTTCATGCAGATAGCGGTGTATATATTTCCCTGTTCAAACAGTTAGCGGTGTAGATATTTCCATGTTCATAAAGATAGCTGTGTAGATATTTCCATGTTTATACAGATAGCGGTGTAGATATTTCCATGTTCATACAGATAGCCATGTAGATATTGCCATGTTCATACAGATAGCGGTGCTGATACTTCCATGTTTATACAGGTAGCGGTGTACATATTTCCGTGTTTATACAGATAGCGGTGTAGATATTTCCATGTTCATACAGATAGCGGTGTAGATATTTCCATGTTTATACAGATAGCGGTGAAGATGTATGAATGTTTACACAGATAGCGGTGTAGATATTTCCAAGTTTATACAGATAGCGGTGTAGATATCTCCATCTTAATACAGATGGCGGTGTAGATATTTATATGTTCATACAGATGGTGGTGTAGATATTTCCATGTTTATAGAGATAGCAGTGTAGTTATTTCCATGTGTAAAGAGATAGCTTTGTAGATATTTCCATGTATATGCAGATAGCTGTGTAGATATTTCCATTTTCATGCAGATAGCGGTGAAGATGTATACATGTTTACACAGATAGCGGTGTAGATATTTCCATGTTCATACAGATAGCCGTGTAGATATTGCCATGTTCATACCGATAGCGGTGCTGATACTTCCATGTTTATACAGGTAGCAGTGTACATATTTCCGTGTTTATACAGATAGCGGTGTAGATATTTCCATGTTCATAAAGATAGCGGTGTAGATATTTCCATGTTTATACAGATAGCGGTGTAGATATTTCCATGTTCATACAGATAGCCGTGTAGATATTGCCATGTTCATACCGATAGCGGTGCTGATACTTCCATGTTTATACAGGTAGCGGTGTACATATTTCCGTGTTTATACAGATAGCGGTGTAGATATTTCCATGTTCATACAGATAGCGGTGTAGATATTTCCATGTCCATACAGATAGCGGTGTAGATATTTCCATGTTTATACAGATAGTGGTGAAGATGTATGCATGTTTACACAGATAGCGGTGTAGATATTTCCATGTTCATACAGATAACCGTGTAGATATTGCCATGTTCATACCGATAGCGGTGCTGATACTTCCATGTTTATACAGGTAGCGGTGTAGATATTTCCATGTTTATACACATAGCGGTGTAGATATTTCCATGTTTATACAGATAGCGGTGTAGATATTTCCATGTTTATGCAGATAGTGGTGTAGATATCTCCATCTTATTACAGATGGTGGTGTAGATATTTAAATGTTCATACAGATGGCAGTGCAGATATTTCCATGTTCATACAGATGGCGGTGTAGATATTTCCATGTTCATACAGATAGCGGTGTAGTTATTTCCATGTGTAAAGAGATAGCTGTGTAGATATTTCCATGTATAAGCAGATAGCTGTGTAGATATTTCCGTTTTCATGCAGATAGCGGTGTATATATTTCCCTGTTCAAACAGTTAGCGGTGTAGATATTTCCATGTTCATAAAGATAGCGGTGTAGATATTTCCATGTTTATACAGATAGCGGTGTAGACATTTCCATGTTCATACAGATGGCGGTGTAGAAACTTCCATGTTCATACTGATAGCGGTGCTGACATTTCCATGTTTATACTGGTAGCGGTGTAGATATTTCCATGTTTATACAGATAGCAGTGTAGATATTTCCATGTTTATACAGATAGCGGTGTAGATATTTCCATGTTTATGCAGATATTGGTGCAGATATCTCCATCTTAATACAGATGGCGGTGTAGATATTTAAATGTTCATACAGATGGCGGTGCAGATATTTCCACGTTCATACAGATAGCGGTGTAGATATTTCCATGTTCATACAGATAGCGGTGTAGATATTTCCATGTTCATACAGATAGCCGTGTAGATATTGCCATGTTCATACAGATAGCGGTGCTGATACTTCCATGTTTATACAGGTAGCGGTGTACATATTTCCGTGTTTATACAGATAGCGGTGTAGATATTTCCATGTTCATACAGATAGCGGTGTAGATATTTCCATGTTTATACAGATAGCGGTGTAGATATCTCCTTCTTAATACAGATGGCAGTGTAGATATTTCCATGTTCATACAGATGGCGGTGTAGATATTTCCATGTTTATAGAGATAGCGGTGTAGTTATTTACATATGCAAAGAGATAGCTGTGTAGATATTTCCATTTATATGCAGATAGTTGTGTAGATATTTCCATTTTCATGCAGATAGCGGTGTAGATATTTCCATGTTCAAACAGATAGCGGTGTAGATATTTCCATGTTCATACAGATAGCAGTGTAGATATTTCCATGTTTATACAGATAGCGGTGAAGATGTATGCATGTTTACACAGATAGCGGTGTAGATATTTCCATGTTCATCCAGACGGCTGTGTAGACATATCCATGTTCATACAGATGGTGATGAAGATATTTCCATGTTCATACAGATGGCTGTGTAGATATATCCATGTTCATACAGATGGCGGTGACGATATTTCCATGTTCATACAGACGGTGGTGTAGATATTTCCATGTTCATACAGATAGCGGTGCTGATATTTCCATGTTTATACAGGTAGCGGTGTAGATATTTCCATGTTTATACAGATAGCGGTGTAGATATTTCCATGTTTATACAGATAGCGGTGTAGATATTTCCATGTTTATACAGATAGCGGTGTAGATGTCTCCATCTTAATACAGATGGCGGTGTAGATATTTATATATTCATACAGTTGGCGGTGCAGATATTTCCATGTTCATACGTATGGCGGTGAAGATATTTCCATGTTCATACTGATGGCGGTGTAGAAACTTCCATGTTCATACTGATAGCGGTGCTGATATTTCCATGTTTATACAGGTAGCGGTGTAGATATTTCCATGTTTATACAGATAGCGGTGTAGATATTTCCATGTTTATACACATAGCGGTGTAGATATTTCCATGTATAAGCAGATAGCTGTTTAGATATTTCCGTTTTCATGCAGATAGCGGTGTATATATTTCCCTGTTCAAACAGTTAGCGGTGTAGATATTTCCATGTTCATAAAGATAGCTGTGTAGATATTTCCATGTTTATACAGATAGCGGTGTAGATATTTCCATGTTCATACAGATAGCCATGTAGATATTGCCATGTTCATACAGATAGCGGTGCTGATACTTCCATGTTTATACAGGTAGCGGTGTACATATTTCCGTGTTTATACAGATAGCGGTGTAGATATTTCCATGTTCATACAGATAGCGGTGTAGATATTTCCATGTTTATACAGATAGCGGTGAAGATGTATGCATGTTTACACAGATAGCGGTGTAGATATTTCCAAGTTTATACAGATAGCGGTGTAGATATCTCCATCTTAATACAGATGGCGGTGTAGATATTTATATGTTCATACAGATGGTGGTGTAGATATTTCCATGTTTATAGAGATAGCAGTGTAGTTATTTCCATGTGTAAAGAGATAGCTTTGTAGATATTTCCATGTATATGCAGATAGCTGTGTAGATATTTCCATTTTCATGCAGATAGCGGTGAAGATGTATACATGTTTACACAGATAGCGGTGTAGATATTTCCATGTTCATACAGATAGCCGTGTAGATATTGCCATGTTCATACCGATAGCGGTGCTGATACTTCCATGTTTATACAGGTAGCAGTGTACATATTTCCGTGTTTATACAGATAGCGGTGTAGATATTTCCATGTTCATAAAGATAGCGGTGTAGATATTTCCATGTTTATACAGATAGCGGTGTAGATATTTCCATGTTCATACAGATAGCCGTGTAGATATTGCCATGTTCATACCGATAGCGGTGCTGATACTTCCATGTTTATACAGGTAGCGGTGTACATATTTCCGTGTTTATATAGATAGCGGTGTAGATATTTCCATGTTCATACAGATAGCGGTGTAGATATTTCCATGTCCATACAGATAGCGGTGTAGATATTTCCATGTTTATACAGATAGTGGTGAAGATGTGTGCATGTTTACACAGATAGCGGTGTAGATATTTCCATGTTCATACAGATAACCGTGTAGATATTGCCATGTTCATACCGATAGCGGTGCTGATACTTCCATGTTTATACAGGTAGCGGTGTAGATATTTCCATGTTTATACACATAGCGGTGTAGATATTTCCATGTTTATACAGATAGCGGTGTAGATATTTCCATGTTTATGCAGATAGTGGTGTAGATATCTCCATCTTATTACAGATGGTGGTGTAGATATTTAAATGTTCATACAGATGGCAGTGCAGATATTTCCATGTTCATACAGATGGCGGTGTAGATATTTCCATGTTCATACAGATAGCGGTGTAGTTATTTCCATGTGTAAAGAGATAGCTGTGTAGATATTTCCATGTATAAGCAGATAGCTGTGTAGATATTTCCGTTTTCATGCAGATAGCGGTGTATATATTTCCCTGTTCAAACAGTTAGCGGTGTAGATATTTCCATGTTCATAAAGATAGCGGTGTAGATATTTCCATGTTTATACAGATAGCGGTGTAGACATTTCCATGTTCATACAGATGGCGGTGTAGAAACTTCCATGTTCATACTGATAGCGGTGCTGACATTTCCATGTTTATACTGGTAGCGGTGTAGATATTTCCATGTTTATACAGATAGCAGTGTAGATATTTCCATGTTTATACAGATAGCGGTGTAGATATTTCCATGTTTATGCAGATATTGGTGCAGATATCTCCATCTTAATACAGATGGCGGTGTAGATATTTAAATGTTCATACAGATGGCGGTGCAGATATTTCCACGTTCATACAGATAGCGGTGTAGATATTTCCATGTTCATACAGATAGCGGTGTAGATATTTCCATGTTCATACAGATAGCCGTGTAGATATTGCCATGTTCATACAGATAGCGGTGCTGATACTTCCATGTTTATACAGGTAGCGGTGTACATATTTCCGTGTTTATACAGATAGCGGTGTAGATATTTCCATGTTCATACAGATAGCGGTGTAGATATTTCTATGTTTATACAGATAGCGGTGTAGATATCTCCTTCTTAATACAGACGGCGGTGTAGATATTTCCATGTTCATACAGATGGCGGTGTAGATATTTCCATGTTTATAGAGATAGCGGTGTAGTTATTTACATATGCAAAGAGATAGCTGTGTAGATATTTCCATTTATATGCAGATAGTTGTGTAGATATTTCCATTTTCATGCAGATAGCGGTGTAGATATTTCCATGTTCAAACAGATAGCGGTGTAGATATTTCCATGTTCATACAGATAGCGGTGTAGATATTTCCATGTTTATACAGATAGCGGTGAAGATGTATGCATGTTTACACAGATAGCGGTGTAGATATTTCCATGTTCATCCAGACGGCTGTGTAGACATATCGATGTTCATACAGATGGTGATGAAGATATTTCCATGTTCATACAGATGGCTGTGTAGATATATCCATGTTCATACAGATGGCGGTGACGATATTTCCATGTTCATACAGACGGTGGTGTAGATATTTCCATGTTCATACAGATAGCGGTGCTGATATTTCCATGTTTATACAGGTAGCGGTGTAGATATTTCCATGTTTATACAGATAGCGGTGTAGATATTTCCATGTTTATACAGATAGCGGTGTAGATATTTCCATGTTTATACAGATAGCGGTGTAGATGTCTCCATCTTAATACAGATGGCGGTGTAGATATTTATATATTCATACAGTTGGCGGTGCAGATATTTCCATGTTCATACGTATGGCGGTGAAGATATTTCCATGTTCATACTGATGGCGGTGTAGAAACTTCCATGTTCATACTGATAGCGGTGCTGATATTTCCATGTTTATACAGGTAGCGGTGTAGATATTTCCATGTTTATACAGATAGCGGTGTAGATATTTCCATGTTTATACACATAGCGGTGTAGATATTTCCATGTTTATACAGATAGCGGTGTAGATATTTCCATGTTTATGCAGATAATTGTGTAGATATCTCCATCTTAATACAGATGGCGGTGTAGATATTTAAATGTTCATACATATGGCTGTGTAGACATATCCATGTTCATACAGATGGCGGTGAAGATATTTCCATGTTCATACAGATAGCGGTGTAGATATTTCCATGTTCATACAGATAGCGGTGTAGATATTTCCATTTTCATACAGATGGCTGTGTAGATATATCCATGTTCCTACAGATGGCGGTGAAGATATTTCCATGTTCATACAGATGGCGGTGTAGATATTTCCATGTTCATACAGATAGCGGGGCTGATATATCCATGTTTATACAGGTAGCAGTGTAGATATTTCCTTGTTTATACAGAAAGCGGCATAGATATTTCCATGTTTTTACAGATAGCTGTGTAGATATTTCCAAGTTTATACAGATAGCGGTGTAGATATCTCCATCTTAATACAGATGGCGGTGTAGATATTTATATGTTCATACAGATGTCGGTGCAGATATTTCCATGTTCATACAGATGGTGGTGTAGATATTTCCATGTTTATAGAGATAGCAGTGTAGTTATTTCCATGTGTAAAGAGATAGCTTTGTAGATATTTCCATGTATATGCAGATAGCTGTGTAGATATTTCCATTTTCATGCAGATAGCGGTGAAGATGTATACATGTTTACACAGATAGCAGTGTAGATATTTCCATGTTCATACAGATAGCCGTGTAGATATTGCCATGTTCATACTGATAGCGGTGCTGATACTTCCATGTTTGTACAGGTAGCGGTGTACATATTTCCGTGTTTATACAGATAGCGGTGTAGATATTTCCATGTTCATAAAGATAGAGGTGTAGATATTTCCATGTTTATACAGATAGCGGTGTAGATATTTCCATGTTCATACAGATAGCCGTGTAGATATTGCCATGTTCATACCGATAGCGGTGCTGATACTTCCATGTTTATACAGGTAGCGGTGTACATATTTCCGTGTTTATACAGATAGCGGTGTAGATATTTCCATGTTCATACAGATAGCGGTGTAGATATTTCCATGTCCATACAGATAGCGGTGTAGATATTTCCATGTTTATACAGATAGTGGTGAAGATGTATGCATGTTTACACAGATAGCGGTGTAGATATTTCCATGTTCATACAGATAACCGTGTAGATATTGCCATGTTCATACCGATAGCGGTTCTGATACTTCCATGTTTATACAGGTAGCGGTGTAGATATTTCCATGTTTATACACATAGCGGTGTAGATATTTCCATGTTTATACAGATAGCGGTGTAGATATTTCCATGTTTATGCAGATATTGGTGTAGATATCTCCATCTTAATACATATGGCGGTGTAGATATTTAAACGTTCATACAGATGGCGGTGCAGATATTTCCATGTTCATACAGATGGCGGTGTAGATATTTCCATGTTCATACAGATAGCGGTGTAGTTATTTCCATGTGTAAAGAGATAGTTGTGTAGATATTTCCATGTATAAGCAGATAGCTCTTTGATATTTCCGTTTTCATGCAGATAGCGGTGTATATATTTCCCTGTTCAAACAGTTAGCGGTGTAGATATTTCCATGTTCATAAAGATAGCGGTGTAGATATTTCCATGTTTATACAGATACCGGTGTAGATATTTCCATGTTCATACAGATATCCGTGTAGATATTGCCATGTTCATACAGATAGCGGTGCTGATACTTCCATGTTTATACAGGTAGCGGTGTACATATTTCCGTGTTTATACAGATAGCGGTGTAGATATTTCCATTTTCATACAGATAGCGGTGTAGATATTTCCATGTTTATACAGATAGCGGTGTAGATATCTCCTTCTTAATACAGATGGCGGTGTAGATATTTCCATGTTCATACAGATGGCGGTGTAGATATTTCCATGTTTATAGAGATAGCGGTGTAGTAATTTCCATGTGCAAAGAGATAGCTGTGTAGATATTTCCATTTATATGCAGATAGTTGTGTAGATATTTCCATTTTCATGCAGATAGCGGTGTAGATATTTCCATGTTCAAACAGATAGCGGTGTAGATATTTCCATGTTCATACAGATAGCGGTGTAGATATTTCCATGTTTATACAGATAGTGGTGAAGATATATGCATGTTTACACAGATAGCGGTGTAGATATTTCCATGTCCATCCAGACGGCTGTGTAGACATATCCATGTTCATACAGATGGTGGTGAAGATATTTCCATGTTCATACAGATGGCTGTGTAGATATATCCATTTTCATACAGATGGCGGTGACGATATTTCCATGTTCATACAGACGGTGGTGTAGATATTTCCATGTTCATACAGATAGCGGTGCTGATATTTCCATGTTTATACAGGTAGCGGAGTAGATATTTCAATGTTTATACAGGTAGCGGTGTAGATATTTCCATGTTTATACAGATAGCGGTGTAGATATTTCCATGTTTATACAGATAGCGGTGTAGATATCTCCATCTTAATACAGATGGCGGTGTAGATATTTATATATTCATACAGTTGGCGGTGCAGATATTTCCATGTTGTACGTATGGCGGTGAAGATATTTCCATGTTCATACAGATGGCGGTGTAGAAACTTCCATGTTCATACTGATAGCTGTGCTGATATTTCCATGTTTATACAGGTAGCGGTGTAGATATTTCCATGTTTATACAGATAGCGGTGTAGATATTTCCATGTTTATACACATAGCGGTGTAGATATTTCCATGTTTATACAGATAGCGGTGTAGATATTTCCATGTTTATGCAGATATTGGTGTAGATATCTCCATCTTAATACAGATGGCGGTGTAGATATTTAAACGTTCATACAGACGGCGGTGCAGATATTTCCATGTTCATACAGACGGCGGTGTAGATATTTCCATGTTCATACAGATAGCGGTGTAGTTATTTCCATGTGTAAAGAGATAGTTGTGTAGATATTTCCATGTATAAGCAGATAGCTCTTTAGATATTTCCGTTTTCATGCAGATAGCGGTGTATATATTTCCCTGTTCAAACAGTTAGCGGTGTAGATATTTCCATGTTCATAAAGATAGCGGTGTAGATATTTCCATGTTTATACAGATAGCGGTGTAGATATTTCCATGTTCATACAGATAGCCGTGTAGATATTGCCATGTTCATACAGATAGCAGTGCTGATACTTCCATGTTTATACAGGTAGCGGTGTACATATTTCCGTGTTTATACAGATAGCGGTGTAGATATTTCCATGTTCATACAGATAGCGGTGTAGATATTTCCAAGTTTATACAGATAGCGGTGTAGATATCTCCTTCTTAATACAGATGGCGGTGTAGATATTTCCATGTTCATACAGATGGCGGTGTAGATATTTCCATGTTTATAGAGATAGCGGTGTAGTTATTTACATGTGCAAAGAGATAGCTGTGTAGATATTTCCATTTATATGCAGATAGTTGTGTAGATATTTCCATTTTCATGCAGATAGCGGTGTAGATATTTCCATGTTCAAACAGATAGCGGTGTAGATATTTCCATGTTCATACAGATAGCGGTGTAGATATTTCCATGTTTATACAGATAGTGGTGAAGATGTATGCATGTTTACACAGATAGCGGTGTAGATATTTCCATGTCCATCCAGACGGCTGGGTAGACATATCCATGTTCATACAGATGGTGGTGAAGATATTTCCATGTTCATACAGATGGCTGTGTAGATATATCCATTTTCATACAGATGGCGGTGACGATATTTCCATGTTCATACAGACGGTGGTGTAGATATTTCCATGTTCATACAGATAGCGGTGCTGATATTTCCATGTTTATACAGGTAGCGGTGTAGATATTTCCATGTTTATACAGGTAGCGGTGTAGATATTTCCATGTTTATACAGATAGCGGTGTAGATATTTCCATGTTTATACAGATAGCGGTGTAGATATCTCCATCTTAATACAGATGGCGGTGTAGATATTTATATATTCATACAGTTGGCGGTGCAGATATTTCCATGTTCATACGTATGGCGGTGAAGATATTTCCATGTTCATACAGATGGCGGTGTAGAAACTTCCATGTTCATACTGATAGCGGTGCTGATATTTCCATGTTTATACAGGTAGCGGTGTAGATATTTCCATGTTTATACAGATAGCGGTGTAGATATTTCCATGTTTATACACATAGCGGTGAAGATATTTCCATGTTTATACAGATAGCGGTGTAGATATTTCCATGTTTATGCAGATATTGGTGTAGATATCTCCATCTTAATACAGATGGCGGTGTAGATATTTAAACGTTCATACAGACGGCGGTGCAGATATTTCCATGTTCATACAGATGGCGGTGTAGATATTTCCATGTTCATACAGATAGCGGTGTAGTTATTTCCATGTGTAAAGAGATAGTTGTGTAGATATTTCCATGTATAAGCAGATAGCTCTTTAGATATTTCCGTTTTCATGCAGATAGCGGTGTATATATTTCCCTGTTCAAACAGTTAGCGGTGTAGATATTTCCATGTTCATAAAGATAGCGGTGTAGATATTTCCATGTTTATACAGATAGCGGTGTAGATATTTCCATGTTCATACAGATAGCCGTGTAGATATTGCCATGTTCATACAGATAGCGGTGCTGATACTTCCATGTTTATACAGGTAGCGGTGTACATATTTCCGTGTTTATACAGATAGCGGTGTAGATATTTCCATGTTCATACAGATAGCGGTGTAGATATTTCCAAGTTTATACAGATAGCGGTGTAGATATCTCCTTCTTAATACAGATGGCGGTGTAGATATTTCCATGTTCATACAGATGGCGGTGTAGATATTTCCATGTTTATAGAGATAGCGGTGTAGTTATTAACATGTGCAAAGAGATAGCTGTGTAGATATTTCCATTTATATGCAGATAGTTGTGTAGATATTTCCATTTTCATGCAGAGAGCGGTGTAGATATTTCCATGTTCAAACAGATAGCGGTGTAGATATTTCCATGTTCATACAGATAGCGGTGTAGATATTTCCATGTTTATACAGATAGTGGTGAAGATATATGCATGTTTACACAGATAGTGGTGTAGATATTTCCATGTTCATCCAGACGGCTGTGTAGACATATCCATGTTCATACAGATGGTGGTGAAGATATTTCCATGTTCATGCAGATGGCTGTGTAGATATATCCATGTTCATACAGATGGCGGTGACGATATTTCCATGTTCATACAGACGGTGGTGTAGATATTTCCATGTTCATACAGATAGCGGTGCTGATATTTCCATGTTTATACAGGTAGCGGTGTAGATATTTCCATGTTTATACAGGTAGCGGTGTAGATATTTCCATGTTTATACAGATAGCGGTGTAGATATTTCCATGTTTATACAGATAGCGGTGTAGATATCTCCATCTTAATACAGATGGCGGTGTAGATATTTATATATTCATACAGTTGGCGGTGCAGATATTTCCATGTTCATACGTATGGCGGTGAAGATATTTCCATGTTCATACAGATGGCGGTGTAGAAACTTCCATGTTCATACTGATAGCTGTGCTGATATTTCCATGTTTATACAGGTAGCGGTGTAGATATTTCCATGTTTATACAGATAGCTTTGTAGATATTTCCATGTTTATACACATAGCGGTGTAGATATTTCCATGTTTATACAGATAGCGGTGTAGATATTTCCATGTTTATGCAGATATTGGTGTAGATATCTCCATCTTAATACAGATGGCGGTGTAGATATTTAAACGTTCATACAGATGGCGGTGCAGATATTTCCATGTTCATACAGATGGCGGTGTAGATATTTCCATGTTCATGCAGATAGCGGTGTAGTTATTTCCATGTGTAAAGAGATAGTTGTGTAGCTATTTCCATTTATATGCAGATAGTTGTGTAGATATTTCCATTTTCATGCAGAGAGCAGTGAAGATATTTCCATGTTCAAACAGATAGCGGTGTAGATATTTCCATGTTCATACAGATAGCGGTGTAGATATTTCCATGTTTATACAGATAGTGGTGAAGATGTATGCATGTTTACACAGATAGCGGTGTAGATATTTCCATGTTCATCCAGACGGCTGTGTAGACATATCCATGTTCATACAGATGGTGGTGAAGATATTTCCATGTTCATGCAGATGGCTGTGTAGATATATCCATGTTCATACAGATGGCGGTGACGATATTTCCATGTTCATACAGACGGTGGTGTAGATATTTCCATGTTCATACAGATAGCGGTGCTGATATTTCCATGTTTATACAGGTAGCGGTGTAGATATTTCCATGTTTATACAGGTAGCGGTGTAGATATTTCCATGTTTATACAGATAGCGGTGTAGATATTTCCATGTTTATACAGATAGCGGTGTAGATATCTCCATCTTAATACAGATGGCGGTGTAGATATTTATATATTGATACAGTGGGCGGTGCAGATATTTCCATGTTCATACGTATGGCGGTGAAGATAATTCCATGTTCATACAGATGGCGGTGTAGAAACTTCCATGTTCATACTGATAGCGGTGCTGATATTTCCATGTTTATACAGGTAGCGGTGTAGATATTTCCATGTTTATACAGATAGCGGTGTAGATATTTCCATGTTTATACACATAGCGGTGTAGATATTTCCATGTTTATACAGATAGCGGTGTAGATATTTCCATGTTTATGCAGATATTGGTGTAGATATCTCCATCTTAATACAGATGGCGGTGTAGATATTTAAACGTTCATACAGATGGCGGTGCAGATATTTCCATGTTCATACAGATGGCGGTGTAGATATTTCCATGTTCATACAGATAGTGGTGTAGTTATTTCCATGTGTAAAGAGATAGTTGTGTAGATATTTCCATTTATATGCAGATAGTTGTGTAGATATTTCCATGTTCATGCAGAGAGCGGTGTAGATATTTCCATGTTCAAACAGATAGCAGTGTTGATATTTCCATGTTCATACAGATAGCGGTGTAGATATTTCCATGTTTATACAGATAGTGGTGAAGATGTATGCATGTTTACACAGATAGCGGTGTAGATATTTCCATGTTCATCCAGACGGCTGTGTAGACATATCCATGTTCATACAGATGGTGGTGAAGATATTTCCATGTTCATGCAGATGGCTGTGTAGATATATCCATGTTCATACAGATGGCGGTGACGATATTTCCATGTTCATACAGACGGTGGTGTAGATATTTCCATGTTCATACAGATATCGGTGCTGATATTTCCATGTTTATACAGGTAGCGGTGTAGATATTTCCATGTTTATACAGGTAGCGGTGTAGATATTTCCATGTTTATACAGATAGCGGTGTAGATATTTCCATGTTTATACAGATAGCGGTGTAGATATCTCCATCTTAATACAGATGGCGGTATAGATATTTATACATTCATACAGTTGGCGGTGCAGATATTTCCATGTTCATACGTATGGCGGTGAAGATATTTCCATGTTCATTCAGATGGCGGTGTAGAAACTTCCATGTTCATACTGATAGCGGTGCTGATATTTCCATGTTTATACAGGTAGCGGTGTTGATATTTCCATGTTTATACAGATAGCGGTGTAGATATTTCCATGTTTATACACATAGCGGTGTAGATATTTCCATGTTTATACAGATAGCGGTGTAGATATTTCCATGTTTATGCAGATATTGGTGTAGATATCTCCATCTTAATACAGATGGCGGTGTAGATATTTAAACGTTCATACAGATGGCGGTGCAGATATTTCCATGTTCATACAGATGGCGGTGTAGATATTTCCATGTTCATACAGATAGCGGTGTAGTTATTTCCATGTGAAAAGAGATAGTTGTGTAGATATTTCCATGTATAAGCAGATAGCTCTTTAGATAATTCCGTTTTCATGCAGATAGCGGTGTATATATTTCCCTGTTCAAACAGTTAGCGGTGTAGATATTTCCATGTTCATAAAGATAGCGGTGTAGATATTTCCATGTTTATACAGATAGCGGTGTAGATATTTCCATGTTCATACAGATAGTGGTGAAGATGTATGCATGTTTACAAAGATAGCGGTGTAGATATTTCCATGTTCATCCAGACGGCTGTGTAGACATATCCATGTTCATACAGATGGTGGTGAAGATATTTCCATGTTCATACAGATGGCTGTGTAGATATATCCATGTTCATACAGATGGCGGTGACGATATTTCCATGTTCATACAGACGGTGGTGTAGATATTTCCATGTTCATACAGATAGCGGTGCTGATATTTCCATGTTTATACAGGTAGCGGTGTAGATATTTCCATGTTTATACAGGTAGCGGTGTAGATATTTCCATGTTTATACAGATAGCGGTGTAGATGTTTCCATGTTTATACAGATAGCGGTGTAGATATATCCATCTTAATACAGATGGCGGTGTAGATATTTATATATTCATACAGTTGGCGGTGCAGATATTTCCATGTTCATACGTATGGCGGTGAAGATATTTCCATGTTCATACAGATGGCGGTGTAGAAACTTCCATGTTCATACTGATAGCGGTGCTGATATTTCCATGTTTATACAGGTAGCGGTGTAGATATTTCCATGTTTATACAGATAGCGGTGTAGATATTTCCATGTTTATACACATAGCGGTGTAGATATTTCCATGTTTATACAGATAGCGGTGTAGATATTTCCATGTTTATGCAGATATTGGTGTAGATATCTCCATCTTAATACAGATGGCGGTGTAGATATTTAAACGTTCATACAGATGGCGGTGCAGATATTTCCATGTTCATACAGATGGCGGTGTAGATATTTCCATTTTCATACAGATAGCGGTGTAGTTATTTCCATGTGTAAAGAGATAGTTGTGTAGATATTTCCATGTATAAGCAGATAGCTCTTTAGATAATTCCGTTTTCATGCAGATAGCGCTGTATATATTTCCCTGTTCAAACAGTTAGCGGTGTAGATATTTCCATGTTCATAAAGATAGCGGTGTAGATATTTCCATGTTTATACAGATATCGGTGTAGATATTTCCATGTTCATACAGATAGCCGTGTAGATATTGCCATGTTCATACAGATAGCGGTGCTGATACTTCCATGTTTATACAGGTAGCTGTGTACATATTTCCGTGTTTATACAGATAGCGGTGTAGATATTTCCATGTTCATACAGATAGCGGTGTAGATATTTCCATGTTTATACAGATAGCGGTGTAGATATCTCCTTCTTAATACAGATGGCGGTGTTGATATTTCCATGTTCATACAGATGGCGGTGTAGATATTTCCATGTTTATAGAGATAGCGGTGTAGTTATTTACATGTGCAAAGAGATAGCTGTGTAGATATTTCCATTTATATGCAGATAGTTGTGTAGATATTTCCATTTTCATGCAGATAGCGGTGTAGATATTTCCATGTTCAAACAGATAGCGGTGTAGATATTTCCATGTTCATACAGATAGCGGTGTAGATATTTCCATGTTTATACAGATAGTGGTGAAGATGTATGCATGTTTACACAGATAGCGGTGTAGATATTTCCATGTTCATTCAGACGGCTGTGTAGACATATCCATGTTCATACAGATGGTGGTGAAGATATTTCCATGTTCATGCAGATGGCTGTGTAGATATATCCATGTTCATACAGATGGCGGTGACGATATTTCCATGTTCATACAGACGGTGGTGTAGATATTTCAATGTTCATACAGATAGCGGTGCTGATATTTCCATGTTTATACAGGTAGCGGTGTAGATATTTCCATGTTTATACAGGTAGCGGTGTAGATATTTCCATGTTTATACAGATAGCGGTGTAGATATTTCCATGTTTATACAGATAGCGGTGTAGATATCTCCATCTTAATACAGATGGCGGTGTAGATATTTATATATTCATACAGTTGGCGGTGCAGATATTTCCATGTTCATACGTATGGCGGTGAAGATATTTCCATGTTCATACAGATGGCGGTGTAGAAACTTCCATGTTCATACTGATAGCGGTGCTGATATTTCCATGTTTATACAGGTAGCGGTGTAGATATTTCCATGTTTATACAGATAGCGGTGTAGATATTTCCATGTTTATACACATAGCGGTGTAGATATTTCCATGTTTATACAGATAGCGGTGTAGATATTTCCATGTTTATGCAGATATTGGTGTAGATATCTCCATGTTAATACAGATGGCGTTGTAGATATTTAAATGTTCATACAGATGGCGGTGCAGATATTTCCATGTTCTTACAGATGGCGGTGTAGATATTTCCATGTTCATACAGATAGCGGTGTAGTTATTTCCATGTGTAAAGTGATAGTTGTGTAGATATTTCCATGTATAAGCAGATAGCTCTTTAGATATTTCCGTTTTCATGCAGATAGCGGTGTATATATTTCCCTGTTCAAACAGTTAGCGGTGTAGATATTTCCATGTTCATAAAGATAGCGGTGTAGATATTTCCATGTTTATACAGATAGCGGTGTAGATATTTCCATGTTCATACAGATAGCCGTGTAGATATTGCCATGTTCATACAGATAGCGGTGCTGATACTTCCATGTTTATACAGGTAGCGGTGTACATATTTCCGTGTTTATACAGATAGCGGTGTAGATATTTCCATGTTCATACAGATAGCGGTGTAGATATTTCCATGTTTATACAGATAGCGGTGTAGATATCTCCTTCTTAATACAGGTGGCGGTGTAGATATTTCCATGTTCATACAGATGGCGGTGTAGATATTTCCATGTTTATAGAGATAGCGGTGTAGTTATTTACATGTGCAAAGAGATAGCTGTGTAGATATTTCCATTTATATGCAGATAGTTGTGTAGATATTTCCATTTTCATGCAGATAGCGGTGTAGATATTTCCATGTTCAAACAGATAGCGGTGTTGATATTTCCATGTTTATACACATAGCGGTGTAGATATTTCCATGTTCATACAGATAGCAGTGTATGTATTTCCATGTTCATACAGATAGCGGTGTAGATATTTCCATTTTCATGCAGATAGCGGTGTATATATTTCCCTGTTCAAACAGTTAGCGGTGTAGATATTTCCATGTTCATAAAGATAGCGGTGTAGATATTTCCATGTTTGTACAGATAGCGGTGAAGTTGTATGCATGTTTACACAGATAGCGGTGTAGATATTTCCACGTTCATCCAGATGGCTGTGTAGATATATCCATGTTCATACAGATGGCGGTGAAGATATTTCCATGTTCATACAGATAGCGGTGTAGATATCTCCATCTTAATACAGATAGCGGTGTAGATATTTATATGTTCATACAGATGGCGGTGCAGATATTTCCATGTTCATACGGATGGCGGTGAAGATATTTCCATGTTCATACAGATGGCGGTGTAGAAACTTCCATGTTCATAGTGATAGCGGTGCTGATATTTCCATGTTTATACAGGTAGCGGTGTAGATATTTCCATGTTTATACAGATAGCAGTGTAGATATTTCCATGCTTATACACATAGCGGTGTAGATATTTCCATGTATGTACAGATAGCAGTGTGGATATTTCCATGTTTATGCAGATAGTGGTGTAGATATCTCCATCTTAATACAGATGGCGGTGTAGATATTTAAATGTTCATACAGATGGCGCTGCAGATATTTCCATGTTCATACAGATGGCGGTGTAGATATTTCCATGTTCATACAGATAGCGGTGTAGATATTTCCATGTTCATACAGATAGGGGTGTATGTATTTCCATGTTCATACAGATAGTGGTGTAGATATTTCTATTTTCATCCAGATAGCGGTGTATATATTTCCCTGTTCAAACAGTTAGCGGTGTAGGTATTTCCATGTTCATAAAGATAGCGGTGTAGATATTTCCATGTTTATACAGATAGCGGTGAAGATGTATGCATGTTTTCACAGATATCGGTGTAGATATTTCCATGTTCATCCACATGGCTGTGTAGATATATCCATGTTCATACAGATAGCGGTGTAGATATTTCCATGTTCATACAGATAGCGGTGTAGATATTTCCATGTTCATACAGATAGCGGTGTATGTATTTCCATGTTCATACAGATAGCGGTGTAGATATTTCCATGTTCATCCTGATGGCTGTGTAGATATTTCCATGTTCATACAGATAGTGGTGTAAATATTTCCATGTTCATACAGATAGCGGTGTAGTTATTTCCATGTTCATCCAGATGGCTGTGTAGATATATCCATGTTCATACAGATGGTGGTGAAGATATTTCCATGTTCATACAGATGGCGTTGTAGATATTTCCATGTTCATACAGATAGCCGTGTAGATATTGCCATGTTCATACCGACAGCGGTGCTGATACTTCCATGTTTATACAGGTAGCGGTGTACATATTTCTGTGTTTATACAGGTAGCGGTGTAGATATTTCCATGTTCATACAGATAGCGGTGTAGATATTTCCATGTTTATACAGATAGCGGTGTAGATATCTCCTTCTTAATACAGACGGCGGTGTAGATATTTATATGTTCATACAGATGGCGGTGCAGATATTTCCATGTTCATACAGATGGTGGTGTAGATATTTCCATGTTTATAGAGATAGCGGTGTAGTTATTTCCATGAGTAAAGAAATAGCTTTGTAGATATTTCCGTGTATATGCAGATAGCTGTGTAGATATTTCCATTTTCATGCAGATAGCGGTGTAGATATTTCCAAGTTCAAACAGATAGCGGTGTAGATATTTCCATGTTCATACAGATAGCGGTGTAGATATTTGCCTGTTTATACAGATAGCGGTGAAGATGTATGCATGTTTGCACAGATACCGGTGTAGATATTTCCATGTTCATACAGATAGCGGTGTAGATATTTCCATGTTCATACAGATAGCGGTGTAGATATTTCCATGTTCATCCAGAAGGCTGTGTAGATATTTCCATGTTCATACAGATAGCGGTGCTGATATTTCCATGTTTATATAGGTAGCGGTGTAGATATTTCCATGTTCATACAGATAGCGGTGTAGATATTTCCATGTTTATACAGATAGCGGTGTAGATATTTCCATGTTTTTACAGATAGCGGTGTGGATATCTCCATCTTAATACAGATGGTGGTGTAGATATTTATATGTTCATGTAGATGACGGTGCAGATATTTCCATGTTCATACAGATGGCGGTGTAGATATTTCTATGTTTATAGAGATAGCGGTGTAGTTATTTCCATGTGTAAAGAAATAGCTTTGTAGATATTTCCATGTATATGCAGATAGCTCTGTAGATATTTCCATTTTCATGCAGATAGCGGTGTAGATATTTCCATGTTCATACAGATAGTGGTGGAGATATTTCCATGTTTATACAGATAGCGGTGAAGATGTATGCATGTTTACACAGATAGCGGTGTAGATATTTCCATGTTCATTCAGGTAGCAGTGTAGATATATCCATGTTCATCCAGATGGCTGTGTAGATATATCCATGTTCATACAGATGGCGGTGAAGATATTTCAATGTTAATACAGATAGCGGTGTAGATCTTTCCATGTTCATACAGATAGCGGTGTAGATATTTCCATGTTCATACAGATAGAGGTGTAGCTATTTCCATGTTCATACAGATTGCGGTGTAGATATTTCCATGTTCATCCAGATGGCTGTGTAGATATATCCATGTTCATACAGATGGCGGTGAAGATATTTCCATGTTCATACAGATAGCGGTGTAGATATTTCCATGTTCATACAGATAGTGGTGTAGATATTTCCATGTTCATACAGATAGCGGTGTATCTATTTCCATGTTCATACATTTAGCGGTGTAGATATTTCCATGTTCATCCAGATGGCTGTGTAGATATTTCCATGTTCATACAGATAGCGGTGCTGATATTTCCATGTTTATACAGGTAGCGGTGTAGATATTTCCATGTTTATACAGATAGCGGTGTAGATATTTCCATCTTTATACAGATAGATGTGTAGATATTTCCATGTTTATACAGATAGCGGTGTAGATATCTCCATCTTAATACAGATGGCGGTGTAGATATTTATATGTTCATACAGATGGCGGTGAAGATATCTCCATGTTCATACAGATGGCGGTGTAGATATTTCCATGTTAATAGAGATAGCGGTGTAGTTATTTCCATGTGTAAAGAAATAGCTTTGTAGATATTTCCATGTATATGCAGATAGCTGTGTAGATATTTCCATTTTCATGCAGATAGCGGAGTAGATATTTCCATGTTCAAACAGATAGTGGTGTAGATATTTCCATGTTCATACAGATAGCGGTGTAGATATTTCCATGTTTATACAGATAGCGGTGAAGATGTATGCATGTTTACACAGATATTGGTGTAGATATTTCAATGTTCATACAGATAGCGGTGTAGTTATTTCCATGTTCATTCAGATGGCTATGTAGGTATATCCATGTTCATACAGATGGCGGTGAAGATATTTCCATATTCATACATATAGCGGTGTAGATATTTCCATGTTCATACAGATAGCTGTGTAGATATTTCCATGTTCATTCAGACAGCGGTGTAGATATTTCCATGTTCATACAGATAGTGGTGTAGATATTTCCATGTTCATACAGATAGCGGTGTAGCTATTTCCATGTTCATCCAGATGGCTGTGTAGTTATATCCATGTTCATACAGATGGCGGTGAAGATATTTCCATGATCATACAGATAGCGGTGTAGATAATTCCATGTTCATACAGACAGCGGTGTAGACATTTCCATGTTCATACTGATAGCGGTGTAGCTATTTCCATGTACATACAGATAGCGGTGTAGATATATCCATGTTCATCCAGATGGCTGTGTAGATATTTCCATGTTCATACAGATAGCGGTGCTGATATTTCCATGTTTATACAGATAGCGGTGTAGATATTCCCATGTTTATACAGATAGCGGTGTAGATATTTCCATGTTTATACAGATAGAGGTGAAGATGTATGCATGTTTACACAGTTAGCGGTGCAGATATTTCCATGTTCATACAGATAGCGGTGTAGATATTTCCATGTTCATACAGATAGCTGTGTAGATATTTCCATGTTCATACAGACAGCGGTGTAGATATTTCCATGTTCATACAGATAGTGGTGTAGATATTTCCATGTTCGTACATATAGCGGTGTAGCTATTTACATGTTCATACAGATAGCGGTGTAGATATTTCCATGTTCATAGAGATAGCGGTGTAGATATTTCCATGTTCATACAGATAGCGGTGCTGATATTTCCATGTTTATACAGGTAGCGGTGTAGATATTTCCATGTTTATACAGATAGCGGTGTAGATATTTCCATGTTTATACAGATAGCGGTGTAGGTATTTTCATGTTTATACAGATAGCGGTGTAGGTATCTCCATCTTAATACAGATGGCGGTGTAGATATTTATATGTTCATACAGATGGCGGTGCAGATATTTCCATGTTCATACAGATGGCGGTGTAGATATTTCCATGTTTATAGAGACTGCGGTGTAGATATTTCCATGTGTAAAGAAATAGCTTTGTAAATATTTCCATGTATATACAGATAGCTGTGTAGATATTTCCATTTTCATGCAGATAGCGGTGTAGATATTTCCATGTTCAAACAGATAGCTGTGTAGATATTTCCATGTTCATACAGATAGCGGTGTAGATATTTTCATGTTTATACAGATAGCGGTGAAGATGTATGCATGTTAACACAGATAGCGGTGCAGATATTTCCAAGTTCATACAGATAGCGGTGTAGATATTTCCATGTTCATCCAGATGGCTGTGTAGATATATCCATGTTCATACAGATGGCGGTGAAGATATTTCCATGTTCATGCAGACAGCGGTGTAGATATTTCCATGTTCATACAGATAGAGGTGTAGACATTTCCATGTTCATACTGATAGCGGTGTAGCTATTTCCATGTTCATACAGATAGCGGTGTAGATATTTCCATGTTCATCCAGATGGCTGTGTAGATATGTCCATGTTCATACAGATGGCGGGGAAGATATTTCCATGTTCATACAGATGGCGGTGTAGATATTTCCATGTTCATACAGATAGCGGTGCTGATATTTCCATGTTTATACAGGTAGCAGTGTAGATATTTCCATGTTTATACACATAGCGGTGTAGATATTTCCATGTTCATACAGATAGCGATGTAGATATCTCCATCTTAATACAGATGGCGGTGTAGATATTTATATGTTCATACAGATGGCGGTGCAGATATTTCAATGTTCATACAGATGGCAGTGAAGTTATTTCCATGTTCATACAGATGGCGGTGTAGTTACTTCCATGTTCATACTGATAGCGGTGCTGATATTTCCATGTTTATACAGGTAGCGGTGTAGATATTTCCATGTTTATACACATAGCGGTGTAGATATTTCCATGTTTATACAGATAGCGGTGTAGATATCTCCATCTTAATACAGATGGCGGTGTAGATATTTATATGTTCATTCTGATGGCGGTGCAGATATTTCCATGTTCATACAGATGGCGGTGTATCTATTTCCATGTTCATACAGATAGCGGTGTAGTTATTTCCATGTGTAAAGAGATAGCTGTGTAGATATTCCCATGTATATGCAGATAGCTGTGTAGATATTTCCATTTTCAAGCAGATAGCGGTGTATATACTTCCCTGTTCAAACAGATAGCGGTGTAGATATTTCCATGTTCTTACAGATAGTGGTGTAGATATTTCCATGTTTGTACAGATAGCGGTGTAGATATCTCCATCTTAATACAGATGGCGGTGTAGATATTTATATGTTCATACAGATGGCGGTGCAGATATTTCCATGTTCATACAGACGGCGGTGTAGATATTTCCATGTTCATACAGATAGAGGTGTAGTTATTTCCATGTGTATAGAGATAGCTGTGTAGATATTTCCATGTATATGCAGATAGCTGTGTAGATATTTCCATTTTCATGCAGATAGCGGTGTATATATTTCCCTGTTCAAACAGTTAGCGGTGTAGATATTTCCATGTTCAGAAAGATAGCGGTGTAGATATTTCCATGTTTATACAGATAGCGGTGAAGATGTATGCATGTTTACACAGATAGTGGTGTAGATATTTCCATGTTCATCCAGATGGCTGTGTAGATATATCCATGTTCATACAGATAGCAGTGTAGATATTTCCATCTTCATATAGATAGCGGTGCAGATATTTCCATGTTCATCCAGATGGCTGTGTAGATATATCCATGTTCATACAGATGGCGGTGAAGATATTTCCATGTTCATACAGATAGCGGTGTAGATATTTCCATGTTCATACAGAAAGCGGTGTAGATATTTCCATGTTCATACAGATAGCGGTGTATATATTTCCATGTTCATACAGATAGCAGTGTAGATATTTCCATTTTCAAGCAGATAGCGCTGTATATATTTCCATGTTGAAACAGATAGCGGTGTAGATATTTCCATGTTCATAAAGATAGCGTTGTAGATATTTCCATGTTTATACAGATAGAGGTGAAAATGTATGCATGTTTACACAGATAGCGGTGTAGATATTTCCATGTTCATCCAGATGGCTGTGTAGATATATCCATGTTCATACAGATGGCGGTGAAGGTATTTCCATGTTCATACACATAGCGGTGTAGATATTTCCATGTTCATACAGATAGCGGTGTAGCTATTTCCATGTTCATACAGATTGCGGTGCATGTATTTCCATGTTCATACAGATGGCTGTGTAGATATTTCCATGTTCATACAGATAGCGGTTTAGATATTTCCATGTTCAAACAGATAGCGGTGTAGATATTTCCATGTTCATCCAGATGGCTGTGTAGATATATCCATGTTCATACAGACGGCTGTGAAGATATTTCCATGTTCATACAGATAGCGGTGTAGATATTTCCATGTTCATACAGATAGCCGTGTAGATATTGCCATGTTCATACCGATAGCGGTGCTGATACTTCCATGTTTATACAGGTAGCGGTGTACATATTTCCGTGTTTATACAGATAGCGGTGTACATATTTCCATGTTCATAAAGATAGCGGTGTAGATATTTCCATGTTTATACAGATAGCGGTGTAGATATCTCCTTAATGCTGATGGCGGTGTAGATATTTCCATGTTCATTCAGATGGCTATGTAGATATATCCATGTTCATATAGATGGCGGTGAAGATATTTCCATGTTCATACAGATAGCGGTGTAGATATTTCCATGTTCTTAGAGATAGCGGTGTAGATATTTCCATGTTCATACAGATAGCGGTGTATGTATTTCCATGTTCATACAGATAGCGGTGTAGATATTTCCATGTTCATCCAGATGGCTGTGTAGATATTTCCATGTCCATACAGATAGCGGTGTAGATATTTTCATGTTCATTCAGATGGCTGTGTAGATATATCCATGTTCATACAGATGGCGGTGAAGACATTTCCATGTTCATACAGATAGCG
Organism: Gorilla gorilla gorilla; assembly: GCF_029281585.2. Taxonomy (NCBI): domain Eukaryota; kingdom Metazoa; phylum Chordata; class Mammalia; order Primates; family Hominidae; genus Gorilla; species Gorilla gorilla. Next base: position 130,953,854 of record NC_073239.2, read on the forward strand.
GTGTAGATATTTCCATGTTCATACAGATAGCCGTGTAGATATTGCCATGTTCATACCGATAGCGGTGCTGATACTTCCATGTTGATACAGGTAGCGGTATAGATATTTCCATGTTTATACACATAGCGGTGTAGATATTTCCATGTTTATGCAGATAGCGGTGTAGATATCTCCATCTTAATACAGATGGCGGTGTAGATATTTATATGTTCATACAGATGGCGGTGCAGATATTTCCATGTTCATACGGATGGCGGTGAAGGTATTTCCATGTTCATACAGATGGCGGTGTAGAAACTTCCATGTTCTTACTGATAGCGGTGCTGATATTTCCATGTTTATACAGGTAGCGGTGTAGATATTTCCATGTTTATACAGATAGCAGTGTAGATATTTCCATGTTTATACTTATAGCGGTGTAGATATTTCCATGTTTATACAGATAGCGGTGTAGATATTTCCATGTTTATGCAGATAGTGGTGTAGATATCTCCATCTTAATACAGATGGCGGTTTAGATATTTAAATGTTCATACACATGGCTGTGCAGATATTTCCATGTTCATACAGATGGTGGTGTAGATATTTCCCTGTTCATACAGATAGCGGTGTAGTTATTTCCATGTGTAAAGAGATAGCTGTGTAGATATTTCCATGTATAAGCAGATAGCTGTGTGGATATTTCCGTTTTCATGCAGATAGCGGTGTGTGTATTTCCCTGTTCAAACAGTTAGCGGTGTAGATATTTCCATGTACATAAAGATAGCGGAGTAGATATTTCCATGTTTATACAGATAGCGGTGAAGATGTATGCATGTTTACACAGATAGCGGTGTAGATATTTCCATGTTCATCCAGATGGCTGTGTACATATATCCATGTTCATACAGATGGCGGTGAAGATATTTCCATGTTCATACAGATAGAGGTGTAGATATTTCCATGTTCATACAGATAGCGGTGAAGATATTTCCATGTTCATACAGATAGCGGTGTATGTATTTCCATGTTCATACAGATAGCCGTGTAGATATTTCCATGTTCATACCTATAGCGCTGCTGATACTTCCAAGTTTATACAGGTAGCGGTGTACATATTTCCATGTTCATACAGGTAGCGGTGTAGATATTTCCATGTTCATACAGATAGCGGTGTAGATATTTCCATGTTTATACAGATAGCGGTGTAGATATCTACTTCTTAATACAGATGGCGGTGTAGATATTTATATGTTCATACAGATGGCAGTGCAGATATTTCCATGTTCATACTGATGGTGGTGTAGATATTTCCATGTTTATAGAGATAGCGGTGTAGTTATTTCCATGTGCAAAGAGATAGCTGTGTAAATATTTCCATGTATATGAAGATTGCTTTGTAGATATTTCCATTTTCATACAGATAGCGGTGTAGATATTTCCATTTTCAAACAGATAGCGGTGTAGATATTTCCATGTTCATACAGATAGCGGTGTGGATATTTCCATCTTTTTACAGATAGCGGTGAAGATGTATGCATGTTTACACAGATAGCGGTGTAGATATTTTCATGTTCATACAGATAGCGGTGTAGATATTTCCATGTTCATCCAGACGGCTGTGTAGACATATCCATGTTCATACAGATGGCGGTGAAGATATTTCCATGTTCATACAGATGGCTGGGTAGATATATCCATGTTCATACAGATGGCGGTGAAGATTTTTCCATGTTCATACAGATGGCGGTGTAGATATTTCCATGTTCATACAGATAGCGGGGCTGATATTTCCATGTTTATACAGGTAGCAGTGTAGATATTTCCATGTTTATACAGATAGCGGTGTAGATATTTCCATGTTTATACACATAGCGGTGTAGATATTTCCATGTTTATACAGATAGCGGTGTAGATATCTCCATCTTAATACAGATGGCGGTGTAGATATTTATATGTTCATACAGATGGCGGTGCAGATATTTCCATGTTCATACAGACGGCGGTGTAGATATTTCCATGTTCATACAGATAGAGGTGTAGTTATTTCCATGTGTAAAGAGATAGCTGTGTAGATATTTCCATGTATATGCAGATAGCTGTGTAGATATTTCCATTTTCATGCAGATAGCGGTGTATATATTTCCCTGTTAAAACAGTTAGCGGTGTAGATATTTCCATGTTCAGAAAGATAGCGGTGTAGATATTTCCATGTTTATACAGATAGCGGTGAAGATGTATGCATGTTTACACAGATAGCGGTGTAGATATTTCCATGTTCATCCAGATGGCTGTGTAGATATATCCATGTTCATACAGATAGCGGTGTAGATATTTCCATCTTCATATAGATAGCGGTGCAGATATTTCCATGTTCATCCAGATGGCTGTGTAGATATATCCATGTTCATACAGATGGCGGTGAAGATATTTCCATGTTCATACAGATAGCGGTGTAGATATTTCCATGTTCATACAGAAAGCGGTGTAGATATTTCCATGTTCATACAGATAGCGGTGTATATATTTCCATGTTCATACAGATAGCAGTGTAGATATTTCCATTTTCAAGCAGATAGCGCTGTATATATTTCCATGTTGAAACAGATAGCGGTGTAGATATTTCCATGTTCATAAAGATAGCGTTGTAGATATTTCCATGTTTATACAGATAGAGGTGAAAATGTATGCATGTTTACACAGATAGCGGTGTAGATATTTCCATGTTCATCCAGATGGCTGTGTAGATATATCCATGTTCATACAGATGGCGGTGAAGGTATTTCCATGTTCATACACATAGCGGTGTAGATATTTCCATGTTCATACAGATAGCGGTGTAGCTATTTCCATGTTCATACAGATTGCGGTGCATGTATTTCCATGTTCATACAGATGGCTGTGTAGATATTTCCATGTTCATACAGATAGCGGTTTAGATATTTCCATGTTCAAACAGATAGCGGTGTAGATATTTCCATGTTCATCCAGATGGCTGTGTAGATATATCCATGTTCATACAGACGGCTGTGAAGATATTTCCATGTTCATACAGATAGCGGTGTAGATATTTCCATGTTCATACAGATAGCCGTGTAGATATTGCCATGTTCATACCGATAGCGGTGCTGATACTTCCATGTTTATACAGGTAGCGGTGTACATATTTCCGTGTTTATACAGATAGCGGTGTACATATTTCCATGTTCATACAGATAGCGGTGTAGATATTTCCATGTTTATACAGATAGCGGTGTAGATATCTCCTTAATGCAGATGGCGGTGTAGATATTTCCATGTTCATTCAGATGGCTATGTAGATATATCCATGTTCATATAGATGGCGGTGAAGATATTTCCATGTTCATACAGATAGCGGTGTAGATATTTCCATGTTCTTAGAGATAGCGGTGTAGATATTTCCATGTTCATACAGATAGCGGTGTATGTATTTCCATGTTCATACAGATAGCGGTGTAGATATTTCCATGTTCATCCAGATGTCTGTGTAGATATTTCCATGTCCATACAGATAGCGGTGTAGATATTTTCATGTTCATTCAGATGGCTGTGTAGATATATCCATGTTCATACAGATGGCGGTGAAGACATTTCCATGTTCATACAGATAGCGGTGTAGATATTTCCATGTTCATACAGATAGCCGTGTAGATATTGCCATGTTCATACCGATAGCGGTGCTGATACTTCCATGTTGATACAGGTAGCGGTATAGATATTTCCATGTTTATACACATAGCGGTGTAGATATTTCCATGTTTATACAGATAGCGGTGTAGATATCTCCATCTTAATACAGATGGCAGTGTAGATATTTATATGTTCATACAGATGGCGGTGCAGATATTTCCATGTTCATACGGATGGCGGTGAAGGTATTTCCATGTTCATACAGATGGCGGTGTAGAAACTTCCATGTTCTTACTGATAGCGGTGCTGATATTTCCATGTTTATACAGGTAGCGGTGTAGATATTTCCATGTTTATACAGATAGCAGTGTAGATATTTCCATGTTTATACTTATAGCGGTGTAGATATTTCCATGTTTATACAGATAGCGGTGTAGATATTTCCATGTTTATGCAGATAGTGGTGTAGATATCTCCATCTTAATACAGATCGCGGTTTAGATATTTAAATGTTCATACACATGGCTGTGCAGATATTTCCATGTTCATACAGATGGTGGTGTAGATATTTCCCTGTTCATACAGATAGCGGTGTAGTTATTTCCATGTGTAAAGAGATAGCTGTGTAGATATTTCCATGTATAAGCAGATAGCTGTGTGGATATTTCCGTTTTCATGCAGATAGCGGTGTGTGTATTTCCCTGTTCAAACAGTTAGCGGTGTAGATATTTCCATGTACATAAAGATAGCGGAGTAGATATTTCCATGTTTATACAGATAGCGGTGAAGATGTATGCATGTTTACACAGATAGCGGTGTAGATATTTCCATGTTCATCCAGATGGCTGTGTACATATATCCATGTTCATACAGATGGCGGTGAAGATATTTCCATGTTCATACAGATAGAGGTGTAGATATTTCCATGTTCATACAGATAGCGGTGAAGATATTTCCATGTTCATACAGATAGCGGTGTATGTATTTCCATGTTCATACAGATAGCCGTGTAGATATTTCCATGTTCATACCTATAGCGCTGCTGATACTTCCAAGTTTATACAGGTAGCGGTGTACATATTTCCATGTTCATACAGGTAGCGGTGTAGATATTTCCATGTTCATACAGATAGCGGTGTAGATATTTCCATGTTTATACAGATAGCGGTGTAGATATCTACTTCTTAATACAGATGGCGGTGTAGATATTTATATGTTCATACAGATGGCAGTGCAGATATTTCCATGTTCATACAGATGGTGGTGTAGATATTTCCATGTTTATAGAGATAGCGGTGTAGTTATTTCCATGTGCAAAGAGATAGCTGTGTAAATATTTCCATGTATATGAAGATTGCTTTGTAGATATTTCCATTTTCATACAGATAGCGGTGTAGATATTTCCATTTTCAAACAGATAGCGGTGTAGATATTTCCATGTTCATACAGATAGCGGTGTGGATATTTCCATCTTTTTACAGATAGCGGTGAAGATGTATGCATGTTTACACAGATAGCGGTGTAGATATTTTCATGTTCATACAGATAGCGGTGTAGATATTTCCATGTTCATCCAGACGGCTGTGTAGACATATCCATGTTCATACAGATGGCGGTGAAGATATTTCCATGTTCATACAGATGGCTGGGTAGATATATCCATGTTCATACAGATGGCGGTGAAGATTTTTCCATGTTCATACAGATGGCGGTGTAGATATTTCCATGTTCATACAGATAGCGGGGCTGATATTTCCATGTTTATACAGGTAGCAGTGTAGATATTTCCATGTTTATACAGATAGCGGTGTAGATATTTCCATGTTTATACACATAGCGGTGTAGATATTTCCATGTTTATACAGATAGCGGTGTAGATATCTCCATCTTAATACAGATGGCGGTGTAGATATTTATATGTTCATACAGATGGCGGTGCAGATATTTCCATGTTCATACAGATGGCGAGGAAGATATTTCCATGTTCATACAGATGGCGGTGTAGATACTTCCATGTTCATACTGATAGCGGTGCTGATATTTCCATGTTTATACAGGTAGCGGTGTAGATATTTCCATGTTTATACAGATAGCGGTGTAGATATTTCCATGTTTATACACATAGCGGTGTAGATATTTCCATGTTTATACAGATAGCGGTGTAGATATCTCCATCTTAATACTGATGGCGGTGTAGATATTTATATGTTCATTCAGATGGCGGTGCAGATATTTCCATGTTGATACAGATTGCGGTGTAGATATTTCCATGTTCTTAGAGATAGCGGTGTAGATATTTCCATGTTCATACAGATAGCGGTGTATGTATTTCCATGTTCATACAGATAGCGGTGTAGATATTTCCATGTTCATCCAGATGGCTGTGTAGATATTTCCATGTTCATACAGATAGCGGTGTAGATATTTCCATGTTCATTCAGATGGCTGTGTAGATATATCCATGTTCATACAGATTGCGGTGAAGACATTTCCATGTCCATACAGATAGCGGTGTAGATATTTCCATGTTCATACAGATAGCCGTGTAGATATTGCCATGTTCATACCGATAGCGGTGCTGATACTTCCATGTTGATACAGGTAGCGGTGTAGATATTTCCATGTTTATACACATAGCGTTGTAGATATTTCCATGTTTATACAGATAGCGGTGTAGATATCTCCATCTTAATACAGATGGCGGTGTAGATATTTATATGTTCATACAGATGGCGGTGCAGATATTTCCATGTTCATACGGATGGCGGTGAAGGTATTTCCATGTTCATACAGATGGCGGTGTAGAAACTTCCATGTTCTTACTGATAGCGGTGCTGATATTTCCATGTTTATACAGGTAGCGGTGTAGATATTTCCATGTTCATAAAGATAGCAGTGTAGATATTTCCATGTTTATACAGATAGCGTTGAAGATTTATGCATGTTTACACAGATAGCGGTGTAGATATTTCCATGTTCATCCAGATGGCTGTGTAGATATATCCATGTTCATACAGATAGCGGTGTAGATATTTCCATGTTCATACAGATAGCGGTGCAGATATTTCCAAGTTCATCCAGATGGCTGTGTAGATATATCCATGTTCATACAGATGGCGGTGAAGACATTTCCATATTCATACAGATAGCGGTGTAGATATTTCCATGTTCATACAGATAGCCGTGTAGATATTGCCATGTTCATACAGATAGCGGTGTAGATATTTCCATGTTCATCCAGAAGGCTGTGTAGATATTTCCATGTTCATACAGATAGCGGTGCTGATATTTCCATGTTTATATAGGTAGCGGTGTAGATATTTCCATGTTCATACAGATAGCGGTGTAGATATTTCCATGTTTATACAGATAGCGGTGTAGATATTTCCATGTTTATACAGATAGCGGTGTGGATATCTCCATCTTAATACAGATGGTGGTGTAGATATTTATATGTTCATGCAGAAGGCGGTGCAGATATTTCCATGTTCAAAAAGATGGTTGTGTAGATATTTCTATGTTTATAGAGATAGCGGTGTAGTTATTTCAATGTGTAAAGAAATAGCTTTGTAGATATTTCCATGTATATGCAGATAGCTCTGTTGATATTTCCATTTTCATGCAGATAGCGGTGTAGATATTTCCATGTTCATACAGATTGCGGTGGAGATATTTCCATGTTTATACAGATAGCGGCGAAGATGTATGCATGTTTACACAGATAGCGGTGTAGATATTTCCATGTTCATTCAGGTAGCGGTGTAGATATTTCCATGTTCATCCAGATGGCTGTGTAGTTATATCCATGTTCATACAGATGGCGGTGAAGATATTTCCATGTTCATACAGATAGCGGTGTAGATCTTTCCATGTTCATACAGATAGCGGTGTAGATATTTCCATGTTCATACAGATAGAGGTGTAGCTATTTCCATGTTCATACAGATTGCGGTGTAGATATTTCCATGTTCATCCAGATGGCTGTGTAGATATATCCATGTTCATAGAGATGGCAGTGAAGATATTTCCATGTTCATACAGATAGCGGTGTAGATATTTCCATGTTCATACAGATAGTGGTGTAGATATTTCCATGTTCATACAGATAGCGGTGTATCTATTTCCATGTTCATACAGATAGCGGTGCTGATATTTCCATGTTTATACAGGTAGCGGTGTAGTTATTTCCATGTTTATACAGATAGCGGTGTAGATATTTCCATGTTTATACAGATAGCGGTGTAGATATTTCCATGTTTATACAGACAGCGGTGTAGATATCTCCATCTTAATACAGATGGCGGTGTAGATATTTATATGTTCATACAGATGGCGGTGAAGATATCTCCATGTTCATACAGATGGCGGTGTAGATATTTCCATGTTAATAGAGATAGCGGTGTAGTTATTTCCATGTGTAAAGAAATAGCTTTGTAGATATTTCCATGTATATGCAGATAGCTGTGTAGATATTTCCATTATCATGCAGATAGCGGAGTGGATATTTCCATGTTCAAACAGAAAGCTGTGTAGATATTTCCATGTTCATACAGATAGCGGTGTAGATATTTCCATGTTTATACAGATAGCGGTGAAGGTGTATGCATGTTTACACAGATACTGGTGTAGATATTTCCATGTTCATACAGATAGCGGTGTAGATATTTCCATGTTCATTCAGATGGCTATGTAGATATATCCATGTTCATACAGATGGCGGTGAAGATATTTCCATGTTCATACAGATAGCGGTGTAGATATTTCCATGTTTATACAGATAGCAGTGTAGATATTTCCATGTTTATACATATAGCTGTGTAGATATTTCCATGTTTATACATATAGCGGTGTAGATATTTCCATGTTCATCCAGATGGCTGTGTAGTTATATCCATGTTCATACAGATGGCGGTGAAGATATTTCCATGATCATACATATAGCGGTGTAGATATTTCCATGTTCATACAGATAGCGGTGTAGACATTTCCATGTTCATACAGATAGCGGTGTAGCTATTTCCATGTTCATACAGATAGCGGTGTAGATATTTCCATGTTCATCCAGATGGCTGTGTAGATATTTCCATGTTCATACAGATAGCTGTGTGGATATTTCCATGTTTACACAGGTAGCGGTGTAGATATTCCCATGTGTATACAGATAGCGGTGTAGATATTTCCATGTTTATACAGATAGAGGTGAAGATGTATGCATGTTTACACAGTTAGCGGTGCAGATATTTCCATGTTCATACAGATAGCAGTGTAGATATTGCCATGTTCATCCAGATGGCTGTGTAGATATATCCATGTTCATTCAGATGGCGGTGAAGATATTTCCATGTTCATACAGATAGCGGTGTAGATATTTCCATGTTCATACAGATAGCTGTGTAGATATTTCCATGTTCATACAGACAGCGGTGTAGATATTTCCATGTTCATACAGATAGATGTGTAGATATTTCCATGTTCATACAGATTGCGGTGTAGCTATTTCCATTTTCATACAGATAGCGGTGTAGATATTTCCATGTTCATAGAGATAGCGGTGTAGATATTTCCATGTTCATACAGATAGCGGTGCTGATATTTCCATGTTTATACAGGTTGCGGTGTAGATATTTCCATGTTTATACAGATAGCCGTGTAGATATTTCCATGTTCATTCAGATGGCGGAGTAGATATTTCCATGTGTAAAGAAATAGCTTTGCAGATATTTCCATGTATATGCAGATAGCTGTGTAGATATTTCCATTTTCATGCAGATAGCGGTGTAGATATTTCCATGTTCAAGCAGATAGCTGTGTAGATATTTCCATGTTCATACAGATAGCGGTGTAGATATTTCCATGTTTATACAGATAGCGGTGAAGATGTATGCATGTTAACACAGATAGCGGTGTAGATATTTCCAAGTTCATACAGATAGCGGTGTAGATATTTCCATGTTCATCCAGATGGCTGTGTAGATATATCCATGTTCATACAGATGGTGGTGAAGATATTTCCATGTTCATGCAGATAGCGGTGTAGATATTTCCATGTTTATACAAATAGCTTTGTAGATATCTCCATGTTAATACAGATGGCGGTGTAGATATTTATATGTTCATACAGATGGCGGTGCAGATATTTCCATGTTCATTCAGATGGCAGTGTAGATATTTCCATGTTCATTCAGATGGCGGTGTAGATATTTCCATGTGTAAAGAAATAGCTTTGTAGATATTTCCATGTACATGCAGAGAGCTGTGTAGATATTTCCATTTTCATGCAGATAGCGGTGTAGATATTTCCATGTTCAAACAGATAGCTGTGTAGATATTTCCATGTTCATACAGATAGCGGTGTAGATATTTCCATGTTTATACAGGTAGCGGTGTAGATATTTCCATGTTTATACAGATAGCGGTGTATATATTTCCATGTTTATACAGATAGCGGTGTAGATATTTCCATGTTTATACAGATAGCGGTGTAGATATCTCCATCTTAATAGAGATGGCGGTGTAGATATTTATATGTTCATACAGATGGCGGTGCAGATATTTCCATGTTCATACAGATGGTGGTGTAGATATTTCCATGTTTATAGAGATAGCGGTGTAGTTATTTCCATGTGTAAAGAAAGAGCTTTGAAGATATTTCCGTGTATATGCAGATAGCTGTGTAGATATTTCCATTTTCATGCAGATATCGGTGTAGATATTTCCATGTTCAAACAGATAGCGGAGTAGATATTTCCATGTTCATACAGATAGCGGTGTAGATATTTCCATGTTTATACAGATAGCGGTGTAGATATTTCCATGTTTGTACAGATAGCGGTGTGGATATCTCCATCTTAATACAGATGGTGGTGTAGATATTTATATGTTCATGCAGATGGCGGTGCAGATATTTCCATGTTCATACAGGTGGCGGTGTAGAAATTTCTATGTTTATAGAGATAGCGGTGTAGTTATTTCCATGTGTAAAGAAATAGCTTTGTAGATATTTCCATGTATATGCAGATAGCTCTGTTGATATTTCCATTTTCATGCAGATAGCGGTGTAGATATTTCCATGTTCATACAGATAGCGGTGGAGATATTTCCATGTTTATACAGATAGCGGTAAAGATGTATGCATGTTTACACAGATAGCGGTGTAGATATTTCCATGTTCATTCAGGTAGCGGTGTAGATATTTCCATGTTCATCCAGATGGCTGTGTAGATATATCCATGTTCATACAGATGGCGGCGAAGATATTTCCATGTTCATACAGATAGCGGTGTAGACCTTTCCATGTTCATACAGATAGTGGTGTAGATATTTCCATGTTCATACAGATAGAGGTGTAGCTATTTCCATGTTCATACAGATTGCGGTGTAGATATTTCCATGTTCATCCAGATGGCTGTGTAGATATATCCATGTTCATACCGATGGCGGTGAAGATATTTCCATGTTCATACAGATAGCGGTGTAGATATTTCCATGTTCATACAGCTAGCGGTGTAGATATTTCCATGTTCATACAGATAGCGGTGTAGATATTTCCATGTTCATCCAGAAGGCTGTGTAGATATTTCGATGTTCATACAGATAGCGGTGGTGATATTTCCATGTTTAAACAGGTAGCGGTGTAGATATTTCCATGCTTATACAGATAGCGCTTTAGATATTTCCATGTTTATACAGATGGCGGTGTAGATATTTCCATATTTATACAGATAGCGGTGTAGATATCTCCATCTTAATACAGATGGCGGTGTAGATATTTATATGTTCATACAGATGGCGGTGCAGATATTTCCATGTTCATACAGATGGCGGTGTAGATATTTCCATGTATATAGAGATAGCGGTGTAGTTATTTCCATGTGTAAAGAAATAGCTTTGTAGATATTTCCGTGTATATGCAGACAGCTGTGTAGATATTTCCATTTTCATACAGATAGCTGTGTGGATATTTCCATGTTTACACAGGTAGCGGTGTAGATATTCCCATGTGTATACAGATAGCGGTGTAGATATTTCCATGTTTATACAGATAGAGGTGAAGATGTATGCATGTTTACACAGTTAGCGGTGCAGATATTTCCATGTTCATACAGATAGCAGTGTAGATATTTCCATGTTCATCCAGATGGCTGTGTAGATATATCCATGTTCATTCAGATGGCGGTGAAGATATTTCCATGTTCATACAGATAGCGGTGTAGATATTTCCATGTTCATACAGATAGCTGTGTAGATATTTCCATGTTCATACAGACAGCGGTGTAGATATTTACATGTTCATACAGATAGATGTGTAGATATTTCCATGTTCATACAGATTGCGGTGTAGCTATTTCCATTTTCATACAGATAGCGGTGTAGATATTTCCATGTTCATAGAGATAGCGGTGTAGATATTTCCATGTTCATACAGATAGCGGTGCTGATATTTCCATGTTTATACAGGTTGCGGTGTAGATATTTCCATGTTTATACAGATAGCCGTGTAGATATTTCCATGTTCATTCAGATGGCGGAGTAGATATTTCCATGTGTAAAGAAATAGCTTTGCAGATATTTCCATGTATATGCAGATAGCTGTGTAGATATTTCCATTTTCATGCAGATAGCGGTGTAGATATTTCCATGTTCAAGCAGATAGCTGTGTAGATATTTCCATGTTCATACAGATAGCGGTGTAGATATTTCCATGTTTATACAGATAGCGGTGAAGATGTATGCATGTTAACACAGATAGCGGTGTAGATATTTCCAAGTTCATACAGATAGCGGTGTAGATATTTCCATGTTCATCCAGATGGCTGTGTAGATATATCCATGTTCATACAGATGGTGGTGAAGATATTTCCATGTTCATGCAGATAGCGGTGTAGATATTTCCATGTTTATACAAATAGCGGTGTAGATATCTCCATGTTAATACAGATGGCGGTGTAGATATTTATATGTTCATACAGATGGCGGTGCAGATATTTCCATGTTCATTCAGATGGCAGTGTAGATATTTCCATGTTCATTCAGATGGCGGTGTAGATATTTCCATGTGTAAAGAAATAGCTTTGTAGATATTTCCATGTACATGCAGAGAGCTGTGTAGATATTTCCATTTTCATGCAGATAGCGGTGTAGATATTTCCATGTTCAAACAGATAGCTGTGTAGATATTTCCATGTTCATACAGATAGCGGTGTAGATATTTCCATGTTTATACAGGTAGCGGTGTAGATATTTCCATGTTTATACAGATAGCGGTGTATATATTTCCATGTTTATACAGATAGCGGTGTAGATATTTCCATGTTTATACAGATAGCGGTGTAGATATCTCCATCTTAATAGAGATGGCGGTGTAGATATTTATATGTTCATACAGATGGCGGTGCAGATATTTCCATGTTCATACAGATGGTGGTGTAGATATTTCCATGTTTATAGAGATAGCGGTGTAGTTATTTCCATGTGTAAAGAAAGAGCTTTGTAGATATTTCCGTGTATATGCAGATAGCTGTGTAGATATTTCCATTTTCATGCAGATATCGGTGTAGATATTTCCATGTTCAAACAGATAGCGGAGTAGATATTTCCATGTTCATACAGATAGCGGTGTAGATATTTCCATGTTTATACAGATAGCGGTGTAGATATTTCCATGTTTATACAGATAGCGGTGTGGATATCTCCATCTTAATACAGATGGTGGTGCAGATATTTATATGTTCATGCAGATGGCGGTGCAGATATTTCCATGTTCATACAGATGGCGGTGTAGAAATTTCTATGTTTATAGAGATAGCGGTGTAGTTATTTCCATGTGTAAAGAAATAGCTTTGTAGATATTTCCATGTATATGCAGATAGCTCTGTTGATATTTCCATTTTCATGCAGATAGCGGTGTAGATATTTCCATGTTCATACAGATAGCGGTGGAGATATTTCCATGTTTATACAGATAGCGGTAAAGATGTATGCATGTTTACACAGATAGCGGTGTAGATATTTCCATGTTCATTCAGGCAGCGGTGTAGATATTTCCATGTTCATCCAGATGGCTGTGTAGATATATCCATGTTCATACAGATGGCGGCGAAGATATTTCCATGTTCATACAGATAACGGTGTAGACCTTTCCATGTTCATACAGATAGTGGTGTAGATATTTCCATGTTCATACAGATAGAGGTGTAGCTATTTCCATGTTCATACAGATTGCGGTGTAGATATTTCCATGTTCATCCAGATGGCTGTGTAGATATATCCATGTTCATACCGATGGCGGTGAAGATATTTCCATGTTCATACAGATAGCGGTGTAGATATTTCCATGTTCATACAGCTAGCGGTGTAGATATTTCCATGTTCATACAGATAGCGGTGTAGATATTTCCATGTTCATCCAGAAGGCTGTGTAGATATTTCGATGTTCATACAGATAGCGGTGGTGATATTTCCATGTTTAAACAGGTAGCGGTGTAGATATTTCCATGCTTATACAGATAGCGCTTTAGATATTTCCATGTTTATACAGATGGCGGTGTAGATATTTCCATATTTATACAGATAGCGGTGTAGATATCTCCATCTTAATACAGATGGCGGTGTAGATATTTATATGTTCATACAGATAGCGGTGAAGATATTTCCATGTTCATACAGATGGCGGTGTAGATATTTCCATGTATATAGAGATAGCGGTGTAGTTATTTCCATGTGTAAAGAAATAGCTTTGTAGATATTTCCGTGTATATGCAGACAGCTGTGTAGATATTTCCATTTTCATGCAGATAGCGGTGTAGATATTTCCATGTTCAAACAGATAGCGGTGTAGATATTTCCATTTTCATACAGATAGCGGTGTAGATATTTGCATGTTTATACAGATAGCGGTGAAGATATATGCATGTTTGCACAAATAGCGGTGTAGATATTTCCATGTTCATACAGATAGCGGTGTAGATATTTCCGTGTTCATACAGATAGCGGTGTAGATATTTCCATGTTCATACAGATAGCGGTGTAGATATTTCCATGTTCATACAGATAGCGGTGCTGATATTTCCATGTTTATATAGGTAGCGGTGTAGATATTTCCATGTTCATACAGATAGCGGTGTAGATATTTCCATGTTTATACAGATAGCGGTGTAGATATTTCCATGTTTATACAGATAGCGGTGTGTATATCTCCATCTAAATGCAGATGGTGGTGTAGATATTTATATGTTCATGCAGAAGGCGGTGCAGATATTTCCATGTTCATACAGATGGTGGTGTAGATATTTCTATGTTTATAGAGATAGCGGTGTAGTTATTTCCATGTGTAAAGAAATAGCTTTGTAGATATTTCCATGTATATGCAGATAGCTCTGTTGATATTTCCATTTTCATGCAGATAGCGGTGTAGATATTTCCAAGTTCATATAGATAGCGGTGGAGATATTTCCATGTTTATACAGATAGCGGTGAAGATGTATGCATGTTTACACAGATAGCGGTGTAGATATTTCCATGTTCATTCAGGTAGCGGTGTAGATATTTCCATGTTCATCCAGATGGCTGTGTAGATATATCCATGTTCATACAGATGGCGGTGAAGATATTTCCATGTTCATACAGATAGCGGTGTAGATCTTTCCATGTTCATACAGATAGCGGTGTAGATATTTCCATGTTCATACAGATAGAGGTGTAGCTATTTCCATGTTCATACAGATTGCGGTGTAGATATTTCCATGTTCATCCAGATGGCTGTGTAGATATATCCATGTTCATACAGATGGCGGTGAAGATTTTTCCATGTTTATACAGATAGCGGTGTAGATATTTCCATGTTCATACAGATAGTGGTGTAGATATTTCCATGTTCATACAGATAGCGGTGTATCTATTTCCATGTTCATACATATAGCGGTGTAGATATTTCCATGTTCATCCAGATGGCTGTGCAGATATTTCCATGTTCATACAGATTGCGGTGCTGATATTTCCATGTTTATACAGGTAGCGGTGTAGATATTTCCATGTTTATACAGATAGCGGTGTAGATATTTCCATGTTTATACAGATAGCGGTGTAGATATTTCCATGTTTATACAGATAGCGGTGTAGATATTTCCATGTTCATACAGATAGCGGTGTAGATATTTCCATGTTTATACAGATAGCGGTGAAGATGTATGCATGTTTACACAGATAGTGGTGTAGATATTTCCATGTTCATACAGATAGCGGTGTAGATATTTCCATGTTTATACAGATAGAGGTGAAGATATATGCATGTTTCCACAGTTAGCGGTGCAGATATTTCCATGTTCATACAGATAGCAGTGTAGATATTTCCATGTTCATCCAGATGGCTGTGTAGATATATCCATGTTCATTCAGATGGCGGTGAAGATATTTCCATGTTCATACAGATAGCGGTGTAGGTATTTCCATGTTCATACAGATAGCTGTGTAGATATTTCCATGTTCATACAGACAGCGGTGTAGATATTTCCATGTTCATACAGATAGTGGTGTAGATATTTCCATGTTCATACAGATTGCGGTGTAGCTATTTCCATTTTCATACAGATAGCGGTGTAGATATTTCCATGTTCATAGAGATAGCGGTGTAGATATTTCCATGTTCATACAGATAGCGGTGCTGATAATTCCATGTTTATACAGGTAGCGGTGTAGATATTTCCATGTTTATACAGATAGCGGTGTAGATATTTCCATGTTCATTCAGATGGCGCAGTAGATATTTCCATGTGTAAAGAAATAGCTTTGTAGATATTTCCATGTATATGCAGATAGCTGTGTAGATATTTTCATTTTCATGCAGATAGCGGTGTAGATATTTCCATGTTCAAACAGATAGCTGTGTAGATATTTCCATGTTCATACAGATAGCGGTGTAGATATTTCCATGTTTATACAGATAGCGGTGAAGATGTATGCATGTTAAAACAGATAGCGGTGTAGATATTTCCAAGTTCATACAGATAGCGGTGTAGATATTTCCATGTTCATCCAGATGGCTGTGTAGACATATCCATATTCATACAGAAGGCGGTGAAGATATTTCCATGTTCATGCAGATAGCGGTGTAGATATTTCCATGTTTATACAGATAGCGGTGTAGATATCTCCATCTTAATACAGATGGCGGTGTAGATATTTATATGTTCATACAGATGGCGGTGCAGATATTTCCATGTTCATTCAGATGGCGGTGTAGATATTTCCATGTTCATTCAGATGGCGGTGTAGATATTTCCATGTGTAAAGAAATAGCTTTGTAGATATTTCCATGTACATGCAGAGAGCTGTGTAGATATTTCCATTTTCATGCAGATAGCGGTGTAGATATTTCCATGTTCAAACAGATAGCTGTGTAGATATTTCCATGTTCATACAGATAGCGGTGTAGATATTTCCATGTTTATACAGGTAGCGGTGTAGATATTTCCAAGTTCATACAGATAGCGGTGTAGATATTTCCAAGTTCATACAGATAGCGGTGTAGATATTTCCATGTTCATCCAGATGGCTGTGTAGATATATCCATGTTCATACAGATGGCGGTGAAGATATTTCCATGTTCATACAGATGGCGGTGTACATATTTCCATGTTCATACAGATAGCCGTGTAGATATTGCCATGTTCATACAGATAGCGGTGCTGATACTTCCATGTTTATACAGGTAGCTGTGGACATATTTCCGTGTTTATACAGATAGCGGTGTAGATATTTCCATGTTCATACAGATAGCGGTGTAGATATTTCCATGTTTATACGGATAGCGGTGTAGATATCTCCTTCTTAATACAGAAGGCCGTGTAGATATTTCCATGTTCATACAGATGGCGGTGTAGATATTTCCATGTTTATAGAGATAGCGGTGTAGTTATTTACATGTGCAAAGAGATAGCAGTGTAGATATTTCCATTTATATGCAGATAGTTGTGTAGATATTTCCATTTTTATGCAGATAGCGGTGTAGATATTTCCATGTTCAAACAGATAGCGGTGTAGATATTTCCATGTTCATACAGATAGCGGTGTAGATATTTCCATGTTTATACAGATAGTGGTGAAGATGTATGCATGTTTACACAGATAGCGGTGTAGATATTTCCATGTTCATCCAGACGGCTGTGTAGACATATCCATGTTCATACAGATGGTGGTGAAGATATTTCCATGTTCATGCAGATGGCTGTGTAGATATATCCATGTTCATACAGATGGCGGTGACGATATTTCCATGTTCATACAGACGGTGGTGTAGATATTTCCATGTTCATACAGATAGCGGTGCTGATATTTCCATGTTTATACAGGTAGCGGTGTAGATATTTCCATGTTTATACAGGTAGCGGTGTAGATATTTCCATGTTTATACACATAGCGGTGTAGATATTTCCATGTTTATACAGATAGCGGTGTAGATATCTCCATCTTAATACAGATGGCGGTGTAGATATTTATATATTCATACAGTTGGCGGTGCAGATATTTCCATGTTCATACGTATGGCGGTGAAGATATTTCCATGTTCATACAGATGGCGGTGTAGAAACTTCCATGTTCATACTGATAGCGGTGCTGATATTTCCATGTTTATACAGGTAGCGGTGTAGATATTTCCATGTTTATACAGATAGCGGTGTAGATATTTCCATGTTTATACACATAGCGGTGTAGATATTTCCATGTTTATGCAGATATTGGTGTAGATATCTCCAACTTAATACAGATGGCGGTGTAGATATTTAAGCGTTCATACAGATGGCGGTGCAGATATTTCCATGTTCATACAGATGGCGGTGTAGATATTTCCATGTTCATACAGCTAGCGGTGTAGTTATTTCCATGTGTAAAGAGATAGTTGTGTAGATATTTCCATGTATAAGCAGATAGCTCTTTAGATATTTCCGTTTTCATGCAGATAGCGGTGTATATATTTCCCTGTTCAAACAGTTAGCGGTGTAGATATTTCCATGTTCATAAAGATAGCGGTGTAGATATTTCCATGTTTATACAGATAGCGGTGTAGATATTTCCATGTTCATACAGATAGCCGTGTAGATATTGCCATGTTCATACAGATAGCGGTGCTGATACTTCCATGTTTATACAGGTAGCGGTGTACATATTTCCGTGTTTATACAGATAGCGGTGTAGATATTTCCATGTTCATACAGATAGCGGTGTAGATATTTCCATGTTTATACAGATAGCGGTGTAGATATCTCCTTCTTAATACAGATGGCGGTGTAGATATTTCCATGTTCATCCTGATGGCTGTGTAGATATTTCCATGTTTATAGAGATAGCGGTGTAGTTATTTACATGTGCAAAGAGATAGCTGTGTAGATATTTCCATTTATATGCAGATAGTTGTGTAGATATTTCCATTTTCATGCAGATAGCGGTGTAGATATTTCCATGTTCAAACAGATAGCGGTGTAGATATTTCCATGTTCATACAGGTAGCGGTGTAGATATTTCCATGTTTATACAGGTAGCGGTGTAGATATTTCCATGTTTATACAGATAGCGGTGTAGATATTTCCATATTTATACAGATAGCGGTGTAGATATCTCCATCTTAATACAGATGGCGGTGTAGATATTTACATATTCATACAGTTGGCGGTGCAGATATTTCCATGTTCATACGTATGGCGGTGAAGATATTTCCATGTTCATACAGATGGCGGTGTAGAAACCTCCATGTTCATACTGATAGCGGTGCTGATATTTCCATGTTTATACAGGTAGCGGTGTAGATATTTCCATGTTTATACAGATAGCGGTGTAGATATTTCCATGTTTATACACATAGCGGTGTAGATATTTCCATGTTTATACAGATAGCGGTGTAGATATTTCCATGTTTATGCAGATAATTGTGTAGATATCTCCATCTTAATACAGATGGCGGTGTAGATATTTAAATGTTCATACAGATGGCTGTGTAGACATATCCATGTTCATACAGAAGGCGGTGAAGATATTTCCATGTTCATACAGATAGCGGTGTAGATATTTCCATGTTCATACAGATAGCGGTGTAGATATTTCCATTTTCATACAGATGGCTGTGTAGATATATCCATGTTCCTACAGATGGCGGTGAAGATATTTCCATGTTCATACAGATGGCGGTGTAGATATTTCCATGTTCATACAGATAGCGGGGCTGATATATCCATGTTTATACAGGTAGCAGTGTAGATATTTCCTTGTTTATACAGAAAGCGGCATAGATATTTCCATGTTTTTACAGATAGCGGTGTAGATATTTCCAAGTCTATACAGATAGCGGTGTAGATATCTCCATCTTAATACAGATGGCGTTGTAGATATTTATATGTTCATACAGATGTTGGTGCAGATATTTCCATGTTCATACAGATGTTGGTGTAGATATTTCCATGTTTATAGAGATAGCAGTGTAGTTATTTCCATGTGTAAAGAGATAGCTTTGTAGATATTTCCATGTATATGCAGATAGCTGTGTAGATATTTCCATTTTCATGAAGATAGCGGTGAAGATGTATGCATGTTTACACAGATAGCGGTGTAGATATTTCCATGTTCATACAGATAGCGGTGTAGATATTTCCATGTTCATACAGATGGCTGTGTAGATATATCTATGTTATTACAGATGGCGGAGAATATATTTCCATGTTCATACAGATAGCGGTGTAGATATTTCCATGTTCATACAGATAGCGGTGTAGATATTTCCATGTTCATACAGATAGCGGTGTAGATATTTCCATGTTCATACAGATAGCGGTGTAGATATTTCTATGTTCATCCAGATGGCTGTGTAGATAATATCCATGTTCATACAGATGGCGGTGAAGATATTTCCATGTTCATACAGATAGCGGCGCAGATATTTCCATGTTCATACAGATAGCCGTGTAGATATTGTCATGTTCATACCGATAGCGGTGCTGATACTTCCATGTTTATACAGGTAGCGGTGTACATATTTCCATGTTTATACAGATAGCGGTGTAGATATTTCCATGTTCATACAGATAGCGGTGTAGATATTTCCATGTTCATAGAGATAGCGGTGTAGATATTTACATGTTCATACAGATAGCGGTGCTGACATTTCCATGTTTATACAGGTAGCAATGTCGACATTTCTATGTTTATATAGATAGTGGTGTAGATATTTCCATCTTTATACAGATAGCGGTGTAGATATTTAAAAGTTTATACAGATAGCGGTGTAGATATCTCCATCTTAATACAGATGGCGGTGTAGATATTTATATGTTCATTCAGATGGCGGTGCAGATATTTCCATGTTCATACAGATGGCGGTGTAGATATTTCCATGTTCATACAGGTAGCGGTGTAGTTATTTCCATGTGTAAAGAGATAGCTGTGTAGATATTCCCATGTATATGCAGATAGCTGTGTAGATATTTCCATTTTCAAGCAGATAGCGGTGTATATACTTCCCTGTTCAAACAGATAGTGGTGTAGATATTTCCATGTTCATACAGATAGTGGTGTAGATATTTCCATGTTCATACAGATAGCGGTGTAGCTATTTCCATGTTCATACAGATAGCGGTGTGGATATTTCCATGTTCATAGAGATAGCGGTGTAGATATTTCCATGTTTATACAGATAGCGGTGAAGATGTATGCATGTTTACACAGATAGCGGTGTAGATATTTTCATGTTCATCCAGATGGCTGTGTAGATATTTCCATGTTCATACCGATAGCGGTGTAGATATTTCCATGTTCATACAGATGGCTGTGTGGATATATCCATGTTCATACAGATGGCGGTGAAGGTATTTCCATGTTCATACAGATATCGGTGTAGATATTTCCACGTTCATACAGATAGTGGTGTAGATATTTCCATGTTCATACAGATAGCGGTGTAGCTATTTCTATGTTCATACAGATATCGGTGTATATATTTCCATGTTCATACAGATAGCTGTGTAGATATTTCCATGTTCATTCAGACGGCTGCGTAGACATATCCATGTTCATACAGATGGCGGTGAAGATATTTCCATGTTCATACAGATGGCTGTGTAGATATATCCATGTTCATACAGATGGCGGTGACGATATTTCAATGTTCATACAGATTGCGGTGTAGATATTTCCATGTTCATACAGATAGCGGTGCTGATATTTCCATGTTTATACAGGTATCGGTGTACATATTTCCATGTTTATACAGATAGCGGTGTAGATATTTCCATGTTTATACACATAGCGGTGTAGATATTTCCATGTTTATACAAATAGCGGTGTAGATATCTCCATCTTAATACAGTTGGCGGTGTAGATATTTATATGTTCATACAGATGGCGGTGCAGATATTTCCATGTTCATACGAATGGCGGTGAAGATATTTCCATGTTCATACAGATGGCGGTGTAGAAACTTCCATGTTCATACTGATAGCGGTGCTGATATTTCCATGTTTATACAGGTAGCGGTGTAGATATTTCCATGTTTATACAGATAGCAGTGTAGATATTTCCATGTTTATACACAAAGCGGTGTAGATATTTCCATGTTTATACAGATAGCGGTGTAGATATTTCCATGTTTATGCAGATAGTTGTGTAGATATCTCCATCTTAATACAGATGGCGGTGTAGATATTTAAATGATCATTCAGATGGCTGTGTAGACATATCCATGTTCATACAGATGGCGGTGAAGATATTTCCATGTTCATACAGAGAGCGGTGTAGATATTTCCATGTTTATACAGATAGCGGTGTAGATATTTCCATGTTCATACAGATGGCTGTGTAGATATATCCATGTTCCTACAGATGGCGGTGAAGATATTTCCATCTTCATACAGATGGCGGTGTAGATATTTCCATGTTCATACAGATAGCGGGGCTGATATTTCCATGTTTATACATGCAGCGGTGTAGATATTTCCATGTTTATACAGATAGCGGTGTATGTATTTCCATGTTCATACAGATAGCGGTGTAGATATTTCCATTTTAATGCAGATAGCGGTGTATATATTTCCCTGTTCAAACAGTTAGCGGTGTAGATATTTCCATGTTCATAAAGATAGCGGTGTAGATATTTCCATGTTTATACAGATAGCGGTGAAGTTGTATGCATGTTTACACAGATAGGGTGTAGATATTTCCACGTTCATCCAGATGGCTGTGTAGATATATCCATGTTCATACAGATGGCGTTGAAGATATTTCCATGTTCATACAGATAGCGGTGTAGATATCTCCATCTTAATACAGATGGTGGTGTAGATATTTATATGTTCATACAGATGGCGGTGCAGATATTTCCATGTTCATATGGATGGCGGTGAAGATATTTCCATGTTCATACAGATGGCGGTGTAGAAACTTCCATGTTCATACTGATAGCGGTGCTGATATTTCCATGTTTATACAGGTAGCGGTGTAGATATTTCCATGTTTATACAGATAGCAGTGAAGATATTTCCATATTTATACACATAGTGGTGTAGATATTTCCATGTCTATACAGATAGCGGTGTAGGTATTTCCATGTTTATGCAGATAGTGGTGTAGATATCTCCATCTTAATACAGATGGCGGTGTAGATATTTAAATGTTCATACAGATGGCGCTGCAGATATTTCCATGTTCATACAGATGGCGGTGTAGATATTTCCATGTTCATACAGATAGCGGTGTAGTTATTTCCATGTGTAAAGAGATAGCTGTGTAGATATTTCCATGTATAAGCAGATAGCTGTGTAGATATTTCCGTTTTCATGCAGATAGCGGTGTATATATTTCCCTGTTCAAACAGTTAGCGGTGTAGATATTTCCATGTTCATAAAGATAGCCGTGTAGATATTTCCATGTTTATACAGATAGCGGTGAAGATGTATGCATGTTTACACAGATAGCGGTGTAGATATTTCCATGTTCATCCAGATTGCTGTGTAGATATATCCATGTTCATACAGATAGAGGTGTAGATATTTCCATGTTCATACAGATAGCGGTGCAGATATTTCCATGTTCATCCAGATGGCTGTGTAGATATATCCATGTTCATACAGATGGCGGTGAAGATATTTCCATGTTCATACAGATAGCGGTGCAGATATTTCCATGTTCATACAGATAGCGGTGTAGATATTTCCAAGTTTATACAGATAGCGGTGTAGATATCTCCATCTTAATACAGATGGCGGTGTAGATATTTATATGTTCATTCAGATGGCGGTGCAGATATTTCCATGTTAATACAGATGGCGGTGTAGATATTTCCATGTTCATACAGATAGCGGTGTAGTTGTTTCCATGTGTAAAGAGATAGCTGTGTAGATATTTCCATGTATATGCACATAGCTGTGTAGATAATTCAATTTTCAAGCAGATAGCGGTGTATATACTTCCCTGTTCAAACAGATAGCGGTGTAGATATTTCCATGTTCATACAGATAGTGGTGTAGATATTTCCATGTTCATACAGATGGCTGTGTAGATATATCCATTTTCCTACAGATGGCGGTGAAGATATTTCCATGTTCATACAGATGGCGGTGTAGATATTTCCAGGTTCATACAGATAGCGGGGCTGATATATCCATGTTTATACAGGTAGCTGTGTAGATATTTCCTTGTTTATACAGAAAGCGGCATAGATATTTCCATGTTTTTACAGATAGCGGTGTAGATATTTCCAAGTTTATACAGATAGCGGTGTAGATATCTCCATCTTAATACAGATGGCGGTGTAGATATTTATATGTTCATAAAGATGTCGGTGCAGATATTTCCATGTTCATACAGATGGTGGTGTAGATATTTCCATGTTTATAGAGATAGCAGTGTAGTTATTTCCATGTGTAAAGAGATAGCTTTGTAGATATTTCCATGTATATGCAGATAGCTGTGTAGATATTTCCATTTTCATGCAGATAGCGGTGAAGATGTATACATGTTTACACAGATAGCGGTGTAGATATTTCGATGTTCATACAGATGGCTGTGTAGATATATCTATGTTACTACAGATGGCGGAGAAGATATTTCCATGTTCATACAGATAGCGGTGTAGATATTTCCATGTTCATACAGATAGCGGTGTAGATATTTCCATGTTCATACAGATAGCGGTGTAGATATTTCCATGTTCATACAGATAGCGGTGTAGATATTTCTATGTTCATCCAGATGGCTGTGTAGATAATATCCATGTTCATACAGATGGCGGTGAAGATATTTCCATGTTCATACAGATAGCGGCGCAGATATTTCCATGTTCATACAGATAGCCGTGTAGATATTGTCATGTTCATACCGATAGCGGTGCTGATACTTCCATGTTTATACAGGTAGCGGTGTACATATTTCCATGTTTATACAGATAGCGGTGTAGATATTTCCATGTTCATACAGATAGCGGTGTAGATATTTCCATGTTCATAGAGATAGAGGTGTAGCTATTTACTTCTTCATACAGATAGCGGTGCTGACATTTCCATGTTTATACAGGTAGCAGTGTCGACATTTCTATGTTTATACAGATAGTGGTGTAGATATTTCCATCTTTATACAGATAGCGGTGTAGATATTTCCAAGTTTATACAGATAGCGGTGTAGATATCTCCATCTTAATACAGATGGCGGTGTAGATATTTATATGTTCATTCAGATGGCGGTGCCGATATTTCCATGTTCATACAGATGGCGGTGTAGATATTTCCATGTTCATACAGGTAGCGGTGTAGTTATTTCCATGTGTAAAGAGATAGCTGTGTAGATATTCCCATGTATATGCAGATAGCTGTGTAGATATTTCCATTTTCAAGCAGATAGCGGTGTATATACTTCCCTGTTCAAACAGATAGTGGTGTAGATATTTCCATGTTCATACAGATAGTGGTGTAGATATTACCATGTTCATACAGATAGCGGTGTAGCTATTTCCATGTTCATACAGATAGCGGTGTGGATATTTCCATGTTCATAGAGATAGCGGTGTAGATATTTCCATGTTTATACAGATAGCGGTGAAGATGTATGCATGTTTACACAGATAGCGGTGTAGATATTTTCATGTTCATCCAGATGGCTGTGTAGATATTTCCATGTTCATACAGATAGCGGTGTAGATATTTCCATGTTCATCCAGATGGCTGTGTGGATATATCCATGTTCATACAGATGGCGGTGAAGGTATTTCCATGTTCATACAGATATCGGTGTAGATATTTCCACGTTCATACAGATAGTGGTGTAGATATTTCCATGTTCATACAGATAGCGGTGTAGCTATTTCTATGTTCATGCAGATAGCGGTGTAGATATTTCCATGTTTAAACAGATAGCGGTGACGATGTATGCATGTTTACAGAGATATCGGTGTAGATATTTCCATGTTCATACAGATAGCTGTGTAGATATTTCCATGTTCATTCAGACGGCTGTGTAGACATATCCATGTTCATACAGATGGCAGTGAAGATATTTCCATGTTCATACAGATGGCTGTGTAGATATATCCATGTTCATACAGATGGCGGTGACGATATTTCAATGTTCATACAGATGGCGGTGTAGATATTTCCATGTTCATACAGATAGCGGTGCTGATATTTCCATGTTTATACAGGTATCGGTGTACATATTTCCATGTTTATACAGATAGCGGTGTAGATATTTCCATGTTTATACACATAGCGGTGTAGATATTTCCATGTTTATACAAATAGCGGTGTAGATATCTCCATCTTAATACAGTTGGCGGTCTAGATGTTTATATGTTCATACAGATGGCGGTGCAGATATTTCCATGTTCATACGAATGCCGGTGAAGATATTTCCATGTTCATACAGATGGCGGTGTAGAAACTTCCATGTTCATACGGATAGCGGTGCTGATATTTCCATGTTTATACAGGTAGCGGTGTAGATATTTCCATGTTTATACAGATAGCGGTGTAGATATTTCCATGTTTATACACAAAGCGGTGTAGATATTTCCATGTTTATACAGATAGCGGTGTAGATATTTCCATGTTTATGCAGATAGTTGTGTAGATATCTCCATCTTAATACAGATGGCGGTGTAGATATTTAAATGTTCATTCAGATGGCTGTGTAGACATATCCATGTTCATACAGATGGCGGTGAAGATATTTCCATGTTCATACAGAGAGCGGTGTAGATATTTCCATGTTTATACAGATAGCGGTGTAGATATTTCCATGTTCATACAGATGGCTGTGTAGATATATCCATGTTCCTACAGATGGCGGTGAAGATATTTCCATGTTCATACAGATGGCGGTGTAGATATTTCCATGTTCATACAGATAGCGGGGCTGATATTTCCATGTTTATTCATGTAGCGGTGTAGATATTTCCATGTTTATACAGATAGCGGTGTATGTATTTCCATGTTCATACAGATAGCGGTGTAGATATTTCCATTTTAATGCAGATAGCGGTGTATATATTTCCCTGTTCAAACAGTTAGCGGTGTAGATATTTCCATGTTCATAAAGATAGCGGTGTAGATATTTCCATGTTTATACAGATAGCGGTGAAGTTGTATGCATGTTTACACAGAAAGCGGTGTAGATATTTCCACGTTCATCCAGATGGCTGTCTAGATATATCCATGTTCATACAGATGGCGTTGAAGATATTTCCATGTTCATACAGATAGCGGTGTAGATATCTCCATCTTAATACAGATGGTGGTGTAGATATTTATATGTTCATACAGATGGCGGTGCAGATATTTCCATGTTCATATGGATGGCGGTGAAGATATTTCCATGTTCATACAGATGGCGGTGTAGAAATTTCCATGTTCATACTGATAGCGGTGCTGATATTTCCATGTTTATACAGGTAGCGGTGTAGATATTTCCATGTTTATACAGATAGCAGTGTAGATATTTCCATATTTATACACATAGCGGTGTAGATATTTCCATGTCTATACAGATAGCGGTGTAGGTATTTCCATGTTTATGCAGATAGTGGTGTAGATATCTCCATCTTAATACAGATGGCGGTGTAGATATTTAAATGTTCATACAGATGGCGCTGCAGATATTTCCATGTTCATACAGATGGCGGTGTAGATATTTCCATGTTCATACAGATAGCGGTGTAGTTATTTCCATGTGTAAACAGATAGCTGTGTAGATATTTCCATGTATAAGCAGATAGCTGTGTAGATATTTCCGTTTTCATGCAGATAGCGGTGTATATATTTCCCTGTTCAAACAGTTAGCGGTGTAGATATTTCCATGTTCATAAAGATAGCCGTGTAGATATTTCCATGTTTATACAGATAGCGGTGAAGATGTATGCATGTTTACACAGATAGCGGTGTAGATATTTCCATGTTCATCCAGATTGCTGTGTAGATATATCCATGTTCATACAGATAGAGGTGTAGATATTTCCATGTTCATACAGATAGCGGTGCATATATTTCCATGTTCATCCAGATGGCTGTGTAGATATATCCATGTTCATACAGATGGCGGTGAAGATATTTCCATGTTCATACAGATAGCGGTGCAGATATTTCCATGTTCATACAGATAGCGGTGTAGATGTTTCCAAGTTTATACAGATAGCGGTGTAGATATCTCCATCTTAATACAGATGGCGGTGTAGATATTTATATGTTCATTCAGATGGCGGTGCAGATATTTCCATGTTAATACAGATGGCGGTGTAGATATTTCCATGTTCATACAGATAGCGGTGTAGTTGTTTCCATGTGTAAAGAGATAGCTGTGTAGATATTCCCATGTATATGCACATAGCTGTGTAGATATTTCAATTTTCAAGCAGATAGCGGTGTATATACTTCCCTGTTCAAACAGATAGCGGTGTAGATATTTCCATGTTCATACAGATAGTGGTGTAGATATTTCCATGTTCATACAGATAGCGGTGTAGCTATTTCCATGTTCATACAGATAGCGGTGTGGATATTTCCATGTTCATAGAGACAGCGGTGTAGATATTTCCATGTTCATACAGATAGTGGTGTATGTATTTCCATGTTCATACAGATAGTGCTGTAGATATTTCTATTTTCATGCAGATAGCGGTGTATATATTTCCCTGTTCAAACAGTTAGCGGTGTAGGTATTTCCATGTTCATAAAGATAGCGGTGTAGATATTTCCATGTTTATACAGATAGCGGTGAAGATGTATGCATGTTTTCACAGATATCGGTGTAGATATTTCCATGTTCATCCACATGGCTGTGTAGATATATCCATGTTCATACAGATGGCGGTGAAGATATCTCCATGTTCATACAGATAGCGGTGTAGATATTTCCATGTTCATACAGATAGCGGTGTAGATATTTCCATGTTCATACAGATAGCGGTGTATGTATTTCCATGTTCATACAGATAGCGGTGTAGATATTTCCATGTTCATCCTGATGGCTGTGTAGCTATTTCCATGTTCATACAGATAGCGGTGTAAATATTTCCATGTTCATACAGATGGCGGTGTAGAAACTTCCATGTTCATACTGATAGCGGTGCTGATATTTCCATGTTTATACAGGTTGCGGTGTAGATATTTCCATCTTTATACAGATAGCGGTGTAGATATTTCCATGTTTATACACAAAGCGGTGTAGATATTTCCATGTTTATACAGATAGCGGTGTAGATATTTCCATGTTTATGCAGATAGTTGTGTAGATATCTCCATCTTAATACAGATGGCGGTGTAGATATTTAAATGTTCATTCAGATGGCTGTGTAGACATATCCATGTTCATACAGATGGCGGTGAAGATATTTCCATGTTCATACAGAGAGCGGTGTAGATATTTCCATGTTTATACAGATAGCGGTGTAGATATTTCCATGTTCATACAGATGGCTGTGTAGATATATCCATGTTCCTACAGATGGCGGTGAAGATATTTCCATGTTCATACAGATGGCGGTGTAGATATTTCCATGTTCATACAGATAGCGGGGCTGATATTTCCATGTTTATTCATGTAGCGGTGTAGATATTTCCATGTTTATACAGATAGCGGTGTATGTATTTCCATGTTCATACAGATAGCGGTGTAGATATTTCCATTTTAATGCAGATAGCGGTGTATATATTTCCCTGTTCAAACAGTTAGCGGTGTAGATATTTCCATGTTCATAAAGATAGCGGTGTAGATATTTCCATGTTTATACAGATAGCGGTGAAGTTGTATGCATGTTTACACAGAAAGCGGTGTAGATATTTCCACGTTCATCCAGATGGCTGTCTAGATATATCCATGTTCATACAGATGGCGTTGAAGATATTTCCATGTTCATACAGATAGCGGTGTAGATATCTCCATCTTAATACAGATGGTGGTGTAGATATTTATATGTTCATACAGATGGCGGTGCAGATATTTCCATGTTCATATGGATGGCGGTGAAGATATTTCCATGTTCATACAGATGGCGGTGTAGAAATTTCCATGTTCATACTGATAGCGGTGCTGATATTTCCATGTTTATACAGGTAGCGGTGTAGATATTTCCATGTTTATACAGATAGCAGTGTAGATATTTCCATATTTATACACATAGCGGTGTAGATATTTCCATGTCTATACAGATAGCGGTGTAGGTATTTCCATGTTTATGCAGATAGTGGTGTAGATATCTCCATCTTAATACAGATGGCGGTGTAGATATTTAAATGTTCATACAGATGGCGCTGCAGATATTTCCATGTTCATACAGATGGCGGTGTAGATATTTCCATGTTCATACAGATAGCGGTGTAGTTATTTCCATGTGTAAAGAGATAGCTGTGTAGATATTTCCATGTATAAGCAGATAGCTGTGTAGATATTTCCGTTTTCATGCAGATAGCGGTGTATATATTTCCCTGTTCAAACAGTTAGCGGTGTAGATATTTCCATGTTCATAAAGATAGCCGTGTAGATATTTCCATGTTTATACAGATAGCGGTGAAGATGTATGCATGTTTACACAGATAGCGGTGTAGATATTTCCATGTTCATCCAGATTGCTGTGTAGATATATCCATGTTCATACAGATAGAGGTGTAGATATTTCCATGTTCATACAGATAGCGGTGCATATATTTCCATGTTCATCCAGATGGCTGTGTAGATATATCCATGTTCATACAGATGGCGGTGAAGATATTTCCATGTTCATACAGATAGCGGTGCAGATATTTCCATGTTCATACAGATAGCGGTGTAGATGTTTCCAAGTTTATACAGATAGCGGTGTAGATATCTCCATCTTAATACAGATGGCGGTGTAGATATTTATATGTTCATTCAGATGGCGGTGCAGATATTTCCATGTTAATACAGATGGCGGTGTAGATATTTCCATGTTCATACAGATAGCGGTGTAGTTGTTTCCATGTGTAAAGAGATAGCTGTGTAGATATTCCCATGTATATGCACATAGCTGTGTAGATATTTCAATTTTCAAGCAGATAGCGGTGTATATACTTCCCTGTTCAAACAGATAGCGGTGTAGATATTTCCATGTTCATACAGATAGTGGTGTAGATATTTCCATGTTCATACAGATAGCGGTGTAGCTATTTCCATGTTCATACAGATAGCGGTGTGGATATTTCCATGTTCATAGAGATAGCGGTGTAGATATTTCCATGTTCATACAGATAGTGGTGTATGTATTTCCATGTTCATACAGATAGTGGTGTAGATATTTCTATTTTCATGCAGATAGCGGTGTATATATTTCCCTGTTCAAACAGTTAGCGGTGTAGGTATTTCCATGTTCATAAAGATAGCGGTGTAGATATTTCCATGTTTATACAGATAGCGGTGAAGATGTATGCATGTTTTCACAGATATCGGTGTAGATATTTCCATGTTCATCCACATGGCTGTGTAGATATATCCATGTTCATACAGATGGCGGT
Source organism: Gorilla gorilla gorilla (assembly GCF_029281585.2). Lineage (NCBI taxonomy): Eukaryota > Metazoa > Chordata > Mammalia > Primates > Hominidae > Gorilla > Gorilla gorilla. The sequence continues at coordinate 130,985,470 of NC_073239.2, forward strand.
GAAGATATCTCCATGTTCATACAGATAGCGGTGTAGATATTTCCATGTTCATACAGATAGCGGTGTAGATATTTCCATGTTCATACAGATAACGGTGTATGTATTTCCATGTTCATACAGATAGCGGTGTAGATATTTCCATGTTCATCCTGATGGCTGTGTAGCTATTTCCATGTTCATACAGATAGCGGTGTAAATATTTCCATGTTCATACAGATGGCGGTGTAGAAACTTCCATGTTCATACTGATAGCGGTGCTGATATTTCCATGTTTATACAGGTTGCGGTGTAGATATTTCCATGTTTATACAGATAGCGGTGTAGATATTTCCATGTTTATACACAAAGCGGTGTAGATATTTCCATGTTTATACAGATAGTGGTGTAGATATTTCCATGTTTATGCAGATAGTTGTGTAGATATCTCCATCTTAATACAGATGGCGGTGTAGATATTTAAATGTTCATTCAGATGGCTGTGTAGACATATCCATGTTCATACAGATGGCGGTGAAGATATTTCCATGTTCATACAGAGAGCGGTGTAGATATTTCCATGTTTATACAGATAGCGGTGTAGATATTTCCATGTTCATACAGATGGCTGTGTAGATATATCCATGTTCCTACAGATGGCGGTGAAGATATTTCCATGTTCATACAGATGGCGGTGTAGATATTTCCATGTTCATACAGATAGCGGGGCTGATATTTCCATGTTTATTCATGTAGCGGTGTAGATATTTCCATGTTTATACAGATAGCGGTGTATGTATTTCCATGTTCATACAGATAGCGGTGTAGATATTTCCATTTTAATGCAGATAGCGGTGTATATATTTCCCTGTTCAAACAGTTAGCGGTGTAGATATTTCCATGTTCATAAAGATAGCGGTGTAGATATTTCCATGTTTATACAGATAGCGGTGAAGTTGTATGCATGTTTACACAGAAAGCGGTGTAGATATTTCCACGTTCATCCAGATGGCTGTCTAGATATATCCATGTTCATACAGATGGCGTTGAAGATATTTCCATGTTCATACAGATAGCGGTGTAGATATCTCCATCTTAATACAGATGGTGGTGTAGATATTTATATGTTCATACAGATGGCGGTGCAGATATTTCCATGTTCATATGGATGGCGGTGAAGATATTTCCATGTTCATACAGATGGCGGTGTAGAAATTTCCATGTTCATACTGATAGCGGTGCTGATATTTCCATGTTTATACAGGTAGCGGTGTAGATATTTCCATGTTTATACAGATAGCAGTGTAGATATTTCCATATTTATACACATAGCGGTGTAGATATTTCCATGTCTATACAGATAGCGGTGTAGGTATTTCCATGTTTATGCAGATAGTGGTGTAGATATCTCCATCTTAATACAGATGGCGGTGTAGATATTTAAATGTTCATACAGATGGCGCTGCAGATATTTCCATGTTCATACAGATGGCGGTGTAGATATTTCCATGTTCATACAGATAGCGGTGTAGTTATTTCCATGTGTAAAGAGATAGCTGTGTAGATATTTCCATGTATAAGCAGATAGCTGTGTAGATATTTCCGTTTTCATGCAGATAGCGGTGTATATATTTCCCTGTTCAAACAGTTAGCGGTGTAGATATTTCCATGTTCATAAAGATAGCCGTGTAGATATTTCCATGTTTATACAGATAGCGGTGAAGATGTATGCATGTTTACACAGATAGCGGTGTAGATATTTCCATGTTCATCCAGATTGCTGTGTAGATATATCCATGTTCATACAGATAGAGGTGTAGATATTTCCATGTTCATACAGATAGTGGTGCATATATTTCCATGTTCATCCAGATGGCTGTGTAGATATATCCATGTTCATACAGATGGCGGTGAAGATATTTCCATGTTCATACAGATAGCGGTGCAGATATTTCCATGTTCATACAGATAGCGGTGTAGATGTTTCCAAGTTTATACAGATAGCGGTGTAGATATCTCCATCTTAATACAGATGGCGGTGTAGATATTTATATGTTCATTCAGATGGCGGTGCAGATATTTCCATGTTAATACAGATGGCGGTGTAGATATTTCCATGTTCATACAGATAGCGGTGTAGTTGTTTCCATGTGTAAAGAGATAGCTGTGTAGATATTCCCATGTATATGCACATAGCTGTGTAGATATTTCAATTTTCAAGCAGATAGCGGTGTATATACTTCCCTGTTCAAACAGATAGCGGTGTGGATATTTCCATGTTCATAGAGATAGCGGTGTAGATATTTCCATGTTCATACAGATAGTGGTGTATGTATTTCCATGTTCATACAGATAGTGGTGTAGATATTTCTATTTTCATGCAGATAGCGGTGTATATATTTCCCTGTTCAAACAGTTAGCGGTGTAGGTATTTCCATTTTCATAAAGATAGCGGTGTAGATATTTCCATGTTTATACAGATAGCGGTGAAGATGTATGCATGTTTTCACAGATATCGGTGTAGATATTTCCATGTTCATCCACATGGCTGTGTAGATATATCCATGTTCATACAGATGGCGGTGAAGATATCTCCATGTTCATACAGATAGCGGTGTAGATATTTCCATGTTCATACAGATAGCGGTGTAGATATTTCCATGTTCATACAGATAGCGGTGTATGTATTTCCATGTTCATACAGATAGCGGTGTAGATATTTCCATGTTCATCCTGATGGCTGTGTAGCTATTTCCATGTTCATACAGATAGCGGTGTAAATATTTCCATGTTCATACAGATAGCGGTGTAGTTATTTCCATGTTCATCCAGATGGCTGTGTAGATATATCCATGTTCATACAGATGGTGGTGAAGATATTTCCATGTTCATACAGATGGCGTTGTAGATATTTCCATGTTCATACAGATAGCCATGTAGATATTGCCATGTTCATACTGACAGCGGTGCTGATACTTCCATGTTTATACAGGTAGCGGTGTACATATTTCTGTGTTTATACAGGTAGCGGTGTAGATATTTCCATGTTCATACAGATAGCGGTGTAGATATTTCCATGTTTATACAGATAGCGGTGTAGATATGTCCTTCTTAATACAGACGGCGGTGTAGATATTTATATGTTCATACAGATGGCGGTGCAGATATTTCCATGTTCATACAGATGGTGGTGTAGATATTTCCATGTTTATAGAGATAGCGGTGTAGTTATTTCCATGAGTAAAGAAATAGCTTTGTAGATATTTCCGTGTATATGCAGATAGCTGTGTAGATATTTCCATTTTCATGCAGATAGCGGTGTAGATATTTCCATGTTCATACAGATAGCGGTGTAGATATTTCCATGTTCATACAGATAGCGGTGTAGATATTTGCCTGTTTATACAGATAGCGGTGAAGATGTATGCATGTTTGCACAGATAGCGGTGTAGATATTTCCATGTTCATACAGATAGCGGTGTAGATATTTCCATGTTCATACAGATAGCGGTGTAGATATTTCCATGTTCATACAGATGGCGGTGCAGATATTTCCATGTTCATACAGATAGCGGTGCTGATATTTCCATGTTTATATAGGTAGCGGTGTAGATATTTCCATGTTCATACAGATAGCGGTGTAGATATTTCCATGTTTATACAGATAGCGGTGTAGATATTTCCATGTTTTTACAGATAGCGGTGTGGATATCTCCATCTTAATACAGATGGTGGTGTAGATATTTATATGTTCATGCAGATGGCGGTGCAGATATTTCCATGTTCATACAGATGGCGGTGTAGATATTTCTATGTTTATAGAGATATCGGTGTAGTTATTTCCATGTGTAAAGAAATAGCTTTGTAGATATTTCCATGTATATGCAGATAGCTCTGTAGATATTTCCATTTTCATGCAGATAGCGGTGTAGATATTTCCATGTTCATACAGATAGTGGTGGAGATATTTCCATGTTTATACAGATAGCGGTGAAGATGTATGCATGTTTACACAGATAGCGGTGTAGATATTTCCATGTTCATTCAGGTAGCGGTGTAGATATTTCCATGTTCATCCAGATGGCTGTGTAGATATATCCATGTTCATACAGATGGCGGTGAAGATATTTCAATGTTCATACAGATAGCGGTGTAGATCTTTCCATGTTCATACAGATAGCGGTGTAGATGTTTCCATGTTCATACAGATAGAGGTGTAGCTATTTCCATGTTCATACAGATTGCGGTGTAGATATTTCCATGTTCATCCAGATGGCTGTGTAGATATATCCTTGTTCATACAGATGGCGGTGAAGATATTTCCATGTTCATACAGATAGCGGTGTAGATATTTCCATGTTCATACAGATAGTGGTGTAGATATTTCCATGTTCATACAGATAGCGGTGTATCTATTTCCATGTTCATACATATAGCGGTGTAGATATTTCCATGTTCATCCAGATGGCTGTGTAGATATTTCCATGTTCATACAGATAGCGGTGCTGATATTTCCATGTTTATACAGGTAGCGGTGTAGATATTTCCATGTTTATACAGATAACGGTGTAGATATTTCCATGTTTATACAGATAGTTGTGTAGATATTTCCATGTTTATACAGATAGCGGTGTAGATGTTTCCAAGTTTATACAGATAGCGGTGTAGATATCTCCATCTTAATACAGATGGCGGTGTAGATATTTTTATGTTCATTCAGATGGCGGTGCAGATATTTACATGTTAATACAGATGGCGGTGTAGATATTTCCATGTTCATACAGATAGCGGTGTAGTTGTTTCCATGTGTAAAGAGATAGCTGTGTAGATATTCCCATGTATATGCACATAGCTGTGTAGATATTTCAATTTTCAAGCAGATAGCGGTGTATATACTTCCCTGTTCAAACAGATAGCGGTGTAGATATTTCCATGTTCATACAGATAGTGGTGTAGATATTTCCATGTTCATACAGATAGCGGTGTAGCTATTTCCATGTTCATACAGATAGCGGTGTGGATATTTCCATGTTCATAGAGATAGCGGTGTAGATATTTCCATGTTCATACAGATAGTGGTGTATGTATTTCCATGTTCATACAGATAGTGGTGTAGATATTTCTATTTTCATGCAGATAGCGGTGTATATATTTCCCTGTTCAAACAGTTAGCGGTGTAGGTATTTCCATGTTCATAAAGATAGCGGTGTAGATATTTCCATGTTTATACAGATAGCGGTGAAGATGTATGCATGTTTTCACAGATATCGGTGTAGATATTTCCATGTTCATCCACATGGCTGTGTAGATATATCCATGTTCATACAGATGGCGGTGAAGATATCTCCATGTTCATACAGATAGCGGTGTAGATATTTCCATGTTAATACAGATAGCGGTGTAGATATTTCCATGTTCATACAGATAGCGGTGTATGTATTTCCATGTTCATACAGATAGCGGTGTAGATATTTCCATGTTCATCCTGATGGCTGTGTAGCTATTTCCATGTTCATACAGATAGCGGTGTAAATATTTCCATGTTCATACAGATAGCGGTGTAGTTATTTCCATGTTCATCCAGATGGCTGTGTAGATATATCCATGTACATACAGATGGTGGTGAAGATATTTCCATGTTCATACAGATGGCGTTGTAGATATTTCCATGTTCATACAGATAGCCATGTAGATATTGCAATGCTCATACTGACAGCGGTGCTGATACTTCCATGTTTATACAGGTAGCGGTGTACATATTTCTGTGTTTATACAGGTAGCGGTGTAGATATTTCCATGTTCATACAGATAGCGGTGTAGATATTTCCATGTTTATACAGATAGCGGTGTAGATATGTCCTTCTTAATACAGACGGCGGTGTAGATATTTATATGTTCATACAGATGGCGGTGCAGATATTTCCATGTTCATACAGATGGTGGTGTAGATATTTCCATGTTTATAGAGATAGCGGTGTAGTTATTTCCATGAGTAAAGAAATAGCTTTGTAGATATTTCCGTGTATATGCAGATAGCTGTGTAGATATTTCCATTTTCATGCAGATAGCGGTGTAGATATTTGCCTGTTTATACAGATAGCGGTGAAGATGTATGCATGTTTGCACAGATAGCGGTGGAGATATTTCCATGTTCATACAGATAGCGGTGTAGATATTTCCATGTTCATACAGATAGCGGTGTAGATATTTCCATGTTCATACAGATAGCGGTGTAGATATTTCCATGTTCATACAGATAGCGGTGCTGATATTTCCATGTTTATATAGGTAGCGGTGTAGATATTTCCATGTTCATACAGATAGCGGTGTAGATATTTCCATGTTTATACAGATAGCGGTGTAGATATTTCCATGTTTTTACAGATAGCGGTGTGGATATCTCCATCTTAATAGAGATGGTGGTGTAGATATTTATATGTTCATTCAGATGGCGGTGCAGATATTTCCATGTTAATACAGATGGCGGTGTAGATATTTCCATGTTCATACAGATAGCGGTGTAGTTGTTTCCATGTGTAAAGAGATAGCTGTGTAGATATTCCCATGTATATGCACATAGCTGTGTAGATATTTCAATTTTCAAGCAGATAGCGGTGTATATACTTCCCTGTTCAAACAGATAGCGGTGTAGATATTTCCATGTTCATACAGATAGTGGTGTAGATATTTCCATGTTCATACAGATGGCTGTGTAGATATATCCATTTTCCTACAGATGGCGGTGAAGATATTTCCATGTTCATACAGATGGCGGTGTAGATATTTCCAGGTTCATACAGATAGCGGGGCTGATATATCCATGTTTATACAGGTAGCTGTGTAGATATTTCCTTGTTTATACAGAAAGCGGCATAGATATTTCCATGTTTTTACAGATAGCGGTGTAGATATTTCCAAGTTTATACAGATAGCGGTGTAGATATCTCCATCTTAATACAGATGGCGGTGTAGATATTTATATGTTCATAAAGATGTCGGTGCAGATATTTCCATGTTCATACAGATGGTGCTGTAGATATTTCCATGTTTATAGAGATAGCAGTGTAGTTATTTCCATGTGTAAAGAGATAGCTTTGTAGATATTTCCATGTATATGCAGATATCTGTGTAGATATTTCCATTTTCATGAAGATAGCGGTGAAGATGTATACATGTTTACACAGATAGCGGTGTAGATATTTCCATGTTCATACAGATAGCGGTGTAGATATTTCCATGTTCATACAGATGGCTGTGTAGATATATCTATGTTATTACAGATGGCGGAGAAGATATTTCCATGTTCATACAGATAGCGGTGTAGATATTTCCATGTTCATACAGATAGCGGTGTAGATATTTCCATGTTCATACAGATAGCGGTGTAGATATTTCCATGTTCATACAGATAGCGGTGTAGATATTTCTATGTTCATCCAGATGGCTGTGTAGATAATATCCATGTTCATACAGATGGCGGTGAAGATATTTCCATGTTCATACAGATAGCGGCGCAGATATTTCCATGTTCATACAGATAGCCGTGTAGATATTGTCATGTTCATACCGATAGCGGTGCTGATACTTCCATGTTTATACAGGCAGCGGTGTACATATTTCCATGTTTATACAGATAGCAGTGTAGATATTTCCATGTTCATACAGATAGCGGTGTAGATATTTCCATGTTCATAGAGATAGCGGTGTAGATATTTACATGTTCATACAGATAGCGGTGCTGACATTTCCATGTTTATACAGGTAGCAATGTCGACATTTCTATGTTTATATAGATAGTGGTGTAGATATTTCCATCTTTATACAGATAGCGGTGTAGATATTTCCAAGTTTATACAGATAGCGGTGTAGATATCTCCATCTTAATACAGATGGTGGTGTAGATATTTATATGTTCATTCAGATGGCGGTGCAGATATTTCCATGTTAATACAGATGGCGGTGTAGATATTTCCATGTTCATACAGATAGCGGTGTAGTTGTTTCCATGTGTAAAGAGATAGCTGTGTAGATATTCCCATGTATATGCACATAGCTGTGTAGATATTTCAATTTTCAAGCAGATAGCGGTGTATATACTTCCCTGTTCAAACAGATAGCGGTGTAGATATTTCCATGTTCATACAGATAGTGGTGTAGATATTTCCATGTTCATACAGATGGCTGTGTAGATATATCCATTTTCCTACAGATGGCGGTGAAGATATTTCCATGTTCATACAGATGGCGGTGTAGATATTTCCAGGTTCATACAGATAGCGGGGCTGATATATCCATGTTTATACAGGTAGCTGTGTAGATATTTCCTTGTTTATACAGAAAGCGGCATAGATATTTCCATGTTTTTACAGATAGCGGTGTAGATATTTCCAAGTTTATACAGATAGCGGTGTAGATATCTCCATCTTAATACAGATGGCGGTGTAGATATTTATATGTTCATAAAGATGTCGGTGCAGATATTTCCATGTTCATACAGATGGTGCTGTAGATATTTCCATGTTTATAGAGATAGCAGTGTAGTTATTTCCATGTGTAAAGAGATAGCTTTGTAGATATTTCCATGTATATGCAGATAGCTGTGTAGATATTTCCATTTTCATGCAGATAGCGGTGAAGATGTATACATGTTTACACAGATAGCGGTGTAGATATTTCCATGTTCATACAGATAGCGGTGTAGATATTTCCATGTTCATACAGATGGCTGTGTAGATATATCTATGTTATTACAGATGGCGGAGAAGATATTTCCATGTTCATACAGATAGCGGTGTATATATTTCCATGTTCATACAGATAGCGGTGTAGATATTTCCATGTTCATACAGATAGCGGTGTAGATATTTCCATGTTCATACAGATAGCGGTGTAGATATTTCCATTTTCATACAGATTGCTGTGTAGATATATCCATGTTCCTACAGATGGCGGTGAAGATATTTCCATGTTCATACAGATGGCGGTGTAGATATTTCCATGTTCATACAGATAGCGGGGCTGATATATCCATGTTTATACAGGTAGCAGTGTAGATATTTCCTTGTTTATACAGAAAGCGGCATAGATATTTCCATGTTTTTACAGATAGCGGTGTAGATATTTCCAAGTCTATACAGATAGCGGTGTAGATATCTCCATCTTAATACAGATGGCGTTGTAGATATTTCCATGTTCATACAGATGTTGGTGTAGATATTTCCATGTTTATAGAGATAGCAGTGTAGTTATTTCCATGTGTAAAGAGATAGCTTTGTAGATATTTCCATGTATATGCAGATAGCTGTGTAGATATTTCCATTTTCATGAAGATAGCGGTGAAGATGTATACATGTTTACACAGATAGCGGTGTAGATATTTCCATGTTCATACAGATAGCGGTGTAGATATTTCCATGTTCATACAGATGGCTGTGTAGATATATCTATGTTATTACAGATGGCGGAGAAGATATTTCCATGTTCATACAGATAGCGGTGTAGATATTTCCATGTTTATACAGATAGCGGTGTAGATATTTCCATGTTCATACAGATAGCGGTGTAGATATTTCCATGTTCATACAGATAGCGGTGTAGATATTTCTATGTTCATCCAGATGGCTGTGTAGATAATATCCATGTTCATACAGATGGCGGTGAAGATATTTCCATGTTCATACAGATAGCGGCGCAGATATTTCCATGTTCATACAGATAGCCGTGTAGATATTGTCATGTTCATACCGATAGCGGTGCTGATACTTCCATGTTTATACAGGCAGCGGTGTACATATTTCCATGTTTATACAGATAGCGGTGTAGATATTTCCATGTTCATACAGATAGCGGTGTAGATATTTCCATGTTCATAGAGATAGCGGTGTAGATATTTACATGTTCATACAGATAGCGGTGCTGACATTTCCATGTTTATACAGGTAGCAATGTCGACATTTCTATGTTTATATAGATAGTGGTGTAGATATTTCCATCTTTATACAGATAGCGGTGTAGATATTTCCAAGTTTATACAGATAGCGGTGTAGATATCTCCATCTTAATACAGATGGTGGTGTAGATATTTATATGTTCATTCAGATGGCGGTGCAGATATTTCCATGTTCATACAGATGGCGGTGTAGATATTTCCATGTTCATACAGGTAGCGGTGTAGTTATTTCCATGTGTAAAGAGATAGCTGTGTAGATATTCCCATGTATATGCAGATAGCTGTGTAGATATTTCCATTTTCAAGCAGATAGCGGTGTATATACTTCCCTGTTCAAACAGATAGTGGTGTAGATATTTCCATGTTCATACAGATAGTGGTGTAGATATTTCCATGTTCATACAGATAGCGGTGTAGCTATTTCCATGTTCATACAGATAGCGGTGTGGATATTTCCATGTTCATAGAGATAGCGGTGTAGATATTTCCATGTTTATACAGATAGCGGTGAAGATGTATGCATGTTTACACAGATAGCGGTGTAGATATTTTCATGTTCATCCAGATGGCTGTGTAGATATTTCCATGTTCATACCGATAGCGGTGTAGATATTTCCATGTTCATCCAGATGGCTGTGTGGATATATCCATGTTCATACAGATGGCGGTGAAGGTATTTCCATGTTCATACAGATATCGGTGTAGATATTTCCACGTTCATACAGATAGTGGTGTAGATATTTCCATGTTCATACAGATAGCGGTGTAGCTATTTCTATGTTCATACAGATAGCGGTGTAGATATTTCCATGTTTAAACAGATAGCGGTGACGATGTACGCATGTTTACAGAGATATCGGTGTAGATATTTCCATGTTCATACAGATAGCTGTGTAGATATTTCCATGTTCATTCAGACGGCTGTGTAGACATATCCATGTTCATACTGATGGCGGTGAAGATATTTCCATGTTCATACAGATGGCTGTGTAGATATATCCATGTTCATACAGATGGCGGTGACGATATTTCAATGTTCATACAGATGGCGGTGTAGATATTTCCATGTTCATACAGATAGCGGTGCTGATATTTCCATGTTTATACAGGTATCGGTGTACATATTTCCATGTTTATACAGATAGCGGTGTAGATATTTCCATGTTTATACACATAGCGGTGTAGATATTTCCATGTTTATACAAATAGCGGTGTAGATATCTCCATCTTAATACAGTTGGCGGTGTAGATATTTATATGTTCATACAGATGGCTGTGTAGATATATCTATGTTATTACAGATGGCGGAGAAGATATTTCCATGTTCATACAGATAGCGGTGTAGATATTTCCATGTTCATACAGATAGCGGTGTAGATATTTCCATGTTCATACAGATAGCGGTGTAGATATTTCCATGTTCATACAGATAGCGGTGTAGATATTTCTATGTTCATCCAGATGGCTGTGTAGATAATATCCATGTTCATACAGATGGCGGTGAAGATATTTCCATGTTCATACAGATAGCGGCGCAGATATTTCCATGTTCATACAGATAGCCGTGTAGATATTGTCATGTTCATACCGATAGCGGTGCTGATACTTCCATGTTTATACAGGTAGCGGTGTACATATTTCCATGTTTATACAGATAGCGGTGTAGATATTTCCATGTTCATACAGATAGCGGTGTAGATATTTCCATGTTCATAGAGATAGAGGTGTAGCTATTTACTTCTTCATACAGATAGCGGTGCTGACATTTCCATGTTTATACAGGTAGCAGTGTCGACATTTCTATGTTTATACAGATAGTGGTGTAGATATTTCCATCTTTATACAGATAGCGGTGTAGATATTTCCAAGTTTATACAGATAGCGGTGTAGATATCTCCATCTTAATACAGATGGCGGTGTAGATATTTATATGTTCATTCAGATGGCGGTGCCGATATTTCCATGTTCATACAGATGGCGGTGTAGATATTTCCATGTTCATACAGGTAGCGGTGTAGTTATTTCCATGTGTAAAGAAATAGCTGTGTAGATATTCCCATGTATATGCAGATAGCTGTGTAGATATTTCCATTTTCAAGCAGATAGCGGTGTATATACTTCCCTGTTCAAACAGATAGTGGTGTAGATATTTCCATGTTCATACAGATAGTGGTGTAGATATTACCATGTTCATACGAATGCCGGTGAAGATATTTCCATGTTCATACAGATGGCGGTGTAGCTATTTCCATGTTCATACAGATAGCGGTGTGGATATTTCCATGTTCATAGAGACAGCGGTGTAGATATTTCCATGTTCATACAGATAGCGGTGTATGTATTTCCATGTTCATACAGATAGTGGTGTAGATATTTCTATTTTCATGCAGATAGCGGTGTATATATTTCCCTGTTCAAACAGTTAGCGGTGTAGGTATTTCCATGTTCATAAAGATAGCGGTGTAGATATTTCCATGTTTATACAGATAGCGGTGAAGATGTATGCATGTTTTCACAGATATCGGTGTAGATATTTCCATGTTCATCCACATGGCTGTGTAGATATATCCATGTTCATACAGATGGCGGTGAAGATATCTCCATGTTCATACAGATAGCGGTGTAGATATTTCCATGTTCATACAGATAGCGGTGTAGATATTTCCATGTTCATACAGATAGCGGTGTATGTATTTCCATGTTCATACAGATAGCGGTGTAGATATTTCCATGTTCATCCTGATGGCTGTGTAGCTATTTCCATGTTCATACAGATAGCGGTGTAAATATTTCCATGTTCATACAGATGGCGGTGTAGAAACTTCCATGTTCATACTGATAGCGGTGCTGATATTTCCATGTTTATACAGGTAGCGGTGTAGATATTTCCATGTTTATACAGATAGCGGTGTAGATATTTCCATGTTTATACACAAAGCGGTGTAGATATTTCCATGTTTATACAGATAGCGGTGTAGATATTTCCATGTTTATGCAGATAGTTGTGTAGATATCTCCATCTTAATACAGATGGCGGTGTAGATATTTAAATGTTCATTCAGATGGCTGTGTAGACATATCCATGTTCATACAGATGGCGGTGAAGATATTTCCATGTTCATACAGAGAGCGGTGTAGATATTTCCATGTTTATACAGATAGCGGTGTAGATATTTCCATGTTCATACAGATGGCTGTGTAGATATATCCATGTTCCTACAGATGGCGGTGAAGATATTTCCATCTTCATACAGATGGCGGTGTAGATATTTCCATGTTCATACAGATAGCGGGGCTGATATTTCCATGTTTATTCATGTAGCGGTGTAGGTATTTCCATGTTTATACAGATAACGGTGTATGTATTTCCATGTTCATACAGATAGCGGTGTAGATATTTCCATTTTAATGCAGATAGCGGTGTATATATTTCCCTGTTCAAACAGTTAGCGGTGTAGATATTTCCATGTTCATAAAGATAGCGGTGTAGATATTTCCATGTTTATACAGATAGCGGTGAAGTTGTATGCATGTTTACACAGAAAGCGGTGTAGATATTTCCACGTTCATCCAGATGGCTGTCTAGATATATCCATGTTCATACAGATGGCGTTGAAGATATTTCCATGTTCATACAGATAGCGGTGTAGATATCTCCATCTTAATACAGATGGTGGTGTAGATATTTATATGTTCATACAGATGGCGGTGCAGATATTTCCATGTTCATATGGATGGCGGTGAAGATATTTCCATGTTCATACAGATGGCGGTGTAGAAATTTCCATGTTCATACTGATAGCGGTGCTGATATTTCCATGTTTATACAGGTAGCGGTGTAGATATTTCCATGTTTATACAGATAGCAGTGTAGATATTTCCATATTTATACACATAGCGGTGTAGATATTTCCATGTCTATACAGATAGCGGTGTAGGTATTTCCATGTTTATGCAGATAGTGGTGTAGATATCTCCATCTTAATACAGATGGCGGTGTAGATATTTAAATGTTCATACAGATGGCGCTGCAGATATTTCCATGTTCATACAGATGGCGGTGTAGATATTTCCATGTTCATACAGATAGCGGTGTAGTTATTTCCATGTGTAAAGAGATAGCTGTGTAGATATTTCCATGTATAAGCAGATAGCTGTGTAGATATTTCCGTTTTCATGCAGATAGCGGTGTATATATTTCCCTGTTCAAACAGTTAGCGGTGTAGATATTTCCATGTTCATAAAGATAGCCGTGTAGATATTTCCATGTTTATACAGATAGCGGTGAAGATGTATGCATGTTTACACAGATAGCGGTGAAGATATTTCCATGTTCATCCAGATTGCTGTGTAGATATATCCATGTTCATACAGATAGAGGTGTAGATATTTCCATGTTCATACAGATAGCGGTGCATATATTTCCATGTTCATCCAGATGGCTGTGTAGATATATCCATGTTCATACAGATGGCGGTGAAGATATTTCCATGTTCATACAGATAGCGGTGCAGATATTTCCATGTTCATACAGATAGCGGTGTAGATGTTTCCAAGTTTATACAGATAGCGGTGTAGATATCTCCATCTTAATACAGATGGCGGTGTAGATATTTATATGTTCATTCAGATGGCGGTGCAGATATTTCCATGTTAATACAGATGGCGGTGTAGATATTTCCATGTTCATACAGATAGCGGTGTAGTTGTTTCCATGTGTAAAGAGATAGCTGTGTAGATATTCCCATGTATATGCACATAGCTGTGTAGATATTTCAATTTTCAAGCAGATAGCGGTGTATATACTTCCCTGTTCAAACAGATAGCGGTGTAGATATTTCCATGTTCATACAGATAGTGGTGTAGATATTTCCATGTTCATACAGATAGCGGTGTAGCTATTTCCATGTTCATACAGATAGCGGTGTGGATATTTCCATGTTCATAGAGATAGCGGTGTAGATATTTCCATGTTCATACAGATAGTGGTGTATGTATTTCCATGTTCATACAGATAGTGGTGTAGATATTTCTATTTTCATGCAGATAGCGGTGTATATATTTCCCTGTTCAAACAGTTAGCGGTGTAGGTATTTCCATGTTCATAAAGATAGCGGTGTAGATATTTCCATGTTTATACAGATAGCGGTGAAGATGTATGCATGTTTTCACAGATATCGGTGTAGATATTTCCATGTTCATCCACATGGCTGTGTAGATATATCCATGTTCATACAGATGGCGGTGAAGATATCTCCATGTTCATACAGATAGCGGTGTAGATATTTCCATGTTCATACAGATAGCGGTGTAGATATTTCCATGTTCATACAGATAGCGGTGTATGTATTTCCATGTTCATACAGATAGCGGTGTAGATATTTCCATGTTCATCCTGATGGCTGTGTAGCTATTTCCATGTTCATACAGATAGCGGTGTAAATATTTCCATGTTCATACAGATAGCGGTGTAGTTATTTCCATGTTCATCCAGATGGCTGTGTAGATATATCCATGTTCATACAGATGGTGGTGAAGATATTTCCATGTTCATACAGATGGCGTTGTAGATATTTCCATGTTCATACAGATAGCCATGTAGATATTGCCATGTTCATACTGACAGCGGTGCTGATACTTCCATGTTTATACAGGTAGCGGTGTACATATTTCTGTGTTTATACAGGTAGCGGTGTAGATATTTCCATGTTCATACAGATAGCGGTGTAGATATTTCCATGTTTATACAGATAGCGGTGAAGATATGTCCTTCTTAATACAGACGGCGGTGTAGATATTTATATGTTCATACAGATGGCGGTGCAGATATTTCCATGTTCATACAGATGGTGGTGTAGATATTTCCATGTTTATAGAGATAGCGGTGTAGTTATTTCCATGAGTAAAGAAATAGCTTTGTAGATATTTCCGTGTATATGCAGATAGCTGTGTAGATATTTCCATTTTCATGCAGATAGCGGTGTAGATATTTCCATGTTCATACAGATAGCGGTGTAGATATTTCCATGTTCATACAGATAGCGGTGTAGATATTTGCCTGTTTATACAGATAGCGGTGAAGATGTATGCATGTTTGCACAGATAGCGGTGTAGATATTTCCATGTTCATACAGATAGCGGTGTAGATATTTCCATGTTCATACAGATAGCGGTGTAGATATTTCCATGTTCATACAGATGGCGGTGCAGATATTTCCATGTTCATACAGATAGCGGTGCTGATATTTCCATGTTTATATAGGTAGCGGTGTAGATATTTCCATGTTCATACAGATAGCGGTGTAGATATTTCCATGTTTATACAGATAGCGGTGTAGATATTTCCATGTTTTTACAGATAGCGGTGTGGATATCTCCATCTTAATACAGATGGTGGTGTAGATATTTATATGTTCATGCAGATGGCGGTGCAGATATTTCCATGTTCATACAGATGGCGGTGTAGATATTTCTATGTTTATAGAGATATCGGTGTAGTTATTTCCATGTGTAAAGAAATAGCTTTGTAGATATTTCCATGTATATGCAGATAGCTCTGTAGATATTTCCATTTTCATGCAGATAGCGGTGTAGATATTTCCATGTTCATACAGATAGTGGTGGAGATATTTCCATGTTTATACAGATAGCGGTGAAGATGTATGCATGTTTACACAGATAGCGGTGTAGATATTTCCATGTTCATTCAGGTAGCGGTGTAGATATTTCCATGTTCATCCAGATGGCTGTGTAGATATATCCATGTTCATACAGATGGCGGTGAAGATATTTCAATGTTCATACAGATAGCGGTGTAGATCTTTCCATGTTCATACAGGTAGCGGTGTAGATGTTTCCATGTTCATACAGATAGAGGTGTAGCTATTTCCATGTTCATACAGATTGCGGTGTAGATATTTCCATGTTCATCCAGATGGCTGTGTAGATATATCCTTGTTCATACAGATGGCGGTGAAGATATTTCCATCTTCATACAGATAGCGGTGTAGATATTTCCATGTTCATACAGATAGTGGTGTAGATATTTCCATGTTCATACAGATAGCGGTGTATCTATTTCCATCTTCATACATATAGCGGTGTAGATATTTCCATGTTCATCCAGATGGCTGTGTAGATATTTCCATGTTCATACAGATAGCGGTGCTGATATTTCCATGTTTATACAGGTAGCGGTGTAGATATTTCCATGTTTATACAGATAGCGGTGTAGATATTTCCATTTTTATACAGATAGTTGTGTAGATATTTCCATGTTTATACAGATAGCGGTGTAGATGTTTCCAAGTTTATACAGATAGCGGTGTAGATATCTCCATCTTAATACAGATGGCGGTGTAGATATTTATATGTTCATTCAGATGGCGGTGCAGATATTTCCATGTTAATACAGATGGCGGTGTAGATATTTCCATGTTCATACAGATAGCGGTGTAGTTGTTTCCATGTGTAAAGAGATAGCTGTGTAGATATTCCCATGTATATGCACATAGCTGTGTAGATATTTCAATTTTCAAGCAGATAGCGGTGTATATACTTCCCTGTTCAAACAGATAGCGGTGTAGATATTTCCATGTTCATACAGATAGTGGTGTAGATATTTCCATGTTCATACAGATAGCGGTGTAGCTATTTCCATGTTCATACAGATAGCGGTGTGGATATTTCCATGTTCATAGAGATAGCGGTGTAGATATTTCCATGTTCATACAGATAGTGGTGTATGTATTTCCATGTTCATACAGATAGTGGTGTAGATATTTCTATTTTCATGCAGATAGCGGTGTATATATTTCCCTGTTCAAACAGTTAGCGGTGTAGGTATTTCCATGTTCATAAAGATAGCGGTGTAGATATTTCCATGTTTATACAGATAGCGGTGAAGATGTATGCATGTTTTCACAGATATCGGTGTAGATATTTCCATGTTCATCCACATGGCTGTGTAGATATATCCATGTTCATACAGATGGCGGTGAAGATATCTCCATGTTCATACAGATAGCGGTGTAGATATTTCCATGTTAATACAGATAGCGGTGTAGATATTTCCATGTTCATACAGATAGCGGTGTATGTATTTCCATGTTCATACAGATAGCGGTGTAGATATTTCCATGTTCATCCTGATGGCTGTGTAGCTATTTCCATGTTCATACAGATAGCGGTGTAAATATTTCCATGTTCATACAGATAGCGGTGTAGTTATTTCCATGTTCATCCAGATGGCTGTGTAGATATATCCATGTTCATACAGATGGTGGTGAAGATATTTCCATGTTCATACAGATGGCGTTGTAGATATTTCCATGTTCATACAGATAGCCATGTAGATATTGCCATGTTCATACTGACAGCGGTGCTGATACTTCCATGTTTATACAGGTAGCGGTGTACATATTTCTGTGTTTATACAGGTAGCGGTGTAGATATTTCCATGTTCATACAGATAGCGGTGTAGATATTTCCATGTTTATACAGATAGCGGTGTAGATATGTCCTTCTTAATACAGACGGCGGTGTAGATATTTATATGTTCATACAGATGGCGGTGCAGATATTTCCATGTTCATACAGATGGTGGTGTAGATATTTCCATGTTTATAGAGATAGCGGTGTAGTTATTTCCATGAGTAAAGAAATAGCTTTGTAGATATTTCCGTGTATATGCAGATAGCTGTGTAGATATTTCCATTTTCATGCAGATAGTGGTGTAGATATTTGCCTGTTTATACAGATAGCGGTGAAGATGTATGCATGTTTGCACAGATAGCGGTGTAGATATTTCCATGTTCATACAGATAGCGGTGTAGATATTTCCATGTTCATACAGATAGCGGTGTAGATATTTCCATGTTCATACAGATGGCGGTGCAGATATTTCCATGTTCATACAGATAGCGGTGCTGATATTTCCATGTTTATATAGGTAGCGGTGTAGATATTTCCATGTTCATACAGATAGCGGTGTAGATATTTCCATGTTTATACAGATAGCGGTGTAGATATTTCCATGTTTTTACAGATAGCGGTGTGGATATCTCCATATTAATAGAGATGGTGGTGTAGATATTTATATGTTCATGCAGATGGCGGTGCAGATATTTCCATGTTCATACAGATGGCGGTGTAGATATTTCTATGTTTATAGAGATATCGGTGTAGTTATTTCCATGTGTAAAGAAATAGCTTTGTAGATATTTCCATGTATATGCAGATAGCTCTGTAGATATTTCCATTTTCATGCAGATAGCGGTGTAGATATTTCCATGTTCATACAGATAGTGGTGGAGATATTTTCATGTTTATACAGATAGCGGTGAAGATGTATGCATGTTTACACAGATAGCGGTGTAGATATTTCCATGTTCATTCAGGTAGCGGTGTAGATATTTCCATGTTCATCCAGATGGCTGTGTAGATATATCCATGTTCATACAGATGGCGGTGAAGATATTTCAATGTTCATACAGATAGCGGTGTAGATCTTTCCATGTTCATACAGATAGCGGTGTAGATGTTTCCATGTTCATACAGATAGAGGTGTAGCTATTTCCATGATCATACAGATTGCGGTGTAGATATTTCCATGTTCATCCAGATGGCTGTGTAGATATATCCTTGTTCATACAGATGGCGGTGAAGATATTTCCATGTTCATACAGATAGCGGTGTAGATATTTCCATGTTCATACAGATAGTGGTGTAGATATTTCCATGTTCATACAGATAGCGGTGTATCTATTTCCATGTTCATACATATAGCGGTGTAGATATTTCCATGTTCATCCAGATGGCTGTGTAGATATTTCCATGTTAATACAGATAGCGGTGCTGATATTTCCATGTTTATACAGGTAGCGGTGTAGATATTTCCATGTTTATACAGATAGCGGTGTAGATATTTCCATGTTTATACAGATAGTTGTGTAGATATTTCCATGTTTATACAGATAGCGGTGTAGATATCTCCATCTTAATACAGATGGCGGTGTAGATATTTATATGTGCATACAGATGGCGGTGAAGGTATCTCCATGTTCATACAGATGGCGGTGTAGATATTTCCATGTTAATAGAGATAGCGGTGTAGTTATTTCCATGTGTAAAGAAATATCTTTGTAGATATTTCCATGTATATGCAGATAGCTGTGTAGATATTTCCATTTTCATGCAGATAGCGGAGTAGATATTTCCATGTTCAAACAGATAGCGGTGTAGATATTTCCATGTTCAAACAGATAGCGGTGTAGATATTTCCATGTTCATTCAGATGGCTATGTAGATATATCCATGTTCATACAGATGGCGGTGAAGATATTTCCATGTTCATACAGATAGCGGTGTAGATATTTCCATGTTCATACAGATAGCTGTGTAGATATTTCCATGTTCATTCAGACAGCGGTGTAGATATTTCCATGTTCATACAGATAGTGGTGTAGATATTTCCATGTTCATACAGATAGCGGTGTAGCTATTTCCATGTTCATCCAGATGGCTGTGTAGTTATATCCATGTTCATACAGATGGCGGTGAAGATATTTCCATGATCATACAGATAGCGGTGTAGATATTTCCATGTTCATACAGATAGCGGTGTAGACATTTCCATGTTCATACTGATAGCGGTGTAGCTATCTCCATGTTCATACAGATAGCGGTGTAGATATATCCATGTTCATCCAGATGGCTGTGTAGATATTTCCATGTTCATACAGATAGCGGTGCTGATATTTCCATGTTTATACAGATAGCGGTGTAGATATTCCCATGTTTATACAGATAGCGGTGTAGATATTTCCATGTTTATACAGATAGAGGTGAAGATGTATGCATGTTTACACAGTTAGCGGTGCAGATATTTCCATGTTCATACAGATAGCGGTGTAGATATTTCCTTGTTCATCCAGATGGCTGTGTAGATATATCCATGTTCATTCAGATGGCGGTGAAGGTGTTTCCATGTTCATACAGATAGCGGTGTAGATATTTCCATGTTCATACAGATAGCTGTGTAGATATTTCCATGTTCATACAGACAGCGGTGTAGATATTTCCATGTTCATACAGATAGTGGTGTAGATATTTCCATGTTCATACATATAGCGGTGTAGCTATTTACATGTTCATACAGATAGCGGTGTAGATATTTCAATGTTCATAGAGATAGCGGTGCAGATATTTCCATGTTCATACAGATAGCGGTGCTGATATTTCCATGTTTATACAGGTAGCGGTGTGGATATTTCCATGTTTATACAGATAGCGGTGTAGATATTTCCATGTTTATACAGATAGCGGTGTAGATATTTTCATGTTTATACAGATAGCGGTGTAGGTATCTCCATCTTAATACAGATGGCGGTGTAGATATTTATATGTTCATACAGATGACGGTCCAGATATTTCCATGTTCATACAGATGGCGGTGTAGATATTTCCATGTTTATAGAGACTGCGGTGTAGATATTTCCATGTGTAAAGAAATAGCTTTGTAAATATTTCCATGTATATGCAGATAGCTGTGTAGATATTTCCATTTTCATGCAGATAGCGGTGTAGATATTTCCATGTTCAAACAGATAGCTGTGTAGATATTTCCATGTTCATACAGATAGCGGTGTAGATATTTTCATGTTTATACAGATAGCGTTGAAGATGTATGCATGTTAACACAGATAGCGGTGCAGATATTTCCAAGTTCATACAGATAGCGGTGTAGATATTTCCATGTTCATCCAGATGGCTGTGTAGATATATCCATGTTCATACAGATGGCGGTGAAGATATTTCCATGTTCATGCATACAGCGGTGTAGATATTTCCATGTTCATACAGATAGAGGTGTAGACATTTCCATGTTCATACTGATAGCGGTGTAGCTATTTCCATGTTCATACAGATAGCGGTGTAGATATTTCCATGTTCATCCAGATGGCTGTGTAGATATGTCCATGTTCATACAGATGGCGGGGAAGATATTTCCATGTTCATACAGATGGCGGTGTAGATATTTCCATGTTCATACAGATTGCGGTGCTGATATTTCCATGTTTATACAGGTAGCAGTGTAGATATTTCCATGTTTATACACATAGCCGTGTAGATATTTCCATGTTCATACAGATAGCGGTGTAGATATCTCCATCTTAATACAGATGGCGGTGTAGATATTTATATGTTCATACAGATGGCGGTGCAGATATTTCAATGTTCATACAGATGGCAGTGAAGTTATTTCCATGTTCATACAGATGGCGGTGTAGTTACTTCCATGTTCATACTGATAGCGGTGCTGATATTTCCATGTTTATACAGGTAGCGGTGTAGATATTTCCATGTTTATACACATAGCGGTGTAGATATTTCCATGTTTATACAGATAGCGGTGTAGATATCTCCATCTTTATACAGATGGCGGTGTAGATATTTATATGTTCATTCAGATGGCGGTGCAGATATTTCCATGTTCATACAGATGGCGGTGTATCTATTTCCATGTTCATACAGATAGCGGTGTAGTTATTTCCATGTGTAAAGAGATAGCTGTTTAGATATTCCCATGTATATGCAGATAGCTGTGTAGATATTTCCATTTTCAAGCAGATAGCGGTGTATATACTTCCCTGTTCAAACAGATAGCGGTGTAGATATTTCCATGTTCATACAGATAGAGGTGTAGTTATTTCCATGTGTAAAGAGATAGCTGTGTAGATATTTCCATGTATATGCAGATAGCTGTGTAGATATTTCCATTTTCATGCAGATAGCGGTGTATATATTTCCCTGTTCAAACAGTTAGCGGTGTAGATATTTCCATGTTCAGAAAGATAGCGGTGTAGATATTTCCATGTTTATACAGATAGCGGTGAAGATGTATGCATGTTTACACAGATAGCGGTGTAGATATTTCCATGTTCATCCAGATGGCTGTGTAGATATATCCATGTTCATACAGATAGCGGTGTAGATATTTCCATCTTCATATAGATAGCGGTGCAGATATTTCCATGTTCATCCAGATGGCTGTGTAGATATATCCATGTTCATACAGATGGCGGTGAAGATATTTCCATGTTCATACAGATAGCGGTGTAGATATTTCCATGTTCATATAGAAAGCGGTGTAGATATTTCCATGTTCATACAGATATCGGTGTATATATTTCCATGTTCATACAGATAGCAGTGTAGATATTTCCATTTTCAAGCAGATAGCGCTGTATATATTTCCATGTTGAAACAGATAGCGGTGTAGATATTTCCATGTTCATAAAGATAGCGTTGTAGATATTTCCATGTTTATACAGATAGCGGTGAAAATGTATGCATGTTTACACAGATAGCGGTGTAGATATTTCCATGTTCATCCAGATGGCTGTGTAGATATATCCATGTTCATACAGATGGCGGTGAAGATATTTCCATGTTCATACAGATAGCGGTGTAGATATTTCCATGTTCATACAGATAGCGGTGTAGCTATTTCCATGTTCATACAGATTGCGGTGCATGTATTTCCATGTTCATACAGATGGCTGTGTAGATATTTCCATGTTCATACAGATAGCGGTTTAGATATTTCCATGTTCAAACAGATAGCGGTGTAGATATTTCCATGTTCTTAGAGATAGCGGTGTAGATATTTCCATGTTCATACAGATAGCGGTGTATGTATTTCCATGTTCATACAGATAGCGGTGTAGATATTTCCATGTTCATCCAGATGGCTGTGTAGATATTTCCATGTTCATACAGATAGCGGTGTAGATATTTCCATGTTCATTCAGATGGCTGTGTAGATATATCCATGTTCATACAGATGGCGGTGAAGACATTTCCATGTTCATACAGATAGCGGTGTAGATATCTCCATGTTCATACAGATAGCCGTGTAGATATTGCCATGTTCATACCGATAGCGGTGCTGATACTTCCATGTTGATACAGGTAGCGGTGTAGATATATCCATGTTTATACCCATAGCGGTGTAGATATTTCCATGTTTATACAGATAGCGGTGTAGATATCTCCATCTTAATACAGATGGCGGTGTAGATATTTATATGTTCATACAGATGGCGGTGCAGATATTTCCATGTTCATACGGATGGCGGTGAAGGTATTTCCATGTTCATACAGATGGCGGTGTAGAAACTTCCATGTTCTTACTGATAGCGGTGCTGATATTTCCATGTTTATACAGGTAGCGGTGTAGATATTTCCATGTTTATACAGATAGCAGTGTAGATATTTCCATGTTTATACTCATAGCGGTGTAGATATTTCCTTGTTTATACAGATAGCGGTGTAGATATTTCCATGTTTATGCAGATAGTGGTGTAGATATCTCCATCTTAATACAGATGGCGGTGTAGATATTTAAATGTTCATACAGATGGCTGTGCAGATATTTCCATGTTCATACAGATGGTGGTGTAGATATTTCCCTGTTCATACAGATAGCGGTGTAGTTATTTCCATGTGTAAAGAGATAGCTGTGTAGATATTTCCATGTATAAGCAGATAGCTGTGTGGATATTTCCGTTTTCATCCAGATAGCGGTGTGTGTATTTCCCTGTTCAAACAGTTAGCGGTGTAGATATTTCCATGTACATAAAGATAGCGGAGTAGATATTTCCATGTTTATACAGATAGCGGTGAAGATGTATGCATGTTTACACAGATAGCGGTGTAGATATTTCCATGTTCATCCACATGGCTGTCTAGATATATCCATGTTCATACAGATGGCGGTGAAGATATTTCCATGTTCATACAGATAGAGGTGTAGATATTTCCATGTTCATACAGATAGCGGTGAAGATATTTCCATGTTCATACAGATTGCGGTGTATGTATTTCCATGTTCATACAGATAGCCGTGTAGATATTTCCATGTTCATACCTATAGCGCTGCTGATACTTCCATGTTTATACAGGTAGCGGTGTACATATTTCCGTGTTCATACAGGTAGCGGTGTAGATATTTCCATGTTCATACAGATAGCGGTGTAGATATTTCCATGTTTTTACAGATAGCGGTGTAGATATCTACTTCTTAATACAGATGGCGGTGTAGATATTTATATGTTCATACAGATGGCAGTGCAGATATTTCCATGTTCATACAGATGGTGGTGTAGATATTTCCATGTTTATAGAGATAGCGGTGTAGTTATTTCCATGTGCAAAGAGATAGCTGTGTAAATATTTCCATTTTCATGCAGATAGCGGTGTAGATATTTCCATTTTCATGCAGATAGCGGTGTAGATATTTCCATTTTCAAACAGATAGCGGTGTAGATATTTCCATGTTCATACAGATAGCGGTGTGGATATTTCCATCTTTTTACAGATAGCGGTGAAGATGTATGCATGTTTACACAGATAGCGGTGTAGATATTTTCATGTTCATACAGATAGCGGTGTAGATATTTCCATGTTCATCCAGACGGCTGTGTAGACATATCCATGTTCATACAGATGGCGGTGAAGATATTTCCATGTTCATACAGATGGCTGGGTAGGTATATCCATGTTCATACAGATGGCGGTGAAGATTTTTCCATGTTCATACAGATGGCGGTGTAGATATTTCCATGTTCATACAGATAGCGGGGCTGATATTTCCATGTTTATACAGGTAGCAGTGTAGATATTTCCATGTTTATACAGATAGCGGTGTAGATATTTCCATGTTTATACACATAGCGGTGTAGATATTTCCATGTTTATACAGATAGCGGTGTAGATATCTGCATCTTAATACAGATGGCGGTGTAGATATTTATATGTTCATACAGATGGCGGTGCAGATATTTCCATGTTCATACAGATGACGGTGAAGATATTTCCATGTTCATACAGATGGCGCTGTAGATACTTCCATGTTCATACTGATAGCGGTGCTGATATTTCCATGTTTATACAGGTAGCGGTGTAGATATTTCCATGTTTATACAGATAGCGGTGTAGATATTTCCATGTTTATACACATAGCGGTGTAGATATTTCCATGTTTATACAGATAGCGGTGTAGATATCTCCATCTTAATACAGATGGCGGTGTAGATATTTATATGTTCATTCAGATGGCGGTGCAGATATTTCCATGTTGATACAGATGGCGGTGTAGATATTTCCATGTTCTTAGAGATAGCGGTGTTGATATTTCCATGTTCATACAGATAGCGGTGTATGTATTTCCATGTTCATACAGATAGCGGTGTAGATATTTCCATGTTCATCCAGATGGCTGTGTAGATATTTCCATGTTCATACAGATAGCGGTGTAGATATTTCCATGTTCATTCAGATGGCTGTGTAGATATATCCATGTTCATACAGATGGCGGTGAAGATATTTCCATGTTCATACAGATAGCGGTGTAGATATTTCCATGTTCATCCAGATGGCTGTGTAGATATATCCATGTTCATACAGATAGCGTTGTAGATATTTCCATGTTCATACAGATAGCGGTGCAGATATTTCAATGTTCATCCAGATTGCTGTGTAGATATATCCATGTTCATACAGATGGCGGTGAAGACATTTCCATGTTCATACAGATGGCGGTGTAGATACTTCCATGTTCATACAGATAGCGGTGCTGATATTTCCATGTTTATATAGGTAGCGGTGTAGATATTTCCATGTTCATACAGATAGCGGTGTAGATATTTCCATGTTTATACAGATAGCGGTGTAGATATTTCCATGTTTATACAGATAGCGGTGTGGATATCTCCATCTTAATACTGATGGTGGTGTAGATATTTATATGTTCATGCAGATGGCGGTGCAGATATTTCCATGTTCATACAGATGGTGGTGTAGATATTTCTATGTTTATAGAGATAGCGGTGTAGTTATTTCCATGTGTAAAGAAATAGCTTTGTAGATATTTCCATGTATATGCAGATAGCTCTGTTGATATTTCCATTTTCATGCAGATAGCGGTGTAGATATTTCCATGTTCATACAGATTGCAGTGGAGATATTTCCATGTTTATACAGATAGCAGCGAAGATGTATGCATGTTTACACAGATAGCGGTGTAGATATTTCCATGTTCATTCAGGTAGCGGTGTAGATATTTCCATGTTCATCCAGATGGCTGTGTAGATATATCCATGTTCATACAGATGGCGGTGAAGATATTTCCATGTTCATACAGATAGCGGTGTAGATCTTTCCATGTTCAGACAGATAGCGGTGTAGATATTTCCATGTTCATACAGATAGAGGTGTAGCTATTTCCATGTTCATACAGATTGCGGTGTAGATATTTCCATGTTCATCCAGATTGCTGTGTAGATATATCCATGTTCATAGAGATGGCGGTGAAGATATTTCCATGTTCATACAGATAGCGGTGTAGATATTTCCATGTTCATACAGATAGTGGTGTAGATATTTCCATGTTCATACAGATAGCGGTGTATCTATTTCCATGTTCATACAGATAGCGGTGCTGATATTTCCATGTTTATACAGGTAGCGGTGTAGATATTTCCATGTTTATACAGATAGCGGTGTAGATATTTCCATGTTTATACAGATAGCGGTGTAGATATTTCCATGTTTATACAGATAGCGGTGTAGTTATCTCCATCTTAATACAGATGGCGGTGTAGATATTTATATGTTCATACAGATGGCGGTGAAGATATCTCCATGTTCATACAGATGGCGGTGTAGATATTTCCATGTTAATAGAGATAACGGTGTAGTTATTTCCATGTGTAAAGAAATAGCTTTGTAGATATTTCCATGTATATGCAGATAGCTGTGTAGATATTTCCATTTTCATGCAGATAGCGGAGTGGATATTTCCATGTTCAAACAGATAGCGGTGTAGGTATTTCCATGTTCATACAGATAGCGGTGTAGATATTTCCATGTTTATACAGATAGCGGTGAAGCTGTATGCATGTTTACACAGATACAGGTGTAGATATTTCCATGTTCATACAGATAGCGGTGTAGATATTTCCATGTTCATTCAGATGGCTATGTAGATATATCCATGTTCATACAGATGGCGGTGAAGATATTTCCATGTTCATACAGATAGCGGTGTAGATATTTCCATGTTTATACAGATAGCAGTGTAGATATTGCCATGTTTATACATATAGCGGTGTAGATATTTCCATGTTCATACATATAGCGGTGTAGATATTTCCATGTTCATCCAGATGGCTGTGTACTTATATCCATGTTCATACAGATGGCGGTGAAGATATTTCCATGATCATACAGATAGCGGTGTAGATATTTCCATGTTCATACAGATAGCGGTGTAGGCATTTCCATGTTCATACAGATAGCGGTGTAGCTATTTCCATGTTCATACAGATAGCGGTGTAGATATTTCCATGTTCATCCAGATGGCTGTGTAGATATTTCCATGTTCATACAGATAGCTGTGTGGATATTTCCATGTTTACACAGGTAGCGGTGTAGATATTCCCATGTGTATACAGATAGCGGGGTAGATATTTCCATGTTTATACAGATAGAGGTGAAGATGTATGCATGTTTACACAGTTAGCGGTGCAGATATTTCCATGTTCATACAGATAGCAGTGTAGATATTTCCATGTTCATCCAGATGGCTGTGTGGATATATCCATGTTCATTCAGATGGCGGTGAAGATATTTCCATGTTCATACAGATAGCGGTGTAGATATTTCCATGTTCATACAGATAGCTGTGTAGATATTTCCATGTTCATACAGACAGCGGTGTAGATATTTCCATGTTCATACAGATAGATGTGTAGATATTTCCATGTTCATACAGATTGCGGTGTAGCTATTTACATTTTCATACAGATAGCGGTGTAGATATTTCCATGTTCATAGAGATAGCGGTGTAGATATTTCCATGTTCATACAGATAGCGGTGCTGATATTTCCATGTTTATACAGGTAGCGGTGTAGATATTTCCATGTTTATACAGATAGCCGTGTAGATATTTCCATGTTCATTCAGATGGCAGAGTAGATATTTCCATGTGTAAAGAAATAGCTTTGCAGATATTTCCATGTTTATACAGATAGCGGTGTAGATATTTCCATGTTTATACACATAGCGGTGTAGATATCTCCATCTTAATACAGTTGGCGGTGTAGATATTTATATGTTCATACAGATGGCGGTGCAGATATTTCCATGTTCATACGAATGGCGGTGAAGATATTTCCATGTTCATACAGATGGCGGTGTAGAAACTTCCATGTTCATACTGATAGCGGTGCTGATATTTCCATGTTTATACAGGTAGCGGTGTAGATATTTCCATGTTTATACAGATAGCGGTGTAGATATTTCCATGTTTATACACAAAGCGGTGTAGATATTTCCATGTTCATACAGATAGCGGTGTAGCTATTTCCATGTTCATACAGATAGCAGTGTAGATATTTCCACGTTCACCCAGATGGCTGTGTAGATATTTCCATGTTCATA
The DNA here is from genome assembly GCF_029281585.2 of Gorilla gorilla gorilla. Taxonomy (NCBI): domain Eukaryota; kingdom Metazoa; phylum Chordata; class Mammalia; order Primates; family Hominidae; genus Gorilla; species Gorilla gorilla. Next base: position 131,014,902 of record NC_073239.2, read on the forward strand.
CAGATAGCGGTGTAGATATTTCCATGTTCATCCAGATGGCTGTGTAGATATTTCCATGTTCATACAGATGGCTGTGTAGATATATCCATGTTCCTACAGATGGCGGTGAAGATATTTCCATGTTCATACAGATGGCGGTGTAGATATTTCCATGTTCATACAGATAGCGGGGCTGATATTTCCATTTTTATTCATGTAGCGGTGTAGATATTTCCATGTTTATACAGATAGCGGTGTATGTGTTTCCATGTTCATACAGATAGCGGTGTAGATATTTCCCTTTTAATGCAGATAGCGGTGTATATATTTCCCTGTTCAAACAGTTAGCGGTGTAGATATTTCCATGTTCATAAAGATAGCGGTGTAGATATTTCCATGTTTATACAGATAGCGGTGAAGTTGTATGCATGTTTACACAGATAGCGGTGTAGATATTTCCACGTTCATCCAGATGGCTGTGTAGATATATCCATGTTCATACAGATGGCGTTGAAGATATTTCCATGTTCATACAGATAGCGGTGTAGATATCTCCATCTTAATACAGATGGTGGTGTAGATATTTATATGTTCATACAGATGGCGGTGCAGATATTTCCATGTTCATATGGATGGCGGTGAAGATATTTCCATGTTCATACAGATGGCGGTGTAGAAACTTCCATGTTCATACTGATAGCGGTGCTGATATTTCCATGTTTATACAGGTAGCGGTGTAGATATTTCCATGTTTATACAGATAGCAGTGTAGATATTTCCATATTTATACACATAGCGGTGTAGATATTTCCATGCCTATACAGATAGCGGTGTAGGTATTTCCATGTTTATGCAGATAGTGGTGTAGATATCTCCATCTTAATACAGATGGCGGTGTAGATATTTAAATGTTCATACAGATGGCGCTGCAGATATTTCCATGTTCATACAGATGGCGGTGTAGTTATTTCCATGTGTAAACAGATAGCTGTGTAGATATTTCCATGTATAAGCAGATAGCTGTGTAGATATTTCCGTTTTCATGCAGATAGCGGTGTATATATTTCCCTGTTCAAACAGTTAGCGGTGTAGATATTTCCATGTTCATAAAGATAGCCGTGTAGATATTTCCATGTTTATACAGATAGCGGTGAAGATGTATGCATGTTTACACAGATAGCGGTGTAGATATTTCCATGTTCATCCAGATTGCTGTGTAGATATATCCATGTTCATACAGATAGAGGTGTAGATATTTCCATGTTCATACAGATAGCGGTGCATATATTTCCATGTTCATCCAGATGGCTGTGTAGATATATCCATGTTCATACAGATGGCGGTGAAGATATTTCCATGTTCATACAGATAGCGGTGCAGATATTTCCATGTTCATACAGATAGCGGTGTAGATGTTTCCAAGTTTATACAGATAGCGGTGTAGATATCTCCATCTTAATACAGATGGCGGTGTAGATATTTATATGTTCATTCAGATGGCGGTGCAGATATTTCCATGTTAATACAGATGGCGGTGTAGATATTTCCATGTTCATACAGATAGCGGTGTAGTTGTTTCCATGTGTAAAGAGATAGCTGTGTAGATATTCCCATGTATATGCACATAGCTGTGTAGATATTTCAATTTTCAAGCAGATAGCGGTGTATATACTTCCCTGTTCAAACAGATAGCGGTGTAGATATTTCCATGTTCATACAGATAGTGGTGTAGATATTTCCATGTTCATACAGATAGCGGTGTAGCTATTTCCATGTTCATACAGATAGCTGTGTGGATATTTCCATGTTCATAGAGATAGCGGTGTAGATATTTCCATGTTCATACAGATAGGGGTGTATGTATTTCCATGTTCATACAGATAGTGGTGTAGATATTTCTATTTTCATGCAGATAGCGGTGTATATATTTCCCTGTTCAAACAGTTAGCGGTGTAGGTATTTCCATGTTCATAAAGATAGCGGTTTAGATATTTCCATGTTTATACAGATAGCGGTGAAGATGTATGCATGTTTTCACAGATATCGGTGTAGATATTTCCATGTTCATCCACATGGCTGTGTAGATATATCCATGTTCATACAGATGGCGGTGAAGATATCTCCATGTTCATACAGATAGCGGTGTAGATATTTCCATGTTCATACAGATAGCGGTGTAGATATTTCCATGTTTATACAGATAGCGGTGTAGTTATCTCCATCTTAATACAGATGGCGGTGTAGATATTTATATGTTCATACAGATGGCGGTGAAGATATCTCCATGTTCATACAGATGGCGGTGTAGATATTTCCATGTTAATAGAGATAACGGTGTAGTTATTTCCATGTGTAAAGAAATAGCTTTGTAGATATTTCCATGTATATGCAGATAGCTGTGTAGATATTTCCATTTTCATGCAGATAGCGGAGTGGATATTTCCATGTTCAAACAGATAGCGGTGTAGGTATTTCCATGTTCATACAGATAGCGGTGTAGATATTTCCATGTTTATACAGATAGCGGTGAAGCTGTATGCATGTTTACACAGATACAGGTGTAGATATTTCCATGTTCATACAGATAGCGGTGTAGATATTTCCATGTTCATTCAGATGGCTATGTAGATATATCCATGTTCATACAGATGGCGGTGAAGATATTTCCATGTTCATACAGATAGCGGTGTAGATATTTCCATGTTTATACAGATAGCAGTGTAGATATTGCCATGTTTATACATATAGCGGTGTAGATATTTCCATGTTCATACATATAGCGGTGTAGATATTTCCATGTTCATCCAGATGGCTGTGTACTTATATCCATGTTCATACAGATGGCGGTGAAGATATTTCCATGATCATACAGATAGCGGTGTAGATATTTCCATGTTCATACAGATAGCGGTGTAGACATTTCCATGTTCATACAGATAGCGGTGTAGCTATTTCCATGTTCATACAGATAGCGGTGTAGATATTTCCATGTTCATCCAGATGGCTGTGTAGATATTTCCATGTTCATACAGATAGCTGTGTGGATATTTCCATGTTTACACAGGTAGCGGTGTAGATATTCCCATGTGTATACAGATAGCGGGGTAGATATTTCCATGTTTATACAGATAGAGGTGAAGATGTATGCATGTTTACACAGTTAGCGGTGCAGATATTTCCATGTTCATACAGATAGCAGTGTAGATATTTCCATGTTCATCCAGATGGCTGTGTGGATATATCCATGTTCATTCAGATGGCGGTGAAGATATTTCCATGTTCATACAGATAGCGGTGTAGATATTTCCATGTTCATACAGATAGCTGTGTAGATATTTCCATGTTCATACAGACAGCGGTGTAGATATTTCCATGTTCATACAGATAGATGTGTAGATATTTCCATGTTCATACAGATTGCGGTGTAGCTATTTCCATTTTCATACAGATAGCGGTGTAGATATTTCCATGTTCATAGAGATAGCGGTGTAGATATTTCCATGTTCATACAGATAGCGGTGCTGATATTTCCATGTTTATACAGGTAGCGGTGTAGATATTTCCATGTTTATACAGATAGCCGTGTAGATATTTCCATGTTCATTCAGATGGCAGAGTAGATATTTCCATGTGTAAAGAAATAGCTTTGCAGATATTTCCATGTTTATACAGATAGCGGTGTAGATATTTCCATGTTTATACACATAGCGGTGTAGATATCTCCATCTTAATACAGTTGGCGGTGTAGATATTTATATGTTCATACAGATGGCGGTGCAGATATTTCCATGTTCATACGAATGGCGGTGAAGATATTTCCATGTTCATACAGATGGCGGTGTAGAAACTTCCATGTTCATACTGATAGCGGTGCTGATATTTCCATGTTTATACAGGTAGCGGTGTAGATATTTCCATGTTTATACAGATAGCGGTGTAGATATTTCCATGTTTATACACAAAGCGGTGTAGATATTTCCATGTTCATACAGATAGCGGTGTAGCTATTTCCATGTTCATACAGATAGCAGTGTAGATATTTCCACGTTCACCCAGATGGCTGTGTAGATATTTCCATGTTCATACAGATAGCGGTGTAGATATTTCCATGTTCATCCAGATGGCTGTGTAGATATTTCCATGTTCATACAGATGGCTGTGTAGATATATCCATGTTCCTACAGATGGCGGTGAAGATATTTCCATGTTCATACAGATGGCGGTGTAGATATTTCCATGTTCATACAGATAGCGGGGCTGATATTTCCATTTTTATTCATGTAGCGGTGTAGATATTTCCATGTTTATACAGATAGCGGTGTATGTGTTTCCATGTTCATACAGATAGCGGTGTAGATATTTCCCTTTTAATGCAGATAGCGGTGTATATATTTCCCTGTTCAAACAGTTAGCGGTGTAGATATTTCCATGTTCATAAAGATAGCGGTGTAGATATTTCCATGTTTATACAGATAGCGGTGAAGTTGTATGCATGTTTACACAGATAGCGGTGTAGATATTTCCACGTTCATCCAGATGGCTGTGTAGATATATCCATGTTCATACAGATGGCGTTGAAGATATTTCCATGTTCATACAGATAGCGGTGTAGATATCTCCATCTTAATACAGATGGTTGTGTAGATATTTATATGTTCATACAGATGGCGGTGCAGATATTTCCATGTTCATATGGATGGCGGTGAAGATATTTCCATGTTCATACAGATGGCGGTGTAGAAACTTCCATGTTCATACTGATAGCGGTGCTGATATTTCCATGTTTATACAGGTAGCGGTGTAGATATTTCCATGTTTATACAGATAGCAGTGTAGATATTTCCATATTTATACACATAGCGGTGTAGATATTTCCATGCCTATACAGATAGCGGTGTAGGTATTTCCATGTTTATGCAGATAGTGGTGTAGATATCTCCATCTTAATACAGATGGCGGTGTAGATATTTAAATGTTCATACAGATGGCGCTGCAGATATTTCCATGTTCATACAGATGGCGGTGTAGTTATTTCCATGTGTAAACAGATAGCTGTGTAGATATTTCCATGTATAAGCAGATAGCTGTGTAGATATTTCCGTTTTCATGCAGATAGCGGTGTATATATTTCCCTGTTCAAACAGTTAGCGGTGTAGATATTTCCATGTTCATAAAGATAGCCGTGTAGATATTTCCATGTTTATACAGATAGCGGTGAAGATGTATGCATGTTTACACAGATAGCGGTGTAGATATTTCCATGTTCATCCAGATTGCTGTGTAGATATATCCATGTTCATACAGATAGAGGTGTAGATATTTCCATGTTCATACAGATAGCGGTGCATATATTTCCATGTTCATCCAGATGGCTGTGTAGATATATCCATGTTCATACAGATGGCGGTGAAGATATTTCCATGTTCATACAGATAGCGGTGCAGATATTTCCATGTTCATACAGATAGCGGTGTAGATGTTTCCAAGTTTATACAGATAGCGGTGTAGATATCTCCATCTTAATACAGATGGCGGTGTAGATATTTATATGTTCATTCAGATGGCGGTGCAGATATTTCCATGTTAATACAGATGGCGGTGTAGATATTTCCATGTTCATACAGATAGCGGTGTAGTTGTTTCCATGTGTAAAGAGATAGCTGTGTAGATATTCCCATGTATATGCACATAGCTGTGTAGATATTTCAATTTTCAAGCAGATAGCGGTGTATATACTTCCCTGTTCAAACAGATAGCGGTGTAGATATTTCCATGTTCATACAGATAGTGGTGTAGATATTTCCATGTTCATACAGATAGCGGTGTAGCTATTTCCATGTTCATACAGATAGCTGTGTGGATATTTCCATGTTCATAGAGATAGCGGTGTAGATATTTCCATGTTCATACAGATAGGGGTGTATGTATTTCCATGTTCATACAGATAGTGGTGTAGATATTTCTATTTTCATGCAGATAGCGGTGTATATATTTCCCTGTTCAAACAGTTAGCGGTGTAGGTATTTCCATGTTCATAAAGATAGCGGTTTAGATATTTCCATGTTTATACAGATAGCGGTGAAGATGTATGCATGTTTTCACAGATATCGGTGTAGATATTTCCATGTTCATCCACATGGCTGTGTAGATATATCCATGTTCATACAGATGGCGGTGAAGATATCTCCATGTTCATACAGATAGCGGTGTAGATATTTCCATGTTCATACAGATAGCGGTGTAGATATTTCCATGTTCATACAGATAGCGGTGTATGTATTTCCATGTTCATACAGATAGCGGTGTAGATATTTCCATGTTCATCCTGATGGCTGTGTAGCTATTTCCATGTTCATACAGATGGCGGTGTAAATATTTCCATGTTCATACAGATAGCGGTGTAGTTATTTCCATGTTCATCCAGATGGCTGTGTAGATATATCCATGTTCATACAGATGGTGGTGAAGATATTTCCATGTTCATACAGATGGCGTTGTAGATATTTCCATGTTCATACAGATAGCCATGTAGATATTGCCATGTTCATACTGACAGCGGTGCTGATACTTCCATGTTTATACAGGTAGCGGTGTACATATTTCTGTGTTTATACAGGTAGCGGTGTAGATATTTCCATGTTCATACAGATAGCGGTGTAGATATTTCCATGTTTATACAGATAGCGGTGTATATATCTCCTTCTTAATACAGACGGCGGTGTAGATATTTATATGTTCATACAGATGGCGGTGCAGATATTTCCATGTTCATACAGATGGTGGTGTAGATATTTCCATGTTTATAGAGATAGCGGTGTAGTTATTTCCATGAGTAAAGAAATAGCTTTGTAGATATTTCCGTGTATATGCAGATAGCTGTGTAGATATTTCCCTTTTAATGCAGATAGCGGTGTATATATTTCCCTGTTCAAACAGTTAGCGGTGTAGATATTTCCATGTTCATAAAGATAGCAGTGTAGATATTTCCATGTTTATACAGATAGCGGTGAAGTTGTATGCATGTTTACACAGATAGCGGTGTTGATATTTCCACGTTCATCCAGATGGCTGTGTAGATATATCCATGTTCATACAGATGGCGTTGAAGATATTTCCATGTTCATACAGATAGCGGTGTAGATATCTCCATCTTAATACAGATGGTGGTGTAGATATTTATATGTTCATACAGATGGCGGTGCAGATATTTCCATGTTCATATGGATGGCGGTGAAGATATTTCCATGTTCATACAGATGGCGGTGTAGAAACTTCCATGTTCATACTGATAGCGGTGCTGATATTTCCATGTTTATACAGGTAGCGGTGTAGATATTTCCATGTTTATACAGATAGCAGTGTAGATATTTCCATATTTATACACATAGCGGTGTAGATATTTCCATGTCTATACAGATAGCGGTGTAGTTATTTCCATGTTTATGCAGATAGTGGTGTAGATATCTCCATCTTAATACAGATGGCGGTGTAGATATTTAAATGTTCATACAGATGGCGCTGCAGATATTTTCATGTTCATACAGATGGCGGTGTAGATATTTCCATGTTCATACAGATAGCGGTGTAGTTATTTCCATGTGTAAACAGATAGCTGTGTAGATATTTCCATGTATAAGCAGATAGCTGTGTAGATATTTCCGTTTTCATGCAGATAGCGGTGTATATATTTCCCTGTTCAAACAGTTAGCGGTGTAGATATTTCCATGTTCATAAAGATAGCCGTGTAGATATTTCCATGTTTATACAGATAGCGGTGAAGATGTATGCATGTTTACACAGATAGCGGTGTAGATATTTCCATGTTCATCCAGATTGCTGTGTAGATATATCCATGTTCATACAGATAGAGGTGTAGATATTTCCATGTTCATACAGATAGCGGTGCATATATTTCCATGTTCATCCAGATGGCTGTGTAGATATATCCATGTTCATACAGATGGCGGTGAAGATATTTCCATGTTCATACAGATAGCGGTGCAGATATTTCCATGTTCATACAGATAGCGGTGTAGATGTTTCCAAGTTTATACAGATAGCGGTGTAGATATCTCCATCTTAATACAGATGGCGGTGTAGATATTTATATGTTCATTCAGATGGCGGTGCAGATATTTCCATGTTAATACAGATGGCGGTGTAGATATTTCCATGTTCATACAGATAGCGGTGTAGTTGTTTCCATGTGTAAAGAGATAGCTGTGTAGATATTCCCATGTATATGCACATAGCTGTGTAGATATTTCAATTTTCAAGCAGATAGCGGTGTATATACTTCCCTGTTCAAACAGATAGCGGTGTAGATATTTCCATGTTCATACAGATAGTGGTGTAGATATTTCCATGTTCATACAGATAGCGGTGTAGCTATTTCCATGTTCATACAGATAGCTGTGTGGATATTTCCATGTTCATAGAGATAGCGGTGTAGATATTTCCATGTTCATACAGATAGGGGTGTATGTATTTCCATGTTCATACAGATAGTGGTGTAGATATTTCTATTTTCATGCAGATAGCGGTGTATATATTTCCCTGTTCAAACAGTTAGCGGTGTAGGTATTTCCATGTTCATAAAGATAGCGGTTTAGATATTTCCATGTTTATACAGATAGCGGTGAAGATGTATGCATGTTTTCACAGATATCGGTGTAGATATTTCCATGTTCATCCACATGGCTGTGTAGATATATCCATGTTCATACAGATGGCGGTGAAGATATCTCCATGTTCATACAGATAGCGGTGTAGATATTTCCATGTTCATACAGATAGCGGTGTAGATATTTCCATGTTCATACAGATAGCGGTGTATGTATTTCCATGTTCATACAGATAGCGGTGTAGATATTTCCATGTTCATCCTGATGGCTGTGTAGCTATTTCCATGTTCATACAGATAGCGGTGTAAATATTTCCATGTTCATACTGATAGCGGTGTAGTTATTTCCATGTTCATCCAGATGGCTGTGTAGATATATCCATGTTCATACAGATGGTGGTGAAGATATTTCCATGTTCATACAGATGGCGTTGTAGATATTTCCATGTTCATACAGATAGCCATGTAGATATTGCCATGTTCATACTGACAGCGGTGCTGATACTTCCATGTTTATACAGGTAGCGGTGTACATATTTCTGTGTTTATACAGGTAGCGGTGTAGATATTTCCATGTTCATACAGATAGCGGTGTAGATATTTCCATGTTTATACAGATAGCTGTGTAGATATTTCCATCTTTATACAGATGGCGGTGTAGATATTTCCATGTTTATACAGATGGCGGTGTAGATATTCCATGTTTATAGAGATGGCCGTGTAGATATTTCCATGTTTAAAGAGATGACAGTGTAGATATTTCCATGTTTATAGAGATAGCGGTGTAGTTATTTCCATGAGTAAAGAAATAGCTTTGTAGATATTTCCATGTATATGCAGATAGCTCTGTAGATATTTCCATTTTCATGCAGATAGCGGTGTAGATATTTCCATGTTCATACAGATACTGGTGGAGATATTTCCATGTTTATACAGATAGCGGTGAAGATGTATGCATGTTTACACAGATAGCGGTGTAGATATTTCCATGTTCATTCAGGTAGCGGTGTAGATATTTCCATGTTCATCCAGATGGCTGTGTAGATATATCCATGTTCATACAGATGGCGGTGAAGATATTTCAATATTCATACAGATAGCGTTGTAGATATTTCCATGTTCATACAGATAGCGGTGTAGATGTTTCCATGTTCATACAGATAGAGGTGTAGCTATTTCCATGTTCATACAGATTGCGGTGTAGATATTTCCATGTTCATCCAGATGGCTGTGTAGATATATCCTTGTTCATACAGATGGCGGTGAAGATATTTCCATGTTCATACAGATAGCGGTGTAGATATTTCCATGTTCATACAGATAGTGGTGTAGATATTTCCATGTTCATACAGATAGCGGTGTATCTATTTCCATGTTCATACAGATAGCGGTGTAGATATTTCCATGTTCATCCAGATGGCTGTGTAGATATTTCCATGTTCATACAGATAGCGGTGCTGATATTTCCATGTTTATACAGGTAGCGGTGTAGATATTACCATGTTTATACAGATAGCGGTGTAGATATTTCCATGTTTATACAGATAGTTGTGTAGATATTTCCATGTTTATACAGATAGCGGTGTAGATATCTCCATCTTAATACAGATGGCGGTGTAGATATTTATATGTGCATACAGATGGCGGTGAAGGTATCTCCATGTTCATACAGATGGCGGTGTAGATATTTCCATTTTAATAGAGATAGCGGTGTAGTTATTTCCATGTTCATACAGATAGTGGTGTAGATATTTCCATGTTCATACAGATAGCGGTGTAGATATTTCCATGTTCATACAGATAGTGGTGTAGATATTTCCATGTTCATACAGATAGCGGTGTATCTATTTCCATGTTCATACAGATAGCGGTGCTGATATTTCCATGTTTATACAGGTAGCGGTGTAGATATTTCCATGTTTATACAGATAGCGGTGTAGATATTTCCATGTTTATACAGATAGCGGTGTAGATATTTCCATGTTTATACAGATAGCGGTGTAGTTATCTCCATCTTAATACAGATGGCGGTGTAGATATTTATATGTTCATACAGATGGCGGTGAAGATATCTCCATGTTCATACAGATGGCGGTGTAGATATTTCCATGTTAATAGAGATAACGGTGTAGTTATTTCCATGTGTAAAGAAATAGCTTTGTAGATATTTCCATGTATATGCAGATAGCTGTGTAGATATTTCCATTTTCATGCAGATAGCGGAGTGGATATTTCCATGTTCAAACAGATAGCGGTGTAGGTATTTCCATGTTCATACAGATAGCGGTGTAGATATTTCCATGTTTATACAGATAGCGGTGAAGCTGTATGCATGTTTACACAGATACAGGTGTAGATATTTCCATGTTCATACAGATAGCGGTGTAGATATTTCCATGTTCATTCAGATGGCTATGTAGATATATCCATGTTCATACAGATGGCGGTGAAGATATTTCCATGTTCATACAGATAGCGGTGTAGATATTTCCATGTTTATACAGATAGCAGTGTAGATATTGCCATGTTTATACATATAGCGGTGTAGATATTTCCATGTTCATACATATAGCGGTGTAGATATTTCCATGTTCATCCAGATGGCTGTGTACTTATATCCATGTTCATACAGATGGCGGTGAAGATATTTCCATGATCATACAGATAGCGGTGTAGATATTTCCATGTTCATACAGATAGCGGTGTAGACATTTCCATGTTCATACAGATAGCGGTGTAGCTATTTCCATGTTCATACAGATAGCGGTGTAGATATTTCCATGTTCATCCAGATGGCTGTGTAGATATTTCCATGTTCATACAGATAGCTGTGTGGATATTTCCATGTTTACACAGGTAGCGGTGTAGATATTCCCATGTGTATACAGATAGCGGGGTAGATATTTCCATGTTTATACAGATAGAGGTGAAGATGTATGCATGTTTACACAGTTAGCGGTGCAGATATTTCCATGTTCATACAGATAGCAGTGTAGATATTTCCATGTTCATCCAGATGGCTGTGTGGATATATCCATGTTCATTCAGATGGCGGTGAAGATATTTCCATGTTCATACAGATAGCGGTGTAGATATTTCCATGTTCATACAGATAGCTGTGTAGATATTTCCATGTTCATACAGACAGCGGTGTAGATATTTCCATGTTCATACAGATAGATGTGTAGATATTTCCATGTTCATACAGATTGCGGTGTAGCTATTTCCATTTTCATACAGATAGCGGTGTAGATATTTCCATGTTCATAGAGATAGCGGTGTAGATATTTCCATGTTCATACAGATAGCGGTGCTGATATTTCCATGTTTATACAGGTAGCGGTGTAGATATTTCCATGTTTATACAGATAGCCGTGTAGATATTTCCATGTTCATTCAGATGGCAGAGTAGATATTTCCATGTGTAAAGAAATAGCTTTGCAGATATTTCCATGTTTATACAGATAGCGGTGTAGATATTTCCATGTTTATACACATAGCGGTGTAGATATCTCCATCTTAATACAGTTGGCGGTGTAGATATTTATATGTTCATACAGATGGCGGTGCAGATATTTCCATGTTCATACGAATGGCGGTGAAGATATTTCCATGTTCATACAGATGGCGGTGTAGAAACTTCCATGTTCATACTGATAGCGGTGCTGATATTTCCATGTTTATACAGGTAGCGGTGTAGATATTTCCATGTTTATACAGATAGCGGTGTAGATATTTCCATGTTTATACACAAAGCGGTGTAGATATTTCCATGTTCATACAGATAGCGGTGTAGCTATTTCCATGTTCATACAGATAGCAGTGTAGATATTTCCACGTTCACCCAGATGGCTGTGTAGATATTTCCATGTTCATACAGATAGCGGTGTAGATATTTCCATGTTCATCCAGATGGCTGTGTAGATATTTCCATGTTCATACAGATGGCTGTGTAGATATATCCATGTTCCTACAGATGGCGGTGAAGATATTTCCATGTTCATACAGATGGCGGTGTAGATATTTCCATGTTCATACAGATAGCGGGGCTGATATTTCCATTTTTATTCATGTAGCGGTGTAGATATTTCCATGTTTATACAGATAGCGGTGTATGTGTTTCCATGTTCATACAGATAGCGGTGTAGATATTTCCCTTTTAATGCAGATAGCGGTGTATATATTTCCCTGTTCAAACAGTTAGCGGTGTAGATATTTCCATGTTCATAAAGATAGCGGTGTAGATATTTCCATGTTTATACAGATAGCGGTGAAGTTGTATGCATGTTTACACAGATAGCGGTGTAGATATTTCCACGTTCATCCAGATGGCTGTGTAGATATATCCATGTTCATACAGATGGCGTTGAAGATATTTCCATGTTCATACAGATAGCGGTGTAGATATCTCCATCTTAATACAGATGGTGGTGTAGATATTTATATGTTCATACAGATGGCGGTGCAGATATTTCCATGTTCATATGGATGGCGGTGAAGATATTTCCATGTTCATACAGATGGCGGTGTAGAAACTTCCATGTTCATACTGATAGCGGTGCTGATATTTCCATGTTTATACAGGTAGCGGTGTAGATATTTCCATGTTTATACAGATAGCAGTGTAGATATTTCCATATTTATACACATAGCGGTGTAGATATTTCCATGCCTATACAGATAGCGGTGTAGGTATTTCCATGTTTATGCAGATAGTGGTGTAGATATCTCCATCTTAATACAGATGGCGGTGTAGATATTTAAATGTTCATACAGATGGCGCTGCAGATATTTCCATGTTCATACAGATGGCGGTGTAGTTATTTCCATGTGTAAACAGATAGCTGTGTAGATATTTCCATGTATAAGCAGATAGCTGTGTAGATATTTCCGTTTTCATGCAGATAGCGGTGTATATATTTCCCTGTTCAAACAGTTAGCGGTGTAGATATTTCCATGTTCATAAAGATAGCCGTGTAGATATTTCCATGTTTATACAGATAGCGGTGAAGATGTATGCATGTTTACACAGATAGCGGTGTAGATATTTCCATGTTCATCCAGATTGCTGTGTAGATATATCCATGTTCATACAGATAGAGGTGTAGATATTTCCATGTTCATACAGATAGCGGTGCATATATTTCCATGTTCATCCAGATGGCTGTGTAGATATATCCATGTTCATACAGATGGCGGTGAAGATATTTCCATGTTCATACAGATAGCGGTGCAGATATTTCCATGTTCATACAGATAGCGGTGTAGATGTTTCCAAGTTTATACAGATAGCGGTGTAGATATCTCCATCTTAATACAGATGGCGGTGTAGATATTTATATGTTCATTCAGATGGCGGTGCAGATATTTCCATGTTAATACAGATGGCGGTGTAGATATTTCCATGTTCATACAGATAGCGGTGTAGTTGTTTCCATGTGTAAAGAGATAGCTGTGTAGATATTCCCATGTATATGCACATAGCTGTGTAGATATTTCAATTTTCAAGCAGATAGCGGTGTATATACTTCCCTGTTCAAACAGATAGCGGTGTAGATATTTCCATGTTCATACAGATAGTGGTGTAGATATTTCCATGTTCATACAGATAGCGGTGTAGCTATTTCCATGTTCATACAGATAGCTGTGTGGATATTTCCATGTTCATAGAGATAGCGGTGTAGATATTTCCATGTTCATACAGATAGGGGTGTATGTATTTCCATGTTCATACAGATAGTGGTGTAGATATTTCTATTTTCATGCAGATAGCGGTGTATATATTTCCCTGTTCAAACAGTTAGCGGTGTAGGTATTTCCATGTTCATAAAGATAGCGGTTTAGATATTTCCATGTTTATACAGATAGCGGTGAAGATGTATGCATGTTTTCACAGATATCGGTGTAGATATTTCCATGTTCATCCACATGGCTGTGTAGATATATCCATGTTCATACAGATGGCGGTGAAGATATCTCCATGTTCATACAGATAGCGGTGTAGATATTTCCATGTTCATACAGATAGCGGTGTAGATATTTCCATGTTCATACAGATAGCGGTGTATGTATTTCCATGTTCATACAGATAGCGGTGTAGATATTTCCATGTTCATCCTGATGGCTGTGTAGCTATTTCCATGTTCATACAGATAGCGTTGTAAATATTTCCATGTTCATACAGATAGCGGTGTAGTTATTTCCATGTTCATCCAGATGGCTGTGTAGATATATCCATGTTCATACAGATGGTGGTGAAGATATTTCCATGTTCATACAGATGGCGTTGTAGATATTTCCATGTTCATACAGATAGCCATGTAGATATTGCCATGTTCATACTGACAGCGGTGCTGATACTTCCATGTTTATACAGGTAGCGGTGTACATATTTCTGTGTTTATACAGGTAGCGGTGTAGATATTTCCATGTTCATACAGATAGCGGTGTAGATATTTCCATGTTTATACAGATAGCGGTGTATATATCTCCTTCTTAATACAGACGGCGGTGTAGATATTTATATGTTCATACAGATGGCGGTGCAGATATTTCCATGTTCATACAGATGGTGGTGTAGATATTTCCATGTTTATAGAGATAGCGGTGTAGTTATTTCCATGAGTAAAGAAATAGCTTTGTAGATATTTCCGTGTATATGCAGATAGCTGTGTAGATATTTCCCTTTTAATGCAGATAGCGGTGTATATATTTCCCTGTTCAAACAGTTAGCGGTGTAGATATTTCCATGTTCATAAAGATAGCAGTGTAGATATTTCCATGTTTATACAGATAGCGGTGAAGTTGTATGCATGTTTACACAGATAGCGGTGTAGATATTTCCACGTTCATCCAGATGGCTGTGTAGATATATCCATGTTCATACAGATGGCGTTGAAGATATTTCCATGTTCATACAGATAGCGGTGTAGATATCTCCATCTTAATACAGATGGTGGTGTAGATATTTATATGTTCATACAGATGGCGGTGCAGATATTTCCATGTTCATATGGATGGCGGTGAAGATATTTCCATGTTCATACAGATGGCGGTGTAGAAACTTCCATGTTCATACTGATAGCGGTGCTGATATTTCCATGTTTATACAGGTAGCGGTGTAGATATTTCCATGTTTATACAGATAGCAGTGTAGATATTTCCATATTTATACACATAGCGGTGTAGATATTTCCATGTCTATACAGATAGCGGTGTAGGTATTTCCATGTTTATGCAGATAGTGGTGTAGATATCTCCATCTTAATACAGATGGCGGTGTAGATATTTAAATGTTCATACAGATGGTGCTGCAGATATTTCCATGTTCATACAGATGGCGGTGTAGATATTTCCATGTTCATACAGATAGCGGTGTAGTTATTTCCATGTGTAAACAGATAGCTGTGTAGATATTTCCATGTATAAGCAGATAGCTGTGTAGATATTTCCGTTTTCATGCAGATAGCGGTGTATATATTTCCCTGTTCAAACAGTTAGCGGTGTAGATATTTCCATGTTCATAAAGATAGCCGTGTAGATATTTCCATGTTTATACAGATAGCGGTGAAGATGTATGCATGTTTACACAGATAGCGGTGTAGATATTTCCATGTTCATCCAGATTGCTGTGTAGATATATCCATGTTCATACAGATAGAGGTGTAGATATTTCCATGTTCATACAGATAGCGGTGCATATATTTCCATGTTCATCCAGATGGCTGTGTAGATATATCCATGTTCATACAGATGGCGGTGAAAATATTTCCATGTTCATACAGATAGCGGTGCAGATATTTCCATGTTCATACAGATAGCGGTGTAGATGTTTCCAAGTTTATACAGATAGCGGTGTAGATATCTCCATCTTAATACAGATGGCGGTGTAGATATTTATATGTTCATTCAGATGGCGGTGCAGATATTTCCATGTTAATACAGATGGCGGTGTAGATATTTCCATGTTCATACAGATAGCGGTGTAGTTGTTTCCATGTGTAAAGAGATAGCTGTGTAGATATTCCCATGTATATGCACATAGCTGTGTAGATATTTCAATTTTCAAGCAGATAGCGGTGTATATACTTCCCTGTTCAAACAGATAGCGGTGTAGATATTTCCATGTTCATACAGATAGTGGTGTAGATATTTCCATGTTCATACAGATAGCGGTGTAGCTATTTCCATGTTCATACAGATAGCTGTGTGGATATTTCCATGTTCATAGAGATAGCGGTGTAGATATTTCCATGTTCATACAGATAGGGGTGTATGTATTTCCATGTTCATACAGATAGTGGTGTAGATATTTCTATTTTCATGCAGATAGCGGTGTATATATTTCCCTGTTCAAACAGTTAGCGGTGTAGGTATTTCCATGTTCATAAAGATAGCGGTTTAGATATTTCCATGTTTATACAGATAGCGGTGAAGATGTATGCATGTTTTCACAGATATCGGTGTAGATATTTCCATGTTCATCCACATGGCTGTGTAGATATATCCATGTTCATACAGATGGCGGTGAAGATATCTCCATGTTCATACAGATAGCGGTGTAGATATTTCCATGTTCATACAGATAGCGGTGTAGATATTTCCATGTTCATACAGATAGCGGTGTATGTATTTCCATGTTCATACAGATAGCGGTGTAGATATTTCCATGTTCATCCTGATGGCTGTGTAGCTATTTCCATGTTCATACAGATAGCGGTGTAAATATTTCCATGTTCATACTGATAGCGGTGTAGTTATTTCCATGTTCATCCAGATGGCTGTGTAGATATATCCATGTTCATACAGATGGTGGTGAAGATATTTCCATGTTCATACAGATGGCGTTGTAGATATTTCCATGTTCATACAGATAGCCATGTAGATATTGCCATGTTCATACTGACAGCGGTGCTGATACTTCCATGTTTATACAGGTAGCGGTGTACATATTTCTGTGTTTATACAGGTAGCGGTGTAGATATTTCCATGTTCATACAGATAGCGGTGTAGATATTTCCATGTTTATACAGATAGCTGTGTAGATATTTCCATCTTTATACAGATGGCGGTGTAGATATTTCCATGTTTATACAGATGGCGGTGTAGATATTCCATGTTTATAGAGATGGCCGTGTAGATATTTCCATGTTTAAAGAGATGACAGTGTAGATATTTCCATGTTTATAGAGATAGCGGTGTAGTTATTTCCATGAGTAAAGAAATAGCTTTGTAGATATTTCCGTGTATATGCAGATAGCTGTGTAGATATTTCCATTTTCATGCAGATAGCGGTGTAGATATTTCCATGTTCAAACAGATAGCGGTGTAGATATTTCCATGTTCATACAGATAGCGGTGTAGATATTTGCCTGTTTATACAGATAGCGGTGAAGATGTATGCATGTTTGCACAGATAGCGGTGTAGATATTTCCATGTTTATACAGATAGCGGTGTAGATATTTCCATGTTCATACAGATGGCGGTGCAGATATTTCCATGTTCATACAGATAGCGGTGCTGATATTTCCATGTTTATATAGGTAGCGGTGTAGATATTTCCATGTTCATACAGATAGCGGTGTAGATATTTCCATGTTTATACAGATAGCGGTGTAGATATTTCCATGTTTTTACAGATAGCGGTGTGGATATCTCCATCTTAATACAGATGGTGGTGTAGATATTTATATGTTCATGCAGATGGCGGTGCAGATATTTCCATGTTCATACAGATGGCGGTGTAGATATTTCTATGTTTATAGAGATAGCGGTGTAGTTATTTCCATGTGTAAAGAAATAGCTTTGTAGATATTTCCATGTATATGCAGATAGCTCTGTAGATATTTCCATTTTCATGCAGATAGCGGTGTAGATATTTCCATGTTCATACAGATACTGGTGGAGATATTTCCATGTTTATACAGATAGCGGTGAAGATGTATGCATGTTTACACAGATAGCGGTGTAGATATTTCCATGTTCATTCAGGTAGCGGTGTAGATATTTCCATGTTCATCCAGATGGCTGTGTAGATATATCCATGTTCATACAGATGGCGGTGAAGATATTTCAATATTCATACAGATAGCGTTGTAGATATTTCCATGTTCATACAGATAGCGGTGTAGATGTTTCCATGTTCATACAGATAGAGGTGTAGCTATTTCCATGTTCATACAGATTGCGGTGTAGATATTTCCATGTTCATCCAGATGGCTGTGTAGATATATCCTTGTTCATACAGATGGCGGTGAAGATATTTCCATGTTCATACAGATAGCGGTGTAGATATTTCCATGTTCATACAGATAGTGGTGTAGATATTTCCATGTTCATACAGATAGCGGTGTATCTATTTCCATGTTCATACATATAGCGGTGTAGATATTTCCATGTTCATCCAGATGGCTGTGTAGATATTTCCATGTTCATACAGATAGCGGTGCTGATATTTCCATGTTTATACAGGTAGCGGTGTAGATATTACCATGTTTATACAGATAGCGGTGTAGATATTTCCATGTTTATACAGATAGTTGTGTAGATATTTCCATGTTTATACAGATAGCGGTGTAGATATCTCCATCTTAATACAGATGGCGGTGTAGATATTTATATGTGCATACAGATGGCGGTGAAGGTATCTCCATGTTCATACAGATGGCGGTGTAGATATTTCCATTTTAATAGAGATAGCGGTGTAGTTATTTCCATGTGTAAAGAAATAGCTTTGTAGATATTTCCATGTATATGCAGATAGCTGTGTAGATATTTCCATTTTCATGCAGATAGCGGAGTAGATATTTCCATGTTCAAACAGATAGCGGTGTAGATATTTCCATGTTCATACAGATAGCGGTGTAGATATTTCCATGTTTATACAGATAGCGGTGAAGACGTATGCATGTTTACACAGATATTGGTGTAGATATTTCAATGTTCATACAGATAGCGGTGTAGATATTTCCATGTTCATTCAGATGGCTATGTAGATATATCCATGTTCATACAGATGGCGGTGAAGATATTTCCATGTTCATACAGATAGCGGTGTAGATATTTCCATGTTCATACAGATAGCTGTGTAGATATTTCCATGTTCATTCAGACAGCGGTGTAGATATTTCCATGTTCATACAGATAGTGGTGTAGATATTTCCATGTTCATACAGATAGCGGTGTAGCTATTTCCATGTTCATCCAGATGGCTGTGTAGTTATATCCATGTTCATACAGATGGCGGTGAAGATATTTCCATGATCATACAGATAGCGGTGTAGATATTTCCATGTTCATACAGATAGCGGTGTAGACATTTCCATGTTCATACTGATAGCGGTGTAGCTATCTCCATGTTCATACAGATAGCGGTGTAGATATATCCATGTTCATCCAGATGGCTGTGTAGATATTTCCATGTTCATACAGATAGCGGTGCTGATATTTCCATGTTTATACAGATAGCGGTGTAGATATTCCCATGTTTATACAGATAGCGGTGTAGATATTTCCATCTTTATACAGATAGAGGTGAAGATGTATGCATGTTTACACAGTTAGCGGTGCAGATATTTCCATGTTCATACAGATAGCGGTGTAGATATTTCCATGTTCATCCAGATGGCTGTGTAGATATATCCATGTTCATTCAGATGGCGGTGAAGGTGTTTCCATGTTCATACAGATAGCGGTGTAGATATTTCCATGTTCATACAGATAGCTGTGTAGATATTTCCATGTTCATACAGACAGCGGTGTAGATATTTCCATGTTCATACAGATAGTGGTGTAGACATTTCCATGTTCATACATATAGCGGTGTAGCTATTTACATGTTCATACAGATAGCGGTGTAGATATTTCAATGTTCATAGAGATAGCGGTGCAGATATTTCCATGTTCATACAGATAGCGGTGCTGATATTTCCATGTTTATACAGGTAGCGGTGTAGATATTTCCATGTTTATACAGATAGCGGTGTAGATATTTCCATGTTTATACAGATAGCGGTGTAGATATTTTCATGTTTATACAGATAGCGGTGTAGGTATCTCCATCTTAATACAGATGGCGGTGTAGATATTTATATGTTCATACAGATGGCGGTGCAGATATTTCCATGTTCATACAGATGGCGGTGTAGATATTTCCATGTTTATAGAGACTGCGGTGTAGATATTTCCATGTGTAAAGAAATAGCTTTGTAAATATTTCCATGTATATGCAGATATCTGTGTAGATATTTCCATTTTCATGCAGATAGCGGTGTAGATATTTCCATGTTCAAACAGATAGCTGTGTAGATATTTCCATGTTCATACAGATAGCGGTGTAGATATTTTCATGTTTATACAGATAGCGTTGAAGATGTATGCATGTTAACACAGATAGCGGTGCAGATATTTCCAAGTTCATACTGATAGCGGTGTAGATATTTCCATGTTCATCCAGATGGCTGTGTAGATATATCCATGTTCATACAGATGGCGGTGAAGATATTTCCATGTTCATGCATACAGCGGTGTAGATATTTCCATGTTCATACAGATAGAGGTGTAGACATTCCCATGTTCATACTGATAGCGGTGTAGCTATTTCCATGTTCATACAGATAGCGGTGTAGATATTTCCATGTTCATCCAGATGGCTGTGTAGATATGTCCATGTTCATACAGATGGCGGGGAAGATATTTCCATGTTCATACAGATGGCGGTGTAGATATTTCCATGTTCATACAGATTGCGGTGCTGATATTTCCATGTTTATACAGGTAGCAGTGTAGATATTTCCATGTTTATACACATAGCGGTGTAGATATTTCCATGTTCATTCAGATAGCGGTGTAGATATCTCCATCTTAATACAGATGGCGGTGTAGATATTTATATGTTCATACAGATGGCGGTGCAGATATTTCAATGTTCATACAGATGGCAGTGAAGTTAATTCCATGTTCATACAGATGGCGGTGTAGTTACTTCCATGTTCATACTGATAGCGGTGCTGATATTTCCATGTTTATACAGGTAGCGGTGTAGATATTTCCATGTTTATACACATAGCGGTGTAGATATTTCCATGTTTATACAGATAGCGGTGTAGATATCTCCATCTTAATACAGATGGCGGTGTAGATATTTATATGTTCATTCAGATGGAGGTGCAGATATTTCCATGTTCATACAGATGGCGGTGTATCTATTTCCATGTTCATACAGATAGCGGTGTAGTTATTTCCATGTGTAAAGAGATAGCTGTGTAGATATTCCCATGTATATGCAGATAGCTGTGTAGATATTTCCATTTTCAAGCAGATAGCGGTGTATATACTTCCCTGTTCAAACAGATAGCGGTGTAGATATTTCCATGTTCATACAGATAGTGGTGTAGATATTTCCATGTTTGTACAGATAGCGGTGTAGATATCTCCATCTTAATACAGATGGCGGTGTAGATATTTATATGTTCATACAGATGGCGGTGCAGATATTTCCATGTTCATACAGACGGCGGTGTAGATATTTCCATGTTCATACAGATAGAGGTGTAGTTATTTCCATGTGTAAAGAGATAGCTGTGTAGATATTTCCACGTATATGCAGATAGCTGTGTAGATATTTCCATTTTCATGCAGATAGCGGTGTATATATTTCCCTGTTCAAACAGTTAGCGGTGTAGATATTTCCATGTTCAGAAAGATAGCGGTGTAGATATTTCCATGTTTATACAGATAGCGGTGAAGATGTATGCATGTTTACACAGATAGCGGTGTAGATATTTCCATGTTCATCCAGATGGCTGTGTAGATATATCCATGTTCATACAGATAGCGGTGTAGATATTTCCATCTTCATATAGATAGCGGTGCAGATATTTCCATGTTCATCCAGATGGCTGTGTAGATATATCCATGCTCATACAGATGGCGGTGAAGATATTTCCATGTTCATACAGATAGCGGTGTAGATATTTCCATGTTCATATAGAAAGCGGTGTAGATATTTCCATGTTCATACAGATAGCGGTGTATATATTTCCATGTTCATACAGATAGCAGTGTAGATATTTCCATTTTCAAGCAGATAGCGCTGTATATATTTCCATGTTGAAACAGATAGCGGTGTAGATATTTCCATGTTCATAAAGATAGCGTTGTAGATATTTCCATGTTTATACAGATAGCGGTGAAAATGTATGCATGTTTACACAGATAGCGGTGTAGATATTTCCATGTTCATACAGATAGCTGTGTGAATATTTCCATGTTTACACAGGTAGCGGTGTAGATATTCCCATGTGTATACAGATAGCGGTGTAGATATTTCCATGTTTATACAGATAGAGGTGAAGATGTATGCATGTTTACACAGTTAGCGGTTCAGATATTTCCATGTTCATACAGATAGCCGTGTAGATATTTCCATGTTCATCCAGATGGCTGTGTGGATATATCCATGTTCATTCAGATGGCGGTGAAGATATTTCCATGTTCATACAGATAGCGGTGTAGATATTTCCATGTTCATACAGATAGCTGTGTAGATATTTCCATGTTCATACAGACAGCGGTATAGATATTTCCATGTTCATACAGATAGATGTGTAGATATTTCCATGTTCATACAGATTGCGGTGTAGCTATTTCCATTTTCATACAGATAGCGGTGTAGATATTTCCATGTTCATAGAGATAGCGGTGTAGATATTTCCATGTTCATACAGATAGCGGTGCTGATATTTCCATGTTTATACAGGTAGCGGTGTAGATATTTCCATGTTTATACAGATAGCCGTGTAGATATTTCCATGTTCATTCAGATGGCAGAGTAGATATTTCCATGTGTAAAGAAATAGCTTTGCAGATATTTCCATGTATATGCAGATAGCTGTGTAGATATTTCCATTTTCATGCAGATAGCGGTGTAGATATTTCCATGTTCAAACAGATAGCTGTGTAGATATTTCCATGTTCACACAGATAGCGGTGTAGATATTTCCATGTTTATACAGATAGCGGTGAAGATGTATGCATGTTAACACAGATAGCGGTGTAGATATTTCCAAGTTCATACAGATAGCAGTGTAGATATTTCCATGTTCATCCAGATGGCTGTGTAGATATATCCATGTTCATACAGATGGTGGTGAAGATATTTCCATGTTCATGCAGATAGCGGTGTAGATATTTCCATGTTTATACAGATAGCGGTGTAGATATCTCCATGATAATACAGATGGCGGTGTAGATATTTATATGTTCATACAGATGGCGGTGCAGATATTTCCATGTTCATTCAGATGGCGGTGTAGATATTTCCATGTTCATTCAGATGGCGGTGTAGATATTTCCATGTGCAAAGAAATAGCTTTGTAGATATTTCCATGTACATGCAGAGAGCTGTGTAGATATTTCCATTTTCATGCAGATAGCGGTGTAGATATTTCCATGTTTATACACATCGCGGTGTAGATATTTCCATGTTTATACAGATAGCGGTGTAGATATCTCCATCTTAATACAGATGGCGGTGTAGATATTTATATGTTCATACAGATGGCAGTGCAGATATTTCCATGTTCATACAGATGGCGGTGAAGATATTTCCATGTTCATACAGATGGCGGTGTAGATACTTCCATGTTCATACTGATAGCGGTGCTGATATTTCCATGTTTATACAGGTAGCGGTGTAGATATTTCCATGTTTATACAGATAGCGGTGTAGATATTTCCATGTTTATACACATAGCGGTGTAGATATTTCCATGTTTATACAGATAGCGGTGTAGATATCTCCATCTTAATACAGATGGCGGTGTAGATATTTATATGTTCATTCAGATGGCGGTGCAGATATTTCCATGTTGATACAGATGGCGGTGTAGATATTTCCATGTTCATACAGATAGCGGTGTAGTTATTTCCAAGTGTAAAGAGATAGCTGTGTAGATATTTCCATGTATATGCAGATAGCTGTGTAGACATTTCCATTTTCATGCAGATAGCGGTGTATATATTTCCCTGTTCAAACAGTTAGCGGTGTAGATGTTTCCATGTTCATAAAGATAGCAGTGCAGATATTTCCATGTTTATACAGATAGCGGTGAAGATTTATGCATGTTTACACAGATAGCGGTGTAGATATTTCCATGTTCATCCAGATGGCTGTGTAGATATATCCATGTTCATACAGATAGCAGTGTAGATATTTCCATGTTCATACAGATAGCGGTGCAGATATTTCCATGTTCATCCAGATGGCTGTGTAGATATATCCATGTTCATACAGATGGCGGTGAAGACATTTCCATGTTCATACAGATGGCGGTGTAGATACTTCCATGTTCATACAGATAGCGGTGCTGATATTTCCATGTTTATATAGGTAGCGGTGTAGATATTTCCATGTTCATACAGATAGCGGTGTAGATATTTCCATGTTTATACAGATAGCGGTGTAGATATTTCCATGTTTATACAGATAGCGGTGTGGATATCTCCATCTTAATACAGATGGTGGTGTAGATATTTATATGTTCATGCAGATGGCGGTGCAGATATTTCCATGTTCATACAGATGGTGGTGTAGATATTTCTATGTTTATAGAGATAGCGGTGTAGTTATTTCTATGTGTAAAGAAATAGCTTTGTAGATATTTCCATGTATATGCAGATAGCTCTGTTGATATTTCCATTTTCATGCAGATAGCGGTGTAGATATTTCCATGTTCATACAGATTGCAGTGGAGATATTTCCATGTTTATACAGATAGCGGCGAAGATGTATGCATGTTTACACAGATAGCGGTGTAGATATTTCCATGTTCATTCAGGTAGCGGTGTAGATATTTCCATGTTCATGCAGATGGCTGTGTAGATATATCCATGTTCATACAGATGGCGGTGAAGATATTTCCATGTTCATACAGATAGCGGTGTAGATCTTTCCATGTTCATACAGATAGCGGTGTAGATATTTCCATGTTCATACAGATAGAGGTGTAGCTATTTCCATGTTCATACAGATTGCGGTGTAGATATTTCCATGTTCATCCAGATTGCTGTGTAGATATATCCATGTTCATAGAGATGGCGGTGAAGATATTTCCATGTTCATACAGATAGCGGTGTAGATATTTCCATGTTCATACAGATAGTGGTGTAGATATTTCCATGTTCATACAGATAGCGGTGTATCTATTTCCATGTTCATACAGATAGCGGTGCTGATATTTCCATGTTTATACAGGTAGCGGTGTAGATATTTCCATGTTTATACAGATAGCGGTGTAGATATTTCCATGTTTATACAGATAGCGGTGTAGATATTTCCATGTTTATACAGATAGCGGTGTAGATATCTCTATCTTAATACAGATGGCGGTGTAGATATTTTTATGTTCATACAGATGGCGGTGAAGATATCTCCATGTTCATACAGATGGCGGTGTAGATATTTCCATGTTAATAGAGATAGCGGTGTAGTTATTTCCATGTGTAAAGAAATAGCTTTGTAGATATTTCCATGTATATGCAGATAGCTGTGTAGATATTTCCATTTTCATGCAGATAGCGGAGTGGATATTTCCATGTTCAAACAGATAGCGGTGTAGGTATTTCCATGTTCATACAGATAGCGGTGTAGATATTTCCATGTTTATACAGATAGCGTTGAAGGTGTATGCATGTTTACACAGATACTGGTGTAGATATTTCTATGTTCATACAGATAGCGGTGTAGATATTTCCATGTTCATTCAGATGGCTATGTAGATATATCCATGTTCATACAGATGGCGGTGAAGATATTTCCATGTTCATACAGATAGCGGTGTAGATATTTCCATGTTTATACAGATAGCAGTGTAGATATTGCCATGTTTATACATATAGCGGTGTAGATATTTCCATGTTCATACATATAGCGGTGTAGATATTTCCATGTTCATCCAGATGGCTGTGTAGTTATATCCATGTTCATACAGATGGCGGTGAAGATATTTCCATGATCATACAGATAGCGGTGTAGATATTTCCATGTTCATACAGATAGCGGTGTAGACATTTCCATGTTCATACAGATAGCGGTGTAGCTATTTCCATGTTCATACAGATAGCGGTGTAGTTATTTCCATGTTCATCCAGATGGCTGTGTAGATATTTCCATGTTCATACAGATAGCTGTGTGGATATTTCCATGTTTACACAGGTAGCGGTGTAGATATTCCCATGTGTATACAGATAGCGGTGTAGATATTTCCATGTTTATACAGATAGAGGTGAAGATGTATGCATGTTTACACAGTTAGCGGTGCAGATATTTCCATGTTCATACAGATAGCAGTGTAGATATTTCCATGTTCATCCAGATGGCTGTGTGGATATATCCATGTTCATTCAGATGGCGGTGAAGATATTTCCATGTTCATACAGATAGCGGTGTAGATATTTCCATGTTCATACAGATAGCTGTGTAGATATTTCCATGTTCATACAGACAGCGGTGTAGATATTTCCATGTTCATACAGATAGATGTGTAGATATTTCCATGTTCATACAGATTGCGGTGTAGCTATTTCCATTTTCATACAGATAGCGGTGTAGATATTTCCATGTTCATAGAGATAGCGGTGTAGATATTTCCATGTTCATACAGATAGCGGTGCTGATATTTCCATGTTTATACAGGTAGCGGTGTAGATATTTCCATGTTTATACAGATAGCCGTGTAGATATTTCCATGTTCATTCAGATGGCAGAGTAGATATTTCCATGTGTAAAGAAATAGCTTTGCAGATATTTACAAGTATATGCAGATAGCTGTGTAGATATTTCCATTTTCATGCAGATAGCGGTGTAGATATTTCCATGTTCAAACAGATAGCTGTGTAGATATTTCCATGTTCATACAGATAGCGGTGTAGATATTTCCATGTTTATACAGATAGCGGTGAAGATGTATGCATGTTAACACAGATAGCGGTGTAGATATTTCCAAGTTCATACAGATAGCGGTGTAGATATTTCCATGTTCATCCAGATGGCTGTGTAGATATATCCATGTTCATACAGATGGTGGTGAAGATATTTCCATGTTCATGCAGATAGCGGTGTAGATATTTCCATGTTTATACAGATAGCGGTGTAGATATCTCCATGTTAATACAGATGGCGGTGTAGATATTTATATGTTCATACAGATGGCGGTGCAGATATTTCCATGTTCATTCAGATGGCGGTGTAGATATTTCCATGTTCATTCAGATGGCGGTGTAGATATTTCCATGTGCAAAGAAATAGCTTTGTAGATATTTCCATGTACATGCAGAGAGCTGTGTAGATATTTCCATTTTCATGCAGATAGCGGTGTAGATATTTCCATGTTCAAACAGATAGCTGTGTAGATATTTCCATGTTCATACAGATAGCGGTGTAGATATTTCCATGTTCATACAGATAGCGGTGTAGATATTTCCATGTTTATACAGATAGCAGTGTAGATATTGCCATGTTTATACATATAGCGGTGTAGATATTTCCATGTTCATACATATAGCGGTGTAGATATTTCCATGTTCATCCAGATGGCTGTGTAGTTATATCCATGTTCATACAGATGGCGGTGAAGATATTTCCATGATCATACAGATAGCGGTGTAGATATTTCCATGTTCATACAGATAGCGGTGTAGACATTTCCATGTTCATACAGATAGCGGTGTAGCTATTTCCATGTTCATACAGATAGCGGTGTAGATATTTCCATGTTCATCCAGATGGCTGTGTAGATATTTCCATGTTCATACAGATAGCTGTGTGAATATTTCCATGTTTACACATGTAGCGGTGTAGATATTCCCATGTGTATACAGATAGCGGTGTAGATATTTCCATGTTTATACAGATAGAGGTGAAGATGTATGCATGTTTACACAGTTAGCGGTTCAGATATTTCCATGTTCATACAGATAGCCGTGTAGATATTTCCATGTTCATCCAGATGGCTGTGTGGATATATCCATGTTCATTCAGATGGCGGTGAAGATATTTCCATGTTCATACAGATAGCGGTGTAGATATTTCCATGTTCATACAGATAGCTGTGTAGATATTTCCATGTTCATACAGACAGCGGTATAGATATTTCCATGTTCATACAGATAGATGTGTAGATATTTCCATGTTCATACAGATTGCGGTGTAGCTATTTCCATTTTCATACAGTTAGCGGTGTAGATATTTCCATTTTCATAGAGATAGCGGTGTAGATATTTCCATGTTCATACAGATAGCGGTGCTGATATTTCCATGTTTATACAGGTAGCGGTGTAGATATTTCCATGTTTATACAGATAGCCGTGTAGATATTTCCATGTTCATTCAGATGGCAGAGTAGATATTTCCATGTGTAAAGAAATAGCTTTGCAGATATTTCCATGTATATGCAGATAGCTGTGTAGATATTTCCATTTTCATGCAGATAGCGGTGTAGATATTTCCATGTTCAAACAGATAGCTGTGTAGATATTTCCATGTTCATACAGATAGCGGTGTAGATATTTCCATGTTTATACAGATAGCGGTGAAGATGTATGCATGTTAACACAGATAGCGGTGTACATATTTCCAAGTTCATACAGATAGCGGTGTAGATATTTCCATGTTCATCCAGATGGCTGTGTAGATATATCCATGTTCATACAGATGGTGGTGAAGATATTTCCATGTTCATGCAGATAGCGGTGTAGATATTTCCATGTTTATACAGATAGCGGTGTAGATATCTCCATGATAATACAGATGGCGGTGTAGATATTTATATGTTCATACAGATGGCGGTGCAGATATTTCCATGTTCATTCAGATGGCGGTGTAGATATTTCCATGTTCATTCAGATGGCGGTGTAGATATTTCCATGTGCAAAGAAATAGCTTTGTAGATATTTCCATGTACATGCAGAGAGCTGTGTAGATATTTCCATTTTCATGCAGATAGCGGTGTAGATATTTCCATGTTTATACACATCGCGGTGTAGATATTTCCATGTTTATACAGATAGCGGTGTAGATATCTCCATCTTAATACAGATGGCGGTGTAGATATTTATATGTTCATACAGATGGCAGTGCAGATATTTCCATGTTCATACAGATGGCGGTGAAGATATTTCCATGTTCATACAGATGGCGGTGTAGATACTTCCATGTTCATACTGATAGCGGTGCTGATATTTCCATGTTTATACAGGTAGCGGTGTAGATATTTCCATGTTTATACAGATAGCGGTGTAGATATTTCCATGTTTATACACATAGCGGTGTAGATATTTCCATGTTTATACAGATAGCGGTGTAGATATCTCCATCTTAATACAGATGGCGGTGTAGATATTTATATGTTCATTCAGATGGCGGTGCAGATATTTCCATGTTGATACAGATGGCGGTGTAGATATTTCCATGTTCATACAGATAGCGGTGTAGTTATTTCCAAGTGTAAAGAGATAGCTGTGTAGATATTTCCATGTATATGCAGATAGCTGTGTAGACATTTCCATTTTCATGCAGATAGCGGTGTATATATTTCCCTGTTCAAACAGTTAGCGGTGTAGATGTTTCCATGTTCATAAAGATAGCAGTGCAGATATTTCCATGTTTATACAGATAGCGGTGAAGATTTATGCATGTTTACACAGATAGCGGTGTAGATATTTCCATGTTCATCCAGATGGCTGTGTAGATATATCCATGTTCATACAGATAGCAGTGTAGATATTTCCATGTTCATACAGATAGCGGTGCAGATATTTCCATGTTCATCCAGATGGCTGTGTAGATATATCCATGTTCATACAGATGGCGGTGAAGACATTTCCATGTTCATACAGATGGCGGTGTAGATACTTCCATGTTCATACAGATAGCGGTGCTGATATTTCCATGTTTATATAGGTAGCGGTGTAGATATTTCCATGTTCATACAGATAGCGGTGTAGATATTTCCATGTTTATACAGATAGCGGTGTAGATATTTCCATGTTTATACAGATAGCGGTGTGGATATCTCCATCTTAATACAGATGGTGGTGTAGATATTTATATGTTCATGCAGATGGCGGTGCAGATATTTCCATGTTCATACAGATGGTGGTGTAGATATTTCTATGTTTATAGAGATAGCGGTGTAGTTATTTCCATGTGTAAAGAAATAGCTTTGTAGATATTTCCATGTATATGCAGATAGCTCTGTTGATATTTCCATTTTCATGCAGATAGCGGTGTAGATATTTCCATGTTCATACAGATTGCAGTGGAGATATTTCCATGTTTATACAGATAGCGGCGAAGATGTATGCATGTTTACACAGATAGCGGTGTAGATATTTCCATGTTCATTCAGGTAGCGGTGTAGATATTTCCATGTTCATGCAGATGGCTGTGTAGATATATCCATGTTCATACAGATGGCGGTGAAGATATTTCCATGTTCATACAGATAGCGGTGTAGATCTTTCCATGTTCATACAGATAGCGGTGTAGATATTTCCATGTTCATACAGATAGAGGTGTAGCTATTTCCATGTTCATACAGATTGCGGTGTAGATATTTCCATGTTCATCCAGATTGCTGTGTAGATATATCCATGTTCATAGAGATGGCGGTGAAGATATTTCCATGTTCATACAGATAGCGGTGTAGATATTTCCATGTTCATACAGATAGTGGTGTAGATATTTCCATGTTCATACAGATAGCGGTGTATCTATTTCCATGTTCATACAGATAGCGGTGCTGATATTTCCATGTTTATACAGGTAGCGGTGTAGATATTTCCATGTTTATACAGATAGCGGTGTAGATATTTCCATGTTTATACAGATAGCGGTGTAGATATTTCCATGTTTATACAGATAGCGGTGTAGATATCTCTATCTTAATACAGATGGCGGTGTAGATATTTTTATGTTCATACAGATGGCGGTGAAGATATCTCCATGTTCATACAGATGGCGGTGTAGATATTTCCATGTTAATAGAGATAGCGGTGTAGTTATTTCCATGTGTAAAGAAATAGCTTTGTAGATATTTCCATGTATATGCAGATAGCTGTGTAGATATTTCCATTTTCATGCAGATAGCGGAGTGGATATTTCCATGTTCAAACAGATAGCGGTGTAGGTATTTCCATGTTCATACAGATAGCGGTGTAGATATTTCCATGTTTATACAGATAGCGTTGAAGGTGTATGCATGTTTACACAGATACTGGTGTAGATATTTCTATGTTCATACAGATAGCGGTGTAGATATTTCCATGT
Organism: Gorilla gorilla gorilla; assembly: GCF_029281585.2. Lineage (NCBI taxonomy): Eukaryota > Metazoa > Chordata > Mammalia > Primates > Hominidae > Gorilla > Gorilla gorilla. Next base: position 131,046,831 of record NC_073239.2, read on the forward strand.
TCATTCAGATGGCTATGTAGATATATCCATGTTCATACAGATGGCGGTGAAGATATTTCCATGTTCATACAGATAGCGGTGTAGATATTTCCATGTTTATACAGATAGCAGTGTAGATATTGCCATGTTTATACATATAGCGGTGTAGATATTTCCATGTTCATACATATAGCGGTGTAGATATTTCCATGTTCATCCAGATGGCTGTGTAGTTATATCCATGTTCATACAGATGGCGGTGAAGATATTTCCATGATCATACAGATAGCGGTGTAGATATTTCCATGTTCATACAGATAGCGGTGTAGATATTTCCATGTTCATACAGATATCGGTGTATGTATTTCCATGTTCATACAGATAGCGGTGTAGATATTTCCATGTTCATCCAGATGGCTGTGTAGATATTTCCATGTTTATACAGATAGCGGTGAAGATGTATGCATGTTAACACAGATAGCGGTGTAGATATTTCCAAGTTCATACAGATAGCGGTGTAGATATTTCCATGTTCATCCAGATGGCTGTGTAGATATATCCATGTTCATACAGATGGTGGTGAAGATATTTCCATGTTCATGCAGATAGCGGTGTAGATATTTCCATGTTTATACAGATAGCGGTGTAGATATCTCCATGTTAATACAGATGGCGGTGTAGATATTTATATGTTCATACAGATGGCGGTGCAGATATTTCCATGTTCATTCAGATGGCGGTGTAGATATTTCCATGTTCATTCAGATGGCGGTGTAGGTATTTCCATGTGCAAAGAAATAGCTTTGTAGATATTTCCATGTACATGCAGAGAGCTGTGTAGATATTTCCATTTTCATGCAGATAGCGGTGTAGATATTTCCATGTTCAAACAGATAGCTGTGTAGATATTTCCATGTTCATACAGATAGCGGTGTAGATATTTCCATGTTCATACAGATAGCGGTGTAGATATTTCCATGTTTATACAGATAGCAGTGTAGATATTGCCATGTTTATACATATAGCGGTGTAGATATTTCCATGTTCATACATATAGCGGTGTAGATATTTCCATGTTCATCCAGATGGCTGTGTAGTTATATCCATGTTCATACAGATGGCGGTGAAGATATTTCCATGATCATACAGATAGCGGTGTAGATATTTCCATGTTCATACAGATAGCGGTGTAGACATTTCCATGTTCATACAGATAGCGGTGTAGCTATTTCCATGTTCATACAGATAGCGGTGTAGATATTTCCATGTTCATCCAGATGGCTGTGTAGATATTTCCATGTTCATACAGATAGCTGTGTGAATATTTCCATGTTTACACAGGTAGCGGTGTAGATATTCCCATGTGTATACAGATAGCGGTGTAGATATTTCCATGTTTATACAGATAGAGGTGAAGATGTATGCATGTTTACACAGTTAGCGGTTCAGATATTTCCATGTTCATACAGATAGCCGTGTAGATATTTCCATGTTCATCCAGATGGCTGTGTGGATATATCCATGTTCATTCAGATGGCGGTGAAAATATTTCCATGTTCATACAGATAGCGGTGTAGATATTTCCATGTTCATACAGATAGCTGTGTAGATATTTCCATGTTCATACAGACAGCGGTATAGATATTTCCATGTTCATACAGATAGATGTGTAGATATTTCCATGTTCATACAGATTGCGGTGTAGCTATTTCCATTTTCATACAGATAGCGGTGTAGATATTTCCATGTTCATAGAGATAGCGGTGTAGATATTTCCATGTTCATACAGATAGCGGTGCTGATATTTCCATGTTTATACAGGTAGCGGTGTAGATATTTCCATGTTTATACAGATAGCCGTGTAGATATTTCCATGTTCATTCAGATGGCAGAGTAGATATTTCCATGTGTAAAGAAATAGCTTTGCAGATATTTCCATGTATATGCAGATAGCTGTGTAGATATTTCCATTTTCATGCAGATAGCGGTGTAGATATTTCCATGTTCAAACAGATAGCTGTGTAGATATTTCCATGTTCATACAGATAGCGGTGTAGATATTTCCATGTTTATACAGATAGCGGTGAAGATGTATGCATGTTAACACAGATAGCGGTGTAGATATTTCCAAGTTCATACAGATAGCGGTGTAGATATTTCCATGTTCATCCAGATGGCTGTGTAGATATATCCATGTTCATACAGATGGTGGTGAAGATATTTCCATGTTCATGCAGATAGCGGTGTAGTTATTTCCATGTTTATACAGATAGCGGTGTAGATATCTCCATGATAATACAGATGGCGGTGTAGATATTTATATGTTCATACAGATGGCGGTGCAGATATTTCCATGTTCATTCAGATGGCGGTGTAGATATTTCCATGTTCATTCAGATGGCGGTGTAGATATTTCCATGTGCAAAGAAATAGCTTTGTAGATATTTCCATGTACATGCAGAGAGCTGTGTAGATATTTCCATTTTCATGCAGATAGCGGTGTAGATATTTCCATGTTTATACACATCGCGGTGTAGATATTTCCATGTTTATACAGATAGCGGTGTAGATATCTCCATCTTAATACAGATGGCGGTGTAGATATTTATATGTTCATACAGATGGCAGTGCAGATATTTCCATGTTCATACGTATGGCGGTGAAGATATTTCCATGTTCATACAGATGGCGGTGTAGAAACTTCCATGTTCATACTGATAGCGGTGCTGATATTTCCATGTTTATACAGGTAGCGGTGTAGATATTTCCATGTTTATACAGATAGCGGTGTAGATATTTCCATGTTTATACACATAGCGGTGTAGATATTTCCATGTTTATACAGATAGCGGTGTAGATATCTCCATCTTAATACAGATGGCGGTGTAGATATTTATATGTTCATTCAGATGGCGGTGCAGATATTTCCATGTTGATACAGATGGCGGTGTAGATATTTCCATGTTCATACAGATAGCGGTGTAGTTATTTCCAAGTGTAAAGAGATAGCTGTGTAGATATTTCCATGTATATGCAGATAGCTGTGTAGACATTTCCATTTTCATGCAGATAGCGGTGTATATATTTCCCTGTTCAAACAGTTAGCGGTGTAGATGTTTCCATTTTCATAAAGATAGCAGTGCAGATATTTCCATGTTTATACAGATAGCGGTGAAGATTTATGCATGTTTACACAGATAGCGGTGTAGATATTTCCATGTTCATCCAGATGGCTGTGTAGATATATCCATGTTCATACAGATAGCAGTGTAGATATTTCCATGTTCATACAGATAGCGGTGCAGATATTTCCATGTTCATCCAGATGGCTGTGTAGATATATCCATGTTCATACAGATGGCGGTGAAGACATTTCCATGTTCATACAGATGGCGGTGTAGATACTTCCATGTTCATACAGATAGCGGTGCTGATATTTCCATGTTTATATAGGTAGCGGTGTAGATATTTCCATGTTCATACAGATAGCGGTGTAGATATTTCCATGTTTATACAGATAGCGGTGTAGATATTTCCATGTTTATACAGATAGCGGTGTGGATATCTCCATCTTAATACAGATGGTGGTGTAGATATTTATATGTTCATGCAGATGGCGGTGCAGATATTTCCATGTTCATACAGATGGTGGTGTAGATATTTCTATGTTTATAGAGATAGCGGTGTAGTTATTTCCATGTGTAAAGAAATAGCTTTGTAGATATTTCCATGTATATGCAGATAGCTCTGTTGATATTTCCATTTTCATGCAGATAGCGGTGTAGATATTTCCATGTTCATACAGATTGCAGTGGAGATATTTCCATGTTTATACAGATAGCGGCGAAGATGTATGCATGTTTACACAGATAGCGGTGTAGATATTTCCATGTTCATTCAGGTAGCGGTGTAGATATTTCCATGTTCATGCAGATGGCTGTGTAGATATATCCATGTTCATACAGATGGCGGTGAAGATATTTCCATGTTCATACAGATAGCGGTGTAGATCTTTCCATGTTCATACAGATAGCGGTGTAGATATTTCCATGTTCATACAGATAGAGGTGTAGCTATTTCCATGTTCATACAGATTGCGGTGTAGATATTTCCATGTTCATCCAGATTGCTGTGTAGATATATCCATGTTCATAGAGATGGCGGTGAAGATATTTCCATGTTCATACAGATAGCGGTGTAGATATTTCCATGTTCATACAGATAGTGGTGTAGATATTTCCATGTTCATACAGATAGCGGTGTATCTATTTCCATGTTCATACAGATAGCGGTGCTGATATTTCCATGTTTATACAGGTAGCGGTGTAGATATTTCCATGTTTATACAGATAGCGGTGTAGATATTTCCATGTTTATACAGATAGCGGTGTAGATATTTCCATGTTTATACAGATAGCAGTGTAGATATCTCTATCTTAATACAGATGGCGGTGTAGATATTTATATGTTCATACAGATGGCGGTGAAGATATCTCCATGTTCATACAGATGGCGGTGTAGATATTTCCATGTTAATAGAGATAGCGGTGTAGTTATTTCCATGTGTAAAGAAATAGCTTTGTAGATATTTCCATGTATATGCAGATAGCTGTGTAGATATTTCCATTTTCATGCAGATAGCGGAGTGGATATTTCCATGTTCAAACAGATAGCGGTGTAGGTATTTCCATGTTCATACAGATAGCGGTGTAGATATTTCCATGTTTATACAGATAGCGTTGAAGGTGTATGCATGTTTACACAGATACTGGTGTAGATATTTCTATGTTCATACAGATAGCGGTGTAGATATTTCCATGTTCATTCAGATGGCTATGTAGATATATCCATGTTCATACAGATGGCGGTGAAGATATTTCCATGTTCATACAGATAGCGGTGTAGATATTTCCATGTTTATACAGATAGCAGTGTAGATATTGCCATGTTTATACATATAGCGGTGTAGATATTTCCATGTTCATACATATAGCGGTGTAGATATTTCCATGTTCATCCAGATGGCTGTGTAGTTATATCCATGTTCATACAGATGGCGGTGAAGATATTTCCATGATCATACAGATAGCGGTGTAGATATTTCCATGTTCATACAGATAGCGGTGTAGACATTTCCATGTTCATACAGATAGCGGTGTAGCTATTTCCATGTTCATACAGATAGCGGTGTAGCTATTTCCATGTTCATCCAGATAGCGGTGTAGATATTTCCATGTTCATCCAGATGGCTGTGTAGATATTTCCATGTTCATACAGATAGCTGTGTGGATATTTCCATGTTTACACAGGTAGCGGTGTAGATATTCCCATGTGTATACAGATAGCGGTGTAGATATTTCCATGTTTATACAGATAGAGGTGAAGATGTATGCATGTTTACACAGTTAGCGGTGCAGATATTTCCATGTTCATACAGATAGCAGTGTAGATATTTCCATGTTCATCCAGATGGCTGTGTGGATATATCCATGTTCATTCAGATGGCGGTGAAGATATTTCCATGTTCATACAGATAGCGGTGTAGATATTTCCATGTTCATACAGATAGCTGTGTAGATATTTCCATGTTCATACAGACAGCGGTGTAGATATTTCCATGTTCATACAGATAGATGTGTAGATATTTCCATGTTCATACAGATTGCGGTGTAGCTATTTCCATTTTCATACAGATAGCGGTGTAGATATTTCCATGTTCATAGAGATAGCGGTGTAGATATTTCCATGTTCATACAGATAGCGGTGCTGATATTTCCATGTTTATACAGGTAGCGGTGTAGATATTTCCATGTTTATACAGATAGCCGTGTAGATATTTCCATGTTCATTCAGATGGCAGAGTAGATATTTCCATGTGTAAAGAAATAGCTTTGCAGATATTTCCAAGTATATGCAGATAGCTGTGTAGATATTTCCATTTTCATGCAGATAGCGGTGTAGATATTTCCATGTTCAAACAGATAGCTGTGTAGATATTTCCATGTTCATACAGATAGCGGTGTAGATATTTCCATGTTTATACAGATAGCGGTGAAGATGTATGCATGTTAACACAGATAGCGGTGTAGATATTTCCAAGTTCATACAGATAGCGGTGTAGATATTTCCATGTTCATACAGATGGCGGTGAAGATATTTCCATGTTCATACAGATAGCGGTGTAGATATTTCCATGTTTATACAGATAGCAGTGTAGATATTGCCATGTTTATACATATAGCGGTGTAGATATTTCCATGTTCATACATATAGCGGTGTAGATATTTCCATGTTCATCCAGATGGCTGTGTAGTTATATCCATGTTCATACAGATGGCGGTGAAGATATTTCCATGATCATACAGATAGCGGTGTAGATATTTCCATGTTCATACAGATAGCGGTGTAGACATTTCCATGTTCATACAGATAGCGGTGTAGCTATTTCCATGTTCATACAGATAGCGGTGTAGATATTTCCATGTTCATCCAGATGGCTGTGTAGATATTTCCATGTTCATACAGATAGCTGTGTGAATATTTCCATGTTTACACATGTAGCGGTGTAGATATTCCCATGTGTATACAGATAGCGGTGTAGATATTTCCATGTTTATACAGATAGAGGTGAAGATGTATGCATGTTTACACAGTTAGCGGTTCAGATATTTCCATGTTCATACAGATAGCCGTGTAGATATTTCCATGTTCATCCAGATGGCTGTGTGGATATATCCATGTTCATTCAGATGGCGGTGAAGATATTTCCATGTTCATACAGATAGCGGTGTAGATATTTCCATGTTCATACAGATAGCTGTGTAGATATTTCCATGTTCATACAGACAGCGGTATAGATATTTCCATGTTCATACAGATAGATGTGTAGATATTTCCATGTTCATACAGATTGCGGTGTAGCTATTTCCATTTTCATACAGTTAGCGGTGTAGATATTTCCATTTTCATAGAGATAGCGGTGTAGATATTTCCATGTTCATACAGATAGCGGTGCTGATATTTCCATGTTTATACAGGTAGCGGTGTAGATATTTCCATGTTTATACAGATAGCCGTGTAGATATTTCCATGTTCATTCAGATGGCAGAGTAGATATTTCCATGTGTAAAGAAATAGCTTTGCAGATATTTCCATGTATATGCAGATAGCTGTGTAGATATTTCCATTTTCATGCAGATAGCGGTGTAGATATTTCCATGTTCAAACAGATAGCTGTGTAGATATTTCCATGTTCATACAGATAGCGGTGTAGATATTTCCATGTTTATACAGATAGCGGTGAAGATGTATGCATGTTAACACAGATAGCGGTGTACATATTTCCAAGTTCATACAGATAGCGGTGTAGATATTTCCATGTTCATCCAGATGGCTGTGTAGATATATCCATGTTCATACAGATGGTGGTGAAGATATTTCCATGTTCATGCAGATAGCGGTGTAGATATTTCCATGTTTATACAGATAGCGGTGTAGATATCTCCATGATAATACAGATGGCGGTGTAGATATTTATATGTTCATACAGATGGCGGTGCAGATATTTCCATGTTCATTCAGATGGCGGTGTAGATATTTCCATGTTCATTCAGATGGCGGTGTAGATATTTCCATGTGCAAAGAAATAGCTTTGTAGATATTTCCATGTACATGCAGAGAGCTGTGTAGATATTTCCATTTTCATGCAGATAGCGGTGTAGATATTTCCATGTTTATACACATCGCGGTGTAGATATTTCCATGTTTATACAGATAGCGGTGTAGATATCTCCATCTTAATACAGATGGCGGTGTAGATATTTATATGTTCATACAGATGGCAGTGCAGATATTTCCATGTTCATACAGATGGCGGTGAAGATATTTCCATGTTCATACAGATGGCGGTGTAGATACTTCCATGTTCATACTGATAGCGGTGCTGATATTTCCATGTTTATACAGGTAGCGGTGTAGATATTTCCATGTTTATACAGATAGCGGTGTAGATATTTCCATGTTTATACACATAGCGGTGTAGATATTTCCATGTTTATACAGATAGCGGTGTAGATATCTCCATCTTAATACAGATGGCGGTGTAGATATTTATATGTTCATTCAGATGGCGGTGCAGATATTTCCATGTTGATACAGATGGCGGTGTAGATATTTCCATGTTCATACAGATAGCGGTGTAGTTATTTCCAAGTGTAAAGAGATAGCTGTGTAGATATTTCCATGTATATGCAGATAGCTGTGTAGACATTTCCATTTTCATGCAGATAGCGGTGTATATATTTCCCTGTTCAAACAGTTAGCGGTGTAGATGTTTCCATGTTCATAAAGATAGCAGTGCAGATATTTCCATGTTTATACAGATAGCGGTGAAGATTTATGCATGTTTACACAGATAGCGGTGTAGATATTTCCATGTTCATCCAGATGGCTGTGTAGATATATCCATGTTCATACAGATAGCAGTGTAGATATTTCCATGTTCATACAGATAGCGGTGCAGATATTTCCATGTTCATCCAGATGGCTGTGTAGATATATCCATGTTCATACAGATGGCGGTGAAGACATTTCCATGTTCATACAGATGGCGGTGTAGATACTTCCATGTTCATACAGATAGCGGTGCTGATATTTCCATGTTTATATAGGTAGCGGTGTAGATATTTCCATGTTCATACAGATAGCGGTGTAGATATTTCCATGTTTATACAGATAGCGGTGTAGATATTTCCATGTTTATACAGATAGCGGTGTGGATATCTCCATCTTAATACAGATGGTGGTGTAGATATTTATATGTTCATGCAGATGGCGGTGCAGATATTTCCATGTTCATACAGATGGTGGTGTAGATATTTCTATGTTTATAGAGATAGCGGTGTAGTTATTTCCATGTGTAAAGAAATAGCTTTGTAGATATTTCCATGTATATGCAGATAGCTCTGTTGATATTTCCATTTTCATGCAGATAGCGGTGTAGATATTTCCATGTTCATACAGATTGCAGTGGAGATATTTCCATGTTTATACAGATAGCGGCGAAGATGTATGCATGTTTACACAGATAGCGGTGTAGATATTTCCATGTTCATTCAGGTAGCGGTGTAGATATTTCCATGTTCATGCAGATGGCTGTGTAGATATATCCATGTTCATACAGATGGCGGTGAAGATATTTCCATGTTCATACAGATAGCGGTGTAGATCTTTCCATGTTCATACAGATAGCGGTGTAGATATTTCCATGTTCATACAGATAGAGGTGTAGCTATTTCCATGTTCATACAGATTGCGGTGTAGATATTTCCATGTTCATCCAGATTGCTGTGTAGATATATCCATGTTCATAGAGATGGCGGTGAAGATATTTCCATGTTCATACAGATAGCGGTGTAGATATTTCCATGTTCATACAGATAGTGGTGTAGATATTTCCATGTTCATACAGATAGCGGTGTATCTATTTCCATGTTCATACAGATAGCGGTGCTGATATTTCCATGTTTATACAGGTAGCGGTGTAGATATTTCCATGTTTATACAGATAGCGGTGTAGATATTTCCATGTTTATACAGATAGCGGTGTAGATATTTCCATGTTTATACAGATAGCGGTGTAGATATCTCTATCTTAATACAGATGGCGGTGTAGATATTTTTATGTTCATACAGATGGCGGTGAAGATATCTCCATGTTCATACAGATGGCGGTGTAGATATTTCCATGTTAATAGAGATAGCGGTGTAGTTATTTCCATGTGTAAAGAAATAGCTTTGTAGATATTTCCATGTATATGCAGATAGCTGTGTAGATATTTCCATTTTCATGCAGATAGCGGAGTGGATATTTCCATGTTCAAACAGATAGCGGTGTAGGTATTTCCATGTTCATACAGATAGCGGTGTAGATATTTCCATGTTTATACAGATAGCGTTGAAGGTGTATGCATGTTTACACAGATACTGGTGTAGATATTTCTATGTTCATACAGATAGCGGTGTAGATATTTCCATGTTCATTCAGATGGCTATGTAGATATATCCATGTTCATACAGATGGCGGTGAAGATATTTCCATGTTCATACAGATAGCGGTGTAGATATTTCCATGTTTATACAGATAGCAGTGTAGATATTGCCATGTTTATACATATAGCGGTGTAGATATTTCCATGTTCATACATATAGCGGTGTAGATATTTCCATGTTCATCCAGATGGCTGTGTAGTTATATCCATGTTCATACAGATGGCGGTGAAGATATTTCCATGATCATACAGATAGCGGTGTAGATATTTCCATGTTCATACAGATAGCGGTGTAGATATTTCCATGTTCATACAGATATCGGTGTATGTATTTCCATGTTCATACAGATAGCGGTGTAGATATTTCCATGTTCATCCAGATGGCTGTGTAGATATTTCCATGTTTATACAGATAGCGGTGAAGATGTATGCATGTTAACACAGATAGCGGTGTAGATATTTCCAAGTTCATACAGATAGCGGTGTAGATATTTCCATGTTCATCCAGATGGCTGTGTAGATATATCCATGTTCATACAGATGGTGGTGAAGATATTTCCATGTTCATGCAGATAGCGGTGTAGATATTTCCATGTTTATACAGATAGCGGTGTAGATATCTCCATGTTAATACAGATGGCGGTGTAGATATTTATATGTTCATACAGATGGCGGTGCAGATATTTCCATGTTCATTCAGATGGCGGTGTAGATATTTCCATGTTCATTCAGATGGCGGTGTAGGTATTTCCATGTGCAAAGAAATAGCTTTGTAGATATTTCCATGTACATGCAGAGAGCTGTGTAGATATTTCCATTTTCATGCAGATAGCGGTGTAGATATTTCCATGTTCAAACAGATAGCTGTGTAGATATTTCCATGTTCATACAGATAGCGGTGTAGATATTTCCATGTTCATACAGATAGCGGTGTAGATATTTCCATGTTTATACAGATAGCAGTGTAGATATTGCCATGTTTATACATATAGCGGTGTAGATATTTCCATGTTCATACATATAGCGGTGTAGATATTTCCATGTTCATCCAGATGGCTGTGTAGTTATATCCATGTTCATACAGATGGCGGTGAAGATATTTCCATGATCATACAGATAGCGGTGTAGATATTTCCATGTTCATACAGATAGCGGTGTAGACATTTCCATGTTCATACAGATAGCGGTGTAGCTATTTCCATGTTCATACAGATAGCGGTGTAGATATTTCCATGTTCATCCAGATGGCTGTGTAGATATTTCCATGTTCATACAGATAGCTGTGTGAATATTTCCATGTTTACACAGGTAGCGGTGTAGATATTCCCATGTGTATACAGATAGCGGTGTAGATATTTCCATGTTTATACAGATAGAGGTGAAGATGTATGCATGTTTACACAGTTAGCGGTTCAGATATTTCCATGTTCATACAGATAGCCGTGTAGATATTTCCATGTTCATCCAGATGGCTGTGTGGATATATCCATGTTCATTCAGATGGCGGTGAAAATATTTCCATGTTCATACAGATAGCGGTGTAGATATTTCCATGTTCATACAGATAGCTGTGTAGATATTTCCATGTTCATACAGACAGCGGTATAGATATTTCCATGTTCATACAGATAGATGTGTAGATATTTCCATGTTCATACAGATTGCGGTGTAGCTATTTCCATTTTCATACAGATAGCGGTGTAGATATTTCCATGTTCATAGAGATAGCGGTGTAGATATTTCCATGTTCATACAGATAGCGGTGCTGATATTTCCATGTTTATACAGGTAGCGGTGTAGATATTTCCATGTTTATACAGATAGCCGTGTAGATATTTCCATGTTCATTCAGATGGCAGAGTAGATATTTCCATGTGTAAAGAAATAGCTTTGCAGATATTTCCATGTATATGCAGATAGCTGTGTAGATATTTCCATTTTCATGCAGATAGCGGTGTAGATATTTCCATGTTCAAACAGATAGCTGTGTAGATATTTCCATGTTCATACAGATAGCGGTGTAGATATTTCCATGTTTATACAGATAGCGGTGAAGATGTATGCATGTTAACACAGATAGCGGTGTAGATATTTCCAAGTTCATACAGATAGCGGTGTAGATATTTCCATGTTCATCCAGATGGCTGTGTAGATATATCCATGTTCATACAGATGGTGGTGAAGATATTTCCATGTTCATGCAGATAGCGGTGTAGTTATTTCCATGTTTATACAGATAGCGGTGTAGATATCTCCATGATAATACAGATGGCGGTGTAGATATTTATATGTTCATACAGATGGCGGTGCAGATATTTCCATGTTCATTCAGATGGCGGTGTAGATATTTCCATGTTCATTCAGATGGCGGTGTAGATATTTCCATGTGCAAAGAAATAGCTTTGTAGATATTTCCATGTACATGCAGAGAGCTGTGTAGATATTTCCATTTTCATGCAGATAGCGGTGTAGATATTTCCATGTTTATACACATCGCGGTGTAGATATTTCCATGTTTATACAGATAGCGGTGTAGATATCTCCATCTTAATACAGATGGCGGTGTAGATATTTATATGTTCATACAGATGGCAGTGCAGATATTTCCATGTTCATACGTATGGCGGTGAAGATATTTCCATGTTCATACAGATGGCGGTGTAGAAACTTCCATGTTCATACTGATAGCGGTGCTGATATTTCCATGTTTATACAGGTAGCGGTGTAGATATTTCCATGTTTATACAGATAGCGGTGTAGATATTTCCATGTTTATACACATAGCGGTGTAGATATTTCCATGTTTATACAGATAGCGGTGTAGATATCTCCATCTTAATACAGATGGCGGTGTAGATATTTATATGTTCATTCAGATGGCGGTGCAGATATTTCCATGTTGATACAGATGGCGGTGTAGATATTTCCATGTTCATACAGATAGCGGTGTAGTTATTTCCAAGTGTAAAGAGATAGCTGTGTAGATATTTCCATGTATATGCAGATAGCTGTGTAGACATTTCCATTTTCATGCAGATAGCGGTGTATATATTTCCCTGTTCAAACAGTTAGCGGTGTAGATGTTTCCATTTTCATAAAGATAGCAGTGCAGATATTTCCATGTTTATACAGATAGCGGTGAAGATTTATGCATGTTTACACAGATAGCGGTGTAGATATTTCCATGTTCATCCAGATGGCTGTGTAGATATATCCATGTTCATACAGATAGCAGTGTAGATATTTCCATGTTCATACAGATAGCGGTGCAGATATTTCCATGTTCATCCAGATGGCTGTGTAGATATATCCATGTTCATACAGATGGCGGTGAAGACATTTCCATGTTCATACAGATGGCGGTGTAGATACTTCCATGTTCATACAGATAGCGGTGCTGATATTTCCATGTTTATATAGGTAGCGGTGTAGATATTTCCATGTTCATACAGATAGCGGTGTAGATATTTCCATGTTTATACAGATAGCGGTGTAGATATTTCCATGTTTATACAGATAGCGGTGTGGATATCTCCATCTTAATACAGATGGTGGTGTAGATATTTATATGTTCATGCAGATGGCGGTGCAGATATTTCCATGTTCATACAGATGGTGGTGTAGATATTTCTATGTTTATAGAGATAGCGGTGTAGTTATTTCCATGTGTAAAGAAATAGCTTTGTAGATATTTCCATGTATATGCAGATAGCTCTGTTGATATTTCCATTTTCATGCAGATAGCGGTGTAGATATTTCCATGTTCATACAGATTGCAGTGGAGATATTTCCATGTTTATACAGATAGCGGCGAAGATGTATGCATGTTTACACAGATAGCGGTGTAGATATTTCCATGTTCATTCAGGTAGCGGTGTAGATATTTCCATGTTCATGCAGATGGCTGTGTAGATATATCCATGTTCATACAGATGGCGGTGAAGATATTTCCATGTTCATACAGATAGCGGTGTAGATCTTTCCATGTTCATACAGATAGCGGTGTAGATATTTCCATGTTCATACAGATAGAGGTGTAGCTATTTCCATGTTCATACAGATTGCGGTGTAGATATTTCCATGTTCATCCAGATTGCTGTGTAGATATATCCATGTTCATAGAGATGGCGGTGAAGATATTTCCATGTTCATACAGATAGCGGTGTAGATATTTCCATGTTCATACAGATAGTGGTGTAGATATTTCCATGTTCATACAGATAGCGGTGTATCTATTTCCATGTTCATACAGATAGCGGTGCTGATATTTCCATGTTTATACAGGTAGCGGTGTAGATATTTCCATGTTTATACAGATAGCGGTGTAGATATTTCCATGTTTATACAGATAGCGGTGTAGATATTTCCATGTTTATACAGATAGCGGTGTAGATATCTCTATCTTAATACAGATGGCGGTGTAGATATTTATATGTTCATACAGATGGCGGTGAAGATATCTCCATGTTCATACAGATGGCGGTGTAGATATTTCCATGTTAATAGAGATAGCGGTGTAGTTATTTCCATGTGTAAAGAAATAGCTTTGTAGATATTTCCATGTATATGCAGATAGCTGTGTAGATATTTCCATTTTCATGCAGATAGCGGAGTGGATATTTCCATGTTCAAACAGATAGCGGTGTAGGTATTTCCATGTTCATACAGATAGCGGTGTAGATATTTCCATGTTTATACAGATAGCGTTGAAGGTGTATGCATGTTTACACAGATACTGGTGTAGATATTTCTATGTTCATACAGATAGCGGTGTAGATATTTCCATGTTCATTCAGATGGCTATGTAGATATATCCATGTTCATACAGATGGCGGTGAAGATATTTCCATGTTCATACAGATAGCGGTGTAGATATTTCCATGTTTATACAGATAGCAGTGTAGATATTGCCATGTTTATACATATAGCGGTGTAGATATTTCCATGTTCATACATATAGCGGTGTAGATATTTCCATGTTCATCCAGATGGCTGTGTAGTTATATCCATGTTCATACAGATGGCGGTGAAGATATTTCCATGATCATACAGATAGCGGTGTAGATATTTCCATGTTCATACAGATAGCGGTGTAGACATTTCCATGTTCATACAGATAGCGGTGTAGCTATTTCCATGTTCATACAGATAGCGGTGTAGCTATTTCCATGTTCATCCAGATAGCGGTGTAGATATTTCCATGTTCATCCAGATGGCTGTGTAGATATTTCCATGTTCATACAGATAGCTGTGTGGATATTTCCATGTTTACACAGGTAGCGGTGTAGATATTCCCATGTGTATACAGATAGCGGTGTAGATATTTCCATGTTTATACAGATAGAGGTGAAGATGTATGCATGTTTACACAGTTAGCGGTGCAGATATTTCCATGTTCATACAGATAGCAGTGTAGATATTTCCATGTTCATCCAGATGGCTGTGTGGATATATCCATGTTCATTCAGATGGCGGTGAAGATATTTCCATGTTCATACAGATAGCGGTGTAGATATTTCCATGTTCATACAGATAGCTGTGTAGATATTTCCATGTTCATACAGACAGCGGTGTAGATATTTCCATGTTCATACAGATAGATGTGTAGATATTTCCATGTTCATACAGATTGCGGTGTAGCTATTTCCATTTTCATACAGATAGCGGTGTAGATATTTCCATGTTCATAGAGATAGCGGTGTAGATATTTCCATGTTCATACAGATAGCGGTGCTGATATTTCCATGTTTATACAGGTAGCGGTGTAGATATTTCCATGTTTATACAGATAGCCGTGTAGATATTTCCATGTTCATTCAGATGGCAGAGTAGATATTTCCATGTGTAAAGAAATAGCTTTGCAGATATTTCCAAGTATATGCAGATAGCTGTGTAGATATTTCCATTTTCATGCAGATAGCGGTGTAGATATTTCCATGTTCAAACAGATAGCTGTGTAGATATTTCCATGTTCATACAGATAGCGGTGTAGATATTTCCATGTTTATACAGATAGCGGTGAAGATGTATGCATGTTAACACAGATAGCGGTGTAGATATTTCCAAGTTCATACAGATAGCGGTGTAGATATTTCCATGTTCATACAGATGGCGGTGAAGATATTTCCATGTTCATACAGATGGTGGTGAAGATATTTCCATGTTCATGCAGATAGCGGTGTAGATATCTCCATGTTTATACAGATAGCGGTGTAGATATCTCCATGTTAATACAGATGGCGGTGTAGATATTTATATGTTCATACAGATGGCGGTGCAGATATTTCCATGTTCATTCAGATGGCGGTGTAGATATTTCCATGTTCATTCAGATGGTGGTGTAGATATTTCCATGTGCAAAGAAATAGCTTTGTAGATATTTCCATGTACATGCAGAGAGCTGTGTAGATATTTCCATTTTCATGCAGATAGCGGTGTAGATATTTCCATGTTCAAACAGATAGCTGTGTAGATATTTCCATGTTCATACAGATAGCGGTGTAGATATTTCCATGTTTATACAGGTAGCGGTGTAGATATTTCCATGTTTATACAGATAGCGGTGTAGATTTTTCCATGTTTATACAGATAGCGGTGTAGATATTTCCATGTTTATACAGATAGCGGTGTAGATATCTCCATCTTAGTAGAGATGGTGGTGTAGATATTTATATGTTCATACAGATGGCGGTGCAGATATTTCCATATTCATACAGATGGTGGTGTAGATATTTCCATGTTTATAGAGATAGCGGTGTAGTTATTTCCATGTGTAAAGAAATAGCTTTGTAGATATTTCCGTGTATATGCAGATAGCTGTGTAGATATTTCCATTTTCATGCAGATATCGGTGTAGATATTTCCATGTTCAAACAGATAGCGGTGTAGATATTTCCATGTTCATACAGATAGTGGTGTAGATATTTCCATGTTTATACAGATAGCGGTGTAGATATTTCCATGTTTATACAGATAGCGGTGTGGATATCTCCATCTTAATACAGATGGTGGTGTAGATATTTATGTGTTCATGCAGATGGCAGTGCAGATATTTCCATGTTCATACAGATGGCGGTGTAGAAATTTCCATGTTTATAGAGATAGCGGTGTAGTTATTTCCATGTGTAAAGAAATAGCTTTGTAGATATTTCCATGTATATGCAGATAGCTCTGTTGATATTTCCATTTTCATGCAGATAGCGGTGTAGATATTTCCATGTTCATACAGATAGCGGTGGAGATATTTCCATGTTTATACAGATAGCGGTAAAGATGTATGCATGTTTACACAGATAGCGGTGTAGATATTTCCATGTTCATTCAGGTAGCGGTGTAGATATTTCCATGTTCATCCAGATGGCTGTGTGGATATATCCATGTTCATACAGATGGCGGCGAAGATATTTCCATGTTCATACAGATAACGGTGTAGATCTTTCCATGTTCATACAGATAGTGGTGTAGATATTTCCATGTTCATACAGATAGAGGTGTAGCTATTTCCATGTTCATACAGATTGCGGTGTAGGTATTTCCATGTTCATCCAGATGGCTGTGTAGATATATCCATGTTCATACCGATGGCGGTGAAGATATTTCCATGTTCATACAGATAGCTGTGTAGGTATTTCCATGTTCATACAGCTAGCGGTGTAGATATTTCCATGTTCATACAGATAGCGGTGTAGATATTTCCATGTTCATCCAGAAGGCTGTGTAGATATTTCGATGTTCATACAGATAGCGGTGGTGATATTTCCATGTTTAAACAGGTAGCGGTGTAGATATTTCCATGTTTATACAGATGGCGGTGTAGATATTTCCATATTTATACAGATAGCGGTGTAGATATCTCCATCTTAATACAGATGGCGGTGTAGATATTTATATGTTCATACAGATGGCGGTGCAGATATTTCCATGTTCATACAGATGGCGGTGTAGATATTTCCATGTTTGCAGATATAGCGGTGTAGTTATTTCCATGTGTAAAGAAATAGCTTTGTAGATATTTCCGTGTATATGCAGACAGCTGTGTAGATATTTCCATTTTCATGCAGATAGCGGTGTAGATATTTCCATGTTCAAACCGATAGCGGTGTAGATATTTCCATTTTCATACAGATAGCGGTGTAGATATTTGCATGTTTATACAGATAGCGGTGAAGATGTATGCATGTTTGCACAAATAGCTGTGTAGATATTTCCATGTTCATACAGATAGCGGTGTAGATATTTCCATGTTCATACAGATAGCGGTGTAGATATTTCCATGTTCATACAGATAGCGGTGTAGATATTTCCATGTTCATACAGATAGCGGTGTAGAGATTTCCATGTTCATCCAGAAGGCTGTGTAGATATTTCCATGTTCATACAGATAGCGGTGCTGATATTTCCATGTTTATATAGGTAGCGGTGTAGATATTTCCATGTTCATACAGATAGCGGTGTAGATATTTCCATGTTTATACAGATAGCGGTGTAGATATTTCCATGTTTATACAGATAGCGGTGTGTATATCTCCATCTTAATACAGATGGTGGTGTAGATATTTATATGTTCATGCAGATGGCGGTGCAGATATTTCCATGTTCATACAGATGGTGGTGTAGATATTTCTATGTTTATAGAGATAGCGGTGTAGTTATTTCCATGTGTAAATAAATAGCTTTGTAGATATTTCCATGTATATGCAGATAGCTCTGTTGATATTTCCATTTTCATGCAGATGGCGGTGCAGTTATTTCCATGTTCATACAGATGGTGGTGTAGATATTTCTATGTTTATAGAGATAGCGGTGTTGTTATTTCCATGTGTAAATAAATAGCTTTGTAGATATTTCCATGTATATGCTGATAGCTCTGTTGATATTTCCATTTTCATGCAGATAGCGGTGTAGATTTTTCCAAGTTCATAGAGATAGCGGTGGAGATATTTCCATGTTTATACAGATAGCGGTGAAGATTTATGCGTGTTTACACAGATAGCGGTGTAGATATTTCCATGTTCATTCAGGTAGCGGTGTAGATATTTCCATGTTCATCCAGATGGCTGTGTAGATATATCCATGTTCATACAGATGGTGGTGAAGATATTTCCATGTTCATACAGATAGCGGTGTAGATCTTTCCATGTTCATACAGATAGCGGTGTAGATATTTCCATGTTCATACAGTTAGAGGTGTAGCTATTTCCATGTTCATACAGATTGCGGTGTAGATATTTCCATGTTCATCCAGATGGCTGTGTAGATATATCCATGTTCATACAGATGGCGGTGAAGATATTTCCATGTTCATACAGATAGCGGTGTAGATATTTCCATGTTCATACAGATAGTGGTGTAGATATTTCCATGTTCATACAGATAGCGGTGTATCTATTTCCATGTTCATACAGATAGCGGTGTAGATATTTCCATGTTCATCCAGATGGCTGTGTAGATATTTCCATGTTCATACAGATAGCGGTGCTGATATTTCCAGGTTTATACAGGTAGCGGTGTAGATGTTTCCATGTTTATACAGATAGCGGTGTAGATATTTCCATGTTTATACAGATAGCGGTGTAGATATTTCCATGTTTATACAGATAACGGTGTAGATATCTCCATCTTAATACAGATGACGGTGTAGATATTTATATGTTCATACAGATGGCTGTGAAGATATCTCCATGTTCATACAGATGGCGGTGTAGATATTTCCATGTTAATAGAGATAGCGGTGTAGTTATTTCCATGTGTAAAGAAATAGCTTTGTAGATATTTCCATGTATATGCAGATAGCTGTGTAGATATTTCCATTTTCATGCAGATAGCGGAGTAGATATTTCCATGTTCAAACAGATAGCGGTGTAGATATTTCCATGTTCATACAGATAGCGGTGTAGATATTTCCATGTTTATACAGATAGCGGTGAAGTTGTATGCATGTTTACACAGATAGTGGTGTAGATATTTCCATGTTCATACAGATAGCGGTGTAGATATTTCCATGTTTATACAGATAGAGGTGAAGATATATGCATGTTTACACAGATAGCGGTGCAGATATTTCCATGTTCATACAGATAGCAGTGTAGATATTTCCATGTTCATCCAGATGGCTGTGTAGATATATCCATGATCATTCAGATGGCGGTGAAGATATTTCCATGTTCATACAGATAGCGGTGTAGGTATTTCCATGTTCATACAGATAGCTGTGTAGATATTTCCATGTTCATACAGACAGCGGTGTAGATATTTCCATGTTCATACAGATAGAGGTGTAGATATTTCCATGTTCATACAGATTGCGGTGTAGCTATTTCCATTTTCATACAGATAGCGGTGTAGATATTTCCATGTTCATAGAGATAGCGGTGTAGATATTTCCATGTTCATACAGATAGCGGTGCTGATAATTCCATGTTTATACAGGTAGCGGTGTAGATATTTCCATGTTTATACAGATAGCGGTGTAGATATTTCCATGTTCATTCAGATGGCGCAGTAGATATTTCCATGTGTAAAGAAATAGCTTTGTAGATATTTCCATGTATATGCAGATAGCTGTGAAGATATTTTCATTTTCATGCAGATAGCGGTGTAGATATTTCCATGTTCAAACAGATAGCTGTGTAGATATTTCCATGTTCATACAGATAGCGGTGTAGATATTTCCATGTTTATACAGATAGCGGTGTAGATATTTCCATGTTTATACAGATAGCGGTGTAGATTTTTCCATGTTTATACAGATAGCGGTGTAGATATTTCCATGTTTATACAGATAGCGGTGTAGATATCTCCATCTTAATAGAGATGGTGGTGTAGATATTTATATGTTCATACAGATGGCGGTGCAGATATTTCCATGTTCATACAGATGGTGGTGTAGATATTTCCATGTTTATAGAGATAGCGGTGTAGTTATTTCCATGTGTAAAGAAATAGCTTTGTAGATATTTCCGTGTATATGCAGATAGCTGTGTAGATATTTCCATTTTCATGCAGATATCGGTGTAGATATTTCCATGTTCAAACAGATAGCGGTGTAGATATTTCCATGTTCATACAGATAGTGGTGTAGATATTTCCATGTTTATACAGATAGCGGTGTAGATATTTCCATGTTTATACAGATAGCGGTGCGGATATCTCCATCTTAATACAGATGGTGGTGTAGATATTTATATGTTCATGCAGATGGCAGTGCAGATATTTCCATGTTCATACAGATGGCGGTGTAGAAATTTCCATGTTTATAGAGATAGCGGTGTAGTTATTTCCATGTGTAAAGAAATAGCTTTGTAGATATTTCCATGTGTATGCAGATAGCTCTGTTGATATTTCCATTTTCATGCAGATAGCGGTGTAGATATTTCCATGTTCATACAGATAGCGGTGGAGATATTTCCATGTTTATACAGATAGCGGTAAAGATGTATGCATGTTTACACAGATAGCGGTGTAGATATTTCCATGTTCATTCAGGTAGCGGTGTAGATATTTCCATGTTCATCCAGATGGCTGTGTGGATATATCCATGTTCATACAGATGGCGGCGAAGATATTTCCATGTTCATACAGATAACGGTGTAGATCTTTCCATGTTCATACAGATAGTGGTGTAGATATTTCCATGTTCATACAGATAGAGGTGTAGCTATTTCCATGTTCATACAGATTGCGGTGTAGGTATTTCCATGTTCATCCAGATGGCTGTGTAGATATATCCATGTTCATACCGATGGCGGTGAAGATATTTCCATGTTCATACAGATAGCGGTGTAGGTATTTCCATGTTCATACAGCTAGCGGTGTAGATATTTCCATGTTCATACAGATAGCGGTGTAGATATTTCCATGTTCATCCAGAAGGCTGTGTAGATATTTCGATGTTCATACAGATAGCGGTGGTGATATTTCCATGTTTAAACAGGTAGCGGTGTAGATATTTCCATGTTTATACAGATGGCGGTGTAGATATTTCCATATTTATACAGATAGCGGTGTAGATATCTCCATCTTAATACAGATGGCGGTGTAGATATTTATATGTTCATACAGATGGCGGTGCAGATATTTCCATGTTCATACAGATGGCGGTGTAGATATTTCCATGTTTACAGAGATAGCGGTGTAGTTATTTCCATGTGTAAAGAAATAGCTTTGTAGATATTTCCGTGTATATGCAGACAGCTGTGTAGATATTTCCATTTTCATGCAGATAGCGGTGTAGATATTTCCATGTTCAAACCGATAGCGGTGTAGATATTTCCATTTTCATACAGATAGCGGTGTAGATATTTGCATGTTTATACAGATAGCGGTGAAGATGTATGCATGTTTGCACAAATAGCTGTGTAGATATTTCCATGTTCATACAGATAGCGGTGTAGATATTTCCATGTTCATACAGATAGCGGTGTAGATATTTCCATGTTCATACAGATAGCGGTGTAGATATTTCCATGTTCATACAGATAGCGGTGTAGAGATTTCCATGTTCATCCAGAAGGCTGTGTAGATATTTCCATGTTCATACAGATAGCGGTGCTGATATTTCCATGTTTATATAGGTAGCGGTGTAGATATTTCCACGTTCATACAGATAGCGGTGTAGATATTTCCATGTTTATTCAGATAGCGGTGTAGATATTTCCATGTTTATACAGATAGCGGTGTGTATATCTCCATCTTAATACAGATGGTGGTGTAGATATTTCTATGTTTATAGAGATAGCGGTGTACTTATTTCCATGTGTAAATAAATAGCTTTGTAGATATTTCCATGTATATGCAGATAGCTCTGTTGATATTTCCATTTTCATGCAGATGGCGGTGCAGTTATTTCCATGTTCATACAGATGGTGGTGTAGATATTTCTATGTTTATAGAGATAGCGGTGTAGTTATTTCCATGTGTAAATAAATAGCTTTGTAGATATTTCCATGTATATGCAGATAGCTCTGTTGATATTTCCATTTTCATGCAGATAGCGGTGTAGATTTTTCCAAGTTCATATAGATAGCGGTGGAGATATTTCCATGTTTATACAGATAGCGGTGAAGATGTATGCATGTTTACACAGATAGCGGTGTAGATATTTCCATGTTCATTCAGGTAGCGGTGTAGATATTTCCATGTTCATCCAGATGGCTGTGTAGATATATCCATGTTCATACAGATGGCGGTGAAGATATTTCCATGTTCATACAGATAGCGGTGTAGATCTTTCCATGTTCATACAGATAGCGGTGTAGATATTTCCATGTTCATACAGTTAGAGGTGTAGCTATTTCCATGTTCATACAGATTGCGGTGTAGATATTTCCATGTTCATCCAGATGGCTGTGTAGATATATCCATGTTCATACAGATGGCGGTGAAGATATTTCCATGTTCATACAGATAGCGGTGTAGATATTTCCATGTTCATACAGATAGTGGTGTAGATATTTCCATGTTCATACAGATAGCGGTGTATCTATTTCCATGTTCATACAGATAGCGGTGTAGATATTTCCATGTTCATCCAGATGGCTGTGTAGATATTTCCATGTTCATACAGATAGCGGTGCTGATATTTCCATCTTTATACAGGTAGCGGTGTAGATATTTCCATGTTTATACAGATAGCGGTGTAGATATTTCCATGTTTATACAGATAGCGGTGTAGATATTTCCATGTTTATACAGATAACGGTGTAGATATCTCCATCTTAATACAGATGACGGTGTAGATATTTATATGTTCATACAGATGGCTGTGAAGATATCTCCATGTTCATACAGATGGCGGTGTAGATATTTCCATGTTAATAGAGATAGCGGTGTAGTTATTTCCATGTGTAAAGAAATAGCTTTGTAGATATTTCCATGTATATGCAGATAGCTGTGTAGATATTTCCATTTTCATGCAGATAGCGGAGTAGATATTTCCATGTTCAAACAGATAGCGGTGTAGATATTTCCATGTTCATACAGATAGAGGTGTAGATATTTCCATGTTTATACAGATAGCGGTGAAGATGTATGCATGTTTACACAGATAGTGGTGTAGATATTTCCATGTTCATACAGATAGCGGTGTAGATATTTCCATGTTTATACAGATAGAGGTGAAGATATATGCATGTTTACACAGTTAGCGGTGCAGATATTTCCATGTTCATACAGATAGCAGTGTAGATATTTCCATGTTCATCCAGATGGCTGTGTAGATATATCCATGATCATTCAGATGGCGGTGAAGATATTTCCATGTTCATACAGATAGCGGTGTAGGTATTTCCATGTTCATACAGATAGCTGTGTAGATATTTCCATGTTCATACAGACAGCGGTGTAGATATTTCCATGTTCATACAGATAGAGGTGTAGATATTTCCATGTTCATACAGATTGCGGTGTAGCTATTTCCATTTTCATACAGATAGCGGTGTAGATATTTCCATGTTCATAGAGATAGCGGTGTAGATATTTCCATGTTCATACAGATAGCGGTGCTGATAATTCCATGTTTATACAGGTAGCGGTGTAGATATTTCCATGTTTATACAGATAGCGGTGTAGATATTTCCATGTTCATTCAGATGGCGCAGTTGATATTTCCATGTGTAAAGAAATAGCTTTGTAGATATTTCCATGTATATGCAGATAGCTGTGAAGATATTTTCATTTTCATGCAGATAGCGGTGTAGATATTTCCATGTTCAAACAGATAGCTGTGTAGATATTTCCATGTTCATACAGATAGCGGTGTAGATATTTCCATGTTTATACAGATAGCGGTGAAGATGTATGCATGTTAACACAGATAGCGGTGTAGATATTTCCAAGTTCATACAGATAGCGGTGTAGATATTTCCATGTTCATCCAGATGGCTGTGTAGATATATCCATGTTCATACAGAAGGCGGTGAAGATATTTCCATGTTCATGCAGATAGCGGTGTAGATATTTCCATGTTTATACAGATAGCGGTGTAGATATCTCCATCTTAATACAGATGGCGGTGTAGATATTTATATGTTCATACAGATGGCGGTGCAGATATTTCCATGTTCATACAGATGGCGGTGTAGATATTTCCATGTTCATTCAGATGGCCGTGTAGATTTTTCCATGTGTAAAGAAATAGCTTTGTAGTTATTTCCATGTACATGCAGAGAGCTTGGTAGATATTTCCATTTTCATGCAGATAGCGGTGTAGATATTTCCATGTTCAAACAGATAGCTGTGTAGATATTTCCATGTTCATACAGATAGCGGTGTAGATATTTCCATGTTTATACAGGTAGCGGTGTAGATATTTCCATGTTTATACAGATAGCGGTGTAGATATATCCATGTTTATACAGATAGCGGTGTAGATATTTCCATGTTTATACAGATAGCGGTGTAGATATCTCCATCTTAATAGAGATGGCGGTGTAGATATTTATATGTTCATACAGATGGCGGTGCAGATATTTCCATGTTCATACAGATGGTGGTGTAGATATTTCCATGTTTATACAGATAGCGGTGTAGATATTTCCATGTTCATTCAGATGGCTATGTAGATATATCCATGTTAATACAGATGGCGGTGTAGATATTTCCATGTTTATAGAGACTGCGGAGTAGATATTTCCATGTGTAAAGAAATAGCTTTGTAAATATTTCCATGTATATGCAGATAGCTGTGTAGATATATCCATTTTCATGCAGATAGCTGTGTAGATATTTCCATGTTCATACAGATAGCGGTGTAGTTATTTCCATGTTTATACAGATAGCGGTGAAGATGTATGCATGTTAACACAGATAGCGGTGTAGATATTTCCAAGTTCATACAGATAGCGGTGTAGATATTTCCATGTTCATCCAGATGGCTGTGTAGATATATCCATGTTCATACAGATGGCGGTGAAGATATATCCATGTTCATGCAGATAGCGGTGTAGATATTTCCATGTTCATACAGATAGCGGTGTAGACATTTCCATGTTCATACTGATAGCGGTGTAGCTATTTCCATGTTCATACAGATAGCGGTGCAGATATTTCCATGTTCATCCAGATGGCTGTGTAGATATATCCATGTTCATACAGATGGCGGTGAAGTTATTTCCATGTTCATACAGATGGCGGTGTAGATATTTCCATGTTCATACAGATAGCATTGTAGATATTTCCATGTTCATACAGACAGCGGTGCTGTTACTTCCATGTTCATCCAGATGGCTGTGTAGATATATCCATGTTCATACAGATGGCGGTGAAGATATTTCCATGTTCATACCGATATCGGTGTAGATATTTCCATGTTCACAGAGATAGCGGTGTAGATATTTCCATGTTCATACAGATAGCGGTGCTGATATTTCCATGTTTATTCAGGTAGCGGTGGTGATATTTCCATGTTTATACAGATAGCGGTGTAGATATTTCCATGTTTATACAGATAGCGGTGTAGATATTTTCATGTTTATACAGATAGCGGTGTAGATATCTCCATCTTAATACAGATGGCGGTGTAGATATTTATATGTTCATACAGATGGCGGTCCAGATATTTCCATGTTCATTCAGATGGCGGTGTAGATATTTCCATGTTTATAGAGATTGCGGTGTAGATATTTCCATGTGTAAAGAAATAGCTTTGTAGATATTTCCATGTACATGCAGAGAGCTGTGTAGATATTTCCATTTTCATGCAGATAGCGGTGTAGATATTTCCATGTACAAACAGATAGCTGTGTAGATATTTCCATGTTCATACAGATAGCGGTGTAGATATTTCCATGTTTATACAGATAGCGGTGAAGATGTATGCATGTTAACACAGATAGCGGTGTAGATATTTCCATGTTCATACAGATAGCGGTGTATATATTTCCATATTCATCCTGATGGCTGTGTAGATATATACATGTTCATACAGATGGCGGTGAAGATATTTCCATTTTCATACAGATAGCGGTGTATATATTTCCATGTTCATACAGATAGCGGTGTAGATATTTCCATGTTCATCCAGATGGGTGTGTAGATAAATTCATGTTCATACAGATGGCGGTGAAGATATTTCCATGTTCATACAGATAGCGGTGTAGATATTTCCATGTTTATACAGATATCGGTGTAGATATTTCCATGTTTATACAGATAGCGGAGTAGATATCTCCATCTTAATACATATGGCGGTGTAGATATTTATATGATCATACAGATGGCTTTGCAGATATTTCCATGTTCATACAGATGGCGGTGTAGATAATTATAAGATCATACAGATGGCGGTGCAGATATTTCCATGTTCATACAGATGGCGGTGTAGATATTTCCATGTTTATAGAGATAGCGGTGTAGTTATTTCCATGAGTAAAGAAATAGCTTTGTAGATATTTCCGTGTATATGCAGATAGCTGTGTAGATATTTCCATTTTCATGCAGATAGCGGTGTAGATATTTCCATGTTCACACAGATAGCGGTGTAGATATTTCCATGTTCATACAGATAGCGGTGTAGATATTTGCCTGTTTATACAGATAGCGGTGAAGATGTATGCATGTTTGCACAGATAGCGGTGTAGATATTTCCATGTTCATACAGATAGCGGTGTAGATATTTCCATGTTCATACAGATAGTGGTGTAGATATTTCCATGTTCTTACAGATAGCGGTGTATCTATTTCCATGTTCATACATATAGCGGTGTAGATATTTCCATGTTCATCCAGATGGCTGTGTAGATATTTCCATGTTCATACAGATAGCGGTGCTGATATTTCCATGTTTATACAGATAGTTGTGTAGATATTTCCATGTTTATACAGATAGCGGTGTAGATATTTCCATGTTTATACAGATAGCGGTGTAGATATTTTCATGTTTATACAGATAGCGGTGTAGGTATCTCCATCTTAATACAGATGGCGGTGTAGATATTTATATGTTCATTCAGATGGCGGTGCAGATATTTCCATGTTCATACAGATGGTGGTGTAGATATTTCCATGTTTATAGAGACTGCGGTGTAGATATTTCCATGTGTAAAGAAATAGCTTTGTAAATATTTCCATGTATATGCAGATAGCTGTGTAGATATTTCCATTTTCATGCAGATAGCGGTGTAGATATTTCCATGTTCAAACAGATAGCTGTGTAGATATTTCCATGTTCATACAGATAGCGGTGTAGATATTTTCATGTTTATACAGATAGCGGTGAAGATGTATGCATGTTAACACAGATAGCGGTGCAGATATTTCCAAGTTCATACAGATAGCGGTGTAGATATTTCCATGTTCATCCAGATGGCTGTGTAGATATATCCATGTTCATACAGATGGCGGTGAAGATATTTCCATGTTCATGCAGACAGCGGTGTAGATATTTCCATGTTCATACAGATAGAGGTGTAGACATTTCCATGTTCATACTGATAGCGGTGTAGCTATTTCCATGTTCATACAGATAGCGGTGTAGATATTTCCATGTTCATCCAGATGGCTGTGTAGATATGTCCATGTTCATACAGATAGCGGAGTAGATATCTCCATCTTAATACATATGGAGGTGTAGATATTTATATGATCATACAGATGGCTTTGCAGATATTTCCATGTTCATACAGATGGCGGTGTAGATAATTATAAGATCATACAGATGGCGGTGCAGATATTTCCATGTTCATACAGATGGCGGTGTAGATATTTCAATGTTTATAGAGATAGCGGTGTAGTTATTTCCATGTGTAAAGAGATAGCTGTATAGATATTTCCATGTATATGCAGATAGCTTTTTAGATATTTCCATTTTCATGCAGATAGCGGTGTAGATATTTCCATGTCCAAACAGATAGCGGTGTAGATATTTCCATGTTCATGCAGATAGCAGTGTAGATATTTCCATGTTTAAACAGATAGTGGTGAAGATGTATACATGTTTACACAGATAGCGGTGTAGATATTTCCATGCTCATACAGATAGCGGTGTAGATATTTCCGTGTTCATCCAGATGGCTGTGTAGATATATCCATGTTCATACAGATGGCGGTGAAGATATTTCCATGTTTATACACATAGCGTTGTAGATATTTCCATGTTTATACAGATAGCGGTGTAGATATTTCCATGTTTATACAGATAGTGGTGTAGATATTTCCATGTTTATAGAGATAGCGGTGTAGTTATTTCCATGTGTAAAGAGATAGCTTTGTAGATATTTCCATGTATATGCAGATAGCTGTGTAGATATTTCTATTTTCGTGCAGATAGCGGTGTAGATATTTCCATGTTCATACAGATAGCGGTGTAGATATTTCCATGTTCATACAGATAGCGGTGCTGATATTTCCATGTTTATACAGGTAGCGGTGTAGATATTTCCATGTTTATACAGATAGCGGTGTAGATATTTCCATGTATATACAGATAGCGGTGTAGATATTTCCATGCTTATACAGATAGCGGTGTAGATATCTCCATCTTAATACAGATGGCGGTGTAGATATTTATATGTTCATACAGATGGCGGTGCAGATATTTCCATGTTCATACAGATGGTGGTGTAGATATTTCCATGTTTATAGAGATAGCGGTGTAGTTATTTCCATGTGTAAAGAAATAGCTTTGTAGATATTTCCGAGTATATGCAGATAGCTGTGTAAATATTTCCATTTTCTTGCAGATAGCGGTGTAGATATTTCCATGTTCAAACAGTTAGCGGTGTAGATATTTCCATGTTCATACAGATAGCGGTGTAGATATTTCCATGTTTATACAGAAAGCGGTGAAGATGTATGCATGTTTGCACAGATAGCGGTGTAGATATTTCCAAGTTCATACAGATAACGGTGTAAATATTTCCATGTTCATACAGATAGTGGTGTAGATATTTCCATGTTCATACAGATAGCGGTGTAGATATTTCCATGTTCATACAGATAGTGGTGTAGAGATTTCCATGTTCATCCAGAAGGCTGTGTAGATATTTCCATGTTCATACAGATAGCGGTGTAGATATTTCCATGTTGATACAGGTAGCGGTGTAGATATTTCCATGTTCATACAGATAGCGGTGAAGATATTTCCATGTTCTGACAGATAGCGGTGTAGATATTTCCATGTTCATACAGATAGCGGTGTACCTATTTCCATGTTCATACAGATAGCGGTGTAGATATTTCCATGTTCATCCAGATGGGTGTGTAGTTAAATCCATGTTCATACAGATGGCGGTGAAGATATTTCCATGTTCATACAGATAGCGGTGTAGATATTTCCATGTTTATACAGATATCGGTGTAGATATTTCCATGTTTATGCAGATAGCGGAGTAGATATCTCCATCTTAATACAGATGGCGGTGTAGATATTTATATGATCATACAGATGGCGGTGCAGATATTTCCATGTTCATACAGATGGCGGTGTAGATATTTCCATGTTTATAGAGATAGCGGTGTAGTTATTTCCATGTGTAAAGAGATAGCTGTATAGATATTTCCATGTATATGCAGATAGCTTTGTAGATATTTCCATTTTCATGCAGATAGCGGTGTAGATATTTCCATGTTCAAACAGATAGCGGTGTAGATATTTCCATGTTCATACAGATAGCTGTGTAGATATTTCCATGTTTAACAGATAGTGGTGAAAATGTATACATGTTAACACAGATTGCGGTGTAGATATTTCCATGCTCATGCACATAGCGGTGTAGATATTTCCGTGTTCATCCAGATGGCTGTGTAGATATATCCATGTTCATAGAGATGGCGGTGAAGTTATTTCCATGTTCATACAGATAGCGGTGTAGATATTTTCATGTTCATAGAGATAGCGGTGTAGATATTTCCATGGTCATCCAGATAGCGGTGCTGATATTTCCATGTTTATACAGGTAGCGGTGTAGATAATTCCATGTTTATACAGATAGCGGTGTAGATATTTCCATTTTTATACAGATAGTGGTGTAGATATTTCCATGTTTATACAGATAGCGGTGTAGATATTTCCATGTTTATACAGATAGTGGTGTATATATTTCCATGTTTACAGAGATAGCGGTTCACTTATTTCCATGTGTAAAGAGATAGCTTTGTAGATATTTCCAAGTATATGCAGATAGCTGTGTAGATATTTCCATTTTCATGCAGATAGCGGTGTAGATATTTCCATGTTCATACAGACAGCGGTGTAGATATTTCCATGTTCATACAGATAGCGGTGCTGATATTTCCATGTTTATACAGGTAGCGGTGTAGATATTTCCATGTTTATACAGATAGCAGTGTAGATATTTCCATGTTTATACAGATAGCGGTGTAGATATCTCCATCTTAATACAGATGGCGGTGTAGATATTTATATGTTCATACAGATGGCGGTGCAGATATTTCCATGTTCATACACATGGCGGTGTAGATATTTCCGTGTTAATAGAGATAGCGTTGTAGTTATTTCCATGTGTAAAGAAATAGCTTTGTAGATATTTCCATGTATATTGAGATAGCTATGTAGATATTTCCATGTTCAAACAGATAGCGGTGTAGATATTTCCATGTTCATACAGATAGCGGTGTAGATAATTCCATGTTTATACAGATAGCGGTGTAGATATTTCTATGTTTATACAGATTGCGGTGTAGATATTTCCATGTTCATACAGATAGCAGTGTAGATATTTCCATGTTTAAACAGATAGTGGTGAAGATGTATACATGTTTACACACATATCGGTGTAGATATTTCCATGTTCATTCAGGTAGCGGTGTAGATATTTCCATGTTCATCCAGATGGCTGTGTAGATATATCCATGTTCATACAGATGGCGGTGAAGATATTTCCATGTTCATACAGATAGCAGTGTAGATCTTTCCATGTTCATTCAGATAGCGGTGTATATCTTTCTATGTTCATACAGATTGCGGTGTAGATATTTCCATGTTCATCCAGATGGCTGTGTAGATATATCCATATTCATACAGATGGCGGTGAAGATATTTCCATGTTCATACAGATAGCAGTGTAGATATTTCCATGTTCACAGAGATAGCGGTGTAGATATTTCCATGTTCATACAGATAGCGGAGCTGATGTAGATAATTCCATGTTTACACAGATAGCGGTGTACATATTTCCATGTTTATACAGATAGCGGTGCTGATATTTCCATGTTTATACAGGTAGCGGTGTAGATATTTCCATGTTTATACAGATAGTGGTGTATATATTTCCATGTTTACAGAGATAGCGGTTCAGTTATTTCCATGTGTAAAGAGATAGCTTTGTAGATATTTCCATGTATATGCAGATAGCTGTGTAGATATTTCCATTTTCATGCAGATACCGGTGTAGATATTTCCATGTTCATACAGATAGCGGTGTAGATATTTCCATGTTCATACAGATAGCCGTGCTGATATTTCCATGTTTATACAGGTAGCGGTGTAGATATTTCCATGTTTATACAGATAGCGGTGTAGATATTTCCATGTTTATACAGATAGCGGTGTAGATATCTCCATCTTAATACAGATGGCGGTGTAGATATTTATATGTTCATGCAGATGGCGGTGCAGATATTTCCATGTTCATACAGATGGCGGTGTAGATATTTCCATGTTAATAGAGATAGCGGTGTAGTTATTTCCATGTGTAAAGAAATAGCTTTGTAGATATTTCCATGCATATGGAGATAGCTATGTAGATATTTCCTTTTTCATGCAGATAGCGGTGTAGATATTTCCATGTTCATGCAGATAGCAGTGTAGATATTTCCATGTTTAAACAGATAGTGGTGAAGATGTATACATGTTTACACAGATAGCGGTGTAGATATTTCCATGCTCATACAGATAGCGGTGTAGATATTTCCGTGTTCATCCAGATGGCTGTGTAGATATATCCAAGTTCATACAGATGGCGGTGAAGATATTTCCATGTTCATACAGATAGCGGTGTAGATATTTCCATGTTCATACAGATAGCGGTGTAGATATTTCCATGTTCATACAGACAGCGGTGCTGATATTTCCATGTTCATCCAGATGGCTGTGTGGATATATCTATGTTCATACAGATGGTGGTGAAGATATTTCCATTTTCATACAGATATCGGTGTAGATATTTCCATGTTCATACAGATAGCAGTGTAGGTATTTCCATGTTAATACACATAGCGGTGCTGATATTTCCATGTTTATACAGGTAGCGGTGTAGATATTTCCATGTTTATACACATAGCGGTGTAGATATTTCCATGTTTATACAGATAGCGGTGTAGATATTTCCATGTTTTTACAGATAGTGGTGTATATATTTCCATGTTTATAGAGATAGCGGTGTAGTTATTTCCATGTGTAAAGAGATAGCTTTGTAGATATTTCCATGTATATGCAGATAGCTGTGTAGATATTTCTATTTTCATGCAGATAGCGGTGTAGATATTTCCATGTTCATACAGATAGCGGTGTAGATATTTCCATGTTCATACAGATAGCGGTGCTGATATTTCCATGTTTATACAGGTTGCGGTGTAGATATTTCCATGTTTATAGAGATAGCGGTGTAGATATTTCCATGTTTATACAGATAGCGGTGTACATATCTCCATCTTAATACAGATGGCGGTGTAGATATTTATATGTTCATACAGATGGCGGTGCAGATATTTCCATGTTCATACAGATGGTGGTGTAGATATTTCCATGTTTATAGAGATAGCGGTGTAGTTATTTCCATGTGTAAAGAAATAGCTTTGTAGATATTTCCGTGTATATGCAGATAGCTGTGTAAATATTTCCATTTTCATGCAGATAGCGGTGTAGATATTTCCATGTTCAAACAGTTAGCGGTGTAGATATTTCCATGTTCATACAGATAGCAGTGTAGATATTTCCATGTTTATACAGATAGCGGTGAAGATGTATGCATGTTTGCACAGATAGTGGTGTAGATATTTCCATGTTCATACAGATAGCGGTGTAAATATTTCCATGTTCATACAGATAGTGGTGTAGATATTTCCATGTTCATACAGATAGCGGTGTAGATATTTCCATGTTCATACAGATAGCGGTGTAGATATTTCCATGTTCATACAGATAGCGGTGTAGATATTTCCATGTTCATCCAGAAGACTGTGTAGATATTTCCATGTTCATACAGATAGCGGTGCTGATATTTCCATGTTGATACAGGTAGCGGTGTAGATATTTCCATGTTCATACAGATAGCGGTGAAGATATTTCCATGTACATACAGATAGCGGTGTAGATATTTCCATGTTCATACAGATGGGTGTGTAGATAAATCCATGTTCATACAGATGGCGGTGGAGATATTTCCAAGTTCATACAGATAGCGGTGTAGATATTTCCATGTTTATACAAATATCGGTGTAGATATTTCCATGTTTATACAGATAGCGGAGTAGATATCTCCATCTTAATACAGATGGCAGTGTAGATATTTATATGATCATACAGATGGCGGTGCAGATATTTCCATGTTCATACAGATGGCGGTGTAGATATTTCCATGTTTATAGAGATAGCGGTGTAGTTATTTCCATGTGTAAAGAGATAGCTGTATAGATATTTCCATGTATATGCAGATAGCTTTGTAGATATTTCCATTTTCATGCAGATAGCGGTGTAGATATTTCCATGTTCAAACAGACAGCTGTGTAGACATTTCCATGTTTAAACAGATAGTGGTGAAGATGTATACATGTTTACACAGATAGCGGTGTAGATATTTCCATGCTCATACAGATAGCGGTGTAGATACTTCCGTGTTCATCCAGATGGCTGTGTAGATATATCCATGTTCATACAGATGGCGGTGAAGATATTTCCATGTTCATAGAGATAGTGGTGTAGATATTTCCATGTTCATACAGACAGCGGTGTAGATATTTCCATGTTCATACAGATTGTGGTGTAGATATTTCCATGTTCATACAGATAGCGGTGTAGCTATTTCCATGTTCATACTGATAGCGGTGTAGATATTTCCATGTTCATAGAGATAGCGGTGTAGGTATTTCCATGTTCATACAGATAGCGGTGCTGATATTTCCATGTTTATACAGGTAGTGGTGTAGATAATTCCATGTTTATACAGATAGCGGTGTAGTTATTTCCATGTTTATACAGATAGCGGTGTAGATATTTCCATGTTTATACAGATAGCGGTGTAGATATTTCCATGTTTATACAGATAGTGGTGTATATATTTCCATGTTTACAGAGATAGCGGTGTAGTTATTTCCATGTGTAAAGAGATAGCTTTGTAGATATTTCCATGTATATGCAGATAGCTGTGTAGATATTTCCATTTTCATGCAGATAGCGGTGTAGATATTTCCATGTTCATACAGATAGCGGTGTAGATATTTCCATGTTCATACAGATAGCGGTGCTGATATTTCTATGTTTATACAGGTATCGGTGTACATATTTCCATGTTTATACAGATAGCGGTGTAGATATTTCCACGTTTATACAGATAGCGGTGTAGATATCTCCATCTTAATACAGATGGCGGTGTAGATATTTATATGTTCATACAGATGGTGGTGCAGATATTTCCATGTTCATACAGATGGTGGTGTAGATATTTCCATGTTTATAGAGATAGCGGTGTAGTTATTTCCATGTGTAAAGAAATAGCTTTGTAGATATTTCCGTGTATATGCAGATAGCTGTGTAAATATTTCCATTTTCTTGCAGATAGCGGTGTAGATATTTCCATGTTCAAACAGTTAGCGGTGTAGATATTTCCATGTTCATACAGATAGCGGTGTAGATATTTCCATGTTTATACAGATAGCGGTGAAGATGTATGCATGTTTGCACAGATAGTGGTGTAGATATTTCCATGTTCATACAGATAGCTGTGTAAATATTTCCATGTTCCTACAGATAGTGGTATAGATATTTCCATGTTCATACAGATAGCGGTGTAGATATTTCCATGTTCATACAGATAGCGGTGTAGATATTTCCATGTTCATCCATAAGGCTGTGTAGATATTTCCATGTTCATACAGATAGCGGTGCTGATATTTCCATGTTGATACAGGTAGCGGTGTTGATATTCTCATGATCATACAGATAGCGGTGTAGATATTTAAATGTTCATACAGATAGCGGTGTAGATATTTCCATGTTCATCCAGATGGCTGTGTAGATAAATCCATGTTCATACAGATGGCGGTGAAGATATTTCCACGTTCATACAGATAGCGGTGTAGATATTTCCATGTTTATACAGATATCGGTGTAGATATTTCCATGTTTATACAGATAGCGGAGTAGATATCTCCATCTTAATACAGATGGCGGTGTAGATATTTATATGATCATACAGATGGCGGTGCAGATATTTCCATGTTCATACAGATGGCGGTGTAGATATTTCCATGTTTATAGAGATAGCGGTGTAGTAATTTCCATGTGTAAAGAGATATCTGTATAGATATTTCCATGTATATGCAGATAGCTTTGTAGATATTTCCATTTTCATGCAGATAGCGGTGTAGTTATTTCCATGTTCAAACAGATAGCGGTGTAGATATTTCCATGTTCATACAGATAGCTGTGTAGACATTTCCATGTTTAAACAGATAGTGGTGAAGATGTATACATGTTTACACAGATAGCGGTGTAGATATTTCCATGCTCATACAGATAGCGGTGTAGATACTTCCGTGTTCATCCAGATGGCTGTGTAGATATATCCATGTTCATACAGATGGCGGTGAAGATATTTCCATGTTCATACAGATTGTGGTGTAGATATTTCCATGTTCATACAGATAGCGGTGTAGCTATTTCCATGTTCATACAGATAGCGGTGTAGATATTTCCATGTTCATAGAGATAGCGGTGTAGATATTTCCATGGTCATACAGATAGCGGTGCTGATATTTCCATGTTTATACAGGTAGTGGTGTAGATAATTCAATGTTTATACAGATAGCGGTGTAGTTATTTCCATGTTTATGCAGATAGCGGTGTAGATATTTCCATGTTTATACAGATAGCGGTGTAGATATTTCCATGTTTATACAGATAGTGGTGTATATATTTCCATGTTTACAGAGATAGCGGTGTAGTTATTTCCATGTGTAAAGAGATAGCTTTGTAGATATTTCCATGTATATGTAGATAGCTGTGTAGATATTTCCATTTTCATGCAAATAGCGGTGTAGATATTTCCATGTTCATACAGATAGCGGTGTAGATATTTCCATGTTCATACAGATAGCGGTGCTGATATTTCTATGTTTATACAGGTAGCGGTGTTGATATTTCCATGTTTATACAGATAGCGGTGTAGATATTTCCGTGTTTATACAGATAGCGGTGTAGGTATTTCCATGTTTATACAGATAGCGGTGTAGATATCTCCATCTTAATACAGATGGCGGTGTAGATATTTATATGTTCATACAGATGGCGGTGCAGATATTTCCATGTTCATACAGATGGTGGTGTAGATATTTCCATGTTTATAGAGATAGCGGTGTAGTTATTTCCATGTGTAAAGAAATAGCTTTGTAGATATTTCCGTGTATATGCAGATAGCTGTGTAAATATTTCCATTTTCTTGCAGATAGCGGTGTAGATATTTCCATGTTCAAACAGTTAGCGGTGTAGATATTTCCATCTTCATACAGATAGCGGTGTAGATATTTCCATGTTTATGCAGATAGCGGTGAAGATGTATGCATGTTTGCACAGATAGTGGTGTAGATATTTCCAAGTTCATACAGATAGCGGTGTAAATATTTCCATGTTCATACAGATAGTGGTGTAGATATTTCCATGTTCATACAGATAGCGGTGTAGATATTTCCATGTTCATACAGATAGCGGTGTAGATATTTCCATGTTCATCCAGAAGGCTGTGTAGATATTTCCATGTTCATACAGATAGCGGTGCTGATATTTCCATGTTGATACAGGTAGCGGTGTAGATATTTCCATGTTCATACAGATAGCGGTGAAGATATTTCCATGTTCATACAGATAGCGGTGTAGATATTTCCATGTTCATACAGATAGCGGTGTACCTATTTCCATGTTCATACAGATAGCGGTGTAGATATTTCCATGTTCATCCAGATGGGTGTGTAGATAAATCCATGTTCATACAGATGGCGGTGGAGATATTTCCATGTTCATAGAGATAGCGGTGTAGATATTTCCATGTTTATACAAATATCGGTGTAGATATTTCCATGTTTATACAGATAGCGGAGTAGATATCTCCATCTTAATACAGATGGCGGTGTAGATATTTATATGATCATACAGATGGCGGTGCAGATATTTCCATGTTCATACAGATGGCGGTGTAGATATTTCCATGTTTATAGAGATAGCGGTGTAGTTATTTCCATGTGTAAAGAGATAGCTGTATAGATATTTCCATGTATATGCAGATAGCTTTGTAGATATTTCCATTTTCATGCAGATAGCGGTGTAGATATTTCCATGTTCAAACAGATAGCAGTGTAGATATTTCCATGTTCATACAGATAGCTGTGTAGATATTTCAATGTTTAAACAGATAGTGGTGAAGATGTATACATGTGTACACAGATAGCGGTGTAGATATTTCCATGCTCATACAGATAGCGGTGTAGATATTTCCGTGTTCATCCAGATGGCTGTGTAGATATATCCATGTTCATACAGATGGCGGTGAAGATATTTCCATGTTCATACAGATAGCGGTGTAGATATTTCCATGTTCATAGAGATAGCGGTGTAGATATTTCCATGGTCATCCAGATAGCGGTGCTGATATTTCCATGTTTATACAGGTAGCGGTGTTGATATTTCCATGTTTATACAGATAGTGGTGTAGATATTTCCATGTTTATACAGATAGCGGTGTAGATATTTCCATGTTTATACAGATAGTGGTGTATATATTTCCATGTTTACAGAGATAGCGGTTCAGTTATTTCCATGTGTAAAGAGATAGCTTTGTAGATATTTCCATGTATATGCAGATAGCTGTGTAGATATTTCCATTTTCATGCAGATAGCGGTGTAGATATTTCCATGTTCATACAGATAGCGGTGTAGATATTTCCAAGTTCATACAGATAGCGGTGCTGATATTTCCATGTTTATACAGGTAGCGGTGTAGATATTTCCATGTTTATACAGATAGCGGTGTAGATATTTCCATGTTTATACAGATAGCGGTGAAGTTGTATGCATGTTTACACAGATAGCGGTGTAGATATTTCCAAGTTCATCCAGATGGCTGTGTAGATATATAAATGTTCATACAGATGGCGGTGAAGATATTTCCAAGTTCATACAGATAGCGGTGTAGATATTTCCATGTTCATACAGATAGCGGTGTATGTATTTCCATGTTCATACAGATAGCGGTGTAGATATATCCATGTTCATACAGATGGCGGTGAAGATATTTCCATGTTCATACAGATTGTGGTGTAGATATTTCCATGTTCATACAGATAGCGGTGTAGCTATTTCCATGTTCATACAGATAGCGGTGTAGATATTTCCATGTTCATGGAGATAGCGGTGTAGATATTTCCATGGTCATACAGATAGCGGTGCTGATATTTCCATGTTTATACAGGTAGTGGTGTAGATAATTCCATGTTTATACAGATAGCGGTGTAGTTATTTCCATGTTTATACAGATAGCGGTGTAGATATTTCCATGTTTATACAGATAGCGGTGTAGATATTTCCATGTTTATACAGATAGTGGTGTATATATTTCCATGTTTACAGAGATAGCGGTGTAGTTATTTCCATGTGTAAAGAGATAGCTTTGGAGATATTTCCATGTATATGCAGATAGCTGTGTAGATATTTCCATTTTCATGCAGATAGCGGTGTAGATATTTCCATGTTCATACAGATAGCGGTGTAGATATTTCCATGTTCATACAGATAGCGGTGCTGATATTTCTATGTTTATACAGGTAGCGGTGTTGATATTTCCATGTTTATACAGATAGCGGTGTAGATATTTCCGTGTTTATACAGATAGCGGTGTAGATATTTCCATGTTTATACAGATAGCGGTGTAGATATCTCCATCTTAATACAGATGGCGGTGTAGATATTTATATGTTCATACAGATGGCGGTGCAGAGATTTCCATGTTCATACAGATGGTGGTGTAGATATTTCCATGTTTATAGAGATAGCGGTGTAGTTATTTCCATGTGTAAAGAAATAGCTTTGCAGATATTTCCGTGTATATGCAGATAGCTGTGTAAATATTTTCATTTTCTTTCAGATAGCGGTGTAGATATTTCCATGTTCAAACAGTTAGCGGTGTAGATATTTCCATCTTCATACAGATAGCGGTGTAGATATTTCCATGTTTATGCAGATAGCGGTGAAGATGTATGCATGTTTGCACAGATAGTGGTGTAGATATTTCCAAGTTCATACAGATAGCGGTGTAAATATTTCCATGTTCATACAGATAGTGGTGTAGATATTTCCATGTTCATACAGATAGCGGTGTAGATATTTCCATGTTCATACAGATAGCGGTGTAGATATTTCCATGTTCATCCAGAAGGCTGTGTAGATATTTCCATGTTCATACAGGTAGCGGTGTAGATATTTCCATGTTCATACAGATAGCGGTGAAGATATTTCCATGTTCATACAGATAGCGGTGTAGATATTTCCATGTTCATACAGATAGCGGTGTACCTATTTCCATGTTCATACAGATAGCGGTGTAGATATTTCCATGTTCATCCAGATGGGTGTGTAGATAAATCCATGTTCATACAGATGGCGGTGGAGATATTTCCATGTTCATACAGATAGCGGTGTAGATATTTCCATGTTTATACAAATATCGGTGTAGATATTTCCATGTTTATACAGATAGCGGAGTAGATATCTCCATCTTAATACAGATGGCGGTGTAGATATTTATATGATCATACAGATGGCGGTGCAGATATTTCCATGTTCATACAGATGGCGGTGTAGATATTTCCATGTTTATAGAGATAGCGGTGTAGTTATTTCCATGTGTAAAGAGATAGCTGTATAGATATTTCCATGTATATGCAGATAGCTTTGTAGATATTTCCATTTTCATGCAGATAGCGGTGTAGATATTTCCATGTTCAAACAGACAGCTGTGTAGACATTTCCATGTTTAAACAGATAGTGGTGAAGATGTATACATGTTTACACAGATAGCGGTGTAGATATTTCCATGCTCATACAGATAGCGGTGTAGATACTTCCGTGTTCATCCAGATGGCTGTGTAGATATATCCATGTTCATACAGATGGCGGTGAAGATATTTCCATGTTCATAGAGATAGTGGTGTAGATATTTCCATGTTCATACAGACAGCGGTGTAGATATTTCCATGTTCATACAGATTGTGGTGTAGATATTTCCATGTTCATACAGATAGCGGTGTAGCTATTTCCATGTTCATACTGATAGCGGTGTAGATATTTCCATGTTCATAGAGATAGCGGTGTAGGTATTTCCATGTTCATACAGATAGCGGTGCTGATATTTCCATGTTTATACAGGTAGTGGTGTAGATAATTGCATGTTTACACAGATAGCGGTGTAGTTATTTCCATGTTTATACAGATAGCGGTGTAGATATTTCCATGTTTATACAGATAGCGGTGTA
This sequence comes from Gorilla gorilla gorilla, assembly GCF_029281585.2. Classification (NCBI taxonomy): domain Eukaryota; kingdom Metazoa; phylum Chordata; class Mammalia; order Primates; family Hominidae; genus Gorilla; species Gorilla gorilla. The sequence continues at coordinate 131,088,551 of NC_073239.2, forward strand.
GATATTTCCATGTTTATACAGATAGTGGTGTATATATTTCCATGTTTACAGAGAAAGCGGTGTAGTTATTTCCATGTGTAAAGAGATAGCTTTGTAGATATTTCCATGTATATGCAGATAGCTGTGTAGATATTTCCATTTTCATGCAGATAGCGGTGTAGATATTTCCATGTTCATACAGATAGCGGTGTAGATATTTCCATGTTCATACAGATAGCGGTGCTGATATTTCTATGTTTATACAGGTATCGGTGTACATATTTCCATGTTTATACAGATAGCGGTGTAGATATTTCCACGTTTATACAGATAGCGGTGTAGATATCTCCATCTTAATACAGATGGCGGTGTAGATATTTATATGTTCATACAGATGGTGGTGCAGATATTTCCATGTTCATACAGATGGTGGTGTAGATATTTCCATGTTTATAGAGATAGCGGTGTAGTTATTTCCATGTGTAAAGAAATAGCTTTGTAGATATTTCCGTGTATATGCAGATAGCTGTGTAAATATTTCCATTTTCTTGCAGATAGCGGTGTAGATATTTCCATGTTCAAACAGTTAGCGGTGTAGATATTTCCATGTTCATACAGATAGCGGTGTAGATATTTCCATGTTTATACAGATAGCGGTGAAGATGTATGCATGTTTGCACAGATAGTGGTGTAGATATTTCCATGTTCATACAGATAGCTGTGTAAATATTTCCATGTTCCTACAGATAGTGGTATAGATATTTCCATGTTCATACAGATAGCGGTGTAGATATTTCCATGTTCATACAGATAGCGGTGTAGATATTTCTATGTTCATCCAGAAGGCTGTGTAGATATTTCCATGTTCATACAGATAGCGGTGCTGATATTTCCATGTTGATACAGGTAGCGGTGTTGATATTCTCATGATCATACAGATAGCGGTGTAGATATTTCCATGTTCATACAGATAGCGGTGTAGATATTTCCATGTTCATCCAGATGGCTGCGTAGATAAATCCATGTTCATACAGATGGCGGTGAAGATATTTCCATGTTCATACAGATAGCGGTGTAGATATTTCCATCTTTATACAGATATCGGTGTAGATATTTCCATGTTTATACAGATAGCAGAGTAGATATCTCCATCTTAATACAGATGGCGGTGTAGATATTTATATGATCATACAGATGGCGGTGCAGATATTCCCATGTTCATACAGATGGCGGTGTAGATATTTCCATGTTTATAGAGATAGCGGTGTAGTAATTTCCATGTGTAAAGAGATATCTGTATAGATATTTCCATGTATATGCAGATAGCTTTGTAGATATTTCCATTTTCATGCAGATAGCGGTGTAGATATTTCCATGTTCAAACAGATAGCGGTGTAGATATTTCCATGTTCATACAGATAGCTGTGTAGACATTTCCATGTTTAAACAGATAGTGGTGAAGATGTATACATGTTTACACAGATAGCGGTGTAGATATTTCCATGCTCATACAGATAGCGGTGTAGATACTTCCGTGTTCATCCAGATGGCTGTGTAGATGTATCCATGTTCATACAGATGGCGGTGAAGATATTTCCATGTTCATACAGATTGTGGTGTAGATATTTCCATGTTCATACAGATAGCGGTGTAGCTATTTCCATGTTCATACAGATAGCGGTGTAGATATTTCCATGTTCATAGAGATAGCGGTGAAGTTATTTCCATGGTCATACAGATAGCGGTGCTGATATTTCCATGTTTATACAGGTAGTGGTGTAGATAATTCCATGTTTATACAGATAGCGGTGTAGTTATTTCCATGTTTATACAGATAGCGGTGTAGATATTTCCATGTTTATACAGATAGCGGTGTAGATATTTCCATGTTTATACAGATAGTGGTGTATATATATTTCCATGTTTACAGAGATAGCGGTGTAGTTATTTCCATGTGTAAAGAGATAGCTTTGTAGATATTTCCATGTATATGCAGATAGCTGTGTAGATATTTCCATTTTCATGCAGATAGCGGTGTAGATATTTCCATGTTCATACAGATAGCGGTGTAGATATTTCCATGTTCATACAGATAGCGGTGCTGATATTTCTATGTTTATACAGGTAGCGGTGTTGATATTTCCATGTTTATACAGATAGCGATGTAGATATTTCCGTGTTTATACAGATAGCGGTGTAGGTATTTCCATGTTTATACAGATAGCGGTGTAGATATCTCCATCTTAATACAGATGGCGGTGTAGATATTTATATGTTCATACAGATGGCGGTGCAGAGATTTCCATGTTCATACAGATGGTGGTGTAGATATTTCCATGTTTATAGAGATAGCGGTGTAGTTATTTCCATGTGTAAAGAAATAGCTTTGCAGATATTTCCGTGTATATGCAGATAGCTGTGTAAATATTTTCATTTTCTTTCAGATAGCGGTGTAGATATTTCCATGTTCAAACAGTTAGCGGTGTAGATATTTCCATCTTCATACAGATAGCGGTGTAGATATTTCCATGTTTATGCAGATAGCGGTGAAGATGTATGCATGTTTGCACAGATAGTGGTGTAGATATTTCCAAGTTCATACAGATAGCGGTGTAAATATTTCCATGTTCATACAGATAGTGGTGTAGATATTTCCATGTTCATACAGATAGCGGTGTAGATATTTCCATGTTCATACAGATAGCGGTGTAGATATTTCCATGTTCATCCAGAAGGCTGTGTAGATATTTCCATGTTCATACAGGTAGCGGTGTAGATATTTCCATGTTCATACAGATAGCGGTGAAGATATTTCCATGTTCATACAGATAGCGGTGTAGATATTTCCATGTTCATACAGATAGCGGTGTACCTATTTCCATGTTCATACAGATAGCGGTGTAGATATTTCCATGTTCATCCAGATGGGTGTGTAGATAAATCCATGTTCATACAGATGGCGGTGGAGATATTTCCATGTTCATACAGATAGCGGTGTAGATATTTCCATGTTTATACAAATATCGGTGTAGATATTTCCATGTTTATACAGATAGCGGAGTAGATATCTCCATCTTAATACAGATGGCGGTGTAGATATTTATATGATCATACAGATGGCGGTGCAGATATTTCCATGTTCATACAGATGGCGGTGTAGATATTTCCATGTTTATAGAGATAGCGGTGTAGTTATTTCCATGTGTAAAGAGATAGCTGTATAGATATTTCCATGTATATGCAGATAGCTGTGTAGATATTTCCATTTTCATGCAGATAGCGGTGTAGATATTTCCATGTTCAAACAGACAGCTGTGTAGACATTTCCATGTTTAAACAGATAGTGGTGAAGATGTATACATGTTTACACAGATAGCGGTGTAGATATTTCCATGCTCATACAGATAGCGGTGTAGATACTTCCGTGTTCATCCAGATGGCTGTGTAGATATATCCATGTTCATACAGATGGCGGTGAAGATATTTCCATGTTCATAGAGATAGTGGTGTAGATATTTCCATGTTCATACAGACAGCGGTGTAGATATTTCCATGTTCATACAGATTGTGGTGTAGATATTTCCATGTTCATACAGATAGCGGTGTAGCTATTTCCATGTTCATACTGATAGCGGTGTAGATATTTCCATGTTCATAGAGATAGCGGTGTAGGTATTTCCATGTTCATACAGATAGCGGTGCTGATATTTCCATGTTTATACAGGTAGTGGTGTAGATAATTGCATGTTTACACAGATAGCGGTGTAGTTATTTCCATGTTTATACAGATAGCGGTGTAGATATTTCCATGTTTATACAGATAGCGGTGTAGATATTTCCATGTTTATACAGATAGTGGTGTATATATTTCCATGTTTACAGAGAAAGCGGTGTAGTTATTTCCATGTGTAAAGAGATAGCTTTGTAGATATTTCCATGTATATGCAGATAGCTGTGTAGATATTTCCATTTTCATGCAGATAGCGGTGTAGATATTTCCATGTTCATACAGATAGCGGTGTAGATATTTCCATGTTCATACAGATAGCGGTGCTGATATTTCTATGTTTATACAGGTATCGGTGTACATATTTCCATGTTTATACAGATAGCGGTGTAGATATTTCCACGTTTATACAGATAGCGGTGTAGATATCTCCATCTTAATACAGATGGCGGTGTAGATATTTATATGTTCATACAGATGGTGGTGCAGATATTTCCATGTTCATACAGATGGTGGTGTAGATATTTCCATGTTTATAGAGATAGCGGTGTAGTTATTTCCATGTGTAAAGAAATAGCTTTGTAGATATTTCCGTGTATATGCAGATAGCTGTGTAAATATTTCCATTTTCTTGCAGATAGCGGTGTAGATATTTCCATGTTCAAACAGTTAGCGGTGTAGATATTTCCATGTTCATACAGATAGCGGTGTAGATATTTCCATGTTTATACAGATAGCGGTGAAGATGTATGCATGTTTGCACAGATAGTGGTGTAGATATTTCCATGTTCATACAGATAGCTGTGTAAATATTTCCATGTTCCTACAGATAGTGGTATAGATATTTCCATGTTCATACAGATAGCGGTGTAGATATTTCCATGTTCATACAGATAGCGGTGTAGATATTTCTATGTTCATCCAGAAGGCTGTGTAGATATTTCCATGTTCATACAGATAGCGGTGCTGATATTTCCATGTTGATACAGGTTGCGGTGTTGATATTCTCATGATCATACAGATAGCGGTGTAGATATTTCCATGTTCATACAGATAGCGGTGTAGATATTTCCATGTTCATCCAGATGGCTGTGTAGATAAATCCATGTTCATACAGATGGCGGTGAAGATATTTCCATGTTCATACAGATAGCGGTGTAGATATTTCCATCTTTATACAGATATCGGTGTAGATATTTCCATGTTTATACAGATAGCAGAGTAGATATCTCCATCTTAATACAGATGGCGGTGTAGATATTTATATGATCATACAGATGGCGGTGCAGATATTCCCATGTTCATACAGATGGCGGTGTAGATATTTCCATGTTTATAGAGATAGCGGTGTAGTAATTTCCATGTGTAAAGAGATATCTGTATAGATATTTCCATGTATATGCAGATAGCTTTGTAGATATTTCCATTTTCATGCAGATAGCGGTGTAGATATTTCCATGTTCAAACAGATAGCGGTGTAGATATTTCCATGTTCATACAGATAGCTGTGTAGACATTTCCATGTTTAAACAGATAGTGGTGAAGATGTATACATGTTTACACAGATAGCGGTGTAGATATTTCCATGCTCATACAGATAGCGGTGTAGATACTTCCGTGTTCATCCAGATGGCTGTGTAGATGTATCCATGTTCATACAGATTGTGGTGTAGATATTTCCATGTTCATACAGATAGCGGTGTAGCTATTTCCATGTTCATACAGATAGCGGTGTAGATATTTCCATGTTCATAGAGATAGCGGTGAAGATATTTCCATGGTCATACAGATAGCGGTGCTGATATTTCCATGTTTATACAGGTAGTGGTGTAGATAATTCCATGTTTATACAGATAGCGGTGTAGTTATTTCCATGTTTATACAGATAGCGGTGTAGATATTTCCATATTTATACAGATAGCGGTGTAGATATTTCCATGTTTATACAGATAGTGGTGTATATATATTTCCATGTTTACAGAGATAGCGGTGTAGTTATTTCCATGTGTAAAGAGATAGCTTTGTAGATATTTCCATGTATATGCAGATAGCTGTGTAGATATTTCCATTTTCATGCAGATAGCGGTGTAGATATTTCCATGTTCATACAGATAGCGGTGAAGATATTTCCATGTTCATACAGATAGCGGTGTAGATATTTCCATGTTCATACAGATAGCGGTGTACCTATTTCCATGTTCATACAGATAGCGGTGTAGATATTTCCATGTTCATCCAGATGGGTGTGTAGATAAATCCATGTTCATACAGATGGCGGTGGAGATATTTCCATGTTCATACAGATAGCGGTGTAGATATTTCCATGTTTATACAAATATCGGTGTAGATATTTCCATGTTTATACAGATAGCGGAGTAGATATCTCCATCTTAATACAGATGGCGGTGTAGATATTTATATGATCATACAGATGGCGGTGCAGATATTTCCATGTTCATACAGATGGCGGTGTAGATATTTCCATGTTTATAGAGATAGCGGTGTAGTTATTTCCATGTGTAAAGAGATAGCTGTATAGATATTTCCATGTATATGCAGATAGCTTTGTAGATATTTCCATTTTCATGCAGATAGCGGTGTAGATATTTCCATGTTCAAACAGACAGCTGTGTAGACATTTCCATGTTTAAACAGATAGTGGTGAAGATGTATACATGTTTACACAGATAGCGGTGTAGATATTTCCATGCTCATACAGATAGCGGTGTAGATACTTCCGTGTTCATCCAGATGGCTGTGTAGATATATCCATGTTCATACAGATGGCGGTGAAGATATTTCCATGTTCATAGAGATAGTGGTGTAGATATTTCCATGTTCATACAGACAGCGGTGTAGATATTTCCATGTTCATACAGATTGTGGTGTAGATATTTCCATGTTCATACAGATAGCGGTGTAGCTATTTCCATGTTCATACTGATAGCGGTGTAGATATTTCCATGTTCATAGAGATAGCGGTGTAGGTATTTCCATGTTCATACAGATAGCGGTGCTGATATTTCCATGTTTATACAGGTAGTGGTGTAGATAATTGCATGTTTACACAGATAGCGGTGTAGTTATTTCCATGTTTATACAGATAGCGGTGTAGATATTTCCATGTTTATACAGATAGCGGTGTAGATATTTCCATGTTTATACAGATAGTGGTGTATATATTTCCATGTTTACAGAGAAAGCGGTGTAGTTATTTCCATGTGTAAAGAGATAGCTTTGTAGATATTTCCATGTATATGCAGATAGCTGTGTAGATATTTCCATTTTCATGCAGATAGCGGTGTAGATATTTCCATGTTCATACAGATAGCGGTGTAGATATTTCCATGTTCATACAGATAGCGGTGCTGATATTTCTATGTTTATACAGGTATCGGTGTACATATTTCCATGTTTATACAGATAGCGGTGTAGATATTTCCACGTTTATACAGATAGCGGTGTAGATATCTCCATCTTAATACAGATGGCGGTGTAGATATTTATATGTTCATACAGATGGTGGTGCAGATATTTCCATGTTCATACAGATGGTGGTGTAGATATTTCCATGTTTATAGAGATAGCGGTGTAGTTATTTCCATGTGTAAAGAAATAGCTTTGTAGATATTTCCGTGTATATGCAGATAGCTGTGTAAATATTTCCATTTTCTTGCAGATAGCGGTGTAGATATTTCCATGTTCAAACAGTTAGCGGTGTAGATATTTCCATGTTCATACAGATAGCGGTGTAGATATTTCCATGTTTATACAGATAGCGGTGAAGATGTATGCATGTTTGCACAGATAGTGGTGTAGATATTTCCATGTTCATACAGATAGCTGTGTAAATATTTCCATGTTCCTACAGATAGTGGTATAGATATTTCCATGTTCATACAGATAGCGGTGTAGATATTTCCATGTTCATACAGATAGCGGTGTAGATATTTCTATGTTCATCCAGAAGGCTGTGTAGATATTTCCATGTTCATACAGATAGCGGTGCTGATATTTCCATGTTGATACAGGTAGCGGTGTTGATATTCTCATGATCATACAGATAGCGGTGTAGATATTTCCATGTTCATACAGATAGCGGTGTAGATATTTCCATGTTCATCCAGATGGCTGTGTAGATAAATCCATGTTCATACAGATGGCGGTGAAGATATTTCCATGTTCATACAGATAGCGGTGTAGATATTTCCATCTTTATACAGATATCGGTGTAGATATTTCCATGTTTATACAGATAGCAGAGTAGATATCTCCATCTTAATACAGATGGCGGTGTAGATATTTATATGATCATACAGATGGCGGTGCAGATATTCCCATGTTCATACAGATGGCGGTGTAGATATTTCCATGTTTATAGAGATAGCGGTGTAGTAATTTCCATGTGTAAAGAGATATCTGTATAGATATTTCCATGTATATGCAGATAGCTTTGTAGATATTTCCATTTTCATGCAGATAGCGGTGTAGATATTTCCATGTTCAAACAGATAGCGGTGTAGATATTTCCATGTTCATACAGATAGCTGTGTAGACATTTCCATGTTTAAACAGATAGTGGTGAAGATGTATACATGTTTACACAGATAGCGGTGTAGATATTTCCATGCTCATACAGATAGCGGTGTAGATACTTCCGTGTTCATCCAGATGGCTGTGTAGATGTATCCATGTTCATACAGATGGCGGTGAAGATATTTCCATGTTCATACAGATTGTGGTGTAGATATTTCCATGTTCATACAGATAGCGGTGTAGCTATTTCCATGTTCATACAGATAGCGGTGTAGATATTTCCATGTTCATAGAGATAGCGGTGAAGATATTTCCATGGTCATACAGATAGCGGTGCTGATATTTCCATGTTTATACAGGTAGTGGTGTAGATAATTCCATGTTTATACAGATAGCGGTGTAGTTATTTCCATGTTTATACAGATAGCGGTGTAGATATTTCCATGTTTATACAGATAGCGGTGTAGATATTTCCATGTTTATACAGATAGTGGTGTATATATATTTCCATGTTTACAGAGATAGCGGTGTAGTTATTTCCATGTGTAAAGAGATAGCTTTGTAGATATTTCCATGTATATGCAGATAGCTGTGTAGATATTTCCATTTTCATGCAGATAGCGGTGTAGATATTTCCATGTTCATACAGATAGCGGTGTAGATATTTCCATGTTCATACAGATAGCGGTGCTGATATTTCTATGTTTATACAGGTAGCGGTGTTGATATTTCCATGTTTATACAGATAGCGGTGTAGATATTTCCGTGTTTATACAGATAGCGGTGTAGGTATTTCCATGTTTATACAGATAGCGGTGTAGATATCTCCATCTTAATACAGATGGCGGTGTAGATATTTATATGTTCATACAGATGGCGGTGCAGAGATTTCCATGTTCATACAGATGGTGGTGTAGATATTTCCATGTTTATAGAGATAGCGGTGTAGTTATTTCCATGTGTAAAGAAATAGCTTTGTAGATATTTCCGTGTATATGCAGATAGCTGTGTAAATATTTTCATTTTCTTTCAGATAGCGGTGTAGATATTTCCATGTTCAGTTAGCGGTGTAGATATTTCCATCTTCATACTGATAGCGGTGTAGATATTTCCATGTTTATGCAGATAGCGGTGAAGATGTATGCATGTTTGCACAGATAGTGGTGTAGATATTTCCAAGTTCATACAGATAGCGGTGTAAATATTTCCATGTTCATACAGATAGTGGTGTAGATATTTCCATGTTGATACAGGTAGCGGTGTAGATATTTCCATGTTCATACAGATAGCGGTGAAGATATTTCCATGTTCATACAGATAGCGGTGTAGATATTTCCATGTTCATACAGATAGCGGTGTACCTATTTCCATGTTCATACAGATAGCGGTGTAGATATTTCCATGTTCATCCAGATGGGTGTGTAGATAAATCCATGTTCATACAGATGGCGGTGGAGATATTTCCATGTTCATACAGATAGCGGTGTAGATATTTCCATGTTTATACAAATATCGGTGTAGATATTTCCATGTTTATACAGATAGCGGAGTAGATATCTCCATCTTAATACAGATGGCGGTGTAGATATTTATATGATCATACAGATGGCGGTGCAGATATTTCCATGTTCATACAGATGGCGGTGTAGATATTTCCATGTTTATAGAGATAGAGGTGTAGTTATTTCCATGTGTAAAGAGATAGCTGTATAGATATTTCCATGTATATGCAGATAGCTTTGTAGATATTTCCATTTTCATGCAGATAGCGGTGTAGATATTTCCATGTTCAAACAGACAGCTGTGTAGACATTTCCATGTTTAAACAGATAGTGGTGAAGATGTATACATGTTTACACAGATAGCGGTGTAGATATTTCCATGCTCATACAGATAGCGGTGTAGATACTTCCGTGTTCATCCAGATGGCTGTGTAGATATATCCATGTTCATACAGATGGCGGTGAAGATATTTCCATGTTCATAGAGATAGTGGTGTAGATATTTCCATGTTCATACAGACAGCGGTGTAGATATTTCCATGTTCATACAGATTGTGGTGTAGATATTTCCATGTTCATACAGATAGCGGTGTAGCTATTTCCATGTTCATACTGATAGCGGTGTAGATATTTCCATGTTCATAGAGATAGCGGTGTAGGTATTTCCATGTTCATACAGATAGCGGTGCTGATATTTCCATGTTTATACAGGTAGTGGTGTAGATAATTCCATGTTTACACCGATAGCGGTGTAGTTATTTCCATGTTTATACAGATAGCGGTGTAGATATTTCCATGTTTATACAGATAGCGGTGTAGATATTTCCACGTTTATACAGATAGTGGTGTATATATTTCCATGTTTACAGAGAAAGCCGTGTAGTTATTTCCATGTGTAAAGAGATAGCTTTGTAGATATTTCCATGTATATGCAGATAGCTGTGTAGATATTTCCATTTTCATGCAGATAGCGGTGTAGATATTTCCATGTTCATACAGATAGCGGTGTAGATATTTCCATGTTCATACAGATAGCGGTGCTGATATTTCTATGTTTATACAGGTATTGGTGTACATATTTCCATGTTTATACTGATAGCGGTGTAGATATTTCCACGTTTATACAGATAGCGGTGTAGATATCTCCATCTTAATACAGATGGCGGTGTAGATATTTATATGTTCATACAGATGGTGGTGCAGATATTTCCATGTTCATACAGATGGTGGTGTAGATATTTCCATGTTTATAGAGATAGCGGTGTAGTTATTTCCATGTGTAAAGAAATAGCTTTGTAGATATTTCCGTGTATATGCAGATAGCCTTGTAAATATTTCCATTTTCTTGCAGATAGCGGTGTAGATATTTCCATGTTCAAACAGTTAGCGGTGTAGATATTTCCATGTTCATACAGATAGCGGTGTAGATATTTCCATGTTTATACACATAGCGGTGAAGATGTATGCATGTTTGCACAGATAGTGGTGTAGATATTTCCATGTTCATACAGATAGCTGTGTAAATATTTCCATGTTCCTACAGATAGTGGTATAGATATTTCCATGTTCATACAGATAGCGGTGTAGATATTTCCATGTTCATACAGATAGCGGTGTAGATATTTCCATGTTCATCCAGAAGGCTGTGTAGATATTTCCATTTTCATACAGATAGCGGTGCTGATATTTCCATGTTGATACAGGTAGCGGTGTTGATATTCTCATGATCATACAGATAGCGGTGTAGATATTTCCATGTTCATACAGATAGCGGTGTAGATATTTCCATGTTCATCCAGATGGCTGTGTAGATAAATCCATGTTCATACAGATGGCGGTGAAGATATTTCCATGTTCATACAGATAGCGGTGTAGATATTTCCATGTTTATACAGATATCGGTGTAGATATTTCCATGTTTATACAGATAGCGGAGTAGATATCTCCATCTTAATACAGATGGCGGTGTAGATATTTATATGATCATACAGATGGCGGTGCAGATATTTCCATGTTCATACAGATGGCGGTGTAGATATTTCCATGTTTATAGAGATAGCGGTGTAGTAATTTCCATGTGTAAAGAGATATCTGTATAGATATTTCCATGTATATGCAGATAGCTTTGTAGATATTTCCATTTTCATGCAGATAGCGGTGTAGATATTTCCATGTTCAAACAGATAGCGGTGTAGATATTTCCATGTTCATACAAATAGCTGTGTAGACATTTCCATGTTTAATCAGATAGTGGTGAAGATGTATACATGTTTACACAGATAGCGGTGTAGATATTTCCATGCTCATACAGATAGCGGTGTAGATACTTCCGTGTTCATCCAGATGGCTGTGTAGATATATCCATGTTCATACAGATGGCGGTGAAGATATTTCCATGTTCATACAGATTGTGGTGTAGATATTTCCATGTTCATACAGATAGCGGTGTAGCTATTTCCATGTTCATACAGATAGCGGTGTAGATATTTCCATGTTCATAGAGATAGCGGTGAAGATTTTTCCATGGTCATACAGATAGCGGTGCTGATATTTCCATGTTTATACAGGTAGTGGTGTAGATAATTCCATGTTTATACAGATAGCGGTGTAGTTATTTCCATGTTTATACAGATAGCGGTGTAGATATTTCCATGTTTATACAGATAGCGGTGTAGATATTTCCATGTTTATACAGATAGTGGTGTATATATTTCCATGTTTACAGAGATAGCGGTGTAGTTATTTCCATGTGTAAAGAGATAGCTTTGGAGATATTTCCATGTATATGCAGATAGCTGTGTAGATATTTCCATTTTCATGCAGATAGCTGTGTAGATATTTCCATGTTCATACAGATAGCGGTGTAGATATTTCCATGTTCATACAGATAGCGGTGCTGATATTTCTATGTTTATACAGGTAGCGGTGTTGATATTTCCATGTTTATACAGATAGCGGTGTAGATATTTCCGTGTTTATACAGATAGCGGTGTAGATATTTCCATGTTTATACAGATAGCGGTGTAGATATCTCCATCTTAATACAGATGGCGGTGTAGATATTTATATGTTCATACAGATGGCGGTGCAGATATTTCCATGTTCATACAGATGGTGGTGTAGATATTTCCATGTTTATAGAGATAGAGGTGTAGTTATTTCCATGTGTAAAGAAATAGCTTTGTAGATATTTCCGTGTATATGCAGATAGCTGTGTAAATATTTCCATTTTCTTGCAGATAGCGGTGTAGATATTTCCATGTTCAAACAGTTAGCGGTGTAGATATTTCCATCTTCATACAGATAGCGTTGTAGATATTTCCATGTTTATGCAGATAGCGGTGAAGATGTATGCATGTTTGCACAGATAGTGGTGTAGATATTTCCAAGTTCATACAGATAGCGGTGTAAATATTTCCATGTTCATACAGATAGTGGTGTAGATATTTCCATGTTCATACAGATAGCGGTGTAGATATTTCCATGTTCATACAGATAGCGGTGTAGATATTTCCATGTTCATCCAGAAGGCTGTGTAGATATTTCCATGTTCATACAGATAGCGGTGCTGATATTTCCATGTTGATACAGGTAGCGGTGTAGATATTTCCATGTTCATACAGATAGCGGTGAAGATATTTCCATGTTCATACAGATAGCGGTTTAGATATTTCCATGTTCATACAGATAGCGGTGTACCTATTTCCATGTTCATACAGATAGCGGTGTAGATATTTCCATGTTCATCCAGATGGGTGTGTAGATAAATCCATGTTCATACAGATGGCGGTGGAGATATTTCCATGTTCATAGAGATAGCGGTGAAGTTATTTCCATGTGTAAAGAGATAGCTGTATAGATATTTCCATGTATATGCAGATAGCTTTGTAGATATTTCCATTTTCATGCAGATAGCGGTGTAGATATTTCCATGTTCAAACAGATAGCGGTGTAGATATTTCCATGTTCATACAGATAGCTGTGTAGATATTTCAATGTTTAAACCGATAGTGGTGAAGATGTATACATGTGTACACAGATAGCGGTGTAGATATTTCCATGCTCATACAGATAGCGGTGTAGATATTTCCGTGTTCATCCAGATGGCTGTGTAGATATATCCATGTTCATACAGATAGCGGTGTAGATATTTCCATGGTCATCCAGATAGCGGTTCTGATATTTCCATGTTTATACAGGTAGCGGTGTTGATATTTCCATGTTTATACAGATAGTGGTGTAGATATTTCCATGTTTATACAGATAGCGGTGTAGATATTTCCATGTTTATACAGATAGTGGTGTATATATTTCCATGTTTACAGAGATAGCGGTTCAGTTATTTCCATGTGTAAAGAGATAGCTTTGTAGATATTTCCATGTATATGCAGATAGCTGTGTAGATATTTCCATTTTCATGCAGATAGCGGTGTAGATATTTCCATGTTCATACAGATAGCGGTGTAGATATTTCCAAGTTCATACAGATAGCGGTGCTGATATTTCCATGTTTATACAGGTAGCGGTGTAGATATTTCCATGTTTATACAGATAGCGGTGTAGATATTTCCATGTTTATACAGATAGCGGTGTAGATATCTCCATCTTAATACAGATGGCGATGTAGATATTTATATGTTCATACAGATGGCGGTGCAGATATTTCCATGTTCATACAGATGGCGGTGTAGATATTTCCATGTTAATAGAGATAGCGGTGTAGTTATTTCCATGTGTAAAGAAATAGCTTTGTAGATATTTCCATGTATATGGAGATAGCTATGTAGATATTTCCATTTTCATGCAGATAGTGGAGTAGATATTTCCATGTTCAAACACATAGCGGTGTAGATATTTCCATGTTCATACAGATAGCGGTGTAGATATTTCCATGTTTATACAGATAGCGGTGTAGATATTTCTATGTTTTTACAGATAGCGGTGTAGATATTTCCATGTTCATACAGATAGCAGTGTAGATATTTCCATGTTTAAACAGATAGTGGTGAAGATGTATACATGTTTACACAGATAGCGGTGTAGATATTTCCATGTTCATTCAGGTAGCGGTGTAGATATTTCAATGTTCATCCAGATGGCTGTGTAGATATATCCATGTTCATACAGATGGCGGTGAAGATATTTCCATGTTCATACAGATAGCAGTGTAGATCTTTCCATGTTCATACAGATAGCGGTGTAGATCTTTCTATGTTCATACAGATTGCGGTGTAGATATTTCCATGTTCATCCAGATGGCTGTGTAGATACATCCATATTCATACAGATGGCGGTGAAGATATTTCCATGTTCATACAGATAGCGGTGTAGATATTTCCATGTTCATAGAGATAGCGGTGTAGATATTTCCATGTTCATACAGATAGCGGTGCTGATGTAGATAATTCCATGTTTATACAGATAGCGGTGTAGATATTTCCATGTTTATACAGATAGCGGTGCTGATATTTCCATGTTTATACCGGTAGCGGTGTAGATATTTCCATGTTTATACAGATAGTGGTGTATATATTTCCATGTTTACAGAGATAGCGGTTCAGTTATTTCCATGTGTAAAGAGATAGCTTTGTAGATATTTCCATGTATATGCAGATAGCTGTGTAGATATTTCCATTTTCATGCAGATAGCGGTGTAGATATTTCCATGTTCATACAGATAGCGGTGTAGATATTTCCATGTTCATACAGATAGCGGTGCTGATATTTCCATGTTTATACAGGTAGCGGTGTAGATATTTCCATGTTCATCCAGATGGCTGTGTAGATATATCCATATTCATACAGATGGCGGTGAAGATATTTCCATGTTCATACAGATAGCGGTGTAGATATATCTATGTTCATACAGATAGTGGTGTAGATATTTCCATGTTCATACAGATAGCGGTGTAGCTATTTCCATGTTCATACAGATAGCGATGTAGATATTTCCATGTTCATCCAGATGGCTGTGTAGATATTTCCATGTTTATTCAGATAGCGGTGCTGATATTTCCATGTTTATACAGGTAGCGGTGTAGATATTTCCATGTTAATACAGATAGCGGTGTAGATATTTCCATGTTTATACAGATAGCGGTGTAGATATTTCCATGTTTATACAGATAGCGGTGTAGATATCTCCATCTTAATACAGATGGCGGTGTAGATATTTATATGTTCATACAGATGGCGGTGCAGATATTTCCATGTTCATACAGATGGCGGTGTAGATATTTCCATGTTAATAGAGATAGCGGTGTAGTTATTTCCATGTGTAAAGAAATAGCTTTGTAGATATTTCCATGTATATGCAGAGAGGTGTGTAGATATTTCCAGTTTCTTGCAGATAGCGGAGTAGATATTTCCATGTTCAGATAGCGGTGTAGATATTTCCATGTTCATACAGATAGCGGTGTAGATATTTCCATGTTTATACAGATAGCGGTGAAGGTGTATGCATGTTTACACAGATAGTGGTGTAGATATTTCCATGTTCATACAGATAGCGGTGTAGATATTTTCATGTTCATCCAGATGTCTATGTAGATATATCCATGTTCATACAGATGGCGGTGAAGATATTTCCATGTTCATACAGATAGCGGTGTAGATATTTCCAAGTTCATACAGATAGCGGTGTAGATATTTCCATGTTCATACAGATAGCGGTGTAGCTATTTCCATGTTCATACATATAGCGGTGTAGATATTTCCATGTTCATCCAGATGGCTGTGTAGTTATATCCATGTTCATACAGATGGCGGAGAAGATATTTCCATGATCATACAGATAGCGGTGTAGATATTTCCATGTTCATACAGATAGCGGTGTAGATATTTCCATGTTCATACAGAGAGCGGTGTAGCTATTTCCATGTTCATACAGATAGCGGTGTAGATATTTCCATGTTCATCCAGATGGCTGTGTAGATATTTCCATGTTCATACAGATATCGGTGCTGATACTTCCATGTTTATACAGGTAGCAGTGTAGATATTTATATGTTTATACAGATAGCGGTGTAGATATTTCCATGTTTTTACAGATAGCGGTGAAGATGTATGCATGTTTACACAGTTAGCGGTGTAGATATTTCCATGTTCATACAGATAGCGGTGTAGATATTTCCATGTTCATCCAGATGGCTGTGTAGACATATCCATGTTCAGAAAGATGGCGTTGAAGATATTTCCATGTTCATACAGGTAGTGGTGTAGATATTTCCATGTTCATACAGATAGCGGGGTAGATATTTCCATGTTCATACAGATGGCTGTGTAGATGTATCCATGTTCATACAGATGGCGGTGAAGATATTTCCATGTTCATACAGATAGCGGTGCATATATTTCCATGTTCATACAGATAGCCGTGTAGATATTGCCATGTTTATACCGATAGCGGTGCTGATACTTCCATGTTTATACAGGTAGCGGTGTACATATTTCCATGTTTATACAGATAGCGGTGAAGATGTATGCAACTTTACACAGATAGCTGTTTAGATATTTCCATGTTCATACAGATAGCAGTGTAGATATTTCCATGTTCATCCAGATGGCTGTGCAGATATATCCATTTTCAAACAGATAGCGGTGAAGATATTTCCATGTTCTTACAGAGATCGGTGTAGATATTTCCATGTTCATACAGATAGCGGTGTAGATATTTCCATGTTTGTACAGATAGCGGTGTAGATATCTCCATCTTAATACAGATGGCGGTGTAGATATTTATATGTTCATACAGATGGCTGTGCGGATATTTCCATGTTCATACAAACGGCGGTGTAGATATTTCCATGTTCATACAGATAGTGGTGTAGTTATTTCCATGTGTAAAGAGATAGCTGTGTAGATATTTCCATGTATATGCAGATAGCTGTGTAGATATTTCCATTTTCATGCAGATAGCGGTGTACATATTTCCCTGTTCAAACAGTTAGCGGTGTAGATATTTCCATGTTCAGAAAGATAGCGGTGTAGATATTTCCATGTTTATACAGATAGCGGTGAAGATGTATGCATGTTTACACAGATAGCGGTGTAGATATTTCCATGTTCATCCAGATGGCTGTGTAGATGTATCCATGTTCATACAGATAGCGGTGTAGATATTTCCATCTTCATACAGATAGCGGTGCAGATATTTCCATGTTCATCCAGATGGCTTTGTAGATATATCCAAGTTCATACAGATCGCGGTGAAGATATTTCCATGTTCATACAGAAAGCGGTGTAGATATTTCCATGTTCATACAGAAAGCGGTGTAGCTATTTCCATGTTCATACAGATAGCGGTGTGGATATTTCCATGTTCATAGAGATAGCGGTGTAGATATTTCCATGTTTATACAGGTAGCGGTGTAGATATTTCCATGTTTATACAGATAGCGGTGAAGATGTATGCATGTTTACACAGATAGCGGTTTAGATATTTTCATGTTCATCCAGATGGCTGTGTAGATATTTCCATCTTCATACAGATAGCTGTGTAGATATTTCCATGTTCATCCAGATGGCTGTGTAGATATATCCATGTTCATACAGATGGCGGTGAAGATATTTCCATGTTCATACAGATAGCGGTGTAGATATTTCCATGTTCATACAGATAGCGGTGTAGATATTTCCATGTTCATACAGATAGCGGTGTAGCTATTTCCATGTTCATACAGATAGCGGTGTAGATATTTCCATGTTCATCCAGATGGCTGTGTAGATATATCCATGTTCATACAGATGGCGGTGAAGATATTTCCATGTTCATACAGATAGCGGTGTAGATATTTCCATGTTCATACAGACAGTGGTGTAGATATTTCCATGTTCATACAGATAGCGGTGTAGCTATTTCTATGTTCATACAGATAGCGGTGTAGATATTTCCATGTTTATACAGATAGCGGTGAAGATGTATGCATGTTTACACAGATAGCGGTGTAGATATTTCCATGTTCATACAGATAGCGGTGTAGATATTTCCATGTTCATCCAGACGGCTGTGTAGGCATATCCACGTTCATACAGATGGCGGTGAAGATATTTCCATGTTCATACAGATGGCTGTGTAGATATATCCATGTTCATACAGATGGCGGTGACGATATTTCCATGTTCATACAGATGGCGGTGTAGATATTTCCATGTTCATAGAGATAGCGTTGCTGATATTTCCATGTTTATACAGGTATCGGTGTACATATTTCCATGTTTATACAGATAGCGGTGTAGATATTTCCATGTTTATACAGATAGCAGTGTAGATATTTCCATGTTTATACAGATAGCGCTGTAGATATCTCCATCTTGATACAGATGGCGGTGTAGATATTTATATGTTCATACAGATGGCGGTGCAGATATTTCCATGTTCATACGGATGGCGGTGTAGAAACTTCCATGTTCATACTGATAGCGGTGCTGATATTTCCATGTTTATAGAGGTAGCGGTGTAGATATTTCCATGTTTATACAGATAGCAGTGTAGATATTTCTATGTTTATACACATAGCGGTGTAGATATTTCCATGTCTATACAGATAGCGGTGCAGGTATTTCCATGTTTATGCAGATAGTGGTGTAGATATCTCCATCTTAATACAGATGGCGGTGTAGATATATAAATGTTCATACAGATGGCGCTGCAGATATTTCCATGTTCATACAGATGGCGGTGTAGATATTTCCATGTTCATACAGATAGCGGTGTAGTTATTTCCATGTGTAAAGAGATAGCTGTGTAGATATTTCCATGTATAAGCAGATAGCTGTGTAGATATTTCCGTTTTCATGCAGATAGCGGTGTATATATTTCCCTGTTCAAACAGTTAGCGGTGTAGATATTTCCATGTTCATAAAGATAGCCGTGTAGATATTTCCATGTTTATACAGATAGCGGTGAAGATGTATGCATGTTTACACAGATAGAGGTGTAGATATTTCCATGTTCATCCAGATTGCTGTGTAGATATATCCATGTTCATACAGATAGAGGTGTAGATATTTCCATGTTCATACAGATAGCGGTGCAGATATTTCCATGTTCATCCAGATGGCAGTGTAGATATATCCATGTTCATACAGATGGCGGTGAAGATATTTCATGTTCATACAGAGAGCGGTGTAGATATTTCCATGTTCATACAGATAGCGGTGTAGATATTTCCAAGTTTATACAGAAAGCGGTGTAGATATCTCCATCTTAATACAGATGGCGGTGTAGATATTTATATGTTCATTCAGATGGCGGTGCAGATATTTCCATGTTAATACAGATGGCGGTGTAGATATTTCCATGTTCATACAGATAGCGGTGTAGTTGTTTCCATGTGTAAAGAGATAGCTGTGTAGATATTCCCATGTATATGCACATAGCTGTGTAGATATTTCAATTTTCAAGCAGATAGCCGTGTATATACTTCCCTGTTCAAACAGATAGCCGTGTAGATATTTCCATGTTCATACAGATAGTGGTATAGATATTTCCATGTTCATACAGATAGCGGTGTAGCTATTTCCATGTTCATACAGATAGCGGTGTGGATATTTCCATGTTCATAGAGATAGCGGTGTAGATATTTCCATGTTTATACAGGTAGCGGTGTAGATATTTCCATGTTTATACAGATAGCGGTGAAGATGTATGCATGTTTACACAGATAGCGGTTTAGATATTTTCATGTTCATCCAGATGGCTGTGTATATATTTCCATGTTCATACAGATAGCTGTGTAGATATTTCCATGTTCATCCAGATGGCTGTGTAGATATATCCATGTTCATACAGATGGCGGTGAAGATATTTCCATGTTCATACAGATAGCGGTGTAGATATTTCCATGTTCATACTGATAGCGGTGTAGATATTTCCATGTTCATACAGATAGCAGTGTAGCTATTTCCATCTTCATACAGATAGCGGTGTAGATATTTCCATGTTCATGCAGATAGCGGTGTAGATATCTCCTTCTTAATACAGATGGCGGTGTAGATATTTCCTTGTTCATACAGATGGCGGTGTAGATATTTCCACGTTTATAGAGATAGAGGTGTAGTTATTTCCATGTGCAAAGAGATAGATGTGTAGATATTTCCATTTATATGCAGATAGTTGTGTAAATATTTCCATTTTCATGCAGATAGCGGTGTAGATATTTCCATGTTCAAACAGATAGCGGTGTAGATATTTCCATGTCCATACAGATAGCGGTGTAGATATTTCCATGTTTATACAGAGATTGGTGAGGATGTATGCATGTTTACACAGATAGCGGTGTAGATATTTCCATGTTCATACAGATAACCGTGTAGATATTGCCATGTTCATACCGATAGCGGTGCTGATACTTCCATGTTTATACAGATAGCGGTGTACATATTTCCGTGTTTATACAGATAGCGGTGTAGATATTTCCATGTTCATAAAGATAGCGCTGTAGATATTTCCATGTTTATACAGATAGCGGTGTAGATATTTCCATGTTCATACAGATAGCTTTGTAGATATTGCCATGTTCATACCGATAGCGGTGCTGATACTTCTATGTTTATACAGGTAGCGGTGTACATATTTCCATGTTTATACAGATAGCGGTGTAGATATTTCCATGTTCATACAGATAGCGGTGTAGATATTTCCATGTCCATACAGATAGCGGTGTAGATATTTCCATGTTTATACAGATAGTGGTGAAGTTGTATGCATGTTTATACAGATAGCGGTGTAGATATTTCCATGTTCATACAGATAACCGTGTAGATATTGCCATGTTCATACCGATAGCGGTGCTGATACTTCCATGTTTATACAGGTAGCGGTGTAGATATTTCCATGTTTATACACATAGAGGTGTAGATATTTCCATGTTTATACAGATAGCGGTGTAGATTTTTCCATGTTTATGCAGAAAGTGGTGTAGATATCTCCATCTTAATACAGATGGCGGTGTAGATATTTAAATGTTCATACAGATGGCGGTGCAGATATTTCCATGTTCATACAGATGGCGGTGTAGATATTTCCATGTTCATACAGATAGCGGTGTAGTTATTTCCATGTGTAGAGAGATAGCTGTGTAGATATTTCCATGTATAAGCAGATAGCTGTGTAGATATTTCCGTTTTCATGCAGATAGCGCTGTATATATTTCCCTGTTCAAACAGTTAGCGGTGTAGATATTTCCATGTTCATAAAGATAGCGGTGTAGATATTTCCATGTTTATACAGATAGCGGTGTAGATATTTCCATGTTCATACAGATGGCGGTGTAGAAACTTCCATGTTCATACTGATAGCGGTGCTGACATTTCCATGTTTAATACTGGTAGCGGTGTAGATATTTCCAAGTTTATACAGATAGCAGTGTAGATATTTCCATGTTTATACACATAGCGGTGTAGATATTTCCATGTTTATACAGAGAGCGGTGTAGATATTTCCATGTTTATGCAGATAGTGGTGTAGATATCTCCATCTTAATAAAGATTGCGGTGTAGATATTTAAACGTTCATACAGATGGCGGTGCAGATATTTCCATGTTCATACAGATGGCGGTGTAAATATTTCCATGTTCATACAGATAGCGGTGTAGTTATTTCCACGTGTAAAGAGATAGCTGTGTAGATATTTCCATGTATAAGCAGATAGCTGTTTAGATATTTCCGTTTTCATGCAGATAGCGGTGTATATATTTCCCTGTTCAAACAGTTAGCGTTGTAGATATTTCATGTTTATACAGATAGCGGTGTAGATATTTCCATGTTCATACAGATAGCCGTGTAGATATTGCCATGTTAATACCGATAGCGGTGCTGATACTTCCATGTTTATACTGGTAGCGGTGTACATATTTCCCTGTTTATACAGATAGCGGTGTAGATATTTCCATGTTCATACAGATAGTGGTGTAGATATTTCCATGTGTATACAGATAGCGGTGTAGATATCTCCTTATTAATACAGATGGCGGTGTAGATATTTCCATGTTCATACAGATGGCGGTGTAGATATTTCCATGTTTATAGAGATAGCGGTGTAGTTATTTAAATGTGCAAAGAGATAGCTGTGTAGATATTTCCATTTATATACAGATAGTTGTGTAGATATTTCCATTTTCATGCAGATAGCGGTGTAGATATTTCCATGTTCAAACAGATAGCGGTGTAGATATTTCCATGTTCATACAGATAGCGGTGTAGATATTTCCATGTTTATACAGATAGCGGTGAAGATGTATGCATGTTTACACAGATAGCGGTGTAGATATTTCCATGTTCATCCAGACGGCTGTGTAGTCATATCCATGTTCATACAGATGGTGGTGAAGATATTTCCATGTTCATACAGATGGCTGTGTAGATATATCCATGTTCATACGATGGCGGTGTAGATATTTCCATGTTCATACAGATAGCGGTGTAGTTATTTCCATGTGTAAAGAGATAGCTGTGTAGATATTTCCATGTATAAGCAGATAGCTGTGTAGATATTTCCGTTTTCATGCAGATAGCGGTGTATATATTTCCCTGTTCAAACAGTTAGCGGTGTAGATATTTCCATGTTCATAAAGATAGCCGTGTAGATATTTCCATGTTTATACAGATAGCGGTGAAGATGTATGCATGTTTACACAGATAGCGGTGTAGATATTTCCATGTTCATCCAGATTGCTGTGTAGATATATCCATGTTCATACAGATAGTGGTGTAGATATTTCCATGTTCATACAGATAGCGGTGCAGATATTTCCATGTTCATCCAGATGGCAGTGTAGATATATCCATGTTCATACAGATGGCGGTGAAGATATTTCCATGTTCATACAGATAGCGGTGTAGATATTTCCATGTTCATACAGATAGCGGTGTAGATATTTCCAAGTTTATACAGATAGTGGTGTAGATATCTCCATCTTAATACAGATGGCGGTGTAGATATTTATATGTTCATTCAGATGGCGGTGCAGATATTTCCATGTTAATACAGATGGCGGTGTAGATATTCCCATGTTCATACATATAGCGGTGTAGTTGTTTCCATGTGTAAAGAGATAGCTGTGTAGATATTCCCATGTATATCCACATAGCTGTGTAGATATTTCAATTTTCAAGCAGATAGCCGTGTACATACTTCCCTGTTCAAACAGATAGCGGTGTAGATATTTCCATGTTCATACAGATAGTGGTGTAGATATTTCCATGTTCATACAGATAGCGGTGTAGCTATTTCCATGTTCATACAGATAGCGGTGTGGATATTTCCATGTTCATAGAGATAGCGGTTTAGATATTTCCATGTTTATACAGGTAGCGGTGTAGATATTTCCATGTTTATACAGATAGCGGTGAAGTTGTATGCATGTTTACACAGATAGCTGTTTAGATATTTTCATGTTCATCCAGATGGCTGTGTAGATATTTCCATGTTCATACAGATAGCTGTGTAGATATTTCCATGTTCATCCAGATGGCTGTGTAGATATATCCATGTTCATACAGATGGCGGTGAAGATATTTCCATGTTCATACAGATAGCGGTGTAGATATTTCCATGTTCATACAGATAGCGGTGTAGATATTTCCATGTTCATACAGATAGCAGTGTAGCTATTTCCATGTTCATACAGATAGCGGTGTAGATATTTCCATGTTCATGCAGATAGCGGTGTAGATATCTCCTTCTTAATACAGATGGCGGTGTAGATATTTCCATGTTCATACAGACGGCGGTGTAGATATTTCCATGTTTATAGAGATAGAGGTGTAGTTATTTCCATGTGCAAAGAGATAGCTGTGTAGATATTTCCATTTATATGCAGATAGTTGTGTAAATATTTCCATTTTCATGCAGATAGCGGTGTAGATATTTCCATGTTCAAACAGATAGCGGTGTAGATATTTCCATGTCCATACAGATAGCGGTGTAGATATTTAAATGTTTATACAGATAGTGGTGAAGATGTATGCATGTTTACACAGATAGCAGTGTAGATATTTCCATGTTCATACAGATAACCGTGTAGATATTGCCATGTTCATACCGATAGCGGTGCTGATACTTCTATGTTTATACAGGTAGCGGTGTACATATTTCCATGTTTATACAGATAGCGGTGTAGATATTTCCATGTTCATACAGATAGCGGTGTAGATATTTCCATGTCCATACAGATAGCGGTGTAGATATTTCCATGTTTATACAGATAGTGGTGAAGTTGTATGCATGTTTACACAGATAGCGGTGTAGATATTTCCATGTTCATACAGATAACCGTGTAGATATTGCCATGTTCATACCGATAGCGGTGCTGATACTTCCATGTTTATACAGGTAGCGGTGTAGATATTTCCATGTTTATACACATAGCGGTGTAGATATTTCCATGTTTATACAGATAGCGGTGTAGATTTTTCCATGTTTATGCAGATAGTGGTGTAGATATCTCCATCTTAATACAGATGGCGGTGTAGATATTTAAATGTTCATACAGATGGCGGTGCAGATATTTCCATGTTCATACAGATGGCGGTGTAGATATTTCCATGTTCATACAGATAGCGGTGTAGTTATTTCCATGTGTAGAGAGATAGCTGTGTAGATATTTCCATGTATAAGCAGATAGCTGTGTAGATATTTCCGTTTTCATGCAGATAGCGGTGTATATATTTCCCTGTTCAAACAGTTAGCGGTGTAGATATTTCCATGTTCATAAAGATAGCGGTGTAGATATTTCCATGTTTATACAGATAGCGGTGTAGATATTTCCATGTTCATACAGATGGCGGTGTAGAAACTTCCATGTTCATACTGATAGCGGTGCTGACATTTCCATGTTTAATACTGGTAGCGGTGTAGATATTTCCATGTTTATACAGATAGCAGTGTAGATATTTCCATGTTTATACACATAGCGGTGTAGATATTTCCATGTTTATACAGAGAGCGGTGTAGATATTTCCATGTTTATGCAGATAGTGGTGTAGATATCTCCATCTTAATACAGATTGCGGTGTAGATATTTAAACGTTCATACAGATGGCGGTGCAGATATTTCCATGTTCATACAGATGGCGGTGTAGATATTTCCATGTTCATACAGATAGCGGTGTAGATATTTCCATGTTTATACAGATAGCGGTGTAGATATTTCCATGTTTATACAGATAGCGGTGTAGATATCTCCATCTTAATACAGATGGTGGTGTAGATATTTATATATTCATACAGTTGGCGGTGCAGATATTTCCATGTTCATACGTATGGCGGTGAAGATATTTCCATGTTCATACAGATGGCGGTGTAGAAACTTCCATGTTCATACTGATAGCGGTGCTGATATTTCCATGTTTATACAGGTAGCGGTGTAGATATTTCCATGTTTATACAGATAGCGGTGTAGATATTTCCATGTTTATACACATAGCGGTGTAGATATTTCCATGTTTATACAGATAGTGGTGTAGATATTTCCATGTTTATGCAGATAATTGTGTAGATATCTCCATCTTAATACAGATGGCGGTGTAGATATTTAAATGTTCATACAGATGGCTGTGTAGACATATCCATGTTCATACAGATGGCGGTGAAGATATTTCCATGTTCATACAGATAGCGGTGTAGATATTTCCATGTTCATACAGATAGCGGTGTAGGTATTTCCATTTTCATACAGATGGCTGTGTAGATATTTCCATGTTTTTACAGATAGCTGTGTAGATATTTCCAAGTTTATACAGATAGCGGTGTAGATATCTCCATCTTAATACAGATGTCGGTGCAGATATTTCCATGTTCATACAGATGGCGGTGTAGATATTTCCATGTTTATAGAGATAGCAGTGTAGTTATTTCCATGTGTAAAGAGATATCTTTGTAGATATTTCCATGTATATGCAGATAGCTTTGCAGATATTTCCATTTTCATGCAGATAGCGGTGAAGATGTATACATGTTTACACAGATAGCGGTGTAGATATTTCCATGTTCATACAGATAGCGGTGTAGATATTTCCATGTTCAAACAGATGGCTGTGTAGATATATCTATGTTCTTACAGATGGCGGAGAAGATATTTCCATGTTCATACAGATATCGTTGTAGATATTTCCATGTTCATACAGATAGCGGTGTAGATATTTCCATGTTCATACAGATAGCGGTGTAGATATTTCCATGTTCATACAGATAGCGGTGTAGATATTTCAATGTTCATCCAGATGGCTGTGTAGATATATCCATGTTCATACAGATGGCGGTGAAGATATTTCCATGTTCATACAGATAGCGGTGCAGATATTTCCATGTTCATACAGATAGCCGTGTAGATATTGCCGTGTTCATACCGATAGCGGTGCTGATACTTCCATGTTTATAAAGGTAGCGGTGTACATATTTCCATGTTTATACAGATAGCGGTGTAGATATTTCCATGTTCATACAGATAGCGGTGTAGATATTTCCATGTTCATAGAGATAGCGGTGTAGATATTTACATGTTCATACAGATAGCGGTGCTGATATTTCCATGTTTATACAGGTAGCGGTTTAGACATTTCCAAGTTTATACAGATAGTGGTGTAGATATTTCCATGTTTATACAGATAGCGGTGTAGATATTTCCAAGTTTATACAGATAGCGGTGTAGATATCTCCATCTTAATACAGATGGCGGTGTAGATATTTATATGTTCATTCAGATGGCGGTGCAGATATTTCCATATTCATACAGATGGAGGTGTAGATATTTCCATGTTCATACAGGTAGCGGTGTAGTTATTTCCATGTGTAAAGAGATAGCTGTGTAGATATTCCCATGTATATGCAGATAGCTGTGTAGATATTTACATTTTCAAGCAGAGAGCGGTGTATATACTTCCCTGTTCAAACAGATAGTGGTGTAGATATTTCCATGTTCATACAGATAGTGGTGTAGATATTTCCATGTTCATACAGATAGTGGTGTAGATATTTCCATGTTCATACAGATAGCGGTGTAGCTAATTCCATGTTCATACAGATAGCGGTGTGGATATTTCCATGTTCATAGAGATAGCGGTGTAGATATTTCCATGTTTATACAGATAGCGGTGAAGATGTATGCCTGTTTACACAGATAGCGGTGTAGATATTTTCATGTTCATCCAGATGGCTGTGTAGATATTTCCATGTTCATACATATAGCGGTGTAGATATTTCCATGTTCATCCAGATGGCTGTGTGGATATATCCATGTTCATACAGATGGCGGTGAAGATATTTCCATGTTCATACAGATAGCGGTGTAGATATTTCCATGTTCATACAGATAGTGGTGTAGATATTTCCATGTTCATACAGATAGCGGTGTAGCTATTTCTATGTTCATACAGATAGCGGTGTAGATATTTCCATGTTTATACAGATAGCGGTGAAGATGTCTGCATGTTTACACAGATATCGGTGTAGATATTTCCATGTTCATACAGATAGCTATGTAGATATTTCCATGTTCATTCAGACGGCTGTGTAGACATATCCATGTTCATACAGATGGCGGTGAAGATATTTCCATCTTCATACAGATGGCTGTGTAGATATATCCATGTTCATACAGACGGCGGTGACGATATTTCAATGTTCATACAGATGGCGGTGTAGGTATTTCCATGTTCATACAGATAGCGGTGCTGATATTTCCATGTTTATACAGGTATCGGTGTACATATTTCCATGTTTATACAGATAGCGGTGTAGATATTTCCATGTTCATACAGATAGCGGTGTAGCTATTTCCATGTTTATACAAATAGCGGTGTAGATATTTCCATGTTCATAGAGATAGCGGTGTAGGTATTTCCATGTTCATACAGATAGCGGTGCTGATATTTCCATGTTTATACAGGTAGTGGTGTAGATAATTCCATGTTTATACAGATAGCGGTGTAGTTATTTCCATGTTTATACAGATAGCGGTGTAGATATTTCCATGTTTATACAGATAGCGGTGTAGATATTTCCATGTTTATACAGATAGTGGTATATATATTTCCATGTTTACAGAGATAGCGGTGTAGTTATTTCCATGTGTAAAGAGATAGCTTTGTAGATATTTCCATGTATATGCAGATAGCTGTGTAGATATTTCCATTTTCATGCAGATAGCGGTGTAGATATTTCCATGTTCATACAGATAGCGGTGTAGATATTTCCATGTTCATACAGATAGCGGTGCTGATATTTCTATGTTTATACAGGTATCGGTGTACATATTTCCATGTTTCTACAGATAGCGGTGTAGATATTTCCACGTTTATACAGATAGCGGTGTAGATATCTCCATCTTAATACAGATGGCGGTGTAGATATTTATATGTTCATACAGATGGTGGTGCAGATATTTCCATGTTCATACAGATAGCGGTGCTGATATTTCCATGTTGATACAGGTAGCGGTGTTGATATTCTCATGTTCATACAGATAGCGGTGTAGATATTTCCATGTTCATACAGATGGCGGTGAAGATATTTCCATGTTCATACAGATAGCGGTGTAGATATCTCCATGTTCATACAGATGGCGGTGAAGATATTTCCATGTTCATACAGATAGCGGTGTAGATATTTCCATGTTCATACAGATAGCGGTGTAGATATCTCCTTCTTAATACAGATGGCGGTGTAGATATTTCCATGTTCATACAGATGGCGGTGTAGATATTTCCATGTTTATAGAGATAGAGGTGTAGTTATTTCCATGTGCAAAGAGATAGCTGTGTAGATATTTCCATTTATATGCAGATAGTTGTGTAAATATTTCCATTTTCATGCAGATAGCGGTGTAGATATTTCCATGTTCAAACAGATAGCGGTGTAGATATTTCCCTGTCAATACAGATAGCGGTGTAGATATTTCCATGTTTATACAGATAGTGGTGAAGATGTATGCATGTTTACACAGATAGCGGTGTAGATATTTCCATGTTCATACAGATAACCGTGTAGATATTGCCATGTTCATACCGATAGCGGTGCTGATACTTCCATGCTTATACAGATAGCGGTGTACATATTTCCGTGTTTATACACATAGCGGTGTAGATATTTCCATGTTTATACAGATAGCGGTGTAGATATCTCCATCTTAATACAGATGGCGGTGTAGATATTTATATGTTCATACAGATGGCGGAGCAGATATTTCCATGTTCATACGGATGGCGGTGAAGATATTTCCATGTTCATACAGATGGCAGTGTAGAAACTTCCATGTTCATACTGATAACGGTGCTGACATTTCCATGTTTACACAGGTAGCGGTGTAGATATTTCCATGTTTATACAGATAGCAGTGTAGATATTTCCATGTTTATACATATAGCGGTGTAGATATTTCCATGTTTATACAGATAGCGGTGTAGTTATTTCCAAGTTTATGCAGATAGTGGTGTAGATATCTCCATCTTAATACAGATGGCGGTGTAGATATTTAAACGTTCATACAGTTGGAGGTGCAGATATTTCCATGTTCATACAGATGGCGGTGTAGATATTTCTATGTTAATACAGATAGCGGTGTAGATATCTCCATGTGTAAAGAGATAGCTGTGTAGATATTTCCATGTATAAGCAGATAGCTGTTTAGATATTTCCGTTTTCATGCAGATAGCGGTGTATATATTTCCCTGTTCAAACAGTTAGCGGTGTTGATATTTCCATGTTCACAAAGATAGCGGTGTAGATATTTCCATGTTTATACAGATAGCGGTGTATATATTTCCATGTGCATACAGATAGCCGTGTAGATATTGCCATGTTCATAATGATAGCAGTGCTGATACTTCCATGTTTATACAGGTAGCGGTGTACATATTTCCGTGTTTATACAGATAGCGGTGTAGATATTTCCATGTTCATACAGATACCGGTGTAGATATTTCCATTTTATACAGATAGCGGTGTAGATATCTCCTTCTTAATACAGATGGCGGTGTAGATATTTCCATGTTCATACAGAGGGCGGTGTAGATATTTCCATGTTTATAGAGATAGCGGTGTAGTTATTTCCATGTGCAAAGAGATAGCTGTGTAGATATTTCCATTTATATGCAGATAGTTGTGTAGATATTTCCATTTTCATGCAGATACCGGTGTAGATATTTCCATGTTCATACAGATAGCGGTGTAGATATTTCCATGTTTATACAGATAGCGGTGTAGATATCTCCATCTTAATACAGATGGCGGTGTAGATATTTATATGTTCCTACAGATGGTGGTGCAGATATTTCCATGTTCATACGTATGGCGGTGAAGATATTTCCATGTTCATACAAATGGCAGTGTAGATATTTCCATGTTCAAACAGATAGCGGGGCTGATATTTCCATGTTTATACATGTAGCGGTGTAGTTATTTCCATGTTTATACAGATAGCGGTGTATATATTTCCATGTTTATACACTTAGCGGTGTAGATATTTCCATGTTCATACGGATAGCGGTTTATGTATTTCCATTTTCATACAGATAGCGGTGTAGATATTTCCATTTTCATGCAGATAGCGGTGTATATATTTCCCTGTTCAAACAGTTAGCGGTGTAGATATTTCCATGTTCATAAAGATAGCGGTGTAGATATTTCCATGTTTATACAGATAGCGGTGAAGTTGTATGCATGTTTACACAGATAGCGGTGTAGATATTTCCACGTTCATCCATATGGCTGTGTAGATATATCCATGTTCATACAGATGGCGGTGAAGATATTTCCAAGTTCATACAGATAGCTGTGTAGATATTTCCATGTTCATACAGATAGCGGTGTATATATTTCCATGTTCATACAGATAGCGGTGTAGATATTTCCATGTTCATCCAGATGGCTGTGTAGATATTTCCATGTTCATACAGATAGCGGTGTAGATATTTCCATGTTCATCCAGATGGGTGTGTAGATATATCCATGTTCATACAGATGGCGGTGAAGACATTTCCATGTTCATACAGATAGCGGTGTAGATATTTCCATGTTCATACAGATAGCAGTGTAGATATTTCCATGTTCATAGAGATAGCGGTGTAGATATTTCCATGTTCATACAGATAGCGGTGTATGTATTTCCATGTTCATACAGATAGCGGTGTAGATATTTCCATGTTCATCCAGATGGCTGTGTAGATATTTCCATGTTCATACAGATAGCGGTGTAGATATTTCCATGTTCATCCAGATGGGTGTGTAGATATTTATATGTTCATACAGATGGCGGTGAAGACATTTCCATGTTCATACAGATAGCGGTGTAGATATTTCCCTGTTCATACAGATAGCCGTGTAGATATTGCCATGTTCATACCGATAGCGGTGCTGATACTTCCATGTTGATACAGGTAGCAGTGTAGATATTTCCATGTTTATACACATAGCGGTGTAGATATTTCCATGTTTATACAGATAGCGGTGTAGATATCTCCATCTTAATACAGATGGCGGTGTAGATATTTATATGTTCATACAGATGGCGGTGCAGATATTTCCATGTTCATACGGATGGCGGTGAAGGTATTTCCATGTTCATACGGATGGCGGTGTAGAAACTTCCATGTTCTTACTGATAGCGGTGCTGATATTTCCATGTTTATACAGGTAGCGGTGTAGATATTTCCATGTTTATACAGATAGCAGTGTAGATATTTCCATGTTTATACTCATAGCGGTGTAGATATTTCCATGTTTATACAGATAGCGGTGTAGATATTTCCTTGTTTATGCAGATAGTGGTGTAGATATCTCCATCTTAATACAGATGGCGGTGTAGATATTTAAATGTTCATACAGATGGCTGTGCAGATATTTCCCTGTTCATACAGATAGCGGTGTAGTTATTTCCATGTGTAAAGAGATAGCTGTGTAGATATTTCCATGTATAAGCAGATAGCTGTGTGGATATTTCCGTTTTCATGCAGATAGCGGTGTGTGTATTTCCCTGTTCAAACAGTTAGCGGTGTAGATATTTCCATGTACATAAAGATAGCGGTGTAGATATTTCCATGTTTATACAGATAGCGGTGAAGATGTATGCATGTTTACACAGATAGCGGTGTAGATATTTCCATGTTCATCCACATGGCTGTGTAGATATATCCATGTTCATACAGATGGCTGTGAAGATATTTCCATGTTCATACAGATAGCGGTGTAGATATTTCCATGTTCATACAGATAGCCGTGTAGATATTGCCATGTTCATACCGATAGCCGTGCTGATACTTCCATGTTTATACAGGTAGCGGTGTACATATTTCCGTGTTCATCCAGATGGCTGTGTAGATATTTCCATGTTCATACAGATATCGGTGCAGATACTTCCATGTTTATACAGGTAGCAGTGTAGATATTTATATGTTTATACAGATAGCGGTGTAGATATTTCCATGTTTTTACAGATAGCGGTGAAGATGTATGCATGTTTACACAGTTAGCGGTGTAGATATTTCCATGTTCATACAGATAGCGGTGTAGATATTTCCATGTTCATCCAGATGGCTGTGTAGACATATCCATGTTCAGAAAGATGGCGTTGAAGATATTTCCATGTTCATACAGTTAGTTGTGTAGATATTTCCATGTTCATACAGATAGCGGGGTAGATATTTCCATGTTCATACAGATGGCAGTGTAGATGTATCCATGTTCATACAGATGGCGGTGAAGATATTTCCATGTTCATACAGATAGCGGTGCATATATTTCCATGTTCATACAGATAGCCGTGTAGATATTGCCATGTTTATACCGATAGCGGTGCTGATACTTCCATGTTTATACAGGTAGCGGTGAACATATTTCCATGTTTATACAGATAGCGGTGAAGATGTATGCATCTTTACACAGATAGCGGTTTAGATATTTCCATGTTCATACAGATAGCGGTGTAGATATTTCCATGTTCATCCAGATGGCTGTGCAGATATATCCATTTTCACACAGATGGCGGTGAAGATATTTCCATGTTCATACAGAGAGCGGTGTAGATATTTCCATGTTCATACAGATAGCGGTGTAGATATTTCCATGTTTGTACAGATAGCGGTGTAGATATCTCCATCTTAATACAGATGGCGTTGTAGATATTTATATGTTCCTACAGATGGCTGTGCAGATATTTCCATGTTCATACAGACGGCGGTGTAGATATTTCCATGTTCATACAGATAGTGGTGTAGTTATTTCCATGTGTAAAGAGATAGCTGTGTAGATATTTCCTTGTATATGCAGATAGCTGTGTAGATATTTCCATTTTCATGCAGATAGCGGTGTACATATTTCCCTGTACAAACAGTTAGCGGTGTAGATATTTCCATGTTCAGAAAGATAGCAGTGTAGATATTTCCATGTTTATACAGATAGCGGTGAAGATGTATGCATGTTTACACAGATAGCGGTGTAGATATTTCCATGCTCATCCAGATGGCTGTGTAGATATATCCATGTTCATACAGATAGCGGTGTAGATATTTCCATCTTCATACAGATAGCGGTGCAGATATTTCCATGTTCATCCAGATGGCTGTGTAGATATATCCAAGTTCAAACAGATGGCGGTGAAGATATTTCCATGTTCATACAGATAGCGGTGTAGATATTTCCATGTTCATACAGAAAGCGGTGTAGATATTTCCATGTTCATACAGATAGCGGTGTATATATTTCCATGTTCATACAGATAGCAGTGTAGATATTTCCATTTTCAAGCCGATAGCGCTGTATATATTTCCATGTTCAAACAGATAGCGGTGTAGATATTTCCATGTTCATAAAGATAGCGGTGTAGATATTTCCATGTTTATACAGATAGCAGTGAAAATGTATGCATGTTTACACAGATAGCGGTGTAGATATTTCCATGTTCATCCAGATGGCTGTGTAGATATATCCATGTTCATAGAGATTTCGGTGAAGATATTTCCATGTTCATACAGATAGCGGTGTAGATATTTCCATGTTCATACAGATAGCGGTGTAGATATTTCCATGTTCATACAGATAGCGGTGTAGCTATTTCCATGTTCATACAGATATCGGTGTAGATATTTCCATGTTCACCCAGATGGCTGTGTAGATATTTCCATGTTCATACAGATAGCGGTGTAGATATTTCCATGTTCATACAGATAGCGGTGTAGATATTTCCATGTTCATCCATATGGCTGTGTAGACATATCCATGTTCATACAGATGGCTGTGAAGATATTTCCATGTTCATACAGATAGCCGTGTAGATATTTCCATGTTCATACAGATAGCCTTGTAGATATTGCCATGTTCATACCGATAGCGGTGCTGATACTTCCATGTTTATACAGATAGCGGTGTACATATTTCCGTGTTTATACAGATAGCGGTGTAGATATTTCCATGTTCATAAAGATAGCGGTGTAGATATTTCCATGTTTATACAGATAGCGGTGTATATATTTCCATGTTCATACAGATAGCTGTGTAGATATTGCCATGTTCATACCGATAGCGGTGCTGATACTTCTATGTTTATACAGGTAGCGGTGTACATATTTCCATGTTTATACAGATAGCGGTGTAGATATTTCCATGTTCATACAGATAGCGGTGTAGATATTTCCATGTCCATGCAGATAGCGGTGTAGATATTTCCATGTTTATACAGATAGTGGTGAAGTTGTATGCATGTTTACACAGATAGCGGTGTAGATATTTCCATGTTCATACAGATAACCGTGTAGATATTGACATGTTCATACCGATAGCGGTGCTGATACTACCATGTTTATACAGGTAGCGGTGTAGATATTTCCATGTTTATACACATAGCGGTGTAGATATTTCCATGTTTATACAGATAGCGGTGTAGATTTTTCCATGTTTATGCAGATAGTGGTGTAGATATCTCCATCTTAATACAGATGGCGGTGTAGATATTTTAATGTTCATACAGATGGCGGTGCAGATATTTCCATGTTCATACAGATGGCGGTGTAGATATTTCCATGTTCATACAGATAGCGGTGTAGTTATTTCCATGTGTAGAGAGATAGCTGTGTAGATATTTCCATGTATAAGCAGATAGCTGTGTAGATATTTCCGTTTTCATGCAGATAGCGGTGTATATATTTCCCTGTTCAAACAGTTAGCAGTGTAGATATTTCCATGTTCATAAAGATAGCGGTGTAGATATTTCCATGTTTATACAGATAGCGGTGTAGATATTTCCATGTTCATACAGATGGCGGTGTAGAAACTTCCATGTTCATACTGATAGCGGTGCTGACATTTCCATGTTTAATACTGGTAGCGGTGTAGATATTTCCATGTTTATACAGATAGCAGTGTAGATATTTCCATGTTTATACACATAGCGGTGTAGATATTTCCATGTTTATACAGAGAGCGGTGTAGATATTTCCATGTTTATGCAGATAGTGGTGTAGATATCTCCATCTTAATACAGATTGTGGTGTAGATATTTAAACGTTCATACAGATGGTGGTGCAGATATTTCCATGTTCATACAGATGGCGGTGTAGATATTTCCATGTTCATACAGATAGCGGTGTAGTTATTTCCACGTGTAAAGAGATAGCTGTGTAGATATTTCCATGTATAAGCAGATAGCTGTTTAGATATTTCCGTTTTCATGCAGATAGCGGTGTATATATTTCCCTGTTCAAACAGTTAGCGGTGTAGATATTTCCATGTTTATACAGATAGCGGTGTAGATATTTCCATGTTCATACAGATAGCCGTGTAGATATTGCCATGTTAATACCGATAGCGGTGCTGATACTTCCATGTTTATACTGGTAGCGGTGTACATATTTCCGTGTTTATACAGATAGCGGTGTAGATATTTCCATGTTCATACAGATAGCGTTGTAGATATTTCCATGTTTATACAGATAGCGGTGTAGATATCTCCTTCTTAATACAGATGGCGGTGTAGATATTTCCATGTTCATACAGATGGCGGTGTAGATATTTCCATGTTTATAGAGATAGCGGTGTAGTTATTTACATGTGCAAAGAGATAGCTGTGTAGATATTTCCATTTATATACAGATAGTTGTGTAGATATTTCCATTTTCATGCAGATAGCGGTGTAGATATTTCCATGTTCAAACAGATAGCGGTGTAGATATTTCCATGTTCATACAGATAGCGGTGTAGATATTTCCATGTTCATCCAGACGGCTGTGTAGACATATCCATGTTCATACAGATGGTGGTGAAGATATTTCCATGTTCATACAGATGGCTGTGTAGATATATCCATGTTCATACAGATGGCGGTGACGATATTTCCATGTTCATACAGACGGTGGTCTAGATATTTCCATGTTCATACAGATAGCGGTGCTGATATTTCCATGTTTATACAGGTAGCGGTGTAGATATTTCCATGTTTATACAGATAGCGGTGTAGATATTTCCATGTTTATACAGATAGCGGTGTAGATATTTCCATGTTTATACAGATAGCAGTGTAGATATCTCCATCTTAATACAGATGGTGGTGTAGATATTTATATATTCATACAGTTGGCGGTGCAGATATTTCCATGTTCATACGTATGGCGGTGAAGATATTTCCATGTTCATACAGATGGCGGTGTAGAAACTTCCATGTTCATACTGATAGCGGTGCTGATATTTCCATGTTTATACAGGTAGCGGTGTAGATATTTCCATGTTTATACAGATAGCGGTGTAGATATTTCCATGTTTATACACATAGCGGTGAAGATATTTCCATGTTTATACAGATAGCGGTGTAGATATTTCCATGTTTATGCAGATAATTGTGTAGATATCTCCATCTTAATACAGATGGCGGTGTAGATATTTAAATGTTCATACAGATGGCTGTGTAGACATATCCATGTTCATACAGATGGCGGTGAAGATATTTCCATGTTCATACAGATAGCGATGTAGATATTTCCATGTTCATACAGATAGCGGTGTAGGTATTTCCATTTTAATACAGATGGCTGTGTAGATATTTCCATGTTTTTACAGATAGCGGTGTAGATATTTCCAAGTTTATACAGATAGCGGTGTAGATATCTCCATCTTAATACAGATTGCGGTGTAGATATTTATATGTTCATACAGATGTCGGTGCAGATATTTCCATGTTCATACAGATGGCGGTGTAGATATTTCCATGTTTATAGAGATAGCAGTGTAGTCATTTCCATGTGTAAAGAGATAGCTTTGTAGATATTTCCATGTATATGCAGATAGCTGTGTAGATATTTCCATTTTCATGCAGATAGCGGTGAAGATGTATACATGTTTACACAGATAGCGGTGTAGATATTTCCATGTTCATACAGATAGCGGTGTAGATATTTCCATGTTCATACAGATGGCTGTGTAGATATATCTATGTTCTTACAGATGGCGGAGAAGATATTTCCATGTTCATACAGATAGCGGTGTAGATATTTCCATGTTCATACAGATAGCGGTGTAGATATTTCCATGTTCATACAGATAGCGGTGTAGATATTTCCATGTTCTTACAGATAGCGGTGTTGATATTTCAATGTTCATCCAGATGGCTGTGTAGATATATCCATGTTCATACAGATGGCGGTGAAGATATTTCCATGTTCATACAGATAGCGGTGCAGATATTTCCATGTTCATACAGATAGCAGTGTAGATATTGCCATGTTCATACCGATAGCGGTGCTGATACTTCCATGTTTATAAAGGTAGCGGTGTACATATTTCCATGTTTATACAGATAGCGGTGTAGATATTTCCATGTTCATACAGATAGCGGTGTAGATATTTCCGTGTTCATAGAGATAGCGGTGTAGATATTTACATGTTCATACAGATAGCGGTGCTGATATTTCCATGTTTATACAGGTAGCGGTTTAGACATTTCCATGTTTATACAGATAGTGGTGTAGATATTTCCATGTTTATACAGATAGCGGTGTAGATATTTCCAAGTTTATACAGATAGCGGTGTAGATATCTCCATCTTAATACAGATGGCGGTGTAGATATTTATATGTTCATTCAGATGGCGGTGCAGATATTTCCATGTTCATACAGATGGAGGTGTAGATATTTCCATGTTCATACAGGTAGCGGTGTAGTTATTTCCATGTGTAAAGAGATAGCTGTGTAGATATTCCCATGTATATGCAGATAGCTGTGTTGATATTTACATTTTCAAGCAGATAGCGGTGTATATACTTCCCTGTTCAAACAGATAGTGGTGTAGATATTTCCATGTTCATACAGATAGTGGTGTAGATATTTCCATGTTCATACAGATAGTGGTGTAGATATTTCCATGTTCATACAGATAGCGGTGTAGCTATTTCCATGTTCATAGAGATAGCAGTGTAGATATTTCCATGTTTATACAGATAGCGGTGAAGATGTATGCATGTTTACACAGATAGCGGTGTAGATATTTTCATGTTCATCCAGATGGCTGTGTAGATATTTCCATATTCATACAGATAGCGGTGTAGATATTTCCATGTTCATCCAGATGGCTGTGTGGATATATCCATGTTCATACAGATGGCGGTGAAGATATTTCCATATTCATACAGATAGCGGTGTAGATATTTCCATGTTCATACAGATAGTGGTGTAGATATTTCCATGTTCATACTGATAGCGGTGTAGCTATTTCTATGTTCATACAGATAGCGGTGTAGATATTTCCATGTTTATACAGATAGCGGTGAAGATGTATGCATGTTTACACAGATATCGGTGTAGATATTTCCATGTTCATACAGATAGCTATGTAGATATTTCCATTTTCATCCAGACGGCTGTGTAGATATATCCATGTTCATACAGATGGCGGTGAAGATATTTCCATGTTCATACAGACGGCTGTGTAGATATATCCATGTTCATACAGATGGTGGTGACGATATTTCAATGTTCATACAGATGGCGGTGTAGATATTTCCATGTTCATACAGATAGCAGTGCTGATATTTCCATGTTTATACAGGTATCGGTGTACATATTTCCATGTTTATACAGATAGCGGTGTAGATATTTCCATGTTTATACAGATAGCGGTGTAGATATTTCCATGTTTATACAAATAGCGGTGTAGATATCTCCATCTCAATACAGATGATGGTGTAGATATTTATATGTTCATACAGATGGCGTTGCAGATATTTCCATGTTCTTACGGATGGCGGTGAAGATATTTCCATGTTCATACAGATAGCGGTGTAGATATTTCCATGTTCATACAGATAGCAGTGTAGATATTTCCATGTTCATACAGATGGCTGTGTAGATATATCCATGTTCCTATAGATGGCGGTGAAGATATTTCCATGTTCATACAGATAGCGGTGTAGATATTTCCATGTTCATACAGATAGCGGGGCTGATATTTCCATGTTTATACAATTAGCGGTGTAGATATTTCTATGTTTATGCAGATAGCTTTGTAGATATTTCCATGTTTATACACATAGCGGTGTAGATATTTCCATGTTCATACAGATAGCGGTGTATGTATTTCCATGTTCATACGGATAGCGGTGCAGATATTTCCATTTTCATGCAGATAGCGGTGTATATATTTCCCTGTTCAAACAGTTAGCGGTGTAGATATTTCCATGTTCATAAAGATAGCGGTGTAGATATTTCCATGTTTATACAGATAGCGGTGAAGTTGTATGCATGTTTACACAGATAGCGGTGTAGATATTTCCACGTTCATCCAGATGGCTGTGTAGATATATCCATGTTCATACAGATGGCGGTGAAGATATTTCCATGTTCATACAGATAGCGGTGTAGATATCTCCATCTTAATACAGATGGCGGTGTAGATATTTATATGTTCATACAGATGGCGTTGCAGATATTTCCATGTTCATACGGATGGCGGTGAAGATATTTCCATGTTCATACAGATGGCGGTGTAGAAACTTCCATGTTCATACTGATAGCGGTGCTGATATTTCCATGTTTATACAGGTAGCGGTGTAGATATTTCCATGTTTATACAGATAGCAGTGTAGATATTTCCATGTTTATACACATAGCGGTGTAGATATTTCCATGTCTATACAGATAGCGGTGTAGGTATTTCCATGTTTATGCAGATAGTGGTGTAGATATCTCCATCTTAATACAGATGGCGGTGTAGATATTTAAATGTTCATACAGATGGCGCTGCAGATATTTCCATGTTCATACAGATGGCGGTGTAGATATTTCCATGTTCATACAGATAGCGGTGTAGTTATTTCCATGTGTAAAGAGATAGCTGTGTAGATATTTCCATGTATAAGCAGATAGCTGTGTAGATATTTCCGTTTTCATGCACATAGCGGTGTATATATTTCCCTGTTCAAACAGTTAGCGGTGTAGATATTTCCATGTTCATAAAGATAGCCGTGTAGATATTTCCATGTTTATACAGATAGCGGTGAAGATGTATGCATGTTTACACAGATAGCGGTGTAGATATTTCCATGTTCATCCAGATTGCTGTGTAGATATATCCATGTTCATACAGATAGAGGTGTAGATATTTCCATGTTCATACAGATAGCGGTGCAGATATTTCCATGTTCATCCAGATGGCATTGTAGATATATCCATGTTCATACAGATGGCAGTGAAGATATTTCCATGTTCATACAGATAGCGGTGTAGATATTTCCATGTTCATACAGATAGCGGTGTAGATATTTCCAAGTTTATACAGATAGCAGTGTAGATATCTCCATCTTAATACAGATGGCGGTGTAGATATTTATATGTTCATTCAGATGGCGGTGCAGATATTTCCATGTTAATACAGATGGCGGTGTAGATATTTCCATGTTCATACAGATAGCGGTGTAGTTGTTTCCATGTTTAAAGAGATAGCTGTGTAGATATTCCCATGTATATGCACATAGCTGTGTAGATATTTCAATTTTCAAGCAGATAGCCGTGTATATACTTCCCTGTTCAAACAGATAGCGGTGTAGATATTTCCATGTTCATATAGATAGTGGTGTAGATATTTCCATGTTCATACAGATAGCGGTGTAGCTATTTCCATGTTCATACAGATAGCGGTGTGGATATTTCCATGTTCATAGAGATAGCGGTGTAGATATTTCCATGTTTATACAGGTAGCGGTGTAGATATTTCCATGTTTATACAGATAGCGGTGAAGATGTATGCATGTTTACACAGATAGCGGTTTAGATATTTTCATGTTCATCCGGATGGCTGTGTAGATATTTCCATCTTCATACAGATAGCTGTGTAGATATTTCCATGTTCATCCAGATGGCTGTGTAGATATATCCATGTTCATACAGATGGCGGTGAAGATATTTCCATGTTCATACAGATAGCGGTGTAGATATTTCCATGTTCATACAGATAGCGGTGTAGATATTTCCATGTTCATACAGATAGCAGTGTAGCTATTTCCATGTTCATACAGATAGTGGTGTAGATATTTCCATGTTCATCCAGTTGGCTGTGTAGATATATCCATGTTCATACAGATGGCGGTGAAGATATTTCCATGTTCATACAGATAGCGGTGTAGATATTTAAATGTTAATACAGACAGTGGTGTAGATATTTCCATGTTCATACAGATAGCGGTGTAGCTATTTCTATGTTCATACAGATAGCGGTGTAGATATTTCCATGTTTATACAGTTAGCGGTGAAGATGTATGCATGTTTACACAGATAGCGGTGTAGATATTTCCATGTTCATACAGATAGCGGTGTAGATATTTCCATGTTCATCCAGACGGCTGTGTAGGCATATCCACGTTCATACAGATGGCGGTGAAGATATTTCCATGTTCATACAGATGGCTGTGTAGATATATCCATGTTCATACAGATGGCGTTGACGTTATTTCCATGTTCATACAGATGGCGGTGTAGATATTTCCATGTTCATAGAGATAGCGTTGCTGATATTTCCATGTTTATACAGGTATCGGTGTACATATTTCCATGTTTATACAGATAGCGGTGTAGATATTTCCATGTTTATACAGATAGCAGTGTAGATATTTCCATGTTTATACAGATAGCGGTGTAGATATCTCCATCTTGATACAGATGGCGGTGTAGATATTTATATGTTCATACAGATGGCGGTGCAGATATTTCCATGTTCATACGGATGGCGGTGAAGATATTTCCATGTTCATACAGATGGCGGTGTAGAAACTTCCATGTTCATACTGATAGCGGTGCTGATATTTCCATGTTTATAGAGGTAGCGGTGTAGATATTTCCATGTTTATACAGATAGCAGTGTAGATATTTCCATGTTTATACACATAGCGGTGTAGATATTTCCATGTCTATACAGATAGCGGTGTAGGTATTTCCATGTTTATGCAGATAGTGGTGTAGATATCTCCATCTTAATACAGATGGCGGTGTAGATATTTAAATGTTCATACAGATGGCGCTGCAGATATTTCCATGTTCATACAGATGGCGGTGTAGATATTTCCATGTTCATACAGATAGCGGTGTAGTTGTTTCCATGTGTGAAGAGATAGCTGTGTAGATATTCCCATGTATATGCACATAGCTGTGTAGATATTTCAATTTTCAAGCAGATAGCCGTGTATATACTTCCCTGTTCAAACAGATAGCCGTGTAGATATTTCTATGTTCATACAGATAGTGGTATAGATATTTC
Source organism: Gorilla gorilla gorilla (assembly GCF_029281585.2). Classification (NCBI taxonomy): domain Eukaryota; kingdom Metazoa; phylum Chordata; class Mammalia; order Primates; family Hominidae; genus Gorilla; species Gorilla gorilla. The sequence goes on from NC_073239.2 coordinate 131,132,018, forward strand.
CATGTTCATACAGAGAGCGGTGTAGCTATTTCCATGTTCATACAGATAGCGGTGTGGATATTTCCATGTTCATAGAGATAGCGGTGTAGATATTTCCATGTTTATACAGGTAGCGGTGTAGATATTTCCATGTTTATACAGATAGCGGTGAAGATGTATGCATGTTTACACAGATAGCGGTTTAGATATTTTCATGTTCATCCAGATGGCTGTGTAGATATTTCCATGTTCATACAGATAGCTGTGTAGATATTTCCATGTTCATCCAGATGGCTGTGTAGATATATCCATGTTCATACAGATGGCGGTGAAGATATTTCCATGTTCATACAGATAGCGGTGTAGATATTTCCATGTTCATACAGATAGTGGTGTAGATATTTCCATGTTCATACAGATAGCGGTGTAGCTATTTCCATGTTCATACAGACAGCGGTGTAGATATTTCCATGTTCATGCAGATAGCGGTGTAGATATCTCCTTCTTAATACAGATGGAGGTGTAGATATTTCCTTGTTCATACTGATGGCGGTGTAGATATTTCCACGTTTATAGAGATAGAGGTGTAGTTATTTCCATGTGCAAAGTGATAGCTGTGTAGATATTTCCATTTATATGCAGATAGTTGTGTAAATATTTCCATTTTCATGCAGATAGCGGTGTAGATATTTCCATGTTCAAACAGATAGCGGTGTAGATATTTCCATGTCCATACAGATAGCGGTGTAGATATTTCCATGTTTATACAGAGAGTGGTGAAGATGTATGCATGTTTACACAGATAGCGGTGTAGATATTTCCATGTTCATACAGATAACCGTGTAGATATTGCCATGTTCATACCGATAGCGGTGCTGATACTTCCATGTTTATACAGATAGCGGTGTACATATTTCCGTGTTTATACAGATAGCGGTGTAGATATTTCCATGTTCATAAAGATAGCGCTGTAGATATTTCCATGTTTATACAGATAGCGGTGTAGATATTTCCATGTTCATACAGATAGCTTTGTAGATATTGCCATGTTCATACCGATAGCGGTGCTGATACTTCTATGTTTATACATGTAGCGGTGTACATATTTCCATGTTTATACAGATAGCGGTGTAGATATTTCCATGTTCATACAGATAGCGGTGTAGATATTTCCATGTCCATACAGATAGCGGTGTAGATATTTCCATGTTTATACAGATAGTGGTGAAGTTGTATGCATGTTTATACAGATAGCGGTGTAGATATTTCCATGTCCATACAGATAACCGTGTAGATATTGCCATGTTCATACCGATAGCGGTGCTGATACTTCCATGTTTATACAGGTAGCGGTGTAGATATTTCCATGTTTATACACATAGCGTTGTAGATATTTCCATGTTTATACAGATAGCGGTGTAGATTTTTCCATGTTTATGCAGAAAGTGGTGTAGATATCTCCATCTTAATACAGATGGCGGTGTAGATATTTAAATGTTCACACAGATGGTGATGCAGATATTTCCATGTTCATACAGATGGCGGTGCAGATATTTCCATGTTCATACAGATGGCGGTGCAGATATTTCCATGTTCATACAGATGGCGGTGTAGATATTTCCATGTTCATACAGATAGCGGTGTAGTTATTTCCATGTGTAGAGAGATAGCTGTGTAGATATTTCCATGTATATGCAGATAGCTGTGTAGATATTTCCGTTTTCATGCAGATAGCGCTGTATATATTTCCCTGTTCAAACAGTTAGCGGTGTAGATATTTCCATGTTCATACAGATAGTGGTGTAGATATTTTCATGTTCATACAGATAGCGGTGTAGCTATTTCCATGTTCATACAGATAGCGGTGTGGATATTTCCATGTTCATAGAGATAGCGGTGTAGATATTTCCATGTTTATACAGGTAGCGGTGTAGATATTTCCATGTTTATACAGATAGCGGTGAAGATGTATGCATGTTTACACAGATAGCGGTTTAGATATTTTCATGTTCATCCAGATGGCTGTGTAGATATTTCCATGTTCATACAGATAGCTGTGTAGATATTTCCATGTTCATCCAGATGGCTGTGTAGATATATCCATGTTCATACAGATGGCGGTGAAGATATTTCCATGTTCATACAGATAGCGGTGTAGATATTTCCATGTTCATACAGATAGCGGTGTAGATATTTCCATGTTCATACAGATAGCCGTGTAGATATTTCCATGTTCATACAGATAGCGGTGTAGATATTTCCATGTTCATCCAGATGGCTGTGTAGATATATCCATGTTCATACAGATGGCGGTGAAGATATTTCCATGTTCATACAGATGGAGGTGTAGATATTTCCATGTTCATACAGATAGCAGTGTAGATATTGCCATGTTCATACCGATAGCGGTGCTGATACTTCCATGTTTATAAAGGTAGCGGTGTACATATTTCCATGTTTATACAGATAGCGGTGTAGATATTTCCATGTTCATACAGATAGCGGTGTAGATATTTCCGTGTTCATAGAGATAGCGGTGTAGATATTTACATGTTCATACAGATAGCGGTGCTGATATTTCCATGTTTATACAGGTAGCGGTTTAGACATTTCCATGTTTATACAGATAGTGGTGTAGATATTTCCATGTTTATACAGATAGCGGTGTAGATATTTCCAAGTTTATACAGATAGCGGTGTAGATATCTCCATCTTAATACAGATGGCGGTGTAGATATTTATATGTTCATTCAGATGGCGGTGCAGATATTTCCATGTTCATACAGATGGAGGTGTAGATATTTCCATGTTCATACAGGTAGCGGTGTAGTTATTTCCATGTGTAAAGAGATAGCTGTGTAGATATTCCCATGTATATGCAGATAGCTGTGTTGATATTTACATTTTCAAGCAGATAGCGGTGTATATACTTCCCTGTTCAAACAGATAGTGGTGTAGATATTTCCATGTTCATACAGATAGTGGTGTAGATATTTCCATGTTCATACAGATAGTGGTGTAGATATTTCCATGTTCATACAGATAGCGGTGTAGCTATTTCCATGTTCATAGAGATAGCAGTGTAGATATTTCCATGTTTATACAGATAGCGGTGAAGATGTATGCATGTTTACACAGATAGCGGTGTAGATATTTTCATGTTCATCCAGATGGCTGTGTAGATATTTCCATATTCATACAGATAGCGGTGTAGATATTTCCATGTTCATCCAGATGGCTGTGTGGATATATCCATGTTCATACAGATGGCGGTGAAGATATTTCCATGTTCATACAGATAGCGGTGTAGATATTTCCATGTTCATACAGATAGTGGTGTAGATATTTCCATGTTCATACTGATAGCGGTGTAGCTATTTCTATGTTCATACAGATAGCGGTGTAGATATTTCCATGTTTATACAGATAGCGGTGAAGATGTATGCATGTTTACACAGATATCGGTGTAGATATTTCCATGTTCATACAGATAGCTATGTAGATATTTCCATTTTCATCCAGACGGCTGTGTAGATATATCCATGTTCATACAGATGGCGGTGAAGATATTTCCATGTTCATACAGACGGCTGTGTAGATATATCCATGTTCATACAGATGGTGGTGACGATATTTCAATGTTCATACAGATGGCGGTGTAGATATTTCCATGTTCATACAGATAGCGGTGCTGATATTTCCATGTTTATACAGGTATCGGTGTACATATTTCCATGTTTATACAGATAGCGGTGTAGATATTTCCATGTTTATACAGATAGCGGTGTAGATATTTCCATGTTTATACAAATAGCGGTGTAGATATCTCCATCTCAATACAGATGATGGTGTAGATATTTATATGTTCATACAGATGGCGTTGCAGATATTTCCATGTTCTTACGGATGGCGGTGAAGATATTTCCATGTTCATACAGATAGCGGTGTAGATATTTCCATGTTCATACAGATAGCAGTGTAGATATTTCCATGTTCATACAGATGGCTGTGTAGATATATCCATGTTCCTATAGATGGCGGTGAAGATATTTCCATGTTCATACAGATAGCGGTGTAGATATTTCCATGTTCATACAGATAGCGGGGCTGATATTTCCATGTTTATACAATTAGCGGTGTAGATATTTCTATGTTTATGCAGATAGCTTTGTAGATATTTCCATGTTTATACACATAGCGGTGTAGATATTTCCATGTTCATACAGATAGCGGTGTATGTATTTCCATGTTCATACAGATAGCGGTGCAGATATTTCCATTTTCATGCAGATAGCGGTGTATATATTTCCCTGTTCAAACAGTTAGCGGTGTAGATATTTCCATGTTCATAAAGATAGCGGTGTAGATATTTCCATGTTTATACAGATAGCGGTGAAGTTGTATGCATGTTTACACAGATAGCGGTGTAGATATTTCCACGTTCATCCAGATGGCTGTGTAGATATATCCATGTTCATACAGATGGCGGTGAAGATATTTCCATGTTCATACAGATAGCGGTGTAGATATCTCCATCTTAATACAGATGGCGGTGTAGATATTTATATGTTCATACAGATGGCGGTGCAGATATTTCCATGTTCATACGGATGGCGGTGAAGATATTTCCATGTTCATACAGATGGCGGTGTAGAAACTTCCATGTTCATACTGATAGCGGTGCTGATATTTCCATGTTTATACAGGTAGCGGTGTAGATATTTCCATGTTTATACAGATAGCAGTGTAGATATTTCCATGTTTATACATATAGCGGTGTAGATATTTCCATGTCTATACAGATAGCGGTGTAGGTATTTCCATGTTTATGCAGATAGTGGTGTAGATATCTCCATCTTAATACAGATGGCGGTGTAGATATTTAAATGTTCATACAGATGGCGCTGCAGATATTTCCATGTTCATACAGATGGCGGTGTAGATATTTCCATGTTCATACAGATAGCGGTGTAGTTATTTCCATGTGTAAAGAGATAGCTGTGTAGATATTTCCATGTATAAGCAGATAGCTGTGTAGATATTTCCGTTTTCATGCACATAGCGGTGTATATATTTCCCTGTTCAAACAGTTAGCGGTGTAGATATTTCCATGTTCATAAAGATAGCCGTGTAGATATTTCCATGTTTATACAGATAGCGGTGAAGATGTATGCATGTTTACACAGATAGCGGTGTAGATATTTCCATGTTCATCCAGATTGCTGTGTAGATATATCCATGTTCATACAGATAGAGGTGTAGATATTTCCATGTTCATACAGATAGCGGTGCAGATATTTCCATGTTCATCCAGATGGCATTGTAGATATATCCATGTTCATACAGATGGCAGTGAAGATATTTCCATGTTCATACAGATAGCGGTGTAGATATTTCCATGTTCATACAGATAGCGGTGTAGATATTTCCAAGTTTATACAGATAGCAGTGTAGATATCTCCATCTTAATACAGATGGCGGTGTAGATATTTATATGTTCATTCAGATGGCGGTGCAGATATTTCCATGTTAATACAGATGGCGGTGTAGATATTTCCATGTTCATACAGATAGCGGTGTAGTTGTTTCCATGTTTAAAGAGATAGCTGTGTAGATATTCCCATGTATATGCACATAGCTGTGTAGATATTTCAATTTTCAAGCAGATAGCCGTGTATATACTTCCCTGTTCAAACAGATAGCGGTGTAGATATTTCCATGTTCATATAGATAGTGGTGTAGATATTTCCATGTTCATACAGATAGCGGTGTAGCTATTTCCATGTTCATACAGATAGCGGTGTGGATATTTCCATGTTCATAGAGATAGCGGTGTAGATATTTCCATGTTTATACAGGTAGCGGTGTAGATATTTCCATGTTTATACAGATAGCGGTGAAGATGTATGCATGTTTACACAGATAGCGGTTTAGATATTTTCATGTTCATCCGGATGGCTGTGTAGATATTTCCATCTTCATACAGATAGCTGTGTAGATATTTCCATGTTCATCCAGATGGCTGTGTAGATATATCCATGTTCATACAGATGGCGGTGAAGATATTTCCATGTTCATACAGATAGCGGTGTAGATATTTCCATGTTCATACAGATAGCGGTGTAGATATTTCCATGTTCATACAGATAGCAGTGTAGCTATTTCCATGTTCATACAGATAGCGGTGTAGATATTTCCATGTTCATCCAGATGGCTGTGTAGATATATCCATGTTCATACAGATGGCGGTGAAGATATTTCCATGTTCATACAGATAGCGGTGTAGATATTTAAATGTTAATACAGACAGTGGTGTAGATATTTCCATGTTCATACAGATAGCGGTGTAGCTATTTCTATGTTCATACAGATAGCGGTGTAGATATTTCCATGTTTATACAGATAGCGGTGAAGATGTATGCATGTTTACACAGATAGCGGTGTAGATATTTCCATGTTCATACAGATAGCGGTGTAGATATTTCCATGTTCATCCAGACGGCTGTGTAGGCATATCCACGTTCATACAGATGGCGGTGAAGATATTTCCATGTTCATACAGATGGCTGTGTAGATATATCCATGTTCATACAGATGGCGTTGACGTTATTTCCATGTTCATACAGATGGCGGTGTAGATATTTCCATGTTCATAGAGATAGCGTTGCTGATATTTCCATGTTTATACAGGTATCGGTGTACATATTTCCATGTTTATACAGATAGCGGTGTAGATATTTCCATGTTTATACAGATAGCAGTGTAGATATTTCCATGTTTATACAGATAGCGGTGTAGATATCTCCATCTTGATACAGATGGCGGTGTAGATATTTATATGTTCATACAGATGGCGGTGCAGATATTTCCATGTTCATACGGATGGCGGTGAAGATATTTCCATGTTCATACAGATGGCGGTGTAGAAACTTCCATGTTCATACTGATAGCGGTGCTGATATTTCCATGTTTATAGAGGTAGCGGTGTAGATATTTCCATGTTTATACAGATAGCAGTGTAGATATTTCCATGTTTATACACATAGCGGTGTAGATATTTCCATGTCTATACAGATAGCGGTGTAGGTATTTCCATGTTTATGCAGATAGTGGTGTAGATATCTCCATCTTAATACAGATGGCGGTGTAGATATTTAAATGTTCATACAGATGGCGCTGCAGATATTTCCATGTTCATACAGATGGCGGTGTAGATATTTCCATGTTCATACAGATAGCGGTGTAGTTGTTTCCATGTGTGAAGAGATAGCTGTGTAGATATTCCCATGTATATGCACATAGCTGTGTAGATATTTCAATTTTCAAGCAGATAGCCGTGTATATACTTCCCTGTTCAAACAGATAGCCGTGTAGATATTTCTATGTTCATACAGATAGTGGTATAGATATTTCCATGTTCATACAGAGAGCGGTGTAGCTATTTCCATGTTCATACAGATAGCGGTGTGGATATTTCCATGTTCATAGAGATAGCGGTGTAGATATTTCCATGTTTATACAGGTAGCGGTGTAGATATTTCCATGTTTATACAGATAGCGGTGAAGATGTATGCATGTTTACACAGATAGCGGTTTAGATATTTTCATGTTCATCCAGATGGCTGTGTAGATATTTCCATGTTCATACAGATAGCTGTGTAGATATTTCCATGTTCATCCAGATGGCTGTGTAGATATATCCATGTTCATACAGATGGCGGTGAAGATATTTCCATGTTCATACAGATAGCGGTGTAGATATTTCCATGTTCATACAGATAGTGGTGTAGATATTTCCATGTTCATACAGATAGCGGTGTAGCTATTTCCATGTTCATACAGACAGCGGTGTAGATATTTCCATGTTCATGCAGATAGCGGTGTAGATATCTCCTTCTTAATACAGATGGAGGTGTAGATATTTCCTTGTTCATACTGATGGCGGTGTAGATATTTCCACGTTTATAGAGATAGAGGTGTAGTTATTTCCATGTGCAAAGAGATAGCTGTGTAGATATTTCCATTTATATGCAGATAGTTGTGTAAATATTTCCATTTTCATGCAGATAGCGGTGTAGATATTTCCATGTTCAAACAGATAGCGGTGTAGATATTTCCATGTCCATACAGATAGCGGTGTAGATATTTCCATGTTTATACAGAGAGTGGTGAAGATGTATGCATGTTTACACAGATAGCGGTGTAGATATTTCCATGTTCATACAGATAACCGTGTAGATATTGCCATGTTCATACCGATAGCGGTGCTGATACTTCCATGTTTATACAGATAGCGGTGTACATATTTCCGTGTTTATACAGATAGCGGTGTAGATATTTCCATGTTCATAAAGATAGCGCTGTAGATATTTCCATGTTTATACAGATAGCGGTGTAGATATTTCCATGTTCATACAGATAGCTTTGTAGATATTGCCATGTTCATACCGATAGCGGTGCTGATACTTCTATGTTTATACATGTAGCGGTGTACATATTTCCATGTTTATACAGATAGCGGTGTAGATATTTCCATGTTCATACAGATAGCGGTGTAGATATTTCCATGTCCATACAGATAGCGGTGTAGATATTTCCATGTTTATACAGATAGTGGTGAAGTTGTATGCATGTTTATACAGATAGCGGTGTAGATATTTCCATGTCCATACAGATAACCGTGTAGATATTGCCATGTTCATACCGATAGCGGTGCTGATACTTCCATGTTTATACAGGTAGCGGTGTAGATATTTCCATGTTTATACACATAGCGTTGTAGATATTTCCATGTTTATACAGATAGCGGTGTAGATTTTTCCATGTTTATGCAGAAAGTGGTGTAGATATCTCCATCTTAATACAGATGGCGGTGTAGATATTTAAATGTTCACACAGATGGTGATGCAGATATTTCCATGTTCATACAGATGGCGGTGCAGATATTTCCATGTTCATACAGATGGCGGTGCAGATATTTCCATGTTCATACAGATGGCGGTGTAGATATTTCCATGTTCATACAGATAGCGGTGTAGTTATTTCCATGTGTAGAGAGATAGCTGTGTAGATATTTCCATGTATATGCAGATAGCTGTGTAGATATTTCCGTTTTCATGCAGATAGCGCTGTATATATTTCCCTGTTCAAACAGTTAGCGGTGTAGATATTTCCATGTTCATACAGATAGTGGTGTAGATATTTCCATGTTCATACAGATAGCGGTGTAGCTATTTCCATGTTCATACAGATAGCGGTGTGGATATTTCCATGTTCATAGAGATAGCGGTGTAGATATTTCCATGTTTATACAGGTAGCGGTGTAGATATTTCCATGTTTATACAGATAGCGGTGAAGATGTATGCATGTTTACACAGATAGCGGTTTAGATATTTTCATGTTCATCCAGATGGCTGTGTAGATATTTCCATGTTCATACAGATAGCTGTGTAGATATTTCCATGTTCATCCAGATGGCTGTGTAGATATATCCATGTTCATACAGATGGCGGTGAAGATATTTCCATGTTCATACAGATAGCGGTGTAGATATTTCCATGTTCATACAGATAGCGGTGTAGATATTTCCATGTTCATACAGATAGCCGTGTAGATATTTCCATGTTCATACAGATAGCGGTGTAGATATTTCCATGTTCATCCAGATGGCTGTGTAGATATATCCATGTTCATACAGATGGCGGTGAAGATATTTCCATGTTCATACAGATAGCGGTGTAGATATTTCCATGTTCATACAGATAGTGGTGTAGATATTTCCATGTTCATACAGATAGCGGTGTAGCTATTTCTATGTTCATACAGATAGCGGTGTAGATATTTCCATGTTTATACAGATAGCGGTGAAGATGTATGCATGTTTACACAGATAGCGGTGTAGATATTTCCATGTTCATACAGATAGCGGTGTAGATATTTCCATGTTGATCCAGACGGCTGTGTAGACATATCCATGTTCATACAGATGGCGGTGAAGATATTTCCATGTTCATACTGATGGCTGTGTAGATATATCCATGTTCATACAGATGGAGGTGACGATATTTCCATGTTCATACAGATGGCGGTGTAGATATTTCCATGTTCATAGAGATAGCGTTGCTGATATTTCCATGTTTATACAGGTATCGGTGTACATATTTCCATGTTTATACAGATAGCGGTGTAGATATTTCCATGTTTATACAGATAGCGGTGTAGATATTTCCATGTTTATACAGATAGCGGTGTAGATATCTCCATCTTAATACAGATGGCGGTGTAGATATTTATATGTTCATACAGATGGCGGTGCAGATATTTCCATGTTCATACGGATGGCAGTGAAGATATTTCCATGTTCATACAGAGGGCGGTGTAGAAACTTCCATGTTCATACTGATAGCGGTGCTGATATTTCCATGTTTATACAGGTAGCGGTGTAGATATTTCCATGTTTATACAGATAGCAGTGTAGATATTTCCATGTTTATACACATCGGTGTAGATATTTCCATGTTTATACAGATAGCGGTGTAGATATCTCCATCTTAATACAGATGGCGGTGTAGATATTTATATGTTCATTCAGATGTCGGTGCAGATATTTCCATGTTCATACAGATGGCGGTGTATCTATTTCCATGTTCATACAGATAGCGGTGTAGTTATTTCCATGTGTAAAGAGATAGCTGTGTAGATATTCCCATGTATATGCAGATAGCTGTGTAGATATTTCCATTTTCAAGCAGATAGCGGTGTATATACTTCCCTGTTCAAACAGATAGCGGTGTAGATATTTCCATGTTCATACAGATAGTGGTGTAGATATTTCCATGTTTGTACAGATAGCGGTGTAGATATCTCCATCTTAATACAGATGGCGGTGTAGATATTTATATGTTCATACAGATGGCGGTGGAGATATTTCCATGTTCATACAGACGGCGGTGTAGATATTTCCATGTTCATACAGATAGTGGTGTAGTTATTTCCATGTGTAAAGAGATAGCTGTGTAGATATTTCCATGTATATGCAGATAGCTGTGTAGATATTTCCATTTTCATGCAGATAGCGGTGTATATATTTCCCTATTCAAACAGTTAGCGGTGTAGATATTTCCATGTAAAGAAAGATAGTGGTGTAGATATTTCCATGTTTATTCAGATAGCGGTGAAGATGTATGCATGTTTACACAGATAGCGGTGTAGATATTTCCATGTTCATCCAGATGGCTGTGTAGATATATCCATGTTCATAAAGATAGCGGTGTAGATATTTCCATCTTCATACAGATAGCGGTGCAGATATTTCCATGTTCATCCAGATGGCTGTGTAGATATATCCATGTTCATACAGATGGCGGTGAAGATATTTCCATGTTCATACAGATAGCGGTGTAGATATTTCCATGTTCATACAGAAAGCGGTGTAGATATTTCCATGTTCATACAGATGGCGGTGTATATATTTCCATGTTCATACAGATAGCAGTGTAGATATTTCCATTTTCAAGCAGATAGCGCTGTTTATATTTCCATGTTCAAACAGATAGCGGTGTAGATATTTCCATGTTCATAAAGATAGCGGTGTAGATATTTCCATGTTTATACAGATAGCGGTGAAAATGTATGCATGTTTACACAGATAGCGGTGTAGATATTTCCATGTTCATCCAGATGGCTGTGTAGATATATCCATGTTCATACAGATGGCGGTGAAGATATTTCCATGTTCATACAGATAGCGGTGTAGATATTTCCATGTTCATACAGATAGCGGTGTAGCTATTTCCATGTTCATACAGATAGCGGTGCATGTATTTCCATGTTCATACAGATGGCTGTGTAGATATTTCCATGTTCATACAGATAGCGGTTTAGATATTTCCATGTTCATACAGATAGTGGTGTAGATATTTCCATGTTCATCCAGATGGCTGTGTAGATATATCCATGTTCATACAGATGGCTGTGAAGATATTTCCATGTTCATACAGATAGCGGTGTAGATATTTCCATGTTCATACAGATAGCTGTGTAGATATTTCCATGTTCATCCAGATGGCTGTGTAGATATATCCATGTTCATACAGATGGCGGTGAAGATATTTCCATCTTCATACAGATAGCGGTGTAGATATTTCCATGTTCATACAGATGGCGGTGTAGATATTTCCATGTTCATACAGATAGCAGTGTAGCTATTTCCATGTTCATACAGATGGCGGTGTAGATATTTCCATGTTCATGCAGATAGCGGTGTAGATATCTCCTTCTTAATACACATGGCGGTGTAGATATTTCCATGTTCATACAGATGGCGGTGTAGATATTTCCACATTTATAGAGATAGAGGTGTAGTTATTTCCATGTGCAAAGAGATAGCTGTGTAGATATTTCCATTTATATGCAGATAGTTGTGTAAATATTTCCATTTTCATGCAGATAGCGGTGTAGATATTTCCATGTTCAGACAGATAGCGGTGTAGATATTTCCATGTCCATACAGATAGCGGTGTAGATATTTCCATGTTTATACAGATAGTGGTGAAGATGTATGCATGTTTACACAGATAGCGGTGTAGATATTTCCATGTTCATACAGATAACCGTGTAGATATTGCCATGTTCATACCGATAGCGGTGCTGATACTTCCATGTTTATACAGATATCGGTGTACATATTTCCGTGTTTATACAGATAGCGGTGTAGATATTTCCATGTTCATAAAGATAGCGCTGTAGATATTTCCATGTTTATACAGATAGCGGTGTAGATATTTCCATGTTCATACAGATAGCTGTGTAGATATTGCCATGTTCATACCGATAGCGGTGCTGATACTTCTATGTTTATACAGGTAGCGGTGTACATATTTCCATGTTTATACAGATAGCGGTGTAGATATTTCCATGTTCATGCAGATAGCGGTGTAGATATTTCCATGTCCATACAGATAGCGGTGTAGATATTTCCATGTTTATACAGATAGTGGTGAAGTTGTATGCATGTTTATACAGATAGCGGTGTAGATATTTCCATGTTCATACAGATAACCGTGTAGATATTGCCATGTTCATACCGATAGCGGTGCTGATACTTCCATGTTTATACAGGTAGCGGTGTAGATATTTCCATGTTTATACACATAGCGGTGTAGATATTTCCATGTTTATACAGATAGCGGTGTAGATTTTTCCATGTTTATGCAGATAGTGGTGTAGATATCTCCATCTTAATACAGATGGCGGTGTAGATATTTAAATGTTCATACAGATGGCGGTGCAGATATTTCCATGTTCATACAGATGGCGGTGTAGATATTTCCATGTTCATACAGATAGCGGTGTAGTTTTTTCCATGTGTAGAGAGATAGCTGTGTAGATATTTCCATGTATAAGCAGATAGCTGTGTAGATATTTCCGTTTTCATGCAGATAGCGGTGTATATATTTCCCTGTTCAAACAGTTAGCGGTGTAGATATTTCCATGTTCATAAAGATAGCGGTGTAGATATTTCCATGTTTATATAGATAGCGGTGTAGATATTTCCATGTTCATACAGATGGCGGTGTAGAAACTTCCATGTTCATACTGATAGCGGTGCTGACATTTCCATGTTTAATACTGGTAGCGGTGTAGATATTTCCATATTTATACAGATAGCAGTGTAGATATTTCCATGTTTATACACATAGCGGTGTAGATATTTCCATGTTTATACAGAGAGAGGTGTAGATATTTCCATGTTTATGCAGATAGTGGTGTAGATATCTCCATCTTAATACAGATTGCGGTGTAGATATTTAAACGTTCATACAGATAGCGGTGCAGATATTTCCATGTTCATACAGATGGCGGTGTAGATATTTCCATGTTCATACAGATAGCGGTGTAGTTATTTCCACGTGTAAAGAGATAGCTGTGTAGATATTTCCATGTATAAGCAGATAGCTGTTTAGATATTTCCGTTTTCATGCAGATAGCGGTGTATATATTTCCCTGTTCAAACAGTTAGCGGTGTAGATATTTCCATGTTTATACAGATAGCGGTGTAGATATTTCCGTGTTCATACAGATAGCCGTGTAGATATTGCCATGTTAATACCGATAGCGGTGCTGATACTTCCATGTTTATACTGGTAGCGGTGTACATATTTCCGTGTTTATACAGATAGCGGTGTAGATATTTCCATGTTCATACAGATCGTGGTGTAGATATTTCCATGTGTATACAGATAGCGGTGTAGATATCTCCTTATTAATACAGATGGCGGTGTAGATATTTCCATGTTCATACAGATGGCTTTGTAGATATTTCCATGTTTATAGAGATAGCGGTGTAGTTATTTACATGTGCAAAGAGATAGCTGTGTAGATATTTCCATTTATATACAGATAGTTGTGTAGATATTTCCATTTTCATGCAGATAGCGGTGTAGATATTTCCATGTTCAAACAGATAGCGGTGTAGATATTTCCATGTTCATACAGATAGCAGTGTAGCTATTTCCATGTTCATACAGATAGCGGTGTAGATATTTCCATGTTCATGCAGATAGCGGTGTAGATATCTCCTTCTTAATACAGATGGCGGTGTAGATATTTCCATGTTCATACAGATGGCGGTTTAGATATTTCCACATTTATAGAGATAGAGGTGTAGTTATTTCCATGTGCAAAGAGATAGCTGTGTAGATATTTCCATTTATATGCAGATAGTTGTGTAAATATTTCCATTTTCATGCAGATAGCGGTGTAGATATTTCCATGTTCAAACAGATAGCGGTGTAGATATTTCCATGTCCATACAGATAGCGGTGTAGATATTTCCATGTTTATACAGATAGTGGTGAAGATGTATGCATGTTTACACAGATAGCGGTGTAGATATTTCCATGTTCATACAGATAACCGTGTAGATATTGCCATGTTCATACCGATAGCGGTGCTGATACTTCCATGTTTATACAGATAGCGGTGTACATATTTCCGTGTTTATACAGATAGCGGTGTAGATATTTCCATGTTCATACAGATAGCGGTGTAGATATTTCCATGTCCATACAGATAGCGGTGAAGATATTTCCATGTTTATACAGATAGTGGTGAAGTTGTATGCATGTTTATACAGATAGCGGTGTAGATATTTCCATGTTCATACAGATAACCGTGTAGATATAGCCATGTTCATACCGATAGCGGTGCTGATACTTCCATGTTTATACAGGTAGCGGTGTATATATTTCCATGTTTATACACATAGCGGTGTAGATATTTCCATGTTTATACAGATAGCGGTGTAGATTTTTCCATGTTTATGCAGATAGTGGTGTAGATATCTCCATCTTAATACAGATGGCGGTGTAGATATTTAAATGTTCATACAGATGGCGGTGCAGATATTTCCATGTTCATACAGATGGCGGTGTAGATATTTCCATGTTCATACAGATAGCGGTGTAGTTTTTTCCATGTGTAGAGAGATAGCTGTGTAGATATTTCCATGTATAAGCAGATAGCTGTGTAGATATTTCCGTTTTCAAGCAGATAGCGGTGTATATATTTCCCTGTTCAAACAGTTAGCGGTGTAGATATTTCCATGTTCATAAAGATAGCGGTGTAGATATTTCCATGTTTATACAGATAGCGGTGTAGATATTTCCATGTTCATACAGATGGCAGTGTAGAAACTTCCATGTTCATACTGATAGCGGTGCTGACATTTCCATGTTTAATACTGGTAGCGGTGTAGATATTTCCATATTTATACAGATAGCAGTGTAGATATTTCCATGTTTATACACATAGCGGTGTAGGTATTTCCATGTTTATACAGAGAGCGGTGTAGATATTTCCATGTTTATGCAGATAGTGGTGTAGATATCTCCATCTTAATACAGATTGCGGTGTAGATATTTAAACGTTCATACAGATGGCGGTGCAGATATTTCCATGTTCATACAGATGGCGTTGTAGATATTTCCATGTTCATACAGATAGCGGTGTAGTTATTTCCACGTGTAAAGAGATAGCTGTGTAGATATTTCCATGTATAAGCAGATAGCTGTTTAGATATTTCCGTTTTCATGCAGATAGCGGTGTATATATTTCCCTGTTCAAACAGTTAGCGGTGTAGATATTTCCATGTTCATAAAGATAGCGGTGTAGATATTTCCATGTTCATACAGATAGCCGTGTAGATATTGCCATGTTAATACCGATAGCGGTGCTGATACTTCCATGTTTATACTGGTAGCGGTGTACATATTTCCGTGTTTATACAGATAGCGGTGTAGATATTTCCATGTTCATACAGATAGTGGTGTAGATATTTCCTTGTGTATACAGATAGCGGTGTAGATATCTCCTTATTAATGCAGATGGCGGTGTAGATATTTCCATGTTCATACAGATGGCGGTGTAGATATTTCCATGTTTATAGAGATAGCGGTGTAGTTATTTACATGTGCAAAGATATAGCTGTGTAGATATTTCCATTTATATACAGATAGTTGTGTAGATATTTCCATTTTCATGCAGATAGCGGTGTAGATATTTCCATGTTCAAACAGATAGCGGTGTAGATATTTCCATGTTCATACAGATAGCGGTGTAGATATTTCCATGTTTATACAGATAGCGGTGAAGATGTATGCATGTTTACACAGATAGCGGTATAGATATTTCCATGTTCATCCAGACGGCTGTGTAGACATATCCATGTTCATACAGATGGTGGTGAAGATATTTCCATGTTCATACAGATGGCTGTGTAGATATATCCATGTTCATACAGATGGCGGTGTAGATATTTCCATGTTCATACAGATAGCGGTGTAGTTATTTCCATGTGTAAAGAGATAGCTGTGTATATATTTCCATGTATAAGCAGATAGCTGTGTAGATATTTCCGTTTTCATGCAGATAGCGTTGTATATATTTCCCTGTTCAAACAGTTAGCGGTGTAGATATTTCCATGTTCATAAAGATAGCCGTGTAGATATTTCCATGTTTATACAGATAGCGGTGAAGATGCATGCATGTTTACACAGATAGCGGTGTAGATATTTCCATGTTCATCCAGATTGCTGTGTAGATATATCCATGTTCATACAGATAGAGGTGTAGATATTTCCATGTTCATACAGATAGCGGTGCAGATATTTCCATGTTCATCCAGATGGCAGTGTAGATATATCCATGTTCATACAGATGGCGGTGAAGATATTTCCATGTTCATACAGATAGCGGTGTAGATATTTCCATGTTCATACAGATAGCGGTGTAGATATTTCCAAGTTTATACAGATAGCGGTGTAGGTATCTCCATCTTAATACAGATGGCGGTGTAGATATTTATATGTTCATTCAGATGGCGGTGCAGATATTTCCATGTTAATACAGATGGCGGTGTAGATATTTCCATGTTCATACATATAGCGGTGTAGTTGTTTCCATGTGTAAAGAGATAGCTGTGTAGATATTCCCATGTATATCCACATAGCTGTGTAGATATTTCAATTTTCAAGCAGATAGCCGTGTACATACTTCCCTGTTCAAACAGATAGCGGTGTAGATATTTCCATGTTCATACAGATAGTGGTGTAGATATTTCCATGTTTATACAGATAGCGGTGAAGTTGTATGCATGTTTACACAGATAGCGGTTTAGATATTTTCATGTTCATCCAGATGGCTGTGTAGATAATTCCATGTTCATACAGATAGCTGTGTAGATATTTCCATGTTCATCCAGATGGCTGTGTAGATATATCCATGTTCATACAGATGGCGGTGAAGATATTTCCATGTTCATACAGATAGCGGTGTAGATATTTCCATGTTCATACAGATAGCGGTGTAGATATTTCCATGTTCATACAGATAGCAGTGTAGCTATTTCCATGTTCATACAGATAGCGGTGTAGATATTTCCATGTTAATGCAGATAGCGGTGTAGATATCTCCTTCTTAATACAGATGGCGGTGTAGATATTTCCATGTTCATACAGATGGCGGTGTAGATATTTCCATGTTCATACAGATAGCGGTGTAGATATTTCCATGTGCAAAGAGATAGCTGTGTAGATATTTCCATTTATATGCAGATAGTTGTGTAAATATTTCCATTTTCATGCAGATAGCGGTGTAGATATTTCCATGTTCAAACAGATAGCGGTGTAGATATTTCCATGTCCATACAGATAGCGGTGTAGATATTTCCATGTTTATACAGATAGTGGTGAAGATGTATGCATGTTTACACAGATAGCGGTGTAGATATTTCCATGTTAATACAGATAACCGTGTAGATATTGCCATGTTCATACCGATAGCGGTGCTGATACTTCCATGTTTATAAAGGTAGCGGTGTACATATTTCCATGTTTATACAGATAGCGGTGTAGATATTTCCATGTTCATACAGATAGCGGTGTAGATATTTCCATGTTCATAGAGATAGCGGTGTAGATATTTACATGTTCATACAGATAGCGGTGCTGATATTTCCATGTTTATACAGGTAGCGGTTTAGACATTTCCATGTTTATACAGATAGTGGTGTAGATATTTCCATGTTTATACAGATAGCGGTGTAGATATTTCCAAGTTTATACAGATAGCGGTGTAGATATCTCCATCTTAATACAGATGGTGGTGTAGATATTTATATGTTCATTCAGATGGCGGTGCAGATATTTCCATGTTCATACAGATGGAGGTGTAGATATTTCCATGTTCATACAGGTAGCGGTGTAGTTATTTCCATGTGTAAAGAGATAGCTGTGTAGATATTCCCATGTATATGCAGATAGCTGTGTAGATATTTACATTTTCAAGCAGATAGCGGTGTATATACTTCCCTGTTCAAACAGATAGTGGTGTAGATATTTCCATGTTCATACAGATAGTGGTGTAGATATTTCCATGTTCATACAGATAGTGGTGTAGATATTTCCATGTTCATACAGATAGCGGTGTAGCTATTTCCATGTTCATACAGATAGCGGTGTGGATATTTCCATGTTCATAGAGATAGCGGTGTAGATATTTCCATGTTTATACAGATAGCGGTGAAGATGTAAGCATGTTTACACAGATAGCGGTGTAGATATTTTCATGTTCATCCTGATGGCTGTGTAGATATTTCCATGTTCATACAGATAGCGGTGTAGATATTTCCATGTTCATCCAGATGGCTGTGTGGATATATCCATGTTCATACAGATGGCGGTGAAGATATTTCCATGTTCATACAGATAGCGGTGTAGATATTTCCATGTTCATACAGATAGTGGTGTAGATATTTCCATGTTCATACAGACAGCGGTGTAGCTATTTCTATGTTCATACAGATAGCGGTGTAGATATTTCCATGTTTATACAGATAGCGGTGAAGATGTCTGCATGTTAACACAGATATCGGTGTAGATATTTCCATGTTCATACAGATAGATATGTAGATATTTCCATGTTCATCTAGACGGCTGTGTAGACATATCCATGTTCATACAGATGGCGGTGAAGGTATTTCCATGTTCATACATATGGCTGTGTAGATATATCCATGTTCATACAGATGGCGGTGACGATATTTCAATGTTCATACAGATGGCGGTGTAGATATTTCCATGTTCATACAGATAGCGGTGCTGATATTTCCATGTTTATACAGGTATCGGTGTACATATTTCCATGTTTATACAGATAGCGGTGTAGATATTTCCATGTTTATACAGATAGCGGTGTAGATATTTCCATGTTTATACAAATAGCGTTGTAGATATCTCCATCTTAATACAGATGGCGGTGTAGATATTTATATGTTCATCCAGATGGCGTTGCAGATATTTCCATGTTCATACGGATGGCGGTGAAGATATTTCCATGTTCACACAGATGGCGGTGTAGAAACTTCCATGTTCATACTGATAGCGGTGCTGATATTTCCATGTTTATACAGGTAGCGGTGTAGATATTTCCATGTTTATACAGATAGCGGTGTAGATATTTCCATGTTTATACACATAGCGGTGTAGATATTTCCATGTTTATACAGATAGCGGTGTAGATATTTCCATGTTTATGCAGATAGTTGTGTAGATATCTCCATCTTAATACAGATGGCGGTGTAGATATTTAAATGTTCATTCAGATGACTGTGTAGACATATCCATATTCATACAGATGGCGGTGAAGATATTTCCATGTTCATACAGATAGCGGTGTAGATATTTCCATGTTCATACAGATAGCGGTGTAGATATTTCCATGTTCATACAGATGGCTGTGTAGACATATCCATGTTCCTACAGATGGCGGTGAAGATATTTCCATGTTCATACAGATGGCGGTGTAGATATTTCCATGTTCATACAGATAGCGGGGCTGATATTTCCATGTTTATACAATTAGCGGTGTAGATATTTCCATGTTTATACAGATAGCTTTGTAGATATTTCCATGTTTATACACATAGCGGTGTAGATATTTCCATGTTCATACAGATAGCGGTGTATGTATTTCCATGTTCATACAGATAGCGGTGTAGATATTTCCATTTTCATGCAGATAGCGGTGTATATATTTCCCTGTTCAAACAGTTAGCGGTGTAGATATTTCCATGTTCATAAAGATAGCGTTGTAGATATTTCCATGTTTATACAGATAGCGGTGAAGTTGTATGCATGTTTACACAGATAGCTGTGTAGATATTTCCACGTTCATCCAGATGGCTGTGTAGATATATCCATGTTCATACAGATGGCGGTGAAGATATTTCCATGTTCATACAGATAGCGGTGTAGATATCTCCATCTTAATACAGATGGCGGTGAAGATATTTATATGTTCATACAGATGGCGGTGCAGATATTTCCATGTTCATACAGATGGCGGTGAAGATATTTCCATGTTCCATACAGATGGCGGTGTAGAAACTTCCATGTTCATACTGATAGCGGTGCTGATATTTCCATGTTTATACAGGTAGCGGTGTAGATATTTCCATGTTTATACAGATAGCAGTGTAGATATTTCCATGTTTATACACATAGCGGTGTAGATATTTAAATGTCTATACAGGTAGCGGTGTAGGTATTTCCATGTTTATGCAGATAGTGGTGTAGATAACTCCATCTTAATACAGATGGCGGTGTAGATATTTAAATGTTCATACAGATGGCGCTGCAGATATTTCCATGTTCATACAGATGGCGGTGTAGATATTTCCATGTTCATACAGATAGCGGTGTAGATATTTCCATGTTCATACAGATAGGGGTGTATGTATTTCCATGTTCATACAGATAGTGATGTAGATAATTCTATTTTCATGCAGATAGCGGTGTATATATTTCCCTGTTCAAACAGTTAGCGGTGTAGGTATTTCCATGTTCATAAAGATAGCGGTGTAGATATTTCCATGTTTATACAGATAGCGGTGAAGATGTATACATGTTTTCACAGATATCGTTGTAGATATTTCCATGTTCATCCACATGGCTGTGTAGATATATCCATGTTCATACAGATGGCGGTGAAGATATTTCCATGTTCATACAGATAGCGGTGTAGATATTTCCATGTTCATACAGATAGCGGTGTAGATATTTCCATGTTCATACAGATAGCGGTGTATGTATTTCCATGTTCATACAGATAGCGGTGTAGATATTTCCATGTTCATCCTGATGGCTGTGTAGATATTTCCATGTTCATACAGATAGCGGTGTAAATATTTCCATGTTCATACAGATAGCGGTGTAGTTATTTCCATGTTCATCCAGATGGCTGTGTAGATATCTCCATGTTCATACAGATAGAGGGGATGATATTTCCATGTTCATCCTGATGGCTGTGTAGCTATTTCCATGTTCATACAGATAGTGGTGTAGATATTTCCATGTTCATACAGATAGCGGTGTAGCTATTTCCATGTTCATACAGATAGTGGTGTAGATATTTCCATGTTCAAACAGATAGCGGGGCTGATATTTCCATGTTTATACATGTAGCGGTGTAGTTATTTCCATGTTTATACAGATAGCGGTGTAGATATTTCCATGTTTATACAGATAGCGGTGAAGATGTATGCATGTTTACACAGATAGCGGTGTAGATATTTTCATGTTCATCCTGATGGCTGTGTAGATATTTCCATGTTCATACAGATAGCGCTGTAGATATTTCCATGTTCATCCAGATGGCTGTGTGGATATATCCATGTTCATACAGATGGCGGTGAAGATATTTCCATGTTCATACAGATAGCGGTGTAGATATTTCCATGTTCATACAGATAGTGGTGTAGATATTTCCATGTTCATACAGACAGCGGTGTAGCTATTTCTATGTTCATACAGATAGCGGTGTAGATATTTCCATGTTTATACAGATAGCGGTGAAGATGTCTGCATGTTAACACAGATATCGGTGTAGATATTTCCATGTTCATACAGATAGATATGTAGATATTTCCATGTTCATCTAGACGGCTGTGTAGACATATCCATGTTCATACAGATGGCGGTGAAGGTATTTCCATGTTCATACATATGGCTGTGTAGATATATCCATGTTCATACAGATGGCGGTGACGATATTTCAATGTTCATACAGATGGCGGTGTAGATATTTCCATGTTCATACAGATAGTGGTGCTGATATTTCCATGTTTATACAGGTATCGGTGTACATATTTCCATGTTTATACAGATAGCGGTGTAGATATTTCCATGTTTATACAGATAGCGGTGTAGATATTTCCATGTTTATACAAATAGCGTTGTAGATATCTCCATCTTAATACAGATGGCGGTGTAGATATTTATATGTTCATCCAGATGGCGTTGCAGATATTTCCATGTTCATACGGATGGCGGTGAAGATATTTCCATGTTCACACAGATGGCGGTGTAGAAACTTCCATGTTCATACTGATAGCGGTGCTGATATTTCCATGTTTATACAGGTAGCGGTGTAGATATTTCCATGTTTATACAGATAGCGGTGTAGATATTTCCATGTTTATACACATAGCGGTGTAGATATTTCCATGTTTATACAGATAGCGGTGTAGATATTTCCATGTTTATGCAGATAGTTGTGTAGATATCTCCATCTTAATACAGATGGCGGTGTAGATATTTAAATGTTCATTCAGATGACTGTGTAGACATGTCCATATTCATACAGATGGCGGTGAAGATATTTCCATGTTCATACAGATAGCGATGTAGATATTTCCATGTTCATACAGATAGCGGTGTAGATATTTCCATGTTCATACAGATGGCTGTGTAGACATATCCATGTTCCTACAGATGGCGGTGAAGATATTTCCATGTTCATACAGATGGCGGTGTAGATATTTCCATGTTCATACAGATAGCGGGGCTGATATTTCCATGTTTATACAATTAGCGGTGTAGATATTTCCATGTTTATACAGATAGCTTTGTAGATATTTCCATGTTTATACACATAGCGGTGTAGATATTTCCATGTTCATACAGATAGCGGTGTATGTATTTCCATGTTCATACAGATAGCGGTGTAGATATTTCCATTTTCATGCAGATAGCGGTGTATATATTTCCCTGTTCAAACAGTTAGCGGTGTAGATATTTCCATGTTCATAAAGATAGCGTTGTAGATATTTCCATGTTTATACAGATAGCGGTGAAGTTGTATGCATGTTTACACAGATAGCTGTGTAGATATTTCCACGTTCATCCAGATGGCTGTGTAGATATATCCATGTTCATACAGATGGCGGTGAAGATATTTCCATGTTCATACAGATAGCGGTGTAGATATCTCCATCTTAATACAGATGGCGGTGAAGATATTTATATGTTCATACAGATGGCGGTGCAGATATTTCCATGTTCATACAGATGGCGGTGAAGATATTTCCATGTTCATACAGATGGCGGTGTAGAAACTTCCATGTTCATACTGATAGCGGTGCTGATATTTCCATGTTTATACAGGTAGCGGTGTAGATATTTCCATGTTTATACAGATAGCAGTGTAGATATTTCCATGTTTATACACATAGCGGTGTAGATATTTAAATGTCTATACAGGTAGCGGTGTAGGTATTTCCATGTTTATGCAGATAGTGGTGTAGATAACTCCATCTTAATACAGATGGCGGTGTAGATATTTAAATGTTCATACAGATGGCGCTGCAGATATTTCCATGTTCATACAGATGGCGGTGTAGATATTTCCATGTTCATACAGATAGCGGTGTAGATATTTCCATGTTCATACAGATAGGGGTGTATGTATTTCCATGTTCATACAGATAGTGATGTAGATAATTCTATTTTCATGCAGATAGCGGTGTATATATTTCCCTGTTCAAACAGTTAGCGGTGTAGGTATTTCCATGTTCATAAAGATAGCGGTGTAGATATTTCCATGTTTATACAGATAGCGGTGAAGATGTATACATGTTTTCACAGATATCGTTGTAGATATTTCCATGTTCATCCACATGGCTGTGTAGATATATCCATGTTCATACAGATGGCGGTGAAGATATTTCCATGTTCATACAGATAGCGGTGTAGATATTTCCATGTTCATACAGATAGCGGTGTAGATATTTCCATGTTCATACAGATAGCGGTGTATGTATTTCCATGTTCATACAGATAGCGGTGTAGATATTTCCATGTTCATCCTGATGGCTGTGTAGATATTTCCATGTTCATACAGATAGCGGTGTAAATATTTCCATGTTCATACAGATAGCGGTGTAGTTATTTCCATGTTCATCCAGATGGCTGTGTAGATATCTCCATGTTCATACAGATAGAGGGGATGATATTTCCATGTTCATCCTGATGGCTGTGTAGCTATTTCCATGTTCATACAGATAGTGGTGTAGATATTTCCATGTTCATACAGATAGCGGTGTAGCTATTTCCATGTTCATACAGATAGTGGTGTAGATATTTCCATGTTCAAACAGATAGCGGGGCTGATATTTCCATGTTTATACATGTAGCGGTGTAGTTATTTCCATGTTTATACAGATAGCGGTGTATATATTTCCATGTTTATACACATAGCGCTGTAGATATTGCCATGTTCATACAGATAGCGGTGTATGTATTTCCATTTTCATGCAGATAGCGGTGTAGCTATTTCCATGTTCAAACAGATAGCGGTGTAGATATTTCCATGTCCATACAGATAGCGGTGTAGATATTTCCATGTTTATACAGATAGCGGTGAAGATATATGCATGTTTACACAGATAGCGGTGTTGATATTTCCATGTTCATACAGACGGCTGTGTAGACATATCCATGTTCATACAGATGGCGGTGAAGATATTTCCATGTTCATACAGATGGCTGTGTAGATATATCCATGTTCATACAGATGGCGGTGACGATATTTCCATGTTCATACAGACGGCGGTGTAGATATTTCCATGTTCATACAGATAGCGGTGCTGATATTTCCATGTTTATACAGGTAGCGGTGTAGATATTTCCATGTTTATACAAATAGCGGTGTTGATATTTCCATGTTCATCCAGATGGGTGTGTAGATATATCCATGTTCATACAGATGGCGGTGAAGACTTTTCCATGTTCATACAGATAGCGGTGTAGATATTTCCCTGTTCATACAGATAACCGTGTAGATATTGCCATGTTCATACCGATAGCGGTGCTGATACTTCCATGTTTATACAGGTAGTGGTGTAGATACTTCCATGTTTATACACATAGCGGTATAGATATTTCCATGTTTATACAGATAGCGGTGTAGATATCTCCATCTTAATACAGATGGCGGTGTTGATATTTATATGTTCATACAGATGGCGGAGCAGATATTTCCATGTTCATACGGATGGCGGTGAAGAAATTTCCATGTTCATACAGATGGCAGTGTAGAAACTTCCATGTTCATACTGATAACGGTGCTGACATTTCCATGTTTACACAGGTAGCGGTGTAGATATTTCCATGTTTATACAGATAGCAGTGTAGATATTTCCATGTTTATATATATAGCGGTGTAGATATTTCCATGTTTATACAGATAGCGGTGTAGATATTTCCATGTTTATGCAGATAGTGGTGTAGATATCTCCATCTTAATACTGATGGCGGTGTAGATATTTAAATGTTCATACAGTTGGCGGTGCAGATATTTCCATGTTCATACAGATGGCGGTGTAGATATTTCTATGTTAATACAGATAGCGGTGTAGATATCTCCATGTGTAAAGAGATAGCTGTGTAGATATTTCCATGTATAAGCAGATAGCTGTGTAGATATTTCCGTTTTCATGAAGATAGCGGTGTATATATTTCCCTGTTCAAACAGTTAGCGTTGTAGATATTTCAATGTTCATAAAGATAGCGGTGTAGATATTTCCATGTTTATACAGATAGCGGTGTATATATTTCCATGTTCATACAAATAGCCGTGTAGATATTGCCATGTTCATAATGATAGCGGTGCTGATACTTCCATGTTTATACAGGTAGCGGTGTACATATTTCCGTGTTTATACAGATAGAGGTGTAGATATTTCCATGTTCATACAGATAGCGGTGTAGATATTTCCATGTTTATACAGATAGCGGTGTAGATATCTCCTTCTTAATACAGATGGCGGTGTAGATATTTCCATGTTCATACAGATGGCGGTGTAGATATTTCCATGTTTATAGAGATAGCGGTGTAGTTATTTCCATGTGCAAAGAGATAGCTGTGTAGAAATTTCCATTTATATGCAGATAGTTGTGTACATATTTCCATTTTCATGCAAATACCGGTGTAGATATTTCCATGTTCATACAGATAGCGGTGTAGATATTTCCATGTTTATACAGATAGCGGAGTAGATATCTCCATCTTAATACAGATGGCGGTGTAGATATTTATATGTTCATACAGATGTCGGTGCAGATATTTCCATGTTCATACGTATGGCGGTGAAGATATTTCCATGTTCATACAAATGGCAGTGTAGATATTTCCATGTTCAAACAGATAGCGGGGCTGATATTTCCATGTTTATACATGTAGCGGTGTAGTTATTTCCATGTTTATACAGATAGCGGTGTATATATTTCCATGTTTATACACATAGTGCTGTAGATATTGCCATGTTCATACAGATAGCGATGTATGTATTTCCATTTTCATACAGATAGCGGTGTAGATATTTCCATTTTCATGCAGATAGCGGTGTATATATTTCCCTGTTCAAACAGTTAGCGGTGTAGATATTTCCATGTTCATAAAGATAGCGGTGTAGATATTTCCATGTTTATACAGATAGCGGTGAAGTTGTATGCATGTTTACACAGATAGCGGTGTAGATATTTCCACGTTCATCCAGATGGCTGTGTAGATATATCCATGTTCATACAGATGGCGGTGAAGATATTTCCAAGTTCATACAGATAGCGGTGTATATATTTCCATGTTAATACAGATAGCGGTGTAGATATTTCCATGTTCATAGAGATAGCGGTGTAGATATTTCCATGTTCATACAGATAGCGGTATATGTATTTCCATGTTCATACAGATAGCGGTGTAGATATTTCCATGTTCATCCAGATGGCTGTGTAGATATTTCCATGTTCATACAGATAGCGGTGTAGATATTTCCATGTTCATTCAGATGGCTGTGTAGATATATCCATGTTCATACAGATGGCGGTGAAGACATTTCCATGTTCATACAGATAGCGGTGTAGATATTTCCATGTTCATACAGATAGCCGTGTAGATATTGCCATGTTCATACCGATAGCGGTGCTGATACTTCCATGTTGATACAGGTAGAGGTGTAGATATTTCCATGTTTATACAGATAGCGGTGTAGATATTTCCATGTTTATACAGATAGCGGTGTAGATATCTCCATCTTAATACAGATGGCGGTGTAGATATTTATATGTTCATACGAATGGCGGTGCAGATATTTCCATGTTCATACGGAAGGCGGTGAAGGTATTTCCATGTTCATACAGATGGCGGTGTAGAAACTTCCATGTTCTTACTGATAGCGGTGCTGATATTTCCATGTTTATACAGGTAGCGGTGTAGATATTTCCATGTTAATACAGATAGCAGTGTAGATATTTCCATGTTTATACTCATAGCGGTGTAGATATTTCCATGTTTATGCAGATAGTGGTGTAGATATCTCCATCTTAATACAGATGGCGGTGTAGATATTTAAATGTTCATACAGATGGCTGTGCAGATATTTCCATGTTCATACAGATGGCGGTGTAGATATTTCCCTGTTCATACAGATAGCGGTGTAGTTATTTCCATGTGTAAAGAGATAGCTGTGTAGATATTTCCATGTATAAGCAGATAGCTGTGTGGATATTTCCGTTTTCATGCAGATAGCGGTGTGTGTATTTCCCTGTTCAAACAGATAGCGGTGTAGGTATTTCCATGTACATAAAGATAGCGGTGTAGATATTTCCATGTTTATACAGATAGCGGTGAAGATGTATGCATGTTTACACAGATAGCGGTGTAGATATTTCCATGTTCATCCACATGGCTGTGTAGATATATCCATGTTCATACAGATGGCTGTGAAGATATTTCCATGTTCATACAGAAAGCGGTGTAGATATTTCCATGTTCATACAGATAGCCGTATAGGTATTGCCATGTTCATACCGATAGCGGTGCTGATACTTCCATGTTTATACAGGTAGCGGTGTACATATTTCCGTGTTTATACAGATAGCGGTGTAGATATTTCCATGTTCATACAGACAGCGGTGTAGATATTTCCATGTTTATACAGATAGCGGTGTAGATATCTCCTTAATACAGATGGCGGTGTAGATATTTCCATGTTCATACAGATGGCGGTGTAGATATTTCCATGTTTATAGAGATAGAGGTGTAGTTATTTCCATGTGCAAAGAGATAGCTGTGTAGATATTTCCATTTATATGCAGATAGTTGTGTAGATATTTCCATTTTCATGCAGATAGCGGTGTAGCTATTTCCATGTTCAAACAGATAGCGGTGTAGATATTTCCATGTCCATACAGATAGCGGTGTAGATATTTCCATGTTCATACAGATAGTTGTGTAGATATTTCCATGTTCATACAGATAGCGGTGTAGATATTTCCATGTTCATACAGATGGCTGTGTAGATATATCCATGTTCCTACAGATGGCGGTGAAGAAATTTCCATGTTCATGCAGATGGCGGTGTAGATATTTCCATGTTCATACAGATAGCGGGGCTGATATTTCCATGTTTATACATGTAGCGGTGTAGATATTTCCATGTTTATACAGATAGCGGTGTAGATATTTCCATGTTTATACGCATAGCGGTGTAGATATTTCCATGTTCATACAGATAGCGGTGTATGTATTTCCATTTTCATACTGATAGCGGTGTAGATATTTCCATTTTCATGCAGATAGCGGTGTATATATTTCCCTGTTCAAACAGTTAGCGGTGTAGATATTTCCATGTTCATAAAGATAGCGGTGTAGATATTTCCATGTTTATACAGACAGCGGTGAAGTTGTATGCATGTTTACACAGATAGCGGTGTTGATATTTCCATGTTCTTCCAGATGGCTGTGTAGATATATCCATGTTCATACAGATGGCGGTGAAGATATTTCCATGTTCATACAGATAGCGGTGTAGATATTTCCATGTTCATACAGATAGCGGTGTAGATATTTCCATGTTCATACAGATAGCGGTGTAGATATTTCCATGTTCATACAGATAGCGGTGTATGTATTTCCATGTTCATACAGATAGCGGTGTAGATAATTCCATGTTCATCCAGATGGCTGTGTAGATATTTCCATGTTCATACAGATAGCGGTGTAGATATTTCCATGTTCATACAGATAGCGGTGTAGTTATTTCCATGTGTAAAGAGATAGCTGTGTAGATATTTCCATGTATATGCAGATAGCTGTGTAGACATTTCCATTTTAATGCAGATAGCGGTGTATATATTTCCCTGTTCAAACAGTTAGCGGTGTAGATATTTCCATGTCCATACAGATAGCGGTGTATGTATTTCCATGTTCATACAGATAGCGGTGTTGATATTTCCATGTTCATCCAGATGGCTGTGTAGATATATCCATGTTCATACAGATAGCGGTGTAGATATTTCCATGTTCATCCAGATGGCTGTGTAGCTATTTCCATGTTCATACAGATAGTGGTGTAGATATTTCCATGTTCATACAGATATTGGTGTAGATATTTCCATGTTCATACAGATAGCCGTGTACATATTGCCATGTTCATACCGATAGCGGTGGTGATACTTCCATGTTTATACAGGTAGCGGTGTACATATTTCCGTGTTTATACAGGTAGCGGTGTAGATATTTCCATGTTCATACAGATAGCGGTGTATATATTTCCATGTTTATACACATAGTGCTGTAGATATTGCCATGTTCATACAGATAGCGATGTATGTATTTCCATTTTCATACAGATAGCGGTGTAGATATTTCCATTTTCATGCAGATAGCGGTGTATATATTTCCCTGTTCAAACAGTTAGCGGTGTAGATATTTCCATGTTCATAAAGATAGCGGTGTAGATATTTCCATGTTTATACAGATAGCGGTGAAGTTGTATGCATGTTTACACAGATAGCGGTGTAGATATTTCCACGTTCATCCAGATGGCTGTGTAGATATATCCATGTTCATACAGATGGCGGTGAAGATATTTCCAAGTTCATACAGATAGCGGTGTATATATTTCCATGTTAATACAGATAGCGGTGTAGATATTTCCATGTTCATAGAGATAGCGGTGTAGATATTTCCATGTTCATACAGATAGCGGTATATGTATTTCCATGTTCATACAGATAGCGGTGTAGATATTTCCATGTTCATCCAGATGGCTGTGTAGATATTTCCATGTTCATACAGATAGCGGTGTAGATATTTCCATGTTCATTCAGATGGCTGTGTAGATATATCCATGTTCATACAGATGGCGGTGAAGACATTTCCATGTTCATACAGATAGCGGTGTAGATATTTCCATGTTCATACAGATAGCCGTGTAGATATTGCCATGTTCATACCGATAGCGGTGCTGATACTTCCATGTTGATACAGGTAGAGGTGTAGATATTTCCATGTTTATACAGATAGCGGTGTAGATATTTCCATGTTTATACAGATAGCGGTGTAGATATCTCCATCTTAATACAGATGGCGGTGTAGATATTTATATGTTCATACGAATGGCGGTGCAGATATTTCCATGTTCATACGGAAGGCGGTGAAGGTATTTCCATGTTCATACAGATGGCGGTGTAGAAACTTCCATGTTCTTACTGATAGCGGTGCTGATATTTCCATGTTTATACAGGTAGCGGTGTAGATATTTCCATGTTAATACAGATAGCAGTGTAGATATTTCCATGTTTATACTCATAGCGGTGTAGATATTTCCATGTTTATGCAGATAGTGGTGTAGATATCTCCATCTTAATACAGATGGCGGTGTAGATATTTAAATGTTCATACAGATGGCTGTGCAGATATTTCCATGTTCATACAGATGGCGGTGTAGATATTTCCCTGTTCATACAGATAGCGGTGTAGTTATTTCCATGTGTAAAGAGATAGCTGTGTAGATATTTCCATGTATAAGCAGATAGCTGTGTGGATATTTCCGTTTTCATGCAGATAGCGGTGTGTGTATTTCCCTGTTCAAACAGATAGCGGTGTAGGTATTTCCATGTACATAAAGATAGCGGTGTAGATATTTCCATGTTTATACAGATAGCGGTGAAGATGTATGCATGTTTACACAGATAGCGGTGTAGATATTTCCATGTTCATCCACATGGCTGTGTAGATATATCCATGTTCATACAGATGGCTGTGAAGATATTTCCATGTTCATACAGAAAGCGGTGTAGATATTTCCATGTTCATACAGATAGCCGTATAGGTATTGCCATGTTCATACCGATAGCGGTGCTGATACTTCCATGTTTATACAGGTAGCGGTGTACATATTTCCGTGTTTATACAGATAGCGGTGTAGATATTTCCATGTTCATACAGACAGCGGTGTAGATATTTCCATGTTTATACAGATAGCGGTGTAGATATCTCCTTAATACAGATGGCGGTGTAGATATTTCCATGTTCATACAGATGGCGGTGTAGATATTTCCATGTTTATAGAGATAGAGGTGTAGTTATTTCCATGTGCAAAGAGATAGCTGTGTAGATATTTCCATTTATATGCAGATAGTTGTGTAGATATTTCCATTTTCATGCAGATAGCGGTGTAGCTATTTCCATGTTCAAACAGATAGCGGTGTAGATATTTCCATGTCCATACAGATAGCGGTGTAGATATTTCCATGTTCATACAGATAGTTGTGTAGATATTTCCATGTTCATACAGATAGCGGTGTAGATATTTCCATGTTCATACAGATGGCTGTGTAGATATATCCATGTTCCTACAGATGGCGGTGAAGAAATTTCCATGTTCATGCAGATGGCGGTGTAGATATTTCCATGTTCATACAGATAGCGGGGCTGATATTTCCATGTTTATACATGTAGCGGTGTAGATATTTCCATGTTTATACAGATAGCGGTGTAGATATTTCCATGTTTATACGCATAGCGGTGTAGATATTTCCATGTTCATACAGATAGCGGTGTATGTATTTCCATTTTCATACTGATAGCGGTGTAGATATTTCCATTTTCATGCAGATAGCGGTGTATATATTTCCCTGTTCAAACAGTTAGCGGTGTAGATATTTCCATGTTCATAAAGATAGCGGTGTAGATATTTCCATGTTTATACAGACAGCGGTGAAGTTGTATGCATGTTTACACAGATAGCGGTGTTGATATTTCCATGTTCTTCCAGATGGCTGTGTAGATATATCCATGTTCATACAGATGGCGGTGAAGATATTTCCATGTTCATACAGATAGCGGTGTAGATATTTCCATGTTCATACAGATAGCGGTGTAGATATTTCCATGTTCATACAGATAGCGGTGTAGATATTTCCATGTTCATACAGATAGCGGTGTATGTATTTCCATGTTCATACAGATAGCGGTGTAGATAATTCCATGTTCATCCAGATGGCTGTGTAGATATTTCCATGTTCATACAGATAGCGGTGTAGATATTTCCATGTTCATACAGATAGCGGTGTAGTTATTTCCATGTGTAAAGAGATAGCTGTGTAGATATTTCCATGTATATGCAGATAGCTGTGTAGACATTTCCATTTTAATGCAGATAGCGGTGTATATATTTCCCTGTTCAAACAGTTAGCGGTGTAGATATTTCCATGTCCATACAGATAGCGGTGTATGTATTTCCATGTTCATACAGATAGCGGTGTTGATATTTCCATGTTCATCCAGATGGCTGTGTAGATATATCCATGTTCATACAGATAGCGGTGTAGATATTTCCATGTTCATCCAGATGGCTGTGTAGCTATTTCCATGTTCATACAGATAGTGGTGTAGATATTTCCATGTTCATACAGATATTGGTGTAGATATTTCCATGTTCATACAGATAGCCGTGTACATATTGCCATGTTCATACCGATAGCGGTGGTGATACTTCCATGTTTATACAGGTAGCGGTGTACATATTTCCGTGTTTATACAGGTAGCGGTGTAGATATTTCCATGTTCATACAGATAGCGGTGTAGATATTTCCATGTTTATACAGATAGCGGTGTAGATACCTCCTTCTTAATACAGATGGCGGTGTAGATATTTATATGTTCATACAGATCGCGGTGCAGATATTTCCATGTTCATACAGATGGTGGTGTAGATATTTCCATGTTTATAGAGATAGCGGTGTAGTTATTTCCATGTGCAAAGAGAAAGCTGTGTAGATATTTCCATGTATATGCAGATAGCTGTGTAGATATTTCCATTTTCATGCAGATAGCGGTGTAGATATTTCCATGTTCAAACAGATAGCGGTGTAGATATTTCCATGTTCATACAGATAGCGGTGTGGATATTTCCATGTTTATACAGATAGCGGTGAAGATGTATGCATGTTTAAACAGATAGCGGTGTAGATATTTCCATGTTCATACAGATAGCGGTGTAGATATTTCCATGTTCATCCAGACGGCTGTGTAGACATATCCATGTTCATACAGATGGCGGTGAAGATATTTCCTTGTTCATACAGATGGCTGTGTAGATATATCCAGGTTCGAAGAGATGGCGGTGAAGATTTTTCCATGTTCATACAGAAGCGGTGTAGATATTTCCATGTTCATACAGATAGCGGTGCTGATATATCCATGTTTATACAGGTAGCAGTGTAGATATTTCCATGTTTATACAGATAGCGGTGTAGATATTTCCATGTTTATACACATAGCGGTGTAGGTATTTCCATGTTCATACAGATAGCGGTGCTGATATTTCCATGTTTATACAGGTAGCAGTGTAGATATTTCCATGTTTATACAGATAGCAGTGTAGATATTTCCATGTTTATACACATAGCGGTGTAGATATTTCCATGTTTATACAGATAGCGTGTAGATATCTCCATCTTAATACAGATGGCGGTGTAGATATTTATATGTTCATACAGATGGCTCTGCAGATATTTCCATGTTCATACAGATGGCGGTGAAGATATTTCCATGTTAATACAGATGGCTGTGTAGATACTTCCATGTTCATACTGATAGCGGTGCTGATATTTCCATGTTTATACAGGTAGCGGTGTAGATATTTCCATGTTTATACATATAGCGGTGTAGATATTTCCATGTTTATACACATAGCGGTGTAGATATTTCCATGTTTATACAGATAGCGGTGTAGATATCTCCATCTTAATACAGATGGCGGTGTTGATATTTATATGTTCATACAGATGGCGGAGCAGATATTTCCATGTTCATACGGATGGCGGTGAAGAAATTTCCATGTTCATACAGATGGCAGTGTAGAAACTTCCATGTTCATACTGATAACGGTGCTGACATTTCCATGTTTACACAGGTAGCGGTGTAGATATTTCCATGTTTATACAGATAGCAGTGTAGATATTTCCATGTTTATATATATAGCGGTGTAGATATTTCCATGTTTATACAGATAGCGGTGTAGATATTTCCATGTTTATGCAGATAGTGGTGTAGATATCTCCATCTTAATACTGATGGCGGTGTAGATATTTAAATGTTCATACAGTTGGCGGTGCAGATATTTCCATGTTCATACAGATGGCGGTGTAGATATTTCTATGTTAATACAGATAGCGGTGTAGATATCTCCATGTGTAAAGAGATAGCTGTGTAGATATTTCCATGTATAAGCAGATAGCTGTGTAGATATTTCCGTTTTCATGAAGATAGCGGTGTATATATTTCCCTGTTCAAACAGTTAGCGTTGTAGATATTTCAATGTTCATAAAGATAGCGGTGTAGATATTTCCATGTTTATACAGATAGCGGTGTATATATTTCCATGTTCATACAAATAGCCGTGTAGATATTGCCATGTTCATAATGATAGCGGTGCTGATACTTCCATGTTTATACAGGTAGCGGTGTACATATTTCCGTGTTTATACAGATAGAGGTGTAGATATTTCCATGTTCATACAGATAGCGGTGTAGATATTTCCATGTTTATACAGATAGCGGTGTAGATATCTCCTTCTTAATACAGATGGCGGTGTAGATATTTCCATGTTCATACAGATGGCGGTGTAGATATTTCC
The DNA here is from genome assembly GCF_029281585.2 of Gorilla gorilla gorilla. NCBI lineage: Eukaryota > Metazoa > Chordata > Mammalia > Primates > Hominidae > Gorilla > Gorilla gorilla. The sequence goes on from NC_073239.2 coordinate 131,167,820, forward strand.
ATGTTTATAGAGATAGCGGTGTAGTTATTTCCATGTGCAAAGAGATAGCTGTGTAGAAATTTCCATTTATATGCAGATAGTTGTGTACATATTTCCATTTTCATGCAAATACCGGTGTAGATATTTCCATGTTCATACAGATAGCGGTGTAGATATTTCCATGTTTATACAGATAGCGGAGTAGATATCTCCATCTTAATACAGATGGCGGTGTAGATATTTATATGTTCATACAGATGTCGGTGCAGATATTTCCATGTTCATACGTATGGCGGTGAAGATATTTCCATGTTCATACAAATGGCAGTGTAGATATTTCCATGTTCAAACAGATAGCGGGGCTGATATTTCCATGTTTATACATGTAGCGGTGTAGTTATTTCCATGTTTATACAGATAGCGGTGTATATATTTCCATGTTTATACACATAGTGCTGTAGATATTGCCATGTTCATACAGATAGCGATGTATGTATTTCCATTTTCATACAGATAGCGGTGTAGATATTTCCATTTTCATGCAGATAGCGGTGTATATATTTCCCTGTTCAAACAGTTAGCGGTGTAGATATTTCCATGTTCATAAAGATAGCGGTGTAGATATTTCCATGTTTATACAGATAGCGGTGAAGTTGTATGCATGTTTACACAGATAGCGGTGTAGATATTTCCACGTTCATCCAGATGGCTGTGTAGATATATCCATGTTCATACAGATGGCGGTGAAGATATTTCCAAGTTCATACAGATAGCGGTGTATATATTTCCATGTTAATACAGATAGCGGTGTAGATATTTCCATGTTCATAGAGATAGCGGTGTAGATATTTCCATGTTCATACAGATAGCGGTATATGTATTTCCATGTTCATACAGATAGCGGTGTAGATATTTCCATGTTCATCCAGATGGCTGTGTAGATATTTCCATGTTCATACAGATAGCGGTGTAGATATTTCCATGTTCATTCAGATGGCTGTGTAGATATATCCATGTTCATACAGATGGCGGTGAAGACATTTCCATGTTCATACAGATAGCGGTGTAGATATTTCCATGTTCATACAGATAGCCGTGTAGATATTGCCATGTTCATACCGATAGCGGTGCTGATACTTCCATGTTGATACAGGTAGAGGTGTAGATATTTCCATGTTTATACAGATAGCGGTGTAGATATTTCCATGTTTATACAGATAGCGGTGTAGATATCTCCATCTTAATACAGATGGCGGTGTAGATATTTATATGTTCATACGAATGGCGGTGCAGATATTTCCATGTTCATACGGAAGGCGGTGAAGGTATTTCCATGTTCATACAGATGGCGGTGTAGAAACTTCCATGTTCTTACTGATAGCGGTGCTGATATTTCCATGTTTATACAGGTAGCGGTGTAGATATTTCCATGTTAATACAGATAGCAGTGTAGATATTTCCATGTTTATACTCATAGCGGTGTAGATATTTCCATGTTTATGCAGATAGTGGTGTAGATATCTCCATCTTAATACAGATGGCGGTGTAGATATTTAAATGTTCATACAGATGGCTGTGCAGATATTTCCATGTTCATACAGATGGCGGTGTAGATATTTCCCTGTTCATACAGATAGCGGTGTAGTTATTTCCATGTGTAAAGAGATAGCTGTGTAGATATTTCCATGTATAAGCAGATAGCTGTGTGGATATTTCCGTTTTCATGCAGATAGCGGTGTGTGTATTTCCCTGTTCAAACAGATAGCGGTGTAGGTATTTCCATGTACATAAAGATAGCGGTGTAGATATTTCCATGTTTATACAGATAGCGGTGAAGATGTATGCATGTTTACACAGATAGCGGTGTAGATATTTCCATGTTCATCCACATGGCTGTGTAGATATATCCATGTTCATACAGATGGCTGTGAAGATATTTCCATGTTCATACAGAAAGCGGTGTAGATATTTCCATGTTCATACAGATAGCCGTATAGGTATTGCCATGTTCATACCGATAGCGGTGCTGATACTTCCATGTTTATACAGGTAGCGGTGTACATATTTCCGTGTTTATACAGATAGCGGTGTAGATATTTCCATGTTCATACAGACAGCGGTGTAGATATTTCCATGTTTATACAGATAGCGGTGTAGATATCTCCTTAATACAGATGGCGGTGTAGATATTTCCATGTTCATACAGATGGCGGTGTAGATATTTCCATGTTTATAGAGATAGAGGTGTAGTTATTTCCATGTGCAAAGAGATAGCTGTGTAGATATTTCCATTTATATGCAGATAGTTGTGTAGATATTTCCATTTTCATGCAGATAGCGGTGTAGCTATTTCCATGTTCAAACAGATAGCGGTGTAGATATTTCCATGTCCATACAGATAGCGGTGTAGATATTTCCATGTTCATACAGATAGTTGTGTAGATATTTCCATGTTCATACAGATAGCGGTGTAGATATTTCCATGTTCATACAGATGGCTGTGTAGATATATCCATGTTCCTACAGATGGCGGTGAAGAAATTTCCATGTTCATGCAGATGGCGGTGTAGATATTTCCATGTTCATACAGATAGCGGGGCTGATATTTCCATGTTTATACATGTAGCGGTGTAGATATTTCCATGTTTATACAGATAGCGGTGTAGATATTTCCATGTTTATACGCATAGCGGTGTAGATATTTCCATGTTCATACAGATAGCGGTGTATGTATTTCCATTTTCATACTGATAGCGGTGTAGATATTTCCATTTTCATGCAGATAGCGGTGTATATATTTCCCTGTTCAAACAGTTAGCGGTGTAGATATTTCCATGTTCATAAAGATAGCGGTGTAGATATTTCCATGTTTATACAGACAGCGGTGAAGTTGTATGCATGTTTACACAGATAGCGGTGTTGATATTTCCATGTTCTTCCAGATGGCTGTGTAGATATATCCATGTTCATACAGATGGCGGTGAAGATATTTCCATGTTCATACAGATAGCGGTGTAGATATTTCCATGTTCATACAGATAGCGGTGTAGATATTTCCATGTTCATACAGATAGCGGTGTAGATATTTCCATGTTCATACAGATAGCGGTGTATGTATTTCCATGTTCATACAGATAGCGGTGTAGATAATTCCATGTTCATCCAGATGGCTGTGTAGATATTTCCATGTTCATACAGATAGCGGTGTAGATATTTCCATGTTCATACAGATAGCGGTGTAGTTATTTCCATGTGTAAAGAGATAGCTGTGTAGATATTTCCATGTATATGCAGATAGCTGTGTAGACATTTCCATTTTAATGCAGATAGCGGTGTATATATTTCCCTGTTCAAACAGTTAGCGGTGTAGATATTTCCATGTCCATACAGATAGCGGTGTATGTATTTCCATGTTCATACAGATAGCGGTGTTGATATTTCCATGTTCATCCAGATGGCTGTGTAGATATATCCATGTTCATACAGATAGCGGTGTAGATATTTCCATGTTCATCCAGATGGCTGTGTAGCTATTTCCATGTTCATACAGATAGTGGTGTAGATATTTCCATGTTCATACAGATATTGGTGTAGATATTTCCATGTTCATACAGATAGCCGTGTACATATTGCCATGTTCATACCGATAGCGGTGGTGATACTTCCATGTTTATACAGGTAGCGGTGTACATATTTCCGTGTTTATACAGGTAGCGGTGTAGATATTTCCATGTTCATACAGATAGCGGTGTAGATATTTCCATGTTTATACAGATAGCGGTGTAGATACCTCCTTCTTAATACAGATGGCGGTGTAGATATTTATATGTTCATACAGATCGCGGTGCAGATATTTCCATGTTCATACAGATGGTGGTGTAGATATTTCCATGTTTATAGAGATAGCGGTGTAGTTATTTCCATGTGCAAAGAGAAAGCTGTGTAGATATTTCCATGTATATGCAGATAGCTGTGTAGATATTTCCATTTTCATGCAGATAGCGGTGTAGATATTTCCATGTTCAAACAGATAGCGGTGTAGATATTTCCATGTTCATACAGATAGCGGTGTGGATATTTCCATGTTTATACAGATAGCGGTGAAGATGTATGCATGTTTAAACAGATAGCGGTGTAGATATTTCCATGTTCATACAGATAGCGGTGTAGATATTTCCATGTTCATCCAGACGGCTGTGTAGACATATCCATGTTCATACAGATGGCGGTGAAGATATTTCCTTGTTCATACAGATGGCTGTGTAGATATATCCAGGTTCGAAGAGATGGCGGTGAAGATTTTTCCATGTTCATACAGAAGCGGTGTAGATATTTCCATGTTCATACAGATAGCGGTGCTGATATATCCATGTTTATACAGGTAGCAGTGTAGATATTTCCATGTTTATACAGATAGCGGTGTAGATATTTCCATGTTTATACACATAGCGGTGTAGGTATTTCCATGTTCATACAGATAGCGGTGCTGATATTTCCATGTTTATACAGGTAGCAGTGTAGATATTTCCATGTTTATACAGATAGCAGTGTAGATATTTCCATGTTTATACACATAGCGGTGTAGATATTTCCATGTTTATACAGATAGCGTGTAGATATCTCCATCTTAATACAGATGGCGGTGTAGATATTTATATGTTCATACAGATGGCTCTGCAGATATTTCCATGTTCATACAGATGGCGGTGAAGATATTTCCATGTTAATACAGATGGCTGTGTAGATACTTCCATGTTCATACTGATAGCGGTGCTGATATTTCCATGTTTATACAGGTAGCGGTGTAGATATTTCCATGTTTATACATATAGCGGTGTAGATATTTCCATGTTTATACACATAGCGGTGTAGATATTTCCATGTTTATACAGATAGCGGTGTAGATATCTCCATCTTAATACAGATGGCGGTGTAGATATTTATATGTTCATTCAGATGGCGGTGGAGATATTTCCATGTTCATACAGATGGCGGTGTAGATATTTCCATGTTCATACAGATAGCGGTGTAGTTATTTCCATGTGTAAAGAGATAGCTGTGTAGATATTTCCATGTATATGCAGATAGCTGTGTAGACATTTCCATTTTCATGCAGATAGCGGTGTATATATTTCCCTGTTCAAACAGTTAGCGGTTTAGATATTTCCATGTTCATAAAGATAGCAGTGTAGATATTTCCATGTTTATACAGAAAGCGGTGAAGATGTATGCATGTTTACACAGATAGCGGTGTAGATATTTCCATGTTCATCCAGACGGCTGTGTAGACATATCCATGTTCATACAGATAGCGCTGTAGATATTTCCATGTTCATCCAGATGGCTGTGTGGATATATCCATGTTCATACAGATGGCGGTGAAGATATTTCCATGTTCATACAGATAGCGGTGTAGATATTTCCATGTTCATACAGATAGTGGTGTAGATATTTCCATGTTCATACAGACAGCGGTGTAGCTATTTCTATGTTCATACAGATAGCGGTGTAGATATTTCCATGTTTATACAGATAGCGGTGAAGATGTCTGCATGTTAACACAGATATCGGTGTAGATATTTCCATGTTCATACAGATAGATATGTAGATATTTCCATGTTCATCTAGACGGCTGTGTAGACATATCCATGTTCATACAGATGGCGGTGAAGGTATTTCCATGTTCATACATATGGCTGTGTAGATATATCCATGTTCATACAGATGGCGGTGACGATATTTCAATGTTCATACAGATGGCGGTGTAGATATTTCCATGTTCATACAGATAGTGGTGCTGATATTTCCATGTTTATACAGGTATCGGTGTACATATTTCCATGTTTATACAGATAGCGGTGTAGATATTTCCATGTTTATACAGATAGCGGTGTAGATATTTCCATGTTTATACAAATAGCGTTGTAGATATCTCCATCTTAATACAGATGGCGGTGTAGATATTTATATGTTCATCCAGATGGCGTTGCAGATATTTCCATGTTCATACGGATGGCGGTGAAGATATTTCCATGTTCACACAGATGGCGGTGTAGAAACTTCCATGTTCATACTGATAGCGGTGCTGATATTTCCATGTTTATACAGGTAGCGGTGTAGATATTTCCATGTTTATACAGATAGCGGTGTAGATATTTCCATGTTTATACACATAGCGGTGTAGATATTTCCATGTTTATACAGATAGCGGTGTAGATATTTCCATGTTTATGCAGATAGTTGTGTAGATATCTCCATCTTAATACAGATGGCGGTGTAGATATTTAAATGTTCATTCAGATGACTGTGTAGACATGTCCATATTCATACAGATGGCGGTGAAGATATTTCCATGTTCATACAGATAGCGATGTAGATATTTCCATGTTCATACAGATAGCGGTGTAGATATTTCCATGTTCATACAGATGGCTGTGTAGACATATCCATGTTCCTACAGATGGCGGTGAAGATATTTCCATGTTCATACAGATGGCGGTGTAGATATTTCCATGTTCATACAGATAGCGGGGCTGATATTTCCATGTTTATACAATTAGCGGTGTAGATATTTCCATGTTTATACAGATAGCTTTGTAGATATTTCCATGTTTATACACATAGCGGTGTAGATATTTCCATGTTCATACAGATAGCGGTGTATGTATTTCCATGTTCATACAGATAGCGGTGTAGATATTTCCATTTTCATGCAGATAGCGGTGTATATATTTCCCTGTTCAAACAGTTAGCGGTGTAGATATTTCCATGTTCATAAAGATAGCGTTGTAGATATTTCCATGTTTATACAGATAGCGGTGAAGTTGTATGCATGTTTACACAGATAGCTGTGTAGATATTTCCACGTTCATCCAGATGGCTGTGTAGATATATCCATGTTCATACAGATGGCGGTGAAGATATTTCCATGTTCATACAGATAGCGGTGTAGATATCTCCATCTTAATACAGATGGCGGTGAAGATATTTATATGTTCATACAGATGGCGGTGCAGATATTTCCATGTTCATACAGATGGCGGTGAAGATATTTCCATGTTCATACAGATGGCGGTGTAGAAACTTCCATGTTCATACTGATAGCGGTGCTGATATTTCCATGTTTATACAGGTAGCGGTGTAGATATTTCCATGTTTATACAGATAGCAGTGTAGATATTTCCATGTTTATACACATAGCGGTGTAGATATTTAAATGTCTATACAGGTAGCGGTGTAGGTATTTCCATGTTTATGCAGATAGTGGTGTAGATAACTCCATCTTAATACAGATGGCGGTGTAGATATTTAAATGTTCATACAGAAGGCGCTGCAGATATTTCCATGTTCATACAGATGGCGGTGTAGATATTTCCATGTTCATACAGATAGCGGTGTAGATATTTCCATGTTCATACAGATAGGGGTGTATGTATTTCCATGTTCATACAGATAGTGATGTAGATAATTCTATTTTCATGCAGATAGCGGTGTATATATTTCCCTGTTCAAACAGTTAGCGGTGTAGGTATTTCCATGTTCATAAAGATAGCGGTGTAGATATTTCCATGTTTATACAGATAGCGGTGAAGATGTATACATGTTTTCACAGATATCGTTGTAGATATTTCCATGTTCATCCACATGGCTGTGTAGATATATCCATGTTCATACAGATGGCGGTGAAGATATTTCCATGTTCATACAGATAGCGGTGTAGATATTTCCATGTTCATACAGATAGCGGTGTAGATATTTCCATGTTCATACAGATAGCGGTGTATGTATTTCCATGTTCATACAGATAGCGGTGTAGATATTTCCATGTTCATCCTGATGGCTGTGTAGATATTTCCATGTTCATACAGATAGCGGTGTAAATATTTCCATGTTCATACAGATAGCGGTGTAGTTATTTCCATGTTCATCCAGATGGCTGTGTAGATATCTCCATGTTCATACAGATAGAGGGGATGATATTTCCATGTTCATCCTGATGGCTGTGTAGCTATTTCCATGTTCATACAGATAGTGGTGTAGATATTTCCATGTTCATACAGATAGCGGTGTAGCTATTTCCATGTTCATACAGATAGTGGTGTAGATATTTCCATGTTCAAACAGATAGCGGGGCTGATATTTCCATGTTTATACATGTAGCGGTGTAGTTATTTCCATGTTTATACAGATAGCGGTGTATATATTTCCATGTTTATACACATAGCGCTGTAGATATTGCCATGTTCATACAGATAGCGGTGTATGTATTTCCATTTTCATGCAGATAGCGGTGTAGCTATTTCCATGTTCAAACAGATAGCGGTGTAGATATTTCCATGTCCATACAGATAGCGGTGTAGATATTTCCATGTTTATACAGATAGCGGTGAAGATATATGCATGTTTACACAGATAGCGGTGTTGATATTTCCATGTTCATACAGACGGCTGTGTAGACATATCCATGTTCATACAGATGGCGGTGAAGATATTTCCATGTTCATACAGATGGCTGTGTAGATATATCCATGTTCATACAGATGGCGGTGACGATATTTCCATGTTCATACAGACGGCGGTGTAGATATTTCCATGTTCATACAGATAGCGGTGCTGATATTTCCATGTTTATACAGGTAGCGGTGTAGATATTTCCATGTTTATACAAATAGCGGTGTTGATATTTCCATGTTCATCCAGATGGGTGTGTAGATATATCCATGTTCATACAGATGGCGGTGAAGACTTTTCCATGTTCATACAGATAGCGGTGTAGATATTTCCCTGTTCATACAGATAACCGTGTAGATATTGCCATGTTCATACCGATAGCGGTGCTGATACTTCCATGTTTATACAGGTAGTGGTGTAGATACTTCCATGTTTATACACATAGCGGTATAGATATTTCCATGTTTATACAGATAGCGGTGTAGATATCTCCATCTTAATACAGATGGCGGTGTTGATATTTATATGTTCATACAGATGGCGGAGCAGATATTTCCATGTTCATACGGATGGCGGTGAAGAAATTTCCATGTTCATACAGATGGCAGTGTAGAAACTTCCATGTTCATACTGATAACGGTGCTGACATTTCCATGTTTACACAGGTAGCGGTGTAGATATTTCCATGTTTATACAGATAGCAGTGTAGATATTTCCATGTTTATATATATAGCGGTGTAGATATTTCCATGTTTATACAGATAGCGGTGTAGATATTTCCATGTTTATGCAGATAGTGGTGTAGATATCTCCATCTTAATACTGATGGCGGTGTAGATATTTAAATGTTCATACAGTTGGCGGTGCAGATATTTCCATGTTCATACAGATGGCGGTGTAGATATTTCTATGTTAATACAGATAGCGGTGTAGATATCTCCATGTGTAAAGAGATAGCTGTGTAGATATTTCCATGTATAAGCAGATAGCTGTGTAGATATTTCCGTTTTCATGAAGATAGCGGTGTATATATTTCCCTGTTCAAACAGTTAGCGTTGTAGATATTTCAATGTTCATAAAGATAGCGGTGTAGATATTTCCATGTTTATACAGATAGCGGTGTATATATTTCCATGTTCATACAAATAGCCGTGTAGATATTGCCATGTTCATAATGATAGCGGTGCTGATACTTCCATGTTTATACAGGTAGCGGTGTACATATTTCCGTGTTTATACAGATAGAGGTGTAGATATTTCCATGTTCATACAGATAGCGGTGTAGATATTTCCATGTTTATACAGATAGCGGTGTAGATATCTCCTTCTTAATACAGATGGCGGTGTAGATATTTCCATGTTCATACAGATGGCGGTGTAGATATTTCCATGTTTATAGAGATAGCGGTGTAGTTATTTCCATGTGCAAAGAGATAGCTGTGTAGAAATTTCCATTTATATGCAGATAGTTGTGTACATATTTCCATTTTCATGCAAATACCGGTGTAGATATTTCCATGTTCATACAGATAGCGGTGTAGATATTTCCATGTTTATACAGATAGCGGAGTAGATATCTCCATCTTAATACAGATGGCGGTGTAGATATTTATATGTTCATACAGATGTCGGTGCAGATATTTCCATGTTCATACGTATGGCGGTGAAGATATTTCCATGTTCATACAAATGGCAGTGTAGATATTTCCATGTTCAAACAGATAGCGGGGCTGATATTTCCATGTTTATACATGTAGCGGTGTAGTTATTTCCATGTTTATACAGATAGCGGTGTATATATTTCCATGTTTATACACATAGTGCTGTAGATATTGCCATGTTCATACAGATAGCGATGTATGTATTTCCATTTTCATACAGATAGCGGTGTAGATATTTCCATTTTCATGCAGATAGCGGTGTATATATTTCCCTGTTCAAACAGTTAGCGGTGTAGATATTTCCATGTTCATAAAGATAGCGGTGTAGATATTTCCATGTTTATACAGATAGCGGTGAAGTTGTATGCATGTTTACACAGATAGCGGTGTAGATATTTCCACGTTCATCCAGATGGCTGTGTAGATATATCCATGTTCATACAGATGGCGGTGAAGATATTTCCAAGTTCATACAGATAGCGGTGTATATATTTCCATGTTAATACAGATAGCGGTGTAGATATTTCCATGTTCATAGAGATAGCGGTGTAGATATTTCCATGTTCATACAGATAGCGGTATATGTATTTCCATGTTCATACAGATAGCGGTGTAGATATTTCCATGTTCATCCAGATGGCTGTGTAGATATTTCCATGTTCATACAGATAGCGGTGTAGATATTTCCATGTTCATTCAGATGGCTGTGTAGATATATCCATGTTCATACAGATGGCGGTGAAGACATTTCCATGTTCATACAGATAGCGGTGTAGATATTTCCATGTTCATACAGATAGCCGTGTAGATATTGCCATGTTCATACCGATAGCGGTGCTGATACTTCCATGTTGATACAGGTAGAGGTGTAGATATTTCCATGTTTATACAGATAGCGGTGTAGATATTTCCATGTTTATACAGATAGCGGTGTAGATATCTCCATCTTAATACAGATGGCGGTGTAGATATTTATATGTTCATACGAATGGCGGTGCAGATATTTCCATGTTCATACGGAAGGCGGTGAAGGTATTTCCATGTTCATACAGATGGCGGTGTAGAAACTTCCATGTTCTTACTGATAGCGGTGCTGATATTTCCATGTTTATACAGGTAGCGGTGTAGATATTTCCATGTTAATACAGATAGCAGTGTAGATATTTCCATGTTTATACTCATAGCGGTGTAGATATTTCCATGTTTATGCAGATAGTGGTGTAGATATCTCCATCTTAATACAGATGGCGGTGTAGATATTTAAATGTTCATACAGATGGCTGTGCAGATATTTCCATGTTCATACAGATGGCGGTGTAGATATTTCCCTGTTCATACAGATAGCGGTGTAGTTATTTCCATGTGTAAAGAGATAGCTGTGTAGATATTTCCATGTATAAGCAGATAGCTGTGTGGATATTTCCGTTTTCATGCAGATAGCGGTGTGTGTATTTCCCTGTTCAAACAGATAGCGGTGTAGGTATTTCCATGTACATAAAGATAGCGGTGTAGATATTTCCATGTTTATACAGATAGCGGTGAAGATGTATGCATGTTTACACAGATAGCGGTGTAGATATTTCCATGTTCATCCACATGGCTGTGTAGATATATCCATGTTCATACAGATGGCTGTGAAGATATTTCCATGTTCATACAGAAAGCGGTGTAGATATTTCCATGTTCATACAGATAGCCGTATAGGTATTGCCATGTTCATACCGATAGCGGTGCTGATACTTCCATGTTTATACAGGTAGCGGTGTACATATTTCCGTGTTTATACAGATAGCGGTGTAGATATTTCCATGTTCATACAGACAGCGGTGTAGATATTTCCATGTTTATACAGATAGCGGTGTAGATATCTCCTTAATACAGATGGCGGTGTAGATATTTCCATGTTCATACAGATGGCGGTGTAGATATTTCCATGTTTATAGAGATAGAGGTGTAGTTATTTCCATGTGCAAAGAGATAGCTGTGTAGATATTTCCATTTATATGCAGATAGTTGTGTAGATATTTCCATTTTCATGCAGATAGCGGTGTAGCTATTTCCATGTTCAAACAGATAGCGGTGTAGATATT